>NC_092458.1:69123356-71715374 GCF_047495875.1 Pithys albifrons albifrons | reverse complement strand
CTCATAAATGTAACTCAAGCAGATGACAAAGGCCATAAACTATTTTATTAATTACACCTGTAAAGAACTGTTCAATGTCATAAGCTAAAACCATCTAACCGTTTCAGATACATTACCCTTCACATCCTGAGAAAGTTAAAAACCACCATGACTAAAAGCTGTTCGGTCTGCATCATAAGCAATATGACAAGCCTCTTTTACTACTAAAGGTGACAAACATTTCCTGTTAACAGATCTCATTTTCCATTGCTCATAAATTTGTCATATTTGAATCATTCAGGATGAAATTTTCCATTTTCAGTGTCTCCCCCAGGTTGTCACAACAGAGAATTTGCACCAAAATGGTTTGGGCCATTTAAAAAAAACACCACCAAACAAACGTAAGGGCCTCATGGTTAAAAGAAATCAATCCTAATATGGTAGAAAGTAACAACCCTTACACTGATGACTTCTAGTATTTTTGTGCACAAGAGCATGAATATGAAATTTCATGTCAGTATCAGGCAGGCATGTGGTTATGCCATTCTGTCACCTCATGCGAATTAACAGATGCAGAGACCCTTTAAAACTGTGTTTATCAGACAGCTGGTAGCACATTTCATCTGATATATGGCCTGTGTTGCAATAGTCCAGGGCTGAACAGACACAACTCCAGAATAAAAGAAAACAAAAAAGAAAAAAAAAAAGATGAAGTGCAAATTGAAGCTGTTTTATCAGTATACAGATAAACCAAAATATACCTTTTCCCAAGGATATCTTTTTAGGCATACTTCTCATTTGCTCAACAGCAAGCTACTGTTCATACAATATACAAATATTATTTATATTTTTGGTAGTTAACAATGAAATTCTTTGAAATTCTTACTATATCAGGGAAAAAAAAAACTCCAGACCTGAATAATTAATTGACAACCTTTACAGGCAAAAACATGCAAGACTTACTAGTGGTATAAAGTTAAAAATTAAGAACTGTTAAGAAAACTACTGAAGATGTAGTAAGGACCTATGCTACTTCCCAGATTTTCACACAAATTTTCAAAGAAATTAGGTCAATAGACTTTATTTATATGAAAGATCCAGCTGAAAATACCAAAGCTATGACAGTCTTTCATAATTTTGACAACCTCCCTGTATTTCTGGAGATTTTCCCTATGCTACAGTAGACAGTATGCCTCTTTGTACTAAATTGTCACCTCTGAATCATAGAAATGGTAAAAAAATCAGCCTTACATTGCAAAAGTGGCAATTATATAATGAGATACAGACTTTTCCCAATTTTCCAAGAAAGCTGCTAGCAATGCAGAAGTCCAGAAACAGTATTCATGAAGAACCTCCTCTTCCAACTAGACCACATATTAATAACTCATTTCTATAATGTATAATCTGCACATTACTGTTTAGATTCTTTTGCATATTTCATCTAATGTATTGAGGTTCAACAAACACACACACACAAAGAAAAAAAAACAAAGCTGGAAAAATTCTTCTCAATTGTAAATCAAGATAGCATTTTCACTGAAAAGTTAACTGCTACATGTAAACTATTTCAAAGCTATTACTCAGGAGTCAGTAGAAATAATGATTTACATGTGCAATTCTATTAGCAACACAATGTGTCTTCAGTATAAATCATGGATGAAAGATGGTCTAAATAAAGAAGATCTTGCCAGAATATTTTGCTTTTTTAAAAAAAAAATTAAAGAAAATGGAAAATCTCATGTTTGTATAAATACAGCCAAGGTGAACTTTTCCATGTGAGAAACCAAAGTAGCCTGTAATAATTCCCAGGGCTATGGCACACCTGTATTTAACAAGCTATAGGTAGAAAAAAATGGCATATTATCTTTCTGGAGGAATATTCATTCTCTCTTTTAAAATGCATAAAAAGTCTCAGAAATGTTAGATGTGAAACCAAGTCAGATATAGGAATGGCTACAGTAAAACTATACCATGAAGAAAGCAGTTATAACCTATGATAACCTACGCTGCAAGACATACTTTACTTTGCAGAAATTCTATGGTATCACACCCATTAAAAGCTGTCCAAACTACTCTACATTTCCCAAAGAATAAGAGTATGTAGGCAAACCGTTCAGTGGGCATAGTGCATGCCCTATAAATAATACCAGGGCCCTTATGGAAACACTTTCATGACACTGATTCTTAACATCGTGTAGCTGATCCTTGTACCTTTTTCTAAGGTCTCTGAAGTAATATAAATATGCATGAGTGCAACATTCACAAACATGAAGCTATTTACTCAAATTGTAATAAAGCCTTTGAAGCACTTTAAAAGTCAAGAACATGGCCATCTTCTGGAGAGTGCTCTTTGCATTAGAGACATCAGGCGTTGTTGCAGACAGTACACTTACTTTCGAAAGTAAGTTCTGCAGGGATGAAGAAATAGGTCCAGAGCCACAGAGAGTGAACAGGAACTGAAAGTTCATGCATACTGCTATTTAATTAAGAAGATTACAAGTAAAAATTGTACTGAAAATGCCCTGTAGAGGAAAACCATATACTAAAAAAAAGCTCTGGAGAGAAAAAAAAAACATACTAAAAAAGTTAATTTAGCATTTTTTAAAGGCGGGGATGTCATGATGCTACCTTTTCTTCTGAAGGCAAAGATGACAGAGGGCAAGGCAAAGCACACAGAGAGGTATTTAGCCGTGTCACCATAGGAACAATTCTCAGAAGCGTGTAGGAGCAAAAGAGCTTGAGCGATGGAAGCATTTAGTGAAGGGGAAAAAACCAACCAAACAGTAACAAAATCCTGAAATGTAAAATCAGCTACAGTGTACTATGACTGCAAGACAGCTGAATATGTGTGGTGCCTGAGTAAATCAAGATTAGAATGGAAGCCCAGTTCAATTCAATGCAAAGACACTGCAGATGCAGAGTGAAATATGCAGTAATCACAGAAGGAAATGTTAAAGCAATCCAAAGAACTTCACAGTGAGAAAAAATACATATCTTCCACACACGGTGGTGGAAGCAAGCTGTGTTTCCTTGGAAACATCAAAACAAAAGTTATGTGACTTTCAGTCAGCAATATTCCCTAAGACAAAAGTAGGACCTATATTAAAGGTTTGGCCTTATTATTATGCACATTTTATGTAAACTACAGTAATTACTCTGAAATGAACAGAGTAATTCCAGTATAAAATGAGGAACTTGTTTTCAGACTGTAAATATGCAATTAGTTTTATTCAGAAAGATTCATTTTTGTGATTAATTGGTTTTGAAAAGGGGTCTTTTCTGAGCCTTAAATTTTGTGGATAATTGTAACACAACTCCAAACTGGGATTTTTCAGCACATATTTACGGCATGTAAAATCACATATTTTTTGTTCTGTGCCACTTGGATGTCATAGACTTAAATTCTCAAGGCAAAATGTTTAAGCTAATTTCTATTAATAAAAAAATCTTACATATGGAATAAGGATTTTGAAAAACACAGCAGTAGCAGCTGAAGAAAAAACATAATCACATATTTGAAGCAAAGCACCTAGAAAGGCAAACTCATGTAGTGAACATCAGCTTCGTACGTGTCATCTCAAACCTTTGAGTTTTCCACAGGCTTACTTGGTTGTGATATAAAAACATATGTTAAGCTATGATTAAACAGAAGAGGAGAAAGAAAATGACCATTCCCGATGGTCTCATATGTCACCTGACAGTCTTTTATGTTAATGAAAACTTCCTCTGCCTAGGGCATGGCCATTCATATTGCATATCTCTTAAGAAACCATCAGGACCTAGATTACTCTGGCTTAGCAGTACCTTCAACACTCTCTGCGCAGCAATAAACACACAGAAGCTAACAACAAATACATTTAAACAGGAAGAGAATTACTTCACCTTTCAGTGCAGCTAAGTATTGGGAAATACCTGCAAGTAGGCAAACTGGAGGCAAAATAAAATCTATACACAATTCAAAAAGGCACTTGATCATTCTATGAAAAAGTTAGCTGCAATCACAGGAAATTGAAGCCTTTAGGGTCCTAAAAATATGCAGTTACTGGTATTATAATGAAAAACAGACACCACAATGAAAAATTCATTTAATAAAGTCAGAATAACTGAAAAACAAAAAGAATGGTTACAGAGGATGAAATGGAAAATTAAAATACCTAGAATATTGAAAAAGGAGTAAATTATAGATTCATGTAATAGGAAGACTACATAAAGGTACTAAAATAGTTGAATATAGCTAAAACAATGAAAAAATGAACTGCACGTAGTGCTACAATCTTTTAGACATGTTACTTAGTCATCTAATAGCTGTGAGCAATTAATTTTCTCTTTCCAAATTACATCTTTGTTAAGTACAAATGGGACTGATGCCTATTTCACCAGACAGAGCTGATCTGAAATGTAGTTAATGTCTCTAATGTGTCCTGTCACTCTCTAATTTGCTACAGAGTGACTCTAAACCAAGACTGAAGATTTGACAATGAAGTATTATTAGTTATGAGCTTTTTAAAAAGCTACTTTTTTCACTGAAAAAGACAAATATAGTGACATTACTAAACCATTAAATATTCAAATACAGGTGAATATGTGATAAAATGAAAACAGAATAGGTGCCTTCAGCAGAGCAGCAACACCCCGATGAGCATCCCCAGTGGGAGCCGCTTCACTCAGCACCCCAGAACACTGTCTGCTGACACCAGTAGCCAAGAAACAGCTTGTGTGGAGATTACTTAGAAATTTTGATATGTTGACGTAAATTCTGAAGAACAAAGTTGAAAAATGAGAAAATCCTTGATTCTGGTCGAGATGGGGTTTTATCTGTTAAGTTTATTGACTAAATGTTTTAGTGTGCCTTGGAAACTAATTAATTATACTGGTACTTTGTTGTGCTATATAACAGAGAAAAAATATGATCCCGTCCCAAACAGCATAAAGCCCATATTACATTTGAGGTTTTTTCTCTGTCAGATATGAAGGTCAGAATTCTATGTTAAATTCCATTTCTTCCTTGTACCCTCTCTAAAATGGATTGTGCTTCACGCAGTCATTAATTATCAGTCATAAACATTCTTTATTTCATTAAAGAAATTCAACTTGAACAAAGAATTAAGGGATATATTTTGGTTCCAGCACTTCATATTTATCCTGGTATAAGTATCCTGGCATACTTATTCTGCTATAAGGAGAATTTTTTGTATGCCTCTTAGACTCAACTTCACTGTGAGAA
Organism: Pithys albifrons albifrons; assembly: GCF_047495875.1. Taxonomy (NCBI): domain Eukaryota; kingdom Metazoa; phylum Chordata; class Aves; order Passeriformes; family Thamnophilidae; genus Pithys; species Pithys albifrons. The sequence goes on along the minus strand of NC_092458.1, from coordinate 71,710,171 downwards.
AAAGGGACCTACATGAGGAGGAGCAGATGGGGGACTATATCCCAGCAGGCCCCTTCCCATAAATCCTGCAAGGAGCTGGAATTAACCCACACTCTTTAACTCCTCAGGATAAACTGAAAAATAAACCACCTTGATCTATAAAGGTATTTGCATAAAGGTATTTCCTCACCTTTTTCATCCCCATCAAAAGATAAGATATTTTAAGAAAATTTCAAGATCTAGACAATCTAAATATGGGTTATGGTAAGTTTCATACTGCACAAATGGTAAATCTAAAAAAACAGTATATCTAGACAGATTATGAGCTAAATTGTAAAAGGGACAAAAAAGAGATGCACATATCTGCTGCTCCGCATATTTAGTACCTCTCAGTAGAGCAGGAACACAGTGTCACACCCTGCTACACTGATCAGAATTTCAGATGCCATTTCTGATTTAAAAGGCTTGCCCTTGCAGATAAATGCGAAATACAGAGGCTATTTTTGCTGTGGTTTTAAAAAAACAGCAGATACAATTTTATGGCACAGTTTTCTTTAGTTTTCTATTACCTTTTCTTCTGATAGTTTCAGCTCTAAAGAATGACTCTGAACAGCCACCCCTGCTCCTGTGACAGTTCAGAAAGTCCCCATCATTGCCACATCTGTCTTTGGCCAAAGCACTTCTCTACGTGTTATATACTTGTTTATACTTGTGCTTCCTAGTTCTAGCACTGTCTTACAACAGGTTTTTTTCTGATACTCATTTGCCATTAAATCTTACATATTTACAAAAAAAAAACAACTTACTGGCTTTAATAGGATAATATTTTCTTAGATATTCTTAACGGCTTTTAATTGGAAAGGCTTTCTGCTGTCCCAGCAGATGGATTCAGCTCAAGGTCTTTGTTGACTGGATCTGGGAACAAACTATAAATGGTTTGGACTGTGAAAATGATATCAGGTCTGCTGGTTTGGACTTATGTCAACACATAGCATGGCTTATCATGTGATGTTGTATTTAGCCAACAGTTTCATACCAAAACAAAGAAAACATTTTGTTCTTATTGCATATTTGAAATCAACATCAACTTGCTCAAACCCCAGTATCATATTTATTACTATAGCCTATCTCCCTTGTGAAAGACTCCATTAATAAACAAATGATATTTAGACAGTCACATAACTGAAAAAAAACACAGAAAATGCCAGATGTTATAACTACACTCTGGTCATTAAATTATATGAGAAAAATGTAGACCTTTTATAATATTTCTTCTGTTTTCCTTTTTCTCTTCCTACTTACAGCATTGTTGATCTTTTTACTCAAAAAGTCAATGAAGCTTCTAAGTTGTATCTCACAATGAGGCAGTTTGTGGAAGACAAGCTTCTTTATGAACATAAGGCACCAAAAAGAAAAATATTTCACATTCAAACAATTCATCACACCTGCTGCCTACAGGAGAGCTGGATGTTGAGCTTCATAAGCAAGCCCAAAGAGGTGGAGCTTTTCTCTCATCAGTTCTTGTTCAGAAGTTGGCAGGACTGGCAGATGTATAAATAGGAATCAGGACTTGTTTTTCATACAAACAGTATTTGTATCTTGGTTCAGATTTGATGATAGGGGTAGAATAGCTCCAACCTATTTAGTACTGTGCAGTTTCTAGTATATACAGCCTCTACTGATTTACACAGAATTCTATACAGATTCTGAATATTTAATTTTACAAGAAAATCACACATTAAATGGACTATACATGATTCAAAAGATTTGTGCTTTCAAAAACAACAGAGAAGAAAATATTTTAAAACTCTAACTAAAAACTATCTAGTAAAAGCACTAGGAACTTTGCCAGCCAATGACATTAGCATCACAAATCAGTCTCATTTGACAAGTAACAAGGGCAATTCAAGGGCTATTCTACCCACCAGGTGCGCTTCCTCCAAGGCTTATTGACCTGAACAAAAACCTAAAGTACTGAGAGGTAAATGTATTCTTTCATCTCAATTAGACTTTTAATGCAGTGGATCTCATATTGCTTTTCATGTTCGACATGAACACAAAATAAATAACGTTTTACTGGGCAAGATGGATTCAGAGAAAGGAACAGTTTCATTTGACGCTGATGGGCAAACACTTTAAAAGAAAAATGTTGCAAATGCCTGACAGGACACAGGGACTCTACACACTGTTGCAATGTGAACTCCTAAAATGCATGTTTATTTTTCATTTTTCAGTGTTTTTCCCAATATAAGCAGGTATGAATAATTATATGTACACATATAATCAGAGTATCTACGCAAGGTGCACTGTGTTACAATGTACACATTATGATTATGTAAGGAGTATGGTATAAACAACGATTACAGATATTATGCTTTTCTAAAAGCAAACATGGCTATATGCCATATATTAGATCAATGGAGATATAATTTTAAAATATATTAATATCATCAATACATTCAGAAGTGAAAAATTCTGAACTCTTAAATATCATCAGTGGTATAATCAAAATATGTGCTGATGACTACTCATGTTTTCCTATTTACTTAGCAGAAATCTTTGAAATAGAACATGAAAACCCTTCAATGAGAAATTAAAAAAAAAAAAGAAAATCAAGAATCTGGTACTCTCAAAAGTAAGTACATTGGTGAATTACCAGCTGCTTTACATTGTGTAAGTAAAAAGGTATTTCTTCACCTCCTCTTTTCAGATGACTTTGCAAGGCAGATAAGAAAGGCTGCCATAGAACTGTCCTTTCTCTCCTAAACAAAATGCAAGGTAACAGAAAATCAGACTTTCTGAATTGCAATTTGATTTTAGTTATACAGTATGGTGGTTCTGTAATTCAAACAATAGCATACTTGCAGAATATATTTTTGTCTGTTTACACCTTAACTAAAATCCTGCCTGCCTCTTTTACAGTAATTTTCATAAATCCTATTGAATTTAGTGGAAACAGGACTTCCAACAAAGATCAGCACTGTTGTGCGCAAAGCTTTGTGCAAGTGCAGTGTCAAGTACAAGATAGCCTCAGAAGACTCCTGTTCATCTATCTATCTATCTATCTATCTATCTATCTATCTATCTATCTATCTATCTATCTTGTTTCCTGTAGCTTTTTCATGTTTTACAAAGCCCTATAGTTTGCAAAAATATACCTGTAACAAACATTTTAGCACTAAATGGGTCCCAGTAACTAGGGCACTCAGGTAAACTCAGGATGTTTCTGATCCCAGTTTAAAACCAACTTTCCCCTCCCACTCCTCTGGGAGAGGTTATTTTAAATCTAGATCACTTTCATGAACAAGAACAGAGCGTTATATTATTAGATTCTTCTCATAGATCTGCAGTAGCAGATTGACAAATATGCTTTAGTGATACATTTCTTCAATGGGAATAAACTTACAAATTAAATTAATTTTTCAGTCTTAATTCTGATAAAGGCAAGATGAGTTTACTTATGTCCTTTGTAATTTGCTGTGGGATATCAATCCTGCTCAACAGAATGCCTTATTTCTGTTAATTTTCTCTAACTCAAGTGGGAAAGCACCAGGCAGCCTTTAGGTAGATTACTACCTGCAAATACAAATGCTTGAAAAATTACACAGGAAAAGATCTGTTAAGCTTAAACTCCCTAGGTGTTCTTTTTATGATTCACACAGCACCTCTTTTAAAGAATTAAGCCTCATGCTTTTTAATCTATGCTGGGGTCAGAAAGTATCTCTTTTCTTCGTTAATTCCACAACATTTTATCAAATACTGATCATCTGTACAATTCTCACATCAGTAGACACAATTCACAAACACACGCAGATACTCTAAAACTGTTAATAACTCTTCAGCTTGTTAGAGAATGGAATCTGTTTTTCCTTTGCGTGTAATCCTTCTGCTTCCTCAGTCACGCGCAAAAGCTCTGTTAGAACAGCAGCCACTAACACTTGCTGAATAATCCGCTGCATAAAGCAATTAAAATAGGGAAGCTTAAGGCCATGTCTGATATGGAAACTAGCTATTTCTGTCATAAATTTGAATATTGCATAGCTGGGAAAAGTGTTACGATAAAGTCTCCTCTCAAAAAAGGACCGTTAATAGGAAAGTACTCTTGCATCTTCTTAAAGAAGCCTCCTGAGTATCCACTTCTGTGAAGACTATTCATGGGGGTAAAAATTTGCAGTGGTATGTCCATTAAGTTGGATGACTCAATGTCACAATTATTTTCATACACCAGGGCTATCACTGATAAAGGGTTGAGGCTTCTCACCAGGCAAGGACCTGGAGACCCTGAAGAGCCTCAGTTGTGCTTTGCTCAAGGAGAAATATATTGCACAAGTAAGCCTTGCCCACAGAGAGGGAAGGAGAATTCCCCCTGCTCCAAAGTGCTCATAAAACACATGTAAGCTGAAGGTAGTTATAGACAAAGGGATTAGAATGTAGTCAACAGAGAGGGACAAGTCTCAGTATACTTTTTTCACAAGCATTCAGTCTTCACAGCAAGAGCCAGAGTCCTGGTTTAGAGACATGGTCATACAAAGAGAAGAGTATGAAGATGGGTGAAAGAGAGGGCACAGGGCCTCTTCAGAGGATAAAACACATGTGCTATTTTCTTTGCATATAGTCAGCTCCTTTAATTACTGATTGATATGGTTCATTAGCAATATTATTTCAAAACATGTTTATTCTTCATCACAGCTCTTTCTTTTGAGAGAAGGTGGTGTTAGCTGTCTGCTAATACAGAATATTACTGATTTGACTCAGTGAATGCTCAGCTGCAGCAAGACTGGGACCAACGGAACGGAACAAAAGATTTACGTAACAATTTCGAAAAGCAACAGCACTCCTGCAAGACTCAGGCATGCAGCAGTGGTCCTCACTCAGCTGAGATATAGAAGCCTGAAATGGAGCTTCCAGCTGAGAAACGAGCTCAACCAGATCTCCAACATCCCTTCCCTGGTGTAATCAGTCTGGAGGTAGAAACACTTCTGTAAGGTCATTAGCTCTTAACCAGCCATTCACAGTCTGGGAGACATTTGGACAACTTCTATGCCCAGGAACTTTTGTAAAGATCCTGATTAAGCTGTTGGTCCACTGTTGGGGAAAGCTGCAGCACTGCTCAGCCACCAATCCCCAGTGGCAGCACAGGTCAGGCATCATGTCACACCAGCAGACATGACTTGGCTCCTCATTCCCTGGTCAGCTTGCACCAGTTTAGAGTTGGATGGAGCTCACCCACATTTTCCAGCAAAATACTACACAGGGTGTTTTAGAGTTATTTGTGTACCCACTGTGTTCCTCGACAGTCTTGTCAATGTGGGAGCAATGGGCTAACATGTCCTTCAAAGTTTCACCAAGCAAGACTGTCTCCACAGAGGCACCTTCTTTGAGTGAAGATTCAATACCAAGAGCTTTTATGACAAGATATTTTGTAGAGAACACTTTTATCTATGCCACAAAAAAAGCCAACAGGTGAAACTTTTCATTTCGTAATCTCAGACACCTCACTCAGGTGTTGCTTCCCTTGGCAGACTGCAGATTAATTGCCTGTATACTATGAATCTGAAGAGTTACACCTGCAGTAAGGCAGTATTAATTATAATAAATATTCTGATTAAAACATCTTAAGACAATATCTCGGCTCTACCCTATTACCTTAGTTATTTCATGGTCAAATTCTCCTTGACTTCACATAGAATTTATATTCTTACCCAGTAATCATTCAGACCAGCATTTGACCACTTCACTGTAACAACTGCTAGTAAAAGGAGCCTGAGGTCTGGCCTGCAATAGCCACCTGTAGCTGAAAACAAACTCAGCAACAAACACTTGGGTGAGTGATTAATTAGTTCTTTCAGCTTTCTAATTTTGTAGAGCTGTACTTTGGCATAGGTGCAAAATGACATGTTAGTCACTTCTGACTATTAATTAGTAACTTTTTGGACATTTCCCATAACTAATGCTACAATCGCTATTTCTACTGTGACTTTAGAAAGCAGTCTTAAAATGTCAATCAAATTAACACGCTTAAAAATAGAAAGCCTTATACAACATTTTAAGTCACAATTTCTTAAATGAAAAATTCCTTTTTTAGACAAAAAGACTTTTTTTTCTATAAAGGAAAATAAGATAATTATTTATGTCTGCATCTCTTCTAAACTAAAAGAATGCAGCAATACAGTATTGATGACATTAACGACTCCTATTTAGAAACAAAAGTCTAACTCCCCGAACATGCCATATGGATAGCTTCTGTTACCATGAGTTTCATACTCAAGGCATTTGTAGGAGCATTCATCAAATACAATTTCTGCATTTCATCCTCATAGAAAAGTTTGGGGTGCAAGGGACCCTAAAGATTATGTAATTCCACCCACCCTGCCATGGGCAGGGGCATCTTCCCCTAGACCAGGTTGCTCAAAGCCCCATCCAGCCTGGTCTTTAATACTTCAAGGGATGTGACATCCACAACTTCTATGGGAAATCTGTTCCAGTGCCTCACCACTACCCCAGAAATTAATTTCTTCCTAATATCTATTCTAAACCTATTCTCTTTCATTGTAAAGCCATTAGCCTTTGTCCTATCACTACATGCCCTTGCAAAAAGTCTCCCTCCAGCTATTTTGTTGCCCCCTTTAAGTACTGAAAGGCTGGTATAAGGTTTCCATGGAGCCTTCTCTTCTTCAGGCTGAACAGCTCCAACTCTCTCAATGTCAAAAGAGACATTTTTTTCCCTCTGCTTACTAAAATATATACCTGCTCCCAAAGTAATCCTGTTGCAACTGGACTGATGATAACTAGTAAAACAAATCCAGGAGTAACATCTTACTTATCCTGAGCAAAGGTACCAGGTTTTGGTTCCAGAGTAGCAGTATGATACACTTAGTTTAGAATTGTAACTTGATTTATGTTATCAGTTAAGGGGCAGGAGATCCTGACCACACCCACCAGTACTGGTCTTTATATTCTCAGGCACACCTGCACACCTAACTACACTAATGCTCACAGAATGAACTGGGGGTTTTATTGATACAGGTATTTCACAGAAGTTTCTACTAAAAACAATTGTAATTTCTGGATACTGCAAACAGTGGACTGTTAGGATGGTCCTTCAAATTCTGCTAGTCCAGTAGGGCAGACTGGTGTGTTCAACACATTCAGTGAGTCCCTATATAATTATACAACACCATGGGAAAAAAACAGAATCAGAGCACTAAGTCAGTTATTTTTAAATTCTGTTTATGGATTTGTTAGTGTTATTCCCATGTCCCGAGAACTCTCAGTGGAGTACCCCATCACCCAAAATGGTTCCAAAAGCCTTTCAGGACCCTCTGATGCTGCTGAACATAGTTAGGAAACCTCTTAGATGTTTCTGCATTTTTGGCTGGCAGAAAATATTCTCTGTTATTTTATCCTCCTATTCCCAGGAACAAATGCCAGAAACCGAATGTTCAAGACACAGAACAGAAGTTATCCAATAACTGAATTTGAAGCCTTCCTGAGCAAAGAGGAAATAGACTGAATCAGCAGTCCACTGAGATGAGTGAGAAAATTTTATGCCCTTTTAATGATATGTTCCATGCTTCTTTCACATGAAAATTAAACAACACTGCTTGCCTGTACAGCACGCACATTGCTGCCATAGAAAATATTTTTATGGCATATTTTTCCTTTAAAATGAAAAACTAAATACAATTCAGTGAAGCTGAAAAATCGAAGTTTTTTCAATATGAAATATCTTCTTTAATATTTTCCAAGCACTGGTATTTTTCCCCTTGGGTCTCAGTGGATCTCATATTAACATACCCTCATCTGTTCTTTTCTTGGTAGCTCTCCTCTTTTGGCATTAACAGAACTCTTAGAATAGTGGATCCCTTCATTACTTTTTCCTGACTTCTATCAGGTGCAATGTCCATGGAGGCAGAAAGTACTTCCACAGAGGAGTCACACAAAAGTCTGCACTACGAAGGACTCTGAGCCATACAGGCACAGCTGAAAACAATCACCAGGCTCTGTTAATCCATTCAAACATTCCCTCTGCTGGATGCCTTTGAGGTAACCAAGCAAAAGAACTCCATCAGTTTTACAAAAAAATTGCAACCATTCTTTTAAGTTAGACATTTCAAATATCATTAATTTAGCCTTTACTGGGCATTCCCCAAGGAAGTGTTACACTAATACAAGAAGTCAACCTGTGTTGTGTTGAATAAGATCAGTTTTAATACCATCCCCTTCTACTCAAGGTCATCCAGACAAGGAGAAGCTACTTGATGGGGATGGTAGAATCAAAAGATGAATTTAAACTGCAAAGATGCTTAGCATCAGTGGAAGGAGGGAACACAACTGCATCCCCTGATTCACACCTCATGCCTATTCTGCAGCCCGTGTCTCAATGTCATTGAACTTTCCTTCTCAAACAGAACCAAAATAACAGCATGTGCCAGGGTGTTGCAGAGGGGCCTACCCCCATCACACAGAACAAAAAAGAAGTTAGTCTGCCCAGTTTTTATTTTCTTCCTCAAGCCATTGGGCATGAGTTCACTTTTGGTTTGGGACAGATGCACTGGCTCTTCAACAGCCATAACTGAAGACTTTAAAACTATCTCAGTTTTAATATCTTTGCCCATTAAAATACCTGCTTAAGAAATGGCTTTATTAAAAAACTGCTTGCAAATTTGGGGCTATTCCTCAAAGTCTTTCAAACACAGCACAGACCATATATTTCTATGTGCTAAGTTTTTATTTTATGAATTTTCAGAGGCTGTTAACTTTATAAGTTGTCAATATAACCATCTTTTTTTAAACACTTCAATATATTATCTCTACTGTCTTAAGGAGGATCCCCTAGACCTGCATTTTCATCAGAACAGACATTTTTAAGGCTACTATTTCAACATTTGAGGAGGAAGTACTAGACTAAAATACTGAGACAGGACATAATCAGATCCTACTAACTCCAGTCACAATAGTAATCCACTAAAGCCACTGGGATATTCCTAGGAAGATGTCGATAGAAAGATATAGCAAATAATAGCTCAAATCTTTATTTATGCAGATCACAAAATATGTTCATAACAGTCTCTTCTAGGCATGGGGTAAAAAGGATTAAATCTCTAAGAAAGGTAATGTGAAAATTAAAATGAAATATGTTTATTTCGTGATACAGTTGCACAAACCCTGCTCTGCCAGTGGGCCTACAGCAGAATGAGAATCATTACAGAAAAAAGCTTCTGTCCAGAGTGAAAAAGAAGATCAATTTCTGTCCTTAGAAACACATAAAGAAAAACAGTAACAAGTATCATAAAATACATAAAACTCACAAGGCAGAGAGAAAATACATAGGTCAAAATGTTCAAAATAGTATTTAAATATGTCTTCATCTAGGACTGAATTTTAAAATGTTTACTTTTTTTGATGTGTGGAAGCACCAAATGTTTATTATTTGTTTGCAATTTGCAATGAGGAAAACGTTTATTCTGTTTCAAATAAAGAGCAAAATTATGTGTTAGGAATATTTTCCATATCTGTTTTGAGTCTGGAGAAAGAATATTTAATTTTTTTCTCAATACTCACTAAGTCCTCACTTATAAAAGCCAAAGTTCAGCGACAGGAAAAAATCATATAAATATTTTTTATTGGTTTAAGGCATTTCCACTCTCTTTAATCATGATGATACAAGGGGGTGCTATGTACTTTTGAAAAGGAAATATATCCTAGATAGTTTAGCTGGAGAGAATGTGAATACATATATGGTAAGAAAAGATATATTCAACAAATGACAAATGAGACAAAATGCAAAATTTGAGAAATCTTCAAGACAGCACATTACAAATCTCTGGATTAGTTTTTTTCCCTTTGATTGCTTAGTATAGGCAGAAGAACCTGAACACATCCCTGTGTTTCCTCTAAGCAGTGCCTTTGTGGTTTATGTAACTTCTACATCTAACATCTTCTCCGGGGACACCCCCTTGTCGCGGGGGAGAAGCTTGCGTGCCCTCATGAGGTTGAGAGCTATGCTGGAGGTGGTTTGTACCGCTGGTAGGGTCTCCCATGCCAGACAGGTCTCAGCTGAAGGGTCAGACAAAGTGTGTCCACGGGCACGATGGGCTCGCTAGCCATCTGGCAACCATCCTAGGAGAAGGACAACTCCAACCCCAAACCCGGGCAGATGGAGCTCGTTTAGCCCTGTAAGGCCATCCATCTAAGAGAAGGATACTCTAACCAAACCTACGTCCTGAGGTATTCGCTGTCACCGTCCAAGCTCGCTAGGCCGGGGCAGATGAACCTTAGGAGTAAAGGGTGGGGCCAGTTCTGCGCACGCTGTGCCTCACCTAAAAAATCCATTGCGCAGGCTTGAAGGGTTCACCCACATTGCAAAGCCCTGTAGCGACAGGTGAGGGTCGAAAACAGCAGGTGATAGGAAGCAACTGGAAGCTGCAGACCCAACCCTGCATGCAGGCAGTTCAGGATATGGGTCATTAGAGACTTGACCCCAGAGATGACAGTCTCTTGCGGCAGCATCCTGAATGACCAAGCAGCCTTTTCTAGGGACAGCACTGCTTGCCCCACATGGAGAGGGGCCTAGCAAAGGTGGCCTAAACAAAGCTCATCTCCACACCCGGTTGGATAACCGCGGCCAACCGGCATCTTCCATGCGGTCAAACAAAAACAAAGAGATTTCAAAGGCATACACCTGCCTGCAAAGGTGTGCTCAAACTAACACTCGCATGTTGGAACATCAGAACCATGCTTGATACTGGGGATAGTGGACGTCCTGAGCGTCGTTCTGCTCTAATTGCCCACAAACTGTCACAGCTCAACATTGACATTGCTGCTCTCAGTGAAGTTCATCTTCATGAGGAAGGCAGCCTTAAAGAACATGGTGCTGGCTACACACTCTACTGGTCAGGCAAACCCAAAACCGAAAGACACCTTTCAGGAGTTGGCTTCATGATTAAAAACTCCATTGCCTCCAAACTTGAAAATCTGCTGACAGGTCATTCCGATCGCATTATGTCCTTACGCCTCCCTCTACACAACAAGCAACATGTTGTTCTTTTTAGCGTTTATGCCCCAACTCTACAAGCTGACCCAGCGGAAAAAGACAAATTCTACACAGACCTGCGCCACCTCACCCAAAATGTTCCTGCAGATGATAAGATCATAATCCTTGGTGACTTCACGCCAGAGTAGGTAAGAATTCTGAAGCCTGGAAAGGAGTCCTGGGCAAGCATGGCGTTGGAAACTGCAACGACAATGGATGCCTCCTGCTAGAGTCTTGCGCAGAACGGCAGCTCACCATCACCAACACTATCTTTCAACAGAAAGACAGCCTGAAGACAACCTGGATGCATCCTCGATCCAAGCACTGGCACCTCATTGACTATATCTTAGTACAACAGAGAAATGTCAGTGATATCCGTCATACTCGAGTGATGCCGAGTGCAGAATGTCAAACAGACCACTGCCTTGTGCGCTGCAAACTTAACCTCCACTTCAAGCCCAAACCTAAGAGAGGCGGCATTCCAAGGAGGAGGCTCCAAGTCAGCAATCTTCAAACAGCCACAGTGAGAGACAGCTTCCAGGTAAACCTTCAAACTAGACTTAAAGATAATCCCATAGATCCCTCTCCTGAAGCGCTTTGGCAACATATTAAAAGTTGCATCCTGCAGTCCTCTGAAGAGTCCCTAGGGTTCTCCTCCAAGAAAAACAAAGACTGGTTTGATGAGAACAATCAAGAGATCCAGGAATTGCTGAAGAAGAAGAGAACTGCTCACCAAGCACACCTTGCTCAGCCATCTTGCCATATAAAAAAAGCCGCCTTTTGTCTTGCATGCAGTAAGCTCCAACAGAAACTTCGAGACATCCAGAACAAATGGTGGCTCAACCTAGCAGAAAAGACACAACTATGCACAGATTTGGGTGACCAAAGAGGATTCTATGAGGCCCTGAAAGCAGTGTACGGACCCACACACCAGGTTCAAAGCCCCCTACTCAGTGCAGATCAAATAGATAGAAATGAACATTTTCATGTCCAAGCAGCTTCCTTATCATAAAATATTATATAAATTGTAAGAGGGAAGAGTTTACAATAGAGTCGAATTGTTTTAATGACCACTTCAGTTGACAAAACAGTTTCCAAACAGCTTCTTTGTTTTTCAGCTAATGGAAATGAGAAGGATGTGTTTTACCTTTACATTTTTACACTGCAGTCCTATCACTGAAAACGTTTTTTAAATAGCATTTTCATTGGTCTGCCTTAAAGAAGAAATATTAACAATTCTGGGCCAATTTCACAATATTAAAGTTCTCTGATGCACAACTGTTTATGAGATAAGAAAGTTACATCACCTATTGTTTCTCATAACCCATCACAATCTCTAGAAGCAGTCATGCCAGCTAATTCATCTTGAAAACCATCCAAGTCCATACACTTTTTGACAAGCAAACGGGTGGAATATTAGCATTAGCAGAAACAGAAGACACAAATTTGATTCTGAGAGCTCCATGAGCCTGCAAAGCAATGGGAGCTTAGTGTCAAAAGCTGACTGACTATGAGTAAATCAGCTCCAGGAAAAAACAGAATTCCTAGATCATAAGTGACACATGCCCCTTATGCTAGAATGACTTTCAGGCCATTTCATTTGAATTTTATTAGGACAGGAGATAAAACACAGTTGCTGAGCAAAACCAAAACACAAGACTGTGCAATGGGTTTTACACTAGTATGGCAGTGTCAGAACTGCTTGTTCCATTCAGTTGGTCCAGAATGAAAATACAGAAGTAGCAGATAAAACTCAGACTCTCAGTTTAAAAGGGGACGATGTATTTCCAGGCATTTAAAAACCATTTTTATACAGTTTCCAATGATCAACAAACACAATGAGAAAGTGCTTTGCTGAAGCAATGGGTAATCAGGCTTCCTTGCCAGCTGTTCCACTCTGCACACAATGTCACACAGACCTGGCTGAAAGTGGACAGAGAGGTTTTATCTTTTTCTTGCCTATTTCATTAAAGATTGTTTGTTGGTCACTTTTAGAGTCACCATGATGGTCTGGGTGGATTTTTTCATCACAGTAATATCCTGAGTTGGAAGGGGCCCACAAGGATCATCAAAGTTCAACTCCAGGCCCTGCACAGGACCATCCCCAAGAGTCACACCATGTGCCTGAGAGCATTGTCCAAATGCTCTTTGAGCTCTGTCAGGCTTGGTGCTGTGACCACTTCCCTGAGAAGCCTGTTCCAGTGCCCAACCACCCTCCGGGTGAAGAATCTCTTTCTAACATTACAACCAAAACCTCCTCTGACACAACTTCAGGCCATTCCCTCAGGTCCTGTCGCTGGTCACCACAGAAAAAAGATCAATGCCTGCCCCTCCTCTTCCCTTCACAAGGAGGTTGTAGACTGCAATGAGGTCTCCTCTCAGTCTCCTCCAGAACAGATCAAGTGCCCTCAGCCACTCCTCACACGGTTTCCCCTCAAAGCCCTTCACCATCCTCATTGCTCTCCTTTGGACACTCTAACAGCTTAATGTCTTTCTTACATTGTGGCTCCCAAAACTGCACACAATATTCAAGGTGAGGCTGCCCCAGTGCAGAGCAGAGCAGGACAATGTACTCCCTTGAGTGGCCAGTGATGCTGTGCCTGATCCCCCCAGGACACGGTTGGCCTGCCTGGCTACGAGGGCACTGCTGACTCATATTCAACTTGCCATAGACCATGACCCCCCGGTCCCTTTCCATGGCACTGCTTTCCAGCATCTCATTCCCCAGTCTGTACAAACACCCAGTGTTGCTTCATCTCACATGGCAAATACACAGCTGAGTGACTGAAAGGAAGTATTTGACTTAGAGGTGGCACTTCCTTGTGCTACTGAAAAGGACTAGATGAATAACTACTCAGTTGAATAAAACAATAAAAATGAACAGGGGAAATTCCCACTGAATCAACCTATATTTTAAAATGAACAGTTGTTTATTGCTCAGCACCTTTAAAAATCTGGCCATTTACTACGTCTATCTAAACACTTTAGAATCTAATATTCCAGATCATACAGGGTTGGTTGGGTGTGGTTTTTTTAATCTTGGCTCTGGACTGGTTGATTTTTATTTATTTATTTATTTTACTTATTTTGCATCTATCTAAATTGGTACACTGGGACAAATTCCTACTAGTGCAGTCTAGCTCATCTACCACAAACCTCTCCCCACTGACAACAGATGAGGCACTGGCTCAGACAGCCTTCACCATCAGTAGAGCTATAAAAAGCTTTCCCTACCATTCTGCTGGACGTTTCATCATTACAGAATTAGTTTTCTTGAAAATCTGGATTACATGTAGCATTTGGAATTTCTTGCAATATAAAAATTTCAGAGGATTTCTTTTGTCAAACCCAGTGTTTCATATTTTAAATATTGTATTATAAGTTTAAACTTTTTCCTAATAAAAAGTATTTGACATCTAAAGGTATTCAACAAAACATTTTAACTCACATATATAAATAAAGCAAATTCTTTGCCAGAACACATTTTGCTGAACTGTTAACTGGAAAGTTATGATTTTAATAAAATGGCATAGTTAAAGGTAATACATTCCACTAGAAAAAATCTGGACGCCTCCAATAATGCAGTTTTAAGTGCCAGCTTTATTCTTAGACAAGTTCCAAAAGCATTCACAGGCCCAAGTCAAAGACCAGTGAGTAACCTTATAAAAACAAATTTATTTCAAAGGTGGAAAAGGTCTGTTAATCTGAGCAGAAGAGCAGTAATACAAGGAAAATACAGCTGCACAGTACCTGGCAGCAAACCAAACAATTTAATTAATGATTCACTTTCAACTTTCTTGCCAGCTGCATGCCAAGTCACAGATTCAGAAAGGTGCCCACAAACCAGCGCTGGCAGGGCTCATCCTGTCAATCTGTGTACAAAGAGGACTGAGTTTGGACCGAGGCCTCAAGGGTAGTGGGTCCCTGAGAGGGAACGCCCACATTGCTCAATTCGCCCAGCAATGGTGGCACCGGACTGGCATATGAGGAGGACGTTAGCCAGAAGCAGAAAACCAGGAGAGTAATTCCTTGTGTTCCCATTCAGATAAAAATTGAAACAATTCCAGAAATCTCACGGTACTGTCAAGGAAACAAGTATTTATATCGCGTCACAGATGGCCTTGTTCATTATTATAGTCAGAAAATGACCGCTCTCAGGAAGTACCTATGGGGAGCTTCCAGCCCCTGTCTGGTCAAGAAATGATGGGAGGGAAGCCAACCTGCACTTGAGATACATGCACAGTTTACTACTGGGTTATCAGCTCTCTCACATGCCAGTACCTTCATGGGAAGGAAACCTCAGTGTATGGGCTTGACATGGATTTCAGAACTCTCCATTAGATTAGATTATTTCAGGCCCAGTCCTCTGAATTTAAATTATTTCTTATTTCATATGTGACTCCACTAACATTTTTGAATTGCTGTGAAGTACTGTTGTATTAAACATGTGTGAGGCTATAATCTGTCAATCCCAAATGGTTTATTGTCTCAATAAATGCATTTTTGATTGTTGCAATAAATAATTGACCCCAGAGAGGGAGGTGTAGAATGAGTTTCCTTAGAAATGTGAAACAGCAACATTTGTGACTTTGTTATTCAGGGATAATACACAAAATCTGGAAAATCTGACCACATGCTAGTGAAGCTCTCTGGCTAAACAAACAAACAAAAAACCTAAATAATAAACAGTGTGAAAAACAACACAGTGTTTTTATAAAAAGTAGAGCAACAGGACCCTAATAGTCCTTTCAGCATCTGGATAATACCATACTATAAACAACAAACAATAACAAGAATTTAGCTGCATGGAAAAACTGGAAATCTAAGACATTTAGCTTTTATACATCTAAAGAGTTGTATGCAGCTCTTTGCTAGAAATTTTTATCTAATAAGACAGTTATTATTGTTCACATTAGAAAATTTACAATGTGTAGAAAAATCAAGAGGAAAAACCCAAAGCATTGATGTAGATAATTTGATCGCTCCAGAAAATAAAATTGAAGGACAGAAGGAGGGAGGGAAAGAAGGATGGAAGCAAACCATCACATCTTGTTTTACACTAGATTACTTCATACAGTTTGGTTCTCCACAAACTTATGAGTGGGTTTAATTGCAAACTTATTACATAAATACCAGTAAAGTCATTAAGACTTAAGACTTAATGCTTAGTACTTTGTGGAATAAATGCTTGCATTGTTCACATGTGTCTCTTGTAGAATGGAGACTGAAATAGCAGCCAAGCAAACATTAAAACATTAGAATTACGACCCAGGAGTGCAGATAGTGTTGAAAATTTGAATTAAAGCTAGGTGTCAATATTCTTCAGCTGGGGAGTTCTTTTCTTCTGTTTGGTCCCTAGAACAATGAGATCTTGTACATGCTCTGAGCTCCAAGGAATAGCTGGTGACATATTAAATTAACAAAACTTTGCTGAAATATTAATGCAAAGCTCCACAAGAAGTGCTACTTGTCAGCCAGACCTCACAGGCCCTACATATGAAATTTAGAATAGTGTTATTTATTCCAGTGACTCGAATACCAGTAAACTGAAGCAAAAAGAAGAGCCTTTGAATAAATGGGACAAGCACTAAGCACAGTGAAAGTCAAGACAGGGTGTTGGGTTTTTTTATTTTGCTCACGGGTGTTTAGTTAGGAAAAGACCATGATTTGTTACTTACTTTCATCTGAACACAGAGTTGGTGTCATGACTAAATGAAAACTGGTTTTTTATTCTGCCTTTCTCACTGCAGATTTGAAAAAAAATTGTAATTTATGTTTTGAAATTAAGATAAAAGCCTTTTGAAGTGAGGCTGAAAGGTTCTCTGTTCATTCCAAAGCCTTTTAATTTTTTTTCTTTTTTTAAGGAAACACTAAGCCATCTGAACAGCTTTAAAGCTGCAGCAGAGTTTTCTGGGTCACATGCTTCCAACTGCCATTTAAGGTAACCAAATCTGAGAAGTGTTGGTTATTACAGAGTCCAAATTTTCTAAACAATATATATATATAAATAAACAGCTATCAGCGGATGCAATTCCAGTATGAACTGAATAGAGGTGTGTGACAGAGAAAAAATACCTAAGTTGGCTACTGATGACTTTTAAGCAGGGTCACGCTTACAGACACGGATCTACCTGCCTAATATTCAACTTCCAAACAAGAGTTGGCAAATTGGAAAGAATTCCTAAATGAGCTCCATGAGTGACATGAGCTATGGGAAAATAACACAGCATGCAGTTCCCAAGGCTCAGTCTACTTTTTTTATCCATAAACGACTTGAGCATGACATAAACTGTACTGCTATGTCTCTCCTCTCAAACCAATGTAAGCAAGATAACCACAGCTTCTGAATCTGTGCAACCTTGCATTTTTTTAAAAAGAGAGTATCTGAAAAAATGCATCATTTGCTGAGCTTTTTTAAACTATCCACAAACAAAAACTTTTGTAAAGTGCTTATAAAATGGGTGAAGAAGAGAAGAAAATACCTCTTAGCTAAACTGATGTTCTCAAATTAAGTTCCATGCTTGAGGAACAACATTTACCTCAGCTCCCCAGCACCTATCACTCTTTTATCTCTTATTTACACCTTACTCTTCAAGATATAGTATTTTTCCTAACTGCCAGCAGACAAAGGATTTCCTTTGCTGCTAGCCCCTCTTACCTGCATCTGTGGTGCTGGTATTGACACTTGCTGTCCAGGGTCTCACTCTACACATGATCTTAAGATATAGGGTCACTCTCCCAGGATCACTCTCCCAGGTGGTAGCTGGGCCCACTGCTGATTCAATTCATTACCCACTTGTAATGACACATGGTACAAACCACAGCAATGACACAAGGATGCAGAGATGCACAGCTTGATGGTACAGAACAACCATTTCAAGCAAGAGTCGCTTTCCAAACTGGCTGCTAAATCCTGCCTCTGGCAAACTCCACTCTAGCCACCTTTCCTAAGAGCAAGCCATAAGCATATGAAACCTGCCCAGGTAAGAGAATATTTTGTGTTTAAGTTGCAACTAAATAGGGAAAATGGCTTTAAAAGCCTCCCTCCCAGACCTAAACTTTCTTTCTCTTCAAAGTGATTTACAGCTCATTCATGAAGAGTAGAAGAAGGTCTAAGAGCTCTGACTGTCCCAGGACAGGGGAAGATGTCTGAGAGGGATGGGCAGACTCTGCAGGAGGAAGGCCCATGAAACAAGACTCATTCAAATGAGAAACAATTGCATCAAACGGTAGCTTCAGAGACAACACCTCCAAACCTTTCACACATTTCTTAATTAAAGGCTGGGGTGACAATAAGATTCTGAAAAATAAACTCTCTTTTCATTTTAAGCAGGTTCAACTACATCAACTAACACAAAATTAAAAGGACTAGTTTTCTTCTCTTGGGGTAATGTTGTTTCCAGAGGAAAATTCACAAGAAACATTTTTATTGCTACTAAAGAGAAGCTAGAAAACATTGCTGGTGCAAGAAGTTGCCATATTTAGAATGACAGAAAAATTGAATGGTTTGAGTTGGAAGGGACCTTAAACATCATTCGGTTCCATCCTGCTATGGGCAGGGACACTTTCCACTAGACCAGGTTGCTCAAAGCCTCGTTCCACACAGCCTTAAACACATCCAGGGATGGGGCATCTCCAGCTTTTCTTGGAAACCTGTTCTAGTGCCTCAACTTACTCTCAGTAACGACTTTCTTCCTAATACCCAACCTAAACCTACCCTCTTCAGTTTAAAGCCATTCCCCCTTGTTCTATCACTACATGCCCTTGTAAAAAGTTCATCTTCAGCTTTCTTGTAGGCCCTCTCTAGGTACTAGAAGGTGCTTATAAGGTCTCACACTCCCTAGGGCTGCCTTTTAAGTAGTGGGGGTGGCCATCGCTACTCCTGGCCCTGCCTCCAGCTCAACAGCAACCCAGCTTCTGGAGGTTCTCATCAGTTAATTCCTTTGCTTAGAACAGCAGTATTTCCAAGGCACCCAGACACAGGCTTTCAAGCCTTAAGCAAGCCTTAATGCTAGCATTAAGTACTTTGGTGCTAAAGGCTGGAACCCACCTTCACACCAAAAAGCTTTCCTGTAATTCCAGGATAGGCAATGAGACAAACTCCATCCAGCCTTTGGAGAAGTCCACTGTAAAGGCACTTTCTCAGTTTATTCACCTGGAATGCACTGAACTCAATGTAGGGTTCACTAGTTAGGGGAGCTTTCTTCTAAAACATTGAGGGGAAGAGGCAATGTAGGAAGAAAAGGGTCTGTTTTAATGACCGGAAAGCATGAAAACTGGCATAAGTGATACTTCTTATGACTTACAGCTCTAGTTTCCTTGAGAACAGAGTGAAAGGTAAGAAGAAACACACAGGAAAGCAGCATTCCAAAAGAGGGAAGTACAATATAATTAGTTGGCAATGTGAACCCTGCAGTGAGAATCTTTCTGAAAAAATACCAAAAGGTAGTCCCTAGTAAATGGCTTAAAAACTATTATCATAATATAGCTGGAGTGAAATTAAGGATTAGATATAGGTAGTTTGTAAAATTACTCACCCTCTTGATTTAAACTGCACTATTCAACTCCAAAGTGCAGAATTTTCTGCATGGCAATGTCACAACTTGCTACAACATCACAGGCAAAGCTTATAAATAATTCAGAAAAAACTCACTTGGCTGGGGAATATCACTTAGCCCCTGTTTGCAAGGCATGAGTGAGCTTTCCAGAGCACACAGGACTTGAGCTGCTTTTCTTTTCGCACACACACAATCATATCTCCTTGCAAATTAATGTTCTTACCTTATCTTTATTTTCAGAGTCAGAATCCTCAAGTTTGGTCCGAATGACAAAGGGCGTAGATAATCTCAGGAGAACTCGTTCAAATGTGGCACTGATTTTAGGAGAAACTATGTCGAAGCAGTCTTGGAATTTCAGAGTTTTATGAGTGTCACATCTGAGCTGCTTCCTAAGACCTTCTCCAAGCTGGAGAACCAGCATGTTTGGATCAAACATCAGGTGAAAGGGGAAAGCTCTACAGAAGGTGCTGATGCTAATCCTCAAGTCTAAGGGGGACTGGGAAGTTCCTGGTGGAAGTGCTTTTGTGATATTTGCATTTTCATGTTCTTTGATAAGGAAAGTCAGACAACTGCAGTTACCTGGGTTCATCTCCTCTGAACACAACTTATCGTTTGTGACCTGTTCTACTTCCACTTCTAAGCGGTAAATCTTCTTTGCTGCTGCTTTTATCATTCCTGTCATTGCAAATCCCACAATCTGATGTGGGTGAAAGTAATGAAGCATGAGATTGCCTTCAGGGAGTTCTTTGCATAGGAAAGAAGGGGATTCCAGGGTGGCCTGTCTTCCAAATGAAGTTCTAATATGCTCCAGCAAAGCATCAAAGCCATTGAAGAAGTCTTGAAGGGTGCCACCTACAGCTCGAAGAACTCTTTCATTCTCATCAAAGCAGATATTGAAGAATTCCTCCCCAAACTTTTCTTGCATTTCCTCAAACTTCAGACCTATAGGACAATGAGACACTGATATAAACAACATAGTATTGTTACTTGGTCACATTTTCCCTTTGTCCTCTATTTGCCCTGTGCTTTTCCAAGTCAGTGAGAGTGGCTTTTTCACTGGATACACAACCATAGATTTTCTGTAGTGCTTGGGAATAACCCTAGAAGACATTTTTGCCTATCATTTTAAGTCTTCATGCTTTCAGCCTGCTGTCTCAGACAATTATTTGTAGGCCTGCCTCCTTTACCCTGCTGGAAGCCAGAATACCTTACAACTTCCCTGACTTCTGCATGTCACAGGTAGTGTGAATGAACCCAGCCATGGCTGCATCCCTTCCACTGCTGACCTAGCCACAAATGAGGCTCTTACTTTTATAGCCACTCTGCTCACTGCCTCTGCAAAGGATCCAGCTCATCCCAGCTTGAGGAATAAGTCACTGGAACTCAAAGTCAGAGGTTTGGCTTTCCATAAGCAATGTAAAAGCCTGCAGTCCAGATGATACTTTAATAGCTGGGAAAGGCTGGTTGTGAGTTTGGGGGTTTTTTTCAGGCAAAATACTTTTTTATTATAGGCACTGGGCCTTGCCAGAAGATACAAAGGAATAATACTTCTTTTTTGTTGCCTGCGAAGGAGAGCAAAGCTTTTCCATTTTAGGCTTCTACCTACACTCACCTGTCTTTAAAAACACTCTGCCTCTTGGAGCAATCTAAGCAGCTAGATGGGACAACTCTGTGATATCTCACAATGTCACTTCAAGCTTCCATCACAGAAATTCGAAAGGTTTTGATTTATAGAGGTGATAAGGCCGGCATTGCTGAAGGGAT
Organism: Pithys albifrons albifrons; assembly: GCF_047495875.1. Lineage (NCBI taxonomy): Eukaryota > Metazoa > Chordata > Aves > Passeriformes > Thamnophilidae > Pithys > Pithys albifrons. The sequence continues at coordinate 71,688,835 of NC_092458.1, read as the reverse complement.
AAAAAGTATCAGTAATGGAAATGTGTATCAAATCCTATTCCAGTTTGCTCTTTAAGGATAACCTAGAAAAAATATTTTTCAGATGGTATTAAACATTTTCCTCTGTTTTATTTTGGAGAAGGCGTGCTTTGTTTTGTCAGTATGTAAACCCTATATAAAAGCAGAGTTACAAAATTAATCAGATATGTTAGTACTGTTTTAAGTTGTAATAGAATAAAAAGAAGTATTAATCAGCTGTATGTGAAATACAAATACCCAGCAAGAATTTTCTAAGGAAATTAATATAGGAATTAACATAGTTCATACAGTGTATTGAAATCAAATCATAGCACTTTTCAATCAACTAGTCAAACACCTTAAAATTTATCTTGAATTCAAACAGAAATGAAGGGCAGTTATTTCTTTCTTGAGGGCACAAAAGGCCCATTATTTTAATATGTATTCAGCATTCTTTATAGCATTGATAATATCCCAGTGGATCACTCTCATTGTTTAGATTGCTTGGAGGCTTGGGAAGAACAGTGTGATTAGTGACTTTTATGCCCAAGAGGTATAACAGAGGACAGAAGAAGTCATGTTGTTTGCAGACAATAACCTTTAATACTCTCAAGGCCGTTTCTGAACTGACAATGCACACAGGCACAGCTATAACAATCAATATTCACAAGGGATGTGAGTGCTCCCCAGCTTTGCAATCTGCAATTATAGTTTTGTTTGGAACTTCTATATGATTAATAGCTGATTAAAATCCATAAAATTACACATATAAATATGACAACATGAGAACATGACAAAGCATATTTTATAAAAGAAGTAATAGTAATAATTTGGGAAAGTTCATCCAAATGCCATTACTCATAATCAAATTTGGTCACTAAACTAGGTTATTAAAAAATATTCCCAGGATCTTTTATGACCACAGATGGTCAGCTCTGTAGCTAAGCCAAAAGAAAGTACCTCTGGTACACAATGCCCCCTAATATTCTGACTCAGAAGACTGTGTGCCAACTCCTGACTCATTACCACTACGTCTGCATAACAGAGTGTTGTAATTTCTTACCCAAAAGTACTCACTATGACCCAAAAATAATTAAATTCTAACCAATACTGATAATGTCATAACTGGGTACTGATAGCAAGAAGCTAAGAAATCATCATATTCATATGTGCACACAAACAGATGTTCATAGGTTTAATTCTCATTGTTCTGTAGAGTGAACTGTGAGCAGCTTTAGAAGCCTGTGTGTAAAAGTAAGCAATCTAGCAGGGGCACCCAAGGCTGTAAGATTGCAGAGGCTCTGAAAGCATGGGAACAAGACAGTATCAGAAACCCTGAGGCTACTCAGACAAATGGCCAAATATATCCCACAAAGCTGTCCATAACAATAGTATGGGTGAACTGTCTTTAAAGTGTATTATAAAATTACAGTAAAACAGTCAGTTGCCTTGGCACCACTCACTGAAAATAGCGTTTGCAGAACTGATCACTCCTGTACGTTACTGCTACATATGCAAGCCTCTTCTCATTATCATTAATGGAAATCTCGGTATTTGACCTAAGGTTTTGTTGATTGTCTTAGCCTAGTCTTGTCATCCACTCTGGAGAACTGCCTGTTCAATCTGGACACAACATACTGACTCCAAGCAAGGTGAATTATCCTATGAAATTCAGGCAAATGACCTGGCTCAAGGATGTGCTACTACTTTTAAATACATTTTAGCTTTGAATTAAGTTACACATAGTACCATCAGAAAAATAGATTAGCGCTAATAGAAAAATGGGTATGGCCAAACTCAACCAAACTGCTGGTCTGCCTTAGATGGGAATTTTCTCCTTAACAGACACTATGAGATACTGAGAAAATTAAAATCAAGTCAAACAACCCTCTAAAACAAAAATGTACAATGTACCTATCAGAGAAGTTTCTTCCTAAGCCTTACCAATAAGAGATCACTTTTTGCTTGAAGCGTGATATTTTTGCTTTAAATCAAAAATATTTATTTAACAAATTCCTATTATACAAACACACCCATTTCTGTACAAGCCTATTGGCTTCAGTGATGTGTTTGTGTGAAGTCACACAAAATATTTCATATATATTTTTACTGACTTATTCCTGCCTCTCCTACTGAAACAAATGATGAACAGATGCTTACCCGGCATTAAACTCTGTAAATACTTCATTATGACCTTTTCATTTATTACATATAAATGATCCCAATCTTTTGAATATCTTCTGTGGATTTTCTCCCTATGCATATCAGTATACATACCTGTTGTGGTTTAAACCCAGCTGGCAACTACGAGCTGCTTGCTCACCCCCCCAACCCAGTTGAATGGGGAGGAAAGTAGAACTTGTAGGTTGAGATAAGAACAGTTTAATAATTGAAACAAAAGGAAGTTGTTATTATTATTATTGTTGTTGTTGTTGTTCTAGCTGTTCTTGTTATTTTGTTGCTGTTATTGTTATTATTTATAATAATGACAATGACAATGTAAATAAATAGTAATAATAATATAGCAATAATTATATTTAAGAAAAAGTGATGCACAATACAACTGCTTGCCACATGCTAATCGATGTCAGACCTTGTCCGTGAGCCCAGATCGGCATCCCTTCCAGGAAACATCACCAGTTACATGTACTGGGCATGTATAAATATACACACCAGTTTATACACTAGACATGACATTCTATGGTGGGGAATATCCCCTTGGCCAGTTCAGGGCATGGCTATTCTCCTTCCCACCTTTTTTGTGCCCCTCCTCACTGGCACATCACGAGACACAAAATAAGTCCTTGACTTAGGATAAACACTACTTAGCAACAACCAAAACCTCAGTATATTATCAACATTATTCTCATGCTGAATCCAAAACACAGCACTGTACCAGCTACTGAGAAGAAATTAACTCTACCCCAGATGAAACCAGGACAATATCAGATTGGGAGATAGTTTTGTCACATGTAGAAAAACCTGCTTGTTAAAAAAAATCCCAGAGCTTATTGTCTCTATAGTGCATACTTTTCTACTTTTGGAGATTTCCACAGCATAGTTACTATCCTTAAAAATTACATTTGGTTTTATTTCCAATTTCAAAGTATTTGGTATTTCCTTTGTTATTTCTTTTATTCTTAGAAAAGACAAATAAAATCAAAATAATCTTTTTTAGAACCTTCAAACTCATCTCACATTATATTGTTTCTCTGTTTGCTTTTCGAGTGAAATAATTCAAATTGAAGATGTCACTAAAAATGTGAGTCAACTTCTGTTCATCAAAATCAACAATTTGCTGTTCCTTTCTCAAAAGTTAGTATTTTCATTCTTTCTTTTTCACTATAGACTTCTAAGCAAAATTTTCATTCAGCTGCCCAGAAAAAAATCCAAAATTTGAGATCTGTATGGGTGCTGAGCACTTTCAAATGCAGGGGTCACTGCACTCCCTTATCACCTCATGCATGATCCCAAATACATCTTCCTAAGGAGCCTTGGTTTGCAACGGATGAGTAGGAAAAAGGCTTCCTTAGTTTCACCGAGATGCTCCACTAAATGGTAGTGACACAAAATAAACCAATAATCATTCCAACACTCTCTGCTGTTCCCCAGCTGGAGTAATTTATTATTTTGAGCTTCTGCTATTTACACACCTTCCACTAATAAACCAAAAAAAATTCTAAAAATTCATCAGTCTCAATTTGCTTTCCTCTTGAAAAGGGACATACTGTGTTCCTACTACTTAATCTACTTTGAGAGAAAAAAATCACATGTATTAACTCCAATTTTTTATCCTTAGTAGTTTCTTTTCATTGCTTTTTCTTACAATCTCATTTTGATACTAGACCATACTGGAGAGAAATTAAATATGCACATTGTAGATGGAAATTGAGGCAAAGAAACCATAGAATGAAAATGTTGCTATGGCTCTCCACTACAAAATGCTTTGGGATCTGTGACAGAAGTACTATATAAGGTCTATCACTATTCTTTGAAAATGTGTCTCAAAGACATTAAGAGATCTTGTACTTGTGAGGCAGATCCAAAATTACTCAAGTCTTTAAGAACAGGTTCAAAGTACAAATTAAGTATTTCACTGAACTAGAGCAGAAATAGATGACTTCATTCGGTAATAACATGCTAGTAAAAGGTCTTCACTTTCTTTTCAGCTATTCCTGTAAAATGTGAACCCACTATAAAATGTCAAGGAATTAATACAATATTTCTAAGTATTTTGTACATTACCAAGTGGATAAATTAGATAGGAATCTGTTCCCATAAAGAAAATCATAGGCTCTTCAGAAACAAACAGATGATGAATGCTGTGATAAAAACATCAAAGTAAGCCATTAATTGGTAGAGCACACAGAAGCAGCTACAAGCCATCCAGTTCTTCCTAAAAGTAAAGACAATGGCTGCAGAGTGGCCAGCATCTGATTCCTTTGGCACAAAAAAATATTTTTTGTTTTTTCTCTGAGATACCCATTAAGAATCTGTAAATATCAAACCTTAAGGTGATGGAACAATTCAACATGCAATTCCAGACCTCATACTGTGGACGGAAGAAGAATTTTCCACCTTCAGTTACAGAAAATGTCTCTTAAATGTTTTTGGATTATCAGATTTTTGGCACGAATAAGATCTTTTCCTTAAACAGCCTTCTGGACAGAAAGACAGGTGGCAGTTCAGAATTCCAAAGAATAATTTCAAATGGTAGGGAAAACAACATTTAGTATCTCAATAAAAAGGTTTACATGTGTACAGACTAACTCTGAAGGTACATTAGATGAATCATTTGGCTTTTGAGTGAGTCAGTACGTAATTATTGTATAAAAGCTTTGATCTTACTTCATTATGATTGTGAATTTATCTCATTCTGGGAATCCAGACAGTATTCTTACATTACCTTTCTAGTGTTTTTTATATAAATACAATAACATCATTTTATGCCTTTATATGTGGCTGTGATATTCTTGTAAAATCTGTACTGTACTTCTCTTACAGCGACATACAGGGCCTGCATATCTTTCAAGTTTTCATAGAACATAAATGAGAATTACCCTAAAAAAATTCCTCGTACTTGTTTACCTATAATATTTGTTTTATTTCTTTCCTTGTCCAACCAATGATAGAAATATCATTGTAATTGCTGCCTCTTGGTGAGGACCTGATCACCTGTATTTAGCATATGTATAAAAGATTCTGCTCCAAACTGTTCACATAGGAAGCTCAGATGAGATATTAAGAACAGGCAATGGAGGGGGTGGGTTTTCCCTATATAGTGCTTTCAGTAGCAGCCAATTCTGCAAGCAAAGCCAAGTTATCTGAAGCTAAACTATCATCATTTTACGTCCCACACCACATCTTGGAAAGCTCACTTCTTATATTTGCACAGGGCTCATTAAATGAAAACAGCAATCACTAGGTTGACAATTCCTAAAAGTTAGGCAGATCCACTTTGTTTCATGCTAACTCTGGAGATTAAACAGCACTAAGAATGGAGGTTTTTCATTTGTTTTTTTTTTCATTAAAATTAAGCATATATGTCTGAATTTATATAGGGAGCAGAACTTCACTTCCTGGAACGAATAAAATTGTAATGAAATCTAAAAATTCTCCCATGGAATGCAAAATCATCTCTTGTAATTCTTCACATATATAAAGGGCTCAACTCAACTGACTAAATGCAGAAATCTAATGCTCCTTGAGTCTTCATAAGGCATACAAGACATCTACAAAAGAACTAACAGTTATATCTGCCAAGATATGGTACCTAAGAAAGACCTACACATTTTGAAGGTTTGACAGAGGCCACAAGATACCTCACAGCACCTCAAATAATGACAAACACCTACATTTAGTCAATGAATCATGGTCAGAATGTCTTCTTTATCAATAGACTTCTACAAGATGCTATTGTACATCATAACTTCAAATGGCTCATTATCTACTGGTAGTTCATCTGCTTTCTAACAATAAATAGCTCTGATTTGAGAAGAGTGGGATGTCTAAGGCCATTTGGTATAAACATTTGTCCTTTTCTAATTTAGATCTTCTCATCTCAGCTTTGAAATCACATGAATTATGGGATTCTTGTTTAGATTACTTTTGTGTTGCCAGTGCACTGTAACATCTGCTAAATAACAGGAGCCCTGTGTGTATAGCTTAGACACCCCCCAGGATAAGGTATTATAAAATTCCATTAGTATTGCCAGTCCTCTGGGCCATGTAACATTTCCTTTTACATTGCTTGTAAACCAACAACTTTAATTATAAATCAGGCTGTGTATCCTAATTTAGTTGCATCCTAATGACTATCTGCAGTTCTTAGTGCAAAGTGACAGTAATTTAAATACTTTCAATATCTAAGCATTTACAGCTCTCAGACACCTCCCGAGCAGTCAGTGCGCCAAACCTTTGCCCATCTCCTCCAAATACATCACCTGGTCTAATCTCATGGTAGGCTAAGATCTGTCCTGGCACCTCCTTTTCAATTATTTCCTGTCTCTTCAAAAGTAGTATTTCTCAGCAGTGATGTGATGTTATTATTTAATAGTTACCAGAATGATCCCAAATGTATTCCTCTTTAACAACAGAATATCATAGAATCACAGAATATCCTGAGTTGAAAGGGACCTGTAAGGATCATGGAGTCCAATTCCTGGCCCTGCACAGCCCCAGGAATCTCACCATGAACCTGAGAATATTGTCCAAGCACTTAAACTCTGGCAGTGTTGGTGCTGTGACCACTTCCCTGGGGGGCCTGTTCCAGTGCAAAAACCTTTCCTAATATTTGGTCTAAACCTTCCCTGACATAGCTTCATGCCATTGCCTTGGATAAGAGATGTGATTTTCTTAGTTTCATAAATGAAACACAGATCTTCAACTTTGACAAATGTACAGAGAACAAATTACTTTTATAGAATTATGCCCTTTGCACTAAATGAAGGAACAGCTCTGCAAGATATATTTAGGCATGAAGTGATTTGCCCTATATAAAGCAGCCTACAGCACATATTTTCTTCAGTAGTGACAAGCAAATGTCACCCAGAGCAAGAACTCTATAAAGCCCAACACTAACAATGGATTCCACCAACTCAGTGGAATCCATAAACATGATTTATCTCTCTGATGGAAAAGGGCTCTGGGCTGGGGTTCCACATAATTTATCACCAGGGGATTAGGGAATCCTTGCCACTGTACCATATCATATTCCAAACAGAAGATGCCCAGAAAGATACTTACTTAAAAATGATAGAGAAGCAAAGTCTTCACACCACTCTCAGAAGGAAAATCAAGAGAAGGAGCATTATTAACCCATGAGTTAAGAACACTTAACAGGAAAAATTCTTGCAACACACTTGAGTCCTCACGCAGAGGTGACTTAGCAACCATTGGCATATGCCGTGCATTTTTAAGGAAATTGAGGTAAGTGTAGTAAAATTTTAGGAGCCAAATTTTTGTATAAGATGAAAAAGAAATCTGCTGTATAAATTAATTCCTTGAATTAATAAAAAATGGAAAAGAATGTTTTTCCATATCTTAAGCAATGGAAAGTCAGGTAAAATTACTTCTCCAGGCCTCACTGAGGAAATAACTATCTGATAGAAGTGCATTTGTAAGTTCAGGTTGTGGGACCAAGGTGTTGCAAGTGTTATTTATGCAGTCTATCTAGCATGGGGCTGAAGTACATGCAATTTAGATATTGCATTTTAGTACATAAATTGGCTTTCAAAGACAACATTTCTTCCATGCCATTAAAGATAAGGTATGAACGGTACTTCTGCTTTGCAAATTAACCACAACAGCCCTTTTTGTATGTATTTATGAATTTAGGTTATTTTTCATTAGTTTTACTATTTAAGTCATGAAAGATTACAGAGTTCTTCAGCAAGATGCAAAGAGGCTCCAAAGGAAATACTGATGCTATTTAAAAGAAGATAGGTAACTACCTTAATGAAACTCCTTCTTTTTTTTTTCTTTTTTTTTCCTGTGAAGGATTGAAGAGTGGAAAATAGTTAATATCCATAAAGGCTACATAATTGTGTGCAGTGTCTGAAAACAGTGTTTGGAGGAGGTGAGGTTATGACTGTGGCTTGTGCATTTGGGATGTGAGAAATATCATGTGATATATCAGAAGTACAGAGTGGGGTTCAAAAATGGAAACTGTTTCTCTACTGCATTGTAGAGCTCAGTAACACAGACCTTGGACTACCTGCCAAAAAATAAGGAGGAGACAGGTCATGAAGGCTTTATGTACCAAAATAAATTTCTAACACTAAAAGGTTTTCCTTTTTATTTTCTTGTTGCCAAAGTTTTAATTTGCCACTGCATGAAGGTCTTCTGTTTTATTCTGACTGCAATTAGGTAAAACTGCACACTCGAATCTTACTTGAAATCAAACTATTTTAAGTTATGAGGACAAAAGCAGTCCCAAATGAGATTTGCTGTCATTGCTCAAAATGCTGAATGTACAAATGATATGAATATGTCTTTACTTCAAGAAAGTTAAAATCCTGACATTTGGTTTAAAGGATTAAAAAAATCCTGTTATCTCCATTACTCAGATGGAAAATTGAGGCACAGAGAGAATAAAAACTTGCCCAAGGTCAAATAAGACACCTCTTCAGATACAATTTTTCTCTCTAACATACCTCAGTACAAATTTATAGTCACCTAATAAAGAAATGTGGTAGTCATCCATGTAACATAGTTCACCACAGGAATCTTTTTCTTATTATTTCTGAAATAAGTTCAAACTAACACCATCAATCTGCTCTGAACTCAGCTTAGCTAGCCAGCTAAAAGCATTATCTGTTTCAACAGGATAGAATATACCAATGCATGTTGTTTGAAATACTGTATTTTCCAACTAGAAATTTTCTAAAGACTCTCTTTAGAAGCAAAGATTTCTCTTGGTTTTTTATCAACTTCTAATACATTGTCAATACATTCCCTTGGATGATAGGACCAGGACAGTGATCGTCAGTACTTGGCACAGGTGAGGCCACACCTCAAATCCCATGTCCAACCTGGGGCCCTCACTATTCAAAAGACATTGCAGTGCTGGAGTAGGTCCAGGGAAGGGCATCCAGGTTGGTGAAGGGTCTGGACCACAAGTCTTATGAGAATCAGCTGAGGAAGCTGGGGATGTTTAGCCTGGAAAAAAAGGGAGGCTCAAGAAGAACCTTATCACTTTCAACAACTACCTGACAGGAGGCTGTAGTCAAGTGGGGATTGGTTTCCTCTCCCAGGTTACAAGTGACAGGACAAGAAGAAATGGCCTCAAGTTGCACCATGGAGGTTTAGATTGGATATAAGGGAAAATTTCTTCATGGAAAAGGTTGTCAAGCACTGGAACAGGCTGTCCAGAGAAGTGGTTGAATCACCATACCTGAAAGTACTTAAAAGACATGTACGTGCAGCCCTCAGAGACATGGTTTAGTGGTGGACTTAGCAGTGCTGAGTTAGCAGTTGGACTTGATGATCTTAAAGGTATTTTTCAACCTAGAGAATTCTGTTTCTATATGCTTATAAAGGACACTGTAAAATTTGTGCATGCACCAATTAAAGAGAGCAGAGTCCATGATAAAGCTATCTGGACTATTTTTGAAAGGATAAAAGGTTAAATTAAACATTCCAGCCTCAGAAGCTGTCATCACAAAGGAAAGCTGTGTGGCTAATCTCATGTCAGACATAGTTTATGGCATGTTAACATGATGGACATGGCTCCCTTTAATTACAGTGGATTGAAGCAGGAAGAGTTCTGTTGATGCCTAGACTTGTAGCAGGAGCAACTCAGCAAGGAGACAAGGAGAATCAGGTCTTTCCACTGTAGGAAGATGGTGACACACTTAAGTGATGACTTGAAAAGAGGAAAACTGCAGTATTCATACATGATAAATCACATGCATTGAGCTGAGTATACAGGTTGCAGTCAGTACTTTCCCATAAGCAGTGTAAGCACCAGGACTACAGTGTGAAGCATCTGCTCACAGTCTTCCAATCTGACTAATGATCTCAGCTTTTGCAGTCTTCAAGGAATGCCAAATGACTGTTTTAGAGGCAGTTAAAAGGTCAGGAGAGGTGAATCATGTTGGAGTTAGATCTAAGGTCAGAGAGCAAAAGTTGCTTTCAAGCATCTTTAAGAAAACACTTTCTTCCAGCCCCAGACAGCAAGTGCCTCTTACTGTTCATATAAACAAACTAAGAGCCAGATTTGGTTCAGCAGATTCTCTAGCCTTCATCACAGTCAGATTCATGCTTGCCTTCTGCCTCAGCAATGCCAATTGCTCTAGGTACACAACCTAGTGATTACATTCTTCTTTCATAGAAGCAGCTCTCACTAATCCTTATTCAATCAGAAAAATAACTGCGTATGTGACAACTAATTACACAGCCTCCACTAATTATTTACCTGTTCTGATGGGAGCTACAATCAAAATAAAGAAGCTGGGTTTACTGCTCATTCCCTTAGGTTTCTGTTCTAGATAGGGAGAAGTATTACATTTAAATTATCTCAGTGTTTTGCTTACATTGATTTTTTTTTTTTTTTGCTAAGAACTCAAATTCATTCTTCAAGAGGTAAGCTTTTCCAAGAATAAGTCTCTGCAAACTAATTTTCAACAAAGTCCACTTTAATATTTCCCCAAGACAGTAATGCCTAGAACGTATCCCTACATTTTGACCCAAAAAGTCCAAGCTGCCCCTAATACACATACACTGTAAGGATACCACTGAAGAAACAAGTTGCACATTACTCAGCCCTGCTAATATATTAAGACTAATATATTGATTTAAAAGCACTATAAAGGTGAAAAAGTATTCATAATTGTTTCTTAGTACACATACTTTGTGTCATCATGAAATAAGGTTGGTTTTTTAATATTAATATGCACCTGATAACACCAACAGTCTCTGCTTTGCATGAGTCTTATCACTCATAACATTTGTTTTGGAGAATTAGAATTCCATTATTTTACAATTTAAAAAAAGGTAGCTAACACTGGACATATTTAAAATTTAATTTGTTCTGAATTCTCTCCCTGACCAAACATGCAAACAGGCACACAGAATATCCCTGATAGCACCTAGCATTTTGCAGAATAAAGCACCTGATAAATTAAAAAAAACATTTTGAATGTCAGTGAAACACAATCATCTCTCAGCTAGAACATTTGCTGTTTCCCAGAGTGTACCAAGTCTGTTTAACAGTTTGCGATAGAACAGACAAACATGCAACAGATATACCTCCAAAAGGATTTTAAGCCAGCAGGATGCAATGGTCCAGAGCAGGGTGTGAGCAGAGTATCACCTCACTATATTCCTCTGACATGGAAGTTAAATCATATTTTCAGTTATCATACATGGTCAGATTTCATTGTTGTGCTTCTTGCTGAAGAAAATATCTCTAAGAGTCCAGAATGTTTTATGTCTCAGGTATATCCTGCTCTGCGTTTCTCAGGCCCTCTCTCCACCAGGCCCACAGATGATAAAAGTATCTTTTGTTCTGCAGAACCCTTATAAAAACACTTCAGATAAGACCAAGGCTGCACAGAAGCAAGTCTGTTTGCACTCAAAGCCTTTGAAACTTCTCTAACCACTCAGTATTGCCCAATACATCTTCATTGGCTTCACTGACAATCAGTCTGGCTTGTCTTAAAGGCTCAAAATGTATGTGAAAAAGGAGAAAAACACAGTAACAGTGCACTGGTATATAGCTGTCCACATCCTACATTTCCTTTGTTGGACCAAAAATTTCTTATTTCATTGTTGGCATTAGGATGGTCAGTAAACCTTCCTTTCAACTAAAGGAAGCAAATCCCCTTGAAAACATACATACCAAGTACATTAGCTGCACACTGGAGAATTCCTGAGACATCCTCAGTTTCTTCATTGCCAGAGCAGTCTGTATAGGAGCATCTGTTTGATATATTGTGAAAATTCTTCTCTGCATCCCTGTAACTACAGGAAAAAAAAGGTAATCAAGTTCTAGCATCTCCTTATACAAATGCAAAGTTAACAAATGCCTTTCAGAAGTGGTGGTAAAGGATTTAGACCTTCCAGTGATGGACACTTTTAATATTCAGCTGCACAGAGGGCTGGGCTATCTTGTCTAGACCATGCTTTTGTGAAGAAAGTTTGGACTAGATGATCTTTGAGGTCTCCTTCCAACCTGATACTTTATGATTGAAAAAGATTGCCTATTGTCCTTATATAAGACAAATTACAGTTAATTAAGCAGTCATCCTCTGATGGGATTGTATAGAATCAGGACTGAACAGCAGTTTACCATTAATGTTCAGAGTATGTATTGCTACTTCAAAGCATCTTTAAAAATTTGAGAGAAAAAATTAAAAATTGAATTCAAAAGTTTATCATGCAAGGCTGTGAATTGAAAAGCAAAGCATTGCCATGCACGTTTCACTACCTCAAATTAACACTTACCCAATAACTTGATGCTCAAAATACTGCAGTGTCTTTTGAAGAGTTTGCCGAATGGTCTGAGGCTACGGAAGAATAATTTAAAGTATTGTGAGATTAGGGGAAAAAAGCATAGTTCAACTAACAGATGTGTTAATGCACTATTTTTCTCCAGTTTTCTTCCTCTTCATCTTCTACCTGCCATACAACCATCGCAACAATGGATATGAGGTATTATTATTCATTTCTTGTATGTTATTTCATTTAAATAGGAAAAAATTTCACTATGTCACATAATTAATACTGCTTATAAGACTAGTTGTGCATAACAAAGGAACCATTTCACTATCGGCTCTCAAAAACTATCACCCACCAATTATCTCACTAATTGAAAATAATTTGAAATAGTCTGCAAGAAAATGCTATTACTTTGTGATGAAAGCATCACCAGGAAAATACATTGAGTTATTAAACTCTATGTGCTCCCTAGGGCATTTGCAATAAAGAATATTATAAAGATGCAATTTATTTTGGCTTACTTTTCTGACAAGCTATGACTCTTCAGTCATCTTTCAAATTATCTGAAAAGTCAAGTTCATCAAAAGAAAATCATTACATGCTTCAAGAATTTCTATGCCATTTCATTTTATTAGCAGTTTATCAAACTACATACGTGCATCAATGGTTTTATTTGCATTATTAATACTACTGTATGCTTCACCAAAATGCTCATGTGTGTATGTATGTATTTATTGCTGAACTACTACTGTTGATGAGGCTATTATTATTTTGAATGAATTCATGAGAGACCTTTGGGCAAATAAAGCAAATGTGATATCCATACCATTCTCTTTTGAATTTTCCAAATCACTTTTGGTAAAACATTATTCTTCTAAAATGACTAAGGTTCTTCACCTTTTTTATTCTGGTACCAGAGGTTAGGCAAAGATACAGAAATGGGATTTATATACTTTTATTCTATACCAAAGGTACACAGGGACTTGATCAGACTCACAACAATATACAGTCAAATTTTAGAGATATTTGCTCTTTTCCTGCCTTTTGGTAAAGATATCTAATTGGTTTGGAAAGTAACAGTCAAAATGCCTCCTAATTAGCAGAATTTCATTCTAAAACCACAATCATTTTTGAAAGTCTCAAATTTTGCTTACTGACCTACAGATTCAGCAGTTCAAGAGCCGAGCTTTCTACCTACTCTCACTCATGAGTTTACAGAAGGAGGCATCTGTTTTGATGACAGCAGGAAGGAAAAAGTGTATACAAGGCTATACTAGGTTTGTACAACTGCAAAAATTTCTTTTCTATTCCTAAACTAAGAAAGTTTCTGCCCTTTTGATTTTGAATGCATGGCAATGCACTTAACAAGTGCACAGGAGGGCTTACAAGAAAGGTGGGAACAAATATTTTTGGCAGACCCTGTTGCAATAGGAGAAGGGGTAATGGTTTGAAACTCGAAGAGGGTAGATTTAGACTAGATATAAGAAAGAAGATTTTTATAATGAGAGTGACAAAACGCTGGAACAGCCCAGAGAGTGGTAGGTGACCCATGCCTGGAAACATTCAAGGTCATCCTGATCTAGCTGAAGATGTACGTGCTCATTCCAGGGAGGCTGGACTATATGACCTTTAAAGGTCCTTTCCAAGCCAAACTTATTCTATGATTCTAAGACCAAAAATAAGCTCAAAATAGATGCAAACCTTGAAATAGGTTTTTCTTGTTAACTCTGTATCTGTTACTTCTCTGTGGGAGCTAAGTTACCTGTGTCAAAAGGCTTTAAAAGTTATACAATGTCTTGTAAAACACAGTGAAAGTATCATGTGAATGAAACCATCACATATCAAAAAAGCCTCCCCTTCCTAGTGGTACAGTAAGTGTGGAAGTCCTCAGGCCTAACAGGCTACAATTGTATTTCATGGCATGTTCTCACAGATTCAGAAGCTTTCCTGTGCTCAGCAGGCAGAAAAATCCACTCTTCACATACAGAAAAGATGTATCTTCCCACATCAGCAACAAAGTAAAGCAAAATATCTTTAAGCAAAGAAGTTCAGAGAGCTGCCATTTTCCATCTCCATACAGCATTTCACTCAGCTCCACTCCCTACACACAGACCACAAGTAATCCACCAGCAACTCCTTTGACATGAAATAGGGAATAATAGAAATGTTCGATTGCTAAATTAAATCTCCCTTCTAGTTCTTCCAAAGTGCTTTTATAGCAAGCATATGGAAGGCAGCAATGCCTGGTACCACTGCAGAGAAGCAAGAAAACAGCTCTTTGTCTTCTCAGGAAGTTGTGCAGCTTACAACACCTGAGCAATCCTCCATGGATTTTTTTTTTGCCTTTTTTATTCCTGACACACAGATGCTACACTCCTTACCCAGGGAAAAATCATTTTGAGTACCTCAAGATTTGACCATACAAGCAATCTCCTAATCCTTAGCTTTTTTTTCAGTAAATCTCCCTCTCCTGCCATGCTGCATAGAAAAAGAAAAACAAACAAAAAAAAAGCCCATGTTACCTTTCTCTTCTGAAAGCTCAATCAATCACCTAGCTATTGTCAGAAAATTTTATACAATCCCATAAACTCATACCCCTTTTCACTGGCAACTCCTATCAAATCTTAGAAATTAAGTACAAAGGAACATAGAACTCACTACTAAAACATGGGTCAGAAACAGAGCTCTATGTAATGTGCTTAGAACCAGTATGAAAACTGATCTAAGGAATCACAGTCTTTCTTTGTCTCTGACAAGAATTATTATGGCATGTTGCTGTGCACGATTAAAGAGCCACTATGCTCACGTTCTTAGTTTGCTGTATTTCATCACTTCTGAATGTCATTTTGCTATAGATGTAATTCTGTAACCAGGGCCATGACTAAACAAAACAGCAAGAAGAGATATGACACCAGCTTACAAGGGCAGTTTGGTGTACCACTTCTTCCATTACTGACAAAGCATTGCCTGTGAGAGAGAGGATGAACATGAAAATATTTCCACCTCTTTTCTGTATCCAGTAGCAAGACTGGATGGAGGCAAAATAGCAAAACCTTCTCCTGGAAGCATGACACACATCACCTCTCCAAGAAGCACAGTTCTGCCACTCAGGGAGGTAAAAGAGCCTTTAACCACACACCTCCTCTGCAATGTTAGTCTGTCATTCAAGTACCCAGTGGAACTTATTAACTAGAGAAGTTTTAAAGCTTCATGGCCACTTAAAAGGAAAGATTTAGTGTAAACCAGTGACTATTACCTAAATAATCAAATGTCAACAATTCTTTCTAATTAGAATGATTTATTAATATTTGGTATGCATTGCAAAAGTAATAGTCACATCAATTCATGTCTCCAAGGGCAAATCAAAGTAAGAAAAAATATTGCTATTATAAACCACAAATTAATCCAAGGATTGCCCATACCAGATCACATCCAAACTCCATATGGAATGATGATACATTAGGTAGAAGGGAACACTGAAGATACTCAGACTCATCTCTTGCATGACAGAGGCCACAGGACTTCCTTAAATTAATTCTGAATTCAGACATCAGGCCACAGCTAACACTAATGTGTCAGAATAAACTGTAAAAAATAACTGAATCATTATTTATCCAGCTTTGAAGGAACCTCTGTAGGTCTGCTGGTCCAACCTCCCGATTAAAGTAATTTGAGTTACAAGGTGCTTGTTCAGCTAATTCTCAGGACAAGTTTTGAGTGTCTCCAAGGATGGCAATCCCACAGCCTCTCTGGAAAACCTGTGCCAGTGTCTGAATACCCTCATGACTTTTCATTTTTTTTCTGAATTCTGATTTAAAACTCCCATCTTCCAGTTTTGCTGCCTCTCATCCTTCTTCTGCTGTTCACCCTCATGGAAACCCTGATGGGTTAGATGTAGATTGCAACAAGATTCCCCCAAAGTTCTCTTCTGAAAAGCTGAACAGATGCAGCTTTCCCAGCACCTCCTCAGATATCCCATGCTCCACCCCCTGACTATTGCCTTGTAGTCTTCTGCTGGCCCCAGTACCAATCCCTGAAGCGTATGCAGCGGTAACTGGTTGCTAAATTCAATTTGTGATTCTGATGGCCACCTTTTGAGCCCCAAGACCCAATCAATATTCCATGCACCTTATCATCCACTTAAGTAGTCTGTATCTCACCAGTTTGGCTCTAATGACACTACAGGAGAACATGTCAAAGTCAAGGTAGACAAAATCCCTTCATCCACTGAGCCAGTTATCTCATTACAGAAGTCAATCAGGTTGGTCAGGTACAACTCATCCTTGGTAAGGGGCATAAAAGTGGATAAGAAGGGTTTAAGAGAATAAAGGGGTAAAATTTGGCCCAGATGTTTCCAATCAACATCTTACTGTCCTTTTTTGTGCTAAGAAAAGGCTTCCAAAGTGACTTTCTCCATAACAAATCCATGTATTGAGGCTGACTTTTCTGTAGTTCCCTGGATCCTCCTTGTCCTTCTTTATGCTGGGTGTAACATTTGCTTTCTTTCTACTCATCAAGTCCCTCCCCTGATTGCCATGACTTGAAGTCTTTCCTATTTCCACTCCTGCATGCTCAGATAATGACTCTATATCCCTCCAGGGCATCCCATGACTCCTTCCAATTTCTGTTGCCGTTCTCTGCTGCATTTGAACAAATTAACTGTTTTGATGCTTTGAGGAGTATGTCAAGGGGCCCATGAAGCTCAACCAGCTTCTTGTACCTATTTACCCTACAGGCTCATCTCCCACTGGAGCCTGCCAAAAAGAACTACGAAGAAGCCAAAATCTGCTCTCCTGGAGTATGGGACCACTTATTTGGCTTTCCCACCTCTCTGTGTTTTGAAATCCAACATCTCATAATCACTGTAGCCAGGGAGGCCTCACTCCTTGGACCTTCAACCACTTCTTCCTCATTTGTGAGTAACAGCTCCAGCAGGGTATCCCCACCTTGTCAGCTCATTGATCATCTGCATTAAGAAACTGTCCTTCAGCACACTCCAAAACTCTTTGGCATTGCTTGTGCTTAGACCTACTGCTCTTCTAGTGGATTTTGAGTTGGTCAATGTTCCCCATAAATAACAAGACTTGCCATTTTGAGGCTTCATCTAGCTATCTAAAGGTTTCCTGTGCTTTCACTTCTTGAACAGACAGTGTGCAGCAGACATACCACTATACCACCCTTGCTCATCTGTCCTCTGCTCCTGACTTTAATTTCCTGGGCCACCTTGCTCTGTCTAAAGGGAACTGCCACCTCTTTTTGTAGAGTGCAATTCCTGCTCCTCACCTTCCCAGCCCAACCTTCCTGAAGAGCCTCCTGCAGCACTCTCATCCTGAAAGCCCTTCCACTCAAGGATGTGTGAAATCCCACAGAAGGCCCAAACACAGAAACACACTAGCAGCACAGGGATGTCTAATGTCACCTTTTTGCTCCCTATGCTGCCTGTGTTTGGGCACAGGCACTTGAGATGGGCTCCCAGTCACACTGCTTTCACAAAGAGAACACAAAAGCCTCTTCAATTTTTTGCTCACCCTTTTCTTCAGAGAATGAGCCTTCTTCCACAACAAACAGTTTAAAGCCCCCCTCACAAGGTTGTGCAGCCAGAGAGAAAAGTTGTCACCTCACTTTGTCAGATGAATGCCACTCTTGCTCAGCAGTCCTTGCTCCTCAGAGCATGCTCCACATCCATGGAGATCAAAACCCTGCTGTGACAGCAACATCACCAACAGAGCTATAGACTGTCTTACTAACACGCCTGCTCCAAACACAGCCTGTCCCCCCTCACCAGTCAGATCGAGGAGACACCAACTGGGCACTCAAACCCTTCTCCCTTGCACTCAAAGCCATGTAAACATTCTTGATACACTCTAGGTCTCTCCTGGCTGTACCATTGGTGCCCACATGGATGAGCAGCAGGCATCACAGACCAGCAGACAAACACACTTTAGAAGACTCCCTGCAACATTTATGTATGAGCTTTTGGCAAGGAGCAAACCTGAAACAGCAAGGCAGGACATCAGAGGAGGGCTTCTATCTCCTCAGGAGAGAGCTTCTCATACCTGCCACAGTCCTTTTCTTGAAGTCTCTAAGAGTGGAGGCTCTGCTCATCTGCCTTGTCCCAAGGGAGGTCATCTACATCTCTTCCACCTGGCCCCTCAGTGCTACAACCAGAACACATGGCTGTTGTCACCATCGTGCAGCAATCCTGACAGTGGCAGCCCTGCCATGACAGCCACCGTCACTCCACCAGCGGCCACTGTTACCCAGATGTGCTCCTAGAGAAATCTTCCCTTCTTGCTAGATCTCACCCTGCTCTTCAGTAGTGTAAAACCAGATCAAGTCCTGAATATAGAGGCGTAATAGCTCATCAAAAACGTGTCTATGACTAACTGGAGAAAATATTTATGAAGATATTTCTCTAAATGAACTTGAAATACTCCTGAAGGTTTTTTTTAATTCAACTTCCTCTGAAAAATTATTTTAGTTTAAACATTGTATACTTTTTTTTCTAAGTTCAATTTTCCCTTCTCACAGCTTCATTGCCTCAGTTTTGCAGACAAAGGGAAAGAACTTCCACTTTAATTGCATTCCTTGTTATAAATGTCTTTCCTAAGGCAATCAAATGTAAGCTTCCCAGTCTTCTCGGAGGACAGAGAATTCAGCCTATTCTCTAGCCATTTTCTGTTGCCTATGAAATGTCCTTCATTTGATCGCAATACCTTCAGAAATAAACGGTTGGGCTCATCTGCCCAACTGCAGGCACCCAAAGTGATTTATTTCATCCTACAGCTGGCATCTAATACATGCCTGAGGTCTCAATCTTTATAAATACCCATTTCTTTCTTTTATCTAGAAAAGACATTGAGTGATTGCCTTAGACTGCGACATCTTTTAATGTATAAGTAAGGACAGACAAACCCCACCCTGAGGTAACAGAACGGCACACAGCATCCCAGATGACTCAGTCTAAATTTACATAAATGCAGTTTCAAATTCTCCATCCCATTCCTTCTGCATCCTAAGAATATCTATGACTGGGGAAGAAAGGGACTGTATGGAACAGGGAGGTCCAGAGTCAAGAGAACAACCAGGTACACAGGCAGTTCCTCTTTAACCCTAACAAAGTTTCAAAGATTTTTCCTTGGAAAAGCTAAGTGGCTCCTAGCTGAGCATCAGAACAGCTTCAGCAGTCATGCTGTTAAAAACCTGAGTGCTTAAAATTTGACACATGGAAGTTGAAGCATTAAAGAGCGTAACAGGCTCAGCTAGAAACTGCTTTGCATCTATCCAAGTAAGTCCATCAGGTCAGGAGGCTCCTCCAGACTGTTGTGCCCCAAGGAATTATGAAGTCCTTTGTAGAAAATCTGCACCTCTGCATGCAGGGAAGGCAAGCTACCATGGATCTCAGCCAGATCAGCACTTTGATGCTGAAAGTTTTAAATGCTTCAAATTTGAAATGTTCAGTCACAAACTCAGCAGATGTGTAAGACATTAATTGCTGGCTCCACTGCTGGTAATCATTCATTAATGAAAAACATTTCCTTTTTCATATTTCAAAAACAATTTGAGTCAAGTCTTTGTACATAGGTAATTACAGACTGCTAAGAACACATGAGCAGGTGTGTATCTGGCCCATTCAAAAGAAGATAAATGGCAAAACAATAATTTTCAAAATGGTTTTTTTAATATTTATCCCATGATCATGTAAGCAGTGAAAAACTGTTTTCCCCCTGTCCTTCTGGTCACCAAAATATTGAATTAAAGAGGTTGTAAACAAAGCAACAAGGCTCCAGCAGAAGCCAAACATTTAACAACACTCTCAAGTTCCAGGAGCAGAGAAATAAGCATTGAAATTGCTATGGCTGGGGAAAAGCAGAACATAAAAAGGAAAGGAAGGCCCCTTTGGCATCCAACAATTTTCTGATGATGCAGAAAGGAGGAAGGCCTCTTAGCAGGTCCTGCACAACCAGGGTCTCTCCATGTCCCATTTCCAATAGCTGAAGAATGGAAGGAAAGGGAGCAGACAGAAATCAGGAATGGAGAAGCAGAGTCACAACATAACCAATGATGCAGAATTCCCAAGAGGGGACTCTGGGGATACAGGGCAGGATGACTGACAGCTGAAGGCTGCCCTGAAACAGTTCAGTATCATCCAAAAGAGACCAGGTGAGGATGCAATGCCTGAGCTCGGTACCACTGGCAGATAAACCTGAGACCATTCTGCTCCTCAGTTCATGCAAACAAGGGTACTCTTCACAGAGAAATACTTGTGCACATTAGACAAAATGCCCCTAATTTAATAAATAACATTGAGACTAAGAATTTTACTCAATACTATTTCATGGCAACAACAATGCAAACGTTGTGAAGAAATGAGGTAGAGCTAAATCATAATTAGAAATTGTAACTTCAGCATCCCCACCTGCCTTTCAACTAGAAGAATCACAGCCATTACAGATGGAAATTGCCTATTAGATCATCTAGTCTAACTCCTTGACAGTGAAGGATAAATATTTCAGGGTACTATTCCTTATAACACCGGCTGGAATCACTTTGTTCATCTCTGAATTTCCATCACGTCTGAAATGGATAGAAGATCTGTCCTGTGCTGCAGAGAGAACGTGTTCAGTAGGTAAGAATATAAGAGATGATATTCCACTAATGCTACCTGTTCATCTTTTAACGCAACTAACATCTACTACATAATAGTGTACTCTGTATAATAATCAATACTGTTCCAGCATACTAATAGGAAATGAAAGGCTTTATATGTTAGTCCTTCTCAAGGAATTTCTTCTGCAGAGACAGAAAAAGAACCAATTTCCTCAGTATAAGTGGACCTAATTTCACAGTCAGATCTGCAAAGGTATTTACCCCTTTGAAACCAATGAACAATCCACAGAATTTGTGACTTCATTGTAGAATTTAGTTTTAGAATTAGCAAACAGACATATCTAGAAAGGATCTGGATATGAGATGGAACAATTTCTTTTACTCAAAACACTTTATAGCAGCCTTTAACACTAGCACAAGAGGTAGGAGGAAGAAGAGGGCTTTCCTGTGTTAATGTTATGCATTTTACCAGAGTACACCCCACCACTGTGAGGTGGTAACTGGCTTTGCTTACACAGTTTCAAATGGAGGACATTCACACTCATACACTGATGTAGCCATGAGGGCACACTGCTTTTATAGGGGCATATATTAATGATCATGACATTCTCATCTACTTCAAGCGTTTCTCTATTTGCACCTGGACACTTTGGCCATGGCAGAGGCAGAGAAGTACAAAATAATTTAAATCGATTTTGTGGGATTAATGTTGGTGCTGCCAGCCAGCGGGTCAGTCCTGCCTGTGGGCAAGACTGTCCCCAGCAGGGATATGCTCACTGCTTCCAGGTAGCAAAGATGCCTACAATGTATGAATGTTTCTGAGACATGTTCTTTTCCAAGCACTCTAGGGAAGTTAAGATTCCATCATGGAAATGCACAACATTAAGAAAGCCAAAATTACTATTATCAGTCTAAGCACTAGATGTCAAATAGTCAAACTCACCCTCAATAAAATGACCTCCAGGTCAATACTACAATGCTTCAATGCTGCAGGCCCTTGAATACAGCTAAATTTTTATATTTTATTTGCTAAGGCTGAATTTTCCTTGTATGAGATGTTAGACTACTGAACAAGACAAACAAACAAAACTCACTGTGATGAAATAACAGATTGACTGGCTATTGGCTGCTCATGTGACCTCATGTATCAATGACTTTTCTCTCTGTTAAACTGAAAGATATACAGCAAAAATCTGATTTTATAATACTTTCCAACAAAAAAAATCATCCTGTTTCCCTGATGGAATTGGAAGTTTCTCATGGGATGTGCCTTACCTCACCATTTTCATGCTTTGCACGCACATTCTTGAGAAGGATGTTACTCATGTAAAGCTCAGACAGCCTGGACTATTAAGGGAGTAAATATCATTTGACATTACCTTACTTCACTCAGAAAGATAGGCAGAAGTCATTTCTACAACAGGAGATCTTAGCTATATCTGATGGGTTAATGTGAGTCATCAGGTGCTCAGAACACTTGTGCCATTTTTTTGCAAAAATCTTGTGCAAGAATCAATTTGCTACCTCTTCTTCTAGTGGCAACAACTTGCTATTGCTACTAAAAGGAGTTAGATTCCTTAAGACTAAGGGTGGAGGATTATGATGGAATCAGGTTACATATAGACTGCTATATTGTAACTTCTCTGCCAAAACACCACTTCCACTCACTGGAGGATTCGCTTGCCATTAAACAATTTGAAGTTACAGCAGGTCTGTTACATAAGTAATAGCCTACACACTAACATAAATGACTGACTTTATGTTCCCTTTTCTCCCACTGTCAGGAAGAAGGCTGTATTCAAAAAGACAATTCTTAAATTCAAACTATTTGGCGACAGCCAGTAGCAGCTTCCTAAAATAAACTGGAAAATATGTTCTTACTTTAATGTGTCTTCAACTGGGCCTTTAAAGAATAGCAGCAATAATCCTAAATGAACAGAAAAGTATAACAGAAGTGATTTTCACTCAATAATGTTCATAGTTCAAGAGATGCATTACACAGGCCGTTCAGAAAATCAAATGGAAACGTAAGTCAGTTTAAAGCTGTGTCATGCTACAATTCTCGTTCCAGAAAGATCAGTACAACACCTGGGGGTACACAGTCTTCTCTGAATGCATGCCCAGTCACTCTAAGCTCCTTTAGGATAGTCCATGCCTCTTAGATGGGAGCAGAGTATTTGACTTTTCAAATCAGTGACGAATTATGTTTTTCTGATTTTTTGATTCTATTTTCAGTCTGGCATTGGATACAAGTCAAGATAGAACTGGAGCAAATGTGAAAATTGCTGCAAGGAACTGGAATTCAGTAAGATACTAAATGGCATTTCTAAAGAATCAAGCTATGTCAACTGGTGCCAGGATACCATTCCCATATAACAGATTTCTTAGGGGCAGAAAAAATTATTTTGATAATGAGTATCATATAGTATCATTTTCTTCAGTAATAATTAATCAAAATTTAAATCATTGTGGGTGTAAAATTCATCCTTTAAAATGGAACACCATAACAAAGCTTGTTTGTGATGTATAATTTGCTTGTGATGTATAATTACTGAGTTATTTCTTAAAAACAAGGTCATAAATCAATGTCCCTATTAGTTTCCCAGCATTTTATCTCCAGAAAAGTGAACTCAGTCCAGTGACAAGGGCAACTATGTTTTGACAGCAGATGGATCTAGCTCCAGATTTCCCTTATCAGAGTGCATAACCAAAGACCCTTTGACAGTGGTTCAGATGACAGAGGACAGAAGACACCTGTGCTCAGTCAGAAACATGATTTAGGAACATCTTAGAATGGATAGGAGCTTCCTTCACCATTATGAGCTCAGCTTTGTGGAAACATCACCGGGATAAAAGGCTGTGAGAGGGCAGAGCCAGACATGGGGCAGTATGCCTGGAGCACTGATGGCTGTGATCTCATGAGCTGAAGAAATCGCAAGAGCAGTGTGCAACACCTGGGGTTTATTGTGCTGAGCAGCAAAGTTTGGTCCCACCAAACATCATATTTACACTCAAGTTCTCAGCATTGCTCTGTCTGGGCACAGTTCCCCCTACCCTATGGGCTGTGGCACGTGGCTGTGTCCAGCTGCTTGTAGAGCCTCGACCCTCCTTATGTCAGCACACCTGATTATTCAGCAGACTGGTGCTTCTGGAGCAGCAGGGCAGAAACTTCATGTCGTGTTCAGTACATGCACATTTAGTTCGTTGAGTGCAGCTGTGACAAAAAGCTGCCTCTCCTTGTGTTGCCACTGCTCTGCCTCCCTGCCCTGTGAACCCTGTTTCCCGGACATTCCCCAGCACAGCCTCCTCATGAATGCCAACAGCGGGGTATGTATGGAGGTCTCACCACCACACACTTTTCCTCAAAATACACAGCTGATTTGGTGGGAAGTGATGCCTATTATCCCCCTAGTTCTGAACATCAAAAAAGAGAGGGTTTGCAGTAAGCAAGTTCTAGATGAACAGTATCAATCCTTCACCCATCTAGGCATGTTGGGAAACATTTACAATCTCACAGGAACATAAAATGAGCCTGTGCTGATTGAGAATCAGATCCCCACATCCTGTAGTATCACAACTACAGGAAAAGAATCTCCAAAAATCAATTTAAGAGAAAATCTGGAATATCATGTGTGCTAGAAAGTGATAGAAATTGTTCTCTGGGAGCAAGCAGAAGGGGTTGGATCCCCATCCCTTGCTGCAACACAGTAATGTTCATTTTTAATTTTTTATGGTTCCATAAAAAGTGATATTTGTGCAAAGTAACACTCAGCTAAAATTTAGACCAAGATTACAAGTGATAAAAAAATGCAATAACCTGTTTTCACTATATTTGAATATATCTCAAATACTTAATTACTGCATTTCATTCTACAGAATCTCTCACAATTGACAGTAGTAATCCATGAGTGAATTGCATAGAAGATATTAATATTTTCATACACGTTTTTGCACTACCACTCAGAAGACAAAGCCTGTTTGTACAGCCTTCTTGCTGTGCCCCATGGTCACTCCTCTTGAGGGCCCACCTCTCTTTTGCCCCTTGGATATTCCTTCCTGCTCTGTTCAAGGCTCTCTGTACACCCAGGTAGCCCTTGGTAGCCCCAGCTACTGCCACATTGAAACAACACTGAGATCTCTCTGCATGGCACAGTAGTATTAAACACATGCACAGAATTTTTCCTCAGTGAAAACACAAAAAAAATTTTACTGGGGATTTTGATCCTAGCCATTGCTGAAGAAAAGCACAAAACTAAGGTTAAGTATAAACATCAGGAACCTGTAGCATCCTTCAACTTTTCAAGTTGGGATGGGGACAAATTACTGCTGTATTCATGTTTGAAAAGAAAACATTAAACTTTGCAGGCTAGATATATAGTGTTTATACATTTGTATGTATATAGGTATGTTTATATGCTTTACAGAGACCCATGTCTATATTATGGAATGAAGATCTATCTATGTCTATAAAAAGTATTAAAGCTTTTTGTTTAGAAAGAACATCTGTCAATGCACCTTTCAGACTTCTAATTTTACAAACAACAGAAATTAGTCTCATTTTACATCAATTTTATAGGCAAAGTATTTTTTTACTTCTAATTAAAGTTATTTCTGATTTATACCAGCAGATGTTCAAAAAATAATCAGATCCAAAGTGTTAGACATATGGCAACTTGACTTGTTGCATGAAGGCATATATTCAGTATCACAGAACTCGGTAAGAATGCACCAAAACAACAATGCATCTAAACAGCAATTTCTCTAAGAAAAAATGAAAAGACAGAGGACCTGGTTCTTTACGTGTATCAAGACTATGACAACATGACTTTTTGACTTAATGACATTACTTTATGCCAAAATGTGTAAGATGGGAGTGAAGCAGTAGCTATGATGCCAAGATAAAAAGGGAAATTTTAAGCAATATATATCCCATTAAAATTTAAAAATAGCAAAGTTTCTTGGCAATAAGGGTTGCTGTAATTACCTCCCAAGGAAACCATGAAAGCTGTTGTTTGGGACATCAAAACCAGGTTGGATGAAATTTTTGTAATTTTAAACAAAATTTCTCTGGAAGTAGAAAGGAAAGAAGACTATTAGATCTATCAAAGTTTTCTTTGTCTCTTAATTCAAAGAATGTGTTTATTTTGGAAATAAATGTGACAATTCATCAAAGCTGTAAACCTTTAACGTCTTTTATAGCTAGCTGGAAATACGCAGATACTAAGGTTATCTAAAAATATTGCACTGAGCTACTTCAGAATATTTCAAGTATTTTGGGTAACACATGCTCTAATTATACCATTGTACTACTATCAAATTAAATAGCTTTTTTTTTTGTACTAAAACAAGACAGGTCACCTGAGATATCAACTATTAATATCAGCCTTACAAGACCAGATTCCCAGGGGAGAGGGGAAAAATCAATGGGAAAGAAAAGACTTAAATTGGATGACTATTAGGTATGTAATACACTGACTTTGCCCATTAAACAGCTTGTCTACACCTATCCAGCACTTAAATAAACACCAAACAGAAAAGGGTATTATAAGACTAATGTAAACTGATGGTGGTGAGACACATAAGTAATTTTCAAAGCTGCCTAACATGAAAAAGCTGATCCAATGCCACAATATCAGATACAGTTCTCCTGCAAACTAAGACTACTTGTTGCAATGAAGGTTTTATGCCTTAATATGTTAAACTATTTCAGAGACCAAACAAGCACGCAGTTGCTGCTGAAACTTCACGAGGAAATTTTAGTGATGATCACGGAGGTATGTACAGGAGCTTAGCATAATTTTAAAAGAGAAGGCTGAAGAAGAACCTTCTATTTTACACTAACCTACCAGAACTCCTGAGACGCGATTTCAGTCCTACAAATTGATACCAGCATATGCTATGTGATCTACCCAAATTCATTCCTTATTTTAGTATATGGACAGTGGTTTACTGGCTCTCAATTGCAGGTGTAGCTGTCCAGATGATCGTTAAATCACAGATTTAAAAGTCCACTTTAGTGAAACTGATCTGTCAGGAATGTCTGCGCATCCAGGAGGCGCAGGGAAATCTGTTGCTGAAATATTTCTTAACACATAGCCAGAACTTTGCTTTATTCAGTACAGAGAAGCCCTACCAATGTAGTAAGTTCACAGCCACTCGACGCTGAAGGAAGAATGTGCACGCCACGCATCATACAGATGAAACTTTTTACACATTTAAAAAAAATATTGCTAGTACCAGTGACAAGCACTTGACCGTTTTCACTCAGAAGGGGACTCGGCAGAAATGATAAACCCAGCCAAAGCGGGAGCTGTGCCTAGGCGTGACTCCCGACCCGATTTCCAGCACCGGGCTGCCGGGAGGTGTACTCCCGCAGGCTGGCGGGGCTGGCAGCCGGCAGCCGGAGGGGGCACGGAGAGGCAGCGGGCTCTCCCGCGGCGCGGCGGCATCGCCCGGGAGAGGGGTGCGGGCACCGCCGCCTCCTTCCCGACAGAGACCTGACCCCGCGGGGCGGCCGTGGGGCTCTGTGGGGCGCGGGCGGGCCGGGGCCGGGGCCGGGCGCGGGGCACTCACCGCGGGCGCCGTCAGGCGGCGGATGCTCTCACCCAGCGAGTCCAGGTTGACCCGCCGGCGGCGCGGAGCGCGGCGCGCCCCGGCGGTGGCCGCGGCGGCGGCAGCGGCGGCGAAGGGGGTGTCGACGGGGCCGGGGGGACTGCGGCTGCCGTTCCAGCAGAGGCGGGACAGGGGACACTCGCCCTCCTCCTCGGGGCTCGTCTCCGGGCAGTCCGAGCCCAGCGAGCTGAAGGACTCAGATGAGATCTTGCGGCGGGACATGGTGCCGGGGGCGGCGGCGGCGCTGCTCAGCGCGGGGCGGCGGGCAGCCGCGGCGGGCAGCGCCGAGCTGTGCGGCCGCGGGGGCGGCTGCCTCGCATGGCCGCGGGTGCCCCTGGGCGGGAGAGAGGCAGCGGCGGAGCCGCCGCGCCGGGGCCGGCGCAGACCACGCCGCTGCCCCGCTCCGCGGTTCTCCGGGCCGGGAGCGCGGGTGTGGTGTCGCGCCGCGCCGCGCCGCGCCGGGAGGCTTTAAAGCGGCGGCGGCGGCAGCACCGGCGGCGGCTCCTGCCCTCCTCTGCCTCTGCCGCCCGCCCCGCTTTCCCCTCCCCCGGCTCCCTCGCTGCTCCACGGGGATCACGTGTTGTTTGGAGCCCTTTCCCCCTCCTCCTCCTCCTCCTCCCGCCTCCCCCGCCCCGCTCGCCGCCTGTCGCTCCCGGCCCCGCTGCCCCACACCGGGGTGATGCTACCGCCGCCCGCTCCGCTCCGCGCCGCCCCGGCAGCCCCGGCGGGCGGGCCGAGGGCCGGGCCCGCGGCAGCACACGGTGCCGCCACTGCCCGCTGCTGGGAAGGCGGAAAGGGCGCTCCGCTCTCCGCCCTGCGCTGTGGAGCTGGGTGAAGGGGAAGCGGGGAAGCAGGTCGGTATCCTCGCAGGGCTCAGCGGGGAGCGGCGGTGTCCGCGTAGAGGACTGGGGACGGTCCCGGCGCCCTCCCCCGTGCGGCCGCCACGGGCCCGCCGCCGCAGCCGCCGCCTGTCCCGCCGCGCTGCTGGACAGCTCCCTGGCAACTCCGTCGGCCGGGGAAGCCGGTCCGCGCTCCCCGCCAGCCGCTCACCACCAGCGAACTTTTGGAATGGCATTCGTGGAGCTGAAGCTTAGGAAATAAATCGCTTTAAGAACTAGGATGCCGACCGTCAGCTTTCAGAGTCAAAAGTTCTTCTCGTCTTTGTGCAAGCACTGCTCCTGCTAACACTGCGGGTCTCGTCCAAAACAGAAGAGTAGAAGCTAAATTCATTTGTCCGCTACACCCCTGGGAAGAGGAGAAAGGACTGGATTAGATGACCCAAAGAGAGGAGCTTGGATCGAGGATGACACGGAAGGTATCTCCTTCCCAACTTTTCTTACTCATGCTGTCATTTTAAAGACAGAGTTTCACGGCAATAGCAATAACCCCATGTAGTTCTCAGCAAAAAATGATCCATGAAAATGTGATCTCAGCTGTAGTGGCTCGTCCTACAATCAAGGAAGACAGCTTGTCATTACTTTACTTTTGTTCAAATAAAACTTATTTTAAAAGGCAATGATTTTAAGATCATTTTTACTCTACCCTTTCCCTGTATTATGACATGTTTTACAACCTTATCCTTTTACATGTCTGAGTGCAGCCTAAACAAGAAGTCTCTGAAGAGACTAGGAGTATTTCCACGATATGAAAGAGGTTTTGAGCATGGCCCTAGGCAGGCACAGGCACAGGCACAAGCTCTCAGAAGGGGCACAGGTCTGTGTCTGAGCATGCTGCTTGCAACTAGGGCACGACAACCATCACCAGGACATTTCATTCAGTATTGTCATCCCTGTTCCTTATGACTCATGTGATGTCTATTTCCCCTTTTTTTCCCCTATAGATAAATATAGAGTAAAAGAAGCAGTGAATCTTTTGTCTTGCCATAACTTTTTAATTTCTGGTGGTTGAAGCCTTTGGCTTGAAAGGATATACAGTATAGTCAGAGTGGTCCATACTACCTTCTGTTGCTTTATGAAATAATGCACTTGGGATGTACAGGCATCCTTTTTGCAGTCCTTGTGGTGTCATCAGGAGGCCTAGGATATGAATAAGACATGACTTCACATGGAATTTAATTCACGCTTGAACGTTTAGATCTGTTGTCCTCCTCTGTATTTCTTCCTCTAGTGATTAGCAATATTTATCAGTATCTGAGTTCAGGAAGATGAAACAGTTACTCTGCCTTTTTCTTCTTCCCTCTAAAGAAATCCTCATATTCACAGATTCTTTGAGACCTGCTGCACAAGCCCCTGCTGTCCCTCAGGCCAACTTCTGCCATTGAGGGGATTTGGGAATTAAGTGGTCTGGAAGGTGCCTATTGGTGCTAAACATCATTCCTAGCACTCTATGTTAAGACGTTAACTTTCTTCATATGCTTCCATTTCCATTAAATTTACTTCCTTCTCACAGACCATTTCAGACAGTCCTCAGTGAAGCAAACTTCCACTGGTTTCCTGGCTGAGGCAGTGACAGTGACAACTGTGTAAGTGCCACATAGTTTAACATGGAAAATCCAAATACATAGTTATAAGTCTAAACTGCTAAAATACCAAACTGTCAACTGGTTCTATGTGCAGCACTTCAGCTGTAGGGTAAGCAACTTGCTTGGAGGCAAATTTGCATTTTATTCAACACTAGGAGAAAAGGTTTCAACATGACAAAATTGAATCTTCCTAAGTCTTCAGTTTCCTCTTTTTCTTGAACTTTAAAGTAGCACTTCCCAATGCAACTTATTGCTAGTGTCTGACAGAGCTCTTCAGTTGCCCTTGAGGCTTTAAAAATTACTTTCCTTTTTCCCCTCATGGTCATATTCCTTTTATGTCATTGGTAACCCTGAAATGGGAAGGAAAATTCTTTCCTGAAGTGACTATTCCTGAGGTCAGGATTATTATAACCAATTGTACTTGTATACTAAATGAAATCTTTCTAAAAATGTAAAAGACATTTTCCATCAACATCTAGATAGTGAAATTCACAGCTTAATAAAAATACCATTAGGTCCTTCAAATAATCTTTGCTTCAGGCAAACTAGCACTTTGAGTAAGCCCAGACTCAGCAAGCTATTCATTGGCTATTCTGATCAGCTACAAGCTTAAAAACTTGTGGAAGACTCATACTTGCCTGTCCTGTTGCAAAGATGTTAATAGTTTGCGCTGAAACTATTGGGATTCATGATGTGAAGTACATGGAACAAGATAGAGGCGCCAGTTGGAAAACTGCCAAACACCACAATAATGTATCTCATGCCAAACAGAAATGGACAGCAGACAATCCAAGATGATGCAGGTCCTGTAGGTAAGTCCAGTGAGCAAACAAGTCATTCAGTCCCTAGTTAATTATTCTCATTTTATTCCTCCTGATCCAGACACAACCTTGGCAAAAGCTAAATACCATAGAGATTACTTCATCTCAGACTCAAATGCCTTTATCAGCCCATAAACTTAGACATTTACAGCACATAAAAGAACAAGTGTTCTTCTCCTATACATGTCTCATCAACCCTAATTGGCAGTAGACACATTATTGGACGAATATCAGAAGTGTCTGTAAAATGTATAAGGTTCACCAAAACAGAGCCTGTGTAATTTTCTATCATACTACAACAGAATGCAATGTATGTGTTCCACATATACTGCAGACACTTCAAAGAAAAATATAAATATTTTTAACTCTTTTACAATTTTTAATGTAAAATTACTCTTGTCATTAGATAGCCAACTGAACATGAGCCAGCAATGTGCCCAAGTAGCCAGGAAGTCCAGTGGCATCCTGGCCTGTATCAGCAATAGTGAGGTCAGCAGGACTGGGGCAGTGATCATCCCTCAGTAGTCAGCACTAGAGTGAGGCCACACCTCAAATCCTGTGTCCAGTTTGGGGTCCCTCACTGCAAGAAAGACTTTGAGGTGCTGGAGCGTGACCAGAGAAGGATAACAGAGCTGGTGAAGCATCTGGAGCACAAGTTTTATGAGGAGCAGATGAAGGAGCTGGAGTTGTTTCATCTGGAGAAAACAAGGCTCAGAGGGGACCATATAATTCTCTACAACTACCTGAAAGGAGGTTGTAGCCAGGTGGGGGTTGGTCTCTTCTCCCAGGCAACTAGTGATAGGAAAAGAAGGCATAGCCTCAAGGTGTGTCAGGGTAGGTTCAGGTTGGACATCAGAAAGAATTTTTTCACTGAAAGGGTTGTTAAGTATTGGAACAGATTGCCCAAGGAGATGATGGAGCCACCATCCCTGGAGGTGTTCAAGAAACTATTGGACATGGCATTTAATTCTAGGATTTAGTTGACAAGGTGGTGATCAGTCAAAGATTGGACTTGATGTTCTTGAAGGTCTTTTCCAACCTAAATTATTCTGTGACTCTGTGATTCCAAAAAAAAAAAATTTGCAAATCACAAGTATTTTATTATTTTTTATCTACTTTTAAATTTTTGTCTTGATGTTAGTAAGCAAAACTCACAGTGCTGAGTTCACTCCAGACACAAAATGCATAGTCTTTAATTTTCATTACTTACAGTGTGTTGGTTTATTTATAATTGTTCATCATTTTTATTTATTTTTTATTAACTGCTTCTCATCAGATATTATATGCTGGAGTTTTGATGTTATTATTGTTATTCACAAATGCTGTTTTTGTGAAGCTCATACAGCCACAGAAGATTAAACCAATGAAAACAACTTCATCATAGAGCATTTGCATTGTCCTATCTGTCTATGTTGAGAAAATGTTGATCGCAAAGCTGCTGGAAGAATGTGGTTGAATTAATACAACTTAGAAATTAGTTGCATATATCACATACATCACATATACCATTTATGTTACTTCACCTATTACATTATATGGATTGTTATAATTAACCTTTTATAGTACTACTGAACCTATAAGTACTTAATTTTCCTTTAATAGAAAAGATTGTTGTCATGGGATCAATGTCTCCCATAGAGAAAGTAAACATCTGTTTTGCAAAGCATTTCTAAAGCAGCAGGAGACCGTTATCCTGTGGCAACATTCTATTACAATTACTTTATTGCAGTCAGGCAAAATGAATGATGTGTAGCAAATTTATTCTTTCTTTCCCATTCTGCCAAACGTTCCTGTTCTTTATCCAATGACTTCCATCTGGAATAGTGCCTGGAAGGATGTCTGGGGCATTCTGCCATTTGTCATTAATGATCTGTTGAATTAAAACTGGCTCGAAGAACAGATCAATTTTCTGTTTCAACTACTCAGAAATAAAGCTTCTGTGCAAGGTACAGCAAATTCACATTGGTCAAAGCTGAAATTCTAGTCATCAGGTTATGTTTGAGTCCATCATGTTACATGATGTATTACTGAAGCAGTAATGAATCTATTTTACACTGCAAGATGAGATATTACACAATGAAAGCAGAAGAATTTGTCTTAATGCTTATAAAAAGTCTTTAATCTGTGACCCTTAGCATAGTTTTATGACTTTTGTTCTAGTGGATGTGGAAAGCAAAGCACAGGTGACTGATATCACAAGTCTTGCACTGCAAAGCAGATCAATAGCAGAATCAGGAATTTCTTGTTGCCTAATCTAACTTCAAGACAACTTTATTCAGAATCAATTGACCTGAAACATGAATGACCAGCACCCAATCCATTTGTAAATTCAAGGATTTCCCTGTACTGACTTGACAAAGTAGGTTCAAATCAAGATGTCAAGGCTATGGAAAGAGATATTTTATATTGAAATCATCATTTTTTCACAACGAAAAAATGGTGAAGGAAACCACTGACGGAGTGAGAAAAATAAGAATGCCCAAATAACAGTGCTTTAACTCAGATGGCTGGGTCATATTGGGATTGCAAATCTCAGGGAGAAGTGGTGACATCCAGCTTTAACTAATTGTCTAGAATGAACACACAGCTGGCTAAATATTCAGACTTAAGAATTTATAAATCACAAAAGAAAAACTACAACAGAGCACTCAAAACCACTTACTTCCATTTCACTTGCGCAGAAAGGCAGATTTACTGAATTCAATCAACATCAAATGAGGTAAATAGAACCTTTTCTTGATCAGCATTTCTTCTGTGTCCTGAGTATTTTACCTTGAGAAAAGCAGGTTACAAAGACAACATAAGTTCTGCTTCAGTTACCCACAGACCCTATCCATATTAATTTAAAACACCAAAAATATGATATGCTTATGGCCATCTTATGTGGTCTAGAACTACCTCATCCCTGCACTCCTTGCATTTTGGTCAAGCCACTATTTACAGAAGAACATGTCCCTACAGAAAGCCAGTTTGTTTTCACTCTTGCAACCATATTTATCACGGAGATACTTCCCATTTTAAATAGTTATTTATAAGGATATCAATGTCATCAACAAGGCTAATCTGAAGAAAATATAATGGTACCTACATATTAAATAAAATCCACTTTGCTTTCAAGCATCCTCTATAACATAACAAGGTTTCACACAGACATTACTCCAGCCTTCTGAAGGAGCTTCCTGCACTCTTCATGCAACATGAGGATCCAAAATGCCAAGGGCTTTAAAAGCTTTCTGTATCCTGGACAGAGGCTGAATTAAACAAGGGTTCTTAAATTCCCCTTGGTGGTGTCTCACATAGCACATTCTAGTCAGCCCTGTGGTGCTCATCAGGTTGAGGATGGGACAGGAAAGCACGTCACAGCTCTGGAAGCAAAAACAGGGAGTTAGAAGGTAAATCCTGGAAAAATTAGGGTTAGTCATGAAGTACTGATCAGGTTTGACTAGGCTGGAACTTAACCTGTTGGAGGAGTAGTTTTCCAAGGCAAGCAGTGCTGCACCACATCTAGGAGATGACCAGCCTGCAGCAGAGCTTGTGTGAGGAGGGTTTTCTGTACTAGCTCAGCCAGGACCTGGCTGGGAGCAGGACAGCAGGTTCTACCAAGGGAGACCAAGCCAATGTACTTAGCACATAGTGTTGTACTGCATCTTTTTATTCTCGTCTGAGCAAGCTGGTCCTTTCCACAGATATTACACACTTTTATTACATTTTGTCTCTTCACAAACTGATCCCTTCCATCAGCTGATTTCCAATTTAAAAATTCCAAAATGTAAATCATTGTTATCAATGTACCTTACCAGCTGATCTAAGATTAATTCACATTGACATCTTGTCTGATTAGATTACCTTTTCCTATTTTACCTTAATGACAGGAAATCCCATATTTTACCCAGACTTGATGATAGCTGAGACTTTGTATCATATAATGAGTGGCAAGAATCTTGGAAGCTTCTTTGCATTTTTAAATTTTCTGTAAAGACTGGCACTCATGAAGCCCAAGAAAGAAGAGGTTTTACTAAAATATAGTTTCATCAACAAAAGAAGGAAAGCAAGAACATGCTCATACCTATAGATTTAGATGATAAGAAACCATTAAGATACTGCCTGAGGGAATAAAAAACATCTACCATATCTACCTACAGGATATTTATTGTTCACTAAATACAGAGTCAGCCAAAATGTTGTCCAAATGAAAGATCCAACTGAGACTCTAGATAAAATTTATTGTAATAAAATCTACTCCATTTCACCCAGAGATAGCAAATGATCTTGTTGCAAAAGCAACTCCTTCAAGCAGGAAAATGTAATGTACGTGGAACCTTAAAATGCTGGTACAATTGTCCCAGCCTCTTTCACCAGATGTATCTTCAACATGAACTACAGTCTGTCTCTGCCTAGTGGCACATAGCAGTTTTAAGTATTCAACAGTGTTCAGTAATCTTGGCAGATGTCCAACTATCTAACCTGCTAGGTTTGGCTACTTGTAGAAAAAGAATCCTAGTATTCTAGAGAAATATTTAAAAGCATTGTAAAATGCAGTGACTTAAGTTTTAGCATCTGTTCAGAATCCACTTTTCTGTTCCTTCCATTCTTCTCCTGTATCTTTAGTCTTTGAAAACTTAATTGATCTTTTTGCTTCATTCTTTACTTTCACTTGGCTCCTCAAAACAAGGCTACAGATAAATATGAAAGTAAATTATTTTCTTGTCATTTAGTTCCTTTCACTTTGTTTTGGTGAAGGAATACAACCTTCTAATATGAGCTACTCATAGCACTGTCACTCTCGCCGATGTTATTTAGCACCAGGGTACCACAGATGCATATTCCAAAGTTTCTTGTGCTCTTTGAAAAACAAATAGTTGGTTCCCAGAGGAATGTTTCTATGCAGTGAGTGGTGTGAATACTAATAGGAAAGCTTTGCACTAACAGTTATTAAGACAATATATTTTGTAATGGTGACATAACTAGAAACAACTACATATCTATATACGAATTTCAGCTTCATAATTTAAGCTGGACCATTTCTAAAGTGTTCTGTTAAGGGGAAGAGGGAGGAAACAATCAAAAAAAAGGAAAATATCAGGGGAAAAAGACCAATCCTTTTCTCTGTGAAAAACTCCTAATGAATTCCCAAGTTCTCTTTCATGTCAACATATTTTATGCAAAAGTGTCCAACAAAGGTAGGTTACTATGAGCGAGTCGACCACCTGGGGGAGGTTGCAATGCACTTTTCATAACATCAGTATTTCACTTTTGCAGCATGCCTAGTTCCAAACTTCTCAAGGTGTTTTGCAGGCAATGACAGAGCAAACATCTGTAATGTGAATAAGCTCAAACAGAGATTTCACAGGGGAGCTGAGAGCAGTGTGGGCCAAATCCATAGTTTTAATCCCTGTTGATATGGGCTAAGGTACTCAGCACCTTGCAGAAGTCCTCAGGACTTCTCTGAATCTGGCTCTGGATGAATCAATCTCAGAAGCTTTTATTGAAAAAGAACCCCAAACTAAACATACAAACAAAAACCCAAAAAAGACAACCACAGGCAAGGTACATACTGATATAACAGGAATATAACTGCTTGTAGCAATGCAGAAATAAATTCTAGCTGCTAACAACCTTGATGCTAAAGGAATAATATTTTTTTTAAAACTTGACTCTTTAGATAAATAGACAGACAGATATGCAAAGTATCTTTACAGAAAACTACCATTAAAATTGTGAAAAAAATTAAACTTTTTGCTATTAAAACCAATACATAAACCATATTTTTTGAATATTTCTTTTAAGAAGACAAAGTAAATCTTAGCTCTCATTTCAGTCATGCAGCCAAGCACATGGTTTGCAAAGAGAGTGAGTGCTGCAGTTTGGGTCACTAATAAAGTTTTCTATAAAATCAGTTTTTTACTTCATAGCTCAGTAATTAGATTGAGCTAAAGCTAACCACAGAATCTTCTGTAAAGCAATGAGAATTTGATCCCAGAAAGGTGAAAGGGCTACTATAGTTGGTTTGAACTATTTTTAGTGTGTCTTGGTTTGAGATAAGCAACTGCCAACCCCCCCAAGCACAGAGAGAAAAGCCTCCCTCCTAACACCAGGGAAAGGGAGGAAAAGAGAGGGGAAAGAAAAAAACACTTCAAACTGCATTCATACTAAATCTACATATATTTTTCACAGAAAGAAAGAGACAATTAGAAGAGAGTACAAATATACACTCACACAAGTCTGCAACAACAAGTTCCCCACCTCAACTTCTTAACGAACACACAAATTCTACTGTCCTAACTACACATTACTTAAGAAAAACCTTATTCCCCGGGGAGACAAACTCAAGCAGAAAGGAGAGACCCCGAACAACACATTTTACATTTTCCTGAGATACTCTGTGAACCAGTGGTGGGCCTGGTCCTCTCCATCCCCCCTGGGACAGCATCGTGTGTCCTCCCAAGAGGAGGACTGAGAAGCGACTGCCTTAACCACTCCCACACTGGTTCCTACTTCCCTGGAGATGATGTCATAATGTGGTATGCAATACAAAGTTACTGGCTAGAAGAGATCAGCTGTTAGCCCAGCCCAGCTCAAGTCAGCTGACAGCTTCGGCCTAGTCCAAACTTCAGAGCCCAAATCTAGGCCCACCTAGGTGAACCCATAACATTCTCCACCCCTTATTCCATACCATATTATGTCACTCATATCTTAGGTTCTCATGCTTAAACACTCTTTATTTTTCCAGGGCTGTTTTCCACCCCTCCATAATGTGGCTAAGAGTCTATTAGGATGGGGTAGATATTTTAGATGGGAACAAAGCAGTTCAACTCAGGTCATCTTATCTGATGATTCATGTCTTTCACTAGGGTTACCATCCTCTCTTCAGGAGTCTCTAGTTTCCCACTGAGGCTGGGGTTAGAATAATGTTCACAGTCAAATCCACCCCTTGGCCTCATCCACCTACAGGTGGTCTGAGGCATCATAAGCCCATCGAGCCAGGAACAACCCTCCCCCAGCCATTCCAGGGTGTGATCTTCTTCATCAGCTCAGCTCTTGGGCACATCAACACTCACACAACAGGTTTTCAAAGATTCAACTCAAAGAGCAGTGTCCTACCACACATCAACAGCTTACACAGTCTTCTCTTCATGTCTTTCTCCTCAGTCACACAGAAGTACTACAGTTCACCATGTGCCCCATCCCCCTTAGCAGCAGTCCTAACAGCTTTGGCAGCCTCGGAAGCAGCCCCGACAGCAGCACAAGCAAGCAGCAGAGGCAGAAGTAGCCCCGGTGGCTCGCAGCCCTGGCTCGCTCGCAGCCCTGGCTCGGCTTGCAGCCTCTCACGGCTCTCAGCCTCTCACGGCTAGTGGTCTCTCATGGCTCGTGGCCTCTCACGGCTCACAGCCTCTCACGGCTCGCAGCCTCCCCCAGCTCGCTCGCAGCCCTGGCGGCAGCCCCGCCAGCGACAGCTCTGGCTCCTGCGGGTCGCTCAGCACTGCGGGCGCTGGTTTCGGGCACCGCATCTGTAGGGTTCTCTGCAGGGGGCTCCGCAGCTCCTCTTTTCCCCATTCACTGGGGTCTCACAATGGCAAGCACGCTTCACAACTGTGGATAACCTTAAGAATAGTGTTCACGGTTAAATCCACCCCTTGACTTTATCCACCTACAGGAGGCCTGAGGCACCATGGGCCCATCAAGCCAGGAACAACTCCTCCCCATGCCACTCCAGGTGAGATGCTCCTCATCAACTCGGCTCCTGGGCACATCAGCATTCACATGATGAGTCCTCAAACAGCTGTATCTTGCCACACACGAACAGCTTACGTGGCTGCAGTGCTCTTTTCTGCAGTGGCTACATTCACAGCAGGCACCAGTCGAGCTGTTTGAACTCACAAAGACAGTGAAACAGTGAAAACGAGCATTCAACGGTAAGGGAGAATTGTTTACATTTTCTGTTCTGGATGTACCTAAACAAGGCAGTTATCAATCTATGTTTCTACAACAATCCTCCCGGGAAGCCTGCCAAGATTCTGGGACACCCGCCAAGGTCCTCCGTCGCTACCGGGTTTCGGCACCAGTAACTGTCTTGGTTTGAGATAAGCAACTGCCAACCCCCCCAAGCACAGAGAGAAAAGCCTCCCTCCTAACACCAGGGAAAGGGAGAAAAAGAGAGGGGAAAGAAAAAAACACTTCAAACTGCATTCATACTAAATCTACATATATTTTTCACAGAAAGAGAGACAATTAGAAGAGAGTTCAAATATACACTCACACAAGTCTGCAACAAGTTCCCCACCTCAACTTCTTAACGAACACACAAATTCTACTGTCCTAACTACACATTACTTAAGAAAAACCTTATTCCCCAGGGAGACAAACTCAAGCACAAAGGAGAGACCTCAAACAACACATTTTACATTTTCCTGAGATACCCTGTGAGCCAGTGGTGGGCCTGGTCCTCTCCATCCCCCCTGGGACAGCATCGTGTGTCCTCCCAAGAGGAGGACTGAGAAGCGACTGCCTTAACCACTCCCACACTGGTTCCTACTTCCCTGGAGATGATGTCATAATGTGGTATGCAATACAAAGTTACTGGCTAGAAGAGGTCAGCTGTTAGCCCAGCTCAGCTCAAGTCAGCTGACAGCTTCGGCCTAATCCGAACTTCTGAGCCCAAATTTAGGCCCACCTAGGTGAACCCATAACATAGTGCTAATACAAAGCTTCTATAAAGCTTCTTGTCCTGCTTTTACCATGAAGTAGAACATATGCCCTCTGTATCATCTCAAATTGACAACACTGTTTTTCCTTCATGCGCATGGTTTGTCTTTAACTAGTGTTCTATTTTCCTTCCACTGACAGTGGTTTAATGCTCTACATGACTCAACATGAACAAGGTGTCAAAAATGTTAAAAAGCAATTTCTTTGTTCGTTGGGTACAAATGGAATGCAATGCAAATGAATTGCCCAAGAATGAAGCAGGTTAACGTTAGAATCACTCGTACTACTTCAGTAACTTTTTTGGTTCAAGCAGAGTTGTATAAGTGTACAGACATATAAAACAGAAGCAAAAACTCTTATTCTCCTATTAGTAAGGCAAGTGTACCTGTTATAATCAAGCAGAGCAATTTCATCATAATCTGAACACCTGAGAAATATCTAGGAAGAGAAAGGATTTTCAGGGTAATTGGGTTTTAAATAGTGTGAAAGATCTTCTGAGTAGTCTCTGTACAGAGAGAAGCCTCATCTTTGGTAGAACAGAAATACAGGTGTGAGAGACAGCAGAGAGACAGATTTGATGTTACAAGGGCCAAATTAGAAATGGATAGCTAAAGTACTCAAATATACTTTAATAAAGGGAAAGTTCCACTAATTTAAAGTTGCTGGTCTTAAGTTAACTTCTCTTTTCTTCTTTGGATTTTATTGGAAAATACCAGTTCTGACTTTACATGAAAAAGAGAAACCACTCCAAGTAAATCTCTGCTTTGTGTAGGCAACCCATTATCTTTTATGGGCCTAACCAGAACCTGATTAGTTGCTAATAATTCCACATTAAGAAATTTAGCAATGGAAAATGACGCTTGCTAAAAAAATTCTGGAAGAGAAATGGGTCATTCTAATGAACATTATAACTCTGTTTTAATTTTCTTTGACTTAGGAAGACAAGCTGTAAAGGGTCACAAGATTCGTATTCTTAATTTTTTTCCTTCGGGTTCTTTTACTCTTGATGCATAATGTTGTGCATAATGCGTGTATATGACTCTACATTGAAGACAACACAAATAATAGAGTTTTATTATTTTAGAGAAGTGGAATTTATGAGGTTTGAGTGCTTTTTCTGGCCAAGAAAAGAAGATGACTAACAGAAGGAAAATCAGGCACCACTGGGAACAACTGAACCATAAACATGAAAGCAACGAGATTTTAAAAGATGAGGTGATAAATGTCTTAATGCTATGGAGGTTTTGCATAATCTTGTTGGAAATGAAAAAAAGCAGCAAACCACTATGTTTGCAAGAAAAAAGTCAGATGCAGTGATATTTATCTTCAGTTCTAGAGAAGAGATTAAAGTTGGTGGAGAGAGGAGATCCCAATCCCAAAATATTAGGGAGCACCACTGCTCACCTCATCATCTGATGCCATGGGAGACCCCAAAACCAGGACTCTGAGCCGAGTTAATATGCGA
Organism: Pithys albifrons albifrons; assembly: GCF_047495875.1. Taxonomy (NCBI): domain Eukaryota; kingdom Metazoa; phylum Chordata; class Aves; order Passeriformes; family Thamnophilidae; genus Pithys; species Pithys albifrons. Next base: position 71,647,704 of record NC_092458.1, on the reverse strand, counting down.
TAAGATAAAAAGGTAGATTCTTTAATGTCTGGGCTTAGGGCTTTCAGGAATACATGATGACATGCCCCCGTGAACACTGATTTCCACGTTTTTTTATAATATTGTCCACCCAATCCCCAGTTCACATATCTCTTGCTCCAGCTCTGTCCTGCCCCTGGTCACACCTTCTCCTCAGGATTTGAGTCTGGGGTCAGTGGGATCCTCTGTTCTTCATTTTTGTCTTCCTCAGCACACGTAGGGCTCTTGGAGGTTTCCCAGTGTTCTTGGACCCAAGGTTGTTTGCTTATGTTTATGTCTTGTTCTGCAGGCCTTCTGATATTCTTCAGCTTTCTACCTTGAAAAGACTTCTAAACAGCTGAAAGAATTTGAGCTACTGATACGTGGTAGGGATTAGGATATGTACACAATGAACTTAAGCTTCAAGAAATATTAACACACTAAATTTGCTTTTTCACTACAGTTATAAGTACTTCTAAAATCTATAAAAATGAAAAAATCAAAAACCCCATAGGCATCAGTCACAGGCCAGGGGTGGGAATAAAGTTTGGCACCAGGACTTGGTGGGACAAATATAGCTGTTCCTGCTTTCGTTGGGCTCCTGGGATGCAAGCCCACCCATGTCTGCCCCAGCACCTATCACCTTCCAGCCACCCATGCAGAGCCCTTGAATGTTCTGGAGACCCCAGATGCCTGCATGGTTCACACTGCCAGGCTCAGTGCAGCAGGAAGAATGGAGGGATATTACTGTAATTTTAGGGGTGGTAGGGAAAACATCAGGATTTCTGTCTGTCTCTGCTGTGCAGCTTTTTTGCACTTTTGTTGAGTATCTGATGATTTCACGCCCTGTTGTTCCCAAGATGTCTATTCAGCAGTGTGAGACCCACAGGCTTCATGTCTATGTAGATTCCTATAACAGAATCATTTACTAATTACAAGAGAGAAAAGAAACCCAAACACTAAAACCAGAAATGCCCTTTTCAGACCTTACATTTCCTTCTGAGGAGACTGAAGATTAAATTAGAAAAATGGCCCTGAAGTGTCTGCAAGATCCACAGCTGTGGCACATCCTATGAAATAAATATCCTATGAAATAAATTTTGACTAAATCCTCTTCCCTCTGTGGTGTTCCTCGGTCCTGTCTTATTTAACACACAATTGTGAGTCCTCAGCAGGGAGAGAAATAACAGCTCAGGGTATGATGTGGCCCATATCCATTGAGTCTAAAGGCATATGTCCCATCTCAGCAGAGATCAGATAAAATCTGAGTCCAGAGTAAAATCCCAGGGGTTGCAGCAAGGCCAGGATGCAACCTCATCAGTCAGCTCAACAAAGGGTAAAGAAAGAAATGTACCCAAACACAAGAGTGAAATATGGTGTTCTGGAATTGACATTATTGAGCAAACACACTGAGCAGCTCTTCCCTGGAATGCATTTGTCTGAATGCAGCATGTTCAGTGTAATGTTTAGAACTCATTCAGGCTACAAGCTTGGTGTTAAAGAACCCTGTGAGGGAGGGGAGTGTTTCTGTCTTCACACCAGTGACTCAGCTCTGATCACTCCCCTCCATGGAGGCATTAGCACCTTCAAACCCAGCCTGAGGGGTCATGTCTGCGAATGGGCTATTAGGGTCTGGCATAATAGGCAGCTGCAATGACCTAGACCATCACAGATTCCAAAAATATCCCAGGACTCACAGAGTTAAATCACCCATTGTGAAACTCCTGGCCCTGGAAAAGGTACTGGGCATTCCCATCTGAACCTGAGCATAATCTTGGGGTTTGGGGACTTCTGGTAGGACCAGAACAGGGCTGCAACCTCTACTCTCGACCACACTGCAACCATCATCCTCATCAACAAGTTTTACTTTCCTTTTACTTTGCACTCAGGGGGACCACATGGTGCTCAGCACAGGGGCTGATAAACACGATTCTGTTCATTCCCCAGTCTGCTGGGTTTTGAGGGTTAAAACCGATTTTTCCTGTATAAACCAATTTTTCCTGTATCATTATATTTATTATAATTTTTTAGTAAATTGTAACTCTGACTTGTAATCTCTCTTGCTCTGGGTTCGTTTCTCCTGATAGTTTATGTTTAAACCAGCACAATAACTAGAAATCTGACCAACACAGATGTTCTAAAAGTTATGTGCTCCTTTATTTCCCATTGCTCCTACTGGCATGCTACATTCAAAGTCTTAATAATATTTTAAAGACTTATTAATTATTTCATTAAACACAGTTTCAGGAAATAAACGAAGAAAGGACTGGAAACTGCTGCAGAGAAAAGGAAAAGACATAGAAAGACAGGGGAGAGAGAAGACAAACGAAAAAAGAAAGTATTTTAGAATGGATAGAAAAAAATAAATAGAATGGCAAAGATGAAAGGGGCAGAAATAGCAGTCCTTGGTGTCATCATGTTGCCCCAAACCCATTCATTATAATAACATAAGTGTCTGAGCCAATAATAAGTAAAGATAAAATCTAAAGACCCACTGATTTGTTTGGCCAAAAGCAAAGGCCTGCAATGTAGGCATTTATCCTTCAACTAGTACCTTCACTTCTCTTTACACGCAATGGACAGAAACAGGCACTTGGAGCGTGGCGGGATGATCATTTCATCCTGAAACAGATGGCTACAAATAGGTCAAGTGAATCACCCCTTGAAAATACCTACTTCTCTTGATTGAGTCTGAAATGAGCCTAGGGTGACATGCTTGCACCATAGATAGCTGTAATTAGATCCTACTCCCCAACCACTATGGGAAGACAAGATCCTTCGCTTCGTCTTTACTTGCATCCCTCATGAAAAGAGTGGAAGCTCCTCTATGGACTCTTATTGCTGCTCACAGACTGGATTTTGGTCCTCTTGACCAAATAGATTTATTAATTATGTTTATTAGGTAGTACAAAATTATATCTACTGCAGTCACATGCTAAAGTAGAACCTGAAAAAAATTGACATGAAGCCTCAGAAAATATTAAAGATCATTGCAAATGTAATACCCAATCCTCCATAATTCACATGCAATGAGTTTAATACAAGTACTACAAATTCACAGAAAATTTCTGTGATTAATATTCAGAGAAGATAAGATTTGGGACTAAACAATTGGCCTTCGGTAGGTATTGCATTTTGGCAGAGACTCCCAAATGTGGAGTCTGATGAACAGTAGTAAAGAGAAGGCTGCTGAGGTGCTCCCACCCTGGGCTACAATTTGCGCTTACTAAAGTGTCAGGTTCTAAATGAGCAGCAGCCCTGTTGTTTTCTGGTCCTATCATCTTCTGGGAGGAAGAAAGTTATGTCCAAATGCTACAACATGGTAAGGACAATACCGCTCAACTTTTGAAGTGGATCAATAATGTTCTGAGGCTGCTTTGACATTAGATAATAAATGATGGGTTAGAAGCATCTCTGGAGCAAATTACCACCATCATCAATTTAGCCTTGCTAGCCTGGGATCACATAACTGGTTTTGGAAAGGTCAGGATGTCACAACTAGCTACCAGTAGAATTTTTCTGGTCCTGTCTGCTAATTTCATATGCTTTGAAAGGACACATCATAGGTTTCCTCATGTGGCCAAAAGGCACCCTCAGAGAGACTGAGACCTCCACATCATGTAGCTGCTGTAGCTACCCAGGGCAGATGGACAGGAGGATGGATAGTCATCAGAGAATGCACTTGGCCAGATTCCCATTGCAATGCATAGACTGGGAACACTGAGAACAACCAGCTGAGTCTGGGATATCCCCCAGTCCTGGGACCTCCACCACAGCCAGGAAAACAAATTCATTCCTCAGGGCCACATCCTCTTCCTCTTCTCCCAGGTGGCTCTACACTGCTCTCTGGAGCAGAGATGCTCTTTGATAGGTTTTCCTCTAAGCTGAGAAAGAGCCATTTATTCTTTCATCCTTGTGCTGCAGTACATATCAGGTAATACTAGGTAAGGATACAAGCAAAAGACCGGCAGGCAAAAAAAGGTTAAAAGGGTGTTCCTCCTTTTCTTCAGCACTGGTAGATGCATCTGAGATGAGGTGCTGCGTAGGGAATAGCCACTCTACTTAGCTCAATTTAACACCTCCCATCTGTTTTTTACCACACACAGAAAGGAGACCTTGTAGGCCCACAGAAAAAGAGAGAAACAACTCAAGAGGTAAGTATTGGTTCTGCAATAGTCATCTTCTCAGTGGGAACAAGGGAATACTTACAGAGAAGGGAAGGCAGAGTTTGTGAGCAAGAGGGCAACATTTTACTATGTGAGTATTGCCTGCATGACAAATTACCCTGGATTAAATCAATGGAGGTGTGACAGAAGAAGAAGAAGAAAAAGAGAATAAGAATACTTTGGAAATAGAGGTCCTATTTCCTCAGAAGGAAAGAGAGTCTTACTTCCCAAACCAGTGGCAGGAAAGAATCAGAAATAGAACCACAGGAGATGATTGATGATAATACTTTTATTTCCACAGAGCTTCAAGGGAACAGGAAGGGGGTAATATCTTTTGCTATGGGTTTTGCCTGTAATTTACTTTTGGGGTATATATTGCTATTCTTGTCATTGTGCCAGGTAAGTTTCCCAACAAAGACTTTATTGCCTCAGTACTTTATTGTACCATCACACTAGGATGTCATAAGCACATGACACAAAGTCTTTTCTGCTTTAAAGTCATATTTTTGGCCAGCTCAGATATAAACAGAATCAGAAATTTATCCAAGGCAAATATTTTCACGGATTTGAATATTTGCAAAAGTAGTATCATTGCAGAGGTGTTGTGAGCCTCAAGGCTCAGCAATGGAGCAATTTTGTAATATAATTGAAGGGCCAAAAAGAATCAAGAGGTGAGGGCACAAGGAAGGACCCTCACAATCCAGTAAAGTTTAAAATCTGAAATTCTGCAGTGCACAATATCCATGCTAACAGATTCGGAAATATTTCCTACTTGACAGAAGCCCTAGCTACAACTCAAATACATTCTAGGTCCAGATGTTCTTCCATTGTTGTGTTGTAGCCACTGTCATCTTCCTGTGGTGAAGTAAGATTTAGCAAGGGCACAGAGAATCATTGTGGTGTAGTCATAGTGGTGGGAGAACTTGTCAACTGGTCCCTCCCAGGGAAGCCGAAACTTTATTGCTGGGCCATACCAAAGTGATCTATCTTTTGCAGGATTCAGATGATGGCAGCCCATCAACTTCAACCCCTTGGGCATAGATATCTCACCTCTCCACAAGCATCAGTTTAGGGCAATCTCCCTGCAATAGTGAGCTTGCTCTTGTGGAGTGACAGCACAAAATCAAATCAAGACCATTATATCTATGTCAAAAGGAAGCCAGATTGACTTCTACACTGTAGGATTATGGTGTAAAAATATTTTGCCAGTGTTTGTAGGTGTTTTAAATATGAAGGTTAATTTTTTACTTCATAAATGCCTGCAATAATGGCAGAGTTTTAATTTGTCCTAGTCAGCTGAGATTTCCTGACAGTTACAGGAAGTACTGTTCACATATGCCAAAATTCTACTAGGTTTTTCTCCATGCCTTAGCCAGGCAGATAAGACATGTTCTAGTGTCCAAGAATGCTCAGGTGGAACTCCTTGGGAAGAGAAGTTCTCCAAAATGCAAGTAATGTCATGCTTGTGGGTATCTGTGGCTGGCAAAGATCTGACAGACCATAATCATATGGAAAATGTGGATGCTGTGATGCTTGACATCCTTTCTAGTTAGCAGTTCCTCTCAGTGTTGAATCAAACACCCCCATCTGGCACAATGTAAATTGCCATCATCTGTTTGTCTCTGGGTGAGTGTCCCTTGCCTTTGTGACTGGCAGCGCAGAATAACAACAATGAAACACACACCTAAAACAGATTGATCTGACTTTTGCCTGCAGCTGTTAAAAAAACAACAGAGAGCTGTGAGCTCAGCAGTGGCACAATGAATCACAGTGAAGCTCACTACCACTGAGGAGTGATGCATTTTTCCTTCTTTGTGCTTGGCTGCTTTTTGCACAGCAACTTTCACCCGTATCTGGGTTTTGTCACAAATCTACTAAAAAAAAGCCAACCAGAGACCAAGGGAAAACAGAAAACTATACTGGCAGTGAGATAAGGGCAAATGTACTAATACTGAGGGAAACATTAACAGTGAAGGAGACACCCTACAGCTCACAACCACTCATTAGGCTGATACCATGCTTTTGAGAAAGAGTATGCCAGGTGAAAGCAGAAGTCTTCTTCATGCAGTACATACAGCTGAGTGTGAAAATTCCCCAGGTAACATTTAACTATTCACTACCTTGCTCTAAACATTTGAAATGCCATTTGACAGAGTATGAGACCAAACTGGGGTCAGCGGCAGGTGGTCACAGTCCCATCACAGTCTGGGTCAGCCCAGCTGGCCAATGCATGAGTTGCCTTTCATTAGAATCATTCTGGTTTCACCGTGTGGTGGGGGAATCCTTCTTCCCTGGGAAAAAAATAAATGAAATATTTTCTCCACTATGGTTTTCCCTTCCTGCTGTTTCCTTTTCCTTCCTTTAGTCTTCACAGTTAGTTCTCCCCAGGCTACTCTGTTCACGTTTTCTATCCCTCTCACACCTGTGTGCAGTTTTGGGCACCACAATATTGAAAAGACATTAAGCTATCAGAGGGCATCTAAAAGGAGGGCCACAAGGATGGTGAAGGGTCTGGAGGGGAAGCCTTATGAGGAGTGGCAGAGGTCACTTGGTTTGTTCAGCCTGGAGAAGAGAAGACTGGGGGGAGACCTCATGGCAGTCTACAGATTCCTTGTAAGGGGAAACAGAGGGACAGGTACTGATCTCTTCACTCTTGTGACCACTGACAGGACTCAAGGAAATGGTATGATGCTGCATTGGGGGAGATTTAGTTAGGTATCAGGAAAAGGTTTTTCACACTCCAGCCCCAGAGCTGCATGTTCACAGCCTCATCCACCAGTTTTACTGTAATATGTATATAGAGAGAGTTCTTTAATACCTCTAGATAAAATCAAGAGAATAAGCCACAGACTTGTTCCTAAGGAGTTTCTTTATTAGTTTAGGGGAGAAAATAAAGGAACTTGACAGAGGTTCATAAAGGGCACTACACAAGCTAGACAAAATGTTCTACCATAATAGCAGCTCAGCACATATTAATCTACAATATCTAAGTCAATATTCAATCAATCCACAACACTTAAGTCAATTCCAATCCCTCCAGCTTCAAGCCACCCAACATATTGAGAAAGGAGTAAAGGAAAAGAAGCCGAGGGAGCAAGAAAAGAGAGAAGAAGAAAGAGGAAGAGATAGCTTCCTCTGGAATCTTGTGGAAGACCAGCTCTCATGTCCAGATGGCAGCATGGCAGCAGGCACCCAAGCCCCAGCATTCACTTCTTAATCTAATTTTCCCCTTGTGGAGCCCGCAGTCACGAACTAGTCTGCAGAATGGCACTTTTCTCTGTCTCTTGGGTGTTTTAATGCCCCCAAATCTGCTGTGAATCTGAATCTGAATTAGTGAAAGAAGATCAGAAAGCAAATTCTATGGATTTTAAAGTGGACATATCCACCAACTGCTAGCCACATATGACTGAAAAATTGTTCATTTGTACAGCAAGGAAGAACACTAGAATATTCCCTCTGGAAAGCAACCTGAGAGCTTTACTTGATACAGCAATAGCAATTTTTAGCCTGATTTTCAAGAAAGATGGCATAGAAGGTGTTGACCAGAGAAGCTGTGAGTGCCCTATCCTTGGAAGTGTCCAAGCCCAGGCTGAATGCTGTTTTGAGCATTCTGGTCTAGTGGAAAGTGTCACTGCCCATGGCAGGGTGGGGAGTAGGGGGTGTTGAAAATTAATGATCTAGAGTCCATCCAATCCAAACTACTCTATGGTTTATGATGTTATGATATGCTATTGCAATCTCTGTGTGTGGGTGAGCGCCTCCTTAGGCCTTCCTGATGACCTCTGAATCCAAAGGCCAATATTAGACAATCACTTAGTAACTTCAATCAGCTCCCCACTACAGGCCCTTGCTGATGTGCAGAATGACCAGAAACTTGACTGGCTTCTTTAACACAGATTGATAGAGTGGGTTTGCAAAGGGGAAGTCCCTCCTGCAACTGCAATTGTTAAGGAAGTTATCGTGGATGACCTTCTGTAAATGAAACCTGGTTTGACTCAAATGCATGAACTCTTCAACTGAAGCTGAAGAGGTTTGCACACACCCTCATTTTGAAAACATGATACTAATATAATGTCATAAAGAGTTGTCTTCCCCAAGCTGCTGCTTCTCCTCTTCATTAGTCTGTGTTTGTTCACACTTTGAATGCATAAAGGGACCTGAAAATAGAGCATATATACCGTTTCCAAATTAATCTCCAGACTCCGGTTAGCCTTTAGCTTCCTTTCAAATAATTGATCAACATTATTCAACTTTGCAGTTTAAATAATTCCTCATCCCTGATTCATGTCTGTGCAAATTGTCAAATGCATAATGATGTACCCTTAAGAACTTTAAAACATCCAAATGTGAATAGAAAAATGGCTTTTTCATGAAAATTCAAGTGTATTTGTTAAGAATCACTCTTACTCCATTCTGAAAAATGGTTACATACACTGCCTCAGAATTAATTCTATCCTCTTCAGTAAATTAAACATTTCTGCACTAACAAAAATCATCAATAACAAGAATGATGGAGACTATTAAAGAGCAACACTTCAGATGCACTGGGCTCCGTTCTCAGCTCAAGTGAAACAATGTAACCTTGGAACACCCTTGTTGGAACCAGCAAGGTTATGGCTTCACCTGTAGTGATCACACACATTTTTCAGGCAAAGAACAGTGAGGAATATCAGACTTTGCTCTGCCAGCCTCATGCACTCTTATTCATTTCCTGCAGCCAAGAGCAACACTGCAGAATCTCTCAAGAGACAGTCAGTGGAGGGCTGTAAGCCAAGCCAGCATCCTTAAAGTACTACAGTATTCAATATCTATATCAGGCTTTGGGTTTGCAGCCAGTAATTCACCTGTCTGCTCTTGTGACTTCAGTGGAACTGAAGGGCAGGTAGTCATGCCTGACTTGAGCATGGTTCTTCTCAAGTTAGCCTCTGTTGAATTTCTCAAGACACAAGGTCAAATTCATGCTGCAGTACCTGTGGTTGAGTGGTTGCATAATTTGGGACTATTTTCAGAACCCCATTCAATATTTTTACAACTCTCCACATTTTTACACACATACAGACATGCATATGCAGCCACTATCAACTTCAGAGGATTTAATAGTGGCTTTTTCTCATGGGTACTGGCAAGATAATAACTATAATAATAGAAAATACCAATATAATTATAACATAAAAAGTACGGATTTCTGTAGGCTTTTCATTTTGTCAAACTTTCTTACAACTCTGCATGTTTTATTTGTGTTAAATGTGAACTTCATTAGTAATCAGAACACTAGGTCTCTCTTTTCAGTTCTAAATCTCTGATACAAAATATTTTAATATCCTTCTTTTCCTTCTTTGCAGCAGGCTAAATGAGGCATTGAAAATTCAACTTTATACTTGATAACTCTTTCTTTAAAATATCCTGTGAAGGCTATAATTATTTAAATATTAATTTATAAGTATTTAAACTATTCAGAAATAAAAGAACTCAAACCTAATTAATAATATATTGAGTAATAAAATACTTTAAAAGGTGATTTTTGTTATCTGCATATAAGTGGATCTAGTGATAATTTAGGATAAGGGAATGGTGTGCTGTAAGGATCAAGTTTAAGGAGAACAAGTAGCTGAGAAAAGGAAAAAGGTGATGCCTTGCTGTCACCAATAGGTCTTGCATTACTCAGATGCTCAGCAAGGTGGGCTTAGCCCATGAGAAAGAGGGAATCTGTCATGAAACCTACAGATCATTCCCATGCAAATGCAAAAATTACAGGACTACAGTTAATAATAGGGCTAGTGTCCCGTGACCCAGTGTAGGTGGCTACTCACAGGCTGGGAATCACAGTATCCTCATGCCTACGTTAGGGTATAAATGTGTTCTAATATGTATAAATTTTTTGCCACACTCCTTCCTTAGCCATCCGTGCTGGAACGAGATGACAGAGTATGGCAGCTAAGCAACTCACTTGGACTACTCATTCGTTCAGGGAGGAAGATTAGGACTCTTTCAAGAGTAATTTTGGAAAGCATTCTCCTGCATCAAAAAGCTTTGGCTGGTCAGGGAGCTGTGACTGGAGACCTGGGGCTGAATGTCAAGACCATGGACTGCTCCACTGTACCTGGGGCAGATGGGAGTGGGCAAACTCTTGTTGCAGCAAGGCAAGAAATGTCTAACTCTAGTTAAGCACTGGAATAGGCTATCTAGGGAGACACCAGGGTCTCTTTCAGGAAAGATTTTTAAGAGTAGGTTGGAAGTCCAGAAGTCAGGCAGGGTTCAGGAACAGCTAGACACACACTGGGGCAGGAGGCTGGAGAAGATGACCTCTTCGCTTTCCTTGGAGCAGGATTTTTTTCTGACTGTGACACAGTGCTGTTGCTCAGGAAACATGAGTGGTATTGCCTCCTATTCCAAAATATCCTATGCAGATGCTTAGAGCTCTGCAGGACCTCAAGGGAACATAAGCAGAAGAGCATCCCTGTAACGTAACAGTGAGGCAGCTACTAAAAAGAGTTGCTACCCAGCCTGTAGGAAATAATGACTTATGTACAAAAAGACCATTCTCAAGAAATGTCTCGATTTAATGCTCCAAGTGGCCAAAAATACTTTAGGAGAATATTTTGCAATCTTCTCAGGAACTCAGTGAACTACTGCTGCAGAAATCCCTGCTCCTAACAATTATGTAGGCTGGATAGAGCATGTGATTCTACCTGGTACATCTCCAACTCAAACTGCTCTGTGAGAGCTTGATGAAAATTAAGTCACCCAAAAAACTTGTTACTTATGAATTTTTCTGGTGTCTCCATGGTGAAAACTGTCCTGAATATATCACCAGCTCAAGGGCATTTGCAAGTGTAGTTAGTTTGAGTAGACCAGAAAGATCATGAATCACAAGGAACTTGACTGTTCTCATGAACAAAGGGAGCAAGACTGTGTGTGCCATGAGAAGGAGTCCAGCCAGGAATTAGGGTGAGGCTTTAAGGGTGCCATCTCTCCAAGCAGCAAGTCATGAAGATAATTATTGTAGGACACACTTGGTCATTGTTATCAGACCTTTGCTTCCCATCTGCCACTCCCCACTCCCATTTCATATTTACTAAGTTAATGCATTAACATCAGTTTTCATTACTGGGTTTTTATATCAAAATTGCACACTTTTTTTTTTTTTTACCTCTTGTTTGGAAGACATTAAGTTCTCTGCTTAGGCAAATTTTGTTCCAAATAATCTACCCTTATTGACCTCCAGCCATCCATCTGGTGTCCTCCTGCCCTCCCCTGGAAAGGAGAGGCACTGCTACCCTCCTATCAATAAGACTCACATTCCCCAGGCATCATCCATGCTCCAACATTGATATTGCACACTCCTAACCCACCTTGCAGACAGACAGAGCCATCACAAATGATTCCTCAAAGCAAACTCCCCTCTGTCATACCAGTGAACACCTAAGAATTTGTGTGAGAGACAATATGAAAGATTAAGCAGTCTGTCCAGGTGAAATTTGTCCTTTGGTGTTCTTGCTCTCATATGGTTAAATGCCTGATAAAAAAAATAAATTGTATTTCTTATATTACGGCTGCAGCTGACAAATGATTAATAGTCATTTCCCCAGTACTCATCACCATGGTATTTTGAGAGGGAGATAATGAAAATTCTCCATTAGCTCAAGTGCTGAAGCAGCTCTTATGGGATCTGAAGAGCCATTGGTCAACTCAGTTCCAGCAAAGAAAAATTCTTTGTAAAGAAACTCATGCAAGAAAACCTGAAGACAAACAAGAGGAGCCCATTAAGCAGTAATTGCAAGTCATATCATTATTTTTAGGTCTAGTTTGCCACTCCTGATTATAGTCTTCTAACGTCATGTATAAGTTTGTGCAATTCTTTCACTTTGGAGGGGAGGGAGGAAAGGAGAAGGACTATCAGTAAGTTACTTACCAAAATTGCACTGTTCTGGTTTTATCAACATGAATTATTTTAGAAAGAAAATCTTTACTGTGAGGCTTGTAGGACACGGGAACCAGTTGCCCAGAGCAGTTGTGGCTTCCTCATCTCTGGAATGTTCAAGCCCAGGTTGGATGGGGCTCTGTGCAACTTAATCTAGTGCCCCTGCCCACAACAGAGGGGTTGGAACTGGATGATCTTTAAGGTCTCTTCCAACCCAAGCCTTTCTATGATGTTATGATTCTATGAATTATATGCAAATTGAAGTGTGAGAGGAATTTTCTTCATATTTCCCTCCCTTGCATGCCCTCTTTTTCTCCAATAAAAGGAAAATGCTTTGGAAATGTCCATATTTTGTAAGTGGCATTTTAAATTGAAACATTTCATGATTCCAGGAGTGTGTCAGTAACTAACCACTAGTTGACATTCAACACTCAGGGGAAAAAAATAACACAAAACTTTTTGTAGTCCCTTTCTTTTTTCCCAAACACACTCTCATTTAAGGACCTTTCATATCTAGAATATATAGGTGTCACAACCTGCTCCTGGGAAGGGGACAGGGGTAACCTAGGTTGTTATTAATCATTCCCTTTGGAGTGGATTAAAGTGAAACGACACTATATAATTCGTGTTTATTTAACAATTCCATGTAATGTGGCATAGAAGATACCTTAGTGGGCCAGGGGGAGAGGGCGGGGGGGAAGATGCGTAGGGGGAAGAAAGACAGGAGAAGAGTCCAAGACAGCAAGGAAAAGGAAGAGATAAGAAAAGATGAGAATAGATGAGAATTAAAATGTTATATAGTCACCATCTTAGGGATCCAGCGTTGCATCTTAACAGTCCTGCAGGCAGCGGGGTCGAGGAACAGAACTCACCCAAATTCCCAAAGTCACCAGTCCATTTTATACCCTGAGCATGCCTTTTGCACCTCCCCCCGAGGCAGGGGGTTTTTTTCCATGAAGCAGTGTCGCCAGCCAGGCTGCGAACCCCCATATTTGCTGGGTTCATGTGGAGGGCAGGGCAACGGCGCTTCTTGCCTCTTCAGGGCTTGACACCTTTAGCACTGGAGGAAGGGATGGGCCCAACTGCCCATCAGGGGTATAATGCAAAAGTCAAAAGCCTGCAAAGTCTCTTAGAATGCATAAATCATTAACCGTTTCAGTCTCTGAAAACAGGAAGCTTGGGGTATAATCATCTGAATTCCACATAACTGATTCAACTCTTTCTTATTGTCTGAGATTAGCAGCAGACTTCTTCCTTCATGAATTGTGAGAAACAGCTGCATTGAGAATCAGTTTTCTGAACACATACATTATAGAATGTTCAACCACAGATGTTATGGGATGTTCTGTCCTGTATATAGACAGATCAGTTGGGAAACAGGGTGAATGCAAGTTATTATTCCCTTTTCCCCATCTAAGTGCCTCATGCATGAAATTTAGTGATTTGGATATTTTCGTTTGTACTCTGACCCCAGAGTATTTAAGTTCTGACGTAAATTGGAATTGTTTCAATGGGACAGATGAGAAAAATCCACCCCCAGTTCTAACATGTCTTAAGGATATGGCTGACCTTCACTGCAACTGTGTTCTGGCTCAAACATAAAGGAGACTAGTTCCCAGACTTCCTCACTCAAAGTCATGGCCATCCTTGTCATATTAAGGCACTCCATTTGGACATGATATATGATAGAATTGAATTGCCAAGCCTCCAAAACATCACAGGACTTTTTCTAAGGCTGCAGGAATTTGAGTCCTGGTCTTTGCACTATGGAGTTCTCAGTTTATATTCCATTATTTTGCATTTACCCAGTTACTGGGTAAATTGCACAAACACACCTAAGTGCATTAATGATCTCAGTATTTAGCAGCAAAACCATCCTTACTTTCATACTCCAAGGTTTTGTTCCAGTTAGGCTGCAGTGCTTTTCTATAGAGAGGTACACATCTGCAGGGCATAATGGAAAGTAATTTCCACAACTTAGCTATAATCTGGTAGTTAGTGAAGTCTCCTGTGAAGGGGAAAATGCAGATTGGATCCCTCTAAGAGTGATCACTTCTGAGCAAAAGGTCTAGGCAGAAAGTAATTGCAAAAGTGAAAGACATTCTTTGATCCAGAAAGAATTACTGGCTGCTGATGAATTTTGTATAGGGTGCAATTCTGATCATGTTGATAGACATGATTTATAATGACAGGGTTTGAAAATCTTGTAAACTGAGCCTCTGATGGAAATCAAACTGTACAGGATCACCTGTACCGCATGCTTGTACCACTGCCATTCTCAAGTTTAGACTTTAGTTTATCCAAGAATTTGGCTTGAGTCACTCTCCTCAGATCCATGGTACTTGGGTCTCTAACATTTTTTACAGGAATAAAGTTGTCTTCTCTAGCTCTCCTGTCTTCCTTTCCACATCGCTTTTACAAGCTGGTCCACTCTACTGGTTGTCCACAAGTCAACACAGCTCATATCTGGCTCTCAGTACATTTCATGTAACTGGCTCCATCTCAACAAAGGTGATCAGATTTTCATTCCAGCATCAAGGCCGTCAGATGTTACCAGGTCTAGCAAATAGAGATCATTAGGACAAAGGATCAATGTTTTAAACAGTCACAGAAATTCCATGTGTTTGGACTTCTCACAGAAGTCAAGAGTGATCACATGAAAGACTGACCACTAAAGTTTTCTGTTTCCACTTAGCCACTGCTTGCCCTCCCTTTAATCAAATGAGGTAAAGGCCTAAACTTAGATGCCTACCGCCATTGTAGATACCCCAGTACAGGCTGGCACATGTGTTGTTGGTCCTATGGGACACACATCCTGCTGAACTGTCACCCAGAGGGCCTAGATGTTTACCTAGAGCAGCTCCAACTGTGCTAGATATCTCTTGTGCTCAAATTGTATAAAATAGGTGTCCATTTTCTCTCTTGAAAATAAAGGTAATCAGACCTGAGTATAAACCTCTGATCAGGCAAATTCCATACAGTATATGAATGGGCAAGAAAATAATCACAGTTACAGCGCTGTCTCTACAGTTGTTAGGTTGCATGCAAGCAAGGAATGAAAAATTTACAGTCCCAAATCAAAACAGCAATTTCTCTCTGATCTATCCCACATAGCACTAGGAAGAAAATACACACGTTGAGTGTATTTGTGTTTACCTGTAGTGATGAGAACAAGATGACTGACAGGTTTCAGAGATATGGTGTATTTGGGTCATATTTCCCACAGTATGATGTCATATTTAGCCGAGACCAAATTGAGATGCTTTATGTACTTTAGACAACCTTTTTAATATGAAAAGACTCTTTTAAACTCTTATTGTAGTTCTGTTAAGGAAGCTGGAGTAAAAGAAAGGTGCCAATCTTCTTGGTGAAAGGCCAAAATGCATGCTTTCATATTGAGTCTAAAGCAAACTTGACAGACTTTACTACCAGACACTCATATTTTTTTTGTTCAACAAAAAGAGGAATAAATACAGAGCACGTATCTCATGGTAAGATATTAGCTCTGAAAGAGCCAAGAAAGAAAAGGTGTAAGGATAGAAGAAGCATCAGAAAGTACATTTAAAACTGGAATCGCTTCCACTGACTGAGTGGCTGCTCATATTGCACAGGCTGACAAAAAACATTTTCATTTTCCAGTATCTACATCCCACTTATCATTTTCACTCAGCACTTCACCATAAATATAAAGAGCATCAAAGGCTAAAGGGCAAACATGGGAAGAGATATACATATTTGCTCTGTTTTATAGTAGTAAAGTGGTATTTTTAATTCAGCCTTTCCTTTTTTTTTTTTTTAATACACTTTGCCGTACATTTAAGCCAAGCAGTTCAACCCAAAAGAACTGATCTTGGCCTTTATTATTACAAAGATCAGACATAAAAGTTGCAAGAATTGATAACCCAGTAGAAATGCAGCTTGTAGCTATTCACAGAGGGACTGAGAAAATTATCTCTCAGGTACTTATTCTTTCTTTCCTATTTCATAAATTTTCAGCCCAGCTTGTACCAATGTGTACTTCAGAAAATGGGATGCTAATTAAGAGAGCTCTTCCTTGTCCCTGCTATGTATCCAATACAACACACATTCCCAGTAATTTGAACATATCATCCCTTACCAGCACAGCATGAGTCAAGGAATGAGATTTTTCTTACCCTAGGGACCAGTCAGACTCTCCAAACTGAACAAAATGACAGTCAGACTGATAACACCTACTCTATTCTGCCTATTTTAAATAATTTTCCACCCAAGTACTACTCTCAGTGGGGGAAAGAATCATACACTGATTAATTCACCTCTAGAGCTTCCACAATCACTTTAAAATGTTCTCCAACTCTAACATTTAGTGTAACAGAGACACTCAAACTCTTGTATGCTATGACTCCACATGCAGTTGTTTTCAGTTAATTCTCTTTAGAGGCTATCAATTAGTTTTCCCAGGGCTTTGTCATCATGGACAGCAGAAGTAGGCAAATGTCCCTAGGACAGATACACGGGACTTCAGCACATGACAAGGACTAACTCCAGGATGCAGTGTGCACTGTGGAAGAACAGACAAAGACAAGCCAGATCTTACCTCTTTTACAGCACCTGACCTGACCTGGAACAAGAAGCAATACATGTTACCTCACTGTACATACTAAATGTTTCATGCTGTGCAATTACCTGTGTGTAAGTTTTCACTGAAAACAATCATTGTTGAGAACATACATGAAACTGAAAGTGTTCTCTAACAAGCATCACTCTATCTTTGGAAAAAGTCACATCTCTTTCCCACGTGTCACAAAAATAACTGGTCACATAAGGGATAAATATGACTGTCCTCTTGGTGATGAATCTTTATATTTCTAGTAGTGATCCACAGACTTGTCAATTTTACAGGTGTAAATTAACACAAGAGAAATCCAGAGATAAATCTGAAATCTAAACTTCCCCTTATTGTCCCATCTACTGCTTTTAATTTATATATACATATTAGCCTTGAGGAAAGTAAGCCATTCCAGAGCATATCTTTATCCCAATATGTTGTTTGGATAGCTTTCATTACTACAGCTTTCATTGTCTTATGTGTCAATGACAAATCACACTCCTTCAAGGACTAGTCTAGTTTCTGAAGCTTTTCTTGTGAATATCCTTTAGACTGTAGCTCTAGACTGCAGCTCTCCAAGTGTACATATCAACTCTGCACTTATTTGTACAGCAACTGGTAAAATAAGATTGCATTCATATAAAGTGCATTTTCATTTTTGAAAACAAGTGAATTCATCAAATTTCTATTTTTAACAATAAAATATATCCTTCAGTATGGAAACTAAATTTAATATTTTTAGGTCTAATAAGTTACATATATTTTTCTATGTCATTCAATGTCCACACATCTCTCTTAAGTGTTATCTTTTATTAATGTTCCAAATCTTTCATCCATCCACCTTCAAACTGAGTTCAATTTTATTCTACTTTCTATCTTCATCACAGCCTAGATTAAAGGAAGATACTTAAAAATACCCTGCTCTATTGTATCATTGCTTGCTTGAAAATCTTTGCTAATTTAGCACTTAAAGTTTGGGGCTTCTATTTCACAATTTCTTCATAATGTTAAGTGAAGTTATAGGTATTTAAAGAGAAAGGAGAGAGAGGCATTCCAACTCACCATCAAGAGGAAGTGTTAATTCTGTATGTGGCACTATGAACCAATACTTTCACACAGCAATGGCTGCAATGTCATACAATGAACTGTCCTTCAGAACAGGTACATAGTTGAGATCCTGACAACTTTGTGGGCATCAACAGCCCCAAAACATTTGCTGCAAGAAGAAAGTTGTTAATACAATAGAATTGTCCAAAGATAATCAGCCAATATCCACTGGCAGACATCCAAGGGAATCCAAGCCTGTTGCTCATCTTTTATTGGGTGACCATGACCCCTCTCACATTTTTCCCAGAGCTGAATCTGACAAGAACAAGACATAGTTCATATCACTTTTATTTATTTTTTACGTTGTGCAGATATTAACAAAGGAGGATTTACAAATGTACAGTATAGAAATAAAATTAAGTGGTACAGAAAATAAATTTCTTTCATCTTGCACCACCTAGTCGCAGTGGATGCTCTTTTCTGTATCTGGAATAAAAACTTACAGGATACTTTATCTCCTTGGAGAAGATCAAGAACTGAGCTTTTTCAGAAAACAAGGTTTCCAATTTCTTTGAGAGCACTGCTTTTATAATCTCTATGACAAGGAGAGATCTGTAGGGAGCATCAAGGGTTACTGTAATGTCTGTTTGAAATAGTTCTGGCAGTTCACTTGGGAAAAAAAGTGACAAGAAAATCTGTGTGGTATGGAAAAGCTGAGATTTCTGGGAAATGTCACCCATTCTTATGCTGCTTACTTTTCTGCGTGGTTTTCTAAATTCATAATTTCTTTATTTATCTAGCAGCTTGCCTAAGGATGAGGCTGCAACATGAGAGAATTATGCCTGAGTAGTCAAAGAAACTGTTATCTTGTCAGGATTTTGAAGAAAATCATACACATAGAACAAATTAACCTGACAACCAGGTATTTGGTGATCAAGCTTACCAGTGAGAAGGTACAAGAGTGTCATTTGGCCAGATCTTGCCTTTTGCAAAAAGAAAGTTAGCAGTTGTGTACAAATCAAGGATGTCAAAGCGGTTGTCTTATTGCAGGTAAATGGAGAAAAACAAATTTTGTACCAAATCCAACCTCTGTTGCTTTTGACATGAGTTTACTTAAGGATGGGTGAAGGCAGACTTCGGAAAAGTCAAAAACACAATCAAACTTATTTCGCTGAAAACTGTCACATAGATTCAAAATTGCTGTCATCCATCCTCAGAAAGACAAAGCTTTAAGGAAATGGACACTTCAACCAGTCTCAAAGGACTAGATCTGAATCAGCTGCTTAAAACACATTTGGCTCTATACACGGAGCACTCGGGTTACCAAAACTGAAGAATTTTCTGAATTCTTGCCATTTTATATAGCAGTAACTCACAGGATGTGAGTGTTTCCACAGGCTGCTTCATATAGGAAAATCCCCAGAAAGTGGTAGTAGAAGTGCTTGCTGCTGGTTATGACCAGCAAAGAAGGATGAGTAACCTTTGGAGACTGGCCATTCAAGAGGCCCTTCTTTGGGAAAGTCCGGGGGGGGAGGGGGGGGAGGGTTGGGGGAGGGAAATTAGTTCAGCATAGAATTTCCTAAGGGTTGTCTTTTTTTACAACCCCCCCCAAAAGAGGAGGCTAACTCAAGTTCTTGTTAATAAATTTCTTGGGGTGGAAAGGCATTGAATAATCACTGTTTGTAAATATATATTTGTAGGGTTTAGTCTAGAACAATTTTGATTCAAATATAAACAGATATGTTTTAGATATTATCACCAATAGTAATATAACAATATTAAAGCATAAAAATAACACTTATAATGTATACAGAAAAGGGAGAGAAATGATAAGGGTCCTAAGATGTATATAGTCACCACTCAGGGGATTCAGTTATGAAACTTGGTAATTGCAGCTTGTATGTCTCTTGGTTGAACTGGTGGTTGCAGTCCTGTCGAAGTGATGGGCTTGATCTGTTGGGAGTGGGGGAAGCCCCACCTCACTGCTGAAATGTCATGAGTTACACTTCAGCCTGAGATGGGAACACCTTGTATCTCCCCTGGGGCGGGGAGTTTTGCAATGGATCATCATAATCATCATGGCTAGGCTTCACAAACAAAGATTTGGGAAGGGCACTACCCACGCTTGCTGCAAGTGTGCTGGTGGCTAAAAAGGCCGATACAGGATAGGCAAGTCCAGTCACAAAAGGCACAGCAGAAAGTCTCCTTTGGCAATATTGATGAGGAACGGTCCTTTCTGCATTGTCTTTTCTCCTTGAGACTGACTCTGCGTGCATTCACAAAGGAAGCAGCAGCGTCCTGAATGGTGTGTCTCCATGAATCCTAATTGGAGGCCAGAGTGGACCATTGGTGGCAGTCAATATGGCCAAGGCTGAGGTGTTGTTTCAGGGAGTCCTTCTATCTCTTCTTTGGGGCTCCTCTCATGCAACAGCCGCTGGGAAGTTCACCATAGAGCACAATCTTTGGAAGGCGGTGATCCTCCATCCTGGAGACGTGCCCTGCCCAGTGCAGCTGCGTTCTCATCAGCATGGCCTCGATACTGCTGACCCCTGCTTGTACAAGAACAGACACATTGGTCACGTAATCAGACCAGTGGATGTTTAGGATTGAACGGAGGCAGCGCTGATGGAAGTGTTCGAGAAGCCACAGGTGGTGGTGGTAGATGACTCATGGTTCAGAAAGAGTAGACAGTACAATGCCTCTGTAGACACTAATCTCTGTACTTTTCTTCAGGTGTCTATTGGACCAGACTCTTTTATGGAGTTTTCTGAAGGCTCTGTATGGCTTTACTAGCCTGTTGTGTATCTCTTTGTCAGTCTTACCATCTGAGGAAACGATCTTCCCAGATAGGTGAACTACTGGAGTGGCTTAAGCTCTGATTTGCCTATGGTGATATGAGGATGATGGAAGACTTCCTGAGGTGCAGGTTGGTAGAGAACGTCTGTCTTCTTCAAGCTGACTTCCAGCCCAAAAATCTCAGCCAGCCTCTGCAAAGAAGGATATTAAGTGCTGCAGAGCTGCTTCTGTGTGAGCAACGAGGGCAACATCAACAGCAAAAAGCAGCTCACAGACAAGGTGATTCAGGGTCTTGGTGTGGGCCTTCAGTCACCTTAGGTTGAATAGGCTTCCATCGGTACGATATTGGATGTAGATGCCGTTTTCTTCATCAAGGTCTGCTGTGACTCTTTGGAGCATCATGCTGAAGAAGATTGTGAATAGAGTTGGTGCAAGAACACAACCACAACCTTGTTTCACAGCAGTGGTTATTGGAAAGGGCTCAGAGAGTGCATCACCATATCTGACTTGTCCACACTGATCCTCATGTAGCAGGATGATCATTTTGAGGAACTTGGGGGTCATCCTAAATGTTCCAAAATCTGCCACAGGCCTTTTCTGCTCACAGTGTCAAAAACTTTGGTGAGGTCAATGAAGGTTGCATAGAGACCTTTGTTCTGTTCCCTACACTTGTCTTGCAGTTATCTGAGAACAAATACCATGTCTGTGGTGCTCCTATTGGCTCTGAAACCACATTGGCTTTTGCAATGGATAGTGTCATGAGAAATATCATGAGTCTCTGGCACTTTCTAAGACTTTACAGCTCCCTATTTTGTCAGCATCGATCACAGTCCATCATGGTCCAACACTTGAGATGAACAGCCCAGGCCAGATGCAAAACATCTTTGAGATTCCCCAGAGGGATTTTAACAGCAGAGTCATCATGTAAGGGAGGACATTGGCACAATAAAAAGGATTATCCCACCTCACAGGATTTGCCTCTTATTAGCCTCTTTCCTTATCTAGAAATCCAGTTTGTAGCTTCAGGTAAACATGTCCTTCTGCATCTGGGATATTTGGACAATGGCACCCACTTATCTGATCTGAAGGTCCTTTTGAAGAAGTAGGCATATTCAGGGAGGGGTGGGCTTTGCTGGGTGAGCACCTGTTTCTTTTTGGTTTCCTACAGTGGACAAAAGTCTTGTGGTAATCTCAAAATGTTTAAGCCATCAACTATTTAGTCTCTGACAGCTTTTCACTAAGTGGTCAGTAAGGGACCGTTCTGGTAGGGAACTAATCACTTGATGAGGAGCACCCGCCAAATGGTAACTGAGCAGGAGAGAAGAGCTGAGGAATCCTCTTTTTCAGAAATTAGGTAATTTTCATTGTGGAAACAGCTAAGCAGGAAGGAGGATGGGTTCCTCTGTGATGGACCATGTAACTCAGGTGATCCAAGACATAATCTCTGCATGACACAAGAGGAAGGAGAATGATGAGTAGGAACTAATGGATACAAAAAGCAAATATTCTTGTTCAGGAACATATTTTCTTGTTTTCATATAATGTGCAAAGGACATACGCAGATATGTTCTTAGAAAGAATGCTACAGCAATTTCTTCTATTTCATGTGTGATGGTTTTGATCCATGGCTTCCTCAGTAACTAGGAGTAACTAAGGAAGTGGACATTACAAAGTATTCCACATGTGTTTTCCACGTAACAGAGGAGGAGGGGAGATAGGAGGGAGTTTGGTCTTCCTGGTTCCGGCAAGGCTGGGGGGAGCGGGAGGAGCCTGGACGGTCTGTTCTGTTGCCGTTGCTATCCTAGCCTGGGTTGTGGTGAGGCTGTGTCGTGCCTGTCCTCTTTTTCTCTCAGTTTGTGGTTGTATTTGTCTGTTTCATTTGTTTTGGTTTGTGTTTGTTTCTCCTTATTCCTTGTTAACCATTCTTCCCTCTCCCCTTTTCCCTTTTTTTCCCCTGGGGTGGGGCCCCACATAGCCAATGTACATTAATGCCGTCAGAACGTGAGAGTACAGAGACTGTTTCTATTTCTGCAGTAACTGGAGAGTCTCAAGACCTATCGGTGGTAGAGGCCGACATGAGCCTAACAGGAGACCAATGGGAAAAGCATTCCATCGTGACAGGGCCAGAAGCCCCTGGCATCCTGGGTATGGACTACTTAAAAAGAGGACACTTCAAGGACCCGAAGGGGTACCAGTGGGCTTTTGGTGTAGCCACAGTGATTGAAGGGGAGTCCAAACAGTTGTCTACTCTTCCTGGTCTCTCAGAAGACCCTTCTGTTGTGGGATTACTCCAAGTCAAAGATCAAGAAGTACCGATGGCCACTGCAACTGTACATAGGCGACAGTATCGTACAAACTGAGATTCTGTGATTCTCATTCATAAGGTGATCAGGAAGTTGGAGAGTCAAGGGGTGGTCAGCAGAACACACTCACCCTTCAACAGCCCTATCTGGCCTGTACATAAATCAGATGGAGAATGAAGACTGACTGTGGACTATCGTGGCTTGGATACATTTTACAGTCTATCTTAATGCTGGCTCCCAGAACCATAAAAAATCCTCAGCATCTCAAGACAAAACTTCATATCATTGCTCTAATTTGCCTTGTTGAGAAATACAATGATGTGTCAACACACTAACAAAAATGTAATGCCTGTGTTGCATAAAAGAGAGCTACTTAATGTCACTATCCATGGGGTTTTATGTGTAGTTTGAAAAATCAACTGCACCCATGTTGGCAGCTGGTAGTTAGAGTTACGTACATGCTTAATCTCAGGGGCACATTTTCATCCCACGCTGTACTATATTAATGCAGGTGATACAGACTAAGAGTGCGATGGAAATAATCTACAGCACATACAGTCAGCTTGCAAAGAAAGAAAGATATTTTTTCTCTTTGCTCAGGAAAGAAAATAACATAACCAGCTGATATTAGCCTCATCCTGTTCAGGCTGTTCTTTGCCAGGGGACTGTGCTGTGGTGGCTGCAGTGGCACCTCCTGTCAGGAGCACACAGGGAGGATGGGAAGCTGTCAGCCCGATGGGTGTCTCTCAGGGAGCACAGCCTGTTGCACTTCAGTGCACATGCAAGTCTTCATCTCAGCCAGGGAATGGGTATGGGCCAGTTCTCATCCACTGCAGGTAAAAAGAGCTGAAAGTAGGTCACTTGTGATAAGGCTCAAGTAACAGGTACAGGACAGGCTGTGCAGAGTCTTGGCTGGGTCAGGCTCAAGGCAGTGAGAATGCTGTGGAATTGTAAGCAGCTTCTCAGTGGGCAAAAGGAAATAGCAACTACGATCTCTGAATCTTTATAGATCCTGGAATTTTCCGGTTATGGTACTCTCCCAAGTCGGGCATGCAAAGAAAGTTTAATATGTTTTATATCCATCTATGTATAGCAAAACCAAATAAGCCAGTGTGTAAAAATATCTTGTTGGATCTGAAACTAACAGCTTGAGTCTCCACAGAAGGAAACCATTCAAGTGAGGTCTTGTACAGTCTCACAGATTTCTGTGCTCTACATTACAACTGTGCCTCACAACTAACAACATGGTCACTGATGTCAGACAGGATGTGCCACTGACTGTAGCCACTGGCTGTAAGTGCAGCTGTAATGGCATGGACATCTCACTGGAGCTGGGCAACCAGAAGTGCCAACCCTGTCCTGGGACGCATCGAGCACAGCATTGTCAACTGGTCAAAGGAGGTGATTGTCCTTCTCTCCTCTGCACTGGTATGGCCTCACCTTGAGTCCTGTGTGCAGTTTTAAGCACCACAATGTAGAAAAAACATTAAGCTATTGGATGGCATCCAGAGGAAGGCCACAAATATGGTGAAGGGTCTGGAGGGGAAGCCTTGAGAGGAGTGGCTGAAGTTTAGTTCAACCTGGAGGAAACTGAAGTGAGACTTCATGGCAGTCTACAGATTCCTTGTAAGGGAAAGCAGAGGGGCAGGTACTGATCTCTTCACTCTTATGACCAGTGGCAGGCCTCAAGGAAAAGGCATGAAGCTGAGCCATGGGAGGTTGAGGTTAAATAACAGGAAAAGGTTTTTTACCTAAAAGTTGGTTGGGCACTGGAACAGGTTCTCCAGGGAAGGGGTCACAGGACCAAGCCTGATAGAGTTCAAGAAGCATTTGGACAATCCTCTCAGGCACATGGTGTGATTCATGGGATGTCCTCTGCAGGGCCAGGAGTTGGATTCGATCATCCTGATGAGTCCCTTCCAACTCAGCATGTTCTATGATTCTGTGAAGTCAGAGAGGGATCTTTCACCTTTCCCATTCCCAGGGGTACTGCAGGTCACGTGGGCTGACAGCTGGCCAGCCCTCTCACAGGCTTCCATCCAGAGCATCACCAGCTGAGTCACAGCTGTAATTCTACCCTTTCTGGCACTTCTGACTTACAGAGGCAATAGCACAGCTGACCTGCATGTCTGTGGATTCTATCCCAACCAACATTTTCTAACTGATCTTCTGAGGAGAAGTTATAATTTGGGAGGTAAATTAATCATGCTTCAGCAGGATAGCAGAGAGCTTTTCTACAAAGGCAAAGGCAGGACCACTCACCAACTGTCAGTTTTCAGTTAGAGTTAGATAAAATTCCCCAGCTCTAGCATAAACTGAAATTATCGGTGGCTGATATATTACAATTGTCATGAAACCTGGTCGGGGTTTCGCTTTTCTCTTTGATGAATTCAATGAGTCCACTATGCTGGAGAAATGTGACTGAGCTGTCTATGCTCAGCAGCCCTTGGGGTCTTAATCAGTGAAAGCAAAGATCTCCTGGAATACTTGCATTTCCTTAAAACATCTTTTGTCAATATTATTCTCCTGTCTTACTATCCTGTAATAATTCAAATCAATCACCTGCCCTTGATGACTGCCCTGTCCTTCACTCAAGTGGTGAGGCTTGATGTCTTCTCTGCATCCTTTACACCAAAGTAGATTCAAAAGCCAAGCAGGCAACCCCTCTCCTGATTGTGCTTTGGGACACTTCTCATTTACTAAATTGACTCTCACACAAAGTCAGTCAAATCCCATATTTGCATAAACTCATGTAACTCAGATTACAGTTGACATTGTTCTCCAATGTCTGATCCATGCCTGTGCAAATTTTCTACAATATGCTATTGCCCTGTCTTGGAGGAACTATTTATATTTATTTTGCTATTTTGGGGGGGAGGTTTTCCAGTTTAATGGCTAAGACTGCTTTTTTCCACAGTGACAAACACCCTGTAAATCAGAAATAGAAGTATTTGCCCTCTTGAGACTGGAAAGAGAGATCATATCAATTTGACAGGTTCTAACAAATGCCCTTAGAAAATATCTTAGCTGGAAATCAGTTTTCATTTCTACCGACCTTAGTGAATTTCAAAGTGCTAAGCTCTTGATAATAGTCTGAGCCATTCAGTCCTCTCAGAGTATTGATTTTTGGCCCTAGAATATTTCTGTTCTGTACAAACATGTTATCCAGCAGCCGTTCAATACAGGGTGTTTTTATTCATATTTACAAATTCTGAATTTCATAATAAGTTAGGGAATATTTAAATCAGAGACAGGAACTTCATGTAATTGCAAATATCTCCCTTTATACATTTTTTGCCATTTTCAGATTCCTTTCTGCTCCTGACTCTTAAGACAAGTGTTTCACAACTGGGCCTCAGCAGGATTGTGAGCAGTGCTAGTACAATAAAGAATATTTTTTTACTCTTCAGACTGTAGCAGGCAGGAAGGAAAATACTGCCAACAGCTACAGACCCCCAAGGAGGCTTAAGTACCATTGTGAGTAATTCTTCCTGAAGAAATTTATTGAGAAGCAAAGGCAATGCCTAAATATCATTTTATTTGTACATTGCTCATTTGAATAACATCAGCATAACCATCCCTTTTGCGTGAGCATTTTTCTCCCTTCTGAGAGACTCCAGCGGATTCTGGGTGAGGCAGAAGGGAGCACTGTATTGCATTAAACTGTGCAACATTCAGGCAACACAAAGGGACCTTTCTCTCTCGGCACAGTATGTGGCAAAAAATATCATAATAATCATCATATGGGAGTGAATAAGAGAGAGCTGCCTTAGCCAGATCTTGAAAACGTGCATCCCCCACAGTGGGCTAGTGGGACTCTCACAGCACAAACAGCTCAAATAGCATTTTTCAGTCTTGGTGAGATTGTGCCGTGTGGAGCCTTTTCCTGAAGAGATTGCTGGGAGTGAGCATACAGCAGGAGAGCATTTTTGAGCACAGAGCTGGGCTGCCACAGCATGCCTGAGGCTTATGTCCACCAAAGGCTTTACAGGTTTACATAAGGAGCAAATGGATTTGGAATGATTTCCTCTCACTCTGAACCCAGCATCTTCAGCTATGTTCATGAAGTTATACACCCTTTTTTTCCCATTAAATCCCGTAGCGCGCAACATCTCTTTGTTCCTAGAAAAGTTGTTACCATGCAGGAGACAAAATCCAATACATCTGCACTAGTTCTTCTCTTCTGCTAGCAGCAACAATCATCTCCCACTGTTTTCTTTTCAATTCTTCCTACCCCAAATGCAAAAGGAGCCCAAGCCTGCAAGGCAGCGAGAACATCCCTAGAGAGCTTGAATGCTTCCATTACTCACCCAGCTGATCTAGACATATATTTTTATATTTCATTAAACAGAAAAAGCCACTTGATGTCATTCAGCTGTGAAGATTCTCTCTGCTATTGGTGCAAATTACATGTTCAAACAAGAGCTTTCTCTCATATAGCCAGATTCTTATGATTTCACCTTGTAAAGAAGTCGTAATCTTTTGTTATAAAGGCTTTTCTGCTACTCAGGTAGAGATAAAAATTTACATTTTACTCAGTTATAACAAAAAGCAACCTTCAGTACACCTCAGAAGAACAAAAGCTACCTACACTGCTCAAGGAGGAACAGACAATGCACAGACTCCTGCTCAGAGTGATCACTTTACTGCAGCATCCGTTTGACTCTGGAAATTAAGAGTGTGATCTGAAAAAATTCAAGGGATGAATAATTTCCAAAAAACATTTTTTGGAAAAGGGACTGCTTTTGTTTTTTTGTAAATCATCATCACCTTTCAGCATAATAATTGTGAGATCAATAGTGCCACAAGAACCAGCAATGGGTAATGTTCATGCTGCAGTCTGTTAAATGCTCCTAAGGTATGACCACACCAGTGCTGCAGTTCAGATCAAGAACACACACTGCAGACACCCACTTTTTCTGCACATAATAAAGTGTGTCTCAGGGAATGTAAACTGGATTATTTCAAATAAGTGTTGGCTAAAGGGTTCACTGGACCATGCTTGTCCCTCACCATCATTCCCAGCATCAAAAGGACCAACAGTTTTCTGAAAGCAACAGTGGCATCCATAAATGCCCTTAACCTGCTGAAAGGAGCAAGAAATTAGGAGCACAATTGTATTTCTGCCCCACAGGCACTCTGCCCCACAGAGTACCTGCCCACACAGGTACTCTGTATTTCAGTAAGCACATGGAGGGCGCTTCATCCTTCATCCTTGAAATGGTCACAGTAGGGAAAAGTTTCTAAAGCTACTAACCTGTCCAACCTATTGTGTCTGTATCAGAAGGAGGAAAGTCTCACCTTCTTTCTCTGTCCTTGGACTACAGGAAAAACCTACGGACTGGCTCACATATAGAAACCTAAAACTAAGGCAGATAATTATCTCTTTTCTGATCAGACATGTACAAAGACCAGAGGACAACTTGACTTTCCTTAGTAGTATCTGTACCTATGAACAACACACATTTCTCTTGCAAAGAGCGCAGGGTCTGATAGACAGGGACCACATCAGCTGTAGAGCCAATGCAGCCAAAGGTGCTCAGGGCCCTGAGAACCTGGAGCTTGCCACATAGAAGACAGGTACTGCCTGTAGTAACTTACATCCAGACTCAGGTGTTGTCTAGGAGGGTGTGTGAGGTACATGATTGCAGATTAACAGTAACCACGTGTGCAGGAGGCTTGTAGCAGGAACGGGCTTCAAGATAATGCAGACAAGTTCTGTTGAGTGGAAGGGGCAGATTGATTTGTAGCGGTCTTGAAAAGTATGTATGTCCTGGCAAAGGTAAGTTAGCATTGAAGCTGTTAGCTGGGCTCTGTCTGCCTCAAGTCATTTAAGGAAACAGGTTTGATTTTAAAAAATAGCAGTGTAGCACAGCAGAAACTCTGGGCTGCTGAGCAGGGTGGCTGTGTCAGCCTCTTAGTCAGAGAGAGGTGCTTCCTGGGAATGCTCCCTTATTGTTCTGGGTTGTTTAGGATGACATGTTTAAATAGCAGAAAATGAAGTGGGTTTCATTTAAAGAAAGCTGTGAGCATCTGCCACTAACCCTCCCAGCAATGGAGCACCACTCAGAAAAGGCAAATTTGTCCCTGGATGTACTGGCACAATTTTTTCCACTCTCAAATTATTTTCCTTTCAGACGTGCCACTGTTGGTCTGGGCTCACCTGCCCCTCTGCAGATTGCACCCACACAGGGTCTCGGGCTTCCCTCCTGACTGAAAGGCTGTGATGTGATCGAGGCTGAGGCAGCTGGAGCGGCTGCTGCCAGAAATGCTGCCTGCACAGCGACAGGGCAGAGCACCTCTGCTGCCGTGGAGAGCTGTGACACAGTCAAATGTATTTTTCACCTAATGCAAAAGGCTGTCACATATTTGTCTCAAGGTTACCAGTGTCCCACTCCACTTGATCCTTCTCATGAAAGGAGAGAGCTGAGGAATTCTGTTGTGATTAATAACCTTATCTATCCCCTTGAGCTTATTTTTTCCCTCCATTTTTAATTTTACGTTCTGCTTACCAGCTGCTCTTGCTCATTAAAAAAACAAACCCTCTCTAGTTCTCATTAACACCATATGTCTGCTGGTTATTTGAGAAATGAATGCAAAATATATTTAAAGGACTAGTCATATCATGATAGGCAAAAAGATTGAAAGGCAAAAAGCTAAGGAGATGCACGTTGGACTCTGTCTTCTTGCTGTTACACTTGCTCTCCTCAGCTAAACCCAATACAACGTCCCACCACAACCCTCCCTCCCTGCTCCACCAGTGCCTCCACAGCCGTGATGAAATCACAGCCATGTCTCTGGCTCTCATTAATTCCCTAGCAGAGATTTTTTTTTCTCCTCACTCCTTCTTCGAGGAAGTAGCACTGACCCAAAACTCACTTTCAAAAGGGAGCCAAAAACACTGCTAATTGGAGACAGTTGTTTCTGAAACACTTGCAAAGTTTTGCAGGGCTGTTCTGAAGCATTTGGAAACCTGAGCAGCACAACACACAGACAGCTGCTGTTCTCTGCTTCCCTCTTCACAACCCTCAGTATGTGGTCTTTTAAACACTCTTTTTTCTGAAATGTCTCTATTGTTCCACATTCAAACATACTTATTTAATTTGAACTGTGAACATAGATAATCAGTTTTCTTTGGAACATAGTAAATAAAAAAGTCTAACCTATATCTCTTCTCCAAAAGCTTCTGTCATGAAACAAATCCCGTTCCAGTATTTATAAATTCAGTTCCCATCCTGGCACTCTGATTGGTAAAGGAGAGTATAAACAGCGCAGGATTTGGCTTGTCTTAATGCCTCTGCACTTTTTAGAGTGTGACATCTCATCTGATGTGTATTACCTCCAGCAACATATGATCCCTTGGCAAAATGAACGTGTCCAGATTTCTTAGACAATCTATTACCATCGGACCCAGAAGGAACAGAGCTGCTGAGTGACGTTTTTACAGCACTGACATTGAAATTCATTGTTCAATGTGGACCTGCAAATGGCTACGGTGACAGGAATGAAAATCTATATATTTGCATAAAGATTTACAGAGAAATTTTCATATGAAAATATATATATATTTCCTCTGGCAACTGAGCCTGTAATATGAACAACATTACTGATCATGATCTTTTATTTGTTTGTTTGTTTATTGCTTTTCCATAGGAAAAAATAGCAAGCGGTTAATAGCCTGAGAAGAGACTTCCTGCCCAGAGGATACAGGGAACAGCAATGGCTCTAACTGGATCTTCTGCAACAGAAATTCCTGTTTGGAATAACAAAAACTTGCAGTTTCTCCTGTCAGGCTGAGCCTATGCTGCAGGTGGATTATTTTCATTTTTCCCTAAAGCACACCTGGAAAAAACTGAAGCACATGAATCACTAAAGATAATGCATGAAAATGTTGAAAAGGCAGGAAAAATCTGATTCTTCTGATCACTTGGCATGCTGCACAGAAGACTTCTTACCATCCATTACAGGAAATTTAAGTAGTAAATGAATTGCAGTAGTTTAGAGGACTGGAAAAAAAAACAGTATGGTAGAATACCTTGCAGTGGGTGCTGCATAATTAATAAGATGTTCATACTGACCATGGGGAGGAATATATAAGAATACCTGGGTTTAATGGTTTATAGAATCAAATCTTCCTATAGTTCCCATAAAAGTTATTCAATATCTGGCTGGGCCAATGTGAGGGAAAGCTCCAAGTGCAATTTAATTGTATTAAAAATATTTCAAACCATGTTTTTAATTTCTTACACATATGATTTTTTTTCTTTGTTGCTCCTTTTTGGTTCCCATCAGGTTTCACTAACTGTGCTTCAGCCTAAGGGCATGGACAGAGACCTCTGACTCCTGCAACTGACAGTGGGTGCAGGAGCCATGCAAATATACAGCTGCACCAAAACTCCTCTCGAGACTACACTGGGGCCAGATTTGCCTGGAGCAGGTCCAGGGAGCAAGAAGCATCACAAGGCTGTACTGCACATCCAATCATCCACTGTTGCTCCTGACTTCCTACTGGTCCTGTGGCTCTCTGTGTGCCCTGGGAAGCCAAGTTCACCTGAGCATCAGGCTCATCAGTCTGAGACCCACATGGCCCATGGCACCAGCAAAGTTTTGTGGATGTTCTGGACTAACGCAGAATTTTCACCATGGGTGGAATATACTTTGTGTTGTTACTCCTCTTGATAAAAGGATTGTTGCTTGGGAAGGAAACAGAAACTCTATGGTTGTTGGGGGGGGGGGCGGTTGTGGTTTGTTTTTTTTTAATAGACATATTTAGGGGTTGAATTGCAGACTTGAATTTGAACTATTTGGGGAAAACTGATGAACAGTTTAAAGAATGTGTTGAATCAATTCAGCATCAAAGCACAGTGTTGGTTGACTTATGGCTCCCAGTGCTGTGAGATCTGGCTGCCCTCTGTTGCTCTTAAAAGTGCATCTGGTGGTTCCTGCATCAGCAAACTGTTTTGCAATGCAAAAGAAAGTATGTTTTCAGGTTTTTGTTTCTTAAATCAGACTCTCAGACATAGATTCTCAAGGGTATCTAAGAATGACTAATTCTGTTCTGGATCACTGGGGACAGAGAGTCTATTTTTTTGTATAGCTGAGGCTCAGCATTTTATGACCAGTATAAGTTCCGCTCAGCATTTTATGACCAGTGTAAGTTCCTGAGCAGCTGTCAGTTAAATCTTTTTGCTTCCCTTCCCTTCCCAAACCTTCCCTTCCCAAACCTTCCTTTCCCAAACCTTCCCTTCCCAAATATTCCCTTCCCAAACCTTTCTTTCCCAAACCTTCCCTTCCCAAACCTTCCCAAGCTTTCCCTACCCAAACCTTCCCAAACCTTCCCCAAACTTTCCCAAGCCTTCACTTCCCAAACCTTCCCTTCCCAAACCATCCCAAACCTTCCCTTCTCACCCTGTCCCTTCCCCTGTCCCTGTCCCTTCCCCTGTCCCTGTCCCTTCCCCTGTCCCCTTCCCCTGTCCCTTTCCCTTTCCCTTTCCCCTTCCCTTTCCCTTTCCCTTTCCCTTTCCCTTTCCCTTTCCCTTTCCCTTTCCCTTTCCCTTTCCCTTTCCCTTTCCCTTTTCCCTTCCTATTTAAAAAAATGGAATACAAAGCTTTTGACACAACCATTCCACTCTTTTAAGAGAATGAAACCTGCACTATGGTGCATTTACAGACAGTCATGTCTCAGTGGAATTTTCCCTTTGCCCATTTTTGAAAAAGAAGGGGCACTTAGGATGAAATCGGCAATGAAAGGCACTAGAGATACTGAAGCAGTAGAAATCTGATATCAGAACAATTATTAAATACCACCATTACCATGTGTCAACAGACTTACAGGAGTTTGTAAATTAAGCTGGTGTAGCTGTAATTACTGAGGAACTGTTCTGTCATTTTTAAATGTTCTTTCAAATTTACATGAACCCTATTGAAACACCAAGATAATGCATCTTCCAGGATGTGTGCTGTGCACAGAGGTGGTTTGGGGTCTTTTTTAAAAACCTGCCCTCTTCTCAGGTGACAAAGGTGAGGATTTAGTGTGGATTTCTGCTAGGATTCTTGTACAATTGCAAGCACCTAGAAAAAAACTGCAAGACGCTGTTATATTTCATTTATAGAACACTGATGGAAGGAGGGCATTAGCAGGTAAAATCATTCCTTCTCAGTGCAAATGATGAGCAGAGTGCCTCTTGGTATCCGTACTAATAGACTAGTTCTGCATAACACTGGCAGTTTTATTTCTGAACTTGCTGCTCACCCAAAATCCTTGTCTGATTTTCTTTAAAAAAATAAACAAAACCCAAAACAATAAAAAAAACCCCTTTTTCTCCAGAGAAAGCCAGTTTCAAAAGGGTTTATTCATTAGGGTCCTGTAAGTTTTGCTATTTATTTATTGTGCTAAAACTATTACCTATATCTCGTCATTGTGAAAATGAAAGCAAGCACCAAATGAGTGTCTGAATGAAAAAACTTGTCTTTTTGCAGAGTTAATTTAATCCCTTACCTGGATTTGGTATTGCAAGGAAACCACTGGCATAAATCTGAAATTAGGTTTTTCTGCTAGGGTACAGGTTAATGCTGGGGTGAAGATGAGAATGCAAGTATAAGGTCTCAAATGCTCTTGTGTCCTTCCAGTAAATCCCTGATGACCTTCCTTGCAAGCCACAGGCAAGGGAAGTGCCTTGACTTTACCCAGCACAGAGATCAGCACAGAGAGTCTCTGGATCAGGGACAGCAGGCAGCAGTAGGGAAGGCACCACAAAAACATGATACAAATGTTTGTGGCATAATCTGCATGCTGAAAAACTTCAGTATTCTTGTCCCAGAGAATAGCTGGTTTGTATCTTAACCTGGAATATGGTATGACCACCTTGATTTCAGCCTGCTTCTGATTAGGCTGCCCTATTTTCTGCATCTCCCACTCAAACCATTTCTTGATATGAGCAGGTACTTTTTGGATGAGTGTTAGTAAAAAGCATACTTGGCACACAATATTTACTGGAAAATGACAGCTCTGGCAACAAGTCTTCCTTCTGGAAGACTGGACCACTCTATCTATCAACACCTTAGTGGTAGTTATTTAATTTAATAACTAGATTTTGCATTCTGTGACTCCCATAGGAGTCCAGCTCAGTGTAGTGACAGGCAGTATACACAGCAGCCTTTTTGCATGTCCCTCTGCTTGATGTTTGTGTCTAAATTGGGGAGTTTCAACAAAATAATTGATGACTGCAGCAAGATGAAATGAGATCCTAATCCTTTTGCTCACTGATCCAGAGAGTTTAAGCCCTTTAGGGAACAGCAGGTTCCCTCACCTCATCACAGATATTACAGCTCCTACATGATATTCTTGTTCTGCTCCTTGAGCCTAGCAATCTGTGCTTGACCAGAGTCTTCCAGAGAAGTATCCTACTGCTGCTGGGAGTCCTCAGGAAGCAGAGACCCTGCTCTTTCCCTGACCACCTACTCTAATAGCTACTCATGTCAAGTTCATATCAGAACCTTATTTTTACTTACTCAAATTTTCCATGTCCAGGATCAAACCACTGGAACTCATTATACCTTACTCCACCTTGAGCTTAACGAGCCATTCACTAATTGATATTTTCTTCCTGTCAAGTTTTTCCAGGTCATAATCAAACAATGCTTCATTTTTATTTCTGGCAGCCTGAACAGCCCAAAAATTTTGAAGCTCATATATTTCAGCATTTCTTCCACATATTGCACCCTTTTTGGTGTTTTTTCTGTGTCTTTGGGAGCCTTTTGACATCCTTTATAATGCCGATGTTAGGATGCAACATGCCCCCCTCCACCCCCCTCCCCCTCAAAGGCACTATCAGTGACTAAAAGGAGAGTAGGATGTCCCAG
The DNA here is from genome assembly GCF_047495875.1 of Pithys albifrons albifrons. Taxonomy (NCBI): domain Eukaryota; kingdom Metazoa; phylum Chordata; class Aves; order Passeriformes; family Thamnophilidae; genus Pithys; species Pithys albifrons. The sequence goes on along the minus strand of NC_092458.1, from coordinate 71,613,024 downwards.
CTCACATAAATACATCTTCTTCTAGCTCCCTGAATCCCTTGCCTGAATCATTCCCTGGTCCTCAGTATGCTGTGGATAACAATCCCAGTCCTCCTAATGCTGTGGATAACAATCAGTCCTGACTTCTTTGTTATCTCTCTCTTGAGACACAGAGAAAATGCATTTTTCTCCAAGTGTCTTAGTGGGGCTGACACCGGACCCCTGTGACAGCATAATCCTTTCTCAAGCACCTGCTGCGCTGCCCCATCCTGTGGATCTGGTGTGAAAATCTTGGCCCTACTCAAATGATAAGTGCTGCAAAGCACCAACACCTCCTTTCCATGTTTCCTTTATGGATCATCCAAATGGAGACTAAATGTTAGTTGTCTGAAAATCCTGTCTGCTCCTGCAGAAACTCAGTAAAGTTTCTACTTGATGGAACCTTGTGGTAAGAACCCCAGGACATCCCACTTGCTTGACAGCATCTGCATGACATTGCCTTTCTGAATGTTCCAGCACTCAGGAGGCAGACAGGATTCCCCGCATGGTGAATGCTCACCAGGTCCTCCCAAACCTGCCTTAGGCACCTGCAGCAACCCCAGCCATGTGGTCTAACCATGCTTTGTCCTCATGGCCAGCCTCAAAGGCTAGTCCAGCACAGCACCAGGGAAAACATATTTTCCTGATAATACCCAAGTGCTCCAGATTGCTCTGAATGGCTGTCCAGCTCTTGCCACTGCTTGATACTGCACCAGCATCATCTGCAGATTTTCTATTATCAATGGGTCTTGACTTGCTTTGAGAACACCAACAAAAACACTGCCACACACTGAGCGCAGTGCCAACCCCTGGAGCATCCCAGCAGGCACAGCCCACACCCTGGTGGCTCCCCATTCCCTGATGCCCCTCAGAGCCTGCCAGCATTTTGTCCATTTAATGCACACACTTTTCATGAACACTGTTTCACCTTCATGCTGCAGACAGGATACTACAAAGCTCTAAATCATAGAGTCATAGAACAGTTATGGTTGAAAGGGACCTTAAGAATCATTTAGTTCCAACCTTCCTGCTGTGCACAGGGACACCTTCCACTAAACCAGGTTGCTCAGAGCTCCAGCCAAACTGGGCTTGAACACTTTTAGGGATTGAACATCCACAACTTCTCTGGGCAATCTGTTCCAGCATCTCACCACCTTCATAGTGAAGAATTTCTTTCTAATATCTAATCTAAACCTATCTTCTTTCAGTTTAACCCCTTGTCCTATCACTATTTGTGCTTGTAGAAAGTCCCTCTCCAGTTTTCTTGCAAGATTTTGCTATATTTATGCAATTAACTTTTGTGAGCCAAATTTTTAATTTAAAACAAGATGAGCACAATTGTTTACTAAGACAAATTAGGCAATGAGCTGTAAAAGGATGCATGTTTCTACATTCTATTACAATCTTAGGACAGGGTAATGGCTGGTAAAACACCCACAGCTGAGGAGCAGAGCTGTGAAACACAGACAGAGTATTACATAATGTTTTAGTTGCTCCACATCCTCATCTCTGATATGGGGACTATGCCTTGACATCTGATTGATAGCAGGGATTTTCCTCTTGGTCTCAGTGTATACAGAGGTTTGAGCAGAGCAAATGGCAGAAAAGACAAAGAGCAAAGGTGAAGAGTGGCAGCCCTGTGGCCAGGACAGGAGAGGAGCCTTCTCTCAGGTTCTCACTGCAGGAGTGCAATATGGCAGCCAGAACTGTCTGGAGGATCAGGAGAGGGGCTTCTTCTATGGTTGTATACTCAGAGGAGACCAAAAGAACATATCAAGTCCTAATACAGATCTTCCTTGCTATAATTTTTGGCTGGAATGGCAAGAAGAGAAGATGGATCTTCACTTAAGGTAGAAAGGGATGAGAAGAGTAGCACGGAAAAGAGCAGTCTACATATGAATGACAGGTAAGTGACAGCGCATTTTGCAGAGCTGGGTGTAGAGCATAGTCTAAAATCCTTGCTTAGTGCTTATCAGACCACATCGTGTCCAAATCATACATTTCCATACAATTTGCATTCCTTCAATCTTTTTTTCTTCAGTCATATCTTACAGGCCTATCTCACATCAGCATCCTTCTACAGAGGCGCTCTGTATTGGTACACAGGCAGTGATAGCAATCTGCAGCTTGTCACCACTGATCAGAATCAGCTGCCAAATTCGATTGATGGTTTCATCAGCTGATACCCTGTTTAGGTTCATGTTTCACCCTAGGCACACAGCTCCATCATCATTATTATGTCTTGTTGTGACTGTACCTTAGTAGCACTGGAGCTTCTTGTCCAGGTGGACACAACATAACCCCAACCCCTCCATAATTCAGACACCATGTAAAAGGCATGTGGATACACAAATAGAAATTAAAAGCTGTTGGTTTTTCTCACCTGACATGATAAACACAAGTAAAAACCAAAAAGAAAGCAGATCTAAAGGTGCGTATTTCCTGAGAAGAGTTACTTGGTCATACTGTCTGCCTTTTAGTCTGGACAGAATTTCCCAGTCCTCTAAATATAGACCCTTGAAAATACCCTGCAGCTACCAGTGATATCAAGTGTGTCTGTGGCCAATATACAGGAGAAATTGTTGTAATAATTCCTTAGGTATTGCTAAACTGGTGAACCTGGCAGGATCGCTGCACGCAGAGGTTTTGCACCATGTACATTGTCACTGTCTGTCACATAACTTGTGCTATCAGCTAAAACAAAGCAAACCATTTCAAGACAGGTAGGAGATTCCAAAGCACTCTCTGTTTGCACATGGTGTTTGTACACCCTCTTTCATGATCCCCCCACCTCAGCTGGAAATACAACAGAGAGGAATCTTGCTCTGGGCTGGAAAGTTGTTTATTTGCTGTTTTTCTTCTGTCGATTTACACAGCCAGTGTTTGCACATTCACAAGGCAGCTCACAGGTCACAATGTGCTCTGTAGTCAGAGTCACTGCTGAGAAATGAATCAGTGTGCAGTGAGACAGCTGTTGCCATCAGGGATCCAATGCTTCTCTCCTCAGAGTGCCACTGTGTGGGGATGAAGGCAGCAACCTGGCAGAGCCAACAAATCAGAAAGATGCTTCTGCAGGTAAGGCAGATTTTCAAGGGGTTTCTTCTCCTTCCCAGCAACAGCATGCAGAAAGTTTGGAAATTTTTGTCTTTGCTGCATCAGGGTAAGTACAGATATGCCTTAGAGGCCTGGTGCTCCACAGAGTGACTAATGGCTGGGCTGTTGCCTCTGTTGGTCAGAGCAGTCATCTGGATGACTCAGGGCTCTGAGGGAGAGTAAAGAGGGTGCAGGGTGAGTGAGCACATGGATGGCATATCTCAAATCCAGTGATGGGTAAATAATTCCTTTCCTGCAAGTGCTTAAATGGACTGGGAATGCACTAAGCAGTACTACTTTTGAAGATCACCTGGAGATGATTCTCAGGGTCTACGGGAGAAAAATGTTGTAGGAAAACTATGCTGAGTTTGACACAGTACTTGGTACTCTCGTGGTGATTGACAGAAACAGCTCAAGGAGTTTCCTTAATAGATGTCCAGAAAAACTATCTAGGCTTTAAATCAACCCCAAAAGAAGCTCTAACCCAACATCATGGTAAATAGTCACCTAGGCTTCTGATATGTAGCTCTGAACACCTTTTTCCCAAGATGTTGGACTCCTAAGGGCCTTTGTACTTCAAGCAGAAATTGGACTTAATTGTGGTGGTTATTGCTACAAAGAAGGAAAGCATACATTCTTAGTGCTCTGGAAGTTCTTGATATGACAGGTGTGCCTCAGACCTAGCGGCTTTAAAGAAGCCGAAAATTGACGCAGGCAGTGACTGGTCTGTTTTGATATCAGTTGTGGGGACGGTGATCTTCCTTTCTAAAGTGGATCAAGATGTTCCATTGTTGCTCTACTCTTTTCACATCTGAAAATTCTGACCAGCACTCCTCACCAGATCTGGAATGTCTCTGTAGTCCCATGCCCTGAGAGAGCTGGTGGCATGCTCTCACCTCCAGATGAAGTTGTCATCCAGCTTTGGCCACTTGGATCAGCCAAAGGGTAAAATCCAGCTTGCAATTCACCCTGATTAATAGCTTTTTCCTCGGAGGTAGCTCTAAAATTTGGAAGGGAGACAATGGCATTTGCACCTCAGTCTACATGCCTCTGGTCTTGAGTAAGGATTTTACTACTACTTGTGGAGCTTTGTGATGTTTTTACCTTTCTCTCACATCCCAGGAGGTGGCATGTACTTGCAGTGATGCTAGGGAGGCACACACTTTCTGCTGAGCTCTTTGTTCCTTGTTTAATTGGATATATATCCTATATGACCGTGACTCCTCTTATTTGATGCTCTTTAGCAGAAATTGGGAAAAAAGTTCTTAAGAACATGTCTCAGGGTCATACGTTTCATCAGAGTTTTCACAAAGTTCTCAAAGTCCATGGCTGTGGCCTGCATTTACCTGCATTCAGAGGTGATGCTGACAGGCAGCACCACTCTAAGCTGGTGCATCACTCTCAGTACAGCAGAGAGACTGGCACTCCATATTGCTACCAGTTTGATGATGATGCTGCAGCAGCACTGCCAGTGTTAAATCAAGGGCACAGGCTCCAGGGCTAATGGAAACAGGATACTTGTCATTTTACTATATGAAATATACTCTGAAATTAAATTATGTCATTGTATTACTGTTCTTTATTCAACTCATGAAGCTTAGTTCTTCAAAGGACAATTATAATGCAGACTGCATAATATAAATACCTATGCAAAAAGACCACAGGGTCTCCTTGGGAAGAGGAAGTTAAACTACAATTGCCTGTTCATTCCTGGTTTTCCTGCGGGTTTTTTTCCATAATTTCTTCCACTGATTTGTTGGACATCATCAAAGACACTGGGTCACTAACCCCCATTGCCTGACCATGTTTGTCCTCTATTGACTGGGCCAGGATGGTTTCTCACAGTGGGAACACATACAACACATATAACAGTGCTACCTGCAGCTCCCTTCTGATACCGGCAGCTCAGGGAGATCTACCCAGGGTAGCTTCATTTTAGTAGAGTCCAGTGCAAAGGAACAAAGCCACAGCTTCAGGAAGCTTATTGAAAGTGATGAATATCACTTCAGAAGCTCAGATTGTCTCAGATGCACTTCTGCTCAGCCCATCTCCAAAGCTGGACAAACGCTTGGCTCTCCAGCCCATGTCTAGCAGGTGTTATGATGAAATATTTTTATGTGTGAACAGCTAGTTAAGCTAAAGCAGACCGAAGCTCAACTAGAGGGCTGCAGGATTAATTTCACCTAACTGTAACCACATGAGAAGAGGAAAGAGGAGAAGAGGTCAGTTTGAAGTGACCTAAAACCATTATCTACTCAAACAACAAATGATGGTGAGTCAAAGCCAGGTGCCTAGGTTTCTCTCTCCTTCATTGAGACACTGTTGTCTCCATGTGATGTTTCAGTTCCACTAATATAGACAGTGTCTCTTTTGTTGCCAGGTAAGTCTAGACTAGCTACCTAGATAGATGAAAAGATTGAAATCCAATGTAGAAGTTTGTCCCATAGCGCTGTTCTGGCTTCCTTGGAGATTCCAAATTCTGGTCCAATTCTAGCATAAGAATAAGTAGTCAGCTTATTGTCCATGTCAAAATACTATTTTCTCTGGGTGAGAAAATCTCACCACATATGTTTTGGACAATATTTTTCTGTATTTCACCCTTGCACCCCTTCACCTGTCAGTGAGGCTGAGGATTTTTTTTATTATTATTATTATTATTATTATTATTATTATTATTATTATTATTATTATTATTATTAATATCGTTATTATTATTAATATTGATATTACTAATATTTATATTGATATTATTATTATGCAAGTGCATTTTATTCTGACACAGATATCACAGGGCAGATTCTTAAAAGTATGTGTTTCTGTTTGCTTATTTTTCTCCCTGGTTTCTTCCTTCAAGGTCAGCTGGAGACAGTTGATGATATGTACTATGTCAAGAATGAGAGTGAGTGCAGCGCTAACAGCTCACCAACAGCTGTATTAGATAGAGCAAACATTTCTTTTTTCTGTGAAGACTTTTGTGGCTGTATTTTCTCCAGTATCTCCTCTGCAATTAATTAACAGATTACTTGTCGCAGTCTTGGTCTCTCGGGAAGGGACCAGACCAGGGACGGGGGTTCGCAGACCGTCTGCTGAGCTGTCGTCCGCAGGTTCCCAGGCCCCAGGTAAGGTTTGCCTGCCACGAGGGAGAAACAAACACCCAGGAGCCAAGGATGGTCTGTGATGATCAGAGGTGATCCGCTGATCTAACTTTATTAACAGAACCGGGGATTTATATAACCTTGGGTAGGGAATGTTCTGGAAAGGGGGTGGAACTAAGGCGGAGCATGCAAATCCGCTACAAACTACTGGGTGAAAGAACTGAGGGGGTGTGAACAGGGGTGCGAACTGGGCAGGATTAGGACCGCCCCTTGGAGAGAGCCGGCCAATGGTAGCTGTACCTTTGGTGACAGCTCCTGCCTGCCTGGGGAAACTGCTAGAAACAGGGGAGGTAACAACAGGCAAAGTCCGAGGTAAAGAGACACAGTCCAGTTCAGGAATGGTCCTCCTGGACCTTCCATACGTCAAATTCTGTTCGGCGATCCCTTGCTCTCCTCCATTCCTGCATATCCATATAATCGCCATCTCCAACAATTACTTCTTTTTAAAAAAAGCTCAAGTCTTGACTATGTTGAGCATAAAGGAAAGAAAGAAGAACCTTTTTGTCCTTTGCCAAGATATCAATGGAATTTTATATAAAGTAATATGTTGGAACGCTGCCATGGGTTCCAAGGTGATGTAACACCTAACACACCAGCTCAGACCTTGGGGTTCTTCAGTTTCTTCTTTGACTTCTTGCATGGTCAAGGGGCAATGACTTTAACTCAGGCCCTGGACAACATTCCAGTGTCTACCTTTCACCAACAGAAATGCAATGGAGGCAATGTGCAGGTGCTCCAGTCACACTTGTGTCTCAGGTTGCGGTGCTTCTATCACAGCACCTTGTACGACAGCACCCAAGGGATGTTTTGCCAGAGAGCAATTTCTGCATCCATGAAAGCATGGGGTAGGTACAGGGAAGAGAATCTGTCTTGGCAGAGGTTTAGTATTACTAAGACAATTGACTTAAATGCATTGAAGACAATTTTCAGACTTTGGCACTAGTAGTTAAAAATGGCTATTGCCTGCCAGTTGTAATGGCAAAACTTTATATTACTGTCCAGACATGGTTCCCATTGTTCTTCACTTCTGTTTCCTTTCTTTATAATCCAGTAATGTGGTTGGCATTAAGCTATTAACTGTTGGCATCAAATTCTCAGGACTGACCTTTAAAACCAACGCTTTTGTGGAATGAATGTGAAATGAGTGAGGTGGGCCAGTCATACACGTCAGAGTTATTAGGTGATTTTGATAGTCTTTACAGTCACAAGAGAATTTTTATTCTCTCTCTGTTAAACAGAAATTCTTGATTTTGCTGAATCTGAATGTAATGTATGACACATGAGTAAATCATATTGACTAGATAAAAACCTGCATTCTGCAGGTATGACAATCCCCTTCCTTCTGCCTACCAACATTTATGAGTATTCACAGGAAACAGATACTCTTTTGAATCTGGGTGTGAATTCTGAGTTGGATAATAGGGTTTAAAATAGTGAAGTTATTAGTTGTTCATGACTGGGATATGTTTTCTTGAGATGCTGACTGCTGAGATGGGAATGGCTTATCACAGTTGCAGTCTCCAGCATCACTTCACTTTTGCAAGAGCAGACCAGTTCCAGTGGCATCCAAATATTCTCTCCTTTGACCTTACAAGTAATCCAGAAGCTTTGTAATTATTAGTGATAGCTTATTTCTCATTCAGAGTAAGAAATGCATATTTTAAGTAATAAGACCAAATTAAAATGTATTTTATGCATTTCACTGTAAGTCTACCTAATATCATTAGTGCCTTCATTTCTCAATGTCAAGGATCTTGGCATTACTGACCCTGGCTGAATCAGAGGAAAGGAGCTAACTGGAAACACAGAAGTTTGTACCATTGTTAGTAGATAGCCCTGGGAAGAGTTGTACCTGATTGTGGTGCCCTTGGAGCTTTGCACTTTGTGTTATCCCAAAAAAAAATTGCTGTGCACAAACTCAATGTTTTGCCCTAGGTGAATAAATGGAGATAATACCTGGATTCCTGCATCTTGCTCTGGGCTTTGGTCACCATCCCCCAGTATCCCAGTATAAAGCCCTATTGACTAGATTAGCAAGCCTCTTGTTGACTTTGTCAGATGGATCCTGTCTTTCCCTCTGCTGTCCTCATTCCTCAAAGAAAGTTACCAGAGCTTAAGCCCTCTCTTGAATACTGGCTGCATTACCAAAACTTGGCCCACAGGATGCAACCACTCTGACCCGCTCCTCTCCCATCCATCAGCAGGACTGGAGAGAACCCCTTCTGGGACCCCATGTCCTTAGTCCTAATAACCAAGGCCCTGTAGACACTCTTGATATACTGAAGATTTTTCCAGAAGAACCACTAGTGTCCATGTGGATGAGCAAGAAAGGGGGTGGGAGCCTGAGGGCTGGATAAGTCTTGTCAGTCTCTTTAGTACGTATCACAGCACTAGTTATGCAGCAAACCTCCTGAAACATCTATCCTTGCAGGCCAAGGGTTCCTCTGTCACCCACAGGAGGGAGTCTTCCATCACTGCCACCCACAGCTTCCTGCCTCCAGAGTATGGATGAGGCTCCATCAGCCTAGATGCATCCCCTAGCACAACTTTCAGGCTCATCTATTGAGGTCCTGCACCTCTGAAGGTAGTGAAGGAGCCTTTCTCCTGCTGCAAAAACTCCAGTGTGCCCCACCATGGGAGTTCCCATCCTCCACCTGCTCAGGGACTACTCTTTGCCATCCCTCCTTCAACACAGCACAAAGGTTGGGGTCTTGCCTCAAGGGACAGTTTCCCTTTATTCTACCTGATGCTGTGTAGTGGGTTCAGCTCCTCCATCAATCCTTTCATCTGGAGGCTCAATAGCGTGGCTGGAGCATAACTCCGGCAGAAATGTGTAGATTCTGCCTATGGAATTCCCAACCAGCTCCCTGGCCTTGCCAGAGCAAATCAGTATCAACTGCCAGCCTCCCTGGGGCTTTCTAATATCAAGTTACCTTGAACTATGGTAAAAATTAATTATTTTTTAAAAGTCCAAAGTTTCAGGAATTAACTCTTATACTGTGAGGTAAGCATGGGGACGTGAAACAATAACTCATCTCACAGATGTTTCTCAATCTGTTTTAGATTCAAGACAATGTTTGTTTGCCCTCTCACACCCAAATAACTTCCCTGGTGATTGTTGCAGCAACTTGAAGCTTCAGCTCAGTCCTCCTGATGGGCTGGGTGTCACCACCAGGATCAAGAAGGACATCTCTAACAAGGACTGCTCTACCCTTTCTTCACCTCCCTATGCCAGGAGTATGTAAGGGACTGGCCTTCTTCCTTCCACTCTGTTCTGCCCCAAGGAAAGCACAAAGGACAGCCAGTAAACCGGGGAGAGATTTCCCCCATGGAAGCAGAGAGTTCCCAGAACAGCTGCCATTCCTCCAGTCTTCCCTAGCCAGTCTGGATTCAGCCCAGCTGGGAAGGCATCAAGTTCACTCACAGGCATGTAACAAGAGCTGACAACTCTGCCATAGTCCCACATGAAGTGGAGCTTATACAGAGTCTGGGATATTTGTGTCCAGCTCTTGATATCCACCTGGCTCTTTGCTATGGACTAGACCATCTGTTTTGCAGAAGGGACTGCATACACAGTAAGCACCTAGTGTCTGGAGGGCTGCAACAAAGCCATCAGTTCCCATGAACACCCATTGGTCATCCACAGCCAGCAGCTAATCAGCTCCTAAGAAGATTTTCCTCTCTCTGACTGGAATATATCACCTAACTCCAAGCTGAAAGAACTGCATTTTGCCCTTTAAACAGAGAACATGCTGGTTGAGGTTATCAATAAATCTCAGATCTGTTCCTGTAACAGAAGACAAGGACATGGTCACTGATGGACTACAGTGTCCATATTCACTCAGGTATATTCCACGTGAGAGCACTGCAATTCAGATATCTGTCATTCATAATAAATAATTTTGGCAAGCAAATTCAATCCCAGTCTATTAAAGCACCTGTTTGTGTTTAAGTGCTAAAAGTGACAGAACTATATATACACCTACATTAAGCCTATGTTCAGCTGCTTACCTGAATTGCAGCAGCATTGTATACTTAAACTTCCTCAAAGAAAGAACTTTATACAGTGTTGATTAGATAAATCATTGCAGTTTCATCCAGATTTTGTTTCAGCTTGCTCTGCTTACATTGTTGAATAGAGTAGAGAGTACACAGGGTGAAACACAGATCTGTAGGAAGTCATCCTCCTAGAATCATAGTATCGTACAGATTGGAAAAGACCTCCAAGGTCATCAAGTCCAACTTTTAACCAAACCACCATGCCAACTAAACCACAGCAGTAAGTGGCATGCCCAATCTTGAACATTTCCAGGGGTGGTGATTCCACTACTTCCCTGGGCAGCCCTTTCCCTTGCTTAACTACCCTTTCAGTGAAAAAATTCTTCCTGATATCCAACCTGAAGCTAACCTGGTGGAGATTGAGGCCATTTCCTCTTGTCCTATCTCTTGTTGCCTGTGAGAAGAGACTGAACCCCACCTGGCTACAACCTTCTTTCATGTAGTTGTAGAGAGTGATAAGATGCCCATTGAGCCTTCTTTTCTCCAGGCCAATGAACTCCAGCTCCCTCAGCCACTCCTCATGAGACTTGTGCTCCAGACCTTTCCCCAGCTCCATTGCCCTTCTCTGGACACACTCCAGAACCCTAGAGTCTTTCTTGGAGTGTGGGACCCAAAACTGAACACAGGATTTGAGGTGTGGTCTCAACAGTTCTGAGTACAGGGGATTATCACTGCCATGGTCCTGCTGGCCACACTAGTTTTTATATAGACCAGGATTCTTGACCACCTGGGCACTCTGCCATTTCATGTTCAGCTGTCTCATGTTCAGCCAGCTGGGCCCTCTCAGCCTGGTTCCTGCATTTTCTCAGAACTGCTGAGCTGGCTGCTCGAAGGACCTTCTCCATCATCCCAGAGTGTTGGAGATGGGGACTATATGGACATGGAGGAATGGAGGAGGACGAGGGAAGGTCCAGGAAGACCCCGAAGAACCCGGACAATGACACTACAATACAGACTTTCTAAATCCCCAGTTTTATCCCCAGTTTTTATTAAAATAAAGATGTCTACTGCTCTCCCAGTTCCAGAACCTTCCCCCAGGCAGGCAGGTGCCTAGCAACAAGAGAACAGCTACCATTGGCCAGCTCCCTCTAGGGGGCGGCCCTGGCCCTGCCTGTCACCAGTCCACGCCCAAGTTCACTCCCTCCTAGTTTGCATACCCTATGGGCTGAGGTGGATTTGCATGCTCCGCCTCAGCTCCACCCCTTTTCCAGAACCTTCCCTATCCCAAGTTATATAAACCCCTGTTTTCCCCCAATAAAGTTGGATCAGCCTAGATCTTCGGATCAGGTCAGACCACCCTTGGCTCCTTGGTGTTTGTTCTCAGCTCGCGAGGCAAACCATACCTTGGGTCATGGGATAGCCGCGAATGACAGCTCAGCAGGCAGTCTGCGAACCCCGTCGCTGGTCTGGTCCCTTCCCGAAAGAGACCAAGACTGCGACACCAGAGGAAGAGCTTATTTTCCAGGCTGTTTCCCTTCTTGATCACCACATCCTATTCAACTATGTTCCTGCCCTTACAGGACAAGGCCCTACTCCCACACTGCACTCACTCCTTTCTATTGCTTCAGGCTCAGGTTTTTCTTCTTCAGACTCTATTGCATCCCCTTGCTAGTGTCACCACTGGCTCTGAATGTGATCACAGGTCTATCTATATCAAAGAAAACACTAGACTGAGACAGTCATCAGATAGCTCTTCAGGATACTGGAGATGGCTGGAAGGGCTCATTATCCTTGGGGGTTTGGGAAAATTGTAGCTGATCTCCGCAAAGAAAGAATCCTTAATTTCTAGCAGGCTCCATTAAAGCTGGCAGAAGGTACCTCAGTATTGCCAGAATTTCACCTCCTAGCAGGAGTACCTGAATGTATCATCTACAAGAAACAAAACCCCACTGACTGTGAATGGACTATTAAAACAGTGTACAACCATCTCATTTTTGTGAGATTAATTATGAATCATGGTATGGGGACTTCTTGCTCCAGGAGCCTCCCATGAGGGTGAGTGAAAAGACAACACAGTCTCCAGTAAGCACATTCCCTGGTCTGAAAGCATAAACCCAGAGAGATGATACTCCCTCAGCACCAACACAACATCCTGACCACTGGGTGACAGATCAGGCATCCCACTGCATAGCCTGATTAGTTTCCTAAAATCCATTATTCTTAGATAAAATACTTGGGTGAGGTGAGGTTTTTTCAGTATTTTATGTTGTAGACTTTCCTTATTTTTAAACCAGGTTTTACCCGTAGGATGGTATTTGCCTGAGCAAGGAAAGTTGTTATATGCTTCTTGCTACAGGCAACATCAAGCCCAGCATTTCTTGGCCTTACATATTTGCAGACCATCTGTGAAAACTCTATTGGTCATGAACTCTGCCTTTGAAGCCTCGTGACAGATTAGTTACTGAATATGTAGTGACTCAATAAAAAACATAAATATAAGAAGAATGGGAAGGCTTCATGGTAAATAGTTCACAATCTCAAAGTTCTCTCAAACTACCTGGTTAAAGCAGTTTCAAAATATAGAAATTCTTGTTAAAGCATCCAGCAAATCTTTACCCTAAATATGAATTCAAACCTGTTTAGTGGATTTGTGCCCTAATGGTAAGAAAAACAGTCATCTGTGTGCTGTATTAGTAATGTCAGGAAAAATATAAAGGAAATTTCTTTAACTTCATCGTCTCATAAAGCAGCAGACAGTAAAACTAACCAGGGAGGCAGAGAGGTGGCAAACAGTTTATGAAGGATGTCTCTAAGTGTCATAGAGATTCAAAATTAGTTGTAGAGCACAAAGATACTAAAGAACTTGAACATTTTTGTTTTTTTTTTTTAATTTTGGCTATTCAACTGACATGAAACCAGCACTACTGAGCATTGAAAGACAAAACATACAGCCCACAAACAGCCCCAAAATTCTTTCATATTATCAAAGTCTGTAATGCTAAAAAATAAATTAAAAAAAAAAAAAAGGAGAGGGAAAAAAAAGAAAGGATGGCTAGGAAACCTTACTCAAGGACCCAAGGAGCAGCTAACTATCTGAGTCCAGAGATCAAGCTTATTGCCTGCCTTTCTTTTAGTTGTAAGCATTGAAATGCCCATAAAATATTAAAGAATTAGTACATATCAGCCCCATCTTTGTTATAAAACAGTATCAAGAAATATTTTCAGCTATGACCTAGAAAAGTTAATGGGTTCCTAAACCCTGTTACATACTGGTATTCCCAGTTATTAAGGAGAACATTTAAAACTCAACATGAAGAACACTAGAAAATGCACAACTGGAAACAATACAGGCCTGGGGAAGAGATCATCAGTGTAATTATTGCTTCTGTTCTTGTGGGGTTTGCCGACATGCTTTGGCAATACAATTAAGGTCTTTCCCATCTGTAACTCACACAGTTTTGTAATGTTTCACTAGAACTTTTTAAAACTGAACTTGCGGTGAAATGGGATTCCAGATAAATGCGGCAAGGCAATTCTGCCATGTGGGATTTAAACTTATTTTGCCCCTTGTGAGAAACTTGACTGTGTGACAACTGTGGCATTCTTTTTGTCAGCGTAATAAATGATTTGACTGTTTACTGTGTATTTTCCAGGTCTGTGAAAGCCTTTGGGATTATACTGAAGAAAAGATTTAGCTATGTTTCTATGGAAACCATAACACTTACATAAAAGCCTGTTTAACAAGAAAAAGTGTGCCACTGTACCTCATTGGAGATGAGTAACCTCTAAGATAACTCATTGATAAACTTCCAGCTGGGTTTTTAAGTCTTGGAGGACACCAGTGGATTTCTTACACCTCTAATAGGAGTGAGACTCAGCAGGTACTGCCGGATAACTACTTAGCACTGGACCATGGGTGTTATATTCTCACATGGAAAGTTGTGGTCATTTGGCTAGACCTGAAGGGAAATTTTTCATCTGATAGATTATACAGTAATGATTCCTAAGTTTGTGTTTTTCTTACTTATCCCTTACTTTATACATGTGTAACTTCACTGACTCCAGTGTGACCCAGAGGAGAAACTCAGTTATGTTTTTTTCCATAAAACAATGAATTGTTCCCAAGTGTTTGTTTGCAAACACCCAGAAGCAGAAGTGATACTTTCTTCACTTAGTTATTACTTTTCCTGAGATGAAAATCTCCTTTAAAATTAACAGAGCTTTGTCTTCTTTGCACTGCTCTTCCCAGTAAGCACACAGAAGTTTCTGTTGCAGAGAAGCACAAATGCTGTATCTAGCAGAAGTTAGAATTTTTTCTTCTCTCTTCAGAAAGAATGTCCAAATCAACTTTTAGAATCTTGTCATGTTTTCCCATTGACAGCACTCCTAGCTGCATTGGGGATGCTATGGTAATAAACTAGAAATAATAAAGCTGGTCTTATTTGATAAGAGGCAAAAGCTGAGATGGAAAGTTGCTTTCTAAATTCTGGTTACCTCACCATAAAAATTTCACTGACATGAAAAAAATTGCTGGAGTAAGGATAGAAGGGCATTCTAGGCACAACAAACATCTGATTGGGGGATGAATTTTTCAATCTGGTCCTACTACTCGCAAAAGTACAATGGGTTAAATTATTTTTGATTACATGGAGATACATGGCCTTTTAGGGTGTAAGTGACCCTTTCTGGACTTTAACAGGCCAGTTATGTACATTTTTGTCCAAGGACTTCTAAGTCATTCACAAACAGCTGCAGAAAAAAAAAGGACAGCAGCAACACAAAGGAGATGTCTCAGAACTTTTCAAGGCCCAATTCTGAAAAGACTCATGCAGTAACCTGATTTCTCATACCGTTATGTTGCCTCTGAAAACATTCTTTTCCACAGAGTTAATAAACTTACGCATGTGTACTTGCAGTACCTTCACTTTTGCTTCTTTGATACACAGGCACTAAGGATGACATTGGTGTCCATTTTGACAGTTCATTAAAAATGCACCAAACTACCACTAATCCATCACTGCCACTGAACTGGTTTTGAGTGAACAAAAGGAATAGTTGCTACTCTTCGGTGGAGAGGGACAGTTGCTCATGCAGCCAAATGTCGCCCAGCCTGGGGACCTGTTGCAGAAGCCATCAAGCCTTAGCAAGATATACAGAGTCAGTCTGTGTTGTAAGGGGTTATGAAGTGACTGACACCTACAAAGTTTTGCACTGGTAGGATATGGAAAGTTCAGGAAACATGCACCAAAACCAAAATTCCATGAGAAAGATTCCACGTCATCTGTCCAAGAGAAATATGGTTTCTATATATCTGATGTTACCTCCTTTTTATTGATTGTGTTTATGAATTGCCAGACAGCTCACTCATTTCCCCCACTTTTCACTGAGACAGGAAGGTGCCTTCTACCTCTTCTTTCTTCAACAGTTTCTTATGTTACTTGCTGAAGCCTGGATGCCTTGGGTAGGCTCCCTTTCTGCAGAGATGAAGACAAAGCAGGCAGGTACAAACCATGCAACAACTTCTCATACAAAAAGTTAGTATTCAAGCCTAATGCTATACATATTCAGTCCTGTGAGACAAAGGCATGCTCACAGGCTCAGTGTTGTGAGAGGGGATGGAAGCCAGAATTCAACCCTTCACCTCTCCAAAGCCCTGCTGTTATTCTTTTCATGACCCATAGATTAATGTTCTCTGCTGCTCACATTCTGTAGCAACATTTCCAATTAAATAGACTCAGAAAACTCTAAAAGGGATATTTTCAGCTGATTCCTCACATTAGTTAGTTAAAGTTGGCTTTATGAGTTTGCAACACTTGCTAACCATGACAGATTGAGCATGAGCTGTATGGTGCAAATCTGCTTCATGTATAGTATTAAGAATGATATGTAGATAAGGCATCTTCAAATGTTTTCTCTGTATCTCACAAAAATTAATAACTTAAGTTTCAAAACATCTGTGATGGGTGGAATATCTATTTCCTTGTGCAACGGGAACAATGCAGCCATAAAGGCTAAGATTTCCAAGGTCAGCTTTCTAGATGCAAACTCAAAGCTTGTTTCACTGGAACACCACAAACAGCAGGTCTGTTCTGGGTCTGAGTCAGACTTATTCAACAGAACTGGCTTTTAAAAATCATGTCTGGAAAGCTCCAGACCTGCTGCTTCTTCTAGCCTCCTTCAGAGCTGTGCCACATGTGCGTGGATTGATGGAAAACTGCTTTTTGCCTTCCCCAAGCCTATTCATACTCCGGATCTGAAACTGCCACATTACCAGCAGAGTCAGGAATAATTCCTGATTGGTCTTTGGTCTTGCCACTAGTCCCATTAACAGTCCATGGGAACTGTGTGTAAGTTTCTTTGGCAATGTGTTCCTGACTCCTAGATGTGCCTGAGACACAGTGTCTTTTTGAAGTGATGCAGATGTAGCTACTCACAGATTCCAGCTAAGAACATGTTCAGCCATATCAGTTCCAGCACACTTTGGTAATGTTGTTATACCTTATTTCTGTTGAAAGATTCTGATTCCTCCACTCTGATTGCAGTAAGTGGCTGAGACCCACTTTCAGGTCCCACCCCATCTTTTCTGTGTATGACTCCTGTTTTGCAGGTGGACCATTCAGAGACCAATTTGGAAGTATTCCATCAATACTCAGATGACAGAAACATACCCATTTTATTTTGAAGTTGCTGATTAGTACATGAGAAAGTACATGAAAAGGGGGTGGTATTCTGTCTTCCAAATATTTCTTGGAACAGCTCTCATTTGGAGTGTCTGCTCACAGACTGATAGGAAGTTATGTTACATCTGACACAAAATGGAAACATAAAAGGTCAGTTTTGCTGATGCTGTGAATAATTCTTCCCAAGCGAAACCTCAACATTTAACTGAATCATTCCCATTTGTGGAGAAGCATCAGATGTTCCAAGTCTTCCAGCCTGACCAACCCTCTGGAGAAGGAATATGCAATTTGAAGACAGTTTTTCAATTGTCTACGTACCTACACACACACACACACACCCTCACACACACACTTAAGGAAACAGGCACTACGTCTTGAACAAATCACTCAAAAGAGGATTAATTTCTTCTTTGAAGCACTTTAGCTCAGTGGTAATGGTCATTCCAAGAAATTGCTCCACCTGGAGAACTGAGAAACTAAAAGACTTCTTTTCCCACACATAACTGGCTCCACACACAACTTAGATTCACACAGCATATCTTTCCAAGAGACACAACTTACTCACATAGTGAGAAAAAAAGCACTTGAAAAGTTGTGTTGCCACATTTGCTGGTGACACAATCATACAGTATTGTACAAAATGCTTGATAGCTTCTGCTTGTCCTACATGCTCTGGTGGGAAGTGTCCAGTAGTTGGCCCTCTAAGACTTCTGTGAAGTGCATGCAGCAACTTGCCTCTGCCTGAGCAAAGTGATTCCCCAGGCTTTGGGAGATGGTGCAAATAATTGTGTCAACACGATTTCTGTTCACTTTCATCAGATTAACCCTGTTTTGTTTAGATCAGCACAGCTATTTTTATTTCTATGTCTTAAAATATCATCTCCCTAATTATACTGGATGTCAGTTTGCAAGCTGAAATGATTCCTTTTTCATTAGAACATGGAAGCCAAGCAACTAGATTCAAATTGGGATATCACCATGTGCAAGGTTTGGAAAGAGCAATTTTGGAAAGTAAGTTTCTGTATGGTTACTCTTAAGCCCAGATAACTGTGACAGCATCAGAATTTAGATTTAATTTAGTTTAGTTCAGCTTATTAGAAAAAGGTTGCAACTTTTTTTTTTTTGCTTTTATAGGGCTGTGAGTGGTTTATTTTTTGTTTCTTTTTATTTTGTCATTGAGGTTTTGTTGAGGTTTTGTTTTTTGTGGTTTGGAGGGCTTTTTGTTGTTGGGTTTTTTTCCTTGCCACTAAGTGCTATAGCTGAGGGATTTGAGGGATTTCTTTGTTTACAGAGAGCTGGATATATGACAAATAAGTACTTTTTCAGAAACTTCCAAATAGAGATGGAAGTTAGAAAATGCTCCCTTGAAGCTAATAATCCCTTGTATTTCAAGTGATGGCTGAGCTAGTTTTACAAAGTTAGCTTCTCTTTGATAAAGCAGTTGCATACTTAAAATATCTGGAGTCAAGAGGAGAACAGAAAGCAGTTAAAGAATCACTTAGAAATATCAAATTATATTTTAAAAAATACCTTAAAACATTAAGAAATAAACCAAATCCTGAGATTAAACAACTCAGAGCAATGAAAGTTTGCAGCACAAGTTCAGACTGGAAAATTTCATATTTTTTTTTTCAAATGAAATCATTCAAATCCTGAAATCTTTCTAAGATTTCTTCTTGCAGTACTGAGGTTTTGCTAAGTACTTCACTGGAAGTAACTTTAGATGATGTCATCAGAGATGCATCAGTGTATCCCAGCTGCACCTCAAGAGGCAGCAGACAGGAAGCAATACCCGTACAGTACAGACAGAGCCAATAGAAATATTTTATTCTCCACCTGGTTGCAGTAGATGCAATCAGTCCTGAATTCTGTATGGTTGGCTTCTCCACTCATCACCCACCACTAAGGAAATTCCTGTGAGGTCAAAATTGGGACTGGAAGGCAAAATACACAAGCATCATGAGAAATTGCTGTGTGCTTCAAAGGCCAGAATTAAACAACATTACCAAATACCAAACATTCCATGCTTGCTGTTTGCTTTGCCAATAAAATTCCTACTCATCACTTCCCTGATGCAGAGAAACCTTTTATTTCAGCAAGAATCAGCTATGGAGCATTGCCACCAGAGACAGTACACAGGACAGACAGAGTAGTGATCTACTCAAAAGCGGACTCTGACATTTTTATCAAACCCCTTTTAACCAAAGTATTTATCAAATTTATCCTATTGTTTTGCCTGTTACCTAGCATTTCTCTTAAAAGAAAATACAATTATTATTTGAGTACTTTTTGAGGTAAGCAACAGGAAAAAAATGTACATGAAGGAAGAGACAGAGTGTTGATGGCTACCATGAATGTGCTCAGGAGAGGATGTGAACTGACAGCAGGAACATCCACCATCAGCTCCACATTGCTCCACATGGCTGTGGTACTGAACAACATTCCTACAGCTCAACCAGCCATCTAGAGAATGATAACACCATGCCACTACCTTTTTCAAGTATACAAAGATGCATAATGCATTGCTTTGAGGGAATTGCAACAGCTACACTTCCTAAAAGGTGCTCAGAGAGGCAGCAAATCTTCTCCAACTCTTGCCAGAGAGGCCTGGTGGTTCAAACATCAAGGCAAAATAATGATCTCCAGGCCTGATTTTTCCCCAAATGAAGAGTATATTCTTAACATCTGGCAAATCAGGACAAGGTAATAACTTCCAGCTTACCTAGCAAATTAGAGCATAAAAAAGTGGATGAATGACATAGAGTGTATTTTTAGTTTGGATTCTCTCTATTTAGAGCTTACCTAGCAAATTAGAGCATAAAAAAGTGGATGAATGACATAGAGTGTATTTTTAGTTTGGATTCTCTCTATTTAGAGCATGAAGCTCAGAGGCAACAAACAAAAAAACCGAGTCCCAAGAAAATGTTTTACACTAACAGCAGGGCACACTCACTTTGGGGAGATACCCAGATGGTACAGTAGCACACTTAGATGAATGAACAGTGTAAACACACTTTTCTAGCTGAAAGTGTTTCTGAAGGTGGGAGCTCAGGTACGAGCTAACAGATTGCTTGTGAAAAACATGTACAAATCTTGAGGGAATTAAAGCTAGGAGTGGGCAATGATAGAAAACATTTCTTGCTTCTCATGAGCCCACACAAATTTCTGGTTTGACCCAATTAGCTCTCATGGGTCATTTTCACCTTGGTCAGAAACTCCAAAGAGACCCCAACTAATACCCATTCTTCCCTGCTTGTTATATCAGCAGAGCAAATATTATTTCAAATAAGGGAAAAATGGGCAAAGCAAACCTCAAAGAAACTTGCCAGTGAGGGGAAAAAAAATTTAAGAAATTTGTCAGCTTTGAGCAATTGTCAGAGACTGGGCATTTTCTCAGTGACGTACCAGCAGTACAAGAGGCAATCATTCTCTTGAACATAACATACTTTGGTAATTACGAGCAGCCATGCTAACACATCAGTAGCAGTAAAAGACATTATTGTCAAAGGCATTGGCCAGTATGGCAAGATGAAAGCAGTCAAAATATCACAGGCATGTCCCAGTAGGAAGCTAGACCAAAGCTTTACTGACACTTCATTTCCTGGGATGTGTAGGCAGTGATGGAGGTGGAGCAAGTGCTCATTTACAGCAGAAGAACTTCACATTGTTGAGTGCTGTGTCATCCTGAAGCCCCTGTGGAGGCTCTACCTTGGTCTGGAGACCACATAACTTGCAGCTTTGGCTCCATGGGCCAAAGTTACCCCATGACAGTCCATCACCTACTAGCACAATTTCATTTGAGCACCTGAACTGAATGTTGTTGGCTGCTGTGTCATCACCGCCTCCTTGGGAATTCTCTGTTCTCAGTGAAAAGGAGATCAAGTAGCCTCCAGGGCAAAATTGGAAGCTGGTCCAGGTACCCCACCTAACAAAAAGCAGACAGAAGAATTTCTGGGTTCTGCAAGCTGCTGGGAAGGGCTCCTTCTCCTTGTCATGGAATCATAGAATCGATTGAGTTGGAGAAGACCTCCAAGATCATTGAGTCCAACCCTTGGTCCAACTCTAGTCCAATTACTAGATCATGGCACTCAGTGCCACATCCAATCTGCATTTAAAAGTCTTTAGGGATGGTGAATCCACTACCTCTATGGGCAGCCCATTTCAATGCCTGATTACTCTCTCTGGAAATAATTTTTTTTCTGCTCTCCAACTTAAATTTCCCCTGGCAGAGCTTGAGCCCATCGTGCCCCCTTGTCCTGTTGCTGAGTGCCTGGGAGAAGAGACCAGCCCCCACCTGGCTAGAACTTCCCTTTAGGTAGTTATAGACAGTGATGAGGTCACCTCTGATCCTTCTCTTCTCCAGGCTAAACAACCCCAGCTCCCTCAGCCTCTCCCTGGGGGAGAGGCTCCCTCAGCCTCTCCCAAGGGACTGGGCTTGTGCTCCAGTCCCTTCACCAGCCTTGTTGCTCTTCTATGAACTCACTCCAGCACCTCAATATCCTTTCTGAACTGAGGGGCCCAGAACTGAACACAATACTCAAGGTGTGGCCTCACCAACGCAGAGTACAGGGGAAGGATCACTTCCCTGGTCCTGCTGGCCACTCTATTTTTGATACAGGACAGAATCCCATTGGCCTTCTTAGCCACCTGGACACACTGTTGGTTCATGTTGAGCTTCCTGTCAATTAGTACTCCAAGGTCCCTGCCCAGCCTGGAGCACTGCAGGGAGTTGTTGTGGCCAAAGTGCAGGACCCAGCACTTGGCCTTATTGAACTTCATCCCAACTTCATCCCAACTTCATCCCAACTTCATCATGCTGATATGAAGTTTAACACTTCCTTACTCACAGCCATGACCAGCACAGCATCCTGCTGCAGTATGGGCCCCCTTACTTTCTCCTTTTTTTCTCTTTTCATATAAGATTCTACTTTTAGCTTCATTTATATCTCATTAAAAAAAAAAACACCAGAAAGTCTGAGATTGGACAGTTATGATTCTGGTGGAGCCTTCACGGGGAGCCTGAGCACACATTTTATGATGCATCCCTGACATGTGTGACAAGAATGCACCAGAGAACAGGGAGAGCAGACATTCCACTGTCCAGAAGTGCAGTACTGTTCCCTGCAGCAGGGCCACCCAAGAAGTTTCGTAACGTGTGGTTAGAAATCCCTTTGCTCACGTTTGCCCCATGCGTTGCAGAAATCTGAAGAAAGACTCTATGCCTGGGACATACTTCAGGAGTTAACAGGGCTCAGAAGAAATTTCAAGAGCAAACAAAAAGTGGTACTGTGAGGTAACCGTGTTTAATTACCATAAAAATTAATAAACACAGTCCCCAACCACCTGCTTTAGTTCAGTATACTACACCACTGTGCATACAAAGCAAGTCAGAGAAGAGACTCCTGCAAATGGTAACACCTGTGAGGATTTTGTGAGCTGTTGCCTGGCAAACGAGAGAAAGCACAGTGTTACTTACTCCCCCACCAAGGACTCGATTATTGAGTCATCTTGACAATGCAAGCGTATGCCATTCAGAGCAGTGTCATCTCTTCCAAATTTAGCAGGCTCCACCTGCAATAGAAGTCACACAGGGACAGAGATAAAGGCAAGGGGGAAAAGACCCAGAAAAAGTCCTTTATATGACTGTTGTAAACAGTCCAAACTCCTTTCTGTAATGAGAAAGAGAAAATATCTTGAGAAGCACATGGAAAAGATGCCTGTTACTGGGAACCAACATACCCCTTGTAACATGCTCTTTGTATTTTCTGTTTCTGAACAACAGGTAAGGCAAAGGCTCAGAGTTCCAGAAGAAACACTGGTGGAGGATGTCTCTCTCTTTGAATCCAGCAGCAGATTTTAGCACTGGCATGACTTCTCTCAGCAACATGAGCCACATGTAGACTATGCAACTGCCAGCACCTCTATCTTGACTGAGAGCAAAAGAATTCTGGCAGCACCTCTGCTTTTGCTGTATCTAATGGGAGAACTCTTGTTCTAAGAAGAAAAAATAAATTGCATTTTTCTTTTCTGGTGTACCTACAGTGACAATATTTGCCAGAAGACTCATAGCTTTATGTACACAATACCATACTCAAGAAGAGTTAAAACTCTGCAGAAACTCCTTAGACTCTGGAGAAGACCTTCCTAGGAGGTGGAGAGCTTTAGACCAGGGTGCAAGGACAGGAGATGGTAGGAAATGGAGAGAATTTTACCTTCAGTGCAAATCCATTGGCATAGCCATAGTGGCAAAACTGTGCACTGCCCCACTTGCCCCAGTGGCCTCCATTGGGCACAGTGAGGACAGAGGTGTATTCACGCTCCCCTGTGCCTGGGGTGCAGAGGAGGAACAGGGTGAGTGTAGCTGGCATGAGGAGCTTCATCTCTTGCACTCTGCATGTGCTGAAGGAGAGCCAAAATGTGGGTAGGGGAATTTATACCCTGCCAAGGCAGCTTGCCTTTCCCCACCAGTCCATCAACAAACACCATCAGAACAATAGTTTCTACCCAGGAAGTGACACAGCACTTGCTGACCTGCTCACAGTGCCCTTGAGGAGCTCCTCTGGGAGTTCAACAGCCAAAAAGCAGCAGATGCTGTAGCTATGGGTGTATCCACTGTCACTGGAGGGCTACAGGAAGACCTAAGACTTATGTGCTCTTTGCTGGGCTCACAGTAGAAGCTTAATATCAATTTCTCCTTCTGGCTATGCAGATATTTGACCACAGGGATATTTGCCTTCTGTCATAATCATTTACCTATTGCTGGATGTCTGGCAAGGTGGGTCAAATTACATGAAGAAACATAAAGGACCTGCTCTCAAACCAAGTATAAGTAAACTCAAGCCTTGTGTCTCCCAACACCCTCTGTTGAACAGGATTCCTGGTAAGCTCAACAAATGTGTCAGTAATTTATGGTTTGAATGTCCTGCTCTTCAACTGTCATTTTTACCTCAGTAAAACACAGTATGCTTTGCTTTGCAACAAGCTTAACGGAAGTCAGACATGCTGGGTTGCCCACAGTGATTCTCAAGGATCACTGAGCTATGTGCCATTGGAGGCATGTTGGAAGGCAGGTTTTGAAGAAACGTGATGCTGAACCTGAGGGCACAATCTTAGAGGAAGTCACAATGCAGGAAAAAGTGAATTTTGAGCCCTGGAGCTGAGACTCTTTTAACATAGAGTTAACCAGTGCTCCCCAGGCCCTTGCAGGTTCTGATGAAGCTGTTTGTCAATTGGCAAAGAGGAGAATACATTTTAGAGAAGTATCTTGAGTCTGAGGATTCTATAACAGTGTGTGGTGCCAAAGAATTTCCCTGTTCTAGGTTTCTCTTCCAGTATCTGCTCTGTTCCCTCTGTTCCTGTCCCATTAAGAGGTGATGCAATTCCCATCCTCGACTCTCTTCCATTTGTCAGTGTTGTACAATATGTGCAAATTGAGATGAAGGGAAGTTGGATGAGCCTTTGGTGCAAGGCACCAGAAGAATGCAGCATGTGATGGAAGCACAAATTGGTTTCCTTTTTAAACCAGAACTTTTTATTACTTCTCCAAAGGGGTGTCAAAATCCAGAGGAGATGTGCTTTCCCCCCTCAAGGACTGTGCAATCACATCTAGGAAACCAGGTGTATTTGCTCAGGCAGGGTCACACAGTGGTAGCCAGGGACACTCAGACCTGCCTTAGGCTGCAAAGGAATGGAAAGGAGCAGGAGTCAGGAAGAAAAGGCTTACACGTGGTTGAGACTGCAAAAGAAGCAGCAAGATCCCCACATTTATCTCTCCTTTGCTAACACCAAAGCATCGCCCTTGGCCACTTCAACTCTGGTAGCACTGATGTAGATACACAGCCTGGTAGAACCCATCTCCCCTCAGACTCTGGTCAAATCATGAGATCCCTGTCTTTTCCCAGCCCCACAGGGATAATCCCAGGGAACACAAAGCCCACAGTGTGCAGGCAAGTGGGATGTGGCCGGAGAGTGGTGAGGCCACCTTCAGGGATTTTGCCATGAGAAATTACTCTCATGCACACTTCAGAGGCTCATAAGAAAACTCAAGCCCATGACAAGAACCTTCACTCTGAGACTTGGGAAATATGATTTTTTCCATTCATAACAAAACAACCTGGTAATCTGGGGTGCCAAATGTGAGTTGTCTTGGGCCTTATTTCACAGTACATAGCTTAGATAGCAATTAATAAGTACAAAGAAGAGCAGACGTCAATTTTTGCTACCATGTAATGGTGCCAATTTTGCTTGGATGCCTCTACAAGTTTCATAAGATCATCTTACACAAACTATCAAAATCAAAAAAACTCTGCAATGGTAAGATCCAGCTCTCTTACTGACACAGGTACCCTGCCTTCTCAGTCCCTCACTTGTATTTTAATATCCTTGCAAATGTCAGAATAGCTTTAAAGAAAAGTGGAAAACTGATGAATTTGATTAATGAAACAGGACTATAGTCAAATGATGATGATACAGGGTGTTTCATTCCATCATTATTCATCCAGTTTAATACAACTATTTTTCCAGGCAGAGGAACATAAAAATTATGCCACTACTATCCAGGAGCAGGGAAGGGTCTAGTATGGTCGTTTGCCAGGGGAGAGAAACAAAGGACAAGCATTGTACACTGATGTGCATAACATGAATCAGACGGTCAGAGACAAGCATGAACTTCTTCATTCCATTTTGTGGAATTAAAAAAAGATTTCCTCTAAGGTGAAATCTTCTTTATGTGCTCAAAGGAGAGAATTTCATCCTAGATTGAGGTTCAGGAGCTACACCTGCTCATAGATCATCTGCCAGCAGGATCTCCGGGCTGGGAGGTGAAAGCAACTCCTGGTGATTTAATTTTCTCTACAAGTGAATAAAACCTGGAAGAAACTCAGGTTCAGAAAATTATCTGAACCTTTGGGCCCAGAGAGTGGTGATCAATGGAATAAATTCTGCTTAGAGGCCAATAACTAGTGATGTACTCCAGTGATCAAAACTGGGTCATGTCCTGTTTAACATCTTCAGGAGTGAACTGGATGATGGTGCAGTGTGCCCTCAGCAGGTTTGCTGGTGACACCAAAACTGAGAGGAGTGGATGATACACTAGAGGGTCATGATGCCATCCTGAGAGTCCTTGACAGGCTGGAGAAATGGGCCAAGAGGAACCTCATGAAGTTCATCAAAGAGAAATGCAAAGTCTTTCAGCTAGAGAGGGACAACCTCAGGTACGAACATATGCTGGAGACTAGCCACCTGGAAAGCAGTTTGGAAGAAAAGGACCTGGGTATCCTGGTGTAGACTGGGTTGAACACAAGCCAGCAATGGGCCCTTGTGGCCAAAAAAGAGAACTGGAACCATGGGCTGCATCATGCAAAGCATTGCCAGCAGCTGTAAGGAGGTGTTACTACTCCTTTACTCACTCCTGGTGAGGCCACACCTGGAGTGCTGTGTCCAGTTTTGGCCTTCTCATAACAAAAGAAACATGAACATGCTGAAGAGAGTCTAATGAAAGGTGAAAAGTTAATTAAGAGATTGGAACACCTCGTCTATGAGATGGGCTTCTGAGAAAGCTGGGACTGTCCGCCTAGAGAAGAGAAGGCTCAGGTAGGATCTTATCCATGTCTATAAATACCTGAAGAGACAAGAGAGCCAGGATCTTTCCATGGTGCCCAGTGTCAGGATATGCAGCAATGGATACAAGCTGAAACATGGGAGGTTCCCTCCGAACTTCAAGATAAAGTTTTTTGTAGTGAGAAAGACTGAGCACTGGCATAGGTCACCCAGGGAGGTTGTGGAGTCTCTGTCATTGGAGAAAATCAAAAGCCTGAGCAACAGGGTCCTGAGCAACCAGCTCTACTTGGCCCTGCTTGAAGAGAACACTGGACCAGATGGCCTCTTTTCAGCCTCAACCATTCTCTGAATCTGTGATTCTGTGAACTGAAAGAGAGAAGGACAGGAACAAGGCAGCATAAATCATAGAATCATAGAATCAATTGGGTTGGAAAAGACCTCCAAGATCATCAAGTCCAACCCTTGGTCCAACTCCAAACCATTTACTCAGTCATGGCACTCAGTGCCACGTCCAATCTCAGTTTAAAAACTCCAGGGATGGTGAATCCACCACCTCTCTGGGCAGCCCATTCCAATGCCTGATTACTTTCTCTGGAAAGAATTTTTTCTGATATCCAACTTAAATTTCCCCTGGCAGAGCTTGAGCCCATGCCCCTGTCCTAGTTCAGCAGGTGGAACCAGTTATCAATGTGTGGGGGGTGATCAAAGCTGTGTATTCTACCCCCTCTATTCATTTCCCAAGGACAATGGACCATTAGCAGCAGCTGCCCAGGGAGTCATTAGCACCTTCACACCCAGCCTGAGGGGGCGTGGCTGCTAATGGGCCATCAACAGTTCAGGGATACCCCATGACTCACAGAGTTAATCACCCATTGTGTGAGTCCCCGCCCTGGGGAAGGGACTGGGTGCTCCCTGAGAGTACATAAGCAGGGGGCAAGAAGACTTTGGGAACCACTTGTTGGATCCAGAGGAGCAGCAGGACCTCAACAGGAGGAGATCACCTCTCTCAACCAGTCTACAGGCATCACCTGCACTAACAGGTTTTTCAGTTCCTTTTGCCTTGGACTCGGAGGAGCCACACGGGTCTCAGCATAAGGGCTAACAAACCCCTATGGGTTTGTGCCACAGGATACTGGGTTATACTGCTGGGGTTTGTGAGTTGAAAGCAATTTCTCTTTGTGTTGGTGTATTTATTGTAATATCTTTCATTAAATTGTAACTCTGATTTATAATCTCTCTTGTGGTGGGTCCATTTCTTCTGCCACTTTACTTTTAAACCAACACAGACCCCTTGTCCTATTGGTGACTGCCTGGGGAGAAGAGAACAATCACGACCTGGCTATAACTTCCCTTCAGGTAATTATAGACAGTGATGAGGTCACCTCTAAGCCGCCTCTTCTCCGGACTAAACAACCCCAGCTCCTTTAGACTCTCTCCCTAGGGCTTTCCTGAACTGAGCACAATACTCAAGGTGTGGACTCACCAACACAGAGTACAGGGGAAGGATCATTTCCTTGGTCCTGCTGGCCACTCTATTTTTGATACAGGACAGGATCCCATTGGCCTTCTTGGCCACCTGGGCACACTGTTGGCTCATGTTGAGCTTCCTGTCAATTAGTACTCCAAGGTCCCTTTCTGCCTGGCTGCTCTCCAGCCACTCTGTGCCCAGCCTGTAGCGCTGCATGGGGTTGTTGTGGCCAAAGTGCAGGACCCAGCACTTGGCCTTATTGAACTTCATCCCATTGGAATCAGCCCATCTCTCAAGTCTATCCAGATCCCTCTGCAGAGTCCTCCTGCCTTCCAGCAGGTCGACACTCCCTCCCAGCTTGGTGTCATCAGCAAATTTGCTGATGATGGTCTCAATCCCCTCATCTAAATCATCAATAAAGATGTTAAACAGGACTGGACCCAATACAGACCCCTGGGGAACACCACTGGTGACCGGCCACCAGCTGGATGCAGCTCCATTCACCAGCACTCTCTGGGCCCGACCCTCCAGCCAGCTCTTAATCCAGGAGAGGGTACACTTGTCCAGGCCATGGGCTACCAGCTTTTCCAGGAGTATATTATGGGAGACAGCGTCAGAGGCCTTGCTGAAGTCCAGATAGACCACATCCACAGCCTTCCCCTCATCCACCAGGTGGGTCACCTGACTGTAAAAAGAGATCAGATTGGTCAGACAGGACCTGCCCCTTCTAAACCCATGCTGGCTGGGTCTAATCCCTTGCCCACCCTGAAGGTGCTGTGTGATTACACTCAGGATGATCTGCTCTATAACCCTGCCAGGCACGGAGGTCAGGCTGACAGGCCTGTAGTTGCCAGGGTCCTGCTTGCAGCCCTTTTTGTGGATTGGGGTGACATTTGCCAACTTCCAATCATCTGGGACTGTCCCAGAGAGCCAGGACTGTTGGAAGATGATGGAGAGCGGCTTGGCAAACTCTTCTGCCAGCTCCCTCATCACCCTGGGATGGATCCCACTGCTCATTTCAGTGTTGTATTTTGTGAGCTGCAGGAAGGGTTGAAGGCAGCAAGTGTCCAGGAACTCAGAAGCAGAGTGGAGTTAAACACCATCCATCAAAGAAGATGTAAATAAGTACAGAGGGATGTTTTTGGCTGATTGACTGTGATTCTGTGTGCTCTAGGTCATTTACTCCTTCCACACTGTTACCAAGGTAGTGGTTGCTACCCATCATCTCTCGGTAGCCATGTTCCTCAGCAGCTCTAATGTCAAACTGACCATTACAGTTAGGTATAAATCAGTTGTAAATCACATAGCTTGGCTCTGTCAAACCTTCCTCACCTGCAGCTTGGGATGTAGATAAGAAATCACACAGAAATCACACCTATTGCAAAGAAACATGAATGGGCAATAAAGAATCTATTCTATGAAAGTATGAATAAGCAAACAGTTGGAGTATTTAGAAACAAGGGGTGAGATTCTGAATGAAAATAGGCATCTATAGTGTGAATATCTTCATCTGAAATAATTGCAGTGAGCTCCATTTATAGCTGCTGAAAGAGACGACAGAACAACAACAGAGAGAAATGGATATCTCCAAATAAACCTCTCCCTAAAAAATACCCATTCTTCTCTGCTGACTAGAGGGAGGCATTATCCACATCTGGACTAGTTTTATAACCTCAGTTTATTTTTATTCTTTTGTAGGCTAAAAACAGTAGTGCTGAATGAGAATTTGTTTTCAGTAATATGGGCAAATGTTTAAGAGAAAATGAGTAATCAAATTATGTGCTGTCTGGTCCTCATTTTCTCACTTGCAGAATTGACTCAGATTAATAGAAAATAGAATACCAGGAAAAATGCAAGGGAGAGACATCAGAAGTGATACAAGAGCCAGGATTTTCTAGTTACATGAGCAGAGAAAGAACCTTTACAGCAAACAACAGACTAAGTATAGCCATTTCTCAGATGTAAGAGGAGATAGTTTCACATTAGTGATGGGATGTAAAGAAGACCTCCCAGAGAAGATGATGCTCCTATTGTTGTGAACTTATTTTCAGGCAGTTCCCCACCTGCCTGTAGCCCCTAGTTTTCATATAAAAATTTTCCTTGGTAACTTAGACATTTTAGTTATTTATTAGGCTGAGCATCCACTAGTGTTTTTAACATAGAAATTATAATCTTTACAGTTTCTCCCATTTTTAATTTCTGTATTATGAATAGGATTGTTTTCCTTCATCTATGAATTATGTATGTTTTCTTTCTATAGCCTTATCCATTATTTGCTTATTTTCATTTTTGTTTACTATTACTTATATTGGCTTAACACCTTCTTTTGAAAGACAAACTGCCTTGTTGTGGGATTTCTCAATTTCTTTCCGTTTCCAATTCCTGTCTGAGAGCCAGCATGGCAAAATGCTTACTTTTCCAGAGACTGCCACAGAACAATCCTCCCTATAAACAAATCTGAGGTAGAGAACCTGAACAAAAGCAGTAAAACAGGTTGTCTGTACCTGCAGCCCTAAGGCAGGATCAATCCACAGCCAAGTGCTTCCAAAGGATATTCCCCCAGCCTGTACTTTAAAACTTTCAATTATAAACACACCACAGATTCCTTAAGCAAGACAGTCCAGTGCTCAACTGTTCTTACTGTTGTACTGGCTCTCCTAACAGCTCCTGAAATGTAAGCTACTGGTGTTTTTTCATATTTATAATAATATAGTTTATTTGTTTCTTCCCTGCACTACTATTTACACACTTGAAGTCTGTTTTCAGTCTTGTCTTCTTAGTAAAGAACCTCAGTTTTTTCAGTCCTACTGCTTAAATCATTTTTGAGATCTGGTGTTTGTGGGGCTGGTTTGGATTTTTTTTCTCTCTTCTATCAGCAGGTCTGCAGCTTCCCAGAATTTCTTCATGCAGAACTGTACCAAATATCCCAGCTAAGATGAACCAATATGCCTAGGAGAGAAAAAGGATTATTCAGCATGGCTTGAAGGTTGTATTTTTGTTTAGGTACTTCAGTACAATTCTTGTCATTTTCACAACAGTTTGGTACTGTTGTCTCACACTCACTATACTGACAGAGAATCTCTGCTCTTTTACTTCATAGTTAATTAATTTAAGCATTACCTGACCACACATGAACAGAAAACACATAAAATGTCCACTTGTCATAGAGATCTCATTGTGATTTCTACCTGCATAGGAGCCAGAAAGTAAATCAAATATCCTTAAGATACCTGCTGAGCAGAAAGCAAGCAGAGACCCTGGCCAGTCCCAAAGAAGTTGTTTTGCTTATGTCTCATGGTTGTTTACATTCTTTACACTGAGACATTCACTTCTTTTTAAGGCTGTGCTAGGGGCCAGAATTGGCAAGAAAGGAAGTTCACAAATTAGGACCAGATAATAGTAGCTAAAAAGGTAGGAGTATCTGCTCAGGCAGGATTGTACAATGGCAGATGGGAATGGAGGGAGCTGCTGTCTGGCAGCAGTCCAGGTGTGCTGGAAGGAGAGGGAGGGGAGCTGTAAAGAGAACAGCTGGGACCTGCAGATAAAGCCAGAGCAGACAACTCAGTCCATTTCTGCCCAGGGTACAGGACATCACTGGCTAAGAACATAAACCGAGGCATTGTCTGATTTGATATTGATACCTGACCCTTTCTATAAAGGTTTAATCCCACATATGCTGCTTTCTAGACCATTCATAATTTTTGCTGATCTCTTCTGAACTGTACTCAGCTAGTGCAATGCTGTTTTGAACAGCTTTTCAACAGAGACCTTGCCACTGCAACATGATGCTTCCAAGGTGAAATTTTTCTGATTGTTTAGTTAAAATGCCCAATTAGATTGTGAAGGTGGGACTGGCACCTTTCTTCCTGTAGAACTGCTGCCTCACCAGTTACTCTCTCTCAACCCTCTTTGAGGGTGTCTGTTCTTGTTACTATAATACTTTGCACCTGTGTGTATTTTGAATTCTATCCCCATCCTCTAAGGTCTTCAGCATCTCCCAGGTTGATGACATCTATAAATTTAACAAGCAAACTCTGTATTGTTCTGTGCAAGTCATTAATAAAAATATTGAGTCATTGCAGACCTAGAACAGCCTCCTGTGGAATATGGTTCAATATGTGTTTCTATAATTGAATCAGCCTTTCAACAATTTTTTCCATTGATTCAAATAGTTAATTAACTAAAAAAGAAAAAAAAAAAGCAAAGAGAGAGAGAGCAAGAGAGACAGACAGTCCTGTAGTGCAGATTTACTGACAGCCAGAGATCAAACGGCAATTTACACCCATTGCAACTCTTCAACTAAAGATCAGTTCACATATGAAAACTCTAGCAACTTTTTCTGAAAATTCACTGGGGAAATTTCTCAGGAAGCTGAGCCTTAACCATAGCCACAGGCTATTCAGTTGCCTGAAAATGAGTGTTGTGGCATATCCAAAGTGATCCATCCTCCTGCTCTATGTCAGGGTCACACTCCCCTGGCTCTATATACTACAGACACACTAGTGCATACCTGGGATCTCTTCTCCGGTAAACCAAATGGTTCCCTTGGTGGGGGCAGGCTGCCACCAGCTACAGCATACTCTGCATTGGGATGCAAATCAGTCAGCACTACAGAGGCAAGCCAGTCACCACTGCTTGGCCATGGAAGGCTGTCTGGTGCTAACAGCAACGCCAGCAGGGGTACTTTGGTCCCAGATCATCGCACAGACTCTCACAGTCCTCTGCAGAGAGCTACAACCTCCCAACTGCTCTTGTCCCTGATGTCACTTTGCCCAGGCTCCTACTGGTGGATCTTGACTATCCTCAGTTCCTTTCCTCCCTCTTTAACTGTCCAGTAGAAAATGGCAGCGTGTGGTGTGGCTGGGGTTTGGCTGTGCCTGAAGTGGTAGTGTGGCTCTGTGTGCCAGCTCAAGAACACCAAGACAAAAAGGACAGACCAAGGTCTGCTTAGGGTTAGGGAGAGAAGGAGGAAGGAAGAAAGGAAAAAAAAAGAAACTGCAAAAAGCTCTGAAAATAAAATCAAATGTTTTTATATTATTTTGATAAATACCAGATCAGTCAAAGTTACTTTTGTTTTTTAGGACTTTATTAACAGATCCTGAATACAGGTAAAGAGAGGGATGAGAAGAAAGGAGAGAGCATGTCTTTCTTTGGCATCAAAATGTCTAAAAGTTTTTAATAGATGTAAAGGTCTTTTTCTTATATCAAAATTTTGCGTCTCCTACGGTGACTCAGGGTTTGGTTAAAAATACTTTAGCCACCGCTCGAAGGTGCATGCTCATAAGCAGAGCAGATTTCACTCTGATCTACACACAAAGTCAGGCAATGTCATGGTCTCTACTATGCCACATGTTTTGACACAGAGTCTTGAGGCTATCACCTGAAGGCGAAGACCCATATGAGAGAGTCTGTGTTCTTCCAGAAAACCCACACGTGGAATTAAAATCCCTTTCCAGTCCAGAACAAGGCAGAAATAAGCAATGGTCATTGGGAAATACCATGTGAAATTATTGCTGGCCACTGCAGTCTGAATGCTTCTCTTGATTGGGAAACTCAAGGAAAAGTTCTCTCTCTCTCTCTCTCTCTCTCTCTCTCTCTCTCTCTCTCTCTCTCTCTCTCTCTCTCTCTCTGTTTCTCTCTCTCTCTCTCTATCTCTCAAGAACTCTCCACAGGCAGTCATGATGATCCAGAGAATTTACCTTGAAACAGATATTGTCTACTACAGTTAGCCATCCACTTCTGGAATTGATGCTGTAAGGTACCTTGATCCAGCAAAGCCTTTAAGCCCAGCATTAATCTTCTGGACATCATTTATATTCTTAGACTTCAGCAAGTGCTAAAGGGCTTTTCTGTGCTTGAGCTTGCAACACCTTAAAAGCTGTTCAATGAGCAGCCTTTAAATCAAGGTCCCAAAGTCCTTATCACTGACCAGAGAACTGATGACCTGGGAGGCAGCCCTGATCCTGATACAGCTTCAGTTTTGTCCCAGAATGATGTGAGCCTCAATGATCTGGACTCACTGCCTTTGCCTGGGGATCTGGACTCACCCATGTGCAAGGCTCTGGACTACCAGAAGGTAAATCACGTGTAAGCATCAACTTTGCTAATGTGTTACTCTGGGGTCTCTGTCAGGAACAGATGACTAGGGGGAGCACTGGTTAGGCACAGATTAACCTAAGATATCCTGTACCTCAGAGGAGTTTGGAGTGAAAACATGAAGGCTAACCCTTCTGGGTTATAAATAGGTATTTCTTCTGTCATTTTGAACCTGCTATATGCTTGATTGCAGCTCCTGCAAATGCACTGATCTGAACCTCCATCTCTTGCCTCACTTCTGTCACAGACATCAAGAGCAAGAATTGGTTGCCACCTGCAAACAATGGTAGCTGTTTGGGGCATGACCTATTTATTATTTATACTCTGTTAAAACCCCGATCTAGAAAGGTCAGGTTTACTTCACTGAGGTATCCAAGGGCTCTACAACACTCCTTTCTTTCACATTTCTCCACACAGTAGTCCAGGCACTAAGGTGCATGAACTAAAGACAAAAGAACCAATTCACTGTGAGTGCCAGATTTCCTTGACTAAATTTCAAAGTTTCAGGTATTACATAGGATTTAATAATTCAAGGCAAAGCTACAACTGCTTGTAGAAAACTCCATTCTAAAGTTGAAACCATAGTGCCTGATTTTAAACAACTCAAAAAACAACCAATGTTTGGGAATCCAACTATGAATGAGTGAAATGATCCACCTTGAACCACCAACAGAGGCATGATGGAGGTGCCCTAGGCATCATTCACACTCAGTCAAGGCTCAGGATTGAGTCCCCAGGCCCTTTCTTGCTTCCAGTCATCCCAGACTGACCATATCTAGACCTTGACTCCCTGTACATGATCCCAGTGCCAAAACCCAGTCTACTTTGCAACATTTTCTACTTTGTCCTTTGACCAAAAACTTGGAAAGGAAAAGATGAACAAATATCCCATAATCGTTTAAATTGTAATATTAGATGGGGCATATGTGCCACATCCCACTGGTTCATTTTGTTACGGGTGATGCTGAGGGCTGCAGGGAGCACGAAAATCTTGAGGAGGTAGAAAAAGTAGTGGAAATGAAACCGGAAGAGGCAGATGTCTCTCTCCTCACACCTGAGTACTGACCATTAACATGGAGAGAACCAAGGGTAAGCCAAAACAGCCATGGGTAGAAAGCAGAGGAGCCACTGCCAGTCCAGGAGAGGGTATAATCCACATGTCCACTGTCCTCTGTGCAACCACAGGACCCACTCCCACCTCTTCCCCCAACCTTGTGCATTCATAGAAGCCCACCTGCAGAAGATGGAACAGTGCTCGCTGGTAAGAGGAAGCCACTCTTCCAATGGCTTGTTGCAGCTCCCACATGTCCTAACCTGGAGTACTTGCTTGCAGACAGCTATTGGGAAGGGAGAAGATTTTCTGTGGAAGAGATGTTGGACATGAAGGAATCCTGCATCCTAGAAAAGGCAAATGTTTTCCCTCATTCCAGCTCCCACCTCCCGTTTCAGGCCATGTATGCCTATTTCTTCTACATTTCCCATATCTGATTTCTGGCCCTTCTGTATTTGATTTGGGAAGTTCTGACAGTAAAGTGTCTGTGTACAGCACACGTGGCATTTCAGACATAGGGAAGGCTGCATCTGTCCATTCTGTCCAGCACCAAGAAAGGTGTGCATCAGGTCCCCAGATGATGTTGCAGCAATACTCACATTGTACCAATAATACATATTGCTGAAATGTTGATTTTTTAAAACAGTGCAAAATTATGTATTTTTACATAGTCTCCTTCTCTGAGAGACTTGAACCTTAAGTTTAACAGACAAGTACACAACATAGGAAGTTTATGATGTGGCAAAGCTACAACCAACAGAAAATCATTTGAAAGGAAGATTTGAGCAATCTGGTCAGGACAGCTGTTCTTCCTCTTCTCCACAGTTTCCTCTGAGTCATCTACTGCTTCTGTAAGACTCCAATGGTATTTTACTTTTTTTAGCGAAGCCACTTATCCACATCCCTACTTGCACTGGATTGGTTTGTACCATTCTCCTTCTGGATGAAGCCAATAGGCATAAGCTTCCTAATCCCTATTCTCTGAATTCACTGCAGAGTTACACCCCACACTCATGGGCACTGCCAGTCTCTGAATAGACTTGAAATTTCTGTGTGGGTATCCATGAAAATCACCTGTCCTGAGAACTTTTCTCAGCAAAGCTAGGTGCATATGAGTGACAGCTCATCTTTATACATGCCTGTATATTTATATGCATATATTAAAATAGAGTTAAAGTCTTCAGCAAGTCTGAGTTTGTTTAGTGCCCATTAAAGTCTGCCACTGTAGCTGACAAATGAAGCATTAACAGAGAACTGGTGATCAGAACAGGGTTTTGCCCACTGCCTATCTCCTACACGAATCCTACAGGAAACCTACCTAACTCTTTTTCTTTGCTGCCACACGCAGATTTTCAGACAACCCAAGAGCTTCTCATAAAAGACTCATTGTGACCATGCCAGGCTCTGCTTTGTTACCTCACTGCTCAAAAGAATCTACCACACTGCATCTGCCAGTCACACTGCTTTTGGCATGTCCTTGAAAGCTTGACACTGTTGTTTCCATTTCTTCCACCAGTTTTCATCCCTCATAACAGTGTTCATCCCTCATAATACACTCACACTAGACATGGGAGAGATCGTCATGTTCAGTGCAGGTGCAAAGGAAACACCAGGGCGAGTGCCTGGGGGGTGGTCCCTTCCACCCTGAGGAAGGATCTCAGAAAACAGCAAAGAGAGAGAAGAAAGCAGAAATCTTTCTTTATTTTTATGGCATCACCTGCAGGCCAAAGACTTTTCTCAGTGGTTCTCTTCACTTCTTCAGGTTTATGTGGATGGCAGTCCAGCAGCAGGTCTGGGTGTCCCTGGCTGCCACTGTGTCACCCTGCCTGAGCAAACACACCTGGCCCTTCAGCTACTCTCTTGTATTCCTGCTTCATTTCTTATTCCTGGCAAGAATGAGTGCCTTGCTGAAAAATATCCCTTTCTCAGCTATTTCCTATACTGTGGTCCCTTCTTTATTTGCACTCAGATAAAACTCCTGTGTATGAGGTTCTTTTGAAGTGGGCCTTTGTGTCCCAGTCTTGCTGCCCTTGGCCCCTTCAATAAAGATTCTCTTGCATCACTTTGCTAAGTCCATCTTGTCCTCAGTACTAAATTAATTATATAAAAATATTAAGTCAAACAAATAATTGGTTACTCATGCTACACTAGTTCTTGAGTTTCCAATGTACCTTTTAGAGTACTTAAATTTCTAAGTAATTTTAAAAAGGAGCTATACCCCTCAAGCAATACACACTGCAGCATCAGTAGTATTTAAATTTGCAAATTCATGGTGCAAACTTCTACCATCTGAGTGGGGATCACTACTATAGAAGAAGTAAGCTGCCATTTTAATATATATTTTTTTCTGTCTGTCTCCCTCAAGACGTAGCCTTATCAATGTTGCAGAAAACTTTTGAGAGAAACTTTTACATTGAGACAGGCACTGCAACCACAAATGGAAAATTTCTGCACAAATGGTTATAGACTGGAAAAGCCACAAGCAACTGAAATCCCCTAGCATTCCCTTGCTGGAAGAGTTTAAAAGAGACAAAACACTATGGTCTAGATAACTGATGCCTAGAGGGAAGATGGGATAACTATCTGCAGAGATCTGAACTTGTTCATAGCAGTGAATAATTAGAAGCAATATCAGAAAGTTTGAATATATTTGCCCAGAGCAAGCAACTGTTAGGCAAGGCTAGAAAATTGCATGTCCTCTGCTGAAGCTATGAGATGTACTACTGTGCTGGCAAAGAATAGGTACAATTTTAAGAGGAAAAACATGCTATCACAAGGACTTCTTTGATTTTCCTCAAAGGGAGAGAAATACACCTATACACACCTAGCTGTAACACTGTGCTTGCCTTGCCTCCAGAACCTGCCTGTGTGCACTATTCTAGTGTTTGCCACCACAGAACCATTCCTTGGTAGATGGTTTTGTTCAGCAAGTACTTAATTCTCTTTTCATCTGAGGTTACCTCAGGTTTCACTCCTTTCCTCTGAACTGCAGGAACCCTCCTCCTGCCAAGGGCTCCCCACTAGGGCTGCCAGGCAGTGGGGTGAGCACAGGTAAGCTGCAAATGGAAAACACTGATATGCAAACTACCCACCCTTTCACAGCCTTGTGACAGTGGGAGGCAGGACAAGTCACTGAGGACCTGTTCAGCCTATGTGTCAAGGAGCATTGGCTGTGCTATCACTAGGCCAGAGCTCAAACTGAGACACTCACCAGGTCACTCACCCAGGAGCTTGGTCTTCTTTTCTCCTATTGCTTCCAGTGAGCAAGAGAGCAAAAGCACATTTTTGTCCTCTCTCTTCCAAATAAGGAAGTTCTTGGCACAATGGGTGCAATATCCACTATCACTTTAGGAAAAAAAAAAGAGACAGTTTTGTTTCTAAACTGGGGCAAGTCACTGTGGAAAAATATTAAGTGTGTGTCTCTTCTGTGGCCACATCTGTACAATTTTATCATGTAACTAGACCTTAGCTCCTGCCAGTGAAGGATCTATTAGTTAAAAGTTCCTCAAAGAGAAGCCTTAGTGCATAAATTAATGCAAATCTAATCTGGTCTCTCCCTCCCAAGTTGCTTGGAATTGTTACATTCTCTTTGTTGCTGCAAGAAATGAATGTTCTGCTGGAGCCTGGGGACAACAAGTTGATGAGAGGAGAGACAAGGGCAAGGCAGAAGATAAGGTCCAGGACCTCATCTTTATAGCCTGCATGAGAAGGAAATAGAAAATAGCCTGTTTTGTGGATTGGTATTGAAACCATGTGGTGTGTTAACTTCAGTTTTGACAATTTTTTTTAAGACACTCATGTAAATCAAAAGATGCACAGAACTGAGGTGATTTTTGTTGTGTTCCAGTCTTTTTGCCTGTTACACAAACAATGTAAGTTCTGTTCCTTTGTTCTTGTACACTTAAATAATTAGTCCAGGTCTGGCAATAGCAGAGAAACTCAAAGAGGGGCTTTTGTTTGTTTGTTTGTTTGTTTGTTTGTTAGTTTTTCTTTTTGAGAGAGAGTTTAGACAAGTAAACCACTGTTTCTACTCTCCTTTTCCCTCTTTGACTCAAAAAATGTCCTTTCACCTCCCATCCCTAGCTGAAAATGAGCCGATGCCGGCCTGAGAGGGTGTTTCCTACATGCAAACCAGGCCAGATCTGTGCCAGCACTCAGGCAGGCAGGCACACTTGGACTCACCCAGCTCCATGAACAATGCTGTAGCTAGAGGGAAGTGTCAAGTATCCCAGAAAACTGGATTTATGGCATTTCTTGCATGTAGGTGCTAAGAAAAATTTATTTCTTTGTTTTCTTCACTGCTGCTTGGGGGATATTTACCCTTTGCTAGGCTCACATTGCTGGTCAGGAAAAGGACTCCCCAGGCAGCAGGAATTTGATGTCCAACAGTTTCTTATCTGCAAACTCTAGTACAGCTTGTATTAATAAAGTTTGAAGATTATTTAGTACTTCCAGTCTACTGGCCAGTTGCAGAGGGGATAGGAAATTCAGAACAGGCTCACATTCACAGTAAAACATAATGCATGCAATAATATGTGATTCCATAAATATTTTCACATACTTAATCTAATAAATGCATCACATGCTGTAATATATATATGACCCTGGTTACTTATATTCCTCATCAATAGTGTGTGTAAACAGTTAGATCCCAGCTCTTCAACTGTCCTTCCTTGTATTCTGGATTTTTTCCCAATTTTACCCTGAAAATACAGAAAAAATAAATGCAATGTAACAAGGCTTTTGGCAGCAGCCTTCACCCATTTACTGATGTGAGGCTCTGGTAATGGCCTGTCACTTGACATTTCACACTTTGCTCTTCACAGCAGCAATGGAGGCTTGGCTGCCCAGGAACACAGCAGTGCAAGGGCCAGAGCAAGCAGCAAGGTAGACCCCAGGGAAAGCTGTCCCCAACAAGCCTACGGACAAATATGACATGATCTTTATTGGCTGAGGGGGAGAACTGGCAACTCCCTTCCATCCCAGTCCATTCGCTCACACCCCCATTGAATGATATTTCAGCAAAGAGTGTGGCTGCAGAATCCCTGTGGTGAACATGAGCCATGCCCATGGTAGATGCACTGCTCTCCA
Organism: Pithys albifrons albifrons; assembly: GCF_047495875.1. Classification (NCBI taxonomy): domain Eukaryota; kingdom Metazoa; phylum Chordata; class Aves; order Passeriformes; family Thamnophilidae; genus Pithys; species Pithys albifrons. The sequence goes on along the minus strand of NC_092458.1, from coordinate 71,572,815 downwards.
GGAGGCTCTTCCCACTTGGCTCCCTGTTGGCCCTAGGAGCAGCTAAATGCCCAGTGAGTCTCCAGAGGAGAAGGCAGCTCCTGGGGACTCTGCCACAGCTCAGCAGCTGAAGGTCAAGGTGGGCTCTCAACTTGCACAACTAATCATTCAGTTGGAGCAAACAGGTCTGGAGAGATGTTCAGGAGGTCTTCTAGTGCATTCCTTCCCCAAAGCAACCATGGCACGCTAATCACCACAGATGCACACCTGCTGCTCAAAGTTTGTCAAAAATCCTCCAGTGACAGAGATCTGGCAACCTCCCTGGGCTTTATTGTTGTCAAGGGCACTCTTGTGGCCAGTCTCAGACTGCTGCAGACACTTTTCTTTGTCTCAGCCAGGCAGGGGCCTTCCACTTTGCACCAATATTCTATATCGTTGCAGGCTCTTATCCTGCCCTGCCCCTGCAGGAGCTATGAGCTGTTTGTAATTCTGGACACAAGGACTTGCTGACCTTCCCATTCCCTCAAGACCCCAGGTGACTGCACTCCTACTGTGATATGGTTTCTAAGTCCACAAAGTAGTGTCAAACTCTCCAATGTACCTCTTACATCCCCCACTTGCACAGGGATTCCCATACAGCCACCAGCCTCCTTGCCATGCTGACTCTCCTCGAAGCCCACCTTGGCCCCTCACAGTTGGCTCCCAGTCTGTCTCCACTCAGCATTGAGGCAGCCCAATGAGAAAGAAGACAGAAAACTTTGGGGTAGATTTTCTCCCCTGAGCTTCCTGCACTGTCCTCCCCACATCCTCCCACAGCAGCACTAGCTGCAGACTCCTAATTGAACTGCTCTTCCCACGACTCCCTCTCCCCTATCCTCCCACATTTTGATTACATGATACTGACTCTCACGCTCGTTATGTACAGGTCATGTCTTCCAGACTGCTGACTGTTTTTGTTCTTTCTCTTGAACTTTATCCAAATGCGCCACATCCTTCTGGAAGCTCAGTGCCCTCAACTAAGCAGAGCATCCCCACTGGGGGCTTACACATACTGAGAAGAAAAATAACTCCATTTGTTTTGTAGGTCATAATTTGCTTCATATATCTTGGCATGGAGACGACCTGACGGTGATGACTCTTGTGCTGCCTTTGATCCATTGTGACTCCCAGACCTCTGCAGAGTGATGTTAATGCAGGTATTTTCCTCATGCAGCTGCTTATTTCTGCATAAGGCGAGAGCTCGCCCCTGTCCTGCAAAATTGCAACCTATTTTTCTCAAACTATTTCTTCAATTTGAAAAGACCATTTGTCAAGCTCAAGCTGTGTCCTCCAAAGCACTTGCAGCCTATTACAGCTTGCTGTGGTTTACAAAGTTAATAAGCTTGTTATTTATTTTATAGAAAACCATTAATAATGACCTGGCCTGGCATTTCCCTGCTCCTGACTTTCTTCCCAGAGGCCACCCTTTTCGGTCTTCTTGAAGCTTTACAGTGGAAATTGGATTTGGCCAGGCAGGAGAAACAAGGAAACAAAGCTAAACTCAGGTTATTACTAGTTTCCCATCTGAGGGCAAAAAAGAGTAACACATAATGCACATCATCTGCTTCATCTTAGTGGTCAGAGACAGCAGCAAGTGTCCTTTTGCTGTGGGCATGTTACATGGCCTCCAAATCAAAACCACCTCCCACATTCCAGAGTGTCTCAGAGAGGAGCTAAAAGAAGGAAGAGGTTGGTGCATGCAGTGGCTGGGGCAAAGATTATCAGCAAGCCTGGGGGAGCCCACCAAAGGGGACACTGCTGATGACAGGGGTCAAAAGGAAAAAATCATCTGTCCTGCAAATGGGACCATAACAAGAAAAAAACTTTCTGGCTGCACCTTTGTTTGGCCAACTGAGGACCTAATTTACATCCAGTCTAATGTCCGCTTCTCCCATCTATGAACTTCAAAAAGTTATTGTTCCAGCTCCTCAGCAAACATGCACAGTTTTCTTGTCCTACTGCTGTACTGAGAAATAAGTCTTCTTACCCTGACAGCTGCTCTCAGATGACACAGGAGCAGACAGTAACAATGGCTACAAAGGTTGCATTACCCTTTGTTGCTGGAGTATAAATTCACCCATTTCCAAAGGTAAGGGCTACCCATTGACTGCTTTTTCAGTAGGGTCAAGATGAACTGTCGACATGCAAACCTGCTGCAGCTGTTCTCTGCCTGCCCTGTTCCTGCATGCTCAGGACAAAGGGGCTCCACACCACAGCTCAGTCCCTGCTGTGCCCATGGAGGCTGCTGGACTACCAAAAAGATTCTGTATTTTTCCTCCTGTTGCTATAAAAGGGATTTGCAATGACAGTAAAAATCTTCTTCTTTTCCATGATCTCCCATCTGCCCTTGTACTTTCACTATCCAGTCTCACAAGGCCAATTAATTTCTGATTGAGGTATTTTCCTTGGAAGTGTTTTCTTTTTTTTTTGTTTTTCCCCTTCTGTTTACACTCAGCAAACAGCCCCTTGGAGTATAACAGCTAAAAGAATACCTGAAACTCAATTTTGAGACTGAAGGGATATTATTAAAGAAAAATTTTTAGACTGGATGGCTGTAATAAAAGAAGAATGTTGAGACTTTGCAGACAACAGTAATGGGGATTTAACTATACAAATGTCCAAAATTCCCAGACAACACAGAAAATATCAGAAAGAAGTGCAAAAAGTTCAAAAGAATAAATCTGTGTGGTTTATGAAAGAGAAGGGATGAGATAACGTCTGGAAATTGATGAAAGTGAAGAACTGACTGTGTAAACTGGGAGGAAGATCATAAATCAGGAAAGAAATGTGTTCAGAATTAACTCAGAAGACAACAAGAAGAGAAGCATTTTGCTGTCACAGTTATGTCAGTAACACTACCATATATCTAGTTTTATACCAGTTCAGTCTCAGACAGGATCTCAGCAGACATGGGTTTTGACAGAACCCAAGTATTCCCCTCAAAGGAGGGATAACTTCAAAGAAAGATTAAGTTTCTGAGGGTCATATCCAGACAAGTTTGAAGGCTTTTTTTCCCCACCAAGCATTCTTTTGTCAAATTTGTATATTTTCACTCTTCAAAGTCTGCAAGAGGTGGCAGCAGTACATCATGCCAGGATAGCTATGGCTTTGCTTGGTATGAAATACCAACAAAAATTTTCTAGTGATAAAGTCTCCAGGGATCACCACCTGTAAGGAATTTCTTGTCAGATTTGATATACAAAGAGAAGCACTTAAATCTCAGTTAATTTTAAATCTCTTTTGCACTCTCCTCTCTCTTCAGATCTTCAGAAAAACCCTCCTAGTAATCTCTCCAGGGCATCTGTGGACCACGATCAGCCTCTCAGTCCCTGCCCCAGCTGCAGCCTGTTCACTGACCAGGTGGAAGCAAGCTGGGCAGCAGGCAAGCAAGTTGCTTGGAAAGCTGACCTGCCTTCCAGCTTTCTCACACTGTAATTGGTGTAATTTAGTAGAGGGAGAATGGTGTTGGCTTGGGGCATGTTGACAGCTGCAGTATAACCCTCTCTCTCTGTTTGCATCTTGGGGCTAAGATGATGCTGGAGGTCTCTGTCACCAAATCCTCAGGAGTGGTCAGAGTAGCTCCTGTCTCCCTATTCCCTTTGCTGACTGAAAAACCATAGATACAGGCCCTGCACAGAGTCCTTCATTTTTCCTGCCAAAAGGCAGTCTTCAAAGGAAACCCTAGAACCTGTAGACTGACTGACAGCAGGAGTCTGAAGGTTATGGTGCTGGAAGTACAGGACCAGGACATGTACTTGAGGAAGGGCAAAAGGAAACAGGCAATGTCAAACCACAAGGCAAGAGAGGCTGCAGGAGAAAGTGAATGCTAAAATTGTGACCAGATGGAAAAAATAGAAGTAACATATCTGTTGACAGATTGCATGTGAAAACACAGCAGACAAAAAGTACTTTGAGGAACAAATGGCAAGGGGAATTAACACTATCAATGTTTCTTCACATCAAAGATTCGGGAGCCTGTGAGAAAATCTGCCGGACCAGCTGACACGGCCATTTTTCAATTATTTAGTTGCTCAATGCTCATAGTGAAAGAAACTTTGTGTTCAGGTCGTACCAGTCATTCTTAGAAGTTAAGGATCTTAAGAAAGACTAGGTAGAAAACAAAATTACTTTAGAGGAGAGATGAAAAAAATCACAGAATGAATAGCAATTAATGAGTAGAACTGAGAATAAATACTCAAGAGGTCTAAGACATCTTTGAACTGGAAGAACTAAGGTCATAGAAGTGACGGATAACGTCATTTAAAATTACTGGAAAGCTATACAGTGGTTAATTTTAAAAATTTTCTCAAGGATTGGATCTGACTAATTATAGGCCTCTTATTCCAGCTTAGGTGCTTCAGTGGGTTCTGCCAATGTGTACTGGATTTATGTGTCTACCTGATCAATTACTTTGCTGAGGTAGTAAATAAAATTGGTTAAAGTCCTACCTCACTTTCCCAAAAGCAGGGAACAACTGACAGATTTATGTGGCAAAGTCTTTGCAGTGGAGGAACTGCAGGGGTGGCTTCCATGAGATGTCAGGAGCTGCACCCATGTCAGACAGAGTCAATGCCAGCCAGCTCCAAGACACATTCACCACTGGCCAAGGCTTGAGCCCATCAGTGATGCTGATGGCACCTCTGTGATAACATATTTAAGAAAATACAAAAATACTGCACAGCATCTGGGAGAGAGGAGTGAGACAATATGAGAGAAACAGCCCTGCAGGCACCAAGGATGGAGAAAGGAGGAGGAGATGCTCCACGCACTGAAGTGAAGATTCCCCTGCAGCCCATGGTGCAGACCATGGTGAGGCAGCTGTGACTCTGCAACCCAGGGATGACCACGGGGGAACAGACATCTTTTGAGCCACTGCATCTGTTTTTAAACTGACATGACAGCAACAGGAGTACTATATCAGTCAGTTTCAAAAGCTGACTGACTCCCTTGGCAGCACCAAAGAATTCTTGACACTAAGTCCTTTATCAAAAAACTATCTTTAGTTTTCAGCTGTGGGAACAATCTACTGGCTTTATTTCCAAAGACATTACAAAGGCCATTGCAAGAACGTTTTCAGCCCCCACACAACTTAAAGTAATGGTTTCTCATCAACATCTAAGAGTGTTTGTATTGCTAGAGAAGTTCAACTGAGAACACAGCTTCTGGAGAGCCCCATCATCTTATAAATGGGCAGTAAATAACAAAATATGTTTTGGCCTACGGAAAGTGGGAATCACCTAACCTGCAATGTAGATGCAATGCCAGTAAGGTTACTGCAAGCACTTCATTCTTTAATCTTGATGTTTTGGGCCTGTGATTACCTTTTTCTATTCTGATTTCTGATTATTTTGAGCACCTGCAGTGCTTTCAAATACTTTGTCTTCAGTGTAACTCGCAGTTCTTTTTTATCATAGGAAGGTGGACTTAAGTTGTTAAAAAAAAAAACAAACCCAAAACCAAAACAAAAAAAACACAAGAGCAAAAACAAACAAACAAAGACCCAAGAAAACCCCACAAAAAAAAAAAACAAACCCACAAAAACAAAAAACCCCAAACCTCAACAACCTCAGATATTTTCTTTTGATTTATATGTTTGCAAAACTACAGAACTGATCTTTGGTCCGTGCTGGCCGTCATGTCTTCACTTCTATTGCTGAGTCTAATGGCACCCTGCCTTCCAATAGTTTGATTAAAAGAAGGTGTATGTCACATAAGATGTCCCCCCACCCACCTGCCATACCTAACCAGCACAGAAGTCGCCAGACTCACTGAGTTCAAACCCCAGCTTTCCAGTGTAAGATAATTAAAAATCCGCCCAGCCTGGTCTTGCAACCTGGTTCTTTTCCTGGCTGATTGGATTACTGCATGTCAAATGAAGGGAAAAAGAAGCAGGGGGTGAAGAGAAAGAGCTTCCCCAGATGATAGAATGTTAATTATCAGAGATATTAGAGACATCACTGGATACTCAGAGTAGTTCAGTGTATGAGCACATCTACCCAAAAGTACTCATTGGCCTTGCACTCCAGCAGCATAAATTCAGCTGCTAACACTGACCCCACTGTCTTCATTTCAGTCCATTCCCTACTCCTAAAGCTGGGAAGGTTTTCTGTAGGAAAAGGGCTTGGGGGGTGGGAGAAGGGAGTGAAAATTCTTTGACTCAAAAAGATTGATCACTCTGGAAGGGTTAAAAATTAGTGAGAGACAGGAGAGGGAAATATAAAGCTGAGATTAGTTGTTCATGTTTTCTTGCTCCCCATGGTGAAGTTGTAGAAATGCATGCAGTGTTTGCTTTCTCCCACAGGCTGTTAATTACTTGTATGGATGGTTTTCACTGCTTTCTGCTGGAATACACCAGAACCACTGACCCAGTGCCACTGTCTCTGCCACCTCCTCCCCAGACAGCCCAAAAGGATAACAAAAAAATCATGAAAGATGATGAGCAGGGTCTTTTTGCTGCCAGGATCTCCCTTCTCCCACCTACAGTGGCAGGACTGTTGGGCTGGAGCTCAGACTGATTGGCAGAAAGGATATAGGAGATGTGGGAAAGTGGAAGACAGAGAAAACAGGCCTGTCAATAAGAGGGACTCAAACAGAGCAAGACATCTTGATCCTCATTGTCTTCTTTGGGATGCTGTATCTGAAGACCTTTACAACTATACCTAATTGATAATATTAGAGGGTTTCAGCTGAAGGCAACAATTTCTCCTTCACCTGCACAAAAGACCTCTTACAGAAGCAGGATGTTCCAATCCTCAGCAACTGAAGACTGCAATAACTCTTTTTTCCTATGCTGGCCATGCTTACAGTGCTGGTATATACTGACATATATATAAAATGCTGATATATTCTGATATACTGGTATTATAAACCTCACAGTACAACTCTCCAGGTGGCATCATCACTGACTCTTCAATGGACTGGGAGCAGCTCATCCTACTCTACAACTACACACAGGATACCCTCAATTATTGCTGTCAATATTGCTGTTTCTCAAGCTAGTGCCTTTGGAGGAACAAGGAATTCATGAACACTCCCACCTCTCTGGATGTTCACACCTCCTAAAGATACACTTGAGCAGCTGGGAGCTGCATCTGCACAACTCCATGGGATTGTGTGTATGCATGCAGTTTTGCTCCCATTCTCCTGTCCCAGTACAAGAAAGACGTGAATAAACTGAAGTGAGTTCAGCAAAAGCCACATGAGTTGGGTGGCAGTTGGAGTACTCACACCATGAGGAAACCTTGACACACTTAGTCGTCTATACTTAATGCATGTTCCAGAGCAAAATGGATGGCTTGCAGTGCAGGCACTTTCCTCAGTCTCAGTGGGACAGTGAGGAAAGAATGAAAGTAAGGAGGAAACAGAGGACTTCAACGGTGAGTAGGACCCTGAAACTGCTCCATCTCAAATCTTGCCTCACCTCCTACAGAGGTTTCTTCTCCTTCCAGTCCACCACTGCTCTTTCCCCCTTCCTCTCTCCAACAACCACCTGGCAGCACTGCTAGGACTGTTCTACAAACCACAGCAGACTCTTGGGGAATAGTCTGAGCTCTGTTTCCCTTCCCTTTCCTCACATCCACAAGTTTTCATAGCCCTGCAAGTCCTCCAGCCAGTGCATACCAGTGACAGCCCTTCCACCTGTCAAGGGCGGCCTCACCACTGAGGGACAGGCAGTCAACAGGAGCAGTACATAGCAACAACAAGCACTCCCCATGAGCTTTGTTGACACTCCCCAAGGACTCCCACCCACTCTCCTGGCTAATAAATTCCCCTGTGCCATCACCTCCATGCAGCGAGGTCCTGAGCATGTTCCCAGCAATGCAGCTGCTTATCCTGGCTACCCTCTGCCTGCTGGGCTCCTGCTGCCTCCAGGGCACAGGGACACGGCAATACGAGTCTGTGCTCCAGGTGCCAAATGGAGGCCCCTGGGGCTCTTGGGGGCATGCACAGTTTTGCCCCAGTGGCTACGCTAAGGGATTTGAATTGAAGGTAAGATTTCACTCCTTCTTCAGAGTGGGAAAAAAAAGCCTACTCTGAAACAATGTTATTTTGTTCTGGTCTTAGCAGGGCTGGCCACAGCACTTTGTCCCATTGCAGCAGTTTGCATTGTATTTGCGTTGCTCATGCAGGCTTCTCAGCAAGAAATCTCTAGTGCAGAGTAGCTCTCCAGGCTCCCTGCCAGTAACTGACTTTTTGGCAGAGGAGTCCATTGGGTGAGAAAAAGACCTGAGGTCAGTACAGCAGATCCTGTTCCCAGGTGGCTGGGACAAGTCCCACCTGCCAGCACAACAGCTCTGGGTATCACAGCACGTGGTGAGAAAGTGGGCATGACCTGGGACAACAGGCACCATTTGGAGAAAAACAGAGGTGGGCAATAGCAAAAGGAGCTTCCTGAGAAGTGCTATAGAGTTGCCTCACAACCCTGCTCAGCTGCACTATCTCTATACCCAAAGCCTCCTACCACCCCTCATCATAAGGGCTCACCTTATCACTTCTTTTAAGTGGGGAATGATGCTGACCTCTCCCATTTTCTTCCCCTCTTCTAAGGTCCAGCCCTACCAGGGATTTTGGCTGTTTGCTGATGACACAGCTCTGAATGGCATCCGCCTGCTCTGCACAGATGGCACAGTCATTGAGTCCTCCGTGGGGTGGTAAGTAGTCTTCACTTTCTCATCCTCTTTCAGGGCAGCAGCTTCATAAGCACCCACGCCCCTGTGAAGGTGGCTCACTGCCCTGCTTGCAGAGGTTTGTGAGTTCTCCTTGGCCTCAAAATATGAAGGTCTTACAGTAAAGATCTGGTCCCAGGGAAAGAAACAGTATTTTCAAAGATGAAAGAGAGTTTAAAAAATGCAGTTCTTAAATCTGTACTTTCTCCTTTTCCTCAAATGCTTACTTTGAAAAGCACATCAAGTAACAGGGACACAGTAAGTAGCTAAAATTGCCAAGGGGTTCTGCAGGAACAGGGCAGCCCAGGGTTGGTGGTGGCTGGGCATCCAGGGGATAATGAGGAAGCAGAATGAAACAGGTGCTCCTAGAAACCTGCCATCTCTGTGTAGGGGTGCAGGATTGCTCCAGGACTGCCAGGATCCCAGGCACATTGCATTGTTGATGGCAGCACAGGAGAAGCTGAACAAGTCCTGGCAAGTTGTTTTCTTCTCTGGCAGGTGGGGAGACTGGACCAAGGCCCAGCTCTGCTCCAGCAACAAGCTGGTTTCCTTCTCACTGTGTGTGGATGAGTGGCAGTTCTTTCATGACAACACGGCAGTCAATAATGTGAGGTTCGCCTGCTCGAACGGGACAAACCTGGAGGGCTGGGGACTTTCAGGGGGTCACTTTGGCCCATGGAGCAGCAACTGCACCTCTGGGGCCATCTGTGGGCTCCAGACAAAGGTGGAGACACCCCAAGGAAAGAGGGATGACACATCTCTCAATGACATTAGAGTCTTCTGCTGTCAGTAAGCCTGATCCCTACCCCATGCCAGTATCTACAAAGTTGTACAGCATTAAACCTTGAATCTGTCCTTGCACAAGGAGCAGTATATGTTTTATTCTCCTGTTCTATCAAGGGGAGCTAAATCCCATGGCTACAGCTAGTTCCCATGTCTAGATGTAGCAAGGCTGAGAACGTTGTCAGGATGTGCACACGTAAGCACACACACATACACACACACACAGCCAGCCACTGATGAACACAGAGAGCAGTTTCTTTACACTGTGTCTACACCTGAATAGTCTCATATACACACACAGTGCTCTCACAAATGGCTCTCACTACAAATGGCAGGTACAGTTCCTTTCCTGCTGGTCAGGATTAACATCTGCTAGTGAAATTGGTACTCACACATGGAAAATGTGTCTCCGTGGTAGCTGGCATTAACCACTCACTCTGCCCCAGAGCTGACCTCAGGCCCCAGTTTCTCCAGGTGCTGGCACTGGCACCCTCCAGCCTCTGGTTCCATTCCAGTTGCCAGCACTCAGCTCAAGTGCTGCTGCCTCCTTGTTTGGCTTGAAAGTTGCTGGTAGTCTCTCTCACGTGCTCAGAATAGAGTGTGTGCCCACACAGAAAGTCAGGGTAGAAAATGTCAGAATAATTAGTATTAGTAGTAACAAATAGTTATTATTATGCAAGAATATTTAGTAAGACTATAGGCTGTGGTGATGATGTGCAGGGTTTGGTCAGAGGAACATGCTGACCAGCCAGATGTCACCCAGACCAACCACTTTGATCGCTTTTTCTCTCACACTAGTTCCTGCAGCAGAACCACCTCTGATCCTTCCCCTAAGTGTCACATAATAATTCTGGACCATTGGCACAACTCCCTTAAAACACTTTATAAGAAGTAGTACAACATCCCCAAATGCTTCTCCCCTGCAGCGTCCCTGAGTCCCACGCCCCTGTGGGTGCTCACTGCCACCTGTCTGCAAGTACTTCTGGGAAGGGGGTGGCCCCTCTGACTCTTCAGTGGGGTTCACCAGGTGCCTGCGGCTGATCACTCTCCTCCAACATTTAAAGGCAGAAAGTCTGGAGCTCTGTAGGCACTGCTGAGCTTGCTGGTTGCTCCACCTGGTATTGACACTGATTCCCACTGGGTCTTTTTGTTCATTCTGGTAAAGCCTTATAACCAACTTATAAACCACCAAATTCCTGTGACGGAGCCCCCACACCTGTTGGTAAAGCAGGAGGCAGGACTGTAAGAACTGAAGAGTGAAGTAGGAGAAGGGGGATCATCTGCCCGGGCAGAAACCATGGTTTCAAAGCAGAGGAATGGGAACCCTATCTTATCTCCATTATAATGGGTGTGAGGGGATGACTATCATACATTCATTCACCCACAAATAAGTTCAAATGCATGCAGGTCATGACCCCAGCTCCATGCCTGTCCTTTCCAGCCTGCTCAGCACAGTATCTCAACATCTCCAGGTGCCTGGTGCAAAAGAGGCACCCTGATGATTTTTGATTCAAAGACTGCAGTAATTGCATTACAGTAATGTAATGAAATCAGAAATGTGCCACTGTATAGGTCCCTTTCCTGAACTCACCACCATCTCCTTCAGCATCAAAACCTCCTGCTCAGCTCTTCTCTGGAGTTCATATTTTGTCCCACTTTCTGGGGCTGCAGGCAATACACTGTGTGGTAGGACTGACCATGATAACAAGTACGGGACAGGAAGTAGCCACAAACCCAAGTCTCACAGAGTACTATGCAGGAACAAGCTGGCTGCAGAGAATTATGATGGACATGTGCAGGAAGGACTCAAGGAAGAAAGGAACAAACAGCAAGGATAGGGAGAGTTCCAGAGCGAATTGCAAAGTTTTCAACAACCAACCCTTTCCTCAGTTCCAAGAGTACAAAGAGGAGGCAGAAATCTGAGAAAGACATAAGAGGAAAGAAGAATATCCTCAGCTCTGTAAAGTTCATAGACTTTCCCCATACTCCTGTATTTGAAATTTGCTTGCTACAGTGTTCTCTCTGATAAGTAATTCTTGCTTAGGAAGATTGAGAATGGTCCTCAGTAACACATGTGAGTCAAAAGTTTCTGTGCACACAGCTGAACACACAGACAATGGTTATCTTTACTTAATCCCTGCTGGGATTCCAGATGTTCTAGATGTTTGTGCCCTTATGCATCCAAACAGACTGGTTGCCACTTGGCATGATGCTAGGATAAGCCTTAAAGCAGGTATATTTACAAGCATATTTAACGCTTTCTACCAAGATTTTGAAAATAGACATTTGAAACTCCAAGCAATCATATTTTTATTGCCTGTTTGGTTGGTTACCACATAATTTTCTTATTCCATACCTATAACTGGTAAGCCCCACAGAGCCATCTATTATCCCAGCAGAGTACCAGATTTAAGATCAAAAGAGAATCACTGAGTACATGACCTAAAAACAAGGTCACACATCCTCATGTATGGATATCCAATTTTAAGAGATAAAGGCACTCAAGGCAGCTCAATGTTCTGTTACAGAAATCTCTGTTTACAATTAGATACAATAGGAAAATTCACAAGTCAGCTTTTCTTCTGGAAAAAAGGCTCCCTTAGGGTACTCTGAAATACACTGAGATGAAAAGATGGGATTCTTGTCATGAATGTCTCAAGAGTTTTTATGTTATCTTTGTATTATTATACTGCTTTCATATTACTTGTTACTCATTCAGTTAAGTGAGTTGTTATACATAGCATTTTACATGGCATTAAACATGAAAGAGTTTCTGTCTACACAGGCAGTTCCTGCAAGAAAACTAGTCTTAAATATAATTTCATGGTCTTTCTTCTCAGTTCTTACCCCTCTCCATTATAACAAAAACATTTGATTAAGCTGAATCCAAATGCCATGGCAGGTCCTCTTGGATAATAAATATCCCAATTTCTGGGCAAAGCAGATCTAGCAGTGAAATGCTGGAAGATACATCCCTGTCCACCACTCCTTCAAATTCATTATTTGACTAAAGTCAAATTTTGTACTGTGGATGCCACTTCTTCACAACAGCAAACCCCAGTGGCAAGCCCACCACAAAGTGGCAATGCTCATGTCAAGCACTCACTTTCTGGTCATTCACAGTAGTATGTAGTCCTTCTCCTCTCAGGGAAACCTGAATGAAACACCAGATGGAAACCCAAGGCTGTTCAATAATGGTCCTGCTTCTTGTGCAGTTACTTACCTTCATGCACAGCAAGGGCGGGTTAAGGTGTTTAAGCTTACAACCCTCACTTCATGTCTTTTTGCCTTTAGGCACCTTTGATGAAAAATAACCAGCAGAATCTACTCTCTCCCAATTCATTGAGGAGGACACACATGGTTCTCAAAATTGTATATAAAGATATTCACAGCCACACTTTCTCAAAATACATAGTTTATGTGCAGCAATAACTGTTAATGAAGTAACATCAGTTATTCACAGATGCATGGGTTTGAGCATCTGGGGAACAAAACTACCTCTAAAAATAACACCCAGGGTTCTCCTAGAACAGGTTTGTTGAATGTGTGGAGGGAGGATGGTCTTTTTCTACCCAAACAACCAACTTTCCATCTCAGAAAGTCCGCATTACTTGTCCAATACAAAATGATTCAGTCAGAAAAGTGCCAGTGGAATTGCACTACAATAAAGAAGTTCATCAGAGGATATTCTGAAGTTAAAGCCTTTGTTAAGGAAGCAGGTAGTAAAGGCAACTGAATGCAACACCATTCTGGACTGGTAGCACTGTTCAACACGGCTATCTAGCATCCAGTCCAGAACAGAGGCAGCACTATGCTCATATCAGTTCAGAGAACATTTACAGAGAGATGGAGCCACCTTTGACCCTAGCCCTCTCTCTCCGGGCCTCAGCACTGCTTTCTTGATGCTCCTCCACATTCTTCTACACCGAATTTTTATGCAGAACTTTGTACGTGTTCTTTCTTCTGCACGAGATGCAGGATAATGCCTGCTTTTCCTCAAAACTCCCTCTTCAATCACACAAGACAGAGGTACGTGGAGAGCAGGAGCATTGTTGTGACAGCTGCTTGGAGCAGCATTCACATTTTATTATTTGCACCTGATAGCCTGTGTACTGTTGGAGGAGCTCTGTCTCATTTTTACTGTCTATTCTGATGAACAACTTAATACCTAAAAACCCCTGCAATGGCCCAGGGTCTGTGTGGCACTTGAGACTGTGCAACCAGGGAGCCAAAGGATGGGCCATGCTCTAATCTTTGTTGCAAATGGAGCACACACATTAGCAGGCATCCTCTTCACTGGCTAAGTGAGGTGACAGTGCACTTCTTAGAAGTCATGGGCCTGACCCCGAGCTGTCAAAACACCTGCAACACCCATCCTGGGGTAAGAGAATAAATGTGAGGAATAAAATAGAGCAGGATGAAAAATGCCCTTGAAATCTTCCTAGTGCTTCTCTCAAGAGTGCTGAAGGAAGGAACAGAACATTTTGATCTTCACCATTTTCATTCCAAGGTTTGGTTCCCCTGGCTCATTAGCAGCCTTTGGACATCTCTGCCACGTGATCCAGGCAGTACAAGCCCCTTTGCGAATTCTCACATGAGTGGGTTTAATCTGCTTTTGTAAATTATATAAGCTGAAATGATGAATACTAAAGCGGAGAAATAGCAGTCTTCAAATCTTTGCAAAGTGCTCATATCAGACAGCACAAACTCACCTCTAGGTACTGGGCATTTCAAGCAAACTACCTCTGTAGCAGCAGTCAGCCCCAAAACTGTCCTGGAAAGTTTGTTTCCTCCTTAAAAGCAGCAAGTGTTGGACTCCACTCTAAACTGGAAAATAAACTGTGTTGGGAGATGTTGCAGCCCAGAAGCTCTCTTGTGTTTGTCAATATTTTCATCCTCTGAGCCTGCCACGTTCTCTTCAGAAAAACTGTAGTGTATCTCCAGCACTGCAAAGTTTGAACTTGGCTCCACGTTGAACAAATGTTCCTGAAGTTCAGAACTCTTTCAAGCCAGTTTATTTCCTCTGAGAACATCTTTAATGAAGTACTTATTTATATTTTCCTTGAAGAAGAAATATCTGATTTTATCTGTTATTTTTCATTTTAGTAGGAGATTTGCGTTTGCTTCCACAAGTGTGTGTCTTTGACCTGTAATAAAATCTGTACTGAAGTAATGGCTAACACTGAAGAAATAATTATTCCAGTAAATCCAAGGGAGGGTACAAACAACTACATCCCTCTGACCTTTCTGTGCCTCTTTTCAGAAACAAACATGTACTTTGAGCAAAAGAACAAAATTTCTGGTGCTATGGTTCTGCAGGGCCATAGCAGAGTGCTGCCTATATCCACATAATTAGAAGGGAGGTTAATGAATTTCTAAAGCACATGTTTCCAGTGGATAAATCAAATAGAAAGCATATTTAAGTGGCCTAACAGTTTATCAAATGAGATTATAATAGACACTTTGCACCTTGCCAAGTGTTATTTCAAGACAAATTGATGGAACCCTTTGCCTCTGGAAAGTCCATTAGTAAAAAAAGGGCTATAATCTATATTGAGGAAAACCAGTGTGAGCCATCATTTCTTTTGGTCTGAATATTTTCTCCCTTTTCTTTTGGTCTGAGTATTTTCTCCTTTTTTTCCTTTTCTATCCCTTGACATTTTATATTTTCTCTTTGATTTTCTAGGAAAAATAGAGCTCAGCCTCAGCCATCCGTTCAGATACACATTTTCTAACACTCATTGCTGTATTGGAGATTTCATTCTTTTTCTCAGCTTCACCACAGTGTTTGAGGGGACATTTCCATGGAGAGGAGCTGCTTTCCTTGTGCAGGATTCAGAAGATGATGTAGGAATAATTAGTCTGCTGCATAACTTTCAAATGCTGCTGTCCCGGGGAGAGAAGTGGAGAGACACCACACCACCCATGCAGATTGCCAGTACCTAGAGCAGGTTCCTTCATGTGCCTGTGAAGAATCTGGCCCCCTGCCAAGGGCTGGAGATGGCCTTGCTGAAGAAGAGGAAAGTACACATTTCCAGGGAGGCCACTCACCCACCAGCGTGCAAAGACAGCTCCAACACTGCTGATCTTCACAGACACCTGGACATTTGATATCCGTTTCAGTATCACATTTTAACCAGAATATATTAGCAAAGGAGGTTAGAGTTTTTCTGTCTAAGCTATGATGTCTATGCACCTTATTTTGCTGGGGGAGGATACGGTTTCTTATTGTTTCAGAGGATAAGGACATCTTTTGAAAGCTTACGAGTACCAACCTGCAATGGTGATACTGTTGGTAATAGTGTTGGGGCAGAATCTTAATAGTAAGGGGGAAATCTCTCATTATTGTTCTCTCTAGCATGACTTTCAACTATATATTAAAAAAAATAGAAAACTGATTATATGAAGAAAGCAGACAGTACTGTTTGCTGTTCCTGTGGTGCTTACAAGTCTCAAATATGTGGAAATCTGGTTTTACCAGAACAAGACACCAAGAAGGTGCAGTAATTTCATCATCTTGCTAAAATCTGTGTCTTGATTGCAGTTGTAGTACATATACCAAAGTCTCAATATGCAGATATTTTTTTCAAGTTCATCAGAAAGGTCTGTCAAAAAAACAACTACTGCCTTAAGTGCCCAATTCTCCTTCTTCTCTAAATACTGCTTGTCTTCTTACACATATTTGTCTAAATGCACCTCTGTCATTTGTATTAAGGCCCTAAACATTACTTAGTCTCATCTTGCTTCTTCCACTTAGGTACAGAACATGTTTTAAACCTAAACTGATGCCTTTATTACACCTCTTTCTTTCTGCTTCTTGTAGCAGTTTCAGATAATCATCTTCCAATAACTGCAACAGGGAGAAAGAACATAAAACAATTCCAACACTCGTGTAATTTTCTTGGGCTGAAAAGTCATAAAATCACATAATACCAGGTCGGAAAGGGACCTCAAGGATCACTTGGTCCAACCATTCTCAGCAAAATCGTCGAGATGGCCCAACACCTTGTCAGGCTGAATCTAAAAGTGTCCTATGTGGGGAATCCACCACTTCCCTGGAGAGATTGCTCCAATGACTGATGGTTCTCCTAGTGTCAAATTTTCCTTATGTCTAGTTGGAGGAGTAACTCATACCCATTATCCCTCATCTTTTCCATATGACTCCTTGCAAAAATGGAGTCTTCATCTTTTTGGTAGCCACCTTTTAAAGATTGCAACATGGTGATAAGATCTTCCCTAATCCTTCTCTTCTCAAGGCTGAACAAAGTAATTTCAAAAGTCTTTCAGAAAATCCCATTAAAAGAAGGTAAAGCAAATCTCCTGCCAGGAAAAGGCAGACTTTGTTGTATCTAAACACACTGTTGAAAATCACTAATTAATGGAGAAAATGCATTTCAGAGGCACTATGATCTGTAGGTCCAGATTAATTAGGATAACATTTTAATTATCCAACATGCCACCAATTGAAATTAAAATCATCAAAAGTGGGTGCATGTAAGCTCAGCAATTACCTCAAACACATTTTCTTCTGCTTGTATTAAGGCCATAAGTAAACTTAATGCAATTGCAATTCTTTTCTGCAAGGCCTAAAGCCTCCTCAGTTAAGCAAAGTGATTCCCGGAAGCACACCCTGAGGAGAAGGGACTCTGCAGAATATTTCTCCCCCAGATTAGAAGAGGTGACTCAGATCTCTTAAAAACTCTTGTCTCTCTTAATCTTCATGCCAATCAGGGGTGAAAATAAGAGGGAAATCATTTACTCTCAACTTCTGTGAATTGCTCTTCCAGTGTTTCATTTTCCTTCTTATACTCAAAACTGATTTTTGTACTTTCTCCAAGCACCCTGAGTAAGCTCACACAACATATTTTCAGGGCCATCAGAATTCCTTTTTTGTCTTCTCTGATCAATTTTTGCAGCACTCCAAGAGTAGCTTCCCCTTTTGTGCCTTGTCTCTCTTTTGAGATTAGCTTTTCTTCAGGTTGGCAGGACCTCCTATCACAGAAGCAATATCAGCACCAAAGCTATTAATCAAGGCTCTGCCACAGGTAGGAGTAGATATTAGGCTGTAACTAAAGGCAGTCAGAAAAACGAGGTTATTTTATTAGCAAATTTCAGATAAAGGCTGGACATCAGTCAACTGGATAACTACAATTCCTTCTGGCTTCAAAATTACAGAGTAAACCAGCTTTTTTTTTTAAAAAGAATCTGGGTCCAGCAGCACTGTGGGAAGAGTATGATGATGGAATATGTACCTGGAAGTGGTAATTTTCATTATATGGTTCTGCCTGTACCACCACATACATCATCGATTTCTGCCTTAAGTCTTAGAGTTCTCTTGCCTCACTTGCTTGGCATGTACAGCAGTTTCCCCAGAATTTTCCAGCCATTTTCTCTTCAGCTCTGAGCCAGTGGGTGCTGGAGCTAGGGGTGATGAAGCTTTCCACCACTGGAAACCCCACCGGCAATATTTTAACCCCAGCCTAATTCCTTTCTTGAGCTCAAACATGCCAAGGAACAGAGTCATTATGAAAGTGATGCTGGTGAGATCTGTTGTCATAAAATTGAAACCCCCACACAGGAACTTAGTAATTAAGGAAGAAACATAGGCAATGAGCCATTACTTTTGGTGCCGTGGGAGTTTTAGGATAGTACGTTTTCAATAACTCATCAAAATAACACATGTCCTTTGACATGACCTTAGCAGCCAGAGGAAGCAGAATAACATATGGCCACTGTTTTAAGAGAGTCATGTAATTAAGTCCATGCCTTTGATACCATATACATAGAGCCTTCAGGAATGCCTACAAAGTAGTCTTCAAATATCTCAGTTGCTTGCAGGTTTGGCCAGTAGTGGGGTTGAGAGAGTATCCCTGATACACACACACACACACACACACATGCACACACAGAGGACACTGATGTGGGCTGCCAGGCAGACTGCCACAGACAACACAGTCCTTGCCAAGCAAACATCAGCAATGTGCATATTACAGGCACAGATGGCTCAGTCCCATCCCTCTCCTCAAGCTGGTCAGGACTGAAAACAGTAGTGAAAATACACATGCCTTTGGTGTCCAAGTTCACAGGAATGTCTACATCCACTGAATCCTCAAATGTCTGCAGAACATCCCTCAACGTTCATGCTCAAACCTGGGCTCCCTTTAGCTTGTTTGTGGGTCTCTTTCTTCCCACCCAGTGGCTCACCCAGCTTTATGCACACCAGCCAAAGAGATGCACATATTCACACACTCATCTCCTGGACACTCCACACCTGCTGGGCCCTCAAATACCAGGACAGTCTCTCAGTCCTCCTAACATCCATGCAAGACAGGACCCCATACCCAGCCACCAACTCAGACCTCAAATCTTGCCAGAGGTAGGTCTCCTCCAGCTAGCCCAGTTCAAAGTTTTCTGGCAAACATATGCATGTATACACACAGGATTCAATTCACCACAGAAATATTTGCACACTCAGATTTTTCAGGTTACTAGCATTTAGATCTCTCATACACAGTTGCTGACACCTAGACCTCCTCAATCCTTCTCCAGATGCTGGCACTTGGACCTTGCAGCTTTCACAAACAGCATAGCGAGACTACAAAGAATGGTTCGAGAAAGGATTTAATACAAAAATGGGACAGGAATGCTGGCCAGGGTGAGGCCTCATTGTCTCATGCTTGTTTCTCAGCCATTTACCTTGATCTATCCCCTTCCCCTAAACTTCCCATAATAAATGTTATGTAATAATGCCACAAACATCTTCAGATATCCCATAGTAAGTTTTACATAGGCTCAAAATTGCTCTCACATACCAAACAACACTTGCAATAATTGTGGTTTTCCTCTCTTATCAGTTACAATGCTGAGGCTGATACCTTAAAGGCTGTGCCTGAGTAGGTCCTTTATTGGCCCATTTATCAGCAAACAGATTTTTTGTCTTAACAGGATTGCATTGGCTTGAGTTCCAATTCTCTCTGTCTCACCAAAGGAGGGAATACATTTTCTAAGCAAAACGCTTTGGGTATATGTAGTTGAAAGTTGTGTATTTGCCAGCCTGTCTCATGCTCAAATCTGAAAGAATTGAAAACAGACAACAATCATCTTGAATACAAGTATCCATAATCCCAACTGTAGCATAACAGGAAAAGGTATCTTTTTGTGTCTCAGTTTCCTATCCCTAAATAAAAGGCTGACAGTCTTTCCTTTCCCTTATGATGTACTTGGAACATAAATTGTTCCTGCTCTGTATATCCACAGGATTTCTTTTCTGATCCTCTTGGAGACCCAAGTAGTAATAAAATAATATTTTTTTCTTTGTTATTCAAAATCACTTTTGTTTCATCAAAGAAATAAGTATTAGACAATAAAAGCATCATGCTAATGGAAAAGTGAGTTAGCAGTCTGAAATCAATATAATCAGGAATGAGCAAGCTAAGAAACATCACTGCATGTCATTTACAAAGTCCTGAGCCATTCTACCAGAATAAAGTTATTAAAAAAAATACCCAACAAAACACAAGGATACAGAAAGATTATTCTGCTATAATTGCAACTGCAATAGCAGTCAGGATTCATATAGCAATATATAATCTTCTCAAGCTTAGGGAAATATCTGTGTCACTTTTTGTGGAGAACAGATGCCACACTGTGGGCTGTTCAGTCTGGAGCCAGGGGGTCTTCTCAGTCCTTTGGACAATAGTTTATAAAAAAAGAGACTTTTTTGCTAATATGGGCTGGCATGAATCCATAACCAGACTCTCAGCCTTTACAGCTGTATGTTATTTTTATTAAATCTTTTATTTCCTGATGCTCTTGCAGTGCATCCAGAAATATGAGCCATAAGGAACACTAGATCCTCCAAAGATACATATCCTATCTGAAATAATAGGTTCACTGTCAGCATAAAAGCCCAGAACTCCATGCCAGTAATTCCTCTTCTTCGTTGTGCTCAGCATGAATACAGAGACCAGAGCTACTCTGCCCTTGGGATTTCTGATGACTTGACTGAGAATATCAGATCATGTGTTACCCACTACAGTGTGAAGCAAGAGATCTCACCTGTTCAGGGCCCTGTACCAAGAAAAGAAAAAAAAAAGTCCTTAAATGGTTCATAAAAGTCAGCAAAAATTAAAGATAGAGGGGCTTAACTAGCCAGAGGGAGAGGCTACTGCTGTAACATAGGGAATGGAATATGTAGCACCATTTGTGCAAGAAGAACATGAGAGCTGGGCCTTAGCAGAATACATGTTTAAATTTAACCTAATTAGGGAAAGGAAAGAAAAAATCAGGTATGCTGCTCTTCTCATGTTCCTTTCATTAAGAGCAAGGGGACAAGGAGAAAGAGGGGTGTGATTGCTTCCGTGAATCTACATCCTTCTTTATTTTCTATCACCTCTTCTATGTTATCATCTTGCTTTCATGTGAAAGGCAGCAAAACTACACTCCAGAAGCATCACGTGTTGCTACACATGATGCCTCATCCCATCTTGAGCAAAATGGTCTTTTGAGGCCCTTCATCTTGACTGAGGATTTGAATACAAGATCAAAATAATTCCTGTTCTGCCAAAATTACCTCCTTGCTGTTCTTCACATTTTCAGGGTTGTGCTAAGGTTTTACAAATCATACATCATAACAACCACATGACATTTAATAGCATCATACTGATCATCTGGATCTCAGCACTATGTGACACCAAAGACACATGTTGAACAGTGGAATGTATGACCATTTCAGGGTTTCATTATCCTCATAGGTTACTTATGGAAGTATTACACAGGAGTTACAGAACCATGAAAATTCCACATATATCACATCTATTGCTTCCTCTGTAGACCATTCAAAAAACCCCCCAAAAACCAAAAAAAAAACCCCAAAACAAAAACACAAAACTAAAAAGCTGTCACAAAGAATTATCAAAATCCTTTCTTGTTTGTTTTTTCTTACCCATGTATCTCACCCTTAGATATTTACTTGATTTTTTTTCCAGTTCCAAGGTACAAGTTAGAAGAGCATAAGTTCCTGGGTTCTTTTTAATGTGCTTTTAGAAAAATATTTCTCTTCTGCAAGTCCTATGAGATGTTGTCCAATCCCTTTGACTTCTGAAATATAACCAGTGGTTTATATGAAAACGTATCCCCAGCTTTTGGGGGGTGGTCTCAGTTAAGATCTGGTGGCTTCAGAAAGAGGACTCCTCACTAGAACTTCAAAATATATTAACAAACATTTAACATTCAATATGTGAAACATTGGGGCGGTCCCGTGGTGTAAAGAAGAGCACTCTGGACTCTGAATCCCAAGGACCTGAGTTCCAGTCTCAGTGGGACCGTCCCCTGGCAGTTCAATGCCTCCCTGCCATCCCATCCCGTCACATCTCGGATGCTCAGCAGGGTCAGCCCCGGTTAGTACCGGGTGCTGTGACAGTCCCGAAGACTTCACTGTCTCTGTCCAAGCTCGCTCGGCCATGGCAGATGGACCTCAGGACTGAAACGGTGGGGCCAGTTCTGCGCACGCTGTGCCTCACCTAAAAAATCCACTGTGCAGGCTGGAAGGGCACACCCACATGGGGAAAGCCCTTCCCAAATCTTCGTTCACAGTCTGGCCATACATACATGCATGTGAAACATTAAACTTTCCCACCTTTAATAAGACACAATTTGGCCAATATCTTAGAAGAAGAAAATTCAATACTGTTCTGATGGCTGCTGTAAGACTAACTGTAGAAAAGTTATATTTGATAGAATATAACTCCCATATAGAAGTAAAAAATAATGATGACCATTTGCTGCATTAAAATATAGGCTACAATCCAGCCTTCCTGAATTCAAGTTTCTACAATGCAGGTGTCTATGTGTGAGGTAGGTGTCCGAGTTCCCATTACAGCTCATGGAGAGCCAGGCAGGACATGGCTTGGAGTACACTGACTCATCCCAAAAACACCACCCACACTCAACAGACTGAATCACTCTCAATTCCACTTACTATACTGACTATAAAAGGAGTTTAGACATTTTCCCTATTCTGGTGCTAAATTACCCCTCTTAACTTAAGGTGAGATATACTCTACTCCTTGCATCTCACCACTGAGTAGTGAAAAGTGTGCAATTTTTGATGCATTTCTTAATCAAACTGCAGAATTAATTTCCAAGCAAACTCTGATGGTTATAGAAGAATCAAAGGGCTGAGGATTGCTAGCCAGCCAGGGTAACATTGCCTTCAGTGGCTCCTCAGAGGAGGAGAGGTAAATTGGTCAATGTGAAAACTGAATCCAAGGGGTCTTGCTTGAAATCCATCCACAATCCACAATTGCATATCAGGTTCTCTTCCATAGAATGCTGATGGACATTTCAAAGATATTTCTTTCCACACACGAACAAAGTTTCAAGCATTTCTGTGATTTAGTTGGGAACAAACCTAGGCAATGACTGAGGTGCTCAGAACTTCACTACCTCTTGCTGAGGCTACCTTGGAAAGAATACAAAACTTTTGTCAGCACAGAAGCAATTTCTCCTCTCAGAGGATTTGTTTCCAACAGAAGGGAGAGAGATGCTTGAATATGCAGATACAGAACCACCGCTCAGTTTTGTTAAATCCCAAGGGACATTTTTCGGTGATGCTACAAAACTTCTCAAAGGTGACAAGAAAATGCTGCGGGACTCCTGTCTGCCCATGGTAGTTATTAAGCATAAACTGAATGTCACAGGTGAGACTTTTTTCCCAGCAGTAGTAGAGTACTGTGGAAAGGGGAAAATTTTCATAAAATTGCAGTTATTGGAATATATCCTTTTGGAAACAGCTGTGGATTACTTGATTATAAGAAGAGAGCATACAGATGGCTTTCTGAATCTGAACATTTTGCTTCTTGCAGCAATGTATTTTATCTACTTCAGGGAATTTGGGATGAAAAAAGGAGCCTTATGACCACAGGAGGGTGCAAAATTATCCAGCACAATGAGCAGGTTTTGTGCACTTCAAAACAACCTTTCTGCTGCACAAACCCCAAGAGGATAGTGAAAATTATACTCTCTTTCTTGGCAGCAAAGCTGTATCTGAAAGAACTTTTTCACAGATGAATTTTATTTGGACTGCATAATGACAGAAAAACCAAAGTAGAATTACTGCAAGCTTTGCTTAGAGGAAAAGGCAACTTTTTAAGGAAGTGTGAAGATTCCCATAAAGAGAATATAAAAAATGTATTCTCTTTGAAAGTTTGGTTGCCTTTTTTTTTTTGAAAAGTCTTTGAGAGTAGGAACAAAATTATGGGCCATAGGTCTAGGCAATTTTACATATACTATATTTGGATGTATCTGTAAATATTTATTAGTCTGCAGTAGTAGTATTTTCACATCTCCCCCAAATATTCTACAGCATCCAGATAGTTTCTTGCTGATTTTTCAGAGATTGACATGCATGTAAGTTATTGAACATTTTGTTCTACCTCTTCTTTCCTTATTCATGACAACAATTTTCTCCTTTTAAAACTTAATTGTGTTTAGAGTCTGGTCAAAATTATTATTTTTTTGTGCAGTTGGAAGTCAAAATTACTTCATATCTTTTTTGCACCATCAGTTGACATTCTTCCTAACTCAGGAATGTTGCATTGATTTCATTGGCTTCCTCTTAGCACAGGTGCAAAAGGTTCTCTCCATGTCTCCCATGACCCTACAGGTCACTAGATTCACTTCACATCTTAGCCATTCTGATTTTATCCCTAGACATTCCTATGTCCTTATATAGATCTCTAGTAATTTTACCTTCCCTAATTTTGATTGGCATATCATCCCTCTGATCAAACATTGCCCTGTGCTGACCACATCTACACAGGAGGGACTGCACAGTGTTAAGTGGAAGCCCCACTACCAGCTTTAATCTTTGTGGGTCCTTCCTCCTTAGCAAACTGGGAGTGAAAAGTAGGACCTTTCCCCTGCTTTGTGGGTTTTTGGGATTTGGCGCTTTTTAACACTTTGTGACTCCTTATAATTATGTGACTGGGCAAGAGCCAGCACAACAATGGATTCAGCCTGTAGCATGCTGATAGCAATACAACACAATATTCACAATGCAATACCATCTGCTTAAATTCTAAATCATAATGTATTTTTTGTATTTGAGAAACAGTTTCAAACTGCCAATGCTAATACTATTTCTTTCCCATTATAATGAGTAGAAAAATGTATCAGAGACTATGACAGTACCATTCTTCTAACAGCTCTCAGTCTTCACTGCTGCAGATTCTTGACTTTTCTAAGCAACCAAATCTTCCAAAGGTCAAACACTATATTTGCTAACTTTGAGTCTAAAACATTCTTTCCCACCTCCAAACTCTGTTTACACATATTTATATTCTTTGTATATTTGTTTTAAATAATAATCCATTAGGAAGACATACTAGATAAGGATCAACTCCATTAGGAAGACATACTACATAAGGATCAACTCCCTCTTTATGCCTACTTATTGCATGGGCCACTCATGGCTGCTAGAGTGAAATATAGGCTAACATCTGGCCAATACAAGCAATAATCTAGGAGCTGGCCCTCAGATATAGGGAGGCCAGGGATCTGTGTCCCAACATGGTCATAAGTAGGATTTTGCCCACAACTGTGACTGCTCACTACGTTTACTGCAGAAGAGAACTCTCTGTCTTCAAATGGAGGCTATGAATCAGTGGGAGAGTCAGACTTTATATCTCCAAATAAAATAAAACTCGGAATTAATTCATTTCTTTAATCAAAGAATTGAAAGGAATCGAAATTTTCTGCTAGGCATGCTGTCAAACTGACAAAGTGACTCAGCGAGCAGAATAATTGGTCTGTAATGTGATTATATTTGGGGATTCAGGTTGGGGTTTAGACATGCTGTTAAAGACTAAACTGAAATAACAGATTTAACACAAAGTTGTCAGGCCTGTAGTTTTAAAAGGTCCTGCTGTCAGTCATTAAACAAGTGGAAACTCAGTACAAAAAATAATTGGCTGCTCTGTCACCATACTGGGGTTTCATTAGTAAATATCCTTAATAAGCTGATCCAGATGCAAAATGCTCCCTGAGAAGGTGAGCGATAGTTTTTAGATTATTCCCCAAGATCTCAAGGTTCTCCCTTCAGAAAAGGGAGATGACCAGTAACCTCATCTCCAATAAACAGATCCCTGAGACCCCACCTCTTAGGGAAGAGAACAGTATAGGTCTCTGAGAAGTGCCCAGGATCAGGCAGTGCCAATCTACCTAAGAGGCAACCACACACAGAGAAGCTCAGCACAACAGCACGCAGGAGAAGCACCTTTGTTGGCACCCTCAACTTAGCAGATGCTCTAGGACATGTTTTACAGAGGAAAAAGAAAAAAAAAGAAAACCAACAACAAAAACATGCAATGAAACCTGCATAGCCAGAAATCATCTAAAACACATCAACCAGAAGTTGCACAAAGATGTGTAACCCAAATAATGCATATGGGCTAATTTAAGAAAATGAAATATCCCAATTTGATTGTCCTAAATAATGCAGCCACATCTGTGAAACACCATAGGACTGTAGCATGAGAACTGAGGAATCATCTGATGATAAATGCAAAGGAAACCATATGAGTAGCAGAGAAACAAAGATTTCTTTTAACAAAAGATTTTATTAAAAGGAGTTGTATTGTTACTAGCAACATACTGGTTAATGACACAGTCTTTTATGCAGGGGACCCTAAGATAGAGTTTTACAGTTAAAGGAAATTAATTGCTGGATGTTTAAGGTTGCTGACAATTTTTTTCCCAAAGTAATCCCACTGAATTTGGTCTCCTTTTGTGTAAAACTGATTCCTGGATTATTTGTTTCCTGTGAAACACCAAAACAAGGTTCCAGAAAGAGATGGGAGATGTTCTGCATCTATAAGTGACACTGGAAACCTGTACAGATGCTTTTTTTTCACCCACAGTCATGGTTAGCAGTTGCCTGACTTCTTGCCTCATTGTATTATGACTCATACTCTATTCCCAAGCAGCATCTGTTCTGCAAGAAAAAACTCCAATATACCATTTTCTCTTGTTTTTTTCCTGTAAAATTGCAATTGTTTACAGTTTTCCTGAATCTCTGCTAATCTGTTTTTGTTTAGACTTGTTATGTAAATGACTTGTAATATGGATAGTTAAGAGCAATATTAGTGGATTGGTCCCCTAGAGTTGGTGACAAAAATATCCCTTTCCTAATCCTACACTCCTGTGACAAAATAACAACTGTCAAACAAAACAGTGTGCAGATTTCCTAGAAAACACAGGCCATAGGCAATGAGGATGACTTAGTGCACTCCATTGCTCCAAAACAGAATCATACCACATTTGCAAGATGTGGTATGATTCTGATCAGATCCAGATCCCAGAGCTCCAGATCCCAGATCCCAGAGCTGTGGAGCCCAGAGCAGGGTATGCTACTGCACCTCAGGCACTGCCATAACTGGCTGGAGAAGACATCACACATTCAGATATGCTGGTCTAACATTCCCTAAACAAATTAAGGATGCTGCAACTATTGTCAGTGCTACCTGTGTGAGTTGTAACAGGCCATGTATTTGCAATTTTGCTCATCCTTCAGCATCTTGATTCAAACCCTTTCAATGTTTCTCCCAAATTAAAAAACCTCTTTTTTTCATCATCTTGAATGCAAACGTGACCCTGATAATTTCATTGTTTCTGCACTTTGTGCTATTCCCTGCAGAGCCCTTGCAGACAAAAGTGGCAGACACCAGTGGGAAGGCAATGTTGCCACTGATATCTGATCTTCAACGTAAATGAAGCCTGGTTCTGTCCCTAGATGGCCAAACAACTTGCAAACTACCCCCTTCCTTTTAGTTTAGATTATATGTTTTGACATCTCTGATACCTTAAAAAAGGCATTAATGTTTAAATCAGCAATTCACTGAAACCAAGCATGATAAAGAAGCTTGAAGATGGGATTGGAGAAGTGAGCATCCTAATGGCACAGTAAATGCACATACTGTGCAACTCTACTGTGAATCAAGCGCTAGAAAATGGTGAATTGGAATCACAGAATGGTTTGGGTTGGAAGCAACCTTAAAGATCATCTTCTTCCAGCCCCTCTACCATGTGCAGGGCTGCACCCACTAGACCATGCTGCCCAGCGCACCATCCAACTGGGCCCTGAATATTTTCACAGGTGACTGCTACTTCCCCAGGAAACCTGTTGCAGTGTCTTACCATGCTCACAGTAAAGAATTTCTTCCTAATAGATAATCTAAGCCTACTCTCAGTTTCAATCCATTCCTCCTTGTCCTATCACTACATGTAAAAAATCCCTCTTCAGCTCTCTTGTAGGCTCCCTTTAGATACTGGAAGATGCTATAACACCTCTCTGGAGCCTTCTCTTCTCTAGTTGAACAACAGCTCTCTCAGCCTGCCTTCATCAGAGAGGTGCTCCAGCTCTCTGATCATCTTCAAGGCCTCCTCTAGACCCACTTCAACAGGTTCATGTCCTTCCTGTGCTGGGGACTCAAGAGCTGGATGCACTCCAGGTGGAGTCTCACAAGGGCAGAGTAGAGGGGCAGAATCCCCTCCCTCACCCTGCTGGCCACACTGCTGGGGATGCAGCCCAGGACACAATTGGCTTTCTGGGCTGCAAGTGCACTTTGTCCACTCATGTCCAGCTTCTCATCCACTGGCACCCCCAAGTCCTTCTCACCAGGGCTACTCTCAGTGACTTATTCTACCAGTCTATGCTCATGTCTGGGAATGCCCTAACCCTGGTGCAGCACCTTGCATTTAGATTTGTTGAACTTCATGATCTTCTCATGGGCCCACTTCTCAAGTTTGTCCAGCCCCTGTGGATGGCATCCTGTCCTTTGTTGTGTCAACTGCACTACCCAGCTTACAACCCTCTTGCACATCCTCACTTTTCATCATTAAAAGACAATCCAAGGTTTCTAGCACTGCTGTTTTGTTGGGTAGGGACTCACTGACCTTTTTTAACTTAATTATTTAATACACCAGAATCATATTACTGTTCTCATCTACCCGTATTCCTGTTTGATTGGTATAAAAAATATACTAAGGAAGAAAACCACACTGTTTAACTACAAGACGTTCCTTGTTTTTTATTAGCGGAGAGGAAGACAACAAAATTATCGCACAGCAGTTCCCATCGAGATTTGATTTGGAAGCTCTGCACAGAAGCTAAAAATACATGACTGTGCAGTCATAACTCATTTTAAACAGTGTTCATGGGGGAAAAAAAAAAAGACTTCAAGGATTATGTTTTCAACTGAAGTGAATGGGACCTCTGGGGTGCATAAGGAGCTGGGATATGAGAGCACCTTCTAGGTGCTCTAAGCAACCCAAATCCCAAGCACTGGGTTGGAGCAGTGAATGTGCAGAGACGTGGGAGTAAATTCACTCAGTCCAAAGGGACAGTAGATTCACAGCTGGCAGAGGGAGCTGTGTTTGCCAAAGCTTTCAGACATACACAGTTAATGTTTGCAAAGATCTGTAAAGATCAAGGTCCTAAGGATTAAGATTTCCTTGGAGGACGCTATTTTTTCCCCAGTTATAAAAAAATTTTTTAAAGGTTTCATATTTCGTAGGAAATTTAAAATGCTATTTATCCACAGTCTTCCAGACAGCTATATACAGAGCCAAGAACTCGCGGGTGAGATAAATTCCCTATCATCTGTTTCTGTTCTGATACTGGTCAAAATATATTTGCTCTAAAGAGAAAATAACTCAAAAGCTTCCCACAGAAGGCTACATATCAATAAAAGTGGGGAGCTGGTGGACAGATATCTCTTGAGAAGCAATAAACAAATTCTCTGCCCACTCTATCTTCTAAAGCATATGAAGCTGTTTAGGGCTTTTGAAATTCTGAATCGATGTTATAATGACAGATGACATTTTCCCCAGAGTTTCTAGGAATGACCAGTAGTATATACTTATTCAACCAAACTGTCTGTAAATCACTGCAAGAACACACAGCACATAATTTAAACCAAGTCTCTCAAAACTCCTGCTGGGTGGTCACCCTCTTGTTATCTGTCCAGGGCAAAGAGCAAAGCTTGCACTGATTTATATCAGTCACCAACACAGTGCTGATAGCACACTAAAGTTTCAGACATTTCTGAGCAGTGTTTGCACAGCATCAAGGCCTTCCCTGTTTCTCCCTCTGTTCCCACAGCACTGGGAGCGTGCAAGAGCATGGGAGGGGCATAGCATCATAGGCAGATGATGTAAATGGGAATGGTATCACAGCAATGTCTGATTTTCAGCCCATTTCTACCCATGGAAAAACAGGATATAATCCTGGAGTGCATTTCCATCTCACCTTTCCCAGATGATACAAGTTTCTGACTCTGGTAAAGTAACCCCTCCTATTGCATTTGCTGCTTGAAATGACCATAGCACCCAGATCCATAGCAGGAATAATGGGATCAGAAGTTGAAGCAAGTCCATCAGCAACAGTAAAAGTGATACCAGGGAAACAGTTTAGGCAGGACCCAAAACAAAAACACTGCAGAGTGCACACGGATGTGGCATCAATTTCTAATTGCAGCAATACAGCATTGCCGTTTAATTTTGCAGATGAATCCAGAAGATGTAAAAAAAATCATTTAAAAGTAGAAGTAGCATTCAAAATTACCTCAGCAAAATGGAAAAATAATTAAAAAGGTATATAAAAAGGACACAAAGTCAAAAAAGAAAAGAGTAAGAACCCAGACTTGGGTATAACTTGCTGTAATAGCAAACTGATGACTTGAGAGCAGGAAAGGATCTGCAGATTGCAGAGTCACAGGCTTCACTATGTCATAGTCTTCTGAAATAGGCAAACTGCACTGGGAAGATGTGTCTGAATAGGAGGATATTCTCCAAGAATGGCAGTAACCTCTTCATAACAGATACAACGATAACATCTCACTGAGATGTCTGGAGACTTCCATCACCTCCCATCTGAATAAACCAGAGAGACTCTAGAGCAAAAACGAATGAGAAGAATAGAAAAAATAACCTCCAGGAAAACATTGAAAGAAAATGCATGGTTTAACCTGAAGACAAGAATTTGGAGACAACTTAACTGCAGTTTTTAGACTCATAAAAGGAGCCTCCAAAGGCTGAAATAATGGTTTGTGCTTTCATAACAGACAAGACAAAAAGCACTGAACTGGAATCATGGAAAATTCAGATTAAAAATATGAATACAGATGTTTCATGATGAAAAAGAGATCTAGGAATGCCAAAAATGTACATGAATTCTCCTGTCTTCTTCCTCTGATTCTAAGAATGCCACAAACCACTTCTGCAAGGCTTCAGGTTTACTAAATACATTTCATAAATCCAGTACTAGCAGATTAAGTACATGAAAAAGTAAAGTTGTAAATCCTTTCACATACTTAAAACTACCTTCTCTTCATGATAAGGGGCATATTCTGACACATTTAATGGTGTAAATCCCAGTGTAACTAGTGAAATCATATTAAGACTCAGCAGTTCTTCTCTAAGTGTAATCAATGCAACAGTAGCCATGCCAGGTTTTGTACCTTTTCAACTATGTAACATTAGCAACCCTCACAGTTAACCTTGGGAGAGGGTGACTCAGGCAAAGATCCAATATTGTACTACAGTCTGGTCAATTTTAGTGTCTGAGTGGCTGAACCAGCCAGTCCGAGCAAGTACTTGCTAAGTCTTAACAAGTATTGCCAAAATGACTTACCTAATGAAAGAGCAGCTTAGATAAGATAATGAAAATCTAAGTCCTGTGATAGCAGCCAGGAAAGAAGAGAAATGGGCTGAAAGAGCACAAGGTCATCATTTCTGATTCCATTTGTCCATGTTAACTCTAAACTAAAAGGCTACATACTCAATTCCAGTTGCAGATGCCATCATCCATAAAGCCAGTAAGACTGTTAGTCATCTTTCACCTCAGAGGCAAGTTCTCAGACCTACTGAACTGTGGTCCAACATACAAAGAGTTGTTCTGCACTAAAAGACAGAACAGTGGAAGAGCTGGAAGAGCTGTAATGCTTTCAAACAACTACAAAGCACACACCTGGAGTTGGCTATGAAAACCATCTAGAGCCATTAGAGATCCACTGGCATTCCCAAATGAAGCCCTTTAAACCCATGACAACATTGATGGAGAAGCTGTACAGTGGCAACTCTGTATTTGTGACCCATTAAATACTTATCAGCCATTAGCTGCTCATATCTTGTTTTACAATGGCTGCTCCAAGACATTTTCACATAAAATACCAGAATTAAATAAAATCTTAAAATCATAGCAGAAAGAGCTGGGATAGACTTTGAAAAGTCTTCTTGTCCGATCTCAAAATCAAACTGCACCTATCTCTCATTCCAGAGTGGCACGTGACCAAGAGTTGTGCATCAGTGGCTAGAAATCACAAACCAGAGAATCTTAAACAAAAATATTACCCTCAAAGACAGTGAAGAATGCCTTCAACTTTATTCTAAAAGGTTGATTATGCCTGTGGGGTTTTGTTAACATTGAGTTTTACTGCATGTATGCCCTAGGGTACTTGCTTTACAAATCTAAAAATTTTAAAATAATTAATTGATGCATTTTCAGTTCTAATACAGAACTTAAAGGAGGCTCGTTAGAGCCAGTTCAGACTGCCAGTTGCCCTCAGACTAAATGTACAAGGGCACATGAAGCTTGGGCACCAAGAAATGAACTTCTTACAACTACTCACACATCAAGAGCTCTAAAGTAACCAATGCACTCATTTTGCATTGCATGATGTGCCTTTGGGCTCTCTGTGCACAGTGCTTAGGTCACACCTAGGAGCCAGGCAGGGTAAAGATGCTTGTAGGTAAAGACCTCCTGCAATTATGCCGTCCTTTTAAAATATAGTTCCAGTACTTCACAGACGTCTTATCATAACTCTCAGAATAAACAAAGATAGCAAGGAAGTTGTGTAAGATTGATCACCAAGCAGGATACCATGTTTAAAATTACAAATGCATCAACTTTGGCAATGATAGATAACTCTTTGCCAAAGATTTCCCTGGGGCAATCCTGTGACTGAATTACTAGCTTCGAAGTCTGGTACCCAAGGAGAGATTAAATGTTCTTTTAAAACTAACTTCAGGTGGTTCTCAACTTGGGGGGTAAAATTTACACCAACTTCCCTGTAAGGGAACAACCCTGTAAAGGGTGTAGCAGCATGACTTCCTTGAAGTATGTCATCTTTCCTTCTCACTTTTAACAAAATAAAACAGTGCAACATCTAGAAAAGTAGTTTTACCACACAGTTACATCAATATGCTCACAAGAACTATGATGTTTGCAAGACTGGATTTCTAATATCTGTTACCTCATATTGGATTAGTTGGTCTTGATTTCTGAGGACTAAAAACAGGTCTTTTAGAGAGGGTATTAAATATCTTGTTTCAAAACCAGCTACTTTTAAAGTAAGCATATACAGCAGCCGCTGTCTCCATGACTTTTCATCCACAGTCCAGCTGGAATTAGAAAAACACACTTTAATGATAAAAAGACAAATACAGAAAACAGGAAATGCTCAAGAACTCTCAAAGGACCCATCAAAATTTTTCTTCTTTCACCGATTTCAAGAGGCTGGTGAACTTCTGCCATGAGAGTTACTATTAACCATTCCAAACTTGTATGAAATGTAAAACAAGTTGGTTGAACTCAATGTGTAAAATCTCATTAAATCACGTTTGATTGACTCTGAGAATAACTTCTTTGGATTCATGAACCAATTGGAAAAAAATAAATCAGCCCAAATACACCTAAGATTGAATGTTGCCGTATTGTTTTTCTAGCAAAGCAACAAAAATCCACATTGTTTTCTTCCACGTCTTTTAACAAGTACAAAGTAACAATCCACCACTGTTACAACAAAACTGCACTAAATGCAGTATCTCACAGCCTTACTCCAAAACAAAACACAAAAGGAGAAGGGAAAAGCAAGAGGAATACGGGCATAAATGAGAACTAATTACTTAGAAGAACACCAATAACTAGCAGGAAGTCTTGCTTTCCACTTCAGTTCCACTGAGTTCACCCCAGCTTACAACAATCTCATTTTTCACTACCTCAGTTCACATCAGCAGATGACTTCAGGCAATCACCCGACATCAATCAACTAGTGGCTATGGATAACAATAATGACACCACGGTAGCTTTTGCACTTCATGTTGTAGGTAATGGTGTGGTACAAATTCACGGTGCTTTCCTTCAATTTGAGCAAGAATAATAATGTCCAAATGTGGTTCCTTAACAGGAAGACTCATGCTTCAGGCAGCTTTTCTACAGCAACCACATGGGGCTGGGGAGTACCCACCATGAACAGAACAGTCTGAGAAAAGCAGAGAAAATGAACATCTCACTGGAGGCAGTTTAGCTCTTTTAACCTCAAGACAGACCAGGCAACAAATCTCAAGGTACAAAGGCTTGAGGGAGAAAATCTGCTTAACTACAGCATCCATTCTGGTTCTCTCTTAAGAGAATTTTGCAGCAAACATAATTGAATAAAGACTCTGAGTTCCTGCACAGGCCTCATCCAGGGCTTGATCGAACAGCAATAATACAGCTGTGCTGGTGCAGCACCCTTCCCTGAAACTGCTGAGAGACATGGAATGAAAGTGAGAGGACACAATTCCTTCAGCATAGCAGAGGAATACAAAGAAGGGGGAATCCTGAGAGACGGAAAAAGCTGACTTGATACTACGTAAAGATTTCATTTTAAGCCATATACTGTGCAGATGAGTAGCAGCACGTTACACGATCTTCCTGTAAGACAGGGCAGGACATAGGTATGTTTTAATATTTGTTAAATCACACACATAGATTCACTTGAAGAGAGAGGATCCTTTTCCTCCCTGGTTACACAAAAGAGTACAGAAATGCACATTTGCAACAATGTAAAAATCTAGCTTTCGATCTCTGCTCTCCCTGAGTTTATGTTTCCACCCCTTAGTGCCAAAGAATTTGGGTACTGGGTGTTATTCTGGATGAAAGAGGTTTATTTAAAATATTTTAATATTTATAATATATATTTTTACAGTATTTATAAGGACTGAAGTCTAAGCATACCATGCCTTCCACAAGTGCCCTAACAAGCAGTATTGACTGTCATGGCCTTGTAAATATTTAGAGATATTTATGAAGAGGAACAGCTTAACCAGAAGATACGCATGGCTGCTCTGTGCCCAATTACAAGAAGATACTATTCTCAGCACATGTGGTAAGCCCAGTCTCCCATTCTGGAAACTTCTAATAGGGTAAAAAACATTGTCCTGTATCACTAGTTTGACTTACTCTTATTCCGTATTTCAGAGTCTTTTCTGTCCAAAGAGTATCAGTAGTTTTGCTGAAACCAGGATAATAATACATGCACATAAATCAGAGGACTTTCCTACATGTGAGTTGGATATCCTTTGTGAAACACAGTGCTTCCCTTGAGGAACACAAATTCTCAGAGAAGTGATATCAGTTAGAAAAACTGCATTTCCAGCACAGCACTGGATAAACACTTTTCCATGGCCTGAGAAGACAGTCATCTCTGCTGCTTCCAGCTATCCTCCCGGGGGCAGCTGAGAGACTTGAGGCAATATACCTTTCAGAGAAAACAATTTTTAGTCATGGTTTACACAGCCAAAGACTAAACTTTACCTAAATTTGGTTCAGCATAATCACATTCTAACCAACTACTAGCAGCTGATATTTCACCTTCTATTTACTATGCAATCTCCCCAGTAGCCTAAGGAAGACCAAAACTTACTGGAGAACAGTTAAAACTGTCCCTTTTATCCATGGCTTCCTGGTGAACACAATATAAATAAGACATTAAATCATGAAAATTGTCATGAAGGCTTATTTTAAAGTTATTTTTCTTGCAGTTGACACCAATTTACAAAGATCATACAAAAAAATTCACAACACAGTAGATTTCTATCTCTAACAGACTTATATGCCAAAATATGGCAGCAGGGGAGGGAACAGGGAAAGTACTGGCTCTTCAGGAAAGTTGCAAAAGACAACCAAGGGACTAGAAATGAACACTTATTCGACTCTGTAGCATTTAGTGATCCCTTTCTTAACCTGAGCAACTCACAATAGTTAACAGAGCTGAACAGAGCAATTCTTCAGCGGGAAAAGATCAGGAAGCATGCTGACACACTTCCACAATGTTTTAACCTCTCCCATGCCAAGGGCCTTCCATCTGCTGTTGGAAACCCTTCTGTGCAGCACTGCAGCCTTTTGTTCACAAGTCTGCACCCTTTCCTTTGTGCACTGGGAGGACGCTGTGGCAATATTTTTATCCATGTGCTTCTGTCCTTGTCTCCTGTTCTCCTCGTTCTCCCAACTCTGCATGGGCAAAACCCAAGCCTGCTCTGTCTGGATTTCCATGGAAAGTGGCAGACACTGCTGCAAGAATCATCCTTTTCCCCCCTCATTCTTCCTTACCCCATTTTGTAACATTAACACAAAAGAAAAAACAAAACCTAGCAAATAATACAGTGGACAGTGGCCCTCTAAATAACAGACAGGCATTTCCTAGTGACATTCATGCTTAACAATCAATTAAAGTGGAACTCTTGCCTCTGATAACAACATGATCCTATCAATGCTAACAGCATCACAAGCAAGAACAACCAGCAGGGAGTTTGCACAGATTCTGATGAAAACTATTAGAGCAATGTGTTATTGCAAACCACCCGTGGCACTTGTCAACTGGGAAGATCCCTGTGACAATTTTCTTTGCTGGTCAGCACAGAATGTTTCCCCTTAAGATTCTTCCACCCTTTCTTTTTTTGTTTTTTTTTATTGTTATCCAAAGTAACTGTTACCATTGAAGTTGTCATTTGGCACCAGCCATGGACTGTTATCCTTTGCTTCAAAGAAAGTATGAAAAATTGAAGTAATTCTTGTGCAGGGGGGCAGCAGCACATTTATCAACCACACTTTCATGACTGTTTGTGTTACCACAATGATCTCAACTTAAAGACCACAAGGACTCAGAACAGAAAATTATTTTCTGTACAGTTTTCTTCTGTAACAATGTATTTGTATTAATGAAAATGTTATTAAAATGTACACCATTTTCTACAAAAGGTCACCATGATAATTAAGCACTACTAAACACAATATTAAAAAAGTATCTGTTGTCTCAAAGACTGTAAAAACTCCAAAAGCAAAAGTTACATTTTGAATTCCAATAGCCACATGGATATTATTCTTTTGGCTCAGCTGAAAAATGAAAAAATAAACCCACTGTATACTTCTGGTTTATCAGGCTTGCAGGTTCACATGACCCACAATGTCCAAACCAGAAACAGATAATCAGCAATTAAACAATATCCTGTATTTTAAAATATATTAGCAATGCAAACCACATTGGTGCTATTCTTAACATATGAAGTATCCTTTGATGTAATTTATGGCTTATATAGTCCTTGACTGCAGGGTTGCTCTCATTCTTTCTTTTTGGTAAAGTCATATGGTTTCCACCACTGTGCAAACTGCAACACCTTCTTCCTCTGTTCTTCAAAGTTTTGTCTGATTCCTTTCCTCCAGACCCGTGGTTCCAAGTCCAGCATGCCACCAATAACTTCCTTTGCAAGTAGAAGAAAACAGATAATGGTAAATACAAAATTACCATACTCCTTAAGGCTATTTTACAACGGAATAAAGAAATATGTATTTTCAAATTACAAGATTGTCAGTTTTCTTCAAGTGCTAATTAAAACTTGAAATTCTAAAAAATATACCAACTTAAAAAATAAGACAATTTAAAAAATAGAACTGTAGCTGTTAGGTGGTTGCCTCAGCAAAATTCTTTTAAGCACAGCATACTGCTGTACTAGGCAGTTAAATGCCTCCCTGACATCCGATCCCGTCAGATCTCAGAAGCTAAGCAGGGTCAGCCCCAGATAAGAACTTGGATGGGAGACCTCCTGGGAATTGCCGGGTACTGTAGGTTCTAGTCCTGAGGAACTTCACTGTCACTGTCCAAGCTCGCTCGGCCGTGGCAGATGAACCTCAGGAGTTAAACGGTGGGGCCAGTTCTGTGCACGCTGTGCCTCACCTAAAAAATCCACTGTGCAGGCTGGAAGGACACACCCATGTGGGGAGAGCCCTGCCCAAATCTGCGTTCGTGAAGCCGAGCCACACGCACACTGCTGTACTGCTTAAATATCCTAACATTGCAAGATTGTTGATGTATTAGTACATTTGTGACTAAGGTAACTTCAGAAAAAGAAAGTTGCCCACTTTGCTCTTTCTTGTGTTATATTTCTAGCCAATCACTCTAAGTGTTTTTGCAACACTGATTCTTTAAATATTACAGCTCTTCCTGTATATACTGCACACTGTATACCACAAGGAGTAACTTAACCAGATAAGGATTTTTGTAGCAGTTGTCTGTGAGTCTGTATGTGTATGCACCCTAATTTATACAAGCAGGAGTCAGTGCACCTATTTGTCAATACCATGGCCATGAAAACTCTTAAATAGATGCAAGTATCTTCCATCTATAATTATCTATGTATAATGTTAAATATCTACAGTTCCTATTAATTCCAAAGAAACATGAATCTAGAATCACAATCTGAGTATCAGCTAATGAAAAAGCCAACTGCTCCTTTATTCAACAAGCCAAGTTACAATGACTCATCAAGACAGATAATAAACTGAGATAGGGTACATCAAAGTAACTGTTCTGGCAGCATCTGCTTTATTACTTAAATTTTCCAAAACAAAGTATAATTGGTAAATTAATCTTTTACATAACAATACCTTCCCAAAGTAATGAGGGAAATTGTGTTGATCTTCAATGACATGAGCAAATCCTCCTTGAAGGCCAAAGTCCACAGAAAAGTATGGCAATCCTTTAGGAACCTATATGTGCAAAACCACATTTTCAGATGTTTAACCAAGTGTTGGCATCTAGTCAATCTTCCCTCAATGGAATGAATTTGAACATAGTTTTGCAGTTGATATCATAATGTTTTATTTTAATCCCCCTCTGAAAACAACTACATGTAGCATAACATTGCAAGGGAGAAACAGTAAAGCAAACAGGTAAG
Source organism: Pithys albifrons albifrons (assembly GCF_047495875.1). NCBI lineage: Eukaryota > Metazoa > Chordata > Aves > Passeriformes > Thamnophilidae > Pithys > Pithys albifrons. The sequence continues at coordinate 71,534,296 of NC_092458.1, read as the reverse complement.
GGGAAAGAACAACACACAGCAATTAGACAAAAAGACAGGGAAGAGATGATTACTGGGTGGCAAGACCTCCAGAGGCCACCGTGTAGAACAAGGTAAGACATTGGGGATGGACCAGGCAAGAGTAGGCACACAAAACAAATGTCTCCCTGACTCCACATCTCTGAATTACATGGATTTAGCAGAAATTTTAAGACAATCCCTAGCAAGTTGTATTTATTAAAGGTAAGATGGTGAGTGATAACAGGAAATATTTACCCAGTGAAAACACTGACTGTCAGGCGGAAGGGGAAACACTTCCATGGAAAATACATTACAAGAAATCCCCTCTACATGACTGAAAGTTATCACTAACTTGCCAAATCAGCTAAGTTAATAATTCAGTCAGCCTACAGAGGAAAAGCAGAATATCCTGCCACAACAAAGACCTTCTAGGCTGACAGAGAGAAGTGGATCCATTTATTGCTACAGTATTGCAAGTAATTTCTGCTGTTTCACTGCAACAAGTTATTTCCCACTCTTTTAATTGTTGAGAATGTTCCTGTACTGATAAGATTTACAAAGCCTCCAATTCATAAGCGTTTCTTCTGCTACAATCCAAACAGCTACACAATTTTCATGAGGCATGTTCCATATATTGCTTGAAAATTGACTCTAAAAATAATTAAGATTTAATACAGAGGAGCAATGTAGCATAGCAAGAAATAAAAAACATTTTAAACGGTCTTAAAAAATTATCAAACAAGGAAAAATGTGTTGGCAGGTGACACCTTAAGAAAAAGGTCAGCTTTATCTTACTTGTGTCTAGCAAAGCATCAACTCTGACTGGGATGGAGTGAATTTCCATCACAGCAGCCAGTGTTGAGTTTCAGACTTGTGCCTAAACCAGTGTTGACAGCTTGCCAGTGTTTTGGCTATTGCTGAACAGTGCTGGCTGCTGGGTCAGCTCTCCTGGCTGTGTCCCCTCCCAGCCCACAGCACACTCCCAGCTCCCTTGCTGTGGGTAGCAGAAGGAGAAGCAGAGAAACCCTTGGTGCTGTGCAAGGGCTGGATGCTCTGGCTCTACCTCTGGACACCACAGTCACAATTTCTGCACACAAACCACCCATTAGGTGATGTCTCAGCCATGTCTGACCCTTCTTCCAAGTACCACCCTCTCCCAATACAACTTTCCAACTTCCCAAACCTCAGCTCTGTCTCTAAAATATACTGCCTGATCTTCCTGATTTCTATTACCCTAAAGTAATGCCAAAATCACACAACTGTGTAACAATTTACATTCAGATACACTGTAATAATTTAAAGAACTCTACTGACTTAATCTGAAAACTGGCCTACCTTCAAATGAGTATACAATAGTGATAAAAATATACAACTAGGACGATTCTTAAAGAACTCTGATGTCCTAATGCCTTACCATGTGTAAAGAAAACTATACTTCACTTATTTGTGACAGACATTGGTTTTTCCGGTTCCAAAATAGCAATGAGTAGAAGATATCCCAAACATACTTATTTTGTCTTCTGTTTACATCCACCTTAGTTTTGAAGTCTTCCCCAAACCCTTGTTGCAAATTAATTGCATCCCTTACTCTTCTGAACTCAATCACCCTCTTTGTTGTATTTGGCTTCGTGTCTTCTTATTAAAACTCATCTCCCCTTTCTCCTAAAGTACAATTTTTCTAAGGAAAAAGTGATATATTTACTAAAAAACACTATCAAAAATCGAGTGTGGTAAGTCTGTATAACACATATCTTCCACTTCAATATTAAAAAGATGGAACAATCTCTGAACCTAAAAGATCCAGCATTTTCCTTTAAGATTTGTTTATACAAAGATGTTTCAGCTCAGTATCCAGGAGACAGAAAGATCACTGTTCCCTTGTTTTAGAAAAAAAAGATAATGCTATTTATATTTTCACTTCACAAACTCAGCAACACAAATGACTGTTGTAGGTCAATGAAAAACAAACATCGTAACTTTTCCAGGAAAGTAATTTGCAAATCTTTGATCTACTTTAATTCTTAATCTAGAAAATTATGCTGTTACATGTCCTCAAAGTGTCAGCTTTGTTCTCAATGAATGCTTGCAGCTTAGTACACCAATTGTTGAAATAAATGAGAATCTATTTCCTAATATCAGTTAGGAGTTCAGTCAGACTGTTAATTCTCATCATACCTATGCCATCTTCTGATGAACTAATCTAATTGTGTTCCCTTTCTTCTCTCTTTGATACAGTTAGTAATGAAAAAAATGAGCAGACTGCTGAGAAATTCAGTGTTCAATCAATTTAATTACTTACAGATTTCCGAACATCTTTTGAAGAAAGATCAATTAACTTCTTGTTCATGGACCACTCTTCATCAGACTCCATTATGGCTTTCTGTAAAATCATTTTATCTAAATGTGAAAATAGTCCTGCATAGAGCAAGCAAAGAACTAACTGTAATGAAGTACATTGTACTGCAAGTAACAATTACTTCTTACAAAAGCAACTTTATTTTCAGTAACCTTTCTGACTTCCACATCTCTTTACTTTATATAGACAACATTTAATATCTTCAGACTCAATTCAGTTTCTGTGTTTCTTTTTTTTGAGATTTAAATTTTGCTTGACACAAATTATCTCTAACAAATTCCAACTATAAGGTCACATTCTCTTTTCACTTGTCCCATACAAAACCTCTTATAAATTCATTACCCTAATCTGTTTTCTTTTTTAAACAGTAAGAGGAGCATCCAGCTTAGAAGGCTGACCACCCTAAAAAGCCTTTAAAGCTGACTCTGTATTCTCCATGGTACAGAGTGGTAGAGGTGCCTTTTAAATTTCATTTTCTGTGTATTTTAATGGCAGAAACTTATGAATGAAAAGTTTGAAGCATTAAATTTTGTTCTTCCTCCTTCCTTGAGTACTCAGACAAAACACAAGTTTTACCAGAACGTGAAGCACAGTACTCAGACCCAACAGGTGGAAAGCTTCAAATGTGTTAAAAGTTACTGTATTGCTGTTCATCATACTGCTGCTCCACTTCATCAAAAAAAAAGTCACATTATTTCCAGAAAACAAAATTAATATTTCAAAGAACAAATAAAATAATTTACAGAAAAAAGGTGAATCATGATCCAGTTGCTGAAGTTGTCTGAAGTTACAGATAAAAGCTTCCATGAACCTCTTCTTACAGGGTTAGGGGAAAGAAACCAGAAAAGCTATAGAAGTATCTATCATGCTGTCTAATGTTCATCAGAGATCTAAGATATGTAAAGCTGAAGTTTATTGAAATAACATGGGGATGAAACAATATATACACTTCTATTTTTTAAAGCAGTTGACGTCATTTTGCTATTTTATGCTTGCCAAGGCACATGTAAGGTGTTTTAAGTTTATACCACAGGACTCAAGGGAGAAGTATTGCAATCCTTAGAGCAATTCTCTCACTTTCTGTATTGGTCAGTGCAACTGGACTTGCAACAAGTGCTCAGTGACATACAGCTCTTCCACTGACTACCTGAAACACTGAATTACCTCACAGGGCTTGTTTTAAGATCCAGGAATATGATCAAAGAATGAATCAAGAAGTAGAATCAAAGAATTCATCTTTTCAAAAACAGTACTTGAATATCATAAGGTTTTCCAGAAATAGATGAACTATGATACATTCAAATGACTTCAGAAAAAAACATTTTTATGTACCTTAAAGTATATTGGAGCCATATCTCCTACTTCTTTTGGAAGAGGAATGCATTCATATACCATATGATACCGTTTCTTCATACTTATGTTTGTTTCTAGGAACACACAGTCCAAGTCTTTAGCTTCAAACATTTTCACCAATGCATTTCGGAACATCTGTTTGAAGGGAAAAAATACATGTAATTTAAATTAACTTATCAAAGCTTTCCAATACATTATAATATTTCACTAACATACTGTATTTTTAACAATAAAATGGAAAACTAACAATCTTACTAGGAAAATTCTGTATTATTCAGCAACTTAATATGCACTATATTTCCTAGGGCAACATAGGAAGTCCAGAAAACTTTTGTGAAATACACAATATAATTCACACTACAAATTTAGTTTTAGTATTATCATATATTTTTACTGCTGAAATGAAAACTATGTTAACCTTCATAACTACAGTGCTCCATAAAAAAACATAACTTCAACAGTAGATCCCAAGCTTGCAATTTCTAAGAAGGTGATGTCTTGGCTTGTACTGCTACAGTTACCATCATCCCTTTCACTACTCCTTTTGATCTTTAATTAAAATAGTAACATGGTCTCGAAAGCCAGGGCTATAACCACCATCTTCACTGTATGGAAGCAAACCAAACACAATACTCAATACATTTGGCAGGTGGTGAGAAGTGTGGGCCTGGCCCCTGCCACTCAGGAGCTGCAATTAAATTCACCTTAACTTTTGTTCCTTGCCTGAGCTAGGTTTCCAGAATCCTCCTGGCTTCACCTTGAACCTAAGTCATTGCTGCAGACTCGTCTGGCCATCTCTGGGTCACATCTGACCCAGTCTACCACCACGAGAACTGCTCTCTTCTCTTGGCCTGGGTACCATGAGACTGTGCCTTGTCAGTGAGGTGGCCTCCACCACCTGCCTTGCCCATCACCTTCCACGCCTGACTCACCTTTCTGCAAAGCAGGTTGGTTTTCCTGCTTCAGGACTCCTGACAGTTGGTATCTGCATTCAAGATATGCAAAAGCATTACTCTCTAGCCTATTATGTAGATGCTGAACTAAATTATCAAGCGTAAGATCTGACTTTCTGGCAGGGTGAATGTTTCTGAAGGTTCCTCAAGATCTTGAAAAGTGCTTTTTAAAAATGAAGATTTCTGTATTATGCATGTTCCCTTTATCATATCCATAGTATAAGCCAAGAAACCACAGAAACTGTAGGAGCCTCACAGATCAGAGGTACCATAGCTCTATGATTCACATAACTCACAGGTTGTCCTATTTGCAACCTTTTTTCAATTAATAATGTTCAGAAATACAAACAGCACCATTAAAAGGTTAATCTCATCTAAAGATTTGATTGCGTATCTTAATATAAATAGTCAGTTGATGAATCAAACTAGCAGAATCAAATACATTCACCAACATCGGCAAGTACTGAAGTAAAACAGATGGAAAGCAAAATCACTACTGGGTTCTAAGTGAAACAGGTCTAGAAATTGAGCTCTCTTCTCCCCACCCCCCTGCCATCTTGCACAGTATGAATGAAACTAAAAGGCTAAGAAATGGCCAAATATCTTAACTGCTCTTCAAAGCAGGCCTAGTGCCCTCAATATTATCTCACTAATGAGCTGCTCCATACTGTGACAGGAAAACACTACTACCATCATTCCCCTAAAGCATCCAGTGAAACACAGCTAGAAGATACTGCCTAGTGTTCCATAACTGACACAGGACTTTACAGCACAGAGAAACAGGCTACTCTGAATTCATAGCTTGTTGTCTTCTCCTCTTTGCTCTGGCCCCCAGATCTCTATTTCTGAAATACAGTGAAGCATACAACTGTGATAAAAGAAACACGAAACCAGAGGTTGAGAAAGACTATTACTTACAGTTGTTACCCTGCAATATCAATTGAAATACAAATCCACCAAAAAGCCTAGAATATCAGAAGATGTTAGCTAACATTTCCCCAACTGCATTTTCTTGTTTTCCCTCAAATTCTGAGCAGGCCAAGCCATCAAGGATAATTAGAACTGCAAAGGAGAAAACCATTCAAAAGGACAAATAAGAAGGCTTGGCTTATGGTCTGATGCATGAAACATTAATATATGCAACGGTTCAGTCAACACAGAATATGCAAAGATTTATATTTTTTATATTAAAAGCATTACATGCATATTTATTTTGGCAAGTGAGCCCATCAGCCTAAACGACGCAATATGTTAAATTCAAGCATTTGAAGGCATACAGTATAGAGGAATCCTTTTTTGCTTTACTCCAACATATCCTAAAAAAAAAGAAAAAACCCCAACAAAAATAGTTAGCTAAAACATGTGTTCCATACAACAGTTGTTGAATATTTAAAGTTTGATCATTTTTTTGCCCTGCTACAGAAATATGAAATATATCTCTGGCATCAGTTTTAGAATTCCAGCTTTCTTAGGCATTTCTGTCATACACAAGAGAACTCCTTTTCGTTCCTCTGGGTTGAGGAAGGGGTTGGAGAAGAACACAGTTTACTAGAAAACACTGTATAGAAATTACGCTCAGCCATGAGAATCAATGAGAGAGCAAATTTGAAAAGTCAGAGAAGCTATCTGCCAGGTTTGAGGCAAGACCAACATTACATAAACTATTTCAAATTATGCCAATTTTAAATCTCAGCAACTGCAACACTGAAGCTTTTTTCTATTCTGAAATAGTATCCAATATTTCAATATAAGAGGTTGCAACTTGTTTTCCCCTTGTAATAATCTTGATAGCAGAGAGTGGAGGACTGACAATCACAGTGAACCTCTTAGGCTTGTTACATCTCTTATTTGATTTTCCATCTCCAAATAAAACAGAACTCCAAATCTTCAAAATGTCTTCATAAGGGAGTTGGAAAGCACAACCTTTCACTTTATTCCAATAATTCTTTTCAAGAAAGGTAGAAAATTGGATTCTAACATTGATTTTAAGAGTAAGATAGTTCTCTTCCAATTGATATCCACTCAAAACCCAGATTAGCTTAAAAAACTGAAGATATGTAAACAACATATTTTCAGCTTGTATTTCATTTTAAATGATCTGCCTGCTCTGACTATACTTTTCTTTTCCTTGGCACTCCGAAGAAAATCCTGTGAAGTCAGTTATTTCACTTGTGTAAGGGATCGGCTGTACCTACTTCACCCCCAATAGATGTTCCTCTAACACAATTTCAAAGACCTCCAACGATGCACGTTCTGCAGCATTCCAGGAAACTTCTTTGTGCTTATGAATCAGAAATTTCCTTAAATATTTACCCTGTCTCTCTTTTCTGTTAATATTTGACCACTATTTCCATCCATAATGCAAGAACGTTCTGTTCCTTAGTGGAATCAGAGAAGAGCTGCCAGACCACAAATTATGAAAATAGGTGCTTCTGATAAGTATATTACTATTCAAAACAAAATTATTTTTTAAAACTGTCAGAAAAGGAGACAGTTTCTCAGCTGACCTGAATTTCTTCCCAGATGTCTTCATCCAAAAGAGTGGCTGCAGTATGGTGCTGTAGAGGCGCTATCAGGCAGTGACCTTCAGTAAGGGACTGGTTGCTTGGTAGAGACAAGTACACCTACGAAAAGCAAACAAAAACTGAAGTGCCCATTTTTCAAGCATTAAAAACCCTCCCATTGCTGAAGCTAAGAAATTTATCATTTGCTAAATTCAAACCAATAGAACCCATTACCTACAAATTACAGCAAGGTATTAGCAATTTTAGTGTTTTTTAAAAGGTCCCATTATCCACCAGTAGCTCAAATGAACTACTAGTGTACAGACAGCAGTTTCACCACCAAGGCAGTAATATCAGCCTTATAAACCAACCAGTTTCATAACTACTATGAAATTACACTGTTTAGTTTATTCCAAAAAATTTTTAATATAGACAAATACCAGTATGCATTTTCACTAAAACATTTCATACATATATATACATATATACAAATGTATATATACATCCATCCATCCATATATACACACATTCTGATATACACACATATTTGTATTTTGTATGGCCAGACTTCGCGAACGCAGATTTGGGCAGGGCTCTCCCCACATGGGTGTGCCCTTCCAGCCTGCACAGGGGATGTTTTAGGTGAGGCACAGCGTGTGCAGAACTGGCCCCACCGTTTCAGTCCTCAGGTCCATCTGCCACGGCCGAGCGAGCTTGGACAGAGACAGGGAAGTCCTCGGGACTGTCACAGCACTCGGTACTAACCGGGGCTGACCCTGCTGAGCATCCGAGATGTGACGGGATGGGATGGCAGGGAGGCATTGAACTGCCAGGGGACGGTCCCACTGAGACTGGAACTCAGGTCCTTGGGATTCAGAGTCCGGAGTGCTCTCCTTTACACCACAGGACCACCCTACACACACACCCACACCCACACACACCCACACCCACACACACCCACACCCATATATACACGTGTAAAATGCATGCTCCGTGTCATGCTTTATCCTGGCAAGCAGCTAGACACCACGTAACTGCTCACTCACTCCCTGCCCCCAGTAGGATAGAGGAGAGAATCAGAAAAAAAGTAAAATTTGTGGGTTGAGATAAAAACAGTTTAAAAGGACAGAAAATTAAATAATCATCATAACAACAACAATAATGACAACATACAAAGCAAGTGATGCACAATGCAATTGCTCACCACCTACCAACCAGTGCCCAGCCACTTTCCAACTAGTGGACCCTGGCAGCAAGCTTTCTCCCTCATCTATACACTGAGTATGATGTCACATGGTATGGAATAATCCTTTGATCAATTTTGGTCACCTGTCCCAGCTATGTTCCCTTTCAATATCTTGTGCCCCTCCAGCCTTCTCACTGGCAGGGCACTATGAGAAGGTGAATAGTCCCCGACTGCTACCTAACAATGACTGAAAACAGTACTGTGTTACCAACATTATATTCATCCTAAATCCAAACCACAGCACTGTATCAGCTACTGGGAAGAAAACCAGCCATCCCAGCCAAAACCAAGACACTCCATGTATTTATATATTAGATACATAAGCACAGATTACATACATACATATGCACATAGATCTGTATGAATTTATATATATATAATCTCTATTAAAAAAAAAACACAATGTGCCATAATATGCATCGATGCATTTAATTCCTTGGTCTACAAAGAGGTTCAGATCAAATGAACACATCAATGATGAATAGAAATTTTGGAGAAAAAAATTACAAAAAAGGCTATACTGAGACATTTCAGGGATTACAAATCCAAGTATTTATGCAACTTTTAAAAGCACTAGGAGAAATAGGAAATTTTCCAAACCAAACTTCTGTCTATGTCAAAGGATTTTAAGCTTAAAAATGGAATTCTCCACTTAATTTTCTTTGATATCAAGATATAGTTCTTCACCAGTTCAAATTTCCTCCAGTAAAGTGTGATTTAGTCTTCTATAAATCTACCTACAGTCTAATCTCTGCACCGAGATCTTTTATTATTACTCCAGTCTTTCACAAATGTGAAGTTCTGGTATCAAAGATAAGCTTTAAGATTCATGACAGATTTGTATCTTTTTCTCCCTCACCCTTGACGAACTTGCGGAATCAATTGGAAGAGCAAAGAAAATAAGATGAAGAACCATAAATAATTCCATAGAATTGATTTGTTTCTTAATTTTAAGCACTCTTAACATAATTTCTTTTTTATTTCTACCCCTGTGTTAAATTGCTGTTTTCTTACCTTGGTGCCAATTGCAACAATAAGATGTTTAGAAAGTTCACTGCTATCAAAGCAGTATGGGCACTTTTCCATGCGTGCAGCAAGCTGCTGGTGCTCCCGTATTGCTTTTTTTCTTTGTATTTCTTCCTCTTCCCCACTACGTGCTCTTTTGGCTGCTTTGGAAACAAACATGTCATCCAGAGTGTAGTAGTCTCTGTCAGTTTTTTCCATGAGCTGAAAAGATACAATGAAAAATTCCTCATATATATAAACAGGCAAGAAAAAATACGTAGCTCTTTGTAGTATCCTTTACTGAGAAAAGCATAAAGTACGTAAGCAGTAGCAACTCTTCCCCTCATATGGCAGCTGCAGCAGAAGCAATCACCAGGTACATCTCCTGAGAGAAGTCACACACAATGTCAGACAGCACAGATATCAAAATGCAGATGTGTGAGAGCAGTGAGAAGAGTATATTACTATATTCCATTTCAAGTTAAGGCCTAGGTATTTCAATATTATCCTGACATACCTTCAGCTATCTTTAAATAGATGCACAATTCTTTTTTATTGTATATTATCATATATCTTTTCCTCTCCTTTCTCCTCCTCCTCTCCTATTACAACTACCATTAAATCATCTTTTGTGAACAGACCATGAATCTGCACCTCATATTCACACTGTGAAAATATGCCAACAGTTTTTCTTATCAAGTGAACAGTACTAAGTCACTTTGTGAAGCAATGTCTTTGCCTTCTATACTGAGTCTTTCTGAGCGCACTTGTTTTTAAATATGAATAACAAACACAACTAGCACATTACTAGAAACAAGGCTGAGTGATTTGCAGGTTTTGTGTTTGTTCATTTATTGCTATATTTTAGTTAAATGTGCCACATGTAAAAGGAAACTCTGAAAATACCAAATTTTACATGAAGACAGTCTTTAGGGTGAGTGGTATCTTACAGGATCTTAATAGTGGAAACCCACACATACTGAATATGTCTCACCCCTCACCTAAACAACATTTAAGAGGGATGGAGTCTATAAACATAAACTGAGGAATGGAAGGAGACGCAATGACACAGAGGACATAGTAAAGAAGCAAGACAATGAATGGAAAGGAAATTATGGGGGTCATGGGACTCAAACTCAAATGACAGTAGATTTCAGTAAGCTTCATAACTCATAGAACATATATATATATATGTATAAAATTAGGCTTTATAATTTTTTGGGGGGATAAACAAATCCCATGACATGTTGCCTACATCAAGACTTAGCAAATCATGGTTACAAAGACTAACTTTCTAAATGACTTGGCAAAGTACTTCTCCTTTTTCTGCTTTGACCATTCTACACAACTTTAAAATTATCTTTAATACCCTAAACACTCAAAACTTACAGGTAAAACAAATGTAAAGAGCATTCAGAAATTTTTAAGTCTTTTCACTTTAAGTGAAATTCCAGTGCTGCAATACTTTTATGCCACATTTGATTGTAATTTTACCTTGAACAGCTTCAGTCACCTACTTATTAAAATGACAGGGGCAAAAAACCCACTATGCTTTTACAGATTTCTTTATAGCGGGAATGCTGGTTCATCAGGATCTTGGCATATTTATGCATGAGCAGTTTTGCTCCAAGAATTGGTAAAGAAATGGTACAAGTGTCTTCACAACAAATCCTAATATATTTTAGAATACTGACTGGGGTAGCCCTGGCAAAGGACTAATGTTAACTGAAGGCATTTGGAAGGTATGCTATCGTAATTGAAGCAGTCTCCAAATAAAAGAAAATCTTCCAAATAACCCCGCCATAGTCTGAGTAGAAAATCTGATAAGACAGATTTTATTTTGCAGGGTAGGTAAGTAAATTTCCCCAAAAAACCACAAACAACAGCTCTTGCTTTTCCCAAATATTGCAGTTCTCTAATACAGACCAACAGCTTAGTTTAAATATGCTCAGTACTGTCATTACCAAACAACTGAGGAGGCGTGTCCTTAATATTATTTTATTCATCTATAATACACTTAACTGCTTCAGTGCATTTCCTGCTGGAAGCCACTGTAGACTAAAATCAAGAGTTCAGTAGTTCATTCTTTTTCTGTTTTACTGAAATGCTGTAATTCTACATTTAACATAAACAGGAGATTCCTAAGCTTTGGAAAAATATTTAGTCCTTTGGGAGTCAAAAATCAAGTCTCTGTTCTTCTTTCATATAAGTATGAAAAAGGTAAAATTAGATTTTCAGCAGAAGAGACACCAATAAGCATTTCTTATAGAGTAGCACCATTTTGTTATTACCAAATGTAAAGGTTTGCTTTTTAAATAAAGAACTCTGCTATGAGAATGGAAATACACAGGAAACATAACAGCTGGCAGACTAGAAAGGAAAGGAAGAGTGGAAATCACAACACCTTGGCTATCAGGAGTATCACATGCAGCACAAACCCCACTGCACTTAGAAGTAGTCACAGAAATTCCTGGTTTGTTATGCACAACTGCTTTTAAATAATAATACTTTTCTAAGCACTCCACAGATTCCCTTATGATAAAATAAAATATCCATCTCATTAAACATACTGGTAGATGCCTTTCTCCAACATGGATAAATTGCTGTATACTACATGATATCTGGAACCCAAAACAGAATTCTCATATGAAAAACTGCAGCAAACTTTGATAAAGTAAGTGCTGTTGAAAGTCCAATTTGGTTTCTCCTGGTACAGTCATGACCAACAGATCATAAAACCGCAGAATAGTATGGGTTAAAGGAGACCTTAAAGATCACCTTTTTCACTAGACCAGGTTGCTCAGGGGCCCATCCAGCCTGGTCTTGGACGCTCCAGGGATGGGGCATCCACAGCCTCTCTGGGCAAACTGTTCCAGTGCCTTATTACCCACATAGTAAAGAATTTCTTCCTAAAATATAAACTAAATTTTCTCTCTTTCTGATGAACCCATCACCCCTTGTTCTTTTTTATAATCCCCCTTTAGGTACTGGACGGTACTATAAGGTCTCCCTGAAGCCTTCTGTTCTCCAGCCTGAACACCACCAGCTCTCTCAGCCTGTCTTCATCAGAGAGGTTCTCCAGCCCCCAAAATATCTTCATTGCCATCCTCTGGACCCACTCCAACAGATCCATGTTGTTCCCGTGCTCAGGATCCCAGAGCTGGATGCAGCACTCCAGGCAGGATCTCACAAGAGCAGAGCAGAGGAGCAGAAACATTTCCCTTGACCTGCTGGCCACACTGCTTTTGATAGAGCCCAGGATACAGTTACCTTTCTGGGCTGCAAAGTACACACTGCTATGCCATGTTGAACTTCTTGTCCACAAACACCACACCCCCCAGGTATTTCTCCTCAGAAAGACTTATGTTTGAATTTGTCCAGGAGCTCCTTGTTTATCCACATAGGCCTCCTGATGTTTTTGCCTGATTTCCTCTATGCTGAGATGCACCACTTCTATGCTTGAAGGAGGTAATCCTGTGAATATTAACCAGCCTTCTTGGGCTCCTCTTCCCTCCAGGGCTTTATCCCATGGTACTCTACCAAGCAGATCCTCAAAGTGCCCAAAGTCTCCCTCAAAGTCCAGGGTAGTGAGCTTGCTGTCTTAAAAACAAATAGAAAACCAAACAAACACTAATGACATTTAAGTCTGCAATACTGGAATAATAGCAATGAACATGACATATTCCTTGTCAGCAACTATGGAAAACAAAAAAAAATTCAAGGCCAAAATTCCTTAAATATGATTACCCCTCAAGTCCTACAAATGCCAAATATCAATGCGTCAAAAATGAAATAAAATAAAATGTAACTGCTACCATGGCAGATTAGAGAGTAATCTGTTGCTAATCTAACTACTGGCCTCTTTATAAAAGTTATTCGGGGAGAAAATGGAAATTCTCTTTTAAAACATTTTTACACTTACTTGTACAATAAGGTGGCCAATGTGTTCTGCCAATTGCATTATTTGGTTATAATAAATCTCTACAAAAAAGTTAAAGGGGAATTGAAAGAACAAGAAGAAAGCATTCTCCAAAATGCCAGAAGGAAAGCAAGTAATCATTTAAAAACTGATTTCTTTCATACATATCCTCTTCCATTCAAAAGACAAGAGTTAGTACACATCCAAAGAAAGAATCATGCTGACGTATTAGAGCTGCTGGAAAGCTGCTGTTCTGCATCACAAATGCAGCATCACACCTGCTAAACATGAACATCAGTGCATTCTGGAATTTGTGTATGTAGCTCCCTCATTGTGCTTATATTGCCTGGTATTGTCATTCCTGCTCAGGTGCTGCACAGAGACCAGAAAGAAGCAAAAAGTCGCTTTGATGTATCAGTTTAAAGTTGGTATATCCTACAAAACATCAGTGAATTGTCTAAAATTCCTAAAATAGGAAATTCAGGTATCTATAAAGGCAATGCACCTGAAGTTCTTGTTTCTCTACCAGACACTGGCCAAAGTCAAGAGCTGAGCTAAAGTGACATGCTCTTAAGCCAGACCACCTCTACAGTCCCCAGTCTTCTTTTTCCTAATTCACTTACTTTGTACTGGGATTAGGTGTCACATTGTTACTTCCTATGAACCCTCTTTTTTTCCAACTTTCCCTTCTCTTTTGGCAAGCACCAATTAACACATAGGCAGTTTTAGGACTCTTAGCACCAGGCAAAATGACACTGCCTTCCACGTCACACAGCATAATTGTGCAACTGTGTCATTTCTACCATCAATCTGACAGAATCACAGAATCACAGAATCAATTAAGTTGGAAAAGACCTCTGCAATCCTGAGTCCAACCTATGACAGAACACCACCATGCCTACTAGACCACAGCACTAAGTGCCACATCCAGTCTTTCCTTAAGCACCAATGGTGACTCCACAACCTTCCTGGGTAGCCCACTCCAATGTCCAATCATTCTTTCTGTGAAAATCTTCCTAGTGTCCAAACTAAACCTCCCCTGACACAGCTTAAGACTGCGTCCTCTTGTCCTGTGGCTGGTTGCCTGGGAGAAGAGACCGACCCCCACCTCGATACAACCTCCTTTCAGGTAGTTGTACAGAGCAGTAAGATCACCTCTGACCCTCCTTCAGGTTAAACAATCCCAGCTCCCTCAGCCACTCCTCACAGGACTTGTGGTCCAGACTCTTTCCCAGCCTTGTTGCCTTTGGACACAGTCGAGCACCTCAATGTCCTTCCTGAATTGAGGGGCCCAGAAATGAACACAGGACATGAGGTGCAGCCTCACCAATGCCGAATACAGGGAAAGAATCACTCCCCTGGTCCTGCTGGCCACACTGTTGCTGGTACAGGCCAGGATCCCATTGGCCTTCTTGGCCACCTGGGCCCACTGCTGGCTCATGTTCAGCTTCCTGTCAGTCACAACTCCCAGGTCCCTTGTCTGCCTGGCCACTCTCCAGCCCCTCTGTCCCCAGCCTGTAGTGCTGCAGGGGGTTGTTGTGGCCAAAGTGCAGGACCTGGCACTTGGCCTATTGAACTTCATCCCATTGGATTCTGCCCACCTATCCAGCCCGCCCAAGTTCCTCTGTAGAGTCCTCCTACTCCCCCAACTTAGTGTCATCTGCAAATTTGCTAATGATGGACTTGATCCCCTCATCCAGATCATCAGTAAAGACATTAAGCAGTACTGGGTCCCACACTGATCCCTGGGGAACAGTACTAGTGACCAGACAGTAACTGACAGTAACAGACAGTGCTCCTTTCACCAGCACTCTCTGGGCCTGGCCATCCAGCCAGTCCCTAACCCAGCAGAGTGTCCCTGTCCAAGCCGTGGGCTGCAGCTTTTCCAGCAGTGCGCTATGGGAGACTGGTCAAAGGCTTTGCTGAAGTCCAGGTAGACCACATCCACAGCCTTCCACTAGGCGGGTCACCTGGTCATAGAAGGAGATCAGGTTGGTCAGGCCAGATCTGCCCCTCCTAAATCCATGCTGACTGGGTCTGATCCCCCAGCACCTGTAGCTGCCGTGTGGTCTCACTCAAGACAAGCTGCTCCGTAACACTGCTGGTCACTGAGGTCAGGCTGACAGGGCTGTAGTTACCCAGATCCTCCTTCCAGCCCTTCTTATGAATGGGCATTACACTGGCCAAATTCCAGTCTGGGACCTCCCTGGTTAGCCAGGACTGATGATAAAATGATGGTGAACAGCTTGGCAAGCTCTTCTGCCAGCTCCCTCATCTAAGATGGATCCCCATCTTGTCCCATAGACTTGTGAGCATCTAAGTGGTTCGGCAGATCACTAAATGCTTCTTCACGGATTACAAGGGGGCTATTCAGCTTCCCATTCCTGTCTACCAGCTCAGGAGGCCAACTGTCCTGAGGATGACCTGTCTTACTGTTGAAAACTGAGGCAAAGAAGGTGTTAAGTACCTCAGTGTCTTCCTCAGCTTTGGTAACTATATATCCATACCCCGCTGTGTCTAATAAAGAATGGTCTGTCTTCCACAACCAGAATGCACTTTTGGTTTAACCAGCAGAGCAGCACCACAATTTTGCTTGCCCTCACCAAGAAAGGCCTGTACTACACAAACATTTAAACAACAGTCAGGGAAGGCGTCCAAACTTCTCTTAAGAGCCCTTTGGGATCTCATTTGCCCAGCTGAAATACAGTGCAAAGGTGGCCAAAACCTAAGAAAAGGAGCGAGATCTCTAACTGGTTTAGAAAGAAATCAGCGTCTGACTATGCATACATGAGAATGATTTGAGAGAAGGAAAAATTACAATGTTATATTTGCTAATTGAATCGTCAACATGGTAATTACCATGAATAATATGAATATATTATATGAATAATTTAATTATATAACATTCTGTTTATAAAATAATTGATGTTCTTTTTAATTTGTTACGTTAGTGAAGCCATCAGGCACCTTGGCATGGGGCTACTTCCTAAAGTAACTCTTGCAGACCTGTACTAGGTATACTGTAAGGTCAGCCTCACGTTTTTGCCAACGTATGTTCAGATCACTGGAACTGTATCTCATAGTTTAATTTTAAACCAATTCCGCTCTTCTTATTCCACATAAAACCCCTGGAGTCTCATACACTGCTGGCTGCCTACACATCACATTTGAAGTGCACTGGGCATTGTGGCTTTTATCACTTGCTCTGCTGCTTTTACTTGCTCTTTGGGTGGCCCTTTGGAAAAAAAAGCCCTACTTACAAATTTAATATCTTTGTGATACTGAAACGCTAAGAGACACAACTACTAATCATCAGGGATTATACCTATATAATACTTCAAGTACACTTTTTCCCCCCTCTTCAAATTTCCTCTGAAATTTGGGGACAAACCAGGAAATTCTATTAAACACAATTAGCACAGTAACAAAAGACACCTGCATGGTTCCAGGGTTGGTTATTTTCAGCTTTTTGTACTGTTATTTTTCTGCTTATTTTCTTGTTCCATTCTGTATGCAACTATTGAACTTCTGCTTTTCCTGTCTTCTTGCTAACGCAATCACAGCTAGAGTTACTTCCATATAAGCTAATAAAAGTGCATCTGCTTGGAAAATTTGTGAGGAAAAAAAGTCTATAGATTGTATAAAACGTATCAGTTTGGGTTTAAATTGTCATGGCAACACTGACGTCTTCAACTTCAAATGACAGAGTTAATATTTGTGGAATGTTGTATCATAATATATTTTGGGAAGCGGCAATATGGAAGAATAAACTATTATTTTAGAATAGAAACCTGAGTGACATAAGACTCCATCTCATCACACTTAAATTTATTCAGCATTTAGCACCTATTGTTACCAACAAAATCACCTCTGAAAAGTCTTTCTAATCTCAAATAGCATTTGCTTATGCCAAATCAAGGCAGAATTTTATAATGTAAACTTTATTACAATTCTGATCTCACTATGAGCACAGACATCTGAATTTGTAGGTTTAATTCAACATATAATTCAGCAAACAGGTATTTCCAAAAGCTATCATCCCAGTGAAATAAACAGTATTTTAAATACATAGTATTGAAGGATTTTGACATACCAGTGCACAGAGTGCTTTTAAGGCCTATGTCACTGACTCATGTCGATGAGCAAAAGGTAGTTCAGGATCACCTTTGAGCAGCAGAGGTCAAGCAATGAACAAACAACAGAGTACTTACTGTGCAGTAGTTAGGGACTGAGCTCCTTTGTTTGTTTCTGTTATTTGAAATTAAAACTGCAGATTTTGCTAGAATTAGCTATTAGAACAGATAATACTTTCTATGCAAGTCAATGAATTGAAGAGTCAGCCAAACAAAATACCTTCAGCCATAGAATTCTGCTATTAAAGTCTGATTATCATTTAACTTTACAGTTACTCCTGGTCATAATTTTAATGCCCAGAAAAGACTCATGCACGAGTCTTCATTTGCAACAAATCTTGTAATTTTAACGTAATTCCAGAAGAATGCTAAATGCTTATGCACTCATTTAATACAAGCTGCATCTTGACAATTCTTACTGTTCCCTGGTTTTCTTTCCTAATCCACAGCTGTTACTACTGTTGATCGTTTCCACATGCAGGAACAGCTTTAACTTTGTGTCCACTCAATATTCACAGAAAACTGTTTAGTGCATTGAACTGAAATGTAGCAGAACACAGAACAAGGTGTTTGAAATTATTTTCTCTTGGGTTTTCATATTATTTTTTTTACAGCACACCACAGACATGACCTCTAGGTAAATGTAAAAAACAACAGTGCACCAGAGCTTTGTTAGAGTTTTATCATCTCTATTAAATATTGTACTGGAATGGCTTCACCATGTGAAGAAAAAGCAGAAAAAGGTTTATTACACAACAACAGCAAGCACTCTACATCTTTCACTTTAGCCTCCCATTTTTTTTCTAGACTATTATTTTGGTTTATGGTGATGGAAATGCAATGCTGTGCAACAGGTCGCTTTGCACAGCAAGGAAAAATGATAAAGCTGAAACCAATTTTCTATTTTACAGACTCCAAAACCAAGGAAAGGCAACATGCAAACTCTTTTTGCAAACCTTTAATACCAGCATATCTCTGGGCTAAATCCATAAAGGAAGGTCAGCATTACTAATAAAGTTTTGTATTTTTCACTGCTGAAATTCATGTTAGGGATTACTGCAGAGATTTTTAAAAAAAATTACTTTATGGTCAAAATTAAAATGGCCTAATGAACAACACAAAATAACTGTTCTCAGTTTCTTTTAGTAAAACATAATTAAAAAGAGAAGAAATGCCTCAGTAGAATTTACGCATACAAATAGAAGTTAATTTCTACTGAGGTAACGTTCTGGAAATCAGTCTCTATACACCCACAAGCATCTACTGACATAAGAGAAAGAATTACGTAAGTTTTAACAGCGTGAATTTGGGAAAACTGAACTACTTACAACAGTCAAGGGCTGAAGGAACTACAGACAGGGTACTTAATGCTATCAGACTTCACACATACTCAGTATTCTAAAACCGCAATGTTCAAAAACCCACAATAGTTTTGAAATGTTTTGTTGACTTTTTTGAATCCTATAGTCATTTTTCTAAAGCAGTGAGAACCCAAACCACTTTCCAAGCTGAAAAAAGTTAAAAGAAAAAACACAGTAACTTCAAACAGATGTTCTTTTCCTTTAGACATAACAGTAAAACATTAAAGAATCAGACTTTGAGGCCTCCTTTCTTTTCCATATATCAAAAAGATTAATGTTGTTAAATTTTTATTTTAAAAAAGCTTTTTTGTCACTGTAAATTAAAGATTTGGGCCTTTTTCATTATATTAATAAATTTGCCATAATAGCATGCATGGGATGTCTGTGGGACAGGTTGTATTTCAAACTGCCTGAGGTAACTGATGCCCACATCAACCTCCTCGGAACAGAAGCCAAAAGGAAACAAGAGGAAATAGCCTCAAGCACACCAGAGTTGTATCAGAACCATGACCAGGAAAAGGAGAATGGACAGGGGAATCCTAAATCAGAATCTAAATTTAAAACGAAGACTAACAGCTAAACAAATAGCAAGGAGATGGCATATTCTCTCCATCTGATTTTGTGGAACTCTTGAGAAAAAAAACTTTACTGATGGGAAAAAGACGTAATGAGTATGGCTTGATCACAGTAAATGTTTAGTCTGTGAATCTAAGTGGGAGTCACATATGAAATAAACATTATATAGACTTTCACATGCCAAAGGGATTAGACAGAGGTTTTCTGAATAACAGATTCTGGGTCTGTGTACTGACATTTCTTCCAAGTCCCATCTAAGAAAGTAAAACCTTTCATGAATTAAATTCTTCTATTTCAGCATCTCCATCTCCCTTTAAAAAACTGCAGTTACGTCAGTATCTTCAGAGATTCATAAAAACTAGCTTGTATCTCATTTGAAATACCATTAAAGCACTAAGTATCAGGAAAGTAACACTCATCTAGAGCAGAGCATGTTAGAAGTTATAAAACATGCTGGCCTGACTTTCTTATTCTGTTCCCATTTGTGAGAGCAGCACCAATTTCCTCCATACTCAGCCGTGTGGCTGGAAATTTCTTCTTGGCATAGTCTGGGAAAGTGATAAAAGCCCCGGGAAAACCCATGAAGGAAATAATAGTGCTGCCATCAGTTCAGACTGAGAAGATGAATGAAACTATTGAACAGAATTTAAGGGACAGGATCTCTCTTCTCCCATCCATCCTAGGTAGAGTATCATTTACAGACTTGCAACAGTTTCCTCCTGCTCTTCTTCTGAAATACGACAGATTAGTTTTTGTCGATTTTTCCACTTCTCAAATGAAGGCACAAAGAGAAAGTAATTTATATGTGTCAAATTTCTGACAACTGACTTCCTGCTGGACACCTTGCTGAGAACACTAAGGAGAGATGGAAGAATTCTGAAGACTATCTCACTGCCTCAGATCATAATGCAGATACTCTATATAGTATAGGATTATAAGGTACATAAATAAAGCATCTAGAACATCTGTGATCACACTCAAATTATTCAGATTGCTGCCAACACTTCAGTGCTAACACTGATCTTGTTATGCTGTGAATAAGAACGCATGGAAAGACATGGAAACCTCAGGATGCCTAGGAGTCTGTTTCTTAATTTAGGATCAAGAAACAATCACCATCTGGGGAAAAGCATCACATTTTGTGATGACAAGAGCTGGGAATCACCTGTACAGAAACTACCAAAAGCATTTCAGATCTTAACAGAGAAGAACTGGCATCTATGATGCTTCTTTTTATGAAAGCTAAATAAAAATACCTTCAAAACCTAAATGGGACATTGCATGGGACTGAAGGACTACAGTACCATGAATTAAAATTTGGACATTGCAACAGTAATCAACAAAACATCTACCTTGAGCACCATGCTCCAGTACACTCAGCTAGTAAATAAATAATATAGCTCAATCTTAAAAATATAGTCCAGAGCTAGGCATTCACTCAAGAAGCTTGTTCTAATACAATAATGTGATATAGTACATCTTTATCTAGTAACAAATGAAACATATTGAGCACCTGACCCAAAGCTCACTGAAGTCAGTAGGAACTTCAGAGCCTTCTAAAACTAAATAAAGCAGTTGCATAAGCCAGGAAAAACATTTGTGTAACATTATTAAGGAATTTTATCCTTAAAAAAACAAAACAAACAAGTAAAAAACAAAAGAAAAAAGCCTTTAGAATTGAACATACTAAATTAAGTTGCTCGCTCACCCAGTCTGGTCATTTTATGTTGCAAAATCAATCTCCAGCAATGGCTGAAACGTATGAAGAAAAGCAGAAGCAAAGCTCATGGAGGTGACGTTTCTGCTACACATTTGCAGCTCTCAGCATATCACTGTGGAAATCCACAGCCAAAAGCCTACCTAGATCTCCCTATGTAGTGTTTATTAATGAAACAGTATTTTACAGTTGCTGTACCTTTTCTTGCTCCCACTCACAATTAAGGCCTCCACAGCATCTCATGCTCTACAGCATGAATTCTACAATTTCCTTCTTAACAAAAAAAATTCCAAGCCATTCCTTCATGTCAAACTGTGTTCAGTGACCACTTCTCTTATGAGAAACAAAACTAGTTGCTTTCTATTAAACTTTTATGCTAATTGTTTTAGTCTAGCAGCTGCCTTCTGCTACCCATCCCCTGAGCTGAAGAAATTTTTTTTACTTTGGTTTTCTTCAAATGGCCACTGTTCTGTGCCTCTGAGCACAGTGTATGCTCTACCAGCTTGAGTAGCACTCAGGATATGGGTGCACCATGGATACACTACAGTAGCCTTATAAGCTTTAAATCAGTCCTAAATTTTGACCATCTCCAAAATTCAGTTTCTTGTTTTAATCACACCAGCAATGAGATGATGTTTGCAGACTCACAATGACTCTTAAACAGCAACAGCCTCTTTGGGTATATGCACAGTCATGGCTTCACTCAGCTTCAACAATTACCATCATTTTCGTTTCTCAACTCTGACTTTCATCCAAATTTATTGCCTCAATACCTATGATGGGATCTCTTTCTGTTTATTTGAGAGGTTTATAGCATAATCTCCTGTGTCTGAGCTAGACATCTTAACTCCTTTTATACCCATAATGTCTTTCAGACGGCATTTAAAATAGGACAGATGACTCACTAAAATACGTACATCTCTCAAGAAACTCTCTAAAATGAATCTTAAGTTTCAGTTCAGATATGTTTCACAATGTCAAAAAATCCCAGCTTTGTAGTTTGAAAGTCTACAATTTACGATTTACAGTTTTAGTCAGTCCTGCATAATTACGTGACTATAACCAATTCTCAGGTCATAAAGTATCTCTTCCTCTAGATGGTTTATGCATGTGTTGAACAGAAGAAATTCCTGATGAA
Source organism: Pithys albifrons albifrons (assembly GCF_047495875.1). NCBI lineage: Eukaryota > Metazoa > Chordata > Aves > Passeriformes > Thamnophilidae > Pithys > Pithys albifrons. The sequence continues at coordinate 71,512,035 of NC_092458.1, read as the reverse complement.
TCCACATAAAAGGTAACCCCCTTTTATAATAAAAATTTACTATTTAATCCTGCTTTCTGTTTTCTTTTTAAATATTGCCCTTATACTTGCCATCTTCTGCTCCTTGGGATGAAAAAAGATTCCACTCAGCAGTTCATAGTTGAGAATGGCACATTTGACTTCTTTCACTTCCTCACTTAAGCGAGGAATTGTCAGTTTTAGTCAATGGTTATTATTCATCTCAAATTCAACCTTCATTTTAAAATAATGGATTTCTATAAATTTGAACTAAAATTCATTTTACTGACACCATTAACTTGTGACAGTTTTTTCACTTATTCCGTGTGGTTCATGCAAAACAATCACTCTGATATCGTCTATAGAGGGTATGAATGCAAATAGTTCATTAGTCCTTCTAGCATGTATTTTTTTCTCCTAAATGCTCTAATTATACTGTGATAAGGTTTTTCAACACCACATTCCTGCTGGTTTCTTGCTTTCAAGGAATTTAACTCCTAGTTCTTTACTTTTTAGCAAACTCAAAATAATTATGTAAATTCTCTCAAGATAATTTTTCACTCATTCTCATCAAAGCTGACTTCTGAGCCTGATTAGCTCTTTTTCATTCTCCTTACATGGACATAAGAAGTACTTTTTAAATAATGGTTGGATTCTGATTTTGATTTTTCTTTCAACCTCCAGGAGCTCTTTTGACTTCTGTTACTCACCCCTGGATTTATTTTTAAATGAAACCAATCAAAGTTTTATCCTGTTTTGGGAGGCTGTTCACCTCCTTAGAATGTTTTCACCAGTGACATACATCTATCTGCAAACATTTTACCCTTATGTACTCATTTTAAACTCCCTCTAAAGAAACTCCACTTTTCTCCATAATTGCTTCTCCATAGAAGTTAAACGCTACTTTTCATTTAATTACACCACATGGATGCAGAAGCTCAGTTCCCAAAGTTCACCCTCATTTGTACAGAATTTTTTGCTTTAAAACAGCTACATACTGGACCAGGCCATTTCTGCACCACTCCTACACTGATCAAGTATTACCACTGTCTCAGAAATCCTTATAGTGCAAGTAACCAGGAACTGGCTGCAGGTATGAGAGTGCTAACCCAAGACATTACATATACAGGATTCAGTTATTTGCTTTCTGCAAATTCAATAAGTAAAGCTCATGCCTTTTAACAGGTACAGATGATAGAATGGGAGATGAGGAGCCACAAAAAGGATGTAACAGTGGATATTCAGTCTAACCCCCAATTCACATAACTATCCATAAACCAGACAAAAATGCCAGATAAGTACCATTAAAACCTCCAGATTGCTCAATGCCAGGAAAGTACAAGCTGCATCACTGGAAGTGTGATCTGTTCTTATTCTCTTTCTCCTATGCAGTCACTGCAGTCTCAAGCCAGAGAATATTGGGCTGAATGAATCCCTCACATAGATGCTCTTGCATTAAGTGTTTCAGTCCTCAAGAGTTTGGAAAATGCTCAGCATTTCAAAATTGAATAGAAAAAAAAGAACAAAAACACCCCCAAAATTATCAGAATTTTTTCCTTTGAAGACATACAAAACAAAATAATATAGAAATGTTTGATCTCCCTTCAAGTTTCCTAGTCTTTCTTGCATTACTAGTTACTTAATCTACTGTCAAAAATACAAAAATTAAACCAAGGGCAGCTGAACAACAGTTCAATGCTCTAAGAGTCAAAAGTTATTTTACAGTTTGTAGTGAAGAAACTTGGAATCAATAAATATATTAATACACAAACAATAGTTTTTTAAAAGTTTAGAAATTTCAGGGCAAGACAAGCAGATTGCTGTATAAATACACAGATTTCTCAGAAAAAAAAGAAGTCTGACTGGCCTTTAATGTGCATGTGAAAAAACAGAAGCAAGAAAAAAACATTTCTCCTTTTAAAGCACTCCTTGCTATGTCTTCATAGGGACAATGCAAACCCTTGCTATTACTAAAACTCAGTAAGCTCAAATTAGCCTCCTTTTATTTATATGTCTCTGAAAAGTCAGAGCACAAAAAGCCACCCTCTAAACTGTTCAGTGGAAGCAACCACATGAAAACACTAAACACAGAACAAATTGAGCACATTAATAATAATTTTAGAAAGACATGTTCATATTGATTTACAAATTGACCTTCAATGCTTAGATTTGAGTCAAAGAATTTTCTTAAAATCTATTCCACTTATATTTTAATATAGACATTCATACACACACATCCCAAGCATCATTTATCACAAAAGTTATCCCTCAGAATGAGAATACTTAATGAAGACAAAACAATACCAGATCAATAAGGTCCTTGAGAAAACAGCATTCCCCTCTGTTATGCTATTTATCATATATTGTGGACAGTACAAAGTTTTATTGTGTCCTTAAGCTTTTACTTACTGGTAAATGTTTTCATGACAGATATGGTTGTAAATTATAGCTAACAGTTTGTATTACTGCACAAGTCCTGAAGAAAAATCCTTGTGTTTAAAATAGGGGTTTGTGTTTGGGGTTTTTTGGACAGGAAGGTAAAGAAAGAAATCAAATCCTGGCAAGAAGATGTGTTTGTTTAACTGGACCACCAAGGCATCAATTCTTTTAGTATGCCAGTGGGACAGAATGAGAACTTCTACCTGAGGCAGTTGAGGGAAAAGATGCATAAACTACACTAAGTTCAGATAATCTCTCCAGAAGAATTTCCTGTCAGAAGGTTTATGGCACCAGGCTAAATATTTTCTACTGGGCAATATTATGACTTTCACAATTATTTCATCTGAAGAAGCCTAATTTTGAAAAAAAAAAAAAGAAAAAAAAAGAAAATCCAAAGCAACAAACAAAAACCTACTCCCCAGGATCTTGTCTGCTTCTAAATAAAGGAAAAATAAAATTTTGTCTGTAATGAGACCTAATTCCATGCAAAAAAGCTTTTTCAAAAACTGCCTAATGATGCACAAAACAGTGGGGCAGTAATCCAGTAAAATATGGAGCATGCTAGAGAAACTGCATTTCACAGCTATTGGGAATCATCTCTATCAAACACTGCCATATCAAGGACAAAAAGTATGCTTTACTACTCAGTTTGGATGACAGAAAGTAATCGTTCCATTTGCATTGCAGTATCTCTCTGAGCTGGCTGCTCTTAAAAGTGGAATCGCTCATGGAACTGTATTGTATAAATCTGTGTGGCCTGTAAGCATGAATTAGCTCATCATCCAAGACATCCTGATTGAAATTCGGGTAGTTTACTTCAAATCTCAATGACTCCTGTAACTTCTAGACAGAAGTGACATTTTAAACACAAAGAAAATGGTGCTTTTCTCCATCACTAATTTGGGGAAAACCTGCTTTGCTGGCATAAATAACCTATTCATACACAATGCGCTTTAAAAGTGTTCACCTCAACCATGACAAATTCCACAGGCAAAGGAACAGCACAAACACATCTATGAAGGAACTGAACACACCACATTTCCTGCCTGCGTGCAGGTTTCTATCACTTTGAGGACATCTACCAGGATGTCATTACAACAGACTTGATTATTACTCCAGACAGTAAGAATTCTCAGTCAAAAGCAACACAGCCAGAGGACTCAGGCCTCATGTCCTCCTTGATATTTCTAATAATGACATGTTTAATTAGAAACACCCACACACAACATGTTACCTTTGATGCCATACGCATGAACAGTGAGTTTTGATCCTCTGCTGTCCTCATCTTCTCATTTTTGACCAAATCCTTCAGGTTCATACTATCATCATCCTGAAAATACCTTACTCTCTCTTTATCTACATGAGTAGGGAGCTGGAAACAAACATATTAAAAATAAATATTAACCTAATGACAAAGGTATAAAATTTAGATGCTAATAATTTCAACAAGTTTAAAGAATCATGAATCAACCTAAGTACATTTGAAACAACTGGGCTGACAGCTTCATTTCATCTACAGAAAAGAGTATCTTCCCCTTTCTTCAATTGCATCATTATATCTAAATAAAAATGTAGCCTCTTCCACAATCACTGTATCCTTCACATCCTTAAGGTATCAGAGCTACAACATTACCACTCAGGAAACATGTACAGTAATTCACTGAAACAGTAAATAAGCTCACAAAAATACTCTAAAAAGTAATTTTCATTATTGACAATTTACAAGTTTTTGTAAAGTCAGAGACACTACTGAGACACAGTAATCAGAGAGAGTACTGAAAACCTGTAGGAGTACGATACTGGGAAATGTTGCTATCTCAGACAGAGTGCACAAGAGAACAGAGATGTCCTTTAGATCAGGACTAAACTAAATTCTGAAGGAGCCTAAGGAATGGTCATTAACATAAAGCAAGATGGCATTTTCTAAAACGGAAACAATAGGAGAATGACAACAATTCCTCACTCTCTCATACCTTTCACTCCTCCACAGCAGTGCTGCAAAATTATCTGTCCTACTAATCAAGGGCATGCTTGCTAGAAATATGAGGTACTGTCATCTCCTCTTATCTCAAAAAGATCAAAATAGTACTTTATTTACTGTTGCAAGCAATTATCCTAAGAATAAAACACTCCAAGCTTCTTGTTCCCCAAAGCACTTTGTTACAAAGATTAGGTCATGATTATTATTATCAGCAGCAGCCATAATTTTTATTAGAAGAAAAGTAAAATTAGCCCCTGAGACCTGAGTATCTCTGTAAAATCTTTCTTATTTTGGAAATACTGAACTCTGCTAATCTTCATTATTTACATAACTTAAACTAATATAAACTATGTGGCTAAGAGACTGTAATAACTTGAAAAACCTACTTTTCCATGAATGTGTATTTAAATAAGCTGTAAAGTGACCCCTAGGGAAATACAATCTGAAAATAAACTTAATATATGCTCAATATATATGTACCCTACCATTTAATTACAATCATCTTTGAAAGGAACTTTTTAACCATCTACGGACATTCTGATAAGCCACTCATTAATTATGGCGTCATAAAACTACAAAATCATTTAATAATTACACTTTCATACTCATATGTGTAAAACTTACCATCTGTCGCTTTCTCCGTCCTCCTGTTAGCTCCTGTGGTTCAGCTGCTCCTGTCACAGGCCATGCCCTTCCACTTTCATCTGTTCTGACAAGGACCACTTGTTCATCTTCTTGACGGCTTGAAGCCTGTGTCAGGTTTTAAGGCATATTTTAAAACAGATGGTACAGACAAACCACATTAAATAAAGGTTTTAAATCCTAAATATTAAATAACAGATTCTTCACATTTTGTGTGTTCATTATAATTCAAAGCAGACAGCATTACCCTAACAAGGCATTCTTTTTCATATTCAAAAAGTACAGAATATTAAAAATATATTCAACTAGTTAAGTGCAGAGTTACTAAATATTTTCCAAATAATGAAGTTGCATTATTTGTTTTTTTCTCATAAAGCTTCATTCCCAGGAGACATACAATGCTTCTGAAGACTTAAACAGATAATATTGAATTAAAATACAACACCATCATTATACCAGTGTACTCCTGAAAACCACCTGAAAAGCCGCATGATATGAGCACTTCTAGGTTTTGTGTGGATTAAGGGTATGGGGCGTTTTCCTGTGTTTAATGTATTTGTTTTGTTTCAAAACTTGGCTACCGAACTAGCCAAAACATTAGCTACTGCTTTTCCACACTTCCCGTTAGATCAAACTTTTGCTTCCTGCATTGCACGTACCACCAGGTACAGATCATTTTTATCACAATGTAATACTGAAATTATTTTAAATCTTGATTGTAGGATATGCAAAACAGGAAATACAAACAGCTCAACACAAGTATTTCTCTCTACGGTGATGAAGAAACAGATGAATAGATGTACAGTTATTATTTAGGTCAAGTTAAATTGTAGACTGAGGCCGAAATGATTTAAATCATCTATTTGTGTGCCAAAATATATGGAAACAATAACAGGCATTTACCTGACATATGTCAAATAAGTCATTTGCCTTTGGATGGTAAACCCATCAACCTCACATAAGCTGTATTCAATTACAGCTTCTACATACCAAAAGAAACTTGGAAATCATGAGCAGGGTATCTTCTAAACCTAAAGCAAGCTCCTGAGGTGCTGGAGACGTGAAGCAAGAGGCACACACAGGACAGGGCAACAAGGGAAGCTTTCACATGCTTACCCTCCATCCTCAGGGTGGAATAGAACAACTAGTTCACGTTGGAAGAGCAACTCAGTATAGGGCACAAGCAGTACAGATTTCAAAAGAACTGAGGACAAATGTTGAATGAACGAACTAGGAGTGTTGCTCTACTGGATTTTCTACTCAAAGAAAAGATAGCTTAATCAGGGATATGGAAGTCAGTTGCTTCCTTGGCTGCAGCAACCACAAGATAGTGGAGCTTAAGATTATAAGACAAGTGAGGAAGACAAGTAACAGAACAAAGGAAAAATCCTGGATTATAGAAAAATGGACTTCATCTTATTCAGCAATCTGCTTGGCTAGATTTCATGAGCGATGGTCATGAATGACAAGATGCCAAAGAAAGATGGTTGATCTTCAAGGAAAACTTCTACAGAGGATGAGAAGGGACCATTTAACCCACTATCCCCATTTGGCTAAATGGGCAACTTCAAACAAAGCGCAGGAAATGAAAAGGAAGCTAACAGAAGGTGAAATCTGAGAAGTTATCCAGGAGGACCCCAGAAGCACTTTCCAGGCATAGAAGGATAGAATTAGGAAAACCACAGCTGAACGTGAAACTAGAAAGAAATCTAAAAAACAAAGCACACTGCATAATTGCCGACAAGCAAGGACAACAGAGGTCTGCCATCAAGAGAGAAAAGGTCACGAAAGAGGCTAAGACACTCAATACCTTGCCAGTCCTTACTAGCAAGGTGTGTCCTTGGGCTTCTCAGGCCCCAGTGCCCACCAGCAGAGCCTGGAGGACAGAAGTATACCTGCAAAAGGATCAGCTTGAAGCCCAGTTAAGCAACTTGAAATATGCTAGCTTATGGAGCTATATGAGATGCATATATCACATGGGAAAAGAGGTCTCTCCCGATCACATCCGAGGCATAGTGGCTGATGCTCCTGAGAAAAGGTGAATGTACACAGTCATCCTCAAAAAGGTAAAGAAGAAACACTTGGGAAACAGAATGACCAGTCTCACCTCAGTCCTCAAAAAAACCACAGAACCAGTCCTAATGAAAGGCCCTTCATAGGGCCCCACTTCACAGCGGTGTTCTCAAACTTACATAAATATACATACACACACACACACACAACACACACAACACAAAAAGACAGAAATTCTGCACCAGAAAAGTATTTAACTTTCTAAAATATAAAAGAATAATTTAACAAACTTTTCAGAGCCTGAAAACTTCCTGATTACACTTCAAAGATGTTTAGGTAAATCAGTTGATCAAACTAGAGCACATAACGGAGTCACTACTAAATCTGATATTAGAACAGTCTTTGTCACATCTTATAAACAACTTTATTAATCTGAATTTGAAGTTACTTTCTATCATACTGCTTTATACCTGCCATCTTTGACTACAGAAAGCCTGATTCAGTAACCCAAATAAAGTATGAAAAATCTGTAGATACTGAAGTATGCCAGCTTCAACAGCTTAACTACATTTTTTCAAGAAAAGTCTACCTTTCCAAGCTGATGAAGGTAAAAGTTAGGGACCAAAAAGGTGTCTACATAAGCTAAAGTTTTCTCTTCGTTGTGGAAGCTGAGGACGCAATCATAGAAAGTGCAGTGCAAACTCAAAATCCAGAGCATTGCTAATTAGTTTGAAATAAAGCAGACCTTTGTAGAGGATAAACACCTCCTTGTCCCAAATGTGGACGATGTGGCCAAACAAGGATAGAGCAGCTCTCCCAAGAGAACTGGTCAAATCCACTCACAGAAGGGGCAGCGGGTAACAGGAATGAATGCAAAGACACACCTGATTGAGGATTTCACATAAACAGGAGCCTTCAGAAATGGTTACTTTTTAGATTATTCACTGCAAAGGGGTCTGCTGCCCCTATTGGGTCTGCAAAAAGATGTTGTCTTCAGGTGAAGCAGGTCTTTCCTTCCCCACATCTTTGTGTTGCTGAGACAAGAAAAACGATGGACTTTTCCATTCCAGTCTCTAAAATTTAACCTCATTGTATACATGACTTTTAAGAACCAATAGATATTACAACAGCAGTGCTTCAACAACTGCAATGAATAGTAAACACCGGATTCTTCTGTCAATTTACAAGCATCTAATTCCTTTTAAAGACATTCACCTCAAGATTTGTCTTCACTAAAATTCTTAAAATACAGACACTTCAAGAAGGATGCCATTAATGTGCAGGCTGTATTTTCCAAAAATCAATGGAATTCACAAGGTGTTCTACATGTCAGACTTTATCTGCCTTTGAAGGCAGGCTCCAAAATGTTAGATCCTAAAAACATTTGCACTTTCTTTTTTCTTCTTATTTCTGCATGCCAACACACTAACATGCAGGCAGTAGAAGAGTAACTTCTGAATCATGGAATGAGTTGTTACAGGGACAGAGATGGGGAGCAGTAGATATTATATCAAATGAATTCTTTGTGTCAGAAGTCTACAGCTGACAAGGTTTTGTGTGTTTTCTGAGGGTTTGGGGTTTTTTCCCCCTGAATTTCAAAGAGTGCTGAGTCCTGACACAAGGCATGTAAAACCGCCCATAACATATTTAGATTTAATAATCAAGAGAAAACGAAAAGGTAAAAAATTAATTTTTAGCTTTAGAATACAAGGTACAAAAAATAGAAGTTGTTCATCAAAGAGAAATTAAAAGCAGAAAAAGTTAACTAATTATGGACAGAATGAAAACTAATTTGCAGTCATATTAGACACTAACAGTAAATGCATACTAAGAACCAAGATGAATCCAATGGATCCAGGACCTACATGATTATACACAAAATTGAAGACATTATTATTAGAGGTAAAAACACTCTTCAGAAGTCAAAACCCTGTCTAAATAGAACTGAATTAAAAACACAGCATAACAATAGAAATTTAATTATATTAACATAAAAAGGCAAGGCAAAAGTTGATTTTTATGAGGATCTTACTAACAATAATTGTTAAAGCTACCTCTAAACACATCAGAAGCAGAAAGCTTTCTGGTAGAAAAAAAAAAGATGCTCAAATGGTTATAGCATTATCAGATGACATTCAAGTATTAAATAAGTTATTTGTGTTCTAAATAAGATTTTTCTATTCAACAACCTTTTTTTAAAAATAGAAAAAAAATAAACCAAAAAAAAAGAATAAACTTTAGAAATCATCTTTAAATTGAAATATCAGTAAAAGCAGTTTTCAAGTAAGCTGCCAGGAAGCAAAGATTTTTACTAGGGCTCCCAAAAATGAATTCCAATATATAATGTCCACATCCCTCAGCATGCATTATATCCTTCTAATAGGTCCTAGTACAAAAATAATGTAAAGTATAAAATACAATATAAACTCCTAAAAATGTACCAAAGGCTAATTCTGGGTATTCCAGAGCCATGCATCTAACATTTGTAATGGACAAGCTCACACAAGTATAATAAAAACCCAAATTCCTCCACACTTGAACAAATATGGCATACTGGGATACGGCCTTTGCAGGAAAAAGCCATGACTCACAGAAGTAATAGACTTTTTGGAAGGATTTAAGGAGTGTGGATACCAATGTAACTGCAAATATACTTAATGCTCTCACTTTATCTGTTGGTATTTTCTTTATACATGTATATATTTGCATTCCTGTGACTATATGACATGGCATGTGGTAACTAACACCTATATGGTGGTTGTGATATAATACTTAATAATTATCATCAGATAAATAATATCTCTATTTATATACGTACAACATAGATTTAAAAATATACATTAAAGTACTTGAAATACTAAATGTTAAAGCTGAAACTGGAGAAAAGCCTCAGTCACTACCCCTGAATCTTGTGGTGAGTGCTAAAAGAATGATAAAATTTACATTCTGACATGAACAAAAAAAGTGCATTTCCAGAATAAGAGAGGAATTGCATGTTGCCATTAATTAAGGAACATGATTTTTTACTTCAGGCCAATTAAATATGCAAAATACACAGTTGCTCTCACCAAATGTACAAACCGCGATAGAGCAATTCACACCCAACTGAACAAAACAAAGTAGACAAGTCTGGTTTTAAAACATAAAAACTTTACATTTAATATATAAATAAATAAACTGCAGTTCTGAAAAAAAATTTTGAACTCTCCAGAGATGCTGCCCGTTCCATAACCCAGCAGGAGGAGGTAGAAAAGCTCTGCCACACCAGGTGCATACCTTAACTTGAGGAACAGACACTGGAGTACATAAACAAAGGGAGTAATCAGGCCAAGCATCTCAGATAGGATCTACTTAATTAGAACTGCTTTTCAATGCTAATAGCTAAAGGGAATAAAATAACATTTTAACAGTCAGTATATTGCAAGGTAGGGAACAACCAGACCCAGAAAAAAACAAACTTTTTTTTAAATTATTGAGCCAACAAAGAGCTGGATGCTGCATGAATTGAGAGCTGTCTGCAATGTTTATCAAGACCTACCCTCAAGTGGTATAACAAAACTCAGCAACAGTCTTCAGCAAGGAACAAACGTCTACAACCAAATGCTTTAAATGGACAAATTAAATGCTGCACTAAGCATGCCAGCTGTTTCCTTTTCTTACAGTCTACAGCTGATGGAAATGTTTTGAATATTGTCTTATTCCTCTACTGGAAAAGTCTGACCTTACATTATAATATTGAGTAAGTGTCTAGAAGATACTTTTCAGCATGACTGACATAGCTATTTCTTCCATCCATTGCCTCCTTTTCCATTGCTCCTTCTCCCATTTCAGTTACTTTTCTGCTAGGTTCTGTTAGGTTGTGTTCGCACACGATCACCAGTTATCAGAAGGATAAGTCAATCACCTCTAGAAGGAGCAGTCTGCCTCCTTCAATGCCGGCTATTTGTAAGGGCACCGTGTCCTGTCACTGAGGAGCTGATGTAGCCAGTACCTGGAGTCCTCATAACAGGATATAAAGCATCTAAGCTACCCTTCAGGCTTTGCCACTTGTGAATAATAGCACTGTAACCTTCAAGGTAATGCTTATAAAACCAGTGGGTAGGCCATTATCCTTAGCAAGACTGAGGTTTGAATCTCACATCAAGATAAAATTAAAATGGTCAGAGGTCTATAACAGCAGTCCACTGTATAAAAGTTCTTTGATTTGGGTTTGTTATAGCAGAAAAAATAAGCTTAAGAGAAATAGCAGCATGAGGAAGGAAAGCAAGACCAAACTTCTAACTAGGTTAAAAATCTAGTATTTCAAGAAAGACTCAGTGAACATATTAATAAGAATCACTATTACAACTTCAAAAGGTATTAGGATAATAGAGAAATGGGATTTTAAAAAGGTTTCACAAGATCAGAAAGTCAGGTCTTTCATAATCAGGACCTTGTGCTTAATACAGTGGAGAGAAGCATTAGAAAATCTAAAGTAGGCTGTAACACAGAAGTGAACTAGTCTACAGAAGAGTATGGCATGGCACTTGGATACAGCTTTGGTGTCAAAGCATACTTCAAAGCTTTTGTACTGTCAGTTTGGACTTTACAAAGTTTTAGCCACTCTGCCCTTCTATACTTTTTACATGTACTGAAACTATTTTCCATCATTTACTGATATAATTTCTCCAATACTTTTTAATTGCCAAAGCCAATTTCTTATAAATTACATTTAGGAAGCTAAAACACTTTGTCTTAATACACTCTTGCCTTACAAATAATTGTGTAGTCTTCTCTTACTTACATCAACAAGAAGGTCCAGGAAATATACACTGACCAATAACTGCATGTCCCTATTATTTTTTAAAAATGCACTAATGATATTGAAGCTGTTCTGCAGCTGTTCTTTATTCCCTGTTCTGGTTAGAGCTAGTCAACTCCCTATGGAAAACACAAACTTTTGCTGAAGAAGGAATGGCACAGCCATCTTGCACTCAAGATTCAAGTGTGATGGAACAGCAGGAATCAGAAATTATGATGAGCTGAAAACATCTGAGAGCAAACTGGCCATGAGCCATCTGTTGCTGTTGCTGTATTTCCCCGCCATGTGACGTTCCAAATAAAATCAGAGATTTTTACTGTGCATTTAGTGAGGATCATTAATCCCCAGCTTTCTAGTTTTTATATAAGTGCCTCAACTACACTTTTCTGCAAAGCAGTTTTAATAGTTTTTAAAGGATTCTTTATATTTTATATAAGTCTACAAGCATTACTACAACTGTATTTCAGTTCTGCATTGGTTAAGTCAGCATAAAAGGCCACTCAACCATGTGTTACTAAAATATAATATGGGTAAATTTTGACAACCAAATATTTTTCTTGCAGAAAAACATCTGTGTTTATAGTTGCAATTCCCAAACCTAAAATTAAACATCCTGGCACACCTGCAATTTTGAATGTTAATTTTCAGGGTGATTTGGCTTTTGCTTTTTTTTGTGCTTGTTTAGCATTGGTTTGGGAATTTCTTTTTAATAAAAAACTCCTCACAACAGAAGCAGTGATTATTTTCCTTCTTTCTTTCACTTCCTATTCCAAAGTAGTAATCACTATCCAAATTTTATATGCATATACACATATAGATAAACAAACATGTGCACACAGACACACCACTTTACTTTTAGATAATGCTTTTTCCAAGGTATCATTATCATTTTTAAGCTACTTGTGAAAATGCCAATCTTGAAAATACATGAAAAAACCACACAGTCCTGTTTTTCCCGGTCTTCATTATTAGAATATTATTTCAGGTTTGTTCCACACCTGATTGCTCTCATCTACTCCCACTGTCATATGGTTTACTTGTTTCAGGATAATAACTGTGCTGCAAACAGTTTTTCTGAGTAAAGATCCAGCATGTTCCATTCTGTGTATCCTGATGAAGAACTCTACACACTGGTATACAATAGATGCAATTTTATCATAAACAGGATTTCAGATATTAGCTGAACTGCTGTATTCTGTTTCCTTTTTGAAAAATGACGTTAGTTCTTCAAAAGGAATTTTTAAAAAAAATCATTTATACTGAGCTAGCTTCCCTAGAATTCTCCCTAAGTCTGGACTCTAACGCATTTCAAGGATCCAAATTAACTATCAGACCTTCAATCCATCAGAATTTGCGTTCAGATAAGATGTGTTGGAAACCTAATCATCCTTATTATTTATACTCAAGAAGTATAATTAAATAAAAATAGCAGAAGCATTTAAAGTGCATGAAGCTCTTACTATTATGAAGGTTTTCACTAAAAGACGAGCCTCAGTTATGCCATAAAAGTCACTAAATTAAATTTTCCTTGCACTATAAATTTTCTTCACCCCACATGACCAAGCAATGGACTGGAAACTGTTAGAGATGCAACAGGTACTCAGGTTTTCTCTTTTAAAGCAGCATCATAACAGTCATATGCTTACTGTAAAGTGAAATGCTGTGCCTGCCAAAATTCAAGACTATTGCTCTGCAGATCTGTTGTACGCCCAAGAGGTATAACAGAGGCACTACACACCCTTCAGCAGAAAAATTAGATATTTTTCTGATTTTTTTTCTCTATCCTGAGGAATACATTTAAAAGAGAGAATGTGTGTACACATATATATAACTCAATCACTGTTTTATTCCTTATCCTTTAAATATATTTATTAAAATAATCATACTAGACCAAGGGCTGATGGACTTCCATAGAAAATTCAGTTATTTAAATGAAGATGTGCTATGCTGAAATTATTCATATTGTCCCTACATATTCTCAAAAGCATGACAGAAAAGCCTGTATTTATTTTTCAGAATTCTCTTCTTCTAAATACTCTGTGATAGTATACCCTCTACCATGTTATTCTGCTTAAAGAACCACCTTCTAGCTTTCATTCAATTTTGTATTGATTTTGTATTTTCAATGCAATCCATCATATTGAGAACCGTCTCTGGCATTTGCTCAGCAGAGACTATTTTCTGTTTCCTGCATACTAATTGAGTGCTATGGAACACAGAAACAGACTTAGAGTTAAAAAGCTTTTTACTAAAACATACTTCATTTGAGATTGAAAACAGTTTTAAAAGATGCATCCTCTTATACTTTATTCATTCACCACCAGGTTGTTGGACTAGAGTTGATCATTTTAAGTCCCGTCCAACTGATACATTCTATATTCTGGCTCTTCCTCATTTAAAGTTTTACCTCCCCATTTTTGTACTATCAAAAACCATTGAAAATTATATGATTCAAAGGAGTGCTAATGTTTTAGATATATTTCATTAAACAAAAATACTGAATAAAAGCACACATTATATCAGTTGTGACTGGTACTGCCACATGGCAGAGGTGACATCCTTACAACTATTGTATTCAAATCTACAGTTTTGTAGCACTTTCAGGTAACAGAAATACAAACTGCACTTAAGAGGTAAACTATGAATATCTAAAAGTTGTTTACTAAATGCTGAAGTCTCCACAATTTTCTGCTCTGGTCTTACATTCAATAAGTACTCATTTTCATCAGAAACACAGCAGCCTTCTGTTTACAGTTTCACCAGGGATCAAAGTGCAGTCTTGTGTTTATCAAAATGCCCATGACAAAGTAGACATAAGCATCTGAAAATAAGTATAATTTCATTCTATCACAACTGAAATCAAAAGTTTTTGATTTCCATAGACTCTGAAGGTCACCTCCTGCTCAAATTGAAAGACAAAGCAAACACAATCTACATTTTAATTCATTATTTTAAAACGATCTTTGTATGTGCATTCATTGTAGTTGTATAACTGTGACTTAAATATTTAAGTGCAATACCCATTAAGACCCCAAATTTCATTAACAGATACTTTAACCATATTTACACTAAAATTTATAGGGTAACCTACTTAAGGCAGCCTGCAGTGAACAACAGAGGGGCTCTAACCAAGCTGAGACTTGGTGAAATATATCAGCCAAGAAATGCAAGATCTTTAAACCTCAAACATCAGGTTTTGAAAACTGTACTTCAAAACCATGTATTTGGAGTAAAATTCTTGTCTAAGTCAAACAAACTACAAAACTAGTCACTAAGTCAAACTGTAAAAGCTAGATTTGCCTATTCTCACTTACA
This sequence comes from Pithys albifrons albifrons, assembly GCF_047495875.1. NCBI lineage: Eukaryota > Metazoa > Chordata > Aves > Passeriformes > Thamnophilidae > Pithys > Pithys albifrons. Next base: position 71,496,847 of record NC_092458.1, on the reverse strand, counting down.
AACAAAAAAAAATTAAACCAGGATTTAAGCTAGCAATTTACAGTCCCTTAAGTCTGTAGTTTCTTGATCACTTTGAGGCAGAATAACCCACTGCCAAAAGAATTGATCCTGTCCTCTGTAGAAACTCCAGCCACTCATACACACCCTTACACTAGCCCAAGTCTTCACTGAATCACTGAATTGGGAAATTGATCCATGTCCAACTAATCAAGAAGAAAAAAAACCTCCCAGGGAGATGCATTCAAAATTGCTTTCACTGCTTCCTGATTTATCTCCCCATTTCTTTCAACAGAAATTAAAGTAAGGCAAAGCCACGTTTCAGGACCTCCCAGCACGACACTGGCCATGCTGCTCCAAGGAAGCAGAGACAGATCCACCCAAAACAAAACACTTCATGTTTGTTATTGGTAGGGAAGGCAAAGCTATCAAACTTTGGGAACAATGGGACACCCATTTGGATAACCATTTCTGTGAAAACCGCTTCAGGTATCTCAGTTGCAATGCATCTCTCTGAACTGGCTGAGCCTGTCAGTTGAGTGGTCAATGCTATAGAAAGGCTAATTCATACAGAATCAAACACACCTTCACAAATCAGCTTCTCTTGTGTTATGAGATGATTTCTGAACATCTGGGCTGTTTAGACACACAGTGTGATATAGCTGGCCCTTAATACACAGGAGTACCAAACACATTGTGACCCAGAACTCCAAAAGTTTGAAGGTGTAAAACCAGTAAGACTACTCTGGCACTATCACAAAGACAGGACAGAGCATCTGTCAGCTCTGCTGAACCACACACACTCAAAAGCTGTGTAATACAGGCTAGAGGAAGCCAGGAAACAGGCACAGGCAAGGCATATTCATAAGTATTTACATTGCTACTTTTGCAATGACTACATACTATTAGTATTAAAAATGCTTTAATTAAAAATTAAGATAAAAATCAGACTATGGTTAAGACCAAGGCTGACCAGAATTGGTATTCGTGACTCAGTTTTTAAGGAACAGGTGTCCATCAGCATTTTGAGGACCACCCATAACACACTCTCGACTCCAATTTTAAAATCTTAATGGATTTTTCCTGTGTAATTACACAGCTCTAATCTGCTTTATTTAGGTTTTTTTATATATATATACATGAAAAACATATCCACAAATTGCACTGCAATAAAGCAGTCTACCTACACAGAGCTTTTGTAATTTTAAATACTTGTGAATTCAAGGTCTGAGACTTTACTACTATTGTCAGAAACAGGCCACACATTAACTTCCAGTTCAGTTTGTCTTCTAAAGACTGGAGAAGTACTAGTCAATGTATAAGGTCTGACATGAAGCCTTTTCAAAAAAAGAAGTCAGTGGCTTTTCAAACTCAATTCATTTGCAGCTGAGTTTTCACTGTGGAACTGGAGTAAATTGAGTAAGAACATTAGTTTTTGTCTAAAGTTTCCTCTCTATCATGAGGACAGAGCTCATAACTTAGGATATTAACCCTGTTTCCTTGTAGCTGTTATCAGCGTTGGTATGGAAGATGCTTCCTACTCATTTCTTGAATACCATCTTTCAAAAGGAGTACCATGTAAAGTGCCTGCTTGAGAGACATCAGAGTTATGTAAAGTCAGCACAGTCAACAACACAATACGTATCCGTATCATTTGTAATGGAAGATATATATCCTTGCTGAGAAAACATTACCAGTAAAAGCTGCTAACATACAATGGAGACAGTTTTGTTTACTAACAGAAAGCACAATTCAATTTGAACAGTAACTCACATGAAATCACACTTTCTAATTTCCCTAAGTACACTTGATGTTCTCTAATTCAATTGCTAGCTGTATCATACCATTGTGTTATTGCAAAGAAGAGAATATTTTCCCCCTTACCTCTCTGCCAACCTTTGCTGGAATCTGTCCATGAGTCTCTCTCAACTTGCGAGCATTGTCAAGTTCTGCTTGAAGTTCTGAAGCTAATTCCTTCAAAGAAAGTGATTACTCCATTAGTTCAACCATTTGCAACTTTTAAGAGGCCTTTATATCAGAATTTACTATTCATTGCAGGTTTTTGTGTTTTCATATTTTTTAAACTCTAATGACACAAAATACTAAAGAAAACATATCAATATAATTCACACAATTCTTTATCGGATATAAAATTTAAGAAAAATGTACAGAATAGAAGCATGTGAAGTATAGAAACACATTTACCATAAAAAGACCAGAAGAAGTATCCTTAAACATTATGAAGTTATGCTACTAAAAGCTTTGCATAGCTAAGTATAGATACTAGTTTATCTATAGGAAGCTAAATAAGGAAGCCTGAACACATCAGGTGTATAACCTATAAGGTTATACTACATATCCTTTGCTCAGATATATACACACATACACATTTACACACACACACACACACGCAGTGGGTCTAGGGCAGTATCTCTCAGACATTTTTGTTATGTAGTTTCACAACTCTCCACCCTGCATGTACAACTTTTGCACTTAAGATTTTATTCTGAGTATTAAAATGCACAAGAGGTGGAAATGGAGAACTGCTTACAGTCTCCTGTAAATTGTTTCTGATGGTCCTGCTCTTTCATCCATCTGCTTATTAAATAAATACAAGTTTTTTAGAATATTGCTAAAAATTGCCAGCTGGCAACCTATCAACCTATGTGAAATAGAACCATTTATACTCAGACCTCTTTGCCAGTTTTACTCAGTGGACTCCAACAGTCACGCCCATACTTGCCACCCCAAAATTAAGCCTTTTGGTCAACACCAAGCAGCAAGTCAGTAACAAAAATAGACTCAGAGTTCATTTGTCCCACATGGCCAACCTTGAGCTCCAGCCATACTGTTACATAACCATCTGTTCTGGTGTGTGAAGATGAACTTGTTTAAACAAGCTGCATTTTCAATCTGAGCAGAGGAAGACCATGAACAATATAACACAACAAGGCAAGGAGTAGGGCTTTTATTATTTATACTGTTGCTATACTCTTCCTGCTGAACACCTGTATAATTTTTTTGTCAAATTACTCATATACAGTTACTGTCAGGTAGAAAAGAAAATAAACACTTTTACATGCAAAATTCTGCTTGGGTAATGCTATTGAAGCTGAGCAAAAGGAAAAAGAAAAAAAGTTTACAAATTTTTGCTGCTCTCCATGAGTCTTTGGAAAACTTTCCCCTCCGGAGCACTTTAGCAACTAGTGTATAGCGAGCTTCCACCATTTTCCCCTGCAGGACAATATTTTAAACAATATAGTAATATCTTAAGTGACTATACCAGTCCCTCACAAATCTATCATATAACTGCATTCATAACCATATTTTTCATCACTAGTGTATTTTTTTAATATTAACTAGGAAAACTTCACACTAAATCATGGAGACATCTATTTAAATCATTAACACTCATTATATCTTAGCAGGAAATACATTGCTTGAAGTTACTTTTAATTCACATTTGAAGTTGGTAAGATTTCAAATGGATAGGATTTCCAGAAAAGATGTTAAAATATAAGTTACATACACACATCTATGTCTAAAGTCTGTGGAAAAAGAATTAATAATATAAAATTAGTTTGAAATGAAAATATTCACAAAATATGGCAACATTCTCCTAAGAAAATTTGAATTATCTGATAGGGGCTTTGACAAAGATTAGCACCATGTCCTAACCCAGCAACAATGCCAAAACATCCTAAAACTTCCCATAAATCAAAGAATCAACAGCTCTCAGGGAATATTAATTTTGCACTTCAAGTTCTACTTGTTTTATTAATTACTTCTTAAATGTCACAAGAAGCACACTAAGCAGATGGAAGAAAAATTAATCTTTAAAAAAAGATAACAGTTCTAAAAGATAACAGTTCCTTAAAAGCAGCTATTCAGAGCAAGCACTTGAAAAACAGCTTAAAAACTAACAGACTACGACCTTGATATAACTGACTTTCAGACAGCACTACTGAATGGAATTAACCCATTGTAGCCATGCTTAGTGTAGTAAAACATATATAAGTATATACTTCCAAAGTTTAGAGTGTTCCAAAAGAGTGTAATTCTTGATCCATTGGGATGAGCTTGCTGGATGAAGTAGGCCACCTGTATGTATGGCCAGACTTCAGGAATGCAGATTTGGGCAGGGCTCTCCCCACGTGTCTTTCCAGCCTGCGCAGTGGATTTTTTAGGTGAGGCACAGCGTGCGCAGAACTGGCCCCACCGTTTCAGTCCTCAGGTCCATCTGCCACGGCCGAGCGAGCTTGGACAGTGACAGGGAAGTCCTCGGGACTGTCACAGCACCCGGTACTAACCGGGGCTGACCCTGCTGAGCACCCGAGATGTGACAGGATGGGATGGCAGGGAGGCCTTGAACTGCCAGGGGACAGTCCCACTGAGACTGGAACTCAGGTCCTTGGGATTCAGAATCCCAAGTGTTCTCCTTTACACCATGGGACCGCCCCAGCAAGCCACCTAAAGCTGCATTAAACATGCAGCTGTTTTTCTCAGCTCCACAGACCCAGTCTTGCCCAGGGCAGGTATTTTGTGGAGCTGACAACAATGCATTACACACCTGTTCTCAGTGCTGAGCTGGATGCAATGGCCTATGTGGTTCTTTTCAGTTTTATATCTCCGTATCATAATTGATAAGCATACTTTTAATACGCATGGTTATACAGCAGTGCTAAGGATCACAGGCACCTACTTGTGAAAAAGATGATGAAATACAAAAAGCTCCAGAAACTGTCTACTTTGTCACATAAACAGGGAGCTCTACAGTTTTCACTTGCTCCCTTCTTAATAAAAAGTTATTACTACTTTTTTATTAATAAAAAAGGCAGAAAACAGCTGGGTTTGGAAATGCTGCTTATCCTACAAACCCTAGGGATCTGAATCCTCTACTCTAGTCTATGAACCATTGCGTTTAGAGCAAAAGTTACTGTAAAAGCAATATCTTCAAACCCTACCAAATTCTGCAGGTCTTTATTTGCTTGAATCAATATCCTTCAAACAAACAAACAAACAAACAAATGATTAAATCACTGGTCTACAGAAAAATTTCAGTAAATCATGATGGTTTTTCAAAGACATTACCATGTCTCCCATGATTTCTGCTTTCACAATCCTCGCTCCCAGTCTGTTCATCTCCTCTTCACTAAGGACCCAAGGCGGCTCATCCTTTGATGATCTGTAAAACACCAGTTGCACTAAACCCATAGAAAAACAATGTAGTGGTATTCACCTGTGGAATTAAGTATTATTTGCCTTCTATACTGGTACATATGCTCCTGCTATCAAAATAATTGAAAATGACACATTATAAAAATGTATTTGCAGTGAGAAGTTGCCAGGGACTCTGAAACCAAAGAACGTGAATAAAATTTTTATGAGTCTTGTTTCCTTTTACTTTTGAGATCAATTAAAATGAAAAGCACTATCTATGAACATTTTTCCAGCATGAAAAAACAGTCAAGAGTCAGTAGCAGGTAAAAGCAGGCAAAAAGCACGAGAAGGAGGAACAGAAAGAGTTACTTCAACCCACTCTAAGTCTCCTTCCTGGCTTTGGCCATGCTTTTACTTCGCAGTCCCAGCGTAACTGTTCATTTTTGAGTTGTTGTCCTGTTAGCCAAATGGCCTTTCATCTCTTGAAAATTACTTCTTTTCCCATATTTATCTGCTCTCAGTACAATCTGTTTCTGATCATGTCAGAGCTGATACAATAGAGTTTACACAGAAAATTAATTGGTACCATTTTAAAAAGATGAAGTCTCCCTACAGAAACAACAGCTAGTAATAAACAGTATTGTATCTTAATTTTAATATTAAAAGGTCAGCATAGGAGTTCTGAGGATATTAAATAAGGTCTCTAAGAAATACTGCGAAGAGGCTTCAAACAAGTTCAGCTTTTGTTCTCTAACCCTAGGAAAGACTAAAGCCAATTATTCTAAAAGTAAAGTATCTAACACAAAAGAGACATAAGAATTGGTTCCTGCTATTAGAGAGAGAATTCACCCATTACTTAAACCCTGTCATATTTGAAGAATGGGAAAACTTTGAAGATGGTGGCATCTTTAACTGCCAGGTCTCCCCAGTCCGGAGAAAATTAAAGCAGCTTTTGTTTGTTCGTTTTCAAGATGTTCAATCCAAACCCAAAAAACTCAGCAGAATTTACCTTAACCTCACCAGAAATAAAACCCTCAGATATTATGTTCTCACTTTTCCTTAACCTGCATTTTTCAAAACAAGGGAGACTATTGCAATAAAGGAAACAAGAGGTGTTTATTACTTCATATATCCTTTTTTAATGTGGTGCTAGTGCATGAATAATCCTCTGAACTTTGTGAGACTTGAGACATTGTTTTGATTTGCTTTTTATCTTGTCTCAAATTAAACTTGGAAGCAGTTTCATTATTAAGTGTTACTTCCAGCAAACACTGGCTGATGGACCTTTCCTCTGGGAAGATCCCTTGGACATCCAATCAGCACTTTTAATTAACCTGTGTCATAACTGTCCAAAACACTTTGATTTATAGGCTGAAGAAACTTCCTCTGTGCTTTACAAGGGATAAAATTTAAAACCTGTATTTTCAGCATGAGAGATGAGGAACTGAACCAGTAACACCTTTAATTCAAGCCTTCACCTCACAGATGATTTACTTCTTTTGACTGACTGACAACACCACTGACAGGGTACATGTATTAAAAGTTTTGAAACTTCAGTAAGAAAAAGAAAGCAGCAGCTTATAAATTATTCTCAACAGATAACTAGTGCACATATCCAAAACTGCAATGTTCCAAAAGCCAGAATTTTCTACAAAATTCTACAAAAAAAAAAAAAAAACAAACCACAATTCTCACTGAATGGAACAGGAAGAGAGGTAATTTGGTATTTCAAACAGACAAAATCTCCAAAGTTAAGTCAGCTTAAAAGAACTTGGAAATAAGTCAATAAGCAGGGGCTTTATGGTTTTTCAAGCCTAAGTAATCCCCACTTTAGTAATAAATCAGCTCAGTAATTGTATTGGCTAAGAAATGCAATTAACATATTAAGATGTGCAATTAGGTTTAATAGTACTAAAACAGAAAACACATGCAAAAGAAAGTATCAGCTAAACAGTTCCTATGCTTAATTCTCTTTTGTGAGGAAAAGAATGATCTCTTCTATCATAATAATTGAATTTTTGAACTTGAATAAGCAAACCACTTCTGTACACAATCTCATTTCCCAAAATCTGAAGTTTGTCCAGTTAAAATTAGCATTGCACTTACTATATGTCATAACCAAAATCTAAAAAGTAGTTTCTTGTACTTGCAATTAAAAAAAAAGTGAATCACCAAATAATGAACAACAAAAAAAAAAAAAGAGATGACTAATAGACTGTGAAGGCATAGCTGTTTCTTTGAAGAGAACAATACTGAGGCAATGGTATCACTGACTTCTGCTCAATGATTACATGTTCTACTAGGTCTAGCTTGGATGAAATTTACATTTTCCATGGCATTGAGGTGGTGAACTTGCCAACTCTCCAGTTTGCAAAGTTTGGAGGAGCGTCACAGAAAGCTGATGAGGAGGCCTGAGCCGAAACCCTCCACTCCTGAAGGCTCAACTCTTGCCCACTGATAAATTCCAAGACATTTGAAGTATTGCACTGAACTCAAAAGGAATGCTTAACAGACATATTTTTATACATTTATATACATATAGATCTCTTTGGGTCTGTGCACACGTGAATTCATTTAAACACCTTACAGCAAGTACAGTATGAATATGGGAATATCTGATCTGTAATTGAGTTACTGTTGTGATTGTAGTAAATCCTACTGACTCACTTCATAAATGTTAAATTAGTCAATGATCAGGTACTGCTAAAATCTTGTATCCATCTTAAAATTGTGAATAAAGCTCACACTGCTGCTATATCAGAAGCCATGTAAAAATTTCACCTGTGTTAAAGTGATACTTTTACAACATCATACTAAGATCGCCTTTTGCTGGAATGTTGGACAGTGGTTCTTTAGGGGATACTAATTGATGTAATCTTTTAGATATAAACCATTGATCAAGTCTGAGACTAAGATAGGACCTAGCCACACCTAATCTCCCTCAGGAGGTTAGAAGACAAGGAGGGGTCTACTCAGAACCTCGTAACAAAATGGGAGTCTCCCTTACCCTTTTGTGTCTTTGGTCTCTGTGTAAATCATTTTAAATCAATTTTCAGTCAATTTTCCTTCATATGTTTCACTCACGTAGTAAATAATAGAGTGAGCCTTTTCACCCAGCTGTGTTGTCGCATTTTTATAGATTCATATTAAAACCATCTTTGCTAATACCTTTGATGGTGATTCTTTGAGCAACACTAAACCATCCACGCATGATCAGCAGCCTGTACAGTGCCGTGCTTTGGACTGAACTGGTGACAGTGCTGATGACACACCAGTGTTCTGGCTGTTGCTGAACAGTGGTTACTCAGCCTCAAGGTGTTCCCTGGTTCTTACTGTGCACCCCCAGCAAGCAGGCTGGGGAGAGCAGAGACCTGGGAGGGGTCACAGCCAGGACAGCCGACCCGAATGGGCCAAAGGGCCATCCCATGCCACATACCATCATGCTCAGCAAAAAAAGCTGGAGAGTGCAGTCTTCATAAAGTATTTGCTGCTCAAAGACTGGTCGGGCATCAATCTGCTCACACCGGGTCGTGACTGACTGCCTTTGCATAACATGTTGTTGCCCCTTTCCTTCACTTGTTAAATTGCCTTAATCCAACAACGAATTTTTCTCCGTTTTGCTCTTCTGATTCCCTCTGCAGGATGGAAAATAAGCAAGCAGCTGGGTATGTGCTTAGCTTCTTGCTGGGGCCAACAGACCACACACACAAAGCAAGAATCAGCTTCTCCTTCACCCCCCGTTGCTGTCCCTACCCTTCAAGACAGGCAGAAAACAACCATGGATGGTGCAGAATCTGTACCTGAACAAAGTCAAACACAAACCAGGACTCAAGAGCTGAAGGAGTCTCATGGGCTTCAGCTCAGACACGACATGAATCATTCTAAACACAAGTGTACAAAAGTGCATTTAAGTGCTAAACTTCAGACATTTCAGGGCAACAACTACTGGCACAGTATCTAGGAAAACAAAGAGGACCACTAAATTTCAATGTCTAATAATGTCTCGTACATCGCAGGTTTAACGCTACAAGATTTTTCTTGCAGAGTAACCAAAACAGCTATAAAAATATATTTCTCATTTTCCAGCAACTAGCACCAAGGCAAAAAGTAAAATAAAGAATAAAACAAGACATGACAAACACTTATGAGTGGGACTTCCTGTAGGGTGTAAAAACTGTTTGTGCTAGAATTTGGAATTTCTCCTGCCATGATCTATATTCAAGCTCATGATTTAAAAAAAACCAACTCAGATTAAGTGAACTTCATGCAAGTAACTTTTCTTCTTGCTATCAATGAAAATTTAAATTTCATTGGCTTCTATCAAAGTATAGCAAGTAAAGTCTGGAAAAAATATCCAATATATGTAATACAAAGAACAGTGTAGACCAGGATGGCTGTTGCTGGTAAGTCATGCAGTACTCATTAATGTACATTTTTTCTTTGGAAACATACAGTGAGGTATCTGCAAGTACTACATATAGGAAAAATTATAGATAAAATAAATAATTTTAAGGTATTTTCTTATTAGAAATTAACAATTAATTAAAAGTAAATTCACAACCCCACCATAAGAAGGTTTTTATGCAAATGACTGACATAAGCATGTATGAAAGAAGACATTTGATCATATTCATCAAATGCTGTTTTCAAACAAATCCCCAACCAAGAATAATGACTTGCCCAGGTTTCCAAAACAATTAAATAAAACCATCCTGATGCTGAAATACATTTGCACATGCCTATGTATTATTGGAAAGAGCAGATGGAGAGCATTCACAGTAATTACCACACTTGTCAAATCCCTGGAAGAACCAGCAAGCTGCTCATACTGGAGAACAGCAGGCCTTCAGCAGAGCAGAGCAGAGCAAGAGGTCAGTTCTTTACAACTGACTCTTCTGACCACCTCTCCTTACTACTCTTTGCTGTCTTTCACTAAAACAAGTCAGGAAAAATTAAATTCCTCCTGCCCATTAGTTTACATTTCCCTTCTCCAAAGAAAATGCCCATTTCTAATCAATACCTTCTACTGGTTTTCATATGCTATACTTTAGCATATGAGCTCATCTCACAGGTGGAAAATCTATCCCCGCTGTATTATTTCAGTTTTTAGTCAGCATTTTCTAACATTTCAAGTGTGTCTTTTATAAATTCAATGACAGTTAAGATATTGTTTTGCAGGCTTTTTGCCTAAGTGGCCAATTTTACTGCAATGTGAACTACCATTAGATACAAGCAGAAAATATCTATCACTAGCAATTCTTAAATATGCTGAGGAGACAGGACAAGTTCATTACTCCTGCAGTGGTCCATTGTAGCTTCCCTTCACTCCAACCTAAAGTGATCTGATAGGGTCAGTTCTAATAATGCCACAAAGGAGGTAGAGTTTCTGCTATACTTTGCCATGAAAAACACAGCAACAAAAAGACAAGTAAAGATGTTCACAGAATACCTAGAGCATGATGTTTTACTGTCAGATAACGTCTGTTTGTTCTCAGGGATAGCACTTTGGTACTCCTGTTGCAATTTCTCTGTTTTGTCACTTGAAGTTCTCTCCCAACCACTGCCATCAGTTTGTTCTCTAGTACCTGATGATTTTTCATCAAGTATTAATTTCTCATTGTTATCTTTTGTGTGTCTTTTAGTCCACTGGGTAGTATCCTCATCAGGTTTCTGGAAGCGGCTGCTCAAAGAGCTATGAACTGGCAGTTTGGAAGAGGACTGCTGTGACTTGTAGTCTCTACGTGCACCGTAAGATGATAAATCATCTTCAGAGGGTTTCAAAAATTTGTGTTTCATATTGCTTAGAGGTGAACTCTTTTCCTGATTTCGTTTTTCACTGGAATATTTTTCTGCTTTGGAGCTGTAGCCCCTTAATAGGGAGTCCATGCTACTGTGTCCACTTTCTTGGTCTCCTCTAGACGAATCTCTTCTGTAACCTTTGTCGTCTTGTGCCCATCCCCTGTCATACTTCTCCCTAGTATAGCCCCCAAATGTGTTCCTGTTTCTATCATCTTCATCTCGTGTCGCCTTTTCAATATGCTGTTCTTTCTTCTCTTTCTCACTTTCAGAATAGTCAGTTTTCCTCCATCTTCCACTTCTATGGTAATTTTCCTTTCTGGATGCAGCTTTTTCAGCTTCTTCTAATCGTGACTGAAATAACTCCACTGACTATAAGAAAGAATAAAAAAGTCATACCACTTTTAAGACAATGGGCTATTGTCTGTATATTTTAAATTTGCTGTAGGATCCCATATATTAAAAAACATTTAACAAAAAAAAAATATATAAAAGCCTGGGTAGCATTAAACTCTTCATCATGAGAGAAGCTTCAAAGGCTGTTTTTTCAGCTTCTTTCCTTATATCTTGCACTACACCTTAAGTACTTGTGCCTTTACATGAAAGTAATCTTTTCCAAGCATCTATTAGTATGAGGAAAATTTAATTGAAGATCCTTACCCCATATCTCTCAGCTACAATTTCCTCAAAATTTCGTTTCTCTCTCTCAGCCTGCTCCTTCATCCTTTGGTATGATTTTCGCAGCCAACTTAATCCAGCATCTTCTACTATTGTAACTAAAGTAGAAAACAATGAGAGGCTGTAGTTTTAAATCAAGTAATTATTCCTATTTAACCTTACTCTGCATGTGACATCAAACCTTCACCTAAATTTAATGTAAAAATTGAAGGAGTGCAAACGAAAAACAGAATTAATATAATAACACAGTTACACGTTTTCTGAAGTTAATGCTGGTTATACCTCATATACCTCTCTACTTTATCACAGAACACAACTAGCAGTTTACAAACAGAAGTGGTATATGAGAAGTTGGGGGGTGTTTTATGATATTAAGGAACCTTCTCATTGTTTCCACTTTCTGTGTCCATTCTCCGACATACCCCTTACACACAAACAAGCAAATTCCCCTTCTCAGAAAATGAATGAGTGACGAATTGCTTTCCATTTGAGAAGCGAGCAGAGGTCTTAACACTCTGAACATACACTCACTGACGCCTGTCACCTCTTACAGGTCGCCTATCCCTGTGACTCCTAAAGTGGACAAGAGGATAATGTTTTGGGGACAGACTGTCTACAGGGAAAGGCTCTCAAAAAGCCATGGACCCCACTCTTCCCTGCTGACAGAAGGACCCTTCTTATCACATAATAAATGCTTCATGACATCATGAAAAACGTTTTTCTAACTGTGCTTGCTGGAAACAGGCAGGATAACCCTGGGGCAAGGAAAGAAATGAAAAGGTTACAGAAGTAATATTTTTCACAAACTGCATCTGTAATGTTTTTCATTTTAATGTGACTCAGTCTTCTGTGGGTGAATATTTTAAAACTATAATTTGTGTAATGGAATGAAAGGAACCAAATGAGTTGACAACAATTTATCTTGTCTTGGTTAAATCATGCTTTCCCTTAATTAGTTCCAAATGGAGAATTTCTGTAAAGATACTGAAGGTCAAAGCACTCAAGATTAAAAACCAGTGAACAGAAATTCTGCAAAACAACATACTATGATATTAACCCAATATTCACTACTTAATTTTCATTCAAATTTTACTTTATTACATGTATTAACAATATATATATTATTTGTAAAGCCCTTACGAAAACATTAGCAGTAATTTGTTAACAACACAGAGAACAGAAACTGCAGACAGAAATTTAAGAATATTACCCAAAGTTGCTGCTTACATTTCTTAACCGAGGCTGCTTCATCCTTCTCTGGTGGCAAACCTGTACCACCATCTTTCCAATAGGGATTAAGTTCTCTCTCAGACAGCATGGCCTAAACCAGAAAAATATTTTAATATGTGCATTGCATATGGCTTGTACTTCTATAGCATATCTTATAAATTTTGTGAGACTTGTGTGTGAAGTCTGTATTACATCATCAACTCATCTCCAACTCTGACATGCTTCTATGTATCTGTTGTACACACTGCTTTGGGTACAATGACAGACACTGATGTAGAAAACACAAGAGTATAAACTTGCATGGCCAGCAAGTGGTTGGGTGGGAGAATCTATAAAATTCTTACAGGATTAAGAACACAAATAAATTGTCATTAACCATATAATACATGCTGACATCCTGGTGATTAAGATCTCCACATTAAATGTTCCTTCAACAGCTCAGAAATAATGTTCAGTAAAAAAATTATGTGGAGAACAAAACAAAAAGATGAATCCCTTCTCAAAAGACAACCACCAAAGCACCACATACTACACTAGAACAGTAGTCCAGGTCAATCTGGGTCCCAGACACAACTAACTGGAACAAAGGGCCTACTATAAAATGTGAGAACAAGTAAATACTGGATAGTGATCAGTAACTATGTTTTCAGACCAGACTAAATTGCATTTAAGGTGGTGAATGAATAAATGAAACAGCCAGCAACTGTATGTAAACAGAACTCATTTAATGACAGCAACCGGTTCCACAGACAGACCCTGATCCACTCCATGTTCATCTGCAATTGAGACATGAAAGGCACAACTGCTCTGAACTCTTTCTTCTCAAAAAAACAAGCCTTAGCACTCTACAGGTTAACACAGCAACTTCAGTAAGCTTTTATCACACAAAACAATGGTGCTCCTTTCACACACACCATAGAGAAGGCAGCCAGATCAACACTCTGTTACTAAGTATAACATCCCAGGAGCCCTTCAAATATTACAGAACTTAGCACTACCAAAATTGACTTTCTCCTTACATAGAGGATAGTTTAAAGGCCTTTCTCCACAAAATAAGCTTGATAAATTTAGCTTTCCCATCCCAAAAGACCAATTTAATTAAAATAACTATGACTCCATGCATCAGGCTTTAGTTTAAATAACAATAAAGACTTACATATTTGAACCAATTAGCAAAATGCAGAAAAAATTTCATATATTAATTCCTCCTACCTGCTCAAGTTCTTGAGCTTTCTGTCGTTCCAATACTTTTTCTTTGTGCCTTTCACCTTTGACAGCTGCTACTGATGTTGTTTTCAATGACATGAAGTCTAAATTCATCCATTCTTCTCTCTTTAAAATAAACACAAAGAATCAGTGTTCATAATTCCAATAAAAATATGGCTTACGTGAAAACCAAACCAGTGCAATTACTGATAAATGTTACTGACAATAAACACTATAGGCTTTACAAACATGTATGAAATAATTTAATGAAAAGCAAATACAATTTTAAGACCTCCAACCTTTCAACCTTTTAATACACAAGTAAATTGCATAAATGTCTTTCCATAATTTGAAATATATCTTCGCAACATATTTAAGACACTAATAAATATGCACATTGTACAGGCCTCTAATTATTTGCTTAAACAAAGAGTGTACATCTCAGTACACCTCACAACCTTTATATCTCTTCTAGTGCATACGAAGTCTGCAATCAGTAATGGAGCACAGTTCATACCTTGGATATCTGGGCATTAACGGCACCCTCAAGTTCAACACTTATACATCTAAAGTCTGAACTATACCCAAGATACCAGGTAGAAAACTGCATTTACAAAGTCAAACCAAGGAGATTTTAAAAATGAAGACTACTCTAAAGAAAAGAGGCATTATACCTACAACATTTATACACACAAAACCTGAAGCCTCAAAAGAAAGCAGTGACATACACATTATAAGCAATTACTCTATAAAAATAAGTCTTTGGAGCAATGCTATGATTCTAGTATAGCAACCAAAATGACAACATTCTACCTATTTTGAAGCATCTTGCAGAAGAGTCTTGCTATCTTCAACAGGGTTCAAGTCTGAGTTGTCAATCTGAACAGATGCTACACGTCATACTTTCACTGTTATTTAAAAATTATATTAAGCAACACACTAGGGAGTTTCAGAGGTGAAACACAACATGCCACTTCTCAGATCTCCTCTAAGAGAAGAAACTGAAAAATAATCTATCTTCAAGTGATTCAATAATACCTATGCCCACATTAGCCAACAACATGCATCAACAAACATGGATGTGCATGTGATCTCTGGAGGTCATTTGGTCTAAATCCCTGCTCAAGCAAGGACACCCAGGGCCATTTGCACAGGAACATGTCCAGATGGATTGTAAATATATCCAGGGATGGAGATTCCACAAACTCTCCAGGTAACCTGTGCCAGTGCTTGGACACCCTCACAGTAAAACAAGGTTTCCTGATGTTCAGAAGGAACCTCCTCTGTTTCAGCTCATTGCCTCTGGTCCTCTCTCTGGGCACCACTGAAACAAGCCTGATTCTGACTCTGACTCCATCTAGGCTTCAGATCTGTGGTTTGGGGATTTCTAGTTTTGTTTCTGTCTTTCCCTTAGTTGTTTTTTTTAAGCAAGCATTGTGGACTAGTCCAAGACAGGTCACATGAACACCATAGGTGCACTTTGAGAACACATCTTCTAGTTTAGTTGAATTCAACAGAAAATGGATTTATGTATTCCAAGATGTCTTCATAATTTAAGCTAAAATACAAAAAGTATGACTAGGATGACTAGGAAATTCCTGTGAAAAGCACACTCTTCATCCAAAACCAGACAAGCCTAGGTCATACACTATACAAAAAAAAGCTTTAAAAACAAGGGAGCTGCAGTAAAAATTATCAAGACATACACACTGCATTACTTCATACTCTTCCAAGAAGATAGATATCATAGAATCATAGAATCGACTGGGCTGGAAAAGACCTCCAAGATCATCAAGTCCAACCCTCGGTCCAACTCCAGTCCATTTACCAGACCATGGCATTCAGTGCCACGTCCAATCTCAGTTTAAAAACCTCCAGGGATGGTGAATCCACCACCTCTCTGGGCAGCCCATTCCAATGCCTGATTACTTTCTCTGGAAAGAATTTTTTTCTGATATCCAACTTAAATTTCCCCTGGCAGAGCTTGAGCCTGTGCCCCCTTGTCCTATTGCTGAGTGCCTGGGAGAAGAGACCAGCCCCCACCTGGCTAGAACTGCCCTTCAGGTAGTTTTCAGAGTCCCGTTTTATTTCTCTTAACAAGGTGCACCAATTCAGAATGAGAAATAGGGACTTTTTCCAGGAGAAAAATAATTTAGAGACTAAATTAAAAATAATTTTCATACAACTAAGGATGTCATGGCATGTGACTACATTTGTTACTAAAATCACTGCAGTTCATTTTAGTATTACATCCTTTTCCAGAATACTGCTTATCGGGCACAGAATTCACCCAAGAAAATCAAAAGAGGTATTGATGCCATACACCTTACTGCTGAGAAGTTCCTTATATCTGTTTAAGCACCGTAGAAGCAAAAATTCATTCAATTGCAGAACATCCATGAAAATTATGAAGAAAAACTAACATGTTCAGCCAAGGCCTTTAAGTTGAACTCTTCAAGAACATCAAGTTGTTATGTTAAAGTCTCAAAACATGATGAAAGGAACTGCTGCTGGGCAACATTAGGATTAGTGCCCTGTTAAACACTAACAACTACTAAGTACAAAAGTCTTCGAATGAATGAAAAGTAGCATTTACCTTGCTAAGCAAAGACATTTGACTGTAAAATAGGTTTTGTTCAACACACTGCAAAGGAGCTGTCAAGAAACCTAAGCGTGTTTCACAGCTGGTCATGCTGAATTATCTCTGGAGTAGTTATCAGCCTGCTCACCTGCACTAAGTGTTCTTTCACAGCATCTGGTGGCTTGTCGACCTTCCAAGCCTTTTCTGTGTCATCTGACTGTGACACATTTGACTCAACCCATTCAACTGAAGAATCCTAAAAAGAGAGTTTAATGTAAAGAATAACAGCACCTCAACACGTTCCTTGATAAAATGCAATACTAACCAAGTATACTGATAATCAAAATTAATCCTAATTAGCATTATTAATATAATACTGTTCAATATTTTAAAATATTGATAATAAAAGCAGAATATTTGTATTCCCACAGAAGATTGTTCCTTCATGATCAAAAGATTCCGCCATACTTCATGAGCACATCACATTACGCAACACTTGTTCACACTGGCAGTTCATCTGCATAACACTGCTAAAGCTAAAACTATCAGAATAAAACCAAAACCAACTGCATTTATAGAATTACAAAAAAACAAAATTAAAAAAAATGCATTACTTCATTACTAAGTATGTTTTATACTAAAAAAGGTAAATCAGTCACTTGGTACAATATAAAGTACTGTATGTGCTATTGCCTCCTCTTTTCATACCCAGTTTCCCACACTTGCACTTAACAGTGCACTGAGATTTTATCATAGAATCATAGAATCGATTGGGTTGGAAAAGACCTCCAAGATCATCGAGTCCAACCCTTGGTCCAACTCTAGCTCATTTACTAGATCATGGCACCCAGCGCCACGTCCAATCTGCATTTAAAGATCTCTAGGGATGGTGAATCCACCACCTCTCTGGGCAGCCCATTCCAATGCCTGATTACTCTCTCTGTAAAAAATTTTTTTCTGATATCCAACTTAAATTTCCCCTGGCAGAGCTTAAGCCCATGCCCCCTTGTTCTATTGCTGAGTGCCTGGGAGAAGAGACCAGCCCCCACCTGGCTATAACTTCCCTTCAGGTAGTTATAGACAGTGATGAGGTCACCTCTGAGCCTCCTCTTCTCCAGGCTAAACAACCCCAGCTCCCTCAGCCTCTCCCCATAGGACTTGTGCTCCAGTCCCTTCACCAGCCTTGTTGCTCTTCTCTGGACCCGCTCCAGCATCTCAATATCCTTTCTGAACTGAGGGGCCCAGAACTGAACACAGTACTCAAGGTGTGGCCTCACCAATGCAGAGTACAGGGGAAGGATCACTTCCCTGGTCCTGCTGGCCACGCTATTTTTGATACAGGACAGGATCCCATTGGCCTTCTTGGCCACCTGGGCACACTGTTGACTCATGTTGAGCTTCCTGTCAATTAGTACTCCAAGGTCCTTTTCTGCCTGGCTGCTCTCCAGCCACTCTGTGCCCAGCCTGTAGCGCTGCAGGGGGTTGTTGTGGCCAAAGTGCAGGACCCGGCACTTGGCCTTGTTGAACTTCATCCCATTGGAATCAGCCCATCTCTCAAGTCTATCCAGATCCCTCTGCAGAGCCCTCCTGCCTTCCAGCAGGTCGACACTCCCTCCCAACTTGGTGTCATCAGCAAATTTGCTGATGATGGACTCAATCCCCTCATCTAAATCATCAATAAAGATGTTAAACAGGACTGGACCCAACACAGACCCCTGGGGAACACCACTGGTGACTGGCCGCCACTTGAAGCAAGTAGTGCTCCACTGAACAGCTGCTTTGCTATTTGCATGAACCTGTCACAAGAATAACAGGCTTTGGATCAAAGTTACAGCAAGGATAGTACTGTATCCTAGGAGTTACTGTTGAGACCTGAATGCTTTTGGTGCCTCCCATGTGAAATGCAGGACATTTGTGCCATAGGTTATTTCCCACACTGGTATCATAGTCCATCTCTGATATCAGTCCCTGAAAAATAAATCTCATCATGCCACATGTTCCTTCACTCAATAAAAGAGACTCTCTGACTCTGAAAATTAAAAATCCAAGTGCTGCCTGAATGACACCAAAATGCAGGGAGGATGTTTTCCACAATGTGGCCGGAAAGCAGCATCCAGATTTCTAATGAAGTCTCCATACTGTTTTGCCAGAGTGCCACTCTATGTAAAGGTTCAAATTCCTGTGTCCTTCAGACTCATGTTGCTGGGAGTGTCCATGGTTGAACATCCAGAATGAGGATTGTTTTCAGTTTATCTCTGCTGAAAAAACTGCAAATCCCCTAGTTCCTAATGAGTGAATTCAATATTGTAAAATTCACAAGCACTCACATAATAGCCTATGTTAAATTAATTAAATACTCAGTATATTAAAATGGACAAATTTTGCCACATTTTTTTCCAACAGATAACGGTAAGAATGAGTCTAAATTTTACTAACCATGTCTCCCCACAGAGACTATAATGGTTCAAGTTTTAAGACTTTAATTGGAAGGATTTTAAAATTTCATACTTACCGAAGAACTATCAGATAAGTCATCCTTCTTTACAGATTTTTGTTTCTTACTTTTCTTCTTTTCTTTCTTAGATTTTTTTGAATGCTTATCCTTTTTCTTTTTTTTCTGTACAGAATGTTCCTACAAGTAAATATTTGTAAATGAGATCCAGTAAATCAAATCACCCACATACAAGAAAAGTAATCACAACCTACTTACTAAACCTTACTAAAAAAAAAGTAAACCACACGTAGCTACATTTTACCTTTACTACCCTGTCTCTCTTCTGTGGGGGAGGAATGGGTGGGGCTGGGGTGGTGGAGGCAGGGAGGGCATGGCTCACATCCATAATCATTTTTTCTCAGTATATTTTTCACAGAAACTAAGGCACGAGAACTATATATAGAATATCTACTACATTACATTTACTGTGGTCAAATCTATTTCTTCAGGTTTGACTACATCATCAATACACATCTTTCCTTTGTTGACATGTGTGCACAGATGGCTACACTAAGAGGGTGGGATATTCAGAGGGCCCCTTAAGATTTCTCCTGTAAATGACCACAAACAAGACTGCTATGAAGCCTTGGATCCTCCAGATTTCTTTGCATGGGACTATGATTTCTGGCAGCACCTGCTCTTCTGCATTTGGTAAAAATAAAACCTGGAACTGAATGACAGAAATTTTTCCTCTTCATGAGTAAAAAATTATTTCCACCTTAAAAAAAGGTAATATTGTGGCATAAAGAAAACAGAAATTGTAAAGTTTTTAGAGATCATCTTAAAGCCCTCAAAGCCTTCTGTTCATACAAACAGGCTGAAAAGCTAACAATCCAATTCAATGCTTGACAGCTCATCACCTTTTCTAGTTGTTCCACGTGTTCGTTCTCATCGGCAAGCATCTTCACCTGGCAAATGTTTTAGCAGCTTGCACTGCTCCTTCTTTTCAGAACTAGTTTTGGCCTAAGACGAACAGAGAAGAAAAATAACTAAGTGGAGTTCAGTAGCATTTCCTTACAGACACACCTCTCAAAAGTTCTCAAAATTTGAGAACTTTTCCTTTTACAAGACATCAACAAAAATACTTCTGGATTACATGTTAAAGGGCAAATTCAGGTAGAACATAATACACACTCAATTTCCTCAAGCTACAGCTTTGCAAGTTCCTCTATCACCAATTTCATCCCATCATCCTAAGTAAGAGTGACACAAAGACATTTGACTTCCTTTCTTCATTTTGAGACACCTTCTCTTACTGCAACCTTCATGAACTGAATACATGATATGATATCACTGTCTGTTATCAACTTTATTTCTGTGCACATTCAACTTTGGAAATATCTCAGCCAGATGAAAAGCTTGGAATTACAGAAGTCCACAAATACTCTGAAGGAGTATACAAGTATACAAGACTGAGCATTTTGGGCTGCAGAATGTTCCTCCCTTTCTGGTTATGGAAATAAAACCAGAAATACTTTCACTACTGCGTTCTAAAAAAATAACTATCATTGCAGACAGTTTCAATTCCTGAAAAGGATTTTTAAAAGCCACATAAATATTTGGTTTAGCCTCTGAAGTTCCCTCTATTACTTTCAGCAGAAACGTGACATTCAGAAGCAAGTTTACTTCAATAGAACTTGTCATTAGGAAACTCTTCATCCCGAAATGCAAAACATCACACAGTAATTAAACAGGAGGGAAGTTATTTTATATTATTACAACCCTAATTTTGTGTTAGATAAGTCTTCCAAATTTGAGCATGCTTTTGGTTCTTTGCTTGTTTGAGGGGTTTCTTTTAAAATAACTAAAAGCAAAACAAAAACTAAAGGTGGAATTTGGAATTTTTATCCTGAAATTGTGGAAGTTTTACCAGAAATTGTTGTCAAACATAAGCCAAGATGACACTTTCATGTTTTAAAAAGACCAATATTTAAACAAATTAAACAAAAAATCTCAGGAGATTAGACAGCCACTTGAGATCTTTCCTCATGGTCAGGTATTAGGTCTCTACATAAAAGCCTGTGCACTGCACAAGACAGTAACATCCCTACCACAGGCCAAGAAGGAAATCTGCAGCTCTTGTCCTGACAGAAAACGATGTCTGCAGGAGGATGACCAATATACTGTAAGGGTTCAAAGAACAAAAATACATGCTGAAAAATAAGATTAAAAGTTGGGATTTTTTTAAAAGTGCTAATTCACAAGGTAGGACTGCTGTTCTATTTTTGAACATTGTCGCTAGCACTACTGAAAGTGGCACAATACAAAGAACAAAAAACTAAACAAAACAAAATAACAACAACAAAAATCAAAATACAACACATCTGTGCCCAGACAAAACACCTTTTTAAGCCTGTGTCCACTGTTTTAGAAGCTTCAGGTGAAAAATGTTCTAACACATGTAAATGCAAACAAAGTAAGGCTGCTACCCACAATTTTTTGAACACAGGAATATTGCAAAACAAACAAAAAAATAGCATAAATCAGCTCAAATAAAGAGACCAAGTCCAGGACTTCCATCTGAATGTGAATGATATCTCTTAAAATTCAAAAGGCAGGGATAAAGAAAGAATTAATTAAGAACACATTCAGACATCTGTTTCAATATAAAAATCATTTTCCTGTTTATAACTAAACAAAACAACAAAAGAATAAGCAGGACTATAATTCAGTGAGAATGAAGGAGTTGTTAAGCATAATATAGAGTCACTAAAACCATCCAGGACTCCAAAAAATGCAGGTGTGTTTTCTGCTATCCCTCCATGATCCAAACAGCTCACTGGCTAACTCTGGCCATCCTAAAACACCTGGGAAAACACCCTTAAAAATTCATGCAGAAATCACTGACTGATATCTTCTGTTCTAGTCCACAGACGATCCTGGCCCTTTTATCCTAAAAAATATATTTATCTGACTAAAATAAAGTAACTAACCATGGCATGTCTGTGGATCAGTGAAGGTAACAACCTCAGCTATGCAACTCACAAAGTGTCTACAAGCTACACAGACTCCAAACTTAAGCTTATAACTCAACAGAGATGAAACAGTGGAGATAAAAGGTAACGTGAATATAGTTCTAGATGGGACTAAAAGAAAAACAAAAACAGACCCCAAGTTCATTTGCTCCAAAAGTAAACATCAAACACATTGACAAGATGTAGATGAGAAAAGGACAGGCTTTCGGAACACTCCATTTCACTTTTGGTTGAGAAAGAACTGTAGCTGGAGTCAGCAGCTCCCTTCTAACTCTTCAGCAGCTCTCAGGCATGTAAATCTATAAAGGTCTCAAATAAAGGCCAATCAGATCAGCTTTGTCAACATGTCTTCACTGAATATGCACTCTGCCTGTCACAGGAGATTTAGCCTCTTATCCTTCCCTATAATAACAAGCATATTTTAAATAAAATTACTATTTCCTTCATGCTACCAAAGTTAGAAATAAACATTGCATAAAATGAGGTTAATGTTATAAATAAGGTACAAAACAAGATTTTATACTTTTTATTAGATCTAAAGAAACTAGAAAAAATAAAGGCAAGCATTTAGGTAGTTGAGATACATGGTCCTAATGAAAGAGGTGGATCATCATTTTGGCTGAAGAATACGTACTTAGAACACAGATTGACTAGAAATCATCATCATGACTGCAGATTGTTGTCTCCTGAATACTAAATGAAACAGGATTGGGCAAGATGAATCTGTAGTGGCAGAATGACCACCAGACTGTTAAAAAGAGAAAGACAGAAACAAAAGCATCAGGCAAAAGGTTGTTTTTTCTCAAACAAAGACACCAAATATGTATGTATGTATGGCCAAATTTCATGAATGCAGATTTGGGCAGGGCTCTCCCCATGTGGGTGTGCCCTTCCAGCCTGTGCAGTGGATTTTTTAGGTGAGGCACAGCGTGCGCAGAACTGGCCCCACCCTTTAAGTCCTCAGGTCCATCTGCCACGGCCGAGCGAGCTTGGACAGTGACAGTGAAGTCCTCAGGACTGTCACAGCACCCGGTACTAACCGGGGCTGACCCTGCTGAGCATCCGAGATGTGACGGGATGGGATGGCAGGGAGGCATTGAACTGCCAGGGGACGGTCCCACTGAGACTCGAACTCACGACCTTGTACACCAAATATAGAAGATTCTTAAAAATATATGTATGTAAAATAAAAAAAAAAGTTGCCTAGAAATTTAAAAATATGAAAGAAGTTATATTTTCAACCCAAATTATCATTTTAGCCCACGACTAGAGAGTCAGCAGTGGTACCCTCTGAATCTTTCCCTCTCTAAAAACTATCTAGGCTCCCTCAAGTTACAATACACATTTTTTATTTTTGGTGATGCTTTCCCCTCACACATACAATTATTTCAAGTGGGGGTGATGAAGAAAGTCTGTCTGCATTACTTTATTAGCTTCAAAACTTACCTTTATATTCTATTTGTCTTTTATAAAGATGCAGGGCTTACTGGCATCTCATAAAACGTAGAAAAGAAAGAAAAACTAATTATGTCTCCTGTCAGACTTACCATTCTATCTATGACAGCCAATTTTAATAGTTTCACATCTGTCATCCCAGAGGAGTTCAAGCTTTTAATTCACATTAAGGTTGGTTAATAGTTAACATACCACAAAATATATCCAATAATTTATCCTTTCCCCTTTAGAAATGAGTACTTAACATGAGGTATATGTTAGGTCATCACTGCAATATTTTAAGTTTTTTCTCCATAAATACAGGATGCTACATTTCTGAAATACCTCTATTTCAAGAGTAATACTATAATTATGCAAATGACTGTGCATGACATACATGAACACAGAAGACCAATATAAGCAACAACCTGTCAAGAAGGACAAGCATCAAGCTACACCACACACTTCTGTGACACACTAATAAAGATGTTCAAAATCTCCTTTGCAACAAGCACAATGAAGTCTAAAACTGATAAGGTGCTATCAAAACAAAAACTACTCTACAGCACTATTTTTGGCAATGTTTGCCATGGTGAACAAAGTCAAACTTTGTAGTCTTTACCACAAGGAGGCATAAAGGTTTTGGATTTCACAGATCCATGTGGATGTGGGAGGAAGCCAAGTTCAAGGAAAGTGATTTCCAGTTTTCATTAAGCAGGCCAAAAAAAGCCAGCCCACACAGTTGCTGACAACAGTATCTGTTAAACAAAGAATAAAACTTGCTCCAAAATAGCCTGTAATACACTGCAGACACAAACACCAAAAGCTGTAAAAATAACACCATGCCACACCAGGAAGAAGCAGAAAAGATTAAAGACACTGCCAACAACCAAGACCTAGGTCACACAATAAATGGAAGTTGTTACACTACAATTCCCCCAAAGACGTCCAGAAGAGATGATGGGATGTTACCTAGGGACTAAATCTTCCTCATCAGCTCACAGAAACCTTGACCAACCCTCCTTCCTGACCCCAACTCTATTTACCATTTCAGTTCTCACCAAGGGCAGAGAAAGTTTTCAATACCACTATGGAGACCATGCCATTTTCCACCTTTAACTGAGGTAAATTTCTAGTTCTTTAGACAGTAATCACCTCCCTTCAATAGTCAATTTCTTCATCCAATAGAAGAAAAAGTCACTTTTTCTCCACAAGCAACCAGAAGAAACTCTGTATCACAACATCAGATCAATGTATGTATGGCCAGACTTCACCAACGCAGATTTGGGCAGGGCTCTCCCCACGTGGGTGTGCCCTTCCAGTCTGCACAGTGGATTTTTTAGGTAAGGCACAGCGTGCGCAGAACTGGCCCCACCGTGTCAGTCCTGAGGTCCATCTGCCACGGCCGAGCGAGCTTGGACAGTGACAGTGAAGTCCTCGGGACTGTCACAGCACCCGGTACTAACCGGGGCTGACCCTGCTGAGCATCCGAGATGTGACGGGATGGGATGGCAGGGAGGCATTGAACTGCCAGGGGACGGTCCCACTGAGACTGGAACTCAGGTCCTTGGGATTCAGAGTCCAGAGTGCTCTCCTTTACACTACGGGACCGCCCCATCAGACCAATACAGCATGACAAAACCACTCAACACAGAGAGCAACAGCTAAGCTGCTCTACTGGCTGTGTCACTGAAGGGCAGTGCTCCTTACCCACTCAGCACCAAGCCTACCCTTGCATTGCAGCCTCAGGGGAAGCCACTTCAAGGACCATCCCGATACAAAATGAATTCCATCAAAAGCAAGGTACAGCTTCCTGTAGATCAAGCTTACAAGTTCCCATTCTAGCAAGGTCATCAAGGCTACTAGTTTAAGCACAAGGAACAAAGGGAAAAATGTGCTTTTCGGGGAAGAAGTGTGGGGAAAAAACTCCTGTCAGCAACAACTTTTTCTTAGAAAAGTTCAAAAAATCTAACATCTAGCCTAGTCCTTCAGACATCAACATAAGGCACCCGAAGTATATACAGTGAGTTTTTCTTTCTAATTTCAGGACCTCCTCCCATCCACATAAACATTCCACTCATTTAATTGTTTTGATTATCAGCTACTAGAGAGGTTGCTGTGGCATGTATTACCCTCCCAGCTTCCATCATCACCCAAAAGCTCAGAGCCAGAGAGCCCTGATTACATAAGTACTTACCTGGAGGGGGCCTGAACATACCCTTCCTTGCAGTTCTCATGCTCTTATACCAATTCTCTGTGTGAAAAACACACTTATTTTTATGAATACTTGGACTGTTTTTCTACTCTTCATATTCCAATTATTGTTAAATTCACAGAGCTTTCCCAAGAAAGACAGTAAACAATAAATAAACGGCAGAGGAACTGGACACCACACACAGACCATTGTGATCAAGTGAATGCCATTTATTTCACACTACACGGTTTATATAGTTAAAGGTATGTTCTATTAGTTAAATTGTACCCCACATCATATAACTGCAAATCCCCATTGGTTATAAACCATATCTCACAAGTCCAATGTTTTGGTGAACTTACCCTAACTGTTTTCAGAAACATCTCAGGTGTGCTGTGAGAAACCTGAGGAGTTCTCATGAGGAACCTCCAGGGAGTTACTAACTCCTCCAATGGTCTGGTGCAGCTGTGGCCTTGTTATTCTCAGCTGCTCTCAGTCTCACAGGGTCTTATATAGATCTGAATTGCTCACTCATGATTTTTCTGTACCAACAGGACAGCAGTGGAAACACAAGAAAGAGCTTTAGCCACCACTCCAACTTGCCACATGGCGACTGAGTCAGAGTGTTGCCTGTACCAGCACCACCTCCAGACGCAGCTGTGCCACAGCTCTTTGCCATTTTCGCCTGCCAAAAGGCACAGAAGACAGGCCACTGAAAGGACCAGCACTTGAATCATTTAAGCCTCTTGTGACCAACAATCGGTACAGCAAAGTCAGAGGTGATTTAAAGAGCTGGCTGTAGGAGATGTAAACCTTCAGTCAGAAATCTCTGGGAGGCAGTAACTATTTCTGCTGGTACAGGTGCAAACATAACAGATAAACAGATGCACTAGGAAAGCTACTGCCAGGAAACTGTAGACAGGTATCTCATGTTAGTGTAGGGCCTCTCCATTCCTGTGGGAAAGCAAGCTCTCAAGGAAGGCCTTACAGGGTATAACAATGAAGACATCTGCCTTCAGTGCTCACTTTCTAAAATGACCTGTCTGTTAAATCAAAGACGTCGCTTGAAAAAATGCATACAGAGATGCTTTGTCAAAAGTCTGAAAACTTTTTGAGAATAGGCAGTACTAATTTCTCAGTGCTATTACTCTCCTGGGTGGTCCCGTAGTGTAAAGGAGAGCACTCTGGACTCTGAATCCCAAGGACCTGAGTTCCAGTCTCAGTGGGACCGTCCCTGGCAGTTCAATGCCTCCCTGCCATCCCATCCCGTCACATCTCGGATGCTCAGCAGGGTCAGCCCCGGTTAGTACCGGGTGCTGTGACAGTCCCGAGGACTTCACTGTCACTGTCCAAGCTCGCTCGGCCGTGGCAGATGGACCTCAGGACTGACACGGTGGGGCCAGTTCTGCGCACGCTGTGCCTTACCTAAAAAATCCACTGCGCAGGCTGGAAGGGCACACCCAGGTGGGGAGAGCCCTGCCCAATCCTGCGTTCACGAAGTCTGGCCATACATACATACATACATTACTCTCCTAATATCACAGCTTTAAGTGAGTATAATAATGCTGATGCTATTTATTTCTTTGAATAGAAAGTCAGGGATGTAACACTTCACAAAGGATTTAAAAGGGAAACAACAAAAAGGAGGTGTTTAGTATTACAGCACAGAAGCAACTTCCAAAAAGTAACAGCTCTATAACCCCTTAGAGTGATATATGTTTGGCTGCTAATTTCAGTCTAAGGAGAAATTTCTGTAATTTTCCACTGAAAACTGAAGCATAAAACACTGCTGAAGCTTTTCATCACCTCAGCAAATACTACACTCAACTTCTTTTTTTAAGTCAATATGTACTACTGTCAAGAGAAACTTGCAATCTGTCACTAATCCTTAACAACTAAAATGCAGGATTTTCTGCACAAGGAACGGTCAAATCCTATCACCCTCAAAGGCCAAAGGGTGAGAGAATCAAAGTCCATGGAAAAAGCAACAGAACAGCAACCCTAAAATAAAGACATCTCATATGATAGCACAGAAGCAAGAATAACTCAAATTGAAATCTTGATAGATTTTACTGAGAAGTGTTCATGTCTAGAAAAAGTACACATCCCTGCAACTACCAAAACACCCATCAGATTATCTTGCTGTAAATTTATAAACTGAAACAGCAGTGTCATGAACTATCACACTCATCAAAACAAGATGCTATTTCTGAAGCTTAATAACAATTTGCATGTCAACATTAATTATTTGATTACTGATCATTATCATAAATATTACCAGCTGCTCAGTTTTACCAATGCAGCTGGGAGGACATACTATACAAATACAGAACATGCTTTCAAAATTTAAAAGAGAAATCTCAGTCAATGAATTCAGTGGCATGCTGGTTCTTCAACAGAAGTGTATGTTCAATATTTCATTAAAAAGTTCCTCAAGGTGAGTTTGTTGAACATCTCATCTTGGCAGAAACAGATTTGCTGAAATACAAGCTATGTCTGCAAACTTCTCACTTTATCAGAAGCAAAGACTTTTGCAGCTGCCCAAATGTCTTTCCCAAAGTAAAAGGTGGGAGCTTCTAGGACTGCAACCACCAAGTAACTGTCTTTATTATGCTCACTAGCTGTGAAAAGTCCCTGCATATCTCCTGCTTTTGCAAGCAAGACAGACAAAACACACTGCAGTAGTTTTCTCCCCGTTCTGTTCACAGTCATAGAATCGAAGCATATATTGAGTTGGAAGTGACTCACAAGGATCATCAAGTTCAACTCCTGGCCCTGCACAGGACATCATTAGAGTCACATCATGTGCCTCAGAGTATTGTCCAAGCACTTCCTGAGCTCTGTCAGGCTTGATGCTGTTACAACTTCCCTTGGAAGCCTGTTCAGTGCTCAACCACCTTTTTTGGTATCCATCCTAAACCTCCCCTGACACAACTTCAGGCCATTCTCTTGGGTCCTGTCATTTGCCACATGAGTGAACAGATCAGTATTTGTCCCTCCTCTTCCCCTCACAAGAAGGTGTAACTGCAATGAGGTCTCCCCTCAGTCTCCTCTTCTCCAGGCAGAACACACCAAGTGCCCTCAGCTGCTCCTCATACGGCTTCCCCTCAAGGCCCTTCACCATCTTCGTTGCCCTCTTTTGGACACTCTCTATAATGGTTTAATGTCTTTCTTCTATGCAGTGCCCCAAAGTGCACACAATATTCAAGGTGAGGCTGCTCCATTGCAGAGCACGGCGGGACAATCCCCTCCCTCAATGGGCTTGCTGTTCCACCACTACAGCAGCACAGTCAAACCAAAATCAAAGCAACCCAAGTAAAGCAGAGCAAGTCAATACACTTAAAACATTAATCTGTTCTCACTTATACGGGTAACAGCAAGTCAGTTCCATTTCTGAAAGTGAGACAGCAGAGCACTGACGTGGCAACTATGACATCCTCATGCTTTCATGTTATAAAATGATAAACTGATTTTTCACAAAAGTAACAGAGTAACTACAGAAGAGGTGTTAAAAATGTTTCTCCCTTACATAGCTTAATATTCAGTTATTAGGTCCATAAATGGGAAAAGGAAACATGCAATGAATTTTTTAAAAAAAGTTTAATTCCTAAATTTCTCTATCAGCCAAATCAGAGATAAAGGAAATTCTACAGACTCCTTTGTCCCACATGGACTTGCATAGGATAAAATGCTTATGATACACTTCTGCTAATACATTATAAAACTCTAATACAGAAAAGGGAGTGGGGGGAAACTCCCAACCTTCAAGATGTCTTCATCTTATTTCAAGTTTGGTTCTTACTACAAGGAAAAGAAATAGTTCAAGGACATACACCAGATGATGAACACAGCAATTCTACAAGCAACAGCAAGGAAAACCATTTGACCATTAATGTATGTTTCACTGCTACCCAATGCACCCAAGAGAATTCCTGAAAATCAGAGAATCTGACTCAGTTTTAGGTTGCTTGGAAGTGAAAAGATAACACCATGGAAAAATAAGACACTCTATAATGTGCCCTTTCAGTAAGAAGATGAAAAGTCACATCACAGAATTTTCTCAATGGTCATATAGAGACTATGTATCTTTGATGGTTAAAACCTGTAGAAAACAATGTCATTTCCTTCAGATCCCTTCCTACACCACAAAAATTTGACTTGAAGAACTACAGTGCCTATTATTTCTCAAGTTATACTCCCTTCTGTTTCCCTGTATTGGACTTCTGAGTGCTTTGACATTCTAAGATTCAAGAATCTTAGCTAGTATCCCAGCCTGAAAATATCCAGCAATGCCCATGGAAGCTGACAAGAGCAAAATACAAGGTTAAGCCCAAAGTGAGCCATCTTCAAAGCACTCCTGTATCCTCCAGGAATTTGAGGTTTAGCAACTTTTCAATCAATAACTTCCAACATACGTTTCTGCTTTTAGGCTATTATTGCCTGGATGGAAGGGCAGTGTCAGTTTTTGCAACATGCTATACAAGAGATCCTACAACTTCTCTGCACATCATCTGAAAGTTCACTCTTTTGTCTGCTTTAAGCTGGTTACCTGAAAATCCCTTAATACAACCTAGTTCTTGAGTTCAAAGAAACAGCAGACAGCAATTCCTTATTCTCTTCTCCATCCCACTAAACAATTTTACAGAACTCTCTGAAATTAATCTTATTTTCAGCCTATTTGCCCTCTTCTTGAAACCTTTAGTGTCCTTGAACAGTCTGTACCATGATCATCTCTGAGACCTTTCTTCCCACCTTCTCCAAGGCTGTTCAGTTACTCCTGAGATGCCATGCTCAAGATACCATGCTTTCTAGTAACAAACTCGGCCAAAACCAACCTGTCTCCCTTTTCCCCACACATTCTCAGTATGAAGAAGTGCTCTTATCCCCAATAAGGCAGTCCCGTGGTGTAAAGGAGAGCACTCTGGACTCTGAATCCCAAGGACCTGAGTTCCAGTCTCAGTGGGACCATCCCCTGGCAGTTCAATGCCTCCCTGCCATCCCATCCCGTCACATCTCGGATGCTCAGCAGGGTCAGCCCCGGTTAGTACCGGGTGCTGTGACAGTCCCGAGGACTTCCCTGTCACTGTCCAAGCTCGCTCGGCCGTGGCAGATGGACCTGAGGACTTAAAGGGTGGGGTCAGTTCTGCGCATGTTGTGCCTCACCTAAAAAATCCACTGTGCAGGCTGGAAGGGCACACCCACGTGTGCCCTTCGTTCCTCCGTTCCTTCGTCTTCCTTCGTTCACGAAGTCTGGCCATACATACATACATCCCCAATATCAACCCTTCCTCTGAGAGCAGCTTTGGCTCACTGCAGTAGTGTTTCTCCTGCCACCAAACCTCCCTCCTCAGCTTTCCTGCCTCCATAAATTGAGATTTACCTACAAACAATGAGAGGTTAAATACAAATTCATTACCTTTTACACAAATTGCAGCGTATTTAACGCCACAATCCAGTTACTATGAAAACTGCACAAAAGTGTTTAATGATACATGTAAAATACTCTTACTTCAAATTAACAGTATTTTAGAGGTATTAACAAAAGAAGTAAAAGCCATCCACAAAGATTTGGTAGGAGGAGGTTACAGCAAAATTTCTATTTACCATCCTCACAGAACACTATCATTTCATGTAAACTGTTGATGTAAACAGAAGGAAGTAAGAAAAGAATAAAATTATAATTTCATACACTACTGCAGTATGTATGTATGTATGGCCAGACTTCCCTAATGCAGATTTGGGCAGGGCTCTCCCCACCTGGGTGTGCCCTTCCAGCCTGCACAGTGGATTTTTTAGGTGAGGCACAGCGTGCGTAGAACTGGCCCCACCGTTTAAGTCCTCAGGTCCATCTGCCACAGCCGAGCGAGCTTGGACAGTGACAGGGAAGTCCTCGGGACTGTCACAGCACCCGGTACTAACCGGGGCTGACCCTGCTGAGCATCCGAGATCTGACAGGATGGGATGGCAGGGAGGCATTGAACTGCCAGGGGACGGTCCCACTGAGACTGGAACTCAGGTCCTTGGGATTCAGAGTCCAGAGTGCTCTCCTTTACACCACGGGACCACCCATACTACTGCAGGAACATCTGACCTTTACAAAAAGTAACCATTTATCAATATTTTTTTACTCAGGCTGGCAGTCTGTCACAAGTCAGGTCCCCTAGGATCAATACTGGGACGTACACTGCTCACCATGTTTCTAAATGATCTGGATGATGGGACTGAAAGCACCCTCACCAATGATGACATCAAACTGGGTGGTCAATGCACCACAAGGGCAAGACAACCTACAGAGACACTTGGAGAGGCTGGCAGAACAGGCAAGCAAGAAATGTATGAAGGTTAACAAAGGCAAGTAAGTGCAAGGTCCTGCACATGGGATGACATAACCCAAGACCCCAGCACAGGTTTGAATCTGTGTGTCTGGGAAGCAGCCTTGCTGAAAGGGATCTCACGGTTCTGCTGCACAAGCTGACGGCGGTCAGCAGGGCACTGCTGCAGCAACAAGGGCACATCAGATCCTGGGTTGCATCTGCAGGAGCATCTTTAGCGAGATGGAGACACCATCATCACAGTCTACTCAGCCTTTGTCAGGCTGCACCAGAGCACTGTGTCCCATGCTGGTCCCACTGTTCAACACAGACTGACTGGAGAGTGTCCAAAGGCAAGACAGGAAGATGGGGAACCTGCCCTCAGAGGAAAGGCTGAAGGAGTTAGTTCTTTTCTCCCTGGAGAAGAGATGTCTAAGAGGGGAAATGCATCACAGTATTCCAGCACTTAAAATGTTCCTATTAAGGAGGATAGAGGTTCTCTCTTCACAGGGATGGAGCCATGTGGAGAGGACAATGGATGGAATCCCTGCTGAGAACACACTCAGAGAGGTGCAGAGAGCTCGGTGTGCAGCTGCACTGTGAGCTCCTGGTTGTGCTCTGGGTGGCAGGAAATGGTGAGAGCCCCAGGCGAGAGGTTGTGAACTGGTGTTGAGTCTCTGCACAACTAAGGGCATGGGGACCTGTGAGGCTAACCAGGACAGCGGACACTGAAAGACACAGCAGGAGGCCAGAACTCAGCAGGACGACCCCAGACCCTCATGCACAGACTACGGGTATAAAAGCCCAGGGATTCAGTTGTTCCAGGCACACGGTTCAACCTGGTGCTGTGTTTTGTTCCATCATTAAATTGTCTTAAGGATTCAGACATCTGAGACTCTCCCCTGGGAAACCTGGGGTCGAGCCGGTAGGGCAGCCAGGTCTGACTGTGTGAGTGTAGTGTGCAGGGAGCCAAGCAGGGCACCTGTCGACTCACTGAAGCCGCCCACTGCAAAGGGGCTTCGGATCCAGACTGGAAAGTCTCAGGTGGTGGGAGTGTGACTGCGAGAGTGGCTCCTGGATGGTTAGACAGGAAAGTTTCCTTAGTTTCCTTCAGTTCTGGGCCCCTCAGTTCAGGAAAGATATTGAGGTGCTGGAGCAGGTCCAGAGAAGAGCAACAAGGCTGGTGAAGGGACTGGAGCACAAGCCCTGTGGGGAGAGGCTGAGGGAGCTGGGGGTGTTTAGCCTGGAGAAGAGGAGGCTCAGAGGTGACCTCATCACTGTCTAGAACTACCTGAAGGGAAGTTATAGCCAGGTAGGGGCTGGTCTATTCTCCCAGGCACTCAGCAATAGGACAAGGGGGCACGGGCTCAAGCTCTGTCAGGGGAAATTTAAGTTGGATATCAGAAAAAAATTCTTTACAGAGAGAGTAATCAGGCATTGGAATGGGCTGCCCAGAGAGGTGGTGGATTCCCCGTCCCTGGAGGTTTTTAAACTGAGATTGGATGTGGCACTGAGTGCCATGATCTGGTAAATGGACTGGAGTTGGATCAAGGGTTGGACTTGATGATCTCAGGGGTCTTTTCCAACCCAATCAATTTTATGACTCTAACTCCATCAGTGGAGTTTTTCAAGACACGACCACACAGAGCACTAGAATCTCATCTAGGCTCCCTTTTCTACAAGGGGCTGGACCAAGTGATCTTTCAAGGTCTTTCCAATCAGGGCTGCTCTAGGATTCTAAGCAAATACAAATGGTACCAACTGAGAAGAAAAGGTAAAGGTAAAGTAGGATAATGGTGTCCTACCTAAGTTTTGCTGTTAAGTGTATTTTCTGATCATCCAAGAGGTTGAACTGAGCAAAGGAGCACTCTTAAATGTATCATACAGCAGTTCAACTAGAGCAAAGGCAACAATATCAACAAACTTTTGCAAGTTAGTATGACTAACTAAGTTAAAGGAATTTCCCTTCAGCTCCTTGTCAAAAAGGGGGAAATCACTGAAGGGATCTTCTATTGCCAAGAAACCATTTCACAACTATACAAGGGAGACATCCATATGATATCTTACATGAAGTCCTCTCTCTGTGTTGTCTTGAGAAAAGACATCACTGTCAGGTAAGCCTCAGGCTATTCAGACCATTTTCCCTTTTTTTTTCTGAAAATATCTTTGCCCAGTAAGATCTGATTGACGCTTATTCTGACCTTCCTTCTGTCAAAAGCCCATCCTTGTGACCTCCTACTTTTTCCATGCCCTGCTTTCCTCTTACACTTTTCTTTCTGTGTAGTTATGCCCCACTCCTCAAACTTCAAAACAAGTCATGTCACCCAACTGGTGTGTCAATTACGACATCAGAATTCACTCGACAAGTTACACCAAGAATCAGCACAAGTACCAAACACCACATATAGGCTGGTTTTGAACGAAATGGGTCAGGATCTGCAGAGGCCTTCAAGTCACAGCACCTCTACCAAAGCAACTGAGAGTAGGAGCCTCCTAATTCTTGGCTCACACTACAGCAACACAGAACCAACCAAGCAACATAATGACTCATGAAAACAGGAGTCATTAACTTCTTAACACACATAATTTCAAGTTATTACTACTCCATGACCAGTGTTGGAATGGAAGGATACGGACTCCAGGAAAAACAAGCCAGGAAGACAAAGAAGAGTTGCCTGTTGTGTCTCATTTAAGGAAAGGTTGAGAGCTGGGGCTGTTTAGCCTAGAGAAGAGAAGCCCAGGGAGCGGCAGTGGTGTCACCTCATCAATGCAGACAAAAATCTAGGAGAGGGTGCAAAGACGACCGGCCCTGGCTCTTTCCAAACGTGTAAGCACAGAAAGACGTAATAAGCGAAAAACCAAGCGGAACAACGCCCCAAGTGACAAGACGCACGGAACCAGCTCCCGGCTGCGCCCTGCCGCTCCCGGGGCCGCTCCTGGTGACGCTCCCGCTCGGCGCTCAAGGGGTCCTGCCAGGGCTTCCCCGGGAGAGCACCGACCCCGCAGAGCACCCAGCCTGGGGCACGGAAGGGCCTAAGCAGCCGCGGGGCAAAGCCGGGCTGGGCCGGGCACCCCACCTGCGCCAGCAGCGCCTCCCGATCCCGATCCCGGCTCTGCTCGCCGCCGACCCAGACGCCACTGGCACAGCCCGCCGGAAGCCGCGCGCCGGCCGTACGGCAGCCCCGCCGCGACACTGTCGTGAACGGCGTCCCGGGGGGGAAACGGAGGGGAGGGGGGTTCTGAGGGGACTGAAGGCACAGTGGGGACAGGGGACACAGAGGGGACACAGGAAAGACTGGGGAAAAGCGCTCGCCCTACCCGGCTGGAGCCCCACCGGGAGCAGAGCTCTGGTACCGCCGGGCCCTCAGCCCCGCCCCGGCACTCGCAGCGTCCGCCGCGACGTGCCCAGATCCTGACAGGATCACAGAATATCCTGAACTGGAAGGGACCCACAAGAATCACCAAAGTCCAACCCTTTGCCCTGCACAGGACCATCCCCGGGAGTCCAACCATGTGCCCGAGAGCATTGTCCAAACGCTTCTGGAGCTCTGCCAGGCTTGGTGCTGTGATCACTTCCCTGAGGAGCCTGTTCAGTGCCCAACCACACTCTGGGGGAAGAACCGTTTTTCTAATATCCAGCCTAAACCTCCCCTGACACAGTTTCAGGGCATTCCCTCGAGTCCTGTCACTGGTCACCACAAAGAAGAGATCAGTGCCTGCCCCTCCTCTTCCCCTCACAAGGAAGTTGTAACTGCGATGAGGTCTCCCCTCAGTATCCTCTTCAGGCAGAACACACCAAGTGCCCTCAGCAGCTCCTCACACAGCTTCCCCTCAAGGCCCTTCACTATCCTTATTGCCCTCCTTTGGACACTCTAATGGCTTCATACCTCTTTTTATATTTAGTGCCCTAAACTGCACACAATATTCAGGGTGAGGCTGCCCCAGTGCACAGCAGAGCAGGACAATCCCCTCCCTTGTCTGGCTGATGATGCCGTGCCTGATGCCCCCCAGGATATGGTTGTCCCTCCTGGCTGCCAGGACACTGCTGGCTCATGTTCAACTTGCCATCAACCAGGACCCCCAGGTCCTTTCCATGGCAATGCTTTGCAGCATTTCATTCACCACTCTGTATGAGCACCTGAGGTTGCCCAATCTCACGTGTCAAGGTGGATTCCTCCCAATTCTCTCAGAGCTCCTGAAGGCTTCCCACAGCCTCAGAGGTGAAGGTCTCAGCACCTTAGCAGAACCCTGTGCTGCTTGACTGACAAGACCACGCAGTCCCAGGATGTGTTAAGGAAAATTCCCTGCCTGAGCTTCCAATGCCACTCCGGCAAGTTTCCCTTAGCAGAATCTCAGACGTCTCTATTCTTACTTAATCATGGTACAACAACAAAGTAACAGCTCGAGCTGGTGCATCCAAGGAGAGACCCCAAAGAAAGGAATACCTGGGCTTTTGCACCCTCACAGTCCAAGAGCAGTAAAGCCTGGAGTCCTTGGCTCCTGCCATGTCCCTGAGTGCCCAGTCACATGGCCAGTGCTGCAGGTCCCCATGCCCTTTGGCAGTTCATGGCCTCTTGCCTGAGGCTCAGGTTCCTGCCCCTCAGAGCTCCACCTGCATCTCACACTGCAGCTGAATACTGAGCTATCTGCACTCCATGTATTCCTCCACAATGGGGTTACTGACCTCCACGTTCATCCCTCCTCCTGGGGCTAAATTCCCTCACGCAGACCCCAGCCTGCTCATCTGGACCAGCATTAGTGAGAGTGAACAAGGAAAACATGGCCCAAATGCCTCTCTCTCAGTGCTCCAGTGCCACACAGCACACAGTGCTCTCAGTTAAAACCTGGTTGTAATAATGCCAGGGTCATGGGTTCAATCCCCTATGTGGGCCATTGACTTAAGAGTTGGACTCGATGACCCTTGTGGGTCCCTTCCAACTCAGAATAGTTTGTGATTCTGTGACCCACCTCCAGACGACCTGTCAGCCCCTTTCTGCTCTGTTTGCTACTGTTTTGGTGCACCCATGCTGTCTGGTGGTCCCTGTAACGTCAGGGTGCTGTCTGCTCAGGATGTGCCTGGCTGAGTGGAGGGAAATTAAAGAATGGGCACGTTCAAGCACAAGTTGCAGTTGGCCAACAGTGTTTGACGGGCCTGCCGTACCTCCGGTGAAGCAAATGTTTAACCGAGACATAATTTCTTTGCCATGAGATCAGAGCATTATTAATGTGTCTGACACCAAATGTGTTCACAGTTGCCGAGTAATAACATTATTTAGGCAAAGGTCTGAGCAAGTGCTTGGGTAATTTGTTAGCTATTTGCATGGGACAGTGTGTTTTCAAAGTGATAACAGTAATTTAATCATTATCTCCACAGTGGTATTAAATGTGTAAATTTCATTTGCATATTTGTTCAATTTATGCTGACAGTTAACAACATCTCAAGAAAAACCTGTTGTAGATCACCACTAGGTATAGAAAGATAACTGATAGAGTTTCATAGGCACCATTTGGAAAAGCAGCATGTGAACCCCCTTTGGAGAGCCATTTACAAAGAAAACAGATGGATACAGAAGACATTCCAGCAGGATTGACTAATGCTACTCTCATTCCTTAGCTGTATGCAGCAAAATACACTAGTTGAGAGAGGAAAAGCAAGAAAGGCACATTTGGCCCAGTAAGGAAAGTCTCTTCTCTGAGTGTGATGTGCTTTTCTCACCAACAAACACCTTTCTTTTCATTACCACTTGTTCCAGGCAGCCAGCAGAGTATCTCAAGTGTGTGCTCCCTAATTTGCTCAGCACACAGCCAAGCATATCAGCTTAATAGATTTATATTCAATCTAAACAGCAAATTGATAGTCCATGAGCTGAGCTGACTACTTGTGACTGAATCAGTTTTGAAAGTATTTGGAAATAAAAGCAGAAAGCCTGGAAACTGTGGCAAGGCGTGGATAGTGACAGCTGTGGACAATTTTTTTCCTCCAATATGGGAGTAAGACAAGGGAATGTGGTTTCAACAGCAGAAAGTTACAGGCAAAGAAGACAACAAAGAGCAGAATGTGAGCTCTTGCACTATTTGGTGTTATTCTTGATACCAGTAACCTTCCACACCATTAATAAGGTGGTACTGAACATTTTAATGTAGTAATATTTTTCCAATACTCCCGTTTTTAGAAAAGAAACCATGATGCAAATACACTCTAGAATCTTAAAAACTGGAAAACAATAAAACCTAGAAGGGTATTTTTGAAAGCTATCTTTAATTTTAAAGTCAGCAGTTAGGGAAAGAACAATATGATAGAATTTAATCTCATTGCCTCTCCTCATCCAAGAAAAGCATTTTCTCAGAGGAAGTAAGTAAAAATGAAAATTTAGTCTTATTTCTTTAAAGATAGTAGTATGTCTGAGGGCTCCTTACATACTTGGAAATCTCCAATGAGCCCAGGGAACAAGTCCTTGGTATACCACTTTTAATTGTTATCTGGGCACCACTTCAGTCTTCTCGTTCTCAAAGCCAAAATTATACATCCTAATAAAATAATAATGCCTTGGAGAAACTGACCTTTGCTGAACTCCTACAGGGAGGCACTGACCTTGCCAAGTGAATTATTATTTTCCATTTAATGGCACATTTTGCACTTTCTCTGAAAGAAGCTGGTCACTCTCCAACTGACCTATGTTATAAACCTCCATGCTGCTAACCTTCAGCTCTTGGCTTGATGTTTTAATTTTATTAAAAAAAAGGTTAGGAAAAAATCCTCTTCACCCAGTGTAATCCTGTGCAGTTTTCTTTAGCAAGAGGCAATGTTGCACTAGGGAACTGGGGTTCTTTGAGAATATAAAAAGTTTTCCTGCAGTGCTACTGGAGAGAGTTTCTTACCTCAGTTATAACAACACATTTTGAAGTCTTCATACTAATGAAGAACAGTATCCAGCAGGGTGCTGGTAAGAGGATACCTAGTTCAAAATGTATGTAGCTTCAGTTGTCCATTTTTAAAACCACTTTGTTTTCAGTTGCCTTTGATACTGCTAAGCAGTCATTTACATTCAATTCTGAGGAATTATATAGACTGGGATGGGAATTTTCATTGTCTTGTCTAAGAAATAAAAATGTCAGGTCTTAAAGAAATTACAAAGGGAAAAAAAACAACCAATAAAACAAACCACAAAACCAGCACCAAACCAAAGAATGACCCAATTACAGGGAAGAGCATACTTCTTTCATAGAAATTTCATTATGTGTCCTCAGGAGAAAATTAAAGCAACTGTGTATAAATTCAGTGCCATATAATGACAGAACACGTTGCCCAAAAATCAATGCAGCAGCAATGCCTGGGTTATTAGTTGCTGTTGCCTGAATGTGCAGTGAGAACCTGAATTGAAAAAGCAGAGAGTTTTCTACTGTCCATCAAAGAAAGTGCTCCTGGCAGCAACAAAAGAGCCCTGGTGACACTGAGCATCTTGACAGCCTGCCTTGGAAAGAAGAGC
The DNA here is from genome assembly GCF_047495875.1 of Pithys albifrons albifrons. Taxonomy (NCBI): domain Eukaryota; kingdom Metazoa; phylum Chordata; class Aves; order Passeriformes; family Thamnophilidae; genus Pithys; species Pithys albifrons. Next base: position 71,457,304 of record NC_092458.1, on the reverse strand, counting down.
TCAGCTTGCAATGAAAATAAATGAGGAGGCTGTGGTGGATCGAAGAATGATTCACCCATTGTTTCATATTCAACAGCAAATTGCCTGTTGTCTGCCCCCGAGTGATAGTTATTCTGTTAATTTCCTCAACTTCTTTGGAAAAAAAAAGGATAAATTCAGCTGTAGTTCAGCGGACCACCAGGATTGGATTTTGCACATCCCTTTTCCCTCTCCCCGCCCAAATTTCATGACTGTAATAAAGTGAATCCTTCATCTGGGAAATTCTCTAGTGATGACCTGGCAGTTCTGGGTTGGCGATTGGACTTGATAATTTTAGAAGTCTTTTCCAACCTAAAGGATTCTATTATTCTACTAATAAATGTTTTGTGAGTAAACTATCACAAATGTGAATGATAACTTGTTCAGTTAAGTTCTTGTGGGGTTTTTACATGTTCAGGGGTTTGTTGTTTTTTTCCCTTCAAGAAGTTGAAAATATTTTAATCAGACAGGAAGCTCATGGCAGGGCTAACACTCATCCCGTCCTTGATTTGCTGAGTCTGGTAACACAGCTTTTGAGAGAAATGGCTAAGTCTCTTTCTGGTGACTGCTCATCTTGCAAGTCCAGGAAGCTTCAGATCATCTGCTTTGAAAATAAGACATAAATACTGACTCAGATTACCTGTCTGGGGCAGGAATTAAAGCCCTGGGACTTTTTTATCAGGCCAGTGCAATAGTATCTAAAATATTCTTAGAAGGAATTTCAATGCAGTACAAAGGAATTGGTTTTGGATTTAAGTGAGATTAAACCATATTTTTGCTTTTTAAAGGTGGGTCAGCTTCACAAGTCAGGTTGTAGGATCGTCCTACAGATAGTTTATCAACCTATTTGATGCAAGAGCGGCAATACCTTAAGCTGATATTGCAGACACTGGACAGAGTAACCACAGCCTTTGGCTCCAAAGACCTTGGGGCTGTCTTTGCCCTTTTTCCCTGCAGTGCTGTAGCTCAGTACAATGCCCACTCACATGGCCAGCACCCAGCAAACTAAAGGGAGCTGCAGTAACACTCCCAGCTAGACATTACATTGGAGTATTGTAGGAGAGTCACCTCCTTTCATTGCAATAAAGAATCAACCAAAAAAAACCCACCAAAAATAGAATGGGGAGCATGTCTTTAATGAAATGGTGAACACTCATGGAAAAGAATTGTTGATACCAGTGAGGTCTTGCTTCTTGGAAAGGGCTTCAAGGCTCTCCAGCACTATAATGATAATTATACAGAGAACTTGACTGCCACAGAAAGTGTTCATAATTGTCTTTCAGCTGCAACTTGAACAATTTACTCCTCTCCAATTTTCACCCCACAATTCCTGAAATTGCTTTTCATTTTTCTTTATATTATACTACTGTGTTAAGGGGGAAGGATGATTTCATATCTAATTCTTGTCTCAGCCTTTGACCCAGAAATAGCTGAAAACACTGAGTAATACGCCTGACAACCTAAGTCACCCTCTTTGTCACTGTACTTGACAGCAAACCCTCTCAAGAGTGTGGCACTCTCAGCTTGTCTTGCTGTCACCTCATTTTGAAGCACAAATTCCCCTCTGAACCCTTGTTATTGCTAACACACAGCCAACACCAAGCAAGCTTCTCTTCAAGTATTTATCACTGTGCTGGATACTAACAAGTCAGAAAAGAGGCCATATAGTGGGAAGACCTGGGATTTCTCTTGGTGTGTTGAAGCTGAAAAAGCCTCAAAATAAATAACTTTTAAGAGACTTTTTTATTCTTTTAGCAGCAAAGGTATTTATTAACAACATTGAAGGTAAGCCAGTTCATACTGGGCAAAAACTTGCCTGGCTTGTTCTGCCTTCAGTGTTCTTTGGGATCTTCTGTCCAAGGAGCTTCAGAATGGGAGAGACCAAACATAATATCTTTTGTAGTCAAGATCCACTTAATATTTTCCCGTGATGTGGTTTCAAGCCCTCACCATGCCTGTCAGAAGCGCCTTAGGGAGCTGCTGACACAGGCAACATATACACAAATCCTGCAGGTGTCCTGCAAAGACAGTGGATTCAGAAAGTGATTGGTCACACAGGAACAATGACTTATTATAAGGTCTTTATGCCTTATAAAATCTAGCACTTTTTAGACAGGTTAGATGGGCAAGAAGTGAAAAAATGGGTTTTGACCCTATGCTTCCTCCTGCCTGTTCTCCCAGGTATGTCAGCCTGAACAAGTGGATTGACTCAACTGAGAGGATTATTTGGGAAGAGCAAAGGTGAGGCAAGAGCTCTAGTCATCCCAACAAATCTCCTACAGGGGATCTTTGAGTGATAAATCTAACCATGGCCTGCAAGCTGGCTCCATGTCTTTCAGGTTTTGTAACAGAAATTAGAACAGGAACAGGGCCAAAGATTGCAGAATTATGCTTGTTTAATCTGTGCAATATCAACAGAAAGAGTCAGATTAATCTCAGTAATTCCTCTAACTCAAAGCATACAGATAAGCTATTTTCATAATTAACATTGCTTCATGAAAGGAATTAATGCAACTGTTTTTCACTGCAGAATACCTTCTAATTTGCATCCTTGCCACATATAGCCTGGGACCCAAGAAAAGTGTGTGATAAACATAGTGGGAGGTTGGGCATATTCTTAATAACAATGCCTTAGAAAGAGGGGTTAGAAATAATTTCTGGTAAAAACAATAAACAAAATTCAAGATCATGTTCAAAACTGTGCCTCCTATACACTGACCCAGAAAACATTCAGGTGAGGAGAGGTTCAGCTTTAATGAATGGCATGATAAATCACTACTTCACTGAGTATGTTTGCAATGCTGAATAAGGTGATACCTTAGCATGAATTTCAGTCTCTTTTCTTTGAAAGGAATACAGACAATGTGATACACCGAAACTGTTTCTTTGTCTGAGGCTTAAAATAATCTAGATAAGGAGATTGTGTTACTTTGTGAGGAAGCAGACGGGAAAACACAGTAACAGTTTTTCTCTGGTCTGCGCAACTGTGAAAACATGTCGAGTCCAAAGGCAGGACTCCAGCATTGCTCTCTCATCTTAGGTACCACCAGAAGTTCTGCCTTAAACAATCGGGAATCTCACAGGGTGACCAGGCTCCCTCTACCCTCCACCATGGGGGCTTGCAATAGACACTGCCTTTGGGCTCAAACACAGTGTTACCAGCCACAAGTGACAGGCGTATCTTGCTAGTGGCATAGAAGAGCTTAAACCAAACCACCTCCTAGAACCAGATGCCTTTATTAAAGTTCTCTTTGAGGCCCTCTCTGCAAATCCCAGTTCACAAAGGCCAGAGTAGAGAGCGCTGATACTGGAGATGAGTCTAACTTATTTCTCATTGATTAGAAAAGGTATTAAGCTGGCTGATGAACTCAAAAATATTTCTTATGCTCTGGATATGGATGCTAATTTCCAGTGTCTTTGCAGTACTTTAACTGCAAGATAATTTGAGAGGAAGCAATCTCAGGAAAACAGGGAACTCAAAAGTTGGGCCATTCTGGTAACCTGATGAGAGGCAGTGGTGAATTCTAAATAAAAGATACTCTGTACCTTCCTCAGAATATGGGATGAAGAGTGAAGAAAGTGAGATGTGGAGTGAGTATATGCAGCAGAAATCATTACAGTGGCAATAAAAAAATAATATTGAAAGCATTCCTCAAAGAAATTGTGCTCTCTTGAAGGGCATTACTGCTCAATGAAAGGGTCATGCCAGAAACTTCTAGAAACTCATTCTTATGATAAATTAAAAACAGTGTCAGGCCAGTTACCAGATGGGCTGTTTACTAGAGGGCATAATGTCAAATTTTTCCAGCCTGAGATGCCTGTAGAGGTCCAAAGGCAAATAATTTGAGGAAAGGATTGAATGGGAAGTATAAAGTGTTAGGATTTTGAAGGGACTCAGGCATGGACTTACTTGTGAGTCAAGGGATTCTTTCTGTATTGGTATATTAGGAAATCTGATGCAGGTGAGAATTTAGAGGTCATGCGACCAGAGAGAGAGACTGTGTAGATAAATAAAGCTGAAAAGCTGAACAGCACACACAAGCAAGTCCTCAGAAAGGGATGCTGTGCGCAGAGATAGATTTGGAATAGAAGAGCAAAAAACCCAGCAGGTTTGTGTTGCTAGACTGAGAGATATCAGAAGAATGTAGCAAGACTATATATGGGCAAATCACTTTTGAAAACTAAGCAAGAGGCAAGAGGAGAAAAAGAATGAACAACCTCTTCTCTGTTTCTTATCCTTGCCATATTTAACTAGAAGGCAGTGTGAAAGGCTGGGGAATTGAAATTGGAATTGAAGGCAGGATCTCCTTTCCAAAAGGAGGAGTGTGGGATTCACTGCAATTGTTCTAATAGAGTTTTAGATATTGCCAGATTGTAACTTGAATGATTGCCAAAGAGAGCTGCAGCATACTGTAAAGAACTTTGCCTCTGAGACGGATGCTTTAGCAGTTCCTTGGTTGCAAATTTATCCTTTGAACTCATCTAAGTGTATGAGAAGCCTAACATTAGGGACTGATGCGTGTTTTAGCAGTCAAATGGGATGAGAAATATGCTGCTTCATCTTCTCTGCACAAAGCATCAAAGATGAACTATCTGAGAAGATAGGATGGTTTAGCAACAGACTATCAACTGTTTTTATTTTTAATAATTTCTAAACTTTCCCTAGGCCTTGGAATCATGACTCAATTCCTGGGGGGTGAAGCAGGGGTGGGACCAGGGCTGGACTGAGAGATGTGTAAAGTAATGATTGGATAGATCATATTATAAAAGCCATGGAAACTAGAGCTTGGAGTACACATGCATGTCATCACGTATTCCTGTAGGCACTAGGCCTGTTATTAAAGGACTTTTTATCTTATCCTACACTAAAGTGGCTCAGAGTCCTGCTTTGTTGGGGGTCTCTCACAGCATCATCATGTATCTCCATCTTATTTGCTTGTAAATTAGGTATTTCCCGCCTTTGCTTTCATAAAAATCAAAGGAAAAAGTACTGCTGTCATTGAGGTTGCTGTTTTGTAATGACAAAACATGGGCATAGCTGGCTTAAGTAGGAGAGGCAAGTTTCACATCAGAGCACTCTCTCAGTGTCCCTGATCCAGTCATTGCCCAGATGTACCTCTGTAAAGCTCCCTATGGAGCAGCTGCCTATTGGGAGGTCCTGAAGCCCTCAGACCTGCAACCACCTCCACTCCTCTCTCATGCTACTTCAGACCTGGCATACCCAGCCCGCTGGCTAAGCCGACTATGTCAGAGCCTGATCCAGAGTTCACAGAAGGCAGAGGGGCAACTGTCCATCAGTTCCCAGGAGGCTTTAGATAAAATCCTAACAAAAAATGCTTAGACCAGCTTATTTACTGGAAATGAAGGGAAGAAGAAACAGACAGGACAAGGAATTCCACTGGATTGTCTCTGACTTCCTCCTTGTGTTATCGTTCAAAGCCAAAATATCAGATATTTGATATTAGGACAAAGTCACAGGTTAGACTAATTTAATCAAGGCCACCATTAAAATAGCTCAAAATCATTGCAAAGTTTCTAAGAATGTTACAGTATTTGCACACCAGTGGCAGCTTGCTGCAAATGCAGAACTATGACAGGGATACTGTACAAAATGAAGTCAGCAAAATAAAAACTATTCTGAGTTTTGCTGTTGAGCTGAGATGTAGGCATCAACACAGATGTCTTTTTTAGTTAGGGGAGGGGGCTCCACCTAGAAATTTGTATCTAGCTTGTGGATGAGAGTACCATCAGGCAGAGGAACAAGCTGTCTGCATTCACCAAGCATCTCTGTAATAAATATCTGGTGAGAAGGCAGGCAAGAGAAGGAAAATGAATCATTTGTGGCCACTTGATATGTCAGGTATGGCCTTTCAGAGAGTTTGGACAAAGCAATGCAATTCTGATTCTGCCCCAAGAGGACACATATTAGTTAAGGCAGAGCAAGTTATTTGCATAAATTAGGGTCCTGTGCTGGTTTAAAGGTGAACCAGCAGGGGAAATGAACTCACCACAAGAGAGAGATTATAAGTCAGACCTAAAATTTAATAATAATAATATTACAATAAAAACACTGACACAAAAGGAAAATTGCTTTCAACTCACAAAAACCCAGCAGTATAACCCAGTGTCCTGGGGCACAAACCCAAGGGGGTTTGTTTGCCCTTGTGCTGAGACCCCTGTGACTCCCCCAAGTCCAGAACAAAAGGAAATGAAAAACCTGTTGGTGCAGGCGAGGGCTGTGGTCTAAGCGAGAGCGGTGATCTCCTCCTGGCGAGGTCCTGCTGCTCCTCTGGATCCAACGAGAAGTTACCAAAGTCTTCTTACCCACCACTTATGTACCCTCAGGGAGCACCTGGTCCCTCCCCCTGGGCGGGGACTCACACAATGGGTGATTAACTCTGGGAGCCAGGGGGTATTGAACTGTTGATGGCCCATTAGCAGCTCTGCCCCCCTCAGGCTGGGTGTGAAGGTGATAATGACTCCCTGGGTAGCTGCTGCTAATGGCCCATTGTCCTTGGGGAATGAGTAGAGGGGGTAGAATACACAGCTTTGATTATCCCCCACACAGTGTCAACTGGTCCCTCCTGCTCAACTAGGACAGGTCCAAATACTAATGTTGTCAGTGTAATCACTTCATTTAAAACACATTAGCACACATAAAAGAGATTTGCAATGATGAATGAAATGTCTTTCCCTCTTTTCTCCCCAATAAATTATAGAAAACCACAGTGACACACAGAAAGTGATAATGACAAGAAATCCTTAATTGTAGCAGCGAGAAGAATACACAAAACAAAGCACACTGGAGACAGTAGCTATTAATCTTCTTTACTATTCCTAGACAAATTTTTATCATTTTCACTTTGCAAACAGAAGCTGTTTCTGTGATATTTACAGGAATAACAGAACTGGAGTTCTGAAACTGAAACTTTTTAGATTCTGGTAAAACGTGAACATTTTGTAATGTATAGAAAATGTTATCACTCTAAATCTCTCATAATCTAAGTGTTTGAGATGGCTCCCCATCCACCCAACAGTGTCAGGGGAATAGTTTGTAAAATTCAGAACATTTGCTGTATGCAGTGACAGCTGTGTGACATTTATTCCTGGCACACCATTCCCCAAACGTGCTCGTTGCCATTCACTTTATATGGAGAATGTCTGAGCTCTGCTCAGGAGGGACTTAGCTCCATGACTGACTTTCCACATAGTTTTTAGAAGTTTTCTTCATCCTGTATGCACACCAGAAGCTTGCTATCAATCAGCCGGATTGCTGTTTTTCTAGCCTATATTTAATATCTCTGATAGACATTTAATTGTTCCAATGGGATCATGGCATTTAACTGATCACTATTAGTCTCCACTCTCTGCTGTCACGCTCTATTGATATGAAATTGTAATTTCATCATGCTCTTCCCTATTACCTGTTTTAGAATGCTCCTGCTTTTCCATCTCTTGGTATATTAAAGCAACTTCATGACTTCCTACACTGCCTTATAAGTCTTAAAAACTGAAATACGATTTAGTTATCTTATATCCATTATCAATGTGAGTGTGATGGAAATCAACCTTTTTAATCAAAAGCCAGTAGTAGTAAGATGCACACTTTAGTCTTACTAGTACATATGAAGCACATCTGTATTTATATAGACTAGAAGTTTCATACTCATAATGCTTCTGTGAGCAGAACAGGACATTAGAGCAGTCATAAGAGACCAGTAGCCCCTTGTGGCTCTCAGTCAGCAAAGCAATGCAGCCAGCATGTTGTTCCTTGCAATCTGCTGTCCTAAACCTCTCCCTGCTAAACTTAAGTTGAGCACTGCAATGCAAATCCAGCCTCTCTAAGGTCTGGAGGAGTTTTTATCACTGGTATGGCTGCACCAGGACATCAGTCTGAAAGGACCTCTATGAAGTTAAAAAAACTCCTCTGTGCTTTGCAGGTTTCATTTCTTGTCTGCCCTAGGACTACAAATCACATCATCGTTTTCACAGCTTTAAGCCCACAGATGCTCTGAAGCACTTGCTTTGTCAGGGCAGGACAGTGCAACACATGGTCCAATGCAGAGTCAGGGTACCTGACTTGGAGTAACCTGGTGGTCTCTGGAACAGGAGGTTGGGAACAAAAGGGACAGTGAGCCCCAAAACAGCCACCTCTGGTCACACCAGACATTACCCTGCATGTTTCCGGAGCCAAACCTGGGGTCATATTTGGGCCAGAGCAGAAATTCCCACCTCCCTACTTCTGGGTGCACTGAGACACTTTGAGGATGACTGGGACATCAGGGAGGAGACATTTGCATTCACAGCACAGGTCATACCCACTTGGAGCTTTGCTTTCGCTTTATCTTCTAGACTGCAAATGAATAAGCATTTAAGCACATTTGTTATTTAAGTAAGGCCAAAAAAGGAACATAATTACTATGAAAACCACTGCATTGTGAAACCTTCAACATTTAAATCCAACTGTTGACCTTAAAGAGTTTCATCTCATTAAGCTTCCAGGAGGTAAAAAGGGGCAAGTGAGTACTGCAGAGGGCAGCTGTGGCAGCACGTAATTTTCCATGTTGTAAGGAACCTCTGCAAAACATTTTGCTAACATCTACCTGCTATCATCCCTTGTCACCCGCTTCACCACTTGATTCCTCTTCTGGCATCGTAAGAGACTGCCTGACTTCAATTAAAGAAATATTTTGTAACATTTCCAGAGGTTCTCAGAGTACTTTTAACTCTTCTAGTGTCTTTGAAAAGCTGATGTGCTGCTGTGATCATTCTCCAGCTCATGGCCCTCAGAAAAGCCAGGAAAACCCTCTCTGGTAAGGATTTATATGTTGCACATTCAACCCAGTGTGCCTGTTCAATCAGCATTGCCCAAGCTGGTGTTCTTCACGCCAGAACCTCCTTCCAGAATTAACATCTGCTGAGACCCATCACCATCAGGCTGCCTGGGACAGGGAGAGCAACAATTTTTTCTTTGAGCCAGGGTGAAATGGATTATTAATGCTGCTGTGACTAGCAAAAAGAAGTATCTCGCAGAAAGACCAGTGGTATTTGATGGCTGGTAGAAAAGTCTGACTGTTCTCTCAGACATCCAGGTGCTTCACTGCAGAGCTAGTGAAAGACAGAATCTGACCTCTTCATATATGTGGCAGTCAACAAATTATGTTAATCAGCCTGGCAGTCAAGAAATGCTGAATGCCACAGCAGACACTGCCTAATGCTGCCTCTGCAAGGGAAACGGAGGGAAGTAGCAGAGTTCTGGAGGAGCCACAGGGCCTGCAAAAAATAGATCACTCTGTTACATAAAGTCCACATTCAGCTGCTCAGGGTTTACGTCTACTTGATGCATTCAAGCCCCAGGTTAGCATAGCACTTAACCCTGTTCCCAGCTTAGAGCCATCAGTGAATTTGGAGGCAGCACATCTGAGCTATCCCCCAGTCAGAACAAGAGTACATTAAGTAATCGAGCACAGCTGCAGACCTGATTTCTAATTTGTCACACGAGGTCAAGATATGGCAACACTTCAGACTGTTTCAAGCAAGGCTTGTGTTTCTTGCCAGCACACAGTATGTTCTTACAGAAAATGCACCTACAGGCAAACACACAAACATAACAGCAGCTGCCGTGTGCTCAGCAGGAGTCTAGGAACCAGCAAACACAGGGCCATGCAGACACAGAGCATCAGAGATATGGTCCTACTTTATTCTACATGAATGCAATCCACAAAATCAGAAATAATAGGCAGCTCAATTTAGTGAGGCAGTCACTGCAGACACCCAGAGAGGCTGTCCTGCTCTCTCTCAGCAGGGACACACCAACATTGTGTGGCACTGTGTCCTAATTCTGGTCCCACAGTCCAGCAGGGAACTGAGTACATTGCTGCACTCAGACACGGTGTACCAGTACTGAAGCCAGCTCAGAGGCCTCGATGCAAAACATGCTTCCAGCTATGTGATATTCATTGCATTGTGCAAATCAAGTCCTGAACATGCCCAAGCAGACTCATCGCCACAGACACACTGCCATGTGGCCCAAAGGAAAGAAATCAGCTAGGACAGGGCTGCTGCTACATGGGCAACATGTGCAGCTGAGGAATGAGATCTTCCCTGAGGGCTCTCTGGAAGCAGACAGCAAGCAAGGCACAGGCCAGGTGAATTGTGGGGGCAGCAAGCTCCTCTCTTGCCACTGTTGTTCCCCTCAGATTTTCTCCATTATAAGATGGGAGTGCAGGAGAAATGGTGACTGCAAGCAAACTGCCAGCACAGCAGCCTTTGACCTGCACATGTGAGGCAGGCAGGAGTAGGCTAAGGGCACGTGACTGTCCCCCAAGTGCCCACTTCGTTTAGGATGCCTAGCTCAGTTTAGATGCCATTAGATCACCAGCACAACCTACCTACAACACAGGTCTTGCTACAACTACAGGTGATAAATCAATATAACAGGCAGCTTAGCAGCACTGGTCTCCAGAGACACCAATAGCCACTTACCCTGCAAAAGCCAGCCCAATGTATTTTAATTTTAGAAATGCATTGCAGGTGGCACTGCCCTTGCATAGCACAAGAGTTGTGTTAAATAAATTGTGCTACTCATTACAGGCCACAGCCAAAAGGCCTGCTAAGTCAGCCAGCCCAGTATCAGTTCCTCTCTACTCCAGTTCTTTGCTCTTCTGAAATGCAGTAAATAAACCTTATTTCACTGCCAGTATTTAGGGATTGAAACTACCCTGCAGAAAATCTGCAGCAATATTGTTCACTTTAATATATTTCCTTGTTTTACCCTAGAGGGATCTGAGGGTCACCCCACACCATGAGTCTTAGTGCTACTGGCACAGAGAGCTGAGCTCACAGGAATGCAGGCACTTAGCAGAGCTGCTCGGAGTATTTCAGAAGAGCTTTTAAACACTGCAGCTAAGAGCTATGGAAATCTGAGGAACGACAGCATGACTTGTGGGTGTTTGAGAGTCAGGGAGAGAAAAATGGTTGTTGTATCCCTACCGACTTTCCAGTTCCCATTGAGAAATTCATTATTATTACAATCAAGAGAGTAAATTCTAAACTGAAAGAGATCTGTGACCCCTCATGGACACTAAGACAGGCAGGATCAAATTAGAGGCAACATTTTGACTCTTCAGCTAAACTAGTTCACATTCCATTCATTCCCTCCTCCCTGGCCCACAGTTTTATACAGCAAGCAGCTTTGCTTTTCCTACCTACCCAGAGCTCCATTGCAATTAGCTGTGGGCTGCAGGGAGACCAGTAATCACCATAAACTGGTGAAAGAGAAGGGAAAACTAGGCCCTTTGTCTTTAAAAGCTAAATATTGGCAATACTCATTTGCATGGCCAGTATTTTTCCACTTAATCCTCTTCACTGTAATTCAGAGAAGTAAACACTGAGATTAGCCCAGCTGGTGAAAACTTGGTTGTAATAATGCCAAGGTCATGGGTTCAATCCCCTGTGTGGGCCATTGACTTAAGAGTTGGACTTGATGATCCTTGTGGGTCCCTTCCAACTCAGAATAGTCTGTGATTCTGTGAAATACACTGCAGATGTAAGTATCCGAGTTCGGCCATGATTTTGTTAACATACGCACACAGTGCCTTGTGGTTAATTCAAAGACAGTCTTTATTCTGCTATTTTAAGAGGCAATGGCTGCAGCCTGCATTCAAAATACCTTTCACACTGTAAAAAACAAAGAAAACACTACAGATAGTGGAGGAAACACCACAGGTTACAATTTTTCTAGAACCACACACCAGTTTCCCTGATCATAGTAACTCTTTTGAACCCTCACACAACCCAGGGATCTGCATGCTGCTTCCAGTTCCCCTTCACAGAACACATGGTAGTAGCGGTGGAAAACAGGACTGAGTTCTTGTGATTCCTTGGAGCCAGCTGGAACCAACACTGTATCAACGTTTTCCTCTTTCTTTTTAGTACTACCTTTCAGGTGCCAGGGAACCAGCAAATCTTGAGACTGAAACGAGGTTCGGTTTGTGTGAACAGGCAGTCTGGAGTCTGCTCCTACTGGCCTTGCATCACAGCCTTCGTCCTTCAAGTCATTAATGAGGTGGTCAGAACATCCTGAGTCTTGGCTGCTGCTTCCAGCCACTTGATCAGTAAGTGGTCTCTGGGCTGTGCCAGTATTGATTTCCCTTTCTTTGGCTTTGCTACCACTTTTTTCCTTAAGGTATTTAGACTTCTGGCTTTTGTATTCTTGTTCCATTGCCCAGACATAAATAAGTGCAGTTCCACCAGGTCTTAGAAGCCGGGCTAGTTCACAGATAGTAGCTAGTCTCCGTTCCTGGAAAGAAAAAGCAGAAGTGTGAAGCTAGCACATAAAAACTCAGGAGAATGGAATGGCAGCAATTCCTCCTTGCTGTACCCCCGAAGTTCAATAAAAATTAAAAGGAAGGGCTTTTTTCACTATTTATTTTCATTTATAATACAGTCCATCACTTTGTGCAAGCAAAGACATTTTTCTAAAAACAGTTCTTCACTGACAGACAATTTCTTCACCAAAAGGGTTGTCATGCATTGGAACAGGCTGCCCAGGGCAGTGGTGGAGCCACCATCCCTGGAAGTATTTAAAAGACTTGTTGGTGTGGCACTGAGGGACATGGTTTAGTGCTGGACTTGGCAGTGCTGGGTTGACAGCTGGATTAGATGATCTTAAAAGTCTTTTCCAACCTAAACGATTCTATTTTCTTTTTCCATTTGCTCTGTGCTTAGCAGGATTTCTTAGACATATCAGTCCATCTGAAAATGACATGTACCTCTTCAAGAAAGTGGTTTGGTCTTTAAAATCCCAGATTCGAATCTAACATACCTGGTGATGCACACCCTAAGTTTGCAGCTGAAGGAGTCAGATTTACAGCTTAAACGCAGGTCCTCCGACCACCCAAAATTATGTCAGCCTTCTCCAAAACGGATTTCTTTCTACTTTTTTATACTGGATTTGGAAACATTCACTGCATTTCTGGTATGGAGAGATTCATGGAGACCCCTAAGATGGCTTCATGGTCTAGAAGCTTGTTACTATCACACAGTTTCTGCTAGGAGAACTTTACATAGCTCAGAGATATAGCAGACTATTGAGTAGCATCCCTTTCATTTGGAGATGGACAATGAATGCACAGAAGAAAAAACCAAAACTACAAGATCTGCCCAAGAGCCAAGGATCTGAGATGGGAAGCAATATAGCTCTTGGCTCCCAAAGCAGAGCCCCAATCTCCAATGTCATTAATTTTAAGTAGGCAAAAATGAAACACAAACATCTACACCAAAGCGCCAGGGGGACCAAGGGCATCTGACAGAGGGAGAATGTGAACAGAAAAGTCTAAGAAGCAGCAGTACCACAACAGCTGAACTGTGCTCTGACAACTGCTTACACTGAATGCAAACCTTCGATTTCTTCCCATTTTGTTCCTCCCTTTTGCTTTCTTTGTAGTTTAAGCAGCTCTGCACAGCAATACAACAGCGCAGTGGAGCACAGAGAGGGATGACTTACCACTGTGGAGAAATGGTGTATTACAGCAATAGAGATGCAGGCGTCACAAGAACCGCTGCGCATTGGCACCAACAGTGCATCACAGACAAAAGCCTCGAAATGTTTTTCTCCACAAATATCCACCAGGTTTTTGCTGCGATCACAGCCAACCTAGAACAGAAAAGTGTTTCATTAAGCTTTTCATAAGAGGATAATTACAAGACTGGAAAATGATTTTCACTTGATGCTTACAGTAAAAGAGTAATCCCAGTCTCCTACTGAGGGAACACATTTTAGTTTGAAATCAAAACAAGAGCAAGAGTGAGAACATAGCCTCAAGAGGAATATAGGGTACCCAGGTATAGATAGAAAGAAAATCACCTTGATCTTTACTTAAAACAAAACTGGAAGACTGTATATTAGATAGCTCATTATAGCACCCTGATTTTGAACCACCTGAAGATGGACCAGGTTTCAACCTAACTTTGAATCAAGGCATCGTGAAATCACCAAGATGAGAGGTGACCTAACCTCAGTATTTTCTTTTCATTTCAACTGCTATTTGTTAACTTGAGAACATTTAAAGTACCTAAGTACTGAACTCACAAAAGCTGATGTACAAGTGTAAATGACAATGTAGTGACTCTGGTGGCATCACTAAAGTGTGTCAGCTTCACTGATCACCAGGATTTTGTAATTTCAGTTAAGGAAGTGCTCAGATACAGTCCTCTTGCCCTTCAGTATTATGATCCAGGTGAATTAACCCCTAGAAACTATTTCAGAACACGTCATAAAACACCTAGTTTTTGCCCCTTTAAACTTTGCCCAGTGTCCATGTCAAAGACGATAAGAAAAGACTTACTATCTTTGAGAAATCAGCATCTAGGAGATTTTTTTACATGCTTGCATTACAAAAAACCCACAAATTAAAAATGCAAACTGATCAAGACCCTTTCTAAAAGAAAGAAATAGAGTGAGCCATGCACCATCCTTGTTTTCACATCTGCCATGCACACTGAATATTCTAACCAAAGCCCTGCAACCAGGTTGTTTATCACACTCTGCTTGTATAAGAATATTAAATTTATTTTTGTTTTCAATGACAGCAACAAGTAGATAGCAGAGAACAGGTTCAGAATCCTAAATAATTACAGCAGACAGTGTTTATTGTGTTCAACACTGAAAGAATACTAAACCATCTTTGACACAAGAAGAACAGCAAACAACTTGCTCTACTTAATCAACCCAGCAGAGATAACAGTACTGCTAAAATTAAAAACCCTTTTTGCAGCAATTAATTAAAATATATTTATTTTCCATAACAATTTTTCATTTTATCAGTTCAAATATTTTTCTCTTTCAGCATACAATCACAGTTTTGAAGAAAACTAGAATTCTGTTCCAGGCTCATGTTCTGAAAGCTCACAAGTGAGCTGCTTTCTAGTCAGGTCCCTGACTTTTGAGCCAGTGTAAATGAAACAGTTGTGAAAATGCTAACTGACAACACAAGATAATCCTCCACAAAAACAGCACCATGAGTATGTACATATTGCCCTGCCAATTAGCAATAAACAGACTGAAAAGATCAATCCTAGCATTGCTTTCTTCCCGGGTCTTCCTCGGCCTCTCACATTTATTGAGTGAATAGTGTTGCTTATGAATAAAAAAAGGAAACTCTTGTTTACGTGAAAGTAAACACAAATGCCCATCATTTTGCACTGGAAGCCAACTGAAGTGCCTTTAAATTACTCTGGCAACCTGTGTGTTAGTGATTGCACACCTCATTACTGGTGCCTTTAACTACTTCTGCAATTAAGACATTAGCTTGCAGTACTTAATAATAAAACTCAAAGGACCAAATTCACTGCTGGCAGAAGGAGGGAGAAGAATGCTTGCAGTTTCCACAAACAGCAAGCTTTCCCAGAAAGGATTGCTTTGGCCCTCCCCAACTATAGTGAAAACGAGTTGGATAATGGAATGCAATCCCCTGTTCCCAAAATGACCTTGGAAAAGACTACAATGTGTGTTGATGAAATCCAATGAACTGAGAATGAGAACAAAGACATGACTGCCAGAATGCAAAGTCCACATTTGCATGTAAATTATATCAAATACTATGAAGTCAGGCTTACTTGTACTGTCATACTTACCAAAGTCAATGTACATCCAAAGCAGAAAATATGCTGGTTTGCAATGAAAATGGAGACTTTGAAATGGATCACTTTGAATGCACAGCTGCTTTAAAATAGGTATATTGGGCTAAAACTTTATGTGGTTTTAAGTGTAAACATGATAATAGGTGTTATGCATATATGCATAGATGATGAACACAGGGAGTTACCACAGATGCCTGGTGCTGAAGCCAGCCAAATTTAGCAACCTTACTGGAATTATCTCTGCATGATATTTTAAAATAATTATAATCACCACATTCCTGCATATTCTGGCTTACAAGAGACATACATTCACTAGAAACCAAAATACATTGGTTTCAGTCACTTAGAAAACAATCAGCTATCAGAAAACAGATAACTTTAATGGGGCAATGCCAGCTTACAGCTGGGAAATGAGCCTATCTGTAGCTTTTATGAGTATAGAAAACATTTAAAGTGAGGGCCAGAGATCCCAAACTCAACTTTTCCCAATTCTGTTACTAAGTGATTTCTACATTCTAAAGCATGCAGAAGCTTTGATGTGATGAAGCTTCATTTACGGAAAAGAGTTCAAAGAACTGTTTTAATTAAGAACAGGTTTATTTCTCTCTAGTTAAATATGTATTCCATTTTAAAAGAGTCTCAAAATATACCTGGAAAGCTTTAATTTTTGTGTAGTTCATATCTCTAATTCTGATGCTCAGCACAGGATACTTATTGTCCTTGCTGACATCTCTTCCAGAAGAGTGGAGAAAGGTAGATGAATTACTATTTGTTCAGTGTCCAAACCCAACTGAATCTGGTACATCTCTCGGTGAGACAAGTTGTATACATTTTTACAGTTTCCTATTTCTTACTATGTACAAGCCTTCTCAGTCATTCCTTATACCTGCTTTCCCAATTTTCCAAATCAAATATCTTGCTCAGTCCCACCAATTTCTCATATATATCTGAAATAGCAGGGCTGACTATTCAGCTGAATCTGCCTCTCAGGGAGTCCACCTTTCAGCAAGTTGCTCTACACTTTTTAGCATTTCCCCAAAGGAGGCTGGCTTCTCAGGCTTCTTGGATTTTTCTCCAGTCATCCAATCTCATATCCCGGCCTTTTGGGGAAGTACCTCCACCCCTCTCTTCACTGCTTTCTGTGATGTAGACAATAGCACACAGGAGCACCAGAGTGGCCACTGAAACCTAAGTACGGTCTGAAATCCACTTGGATTTCAGACATTGATTTTCATTGTGTCTGCATCCAACTCTTATTGTAAGCCAGGAACTATTAGTGTGGAGGCCTGTAACTCTGTAACTAGAATCCCAGCAAACATAAAACTTAGGAAGAGGCAAACTCATGCTGTCACTCTGGCGTACTACACCTTCTCTGGACATGCTGGGTTAACACATACCTTTAGACAATAAAAATATCAAAAAAGACCAAGATAAAAGAGGAGAAGGGAGGGAGAAACAAATGTAACACTTGTGATTTGTTTGAGTTTGCAGCAGCAGCTCTGTACTGCCTTCCTGAGAATGGATAATACAAGCAGATATCCCATCCTGCTCCTTCATGTTTCCAGGCACCTTCACCTCCACCGTTTCAGCCAGGAGTAGCTCGATAACTTTTATATATATACTTAATACAATGGTTTGGAATAGATCATTAGGGGGCAAAAGACACTAAATAAATAGCTTGCTTTATAATGGTGCTGCAAATCTGCAAGAGATAAATCCTCTTGCAAGCTTAAATATAGGTAAAGACAGGTTAAGGCAGCCCACCACTACGTATTTTCTTTCTACATTATCTCATTATAACTAACTCAGCCTGGTAGAATTAGTTCATTTACGTATCAGGAAACCTGATTTATCCAGCACATTAGAAAGTGATGAAGAAGACATCTAATTCTGAAATCCAGCCACCAAATGGAATTATCTGGCTCCCCAGAGAAATACTTCAGCTATAACTAATAGCTTGAGAACCTCAAGGAACCAAATTACATTCCAGCAAACACCCACACCAGAAAAAGAGACATCAGCACAACCACAGCAAGACAAACAAATCTTTTTGCTCCAGTTGGTCTGAGTCAGGCTTTTAGTATTCCTTTCACATAGTATTTTGTTTTTCCATTGTGTATAGTCAGGGTGTCTCTGGAAACAAAGCGTTATGTCTAAGATGCAGAGCTCATTTCTCAATGACAAAGCAACAGAACCAAGCTGAGTGACTCAGCATTCATACTGGTTTTATGCTGCTGTTGCTCAGTTCCTCCTGAGCTCTCTTCCCAGATCTCTCATAAATTTAATGACTGCTGTCCATTGAAAGAAAAGGGCATTTCTGCATTCATCTGCCTCGCCCTTCAATCACTAAGATATGGTGACCTTGCTCCAGGTATACCTTTACTAGTTAGTTTTATCCTTCCTGCTTTTACTTACTACTACTAAGTCCTTGGGAGAGAAATCTGT
The DNA here is from genome assembly GCF_047495875.1 of Pithys albifrons albifrons. Taxonomy (NCBI): domain Eukaryota; kingdom Metazoa; phylum Chordata; class Aves; order Passeriformes; family Thamnophilidae; genus Pithys; species Pithys albifrons. Next base: position 71,439,199 of record NC_092458.1, on the reverse strand, counting down.
TCCCAATCAGTATGAACCCAGTGCAAATAAAACCCACCCAGTATTATGCAACCATACCACAGAAAATAGTAACACTGTCTTCCTCACACTGGAAAAATCAAATTTTTATATAGTTCTACTGGATCCCAGTTTGGATAGTAATGCAGAAAATAGAGATGCTAATCTCACAGAAAAAGTGTGTCTTACAAGGTCTTGTGAAATTAAACTACACTACTGATTATCCTTGAAGCACACACACTATAGAAACAGGAACAGAATACCTGTATTAAAGCAAATCATTTTGGCTCCTGCATTATCATAATGTTTTTCCTAGCATCAGGATTCTGTCAAGGATGTAATTTCTTTACATATAAAGAAAAAATACCTACCCAATGGCATTTTCAGCTGTTTGCAACTGGATTTCCCGCCAGCTTATCAGTTCAAAGAAAAATGTAAACTATAAATTTGAAAGGGTTCCATGTCTCTCATCCATGCCCTGGCCCTGTGAGGATGCTGATCGCTCTTGTGGGGATTTACACATTAGCACACCTACCTGAGCACTGGAAACTGGGAGACAAAGCTGAAGCTCATAAAAATTGATGAGATCATTGCAAGAATTTCAGCTGGCTCTGGGATGAAACCCTTGTAGTAATGCAGGGAATGGCTAAGGCTGAAACATAGCATGGCATAAAAATAAAAGCCCTGCTTAGAGATACGGATATTAAGCTTGAAAGTACTTAAATAAAACCTGTCAAAATAACTCCCTCAAATGAAGTTAGGTAGGGACAGAATTGTGGAAAACAACCCTAAAATGATGTCTCTTTTGCATTCATTCAAACAATAAAAAAGCTTGGTGAGAGAAAAAAAAGTAATCTGAAACTCTATTAAATTCAACCTTTCTCCAGTCTTTGTCCTAGCTACATCAGACATGAATTTCATCTCTAGCTCAAACATTCTTAATCTGAATTTATTTGTCATGAAATTGCTGCTCTTTATTGCTGCTCTCCCACTGTGTCAGAATAACGCAGCCATTACAGCACTGTCACTTTCGCTGCTTATGCCTTTCATTGTCACACAAGGATACTCAAGTAGATAAGGCTGCATGCAATCATCCGAAGAAACTGAAACAAATACAATAGCACAGGCCACAGTGGAGACATTTTCAGGCAGTGCCTGAGCTTAAAGTCATCAGGAGAGCTACCTTAGCTTTGATCTACCATTAGCACTGCTACTTAAAGCATAAAAGCATACAGTAACCTTTAAAGCACATCACTTGCTTTCAGGAAGTGCTTGCCTCAGGTTTTCAGTGTTTGAGTCAAAACACCCCAAGCTCTACAGCTGAGCCAACAGTGCTCTACCCAACCCCTAAATAGCTCCTAATATCATAGCACTGCCGTATTGCTTCTTTCCCAATAGGCTAAGAGCTCCAGTACACTGTGCACAAAAAGGAAACGCAAAATTGATTACGTTTATGCCTGGATTTTATGCTTCCAAGTAAAGAGGAGTAAATGAGGGAGAAAAGTGATGTCCTGCATCTAGATTGCATTTCCTTTATCCCAACAATGGATTCAATATATAAAACGTATTCTGTAATCTCTGATCTTCAACTCCATAGGAGTCACAGTATCTGCGATACCTTGTCAAAAGTTTAAAAAAATCTGTAAACACAATATACACTGGGTTTTCTTTAACCACACTTTGGCTGCTACAGAAATATAAATCAAGTATAAAGAAGGAGTTGCATCCATCCTCCTGAAACTGTGCTGACTTGTAGATGAAAATAAGCAGAAACAGACTGGTGCTGGTAATTCACCTTAAAAATCTACCACAAACCTCACAACTGCAATGTACCAAATTCATTCTGTGACCAGCTGATCTTCATGGCACCCTGATAAAAGTTGCTCCTCTCCAGTTAGGTTTGGTGATTTTTCTTATATGAAAAATCTGAAATGTACTGAAGATGAATAACTATATTCAGGCCACAGCAGTCAGGCATAAACATACCTACTTATAAATTGGTTGATGATGTTCTAGCCTATAAGAACAGTAAGGAAAATAAATCCATTACTAATGCAGACAGGGTTCTAAACAACAACTTATGTTTTTAGCTAAATATAAATAGCAGGACAGAAACTACCGAAACAAATTGATAATTTTATTATCAATTATGAATGTTTTGCTCTACATAGAAGTTTTCGAGCCTGATGGATTTCAAAGTGTTTCATGGTACAGGAACATGAAAAAATCAGACAATTCTGGAACAAAGGAGAGCAGATACCATGATGAGACTTTTTTTTTGATTAAAACAACATAAGGCTTGACTTCCTTTCTCCCAAAAAGTCTTTGAAATATTTGTAATAAAAATTATGTCTTGATTCATATTTGTATGTGCTTCATCTCTCCCTGACAGAAAAGGAGAGAAGTAAACTGGACTAAGTACAGACTGTGAGACATGGAAAGAGAGAACAAGAGCAAGAATGACGTCAGAACTGCCTAAAAGTGAAGAAAATGGAGTGAAAGGAAGGCCAGAACTCTGTACTGAAGCTGAGACTTCCCCGTGAATTTTATGTTGGCATATTTACTGGGCCTATGCCCAGAGCCAGAGGTGGGTCAACCAAATATGACATCATTCACAAATGAGACATGCCACCAGGCCAAAGGGAACCAAAGAGGATACATGAAAAATAGTGCTGCCCATGGAGATTTCAGGGGCATGTAGACTGCATGAACTACCCATGAGCCAAGTGAAAAACTTCTTGGAAGCATTCACATTGCTCAGCCATTTTCCCTTTTAATAATTTTATTCAACAGCCATGACAAAAAAGGCTAAACCATCCATTACAATTTTTCAATCCACTGCATCCATTATTATTTTTTATTAACATATTTTGAATTGCAAAGCAAAAGTGGCTTTGAAAAAAAGAAAAGGGTAATGTACATAATGAATGGCTGTGGAAACCTAACACAATTAGTAATTGATCTTGGACCAGGAAGCAAGCTTTCTGTTCTTGGCATTCTTCCCACAACTGAACTTCTGACATGCTACAACTGCATGACAGAATAAATACTAGAACCACTGAACAGAAATGACAGTAGATACTACTTACCATGTACAAATCCTCACGGATGCCTAAATATTTCCCATTACCACAACCAATATCAGCCACTATTGATCCTGTTGGCAGGGACCTGAGAAACTCTACAATTCGGGGCCATGGGCTATGTCTGGTACTGCTGAAGTGTGTGGCAATCTCTTCATACACCTTGTGTACATATTCTTGCTCCAGCTTCGAGGCTTCCATCTCACTGTGGGGAAATGAAGGCTGTACCAGTCCTTGCTGTCCTTTCTGGCTGTCACAGACAGATGGGTAAACTAGATACAGAAACAGTTACAGAAGATTACTTTTTAAGTGATTCCTTATTGGTTAAGCTTATTCAGCAAAATAAGATTAAAACTGAATGTTACAATACAAAAAATATTTCATTTCTCCTTTACTTTTATAAACTGGAAATGCAGGTCAAACTGCAGAAGTGTTTGATGCCCTGAAAACAAGCAACCTGCCCACATGTACCAGAGGCTGTCTGCAGTGAGCATTAATCCTGCTATGTTAATGTTTTCAAAACTGAGATGGTGTCTGCAATGCCAAAGACCATGACATCATTGCAATTCAGCCTCTGAAATTCTGTTCTGAGGGCACAAATGGACTTCAGTTCCATGTAATCACTGAGCCACCTGTCTATTATTATCTGTACTGCCCTAAGGCACTTACATGGCTCCATCACTGCAGATCTGACTGCTTCTCCTTCTCTAAGGTACTTATTTTCTCAAAATTACAGTCCCACTCAAAAAACAATCAAAACTGATAGAAACCTGAAGAACAGTAGTTACTTCTATTCTATTACATTATTTAAACACTTGAAGTGTCAGTGAAACACAAGATTCCAGACTACTTGCCTGGCTTCAGAACAAAGCCTTCCTTCCTGTATAGGGAAACTCCAGCAACCACATGAACCATCCAGGACTGGCTACAAGAACTGCCGAACTACCCAACTACCCAAAGGAATAAACTGATTTGCTCAAAACAGAAAAAGCTTACGTATCAGTGATAAATAACAATTTTGACTTGAAGATTGCCTCAAGACACTTACTGCAATTGCAAGGGCCTCTCCTCACTTTCCTGAATGTAAATGATGTCCTTGTTTCCCTTCGATTTAATGTTAAATCTCCAACATCAGCAGTGATTGTTCCAAACTTTTGCCCAAGCTCCGATGCTTGAATGATATCATATTTTCGGGGTGTGATCCTAAAAATAACACCAAATGAAGGAATAATTCAATTTGCATCAGAAAAACCACAATCCATCTTTGTAAGAAGGCAGTTCTTACACTCTGAGACAAATGTGATTACAACACGCTATTTAATGTACTGCTGCTTCTCAGTTTTGAACTTATTCAATTTCAGAGAGAAAAGAGCTGCCACATAAACTAATGACATTAATTAAAGTGTTGTTTAATTGCAAGTAATTACATTTCCCTTCCCTCCCTCCCCTCCATAAAATTTGATGGTTTATTTGCCTAGAACTTAATTTTTTATATATTTATTTTTGTCCCAGTTTTGGCTGGAATAGAGCTAATTTCCTTAGCATCTGTGTTAACAGCGACAGCGCTGTCTTTCAGATTTAGCAGGAGAATAATGTTGATAACTTAACTGATGGTGTAGCTGTTTCTCAGCAGTGCTTACTCTAAGTGAGGACTTTTCAGTGCCCTGTGCTCTGCCAGCGAGGGTGTGCACAAGAAACTGGAGGGAGCCTGGCCAGGACAGCTGAACCGACCTGGCCAGAGGGATATTCCATAATCACAGAGTGTCATGCTTAATATATAGACTGGGGGTAGTTGGCCGGGAGGCACCGATCACTGCTTGGGACAGGCTGGGCACTGGGTAGAGGGTGGTGAGCAACTGTACTGGGCATCACTTGCTTCACTTGGGTTTCATTCCTCTCTCTCCCTTTCATTACTATTACTAGCATTGTTGTTATTACCATTAGCATTGTGAGTGTCATTATGGGTTGTTTCAATTATTAAACTGTTCTTATCTCAAGCTGTGGGGCTTAGTTTTTTATCTCCAATTCAGCCCATCAGGGCTGGGGGAGTGAGTGAGAGACTGCATGGTAATTAGCTGCCAGCCAGGATTAAACCATACATTGTGACATAGAAATAGGTATGATAAAGATAGAATATATGATTAAAAATGGTGGCTATGGGTATTAAAGCATAAAACTGGCTGAGCTCTACATTAGCAGATTGAAATTTCTTGTTGCAAATGGGCCTCTCAAATGAATTCTGCTTTACAACAGAATTGTTTTTTCACTTATCAACAGCAGAAAATGCAAATAATGAAGCTCTTGGGAGATCTATTAAACTGCTTAAAGGGACAAATTCTGTTGTAGATCTTTCTTGACCAAAATCTATCTAGCAAGCAAGCAAATAAACTGGAAACAGAGCTTCTTCAGATACTTCTGGATTTGGCATGGGTCTTAGAGGAACACAAAAATATTTCTGCAAGTACAAAATTAATAAAATTAGAATAATTTGGAACTTTCTAATTTTATTAAGAGGTTCACATTATGAAAAAGTACCAAACCCAAGAATTTTTAATAGCTCTAGAAATGGATCACTTTCAAAATTGAGAAGCGGAAAATGAGAAAGTAAAATGAGAAATACAATGTGTGAGAAGAGAAACAGGGACATCTACGTGTAACTTTCCATCACTTGCACATGGGAAAAAATGGATACTCTTGGAACAAAATGGAAATTCTTCAGGGAAATAGCCTAGCCCTTCAAAGCTGTTCCTGTCACACTGAAACACTTTCTAAATGTAGTCATCAAGGAGATTACTGCAGAAGTTTCCTGAACAAAAGAAAAAAACCCCACAAAACCAAACAAACAAAAAACAAACCAAAGCAAAACAAACCAAAGCAAAACAAACAAACAAAAAAAAACCAACAAAACCCCCAAATCATCTCTAAGGAACTGGCCTCTCAGTGAAGCTCCTTCAGGAATTATGGCTTCCGAGAAACTGGCTCACAGCAGGACAAACTCTCAGCATAAAACTGACTTCCATACTGATTAGCTGGGTTAAACCCTCATAGGCTAAGCTAAAAGGGGGGAAAAAAGAGGTGTCTAAAACATTTTTATAAAGCTGAGCATTCAATCTCATCTCAAATTTCTACCAGATCTTTTTTGCAGGTCACATGAAATTGCCCAGTGCCTGTACTTAACCAAGAATGATCCAAATACCGAGACTGTCGCCTGCAGCCTGACCAGCTTTCCCATCCTTTGCTGGATGTCAGCTTTCCTACTGCAGGAAGCTCATCTCTCATACAGTTTCAGGGAAAAGAGTGCAGGTCCTTTCTGTCTGGAAGTCAGGAAGCAGTACATTGATGGTCCATATAGATGTTGCAAAAAGGAGAGACTGAGCAACCCCAAGAATGGAAATCTCCCAAGGCAGCCATGGAAAGGATGGGATTTAATAAAGAACTGCCTTGCTTATGGCAGATAATGGAGCTATGATGAATTAATCAGCTGTGAATGCCCAAGACTCCCTGGACAGCAAATCCTGAGTTAGCAGATTTTCTATCTGATTGTCTTTTGTACCTGCAGCAATAAGCATAACAGCCAATATTTGCAGAAATTAAGTCTTCTTTTTCAAGGTTCTAGTTTCAACCTAAATAATTTCCTTTCACCTATAGTATAAGCAACAACTCTAGATACAGGCTAGGCTAAAAACAGCATTCCCAATGTCAAAAATAAAATGATCCACACCCTCTTGATTGGCACAGAGGGGTTTTACTATTGCAGTGTCAGGAATGGAGTTTTGTCAGGTTACACAGTCAAAAATTGAACTCATCAGAAAAAAAGGTCACAAATGAACCTCACCAGAAAAGTCAGAATTTTACTTTCGCTTATGAGACAAAAAGAACATACATCTTCTGTCCTCCTTGATGACACTATATAGCTTATTTCTAAACCCTAGGTTTCTCTTTCAGAGAGAACTGAATGAAAATCCTTTCCCTGTGCACTTTGTTAATGGGGTCAAAATGAAGTCACTAATTCCTTGGCATCCAAGTATACACATTGAAAACATTTCCATAATAATTTCAAAACTGTGTCTCTTGCTCTCTAATTTGACTTCAGAGGAGTAGATAAAAGGCATCACAAGTGATCTTAAATACATTTTGACATTAGGTATGCAAGTAAATTAACTGCATTTTCTTTCTGAATGATTAATCTTGTTGATTACAACACTACGTCCCACCAGCATGATGGAAAGGTTACTCCAGTTGAGTATCTTGACCCACTACTGCTTTTCAAAATGTACAGAAAAGCACTGGGACAGGAATCGCTTATACATAAGTAGAAAGATCCCGGTTCTTGCTTTTAGATGTAGTTTGCCGTTGATTCTCAAAAGACAACCATCACTTCAAGGTACAAGTGAGTTAAGCAATAATCTCATTCCAGTTTTTAACAGATAGGTACACTATCCAAACTTGAATGCCCGCCAGCAAGTACTGCAAGTGTTCGGCATGTATCCTTACACCTCCTGGGAGTGTGGCTGCTCAGGGCCAGCTTGGAAAGAGCAGACCTGGTAGCCTGGGAGAAAGCTGAGGCCTCAGCAAGGGTGACCCCTCCTTCCCCTGGAAGCTGCTTTTTAAGGGAAGATGTCCCACTGGGCCTTGCTCCACTTACAACTCCACATGCATCTCCAGCTCTCTGCCTTAAAAGGCAGAAAGTCTTCTGCCAATAAAAGGATTTGATGCTTAATTTACATAGAATGTAATTAGTGTCTTCAACTGACTGCAGAACCAGTGACAACTAGGGTAAAACAAAGGAAGAAATGTTTACCATGGGAATTGTTGTCCAATATGAGCATCTCCATATTCTCCAGAAGTGTGTTACCGTCACTCTCAGAGCTCACCTTTTTAGGTTTAAAGGTTTTAGCTAATTTCAGCACTCCTATTGTAAGTATCTCCCAGTGGTGCACATTTTAAAAAGCATGTATTTAAATTCTACAATAAGCAAAACATCAAGACATATTTCAAGAGATCTCTTTCCAGGCTCCCAAACCTTCTCACTACAATGCAGTCTTATCAGCAGCTAAAGTGTCCCTAAAGCAGCTGGGAATAAGTCACAAAGACACCCCTCTGTCACCCTTATGCCCTCAGCACAGGTGAAGTCACACTCTTAAACCAGCTCCTTTCTCAAGCCTTTGGCATATGTGATCCAATTGGAAAAACTGTGAGCTGAAAAGAGAGAAAGGAAAAGTTGACACTAATTGCACTAAAATTAATTCTTTACCCGATCAGCGTGATTGAGAACTTCCACATTGCAGATGTGAGAGTGATTTGTGAGTGAAACTTCACTTGTGACAGCAGCAGTAAACTATACCTTAGGGACTGGCAATTAGCTTCCTAAATCCCCAAGTTTTACAACTTAACCTGAGAGCAACTGAGCAGAGGACTGAATTTGTATATTAATTATAAAACTTGACTTTATTTCTTTCAGAGCAATTTTAAATACAGAATGTCATTAATAAAGCAAACAAACAACATCTATTATTCTTCTATTATCAGCAATGCAGGGACTTTTACACGTACCCATGTGTCCACAGGTATCTGGATTCTCCAGTCATCACCAATAAACTGCATCGGGGCAGCATAAGTGCCACGGTATGGCCATCAGGGTGTTTGAAATGCATCACAATCTAAAAAGAAACAAAACCAGTCATCATGAATGAGCATGACTTATGGAGCTTCATAAACATGACATGCCAGGTATTCCCAAGTCCTAGCTTTGTTTGCCTCCCTAATGCATTCAACCGAATACTGCCATAAAACAGCTGCACATTTCCTAGGGATGCAAAAGTCTCCAGGAGACATGTAAAAGTCTCCAGGTCCCCCATCCTAAAGATGTCTCCCTTTCAGCACTGTGTTCAAAAATCACAGACAGTCACAAATACATGCATATGTAATTAAATTTTATTTATATTTAAAGATATATAAATAAAATTTTCTTTTCACAGTAAAAGCTTCCTTTGTAAGAACACAGTAGCACAGTTCAATCCCTATGTGTACCTGTGAGGCAGAAAGGATTACTACCCCTTGACTAAAGGCAACTGCATAACAAGAGAGGGCTCATTTGTTGTATCTCAAGCATCTGAACGTTGGGTATCTGGGCTAAGACCACCAGCTACTGTCTTTTTGTGATGTCTATGCAGAGAGACAGGTTTCTCCAAAGGGCTATTCATCCTAGTAAAATATAGAGCTAAGTGATGTGGAATGAGCCCATGCCCTCTAGAAATGCTTATCCATTCCCAGCAGACTGAGCCGAGACAATTAATTCTGTAGACACATAATGTTTACGTAAGCAGTATTAGGTGAGAGAAATAGTTTCCAACTTGCCTACATTCTTGGAAGTTTGCAGCACAACAAGCACATGCAGTCTCCAAAGACCCTGACTAACATGCCAACTACCAGACCGTCCTTTTACTATTTGCCATCTGGCTTCTAGCCATGGCAATATATTGAGGTAATGCTTTCAGCTTTATTCCAATTTCACAGCCCAGATGGCAGTCGTACATTTTGCTTTTGCTTGGGCTAAGAATGTTATCCTTTTACATTTCCCAAATGAGAGAAACTCTTGCTGTGGAAAATAAGGAGCAGGTCATTTAAGCAAGCCAAATGAGTTACAGAAGACTTACTGAAAAAGCAAAGTGGTCAAAAACTATTCAAGTCAGCAGTTCCTGGTATACTGGAGAATTAGCACCATCAAAGTGTTGCCACCTGATTTGTAACCTACTAAGTATGCAATTTAAAAGCAGACTTACTACAGTATGCCAGATTGAAACAAATTGAGCAGTTCTGCTTCTGCATACAGATGCGCTTAACAGAGAAAACAGTGGTGCAACAAGCAGTCATTGAGTACAAAAAACCGGCAAGACAGAGACTGAATAAGTAAGACTTCCAAACACTACAAATTGCCACTTACAACAATTACTATTTAATGTAGTGCACACTGAAGGAAACCACAATGGCATTTACATTTTTAGGAAAAAAATTATTTATGCTGTAGTACCACTCGCATAGAGTGATACAACTTCTCCTATTGGACTATCTAAATTTAAGGCAAGAAGTGACAAGGGTGACAAACAGCAGGGGTTAGAGGGGTAGAAAGATATGGGGTAAGAGGAATAAAGCATAACTATAAGCTCTGATTATGAAACACTTCAATAGCTACACAAACAGATGAATGGCAGCCACTTCCTACTGTGCTCCTTCCCTTGCACTTTGCAATTCTAGGTAACCTCAAAGAACCATGGGGTGAAAAAGGAGAAAACATGGTGGCTTTACAAATCTGATGGGGAGGCTGTCCCATAAAGCACAAGCAGCAGCAACTCTCTGTAAAAAGATGTAGCTATCTGGCAAGGCAAATAAAGCAGAAGACAACTAATTAGGACTGACAGGTAAGGAAAAGAAAAGCATGAAAAGAAAAGAAATGGGGAGTGAAGGGGTAGCATGAAAGGGGTGAGATGACATCTCAGTCTGTGTTTTGCCTCTCTAGCTCACTGCTGTTGGGGACAGGTGTGAGAGGACAAGATAGAGACTGAGTTCTTCAGCAGTATGGCAAAATAAATTGAACATAACAATGTCCAAATTCCTTCCTGGAGGCTCTGCTACCCCACTGTCCCTCTTCCTGGGTCAGTAGTAGCTACAAAGCTCTGTTTTTCCAGATGATACTCAAGAACTGCACTTTATCCATGAGTCAATGAGACCTCTACTGGGTCCTCTACACCTTCACTCTCTTTCTCTCTTCAGGACCCAAAAGAGGACCTTGTTCCCTTTCACTTCCATATGCCAGGCTGGGGACTCCATATGAAGTAGTGGGAAACAGTGCCCCCCAGACCCCTGCTTCTCTGCTGCTTCACCTCATGCATCTCCAACTATTTTTCCCCACCAACTGTACGGCCCCAGAGTCAGAAGATGCTACTCAAACCCTACCTTGTTAACAACTGCGCATCCTAAACAGAGGTTCAGAGTGCTTTCTGTAACAGGTAACTCACTGGGAATGAGCAGATGCAAAACTATCCCTGGTAACTGGGATAGTTTTTAAACAGCAGCGGTAGGAAAATAGAGAAGAGCATGTCCTCCTGGCTGAATTTCAGTTACAGTAAGCCAACAAGAAATACATGAAACAAAATTTCTGATGGTGCAGAATTTGAGGCTGAAAACAGGAGATTATCTCCATAACATCTGACAAGTCTAATTCTCACCAGCATAGGATCCCAGCTCTGTCCCTGCTCCCTACTTTTCTGGGAAGGAAAAGCTTTGTACTGTAATCTCACACTGTGTGGCTGCTCCCCATCTAAATAAATTTCATTCTTATGAGAAGCTGTGATGACTTAGGGAGGAAAATATAAATAAAGGACTAATTTACTTGCAAATGGACAATGGCATTAAGTAATTAGCAGTACTTAGAAGAGCCAAAAATCCAAATCCAAAACTGACTTTTGCTTATGAAACAGATAGAGGTCCTCAGCTATAATATATTAAAGTTTTTCACTTTTTCTATTAACAAATTTCACATTGCAATTGAGATAGAGAATCAAATTTAAGGAACTCACTGTGAACCTTTGAGGAAAATTAGTGCCATTTCTATGCTTCATTCCTTTATCTAGATTAACTGTACCTGAATGCTTAAAAAAAACAAGCAGGAGTGCTTCTTCTGTCTTTTGTTTATAGTACAGTAAAGAACATTTAACCCAGAAGGGTTTTTGAAGAACTCTGTTCTTATCTCTGACTAGCCTATTACTGACTGAAGTAGATAACATTCCCACAGTTCCATATGCATCTTTAACCTGGCGGAACATTCTGAATTGTCACTGTCAAACACACATGCACATAGATTAACGCATTTGGTCCTCTTTTTAATTTACTAAGGACTTACAATCAATAAAGCAACTCTGTCACTGCTGAATCAATATGCTTCATGACAGCTTTGCTCCACAGGAGCTATTTCCAATTACTACTTTTGTTTTTACCTATTTTCTTTTTTCTCTTAGATGGCAGAGTGAATAAAGATCAAATTTCCAGCTAGCCCATGGTGCATCATCCAAAGATTATATTCAAAAAATAAAAATAGTGGATGCTTTGATCTTATACAAGTTTTATCCATTTTCTTTGTACTATGGAAAAAGTGTGTCTCTAAATATAGCAAAAAAGTAAAAAGATAGCTAATAATATCTAGTTGTGGTTTTAAATAACTTGTCACGATGTCAGGTTATTCAAGAGAGTGTTCACGACAAGGAAGCACATGAAGCAGTAAACAGCTTACAAGGATGGCTAAACATGAAAGCAAAGGGACACCCACATCACAAACATTGTTCCTTATGGCATAAAATACTGAAAAATGCAAAAACAAAAAAATAATCCAGGATCAAAGAAAAAGGGAATAAAGTACTTTCTTCTTAACTCCTTAGGGAATAAGAAGTCTGCACCACTTTCAGTGCAGTGGTACTGTACTTCATAAAACAGTAGGAGGATGAAGATGAATGACCCTGTGATTAGCTCAGTTGGTGAAAACTTGGTTGTAATAATGCCAAGGTCATGGGTTCGATCCCCACACATAGGGGGCTATGTGGGCCATTGACTTAAGAGTTGGACTCGATGATCCTTGTGGGTCCCTTCTAACTCAGAATAGTCTGTGATTCTGTGTGACTGGTCTGTCAAATAAGTATAGAGTCAAAGACAAAAGAGAAATAATGCAATGGGTCTATAAGGACAAGATAGAGACTGAGTTAATAAAGATTTCACTGCTTCAGTTGAGGAATGACAATTGTTTCTCTCTAAGTTTGTCTCTGATGCAATTTGATGTTAATAGACTATCTTAGACGAAACACACCCTAAAGCTAAAAAAAGTACAATGTAGAATGCTTCTCAAGTCTCTGACATTATTTACTGAATTTTCAGAGAGTAAAGACAGATTATCAGCCTACATAACAGTTTCCCACATGTAAAACAGATGAAAAAGAATGTCTACTTCAAAGACAGCTGAGAAGTTTAAAGCCCACACATGGAGCTTGAACAAGACAGTGGGGCTCTATGTAGAGACAAGGGCCTGCTGGCTTACACAAGACCCAGGCAATCAACTGGTAATGCACAGCACCTTTCACTGCTAAAACCATGCTAAATTCCAAACTCTGCAATTCAGAAAATGCTGAATTTTAAAAGGAAAGCAAATGGGATTATCTTTCCTGAATAATCTACATCACAGCAAATTTACTTTATGTAAGGTATGTGAATACTTACATCCTATATCATGTTCTCTGACCATACTTCAGAAAATCAGTGCAACACTGACAATCATGACGATTAAATATTTCAGTATAGCCTACCTCAAAAATCTCTCAACACATGTGCAGGCCTCCCCCATATCAGATTTATGCCAAAGCATACCATCTTTTGCTAAACCTGCTTATCTACTTAGGCACTATGGTCATGTTAGTCAGATGTTTAAAATACTAGGTTTTCTTTCTTCAAAAATTGTATTCAATTTTCCATCCATACAATGCATCTTCCTGAATTTTCTGTATCATTTTAAGTTATCTATGCATTTCTTCTTTTTAATTGGAGACTAGCATATGAGTGTTTAAAAATATTTCAATCTATGACAGCACTTCATTCTTTTACATCTGAGGTCTCACCTTGTTATGATATCCTTGATAAGCCCAAGGAGTAAAGTGCATCCACTGAACAATATGCCAGTATCTCTCCTAGCTATTACATATGCCAACAACTCCATGACACAAATTTCATTATTGCCTGGCCTCTGTTTACAAGATTCAGGTAACGCACAAGAATATAAAAACTATTGCAATTTTCAAGCTAACCCCTGCTGGATGGAGGCTTTGTCAGCTAGCTGGAATATACCACTCTCTCTTTGTACCCAGGGATTCATCTCTTGAGATCCACCAACTCCAAGTTACCAGTCATGTCACTAGTTGGATGCCAGCATCTTGTGGTATCCTGCAAGGTGGCTGTTCTGCCCAGCCTCAGCAGAGGTTGGGATGCTGGTGGTACTTCTGGCACTGTTTCACCAAATTTGACTGCTGCTGTTCCCACTCCAAGATGTCTCATAGCTGCTACAATTTTTTATGCTTCATTCATATCTTCTCAAGTTGACTCCTGGTTTCAAAAGCCTCTCCGTAAATCCAGGGCTACTGTTTAGTCTTCATGATTGAATAGCCAGACTAAAAGAAGAACACAATTCTAATCCATTAAAGACTACCCATCAAATATGTCCATTCCTACTACCTCTGGAAGTATTGAGTTTCTTTTGTATGTCAGGACATTATCTGTGGTCTTTGAATCTTCCCAGATCACTACCTGTGTTAAACCTCAGTGTTGAATACCAGATTTATATATAAAAGACTTCTAATCCCTACAGTAAAAGGCAATAGTTGCATTACCACTGCTTCCCCCTCTCTGCCACAAAAGGTATAAATCTCCGCTTTCTGGAAAATGCTATCCAACCCAAGCATAGGACCTTGATGTCCTTTTGTGAATTCAGAGACAAAGACAGTCAAATTCCCAATAAGATGCAAGTTAGTCAATTTCACTCATGTTTCATCTTCATCCTTTAAAAAACTGCCTCCCTAGCTCTTAGCTTAAACTCTCTTAGGACAGAGAAAGCAAGAGGCTAATGTTAGTTTCCATTTAATTTCTCTTACTGACTCAGCCTCCTCTGCAATATCTTCCATTCTTTCAATCTTCTTTCACATCCATGGGTGCTACTACACTGACATACAGTTGCATCCACGTATACCAGGGCAGAGTATGTCCCAGGTCCATCAAATCATTCATCTTCTTTTCCACAGGAAAGGAAATTTACAATGTTTTGTATTACTTGCTTTTTAATGGAGTACAGTTCAATGGAAGAGCATAAGAGGACTCTCACACATCCTGACTAGCGGCCTCCAGAGAACTCAGTCTGTTCAAGATGTAATGCTCGGTCACAAGAAAGCAGTCCTCAAATACATCTCCACAGACCTGCACTTAAAGTATTACTCTATGTCCTGAAAGCAAATAATCCTTATTTACATGTCTACTAAGAAACCTCTGAACAAGTCCTTACAACACACACACAGCTGTTCTGTAATAAATGCAACGTTATGTGCAAGTATTTAGAGGATTCTGGTATATACATCTGTCTATATGGTGCTGTGACATATCTGCAATTCTTTCACACATTATAAGCAAGTTCTCAAGAGGTTTTCAGGATCTAAGTAGAAAAGTAAAGTCTTCAGCTCTCAAAAAGTGCATCTCATGTTTTTGAACCATCGATTGTTTACAAAAATCCATGGAAATGCACACCATTTTCATTTTACTGAGGTTACAAATACATGTAAGTGGGACTTCAACTTTCATTCTAGTACCATGCCACACTACCTGTACATTTATCATGCTGTCATCAACCATTATAGCCTTTAATTGCAAGTGTTCTACAACAGACGCAATGTAAGGAACTGTGAATAAGGCCTCCATGCAACATAAACAATACTTGATACAGCACAAACCAGGCTTTGGCTGAGTAATATTGCCAAACATGGAATAAAACAGGAGACCAATTTACAGGAAAGAGGACCTGAAATACTTCTATTCAGAGTGTAGACTCATACCATGTCCTAGTGTGGCAAAGACACACCCGCTGTTGAGTATTGGCCCAAGCCCTTGCAGGTTCAGGGTATTTCAAGGCACAGGTAAAACATGCTACATGTTCATTATCCTACATAGTGGAAAACCTTCTTCCCTTATTCTCCAGAAATGTTGGGGTTGTTCATCAAACCTTACTCTCCTCTGCAGGTCTCAGATTTCTGCTTGCAATGCTGTAGTACAAGAATTCAAGCTAACTTTAAGTCATAGGGTGGAAACAGTCAAACAATCAGTTAAGGATTAAGATATCTACATTTAGACTTAGAATTTAAAACAATCCATTAGGGAACTGAAATATGTGAAACACAACAGTAGATGTCTAGTTCAGCTTGAGCTGAATTACCCTCTAGGCTGGACTGACTCAATCCCCATTGATTATAGAGGAGCTCAAGCTTGCAGTGCACCTGTACACACTTATTCGTAAACACCAAAATTTCAGTGTCAATTCTGGACTGAATACCATTGACAGCAAGTTATTAAATAAGGTTCCCAAGAATGGATTCAGCAGATGCCTCAACTCTGTTTAAAACAGTTCTGCCTCAATTCAAACCTCTTCGTGAATTACTATCACTAATATTTTGTCCCATACATACTGAGAAAGTCATATGGAAACAGCATGGTGCTCAATACCTGTAATTCAAAGGTGTAAAATTATGAATTTACACACTCAATCTGAGTTTGAAACTAAGGTCAATTAGCTCTTTTCATAACTGCACCTATGTCCTAGTTCAGTAGATGGGACCAGTTTATCACTGTGTGGGTGTGACCAAAGCTGTGTATTCTACCCCCTCCAATAATTTCACAAGAACTGTTAACAATGGGCCATTCGCAGCAGCTGCCCAGGGCACACCCAACTCCTCAGGTTGTGAGCTGGGTGTGAAAGACACTTGTGAGATAAGAGCTGTAATAATTCCCTGTCAGGAAGTCATTAGCACCTCCACACCCAGCCTGAGGTGTCATGTCTGCTAATGGGCGATCAATGATTCCAAAAATATCCCATGACTCACAGAGTGAGATCACCCATTGTGGAACTCCCCGCCCTGGGAGAGGTACTGAGTGGTTCCACCTGGACCTGAGGCGATATAATCTTGGGGGGGTTTGGGACTTGGGGGGACCACTCATCGGATTCAGAGAAGGACCAGAACCTTGACAGGAGACCACCACTCTCGACCAGACTGCGACCACCACTCTTCACCAGACTGCAACAGTCAGCTGCACTAACAGGTTCTTCACTTCCTTTTACTTTAGACCTGGGGGAACCAGGTGGGTCTCAGCACAGGGGCCAACAAACACCATTGTGTCTGTGCCCCAGGGTGCTGGATTATATGTCTGGGTTTTGTGGGTTAAAACCAATTTCTCTTTGTGCCATTGCATTTATTGTAATATTGTTATTAAATTGTAACTCTGACTTATAATCTCTTTTGTATTGGGTTCATTTCTCCTGCCAGTTTACCTTTAAACCAGTACAACCTAACAACTGTCCTAGAGATCATTACAATAACAGAGAACTGCCAGGATACAAGACATGTACACTGTGCCTTCCCAAAATAATTTTTGCATCATACCTCGTAAGAGCTGACAAGACAAGGTTTTTAATCTATTGCTATAGAAACTACCATATGGCCTGTTCCTTAATCCTCTGCATCTTCACTGTAAAAGGGAAATCTACTGAGGAACAAAAATCTGGGCATGAATTTACAGAAATGGCTTAAATACATTAAGCAAACTCATTTCTTAGCAGTCAAAAGCACATAACTATTAAAAAAAAAGGAAGAAAGAAACAATGCCAAAAGTAAACAAAACCCAAAGAATGAACAAAAGCCATCTTCTTAGTTAATGATGTCTCCCAGGGCCATAAAGTATAATTTAGAACACTGCATGACACAAAAAGACTCCTTTAAAATTATTTGAAGAAAACAGTTTTACCAATTCACACAACTGCTATGTTTCACCCCCACAGAAGTTCCACGTATCTGACGTATACGTATTATTTTAAAGCAGGGAAAACAATCACAAAGGAAAAACACATTCTGAAGTTTGGATAGGCAGTATTCCAAAGCTGCTGAATATCATCACAAACTGCCGTGCTCTCCATCTGCTTCATTAGCACAGTGAGTGTCTTCACATAATGGAGCCTGAAGTTACACTAACGGGCTCTACCAGGGCCTCAACATCTGGCCCTGAATTGACAATGGATTGCGGGAACGTGCACGGCAGAGACATGCAGACAGTAACAAGAAGAGGAGGAGGAACAAGAACACCTCACAAGGAACTGTGAAGTGTCTAGCTTTTACTGCTTCCTGATGCACCATCAGCCTTGGTTCCTGCCAACCATTCCTCTGCTGCCCCAGCAAACAGACCAAAGCTCCACCTGCATCATCCGTGCCCCACCAAGAGGCTGCCTCCCTGCTTACATCTCTGCTAAAAGCATAACTCTCCTGCTGCCTGGAATCAGAATCTTTCTGTCAGGTACACTGGCATCACAGGTTTGACAGCTCTAGCTCCAGCACACTAACCACTCAAAACTGCCAGTGACTCAGTGAAAATTTCCAGAGACAACTCTACTGAAACAACAGCTCTGTGGAGAAACTCCTCACAAAACACAGCTGGTAAGAAAAACAGAACATTACAGTATGCAAAACACTCAGATTTGTAAAGATAATATAAATGCATACAGATGTCAAATCTCATTTGCTACACTTACTGGTATTATAAAGTCTGGTTTAAAGCCAAGAGAGACAATACACCACAGCAGGAGCTTAACAAGTTAAGCTTATTTCTTTGCTTATAGGCAACTTGTTATTATTATTGACTGACTACTTGTTATTTCTACATGAAATTGGCCACAGTCTTAAAATAGGCTCCTATGACAATAGAGATTACATCACTGGCTAATGAAATTAGATTCTTTATTGAATTCCAGAACTAAAGTACAGCTGAAATGCAACAGCTAAAGATACCTTTTTAATGTTCTACTTCAGCCTCTCTGCTGTTAATTTGTGGCAGACATCAGGATTCCATTTCATGCAGCAAGTACTGATCTCCTAAAACTAACATGGTGAACAGAAATCACTTCCACTGATAAACCTCTTGAAGAATAAAAATTATTTAAAAAATAATCAGTAACTACTTAAACAACAACACAGAGCTTTCGATAAAAAATTGAACTGTATTTCAAGAATGACCATCCAAAACCTGACAAAAAAAATCATTGCACCTGTAAAAATACTAATTGAAATGTAAATTTAAATGCTCTGTTAGTTTTTGTAGAATGTCTTGTTTTGGAAGGGAGTCTTAAGAGCATCTAGTTCTAATCTCCCTACCTTGGGCAGGGACACCTTTCACTAGATCTGGTTGCTCTGTGCCCCATCCAGCCTGGCCCTGAACACTTCTAAGGATGGGGCCAATTTACAACTTCCAGTGTCTCACAGTAAAGACTTTCTTCCTAATATCTGATATAAATCTACCCTCTTTTCAGTATCAAACCATTACTCCTTATCCTGTCACTACTCTCCCTGATGAGTCCTCCAGCTTTCCTGTAGCCCTCTTTTAGTACTGGAAAACTGTGCAGAGCACTCTCTTCTCTTCTTCTAGGCTGAACAATCTCAAATTCCTCAGCCTATCTTCATAGCAGAGGTGTTACAGCTCTCTGATCATTTTCATGACCCTCCTCTAGCCTTGGTCCAGCAGGTCCTTGTCCTGCTTATGTTGGCAGCCTCAGAGCTGGATGCAGCACCCCAGGTGGGGTCACATGAGAGCACAGTGGAGAGGGAGAATCACCTCCTAGACCTGCTGCCCACGCTGCTTTTGATGGTCTTCTCTTTGATGCTTCTTTTCTTTCCTTTTCTTACAATAGTTACACTTTCTCACAGAAATAAATAGAAACTTCATATTTAAACAGTTCATTTATCTTAACACCACAGAAAAGTAGTTCAGGTATCATAGTGAGGGGTACATAGGAGGTATGAAGTAAAAAAGAGAAAAAAAAAGATTTTAGTTCAAAACAAGCAATGTTGTACACCATAATATAATGTTTTTCCAAGATTTTTATCTATCTAACTTTTTCCTACCACAAGAAAACCAATTAGGAGTATGCAGCAATAGCTATGCAATAGCAAGACACTTTTTAGAGAACACATTTGCCTCCACTGAAAAATTCAGTATCTGTGTCACAAACTCAGTGTGTCACAGTAAAGCCTTAGCAGCCAGACATCTGAGAACTGGAAATGAAATGATGCTGCCTCAGCATACAAAATAAGCACACCACAGAAACAGCAAATAGCCTGGAAACAATGGGTTCTGTTAAAACTGAAATCAAGTTGGTAAAGGAATTATACAGAAGTTTTCCTTCATTATTTAGCAGTTGTGACCACAGTCAGAAAATCATAAGCCCTACTGCAGACTTCAAACATTTTTGAAAGTATTTCACTCACAGTAGGATTTTTGTGTGATTGTGAGAAAACTACCTGGAACTATATGACATTTTTCATAGCAGCTCTATCTGTTTTTCCATGTAATATTGAGTGGATTTAATCTTCAAATTCCTCCTAATTGCAGTTTCTTTTATGTCCCTTTCCACATTCACTTTGGATGCACTGCCCAGAGGAGCTCAGAAGACAAAGAGAACATTCTTCCCACAACACTTCTCAACACTAATAAGTCAAACAAAACACAGGATGCTAAAGAGAGCAACCAACTGATTAGGAAAAAAGCAAAGTGGTATGAACCAGGAGGAGCACCAGCTCTGCCTTCTCTCAGTAGCTGAAATAATGGACCATATGCAGGAAACAAAACCACTACAGAGAATGGGCTAAGGCAACTTCCCACTCCAGCAGACCAACAAGAAATACCTCAGCAAGTCACAGCATATTCTGTAGATCAGACATCCCAAATCAATCAAACTACAGGGTGCCTGCCTTCCTCAGCTCTGAAGTAGGATTCTAGCCAATGGAGGACTTACAAGGCTTTGCACAGGGAGTGTTGTAGTTTGGGATTATTATGTAAATTCTCTCCCCTGCCACTAACTGCCAATGCCAGTAGTTAACAAAAAAAGTAGTTAACTGCTGATCACTTGGGTGGGGGCAGGTTGTCTCTTTTGTTCTGGGGGACTACACACCGATCAGGGTGGTGTGTGTGCAGGGGTGGGAGAGAGGCCGTTGCTGCTGCTCTTTTTGCTGCTCCTGCCTGCTGCTGTTTCTGCTTGTTGGTGAGCCGGTTCTTTTCTCCTTGCCACGGCTTCTCTCCTGGTTCCTGCATTTGGGGTCCTGGTCTCCGTTCCAGTCTCACCACCACCTGCACTGTCGTGACCGGCCCACCCCGGCTGGGGCAGAGACCCGGGAGAGAGAGGTCATGGCTGCTTTCTGGGACACGCTGCTGTTCTCTGTTTTCCAGTTTTCCTTCTTCGTTCAGGACAAGGAACACAGGGGGAGAGACAGAGTTCATCTGAGAGCTCACCACTCGTCTGTCTCGCTGGAGAGGGACTGGAAACTCACTCCGCAGCCAGCCGGGCTGTGACACTTACACTGCCTAAGTATAACTTTCCTCCCAGAGGAAACCTGCTGGGTTTTGTTGTTGTTTTTTTTTTTTCTCTTGTGGTGTTGGGGAAGCGGTTTGCTCTGGTCTGTTAACATATATATATATATATATATATATATACATATCTCAGTTAAGAACAGTTATACTTGTATTAAAGTTCCTTTTCTTAAATTTGATAGAGTGGTGTGATTATTGTGGAGGAGGCCCCCTCCCCAGCTTGTGAGTAAACATTTTCGTTTTTCCCCTCAAACTGAGACAGGGGGAAACAGCTTTATGAAAAGGCATAGGAGATGATAAGTTTCTTTCTTCAGTGGAGAAGAAGGAAGGCCGGTAAAAATCCAACAAAAGGGAGACAGGAGACAAATCTTTGCATAGCTGTTTGCCCAGTATTGGCATGGTAGTAAATGCCCGACCTTGGAGAAAGAGGCACCTGGAAACTATAATGTCTCACCAGTACCAAAGGGGAGAAAATAAAGTGTATCTATGTATGAAACTTTGAAATACAGACTCTGTCATAGCTTAGCTTTGATTTTGTTCTTCCCAAGAAGCCGAGGAGGTAGTGGAGAAGGTAAGACCTCCATGTTGCTGTCTTGTTTCTTAACAAATTATTGCCACACAGCTTCTAGAGAAATAATGTTCATATCATGGTTCTGGGGGCAATTCTGACCAAATGTTCTTCTTGTAGAATCTCAGTGCAGATTCCTACTTGAGAAACAAATTCTTGTCAGCATTCCTTGCACACAGTGGGTGCCTTGCTCTTGTTACCTTTGACTAAAACTGCAGTTAGCCTATAAACAACCAAGGAGGTGACTTTTTATTGCAGGATGGATTCTCTCTGAGCAGTTTACATGAAAGCTGGGCTTTCAGGATCCTCCCAAAGGTTAAAATAATTCATCAGGTGGAAACATCAGAAAGACGTGTTGATATCTGTGAACATTCAGAATCCTGTATGCAAATGGGAAACAGACATCCAGCACAGAACTGAAAACTCTAACAGTACGTTTACTAAATATTTATTTTCCCAAAAGAGGCAGTAAGACTTATAAATATTCCCATAAAGGGCTGCAGGATCTGTTGCTTATCTCAGAGGGCATATGACATGGCCAGAAAGAAACACACAGGAGACATCTATACAGAGCAAATGCAAACAGGAGAGATACATTTATGAATCCTGATGCATTCAATTTGTGGTGCTCAGAATGCCTTTCACAAGGAAAAGCTCTTCAGCAGTTTTGAAAAATGAAATACCAGTTGAAATGGAAGAAACCAACTAAACTTAATATCCAATTATAAATACAGTCCCTCTGGATTTCAATCTAAATGATACAGAAACCACTGCAAGGCACTATTCTTCAAAAACTGATAAAATTCATGACTGTAAGAGGGTTGCAACTCAAGAAACATATCTTACAGATCTGAAAAGCACACTATTGAGCTTTAGGAATCCCACCAGACTCACTTAAACAAACTTTTAAACTCAGCACTAAGTAGCAGTGACTAAAAATAGTGTCTTTCATTTGGGTTAGGAGACATTGTGGTTCTGACAATACAGTATCTTTTCAAATACTGATTCATTTCACCTACCACAATCATCCTGCTAACATAGACAGAGAAAAAACTCTGGTATAGCCACTATTAGAGTAATTCCTTAAATAGCTAAGATGGTCTCCACCTTCCCTTAAAAGAAAAATAAAGCAATATATATGTAAACAGCAAATTAAACTCAATCCGTAACTAATCAAGGTAAGCAAAATAAGAGCTGGACCACAAAGTTAGGACAGCAATAGCCACTGCCTGCCTACCTTATTAAAGCTCATACAAGACACAAAACAGTGCTAACTGTGAAAGGCTGGGTACAGTCTAGACTTTCTAAAGGTTTCTCACAAAATCTCTCAAGCAGCTATTACAGAAACAGCTGCTGCTGTGCCAGCTACAGGTTTCTGTTTGTTAACCAAGACAGACTGGAAATAGATCAATAGATAAGAAGCAAAAGTGCCGGGAAAAGAGTCAATTATCAGACTGAGAGATGAGTAACAGCAGCATAGCTCATTCTCAGTTCTAGAACAACCACATTCAAAGGCTGTTCAAAATGTGGAGCTTTCTTTGTAGCATTGCTCTGCTTTCAAGGCTTAAGAAAGTCACAGTTTTTCTTTATAGATCAAGACACGTGAGATCTTCAGGCTAAGAGATGATGAATGTGTTCAGATGAACTGAAGTTAGGTAGAGGTCAAGGATGATCCCCACACACGGCCTCAGTGTTTAGCCCTGAGCCACAAATCTGCACCAAATCCCTAAAGCTTCCCTTTCAGTCATTAGGTTGGAGCCTAGTCAGAGCATCCCAGCAGTTCTCAGTGTTTATACCAGGCTTCTGCCAGCCCAAGGCTCAGGGATAGAAAGCAGAGCAAGGCACTTGAGGAAAAGCAGAAACAAAGAAGAGCCTGCTGTGGAAGCCTGGGGATTCCACATGAGCACTGGATCTGGGGAAAATGGGACATAACAATACAGACCACAATATTATGCCCTTCAAGCAAACTATGACAGTGCTTTTCTCTCTGCCATGGTGCAATGGGTGTCCCATAGCAGTCTTTGACAGAATGAGCAGAGCTGATGAAGAGGGTCTGCAGGTAGCTGTTGACTGGGGTTAAAAACTGCAGCCAAGAAGGGAAAATTCTTTTATGGCTTGAATATGTTCATAGCAGCACTTATCTCATTATAGAAATACTACCTCTGTATTTCTAAAATTTTAATGAATCAAGGCTTACAAGACAGCACTTAATATGGCAAATCAAGAAAAGTGGAAAAACAGAAATCTCAAAACTGATCAAGCTCCTGCTGTAAACCTGTAAAAGCAAATTTGACACAGGCTTTAAAACTAGGATTTTTTTTCAGACAGCTGCAAACTTGACCAGGCTTCTAAAATGAAATACTGTCAAATTACATATCTTTAGAGACACCAAATGGAGGCACTGAAAATAACACCTAACTGAAAAAACCCCAATATTCTCAACAGGAAGGATTGATCCCTGTATTGCAGTATTTTGTTCAAATTCATGGACACGGGACATGGCTTGCCATTAAGCTTAATAAAAGATTGCTCAATTAATTTTACACCATTTCCTTTCCTTTTCTGCCATGACAATTTCTGAATAAAAGAAAGTTGCATTCAGTAACACAGCCTTGAAACTGATATTCATTAATATTTTCAGTGTGTTGGCTCCTATAAAGAAAGGGTGAATGTGGTAATTTATAAAATGCCATTACAAACCTGCAGGACATTCTAGAAGTCTCACTTTGTTCTGCAGTTTTCCAGGAGATGCCAGAGAAATGGGTCACAAACAGAAGTGATTAGCATGAGACCCTCCACTTTTCCGGAAGTATTATAGGACAAGACAAATCACATCTCACTGCTTTGCCCTCAAACTATTTAGTAGTTTTTATAAGATTGGAAGAAGTACAAAGTAATAATGAAATTTTTCTCCTTTAAGTTTAATCTGTCTTGTAAACTACTCAAAACATAAGGGATTGCACCAACCAGGAGAAAATTGAGCTAGTTTGTTTCTCTGTGCCTCTTGAAAACATGGTTTCATGTGACTGAGACAGGAAAGAGAATCTCTTATCTACATTTCTGCCTCATTTTGTACCTGTATAAGAACTTTGATTGCTGCAGATTATCTGATGCACAACAAATACGGTAGTGTTAAGACTCATGCCCTTATTTTCTTCTCAAGACTGTTTGTTTGAACTTAAAATGAACATACACGCCAATAACTATTTCTTTTTCAATATAAATCAGGTTTGCAGAAACAAATTAAACTCACAATGATTCATCTAACGAAACAGTACAAAGTCCTTTGTTACAGGATAAAGTCATTCACCACTGTGCGAAAGACTCATTCTCAACAATGTGAGTTAGGTTGCAAGGTACCACTGAAGATGGCAGTGGCAAAAAGTGCAGTTGGAGACGTAGCAGGTGGAGTCCCCTAGGGACTGATGCTGGGACTAACACTGTTTAACATTTTCATTAATGACCTAGATGATGGGGGAGAGTGCACACTCAGAGTTTGCAGATGAGATTAAACTGGGAGGAGCAGCTGATACACCAGATGGTTGTGTCACCATTCAGAGGGACCTGGACAGGCTGGAGACCTGCTGCCAACAAGAATCTCACAAACTTTGACACAGGGAAGTGTGAAGTCCCGCACATGGTCAGGAATAACTCCCTGTATTGCTACACACTGGCAGCTGATGAGCTAGAAAGCAGCTTTGCCTGGGGTTCTGGTGGACAAGAAGCTGAACATGAGCCACCAGCGTATACTTGCAGAAAAAAAGGCCTACATCCTCCTTGGTTACATTAGAAAAAGCACTGCCAACAGGTCAAGGGATGTGATCCTTTCTCTCTACTCAGCCCTGGCAAGGATGCATCCAATGCACTCTGTTCAGCACTGGGACCGGACTGGGCTTCCCACTACAAGAAAGCTAGGGGTCTATTGGAGCAAGTCCGGGACAAGGTCATGAAGATGCTTAAAGAGTATCTTTATACGAGGAGATGCTGAGAGAGCAGGGACAGATCAGCCTGGAGAAGAAATGGCCCAGGCTCAGATCATGTGGCTCTTATTAATATGTATAAATAACTGATGTGAGGGAATGAAGAACAGGGAGCCAGAGTCTTCCTAGAAGTGTCCACCAACAGCACAAGAAACAACAGGCGCAATTTTAGCCCAACGTCATTGCATCAGAACAAAGAAAAGTTGGGGTTTTTACTGAGACAGAAGTCAAATACTGGAACAGGTTGCCCACAATGGTTCTGGAGCCTCCATCTGCAAAGATACTCAAAATACAACTGGACAGAGTCTTGGACAATCTGCTTTTGCTGACCGTGCTTGAGCAGCGGCTTGGACTAGATGAACTCAAGAAGTCCCTTCCAACCTAAACAATTCTGTGGTCCTGTGAAGGTAAGAAATTTGAGAGTCTGTGCTGATAATTAAGTCACTGGGCTAGGATGGTGTTTGTGTTTAGTCCCAGGCTTTGCAACAGTCTTCTCTTCCATAAACCAAAGCATTTATTTTAATTACTAATTACCACAATCTGCCTAACTCAGATCCTGGAGGGACAAGCATAAAAACATTTGAAAGAAATGCTCTTTCCATGACTTAGTATAGTGAGGTATTCTGCTTCCTTTTTTTCCTCTGAAGTGTCTAGTTAGCCAACTTCCAAAATAGAATACAGAATAAGTTGAGTTGCAAGGTTATTTTTACAGCACTTTTTATTTAAACATGTATTTACTGTTGAGGACAATAAAGAAAGAAAAAGACATATGACTTTATGTATGTTTTCCACTACACTGCAGCCTAATTTATTCAGGTAGGGAAATAAACCAGTCATCCTACAGAAAGAAGAATAAAGAGGAGAGAAAGACACTAAAGGCTGATGCTGTGTATGCAGCTCTAATTATTTATTAATAGAGTATGTAAATTTTGTACATGCTAAGCTTTAATGGGAATAGAGAAGGGGGTTTTACTCCTAAAATAGCTAACTCTCTGTCCTAGTTACAGCAGCCAGAACCAGTTTATCACTGTGTGGGTATAACCAAAACTCTGTAATCTACACCCTCTGCATCATTTCTCATGAACAGTTAATAATGGATTATTTGCAGCAGCTGCTCAGGGTACACCTGACACCTCAGGCTACAAACTGGGTGTTTAAAACTCTGTGAGATAGGGAAGTGTTCCTGTCTTCACACCAATGACTAGGCCATGATAACTCTCCTCCGGGGAGGCATTAGCACTTTCCCACTCAGCCTGAGGGGTCATCTCTGCTAATGGGCCATCGAGGAATCCAAAAATACCCCATGACTCACAGAGTAAATCACCCACTGTGGAACTCCCCACCCTGGGGGAAGTACCGGGCATTCCCATCTGAACCTGAGGGTATATCATCTTGGGGTTTGGGACTTCAAGTACCTACTCATTGAATCCAGAAGAGGACCAGAACAGGACAGCAACTGCCTGTGTCGACCAGACTGTGACCATCATCCTTACCAACAGGTTTTCCTTTCCTTTTACTTTGTACTCAGGGGGACCATGTGGTGCTCAGCACAGGGGCTAATGAACACCATTCTGTTCATGTCCCAGGGTGCTGAGTTATATATCTGTGTTTACTGGGTTAAACCCAACTATTTTTCTGTATCACTGTTTTTATTGTAATTTTTTCAGTAAATTGTAACTCTGACTTATCTCTCGAGTCAGGTTCATTTCTCCTGCCAGTTTACCTTTAAATCAGCACACTCACATATTACTGCAACTGGTATTTTCATTTCAGAATCAGATTAAGAGCTAAGTGCACAAAACCACATAAAGAAATCATAAAAAGTTGTAAAAGAACTAGAAAGAAAAGCCATTAAATTATGCAGCATTTAATGGGCCACTGGCTTGTTTTACCACATCGGTGCTTTGATTGCCCGCACCTGAAAAGTGGATGTATGACACATTAGGAAAAGGCACTGAAACTTGGGCTATGCCTGAAATATGCAGAAATGGCTCAAGTCTGACTGTCTCCCTGGTTGAAATGTACACATTTCAACTTTTTACAGCATCATAATGCTCCAGGCAGTCCACTTCCTAGAAAGGTTTGTTTTTTTCACATGATTAAAATCACTCTGCTTTTGGCCATCACTGAAAGCATCACAAAGGTATGCTGTAATATAATCTAGAAATGCACTGCCTGAGGTGTTACATAAATGCAGTAACAGAGTAACTGTGCCAGCGTCAGCCTTTTAAATGCAACAGAAAGGATAAGAAAGCCTGGGGCTGCAGATTGAGGCAGAATACATGAAATTACAGCACCAATATAGCTCTTATAAAGTAAACTAACTTTTTTTTTATTTACAAGTTCAACAGAGGAACAGCTGTAAGTTGGAGTCATCTACTGTTGCTGTGCTGCTCTGAATGTTGAGCATGCATTAGAAGAATTAAACTAGGATGGATAAACTGCACAGATCATCAATTATAGCCCTTCTCCTACAGAAACTCCATGAAAAAATGGATATTCCCATATACTATCTAGTGCAGAGGTGTCTGCACTGTTAAAGACAATGTGGCTGTTAAACTGAGGAGAAGGTACTACCTCTGAGATAAGGTTAGGTGCAGAAGCCACATGAGGAAGTGCCCCTGCATTGGGAGATTCCAAAACAAAAGTAGTAAGCACTGTACTACCAGTGTGCATACCACTCTCACAACTAATCCATGATGTTCCTCCTCTAGAGTGGATGCTTTTGTGAATGGTGGACAAATACACTCACAGCCAGACTGAGAGAACTGGCAACACTGACACCATATTTTCAAGTGACCAAGAACACAGATGTGCCGCTGCCACATATGATACTGAAAAGCTATCATGCCTTAGACTCATCCCTAGTCCCAGGAGCTCCACATCCACTACTCAACTTGCAAGAAGTCAATATTAAAGACCAGACTAAAGACTCAAAAAAATGTCAGTGCTCAGAACATACATTCATGTTCCACTCTCTGCCTAAAGAGTAAGGCAAACAGAGCAATAATCAAAGTTGTTGTTTTGTAACAGAACGCTACCTGTAATACAGGTACAGACACTAGTCCAGTGTTCTTCCATTTCCCTTCTCATATTTTGTCTACATCATCTGCATGCATTGGGACCTCATGAGATCAGAGCCTACCTCTGCCATCACCACAACTAGCTCAGTAGGGCTCAGACTTTGACTGGATCTTTCACAGGTTAAATATCAACATTAGCCCACCGTAAATGCACTGAATATAAAAATAATAGGAGTGTTATGAGGACCAGAGGAAACAGAGAATCATGCACGGAAAATGGAAGTAGAACATAAATAGGAGTGATACCTTTTTTAAGATAAAAACAAAATGAAGGAAGATCAAAGGAGAACTGGATGCTAAGATTTAAAACTACTGATTTAAAAATCACTGATATCACTGATAAATCTTATACTGACAACATCAAACTGTAGTTACTTATTTAAGAAGCATATTACATTACCTTACAAACTTGATACTAAACTTGGACGAATGTGAACAGACATCATGGAAAATCAAATTAACTTCTATTAAACAATTAAAAAATGGAACTTCTCAATAAAGCATCAAACCACATGCAAACATTAAATTTACCTCCGATCCTAAACTAAGAGAGATTATTTCATCCTCAAAAGCAGAATGTGTATCAATATGAGGAGGAATTCCTGCACCGGAAAAAAACAAAAACAGTCAATATAATAATAATAATAATAATAATAATAATAATAATAATAATAATAATAACAATAATAATAACATTAACAACAGTAATAAAGTGCTATCTCTTATAGGAAGCCATATTTTCATGGATGTCCATAGGGAAAACTGGGATGTATGGTTGAACAAATAAAAGTTATCATAAAACAACAGAGTTCCCTTCCAAAAGAATTCAGAGCAATTGGTTGATTTACATGCCCAGATTAAATGGACACAGTTAACCTAAATGTCTCATATAATCAATGAAAATATCTAGAAGACAGTTCAGGGCATTCAAAGGCCTCACTCAGTGTCTGATGAGTCCAAATACTTCCCCTGCTGCAGAGAGTAGCTAAATGACTTTGCTGTCCTTGTGGGCAATTTAGCCCTTAGCACTAACAATTATGGTACATTTGGTGATTTTGGGCTGTAGTTCATCATGTAGATCATGTATTTCTTTCTTATTCTCTTCACAGAGAAGTAATACCAAATCCCTGCATTTGCTAAGCAAATGACTGTGTGAAGTGCCTCACCTTCAGAATTAGGACCTACTACCATGAAGGCTGGCACTGTCAGTGTCAAGCCCTGCCTCTGCATTGCAGTTCCTGGAGAACACACATCATTGCCAGGCTAACCCCTGGGCAGTGTATTTGTTGGTGGGTGTATGAGCAAACACACATAGCTGAGAATTGCCAAGAGAACAGTAATTTTTTAGGGTGTTTTTTTTTCCTTTCAGATCTTCTAATTGGAAAGAAACAGTCAATCCCTGCAGCTTGTGCCACACATTTTAACGGCAAGTGTCGAAATAGGACTGTGCGCCACAGCAAGATCTCACCACATGGTGGGGAACGGCAGTCAGCAGTGGAGAAAGGCCAGCAGACAGCTTGGGAGTACTGCAACTACACCTTCCTCTGACTTCATAGCACGCCCAGACACACAGAATAATTTCCTGTGTGATCTAAACCAAAATAGTTTTGTTTGTTTATTAAAAACTCTACTGATGTTCATTTGGGACACTATAGAATTCCTGAGTTGAAAACAGGGTTTTTTAACAATGTCAGTCAGCTCTATAAAGCATCCTTATTGTATGCCAGATTTTACTTCCAGAATTACTTCTGAATTCAGTTAGTTTCAGTGAAAGTGTGGTAGTTTTAGCTCGGCCTCAAATTACAGGCTCAGAGAATCTATGTAGATTAGGAGAGACAAGTATCACCTGACTTAAGTAACCAAAGAAATATTTCACACCAGATGACGCAAACCTGAGATATACAGTAGGGTAGGAGGAGTTTCTCAGTTCCATCATGTCTGCAATGGAGGTAGGACATCCTGAAGCTGTTCTGCTGTCCTGGGCCTTGCTCCTGCCACTGCTACATCGTATTTTGTTTTAGTTTCAGGGAAGTAGAAACATTTTATTGTTATGCTCTCTCTTTTGCCTTGCTGGGTCTCTTTTGCCTTGCTGGGTGCCTTTTAGAGTATTTTATGAATCTAGAGTAATGAAATCTGTTTTCGGTGGGAGGTAGAAAATTGTTGTTATATCTAATTTGTATATGTGTTATATTGTAGTTTTCTCTTAATTTTCTCTTTTCTGTATAAATATATATAATTAGTTTAGGTTTAAACCTAGTTTGAGTTTCCAGAGGGTTTTTTTTTCCTTTCTCCCTTTTCTCAGCAGGGGGAGGGAGGCTCTAACACTCTGTGTTGGGCAGTTGGCATTCTGCCAGCTCAACCCAAGACAGTGTATTATGAGACCAACATTTAATCCAATAGAAAATCAGTGGGACTTGAAAACCAAGGACAGATATCTATTTGTTACAGCTCATAACTTTTCCTCAGTACAAAGCACAGAGGCTCTGCCTTCAGATGCTCACTGCAGTCTGTGCACTTCACTGTGCAGCAGGAGAGCATGGACAGCTCTCTGCATCGTCACTCACTTAATTTAATAAAGAACACACTGACCTACCTACCTGCTGTTTATACTCCGTATATCCAGCACATAGAAAGAGAATCACCTAAGCCGGCAGTGTACCCTTGTGGCCAGGAGGGCCAGTAGAAACCTGGCGTTCATCAGGAAGAGTGTAGTCAGCAGGTCGACAGAAGTGATCTTGCCCCTTTACTCAGCCCTAAAGAGGCCACATCTGGAGTACTGAGTCCAGTTCTGGGCTCTTCAGTACAAGAAAGACAAGGAGCTACCAGAGTGGGTCCAGCAGAGGGCCACAAAAATTATTAGGGGTTCTGCAGCATCTTTCTTACGAGAAAAGACTGCTGGAGCTGGCCCTGTTTACTCCAGAGAAGAAAAGCCTGAGAGGGGAGCTCATCAATACGTATAAATATCTCAAAGGCAGGTGCCAAGAGGATAGTGCCAGACTCTTTTATGGTGGTGCCCAGTGACAGGACAAGAGGCAATGGCCATAAGGTAAAACACAAGAAGTTTCACCTCAACATGAGGAAGAACTTCCTTACATTGAGGGTGGCAGAGCACTGGAATAGACTGCCTGGGTAGGTCGTGGAGTCTCTGTCTCTGGTGACACTCAGAACCCACCTAGGCATGTTCTTGTGTAACCTACTCCAGGTGACCCTGCCATGGCAAAGGGGTTGGACTGGATGATCTCCAAAAGTCCCTTCCAACACTAACAATTCTGTAAGCATTCAAAAGTCTATGGTAAATTCCAAGTATAAATCTACAACTTCAAAAGTTACTAGGATCCTGAATCGAAAAAGTGTCCAGTGAAAATATGGCTCAGAAAAAAAATACTGAAAGTATTAATCTGACTGCACTCTGTGCTCTTTCATTTCCTAATAATTTGCATTTAAGAAAGGATATTTTGCTTTAGGCTTGGCTTTTGTTTGTTTTTTCAACTCCTGATAGAAATCTACAATTCTAACTAATCTCCTCGGATGTCCCAGGCAGAAGTACATGACTGTATCAATTTAACAGAATGTCAGATACACAAACAAATAGGATTAGCTTTTCAGATCCTTGTTTGGCGGACATTGTAATAGCTGCCAGACATTAATTCTGAGAGTAAAGCCGTTGTCCTTTTTCTCGAAGGACAAATGAGATATTCATTCTAGAAAGCAAGCCAGATACTTAAACTTGATGACTGAGTTCAGTAAAAAGCACAGCATATGATTTATTCCCTACAGGTGTGATTAGAAGCATATTTCTCTTCTGATTTTGGGAAGTTTGGGAAAGGTTACAGAAATGTAGTAATTCCTTATTTTGAAGATAAGGGATCACTGCTTGCATCATACTCAAGAATATATATATCACATATACTAACATTGTATCATATGTAATAACAGCAAGAGCCATTTCTTGGAGACTTCCATGCACATTACAGTAAGAAAAACAAGTCTGGAGTGAAAACATGCACTTGACTAGAAAATCAAATATGATTATTTCCGTATCTTTTTATAGATAGTTTTTATGTTATGACCTTGGACTCTGAAACACCATCATTTTCTTCACCAGGTTATCAAAAACTGTACTTCTAAACACAACCTTTCAGGTTGAGAAACCAGTATTAATAGTTTAGTTTTGATTCACATCATCTCTAGTCACAGAGAAAATACATTAAGCAGGGGCTTAATGCTACAGTCTTCTGATTTTCAGTGAAGAGGTACTGGTTTGGCTGGGATGGAGCTCATTTGTTCCACAGTTGCCTGTATGGTGCTATGCTTTGGATTTGTGATGAAAACAGCGTAGATAAAACATGGATGGTTTAGCTATTTCTGAGCAGTGCTTACACAACATCAGGGTCCTTCATGATTCTCATGCTTCCTGACAGCAAGTTGGCTGGGGAGGCACAACAAACTGGGAGGGGGCACAGCTGGGACAACTGACCCCAACTGACCAAAGGAATATTGCATATGACACTGTGACCGGCAGTGAATCTATGGATGAAGTTTACCAGGGATTTCACTACTCAGGGACTGGCTGAGCATGGATTGGCCAGTAGTGAGCAACTGTTTGGGCTCATTTTTGCATCACTTGCTTTTCTTTGGTTTATTTCCTTTTTTTTTTAACTTACTCAGCTGTCTTGCTGTCAATCTATAAGTTTTCTCACTTTTATCTTTCCAATTCTCTCCTCTGTCTCAGTGAGGGGGAGCGAGCAGCCTGTGTTGTGCTTAGTTTGCCACCAGGGTTAAACCACTAAGTAAGATAAAGAGCTCAAAAACTTTGAAAGACAAATAAACTTACCTTGTCCAGGTTCATACTGATTTATAGTCAGTTGATCAGGCTTATGTTTGATATATCCCTGTTTTAAGCACTTCTCCAAGAATTGGTTGCAAATTTCAGGAAGACCTAGTTATAGAAACAGAGCTGTAAGCAAGATAGGGTAGGTTTCTACTTTTTTATCCTTTCTTTTTACTATAAATATAACTGGAAAAATACACACAAACAGCTTCATATACATGCAAGTCCATCTTTAATAATGATTACTAACACACATGTCAGAATTGGGGGCCTAATGACTGAGTCCAATATATTTATAAGATCTCAAAATTAAAAAGACCATCCCTCTGAGGCCTTTGCATTCACAAGTCAATCACTCCTTACAAATGCAAGCTGCAGTATCTCTACACATAAATAAAAGCACATGAAATCAGAGGCAAAGTTTTCACAAATTACAGTAAAAATGTTGCAGTCAAGAGGCAAAATTATTATGCAGAAAGTCAGAAGTTGTGCAGAGCTCTCTAAAAAATGTAATCCTTGAAATTTTTTTATTGAATTAGATTAAATATCACCAAAAAAATCTGCTCAAGGTAAGCTGGTCTTGAGAAGGAAGGAAAGCTATAGTTCTTTGCTGAAGCTTTGGTTTACTATTTTACCCAAGGACTTCACTGAAAAGTTCTATTGCAGGTAACATCCACAAACATGTTACTAATAGCCCTTCCATGAATCTATTAATTTTTATTTTTGTTTTCCTCCAAGAACTGTGTATGTTTTTCTCACTCATAAAATAGGCTAACTGTGAGACTAGAAAACAATTCTAGTATCAATGCTTTTATGATGGTATAGATTCACCGTTAAAACCTCAATATAACCAGAATCCTTCTGTTGGATGCTACATTCACCCTAGGACACATGCATCACCTTAACCACCTTCAAGTTTTATAGGAATCTAACTCCCCTGTTTTACTATTTTTAAAACTAAGACTATAAGATGACTCACTTGCTTTGCTCTGACTCACAGCCTTCAACTCCAAATAAGAGTTATTGAAACCTTTTCAAAATTGTTTTCAGTCCAAAGGAAATTTTATTTTGGTGTGCATCCAGCAAGCTTCAAGCTAGTAGAGATAAATATATACAGCAATATACATCACGTGCACCAAAGAAATTAATATGTAATTTTAACACATAATTCATGAAATAGAAAGCTACAAAGAGTGACAATCACAATCCCAAAAGCCTTATTTGATCAGACCTCAACAAAGGGCAGCAAGCTCTGCCTCCAAGTGATTGGAAAACAAGCTTAAAGCACTCAAAATAAATTGGAATGGATCTCATTCAAAAGCACTGCTCAGTGTATGCTTAAGAGACAGTGAAGGCTCTCTTAACTAGAATCTCACATCCTTATTTCAGGGAGACTTAAGGAATGGTTCAAACATCAGTGCAAAATAAGTACAATTTAACAAGGAAGTTCTCACCTCCAGGTAAAGGTTTGTTTTTATCAACATTGTTGTTATCATAGCGAAACTCATATCCAAAATGTTTTACTCTTCTATGCTTTAAAGTCTTCTGGGCTGTAAAAACAGACAAGTTTCAAGTAAGATTAGACTGTGTAAAACAGTACAGGCAATTTGGTATGCTTCCCTATTCCATTTAACCTGTTAAGCCTAAACATTCTTTAATTAGCATTTAAAACAATATATGTGACTCTTGTCCTTCATGGAACACACTACTGCCTTAGTATCTCTTGTATTTCATCAAGCATCACATTCACTGCTGTTTCAAGTCAAATGGATGGTATTTTTGTATATGCAAGAAATAGGGAATACCAATTTTCTTGAGCCATGATTAATGCATCCTTTTTTCTTGCTCTGATCTCTGAAATTACACTTGACAAATATTCTACAGATACATCAAGATCCTTCATATTCATCAGTCACCAAGTTACATGTTAGCTACGGTCAACCTAACCCTTTGCATTGCTCCAAGGAACAAAATTTACACAGAACTTTGAAGTGAATTCCAAGTATTCATTTATTAAGGGATTTAACTCCACAGAACTCAAGTGAAGCAAGAAAGCATCCAGAATGTTTGTCTCACTGAATTATTTTTTTTATTTAAATGAAGACACAGCTCCTCAGATGAACACCAAACTACAAGAGTAACCCCCACAGAACAGTCTTGTGCTTGGCACAAGACACATAAAAAAGACTTTAATTGTTTCTGGATGCAGGTATGTTACTCAAGTACATCTATTCTAGAAAATCAATTCAGATCCCTTGCACTCAGGAGTTTATCACTCGCAGTGTAAGACCCAGTTACTAAAATACTAAGAATAAAAATACAATCATTTCAGACAATGTTTACCAAGAAGTAGGCTTCTTGTAAATTGAAACTGTAGGAAAAAACAGCACAAAAGTATAGGTCTGGATTTCTACAGTTGTGCCCACCATTTTGAGTATCTTCATCTCCTGTCCAGTCAATACTTTCCAACATTTTCCTTTCTTCCTCTGGAGAAATAATCTTTTCAATTACCATTAAGCCTGGTGGTGAGCTTGTAGGAACAGCATTTTGCAAGGAAACTAGGGCGTATAAAAAAAAGAGAATACTGTCACTGTTTAGAAAAAAATAAAACCAGATGTTCCCTATAGGGATATTTACTTTGTATGAGAATACATTACAGCTGTAGAAATATTTACCTTAATGATACAATGTAGCCCTCATTGTGGGCTTATCCGGAGACTGAGTGATCCCTTTTTGTCATAATAAAACAGGGTCATGCAAACCATTCTCTAAAATTTTACTGCATAAGACCAAGACACCATGCTACTCAAACACAAAACCACTTGTGGTTTTCTTGTCAAAATAATGGCAAACAGAATTTCCCAATGAGATCAAGGTTTTACCTGAATTTCATTTTAATTTTGTAGAACTTTGGTGATGTACTGTATCAGTAGGTTGCTTCTCTAGACAGAGAGTACTCTTTAATCAAATAGTTACAAATATGGAGTAGCACAATGCAATCCTTAGGTGAGCACAAAACATTGATGATGTAGGGACTTTCAGTTTGGTAACCTAACAACTTAAAAAAGCTATTTTCTGGCAGAACGTACAGACCAACACCAGGAACCCTTTTCCCTAGACACTATAAAAGTCCATAGAAAGAGCAACAATTCTTCTAGTAAATAGCCTGTAATCAGCTAAAAAAAAATCTTGGGGAGAAGGGGAAAAAAGGCATAAATTTTATTGTGCGCTTTTTTCTTCTTGGAGTTGAGCTAGAGATTGCAAGACTAAGACCACTCAAGAACTCCAATGAACTGTCCAGAGATCTCCATACTCCTTAAACACAAAACCTTCACATGCAGTCTTGAATGGTCAGGAAATTACTTTAATCTTTTTTGTTCTTCGGTCTCCAAGTAAAAGAGTTCAAATTGTAGTATTCTGTCATAAAAGACAAGGAGGAAAGACTATTTTATGTCCTGAATCTTGGATTCTAGCTTTCATTCTCTGTGTCTACTTATGAAAACTAGTGTGTTTTTAGCTGTATTTACAACTCAGGAAGTAAATGCAAAGGAAGCAGTATGCAGGAAGCTAGATATACAGGAGAGCAGAAAAACTGTACCTTTTTCCACAAAATTAATATACAAAACAATGTTTTGACCACAGTCTTCCAATGTTATTTCTTTTCCATTAAGGGCATCAAAGGCTTTCTTGGCTTCTTCTATTGTCCCGTATTTCACAAATGAATATGGTTTATTCGGTGGCATTAAGAGTGTTTCCACGGTTCCATAGTCTTCTGCTATCCTGAGCAGTTGGTGTCTACTCATCCCATTACCAAGACCAGCATTGGCAATAACCAGGCTCTAGTTGAAAAGGAATTTTTAAAAAAATGAAGAATTAGTGATTACTGTTTGTTCATTTAAAACTAATACTCTACCAGGAGAGCAGCACTGTACAGAAAAATTAGGTCCATGAGCACGCTTCTATGTATTCCACAGGAGATATTTACATTTCCATGAGATTGGTACGTGGCTCAGGCAACCTTTGCTTGCCCAGCACATATTCTGGGAGAAAGGCTTGCAGACTCTACCAGAAACACCTCCTCAGTTAATGTATGCTTTGAATCAGAAAGTAAGCATCAAGTGTACCGCAGGCAAACAGTGACACTGGCACACCTAACTTTGGAGGTTTCTAAAGCATAACTTTTCCAGAGACCTGTTACCACTAGCAAAAACAAATAGAAAATGTGTTAAGGACTGATTGCTTTTTCTAAGACAAGTTTTCTCATGTTTTCCAAGAAGTCTCTCCGGGCACAGAGACTGATATTCCCAGTCCCATCTTAAGTCCTCCATACATCAGGTTCACCATAAATAAGCAGCAACCTCTAGAAACATAGTAGCTAGTTCTGCTCCAGCACTTTTATCTGAAAATTCTCCTTCTTGTTTTTATAAACAAAAGGGATTTATGTCTTATCCTTAGTTAACACAGACTACTTAATGCACAATGTCTAATAGCTTAATTCTACACTTTCATAGTGATTTATGCCCAAAATTATCAAGGAGCATGCAGCTCATGAGGACTGTTGGTGGCTTGCTAAATATTAGAAGAAACAACAAAACAGAACTTTTCAAAGCACTATTATTCAAGAAATATCTTTAGAAAATACATAGGCCTTTTAAAAATAAATTAACAAGTTCTTTTGACATCTGAATACCTGTATGCCACAATTGAATATTCAGTCTAATCATAGTGCTTGAAAGAAGTTTAAGTCCCTTTTCAATGGTAAATGTGACTCCAAACAGCCAGCAATAATTTGCTCAGATTGACTTCATGTAATACCTTTCCAGAAACATTTCAGACAATCTTTTCCTTGAAAGTCTATGTTCTATGACCTTTACTGAAGGCAGCAGGGAAAGTGTTCAATTGTTTCAAATGACAGCCTTTCCCTTCTCTAAAAAAACAGAAAATGAGGTTTAACACTGGAGGATTATTAAAAAAAATAAAAATTTGTACAGTGAGTGCTGCTATGATTATGCCTATTGCCATGGCTCTGTTAACATCTGTTCTATGCACTACACTGGGCTGTCCATTACTGACTAAATTTTTTAAAGTTTACTTCATTATTAATTATTGTTGTTTTCTAGAATGCTATTAATGGAGAGGCCCACGTGTGTGAAGGACACGCAGAGGCTCAAACCAGTGCTTTGCCTTCATCTACAAAAACCACGACTGTGCAACTGCTGGGCACGTGCAGCAACTGATCATGTTCTCCTGACTGAGCAATTGGGAGATGATCAGAGCTTTGCACAAAGCCTGAAAGCATTTTCCATATTCTTGACACAAGTTTACCACTAGTACTATGATTTTGTTTCATATAACAGTTATTCAAATTTTCTGTCAGCAATAAGCACCTTGCTGAATCCCAAAACTACTGTTTGGATAGACTAGATGGATTTCGTACCTTGGACAGTTTCAAGGGGAAGAAGTCCCAAATTACAGACCCAT
The DNA here is from genome assembly GCF_047495875.1 of Pithys albifrons albifrons. Lineage (NCBI taxonomy): Eukaryota > Metazoa > Chordata > Aves > Passeriformes > Thamnophilidae > Pithys > Pithys albifrons. The sequence goes on along the minus strand of NC_092458.1, from coordinate 71,399,981 downwards.
TTCCAAGCAACACTGGAAAAACACAGTCTTTGTTCAAAAAAGTTTACAATATATACAAGATCCCTGAATCTTTTTAACATCTCTCCATGTGGTGTGAAATCCAAGTCAAGAAACCAAACTCAGTTACAAAAATGCATAAAGGATGAATGAGAAGGATTTGTAGGATTAGGATGAACAAGGATAGAGTAAATGATACTGCTCTACAGTGTTTCAAGTCATTAGTATTTCTCCACAAATAACAGAAGGAAATTAGAAACTCTCTCTCTAACTTCTTCCCTCTCTGTTCACAAGTTCCTGTCACTTTTTGCTACAGCACTATCTGAGGTCACTCTCTGATCTGCTCTAACTCTACTGTAGGAGAAAACTACAAATCAAAAAGCTGAGAAGTTTTTCTGTTAGGTTAGGGAATAAAGTGGCTCATGGCAAAGTTCACTGAGCATCACAAGAAAGCAGAACTCCCTCTTTCTTGTTCCCTTTTTTGCAAGAGAAGAGAAAACTGTCCCCATTTCAACAGCTTCAAGTCACTCAACCAGTTCAAATCCCACAGAACCATAGCCTTAATTTAACTAGGTGAAGAAAACAAAGTGGAAAGGATTTCCAAGATAGATATGTGTTTAATGGGGAGTTTAGACGGGACAAATTACACTTGATAGAGAAGTACAGAGGAAAGAAAGAGACAAAAATTAAAAGCCTGAGAAAAAAATACATCACAGAGAAGAAAAGTTTATCTACTTCAATAATATTTCCCATTCTTTCTCCTCCTCCTCAACCCAAGAACCTACTGTTTCAGGTTAAAAAAAACCTTATCCAAAAGGTAAGCAAGGACTCTCCATAGACACTGAACTCCTGAAGTACAGTTCTGCTTTGAAATCAAAGACACACAGAAAATCTCCAATCTCAGGAAGTTCATTTTGGAGAACTGCATTTTAAACAAGCCATATGTGAGAATAAAACACAAATAAGCAGCATTTTTACACTACCATCAAAATCACAACTGCCAGTCACCTGTGTAGCGTGCGAGATGCACTCAATGCCCTCATGTTTCATCAATGTATGTTGAGCTCTGACCTGCTTCCTCAATACCTTCTTCTTCATTTTATGGACTTTCAAATGATCTCTGCTGGTTTTACCTTCCATGCTGGTGATCTGGAAAGCAGAAGTAACAACACATTGTAAGTGCCCTGCTTCAAAAATTAAGTACTTCCATCTGCTCTAGAGAAATGGCCTCCCTGTCTCCAATGTCGCCTCTAGGGCAGTAACAGGAATTTAGATAATTCCAGATTTTATAAATTATTTAAGGCTGACAAAACCCAGTCTGCAAAATATGCTCTTCCTCAGTCAATATCAGTTTCCCCATCTCTGAAGTTGTTATTAATGTCTTGTTTATTAAGAGGATCTCTCCCAAAATAAAGCTTTATAAAGACTGTCACGACACTTGATTTCATTTTCCCATTTTTCTCTTTCTCTTCTCTCCTTTATTCATAGTATCACTAGACCCATTTGTGTTTTTTAACCTGTCTGCTCCTCCTGTTTTCACATAGTAGTTTCAGCTAATTTCCTTCTCTCTACAGTTTCTCCAGAGCACAACATATGAAAGAGATGTGTGGAACTGTCATGAGCTTTGTATTGTCACAGCTTCTAAGCTATTCTCATGTCTCATCACCAAATGCTTGAGTTGGAGATGAACTGTTCATTTGGCTCCTTTTTCCTAATTGTGACCAAGTGTGACATTTGGCCAAATTAGCTTTTTTTCAGAGCAGAAAAATCTCCTCAATACTTAGATGTCCACGAACAAGCAAGCAGGATGCTCTACACTTCATTTAGCATATCTCCTCAGGCCAAATCTAATGCAAATCACATTCCTGTCATGAGAAGGAACGGAAAACTGTGTACATAGATATCTTAGCTATTGAGTTTCACAGCATTTACCAACTAGTGAGTTATTTAAGGGTCACTGGCCTTCTCCAGATTGTGTTGTATTTTTTGCCACTTTTCATCCATCACTATACTGAGATCATGCAGTACTTTTCTACATCTCTCTGAGCCTACATTCTTTCCCTTTCTCCCTTCTCACTTCCTTCAAATCCAAGGAAGGACTCCAGACCTCACATAAGATTGCAGCAAAGCTCACAGACAAACTTGCCTATACAAAACAAAAAAAAAAAACCCAAAACCAAACAAACAAAACCAAACCAAACAAACAAACAAACAAACAAAAAACCCCACAAAAACCAAAGCACAGTGGGACACACAAAAAAGTCCTCCAAAAATCAAACCAACCCAACAAAAAAAAAATCAAACCAAAACAACAAACCACCCACAAAAAAAATACCCCAAACATAAGACATATAGAAGCCAAGGTACCTGAGAGGGGAAAAATAAAAGTCTCATGAAAAGAAGCCCAAAACCAAAAAGTTTACACCAGATACATTCCTCTATGAGGATCTAATGGGTTACCCATACCAGGATTCATCTGATTTGCAGAGTTGTTCAGCAAGCCTACCATGACCAAGCTGCCCAACTAAGGGATTTCATGGAATCATTTAGGCTGGAAACAACCTGTAAGATTGAGTCCAACTGTTAATCCAGGAATGTCAAGTTCACCACTAAACCATATACCTAAGCACCGCCATCTACACAGTTTGGTCCAAAAGGCTTGGCCTTCCCAATTTTATTTGCCATACACAGGTAAACAGAGCTTTATAGACTGTCCATGTGCAGGTTCTTCTGGGGAGGGGGTCAGGCAGTCTCAAACTACTTAACAGGAAAGCACAGGAGAGACATATATTTGACTTGGAACCAGGCAAATCTGGTTCAGATAGAAAAGCATGGGGAAGGCTATGCATGTCACCCATACCAGCCAGACCACCATCATGCAGCTCCTGCAGAACAGATCCAGCCAGAACAAAAGGATTTCAAACTAAAAGGCTCAGGCCTCTCCCATAACATATACAAGCTCTACATACTGCAAGAGTTCATCTTATCTCTGGGGGAAACAGTTCTGAGTTTATTGAGTGAGGCCTTTACTCAGGTCTTCAAAAGCCCATATTCTCCAGGCAAACATAAAGAAGTCACTGCCACAATATTTAACAAATTAGCACAGAAACTGATGCCAGAACACTACTTTCCATCCTTTCATAACCTCTGAACTAAACAACAGAACAAGGGATAGACGAGGTGTGATTCAGCTGCCTAAACAGCACGTAAAAGCAGCTGAGATGCCCTGCTCCGAAATGCCTGGCCTTTCACCTGCTTTTTAAGAAGCTGAAGCCCTTCAGACATGCTGTGTCATGCTTGCTAGTATCATCCAAATGCCTTCAGCTCCTGAAGGCATCTCAAAAGTACAACCTGCATGGCTGAGACAGCAGAAGCTTCCCTTGGTCTCTGTCTGAACTGGGTCTAAATTCTCTGCCTCGCTTGTTGCACCATTACCTAAGGCTCAGTTCTGAGGCACAGAAACCAATAGTCTGCATTGACTTCTTGCTAAAGGAATCACGATCCACTGTATGGAAGTGGGAAAATTCATTTGGCAGGACCTCACACCCCTTTTACAGAGGCCAACATATATGGCCAGACTTCGCGAACGCAGATTTGGGAAGGGCTCTCCCCACGTGGGTGTGCCCTTCCAGCCTGCGCAGTGGATTTTTTAGGTGAGGCACAGCGTGCGCAGAACTGTCCCCACCCTTTAAGTCCTGAGGTCCATCTGCCACGGCCGAGCGAGCTTGGACAGTGACAGTGAAGTCCTCGGGACTGTCACAGCACCCAGTACTAACCGGGGCTGACCCTGCTGAGCATCCGAGATGTGACGGGATGGGATGGCAGGGAGGCATTGAACTGCCAGGGGATGGTCCCCACTGAGACTTGAACTCAGGTCCTTGGGATTCAGAGTCCAGAGTGCTCTTCTTTACACTACAGGACCGCCCAAAGGCCAACATGACCGTAGAAGGAAAAGGGATGATCTACTGCTGCATGCATTACTATTATCACCTCCTTTCACAAGTATTCTTATAAAGTAATTCCTGAAAATACACTGAAGAAAGTTTCCTCTTGCAATGCGAGCTCAGGTTAGAACAGGTCACACAACTGGCCTGAAATCACTACAAAGGTTTAATGCAGCAGGGGAACCTTATTTGCCTTAGAAGCCGCTTCCGAAAAGCCGAGCGCTGGTGGCTGGGTGGAGCTGAGCGGCGGCTGTCGGCAGAGGGAGCGCCACGACCAGCGATAACTTTGGCTCGTCATTCCTGTTTGGGCTTGGTTTTGTGCCGCAGACACGTCGGCATCAACGTCATACGGACGCTGCATACAATAGACATGAGAATTCGTGGGGAAAAAAACCCTGAAATTCAGGAACCCCGAGGGGGAGACTGGAGAGCTCCAGCACTGGGCAATGCGCCTGAAGGCGCAGGAGCATCCCCGCGGCTCATCCTGGCGCTCCCCTGGCAGGGACACCAGAACAGCCCTCCCAGCGACACCCCGCGGGCTTCGCGCACTCCTTACGAACAGCGATAACCGGAACAACCACAGGAACATGCCACAAAATCACAGAATGGTCAGGGTCTGGAATGGACACTAAAGATCCATCTAATCCCAACCCTGCCACGGGCAGGGGCACCTCCCACTAGACCAGGTTGCTCAAAGCCCTATCCAACCGGGCTTTGAACACTTCCCGGGATGGGGCATGCACAGCTTCTCTGGGCAACCTGTACCCACAAGAGCTGTGTCCGTGCGGGTCTGCCCGGAGCAAACACGGGGTGCGGCTGTAAAAGCTGTAAGGCAGATGCGGGGGCTGCCTTGGCCTTGTCACCCTGATGCCACCTCGTCCTGACGGGGTCAGCGACACAGAGCCTGGGCCGGCAACACGGAGCCGGAGCGGGGCCGGGCCGCCGCGGGCTCGGCTCCCAGCACAGGCTGAGGCGGGGAGCAGAGCGGAGCGGCGGGGAGCGGGGCCGCGGCAGAGGCCTCCCCGCTACACCTCGTCCCCAGGCGGGGCCCAGCGAGGGCCCGGGCGCCGCGGCCCCCGCGCGGCGCGGTACCTGCCTGGACGCGGCCATGTCGGGGCGGGCAGCCCGGCCCGCACCGCCCCCACGGCACTGCCCGCCCCGGCCGGGCGGGGCCGCACCGCCGGTGGGGGGGTGGGGCCCTGCAGGGTGTTTAATTAGAGCGAATGTCTGTCTGTCTTATTTCAGGTCAAGGAGGCTGAGCTTTTAGGTTATAAAAGGGCAAGTGCCAGTTCCTGCACTCGGGACACAACGACCCCAGGAAGCGCTACAGGCTGTGGGAGGAGCGTCTGGAAAGTGCCCGGAGGAAAAGGACCTGGAGGTGTTGGTCGGCAGCAGCTGAACATGAGCCAGCAGTGAGCCCCGGTAGCCAAGAAGGCCAGTGGCATCCTGGCCTGTACCAGCAATAGTGTGCCCAACAGGACCAGGGCATTGATTGTTGCCTTGCACTCAGTACTGGTGAGACTGCACCTCGAATCCTGTGCTCAGGTTTGGGTTACTTACTGCAAGGAGGACATTGAGGGGCTGGAGTTTGCTCAGAGAAGGGCAAGGGAGCTGGGGAAGGGTCTGGAGCACAAGTGTTAGGAGGACTGACTGAGGGAGCTGGGGGTGTTTAGCTTGAAGAAAAGGAAGCTCAGGGAGAACCTCTACAACTGCCTGAAAAGAGATTGTAGCCATGTTGGTCTCTTCTCCCACATAACAAGCAAGAGGACATAGTCTTAAGCTGCACATGGGGAGGTTTATGATGGACATTAGAAAGAATTTCTTCACAGAGTAAATGATTAGATGTTGGAATGGACTGACCAGGGAGGTGATAGAGTCACCATCCCTGAAGGTGTTAAAGAAAGACTGGATGGGGCACTTAGTGCCATGGTCCATTTGACTTGGTGGTGTTAGGTCAAAGGTTGGACTCGATGATCTCAGAGTTCTTTTCCAATCGAATTGATTCTCTGACAGCAGCCAGTGCTCTACACTGATTTCCTGATGACCAGGGTGGGGTTCTCCTAGGGCATGTGGCCACTGCTTGGGGGATTGACATCCATGCCCAGGGGTCTAGGGGTCACAGTGCTGAAGGGAGCAGCTGGTGTAGCAAGGGGAAGGCAGTGAGTGGCCCCCTGTGACTGCCTGCCATGGACACACACTTACTATCACTGTGCCACCTCCCGTTCCTGGTCACTCTGTTCTGGCCAGCTTTGCTTACCAGCAGGACCTCCCCATGACACCTTTTCTCCAGGTAGACCCAAGTCCTTGTCATCCTCCTCTCCATCAACAGAATCTCCCTCTGAGTCTGCACAGAACAAGTGTGATGCTTTAACCCCGTGTGCAGTGGTGCGTGGTCCCTCACCCCACATCTGCCTCCACTCCTTCACTGACAGCAAGTTGGGGCAGACCCTTCTCCAGCACAGGGGATCCAAAGCCAGACGGTGGGAGGCACATCCCCACTGCAGGTTGAAGACAGCTTCCCCCAGGCCAGGGTGGATCAGACAGCTTCTCCCAGGCCAAGGTGCTCCCTTGAAAAGACCATCACCTAGACAAACAACCTTTGGCACACTGCCACACTGGAAAGAGGAAGACAAAACCATGCCCATCCAGACAAGGCCACGTGAAGACAAGCTTCTGGTTATACATAAATATTTAACTCCACCACTCCAGCTCACTAGCAACCCCAGGAAGACTGCAGACTAAACTTACATTATTGAGTGACCTGCCTCGCTGAAAGGAAGCATCTCCACAGCTCACTGACTCTCAGTGTGAGAAAGTGGTCCCTTAAATCAGAGATTGAGTGTGTAAGCTTTCCCTTCATTGTTCTTCATCATAGGCTAACCAAGCTTCATACTGTGCCCCTAAATACTGTGCTCCTTCTTCATCCAAAATACTGACATTCAGGATTACCTACTTTTTCTGTCTTCACCTGGCAAATATTCTGCTTCTCAGTGTAGCTTAGAACTGAAAGCTTACCTTTTTTTTCTCTCTCCATTTAAGTATCAAGCAGATTTTTGGTTTTCCCCCTCGGTCTCCTATGGGTATGACACCTTTCTTGTCATCAATTATGCCTGGGATCCCCAGGTGGGTGGTATGTAAGGTGACTGATGAGCCTGTAAACCTGTAGACAAAAGCCAGCTCCTCAGGTTTGTCCCAGGTCCATACTCGAGGAATCTACCAATGGCTGTGCTTACCCAGAAAAAAAATCAAACAAACCAACCAAAACCCTTTCTCTTCCCTTGGAGCATACACCATGTCCTGCGCTGTAGGAATTGATTTACAATATCTGGAATGGAGAAAGACCTGTCAGAAATGGATTTGTGAAGAAAATGAAGCCACCTCTAATGATGTTTTTTAATGTTGTTTAAATGTACAAAATGATTGTTTAAATGTCTTTTTGCAAAGTCACTGTTTCTCCTTCCCAGAATACCTTGAGATACTTGCTATCTCAGGGGTCTGGAGGGAAGTTGCGACATGCATGTTACCTGACCCCTTTGCCATTGAATGTAAATCCCCTGCTTCCCATTGGCCCAAAGCCAAACCCCCTCTTGTTTCCTATTGGTGGGGTTTGGATCTCTCTCTCTCTCCTCCCTTTGCAGTTCTGTCTGTGTGTCCTTCTCGGGCTCTCAAGGGACCACGTGGTCAGGGGCAGCAGGGGAGCACATTTTCTCCTAGGTAATGGAATAGGCCCCAGAACCAGGAGAACCACCATACCCATTGCAGATTGCATCCCCACAACAGACAGGCCCGCGAGAACACTGCACTAGTGACACAGCTATTCCGTGTGCAGGAGGTACACGTGCACTAAGGATGTGAGGCTGACAGGACACATCCACCAGACTGTGAAGGTAGTATTTGGGCAGAAGAGGGGTTCAACCTTCCACCACAGTCTGGCATTACATCACTCTTTGTTCTTGACCCACACAGTGGGTAACAAGGTTTTGTGATAGCACCAATCTTCTGCTTGAGTTTTCTTATATGTAAAGGGTGAATAATAACTGCCTACCTCGTTAGAGTATAGCATAGAGCTTGTTAACCCGTGTGAACACTAAGCATTAACATCATCTAGTTTTCTTGTGAGCAAAAATGAATGGGAAAGAACAACCAGGCTGCATCAACATCTGCTGTCTCTATTAAAATATTCTCTGAGGCTCTCAGCCCTGGAAACCACCCAACCCTGAAAGCTACTGAAAGGATAATCCTAATGAAATCAGTTGGTAATTCATTACCAATTTGTTCTGACAAGTGGAAAATACCTGCTCAAAGTTTGTTTCTCTTAAGTGTCCACATTCCAGATTGTGTGGGCTCTCCATTCTTCTACTTGCATGTCCATGTGTGTTCTCGGGGGGAGAACAAACTCATTGTGGGACTGGGGTTTTTTTTTAAGTATCTCTGTATGATTAGCATTGGTGTAGAACTTGTTATGTATATTGCAGTAACATTTCTTCTGTAAATGTGTCAAAATTTTGCTTCTATTAACAACATTCTCCCATAGGAAAATTCCACCATTTAAAGAGAAAACAGTTAAAGGCTGTTTTGGTCAAACTTATTTTGGTCAAACCAGAACTGTTATTCCCTTCATAATTTAGGCCCTGAAGCACTGTGCAGTCTCCTCTCATGTTAGATAACATGAGTACAGACTCCTCCTACAGATGCCACAGTGCTTATTGACCACAAGTAAAAGTACTTCTCCATGTTATTAACAACATTATCACTGACTAACCCACAAAATAGTTCACAGAGTGGGGATTCAAATACATCTTTGATGTTAAAATAATCTCTAATTTAAAGTGCGTTGTCAGAAATCTCAATTTTAAAAAAATCCAATTTTTATAATTATGCTATTTTTGTTTTAAATTTCATCAAATGTTCTAGTCTGATACTAAGTTTTAATGGTTTTCTTTAGGAAAAGAAGTTTATGTCAGAAAATCTTGGCTCTGGCTATATTTTTTTTAATTGATAATGAGAAAACATCTTTTAATGCAGAATATCATGCTCCCATTTAGGTGAAAAATAAAATGCTGCTCACTTTTCTCAGGAGCAAATTAAAGCATTTGCTATGCTGTTATCTATTTTATCTTTGCCACATTCCCAGGGCGAGTCAAGGCATTTGTCAGACCCTGGGAATCAACTTCATGTGATAACAAGTAAACACGTCTGTGTTTTCCTTCAACAAATGAGAGGTTACTGGTCCGTATGCGGAAAAACAATCTTGCAGTCCAATCCATGGTTTAGCCTAATGTGATCACACTGGATTTCCATCACTTCCAAAACCAATTAAAGGAAAATCACAAGAAGATAGTAGGATTTGCTGTATCAAATCTCTCGATGTAAGAAACTGCAGTTTAAGAATCATGACAAGATATATTTCAGGATTGCAGTTTGTTATAGAAATAAGAAGAAATCTCTTAGCACAAAATCCAGCTCTAAATCACCCGTGACTTGTACTGTAAAGGAGTACTATAGTAAATGATGAGACACAGGGTGATTTGCTTTAGGATAGCATTCATGTAAGAGTTAAACACGTTGACAAGTATGTGTTGACCTCATTTCAAAATGTGCTACTGCTGCTGCTTGCAATAGTAAAACTTTCCATAACAAACCTCTGCAATGCCAAAGGCTTATATTTTGCAAGAAGATAGCAAGGCTGGCTCTGTGCTGAATGTCATTTTGATTCTGTATTTGTGCTGTTCAATGCTAGATTTCCCTTTCTAAAAGGGAAAAAACAGTCAAAAAAGCAACTTTAAGAAATTTCTTAGCAACTGCATAAGACTGAAAAGAGATATGAGAAATCTAGGTCCTGGTAAAAGCAGTTGGATTTTTGAATAGTAGTGAACAAAAGCCTTGTATTCTCAGGAGACTTAAAATGTTAAGTAATATCAGTGTGCTTTCTGATTTCTAAGCTTTAGGCTACAATCTGTTCATACCTCCAAGCTTTCTTCCACAAACATAAGAGTGGAGTACTCTTCTTTTTTCCCTTTCCTTTAGAAAAGTCTTCAATTTTCCTGAAGCCTCAAGACGCAGCATACTGGAATTTAAAGAAATACATTAAATAGCATAAATTGCATTATAAAATTGTAATATTTGGCAACACTGTGTTTGTGGCACAAATGCATTATTATTGGCAGGTTTACTGCCACCATTGGAAGGTATGATCCTCTTGTAGAACAAGTTTCTTTAGAGTGACAACACAACTTCTTCTGAGTAGGGAGATTCCAGTTCTGTAGTGGGACAGCTACAGATCCTGTCATCTAAAGAACCCAACCAGTCAGTGAATGTCTGTTAGACAGAGGTTAGGTAAATTGAGCACTTCTGCTGTGCCATGAGATTGCATTAATGAAATGCAAGCCTGTCTACCAGAAGCAGGGAGGAACAGCTTTAACTTCTGTTGTCAGCCACGCTGCAAAGGTGTGTCTATGTTGCTGAGTGATCATTAACATTACAGTAGAACCAGGAGCATAATCTGTAGACTTCAACAGAAAATCTTTGATCCATTTCTGATGATTCCTCAGAAAATTCCTGTAAACTTTCAGGCATAAGACAAAAATTACTGTAATTATGATGTCCATGCTGCAAGTCTGAAGACATTTCATTTTAAGTACTGCCAGTGCAAAGCATCAGCTCTTTTGAAGTTCCTGCAACTTGTAGGCACAGATGTCAAAATCCAGATAATTTCTTAATTTGATGAAGGAGGAATTTAGGAGATTTAAATTACCTAGGCACAACTGCTGGAAGTCATATCCATGAAGTTCAGATAAAAGTTCCCAGTGAAGCTCCTGCCAGCTTTTTCTGCTCAAGTAAAGCCTCTCAGTGAATGGTCTTCAGCCTTCAAAGTCCCACAGACACCAATGCTAACAAAACTATACATTGCAGGAAATTGTTTTGTCCTCAGATTTAATAGTCTAATTTTTCTCTGGGCATAAACAATCTTGGAGACTTGGGGTTTCAAATATTTCTTTTCTTGAAGAACAGATGATAATTCTCTGCTGAACGGGAACTGTTACTTTCACTGCCCATGTGACTCTTTGCAGTTCAGGCAAGTCTAGGGAAGATCTTGTGCCAGTCTTGTGTCAGAAAAGTAATATGAAGTACTGAAAGAAACACTTCAAATCACTGAACACATGGTTTAGTTTAACCTTGAAAGCAAAGTTGTTAGAAAGATTCAAACAAAATATTTCTGTTTTGTCTGACACAAAGACTGAGTATTATCACCTCTTCAAAGTCTGAATGTACTTTACATTCTCTTACTGCTCTTTGTGCATGTTTTCCATAAAGAATTAGGAAATACAATTTTTTTAATTACTGTTTGAAATATATTATACTCTTCTGGCCCTACAGTCAAAATCTTACACTAACCTGGCCATAATCAGTTCTCTCACAGGCGATTGGGATTTGGTAGGCATTCAGGAAGCAATGTGACCTTACACAGGGGTTCTCCCTGATATCTACACGAGGCAGGCAGTCTGCTTTCGTTCATTTCCTTGGAAACCATCATTTCTCACAGTTATAACTTCAGGGCACAAATGTACCATGGACAACAATGGAATACCAGGCACTGATTCTGTCTAATTCATCAATCATTTTTAAGTCTGGACACAACCTGTGAAGTTAATTTTTAAAGAGCTAGTATTGTTTACATACAGAGAACTAAATATTACATTTCTATTGTAAGTGATATTCTTGGTGCTTTCAGTGAGACTGGAGAGAATAGTGAATGTATTCCCTAAACTAGAACTCTGTCCTTTTAGTTCCTTTCAGGCATCATCTCAGGAGGTTTTGTTAGCCGTTGCTCATGCAATTGGCTCACCTTCTTTGTTAAAAGAGTAGCTATGCAACCATAAGTTAAAATTTTCTACACAAAAACACGGTCAGATAATTGGGTCACCCCACTTGCTGCTCTTCTAATCTGGTTTTCCTTTACTTCTCTGGATCTATATTCACACTTGACATATCTGAAAAACAGAAGTTGTACGTTTTCCAACTAAATAGGAGGAGGAAAAAAAAAAAGAAAAAAATTGCATCCAAACAGTGATTTTTTTTTTACAAACACCACTTCTCTGTGATTCAATTTGACAATCTCTATGACATTTATATAAATATTTACCCAACTCTCCAAGGCTGTGAATCTTCATGAATCATTGTTTGTAAAACACTTTGTAATCCTTGAATGAAATGTAGCACATGAAATCAGAGTATGGATCTGATTAATGGCAGAGGATAAGTGAAAGGAATACAAGAAATATTATCACATCACTTTTTTTTTTACTTGTTCAAAAGTGTTTTAAAAAATTTCTCTTTTACAAATGCAATCTTTCTTCTTCACTCAGACATAATGTGGTTGGTACATGTCTTGGTGAAAATTAGAACACAGTTACAGCATATTTGAATTTGTTCACTTTTATTAAGATAAAAATGCAGGCATTGCTAGCATACAGCATTTGAAATTCATGTCTACATCACACTATTGTACTCTTTCTGTATAGAAATACCAATCAGAACAATTTAAATTAAAATATTACAACATTAAATGCTCTTAACTCATACACAGACAAAGTCCTTTCTGGCAAAAATCATTGGTTCAAGAGACGGGTAAACTAAATGAGCATACTGGCTGCTTCACTTAGCTGTCATCTCTCTAAAGGCTCTTTGAGTAAGCCTGACACACTTCATCTCTCATGTTTTCATCATCTACATGCTTCTGTTAGTGTCTCCCATGTTAAAATTTATGGCATCTTCAGTCAAAGGAATACAAGTGAAGTGAAGTGTGGGACTGTAAATGAACAAAATAACTAGGAGATTGGTTTAAAAAATGACCATGAAGCTCGTGCACACACTGCTGTAGTTGCTAAAATGTCAGTGCATGAGGGCCATATAATTCACCGTCACAGGACAATCTGTATTTGATGCTTGTCCTAAGCTAGGCACAAAGAATTATCAGCTGTTCAATACTTCAAAATAGAATCTAGATTTGAAATAGATGCTCAGACATAGCAATAAAATAGTTTTTAATGTGAGGAACCAGATTTCTTAAGCAACAGAATTACGGAAGTTAGAGATTGGAAATTTTGTCACCTCATCCTTCTCTTCACTGCAGCAGAAGGGTTCTTTACAATACTTTCGTAGTGTTCTGCAGCTCAGCTGCAGGAATGCATTTTGAGGGTGAGGATCTGTGGGGAAGTCCCCCTACATCTGCCAATTACACAGCACAGTCCTAGAAATGGAATTACTAGCTACTTGAATGTGCATAGAGACCAGAGAGAGGAATCTATTACTGAATTACATAATTCAGCATCATGCCCACTGCCTGAGCACTGCTTGGAATGGGGAAGAATTAACTACAAACCCCAGATCCCACACAGTAAATCCCAGTGCAGGTATATACAATTGTATAGAATAAAACCAAATGGCTCCTATATATGTTATGCACTATCAAATATAAAACAGAAATGCTAACTCATACTAACACATGAGAATCCTCTGATGAAAGGTTCCAAAAGGGTGATAATTCTTACCTATAAGAAAATCTACAGATGTTTAGTACTCTTTCTAGATTCTCATGGATCCCCAAGAAAGCCTGTTTCCAAATATTTTATATTTTTTATTTATTAGAAGTAAATTATAAAGTTCCAGGTAGATATAGAAAAGTTCTTGGCTATGCTGGCACAGAAGTAAGAACTCTATTGGGAACACCTGTCCAGCTGCATACATAGTACAGTCCAGCAGCTGGAATTCAATTTATAGACACTATATTTAGTATACCTCTCACATGATTTCTGCTCCCACTGGCAGCCTCCAAGATTCATCCCCTGCAATGATTTTTACTGAAGTTTTCTTCTTTTTTTTCAGCAAGTAAGTTACACCACAAATATGTAGAATCACAGAATGATTTTGGTTAGAAGGGACCTTAAAAGATTATTTAGTTCCAAGCCCCCTGCTGTGGGCCGGAACACTGTCACTAAACCAGGCTGCTCAGAGCCCCATCCAACCTGGCCTTGAACACTTCCAGGAATGGGGCATCCACATCTTCTCTGGACAACCTGTTTCACTGTCTCACCAGCCTCACAATGAAGAATTTCTTCTTAATATCAAATCTAAATTTTCCTATTTCAGTTTGATACTATTACCCCTCATGCTATCACTACATTCCCTGATAAAGAGGTCCTGCCATCTTTTCTGTAGACCCCTTTTAAGTACTGGGAGGCTGCTCTAAGGTATCCCTAGAGCCTTCTCTAAGCTAAGCGAACCCAACTCTCTCAGCTTGTCCTTATATGGGGTGTGATCCATGTGTGCAAAATGGTAACAAACTGTACTTGGACAAATGGTCTTCCATCTGCACCTTCACCTAAACATCCCACTCACCTGGACCACATAACACCTTCCAGAAGACATCTGGAATTTTGTTTGATGATGTCCTACACCTAAGGTAGTCTGAGCTTGATTCTTCTGTGAACAAGAGCTGTAGCTCAGATTCACTAATGACAGCACTTTTTTGTCACCAGTTTGTTGCTGACGTTGGAAAGGCTGCATTTCACCATATACTAGTGTCTGGTAATTTCTTATAGAGATCTAATACCAAGATCCCATACATAAAAACATAAATTTCCAAATGACAAGAGCTGAGATGCCTTTTCCTATGGACAGCAAATAACTTCAAACAGAAGCCTTACACTGGTAGGCAAGAGTACTAGGAGAAAGGTATAACCTTTCTAATGCAAAGATTTTCTCCACAAGCAAAAATGTTTGATCATCTCAGTCTAAGTAATAAAGAAAAACAGCAGCTGGTCTTGCAGTACTTAATGCACTAATGTTCCTTTGATATCACAAGTCTGACTATACTTAGCAGTATGCCTTCATTACAGCAGCTTTCATCTAAACACGCAGCACTGTCACCAGTTGCCCAATACACTATGGCCCCTTAAATCGCACTTGGGTTAATAGAGCCAGAAGATCAAACACTAAGAAATAAAAAAATAAATACTTTCTGTTGATTCACAGGTCTCTAGAAAAATGCTATGAGACTGAAGCAAAGGGTGTGTGGTCCCTGATAACCCCCAGCTAACAAAAATCCCCTCAAGAGAAGCAGGTGACGAAGATTGAAAGCAGCCTGAGAAGTTTTTCATTTATGATGAGAGCAGCCTGTCTCATGCTGAGTAAAAAACTAGAGAGACTGATAGTCTGGACTATGGATTTTGAAAACTGAGGTCAGACAGCTCTTTATGTAAAAAGGGGAGTTGTTCTTATTCCTTCTTTATTTTACTACAACTTTTAAGATTATTTCAGGAGTACTAGGATTGTTAGATAAAATACATTCATTCTCTTTTCTAACTAAAAGAATACAAGAGTAGCTAAAGTATTTCTGCCACCACAGTATTGTCACAAAATAAAAAATGTTACTTGTTCAAAAGAAAACAAAATAACACTATAAAAACATTAACTGAAACATAACTCGTCATGGAGCTTTAATAATGCTTGGGTGGCACGCTGTCTGAGAAAAGTGCTGGGTAGGGTTAAAAAACTGTAGGTTCTTGACAAGGACACAGCACATCTCCTCGTTATCAATTTTGTCTTTATCAGTAAATTTTGTAACAGCAAGAGCCTCTATCCAAAATAATGAGGGACTTGAACTTTTGTTTTTTCACCAATATCTGAGCAAGGTATGTTGCAATCTGGGGTTTTTTTGCTGCCTCTGTCACATTATTTCAATGCTAAATTAATCATGCAGGTGACCTTGCTGGTTTTTATTAAGCACAGCAGGCTGTATGAGGTATTGCTGGAAGTGTGACATTGCTCAGCTAGTGGGGTTCTACATCTATATTTTCTAATGTGGTTTTTACTGCCACTTCCAAGTACAAGCTATATTTCTGCTGTCATGCACAGTTTCACTCATTTGCCATGAATTAAAAATAATTAAGCTGTTGAAAGTACAACATAGTAAAATATTCTGTAACTGCTTCTAATCCAAAGAGAGGGAGCTTTTTATAAAATGCTGGTCTGCCTCAACTTTCCATGAGAACAACAATGCTGAATATAGGAGTCACAGTAACCTGGGTAGCTTCCATCCCAAGATACTGAGTGAATGGGTACATCAAAGTGAAATTTGGTAACAAGAGTCTCAAAAAAAATCCAGTCAAGTCTGAAATGGCAGTGCATAACTCCAGTTCACCTACATACCACTACGTGACTCCAGAAAATGGGCAGAAGGCCATCTGGAAACTCCAAACCTGTTGGTCTGATCCCTTAAATTTGCCATAACAGTAAGGAAGTAAGTCAATAAGCCTTTCCAGCTTGCGTTTTGAATTCCTCAATATTTGTGAACATGTAACCTGGAAAGGTAAGGCTACTTCTGTAAAAAGGATCTGGCTTTTAATGCTCATGATTCATCTTGCATAATTATGGTCTTACAAATTTCTGTTACTAAATTTATTTTGGGAAGTGTAACTGTACTCTGCCTCTGAAGCTCCTGAAAAGTTCCCCAGCACTGGATTTACTCTGTTCAGAGATCTAGGGACCCACAGTGGCTCCTCTGACTCAGTGCTAGAAAAGTTTCTGACAGGCACCGGGCCTGAGAGCAAGAATGTGTTGGGGATAGAAATCATTGTGAAACAGTAATTAAAAACACTGCTGTAATGCAGGAGACAGGAGAAAAAACTACTCTTCTAGTTGCATTGATGCATGGAATTAAGCTTGAAAGATTACTTCAACATGCAAAACATGATGCAAACAAGAGCTGAGGCAGTGAAGCTGTAGTCTGATACCGATCGTTTAGTTGTTCCTTTGGCCATCAGACCTTGTTTGTTCATGGACCACATGGCTGTAGTAGGCAGTTAAATGCCTCCCTGACATCCGATCCCTCCAGATCTCGGAAGCTAAGCAGGGTCAGCCCCGGATTTGTACTTGGATCAGAGACCTCCTGGGAAATGCCGGGTGCTGTAGGTTCTAGTCCTGAGGAACTTCACTGGCACTGTCCAAGCTCGCTCGGCCGTGGCAGATGGACCTCAGGACTTAAAGGGTGGGGCCAGTTCTGCGCACGCTGTGCCTCACCTAAAATCCACTGCGCAGGCTGGAAGGGCACACCCACGTGGGGACAGCCCTGCCCAAATCTTCCTTCGCGAAGACCAGCCACACACACATGGCTGTAGTGGAGGCTGCTGGGACCTCCTCTTTCCCTGTGGTTCCATCAGTTCTGCAGATCACAGCATCTGTCAGCCAGGTGCATCAGGCATTCTGATGACAAGAGGGAGAGGGACTACATAGCTCTAGCTAGGAGAATTAACTCTCATTCTGCTTTGCCCTAAGACATGAACAGCATTTCCTAGTCATCACATGTTTAACTCAATGACCCTAGTGTTTTCACCATACTTCTTGAATGTGACAGTTGATTATGGCATCAAAATGACTGAAAATGGAGATTCAGAAGAAATTAAGTCATGTCCCTGTAATAGGTATGCAGAAAGTTATTTTCAAGTTAGACAAAGAAAACATTTTGAAAAGTAGGTTAATTAGCATTTTCAAAGGACTTCTGAAAACTCGAAACTATTGGGCAATGCTGAGCTGCCAATGTGGCCTGACAGCCTGCTTACAGCTTCAGAGGAACATCTGGACAGATGCACGCAGCAGTAAGGATGAACAAAACACAGACTATTTGCCTACTGGTAATAGTTACAGCACTGGACAACTTTAAAATGATGCTGTGGATGCTTCAGACAACATTCATTATTCTCTTGGAGGGGGGAGACATATAAATAGACTGACATGCCTGATATCCTGGTTAGCAGACATTAAACTTTGAAGATCAAAAGCCTTCAGGATATACTGCCGGGGAAGAAAAGACGCTGATCTTGACAGTTCGGTAGGGTGGCATATGGAGGCAGGATGTTGACTCTCTGGATACTACCCTAGCTATCCGGGACCTTAAACCCTTGGACATACATGTTCCCCACTTGCTTACAGGACCTTAACTGTACTACTGTGGCTGGATTCCCCTGAAGCGCAGACAAGTATCGCCTTTCCTCGTCATGAATGGGGAGAACGAGGGGGCAAGGTCTCCAAGTCCAGGGATGAGAGGTGCATCCTGCGCCGGGGGCCAGGTACCGATGGGCAGGCGGCGCGCCGGGAGCCAACACGCCCACGGGCGCTCTCTGTGCACCTCTCGCCACCGGTCCCCGTCCCCTTCCCCTCCCTGCGGGGCGGGCTCGGGCCCCGCCGCAGCCTCCCCCCGCGCTCGCCGGTAGGCGGCACCGCCACCCGCCTTCCTCCGCCTCCTCCTCCTCACCTTCGCCGGGCGCCGCGCCGGTGACCCAGATCTCGGCGGCGGCGGCAGCTCCGTGTCCCTCCCGGCAAGGAAGGACGGCTCGGGACGGCAGCTGCGCTGCGCTGTGCCGCGGGGATGTAGCGGCGCGGAGCGGTGAGTGCGCGGCGGCGGCGGGCCCCGCCGGCGGCCCCGCGGGTCGCTTAGCGACGGGAGGCGGCTCCGGGCATCGTATAGCAGTCTCTTGCGCCGTTGCCCCCCACACCCCACTTCCCCGCCCGGCGATGGGAACGAAGTTTTGCCCCTTTGAATGCGGGACGATTCGTGGGGAGACCTTGCGGCGTGAGGAAATTTGGAGACGCTGAGTGGTTTGCGCATTTGGGGTTTTTTAAGATGATTTAAAAAAAATTTAATTCTTTTTTTTAGCGGCCCCATCCTTTGTAATTGGGCTGGAGGAGGGCGGCGCTGGGCGGCCGCCAGGAGCACGGCTCTGCGGCTACGCAGTGGGCTCCGCGCCCTGCTCTGCCCTGCCCTGCCCCGCAGCCCGCCCTGCGCCGCCCCGCCGGCATGGCTTGCCCCGCCGCACCTGCCCTGGGGTCTGCGCATCTCGGGCACGCCAACGTGTGCACATGATAATGATGACTTTTCTTTTTTTTTTTTCGTGGCGCTCTCGTCTTCCCTGCCTCCCCTTCATCCCCCCGCATGGTCATTGTGTATTGAAGTTACACTTGCTTCCGAGTTTACTCCTGGGTTGGTCTGTAGTCTTTGATGTTTCTCTTTGTCCTCACCGTTTCTGCTTTTCTTACAATTTCCTTTAAAACCGCTTAAAGAGAGTAGCGAAAGTGTATGTCAGAATGGGGGCGGCGGCGGGGGACGGGGCGGGGGGAGACGATGCAGGAGAGGAAAGAACAACACCTTTGTCCCAATTCAATCAACTGAACAGTCAGATCACAACAAGCTGGGTTTCTTGTGACAGAGGCATTTGAAACAAAGGAGCCATTTTAGAAACTAGAAGAAATTTATTTTGTGGCTTGCATGTTTTAGGTTTTCATTCTTTTCTGCTTCCTCTTGCCCCCCCCCCCCCATCCCCCAGTATTCTAATTTATCCTAAAATGAAATAGAATAAATAGCATCGCTAAAATCCTGTATCATCCCTATGCACTACAGCAAGCTTACTGGTTGGCTTCAGTTTCAAACATTTCATTGGGCATTTTTTAAAGAATGTTATTTTGTACTGGTAGATCGATGAATAGTTGGATCAGTTGAGTGTGCTTGTGATAAGAACATCTGTCTCCCCAAGAATAGAACAGCAGAAGACTCATTATGTGGAATAATTTCGTAGGTGTTGCATACTTTTGTCTATTTATCAAAGTGCAAGTGCAGATGAGACTGATTCTTAGGAGAGCCTGCTTTTCTCTGACTGCCTTAAAAACTGTGAGCCACTGCGTTGCCAAACCAAACTGATGGAGTCTAGAAATGTCTTTTGCCTTGTTCAATTATCATAATTTGCATATCATTTTAAGCAGTATTTCAACTACAACTAATGCAAAACTACATTGCTGTAGCAATTGACTTACCAAGAAGGCTAATAGAAGCTCAGAGACAGGAAGCCTGTGATTTTCAGTATTGAAATCATATGACAGCATCAGATGCTATATGTATCACTTTAAACAGAAAACACAGAGAAAATAATTCCAGGAAAGCACCAAACAATGGAAAAAAATGCGCAACAATGCATTTGCTAACTTTCCTGCTGGTTCACTGATATATAGACAGGGCTTTATTAACCATGGGGCAGTATCATATTAGCTGCGCTGACACACGTGAACCCAAGAATTTCCTGAGATCAAACATCCTTCTGTCGCTCTTGACAGGGAATTACAGCCTCATGAGCTAAGCTTTACTTAAGCAGGGAAACTTTAGGGCTGTGTTGTGCTAAGTGACTATTTTGTTATCTATCATCTCACCTGCACAAACAGACTTGCTGCTGGCTGCAGTGATGGAAGCAGTGAAAATGCTGTTGCACAAGTGCTAGTGCATGTAGAGCTCCAGACTGCTGCTAGTATTTAAATAATCTTGTATTTTAAAGCTGTGCAGAGAACTTGTACTTGCAGTTAAACTGCAATCAGCTATAAACTAATTTAAACAGAAATTCTGTTCAGTTCTACAGTCATAGGAACTATACAGAGCCAGACAAGCTTTATTTTTCCCAAGGGGTCTTTTGAAATGTTAATAGAAAATTGCAAGAACAACAAACTTGTGTTGCTTGGAGATTAAATCATGTTGGATTTAATGCCCTTTGGCCCATGAGACTACTTATTTTTTTGTTTTGTTTTTTATGAACATCTGCTCAGCCCTCTTGACTGAAAAACTTATTTGACATTCCTTTGAAATCCTCTTGCTTGGTAATGCAGGGCAAAGGACTGCATGAAATATGTTACTCTCCTTGAATGCAAGCTTTGGGAAGAAGGCATGAAGAGTAAACTCCAGAGCAGGGTTTACTGGAACACTAAGAAGCAAGCCAGGTGGTGAGACACCAATCAGGAAAGAAGGATAAGGCAAACAAAAACAAAATGAAAAATGAGCCTGATGGAAAGATGTGAAGAATGTTTATGGTAGTGCAGGAGTGTGGCTATGGTTCAGGCTAACCATCCTCAGCATCCATCTAACATAATATAACCTCAGCCCCAGAACTGAGCTCGAGTGCTGAGCAGTGCTGTAGTGCAGGATTTGCCAAGCCTGAGCTGGAGGTGGAAATGCTGCTTGTTCCTGCCAGGGAGTGGAAAGGGAAGTCTCCCAGCAGAGGCTGCAGGAGCAGCTTCCTGAGTCACTTCTTAGAATATGTAGGGCTGCATCAGCACCCCTTTTCAAGACAAAGCAAACATTTTGGTGGCAAACTGACCTGTTGGACTTTGCCTTGAGACAAACTATGGATATGTTTACTCTCGTCATTTGGCTTGCATCCAGCTTGAGTGTCTGACACATTCCCTGAAGACCTGCAGTTGCCTTGTGGTGGTTCAGGTCTCAGGGCACACTTGCTACAACTGACTTGAACTCTCCCACTGAAACTAAACCAGGACTTCCACTTTGGGAGCATTCCCATTAAATTATTGAGCCTTGTGTGAAAGACATTGGTTTCTTTAAAGTACCTCTCAGCTGTAGTTGAGTGAGCAGTTCTTGTCCACTTTAGTATAAAACCCATGAAGAGCCCCCACACAAGCTTTGCTATCTTCAAACAGTTTTTTTCTGGGGTGCTGTGTCCTACTTCCCTGAAAAACGTGAGCCAGCACTTCTCAGCTTTCTATTACAGCTGAGAGGCTCTTCAAAAAGATAGTTTCTAGCACTTGCAGTAGGTATAATACCTACTAAATATGAGTGAATAGATAGGAGTGAAACTAAGCAACTGGGCATAATGTTTTTAACATGTAATCTGTGTGCAGATCCTCAAGATGAGCACTACTCCATCCTGGTTTAGGCAGATACAGTCAGACATAAAAAGGAACCTGGGGAATAGGAGAAATACAGAAGGTGCAAAGACTGGAATTGAAAACAATTGACACTTTAAGCAGGTGAAATTGCAACTTGTTAGAGCAGATTTAGGAGGTGCAATATTCTGTGCTCCTCCTGTTTGTTTCTATCTATAGGAAAGCATGCGTACCTGTGAGCTCTCCCCTCTCTGGTAATACTGTACCTTGAATTACTTCACAGCCATTTTTAATCCAGTTGTCCCTGCCTTTTTGTTCTTCAGCTTGCTTTTTTGGTAGTCTTGAAGTACCTGAGAATAAACAGGAGGAACTGTTTTGGGAGCACTTCAGCTGCAACCCAGCATTTAGTCCAAGGGACCAGACTGGAGCTACTCCATCATCTGTATAGGATGTTTTGTTTAAAAACAAACAGCCTTTCCCCAACCTATATAGTTTCAATTTCAAATGCTTGGCAGCAATTTTTTCCTTGACAGAGGCACTTCTGTTAGTCTGAACTCTGCACTGATGTAGCTATATATTTTGCTTTTCCAGGGAAGGATACTTAGATAGAGAGACTAGGGGAGAGGACCAAACCCCAAAAAAATGATTATACAAAGTCTTGTCTCCACAGCACTCTGTATCATCCTGCTAACTCAGTCACAGTTAACTGATGTCTTCTGATGGTGCATAAGAAGGAAAGACAGTTTCTGTAAAGAAGGCTTTTTTAGGACTGTGTACAATTGGCTGTCAGTTTCATAAACATAGGAGTTATTCCTCAGCATATATAGACCATCTGCCATGTACACCCATATGGTACATCTATGTCTGCCACAAGTGAACTGATAAGTTTCCTAGGACCCCAAAATTGTGGTACTGTTGGGTCAGCATACTGAGCAAGTGCTTCTGTGGCTAATTACAGATTGCACTGATAACAAACAGAAGTTTTCCACTTTTTTTTTACTTCTTTCTGTTTTCAGTAGTCTTATTTATATATTTGAAAAATAAAAATAAATCCCTACCTTCTATTGTCTTCCAGGATGACTTTGGTAATGAGATTTGTACATGGTATAGCAATGACTTGTTACTACACTGATAGTACTTGCACAATCACGTGGGTGTGCAGATGATATGAATTGGGCCCCTTAGTACAAATCTGTCCTGTGGCCATGGAAACTGTAGTCCTCCTCCATAGCTCTGGTAGGCAGTTATAAGAGCAAATGTCTTATTCCCTCTCCCACTCTGCTTTCACAAAGCCCTATCCATATCAACATTGACTTGGATGTGTGCCATCAAACAGGTTGTGCCTCTGAAACACTCAGATCAATGCGTTTGTTAATTCTGGGCTTGCTAGGCCTTCATGCTGTCAGTGTTAAAGCAGACTGAGGAGAACAGATGGGTTGAAGGAGGAAAAGAGGAGTTCTTGCTGAACCATGTGAGGAAAGGAAAGGAGTGGGTAAAGGAAGAGGAATGGTGGTGCACCCAGAAGATGATATGGCAAACAGGACATACCAGGAGCTCAAATTAAGAAAAGACCACGCAATCTACTCCCAACTCTTTCATGTGGGACTACAACAATATCTCCAAGGATCTGAGATAGTCATATTCTTTTTTGAACCTCGTTTGTCCTAACCAACGTGTGCTATATTGTTCAGGTTACTATCTCAAGGATGAAGTCAGTTCACATTAATGAACTACTTTGAGTGTATCAGTTGTAAGTGTTCTGGAAACTTGTTTTATTTATTTTCTTTTACAAGTTTTTCTACTCCTTTACATTCATGAGGTAAAGGGTAGGACTTAAAATAAAGTATGCCCACTTGTCTAAGTAGAAGGAGACACTGAAGGAGGAAGACTTTGTTTTGCACTGTATTAAGTGTGTTATGGCAATCCTGTCAATCATCTTGTCCTAGTTTGTATTCCTCTTCGCACCACTTTGTTGGTAATGCTGTTATGGGAAGAGTTTCCTATGGTCTTCATGTCTCTTCTTTTTTTTTTCTTCCCATGTTGTTTTCTCCTCTCTTCCCAGTTTTCTGCTATCAGATCTTTGCAAGCATCCTTTTCTGCTTGAGACTGGGTGCCTAAGAGAAAGTAAATATCTGGTAGGACCAAGCAGGGAGTGACAGAGGGAAAGAAAGCATCACAGCACCTTGCACTTCCTTTGTCACTCCCTTTTTTCCTGCTTGATTGAGAAAGTACATTTTATGCAATTACCACATAGTCCCTGTGCCATGCTTCGAAGTGTGCATCACAGGTCTTGCTCAACAGCTACTACAACTTGATTGACCTTCAGACTGTTCTTTTCACCTTTACCTTTTGCAGACCTTCATCACCTTTTTCTCTTACTTTGTCATGTTAGAGTGGTGGTTATGTTGCTGTATCCCTCCTTTCTATCAATATCTCTGTCACTAAACTCTATCATAGCTTCCTTTCTCCCCTGTTTATAGAAGCAGTACTTGATTTTGATGCTACTTGGAGTTATCTTAAGCTACAGAAGGGTGAAGGGAGTCTTAAAACAGTCACTTTTACAGTTTTTCACAACCTTTGTCAATAGAAACTAAAATTTGGTAAGATACTTGTGAGTCTCCCATGTTGAAGAGTCAGGTGGTAGCTGCTGGTACATAGGCCTGTCTGAGCAATAGATTTGGGAAGATGCCCTAAAGTGATGTGGGTTTTTTTAACATTTTACCATTCAAAACTTTTCTTTGAAGAAGGGCTTAAACCTGTTTCAACCAAAGCATGGAGTTTGCAACATATATTGGAGAAACTTAAGAAAATTTTCTGTTTTCCCTGATAAAATAGATTATTTGTTCCACTTCTCCTAGCCCCAGGCATAGGTAAAACCAGAGCAACCCACCCTGCATGTTTCCTTGTGGGCAGCAAATGCAGAACCAGAGCTTCCAGCAAGGTCATGTACTTGGAGTTGTCCTGATTTCTTGGCTCCTGGGATACAGAACATCTCCCTGAGCAGCAAACAGGAGACAAAATAGTAGGCCATGAAGTTTGCAAAAAAAATGGGATTTTAGGTCCTTTTGTCCTCTGATTAAGTATGTTGCCCATTTATTGCAGTCCCTCTGCAGACTGCAGGACTCCAGGCAGGTAACAGCTGTTGCATAACACTTGCTGTAGGATACTTGTGGTTTCACAAATGTGGTGCTTCATGATGTCATGTAACTGGCTTGCTGGATGGGAGATTGTCACTCTTGCATCCTGTCTTAGGGAACAGTGTGTCTGTAAAAACCCAGAAGGAAATGCAGAAACTCTCATGTACCCTACTTGCCCTACTCTTGCATGTCTGTCTCTGAGCTTTGTGGAAAAGTTGTCACTCCCATGCCAAATTAATTTGATGCAATGGTGAGAAAATGGCACCACATGGAGCAATTTTCTGTTAGATCAGTATGAATTCTGTCTGATCTTCATTGGGTTCCTGGTTAAATACATTGCTTTATGCTCCTTTATTGTGAAAGCTGAGTTTGGCTTTTGGCCTGAACCTCTGGTGTCCTTGTCTTAACTTCATTTTCTGGGGGGAGATGGGGTGTCTGTTAACAAACTAAATTTCAAAGTCCTTAGTTTTACATGCTTTCAGGCTGATGCTTGGTGTGAGGTTGTATTAATCTGATGACTGAGTTCACTCTGCTTGGTCCAGGCAAATATAATAGTAGTCGGAAAGGTAGTGGAAAGGATAGAGAAAGCATCTCTGGTGTAATTCTATTGACATTGCAGATCTATATGGGACCCATTTGATAGGATGATGTTCCTTCCCCGCAAACTACTTCTGTTAGAAATTGGTGAGGCTCTAAAGCAAATCAAGACTTCAGTTAATTTTGGGAGCAAGGGAATACATCCTCTTTACCTTTTAATTTGTACCATCCACTCATCTCCAGGCAATGAGGAGGAAACCAAGAAGGGAAGGCAAAAGCACATCGGTCATTCACTGTTGGATATAGTAATTTGGGGTTTTTTTTCATTAAGCTTCTGCAGTAATTAGCCTGGGAGCTAACCAGGCACCATCTTTGGATTTTATGCATCTAGTCTTGTAGGATTTATTCTCAACTTGAAATGTTGCTATGAAGTGTGACGTTTTATTTAGAGCAGACTTCCTTGCAGTTCAAACTGTTGTACATTGTGTCTGGAAACACAGCAAGTAGGCCAGAAACATTGCACAGCAAACCACATAGGCACATATGGTCCACCCAGATGATGCTGCAGTTCTCTTGGGTGAACACAGTGGTCAAGTGAAAGTTCATAAGAAGTGACTAAAAATTATGCCTTTTTATAATGTATGAAGGAGTGGGGCAGAGGAAGTTGCTGTGGGTTGAAGCCTGTTTTCAAGCATGACACTTCATTTTTAACTAATTTGTCATCTACTCAGTTCTCTTCTGAATAAAATACACTTTCCTCAATGTGTAAGGTGAGCTTGTAAAGGATTGAAACACTACAGACAGAGACAACACCTGGATACTTTAATTCTATTGAATTTAGGCATCTGATTACATTTCTAGAAGTTACAGTATCCTAGGGTGTGGAAAACTTCCTCTGTTTTTTAACTTTGTATTTATTATTAGAAATAGAATGTACCCAACGAACTTCGCTGGTAACCTGAAGTGACTTGATACAGTTTTGTCCTCCACATCTTTCAATATTATAATAGAGCAGAGATAGTAGAAATTGGTATTAGAATTAGAAATCGGTAATTAGAATATAGTATTGCCATAGTTCTGCATGCAAAGTGTGTCAGTATGCCTGAACATCTCCTTTGTTGAATTTCTGGGATATAGTTTGCTTTGAGCAATCAGGTAGAGAGCCATAGCTTTTTTCTTTTAATGGGCAGAGATCAGCAGTGAAAGGTGGAGATGCTTCTACAATGCTGAGTTTTGATTTGATGTTATCTTCATCAAATTGTAGGTTGTCACTGAGCAAAAATCTGCAGAGGAATTGCAGTGTGTAGGCTGAATTGGGTGTTGCTAACAGTAACTTGACATGTGAGACTTGGTAAGTTTTCTTGAACACAAATGCAATCCTATGTGACTGTCTCTTATAGGTATTGTAAGACCCTCTTGATCCTTCCTTGTCATATATCGGTGATGCTGTTTACCACTTTAAAGAGGAGGTAACGGTGCTAAGTAAGAACTACAAAATTGGAGACTTTCAAAGCACTTTTCTGTAGCTTGAGAGAAGTGGTAGTTTTGTGCTCTCTCAACTCCCAACTCTGCTTTTAAGCTTTTAATCACGACTTTTTTATTGCTTAATTGTGTTGTATGTGCTCATGCTCACAGGACTAAAATTCCATAAATTTTACTTCACATCTAGCTTTTCCTTCACTCTCCTAGTGAAATACAGAAATAAAAAATGTCAACCTGTAATGGAGATCAGGAGGGGAAAATAATTTGTTATCTATGACAATGCAAGTGAAGTCAAGTCTTACTTATTAATGTCATCATTCAAGTGTAACATTCTGTACCAAGACTTTCTTCTGAAGAAGGCTTGACATTGAATACCGCCTCATCCTAGGCACATGGAAATGAAAATACCCTTCTGCATTGAGATGAGAAACTCAGCTCACACAAAGCAAGCATCCACTGTTGATCGCTGAGGTGAGTCCTGCCAGTAGCTGCATCCACTGGTGTCAGGCAAAGACACTTCTGAGCCAACACAAAGTACTTTTGAATTCCATGGAACTGCAGTTTGAGGTGACCTGTTCTTGGTAGCCTCTTTGGCAGTAGAGCCACTTCCCAGGATATGTTTTGAGTTGGATAAATCTGAGCAGAGTTCTTGATGTAACATTCAAAGACCTATAAATGACTATGCTGCAATTGAGATGGTTAAAGTTCCTCTGTTTTGACTAGGTATTTTAATACACTTGAAGTGACTTTCATGCACCTTTGGGCATGAATGCAAGCTGGAAGATGCAGATAGGTGTGGCCTATTGCATGGATAGCCTGATAAACAATACTTGCTGAGAATTAGAATGGCTTACCAAAGTGGAATCCTAGAGTTGCGGTTTTATTTGTATTTGGGGTGGGTTTGTGTGACATTAATACTGGCAGAACTCTTGTAGACTCTCATTCTTGGGTTGTACAGCCCCTGTAATGATTTGTTTATTGTCTAATTGCATGGTGGAGGCTTTTGAGTGGGAATAGTGGAGAGAAATTAGATAGAGGGAATGATTTCGTTTCATCCTAAAGCTAAGCTTGTTTCTTGGGAAACACTGCAAAGTATATAGGAATTTAGTGAGAAGTTGGTAGGCCTTAAACTGATAAAAGAGTAGGGACTTGGGTAACCTGTCTGTTGTATCACTATAGCACTAAAGTCTCAGGAGTACTTCCATATAACTCAGTTTACTGTCTGAGTTCTCCCCATAAGAGTGACTTTAGGGGGAGCAGAGAATCAAAGGCTGGAAGGGACCTTGGAGTATCTGCTGTCACAGAAGTGTCAGCTCTGAGGTCAGGTTTCTCAGGGCTTTGTTCAGCTGGGGCTTGAAACCTCAAATTAAAAAAAAAAAAAAAAGAAAAGAAAAAGAAAAGAAAAGAAAGAATAGAGACTGTACAGCCTGAGGAACTTGTGCCACTGCCTGACTGTCCTATTCAGGAAAACATTTTGCCTTGTATCCCAGCTAAACCTTTGTGTTTAAATTTCTTCCTGTTGTTTCTCACCTTCCTGCCCTGCACTGCTGTAAAGAGTCCAAGACTTCTCAATGATATCCCCATAGGCACTGGAGGTGCTGTTCCTCCAAAGCTGTCTCTGCCTGGGGCTGAGCAAGGCTATCTCCCCCACCTGCTTCCCCATCATCTCAGTGGCTTCTGTTTAACTGTTTTCAGATTTGTGGTGTCTTTTGTGTATTGCTGGAGCCGAAAACTAGACAGTGTCTAAATATGGCCCAGAGTGCTGAGTAAAGGAAGATAATCTCTTCCTTCAATCTGCTTACTAGCTTTGCTTGTGTTCATGCAGCCCAGAGTGCTGTTGTCTGTCTTTGCATACCGCTGGCTTGCTGCCAGCTTGCTCCAGGACCTCAAGGGGCATTTCATAATGTGTATCAGCTATTCTTCCCTTTTTTAATTCTAGTTATCCCACATTGGTGTTCAAGATACAGAAGCACTAATATTTGATTCAGCAAAATAAAGAAAGGAATATACAGAGGCAAAACTCTTCTGGTGACATAAGGCTCAAGCCTATTGTCCTTCACAGATAAATACATGCAGGTTTTTGAGGTGATGAGAGGTAGGTGACAACCCAGGATACTACTGGAAGGAGAAGTTACAACCTGAAATCAACAGCATGATGGTGGCATTCAGAAGAACATACTTTGAAATCATAACAAAAATAAATTACTGGACTTTGGGGGTTTTTGGTAATCTAATGATCCAGATAAATAAAGTTCTATATTCAGCCTGCTCATATTAATGGTTCCCATGTTTTTTCTCCTCAGCACAGATACTCTTTCTTTGTAATTGGAATCTAGCTCTTCTGAAAGTGTTTGCAATATGCCAGGTGATTCATTAGCTTGCAGAACAAATATTGGGTTTATATCTCACTCTGAAAATATGATGGTTTATATTAAATAACAAAACTTTTCCCCTTAGCTGAGTCTGCAGTTTTTTTGAAGACAAACAAAACAAACAGTGAGCTTCAGATAAAGAGGTGACTTTTAAGGCTTACTCGTGATTTCTTTCAGCCTCCAGCAACTGTTAACCTTTCAGATTGATGCATGTTTTGCTATACTACTAAAAAGATCATAGAGTCACAAGAAATTAAAATAGTTGATGTTTATTTAAAGAGAGCTTCATCTGTATTTTGAGACAGATCTTATGATAGTTTTGGTGTTGTATGTGATTATAGTAGTACTGCTTCTCTTCTAAATAAAGCTATGGTTAGTTTTAGGAGGGGAAACTGCTGCCTAGTTTAAAATAAACTGAATAAAATAATTGGCAGTGAATGGGTATGTGGGTGTGATGTTGGAGGGGAGGAGGAAGCTGCTTTGTGGAAGTGGTGTGGTACAGGATGAAATCCAGCAAGCTGAGAACTTGAGTGTATGGGAGGTCCAGACTATGTCCTTGCTCAGTCATTCTCAGTCTAGAGCCTTACAACATGGAGGAGTCTCTTCATGCCAAAGAACAAACTTCAGACATTGAGTCAAGAGGTTTTCTGCAGTGATTCTATGTTGTTGGTGCAAGCTACTTCCACAGAGTTAATAGAAGATAGCTGAGAAAGTTGCACCTACTTGTCTTTAGACTTAGTTCAGCTGCATGACTTAAAATCAGATAAAGCTGAAAAACTGACTACAAAAAAGAGAAGTGTCTTGCAGGTTCCTTATGAGAAAATATGTGCATGACATGCAGCTGGAATATTTTCTTAAGTTCTAAAAAAACAGAGCTACAAGGTCAAGTGAGTAAAGCCATGTAAAAGTTCAAACTTGGTTTGAGTGGCAAGTGGATGCTGTGGCGAACCAGCTGCTCCCTACTGGGCACCTGCTGGCTCTGGGAGTCCTCCTGAGAGTTTGGCACTTTCTGACAAAAATGATATTTCAGAAGTGCATGAAGTTGCATTTTCAGTAACTTGTATTTCAGTCTGCCCAAATCCATAACTGCTGCCAAATTCTCAACTAGTGTTTAATTGCTGTGTCCTTTCTTTCAACAGCTCTAAACCACTTATTAATCAGATTGTTTGTCACTTTTTTCATATGTGTCTTCCTTTTCTACAAGTGGACTTTGAAAGCCTTCCTGATCTGCACACATGCAGCTTGCTGAGAAGCTCTTCTCTAAGGAAAACAGGAGGCTGAAGTCAAGTCCTTATCCCTGACAAAAAATGTGGTGGGGGAGAGTGTTACTTTTGTTTAGTTTGATTTGGTTTTGTTGGGGTTTTTTTCCTAAGTATGCCTAATACAATTGACTTTTTGAGTAAACTGCAGTGTTGATTGAACACGTTAACCTAGGCTATAGCTAGTCTTTTTATTCACTGAGATGCTGTGACAATTTTACTGGAAGTAAGGTTTGACTAACAAGAAATCTTTTACATTTTGAGATAAAGAGATTGGCAGAAAGTAGGTCTGGTGGCTCTATGGATTTATGAATATTTGAACTTACTCAGCTGTAAATTGTGGTAACAATCTTTCTAGAGCTTA
The DNA here is from genome assembly GCF_047495875.1 of Pithys albifrons albifrons. Lineage (NCBI taxonomy): Eukaryota > Metazoa > Chordata > Aves > Passeriformes > Thamnophilidae > Pithys > Pithys albifrons. The sequence goes on along the minus strand of NC_092458.1, from coordinate 71,369,177 downwards.
GACACTGTTTTCTTCACAGAAAATCTTTACTGAACTCCTCTAGAGGATACTTAGGGAGATAAATGGAAATAGGGAATGCTGCCCTTCAGTACTGCTTGTTTGAAGATGACCTGTAAATTCTCACCTTCTGATTTGGTTTCCTAGTCTAGCCTGGATGTAAATAGCTTAATGCCACATATATGTGTGTGTCCACAAAAGTGAATTGTTTCAAGAATCACAAGCATGGCACTGATTTCTGTCTCTGTGCTTAGCAGATGACAGCATTTAAAAAGCCTCTCTGCCACACATAAAAAGTAAACCTTTTACCTTATGAACCAAGACAGCAGCCTAGATTCTCTGTATGTTTGTTGGAGCTGGAAGTCTTGGCTCTAGGTCTTAAAGCCTCTTGTTAACAGAGTCAGGTGGAATTTGATTGCTTTGTGCCCCAATGGGGGAAACCACTTTTGAGTCCTGTGGACTTGATTATTAGCTGGGCCTGTGCTGTAGGGAACTGGCTGTTGAACTTGCAGAGTGAACTGTTCCTCTCCAAGCTGGAAGGCTTTGGCATGGACTTTGTGGCATCAGGACTTCAGCTGTAAAGTTTTTTTCACAGGACTTCCTCGCACACATTTTAATTCAAAGAGAGAGAGGAAGAAAAATTGCTCATATAATTCCCAGGCTGTGCTTTTAAAGAGGTCCAAAATTGGCACTTTTAACCATTTGTCATGCGTGTTTTGTCACTTAGTTTTGTTTTTTCTTTGCAATCAATAACCTTCCTCTAACTTTCTGAGAAGAAGACAGGGGTGTGTGAACAGTTACATTAGGGTTAACTTTGGGTTGACTTAAAATACAGTTTTTGAAACTGCCTAATTTTTAATGAGCATTCAAAACAAATTTTTAATTTGCTGTACCTGGTAACTGTTCTTGAAGGGAGAGAGTATCACACTTGGATGAGCCAGTTCTGGAGTTCAAGCAAGTTGAACTTCTTTTCCCTTCTTTTCCCTTTAAAACAGTAGTAAAGCAGCATAATTTCCAGCAAGTACCTTGATCAGAATCAGGAGAGAGCTGACCTCAGAGGCTGAGGCCAGCACACACTTTTGGAGGGGGTTGATTTGACAGCTCCTGGCACTTCTGGCGTATTCTTTACACTGATGCCCTTATGGGTGAAATTTTGTGATGGAGCTTCCTTTGTTCAAGTTGATGCTAAAACGCTGAGACTCAGCTGTGAGAATCTTTCACAAACTGTATCTTTTAAACAGCAAATTATTAGACTGGAGAAGGGGAGCAGGTTACATTCCCTCCAGTTTTTGCGCATCTCCTGTGTTCCCTGTGCTTGCTGCCATAGAAGACCTATCAAAAGCTGTAGCAGGAAGTGTTAGGAGCCTGCCTACTGTGTTCACTAATGAATCAGAGTTTGATGTTAGCATCTCTCTGCCCTTGCAAGCAGGTGTCACTGCAGCCAGCACCAATTACAGCTGTATTCAGGGGACAGCAACATGATTCAGCCAGTCAAAAACAATATAAATGAATGAAGCTTTCACAGTTCAGGGATTATATATTTTTAGCAAGCTGTATGTGATGTAATCCAACAAGATAGCTGCATTTTCTGAACTTAAGTATTTGTTCAGTTCCTGTTAGCAGGCAATAACAGAATGTGAAACTTGCAAGTCGCAAAGGGGAAAGAATATGAGAACAAGGTAGGGCAAGAAGATTTTTATCCCATCAGGGCTGGTAGGTTGTGCAGAAGAAAATATGTTGAAGGTTCTCTAGATTTATAGCTTCATTACAAAAGAGGTCAAATTTCTTAAGGCCTTCAGTACTTTTCATCATGCTGTATGCAATGGTAATGGAAAATGTGTTGCTAAATGATTTCTTAACAGCACAGCTTTTATTCAGGCCTTTGTGTGTGGTTTGTACTAGTACAGATCTTCAAAATATGGTCTTGGATTAAGCTGTCCCAATAGCAGACATGTATAGCAGTGCCCCATTTTCTGGCAAGTACAGCAAGTAAAAATGTTTTATTACCTTTTACAGGATATGAAGTACAGTAATCTGAGAAGTCTTCATCTTTTAGTCAAATATCACTCGAATGTGAATACTTCATTTTAGAAACCTGAAGTAAAGAGGTGGTGACTGGGGAGAGTCTGCAGTGCGCAGGCAGGGTTATAGGGTTATATTTATGATGTTTCTTCATGAGTTCTTCCCATTCTTATCCTCTGCTTGAACTAACTGATAATCATAATGAATATTATGTAGGACACCAGATCTCAGAACCAATGGGCAACCTAGTCAACTCTATTTTAAGACCTTGTATGTATAATTTAATATAATTGGTCACCAGGAAAATTGATTACCTGATATCTCCTATAGTGAATTAAATTGGGATCCAGTAGTAGCTCTTTGCTTACATTCTACTTTTACCCAGGGTCTCCAAGCACTGTTGGAAATTCTGGCAGAGGACTTTTAACAGCAGAGTGAACTGAGTGTCTCTTGAAACTGCCACTTGGAAACTGCTGTGAACCAGACAGGTATTTGAAGAACACAAGAAGTGTTTGAAATTGGATATTTCTTTAAGCTTTCTCCCTTATTTCTGTATTCTTACTCAAGTTTTTTTACTTCTCTGAAAGGAGACATGGGTGATATAGTCTGGTCAAAGTATGTTCAGTCTGAAGTGTGAACAAATCATGAATTTTCATTTTGTTTTTATTGACATGAGACTTTTTTAACATCTTTGCCATAGATGTTTGTTTCAAGAGCAATTTAGACATCTGAAGTATCACTTTTTTTTTCCTATTAGTAGATAAGTCTCTATTCTATTTCTACAGCACCAATATCACCTGAAGAAGGCAAGACACCATCAGTGACCAATAGATTACGGCTCTAGCAACACAAACCAAACCATCACCATGAAACACTTCCTGAGGTAATTCTATATTTTTTCAAAAGTGTTAAATTATTCTGATTACTTTTATGCTGCAGTGAGTGAAGTGTTTTTGCTGTTACAAGTATTACAGAAGGTGTAAAAGCTATTTTAATTTACTTATCCTTTCTAGTTCTTTATAGAGGAAAAGGATGTGTGAAATGTCTTGTGGAATTGGAGCAGTGATGTATCAAATCAGTAGTGTCTGACATGTCAGGGGAAAATGGGAGAATAGTAATGTAGAACAGTGCTGGGGAAATGGTGGGGGGGTTTTCCTGTCTTGTCTGCTGTTTGGATTTTTGGAGTGTTATTTGTGAAAGCAGAGAAGGGGAGATGCTTGGTGAAGATGTGCAAGTGTTTTTGAAGCTGATCATGCTCAGGTTGGGGGAGAAGTGTCAGTTACTTGCTCCTATATATGATTTGCAGTTGTTTCTCTATAAACTGGGGATAGGATGTAGGGCTTGCAGACAACAGCTTTAAGTGCAAATAGCACACGTTGTCTTTGTTCTGTAGTCAGTGGAGAGAGTTGAGCACTTCTCAAAATTTTTATAGATCAAGAGCTTACTTTGTGTATTAACCAAAGAAATCATATTCTGTCTGGATAAGAGAAGCCTTTTCAAGAGAGCTAAAACATATGCTTCTGTATAGAGTATCTGTCACTATATTTTTCTCCCTTTTTAGACTGTTTATGGCAAAGATCTTATACACTATGAATATCAGCATCATTGCCTCTAGGCTGATCATCTGTAATGATACTGCTGCCAAGCTAGTCTTGGCTTAAGCATTTCTGTGGAGTGTTTGGGTCAGCTTCCTCAGGTATCTTGAGTCAGCTGTGAAAGGACTCTGTAAATAGGACACACACAGGCCAAAAGTATAAAGCAAATATTTGTTTGCTAACAAGTCTTCTATCATCTCCATTGGTACTGGTCCAGTGAGCTGATAGCTCACTACTAACCTGACTAACATCTCTGTGGTGCTTTTTCCCTTTACAATTTAATATCATCTCATATTGGAACCTTCCTTCTGGGATCCTGCTAATCATTTCCATTTCAACAGTCCTGCCTCTATAATTTTTATGTTTCTTTCTCTGTACAGACTTATTCAGTAGCCTGACCCAAGGTCACAGATTGGTGCCAGAAGGGATTTGGGTCATTAGTCTGCATAAAGTGGACTCTACCATCCTGTGAGTGGGGTGGCAGCCTCTCTCTGGGGATGCAGAGACTGTTACAGTTTCCCCCCCATAGCGATCTGATATTTTATGAGTGTAAAGTTATTTTGCTCCCTCCTGATGGAGATGCTGAGCTGCTGACAACTTCTAAGCTGCCAGCTCTTCTCCTGATAAACTGCCTGTTCTACTCACCTTTGGCTTTCCTGACCCCCTGGTGATTTTTCCATGTTGGAGAAAGTGTGCTGTTTTGAATATGTGGGTTCCTGAGGCTGTCTTGAATAAACTGCCTCCTACTTTTCTTTTATGGTATTTCTGAAGTCAGTGAATCATAAAAGGAAGTCTTGATGGTGTTAGATTCTCTTAAGTAGTCCAAGGAGATCTTCTGACAAATGATTGCTTATCTGAATAGCACAGCCTAGAGCTTTGTTACAGAAAGTCTTGTATTCCAAATGCTGAACAGAAAGTTGGATTAAAGAATAGGAAAGGGGACAATGCAAAGCAACTAAAATAGGAAAACACTGTTGAAATAGGAAAGCTATTTGTTTACTTCCAAGCATCTGGATTTTCTTATATTATTTTAATCCTTTGACATGAACTGATAAGAGTATTCTCCTCCTCATGATTTGTTAACATAGAAGAAAAACAGATTAAAGAGTAAACTGGGGTCATTCTCGAAAAGCCCTTACGGGGATAGTGAGTTCTGTTACATGTGTTGCAACCTGTGGTTGCAGATTTGTGTGATGAAGAGTAAGGCAGTGAAGGGTGAAGCTGCAGGGACATATATATGTGAGTCAAGGATATTAAGCCTTCCAGCTTGGAAATCAACCGGAAAATAAATAAGTTAATATATATCCTGTGTCCCCTGATGTTTGTCCATTACTACTAACAGCAGCTGTTTAGGAGCTTAAAGCATCCTTCGCTGCTTGTGAAGATTAAATGCAGAGCTGAATGGGCTGTGCTGATGGCAGAGACTGCTCAGTGGCACAGTGTTTTTCTTGTTGCACAACATGAAGTAGACACTGGACTAGTTGATGCTGATGACATAGATTATCTCTGTGTTTAAAACCAATGAGTTTAGTTAAGTCTGCACAAACTGCAAGTCATCTGGTTGATTGCAACATGGAAAATTCAGTAAAACAGATGGAGAGAAGAATAGGGCTTTCATCTGTGAAGTTAAGATAACCTCAACTTTGTTTTCTAAGTAGTGGCAGTACTTCACCTGTAGCAACTTCATGCAGCAGATGTTCACCTGGAGACCCAAGAAGAACTTTGAACAGTGGCTTTCAAATCCAGCTTGTTGTAAGAGAGAACTCTCACCCGTGTGCAGACTTGCCACTCAGCTCTTTGTTAGGTTTGCGTGCTGGTAACGCAATGTAGTCTCTGTTTTCACTGGAGTTAGTCTTCTAAAAAAACCACTACAGATATGAATACAGAAAATGAATAATTAGTGTGCATGCTGCTTTTACTGTGCCTGCTACTCATCTGTTGGACCATTAACTTGACTTTTTATATTCAGCTTGACATCCCCTGTCTCTCTTTTGACAATCTGTTTTGTGTTTAATATTAGTGAATTATCTCTTCCCCCCCCCCCCCCCCGGAACCTTCCATTTAAGAAGCCTTGTTTAGTCTTCTACCATTCTGTGTTTAGTGAGAGTGAAAGACAACTTTGGAAATCATCAGGCCTTATTCCATTGCTCAAAGCAGAGTCAGCTATAGTGAGTTGCTCAGGGATGCATCCAGTCACATTTTGAGCATCTCCAAGGGTGAAAATTCAGCAGCCTCTCAGAAAAACCTCTTCCATTTCTTTAGAATCATAGAATTCTTTATATGTCTTATGATCAATTTATTTAAAAATATTAGAAATGCCTCTCCCCAAATTAACATGCAAATGAGACTACATGCCAAAGTCAAAAGTAAGGATTTTTATTTAACAGTAAATGTGAGGTACAGAGAGATAGAAAGAAATAGGAAGAAGAGAGAGGCAGGGGAGAGAGAGTGACAGAGACAGATTAATTAGAAAAAAGTATCACCACTCTGGATTCTAACAGCATCCCATTGATCCTCCTCTTGTGGTCCTGTTGGTGGTGAGAGTCACAATCTCGTCAAAGTGATGGTTGCAATCTGAATCTGTCAAGGGAAGCCCATGGTGGTGAGAGAAAAAGCCCCGTGTGGTGGTGGAAGAAGCTCAGATGTGGTAAGGGTAGAAACCCAAATGTGGATAGGGAAGAAGCCAGGGCTGGTAAGGGAAGTTCTCTGTATTTATTATGCCAAGTCTAGGTAGAAGCACCCAGTACCTCCACTGGGGCAAGAAGTTTTATACACGATGATGTAAAACTGGACCATGGGACATTTCATGAGTCTTTAACACCTTCTAAATCTTTAGAACTGCCTGTTACATCAGCGTTGTCTAGTCCATTATGGCCCATCAGCAGCGATGAAAATCTTAAGGCTACGTGCTAATTGTTTCAGTAGTTCCCTGAGAAGAATTGTCATAGCTAAGTCATTTGCATAAGGACAAGGAAACACGATCCTGCCTTGCAGGATTTGTCTCTCCTTATCTTGTTCAACACCCAGCTTGTATCCTGAGGTGTCAGGTGTGCTCACCTTCAGCGCCTAGGCAGTTACTCTGTGCATTGTCAGCTTGCATCTTGATTTTCTGAGTCAGCAGCATTCCAGTCTCTCACACTTGTGGATACGTTCTTCTCCTGGGATAACTGAACAATAGTACCACGTTTATCTTATCTCAGGCTCCTGAGATACGAGTCCTTATTAGTAGGCGTATTCAGCGAGGGCTGGGCTTTGGTGAGTTCTTTCCACAGTTTGCTACGGTGAACGGGAGTCTTTCAGTGATTGTAACAGTGTTTAAGCCATTAACCAGTTTCAGTCTCACAACATTGGAAAATACTGTTAAGATCATTCAACCCAACCATGCTGGCCACACTACTGCTGATACAGGCCGGGATGCCATTCACCCTCTCAGGCACCTGGGCTTACTGCTGGCTCATGTTCAGCCACTGTTGACCAGCACCCCCAGATCCTTTTCCACAAGCCGCTCTTCCACCAGCCTGTAGCACTGCAAGGGCTCATTGTGACCCAAGTGCAGTACCTGGCACTTGGACTTGTTGAATCTCATACAATTGGCATAAGCCCATTGATCCAACCTGTCCAGATCCCTCTACAGAGCCTTCCTACCCTCTAGCAGATCAACACTCCCACCCAGGTTGGCTGGAGAAAGAGAGGCTCTTATTAAACAGACAGCCTAGTAATTGGAATAACTCTAAATCCCTAAATTTAGAATCTTATGCTGGTATATATACTTCAAGGCAATGTCCAAATGAAAATGACTGATTCAGGTTTCTTTTCTTTTTCAGCTTGCTCTGATATTAATTATTTCTAAAGTCGAAAATATTACTTATGAAATAGTAAAACTGTTTCTAAGTTAAATACTTAATCTTTCAGTGCTTTTTTTTTATAAAGGCATTTTGAGGAGTCTGTCAGTGACACTTCCACTTTAATTCATCTTAAACATCTGAAATAATAACTTGGAGAACCAACTGTAGCAGACATTTAGGGTTTTTTCAGTAAAACCTGGAAAACTTGACACCTTCTCTTGATCTACTGCAAAACAGTCTGTAAGCACTAGCAGATTTTAGGCATAAGCTCTCTTACTGGAGTCATATCAGATGAAATGAAAATCAAATCAGCAAACAACAATAGCAGTGAAAGTGTGGAAAGCTGCTGCTAAAACTATTCTTATGTTTTCCTTGGTTGCCACAGTGACTTGCTTTTATGTCTAAGTTAGGAGATATGGTGGATTTCAGTTGTCAAATCTGCAAAGGCACAGAATGAAGACAATTTGTTGTGTTTTAAAGGAGGTAATAGTGGTGATTGGTGTATTACTTCTTGGTTGGCCTTGTATATACACTGTGAGTTATGCACATAAGTGAAAAATAGTCAAGTTAATGAGCTCCTAACAGGGTAGCATCACTTGCTTGCTCACTTATTTGGACACCTTATCGGCCATAACTAGTGTGTCCTTGACTTCTCAAACTGTAATCAGAATTTTCAGACAGGAAATACTGATGTGTAACGCACTCTTTTCTGAGCTGAGTATGTCCTTGAGGAAAAACAGTTGTGTTAGAATCTTTACTACCCATATGACCTAAAACACAGCACACAGGAAAGAAAATGATGTGTAAGTAGATTCAGTGACTTTTTTCCCCCTTCTTTTAAACTAGTGGGTTTGGTGTTTGTTTTTTTGTTGTTGTTGGTTTGGGGGGGTTGCTTGCTTCCCTCCCAGTTTTAAGCTCAGTAACTAGCACTGAGTAACTAGTTGAGGTTTTCATTTTACCCAAAGCATTTGTTTGTTACTAGCTCGGAAAACACTAAGGTCCTGAAATTACTGGAGGAAGGAATAAGTACCTTCTATTTGATTAGTTTCAAAAGTGTCACACAGTAATTAATTCCTACTTCCTTTCAGAAGGTACTGCATGTTGCATTTTATATACATCTCACTATTTAGGAGAACAGATCACACAGGAAGGAGCTTCACAGAAATATTAGGTAACTTTGGAAACTCTTGCTCAATTTTGCTTCTGCCAGTTTATCATGGAGAAGGCCAGTCACCTTTAAATACAAAGGCAGATTTCATGGAAGTGTGATGTCATAATATCATTGGAGAGAATGTAAATTCTAATAGCCATCACGTGTGCCATTCCCATCACACTGACCCAACATCAGCTGGATTAGTCAAGGGCAAACATTGAGAACCCCTTGTTGAGAACCACTTGTGTCCTTTCCTTTGCAGTGTTAGGGTGTGAAACCACATGCTCAGTGCTCACTGCTTCTTGCTGCCACATACTTTCTTTCTGCAGACAGCAGCACATGCTGTACAGAACAGAAGCACTGTGGCTGTAGCATCAGTACTCTTACTTTGTGTTCATCCCTGACTTCATCCATTTCCTTGTGGAAGAGAGCTCTCCAGAATCTCTGCTGAGCCCCATCTTTCTTTTACTTGAATAAATGTTCATACAAACTGTTGAAATAGAAGTATCAACACAAATATGCAGGTCTATAAGACTGCTAATAATACAGGAGGGGGTGATCCCGTGGTGTAAAGGAGAGCAGACTGGACTCTTGAATCCCAAGGACCTGAGTTCGAGTCTCAGTGGGAACCATCCCCTGGCAGTTTAATGCCTCCCTGCCATCCCATCCCGTCACATCTCGGATGCTCAGCAGCGTCAGCTCCGGTTAGTACCAGGTGCTGTGACAGTCCCAAGGACTTCACTGTCACTGTCCAAGCTCGCTCGGCTGTGGCAGATGGACCTCAGGACTGAAACGGTGAGGCCAGTTCTGCGCATGCTGTGCCTCACCTTAAAAAATCCACTGCGCAGGCTGGAAGGGCACACCCACGTGGGGAGAGTCCTGCCCAAATCTGCGTTCGTGAAGTCTGGCCATACTATACTAATACAGGAGGAGAAGGAGCTTATACTGAAATGGGAAAGAGTAGAGTGCAAGTCTCTGAGGAATGCCTTAATTTCTATAATATTTATCTTCTTAGACCTTACCTCAGGATCTGAAATAATGCTGTACATGACCACACAAATGATTTTGTGTGCTGTAAGGGCAAGCAGGGGGAAAAACATCCCCCAAAACACAATAAACAGAAACCATAGAAGAGATTGAATGGAGACGAATTTTGGAATTGGACACTAAAACAAACCAGAAGTTAAGGCCACTGTGCCATAGTCAAACACATGGCTCATCCTGTGCTTCTGTGGGGGTTCTTGTTCATGTTACAATATGTTTTGTTTTATAGCTGCCAGTGTCTTTAACTTTGCACGAACTGAAGTGCATAGTGGCTAACATAACACTTGTCTTACGTAACCACTAGTGTGTTTTTATTACAGGATTTCTGCAAGCAAGAGTTCCCTTTTATAAAGATCTTGTGTTACTTTTTATGCTTTTCATGTTACAAATGGAAGATTTCAACTAGTGTAAGCTTGAGATGGATGAGTAATAGAAAATTGAAGGTACCCACAAAGGCTAACTTTCTTCTAGTCAAAACTAGCATGTGTTTGTTTTATTAGTAATAGCTAAGCATATTTTAGTGAATCACAGATGTAGTGTTTGTGTGCTGTAGTGTCATGCTTTTAGTAGATGCAGTTTTGTTAATATTTGTGCAAACCACAGTCAAAGCAGAACTTCAGTGGAGAAAGTGGTTGCAACTATGTGCTCACAGCTCTATCCTATCTGGAATTTTTCCTTTGATTTGCAAATCTGTCATTGAGCCGAAGGCAGAAATATATTATTCAAATATATCTAATACTTTCCCTCCTCATACCCACCCCCAAACCTTTCCACATCACACAATACAGTACTCAAAGTCTTGTTTTTAATGAAACAGGCAGTCATGTTTCAGTTCTCGAGGCAACTAAGTATAGGCAGGAACTTTCTTAAAGATTTTACAGGAGCTATTTTGCTCATTAGAAAGAAACCTTCTTATGTGGACTGTTAACATGAGGTTGAGTCTTTACTCTCATTTTTCATATAAATGAAAACTACTCTGTCTATAGTTGCTTTAATGGAGACCTAACCTTTGGAAATAGAGCAGTCCTCAAGAAAGCAACTCTAATTTCTACTACAAATATATGATGAAAACTCAGAACTAACTTTGTTTTACCATACTACACCTTTTGTCTTGGAATTTTTCTCTTGTATTCATTTGTCTGTGCCTTTGGCTTGCCTACAGAGCTGAGTTGGGCTGAGGAAGTCAAGGAATGACTATACTTCTAATTCTTCAGGGATGGTAAACTAGTCAAATCTGTGAAGGCTGATATCAAATGTCTACTAGAAAATTAAAATGTCCAATGTTAACCTCTAGGGTTTTCCAAGCCACTATTAAAGCTTGCAGTTGAAGGTATTAGTTGACTTGATGTAAGACTGACTTTTTCAAGAAACATATATCCTAAGGCCAGGTTGGATGGGGCTTTGAGCAGCTTGGTCTAGTGAAAGATGTCCCTGTCCGTGGCAGAGGTGTTGGAACAAAATGATCTTTAAGGCCCCTTCCAACCCAAACCATTCTGTGATGATCCTGTGATTCTACTTCTGAATGTTGAAACTTAAAAGAATGGCTACTTGGTTTATGATGGCCTTGCCTCCTGGTAACCGGCCTTGTTCTTAATACTGAAGGTGATAACCTGCTGTAAAGCACAAATAAACTCCTCATGGCAGTTTGTTCTGGCACATCTTGCAGCAGGGGTGAGGGGATATCCAAATATTTTGGTGTCTCCACCTGAAACTTTTTGCATGCCTAAAACTTGGGTACCTTGTGGGACTGATTCCTCATTCTTTAGGTTTCACTTTGTATCTAAAATAGAGGCTTCCTGTTTCATAAAACCAAGGAGGTTTGCCTGCATGCAGTCATTTGGGACTGTTAAGTGAATTAACTAAAAGTGTGAAGATAAAGTGCATGCTTTTAAAGCGTGTTAAATACTTGTGTGGATGCTTTCCGTTTAGACTTAAAATGTCTTTAGTTCCCTTAGCCTAATCTCCCTTCAAAGATGATTAAACTGAAGTTAATATAAAGCAGATTAAACTCCTGCGTGGACATTAACATGCATTAATTCATCTTCCCTTCCTTGAATGTCCTTCTACATCATGCCTTTCAAGATGTTTTTACAAAGTGATAGAGCTCTTCAAGCTTTATTAAATCTATAACTGATTCGAGTATTTGGAATTCAGTATTTTGAAATAACCACTGCACTTCATTGAAAACGTTGAGTCTCCAGACAAATAACTGTCCTTTGAAAGCAACAGCAGCAGAAAATAAGGGACTGATGATGAATATGCATACACACAGGCTTAAAACATAACAGATCAAATTATTTTTGACTATTTATTGGCAAGCTAGGATGTCAAAGCTGTATTGATGTTTTCCCATAATAAAATCATGGAATATAGTCACAGTGAGGGTGGAGTTGGAAGAGACCTCTAGAGGTCATCTGATCCATCCCCACTGTTGTAGAACCATCCAGAGGCAGTTACCATGCCGAGATGGCAATGTTCCCACTCTCATGTCCTTGCCATTTGCTTTTTATGAGACATACTTCTGAACCCAGGGACCATGGGTGGCTCTTCCCCCACAAATCTGTGCCTTCATAACCACAGCAACAAGGCTAAATTGTTTCCAGATAAATTCTTCCCATTAAATCTGGGTTTAGGGGTGTGTTATGTAATTGTGGTAGCAGTATGTGGGCTTTGGTAGCAGCTGCACTGCTAATAAAGTTTAAAATAGTGTGTTTGTCATGTATGCAGCCTTTTTCAGGCTTTCATAGGATGACAGGATAGTTGAGCCTGGGAAGGACTTAAGAAGGTCTCTGGTCCAACCTCCTGCTCACAGCACTGGCACCAGACTGGGCTGCTCAGAGCTTCTTCCTGTCAAAGCTTAAAAAACTCTGAGGAAGGAGACTACACAGCACAGCCTGTCTGGGCAACCTGTGCCACTACCTGATCTCCTCATGGGGAAAAATTCTACTCACAAGGCTGATTGTCTTGTGCTTCAGCTTACAGCTGTTGTTCCTTGTCTGCCTGCCCTGCAGCACTGTGAAGAGCCCAGCTCTGTCTCCTTCAGGATCTTCCTACAGGCACTGGGTGCTGCTTTTAGTTCCCCCTGAAGCTATCTCTACTTCAGGTGGAACAAGCCCAGCTCTCCCAGCCTCTTCTCACAGGATTTGTTCTCCAGCCCTATCACCACTGAAATATATCCAGTTTGTCAAAGTCTGTCTTCTGTTGCTGGTGCAATAGCTAAATAAGGGCTTTCTTGGCTTACTGTCAGTTCTGTGCTTTGAGAAACTTGTGTAGCATCAATGCTGTGTAACAGCTGATCTTGGGAAGAACTGGCAGGCCTCAGGGCACGTCCTTAAACACCTTTTCTCCTGAAGTGGGAGGTTTGATTTCCTTGTCATTCCTAGGGACCTGACATGAATGCTGTCAGGATCTCAAGTTCATCAGGATAACCAGCCAATCTGTTCGGAGCAGCTGGTTGCAGAGGCAATACTAAGCCAGGGTGTAATGACTCCCATTATATCAAGGTGAGCTGTACTCCCTTCTGTAGTCCTGTTTCCTCAAAGCATTAGTAGGAACTATACAGCCTTTTGTTTTTTGGGGACAAAGAGTTTTCTGTGGGTACTCTTCTGAGAACTCTGGAGTTGACTTATTCTGTGCTTCCAATTCTGGTGTTTTGTGTGTGGGTTCTTTTGTTGGTTAAGACTAAAATGCACAATTTAACATTTACCAGGATAAATGTTTGTAGTGTGATTGCTGCTTTTGCTTTAAAGGTGTCCTTAGGCAATGGGAATTTGGGATGGGGAAGTACTTTGTGTTAGAGTGGTGACAGTGTTGAAGCAAACTGTGCTCCAGACTCTTATTTTCAGGGTTCTTCTTTTGCCAGGATGTTTGTCCAGGTATGCCTGTACTTCTACTGCAAATGCTTGTGGCGCTGCCTGAAATTCGTGGTCAGGAAACTAACAGGTCAATGTGAATTGCAAAGGATCTGTTACAATACCAAACCTGGAGCTGCCAGAACTATGAAAATAGGTAACTGCAAAATGTTTAGTTCTGCATGCCTTTGTACCTTTCTGCACATACTAAAAATAGTATGACATTATTATTATAAATAAACTTATGTGAACACAGCCTGTCTGACATGCTGCTTTCAAATACTGTTCTCTTACAGAGGCATCGCTGAAAGGTTCAAAAAGTAAGGTGAGTAAAAGATCTCATCATTCACCTTTTCTATTGTGTCCTGTGCTGTTGGTTTGTCCTGTCTGCTGTTTGTTCACCCCAAAAAATCACTCTAAGGTTTTATATGATTCTGCGTTAAAACTATTTTCTACTGAAGAGGGTCTTGTGTCTCCAATAGGAGGTGATCTTGCAAAGTTGGATAGAGTGTCCTGTGCTTCAGGGACAGGCATGTTGTGGCAATGATGGAATCAAGGGAACAACAGGCCATGGTGGAGATGATGAGAATGATGTGTTGTAATTTGGGGTTTCTTGGCTTGATTTCTCATCCTGTCTTAGGATATCTGTAATCTGCAGTCAGTCACTCACATGCTTCAGGTTTTTTGTCTGGGATGTAACTTTCCCCACTGGAAAAGGAACTTTACTAACTTTATTCTCTCCTTTTGTTTTAAATACGTTAATGGAGAAAAGCCTCCGTCACTTTATCCTTTCACTGTACCACTGCTTGTGCTAACCTTGGTTCTTCTCTAAGGCATTTGTGTGTATGTTAAATAGTATCATTCAGCCTTTAAATTCTCTGTTATGAGAATCAGTGATGAAAAGTTTACATCAGCATTAACAAAAATGATGTAATATAGCTCTTAGCTCAGCACAGTGGTTCCAAATGTATTTCTAGTACAACAGAAGTCAGAATCTTATTTATTATTTGTGTAGTTTTGAAACAAATCACCAGTAAGTTTGACCTCTTAAATTTTCGGATGGCATATCAGTTTGTGAATACTGAACTTTCAGGGGCATCTCTACAAAGTGCAATGACATGTCAGAAGAAACATGTTTTTCTGTATTGCTGCAATATGTTGGAAGAGGGAATGTCAAATGAAGGCTAGCAAGTCTGGTGGAATTAAGTGGATAATCTGAAGCTGCTTCTTGATCTGCACTGAGGCCTTTAATCATATTCACTGACAGCCACCACAGAAACGCAATAAACTATAAGGGCTTGGTGAAGCAACTCGAGTTCTTACAGAGCAAGTGCTCTGAAACTAGTCAGTAGGATTGAATAGACTGGAAAGATGTCCACATGTACTGAGCTGGGTTTTCTGGGCTCTTAATCTAGAAGCTTTTGGGTGTCAAATTTACCATTGTTAACTTCTATTGAGTAATAGCTTCTATAAGAATTAATATGTGTTTTAAACTTCTTTTTTTTAGCGACTGCAAACATCCGTAAATGTTCACCCTGATGCTATAGAAAAAACAATAGATGACATTATGGAGTTGAAAAGGATTAATCCAGATATAAATCCACAGTAAGTTCATAGTTTGCTTACAAAATAAATGGGAATTATGGATCTCTTCAATGCCTGGGTCCATGGAGAGCTGGTTCTCCATAATTATTGTGTCACACCGTTTGAAGATGAATTCTGTCTCTCAGCATACAATTTTAACTTAAGCTTTGCTGCCAAAAAACTGATGGAAAAATGAATGATCTTTCATGGTGACTGTAATAAGCAGGTCCTGATTCTCTTTATCTAGCTGCTTCCTGAATCATGCTGACTTAGTATATTATTGATACATGGATTTTGGGAGTCACTTCCCTAGGAATACAATACCACCAAAGCAGAGGGTCCTGGAAGGGACAGTGGTGGCTTCTTAGCAAGGCTGTGTGCAGCCTTTTGAGTGGTGAAGAAATCAACCTTTTGTAACTGATACAAACAGTATACTACTTTACATTTTAAAACTGCCTTTAATTATCCAAACACAGGTTTTAATGATACAACATAACTGATTTTTTTAATGTCATAGGCTATTATTGGGAAGAAGAGATTGGCAAGCAACCGTTGAATTTACAAGTGTGTATTTCAAGAGTAAGGGATAGAACTTTTGTGGTTGCCTTACCTCTCAGCTCCTAGCTTAAGGCACAAGATGCCTAGATCAGGAATCAGTAGAAGAAATGCTGAGAGCTGTGTTTTTCAGGAGGTCAGCCTGAGGTTCACTCCTCTTCCCAAGCTTGAAATTGATATACATTATTCAAAATGGGCATCCCTACATTGATAGTTACTTTTCTCTAAGCGATCAGCAGCATTAACAGGTAAGGTGGTCCCAAGGTCTTGCTCCAATAGCCAAACCCAAAAGCTAAGTTGGAAAAATATATAATTATTTTTTTTGTCTCATTACAGGAATCACGCCCCTCCCCCCCAGTCCTATCCCCTAGTGAAAAGGCCGGTAACTGGGTGGTCTTAAAATGAGGCTTCACTAATCACAGAGGAAGTAGAGTACACTGTGCATCCCTCTAACTTGAGAGACAACTGTTGTGAATGTGACCACTGTTCACAGAACTGAAAAAATGGCAACCCAACAATTAAAGAAGGGCAGTAAATAATAATAACAAAACAAAGAGAACAGTTTGTTCTCACAGCCTGTGAATTTTTTATTGAAGTGAACCCAGAGCTTTTCCAGGGATGTTTCATGACAGGACCCTGCCTTTCAAAGGGAGGGTGATTAAAAAGCAGCTGCTTCAAGTGGATGTGAGACTGCCCAGCTGAGGAAGGTGTCACAGCACTGGTACTCTTGTATTGCACAGGATGCCGATAGCCGAAATTAAAAAAAAATCAGCAATTAGGGAAGGTAGCATATGAGTAAAAACTTCAGGATGTAAATTTGCACAGCTTAGAGCCTGGCCTGTGGACATCAGTAACTTCAGTGTTAGCAATCAGGATGATTCAAGTACTCCCTTCTCAGTGTTGGACCCTTGGGTAACTGGATGCAATGATTTCAAGACAAAACAAAAAATTAAGTAAAAATAGTATTTTGTATGACACCAGAGATCACCGTCTGGTTCTCCTCATGGCATTGCCTTTGGCATCTGATGAAATATTGTCCTTTGGAAGAGAGAGCAGAGATGCAAATGATTTCTGCTTGTTTAAATCAGGCCCATGAACATTGTTACATTTTGAGTGATCTGGTCCTTCCAGTACCTGATGGGAGCCTATGAGAAAGGTGGAGAGGGACTTCTTACAAGAATATGTACTGACAGGACAAGGGGGAATGGCTTCCAGCTGAAAGAGAGTAGATTTAGATTAGATATTAGGAAGAAATTCTTTACTGTGAGGGTGGTGAGACACTGGAACAGGTTACCCAGAGAAGTTGTGGATACCCTATCCATGGAGGTGTTCAAGGACAGGTTGGATGGGGCTTTGAGCAACCTGGCCTAGTGGAAAGGTGTCCCTGCCGATAGTAGGGAGTTTGGAGCTAGGTGGTCTTTACAGTCCCTTCCAACCCAAACCATCCTGATTCTATGGTAATATTTAGTAAAAATTACCCCTACCACCATAAAAACAAACAAACACACCCGCCCCCAAAAAAACCAAACAAAAACAAAAAAACCCCAACCAAAACTAAACCCAACCAAATCAAACCAAACCAAAACAACCAAAACAAAAGAAAAAACAAAAAGAGAGAGAGATAAAAAGAGGAGAAAAAAAGGAAAAGAAAACAACCACAAATCCACCTGAACTATCTTTCGCTTGATCCAAGTGGTGGCTGATCCAGGAGTGCAACTGGAACTGTTGCACTCAACATTTTACTGTACTGAGCCTTTCATCCCCTTCCTTCCATGTACTCCCTCCAGTCTGGTAAAATATCTTCTTAGAACAATGAGGAATAGGACCTGAAATGTGCAGGGTGTTCCACATACATAGAAACACATCCTGCCACTAAATTGCTCCTTATATTAATCATAGTTCTGCTGAACTTTAGACATCTGCACTGAAGTTTTACATGTGAGCCATTTATTTTATACTGAAGTTTTCTGGAGAAAATTCATCAAGAGCAGGTCAGCTGTTTCCTTAGGCATGATTAAGGAAAGTGCAATGCCTTGCCTTCTCTTGAACATAAAAAATCTGCACCCAAACTCTTGTTCAAAAGCTCTAGCCTTGCCTTGTGTAGTAGAGACTTGAAATCTCCCAGGGTAAGGACAAGGGGACATGTGTCATACTATATGTGTTTCTGCAAATCTGTATGCAGTCATTTTTGTTAATGCAGCATCTTTGCAGAGCTGAACTAGCATCCCAGGGGTGCTTGCACTGAGCTTTTTTTGGAGGCTGGGGGCTGCTGGGACCTAAAGAGGAGGAGGCGGCACACGGTAATTTTCCTTTATCAATGCCTCTGAGATAAGTGATATTTAGTGGCAGAAGCAAGTAGGTTAAATAACCAGGTAGTGACACGTGTAGTCTACACTAACTATGGAAATAGACATAGAATCATGGAAAGTCTCAGGTTGGAAGGGAACTTAACAGTCATCTAGTTTACATTCCACTGCTCCACTTTTGGACTTATCTCCATCTGGTGGAGCACCTGGAGCTGAGAACAGCAGGGATGCAAGCTCAGGTACATTGCTCCTGTGTTCTGAGAACTGCCACAGCTGTACAAGGATGACAGGGAGGAGGTGTGATACATCAGCAGCTCACCAGTGTGCCAGTGTTTGGCAAGGAGGAGAACAAAACCTTAATGAAAAGGAGAGTGGGGAAACTAATTCCACTTCCCAACCCCTCACCCAAATAACATTGCATGGAGCTTCTGACTGGCTTTAGATAAAGTGCAAACATGGCTTACTTTGAATGTGTTCTGCCATTTGGATCTTAAATATATATATTTTTTTAAATATAAAATTTCTCTGATTTGCCACATCCTGTGGTGTGCTGCTTTAAACTATTTTGAGTCTATAGAGTAGCTAAAAACATTATGGCTGTGGTTTAGTAATGCATTACAGGATTTCACATGCAATCTGTCAGGCATTTCAGCTTTCTTTGAAATGCAACCTTTCTGTAAAATTGTAGGCTATAGCAAGTGAAGCATGTTAAAAGAAAAAAAAACAGCAAAGAGGGGAAATGCTGCAGAGGTTTTTCTGAAAGGGTATAGCCTCAAATAGCATAAAACTGCACCATTAGAAATGGCCTAATGCTGACTTCTCTGATTCTATAGATTAACCGTGGAATCACTGAGGTTGGAAAAACCCTTTAAATTCCTTAACCTAGCACTGCCAAGTGCACCACTAATCCATGTCCCTAAGTGCCACATCTACATAACTTTTAAAGATCTCACATCTCCAGGCATGGTGACTCCGCCACTTCCCTGGGAAGCCTTTTGGTGAAGAAATTTTTCCTATCCAAACTAAACCTCTCCTAGAACAACATGAGGCCATTTCCTCTTGCCATGTCACTTGTTACTTAGCAGAAGAGACTGACCCCGATGTGGCTACAACCTCCTTTCAGGTAGTTGCAGAGAGCAATGAGGTCTCCCCTGAGCCTCCTCTTCTCCAGGCTGAACATCCCTGGCTCCCTTAGCTGCTCCTCATTAGACTTGTGCTCCAGACCCTTACCCAGCTTCGTTGCCCTTCCCTGGGCATGCTCCAGCACCTCAGTGTCTTTCTTTAAGAGAGGGGCCCAGTGCTTTGCCTTGTTCAGCCCCATACAATTGGCCTTGGTTCATCAGTCCAGCCTGTCCAGATCGCTCTGCAGAGCCTTCCTACTCTCCAGCAGGTCCACACTCCCATCCAACTTGGTATTATCTGCAAACTGACTGAGGGTGCACTTGATTTCCTTGTCCAGGTCATTGATAAAGAAAAATATTCATTAGAACTGGCCCTAAAACGGGGCCCTGGGGAGCTCCACTAGTGACTGGCCCCCAGGCACATGTAACTCCATTCACCATCACTCTCTGGGCCTGGCCATCCAACCAATTTTTTACCTAGCAAAGAGTGCACCCACCAAAGCCATGAGCAGCCAGTTTCTCCAGGAAAATACTGTGTAATGCCATGTCAAAGGCCTTAGTAATGTCCAGGCAGACAATATCCACTGACTTTACTTCATCCGATAAGCAGGTCGCCTTGCCATAGAAGGAGATCAGTTTAGACAAGCAGGACCTGCCGCAAAAGATAAGCAGTGAAAATCCTTCTGTTCAGAAAATGTAACAGTATTATGGAATAAACAACACGTTTCAGTATATCAGACAAGACAGATGAGAAACTGTACACCGTAATGTCAGTACAACCTGTGTTCCACAGAGGAATGAAGGTGCAGACTTAACTGTGCCCTCCAAGTTCATACCAGGTGTTCTGATAATTTCAGACATTATTAAATATTGAAGGATTTATTCCCATATATAAGTAGATATTTCTGTAAGCATGTCGGTTGTGTACTGCATGACTTGTGTTTCATATTATAAAATCTTAATATAAAACTGAGTAAGCTGCTGCTCGGAGCAGTTTTTTGTTGGAGTTTGGCGGGGAATGTTTTTTCATGTCTTTTGGTTTTTTTGATGATGCATCAGGAAATATAAAAGGAAACACAAAATCTGCATTATAATGAAAAGAGCTGTTATGGTGGTTTTTAACATGAGACCAAAAAAAACCTGCCTGGCAGCAGATCTTTGAAACTATTACTTCAGGGGTTTGACTTCTTTATGCTAGCTTTTGTGGCATGGAATTAAAATGAATATTTTTAGCTTTTTGCTGACTTTCCTCTCCCTCTCACCCTTTTTCAAATTCACATCTCTGATCTTGGGGTATTGTTTGAGAAGCTGTCACTTGAATAGGGAGAAAGATTAAGTAATGTGCATGTTGCAGGCATTCAACGCTGCTGTGTATAGTTATAACGGGATTTCAATGTGAAAAGTCACTGTTCAGTTTTTTAAAATATCCAAAATTTTTTTCATCTAAGAAAGGCACTAAATATGACTATGCATTTCACAAGGGCTTATTTAATGTGATATTGATCTTTTGGAAATTTTCCAATTGCAGTTGAAGTGTTAGACTATCAGTTTGTACATGTAACACTACTCATGAATTAAACGGGTGCATACATGGTAGTGCCGTTCCATGGCTACATATGATTGAGTTGGATTATGTTGCTCCTTCCCACCCTCAGATTGGGAGTATCTCTTCAGGCATGCCTGCTGCAGATTGTGGGGTACAGAAATCTTATTGCAGAGGTCGAAAAGCTGCGCAGAGAGCCATACGATTCAGAGAATCCACAGCATGAAGAAATGCTTTTGAAGGTGGGTGCTTAAGAGATACTTAGAGAGTATCCTTTATTCATGTCAGCCCCAAACAGCCTGGTTTATAAACCTCCTTGACATACTGAGAGGTGTTGTCACCTCCCTCCTTTGCGTACCTGTTTTAAGATAAGACTGTACAGTACCATAATCTGGTCTAGGTGTAACACCTACCAAGCAAGCAGCTCACTCCCTGGTTGAAGAATACATTTTCCTTGACTGGACTATATCTAGGCATTGGATACACAGCTCTCATAATGCACAGCTGTTATCTGCAGTGAGCTCTAGAAAAATAGCCCTATGTCCTACTTCAGTACACTTTTCTTCAACAGGAGAAAGATATTTTTCTCTATTAATCAGTGTAAAAAAAATTTTTGTTCAGTTTCTTGTATCTTGGAAGACAATGTCTATGTATTCCAATGGCAAACATCTAGTTTTTTATTGTGTAGAATGGAAGGATTAATATTTAGTTACCAAATATATTTTCAAATTAAAACAATATTAAACTATTTTTTAGATAATACAGCCAGAGTTATGAAAACAATTGGGTTTTACTTTCTTCATGCTTTCAGGAAAGCCTCACACTGGAGCAGATGATAAAAGTATTTTTTTATCTTGATTCCATAAGCAGAGGAAGAGCTTGAGAAATACTGGAAAGGAATTGAGGAAAGAATAAAGGGTCTGGAAAATAGCAAGCCCCCAGTCTAATAGCAAGCCCTATTTCTTCTGATCCTGTTTCTTGCTATATTCCATGCTTCAGAGAAATGCTAACAAACAGAATAAGGGATAGTGAGCTTCCTATCTACAAGCAAAATGCCTTCTTAGAGAAGTTCTTATGAAAACATACCACCTGTTTGGTTGGGTTGCTTTTTTTTCAATTATTTGAAACAAAAATACTGAAAACTTAAACACTATCACATCCAAACCATGCTCTAGCTTGCAGTGCTGTGCTTTACACAAATTGCAGTGAGAGCTTCTGGAAATTTCACTATAGTTACTCAGTCTTCCAGACACTTCCAGAAATCCCAGTAGGCATATTATATAAGCACTGTCAGATGCAAATAACTATTTCTAAAAAATGCCTCACATGGTCAGAGTTCCTGTAGGTGTTTGGAAAGCTGCTGTCTTTAACGTTGGCCCCTTGCTGGGAGGTGGGAGTCTCACCAAGGAGTTGTCAAAATCCAGACCTGCTCTGAAGCAGGGCTCTACCATCAGGAAGGCTTGGGCAGATGCACTCCTGTTCAACTACTGCCCCTGTGTATCCAAATGCACAAATTTCTGGGAGTAGAGTGTGCTTTAACTAAAAGGGCATACAGATTTACCCACTGAGGAAGCCTGTGTCTTGGAGGTGAGAGATACAGGTGCCAGTCTACAGTGTTGGCCTCTGAAAGGAACACTGCTGGTTAGTGAGGGTCTTTGGCTCCAAGAAAGCATTCCTAAATACACCAGACATCTACACTGCCCAGAGAGCAAGACATGGGGTCTGAGAATGGGATCATAGGTGAGAAAGACCAAAGAGTTGTCTGTGGTCTCTTTCTCAGTCACCCAGCCTGGGAGCGTAAGGTTCTGAGAACTATGACAGCAGTGAAGTGTAGTTGTGTAAGTGCTTTGAAGACATAACTATGTGAGCATAAAAGCAGACTGGAAACTGAGCATTTGTCTGAGGAGAGGTTAAACAGTGCAGCTTATGCTACATTATGCAAATTCATAATGTTGAAAAAACATCAGTTTCACCTGAGTATTAGCACTTGTTTACAGCAGGTTTTACTTTTACAAATGTCAAATAGAGATATGTCCAAGGGTTTAAATCATTTTCCAACCCACACTATGGAAGAATAGGCCAGTTGGTTTTCATTCCTTCTGTGTACTTTGCCAAGTGATCTCTGCAATGAGTAATTTAAGTTCCTAATGACTATAATTTATTCATGTTTACCAGGAGGGCACTTTATGAATGAAAGATTAACTTAATGTCATTGAATTAATGACTAATACTGTATTTACTGTTGACGGGTGAACAAGAAAGATAACAAATATGGTTTAAGCAATGCTGCTTCATGCAGTCATTGCAAAGTGAAAGCATGACAGTTTTAACATTCCTAGAGCACTTAAATTCAGTTAGGATTGCTAAAATTAAAACAATTTCTGTTTTTATTTGGGGAATGTGCATACAGCTCTTTTCCTTGGGTAGGCTTTGTCTAAGTGCATTTTTTGAGGCCGTACTCACCAACTCATGGTTGGTGATTAGTACACTTTCTTAATTCTAAATACTGATTTTTTAATACACTTTGGAAAGAGTGAGTTTGTGATATGGCACATGAGGTATGTATTTGTCAGATGCCAATTTAGCCTGCTTTTAGGTGCTTTGCAACATGATATTTAGGCACGAAAGTCACTGGACCAGTGCAGCTAAATGGATTTATTCCAGCTGATGATCTGGCTTAAATCACTTTACCCTTTTTTTTACATGAGATCAATGAATGGTTCTTTCCTTAGTTAAATATGATGATTGTGCATGCTATTCTTGTATGGATTTTATCTTTTTTTGCGTGTCTTCTCTGATTTGCTTTTCAGCACTATGGTATCCAAGTCAACACTCTTGATTTATAGTCTTTCCAGAGATTTGCAAATGATGCCAGAGAAAAGATTGCTGCAGAGCCTCAGGGACTCGAGGGCTGATTGCCTTCTACTCTATCAGTTATTTACAACCAAATTCCAGCCCATTCCTGTCTCTGTGCTTAGGGAGACAGACACCATTTTGATGAACAAAGAGTGAGCAAAACAAGTCTTTGTGTGAGTTGTTACAGCAGCAGTCAATAAGGCTGGAAGGGTCTTGTAAGGCTGAAATATCTGCAGTACTTCACAGTGGTTTGGGATTTCACCCCTCCATGCACACACAAAAGAATTTATTTTGACTTTGTGCTTGGGTTGCTGGAATAGTTCTGTTACATCAGAACTCAGCTCAGTTTAAAAAGAAAAAAAATCCATACTAATGTGTGGAAGTTTAATTATGTTTTACCTGTGATCTTCCTAGTTGTGGAAATGCTTGAAGCCCAATTCACCACTGAAAGCTCGGATTTCAAAGCAGTGGTGTGAAATTGGTTTCCA
The DNA here is from genome assembly GCF_047495875.1 of Pithys albifrons albifrons. Classification (NCBI taxonomy): domain Eukaryota; kingdom Metazoa; phylum Chordata; class Aves; order Passeriformes; family Thamnophilidae; genus Pithys; species Pithys albifrons. The sequence continues at coordinate 71,345,217 of NC_092458.1, read as the reverse complement.
AGGTGACGATCCTAAAACAGACTTTAGAGGGATGGGTCTCCTGGGCTTATATAACTTGGTGTAAGTATATTTCTCTGTAGATGGGTTTATGTGGTTCTGAAGTCATGAAAAGCAGTGTTCCTTGCAGATTTTAGAAAGTCTATGAAAATAACTTATAAAAGTGTTAGGGTCTTCATATGAAACAAATAATTTACTTGCTAGCCTAATTTTTGGAGGATTTCTCTTTTTCAGAGAGTTCTCCTTTCTTACAGTATTCCTAACTCAAACTGGTAATACCACTTGCCAAGCCCTGTTTTTAGTTTTTCTGTGACAAAGTAAGTTGGCACTCTCTTCCCACGGGAGGAAACTGGAAAGTTTATTTTCACCAGTATGTAGATCTCCTTAAACAAAATGCCCTGGAAGTATGTGGGTGGGAGGGTTATGTTACTGTTCAGCCACCTTCTTTGAGAATTTCATGCTGAATCCTTAAGCAAACTGCTTGAAATGCAGCCACTGATGTCAGACTTCTATAGTTTGACTACTACTTCAGTTTCTGTCAATACTCAAAAATAAGCAGGGAGCTTATCTCACTTTTTGCTTCCAACTCTCAAACACCAGGTGTTAGTACCATAGCTGTGCTTGGTAATTTGGGAATTGAGTAATGCCCATTATTTTCTCCAGCCCTTGTATTTACTTCAGGCAGTTATGTAATTTACAAATATTTGGTAAAATAACATTTCCCTATGAGGGGAAAAGGAAATATTTTCTGCTTTTACAGATTAAAGGACATAAACCATCCACTGTCTATATGTTGTTCTTTAGCAAACCTCAGTTAGGGATCTGGACTCTTGACTCCAGCTTTGAACTTCCATGGGAAATTAATCCCTACCATGTATTTAATTTCTTAGTCTTCTGTGATGACTCTTATCTTGCTTAATGAACTTGCCAGATCAAGAAGCCTGTACTGCTTTCTCTTGAGCTCAGCATCTGACATGCTCTAGCAATAAGCAAATGATTTTCTGTAGGATGGATAGAAAGGGGACTCTGATAATGTGCATTCACGAAGCACTTACAGGATTGCACTTTTAGGCTGAGACTGCTTTAATCTTTCATTTTGGGTGTCTGAGGGGCAGCTTAATGAGTTTAACACATCAAACACTACTCATTCTGTGTAACACATGCAGTGTCCTTTAAAATGGTGTATATGGATATCTTAGTATGTCTTAAGATGGGAGGGAGGGATTGTGTTTCTTTAACAATTCACCCTAAACATTAATGTCTACAGGTATTTTGCTGAATGGGACACTGAGATAGCTCAGCAAGTTCTCTGTGATTCTCTTCACCCTAAATACAGGTAATGCTTGAGATTGAAAATAATAACTTGAGAAAGCATTGGCATTGTGTTGGCTCTGTCTGGGGGAGAGGGCTGGAGTTTTTCCTCTTTGGTGGGTACGTGCTTGAGCATTGCCACATGCTTTCTGTTTTCAAGTACTGATTCTGAAAACTGATCAAGTGCAAGAGGGAAACTTGTATACTGGATCATAGAAATAGTTAGTGTTAAATGTTTTCACTTCTAATTTCAAGTGATTTTTGTATTTTATTTACCTTTCTTTTTATTTGTTTGTGTTTTTTCATAATTAAGGGAAATCACTAAGAAGGAACTAAGGTATTTTTTTCTTTTCTCTATGTTTTCTGAGATGCTTCATGTAAATAAACATCAAATCATACTAAATTTAGTGTGTTATAAATTGAAAATCTTTGTTGCAAGAGATTGTTTTCTTTAAACTTGACCCAAAAATAGCTGGTGGTGCAACACTGGGTACATATGAGCATGGTTATATATCAAAAATGAAATTCACCTTGCTTAATGAGGCTGAAGTGACTAACCTGATAGTCCTAAGTAGTCTAGGCCAAAACTTTGTTAGCAGAGCTGAAAAGCCCCTTCCTTTATTTATAGTCACATACTCTGTCTTCCTTCACTGATGATGGTTCCAATCTGGCAAGTTCTTTGTCCTGACTGTTGAGAGATCAGGTACTTTTAGGTATCAAAAACTGTGTTGTGGGTAATTTGTCAATAGGACATTTACTCCGTAATTGTTGGAGGAGTAGATGCCTCTTAGCCAGTTACATGGAAATCATTTGCCTTAAAAGACATTTTTCTTCTGCAAGTAATGTTAGATATCCTTGTAGCTGGTCCACATCTGAATCCTGGGAAGTTTTTTATCTCCTCAGCAGTTTTTTGTGGTTGATTTCCCAGTGGTAATTCTGTGACAAAAAGTCCTTGGAACATATTAGCATTCTTTATTTTCATGTTTGATTACCAAGGGCAGTCTTGGAGTGCTGTGTGAGCATGTTCAACTTCTATGCCTTGACGAGAGTTCAGTAGAGGGATAGATGCTGCTGGTGGTGCCCATGGTGATCTTCCTGATGTGGTTGCTTAGCAGCCATGATGTTTTCTGATGGAATCATGATCAATGGATTTTCTGTCTTAGCTGAACTTACCCACATCCTGTGTGTGCCACCCTTGTTATTCTGGGGTTTCTGATTGAAATTATGCCACAGCCTACAAAGATGATTAAGATTTTAGAAAATGAGTGAGGAATAAGGTATTGCTTTGTGTTAAGCCATTTAGGACATGAAGTTTTGTCCACCTAGTAACACTCAGGTCAGGATGGATATGAACCTATTAGTATCTTAAATACTTAATGACAGCAATTTTTATATACTATATTTACATGAAGCTCAGGGAATTGGTTTTGGTGTAATATATATACTTACTGTAGTTCAGATATAGTCTAAGAAACGTGCTTTCACATATAGTTGTCTATAATGTGGGATCTAAGGCTTGCAAACTCTGATTTGCTTAACCACGACAAAACTCCCACAGCCATGTCAAGGTTGTAGTCCATTGTTTAGGGTTGGTTTAGTGCCAGCTCTATATACAGCTGGTTATAAAAGCAGGCAACGATTTCTGCTAAACTTCCTCATTTGAGTACACTCAGACCTGGTTAGTGGGATGTTGGCTGACTGCTTGAATCACACAGCTCTTTTAAATCACTCAACAGCTGAAATTTAGTCTAAAATCAATCTGTTTCCTAACTAATTTCATTTCAAGGGAGGTGTCTTCTGTGTCCTTGAAAATCTCTGCCTTATTTTGCCAAACAATAGGAAATGCTGTTACTTATTTTTGACTGTTGAGTGGTTTCTAATTTGGATAGGCATAAAAACTTACTGTGAAAGGAGTATTTTCATGTTTGGTGCCTCAGGTGAATCATGCCTCCAGTGATGAGTGTCATGTATATCTCTGAAAACACAAAAAAGCTAAAACCATCTTTGATATAGTTAAATGTAATTTCAACTTTTTATATAGCTGAAACTTAACTGAAGTAGATCATCTTTGTGGTCAGCATAGAACACAGCTGGCTTTTACTGAGGGCATTGACATAGGCACCTATTTTGTAGTGGTGAGACAAGTTTATTGGCAATGGTATAAAGCCAGTTGCCCATTTCAAGTCTGTTTATGTCAATCCATTTGGTGAGAAGCAGAGTTAAACATGATTAGTCATTTCAATGGAAGTAAAATACTGTGTTCAGTCAATGTTACAATATCAAAGAAGTTGAAAGAAAATATTTGTCAGTTAGTAATACATGGCAATATCTGGATTTAATTTACTTTTTTTTCCTCAGCCAACTCAGCAAAGCTGAATGGGAGAAAAAAAAGTTTGATAAGGCAATTGGGTAAGTTTAAAAATCTTTTTTAAGTTACTTTTTTAAGGAAATTTCTGTAAGCATACAAAATTCTGTTGTCTTAACCACAACTTGGTTTTGATCAAAGCATACAGCAGAAACAGTTTGAGGTACATTTGGAATAAAGTAACCAAAAAATTCTGTAGCAAGGAGACCCTTTCTCTGTATGCTATATATAGTGCAGTGATGAATATCTGTTCAATTCTTCTTAACACATAACCTAATCAAGTGTGACTTCTTGCTGTCAAAGCCAGATTCTGAACTGCTTTTAGGAAAATATAATAGGGAAGAAATAGTAATGAAGGTTTTTTTCTTCTTAAGCAGTGGGTTTGATATGGCTGCATTATTCATGAGTATGGAACTTGATGTTCCGAGTGTGTTTGAAAATCTGTAATACAACATTTTATTGCCCGTATTTCTTTTTCTGTGAAACATGTCATTATGCCTCATGCTGCAGTTAGATTCTAGATTAGTGTCTGGTTTTTTTTCCTCCTGAAATACAACAAAGGTTAGAGAACAGGAAAGTATTTTTGTTTGCATGATAGATAGAGGTAGTTGAAAGAATACCCAGAACAGTCTACAGAAGACAGATGTGATTACGTGAGGAAAAAACCCCTATCACTGAATATCCAAATACGTTGTTTTTTATCACTAAATGTCAGCATGAAACTTTATGTGCTTTCTTGGGAAATAGTCACTGCCAGAAATGCCAAGATCTTCATGCACTAGCCTCACAAATAAACTTCCAGATTAGGAGTTCTGTTTTGCCTAAATATACTTCACTTGATCTCTCTTAGCAGGACAAGAGTTTGATTCATGAGTTTAAGTCTTCTTACTTTTGTATCCAACATGCTTTGATTTAGGTTTTTGCCTGTTTTCTGGTCTCTGTATCTAGTTCTTTTCTAGGGGGAAACTGGAGGTGACTCAGCTGGATTTTTTTCACAGCCTTTTTAGCCATATGAATGTCATTATAGGATGGATTGTTAAAACCTGATGTTCCTAACTGTGGCTAATGAATTCCAGTGGGGTAGATAGTTAAAAATAGCAAATGATGGGTCATCCTGCAGCTTCAGCCACCATGTGGAGTCCTTGCTCTCTTTCAGAGGCGAGTGCAGAGCACAGGGACATCTGTGCTTGTTCTTATTTTGTAGGAACTAATCAGTGCAGTTCACTAAAAAGGTTGGCACAGTGATGAAACTCTTGTTTTAAGTGTGTTCATGTATTTCCCAAGGGAAACGCTACCAGTAAAATGTACTAAGCATGCAGAATAAACGTTTTTCTTGCTTTCCACCCTCCCACACCTTGAAACTCACAAAGGAGAGAATTCATATATGTCGGTAGCACAGAAAACCTGCAATGTCAGGGTCATCAGTATTTCTTATAGTGTATTGAAGGAAAGTGAAGTGTCCACAAATGTTGCTTCTTTTTTTACAGCTACTCTTTTGCTATTGTGGGCATTAACATAACAGACCTCGCATACAACCTGCTTGTGAGTGGAGCTCTGAAGACCCATTTCTACAATGTTGCTCCAGAAGCACCAACACTCACTCACTTTCAGCAGACATTCTGTAAGTGTGGTGGCAGGGGAATGTGGAGTTGGGGGGTCAATAGATAACTTGTGCTCTGCTAACATGTTTTGTACTACCTATAGTTTAAAAAAAATTAAAGTCTGTTGCCACAGCACAGAGATTGCTGTGCTAGTCTTTGCTCTCCTGTCTTTAGGATGCTTGGATTCAGCTCTTAGTTGTGATGGATAACCAAAGGGTAAAATAAACAAAATGAAAAATCCGCAAACCAAACCAAAAAACACAACCCCAAAAAACTCAAAAACACACTCCACCGTTCAGCAGAGTTGCCTCCCTGCCAAAATAATCCTTTTCCAGCTCTATCCTCTGTATTCAGTTATCCCCTCTACAGCTGTGCAGCCTTGCACAGTGGGAGTGACACTTTTAATATTTTTCAATGTATAGGCAAGGAACTGATAATAAGAAATCAAGATGCAGTGTTTTCCACATTTATGACATTTGCAAAGATTTTGTTCCTAAAGACACAGGAGCTGGCTGTCCCTGTGCATTGAAAGATGGTGGGGAAGAGCGGCCTGGCTGAACAGAGAGCTTTGGCTGGAACTCAGGGGAGAAAAAAAGGAACTTTATGACCTTTGAAAGAAGAGGCAGACAACTAGGAGAACTGCAAGATATTGTGAGGTTATGCTGTGAGAAAAGCCAAAGCCCAGCTAGAATTCAATTGGTTAAGGCCATAAAAGAACAAAAATATTTCTATATATACCACCAGTCCTGGTTAACCAAGGAGGTCCCAGATGACTGGAAGTTCGTAAATGTGATGCCCATCTACAAGTAGGGCTGGAAGGAGCATCCATGGAAATACAGGCCTGTCAGCCTGACCTTAATGCAAGAGGAATGTAATGGAGCAGATCATCACGAGTGCTATCAAACAACACATTCAGGACAAGCAAATGAGGCCCAGCCAGCATGGGTTTGTGAAAGGCAGGTCCAGCTTGACCAAACCTCATCTGCTTGTATGACAGAGTGACATATTTAGTGGGTGAGAGAAAGGCTGCTGATGTTTTCTATCTAGATTCAGTAAAGCATTTGGCACTGTTTTCACAGCATTTTCCTGGAGGAAATGACTGTTCTTGGCTTGGACAGGTGTTCTCTTTGCTGGCTGACAACTGGCTGGATGGCCAGGCCCAGAGAATGGTGGTGAATGGAGTTACATCCAGCTGCGGGCTGGTTAACAGTGGTGTTCCCTAGGGCTCAGTATTGGGGCCAGTCCTGTTTAATAACTTTATTGATGATCTGGACAAGGGGATTGAGAATGACACCAGGTTGGGGAGGAGTGTTGATCTGCTGGAGTGCAGAAAGGCTCTGCAGAGGGATCCGGGACAGGCTGGACCAATGGGTTGAGGCCAAAGGTTCAGTGAGGTGAAGTCTGGGCCCCTCACTACAAGAGGACACAGATGCTGGAGTGTGTCTAGGTGAGGGCAATGGAGCTGGGGAAGGTGCTGGAGCACAAGTCTAATGAGGAGCTGCTGAGGGAGCTGGGGGTATTCAGCCTGGAGAAAAGGAGGCTCAGGAGAACTACCTGAAAGGAAGTTGTAGCCAGGTGGAGGTCAGCTTTTTCTCCCAAGTAACAGATGACTGGACAAGAGGAAATGGCCTCAAGTTGCACCAGGAAAGATTAGATTGGATATTAGGAAAAATTTCTTCACCAAAAGGGTTGTCAAGCTATGAAACAGGCTTCCCAGGGAAGTCTAGAGTCATCATCCTTGGAGATTTTTAAAAGACAGTCATCATCCTTGGAGATTTTTAAAAGTGCCTTTGCAGTGTCGTGATACCACCTCTAAATTCTTGGCTGCAGGGTGGACTATTCTGTTGATTAAGCCTGGGACTTTCCCCCACAACCAGTGTCTGCTGACCAGCATGATGACAGTGAAGGGAGTGGTGGTTTTGACAGTTCTTCCCCCTATAACCCATCAATGTATGAGTTATGAAGTAGGATTAAACTTGTGTTGTTTTGATCTAATGGGCCAGTAAAGGTGGTGGTTGTTGCTATACATCCCATCTGCCATCCTAGAAAAGTCTGGAGATTACCCTAAGAAAAACTTGAGGTTGTCAAATGGATTTTATTGTAGAGAAACATCAACATGTAAACTCCTGGAGCACGAACAATTTGTCTAGAGATTGTGTCTGACAAATCCCTGTTCTTATGCCCTTACAGTGTCTCTCCTCTCCCTACTGCAGTCATCCTATGTCTTCTTCAAGTTTCCTTCAATCCCAGATACCATTAGGCTGCATTAAATGCCTATGGGCTGCCTGACTGAACTGGAAAACCAAAATTATATTGACCAGCCAGTAACGTAGGGGGACACAGTGGTTGTACTGCCTGCATAGCTCCTAAATGCTGAATCCACATGTAACCTCATCTGCACTCTTGTGCTCCCTCAGGCCATGGGGATACACATTAGAAGCTGAGAATTGCACTTGGCTTACTGGTCTTGGCCTCTGTTGCCCTCTCTGACTGTAGAAGCCACTCAGGAAACTGCATTGCTCAATGGTATGGTCAGCACAGGCACTGCTGAAGGATGGAAGGTTTCTCTTGGAAATCCACCAGATTTTGGAGGGTGAAGATCTAACAATGTTCTATGTTTTATTAAGTGTATTGGGTTTGGTTTGGGGTTGTTTTGTTTTGTTTGTTTGTTTGTTTTTAAAAAGGGCATTTGCTGGGCTTTTCTTTGAAAGTAACATCTCTGAGAATCAAACACCCTGTGGCTGCTGGAATATATGGAAGAGATTTGAAGATCTACTTAAAGTACCTTTTCAATGAAGTTTTTCAAACTGATAATGGGGTAAAAAACATATCTATGCAAATATATATTGAAATTGAAGTTAGAAGCTTGTGTGTTCTAATTGTCATACAACAGAAAAAATAGATAAAGCAATTAAGACTTTTTTGCAGCAAATGTCCTTGTTTTCAGGAGTACAGAAAAATGACTTGCATGTTTTTCTGTTTTGGGGTGGATAATTACACTCCTTCAATGGTACATCTGCTGTGGAAGTTAGGATCAAGAGATTGTGTCCAGTTCATTGAAGTTTTAGTGCTGGATGTAAAGCTTTTCCTGTCAGTGAAACTCTTTGAGGCCAAGGTCAGCACAGAACTGAGAGGATAAAGGCCTTAATCAGAGCCCATATATTAAACCTGCTTTGGAATTATTTTCTTCCTGTAACAGGGATGTCTTGGTAAAGCTGGTCATTCTGTATATCATCTTATCATTCATCTTTACAGAATCATAGGCATAAGTGTTAAACAACATTTTCAGCAAGGTTATGTGCACAAAAGGTAAAAATGTGCACAAAGAGGAAGTGTTAACACAAAAAAACATGATGGCAACTGTTAAATTATCTACAAGTACACTCTTTAGTGGAGAGTGAGTAATGTTCCTATTAGGTAATATCTGTGAGGCAGAACTTGAATATAAACAAAAGGCTGGTGGGGCAGCATCAGCAGCATCTTTCACTGCTTTTATACTCACTAGTTTAATGTCGCAATTAGTCAATTCATATGTCAAGGCAACTAGTGACTTCTTGTGTTTATTGTGACAAGTTCTGCCAGTGTTTAATATTTATCCAGTTTTGAGTTTGTCCAAAATAGGTTGAGTCTTGTCCCTGCCCAATGTCATGAAGTGTCACACCTCAGTGACCAGGATTCTCTGTGCAGATCATAACTATTAATTGAAGGCTTCTTTCTAACTTTTTTATATCATCTTTACCAACTGTCTTTATCTCTTCTCCCTTTTTATTATTTTGTAGGCTACTTAATGCATGAATTCCACAAATTCTGGATTGATGAGGATCCACTGGACATAATGGAGTTCAATCGTGTTAGAGAAAAATTTTACAAGCAAATCTTGAAACAGCTCCAGAACCCAGAGATGGCTCTGTGCCCTCATTTTGCTGCATCAGAAAGTTTAATCAATATGTAGTTGCTCAGCTGATTTTATTTGGAAGCACTATCTCACTCTTGTGTTGGATCACTGTTAGACCATCACTAGCATACTGAATGACCATGGCAATCGTGTGCATGTTTTTGGCGCAGTATTCATCTATTTTCGTAACAAAATCCCCTTATGCTTCTCTTGTTGGGGATTTTTCATTTTAAATGGGTGCTCATATTGCCTCATTATGCAGTGTTACCTTCTGAATTGATGTCCAGATATCAGAGTTTTTCTATTTTTTTAGACTTTCCTCATAATTCAGCATTGACAATTGAATTGTATTTCTCTAGCTGTGTTTTTGTATATGTGAAATAAGTAACTGGATCTTGTATTGTGGAAGCTTTTTAACTTCTCGGTATGTTTTAAGGCTGGCATAACTACTGGCATTTCAAGCAAAATATATGTTTGGACCTCATCTAGAAGATAATGCTTATAATTTAATCTGATGCAGGCAAACACATTAAAGACCAATTTTCTCCATGCAGACATTATATCCTTAATGCAAAATTAATGAGGCTTATGAGATACAAGTTTCAGTGAGAAGAGTTTATGCAGAATTAGGATCAGCTGCATGAATACCAAATGGTCTGGTGATGCTAATACACTCACAGTGAACTGCAAACACACACAACTACTCAGATACTGGCAGGGGCCAAAAATTATAATATTAGGCTGTTCTCACCAACACCACCATGCTGAAGCATGGCCTAAATTCCTGCACATTCCTTTGAATATACAGAGGTTAGTATTTTGTATCACATGTTGGAAGGCAACGTGATTTATCACGTGGTCCTTGGTGAATTCAGGCGTGCAAAAATCTGTATCTTTTGTTTGAACTACTGAAATTGTTGTTTGGTTGTCAGTTCAGTTCCTAAGATCTGGGAGAAATAATTGATTAGAAGATTTAGAACAAAACCTCTTGAGTTTCCCAGACTACTTATAAAAAGATCTAAAATGGCAAACTACCTTTTTTCTAAAACCATAAATGAGTAAAAGTGTTTGACACTAAGATTGTGTAGTATATTGAACATCTACCATGGCATTTCATACCCATGGTATTTTTTACCTTCTAAGCAATCAATTTTAGTATTATATGTTTGTGTAAATCACTTGCATATGGAGATTAAATTGAGTAGTGTCAAACTACTTGTGAATTATACCAATAAATTATATGTCATTTTAACTGAAGTGCTGTGGGGTTTATTTTTGAGATATGCAGTAATAGACATGAAAGCTATTTTACTTTTATGGATCAGGTAAAACAGGGATGCAACAGCTCTGTGGTATTCCCAAGTCTGAAGTGTGATCTGAACTTCATCAGATTGGGTACTTCATGTCATTTTAGTTACTACTGGGGCCATCAGTTTAGAACCCAAAAAACCCAAAGCAATGGGAATTCTTAAACTCATGGGAAACTGCTTCTTGGATTTAAGCCCTCTCATTTCTTTGCTAAAATGTCAGATGGGGGGCAGGGCTTCTCTGCAGACCTGGAAACTTGCCCTCATTGTGGAGTTAATCAGCAAAATCCTATGGATGTTGCAGAAATTAGTCCTCTCCAATGAATCTGGAAATGTGGAACATTTGCATATTTTGCATGAAAATACAAGGAATAAAACTCTGCTTGTTGAACTTACCTACCACTGATTTTGGAAAGTCATTATTTATAGTCATTAGGTCTTAATGACTTTTTTGTGTCATTTCTGAAGCCTCTGAAATAAGTTTCTAGTAACTGTTCATTGTTTCAAATCTTAGACTCTTGCTTTTTTACCTTGCCCCACTCTGACTGAAATACTTTCTGCAATTTGTTAGGTTGCACTGGTTGATTTTTAGTACTCTACACTGGAGTTCGTGGAGTTGGGAGGAGGAGAGAGGCACAGAGGTTCCTACTACCTTCTTGCTGGTGTTATCCTCTCAGTTATGCCTTGTCTCAAGGTGTCAACTTCAAATAAAATCAGAAAATGTCATCAGGCTCTGTGTCAGATTGTATCACTATAGTCTAATTGGTTTGGGTGATTAATTTTCCAGTCTTTCAGGGTGATGGATTTAATGGAGATAAGTGTGAAATTCCCTCTCCTGTGGAGCCCCTGCATCCTGGTGCCTTCAGATCTTATCATCCTTCCCACTTGGACTTTAACTTCAGCTTGTAACATGCTTGCTCTAAAAATTCTTGCCAAACGTGGGGCAGAGAATGTCCCTGGTGAGTGCCTAATACTGGCTGTGAGCTGCTGAGGGAGGATGTTTTTCTGGCACTGCCTTCCCTCCTCCCCAGGAATGATGCACACATTACAAACCTAAGGTTTTCTTTTAAAAAATCAGAATTTACACTGTCACTGATACAGATACAAACTGACCTGTGAGCATCTGGATGCTGTATTCGCTGGGCAGGAGAAAATGAAAAAAAAAAAAAAACAACTCCAAAACCCAGAAAAAGTATAAAAGTTGTTTCAAAAAAGTGGAATCAGTATTTATACCCACTGTGAGGTGCAGAATTTGGATTAATTAAGAATAAAGAAGATTTAGGTTGGAACTTTCAAAATACTCTCCACAGCCTTCATGGTTGCTGCACTTCACCAGACATCTCCTCTCCCAGAGGTTCATGCCTGGCCATGTGCATCTGGGGCAGCAAGTGCTGCTTGCCCAGCCTGTAAAGCAATTTGGCTCCTTTTTTAACAGGTCATTTTTCTCAGGCAAATAATTTACATTGGCAGTGCCATGCAGCCCAGGTATTGTTTTAGAAAGGCACAGTAAGTCGAAGCCACTAATTAACTTTGTAAAATACAAGACAACATACTGAAGCTGTGCAGAATGTCTCGCCTTGGGCGGGCAGATGAAAATATAATTGATGAAAACATAGTATGAGGAGGTTGTATGTGACCCAAAATGCAGATGTGTTGACCTTGATCTGTTCAAAGCCAGATAAAAGGGCCATGTAGTGTTGGAGTTCTGTAAGTCTATATGCAGAATTGTATAAGGGTGGCCTGTATTTCTCTGCTGCAAGGTCAACCACTTACCATAGCACAGCACTTCCTTATCCGTGCTGATGTCTATTTAAATTGTTACCAGGGCTTCTGCAACACCAGCTTGTCTGCAGTAACCTGGGTGCTCCACCAGCAGCTGTGGAGCTGGAGCTGTGAGTCAACAGGATCTGTGCCTGGGGGATTGATTACAGCCAGGAGGAGAGGAAGTGCTACTCCAGCCTCTTGACACTTCTTGGCTTGTCGTTCTTTTTTCTCCTTTGAGGAAGGGAGAAATATTTTTACTGTGGTTCTAAAAGGCTCTTTTTGAAGGTACTTCTGGTGCTGTTGGTATTTCTATGTACTATTTTCAGAAGGAAACAAGGTCCAATCTATGTAATCTGTCCTGGAGAATTGTATCTCTTGGGTGTTTCCTGGACCAGCACTAAACCTGGGTTGAAAAATTTGCTGTCATGTACAAGGTAAGGGGGATTAATTTATTGTGCTTTTTAATGGAAGAGCAAGCTTTAAAAGCACCTGTGCCCACTGTGTGCCCTGTGGGTCGCACCCAGGTGGTGGTGGCTTAGCAGGCTGAAACAGTTTGCTGCAAGCAGAGCATTTTCAGCATGTCCCCAGTTGGAATAAGTGCTGTTAGTAGAGCAGAATGTATGTGAACAGAGTGCTGATGCTCAGGTTAATGAATCCAGATCTGCCACTAGTGACCCAAAGAATCACTGGTAGCATCATGCACACACTGGCTTCCCCTATGTGAGATCATAATTTTCTCCTTAAATCCCTCCCTGCATGGATTGTGGTTAGCTTTTAATGTGTCATTTTTGTCAGAATGTGACCAGAGGTTTTTGACCCTTCCACGGTGATGACTGGCATTGTAGGGTTGTCTGCTAGTGGGGTACTACAGATTATAGTCGTTCATGCCCGAGCTCTAGAGGAAGCCTCCATCTGCAGCTCTGCTGGTTGGATGAATCTGACTGAGGTAGGAATCAGTTACAGCCTGAAATAGTAGCTGGAGAGCAAGTCTATAAATGTTAGGTTCATGTGGTTGACAAGTACTGTTGGTGAAATAGGAGAAACTGTATACACTGTAGGGAAATACGAGCATTCTGAATATATTTCCCTCTGTCCCAGTTGGCTCTTGACAAACTTGACATCACCAACATATGGCCATTTGGGCATCACAGGAAAACTCCTCTGGAATTATGATTTTCAGAGAATTGTTCTACTTTGAATCTTGTTAACCATCCTGATTTCCACCTCTCACTCCTCCCTTGGAACTTGGTCCAATGAGAGCTCGAATTTTGCACTAATGAATCCTCCAGGCTACACTGAGAGAAACAGTAGGTCTCCCCTCTGTACTCTTGCATCTGCAGTGTGGTGCAGCTAAAAATCACATGAATTATTAAAATAGATGTTTTTCAGAAAACAATCCTGAAAGAGATAAGAAAATGAATTATTCATTGTTTTCCTTAGTTTGCGGCAGTGCAGGCTTTCTGTAAGACTTGCCAAAGATTAGACAGGACTCTTCCTACAAGATCCCATAGGAATATAGCAGGACTGGCTTTGTGCTTTTTTCCCCTGTGAGCAGTACACATAGAAATCAGGTCATTACTTATTCTAGTGGAGGAAACTGTTCTTCTCTATGTAGGACTATGATTAGAAATGAGATTTAGTTCTGAAACCTCCAAGCAAGAATGGGGCACAGCAGCTTAGCTCAAAACAAGCTATGGGGAAGGGCACAGGGCTGGTGACATGTGTTCCCATGTTCTTAAGGCCTTGGCTCTGCTGTCCTGAAAGTCTGTAAAAACATGTAACTTTAGGTAGTGTATTCCCCAAAGAGCTTACAGCCTGAAACAAGGGAGTTGAGCAGGGTGGGCGAGCATGGGCCCAGCACCTGTCAGCTCAGCAAAGCAGAGCAGCACCAGAGGAGCTGGAGAAGGGGACACAAGGAAGCCTGTTGCATGTTTACAGGTGATATTGCCCAACTGAAGGGTAACCAAGGAAGGCACATTGAGGTGCCTGTGAAAAACCTAACCAATGGACAGCAGGTCATGGCAATGTGACATACTGGAAATGAGGACAGACATATAAGAGCCCGCCTTGAGTACTGCATCCAGCTCTACACACCTCAACACAGGGAGGACACTGATCTGCTGCAGAAAGTCCACAGAAAGGCCACCAAGCTGATCAGAGGGATGGAGCACCTCTCCTGTGAGGAAGGGCTTAGAGATTTGGGATTGTTCAGTCTGGAAAAGAGAAGGCTTTCTGGTGACCTAATTGCAGCCTTCCAGTACCTGAAGGGGCCCTACAAGAAAGATGAAGAGGGACTTTTTACAAGAGCATGTAGGCTTTACATGCTCCCATATAACAGGATAAGGGGGAATGTTTTCTAACTGAAAAAGTAGGTTTAGATTAGATATTAGGAAGAAATTCTTTACTGTGAGAGTGGTGAGGCAGTGGAACTGGTTGCCCAGAGAAGTTGTGGATGCCCCATCCCTTGAAGTATTTAACATCAGCTTGGTTGGTGCTGTAAGCAACTTTGTCTAATGAAAAATGTTCTTGTCCACAGTAGGGGGATTGGAACTAGATGATCTTTAAGGTCCCTTCCAATCCCAGCCATTCTATGATTTTATGATCCTGGTGGATACAACAGAGCTAAGAAGAATTCTGATTCTCAACAGAGGTTATTGAGGAAGTATCAACGAAACGTAGACATGGCCTAGATGTAAAGCCCTGAAGGGAGATTAGGGGCAGAAGTGGAGCCCTTGGTCGTGGTCCAAAGACAAGATGAGAGCGTTCGTCACAGCTCAAAAGTGTTTGTAGACACATCAGGCTTAAGCTGGGGAGAGTTGTTAGGAAATGGTGAACAACTTGAGACTGTAATATGGATCAGGATAGATCCCTCCAAAGGGCACAGTGCAGAAGACCCAAGGATGCAGTTTGCTGTCTCTCTTTGGCAGGGGTATTTGTAATGCTGATTTGGCTCTGGATGGTCTCACATGTTCCTTTAAGCTGCTATGACTAAACCATCATCGCCTCTTCCCTTTTTCCCAGTTTCCATTCACAGTGGGTGGTTGGTTTGAATTTAAGCCAACTGACATACACTTTGCCACCAGTTTCCATACCTCTGTCCCCACTGACCCTGCACACATATTTGTCAGCGTTTTGCAGTGGATGTGAATGTCACTTCTCCATAGCTCTATGGCCAAGAAAGAGATCAAAAAGAATTGTAGGAACAGAGGCCTGAGCAGGCACCAGCTGCCCTGGGGGCCCCCTGCTCCTGCCCTGCCCTGGCCCAGCTTGCCCCCAGGGGCAGCACAGTTGCTCTGAGCTTGGCCATCTCAGGGCTACTGTTTCCAACTGCTTTGTGCCTTTCACAAGGACTGTGGGAAAGGAACATGAGCATGTGGCTGCATGGACAACGCAGGGTTTCTCAAGCTCAGCTCCTAACTTAGTGCATGGGGTTGTTCTGCCCCTGAAGAACCCTCAACCTCCCACCAGGATCTCTCCAGTGAGAATCAGCTTCCTCTGTTCTGCAGAATAGAATGGGTGTCTCTGGTTCAGGGTTTTAGGAGTTTTTTTGGAGGTTGGTTTTTTGGTTTTTTGGGGTTTTTTTGTCTTTTGTCCATGCCTGAGGCAGGCCTCAGCTACTGTAAGTCATGCCTGTCTGCTGTGAAGCTGAGCAAATTTATACTGGTTCCAAATCTGGCCAGAAGAAATCAATCCGGTAACAGCAAAGAACAGGGGATTCTGAGCCCTGGCAAGAAGTTATAATCCCAGCACAGTGTTCCCCTCCGTTTGCTGGATAAAAAGGCAGATCTGAGAGAGATATACAACATCAGCTATCTACTGAGTAGGTCGGAAAGTCTTCATTGAGCGTTTGAACAATTGCCCTTGTTTTAAAAGGTAGACTAAGCATTCATATCCTCAGAGACTATTAAAAAACAAGTCAGTGACTTTCTCATTATGTGAAATATCAGTGCTCTTGGAAACTAGTTTCTAATTCCAATAGAGATCTAAAAGTTACAGAGAGGTGGTGCAGTCCTTTTAGGAACCTGCATTTTGAGCTGTCTGAACTGCAAGTCAGAGCTTTATTCTGTAGTCTTGATTGGCACCTATGAATGCAAATTTAACATCACTGTCTAGCAACAGTATCTTTTGTGATCCTCTTAAGTTTATTATGCATGTCTATAACCACTGCCCATGAGTCTCATACGTAACAGTAATTAACTTCTATGCCGCAGTTCTACTCCATTATTTTTCAGGCACAGCAATGACAGCTCCTAGACATTTGAGTGATGGGAATTAGAGGCTTTCTAACTCACAGAGAGAGAATTGCCTTTGGGGATAGAGCATCATGGGAGGCAGTGCAGCCGATGCCATTTGGGAGAGATCATTGTGTTGCCACTGAAAATTCAGTCAATGATATAACCCTACTATCAAGTGCCTGAGTTTCAAAGAGGGAGATAAGCACAAGCAAAAATGTTCAAGGTGGTGAAGGCCCTTGTGAGGAAGCCATATGAAGAGCAGCTGAAGTCACTTGGTCTGTTCAGCCTGGAGAAGAGGAGAGTGAGGGGAGACCTCATTGCAGTTACAACTTCCTTATGAGAGGAAGAGGACAGGCAGGCACTGATCTGTTCACTCTTGTGACCAGTGACAGGACCTGAGGGAATGGCCCTGAATTTGTGTCAGAGGATGTTTAAGTTACATATTAGAAAGAGGTTCTTCACCCTGAGGTGGTTGGGCACTGGAACAGGCTCCCCAGCAAAGTAATCACAGCACCAAGCCTAACAGAGTTCAAGAAGTGCTTGGACAATGCTTTCAGGCACATGGTGTGACTCTTAGGATGTTCTGTGCAGGGCCAGGAGTTGAATTTGGTGATTGTTTTGGGTCCCTTCCAACTTGGCAGGGAATGATTGGCAGGGAACTCTGTGATTCCATGTACCTATCTAGAAAAAAGGTAAGTCAGAAATAGCCATGGCAGCTGGGGACTGTGGAGTAATGTATTACCTGAATAAGCAGTGGGACTTCTACATCAGTCTTTTACTGTGCTAGGAGTTAATTCCAGGATACTTCAGCTCACCGCTGCTCTTAGGATCAAAGCATCTGTGATAATTTCATTTTCTTCATATTAAATTGTGAGGGTCAAAAGTCTTCCAGTGTTAAATTACCTGTAACAAACACTGCAATGGAAAAATACTATGGTTTAGAGAAAGCAAATTTTTTTTGTTAATGGACTTACATAATAGCAGTGTATCTCAGAAAACTGGTGTAACATGATTGAGTCCCAATAGCCATGCTCCAGACTGGACAAGGAATGCTTTGCATATCTTAAGGAATTCATTTTCTCAAAATCCCTGTAAATGCACAAATAACACTTATTTACCATATTGGGGGAAAATTAGGTTCAAAGCAAAATAATCTAGGTTTTAATTATGGTAATGCAAAGGAGAGGCCTGAATTACCATGCTGTCCCTCCTTGCTTCAACCATGAGAAAGGTTTCTCCAAAAACCAAGTAGGATATCCTTTCAGAATGAAATATTTTAGTTTATAGTTGATGAATACAAATTTTGGGTAGAATCTCACTCTCTTAACTCAGCTGCTGTTGAAGCCATTTATCTGACATGGCTGAATTTTGTGTTATTCAATATATATGTAGACACTGAGCATGAAAGACATTGTCTTATCTTATTTAAAGCTGTCACATCATAATTCTGCAACACTTGAAATCTGACCCTTAAGTGACATCTGTGCTGGTTTTGGCTGAGGTAGAGTCAATTTTCTTCATAGCTACTATGGGGCTGTATTTTGGATTTGTGCTGCAAACAGTGGTAATAATATAGAGATGGTTTTGTTGTTGCTGAGTAAGGCTTACACCAACCCAGCAGTGAGTAGGCTGGGGGTGCACAGGAAGAGGACAGAGCTGGAACCAGAAGTATATTCCAGACCATATGGTGTCATGCTTAGCATATAAAGCTGGGAGAAGGAGGAAGCGGGGATGCTTAGAATGATGGTGTTTGTCTTCCCAAGTAACCATTACACATGATGGAACCCTGCTTTCCTGAAGATGGCTTGCCCAAGAAAAGTGATGAATTAATTCCTTATTTCATTTTTTTTCTAAGTGAGGCTTTTGTTTTACTTATTAAACTCAGCCCATGTGTTTTCTCACTTTTACCCTTCTGATTCACTCCTCCATCCCACTGTTGGAGGAGTAAGTGGCTGGGTTGTGCTGAGTTGCTTTCTGGTGCTAAACTATAGCAAAAGCCAAATGCAGAAAGTCAGATTCCCCTGGCAGAGGTGGCAGCTTCCTCTGTTTAATGCCTGGCACATTTTTTAGTTTCTAATGAGTTAACCCTCGTACCATTGACCCCTTTGGGGTTTGCCTCCTTGCCTATTTTTGCACCTGCATTCTTATCTGCTCAACAAAGGCTCACTCCCCATTCAAAACCTGGCTTCTTAGAGGGTCCCCATAACCTAGTCTTCGCTACTGATGTCTGATTATACAATGAAATTGAAGTCAGAAGAGATGGGGAAAAAGAAAACAAAACAAAAAAGACAGTTTCAAAGCCATAAGCACCAACATATCTAACAACAGCCTCACATTATGGTGAGTGAAGGACCATTATGTTGGTGAAAGGTCTAGAGGTGAAACCACATAAGGAGTAGCTGAGGTCACATGGCTTTTTTCAGCCCGGAGAAGAGGAGATTGAGGGAAGACCCCATCATGGTCTACAATTTCCTTGTGAGGGGAAGAGGAGGGACAGGTGCTGATCTCTCCTCTGTGGTGGCCAGTGACAGGACATGAGGGAATGACATTAATCTGTCTCAGGGGAGGTTCAGCTTACATACTAGGAAAAGGTTCTTCGGCATTGGAACAGGCTCCATAGGGAAAGGATCACAGCACCAAGCCTAGGAGAGTTCAAGAAGCACTTGGACAATGCTCTCAGGCACATGATGTGGTTCTTGGGATTGTTCTGTGCAGATCCAGAAGCTGAACTGTGATGACCCTTGTGCGTCCATTCCAGCTCAGAAGATTCTATGATTCTGAGATTAACTGCCTTCCCATTGACCCCTTAGAGTTATAAGCAAGGCCGTTCTCCCGTAAATCAAGAGATTTTTGATCTTATTCTAAAAAGCACGCAGAGATTTTGGACGACGCCGTTCCCCCGGTGCCAGGGTCTCTCCCACGCTGGGCGCTCAGCGTCCCGCCAGAAAGAGCCGCTCCGGACGGGCGGAGGGTGAAAGTCCGCCGCTTCAGCACCCTGGACAGCGCCAGGCAAGGCTGGGCAGCGCAGGGCTCGGTGCCCAGGGCTACGGGGACCACTGGGCCTCCAGAGCGACAAAATAGCCCTCTGCCATCTCCTTGTAACTCGCGCATCTATCCCGTGTTACAACCCTTTGCTGCTTATGAGTGCTGGAAAAATAGTGGAGATGCTTTGCTACTATGTCCAAGAAAGCCCTTTTAATCAAAATAGGTTAATTATACCTGAGTTCCTGGTGGAATTCAGTTTGGTAATGATGTTGAGGCCATGCCCCTCCAGAGGTTTGGAACTGAAGTGGGTGATTGTTGCTCAGTTTGCCTGTCAGTGTTCAAGAAGCAGCTGGACGAGGCTCTTGGCCAGATTGGTTAGTTTTAGGTATTGCTACAAGAAACAAGATATTGGACTTAATGATCCTTATGGGGTCTCTTCTAATGTGATATATTTCATGACTCTATTCTATCACATGTTGCCTGAGTAGGAGTTGGCTGTTATGAGTGCCCTAATTTTGGAGAAACTCTGCCAAGGATCCTGCTCTTCGAAGTCTGAGAGGTGCCAAAGAAATGGCAGCAGCCTGGAGGAAATAAAATCGGTGTAGCATTTGTCTTCCTGAAGCAAGACTTTTCCATGCTGGGAAACACTGCTCTAGGTCCCCTAAACACTTTCTAAATTTCACCCAAGAAAGTGCAGGTAGACCTATTCACATGCTTCTTGTTCTTTAAGAAAATTACAGCAACTTCCTATTAGAATTGTTCTTCATTGCAAAATGTCCTCCTCTTCACTGAGTCAGGCTGGGGAGGCCAAGGCCTCTTAAGCACTGAAAGAACCCTTTGTTATTTGCTTTCATGGAAACTCCCCAAGAGACAGCATCCCTCTCCAAGCTGGGGCAGTTGTTATAAACTATTTCTGACAGATTTTTTTACTCATTATGAAGAACCACTGGCAAAGTCTCTTGATATTGGTAGACCCACACCGCTCAGCAGTGCAGCATAGTAATCAAATATACTATCATTAATTAGACAAAGAAAACTGCTCTGAAATCTCCTTTGCTAACCCCCCAAGCCCATTACTCTGAGTGCAAGGAAAAGAGTTTATTGCTTTCTTCTTTGCTACTATGTTGTATATATTTGAAGACTTAACACTCTTCTTCTGTCTTATTTGGCCTATTTCTATTCCCACTGAGGTGTTTGATGGTTGCTGCTGGGTCTGCCACTGCTTGCCCCTGGCCTGCCCCGCACCATGGCTGGGTGGTGGGATGGGTTCTTACTGCCATGCCATGTTCTTCCCTGTCTAGGGAGCCCCTGGTCCCTGTGGTGTCCTGACAACAAGTGAAACAAGGAACAGTAACTTCCCAGAACACCTTCTGAGATTTAGCATTTTGTGAGTTAAGCTTCCTATGGAGCCAGTAGGTCTATCCTCATATTTGTCAGGACTCTATCTTTTTTTCTTTCCACAGATTTGTCTAAACATTTTTAAATATCTCTTCTGTATTATTTCAGAACATCTTGTACTTTTGCATTTTACATTTCTGTTTTGCTCTGTGAAATGCCTTTCTTCATTTTATATGTTGCTGAATGGACTGAGAAAGTGTGATAGACAGTCCTTGTGCTCCTATTTATTACTACTCATATGTTTTCTTCAGTTACCTTTTTTCAAGTTAGAGATCTAGTTGTCTCAATTTCTTCTCAAGCTGAAATTGCCACAATGTTGTTTATGATATTATTGCCCTTCTCTGCAGTTTTTCCAGCACTGACCACGGAACTGATGTGCTCAGGAAACTCCCCGCAGTGATTCCTAGATCTTTCCTGTGTACCAGTCACTGCTGAGTTCATTATTTTGTGTGTTGGAGTCTTTTTTCTCCCTATGTGTCCTCCTTCATATTTGTCAACTTCTAATTTCATCTACCATTTTATCACTTATCATCTGGCATTCAGATGACATTCTGCAGCTTTTCATCTATGACATTTATACCACCAGAAAATTTTGCACTCCTCCTGTTTTTCCTCTATGTTAAACAATGTGGTCTCTTGTGGGCCTCCTTGTACTAAGCAATTTCACTGTTCACTGCCACTCTCTGTCTTTTTTCAGTTAAAGAGAGAACTCCCCTTGACTGTCCCATGACAGTCTGTGGTTTTTAAAACCTACTGAACAGCTCACTGTTACTGACCATTTCCAAATTGTAATAGATACGAAAAGCAGGATTTCCCTTTGCAGAACCCTTACTGATTTTTTTCCACTTAGGGGATTGCTTAAATTGGAAAAGACCTTTAAAATCATCAACTCCAAGCATTAACCCAGCACTGCCAAGTCCACCACTGAACCACGTTGCTGAGTGCCACATTTACACATCTTTTAAACACTTCCAGGGATGGTGATTCCACTTCCCTGGGCAGTCTATTCCAATGCTTGACAACCCAAGGCACTTATGCACCTTTGATTTCTGTTTGATTTTCTGTGGTTTCTTTTTCTTTATTTTTTTTACAATATGGAAATGCAACTTCCTGATCTGTAACTGCCCAGCTGTCCTCTGCAGTCCTCTTACAATCTGATACCATATCTGCCACCTCCTGTTCCTTTGGTACCAGTCTGATGTGAGCAGTAAATTACACTCCAAGTAACCTGGCAGGCAATTTCATATCAGAGCTCCTTTAAAGTCACTTGGTGAGCATCATCTGGTCCTGCTGATATATATATGTCCCTGTTGATGCTATTGGCTTCTAGCCCTTCAGGTGAGACCATTTCTCATTACCTGTAGATAAAAGTTCTAGCATGGAAACTCTCCTAAGCCCTTTCACAGCGAGCACTGCTCCAGGAAATTAATGTACCTTTCCTGTACCAAACGCATATTCTCTAAGCACTCCAGTTCTGCAGACCCTGCAGTTTCCTGGCAGGCTCCTGGCTTCTGATGTGTTTTATTATTAGTTTTTAATGCATCTTCCCTGATGTTACTCAATATTTTTTCCTGCCCTCCTTACAACTTTTTATTTAACTTTTCTGAGTTCTTTCCAGTTTTGCCAATGTGGATATATTTTCTGTGTTTTGAACAGTAGTATTTTATTTATAATTACCCCCTGTCCTTCACTGATTCTTCTTTTAGCCTTCCCATTCCCATAAGGATGTTTTGTTTATGCACAGTGTGGTCACTGTTGCATCATCATTTTCCAAAAGTAACTTTTGATCCTGATCCTGTGTTCCATTAATGGCTTCACAGTCTCTGCTTTTGAGAAGCCTGATTGCCCAAGCAACAATAATTCATATTGTTAAAAAATGTAGCATGAATTAGAGTGCAGTCTGACATTTCCCCACTTTGTGCAGGCAGTGTAATGCTGGAGTGTTCTGTGGCCACTGTGCTCTCTGCCTTACAGCCTTGCTGCTGTCCTGTAGCACATATTATTCCAGTTGACACTTTAGTCCTAATTGAACTTTTCCTATTTTTGAAATGTCATGCTAGAGGGTTATTATATTTTTTAACTCTTAGTTAATTTTTTTACTCTTTTCTTTAATGTATACTGCACCTTCTGTACCTGATACTGCCTTCTTTGTCTTTCTGATATTTGCATTATCACCACATCCTAGTGGTTGTCTTGCAGTTTACACCTTTCCTATGGGCCAGTCCTCATTAACAACATGATGTTCCAATTTACCCAACTTCATTTTGTGTAGTAATATTTCAAAAAGAAAAACAACAGCAATACCATATGTTTAACTTTGGTCTTGGTCTGTTTCTGGCTCAATGGGCCTTTATTTGTTGAAGTTGCTGTTTGTTCTGTTCCCATCTGAATTTCATTGACTTCCATCCTGTTCTATATCACAGGATGCAGCTATGATATGGTTTTGCATATAGAAGCTGAGCACTATGGTTTTGGGGCTGGTTGTTTATGCAGACAAGCTTTCCGCAACCCTGAAAGAGACCTGAGTTTTCAGTAATTTCAGCTGAGTACAGTTCCTTGCAGAGGAAAGAGCCAAAACTCACAACCAAAACTGCAAATGGAGTGTGACTCTGGTACAACGGGTGTAAGTTCCCACTTATTAATCTCAAGGAGATTTTATTTGGCCTCATTATGACATGGAATTGATTGTCTATTATGAAATAATGTCAATTTAACTATTTCCTTGATACACAAATGAAAATGAAGCTGAAGTACCCAGAGATATCATTAAGTATGGAAGTATCCTAGGATGAAGAAAGAAACAAAAAACAAACCCAGGCTTGTGTTTTCAATGCTTGTTAGCTTCTGACTTCACTAAGATTTAAACCATAAAAAAACAAACTAGTTTTAAAATTCTGCTGGGGTTGTAAAAATAAAATTGTTACAGACAAAGTTATTACTTATTTTGTTCCAAGCTCAGTAAGTCTTAGAACCTAGCAATTCAAAAATATAACTTAAAATACAGGTGTAGATTTAAAGTGTGAAGCTTAATGTTTTCAAATCATAGGTTCATTAAAGTGTTAGTTAATATAGCTTAATAGATGTAAGATTGTTTATAGTGAAATTCTTCTACTCCAGACTGGGTTTATGTGAAAAATCTAAAGATCTTTTGGTGTGTCTCTTTCAGGTGATGCTGAAACAGACCTTTGAGGAGGGCAGATCAGAACTGGAGAAACACAAAGGGACAGATCCTTGTCTGATTTAACCAGGCCGTGCTCCACTGAAGACCACTGGGGAAATGGGTTGCAGTATGCAGAAGCAGGTCCTTCCTCACATGGTAGAAAGGTTCAGGTTAATCCTACTGAAACTGGCAGTCACCAGTGAAAATGTGCTGCAGGTATTAAAAAATTATGTCCCTGCTTTCAGCTATGTCAACAGATGTCAGTGGACGAGAAGCTGAACAGCAAAAGGGTTGAATACTGCAGGGAAAAGAGTACATGCAAAATCCATTCTGGATTATTTATTGCTCAGCATGTTCCGTAGTTTTGATCAAGGAATTGGGTCACTCTCTGTAGATGTTTTGGAGGATTCATCTAGGCCAGGCTGTCAAAGGGATGTGCAGGAACAAAGATATGCCAAGTGCATGTAGAAATATACAGATTTCTATGAGCACAGTGTAGGATCTTCAGGAGTCCTTCTCCTAAAACACATCTCCACAAGGGATTAAGTCCTTCCTAAGCAACTTAGATACCTGGGTCACTGTGAATATCCCAACCGCATCAATTTGATCCTCATGTCACATGAGCCACACTCATTCCAGGCCTTCATACACACGGCAGGGATGGCAGTGTGGAGCAAACATGAACAAGGCATGATTTTATTGTGGCAGACTGTGTACATCTCTGGCTGACAGATAAAAGCCACTGCCTGCTTCCAAAGAGGAGAGAGGTCAAACACAAGGAAAACAGTAATTTGAAAGAGAGCACATATAAACACCTTTCTGGACCCTGCCCTACAAGCTGTAGTCTAAGAAAGCATGGATCTGCATTTATTTCAACAACTGCTGCCAAAACTAAATTATTACTCATTTCCCGCCTCCTCCCACTACAGTGAAGAACTGGCAAGTACAAGTGCAATACAGCACACACACAAGCACAAGCTTGACCATCTCCATTCATTCTGTATATGGATTTACACCTT
The DNA here is from genome assembly GCF_047495875.1 of Pithys albifrons albifrons. Classification (NCBI taxonomy): domain Eukaryota; kingdom Metazoa; phylum Chordata; class Aves; order Passeriformes; family Thamnophilidae; genus Pithys; species Pithys albifrons. Next base: position 71,320,180 of record NC_092458.1, on the reverse strand, counting down.
TTTACAGTCTCTCACAGATCAGCCTAGTGTGAGTAGAGATTAGCATTGGCTCATATGCATAACGAAGCCTGCTTGAAAATGTTGTCATCTCTCTTCAGAAGCTGACAGCTGAACTGTTAAGCTAAGAGGTCAGAGTTGATTGGCTTGTGCACCAGCTGTATTCCACCCTGGGAAACGTGTCAGAGGCTTTTCCAGCTCAGACCTGTGAGACGCTAACCTGTGGGTAAACCCCACGCACAGGGTGCAGGGCAGCTCAGCTGTGTAGGTGACGAGTGATTGAGGAGCCCCCGTAATGGCAACCAGGGGTGTCAGCACCTGTCAGCTTCTTGATCCATTCTGACTCACTGCACCAGGAAAATGTAGATAATGATTGTGCCAAGTTCTTCTTGAATTGCAAGGGCATCTATTGCCTCTGGCACACTTCCAAATGCAGTTGTATAAATAGAAATGTACTGGACTTGCTACACAGTGAGGAAGTTATTTATGCTTTGCATTTTTTTTTGTTTGATCCAGAAGAAAATTCTATGCATAGACAGGAATGCTGTCTTGATAAGGCTGAGAATCTTAGAGTTTGCCCCTTCTTTTTTTTCTAAGTCATCTGCTGAACACATACACAGAGCTTACACGTTTCCCATTACATGTTCACATCAGCTGAATACAGAGCTTACACAATGTGCAATTTTTTTTCCACAGAAAACTGAATTTTGAGTGAATTTTTGCAAATTATATAATATCAACAAGAAAATGTTCATAATCAACCCACTTATAAATGCAGCACATTCAGTTCTTTGATGTCAATCACTTCTTTTCCATACTCACCTCTCATTGTATGACAGTTCCTACCTTCTGACTTGGAGGTAACACATCATAAAAACTGTTGGTTATGTCACATAGGATAAGAGGACCTGCCTGGCCTGGAATCCAGCCAATAAAGGAGAAAGGGAACACAAATCTCACAGCCTACAGCAGCCATGACACATCATTCAAAAGCAAAATGGACACAGTTGGCTTTCAGGCATAACATTTGCCTTTGACAAATTTTAGTTTTCCTTGATAAAAACACTTTTCTTAAAAAAAAATACAGCAACTGTAACAACTGATAACACACTTAATAGATCAAAAACATTTTGGTAAACCCCACTGAAAAATTTTCTAATGGTTAACCAAAGTTTAAAATCTTGTTTTTTAAGTTGGTATGCGGGCACATAAACAAGTGGTCTGATTTTTCCCAAAGGCATGTTGAACATCCTGTGTCTCTAGTTTCCACAGAGTGAAGTGCTAAGGGCTTAGCAATTCCAAATTGTCAGGCCTAGAGCCAAAATTTGAAATCTGAGCATCTGAAATTAGGTAGCTACTGTCTGATCCAAAGCCCAGGGAAGTGAATGGAGAGACCCCTGCTGGACTTCTGGTTCTGGATGTGGCTAATTCATCCATACTTACATGTCAGAATGAAAATCAACTTGTTCAAGTCAGGTCTAAGTCATGAACAACTACTGTTTTGCTCGTCGTGGGAAGTTCGTGCTACACAGAGTGCCTTTAACAAAGTAGGTGGGATGGCAGAGGAAATGGGGTTGGTACAGTGTCACCTTGGCAATCCTCTCCATGAGCAGGTACTGTGCTGCATTCATGTCCTGTGCACACTGTGTGTAAAACTTACAAATGTTAAAATACATACACATATATGGGGCCGAAAGGCTGAAAGCAGCTCTGCAGAGCACCTGAGGCTCATCATGGACACCAAGTTGACCATGAGCCATCAATAGGCCCTTGTGGTAGATGTCAAACATCCTCCTGGGCTGCATCAGGCAGAGCACTGCCAGCAAACAGAGGGAGGTAATCCTTATTCTCCACTCGGCACTGGCGAGACACGTCTGGAGTGCTGTGTCCAGTCCTGGAATTTGCAGCACAAGAGAAGCACAGAGAGATTCCAACAAAGGGCCATGAAGAGGCTGAAACACCTGACACATGAAGAAAGACTCAAGGAGGTGGAACTGTTCAACCTGAAGAAGAGAATGTTCAGAGGGATCTTATCAGTGTATGTAAATACCTGATGGAAGAGAATGAAGAAGACAGAGCCAGAATGTTCTCAGTGGTGCCCATCTACAAGACAAAAGGAAATGGGCGTGAACAGAAATGCAGGAAACACATCTAAACATAAGAAAATAATTTTTTACTGGGAAGGTGGTCCAGCACTGGAACACTTTGAACCATTTTTCCCATGGAGGCTGGAGGAGTTAGAGCAGCTACTTACAGAGAAGTATTGTTTTAATACAAACTTTGCCAAAAATAATTTGACAGATAACTGTTAGCCCAGAAGTCCTCTGGGGTTCTCAATCTCCCTTAAACTGCAGAAAGCTGAAAAATGCTGATGACATACACCACCAGAGAGCCATCTCTCCTCCAGGTCTTCTTTGGTGAGCAGGAAGGTCATGGAGAGAGTCTGAGATTGAAAGGTCACACCAAACATCTACATTGAGGTCCCTCAAGCTGGAAAATTCTGTACTTATATGTCTGTATTTGGCTTTGTTCTTTGACATTAATGTGTCTGTGCACCTACATGGTGCTGGCTCTTCACAGTTATCTGGCACTAAAAGTTGAATTTCCTTTTTCCTCAGTTTTAGGTGTCTTACTTAGGCAAACAATCTATCTCATTCAAAGTCTGCTTACAAACTAGAAATGCCTGAAAAAGATAACCACTTAGACTGGTATTCTCACTTGTTTGGGGTGATTTACCTTAATCATATTGTCTACTCTCAAAAAGACTGGCAGCTAAAAGTGGTGGATGTCCCAAGCTCTTCAGAATGTTTTCTCAGCATCTTTCTCAAGCACAAACACAGACTCAGTGGAGAACAGATCGATAGTAGCCCTGAGGAGAAGGACTTGAGGGCACTGGGTAATGAGCACTCAACATAACCCAGCAATGTGCACTTGCAGCCCAGAAAACATCATGGCCAGCAGGCCAAGGGAGGTGATTCTGCCCTTCTATTCTGCTCTTGTGCAACTCCACCTGGAGTGCTGCATCCAAATCTGGGGCCATCAACATAAGGACACAGACCTATTGGTGTGAGTTCAGAGGCCACAAAGATGATTAGGCTGCTGAAACACCTCTCTTATGAGGTCAGGCTGAAGGGGTTGGGACTGCTCAGCCTGGAGAAGAGAAGACTCTGGTAACACCTTCCACCAGCCTTCCAGAACCTAAAGGGTCTACAAAAGACCTGGAGAAGAATTTTTAACAAGGGGATGTAGTGACAGAACATGGGGGAATGGTTTTAAACTGAAAGAGAGCAGGTATAGATTAGGAAGACATTCTGTATTGTGAGAGCAGTGAGACCCTGAAACAAGTTGCCCAGAGAAGTTGTTACCCCATCCCTGGAAGTGTGTTTAAGGCCAGGTTGGATGGGGCTCTGAGCAACCTGGTCTTGTGGAAGGTGTCCCTGCCCACAGCAGGGGGGTTGGGACTGGTTGATCTTGAAGGTCTCTTTCAATCCAAAGTATTCTATGATTCTTCCTATCTGAAAATTGCTAGGATCACCTTGAACTGTTGCTGAACCACTTCTGGTTCAGACAGTGACGCTCACACCTCTAGTTTATCAATCAGTAGCCTGAGATAAGTCCAAACATGTTGATTTGCTCATGATATTGCTCTCTTCTGGAAGTTACAGCCAGTGAAAGATGAGAATTCTTCATATTGATTTATCAAGTATGCATTGTATTTAAAAATAGATTTTCCATGTCCTCCAGCCATTGCTTGCATGTCTCAGCCAAGGTGATGAACACAAACTGACCATGTGAAATGGTGATAATATAGCAGCATCTGGTGCAAAGCGGGCTGCAGAGAAAGGCTGCATCCATTGTGGCAAAAGTTAGCTTCAGTGTCTTGGTGCTTTGTTTTTCTTCCAAAAAAGTTGCCATCCCTAGAAATGCTGGAAGCAAGTTTGCCGAATTGCAACCAAGAGTAAACAAGAGGTAACTTTTTATCATTACACCATAGGGGGGATTTCTTGACTGAGAGGATGAGTAGCAAAAGCTGCAGTGGGGTAACTGCAAACCTGGATGGACAGTACAAATGACACAGCGCAAGGAACCATTTATTAGCAATCTTTAAGCAACACTCACCCTTTATAAGTGGTGCTACAACAACATTTTCTGTCTTTCATTAAAGCCTGGCCTGAATCCCAGCTGTGAAGGCCAGCACCACTCTGCTTATCCATCCGAGAGACCAACCCTGAATAACTCAGCACAGCCCTACAATGTTGCCAGCTCCTTGCAGGTCCTGGAGGGGAAGAAGAGCTGTATCAGCAACAATGTATGGCACACATCCAACTGCCCAGCTACAGGAAACTGTATTTTGTAGAAGATACTGATTCTCTGAAGCCATTAATAACAGATGGAGAATGCCTAGGAGGAGTTTGAGTACTGATTTCATGATCCCAAGGATTGTGTGCCCTTCAAGCTGGCTCAAGATTTTTTAGTAGTTGATGACACCATCACAGCAACCCAGACACAGTCACACCTCAGCCTGCTGAGGCTGGGCACGGCTGTGCCATGGTGCCACACTGCACCCCAAGGGACTGCTGCCCCAGGGCTGGGCTGCCAGCGGGCACCTATGCCTACAACTGGCCCAGGCTCATCCCTACAGGCAAAGGTCCAAGCATAGCTTGGCCAAAAATAGGACTGTGGGAATCCCTATCCAAAATCCAGCTTCAGAAAACACAGTTATTGACACTACCTCAGTGGGACAGAGGTTCTTTCTGAAGTCCATGTCCACAGGCACCAATTATGTAAGTCACTGTGGACAAAAAAGTGACCCAAATAGGTCATATATGTGGCTACACATCTGTTAAGCTGCAGGATTTACATTCCACTGCATTTTTTAAAAAATGCAAATTAAAATGCAAGTGGAAGGAACGAAAAAACCACGGAAGTTGCATATCACACTGTACCACAGTTATCATCAGCTCTTTCAGTGAGCAGAAGTCATGCTGGGGCAGGGATAAGGAATGCTCCAAAAAATGGGTTTAGATGGACTTTATTTAAACAAAATGCAAGTGAAAGCAGAGGTTTCACATTCCTTTCTGCTAAGCAAGTTTTTGCTTCTTACAGTGATAAATACAGGTGCTTACATTACATACTGCAGTTTTATGCTCTCAAGAAACTAACACTGATGTCAAACAAGCCACCATGGTGGGCAGGGGGATACAACACTCTCAGTAACTACCACAGGAGACAGGCATGTTGAATAGTGCCCAAGTATCTTACGTTTTACATTTTACAGCTGGATCACTACACAATAAAATGATTGCACCATCACAGATCCATTACAAACATTAGCACAGGCAACAGATAGGAGAGAGTAAAAAAAAGGTTCACGACATCCTCAGCTGACTGAAAGCTCATCCCCGCAGCATGCTGTGGGTGTTCCTTTTGTCTGGAGACACATGCTGCAATCACCTTCCAGAGTTTAAGATTGTCTTTCAATCCTGGTAAGACTTCACAAGGAGCCACATGAGGATTACAGTAATCAGGACAATCATGAAGTTGAGGCAAATTTCTCGCGTGGATCGCTCCATTTTTCAGGAGTAATGAGGAGAGAGCAGAGGCCAGCAGGCAGAGCAAAGGGAAAACTTCAGTCACTTGCCTGGGAGTGTCCTTGAGCTCAACCTTCGGGGCAAGAGCCCTTTTAAGAAAAAAGAAAAATATGTGAAGAACAGATGCATGAAGGTGGTAGGTTCAGTAGAGCTATTTATGTTCCCCTAAATAAATGTTATTTCAGTGGCCAGGAGTCAGTAGCACCAGGGTGCTAAGAAGTAAAAGCCATCTTTGGCAGCTTATCACCTTCTTTGATTTACAGCACTTGACAAGGAGTATTTCCAAATGTCACCCCCAAACTACAGTGCACAGGGGTGAGCAGTCTATGCAAATTGGTGCTATTTTCTGCAAGCATTACCAAATAATGCCCAAGTCCCATTTAACACTTTCAACAGATATACAATGTAAATATACTACTGTTAAGAGTTTTTAAATTCCTCAATTTGTCTGTATATCTTCTCTTTTTTTTCTTTTATAAGGAAACTAGATGCAAACTATTGTTTTATAGAAAACAACCAATAAATCTGAATTATTTATGTTACCACTAAAAGTACAAGGAGAACCTAAGATTATATATTTTCATTTCTGAAGAACTTCATATATTTTGTGAGTTCATCCTACAGATGAAATAGTATTTTCTCAGGAACCTTCTGCCTTCCCAGTAATTTCAACATGCTCAAAATATCATACTTCAAAATTCACATTCATGTTGTACTCAAAAACTGTTGTGTTGGTTATTTTTTTAATTTATTTTATGGCAGTAACTTTTGAATTTTATATATTTTTGGAGTTCATGCAGAGAAATGAGAATTCTTTATCATCAATATCATGCACTAATCCCAACTATATACATGTAAATACAATATAAGCCTTTAAACAAATGAGACATAAATTCAGGTCAAGGAATTTCAGTTTCCAGACTAGGCTGTAACATCTATGGTGCAAATGAGAAGCCCTGGGACTGTACCAGCATGAAGACAGAGCGTTTAAATTGAAACTGCTTTAGTTTACAGATTAAATATTAAAAGCCCAGTGCATGCAGTTAACAAATTCCTACATTCCCAAGTTGTTTTGTCAGCCTGCTATGTCCTTGCACAAGAGAAAATCTGACCTAATAAGTAAGCTACTTCTTTTACCTTGAGGAGGTAAATGGAGCCCAGTGATTCTGCCTCTGGACTTTGGGTCAGTGCAGATATTATTTCCCTCCAGGCTTCTGCCTATCTCCCACTCGATCTGGATGCTCTGTCCCTATGTGGGAACTAAAGTAGGCTGAGGGTGGAGACCAACAAGTGTGTTGGCAACCCAGGTGCTGACATCACCTCCCCCCTCCCAAATATTTTTAAAGAGCTAAGTTGGGCTGTAAATTTGGTTAAGGCTGTTTATGCAGTGGGCTCTGTGGGTTGACTTGCTTCTTTTCATTCCTCTGTTGTGGTGCTATGCTAAGAGCAGAGCTGTGTGCAGCCCTTGGGGAGTTAATTGAATTTGCTAGAGGATTTTATACAATTATAGAATGGCTTGTGTTGGAAGGGACCTTAAAGATCAGCTAGTTCCAATTCCCCTGCCATGGGCAGGGACACCTTTCACTAGATGAAGTTGCTCGAATCCTCATCCAACCTGGCCTTGAACACTTCCACAGCTTCTCTGGGCAACCTGTTCCAATGCCTCATGACCCTCACAGTAAAGATCTTCCTAATATCCAATCTGAACCTTTTCTCTTTCAGTTGGAAGCCATTCCCCCTTGTTCTGTCACTACATGCCTTCCTTTGGTCTGTTGGTTTCTTTCCCAATGTGGGTAAAAGGAAAGAAAGAGCCTCTTGAAGAGTTCTGTGTGTAGAATGCAGGATCTCTTAAGATCATTCCCAGGATACAAAGACCTGTTTACATATTTACCTTCTTAAGTACAGCTCAGCTGTTGTTGTTCCATAAACCCATAGCCTGCACAGCTTCTCAAGTTCATATTCATTTAAAAGAGAGTGAATAGGAGCATAATATTCTTTGCATTTGAATAAAAAATTACTGAAATCCAGGTTCATTTACTGGGTAGAAAATTTTGGGACTAGGAGGTCTGAAAAACATAAACCACTGCTCTAAAGGACTGCTGACTCTCTTGCATGCTTTTCCCTCATTGATTTTTAGTGTTGTTGTGAACACTCCACCTGCCTGAGCATACAGAGAAATATTTTTGCCACTCTAAGAAAGCACACTGCTCTGTGGCCCTGAGAGCTGTAACTGCCACATCCCCTTATCTTTGCTCAAGGCATTGCTAGGACTTGCTATAAACATGAACAAAAAGAAATGGCTGTTTGCTTCCTTTAAATTGATACAGCTGAACCAGTCTCAGCAGGGTGAGCTGTACTGAAGTGGGAGCAGACTCTGCCAGCCCTGCACTGCCGTGGGTTTCCCCCTGCTAGGAAAATACATTTCCATGAAATCAGAGGGGTCACTTCTCCAACATGGTACTTCCACATAAGTGTGAGGATCCTGCCCTGGTTTAAGTGAGTAAGGCTATCCACAACACACTGGCCTTATTCTCACTGCCAAACATCGCGTGATATATAGCGCGCAGATTATTTATTGATTCTGATGCCTTTTGTATATTTATACTCAGGCATGCTGGGACATACTGTAACTCAGAGTACCCAAACTTGTTGTCACAATCCCCCTCCATCAGCTCCCAGATTTCTCCCTTGGCACTACTGCTGGCATTCACATCACAGTGTGATGTCCCGGTGAGGGAGGCCAGCTGGCTGGAAACCTCATGGAAAACACAACAAAACAAACAGCTGTGGGTAACTAGGGGGGTGGAGGGGAGTGTTACTTGAGTTTTGCTGGATGATCTCCCTAAATAGGTTTCCCACACAATCAGTGGAGGTAGGAGGGGGCCAGAACAATAAAAACCCTTCCATTGATTTGACTGCCTTGCCACTGCACTTCTACACAATCAGGCAGCATGTTCAAAAAGCCAACATTCCACGTGGGAGTCCTGTGCTAAAATACACAGATGAAACAGCAAAGGTTTAACCCATACCTCAGTCAGGAGTTATATGCCCAAGCAGCTTTGCAGGGTCCTATCACAATGCATGCTCCGCTGGGCCATTCCCTCAAGGAAAAGTTAGGCAAGCTTCCCACCCTTCCAGGGCATTTGGGAAATCCAGATTCAAAATGCTCTCTGTTAGCCAGAGGGCAACAAGATGTATGACATCCATGAACCTGCTCCAGTCAATTCCCTCCCTGGCATGTTCTGGAGCAGAAATGTCTGGATTTCTCATGCAGCAGCTAATCTACTTCCCCTTGAATCATCTAAATATCCACCACGAAAAGGGTGAAACATTTGAATGCCATTAACCCTAATTATCAAATTAGGGCCACTGCAGCAGCAGTGCCCAAATATTCCCCTTGAGCTATGGGACCTCGGGGTCTGTTTTACTCTCTGGTAATGAAAAACTCAAAAAATGTATGTTTTTAACTAGAAGCCCTCAGCTTTAGTCCCCATGCCTATATTTGCAACACCATACTGTCAGGGACCCCCTTCCTGCTCTGTTGCAGCTCTTTTTGAATGTCCTACATGACAGCTAGAAAACTTTCCTTCTTCAAAGCAGGGAAACCGTGCTATAAATGTCACTAATCAGCATACACAATAAACAACCTAACTTGACATACAGGCACAGATGTTTCCCTCATTTTTTGTGCTGTGGATCTTACAGGAGACCATGGATGAGCATTCAAGAATTCATTAGAGAACCAGAACCAAGTTCATCTAACACAACACACCGACTGGTAGGGAGATCTGGGGAAGGCATATAGAAACACAGCAAATGTAACATGGTCTTTGCCTAGGTATCCCCCAATGTCTGGGATTCAGTTTACTGGCATTGCTAGATTGGAACAACAAACAGGGTTGCATTTATGGGTCCTTCTTGCTCGTATTGGCAGGGTACCCACTCAACACAAGGGTATATTCCTGCAGCTGTGATAGCTCATTCCATGAATACTTCTAGATCAGACAACTTTTTTATAGTTGAGCTCCTCTACACAACATCCTACATACTGTCAACACTACAAAAATGATATAGCAAATTAAAATATTCTGTAAAACAGAGAAAGTAACTTTCCTCAACCAATCAATAATTTGAAAGCAGCTCATTTGCTAGAACTGAGAGCATCTAGCTAAGAAACTCTTTTCAATTGACAGAGTTAGTCCACAGCTTCTTAAGAAGAGACAAATTATGTTACATTTACTTCTGATGTCATCTTACAGAATGTTTGTATATATTACATATGTATACACTCACACAGACTTGTCAAAAAAAAGGGCTTAGCATTGAGCAGGGGGTCCAGTAAACAACCCTGAGCAATGGAATATGTCTGGATGTTAACTGTGAATCCAACCAGTGTCTGAACCTCTGACTTATACACACCATTGATTAGAGTCTGCAGTTGCCAGTCACTGAAAATTCTGCCCCCTTCCCCCATATCCCAAAAAACCCCTGCATACCCCTGCTGTTCATGAACAAAACCCACAAAAACCTTAAAGGCTGTATCTATAATAAGATGGTGTATTTACCTAAGTGATTTGGTGTTGATTAGGAAAGCAGAAAAAAGTAATAGATAATTAATTAAGTGGTTCTTCTTTAAATGCTAATCCAGAGGTTTAGATACTATGTTGAAAGTTTTTTTCTTGGCACTTTTTCTTCTTTTTCTGACAGATCTGGATGTTCTCAGCTTTCATGTGGCCCATGCCAAAGCTCACTTTTCATGCCTTGCATACTCAAACCTGAGGTTCTAGTCTATATTTAAAGTTGCTGTGACTATCTCGAGTTCCTCCCAGCCTACTAAACAAGTATCACAGACTCTTTCAAAGCCATTCTTACACAACTAGAGCAGATTGTGTTCATTTTTGCTCTCAGCATTACCTTTTTCACTAAGTGCAGTATATTTATTTTTAGAATCTGCTATTAATTGGCTTATTTTTAAATTGCCACCTACTCTCTAGTGTAATCACAAGTGTCTTCTTATTACCCACTTGAAACACTGATATCTGTGTGAACCCAAATTTGCAGAAATGTGCAGTGCTTGTAACTGCAGTATGTATTTCACACATAACTATCACATCTCTGTCTATGGGAACTGAAGACTGCTCAACAGATCTTAAATCTGATGATTTACAGGATTTGTAAACAGACTCCATCGCTCCACAAAAAGCTGAAGATGTACAAAGGAGCCTGAATATTGCCACATCTTGTTTTTAGGCTCCTGAAGCAGAATGCTGTCTGCTAGGAAGGTGTGAGATCTGTGGTTCTCAGTGCAATGGCTGCATGGCCACAGCACAGAGCCTTACACAGAACCAGTCAGCTTAGGCTTCCTTAAAAGGCCTAGTGAAGGAAAACCAGGCTCTTAACTCTAACAAATCATCTGCCTGTTGTGGATGTCTGCTGTAGGGTCAGCCTCCCTAAACTCCACAGATCACACCAGTAACCTCCAAAGGGAGTTTTGGGAGACTAGGAGGGCTGGATTTGACCAGATGGCTGAGATCTATCTTTTTAGCAGATGAACCTACCTAAACTCCCAAGAAAGGATTCACACCTGTCACAGAGTGAGTAGGATACTATGGTTCAAAGCAAGTCTTAAGTGCTTGTATCATTTGAGAGCCAGGTACTTTTCCTGGGGCTGCAGAGAGACACCACTGCTTAGACACAGGTGGCATTAGCTCAGCTTCCAACCAAAATAGGGTAGATATAAATTATATATGAGGAAGCAATTCTTCACTGTGAAGGTAGTGAGGCACTGGAACAGGTTGCACAGAGAAACTGTGGATATCTCATCCCTGAATGTGTTCAAGGTGTCCCTGCTGTGGCACAGAACTACATGATCTTTGAGGACCCTTCCAAGCCAAAACATTCTATGAAATCGCTGAAAATATTGATGAATAAGACTTCAAAATTTTAATTATCATGAAACTCTCTCTTACAATCTTCATGCTTAGCTTTGTTTCATGCTGACTTGTTAGTGAGGCTGATTCTCAAGAACAAAATAGGGAATATGTGGTAATCAGTATTTTTCAGTGTCTGATGGTAAGGATAATATTTTCCAATATCAGTATCACACTGCAGTTGGTGAGGATAAAGAGTTCTCTGACTGCTAATTTGTTTGACATAAAATAGACATATACAGTTCTTTGGAAGGTATTTAGTTTTTTAGCCCACAATTAGAGATGAATCTAACCAGAAAATTCCAGGATAAAAAGGAAAAAAATTTCAGAGAAGATTACAATAACCAAAGTATGGGCCACAAGTCACACAGATGTCTACAATACTCTCAGGCAAATGGTGTGACTCTTGGGGATGGTCCTGAGCAGGACTAAGAGTAGAACTCAATCATCCTTGTGGGTGCCTTAGACCTTGGCATATTCTGTGGTTCTGTAGTTGTTGCCAGGTCATAGTTTCTCATTCTCTGTCAGAATTCATTTATTTTTATACTTGTTCTTATCATGTTTTTGTTAGATGTTGGGTTTAGTTTTATTAATTTTAGACTTCTTTTCACAACAACCCCATAGTCAGAAGATACTCCTTTTAATTCTCTAGAACATTTTCAACTGGACAAAAGTTGCAATACTGTGAGTCAAACTACAACTCCCCATGGCAATGCAGTCAGACCAATAAAACATCACAAATAGCCTTGAACACAGAGAGGAAAGAAGAAAACTTGAAATTATTTCTAAAGTGGCACAAATGAGTAGTTAGACAAAAAGGAAAAAGCAAAAGAGGCCTTAACTTCAATCTTTTATATCTGACTGTCTCCAAACAAATTAAAGTGTCAGGTCAAGAGTGAAGAAAACATCAATTCACCTGCAATGGCAGTGACCCAGTCACCTTAGGTACAATCAAGCAATGAAGAGTGTTAGGAGATTCAATATCACAGGTGGAATTATGCAAAAATGCTGTTGAAAGTTTGAGAAAATAGATGTATCTTACATCTCAGTTCCGACATTCCTACATCCCACTTGCTTTGAATGGACCTGAATTCTGGGACACAGACTTCATCTTTCACTGAACTTTAAGGAAAATCATTAAAAATCAACTTCTCCCAGCGATGCTAAATTCCGGATCTTGAAGTTAATGAGTTTCTTCAAGATGATAACTAAAAGCTAGTAGGGAATTCACAACTATGCAGTTGGATATACTGTCTCTACACTTCCTTGTCCAGACAGTATTGGCAGAAGATATGGAGAGGTTTTTTAGCCTAAATGCCTATAAAGCTAATTTTAGCAATCTGGATCAAGGTCACAGAGATGCTGGTTACTGTGGCCACACTCTTCCACACCAGCTCAAAATGTGCTGCTGAACAGAGCTACAGTTTGGGGAGACAGAGTGGGTAGGTGCACCATAAACCCCTGAGACTGTGGGCTCCTGCTCCAGCAGCATCTTCAAAAGCTGAGCAGTTGTGACCTTTGCCACATCAGTAAAAGTTCCTTCTTGAGATGGATGCACTTTCTGGGTTTTATGTTTGAACCAGCAGACTCCTGTCCATGGACACAAGGTACTATTGGAACAGATCCAAAAATCTATTCAGCATAGGCTCAAAGTAAAAACAGTCTGTAAACTAGTAGAGAAATGCATGACAGGGATTGATGGCAGAGGCTGCAGTAAAGGAAGAGCATGTTCAAATCAGAAACAAGCTTGATCTTTATCTGATTTTGGAGTAGTAGAGGAACAATCTACAGGTGATGGAGGAAAGACTTTGATGCAGCAGGGTCAGAGGCACGGGCAGAGAAGTCCAGCTTTCTGTATTTGGACCTTAATATTCAGTGCTCTTGCATCAAGAATGATTGATGCCCTTGTAGCCATCAACATGTCAGAAGTCTCCTGCAAAGGGTCCAGCTATCCTGGAACAGAGAGCCACATGGGTGGCTGTGGACCTTCATCCTGTTGTTTGCATCCTGGTAACTGGTTGTATAAGCAAAGACAGGGTACTTAGCTCTGAAAAAAGGAGCAACTTTGAAGCTGCTTCTGAGTTGGAGTTTGGCCATCAGTTTCCACTGTCAGGCAGGTTCTCTCCTCACTCTACCACAAAGTGAGGTGTCTGTGCATTCATAGCCTGGTTTGATCTCTTCCATGGAGAGAAGTGAGTCTTCAATAAACTATGTCCTGGCACCATATAGAAATACAATTTTTATCTCTGTGAACAACCATATCAGCACTATTGGTATGTGACAACCTTTCAGCTTAACTCATACAGCTGTTGTGTGAGTTCTTGCATCTCTGAAGTCATCTACAAGGCAGCCTGTGACCCCTCTCTGTGAGGAAGGTTTGTCTTCAGTTACTAGGTAGCCAACAGCAGTTGCTCCAACACACATGGGTACTTTCAGCCATCAGGGTTTGTGTGATTTTACAGGATTACAGGCTGATGAACCTCTCTCTGAAAGCTCACAGCCCTGCTCTGCTGCAACATGCAAACTGCATGGCTGCCCTCACCCTGGTGTGGTGTGTGGTCCCTGCTCCTCAGTGGGAGAAGGTGCTTTGTATTTAGACCAAACAACAAACACACATGCCACAGAGCAGGTGCTGCATTTCAAGAAAGCAGCATTATTTCTCCTCAGCCAGACAATATCCTGTCCAAATTCTCATGACAAAGCTGTGGCAGCCACAGGGAAGTGTTAAACATCCCTGGTTGGCTATAAAAATACAAGGAAGGATATGCTCCAGAGGGATGATGGAGGCTGTCCTGAAGGATAGGGACTACTGAAGAGAGTGCTGCAGAGGAACAACCTGTGCACATACCATCTGAAAGGCACAGAGAGGGGCCACTCTCTCTGTTTGCACCTGGAAACTAATTCTTTGACAGCTCTACCTGAGTCTGACAAAGAGACCCACCAGAATCCAGCAAACAAAAAACTGAAATTCTTGGCCAAACTAGGAATTCAAATACCTTTGTGAAGCCAAATAAGCAAGAAATTCTGTGTGATGCTCCACCTATGAGTACAAACTCTTACTTCCTCCCATTCTCACTGCTTTACAAACACCAACAGCAAATTCTTTTATAAAACAGTGAAGCTTGTTTTAATGGAAAAAACAAACAAACAAACAAACCACAAAACACCATGGTGAGACATCACCTTCTCAGCCAGAAGATCATCAGGAAGTGACTACTACCAATGGACAATTTACACAGTCCAACATCCACAGTAAGAAGATAAAAGAGTCCATTCCTGAGAACGTGGAAAAGAGGTGGTGTCCTTCCCTAGGGACACTCAGAGAAGCATGTGAACAGAACCAGCAAGCTGAAGTCATAGCCTGGAAACTGTTGGGGGAGGAAAGAAAAAAAACACAACTGAACACAACATATAGAAAGCACCTGCCCTGCTTCTGGAATTACAGAGCTCAGAGGTGGATAGGGAGCAACATACTTCCAGCCAGGAAGCATGGGAGTCTGCAAACAGGATGTGTGACGTGAACTCCAGATCCAGCTCATGGCAGGTAGAGAGAACAACACAGTAAGCTGGGTATCTGTACCACAATCATGAATATTGTTGAATTTAAACAAAACAAAACAAAAAATCCAAACAAATAAAAAAGGGGACTTATCTCTATAAATGCTTCATACCTTCTGGTAAGTACATAGTTTAGTGGTCATCATCAGTTAGATGCTGGGGTTTACATCAGTCTGAGTTTCTGGATGCAGTAGACAAGAACCCTTAGGCAATGCCTGGGACAGGGGTAAGCCAACAAGGTTTTGCAAGATTTAGATGTGCTCTGCAAATGTAAATGGGTGTAATGGGTGTAACAAACAGATAAACTGCCACTAAACAGTACCTAAAATAAGTCTCTTCTGGCCAACCACTACCACAAAGACCCTTTGCAGTGAGATGGTGACGCTCATATTTCTGTATTATTTATTGAGACAAATCCAAAGCCAGTATTATTTAGTGAAAAAAGCTCATGAAGGATCTCATCCTGCTCTCATTGAATTCAAGCAAATTCTTGATAGGGGTTTTAACGTGGGCTGAGCTTAGAACAAAGCACATGGTATTGCTTTGTGTTCATTAGGACAAAGAGAACTAATAAGGGCTGGAGTGATATGATGAGTATGGAGGCAGGCGCAGATCCTCACTCAGCACCAATTGACCCTTCATTTTTGAGGTGCTTATACACAGCTAAAGAGAGCCAAGAGGTCTCTAATGAATTTCTAATCACAGCAGTCACTGACCCTGTCTGAGTGGGATGAAATCTGAAATCAACCATAGCTCACTACAATGCAGACCACAGTTTTGTATCCAACTAATAGAAGGAAATTGTTATTCTTTCTCAGAGCAATGTACTATTATGGAATAAATGAGAAGAAGTCAAACACAGATACTCTCAACAATCCAGCAACCCCTTCTCTGTTCAGAACCCAGATGATTGCTCCAGGCTATGAAAAGGGGCTGAAAAATCTTTTGAGACTGTCAGGATCTAACCCAGAAAAAGAGTTTGAACAGTCAAATTAGTGTAACAGTCCAAACCACTCTCTTCAATCTGGGTTCCCCTCCACCCAGCTCTTCTTTCCACTTACTTAGTCAAAATCCACATTTGTCACAGATATTTGGAGGTTGCTCTCCCAGTCTGTTTTGCTAGAGGTATGTTTGGATCCCTGAAAGAGAAGTTCTAAAAGTGAACAATAAATTTTAACAGAACTACTAGCCAGTAATGTATTAGGAGCAAAGTCTTTTAATACTAGATGGCTAAAACACTAAGGTTAAGTTTCCTCTTTTGCTTATGGTAAATATTGCTTGTCCTCTTCTTGTATTAGTAATCACTGCTTGTGCATCACTGATGAACAGTTAAATCCACTTTTCACTTTCTACAAAATCAATTAACACATCTCGGCAGGAGCAGATGGAGGCTTCGCTACCTGGGGGTATACAACTGCAGACAGACAGCAGTAAGTGAGAAGTACACAGACACCTACGCTTTTGCCTACAGACTCGAGTGTTGCATGGCTAAGGGACAAAAAAAATGAGATCAACTCCCTGCTTAGCTCTCATACCTTTCCTTGGGAGGATCATACCCTCTACTAACACATTACCTTTCATTCTCCTCCCTGAAACAGAAAACAACTTGTTTTGCTCTTCCAGGGCTTGATTAAACAACTTCTAATATCAGACCTGTGCACTACCAAACCAGGTGGCAGCATGACTCTCTCTGGATTAGGCCACAGACATAATCCTGCAGCAGTGAACAGCCGACCTGCCAGTGCGCAGGGGGTGTTTATGGCAGCTGGAGCCAGTCACCCCACCTTCCCTTCACCCTTGGGGGTGCTCCTTAGTGCTACCCGTTTTGCACAGTGTGAAGCTTGCACAGCTCTGCTTGAAAGTGCTGTGTTGAAAGTATTGGCTAAATGCGCTTCTGACATCTGACCCTCTGAAGTATCTTTCAGTTCTTCTTTATAGGAAAACATCTTCCAGACCTTTCTATGTCACAGAAGACACTTCCCAGGTAGGTGGTCTGGCTAAACTAGCAGTAAGAATAAAATCCTACCCACTGTAGAACAAGAGCTGACAGTGTGCCCAGGTGGCCAAAAGACCAGTGGCACCCTGGCCTGTATCAGCAACAGTGTGGCAGCAGGACCAGGGCAGTGATTGTCTCCCTGTACTCGGCACTGGTGAGGTTGCACCTCAGATCCTGTGTTCAGTTTTGGGCTCCTCATTACAAGAAGGACATTGAGAGGCTGGAGTGTGTCTAAAGAAGGGGATTTGAGCTGTTGAAGGGTCTGGAGCACAAGTCTGATGAGAGTGAGTGAGGGAGCTGGGATAATTTAGCCTGGAGAAGAGGAGGCTCAGGTTGACCTTATCACTCATTGCAACTCCCTGAAAGAAGGTTCTAGCAAGGAGGGTATTGGTCTCTTCTCTCAGGCAACAAGTAACAGGACAAGAGGAAACAGCTTCAGGTTGCACCAGGGGAGGTTTAGATTGGATATTAGGAAAAATTTCTTCACTGAAAGGGTTGTCAAGTATTGGAATGGGCTGCCCAGGGAAGTGGTGGAGTCACCATCCCTGAAGATGTTTAAAAACGTGTAGATGTGTCTCCAAGGGATGGTGTGACAGAGTTTAGTGAACACAGCAGTGCTGGGTTAGCAGTTGGACTTGATGACCTTAGAGCTCTTTCCCAACCAAAACAATCCTGTGATTGTAACTCTTCCCTTCAAGAGAGGGTCAGGGATGCAAGTCAGTGCACTCTTTGCCTTGATTCAATAATATTAACAAAATCAGTACTTTGCCCACATGACCTAGCAACCATCTGACACCTAATAGACTGCCCAGACTGGACGACATGACGTTGACCTGTGTCAACCCTGGGTAGTAAAGGTATCTCGATCCAGCAGGAATAGCCAGGGAACCACACTCTGGTCCTTTGTAGAGCTTCTGTGGGGTTCGTTATGCTCTTCGAGAGAAGTGACAATCTGTGCCAGGTCAGACAAGAAACTTACTGTCCCAGGATACATTAGAGGGATGTTGCTTCATTAGCTTGGGCTAAAGTACAGTTTTTCCACCCCAGCACACTGTCAGGTGTTAATGTTGTTGATGATTACCTGGGCAATAAGGTCACAAGAACCTTGCTAACTTGTGTTGTTTTCTATGTGCAGTCCTCCTTGCAATAACAAATTACTGGTTCTGTGCCAATTATTTTCTGAGGATTGCCAGCCCATGGCTTGGGTATGAGTGGACTGAGAGAATGGAAGGTGCTGGGGAAATGTCAGCCAAGGAGCAATGGAGAAGTGTTTGTGTATACACAGTGTGAGGGAGCAAGATTCACAGGATACTTTGAGCCAAGGAGCCTGCTTACTCCCTCCCTCCCCCAGAAGAATGACTGTGCATGCCTTTGCCTGCTTACTATCTCCCAAGGCGTTTGACTTGGAAGAAAATGAAAGTCTTGCCCTGTGAATGCCCTCAAGAAATAGTCTGTTAAACTTAGTTGTAAGGAAAATGACCAAGCAGAGGCCTCTTCAAATTCAGGGAGACGGGTGATAGACAAGTCACAGTGTCTTAGAAAATGCTGTTGAGCTCCAAGTACTTACAATGAGGTCAGTAGGACTCAGATACTATGTCCAGTTAGAACAGAGCTGAACATATCTGGAGAGAAATGCAGGCCACAGAGCTTTCTGCATCCAGCCACAAATAATTTTGAACATGATTGACCCCACCATTAATTTTCATTTTATCAGTAGTGGCACCTAAAATGGAATTTACTGTTATTACTGACCAAGGCTGGTGCTTCTGGCTGGGCTGCGCTAGTCAGGCATAACAGATCACGTTTGAAAATGACAGGAAAATGTATATTATTTTAGGTAGAAAACTGCAAATATAAACAAGATTGTATAAATAACTGGTTTTTACCAGCTAACTTCAAAATCCCTTCTTCAGTGGAAATTCAGACAACTACAGATTTAAAAATGCAGTTAGCAGGAGCACAAAAAGCTCATCCCAATTTCAGTATGCAGAGACTTTCTAAAATCAGGTTATTTGAGCTGCTTTCCTTCTCTTACAACAGTCCTCTGTTCTTCAGTCCATAAACACTCAGCCCAGACCCACATTATTTTAATTGTTCAATCTATGAATTTTATAAACACCTTTGACACTTTAGCAGGCCTGTGTCTGTAGAACAACTGTAATCTCAGTAAGAAATATCATTGTTTCCACCTACAAATCTAACCGTGGATTTGGACTGCAATCTCATTAATGTATGTCTTGTCCAAAACACAGCACAGAAGGCATGCAGGAGGTGATGAGTTTTCTGACCAACCTTCTGAGTGTACAACAGAGACAAAAATTACAGCCATCTGTCTGCAGCATGCCCAGTGCCCACCCTGAGTGTCTCAATGACATACTCTGTACCCATCGAGTCCAGTCCCCACGGAGGAAGAAAATTTTTCCTTCTGAAATCAGATTCAGTGCCCAACAGCTCTGCACTTCTGCCTGATTCACTGCTTTGTATTTTATATTCCCTTTCTGTTGTATTTGGTTCAGATATTTCAGATTCCCATCACAGGTAACAGGTTGCACTCACTATTGTGAGTGAGGAAAAAAGTATGCTGTATTATTTGATCTCTGTCCCACCAGGTTAACCATAAGCCCAAAAGTATTCCCTGCAGGAGGCAAGCTCTTTGACTGAACAACACAGGGTTTGCCACTTGTGACCTTTATCTTCACCCATGGCTAGGTGTAAATCCTCATTTACTGGGCTGCTGAAAATTTAGCTAAGCTCCAGTCTGAATAAAAAGAGGTGCAACAGGATTCACGCACCCATATATTTGTCAGGACCATGACTCTGCTGCTACTTCTCTTTTTAGCAGTGTCCTGACACACAGGGAGGAGTGGAGGGCTTTGCTCCCCTCTAAAACCCTGGAGACTCCCCCCTGTCCTACAGATGGCCACTGTCTGTGCTTCCCACTAGTCCCAAAGGTACCATCCACTTGGCTGAGGCTGTTTGACTGAGTCCAAGCATGGTTTCTGCAGTGTGCCACCGGGACCTTTCACTGGAGGCAGTTTGGATATGATTAACCCATCTTAAGAGGGAAGAGAGCTATGAGCATGGAAGCTGGGCCATGCCTTCTCTCAGGGCAAATGATGGCCTTGGTTTCTTTTATTTAGTAGCACAGGCATAGCTGTGTAGAACTAACATCATGTCAGGCTGGTCAGCCTCAGCATAGCCTGAATTGCCCTCACTCCTGCTCCTTGCCCAGCTCTCCAGGCCTCCTCCCCTGGTACACCTTGTTGGACCTTTGTTTGGATGCTTTTGGGCTGAGATAAAAAGCAGTGTTAAACTGAGCCTGGGAGAGGAGCAGCAGCAGCAGCAGCTCTCCCATCAGCGCTACTGGAGAGGGACAGAGTGGAGGCAGCCACGGCAGCATGGCAGAGGACAGGACTCCTGACAAAGGGGATCCATTCTATTAACAGTGTCACAAGGGAACAGCTGTCCCACTTACAGTCCATGAAATATTTATGAAATAAACTTCTGGAATGTGATAAGAAGGTTTAATAGGATGGCATCTCCTGGAATTAATGAAGCACTAGAAGAACTGTAAGGTCACAGTCCTGTGGCAAAGCAGCTTTCAATGAAAGCTGCCACTCTCCTCTGCTGCTTGGATTTGTAGTACCTAGGCACATAGTCAAGAAGCCCCTTGTGCCAAGGGCCATTCAGGCATGGAATTAGCCATGACTACATGTATAGTCCTGGGGAAGGAGGTGCCAAACTCAAGCAGGTCTCACCACTCAGATGGAAAGACAGAGGCTTGTCTCTGGGGAATTCATTAGGTGCTTGAATGACCCCAGCTTTCATAGATCTGTGCAGGTTACAACATTCCTTTCCTAAGCTGGACTGTGGATTTGTCCAGGCCCATATGTTGATGTTTAATATCCGTTTCCCAGGGCAAGAGGAGATGAGTCTCACAGCTGGGGCAGCCAGAGCAGCACAAGGTGGAGGTTGACTCAGCTGAGGTACCCTCACAGCCAGCGCTGGTGAGGTGCAGGTGGGCAGAGAACACCCCTGGGCTGAGCACAGACAGAGATGCGCTGCACTGACACAGTGCCCACACGGTGAACACACCACCCCAACAGAGGAAGGTGTTAAATAACTCAAAAGTCATTGCAGTGCCCTTCAGAATTAGCATGCAAACAGGACCCTAGGGAATTGCTCAGTACCCACAGGGCCTGTGCTATGATTTCATGATGATGTAAAAGTCACAACGTACTTAGGCAAGTTCAGGAAGCCAAATGATGAGAATTTTATGGCATTTTCCTGATTGCAATGTAGATACACTAATCAATGTGTATCTGAGGAGGTAAGTCATTAATAGCTACTGTCCTAATTTCAAGTGTTTCTAAAGTGTAGTGTGTTATACAGGTGGAAGTTGCTGATAGGAGGCACACAGATATTGTACCACAGAAATATCCAGGTTTCTGGTACAGAAAGGTAATGTAAGCAGAGTGGCAACCCCTAACTTGTGAACCAAAAAGCCAATCCTCACCACCATTTCAGCCCATCTTGTATGTTATAACCTAAAACCAGCTTGGTGACAGGAAGGCAGTAGAGGAAGCAGGTCCTTGTGCTTCAGTGGCTTTCACTGGGCTGTGTTACATCTCAGGATACCCCATTCTGCACAATCCCAGCTACCAGAATATGACAGGAGGATTAAATCAGCTGCACTTGGGTTTGTATGTACCTTTTTCCATTAGGAACATTCTCTCCAAACTTTTGGTAAAGATTATATTTTTTTACCCCTTTTTTCTTTTTTTTCTTTCTTTTCTTTTTTTTTTTTTTTGCTAAAAAACATTTGAGCTAAAAAAGCCCTTGAGAAAATCACTGACACCTTGAGTGAGATTTTAAAATGCCTCTTCTCTCATCTCCCTCTTGGTAGGACTGGGGAGGAATTATTCACAGTTTATTTCTCACTATCTTTCCTGAGAACTGTTCACTGAGGTGATGAATTTACATAAATTCATCTGATCTGTAAATAATGTAATATTTCTTAGTATTCCTATAATATGTTCCAGGGCAAATGTGAACATTTCAGTAGAGAAGCAGTTAATGTTTATTGCAAATTGGAGTTGCAGTGTGTTCAGAGAGAAACAGCACAGCCGGCAAAATAACCTTCCTCTAGGGCCTAATCTAAACCCCAGGAAATCCAGCCAGACTCATCCATGCTTTTTAGTTCAAGCAACACTTATATTCTGTTCATCTCTTTGACCTCTTATACTCTTGTAAAAATTGGATAGACCTACAGAACTAGACATTGCAAAAATAATGGAAAATATTTTCAGGCCTACTTCTTTCATTTAGACAAAAAATTCTTTAAAAGTGCTGGGTGCTTTATTGAAAAGAGTCAGAAAGAGAAAAGTCTGAAACTATTACTTCTAACAAAAAAAAAAAAAGGGTGGTGTTGGGGGTTTTTTGCCATTCAAAAGCCTGTAATTTGTTTACTTTATAGACAGGAAGTTCTTTTCTTTGAATTTCAAAGCTTCTGAGGATCACTAAACCAAGATGTATTCTTTCCATTTGATAAAGGGCACACAGGAAAGCTGTTTGCTGTAAGTAGTTCATGGGCAATGAAACAGTTGCATTGATTTTTTTTTTTTATTCCTAGATAATTCCAGAGCAGAGGATGGGGGGAAAAATGAGAAAGACATATACAGAAAACTAGCATGATATTTTATTTGCTCACTTGTCTGTGTAATGAGAGAAAGGTCTAACTCAGCATCTGTGGAGACCATTCTGTAGGGGTCTCAGCCAGTGCAGGCAACCAAGGACAGGGAGGTGTTGGACAGAGGGGTGGTGCTAGGGTAGATGTCTGCCTTGGTCCCAGTCACCCCTTGTTGGGAGGGTTTAGCCTGCAGCCCCTCAGGAACAGGGATGGGGCTTCTCAAACCAAACTCATCATATCTGGTGTCTGCCCAAGCCCTTTGCAGGAGCATGAGGATCCCCACATGTCCAGCACTTTCAAGGAGGAATCTTGCTGCAATTTGGCTCTACACAGGACTGGGACAATTTTTGTGAAGTGCTGGCTATGGTCATGGCCATTCATAATCACCAAGGTCTTGAGAGCTCATTAGTAAGAGAACTCAGAGCCCATGTGGCCTCTTTCTTCTCTGATTTTCCTTGTTTATGCCTAATTGATGCCCTCAAAAGAGGGGAAGAAGATCTCCTCTGCTCCTGATGCCACTTAAGCTACTTTCTTTTGTCTTACCAGCAGTTCTTCTTGTCCCACCTATTCCTATGACTCTGCACTTCTTTTCACCTCTCTCTGGCAACGTTCATTACTTGGATGCCTCCAATGTGCAACTCCAGCTGTCTTTGCCCTTTTGATGATCACTTTGTTTACATACCTCTGAAAAATTGTGCCTACCTATGCCATCACAATGTTACTAAATACTTGCATGAAGTTGTTAAATGCATTATTTTAGTGTCCAGGTTGAAGGCAAGCTACTATTGATGTTATTGGTATACATCTCTTCTATAGGTATTAGGCCCTTGTTTTGACTACAATGTACTGATATGGAGCAAGCCAACCATCTGCAAGGACATGCAATTCTACAACTGAGGTGTTAAAGAACGTAATACTGAAGTAGACATCATAGCAATAAAAAAAACTGAAACCAAACAAACCAAAACCCAAAGCAAACCAAATTAGCATCAAAAGAACCAAATTAACAAAACCAGCAGGGGCTAAATGAATTAGAAACCATTATCATAATATTTTGGTAGCAAGTTCAAAATCCTTCTTCTGGCAAGACCAACCTGGGTGCCGGACTTCTGAGGCTCAGTGAGGATTACGCTATATGTCTTTATAGAGTACTTTGCCCACAGAGAGAGTACTTTGATTGACTTCTGACATCCTCCATGAGGTTTCCAGCAGGTACTAATGCTACAACAGGCAAAACAGTGGTTCAAAGGGCAACACCTTCCTTTACCCACCACCAGAATGAGACTCTAAGCAAAGAACGATAATGTGTGAAAATGGCCAGTGATTCCAAAATTAAGTCTGGCAGGCTAGCTGTGGTGATGACTATTGGGATCTGAAGAGGAACTGAGACAGAAGTGAGTCTCCTCAGATCCAAGGTATCCCTCCAAATGGCCAAGCAACAGTATGTTCCTATATGTTGCCTACACTTGCGACCCACCACCATGTTTGGCTCCAGGGTCTCAAGAAAAAGAGCATGGATTGGCACTGCATCTCACTCAGAGGTCTTCAGAGGTCCTACAGGGTTCTCTTGGGTCCATATATTGGTTTCCCTGCCTGTGTCCCACATCTCCAGGAGCTGGGTCTGCACTAAATTCAAAGCTGAAACTGATTACTCCTTGGTTGTATTTGCATTTTCTTGATATTGGACTACAGAGAGCCCCTGTATTGATCAGTGGCAAAATCTCAGATGGCTAGAATAAGACTAGATCCATTTTTTCATTAAGGTCAACACCATCTGAACATAACATGCCTGCATGACAATTTGCCTGCGGCCTGATTCAGCAAAGCTCCTCAAGTGCACTCAGCTCGCATTGAGAAGAGCTATTCTGAAAACAGCAGCTGACTCATGTACAGCTAAACAGGAACTTAAATACTAGTTGGGATGCTGCAGTGTGGCTCCTCGCCCCTGGGTAGCTCAGTACACAGCCAGGCTGTGAATGCATGGATTGGCCACACACCCCACCCCTAACTTGTACACTTATTTTGTTATCATTTCTTTTTTGCCACTAGGCAGAAAAGAGGTTGAGATCTAAAAGCCACTAGCACTGGTGAGCTTTTCCTTCCCTGTCCTGGCTCCTCTAGTTTCAAATAGGCGTGTGGCTCTCAGAAGACACTCAAGTGTAAGTCCCCTCCTGCGAAGCACTTCAATGTAATTGTTGGTGTCTGCTGGGCTGCAGACACCCAGCAAATTGTACATCCATATGCCTTCCACTGTATAATTAAGGCACTTTTTAAAAAGCCTTAAAACACTTTTTGCTTCTATGTGAAGAGTTATTTTTACAGGCCCAGACCACTTACAGAGTTATTTTTTGGTTGCTTCCTTCGATTTCATCAGCTGTGTCCATTTTGGGGTTGCCTCTCGGTAGTCAGACAAGAGCTGAACGTGGCAGTGGATTATTTAACCAATGTCCTTGGTGAGGAGTTATCTAATCCTCCTAATCCTTCTCCATGTGTCCTCTTGATTTCCATGCCTGAAAGAGTAAGAGCGCCAAACTTTAGCTGAAACATTATACTGCAGAATGCTCATTGTAGAAATAATTCATCCAAACAAGTCCTTCTGGGATTAGATAATGCCCAGCTAGGTCCCTAATGAGATTCCGAAGCAAGAGCTGACAGGTGTTCTGTGGCAGGGATGGATGCACATTTCAGGAATAGCTCTGGGGTAACTTCAAAGGCCCAGACCCACAGCAGCAGCAGCATGACGTTGCCCTGGTCACGTTGTCAACAGCAGGCTCTGGCTGTACATTGTGCCTTGGTTGTTTGAGACCACACAACTTGTTCTGGGAAACCTGCCAGGCCTCAACACTATGTTGGAACAGGGCTGGTGTGAATATATGTAACTGCAAGCTGTAAAGAATACTTCAGATGCTGCTGTAGCAAGGACTAATGATTGAAAAGGCAAACTCTCCTTGGAATTCTGTGTCTATGAAGATTAGCTTTCAACCCTCTATAAATTATTGGAATCTGTCCTTTGCCTCTCCATAAACACCAAGTACTTCAGATTACCTACCCACAGGAGTGACAAGAAAAGATCCATATTTACAGTCATAAAAGAATCACAGTACAAATAGGGAAATCAAAGCTGCTACTAACAGCAAGGGCAGGGAATTTGTGATTGGTGTTTCTTTAAAAAAAAATGAAATAGATTTAACCCCTCCCTTTCTTAGATTGTTCCAGAAGATACAGTACATAAAGTGTATGCATAATACAAATATTCTCTAATGTATGACTTCTATAAGTGAGGCTGATCCCTGCTAGATTTGGATTGCAATTTTTAAACAAATTTATTTCAGTCCCAACAATGGAGATAGTGGTTAATACTGCATGAAATCCAGGCTTCATATCTAGACCCCTTTCCTTGCTGAGTGTCTTGCTCCAGGGCCATGATCTTTCTGTGCTTTGGGAATAAGCTTGTGTTGGAATAAAATGTTTATAACAGTCAGCTGAGGGATATTTTGGTACCCTTAATGGTGTCCAGTTATGAAAATATTCCTTCTGGTTCTTCTCCATCTCCAAGAACATCAAGAGAAATTACTCGTCTATTTCTTTGGACTATGATAGAAAGAAATGTAGATGTCTTGGGCTCATACATAACCACATAGTTGCCTTTTCTCTATTCATCTCTACCTGAGACTGAAGCAAATGGCCTGTGAAAGTTGGAGAACTCAAGCTGTATTAAGGAAAGGCTGCTCCAGCCCTTCAGCACTTTCAAGAGTTTCTTCTTGGGTTTTCTGGCCTCTGCACTGGAGATAAGGGGACTTCTGTTCATCAAATCTACAATGCTCAGTCAGGAAGATGACAATCATGTGTGATTCAAGTGATCTATGATATTATAAAGCAGCAAATCAGAAAGCTGTGGCAGTTTGTAACAGCTATCAAATGACAAAGAATGATGGATCAAAACATGTTTCTGCAAAACATGTCCATTATGAGTGGCAAGTATCAATAATTTTAATACAAATAAATATCACATTAATAAACATCATATTCTGCTGAGAAGCTCTTTGTATTTTATATACAGTCTATCTTTCTTACCATTGTCTCAAAGGCTGAAAGTGTATAGGCCTTAAATCATCCAAGTTTCAACTCAGCTGGGGTCAGTTTTCAGCCATGCCCTGCCACTGCATGTCCTTGGCCACACATAGACTCCATGAACAGCAGCAGAAGCAAGATAAAAAGAGATGGTGGAGACCCATCCTCCAGCCCCTGCCTTCAAGAGATGCATCCATGGGGTCTGATAAATCCTATTCTCAATCTCTGAAGGTCTGGGGCATGGAGGGGCTGGCTTAACTTTCTGTCAGGCACTTAGTGTAAATGGTTACATGGTAGGGTAGTAGTTTGAGTGACCAGAAGGTAAAAGGCTTGGTGTGCATCTCAGGGACTCCAGGGGAGAAGATGCCTCACAGCCATGCTCCATGGTGAACAGCTGGACAACAAGTCAACAAAGCAAGATTTGATTTGCCAGTAGCCTGGGCTCACTCCAGTGTAAGTCCTGCTTGCTTAGTAAAAACTAATACCTCACAGACAAACTTGTGGGAAGCAGTGATGCTGTAGCTGGGGAGGGAGACAGTCCTGGCATAGGGCCAGTGGGGAAAGAGGGTCTCCCCAGGACGGGTAGGAAGGACAGCTTCTCATATGGCTTCCCTTGGCATGACACTCACTTTCCCTTCACTTAGCTTGGCCTGGTACTGGGATCTCTGGGTTCTGGTCTAACGCACCACAAGGCATCTTTTACAGGCTGGGAGCATGGGTGTCCATGCTGCAAAGACTCCCATGGTGACTCTGATTTCCCTTGCACTACTCCTCAGCGGGCAAAGAACCATTTGTGTCTCCAACAGCAACACCTAAGAACGTCAGCTGCTCTGTGGGGAGGAATGTGCAGTGTAATTAGGACTCAGCATCCCCGAAGCATAAATGGCAACCTTGGTAGTGGCTCTGGCGCGGGGTGGGATACTGTGGCCTGCTGGGGGAGCTGCTGCCTGCTTATCACTGCAGCTCTCATGCCTCGCTCTGCCCATACTGGGGCTTGTAGCCCTGCCACAAAATGACTGCAGCTTAGCACTCCTGCACGGGCTGTCTGCACCTTGCAAGCCCTGGTGATAAATCCTCCCGGGGATTAGTCTCCAGCAGCCTTAGCTGCTGCCATTTCTGCTCATCTCCTTGTGCAGAGTTGTCCCTTTGGTGTGCAGGGACAGTTGAGGTGCTGTTGGGGTCCATGGTGCCCCGGGGAGGGCATGCTGGGGCTGGTCGACTTGGCAAGAGTCCAACCAGCCATACAGCCTGGATGGCTCTACAGCCATGGCACAAGCCAGGGCAGCCCTGCAGGCTGCCCAGCATGGCAGGGCACAGAGCCAGGGGCAGGCTGGCTGCTGCTTTTTGGCCTCACACTCCCTGGGAAATGCATCCAGGGAGTTACTAGGACTTCCCCACTCTTCAATGTAGAAGGAGCAGAGGTTCCCTCTTTACTTTCTTTAAAATAAAAATTCAAGTCTCATTCCATGCCCTCTCTGCCTCCCCACAATTCTTAGTACTTGCAATTAGTTATTCTGCAGTTTCATTTTTTGTAAAACACAAGTGTTTCTCAGGGAGAGAAAACTGACAGCTCTTACCTAGAAGGTGCTATATAATCCTAAAATAAGGAAAAAGTTAAAGTTAGAAATAAAAGGAGAAAAATATCAAAGATATTAGTTGTCTCCAGAAGATCCTGGGTGTATTTTATCTCTGGTAAAAACATGTTAGAATTAAGTGGAAAACCCAGAAAAGGATAATGGCAAGACAGGTGTAAAATTAGGGCCTGGTGCAGCCCCAAGTGAACCAGCAAGGGCTAGGTCTTGAGCACCAGGAAGAGGTGTGCCGAGTGCTGCTGGAGGGAGGGGATGGGTGGCTTCTTGCAAGCCTGCTTTTAGGTCACAATTACTTTGAAATTAGTATTTTTTCCCCCTCCATCAATACATGAAACCTAAAAAAGGCAAAAGGCATCTTGTAGCTCTCCTTAAGTGGAAAACACCCTTTAAAGTATCTGTGATAGTGATCTCAGACACAGCTGCCAATCCTGGCAGGCAGCAGGAGTTCAAATGTGCTATTCTTAGACTAGGAAAGTGTAAGTAGGTCAAGTTCCTATAAACACCATCCCCACTAAAATCAGAAACCAGTATGAGGTCAGAAATTTGTGGCATGTTGAATCAGCAAGATAAAACAGATGGGGGCTGATTCAGCCTTCAAATACCTGTTCTTTTGGTCCCCATTTTTACTAAATGCATTTTTGCTCCATATGCTATCAGTGGTTGGAGACTTCTTTCTGGTCAGTGAGGTACCACAAGCCCTCCTGAAGGTCTGGCAGATAAAGACAGCATTAGAGTTTAGGGATAGCTTTTATTTACACATCCAGAGGTAAAGCTAAATAATTAATGAGATTAAAAAAGCAGTGGCAATGTGTTAAGGGCTTAGTGATTGCTAATAAACACATGGTGTGTGTGACTGGGCTGACTCCAGTCACAGTGCTACCATCTTGTTTGCCAGAGCTGAGGGGAATGCACAGGTTGCCCCAAACCACCAGGTGCCTGACTCCTGGAAAAGTAGTTCTTCAGCTTGTGGCTTGCCCTGAAAGCAGGTTGGCGTGATCACCTCCAGGCCACATTGGCTGAACTTGCATTTCAGGTCCCATTCTTCACTGGCTGCACCAAGGGCTTCCCTGGGAATGAACCATTAGTGGTGACGGGAGGTGCAGCAGGAGGCAGAGTTCTGTGGAGCAGGGTTTTCTCAAGGTGTCCTGTCGAGTTACCATGGCTGCTCTTTTTTGAACGGCCGTGTGAGTTTTGGAGCTCCTCACATCTGGCTGACACGACACCAAGCAGCAGTGGGCTCCTTTTGTTATACTGCTCTCTGGCAAGGAGGAATGAGGAGCAGCAGAGGTGGATGGGGCTGGGCAGGTGAAGTTGTTTCCCACAGGGCACTGCCTCTCTGAGAAAGCTGTGCTAGTGTCCCGCCTCCTCCCCAGATGCCTGGGCCTCCACCAGTGTCTGTGGTGCTGCAGGACAACTCAACAGGGTGCCAGCTTCCCCAAAGCCACTGTTGTCTTCTCTATCTGTGCTCTTGGCTCTCTCCCTTTCTGGGATGAAAACATTTAGACATGGAGGGAGTTAATTTGTAGGCCAAAAAATAAGGCTTGGCAGAACACATGGATAGTAAATCCAGTGTAGATTTTAATCCTGCATTTTAATTTATTTAATTATTTTTATTCTGCCTTATTTTATTCCATATTTTATCTGCTCTTTTGATCTGGCATTACAAATTTGTTTCTACTCTATTCCACACAAGTATTACAATACAATTCAGGGACCTCCTTCACATCCAGTTGAGCACTGTCTAATTATAGCTTGTGCTGGCCTTGTAAACAGACACAGTATCTTTTCCAAATCACATTCCTTCCCATCTTTTTCATTACAAAGGCAGATGTGCTGTAGTTGTTTACAGCCACCCTGATGAAGGAACCAAGACCAGAATATCTTCAGCAGCATTGAGTTCATTCTTATAATGAAAAAAACTTCTGCACTTGATTGCAGAGGATGAGAATACACAAAAAGGAGAATTTCAGATAAGCCTGATAGGCAGGGCAACATCAGGAGACTGATGAGTGAGCCCCTAGCATAGAAGAGTGAGGCTTAGCTGAACCTGAAATGAAAGAGGTGTCTCTTAATTGGAAGTCTGAGCCCTTTCCCTAAAACTGCAATGAGGTCTGGGGCACTGATTTAATTCCTTGTCCTTGTTAAAACAGATTAAAAATTCTGACATGTTTGGGATCCCATTAGCAGTTAAAAGCAAAGTTAAATCTTTGAGAACTTGCATTTTTAATTGGTACAGACATGCCAAGTCTTATGATTTATAATGATTTTCACAGTGTCTTTAAAATCCTCCTTGCAGCTCCAGCACATAGAAGCAAACAGGAATACTCCACTTTAACTAAAAAATGAATGTGCATCTATTGTAGTTATAAGTGCTTGAAAATAGGAGTCCTGAGGTGCAAAACCATCAGGGAAATGACCTCCTACCCCACCGATTTGTGTTTCACCTTTCAAGCAAATATTCTGGTTTCCAGGTCCTAATTCAAAGGGCAGCAATAATATCACTGTTAAGTTCATAAGTAGCCATTGGCTATAGTGCAGGTTTTAATGTGGAAATAAAATTGTGCTTACATGCAGCTGACACAAGATACAGCTCCAGCTTGGCTAGGTCCTGCCTATGTCACTGAATATTTCTTTCATTATATCAGCCAGGTTACTAGAGACCACTGATGCAGTGTTTAAAAGACTGGCAAATTACACCAACTTAACTCTAAAACTAAATTGTCTGCTAAATTTATTCATTAGCAACACACTTGGAAACGAGTATCTCTCACACAATATTAAGCATTGCAATTACATAGAGCAAAGTCTTGGTTTCTAACAGTTATACTGTAACTGTGAGGACATTCAAATTCTTAATGACTGCCTCTAATTTATAGTCTATTGACTATTTGCTAAACAAAAGTGTTTGACAATACATAAAAGAAATTTCAGCAAGTCCCTTCCCAAAGACACTGTTATCATCATATTTTATTACAATGGTAGTGTTTAAAGATCAGGCTGCCACCAGAATGCACCTAGCAGTTAAATAACAGTAATATCCTTAAAGAACTTATGTCTATGCTCAACAGTATAAAAAGAGGTAGCTGAACATATAGGTTTTATTTGCATTTTCTGCAAATAAATGCATGAGAAAGCACAAGAAATCTAACAATGCTAATGGGGGAAAAATCTTTTTTACTGACACAATCAAATATAATGTGCTTCATTCAAGTTATCCAGCAGATGAAATTTCTGCATTCAAATACCTGTAAAATTATGTGGCTCACTTGTTGTATACTGCAAATAATATTCTTTACTGGTTTTGTTCTGCTCCATTTACCCAGTCCTCATCTTCAGGACAGCCTGCTTTGCCTCACCCCAGCCCTGGAGCAATCACCACCCTGCCACTGTGAGGTACAAGGAAACCAGGGCTGGGGACTGTAGCTTGGCCTGACTTGGCTAGGTAGTTGCTTCTTTTGATCCAGGGAACTGAACAAAATTGCAAACTGTTTCTACTAGGAAGAAAGACTGTTGGGATGTGCTGGTTTAAAGATAAACCGGCAGAAGAAATTAATGCACCACAAAAGAGATTATAAATCAGAGTTACAATTTAATAACAATATTACAATAAATCCAAGGGCACAAAGAGAAAAAATTGGTTTTAACCCACAAAACCCCAGAAGTATAACCCAGCACCCTGGGGCACAAGCACAAAGGGTTTTGTTAGCCCCTGTGCTGAACCCTGTGTGATTCCCCCAAGTCGAAAGGAAAAGTCCAAAGAGGAAAAACCTGTTGGTGCAGCTGACAGTTGCAGTATGGTGGAAAGTGGTGGTCTCCTCCTGTCAAGATGTTGGTCCTCCTCTCAATCCAACAAGTGACTCCTGAGATCTTCTTCCCCCAAGATATGTACCCCCAGGTCCAGGTGGGAGCACCCAGTCCCTCCCCCAGAGAGGGGAGTCACACAATGGGTGATTAAATCTGTGAGTCAGGGGGTATTTTTGGAACCATTGATGGCCCGTTAGCAGGCACGCCCCCTTAGGCTGGGCGTGGAGGTGCTAACGACTCCCTGGAAGGGAGTTATCACAGCTCTTATCTTACAGATGTCTTTCACACCCAGCTCACAACCTGAGGGGTCGGGTGTGCCCTGGATAGCTGCTGCAAATGGTCCATTGTTAACAGTTCTTGGGAAATGAATAGAGGGTGTGGAATGCATAGCTTTGATCACCCACACACAGTGATAAACTGGTCCCACCTGCTGAACTAGGACAGGGGGCATGTTATTTTCCAAGTGTGTAAAGCAATTTTTTCTCCCTGAGCATAAGTAAAAGACCACCATGAATATACATTATCTCTGGCCTTGATGCCTTTCACACTAAGTTTCATGTTTTGTTTCTTTTTTCCTCATAGTTTCACAGAAAACACCTCTCTGTCTACAGAGCTGAACCTTCATGATTTCCCACTTTTGAATATGCAGGAGCTACCACACCTTTCTTTCCTCCTGAGGTTTTTCCATCAGAGCATTAGAAAACATCCTGGACCACAGGGTCCAAATTCATCACTTTCATCTTACAGTCATAGAATGGTTTGGGTCGTAAGGGACCACAGGCAGGGACAACTTTTACTAGATCAGGTTGCCTAAAACCTTGTCCAACACGGCTTTGAACTCTTCCAAAGATGGGGGATCCGCAATGTCCCTCAGCAACCTGTTCCAATGTCTCACCACCCTCATAATTTTGCCCACATGCAGTAGTTTCCCCTAGGGGGTATTCAGTCTTCCCTTGTCCCCCAAAAGTGAAGGCAGCTGCCATGGCCTAAAGCTTCTGCATGTTGATATGACCACTCAACACCCAGCACACCAAGGATTTGTTCATTCTTCTGTTTGATGGTGTTTTGAATGCATGAAGTCAAAATGTACAGAGCTGGCACACATTCATGCCTTGCGTAAGACGCTGGCCTTTTAGAGCAGAATGTGTGGGGGACTGAAAAAAATTTAAGCATTATCTTTACTACTTCTTCCACATTAATTTTGACCTGGTTGTTAGCTACTTAGGTTCCAGAACAAAACAGGGTGAGAATATGTACAACCTGGCCGTTAAGCTTTTGATAGGCACTTAATAGCATCATAATCACAGGCTGCATGCCCCCTGTGTCCCCTCTACAAGGACAATGTCCTCTGAGCTATCAAACATCTCTGATAGGAAAGAGATCTGCACTGAGATATATCTGAATCTAAGCTACCAACTTCTGCTTTGCTTCAAGCTTCTTACTTCAATAGGCAGAGAAAGCCTTTAAAATGAAAACTCTTTCTCTTTTGTGTTTTGGGGTTGTTTTAAATTAGCAATTAATATGAAGTTCAGTGAATGAAAATAACATTGAAAAGTAATAAAATACTTCATAGAACTACATTATGCCTACTGTTTTAATCAGAAGGCATACTTGCTTTGTTAGAGTCCATATTGCCTGTTGTAGAGTCATGTTCTTAACCAGACTAATTGCTTTTGTTTCTGTAGTTTAGAAGAAAGACATGGATGCACGCAATTGTCAATGTAGATTAAAACTCACAGCCTCAAAATCTGCACTGTGTTCTGCAGCAGCACAGCTGAGCCATAGCCCCACAGTCCCTCCTCTGTCCAAGCCTGATGATATTGAGAGAGGCAACAGCTTCTTGCAGGAGTGCTGGAGTGTGCTTGTGCTACTGCTCTTGCTCCATTTTTAATTTAACCAGGCTCTCTCTCACAAGATGGCAAGTAAGTGCCCCAGGAATTGAGTCAGATGTGCATGGACATCTCCTGAGTTCACAGTAGCAGTGCTGGTCTAAAAACTTGTCCCCTAGAAGATACGGGCCTTTGAAGCAAATTCCTACATGCCCAAGGATTGCTACGTATGCACAGAAAGTGCACAGTGAGTAGGAAGGCAATTGACCTTCCTGTGCTTGTCTGCATGGGAAAGGTGATTTTTATTTGGGAATACAGTGATGACACAGAGTGCTGTTCAGGAACAGTTTATTTGCCTAGAACAATTTGCCATGAGTAACAGAGTGGGCTCTACAGTTTCTGGAACAGTGAGGCTGAACACCATTGAGAGTTCAGAAAACACAGTATCCTTATTAACAGAAGTGACCGAATAGCGGAGGGCCGTGATCTGGTAAACTGACTGAAGTTGGACCTAGGGTTGGACTTGATGATCTCGGAGGTCTTTTCCAACCCTATCAATTCTATGATTCTATGATTCTATTGCCAGGTGCCAATATTTAAATCTCATGAGCCAGATTCCCCCAAATCCAAACATTTTTTTTAAATAGCAGCAACTAAGGTGCTCTCTTGATTTAAGTTATTATTCCTTTGGATCACATTTCTGCTGCAAGGACAAGGGCAAGAAACTTACTTTTTGTAAAAGGCAAGACCTTCACCTCAGATCTTCAGAATCCACAGGTCTAAAATGGCTAAAAACATCACAGGCATAGCACTAAATAAACCTGCCTTCAAACACTTCTTTAGTTTCCAAATGCATTAACTTGGTACCTGCCCTTCTTTTTTCTTTTCTTCAGTGCTTTTTCATTTCACATAAAGGGAGGAATCAGTGTTTCTTTAGAGGGCAGCATGATAACACCCTTGCAAGTAGGTCCAGTGTCTCTCTTTCCCCTTTGAAATGCCTTAGATTATGAAATATTTTCAAGTTTAAAAACTGCTAGGGAAGGAAATTTCTTCAGAAGTGTCCTCTGAGTCAGAGATGAAAGTGATGCCCAGCAGGTATAGGCTAGCAGTAGTCAAAGAAAAGATGAACTCCCAGCAGAAGCTGTGAAATTCACTCCCTCTAGTTCTGTTACTGTATAAAACTACACCAAGCTTCATTCCTGATCTTCCCCCCTCCCGCCCCCCATCCACTGCCTGTGCCAATAAATGTACAAAAAATCTGCCTGTGAGTCCGAGTTCTTAGCCTAATTATCCTGTTTTTTAATGATGTTTTCCCTGAGGCAGGACTTAGACCACCAACCATTTTATGCAGTGACCAAAGCTCCACCAAGAGGTGACACATCTGGACACCTCTGCAGAAGGTGGAGCACATCCCACGACTGTGAGAGCAGGCACCAACTTGGACCTCAGGAAGGCAATCTTAAGCTTCCAGGTTTAGCTTTGATCTTTTGATACATCAGTGAGCATTTGATATCTTCTACCTCAGTAAATCTGAGATTTTGGGAAAGTTCATTCAGAGTCTCTGGGATTAAACATTTGGATGCAATGCTATGAATGCAGGAAATGCTAAGATCCTTTTGCAGAAGGGGAAAAATTAACCTGGAAAGGCAGGGGAAGAGCAGTCAGAAGAGGTACCTGGAGAGATAGTGGTAGTGAGAAAAATGTTTCTGAGAAACTTGCTTTTATCTCCTGAAAATCTGAATTACCATTTCAGCCCATATTCCTTGTTTGCCCTCACCTCATGCCATGCATGCTGGTTCTTACTCTAATTTAAACCTGAGACAAGCCAAGGAGAGAAGCAAAAACTTAGGTGTCTGTCCATAACTCTCTCATGCCACCACCAGCTTCCTCAAGAAAGCCAAATATGCAGAGGAGAGTGGCACAAACACTTGTTCTGGCAGGGCAAATTATAATGCTGTATTTATTGGTGCTCCAACATAAAATCAACGTTGCAATTAAGGGGTCATTTAATGGACATCATGGAGGAAATGTCATTCTTGTCTGGCTAAATAAATTAACCTTTAGACATTAATTGCATTCCTAGCTCATTCCTAACTCTCAGTCCTTTAAAACTATTGACAAACAGACCCCACAGAAGCTGCTTCTCTCTCTAATTTCAGAAGCAATTGCAAAGGGAGCTGGTGTCTTCATGTCCTGCTCTAGTATCTGAGGAACTTGAGTTTGGAAGATCAAATGACTTTCCCCAGCAAAATAACAGTCCTCAGACTGGGTCTCCCTGGCTCAGCTCCTGGGATCCCGCTATTGGTATCGCTGCTCAGGCCATGGCAGTTCCATTGTGGTATTTGAGAAGCTGTAATAAAATAGCTTCTCTCCGTGCTTTCTAAGTAACCTGTATCCTGCATCCCCACTGTGCCAGTATTGCAGGCAGCAACCCAATAAGCCTGTGCTGATTCCTGCATACCCAAACAGCAACTATAACCGCTGTATGCAAAGTGCCTTTAACACATTTCTTCCAAGTTAACTAAATGTTGCTTATGTTCTCTGGTAAATAAAAGCCTTATAAACTGCTCCCAGTGGTACAGTAGTGAGCAGGGAGAAGTGTTATCTAAAGGCAACTCTGTTACACTGAAGTTTTTTATGAAGAGTATGCTGAAACTTCATCATAAATAATTGAATATCTTTCTAAACTATTAATGCAGCTTGTTGATGGCTTCTGTTTTTCTTAGGGTGTTTCAAAGTTATTGACTGTAGGAAAGTACAGATCTTTATCTCTGATGAAAAAGCTTTGAAAGTAGTCCAACACCTTTGCAGTTGAAAGTCTTTCTCCCGACAGGGACTTTAAACTGAAGTGTGCTGTCTGCAAGGCAGCACTCCTAAGGAAAAAGTTCTAAAGATCAAAACAAAGCACAGTAAAATCACTGCAAACAAATCTATTTGGTGTTTGACCAACTAATGTCAGCCACTTACAAAAAAGAGAAGTTTGAATCCATAAGGCTACCACCAAAAATACACTAGGCTAGAAAGAGATGGTCTGAAGCAATTCTTGATGTTATCTCCAAACTAACACTGAAAGTGGTTATTCAAGGCCCTTCAGTGCTGAGAAATCTGGTACAAGACTGATGTACACCACTTTCTTTATTGTTCCCCTCCATTTAGGAAGAGTTTATGGGTATCAAGGCAGATGGTACCTAACTGATGAATACCATCCCAGTTTTTGGAGTCTAACATGATGTCACAAATAATCAGAACTGTATTTTTGAACTTGGAGAAATATCACCAAAATTTTCCAATTATTTTTCTGTTCAGAAAGATTCAAGGTTTCCATCTAGCTGATGAAGAGGTGCACAGAGGAACCCGAAGCATTACAGTCTTGACGCTCCACCAAGCAAAGGGCACAAGTGCCACAGCTCTTGTACCAGCTTTATGAGTAAAATCCCTAAGCTCACCCTGCTAAGAATGATCCCATTTGGCCATGAGGAACTTATTGTGAGCCATATGCCCTCAGCTCTGAAAAACTCCAGGCTGATCCATAGCTAATATTTCTGTGCGCTCTGGTGATGATCACAGCCCATTAAAGGCAAGTGTCCCAGTGGCTTGCACTGGCTATTTCATGTCAAAACAAAAATGTTTCTATTAAAGAAAACAGGTAAAATCGAGCACAGAATAAAACCAAAAATCTTCTGCTGGCTTGTGAGTTCCAGATGTTGAAAATCACCTCTTACATCCTTGCCTTTGTGTTACTGCAGTAAAATAACTGCTTTCAAAATGCCAATACTAAATTGCCTCCTGTTGCTGCAGTAAACGTGCAGATGAGCACTGCTAACCTGTGGTACTGAAGGCAGGGAGCTATTGTTTGTGTTAGTATGTGCTGAACCAGGACTCCAGCACTGCACACAACTGTGGGGCATGGGTATGCTGGAGCTCACTTGCTCTGTTGTTCAGGTTAAATGGGTTCACATGAATACCAGTGTAAGTGGTCAAACACATTATTTCCTCCTAGGAGTGTGCTCTATCTGGTTCAAAATAAGGAGGGAGTGATTCTGTTGACTCCTGCGGCCTCATCAGAAAGCCAGAGCAAGATCTGCCTGCAGACATGTCATTGCAACATGATCTCTAGTCAATTAGGCCATTTCAAAACAAAAAGAGAATATTGAATGTCACTGGCAGATGGTGAAGATCTGTACAAAATAGATAAACTCTACATACATTTTTGAGGAATGTGAATGAAAAGAATAAGCAGATAAAAATGAGTTGTTGTTAGACTTTGGAGCAAAAATGTGGCTTTCTGAGTCTTGTTCTGCTTTGGCTGGGCAGGAACAGCAGAGCAAGGAGCAATGGCCTCAGAGGGCATGTTCTCTTGCAGCTAGCTTGCCCTGAATCACATTCCTGCCTGCATCACCGAGATTCCCAAAAGCCTCCACTCAAGCAGAGCCTAAGCAGAATAATCAGTCTTTTACCTTTACAAATAAGGATGTGCATTGTTTCCTCCCCACCTCATATGGCACCAGCCTTTGGTGGTGGCATGTTGGGGCAGAAATCTTTTTCTGAGTGCCTGGTCCATCTTCCAGAAAGGGAAGATTCAAAACTGCCAAAGTACTTTCAAATTGGTTTTGTGTAACACTATTGGTCTAGATTCTTAACTTGGCAACTTAGCATCAAAATGTCACTGCCTGATCAAAGCACTGAAATTCACACTACTTTTCGTTGCTTGAAGAAGCGAAATTATTAACTAGGTTATTAGAATAAAAACTTATGGCTGTATATAGTCACAACATTTTGCTCCTATTAATTAATTTCTGATCAAATACCCTGCTAGAAGGATCAGCTTACTACTGAGATAGAGATCAAGGACACAGAAGCTTAATTGGATGGGAGGAAGTCCCAGAAGGACACAGCTCTGCTGCCTGTGGATGCTGTGCTGGATCAAAGGCTGCCACGGGCTGGGCAGAGCTGGAACCACGTGACCATGGCTGCAAACACAATTGCAAGGCTTAGCTGGCCGTGGGGCTCTCATTGCAAACATCAGAGCACAGGAGTGTGTGTGCTTCACAACGAAGAGGATTTTAATCAGCTTTGCATCCTTGAAGTAGGCATGGTTGTGTCTCAACAACAGGATGGTTGGATGTTCAACAGCATTATACCCAGGCTGGCATGTCAGCACACCTCAGGTGTGCCTCTGCAGGGCACATCCCCAAGCCTGGCTGCCAGAGCTCTTGCTTGGGTGACTCAGAATTGCCCCATTACACCTTGGTGTTCCCACAAACACTTGTTTGTGCAGCCTTCAGCAGCAAAGGGGAAAGGCAGTGAGACTCAGGGTGGGCATCCTGCCCATGACCCTCCTTCTGGAGCCCATAGGGCTGCTCAGGACCCCATCCCACCTACCAGACCATGCTGCCAGCAGCCACTGCTAGGGACATGTCCATCATGGGGCAAGACTGACCTTGCTATGGTTGATTGCAGAAAGGGAAGACCAATGCATACAAGTTGATTTTAGCCACCTTTAGTCAATTAAACTAGGAACGTGACCAAAATTCATCCAATAAAAGCATCCATAGGACAATTCCTTACTGCGAGAAATTAAATTGGCAGCTGTCATGTGTTCTCTCTTCCCTGTTTTAAGGGAAAAATGTGGAGGATTTGGTCACAGGTCAGCACCTGTCCTGCACTGACTTTAAGGCCCGTCTTGTTTTGAATATATGGCTCGTATCTAATGGACACAAATCTATCAGCATTATCCAGATGATGTGGGGCACAATCCTCAGAACAGCTCTTCCATGAAGCTAAAGGTTGATCCACTAATGAGTAACTT
Organism: Pithys albifrons albifrons; assembly: GCF_047495875.1. Lineage (NCBI taxonomy): Eukaryota > Metazoa > Chordata > Aves > Passeriformes > Thamnophilidae > Pithys > Pithys albifrons. The sequence continues at coordinate 71,280,314 of NC_092458.1, read as the reverse complement.
AACAGTCAGCATCTCCAAATTATAACCAAAATTGAATATTGGATCATTTTAATGAAATTTCTCAGATCCATCACTTCTGCTCACTGAATGGTGATTAAATGATCTGAGACAAATTGAGGTATCCCTGTGGAAAACTTCCTAACACTACAAGCAAATTAAAAAGACAAATGCAGGTCAACTTTAAAACAGTCTTAATTCAGTTTGTTATAAACCTGCCTCAAAGTTCTGCCAGCAGCCTGACAGTGCTGCTAAAAAACAGTTGTACTCTGTTGCAGAAAGAACGGTGAGCAGTTCTTCAGCTCTCCTCATTCAATACGGAGATGAAAGGTCCTTTTCTTTACAAAAAGTTGCTAGCTTTCAGTAGACCGTAATCTTCATGTTGGAACCTTAAAGGTTAAGGGCCTGGGTTGGGACATTTGTCTTTTGAAATGTCTTTCATGCTTGAATAAATCATTCCCTTTCCTCTATGCAGTACCTTTTTTTCCCAGCAGCCATTCAAAAATGATCGAAACATCTGTGGAGGAACTGTAGCTGAAAGACAACAGGCACCTCAAAATGACAAGAAGTTTTGAAAAGACCTAAGATGGGTGTGAGATACACTTCATGCTTTGTTAGCAGCAGTCATAGTAGATCATTGGAGCCTCTGAAGCACCTCACTCCCTCCTCTGGGTGACTCGTTTCTCCCTCATCCCAAACACTGCAGCCCAACATAGTGAAAAATACTGACTTTGCCGAGCAGCATTAAGGGATGAATAGCATGTGCTCTGAAAATTCATGTGCTGTCCTTTAACAAAATCATAGAATCATAGAATCATAGAATCGATTGGGTTGGAAAAGACCTCCAAGATCATCGAGCCCAACCCTTGGTCCAACTCCAGTCCATTTACCAGATCATGGCACCCAGCGCCACGTCCAATCTGTGTTTAAAAATCTCTAGGGATGGTGAATCCACCACCTCTCCGGGCAGCCCATTCCAATGCCTGATTACTCTCTCTGTAAAAAATTTTTTTCTGATATCCAACTTAAATTTCCCCTGGCAGAGCTTAAGCCCGTGCCCCCTTGTCCTATTGCTGAGTGCCTGGGAGAAGAGACCAGCCCCCACCTGTCTAGAACTTCCCTTCAGGTAGTTCTAGACAGTGATGAGGTCACCTCTGAGCCTCCTCTTCTCCAGGCTAAATAACCCCAGCTCCCTCAGCCTCTCCCCATAGGACTTGTGCTCCAGTCCCTTCACCAGCCTTGTTGCTCTTCTCTGGACCCGCTCCAGCACCTCAATATCCTTCCTGAACTGAGGGGCCCAGAACTGAACACAGTACTCAAAGTGTGGCCTCACCAATGCAGAGTACAGGGGAAGGATCACTTCCCTGGTCCTGCTGGTCACGCTATTTTTGATATAGACATCTCTGAAAGAAAACAGGGCATAGGCATGCACACAGGCTTGACATTTAAGAGATTGTTGTCATACCAGCATCAACAAAGTCTGCCCTAATGCTTGTCACTGGCTGTTCCTGCATGAAATATGTGCAGATTCCTGACACCCAAACGATTTGTTGCAGAAATTACACAGTAGAGGGTGGCAAAGGACATTATAAAAGGAACCTGGAGCATGAGTGAGGTGGGCCTGCCACATTTAACCCTTCTCAGCCTCCTGAACAATGTCACAACAGGAACATGGTGCGCATCCAGACATGAGGCCATGGAGGAATTACTTAGTCCTCCCCTACTGACTTCAGCTGAGCTAACCAGAGATGCAGCTAACTTCTGCTACAGCCTTCACTGGGTGAAATATAAAAAATAGTAAAGACTGGCAAACTGTGGCCTATGCTGCTGGATTTCCCCAGACAAACTCAGGGAAGACAAGCACAGACCAGCACAAACCAGCAGCTTGTCCTGGCAGGCAGATCCTTGAGGCCCCAGGCTTAAGGAAAGAAATGCAGATATAGGGACATGAGCTGTGTCTCACCACCTGCATGTAGGGCCAGTCAATGGGTCTTGAATATTTTAGCTTCCTTGCTGACTCCTGGATCTTGTTGTCTTGATCATCTATGTCACTGAAGGGTCATTTGCCTCCCAGAAGGTCTCTTGGGAGTGAACAAAGCATCCTCTGAGAGCAGACTGGCATGTGGGTCCTGCCAAAAACTGATCCAAGTGGGCCGTGTGGATACAGCTCCACCAGTCGGGGCTCCCACTGACTTCTGCAGCCCCCCAGCACCCTCCTGGGGGCTCAAACAGAACTTCATTCTGCCTTTCAGGGCCTGTGAGGTGTATCCTCAGTTTAGTGAGATAAAACCACCCTACTGGTTGACTGTGACTCACCCTTCACACTTTTTCAAACTCTGCAACTAAAGAACCCCCAAAACAATGACAAAATTCTCAGGGGTTTTCACCAAGCCCAGGAGAATGGGGGCTGAGTACCATTCAAGGGGAGGCAGCCACCAGCTGTAGGCACAGCACGGTGGCCATGGGTATCATGTGCTGTGCTGAGATGGTTGAAGGAATCACACAACACAGTGCCTTCTTCAAATGCTGCCATTCCTGCTCCGAGAGCTGCTTTTCTCAGGCTTTGGTGAACATCCAGGGATATACTGCCACCCACTCAGTGCCCTGCCTTGGCAGGCTAACCTCCACACAGCTCCAGGAGACCAAAGTGTGAGCACCAGCCAAGTTACATGATGTTTCAGAGTTTCTCAGGAAAACTTACTTTTACTGCAAGTCTGTGTCAGAGACAGCACACCTTGACCGACGGTTGCCACTTCTTTTGTTGCCACTACCTTCTCCTTTCTGCTAGACCAACCAGCCAAAGAAGCTGATTGTTGCATTATTTGAGCAGACAAAGGCAGACAGATATTTTCATGGCAAAAAAATCAAAGAAATACATTAATAGGAAGCAAAACAGAAGGGAAAAATCAAATATAGGGACTAAGTTAAATTTGGTGGGTTTCTGGTATTTCATAGAGCCCTCTACATATTAGCTGCCATTACACTGGGAATGCCCTACTCTGCAGAAGCAGGACCTCAGCTGTGATTGAACTTGCAGGTTTGGTTTAGGGGCCAAAAAACAGCTTCTTTTATTTACTGGTATGAACATAAAGTTGTGCCAGTTACCTGGCTCTGCAGGAATGTGTCTCAGACAGTGTTTTGCATCCAGAGTCGATGCCTCCCAGAGCCATGTAGCAACACCTCAGTTTGCAATCTGGCTGAGGTCCTCATCAGGATGGAAGACTGATGTAATTCCAAATCCTGCAACATGTTCCTTGCATACTGTTGCAAATCCCCTCCAGGAAAACTCATCACCTATGTATCTCAAAGTGGATTCCAGAAAGTGAGGCTGGACCCAGGTTTCACTGCAGTTAAGATTATTTGGGGCCCCATATCTTCACTTTGTCCTTACAAGCACAGACCAATGCTGCTGGAAGACCCATGACAGCTGTATTGCTGCAGTAGATGGTCTTTGCAGAGACCAAGGGACCATTCACCTTTGGCAAATGATGTTCCACTGGAAACTGAGATCCTGAGAAAACTACTGAAGCTTCAATGCATCCCAGGCAAGGACTGGGCTCCTGTAGGTGTTTCCTGGTGCCCAGGGGAAACCCCACAGCAGCTCCTGCAAGAACTAGGGACGGGTGAGAGATGCCCAGCACCCTGCCTGGCCTCCCCATGTTTCTGTGCAAACAGAGCAACCATGCACTTCCGACCAACTGCCTCCCTTAGACTAAGGAAAACAACTAGAGTAAAAGCAAGATCTTTCTGACAGAGCACAATGTGTGTTGCCGTCCGTGAGCTGGTGCAATGCAGAGCTAAGTTGGCACCTCCTGTCTGCATGCATGAAACCCACAAACAGTCCTCAGGTTGTTTAGCTAATGCAGACATCTCTCATGTCAGCACAGCCAGACAAACCCTGTAGGAAGAAAGGAAGCGTATCTTTGATTCCTTTTCACTAAATTCATAACCTTAATATCGCATTAACACAGCATGTACATTGATGCTGTAATTGCGTTCCAGCTGCCTGAATGCTCCTCTTAATTTAGTCATGCTACTTTAGCTTTGTTGTGAGTTACAAATCACTCTTGCTCTTAAGAAACAAATTAATTTACAGATGTTACAAGAGATAGGATTACCCAGCAGGATTTCTTTTTAACACATTCAATGTATAAACTTTGTTAAATGAAAGCAATTTCTTCAGGGACGTCCAACAGGCACTTATGTTGATGGCAGAGGGAGACAAATTATAAAGGTTTTTGAGCTCCAAGGAACATCACAGTCTCCTTGCAACTGACTTGAAGGAACTTTGCTACAAACAGTGCAGCAAAGCAAGAATGTAAGTTGCACCCTGTTTCTGCACAGGTTTTAAATATGCATAGATTTTTCAAGGGTACAGATATTGTGCATACACATCTATTATCATCAGAACATGAAGTGTGCCTTTTCTGGCATTGGTGGCATCTTTTTTACTCTAAGCAAGCCTTTTCAGTCACTTTGAATTTTGTCATGGTTTTGGTCAAAGTTTCAAGGAGAGAGTATTTTATTGGCCTGATAGTTTGAGGCTAAAACCTAAAACATTCTCTATTTTGTTATAACAATCTGTGTCTGAATGAGTTATCTGGTTTAGTAAATAATAATGGGTTAAAGCAAAACCAATCTCTTCTGGACTACTGGCATGCAGCCATACTTTTGTGCAGCCTTTTCCTGCCACGTTCAGCCCATTTCCAGTCACCTCCTTGATCACACATTTACTGAATTACATGGTTGTATCAGGGAAAGTGTGCTTTTGCCTGTCAGAGAGGTCTGTCTAATTAAAATAATTAGATATGATGTCAACAGATGGTGCTGAAGAGTAGCAACATTGCCCTGGACTGCTGTAACAAGAAGAATATTCCCAAAGAATTGCAACCACTGTCGCTAGCTGCTGTTTACATAAACTTCCATTGACCTGTACTTATGGAGATATTTCACTGTTTCCAGACATCAGTACCTAATAAACTTCAGTATTTCTATAAAAACATCTTAACATCTCAAATAAACATGAAAATTTCATTTTGTACAATAATAATATGCCACTTTAATTTTTTAAGCCATCTTCTTTAATGCCTTTTTGGAATTAGCAATTTAGCTTCAGTATGTGTTGTCCAGTCTTTAGGAGTACTCTGGAGACTCAGATACCATGATGTAAGAGGTTGAAAAACACCTTTCACCTGTAGTCTCAGTGATCTTTCTGCTTTGCTGCCCGAGCTCTGCTCAGCCAGGGAGACTGTGGAGAGACAAGCTGGTGAAATAAAGTTTATTTTGCATAGGGTGATGTCGCGGGTTCAGTGACACCGACCCCAGGCCATACATTTAAGATGAAAATATCCCAAGTGTTCCCAGATGGTAGCATAACAAAAATACATCAGTCTTGAAGGGCATGGAAACCTGCTTTTGGAAGCTGCTTACTCTCAGAGAGATCTCAGAATTCTGATTTTCTCTCTTCATACTTTATATATCCAAGAACCAGCTCATGAAAAAAAAATCAACACCTTCACTTCCAGAAGAGATTAATTCAATACTGTTTTGATAATTTAATATCAAGATTTTAAAGAGATGCCTACTAAAACCTACACTTTTTCCTGGTTTTCGCTGGGATAGAGTTAATTTTCTTCCTATATCTGATGCACTGCTGTGCTTTTCGCTTCTGAGCAATCAGATGAAATATCTTCACCTGTGTTGTACAAGTAATCAGATTTTTCCTTCTGGCTCTTTTCTGCAAAATCTGTAACTTTCACTCTTGAATGCTCTTATACAAGAGAAAAATTAAATTGTATCTGGAGAGGAGTGAAGGATGCACACTTTGGATACCACTGCACCAAAATATTGCTGAATCAGCCTTGGGTTTCCCACAGCTGCTAAGAAAATCTCTCCATGCCTCTTTCATCTCTCACATAAATTGTAAAACTTTCAGCTACAGACACCAAAGCTCGTCAAAATGGAACATTGCACTTGGTTGGGGTCTCTGGACTTGATGTGGTTCCACCTAAAACTAGGCACTCAAAAAAAGAAAACTCAGTAAATAAATATTGGCCTCTCCAAGGGAGAACTGAAGTGCTCCCTTCAAGGACTGCAACAAGAGAGCTCAAGAGAGCTCCAATACCTTGGATGCTGTTTGTCTGATGAGTATAGGTTTAGGTGTAGCCTCCAGTGAAACTTTAAATGTTGTAACATCACTGCTCATCAGATTCTCAGCAGCTGTAACACTAAAATTACCAATAGGCTGCATTTTGTTGAAAGGCCAAACCAATCACATCAATTCGCATTTTTAGGAATCTCTGCTTGCTCAAAATTTCATGATTGATCATGTACCTTGTGCAACTTCTCACTGTCAAACTTTCTAAACTGACTGAAATAGATAGACATATAACAGAATGAAATATCCCATAATACACAGTGTGAATGAATGGTGCTGACAAGAACTCATATGCTTGTCCAAGATATCACATTATATAGAACTGCAACTTAGGAAAGGTCGAATATCTTAAAATAGCTGATGTCCACAAGCCCATCCTCTCCCTCAAACTAACATAGATAATGTCACCACTCAATTACTGCCACAGTAATTTTTCCAACACACCATGCCATTTTGATGCCAGATAATTTTTGATCTCTTGTAACCAAAGCTTGGAGGGAGGCTGGATGTCACACATTTTTATTTGGATTCTTGGGTTTAATGCAAGTGACAGCTGTATTTTTTTCCCTAGCTTATTTCAATATTCTGTAAAGATTTGTGTTAAAGACTCATCCTGAGTCTGAGGTACCAGAAGACATGAGCAAACTGAACATTTACTTCCTGAAGAGCAACATGTGTCACTTGCTCTGAAGCAATGCATCTTAAACAGTCTGCACCTCCTTCCTTCTGATTCATGCAACAGAGAGCAAGTAGGAGTGATGTATCTGGCCCCATTCCACGCAGAGCAAGTTCAAGAGGAAAGCACTCCATGCTGAGGACTTTGCAAGGTCAGGCTTCAAGTACCTCTTGTGCCCAGAGCTTGGACTGCACCACGGTGCTGGTTTGTAATGCAGAGCTCTTCTGTCCTTCTTCACCCACATAGGGTGGAAGTAGGAAATTTAAGGCAAGGAGCGTAGGATACTAGGTGTGCATGACCATCAGCATGTAGCTGGCCATCATCCCAGGCTGCCAGAGGAGCTCCTTGCATCCAGAGGTGTCACAAAGAGAGAAATGGAAGCCGTTGTGGGGACAGGAAAGGTACAGAGTCATTGACAGAAGGACTGATCAAAATGCCAACTTTGTCCTCACTGAAAGCTTGAAAGACCTTCCAGGCCTTACTGGTGGCATTAGCACACATCTTAATCTTAGCTATTACCCACAATGTGCCATGAAAATCTTTTGCATGGGATTAAGTGTTGAGGAAGCTGAGCTGTCCCCTGCACTGCTCCCCTTCCATGTGGCTCAGTGTAAGTCCTGTCCATCCCAATTGGATTGAATCAGATTTCAATCTCTTATCATAGTCAGATTTTTAAAGACTTGGAAGAACAAATCCATAGTTAATAGGCTGTGCTTGGAACCTCACCTGTCTTTTACAAAATTTTTATTTCAGTGGTCTGTGTATCGGAAAGATGAGCTACTGCCTGAGCACTCACACTGTGCTACAAGATGGTCCTGTGTTTTGAAGGCTGGCCAAAGTCTGAGTCAATACACTCCTCTACGTACTTTGAGATAAAACCTACATTACATTAGGTTACACTGATCATACCACATAATTGTAAAGTGCAAAATAAATACTATCCTCCTTCAAAAGAAGCATTTTACATGGGAGGCGACTCAAATGCTCTTCATAAAACATCAGCATCTCTTCACCCTTCTGTGTATGAACTACTCAGTGAAAAAGCAATGCTTGTTCCTGTAGTATCTGCTGAACCTTTGTTTTGCTATTGCTAACTACAACCAGGTAAGATTTTTCCTGAATTATTTTTGCTTGAATAAACTACACCAGAAGCATACAAAGGCAGTCTGACATTTCATCACCAGTATCTTGAGAAAATGTTGTATTTCCTTCTAGAGCAAAGCTCAGTCATTAAAAGAATTATTTGGTTGGTAAAAGTAATTAATATAAGGTTGAGCAATAAACAAATTCTAGCTAAGAAAATTAGCAAATCAAGACCATCTCTTCAGCTGCTGAATACTTTATTTGTTTGTTACTTCATACACCTGAGCTCTGAAGGCTTATACAAAATATAAAATAAAATAAAAACCCAGTATGGTTTTATCGATGTTAAAACTGCAATCTTGTTATTTTTTAATCATTTATTGTAAATATGAAGAGGGGGAGGAAACCTACCAGTGTATCTACTGAAAGCACTTAACCTTTTGGATATTATGTGATTAGTATTACAATTAAAGTTGACTAAGATGATTCAATTTTTTAAAGAAATGTCAAATTTATTCAACTCTTCCAGAAGAACTTTGTCTTGCTTCATGGAGAAATTCATTGAGAAGTGAACTTCAGTTCAAAATTTTTTGCTGTCTCATTCACATTCGGTTCTTACAGAACAGAGCAAGGGCCTGCCTTTGCCTCCCCCACCTAGTGGGAATGCAGCAAACAAAAGGTCACTGAGAGTGAAATAGAAGGCACTATAAAAACATATTCCAACTTTCCTTACTAGCAAAATTCTAAATACAATACAGGTAGCAGCCCCAGCTGCGAGACGGAGTGCAGCAACATGAAGAGATGAACATTTGGGAGGAATGTAGGAAGGAAATCCTGCTGTAGAGGAATGCAAATCCACCAGCATGTGGAAGGTGTATGTATGTAATATGGCTTGCAGAACTAGATCCTGTGAGAAGCTGAGCGGCTTTTGCAAGATGCTACTTGAGGGCACCCAGCACCAAGGGGTGGAAACCATGAAGCCCTCTGATAGCACCATGCAGATTTAGGTCCCTAGTGCAATATAAAATATATTTGCTCCACACAGTGACCTCAGAGCTTGCTTTGGCTTAGTTTTTTCCCCAAGCATTTGTTGTTAAGTTAATTAAGTTTTTAAGAATAACAGTCTCTCACTTCCTAGAGGCTTTACATAAATACTAATCTGTCTTCTTCTAAGGGCCAGATTTTCTGCAAGGGCAAATTAATAATTTCACTGACTGAGGATCTGGCCTTAACAGTCTCTCCAGTGCATTAAAACCAGCACATCACGACATATGCCTTGGCAGTAGAACAAGTCTCTGGATTAATATTGGAGGGAAATTTGGCAATTAAGAAAAGCGCTCTGTTTTGAAGTGCTGCTGTTTCTTTAATCAGTGCTGACCACCACAGTTTCTTCTCTCGTGAACTGCACCGTTATGGCTGGAGGTTCAATGTCACTCTCCTCAAGCTTTAGAGCAGCGTTGTCCAAGCCAGTGCTGTCAGGCTGTGGCAAAGCAGTGGGTTCTGCCGTCCGAGTCGGAGTGGAACAATACAAGACGAAGCCCACCATGATGATAATGAAGGACAGGATATAAAGACCTGAAAACTGGCAGAGGAAAGGAAGAAATACATTAAGTTGTGTCTGATTGTAAAAACATGTCAACGCTGCCTTGTTTTAAGAATGGTAAAGCTAACCCTCCTTTTAAAAACTATTTTAACAAGGATTATCACCATGACTTGGAGTCAGCTCCATTTACTTCAAGACTTAAGCTGCTGGCTGGTTTTCTCTGCATCTCATCCTCAACACTACTGGACAGGGAGTTTCCTCGGGTCTACATAAAAGAATTTTAACAGAGGGAACGAATGGCTGTAAATATGGTGATACTGAAGGACAGTTGCTTAAACAAACAAATGTTGAAACACACTATTCCTAAGAGAATTTTGATCCACCATAGACAAATATTTCAGGTCCTAGCAAGAGATGAATCTCTTCATCTTTCTAAAAGTCACCAGAGCAGCTGCTTCTCTGCACAGATCTCTTAACACTTACTGGACCAAAACCAGTTTGCTCTCTACACCCAGTAAATCCTTGAAACAAAATCAGCATTTGAGGTCTCCTAAGAGTGGTGTGAGATAAGAGCATGAACCACCAAGGTATATCAGGCATTTGACTGACTATTGTTCACTTGCCTGTTGAAATTCCAATAATTGTCAAGATTCATCCACCTTGACACAAAAATAAATGCCTACTTCATAACACCAGAATCAACAATACAAAGTGTAAAGTTATCTACAGCCAGGAAAACTTTTTCAGCAGATTTGTTAAAATCCTTCATATTGTCTTTGTCAAACTACACTGATTAAACAGCAGGAGGAAGGACATAGTGTATCCTACATCCCACTGTAAATATTCCCTAACCTCCTTAGCCTCCTTAGACATGATTGAAAAATGTCTTCTAGTTTATCAAGCAGCAGAGCTGGATGAAATTAATTGTAGTACCTGGACAATGGACTCTGATACAAAAAAAGACCAAGGCATCTACAATTCTGGCACTGCAGTTCCTAGCTGGCAGTCCTTTGGCTTGGACAATCTCGAATGACAATACACAAAAGCAAATACAGTGGCCTTGTGTTAAGTGCCTTCTGTCCTCACCTTGCTGGCTGTTGGCCTGGAGGAGCTTGGACTCAAGCATTCACGCTGCACAGGAGGAAGCACCAAGCTCTGAACACATCCCAGTCAGTGGAGGCAGCAGCAGCATCTGTAATCCTACCTCTGAGTGGTGCGTTCCCATCAAATGGGCAGAGCTTGGGTCTATAGCAAATAACCCGGCACAAATTCTCCAAATTAAGGCCCTCAGTGAACATGTGTTTGTACACAAGGACCCATGGCTGGTAGGTGAGACCAGGCAGTCGCAGGAGCTGCAGGCTTCTCTCACACTGCAGCACACACAAGGATGGAGGTGTCTCATCCTGCTGAGTTCACTCCTCCCTGAACAGATACAGCCACCAAGTCAGGGTGCCAAAGCTCTTGAAGTGTAGCTGATTATTCAAGGCCTGCTTAAGCTTTTGCAGCTATTGACACAGGTGAACCTCACCCATGCTGCTCCAACAGGCCTACAATCTTTCTTTTCCTTTTGCTTTTGAGGAGAGCTCAGTGTTCTTTTCCCAGGATTTTTTTAAATTTTGATTTCAAATATTGCAACAACGTCATTGCTTCTGGCATTGATCTCAGTCATACTTTGTGCAGCTTATTATCCCCATTCTCACCATCAAGCCTAAAGACTACTAAAGACTACTGGAGGACTCCATCTAGTGGCTGCACAGTATACTCACTTCCATAGGAGTTTATACAACAAAAGCATTTGGAGACATTTTTTAGTGTTTCTTGAGGAATTGCAGGTATATAATGAGCTCATTAAGAAGCACAGCAAAGACTCATTATGGGGTGACAGAAAAAGAGTTCAAAACAGGCATGTGAAATTCACATCTCACTCTAAACTGAGGCTGGAAAGTTAAGTGCATTAGCAAAGCACTGTGCTCAAGTTAAAACCTCAATTCCTGGGCCTGGTCTCTACTGTAGCCACTGTTTGTGCTGTTTCTGTTTCGGAGCACGGTCAGACCACAGCAATTCAGAGCTCTGCATGGCTCAGTCTGCTCTGCAGCCCAGCCAAGCCCTCAGCAGCTTGCTGTGAAATATTATCTGGTGACAGGGAATACAGAGCAATTCCCTGTATTTGTGTTTGTAGATTCCTGTGTTCAGGGTGCCTTCCAAACCAGCAAATGTCCTGCCTGCTTTGTTTGCTCCATTTGTAAAGAAACTACATGGTTAACTTGGCAATATGATTTTCTGCTGCTGTTATGTTAAAAACCACACTAAAATCGGGCTCTCTCAGTTTGCACAGCCTAAGCTATCTCAAATTCTCTCATTACTAAGAACGCAGCATTATTATTGTTCCCCATTTTGCTACTTGTTTCTAACTGCAGATGCAAGTTCCTATTTCAAAAAATATCTGAAATTCTCTCAATATAATCCCACAGTCTTTTCTAATTAATTTTTCCTTTTTGCTACTACAATACCCTCCTGTTAGCAATTATGAGAGTGTCTGCTCCCAGAAAAACCTCTCCCCAAAATAAGCGAAAAATCCAGAAGAATAAAAGTTTAATACATCCGTTCCAAAGCTCTTCACTATCATGAACATAAATTTATAATCACTTCCTGAGTTAAGCTATCTGGGTGCCAAAATACATGTTTGGAAGTGGCTTAGAGGGGATTTAATTGTTAGAATCTAAGTACGGTTTGCTTTCTGCATTCATTTTTTATGGATGCTTTGTAGCTTGGAGCAATTCTGGAACTCAAAACAGGGAGGAAAGCTGTGCAAAGAGACTCTTAAAAATCTAGCTGTTGTCAGATCCTACCATTACCAGATCTCTGCATTGTCTTCATTTTCAGAAACAAATCTGACCTAAAAGCTTCTGGCTGAAGAGAAAGCAACCACACAGAATAATACAAATTAAGTTCTTCAGCAAAGTTCACAAGCTTCTCATTAAGCCCTTCCAGTCACCGAGCGACTGACTCAATTACTCCAATTGCTTTAACAGGGCAGGTTCTCACAAATCATTCTGGATGAAAAGTGTAGAGTGGAATGAAATCCTTTTAGCACTGTCATTTAACTTGAGTAGACACTGCCAAAAATATTTTAGAGTACAACAAAAGTAACTGCCTTTTGGAGAGCATATACCATAATATATTTATCTGGTTTTCAGTTCCTTTAGTCTCTCCTTAGCAGTAGCACTGAGAGAGATTGATTCTTAACCCAAGATGTTTGTAATGAACCAATTAAGCTTCTAAATGAAAACATTAATTTCTGAAAATCAAACTGGTCCTCTTTCAGACACCAAACTGGTCCTCTTTGGGACAGAAGATTGAAATCCTTTCTTTGGGCACTTGGAGTCATGAACCAGATCTAACATACAGTTCCATACTGGGCTTTCAGCAGAACTCTACCATTTGAACATCTAGGGAAATTATTTACTATCTCTTAACTTATTCCTTCAAGTGTGAAACACTTTGAAAACCACTCTCTGCCTAATGGTGCAATGCTGTCATTAACCAGTAATGACTACCGATTCACAGCTGCCAACAATGAACAACACAAGCTGCAAAATTGTACAGGTGCAAACAACTGTTCAGGGGCTTTTAAGAACATTGTGCTTTATTTGTAATTTTGGAGTGGGAATATAACTGAAACAACATGAAAGTGAAGGAATGCAGGTCCTTACCTTATAATAGAAAAGGAAAAGCCCAAAAAACAGGCTGTAGAGATCGGCAGTCAGAATGCCCAGGTTGACTGAGGTTGCACTGGTAACTTTAATGACAACTGGCATGAAGCTGTACAGCCCAAACATGCACAGGGCAAACACCGTGAACAGTAATGCTGAAAAACAAGATGACAAGTTACTCCTCAGGCACAGAACAATGATTTTAAAGAAACTGATAGTCTTCAGATGCTTTAGAACTATGAATTTTTATCTTTTAGAATAAGGTCTCCTAAACAATGTGGGAACATAAATGTAAGAAAAACACAGAAGAAATACTTCTTTTCCAAAACTACCTTGTATTTCAAGAATTACTGTATCTATACAAGAAAGTTTCAATTCCTTCCTAGGTAACATTAAGAGCTGACTGAAGAAATTTAGAGCTATATTTCTTGATAACATTTAGTTCTGTTAAGGTCAAAATGTGCTACAAAATCAATTTTCCCAATATTTCTTTAGGAAGGACAACAGGAAAATGTTCTTGTGATGTTCAACACCAACATATCAGTAATTAAACAGGTTTAATTTCTAATTATTTAAATTTATTTTGAAAAAATATTTCATGTTATATGTAAAATGCAAGCCTGCTTTAATGTTCAATCCTGCAAACCTTATGTCTTTGCTAAGCTGCAAAGTTAGCAGAAAATAAATTTGTGGCAATATATTAATCCTGCTTAATATTCGGAGAAACAAAAGGAAAATCCCAACAGTCAAAGTCTAAATCTAATTTTTCAGTGTTCTTTAACATTCATATCACTTTTTCATACACATACCAACTTTCCAGTTCCACTGAATTCTCATTATCTCCCTATGTTCCACAATGGCTCTAGAGTTAGAGAAAAGATATAATACAATAAAAAAAAACCAAACAAAAAAACTTTCAAGTAGAGAATTAAATTTCCAAAATATATAACAAACATTTTGATTTATAACCCCTTAATTTTTTGTTTGAAATTTTATTGAATGACACCAAAATATCTAACAGTCATGAAAAAAGACTTGAAAATTAAAGTGCCTGAAAGTCAAGAGCACTGTTATTTAATTCTCAGGCCTTTTTCACAAGCTTTTAATCCTTCAAAGATTCTGTTTTATTTGATATACCATTTGGGGAAATCATTAACTATAATGATGAGAAATAAAATTCATTAGATAGACTTAAGTGCATGTGGTCTGTTACTCTGATGTGGTTATTTGTAAGAGTATACAAGGCTTCATTTTAAACTTGAGTTTAATATGGAAGATCTCCTGCTAACAATTATCTCATAAACTTTTCCACAGAGAAAACCCATTAAGAAATACATTCCTGTAAACAGTCCTCAGTATACTGAGCGTCCTCATGAACATCAACAAAATCAAAAATACAGCCAAGTATCATATGTGTAGAATTGCAGGAGTTCAGTTTTAGAATTGCTGCAATAAGAGTAGTGCAAATAAAAAGGATATAAAACAGATGCTGATCAGCAACATAAATCAACTCAAGTGGAAGGACTCCCATATAGACCAAATGCATATGTAACAAAGAATTCATTTAATAACATCATTTCATGGTAGACAAGCAATCATCTGTAGAATATTCTTAATTAGTTTTAAAATAAATATTAGATCCTTACAGCTGTAGACCGCTGACAATAGTCCCAAACAAGCCCACCATTCCTAGAAACTCCACTCTGCTCAGATTTTTCACAATGTACTCCTCACTCACATTAGAAATGGCATACAAAGAAGCACCAAGAAGCACTAAGACATCTCCAATCACCACGTCACTACCTGTACAGAAATATTAATCCACAATTAAGGGTAAGGCTGCAAACACTTTTTAACTTTCCTTAAAAAGACAAGCAAATTTTTCTCTAACATCTCTATCTTCCTAGTGCATTCCAGGGTAAGGGGAAAGGAAACATCTCCTGTGTGTGCAGACGAGCGTCTGAGCACAGACTGTGCTGCCTGCTCATCTCACTCTGCACAGTCTGCAATGAGCTAAGCCCAGCATTTACATCTCATCCTGACCAAGACACTGCTGCATCATCTGGTCCAATTCTACTTCTGCTGACCTTGGGCACTGTAGGGAATTGAAAAAATTCCTGGTTAGAAATGCTCTGTGCCTTTCATGAATATTGTCCCCACTTTTGCAGTAAGGCCTGATTCAAGTCTTGCTAAAATCACAGCCTACCGATTTTGGTGGGACTTGGACTCAGCTTCAGGTTTATGACAGGTCTTAAGTGAGCACTGCAGATGGGTGGTACCATGTGTCCTGCTGCAATGTATTTATACTGTGCAGATGGGATTCCCTGTGCTGCAATCACTCATCAAGTAAATGCTGCTATGCATTAGCTAAATAGCAAGAGGATCAGTGTTGTTTAAATCCTTGAATTGATTTAAAATTTCCTTTCCTAAGCCAGCTGGCAATCACTAAGAAAAAAAGTCTAAAATATGAGGATAAGCAGTAGTAAGGATCCCCAGGTCAGCAAATAAAGCACAACTGTCTTAAAGTCCAGGGAAAGATTTTTCTCCCTCAGGATCAAGATACTTTACCACCTAGCAGTAAAGCTAAACTTCAGGTTGTCCTGTCTCACCTGCAATAAGGCCCCAAAATAACACCACACAGGCTTATCATATGTCCCCGATAAAGACAGTGTCCTGAAATTTACCTTGTTCTGTACCCTCTAGCACTGAAAATTCAAAATTCTTATTCAAAATAAGATCCCTATGATATGGGTTGATTTAGACAACTGTCAAAGAGACAAGACCTGCGCTTATCTGCACCCAGCTGAATCCTGGTCCCCAGAGTCCAGCCTCCCTCCCAGAGGTCCCAGGAATCCCAGCATCTTGCCCCATCTTCTCTTGCTCTCCTGTAGTAAGCCCCTGATTTCCAGGCTGTGACCTATGGGCCTTGAGGATACACCAACAACTCCTGCTGGGTCTGCTAAAGGCAACTCAGAGAAGTCAGCAGCTGTGACCAACTTGTTATTTGGTATTTGTACTCAAAGAAAACTGCAAATCAGAAAAGTCTGGTTGCCAGAAGGCTGATACTGTGGAAGCAAGACAAGGGTTGCAGGGAGAGGCAGCTTCTACTAACTCACCTCACATGATAGTCAAAGTTAAGAAGCTTGCAAAAATGAGACTATCATGCCTAATGAACAGCAGGAAAATTTAAGCTTAACACAAGTGTTTCTCTTTTAAAGCGGAAGAAATAATCCAAACATACAAGCAAAGAAATTCCACAGCTCCTAATAAAATCACTACCTCCTCTTCCTGGTCAAGAACACAAATAGCAGTATGTTCTCCTCTTTTAAAACAGAACTACATCTGCCCCCCTGCATTTGCTCCTCTTCCTGCTTTACAAATTAGCCCACTGCAGAACCATCTCTCTGCTGTCCCCCCCAACATAAAGGACTCCTTACCTTCTTCGTCCTGCCTCCCAGCCAAAATGTCTGCACCCACCATTGTTCCCACACCCAGCAAACAGACGGCAACACCAAGAAAATGTATCAGCCTGTATCTTGCTCGGAGGATAAACCATGACAAAGCCATCAGCACAGGAATCCCAAAACAGTCCAGCAGCTGTGTGTACAGGAAAATAGTTTGAGTTACAAACAGCCCCCAGATCTGGACTGCAATGTCCTGAAAGCAAATGTACAGGATCTTACTTTACATCAGGTATTAACGAAATCTGCAAAGCAACCCCTGTGGATGTGTTTAAGAGAGTGGTGAGACCTACATTTTACCATTAAAAACATTTTGCAAGTGAAAGAGGAGCTGGAGGAGGAGTCTACTCCCTCCTGGTAGGAAAGTGTTGATTTAGAAACTTTTCCAATAATGGATCTAATAAAACTTTGCAGCTTCACAAATGAGTGCTAGGATGTTGCTCTGAATCAGCATTGCTCCCCAGGGCTCCATGTACACAAAGTAAAAATCTGGGACTATTGATGGATACAAGTAATCTAATTTTACACTGAAGTGACTAGGACAAGGATCTGACCGTACTGCTTCGCATTTGACTTTTTGCCCCGTCAACTGGATCATACTAAAACCCAAAACTGGTACATGTGCTGAAAACCATGTGCAAAACTGGTGAAAACAAAAGATAGGTAGGAAAAACATCATTCCTTAAGTCACCTTCCCAATCTCCCAGCTTCCCACAAAAACACATACAAGCCAACAATGCATTTTCATCACTCAGTCAAAGCTGACTCTCAATCAGTCAGAAGCAGGTAACTTAATCTAATTCAGCCATGCCCCAGCACCAGAGAGACACAGGAGTTTTGGAACACTTCAGATGTGTTTGCAGACTGTGTCCCAAGCAGACTGAACAGCAGTGGTTCAAGGAAGTCTGTGCTTCATAACAAGCAGTGACACTGACTTCTTTTTCCTTTCTCTACATGTTCCTATATATCTTTGCTTTACTGTTGGAGCCACCCACAGAATCACAGAACAGTTTGGGTGGGAAGGGACCTTAAAGTTCATCTAGTTCCAACCTCCCTGTAATGAGCAGGGACACCTTCCACTCGACCAGGCTGCTCAAAATATCATTGAGCTTATTTAATTCAATGAAATAGATTTTGTTTCTGAATTTGTCTGGAGGAAAGAAAAGGTGTGTTTTCTGACCTGCCTCAGTTGAGTGTCATAAAGCTACATAAAGGAACAGCCTATAGCAGAAAACATACTCAGCCTCCTAAAGATGGCTCACAAACTACCCTCAAGTGTCAGCCCTTGGCCTCTTGAAGTCCCAACAAAGTATAACGTCCAGGACAACAAGACTGAGACATGATCACTGCACCCACAAGCCCTTAGTCCTTAATGTTCATTACCAACGTCTGTTTGCTTAAGTGTACTGCTGCAGTCAGCTCCTCTGCTGACTTCTGTGCTGGCTTCCAGTAGTGCAGCCATTATCTCCAAGTGCTTTAACCAAAATTGTTAACATTTTGCTGATATGTCTGGTTTTACTTGTTCATAACTACACATAGTAAAGTCTCACAAGCATAGCATTAAGGAAAGCTATTACAGAATAAATCCTAACAGTGCCTCTAATCTAATCCTTGTTCCTTGGATTGCCTCCAGTTTGTGCAGTGTGTAAAGTCTGTTTGTGAAGTGCCAAAGTACTTGCCTAGGCTGTATTATGAGACAACTACCCAAGTGCCAATATGTGATACCAAGTATTTCAATACAACTTTATACTGTGGAAAAGTATCACGCTAGGAATATCTTGTCACAGGTCTTGTTTTCTGTCTTACTTTTAGTCTAGACTCAAGAAAATGCTTCTAACATTTCCTTCAAGTTTTACTCTTTTGACTAGTATCAAAATCAAGAAATATTACAAACATTAGAAAGTAAAATTTTTACCCCTCTGGTAGTAGACATCATCTAAGAAGTTTTCATTTCCCCATCAATTGAAATGTTAGCACACAGCCTTACAGCCTCCAAGCAGTTTTTCAACACAACAGAAAGGAAGAAAAACCCTTTAAAAATAATGCTTAATGAGAATGTAAAGGAGTAATGCATAATGAACCAGAAGCGCTTTTAGTAATGCCAGATGGGGAAATGTTGCATCCAGACCAAGACCTTACTGTAGAGCTACAGAATCCTGGTTGTAGGACTTGCAGCCAGGACACACAAGCACCAAATGATGAAGAACACATCCTGGTAATCTATTCCAGGAGAAAATTACCCTCAATTACAGACAGATGAAATCCAACTACTGGATCTTGCCTCCCTTCATCTAGGACATTACAGAGCTCTTCTGTACAGGATCAAGATCAAAGAGGTGCAAAGCAGATGTAATATTGCAATGAATTGTGTCAATGGAACCAATTAAAATAATAAAGTTTATTTATTCAGGTTTTATTATATTTACAGCAGTACTGTGGTCCTGACTACTACTGCCAGTAGAGCCTCATCAAACCCTCATCTTATTCAATTCCAGCCTGTATTTTTACAAGTGGAAAAAACCAGATAACTTGGTGATTTGATTTACAAATGTTTTGACTCAAGCCAGGCAGGCTTTGGCCACACTGTTTATAGGAGGTTTCAAAGATATGGTGAGTACATTATTAAAAGACATTTTAATACATGGTTAATAAATTATCATAGACTGTTGGAGGTCATTGGTTAGCTTATAATTGCCAGCTCCAGACAGCTTTGTAAGCAAGAAAGCTCAACTGCTCATCCTGCTGACTTCCTCACATGGCTCCCTCAGGGTAGCCTCCAGCTGAGTCCCAGGAGCTCATCCTGTGTTTTCTCCCATTGAGGTTAACACCTTTCCATCAGCTGATATTCTGTCAATAGTTGCCTGAAAAATGCTTCCATTCCAATTACCTACAGAGCAAATGCTAAATGTGCCAAGTAACATGTTTAAAACAGGAAACCACAGCTATGTTGCTTGTTTTTCGCTATGAAATCACATCATCGTAGAATATGCTGAGTTGGAAGGAACCCATCAGGATCATTGTCCAACTCCTGGCCCTGCACAGGACAATGCCAAGAATCACACCATGTGCCTGAGAGCATTGTCCAATCACTCCTTAAACTCTGTCAGGCTTGGTGCTGTGACCATTTCCCTGGGAGCCTGTTCCAGTGCCCAACCAGCCTCTGGGTAAAGAACCTTTTCCTAATATCCAACCTA
Organism: Pithys albifrons albifrons; assembly: GCF_047495875.1. Lineage (NCBI taxonomy): Eukaryota > Metazoa > Chordata > Aves > Passeriformes > Thamnophilidae > Pithys > Pithys albifrons. The sequence continues at coordinate 71,260,490 of NC_092458.1, read as the reverse complement.
AACCCTCCTCTCACTCAGCTTCATGTCGTAATATGTGGTCAAACAGCAGCACAGTCACATCCTGCCACAAGACAGGACACTGGCAGCAAGAATTCTCCTGGCACTGCCTCAGCCACAGCCAAACAGAAAGAGGTCACCTGTGGATAAAAGTATTTTCCTTTATTTACAGAGAAATGAGAGCTGCCATCCCACTGTTATCTTCTTAAAAATCTCCCTACTCCCTTCTGTCAAATGCTGCATTTGATAACAACTAAAGGGAAATCAGTTTGGCTTTTGTGTTCATGTGTGAGAAAATACATGGAAGTTCCTTGGTGAGCTGAGAAAACTTACCTTTGAAGCTACATTTCACAGTGCTGAGCTGCAGCTCCAGCCAGCCAGCATGTTAACAGTGATTACCCTGTATCTGGGAAGCTCATATATACCCCTGTGCTGCTTTTATGCTCCCTGGGCATCCACTCACAGCCAGTACTTGCAGACAGGCCATCAGATTACATGCTCTGAACCACAGGTTCTGAAATAGCTGCAGAACTGTCTGCTAATGACCCAAAGCAAATGCCTGGCACTAGAGCAAATCACAGGTTGGGGAGGTTTATTTGTTTTTTGTTTGTTTGTTTTGTTTTGTTTGGGTTTTGGGGTTTTTTATCCTCCTGAATCTCAGTTCTGACAGTAGTGAGAAATCGGTGACTTTAGAAAATGTGCAACTACAACAAAATCACAGTTACTGACACAAAGTAGCATCAACCTGAAGGTTACCAAAAGGGAAAAAGGCTCAGAAAATGCTTGAGTTTGGCAACCAGACAGGACAACCTATTATATCTATTCTTTCTTAATTTCTATGAAAGATATCATGGGAATAGCTTTACTGCTTCTGAGAACTTGGATCAAAGTCCTGGCTTTTTCAGCTGTAAAGTATATGATTAAACAGTGTTTTAATTATCAGCTTAACTTGATCTTGAGACTGAAACATGTAGCTCTTAAAGCTTTGATGTCTTTGCCATTATTTGTAAGGAAATTAAAGGCCTAATGAGTCATAACACATAAGTATGAAGTGGAAATGTGACAATAACAACCCAACAGGCATAACCGGTCTTCAGCAGTGCAAAGAAAAGTTACTGCAGTTATCTAAAGGAAGCCCAGCCCACAGGAGTTTATTGCTTTACAGGTAGTTCTTTTAAATATTAACCCCTGTTACTTTGACTCGGTAAAACACTGACACCAAAACACTCCTTTACAACTAACAGCCACGTCTGCATTTTATGTTGGTTTTTTTATTCAGGTGAGTGGGGCCATGACCCCAGTCACAGATCCCCACAGGTAACAGCAGGCATGAACTGGTATGACCTAGACACACTCCCTCCTTGCTTCTGCACCATCCCATTTCCCTGTTCTCACAGCAGCTGTGAAGTCCCACAATGAGCTAAGTTGGGCCTCACATGACTCTCCAGTAGTCCAGCCAAAGACAGGGTTTAGTCCCACTCGGCTCAGTGCCCTGAGACAGTTTGATCAATGGATCTAGCAACGTAAGCTCAGGAGCTTGCAGCTGAAGGCAGGAGGAAAGCACTGACTCCTCCAGCAGCTTTTGCCTGTATAGGGTGACAAAGAAACCCCAGCCTTGGCCCTTAAGCCTGGAGAACTATTTCAGAACACGAGATTTATCCTAGTGCAGCAATGCAGCATCAAGCATTGGTGTTGCAGAGGATGTCTAATATTACTTTAGGAGCCTGGCATGCTGATGTCTCTTCTACCTCTTCCAGAGAGGTCCCTGAAGGGCCACATCCAAGAGCCACAGGGCTTGTCCCTCACTGCATGGTCAGCAACACCAGCTAACTATCAGTGAGTCCTCACGTGTGGGGTTACATCTCACAATGCCTCCTGAAGCTTCCAGGAGTAGGCAAGAGATCTACCTTGCTTTCACCAGCAAGAACCTGTACTGAATGACTGTTATCTGGTCATAAATCTTTATTTTGTGTCAGGAGAAAAAACTGAGTGGCTGTCAGCAAACTCTTAGAAGTGCTTTTATCAAAATAATTAGAGTTCAGCTTAAAAGCTGGCACAGAGCAATACCAGCCAATTTTCTCTGCTTCCAGAAAAGGTTATTCATGATACAGGATGCTCTTCCCTGTACCGCAGAGAGAAAATAGATACTGGAAAGTTCTTTTCAGGCTTAAATAGCTTCCATGTCTGTCCTATGAATCTCATTTTAGAAACCAGTCCAAAACTGTAATAAAAGCAACAGTTCAAAAAGAGAGATCAGTCCTTACCTGCACACTTGTGAGGGTTGTATATTGGTAGGCTTTTACAATCATGTAATTGGCTTCAACATCAGCCAGCCCCAAAAAAATATATTTCCACCACCTCTGTTTCAATATTTGCCAAAGACTGTCACTGCCTGTTTAAAAGAAAGCAGTAATCAATATGTGTTTCTTTCCAACCAAATGTTGCAAAGGAATTTTGCTCGTTAGAAGCATAAATAACACCTAGATGTTCGACTTTGCCTGACCCTGTTTAAGAAAGACACAATGACATCAAAATGCAGTCTGAGAGGAGACAATGCAAATAGGTGAAAAGCACAGAAATTCTTCCACATGAGGAAAACCCCAACAAGACTGGAGTTGTTTAAAGAGTAAATTAATAAGAATAGGAGGAATACTAAATAGCCTCCAGTAACGAAACTTGTTACAACAAAGTCTATTTTCCCTAATATAAGACTTCGAACCAAAAAGTAGAAAACTTTAAACAGATATCACAGAATCAACCAGGGTGGAAAAGACCTCTGAGATCATCAAGTCCAACCTATGACCCAACATAACTTTGTCAACCAGACCAGGGCAACAAGTGCCATGTCACATCTCCTCTTAAACACCTCCAGGGACAGTGAATCCACCACCTCCCTGGGCAGCCCATTCCAATGTCTGATCACTCAGGTATCATGAAATGGTATCATAAATGTACATTTAACCTCTGAAATTGATTTTCATGTGTTATTTCAAAGCAGGAACTTTTAGAAGTTGGATGAGTATTGAGTTGCTTAGTTTCAAATTCTGAAAAGAAAATGTAGGAAAAAAAGAAAGAAAAAAGAAAGATGAACCAGAACTTCCCATTCCATATTTCACATACCAGTCCTAAATGCCAGCATTGTCGTATAAACTAGAAGCAGCAAAGAATAGTTGATGAAACTTTGAAACATTGGAGTATTCACTTGATACTTTTCCGCTAGATACTGGCTTGTAACAGCAGTCCCACAGATAAACAAGGAGAGCATCTGGCCCAGAATTACCGTTTTCAAAATATGCCTGTGAACATAAAAGACAAAAGAGTAAGTTTAGAAATAAACATTCAAATTTCTAAAAAATATTTGCTAGTTGTAAAGGGAAAATGCCTTTTAGATTGGCACTTCGTTCTTTTTCTACTCCCTACTGATGTTGTTCTGACCTACTGGCAAGCAGGGGTTTGGGTACACAGAAGATCTAGTCTAACCTTGGGACAGCCCTGTAAGAAGTGTCACACCACCAGTGATGGAGACAGCAATAATTTGCAAGAAGGATCTTCAAGCAGCTCACCTGGGCAGGCTCTACTCAATAGGAGGTTAAGACAGGTTTTGAGTCAAATCCTTTGTCCTCTACTGAATTCCATTCTGACTTCAGTCAACAAAGACCTACAACACGTCTCAGGCTCTTCTGAGAGCTGAATTTTAGTGAGCTGAGACCCTAAGATGAGTAGTGCTAAGGAAATACAAAAGCATTAACCATAGAACAGCTCAGGATGGAAGGACCTTTAAAGATCATCTGGTCCAACCTCTCACAGGAAAGGGAGGCCTGATGAGGCTATTTAGCAAACCTCCAGTGATGGGGACTCCACCACATCTATTGGGAAGATGTTCCAGTGATTGTTTTTCATCACCTTAAAAAAAAACCCAACTTTTTTATAATAAGAATTATTATAATTCATACTTATTGTGGATTTTTTCAGATATATTTCATCATGTTCTACTGCAGCTGAGGATGGAGTTAAGAATACATTTTGAGTAAGATCATGTTTGCATTTACAAGTCCTCGTAAGTCCAGCCCACAGTTAGGGGGAAAAAAAAGCTCTCAGTCTTTTAGTAGCAATTTTTCTCCTAGTATAAAATGAACTATTCCAGATCCTAGACAAACAGGAGCAAATACCACTGCATATCTTTTGGCTTGCTGTTTATCCTGCTAGTGGAGCTATGCAGATTTGTACCTCCCTACTCTGTATACACACAATATACAGTGACAGGAGCTCAGCCCTGTGCTGTCTATACATTTAAATTGCTTACTCTGAAGACTGATAAGAATTTAACTCTCTGCACAATTACTTCACTTGTTCCCACTCAAAGTAATCCATCAAGGAAAGAAAGGATCCCATTAGGATTATGCACTACGATGACTTCTGGCAGGACACCCACGTGTCAGGCACACCACCTGAGAGTAACACTCATTATTTTCCCCAGGTGGGTGACTTCGACACAGTAAATACCAGCTCACCCTGCTAGTCTGCGCAGTCCAGCTGCCAGGCAATGAGAAGGGTGTGTCCAAAAGTGCTAAAGCCAACTAAAATCATACAAACAATCCCTCCTTTTGGAAGGGAGACATCTTCCTTACACAGACTCTAATGCACCTGTATAAATCCTTTTCTCAATTCAGCCTGAAAACAAACTCTTCTGACTTTAAAAATGTTGCCGAGAACATTTTACCCTCCATTTGATGAGACAGCGAACCTCTGCAAAGTCCAGCCATGCTGCACTTCCAAAAGATTTGAACCCTATGTTTTGCTACAGCTTGCCTTGTCCATCCCAGCAACTGTGGACATCCACACTCTAAGTGCATTTTATATATACATATATATATAGATATATAGACAGATATAGATAGATATAGATATATAGACAGATAGATATAGATCCATATAAATCTATCTCATGGGAGAATCTTGCAAGGTTCTATCCAGTCACACATAACTCTTTGTGGCGTGTGAAAGGACAAACATTCTTGTTTCTAGCATTTTGAATGCTGAAGTAGGCAACAGCCCATATTTTGACTAGAAATTAACCATGGATACTTTGTAGCACAGCTTAAAATACATACTTTCGAGTTTTTTCATTAAAAAGAAAAAAGGAAAAAAAAGCTTTCAAGCTCCCTCACTTCTATTATATATAATTTCTTCTATTCTGGTCATGGACTGGTTGTGTTAATTGGTGAACAACTCAGCAATGATCGTGACACATTCTGGCTAATTATTCTGACCAATGTTCATCTACAGAAATTATTTCATCAGTTGTCATTAGGACAAATGTAATATAGGTTAACTAAAACTTCAGGGGTGAGAACACCTCTTCCAGCAGGCATGGATGATGATTCCAGCTCGCTCTTTGCCAGACCTGTGAAACTGGCTCCTTTGCAGCAGGTAAGAAGACAGAAAATCCATTGAAATTCCAAGGAAGAAACAACATGGTGAACAACAAACAAAACAGTGGTTTCAGGCATTTAATAAAATACATAGATACTTTTTATTATTCAAATAAAGCTTCTAGCTCAAATTAGCAGAAAATATTTCTTCTTCACTGTCAGCACAGAAGGCACATAGAACGCCTTTAGCAATTTATTGGACTAAACTCACTCTGTGCTTGGACTTTTTCAGGAGAGGGTGTGGAGGAAGGGATCAGACCTGAGTAGAGGCACATCTGGACAAACTTGCTGCAAGTTTACTGGAACAAAGCTGCGAAGCCTGTGTAGTCGACAAAATGAATAGCACTCAACAATTCCACCCCATAAGCTTGTTTAACATGGACTTCTGCGGGGCAAGGCTTTAAACATTTTCCCTCTAGGATATATGATATGCAAGGAGCACCTTCACTTCTCCTGAGCTATGGCACCTTCTCTGCAGCAGAGGCCTGGACTCTGTGCACTGTGTTCTGGCAAACTGGATAGTGATTATGTTCCAGTAAGAGGGTAAAATGGGGAAAAGCTACTGCCATTCAAATTTGCTACCAATTGATCTGCCTTACCAAAAACAAGAACGACCCAGCTGCCTTCAAAGCAGTGGAATTACTTCACTAAGCCAATCCTCAGATTTTCTAATAATAAAGTCTCTCCAATTTAAAGCATCTCAGAAATTATTTCCTTGCATTTCTGCATTTGGGAAAAGATGCAGGTCCAAAATATCCAGAACTGTTTACTTTGTGGTTACTACCCAAGCAATCACTGATGTTTAGTTAATGTATGTCTCAGCAGTCCCACAGTGCTTATTTCTACAGTACCAAAGGCATCTGACAGGCTTCACCACACTTCATGACCTTTTTATTTTTCTCCAGGGACTTTTTTCTTCCCCAAAGAGATACAAAATGTTAACATCAAAAGAGACACATAAGGACATCGCTCACCAACAGTGGAAGGCTGTCCTCAAAAAATGTCTTCGGTGAATCCCAAAATGCTACATGCCTGGCAGCTTTCTCAGCTGTGTGTAAGGTAACAGCCTCTTGACCTGACTGCCCTTTTCACACCAAGTGGAAGCCCCAGCAGGAAGCACCAATGGTTCCCCCGCACAGCATTTGCCAAAGTGTCAGAACTAATTTCTTCAGATTGAGAAGATGCTCAACCTGGCACAATACACTGGGCTTACAGTGTATCTTTAAAAAAGTGTTTGATCCTCTGAGAAACTTGAAAGCAAACTTTAAATCCTACTGTTTTCATTTTGCAAGACAATTTCTTCTGAGAAAAATTCTTCAAAGACATGAGTTGCCATTTATTCTAGTATTGACATGAGCATAGATGACACTGACTTTCTTATTAATAATTGATCATTTTTTGAAATATATTAATTATTAACTTTTCCATGCCAGAACTTGATCCTCTCTCCTTTTTTTTTTTTTTAATGCATTTAAATGGACTAATTCACTTTAGACTCTCCAATGATACAAGCAAGGTAAGTGGTCTAAAAAGGCCTTTTAGTTCTATAGCTGGGGAGGACGGTTTGGGGTTTTTTCATGCTTGGTACCTGGCTACTAAGTAATTATTCCTCCCCCTCCATTCAGCCATCATATCTTAGCTAGCTGTATCTATGGCTTTGAGCAAAACTAGGAGTAATTTTGGGAGTTTTCAGAGCACGAACATTTGCCACAATTTGGTCTATAGTGAACACTGAACTCTGTGTACCTCTCAACAACATGAGAAAGTCAGGCTGGCTTTCCTTGGCTCCATGTGAAATGCAGAATAAAAACACACTAAGATACTAAAATAAAATCAGAGTCTATATCTGTGGAAATTAAAGAAAATCTAATAAGCCCACAGGTAACAATTTTATTGGCTACTAGTTTACTAAATTATATCACTTTAATGTGAAGTTTTTCCATTAAAATAAATATACCTTTGCAAAAATTAATTTTATTTATGGCACCAATTAAACACTAAAGGCAAAGTCTGGTAACACTCTACACAGAGAGTTTATGTGCATTTAGTTTTAAATACTGAACCCTTCCTAAATGGGGGGCAAGTGACCTTTTAATTTCAATAACCTCAACTTTTCACGTGAGGAAAGGAAAGCTAGTTAAAGGAAAAACACAAGTACACACAGAATCCATACTGCAACATTACTAGCACATAGCTCAGGTCAACAAAATACATTTTTAAGAACAAATGTCGCCACAAGTTAGTGTTTTTCAGGGTTCTGCTTCAAAACTGAGGCCAATTTAATTTGTAAAAGGTAAAAAATAGAAAAGACAGATTTGTTTAATTTCAAGCACCAGAAATATACTTTCTACTGGTTTTACTCAAAAAAACCCAAAGTGAAAGCACTTTCTTTACTTTCAAGCACTATCCATAGACTCACTTAGCATAGCTCTCCGGCAAAACTGCAAGCATAAGTAAGGTTATTGAAGAGCTCAACGAGTTTTTGTTTTGCCTTCTGGGCTACTCCTGACAGGCAGGAGGAATGAAAAGAGAAAAAAACAAAAGAGAAAAGCAAGCTTTGAGCCCCAGATTATGGCTCTGCTTGGCCAGCACGCACCTTCACACGGTCCAGTCACCAGACTCCAGCTCAGCATGTAGGCAGAGGCTACAGAGGAAAGCCAGCGCATCCTTGGCTGACAAACAGGAGATCTTATGCAATAATTATTAGGAACCAAACCTGTGGTCCAGGGATTATTTTCTCCCCTTCTAGATGAAAACTGAAGCTGTAAGTGTAGCTCTAGAAGTCTGAGGAGGTACTCCTGCTCCTGTAAAAAGCAGTGCTTCTCAAGTATGAGCTTTAGAATATGTGCTCTGTCTGCACAGCTTGGCAGATTTTTTTCCACAAGTTTTCCATGCTTAAACCAGTACCCGTATTTCAAGAGATACACCTGAATAGGTCTCTGTCCTAAATGGATTCAATGAAGGAGGGAAAGGGGGTATTGGTCTTTCTGGACTCCACACCTCAACTCAGCTATTTTTTTTGTTACCTTCCCTGCCACTCATGACCTGTTTTTCACAATGATGTTGAACGAGAACTATAGAGCACATAAAACTACAGAAAAACAGGAAAATGGAAAAATATTAAGCCAGAGTTACAGAAAGAAAAAAAAAGTACATGTGTACAGAAGTTAGAGTGCAGTCTGACAAAGTCAAATCATCACTCGCTAATTCAAGACTCGGCTGAAGAGACCCTTGGCGCTGTCGCCCAGCGGCAGCCGCAGACTGCGCTCCCCGGTGCTCCCGCGGGCAGCCCCCGGCATCAGCGTCCCCCTCCCTCGGGCAGCCCCGGCATCAGCGTCCCCCTCCCGCGGCAGCCCCGGCATCATCAGCGTTCCGCTCCCGCGGTCAGCGCCACAACACCCCCGAGCCGCCCCTGCCGTGGCTGCCGAAGGCTCTGGGCTCTGCCCGGCCGTACCCCCGGGCCCGCTCCGGCTCGGGCACGGCGTGGCTGCTCCCGGCGGCACAGACCGGCCCCGCACCGCGACCGCGCTGCCGCCAGCGCGCCGAGCGGAGAAGGGACGTGTCCTCCTCCCCTCCTCCCTCGCTCCCTCCCTCCCTGGGTACCCGCGGCGGCCCGGAGGCCGGCGATGCGTGGCCCCACGTGGAGGCCGGGCACTCACCAGGTACAGAGCTTGGCGCCGAGCAGAGCGAGGAGCGGGCGCGGAGGGGCAGCGGAGGCGGCCGCGGGCTGGGGCTCGGCCCCAGCAGCAGCAGCAGAAGCAGCCCCAGCAGCAGCAGCCCCGGGTGGCGCTGCCCCGGCAGCCGCTGCCGCCTCCTCCATGGCGCGGCGCTGCCCCGACGCCGCTCCCGCCGGGAGCAGGCAGAGAGCGCAGGAGAGCGGAGGGCGGGCGCTGCCGAGGCGGCGGGCGGAGCTCAGCGGAAGGAAGAGAGGCAGCGATGAGCAGCGGTACCGGGTGGCGGCAGGCAACGGTCCCGGCAGTGGGCGACCCCGGCTTTGTGCCCGCCGAGGGGCCGCCCCCGGGAGGGGCATCGCTCGTCCTTGGGCGGCGGGTCGGAGCTGTTCTGCCCGCCCGGGGGCTGCTGCTTGTCCGCTTTCCTCTCAGCGAGCCCCGAGCCGCGGAGGTGGTGCAGGTGGCAGAGCGGAGCACGGCTCCAGCAGCGCCAGCGCCGCGTTCGTGCTCCCGCTGTCCCACGGGGATGCTCGGCAGTGCCGGCACTGGCAGGGCTGCTGTACCCGCAGGCAGCTCGGGCTGACTTACCGCTTACTATAACCCTTAAAATGTGACTTCTCACAGCTCTATGAGCAGGCTTGAGCTCTTCGAACGTTCCAACTCCCTCTTCTTTGCCGATAGCTCTCGTGCCTATGGGTTTACCTCACCCACACCTCAGGGCAACTCAGCTGGAGGAGCTGGTGGTACTCTGCATACCCTGGTGGTGTTTTTTACGACTCTCACTGTTAATGATGCTGTATGTGTCACAAGTGATGGAATTAAACCCCAGAGGTGTCCCCAGGACGAGCAATCTTCTGCCCTTATTGGTGCAAATATTTGTCACTGTCCTGGCTGTGCTGGCAGAAAGGATTTTCTGCCACAAGGCACTGTTGCTCTCTGCCCTCACCTGTTCCCCGCAGAGCACAATGATTTCATCTTCCTCCCTCCAACACCATAAGGGTTTTTTCAGATGTGTTTTTCTCATTCAAGTTGTGTTTATCCCCCTTTGTGATTACTCAGATTCATTCTTGTAAGATTAGATTTAGGAGTGTCAAAGAGGCATTACTCTGGCATATTCAGATCATTATAATTTCATGTGCCTGCCATGAAGAAAGGTGAATTTTAGCCTCCCACTTCCCAAGGGCCCAGGCTTGAGTAACCACTAAGGTATTGGCTACATGGGAGAGGATTGGTCTCCAAATCCCCTCTTGGACTCTGTGATGGTGTTATATTAATGCTGTAGGTCAATATGAAAGAAAAAGTGTATAATTATATGTTTTAAAGCATTAATAAATATACGTCTATATTTGTAATATACATACCCATTTCTATATTACATTGAGATTTTATGTATTTTTCCTTTGCTTGTATAAGAGAATAGTTTATTGTAATGTTAATCTTGAATTCTTAATCCAATAAAAATCCTGCTGTGACTCCTATAAGAAATCTATCTGTCAAGATTAGTCTCAGTATTATGATAGTTATGAATCAGGTCATACTGTCATGATTCTCTATAACCTGAAGTACCAATAAGTTTGAAAGTAGCAAAACTATCAGACTCTGCATATTTAATCATATTGGAGCTCCATGACTCCAGTACTATTGTTTTCACATTTAGTTTTATTCATCCTGTATCTGCAATATGCTGTTGATTCTCCAAAGATAGGGAATCATGGTTTTAGTGTTCTGTGTCTCCATTTAAGCTCAGCTCCTGGAATGCCTTGCTACAGGTAGGCTGCAGCAGCCTCACAGCAGAAAGCCACTGCCAGGCCCGTGACTTTACAGTGGAGCTGCTCAGCTGGGGATGGATTGCATTGCCAGAGGGGTATCTGTGTACTGTGAAAATATGAAACAAAGTAAAAAGAATTTAAACAGGCAGAAATCACTTTTTAATTTTTTAACAAAAATTAAGGGTCCTGCTTTACTATGGTTCAGGGTTCACCTCAAGTGTGATCATGGCTGTGTGTTTCTGGATTTTTGTTGGTTCCTGTGTGCAGCAGAGAGATGCATCTGCCTGCAGCATTGGCTGTCTGGCCTCACAGACGCCCTTCATTTGGCCCAGAACCAGTACTATCACTTCCCTGGGCACTGCTGTAACAAATGAGACAAACACATAGCTCTCCTATCATCATCTGCTTTCAACTTGTTTTTGTTAATGAGTTTCATTTCAGTGTGTCCTGTCAGGCTGTTCCTCATGCTGAGAAAACTGTAAGTTTGAGTGGGTGATAAAACCAGATAACAATGATAACATCTCAAAACACAGAACATGATTTTTAAGTTGACAATATCTGCTTGAAGTTTCAGAGAGCTTAAAAAAGGGCAGTACCATTGTACACTTAGACACTTTGGTGTATATTACTGTAACAAAAGTGTATTTTCTGCATTTGCCATATCGACAAAAGGAAAAAGAAAAAAATCACATGGATTGAACTTCAGATCCGAAACTCCAGAAGTGCTTCCTTATAAAATGCTAAGCAAGCATAATGTTAGGGGTTTTTTAACTGGAAGTATATATGCCACTAGAGGTCCTTCATGGTCAGATTATGTTTTCCTCCACAGTGTTTTGGGGTTTATTCCCATTTCTTTATCCATGCTACATATGAGAATTACCATCTCTAAAGAAATTTATTTTGTTTAATGAATTGCATCTTTGAATAATAGTGTGATTTTCCTTGATTAAGCTTTTTCTGGGAAAATATCAATACAAGGATTTTCCAAATAGCATTTTTTAAATTAAAGCTCATGTTTTATTATGAAATAACATGTAATTTGTTTTTAATTTAATAACTGCCTATTTTCACATTTTCAATTTTTCTTGTATCACATCCTCAACATAACCACTTTTCTCTTAGAAAAATAAAGAATGTCGAATTAATGAGTTAAATTAGGATAAACAAATGGAATAACAAAACAATATGTAAGGTAGTTTTTTTCTGCTGCTTCATTATTTTCGTATTTTTCCTAGTGAGAAGTTGATTAAAAATATCTGAACACTACTTGGAAGAACTGTGCGGCCTTGGGACTGAGATTAAATGTATCACCACAGAACACAAGGACATTTGTTGGGATCCTGGGAACAAGGATTCATAGTTCATTATTTGGAAATTATTAGGAACCCAAAGAAATACTTGCTGTTCCCAGGATTGCCATAAGCTGAAAAGGCCTAATAGCTTCACAGAGAGCAAATGGAAACAGAATGTACCAGCTGGAATCAAGACAGAGATGTGTTAGACTATACAAAGTCCCAAGGAGGCTTTTGATAAAAGATAGGATTTTGCTAGTTACTCATAATCAAAACAAATATAGGGAAAGATGCAAAAGAATCTGTAAGAGACCACGGGAGCTTGGCTTATTAGTCTAGCAAAGGGTGCTGAGATGAGATGGGAACACTCTCAAAAATGTACTGAGAGCAACTGGAAAGAAACTTCTTTAAATAAAAGACGATATTAGTACCAGGACAAACGTGTATGTGAAATATTATTAGATTTAAGCTGCAAATGAAAAGAGGGTTCCTTTCTAACATTTACAATACGGCTGTGTCTATTAGGACCATCACAGCCTGGAACAGATTTTCCATAGGAGTAGCAGAAAAAAGAAATTAACTACCAGACAGCAAGGCATTAGCCTTCACAGCCAAAAGCTTCCATCCCATTCTGTATCTGTAGGAAAAAAAGGGGAAGCACAATTTTAAAATTAAAACATTCTAATATTCTCTAAAATTAGCCATTTGAAAATTAATTGGAAAAACATAACACTAACCTACTCAGTGCAAAAACACACCTTATGGCTGCAGGGGTGGTTCTGTTGCCTCTATCAAGAAGGAAATATGAAGAAGGATGTGTTTTCACATTGTAATTTCAAAAAAGGTATTAACTAAGTAAAAGAAACTGAATGAGGAGGGATGAGAATTTCAGTATGTGGCAAGTTTTATTTATACAAAAATATTAAGAATGGAATTTAGGTACTTGACTGATATTGAAAATCTCCAGAGACAACAGAAATCACAAGACAGAGACATTTTGGGGGCAATGAATACGAGGTCACACAAGTCTATGCATTTGTAATTCTGGTCTCACACACCATCCTCACTTCCCATTCACCTGAGATGTGATCCCCTAACTGGAACCAGACCCAGACAAATGAAATGGCATTTTGTTGCAAATGTAGTGTTTCCAAGACCTAAGTAAATCTATGTGGGTCTCCATTTCAGTAATAACTAGAAAAATCTCAAAGGACACTGGCTTCTCACCCAGTACAAACACAGTTCCCTCCAATTTTTAATCTTTCAGCACTGATACCAATATAAATGATATAGAAAAATCTAGTAGGACAACTGGAGATTACAGTTTGAAACCATGAGCTCAGTTTCAGAAAGGCAGACATAATAAAGCCCAAGGACCATCAAAATTTAAATCTACTTACCACATGCTGAAAACATGATTTTTTTTTCAAAGCTCCTTGTCCCTGAGATGAAGGAAACTGTTCTTCAATCCTCTGACAGACTTCTTTCTCTTAAAAGATTTGTATTCTCTTAGTCGTTTAGCAGAACAGCATTTGACACCTCTGATTGTGCAGCTGCAGCCTACAATAAGTTCTTTTTAAGAGGTATCTTCTGCTTTTTTGACTAAACAGAAGAGTTTGGGCATTTTCAGTTGATGCCACTGATGTCTATGAAAGTAATATTCGAAAAGACCCAGCAAATTGCCTAGAGTTTCCTCTATACAGACTGGGGTACAACCCTGTCTGGAAGCTTTCCATGTTATTTAGGAATTACAATCCAATAAATATTCCCAAAGTTTGTGAAGACTTTGTGTTTTGTTTTGTAGGGAGAAATTCCTGGCAGTTCGAATTTGTGGGGGTCATGGGTGTGTACTTGTCTGCACTTCTGTCAGACCGGGCAAAGCACACAGCATGGGTATTCTGGCCTGCACTATAGGCCTGGGACCTGATAATCCAGCACCCTGCCCTGCACTGGGATGGGATGTTGGGGGTCAAACCTTCTGGGTGGAACTGGCTTTCCTGTTCTTGGATGGACCACTGTGCTGAGCATTCCACTGTATGGCCCTGCCTCTTCCCTTGTATCCATCTAATCCTACAGAGATTGCCCCTGAATCTGGTTGAGCCATAAGAAAATATCTTGGGATTTGGGAGGTTGACGTGTTTTTATTAAAAAACATCAGTGTTCTCTTGACCTACCTCTCTGGATTATATTCGTATCATGGAGAAGACTTCCAGTTCCAGTGCAAAGGCAGAGGTAAGGGGCTAAAGGTTTGGGGCAACAAGAGCAGCTCTGATGCAGATCCATTTTGTCAGGATTGGGTTCTTCTTGGCAAAGCACACTTTAGCTGTGCTCACACCCTATTTTGAATATAACCAGATTAGGAATTTTGGTTTTTAAAAGAAAATCACTAACAAAATAGTCTGGTTACTACACTGATCCCATTTTTTTAATCAGGATACCCTGTGACACTGCCTACAACCTTGGTATTACAGGAAAAGTACAATCAGGAAGGATATTGAGGTGCTGGAGCGGGTCCAGAGAAGAGCCACAAGGCTGGTGAAGGGACTGGAGCATAAGCCCTATGGGGAGAGGCTGAGGGAGCTGGGGGTGTTTAGCCTGGAGAAGAGGAGGCTCAGAGGTGACCTCATCACTGTCTAGAACAACCTGAAGGGAAGTTCTAGCCAGGTGGAGGTTGGTCTCTTCTCCCAGGCACTCAGCAATAGGACAAGGGGGCACGGGCTCAAGCTCTGCCAGGGGAAATTTAAGTTGGAGATCAGGAAAAAATTCTTTCCAGAGAGAGTAATCAGGCATTGGAATGGCCTGCCCAGAGAGGTGGTGGATTCACCATCCCTGGGGGTTTCTAAACTGAGATTGGACATGGCACTGAGTGCCATGATCTGGTAAATGGACTGAAGTTGGACCAAGGGTTGGACTGGGTGATCTCAGAGGTCATTTCCAACCCAATCGATTCTATGATTCTATGATCAGTGTAAATTTAATGGAAAAACTTGCCATTCTGACGTCTTTATTAATTAAGAGAGTGTAGTATTCATTTCATATTACTTGCTTGTCTGTGATGAGATATGGTCATAATCGTCAAGACTAAACTCACCATGGCGAAGGCCAGAATCCAAAATTCCCTGCATGGATGTGAATGCCAGATTTTGTGCTGTATTCTGTATCTTTAAATCTACCACTTATATATAAACTAGGACTGAGAAGAGACCCTGACAAAAACAGGTTAAGGGTATGATAATATTTTACAGGTAGATGAGACCCCTGTCTCTACTCCCATCCTAACAGAATTGTTGGGACAGTCTTTTCATGATTGTTTTTGCACCTTACTGGTACTGTTACTTTTCCTTCACACCTTGGTGAAAAGTTGTAGGTAAGAACATCTAAGGCAGCATTGTGATGACCCACCACAAACAAATCGTGGATTCCAGTCAGAAGAAATTTTTTGTTAAATCAACTAGTATAATTGGAAGACAGTTTAACCTGACACACAAGCAGTTCATCCAATTGTATTTGCAGTGTTGCAGACTTAGGCTGCATCAATGCAGTATTATTAATACAGGGAACTTAGGGTTTATCAAAAAATATTCATGGAATTGCAGAACAGCTTCAGGAAGCCATCTAGCCCAACCCCTTGCTTAAAGCAGGGTCAGCTTGAGCAGGTTGTTCAGGGTCATGTCCTGTTAAGCTTGAATATCTTCAAAGCTGAAGATTTCACAATTCTCTGGGCTGTTATTCCACTGTCTAAGTATCTTCATACTACAACAAATAAATAAATACATAAATTCTTTTATCTAGTCAGAAAACTGCAAAAAGATTCCCCCTAGCCTTCTCCTCTCCATGTTCCCTTAGGTCCTCCTTCATTGTCATATTCCGCAGACCCCTGACCACCTTCATGAACTCCGTTGGACACTTTCCTATGTGGCATTTTCTTTCTTGCACTGGAGACCCCAAACCTGAGCACAGCAATGCTTATTGTGGTGATTTCAGCAGTTTTAGCATTTGGTCTCAGAAATATGGTTTCTGCCAGGACCTTCCTGAAATTTTACATTCTCTTACTGATCTGTTCATTCTTCTATTCTATTATTTTTGTGTTCATGTCGACATTGAAAAAAGGCTATCTACTTAGGATAGACTTTATTCCTAAGCCAAACACATGCCTTCCAACATTTTAAATCATACTTGGAGGAAAAGCATTCTGTAAAAGCATATTAGGTGTTACACAAGAAAAAGTAGAAATTGAGTATCAGCTTCAATATAGAAATAAGATCAAATGAGTTTTTTCTTCCTTTTAGTTTTTGGCAATCCAACAAAACACAAGTAGTACTAGACATTTTAATAAATAAAATTATTTTACATACTGAAAGATACTGTAGATACTAGAAAGCTATATAAATAATGCAGAAGTAAACAGCTTTAAATTCTTTTTGTTTCTATAATTCCTACATGTACAAAAGCCATTTCATCAAAATTTCCTGCTTGAAGAAATTTTAGTGAAATCATATGCTCATGACTGATATCAATTCCTTCTCAGAAAAATAATTATATTTTCTCAAGAACATTCTTTTTCAGTATTTGGAGGGGTTTTTTCCAAATATGTCTGGTCTTTCATCCATGTTCCAGTTTAGATCTTTGAGTTTTTATCCTGAACAGTTCCTAAACACTTTAAGTGAGAAGAGAGAGGAAAATGTTTTGTAAAAGTAGAATAAAAATTAAAGAGGTTAGGTGTCAACCAGACCTGTGGAACTGCATTCCACTCTCTGTTTTAATCTTGGCAAGGCACTAATGAGTAAATGATGCAAGCTGTGCCTTGATTGTTTAGTTGAACTTTCACCATGTGGGAAGATATTGGAAGACATTTTGAACCAATGGTTTAATATACATTCAAACAGAAATTGTTTCATTGTTCTCATGAATTAGCTCAAATTAAGCAATATTAATTCACATTTGCTTGCTTGCTTTTTTGTTTCAATATGAGTGTTAAGAAAGTATTAGTCTTCCAAACATTTGCAGGGCTTAGTTGCCAGGTTAGGAAAATATTAACTACCCATTTAACTTCATGTGTTGAAGTGCTTTCCTAAACATTTTTTACTAAGAAATGTAACTGGGTAGTTTTAGTAATTCCTCTGTCTATTATGATTCCATTAGGACTAAGATTGATCATAGAATTCTTTTTATCTGTGTTATGTTGAATTATTCTTAGACTTTTGTTGGGAGAGAGTTCACAAAATTATGTTCTTATCTGAAAGCTTAGCTGCCTCATGATAAAGTGTTCTCTACCTTTCAGGTTTTTATATCCTCTATGGCAATGTAAGGTAGCGATAAATTTGCAAATTATAACACTGACCAGAATTTTATTTGGTCTTTTTCTTACAACTTTTCCTTAACTAGTGTTAAGTTCTGGAAACTACAAGTTAGGCTTTCCCACAGGAAATGCACAGGCAAAGAATTGGTATCCAAGACTGAATACCCATGTAACAGAGTACTATGATTGTTGCTTTGTTGTTCTGTTTGGGTATGATAAATGTAATTTCCCATGCCACAAAACTCATGTTACATCTGTGAAAGAAGAAGTGCTATGTTCCTTTATGGGAATCACTTGCATGATTCTATTACAAAGCCACTACTTTATGAAAACTGTCATTTTTGTTGTTGCCCTGTTTCCTTTGTTTACATTTCTTTTCTGTATGATGTCTCTTTGACATGCAAATTTCTCAGGTACTCCCCTCCACAGCAACCACTTGATCCACCAGTATCTCTTAGTCCACCACGACCACTCAGCCCACTGATACCACTAAACTCCTTGTCACCATTGCCCTCCAAATCAGTGATATCAGCCATAACTTCAGCAGTCACACCATGCATGACACCTCAGGTTACAGTGACCACTTCCAAGATACCTTCTGATTCTATAACCAGTATGAATCAATGGTTGTTCAATTGTCTCAGCGTGCTAAGGAATGAAGTCCTGTCACCTACATTGCATTAACAGTGAGCTAAAACTTTTTCAAACAATTCTTGATTATTTTTACATTATGAAAAGATCATTGTACTTCCTGGAGTTGTAAACAGTATAATATCTCAGACAATGCATAGTTAAGAAAAAGAACATCCTAAATTTGTAGTCAAATATGTACTTAATTGTGTTTTGACCCATCTGGAACTCACACATCTTCCCATTTACCTATAAGTAAGCCAGATCCTTACCCAAATAAAGAATGAGGCATTCTGCAATTTAGAAATCACAAACCAGACTTTTATTTGAGTTAGAGTAGTATAAATTCAGAGTGACTGCCATGACTGTACAATATACTTCTGAACTCAAACTTGGATCTAGCCACACTTCAGGACCATCATGAAGGCTTGCACAGGAATGCTACCCAATTGGCCTTCTTTGCCACCTTGGCACCAGATAATGCTTGTTTTTAAAAAGTTGTGCTTGAACTTTTTACATGTTTTCAGAAGTGCAGGTTTTTCCCCCCTCCCTTCCCACTGCCCCCTGCAAAGGCCTAGGACTCCCCTCATGGCAGCAGGTGGAGGGCATCCCCTTGTGATACAGTGTGGTAGACTTCAGTGGTAATTAAGAAGAGGAAAGCCTAGAGCTGTCATTCATTTACGCAGGGAGAAGACGTGAAAGGCCAAAGATCAGCCAGTGTTGTTTCAAATAACAAGAAGGACTTTTTAAAGTATGTCATTAGCAAGAGGAGATCTAAAGAGAACATTGGACTGATACTTGCTGAAAATGGTCATCACACTAATAGGGATGGAGTTAAAACAGAGGTATTCAAATATTTTTTTTGTCCTCAGCCCCTTGGGCTGTCTGGTTCCCTGAATCAGAGGACCATGAGTGTGGGAACAGAGACTTTCCATTTGTGAACACTGAAATTGTAAGGGACCAGCTTTACCATGTGAATGCTCACAAGTCCATGGGGTCTGAAGAGATTCATCCCAGAGTTCTGAAGGAGCTAGCAGATGTTATGGCAGGACCCCTCTCATTCATCTGCCAAAGGTCTTGGGAGTCTGGGGAGATCCCTTCTGACTGGATGTTGCTCCCATCTACAAAAAATATGTGAAGAAAGACTCAGGGAAGTACAGACCTGTTAGTCTAACCTCAGTTCTTGGAAAAATTATGTGGTAGATTATACTGGGTTTTGTTGAAAGTCATTTAAAGAAAAATGCAATCATCAGGCACAGTCAATATGGGTTCACAAAGGAAAATTCCTTTTTAACTAATTTGATATCCCTCTATTATAAGGTCACCTGCCTAGTGGATGAAGGGAAGGCAGTGGTCATAGTTTTTCTGGATTTCAGGATGTTTTCTGATACTGTTCCCCATAGCATTCTTCTGGGCAAGTTGTTCAGCTGTGAGATGAGCAGATTCATGGTTCACTGGGTGAAGAACTGGCTGGAGGGCAGAGTGACACTAGTGGTGTTCCTCAGGGATCAGTTTGAGAGCCAGTTCTGTTCAATATATTTATCAGTGATCTGGATGCAGGAGCTGAATGCACCATTAGCAGGTTTGATGATGATACCAGACTGAGCAGTGCTGTTGACTCTCTTAAGGGCCAAGAGACCTTGCAGAGGAATCTAGATAGATTGGAGCATTTGGTTTAGAGGTGATTTAGCACTGATGCAGCCTCACCTTGAGTACTTTGTGCAGTTCTGGGCCCCAGAATTCAAGAAGAATGGGAAGGTCCTTGAATGGGCTCATCTACTTTGGAGAAAAGGAGTCTGAGTGACAATCTCATCTTTCTCTACAGATTCCTGAGGAAGGGAAGTTGAGAGGGAAGTGCTGAGCTCTTCTCCATGTTATCCAGCAGCAGGATGTGTGGAAATGGTTCAAAGCTGTGCCAGAAGAGGTTCAGACTGGACATACTGAGAGGGTGGTCAAACACTGAAACAGGCTTCCTGGAGAGGTGGTGGATGCTTTAAACCTGACAGTGTTTTAGAGGCATTTGCACAATGCCCTTAATAACATGCTTTAACTTGGTCAGTTCTGAATTGATCAGGCAGTTGGACTGGATGATCATTGTATGTTCCTTCCAACTGAAATAGTTCTATTCTATTCTAAAGTTTCTATAACAATCACAGGGGTGGAGGAGGGGTGAAGGCAAATGCTCATCTGTTAAAAGCACTCTCTGACATTCTGGGTAAATATTAACTATTTCTTTGGTAATGTTTGATTTTTAAAGAGTAAAGAGCAATTTCCTCTGTATATATATATTGCCTTTATTCAGCATGCCAGACCATAGCATATGCTTTAAAGAAGAAAAAGTAGTTTCATTGATTGCTTATTCAGGAAAATCTTTAACATTCATTGTCATCCTCTAAATGTTAAGATGTGAGTTCTGCCAAATCAATAGCACACCCAGAGGACACACATGGAAACATTGCATGTAACAGATGTCATACCTTTGTTTTATGGCATAGATATATTTTAAGGACTGTGAGGATGTTGGACATGTTTCAGAGATCTTTATTTAATTACTTGGGTTAGTTAAAATTACAAATTCTGTCCCTGCACTTCCACACTGTAAATAAATTTTGTGAGTTGGAGTTTCAGCAAATTTCTGCTGCACTGCATGCACAGTGACTTTTTGTTGGTGGATTAAATGGCTGTTGTACATGCAATACAGACAAATACTCATCTGAATAGAGGCTTGGGTGCATCTATTTCTAGCATTGGAGTGGTGTAGTTTGTGCAGAGTCAGTCATCTGCAAATGCTAGAGCCTCTTTCTCTACTGTGAGAGAAACTGTTTGGCTTGAGGATTGCTGAAGCTGGTAGCCCAAGAGAGGCCAGGCTGATACAGTTCCATGTTACCAGATGCAGTCAGTACTCAGGTGGACTATTGCCTATATTCTCAACAGTACCAGGGATGCTGTACACTGTGTATATGTATATATCCACAGCTGACCACACAAACAGAAGTACAAACATCCTAATCATCCCTCCTTTTTGGCAGTTAAAGATTGTTTTTAATTATGGAATGCATACATATCTTTATGGAAAATAGGCCATGGAATGTGCACAGTTCAGGTACTCATGTACTCTGTCCAGTAATTGACCCTGGACATTCCAGTTTTCTTGGCATGACCCCACAGAGGCCAACATCTACACATATGCACTGTGGATTCCCCCAGTAACTGTCCCTGGATCTTCTTGTGTGCCCTTGACTCATGCTCAGAGACATATACAAGCAGATGGGACTCAGTTGTCACCCGACCTCACAGCCTCTCTAGTGATTGGCTTGGCCCTCTTGGTTGCTCCGGAAGTCGACTGTCAGACCACTCTGGTCTGCCTAGTATCCAGCTTAGGCCTATGGCAGCTCCAATATATGGCTTCCAAGCCTCTTATTCATCTCATCAGCTAATCCAACTTGATATTTGCAGGTGTGCACACACTGATATACACCCCTTCACAGTACTCAGCCTTCTCCAAAAAAGCATCATCCTCCCTCAATCCAAATTTATTTCATCTGTCCTTGCTCAAATCACACTTCACAAAGTGAACTTTACAAAGATCAGTACAACAGTAATTGTCTTTTTCTTGTGGCCTCAAGTAAGATCTCAGTGTAGAGTATGATGTCTTTGAAGGTGGATCCAGTGTTCCCCATCACATTTGCCAGTGTGAACATACTTTCACCTACAATCTCAGAAAACATAATGGCCTAGATGGACCTCACACCACAACAGGTCTTTTATACCTCCTTATCTGCAAAAACAAAACACAAGAGCTTCTCACTCTTGCTGCCATCAAGATTTGTTCTCTAGTCTTTCTTCTAAGATCTGAATTTGCTAGAAACCATTCCAGAGCAGCTCTTAGCTCAAGAATTCACAATCTGCACCAAATGACACCTTTGCAGCCAGTCTAGCTCCAAAACAGAAGCATAATCTTAAGAAATTAAGTCTTAATTTTTTAAACTGTTCTAGTCTGTCCACTTGTTGTGGGAAAGCAATCTCATGCTTGGAAATTTCACTGATTTTTTTTTTTGCAAATTATATATTTTTTATTTACTGATTCAGGGGTACTGAGTAACAAGATAAAAATTAAATGCCTTGAGAAACATTTCAGCTGCATTCTAGACACCTCTCTTGCCCCCTTTCTACTCCTCCCTCTGCTTGCTTTTGCCCAACATTACAGTCACTCGCTTCAGCAAGGCACCAGGCAGCACAGGAGATTGACATCAGTGTGTAGTGGTTTTTTATTTGGCACTCCCTGTTTCGTATGCATTTCAACTACCCCAGCGTGGATTCCTCCCCAGACTGTAATTCCCTTCAGTGTAGTTCCTGCTCCTGGAGAGATTCCTTCATGGGCTGCAGTCCCCCCAGGATGGGTTCTCTCTGTTTAGGGGCTGTATTTAGGCAGAAGCATTCTCAGTCTCACCTCAGGTTTCCTCAGCCTTTCACTGCCCTCCAGTGGATAATGAGGCTTGCAAGCTCTGGCTGCCGTGGCATAAAAGACATCTTCAAGGAGCTTCCTTTCCTTCAACGCCATATCCTTCAGTAGATATAAAGAGAACAACATGCATGTGAGTGTCAGCATTCCAGGATTAGAACACTGAGAATCCCTGAACATCTTTGACTGATTCCTGCAAAATCAGAGAGCTTTCCTTTTGAACGCAGACACATTCTGGGGCATAAGAACAGAAGAACTGAGAGCAAAGATATTCAAATGGTATTTGAGACATTTCAGAGAAGTGTTAGGGTGAGAGTTTGATGTGTTGATAATAGTGTCGATTTTCATTCACGAAGTCAGAAGATCTGCTGAATTCTGATTGAATTAGTAGCTTGTGGGATGAAGATCAGGACTTCACTGGTGTAAGGCTTGTCCATATTTCAATGATCAGTTTAGTTTGGGGGATGTCATATTCCTGACAATAACATGAAATGACTCAGAAGGAGCTGTGGAAGCGAAACCCTCCTAGGAGGATGTTCAGGGAGCTAGTTCTTCAGTGCAGTACAAACCCTCATAAAAAAACACCCTTCTTCACTCTGCACACCTCTCCCCTCTCCTGTTCTCCTGTCCCCTCATACTGTAAATTGCAGTCAGTCCCTTTGTTGAGGTAACAGGCAGTGCAGAGATTGGGGTCAGTGCATGGTGGTTCCTGCATCAGCAAGCAGTCCCATTAGACTCATGCCTCATGGGCTTGGCTCAGGCCTGGCTTTCTCTATCCTCGTCCTCCAGCCTGGTCACTTTTCTTTTCTGATGCTGGTTCTTGCTGCCCTTTTTTAAACACGTCTGTTTCAGAGGAGCTACAGGCCCATCTGGTGGCTCAGACACACCACCAGTCTGGCTGATGTGCTCAACTGTGACCTGGGCTGGGTTAGGTGGAGCCTGGCTGTGTCTGGTGTGACTGGGACCTTCCCACAGAACTCATCACTGCCACTGCTTCCCCAATGTGTTGATTCTGTTTAAGAGACAGATACATGAAATTTTACAAATTATGTGACTTCCTGTGCCTTGGAAGAGATGGTGCAGTGAAGGACAGCAGTTGGGCAGGCTGACATCATGGGTTCTTTTCATAAGCTCCTCCTCACTCTGCAGGAGAGATGGTGCAATCCTGAAGGGATCATGGATAGGTCAGTGTGGTTGTTCCAGCCACAGTCTGACATCCTAGCACAGCATTGTGGGTGTATCTTGGATTTCCCTTGCTCTTATATGCTCCCTGAATTCAGAGGTTGCAGAGACGGTCCTGTATCCTGAAGCAGGATCATAGGTCCTTCCTCTCTAGTGTCTTTTTTCAGCCCCCTCCAGCTACCTCAGTACCCTTCCACGTCCTTAGTTACAGGATGAGATCTCTCATTAGTAATTACACCACTTGTTCTGTGATTTGTTGTTATTTTCCAGTTTTTGCTTCAGTTACTTCTGGATGCTTTTCCATTTCTTGATGATCATTGGCACAGGTTGGCTATTCATATCCTTGTGAGCATATCAAAACCATTTCCTACCAGGGATGGAGCCCTCGCTGGTAAAAGCCCTGGCCCTCACTGTCCTTCAACATGAGCATACTAACCAGTAGCCTGTTTATGTATGTCCAGCTCCTTTTATCTCCTTTCTCCTGTATTTTTCCACACATCTTCCTCCCCAATCCAATTTGATCTTTCCCTCCCCCTCTCTTTGATCCTCTCCCTAAAAAGTAAGTCTTATACGAGCCCAATCTTCTTTCCAACTTCCCATGGTGAGTCTCATGCTCCTGTAGGTGGTAATTCTCTCTGAGTCTGTAATGGGATTGATGAGGAGTGTCTTCCATTGACTCTGCTGGGATTGTCCCCCCAACCCACAGGGCTGGTGGCTCCCCTGTTTCAGCCCTTGAAAAACCATGAAAAATGGCTGTGGGTGCCATTTTGGGGGTTCTCCTGCCTGCCATTGTGTCTCTGCTCCTTTGTATTCAAGCAAATGAGCCGTCAGTCACATAACCTGAAGGTCTGTGAACTCCGTTCTCATTTAGGTTCACTTTCTGCCGTTCCTTGGATTAAAAGGTCCCTGAATAGCTCTGTGACCATAGTCTTTTAAGTATCTAACCCCTTCTGACAATTTCATTTACTGTGAAAATTTCCTCCATTAATATCTACTGATTCCCTTCTACAAACATCTTCTTTGTTCTAAATATCCTCATGAGATGCATTCTTTTTAAGCAGAGGCAGTCTTTTAAATTTATAAGATATTCTGTTCAGTTTAAAGGGCTTTAAATTCCCATGGACAGAGGGACGACTTCCTGTCCTAAATTCCCTCAGTCTACCTCTAGTGTCTAAACAAGGTGGGGCTTCAACTGGAAGCATAGGGAATGGCATTCTGGAAGAAAGACAATGGGATCTACTTCTAGCTGCAAATCCTAAGACCAGCCTGTGCACCAGAAGTAGGGATGCAGGGCAGCTGTCACTGTTTTTTGAATGAAAGTCATCTCTGATCTACACTGTGCATCCCATGATCACGAGGAGATGGGGCGGTGTGATAATGTACTCAGTGATATGCAGTTTGCCTGAGAGGATGGATAAGTGGATAATGATTCCCGTTCTGCAAACACAGATCAGAGCTTTAACCCCACCAGTCTAATTTAGACCAGGCCCATACCGGTAATCCCGGAGGAACAGGTCACTCATTCTGACTGGTTGACGTGCTGGCTCTATGGATGACAATCGAGTTTCTCTGCATTGCAGTTCTTGGGCTCCAGCTTCTACATGGTATGGCTTGACTGTGTATGGTGGTCACTTCCAAAGGGCTATCATCATAACAATTTAATACCTTTCAGATTAAATCACTGACATAAACTGGCAATG
Organism: Pithys albifrons albifrons; assembly: GCF_047495875.1. Taxonomy (NCBI): domain Eukaryota; kingdom Metazoa; phylum Chordata; class Aves; order Passeriformes; family Thamnophilidae; genus Pithys; species Pithys albifrons. The sequence continues at coordinate 71,235,056 of NC_092458.1, read as the reverse complement.
GCTCTTCTAATCACACAGCCTGAAGCCAAATGTTTTTGACATCCTCTATCCCTGCAGCCAATAGTTGCCACCACAGTTTCTATAATTCTCCAGGCCTCCCATCCAAATAATGTACAAGAAAAGAAACATTAACCTGTGCTTCCAGCTCATAGTGAATTAATCTAGCCCGTTCAAACTTGGCAGATGTTATCAAAGCTCATTTGTCTGGGTGATTCTTCCAGACAGATTAAACTCAGTGGAACTTACCATACAGGGAAGTTCTTTGTTTAATGTTTGCAAATAGTGCAGATAGACTTGTCTGCCTGTCCTGAGGTAGCAGCTCAGCAATTATGTTTGTGACAGCAATTAAAAATAATACACCTCTTAAGAAATTATCAGAGATTGCATCTTGGCAAAAGTGGGAATCTGTGAAAAACAGATAACCATGATAGTGGGATATGAATTATAGGATTGGGTTCCTTCAGAGATTAAATACTTGCAGGAAAAAATACCTCTCTGATCAACCTGCTCAAAAGGTCCATGGCACAAATCTCAAAGACCATCCTTTGTTAGTGGAAATCTATATCATTTCACACATCAGCCTTTCCAAAACAGAAAAGAGAGGTAGGAGGTGGACTTCATCAGAGCAAAGAAGGCATATAATCCCAGAAGGAATCATTCCAAATGACAAATGGAAGAATGAGATGTAAGACTGAAAAATTACAAAAAAAGAAAAACAAATATTTCACTTGTTTTAGACAGTAGAATAAATTGCCATTTTGGGTTAGGTTCTTAATTTCACATAAAGGCAATCTAATCCTGCCTAAATGCAGATTCTTGAGCAGCTTAGGCATTATCCCTGAAATGTCAACGTGCAAAAATTCAGTTCAGTATTTTAGTGGAGCGGGTTGCATGCTGCTGTGTTTGCCTGACACTTTACTAAATTAGATGGGCTTCTGTAACTGTGATTGTCTAAGATGCCATCTTGGGTGTCTAAGATGACAAGATTTTGCAGAGCTACATACCATCTATTGCCCCTGGAATACATGGCTGTTTGGGAGGAAAATACATTTCTTGTAGTGTGTCTGAACCAGGCACAGCAAAGATCAAGCTGGGAGTCATTGCTATGTGTGTGTGTGTGTGTGTGTGTGTGTGTGTGTGTGTGTGTGTGTGTGTGTGTGTCTCAGCTTTGCGAATGCAGATTTGAGAAGGGCTCTCCCCACGTGGGTGTGCCCTTCCAGCCTGTGCAGTGCATTTTTTAGGTGAGGCACAGCGTGCACAGAACTGGCCCCACCGTTTAAGTCCTGAGGTTCATCTGCCACGGCCGAGCAAGCTTGGACAGTGACAGTGAAGTCCTCAGGACTAGAACCTACAGCACCCAGCACTTCCGAGGAGGTCTCCCATCCAAGTACTAATCTGGGGCTGACCCTGCTTAGCTTCCGAGATCTGATGGGATCGGATGTCAGGGAGGCATTTAACTGCCATATGCTATGAGTACAGTATTACATAATAATACTAACATTTTTAGGGAGGAGATAGTTGGCAAAGAGGGGTGAGACAATGATGGGCCTACAGCCCAGGCAGATGTCGTTTACTGGTGTGGAACAGGGATGGCTTTAGAGTTGATAAGATGTGAGGAAAAGTATAAAAATATTTAATGGTTTTAAACTATTTATTGATTAAATACTCAGTCCTTGATTTTTATATTCTTTTATTTCCCAGGCTCGTCTTTGAAATTGTGCTGTAGGTATTTCTGGAAGATCAGGTCTGAGCAGTCAGGAGAAATTTTTCTTGTCCCAGCTGGGTGTTTCTTTTCTTCACTAACTACCTCTGTGAGCTCATTCTGCTGTGGAGTAATTTCACTTGCATCACCTCCACAGAGTCATTTTAATGCCTAATAAACAAAGTGGTTCTGTAAGTAGATATTTGTTTGTTTATTTGTATAGATCCATTCATGGATTCTGATTACTCAGCTGTTGCTTTTTTCCCAATGTTTATACTGATGTTTTTTCATATTTATCTGAAAACATCCTTATCAAACAAGGACGTCTTCTAGGAGGTTGTCATTTAAGACATGTCCTTCCCACCATGATGAAAAACCTATCTGGCTTGATCACATCTTAGATGAAGGAAAGTCATTGTTCTTTAGTAAGGGAGTATTCCACCTCCAGTACTGCTCTATCAAAAATAAGATAGCTTGCAGCAAAAAAACAATAGTTTGTATTTATTGAAACTTGCTCTGTGATAAAATAAGTAGCTGTATCAGCCTCCAGACCTATAGCCTAGGTAATTAAAACAGGAATGGATGACACCTTGGTCCAGACTGGTCCTTCTGTTCTCTTAGGTTCTTGGGTAGCACAGAAAGCATAGTTTCTCATCTCAGGCTGCCTGGGGTTGAGACTTGATTATTTTCATCTGCACTTCTCTAAATTTCTCTGTAAGCATGTGTGCACATTGTTCAGGAGTGCTGGGATCTCTGCAGCCCCTGGTAACCTACCCGCTCACCGGTGGTTGAGAAAAATCCATGCCAGGTCAAAAATGTCACAAGAAATGATTAGGTTGCAACATCTCAGATTTACAGCTTAGTGCAGTCATCTAGCTAAGACTGGAGTAGATTTGAAAGTTTGAGGTTGTTTGGCTCTTTTATTAATTCCCAGAATTTAGGCTTGCTTCACTCTGTCTGGGAAGAGCAGATTGAAGCTGCCAATGCACAAGTAGTAGAAACTCTCTGAAGGAAAGGTTCATGTTGCTGCTTTAACCACTCTGCTTTAACGATCCCGTCTCCTCAAAGTGTACCCATTTTTGATCACTTCTGACTACTAGTCAGATATCTTTGTGATGGACTGCATGCTGTCAGGGCCTCTGTATTCACTGGTAAATGAAAAAAACTGAGTGTCTTGGACATAAAATTCACCCACCTTCTTCCCAACAGACAATACAAATGCAGGCTGCCTCAGTAGCATTTAAGATATGACACTCAAAGGATCACAAATGAAGGTTTAAGGCTGTGCTTGAGGGATGTGAATTTATATACCACTGTCTTTCTACAATGACAAGCTTACAATGACAGACCACACTGTGGAAGCCTGAAAATATTTACAAACATATTTAGTTCAAGTGCAAATGCCGCAGGCAAATTGAGTTTGCTCACCTGTTAGGAATTTAATGAGCTGTGTAACTCATTAATGTGAGGTTCTTTCAGCCCAGATGTGCAAAGGACAGCAATCTGCTGTGCATCTAACCAGACAGCACATACTCGACACTTTGAAGACCTATGGGTGTTAGCCAGGGTGGTGATCCATGCAGGATCTAAGTATTATATACTGATCAAAGTCCACTTAAAATTTTACCCTATTCATATTCAGCAAACATCAGAGCTACTGATGCCCCATTACTGAGCCACATACTTCAAACCTCTGTTTCACATGCAAATACTTCTTGTATCTAAGTGCCACTTTTTCAGAATACTTAGAAAAGATCCCCAGGAATCACTTGTAATCACATCCCATGCAGAACTGCAAGAAATTGACCGATTTTAGCCTTATGAAGGTTCATTTGTCTAAGTTAACATTGTTTTGTTTTAATTGTTACTCAAAGGAGCAACTTGTCAAGTACAAACTATGTTCAGTTTATTTTAAGAAAAAGAGATGGTGAAAGTACAAGGGAGAAATGTGCAGTATTCAGGAGGGAACACACTCAGAGACACATGCAGACACAGAACACTAAGTCCCAGGGGCTGACTGGCCAGCCCAAAAAGTCCCTGGAGAGTCCAGATTCTTGGAGCAGGCAGCATCTTGCAGCTTCAGCTCAGCATGCATAGCAAAATAAATCCCTCTGGCAGCTGCTGGCTGTGCCTTTTACAGCTTCTGGACTGCCAGGCCTAGTCTCTGCTGGAAGGTTCTAGGGCCATCTGGATCCGTACCACAGGGCCACCCATCCATCCATATCCCAGACAAACTCATTTTGGGGCTGGGAGACATAATCTCCTGAGCAATGCAAGCAACCCCTCTTTTGACTTCACCCTGCTCTTGATCAGGTGAGGGACCAAGGTGCCCTTGATCTCACTCATCCACACTGTGGAACTGCAAGTTCTACCCAGGCCTACCAGGGAAATATACACTGGTGACCAAGTAACACATTGCAGTAACAAAACCAGATTCAGGCAATGAAAATACTCATCAAAACAAATTGCTCCACAGAGTTACAAGAGAAATGTGGTTTCAGACATGCCCCTAACCAGCCATGGGCAGTTAGGGTTTTAGCTGCTTTTGTGCCTGACACTAACAGAGGAAAACAGGGTGTGAGAAAAAAAATGACACCCATCTCCTCTCCCTGTCCTTTTCACTATCAAAGTGCTCATTCTGATCAGTATCCAAGTGCTGTTGACCTTCTGCCAGCAACAACCTACTTCCCAGCTCTCCCAGCCTGCTCTGCTGGGTTCTCAGGCTGCTGCAATTCTGTTTACCAGAAGTCCAAAGATTTCCTTTTATTTTACTGTAATGCTGAGGACACTTATTGTTTGTTATCCCATGTGGTTCTGAGACTTTAAAAGAAAACTGAGGAATCTATTGCTCAGCAGATTTATCATAACAAGCTGAAGATCCCAGGGGGGCAAAGAGATTTATCTGGCACAGGCATCCCTACTGATAGAACTGTTATATTATTGTGGGTTAAAGGCACTTTTGCTAAGGCCCAATACATACAGTTTGTTCCACTGGGAAAAAAGGAGTGTATGCCCATGTTACTTCCAGGCTCATGCCTTTTCTCTAGGCAGTTTAGATGGTTCTCTCTGGGGATATCTGCATTGCTAACTCCCCTTTTCCGTTCTGCCTCTTGCCCAGCCCATCATTAATTACCACCTGGCATTTGTCCCTCTGCGGGTTGGCCTGCCCAGCTCCCACCGCACCGGGCATCTTCCCTTCGGCTCCCTGCCCCTCTTCCAACCTGCCGATCTGGTTCCTCCACACCTACCCCGGTGTTTCCTTTCTGCTCCCACTCTTCTTTGTAAAAGTCACGCTTTAACAGCCTCTCACGATTTCCCGCGCCGGCATCCCCTTCTGCCGGCATCCCCCTCCTGCCGGCATCCCCCTTCTGCCGGCGTCCCTCTTCTGCCGGCACCCCCCTTCTGCCCGCATCCCCCTCCTGCCGGCGTCCCTCTTCTGCCGGCACCCCCCTTCTGCCCACATCCCCCTCCTGGCGGCATCCCCCTCCTGCTTGCACCGCCCTCCTGCCGGCACCCCCTGCTGCCGGCATCCCCTTTCTGCCGGCATCCCACTCCTGCCGGTCCACCGCTGTACTTGTTGTCGGCGCGGGGAGCGGGATTCCGGGCGCGGCTGCAGCCCCGAGGCACCGGGGCCGGCCCTCCCTTCGCTTCCCCGTGCGGCGGAGGGGGCCGGGCCGGGCTGGCCGCGCACATGACGGCGCGGCGGGAGGGCGGCCCCGGCGGGCGGCTCGGCCGCGCCACCGCCTCGCGGGCGGCAGAGGCGGCCCCAGCGCGCACGGGCGGCGGCACCGCCGGCGCGGCCGGAGCGGTGGGAGTGGTCGGGGCGGCGGGAGCGGTGGGAGCGGCCGGGGCAGCGGGGGCAGCGGAGGCGCAGAGCCGCGGCGGGAGCGGCACAGCGCGGTGCTGAAGGGACAGCGCCCGCCCCGCCCCGCCCCGCCCGGGCCGCCGGCAGGGAGCACGGCGCGGGGCCCCGGGAGCGGGCCGGGGGCACCCGGGAGCGGGCCGGGAGCACTCGGGAGCGGGCCAGGGACACTCGGGAACCGGCCCCCACCCGCTGCCGCCGGCCCCGTCCTGCCCCCGCGGGAGCGGCGCCCCGGGCCCCGCGCAGCCCCCGCCGCCGCCCGCCGCGCCGATGCCGGGCGTGGGGGCGATCGGGGCGCGGTGCAGGCACCGGCCGCGCAGGAGCCCCAGGAAGAGCCCCAAGGCGGAGCCGGGCCAGGCCGGGGCCGCCATGGACGCAGCGATCTGGATCTACCAGTTCCGGCTGATCGTGCTGGGAGACTCCACAGTGGGCAAGTCCTGCCTCTTGCACCGCTTCACCGAGGGCCGCTTCCCGGGGCCGCTGCACTCCGACCCCACCGTGGGGGTGGACTTCTTCTCCCGGCTGGTGGAGATCGAGCCCGGCAAGAGGGTCAAACTGCAGCTCTGGGACACGGCGGGGCAGGAGCGGTTCAGGTACGGGACGCGGCCCTCTCCCATCCCACCTGCCCCCGGGCACACCCTGCCTCCCTCCCGGCACCAGACCCTCACCTCCGACACGTCTTCCTACCCAGGGATCTTGCCTTGCCCCCCAGCACATCTCCCTGGACCCTCAGATTGCTGTGCCCCAAACAGTCCTCCACCCCATTGCCTGCCGGTGGTCCCAGCCCCGTGGCCCACCATCCCACTTGCCCCACTTCCCAGGAGCTTCTTTCCCTTCACACACACCAGGAAACAGCTGCCCTTCCCCTCCCGGCTCACACCAGAGGGTAACAAGTGGCCTCCTCCTGTTTCTTCTTCCCTTCCTCATCTTTCCCCTGAAGTCCTGGACCTAATGTAGCAATCCCTCCTCCACGTTTTTTCTCTTCTTTGCAGCAAGAGGCCCCTGCTTAACTCCACATTTCTTACTTTGTCATCACCTCCGAACTCATCCTCTGCCATTAACTCTCCCTCCCATGCAATTTGGAGAGACTGGGCCACCTCCCAGCTCCTCCCAGCATAGCAGCCCCGTGAAGCCGTGGCCAGGCAGCCAGCTACAGTCCTTTATTAGTGTTTTATCTTCCGTCTGCACCTGCTCTGCACTGGTGCTTGCCAGGAGTCTTCACTAATACCTCTACCATTTATTCTGTAGCTAAACTAGCTCAAATGCTGCACCGAGTGTTAAATCTTCTCCTTTCTCCCCTCTGTCACAAACAAGTAGCAAAACTACACTCTTTTCCTGCTCCAAAAGTCACAGTCGTTCCCCAGTTTACACCTGATACTGTCGCTCACTGACTCTTGTGTCGTATCTGTAGTGCTTGCTGCTGCGGGCAAGTTGTGTGTGGATTTTAGTTTGGACTTGTGGTTCAACAGATATGAATTTGTGTGGAAGGGGTAAATGCGTAGCCCATCTACGTGTACCTGACCCACACACTTGTTGTTACCAGGATGGTACCAGGAGGGTAGAAATGGGCCGCTTTGCTTGTCAGAATCAATTCTCCTGTTCCCTCTGTCTTCCGTCAGAACAGTTGTGCAGATTCCCACACCCAGCTGAAGAGCTGGGATTATTGCACTGTCTTACCGGAGAACTCCAAATTCTTTTTTTCCCACAACAATCATAACAATGAAAAAACAGTTTTCCTGGTCTTGCATGAGGCACAGTTTCATATATATTCTTGCAGGCAGCCCTCTGAAGGGTTAGCGAAGAAATTAACAGTGATAATAGCAAGCTCTTAGCCTTTTCCACCCTACTTATGCTTTCAAGACATATTGTAAAGTACTTGCAAATAAGTGACTAAGAATGTACAATCTCTTTATTTTTAATTTGCTGACAAATAGCCAGGATGGCCAATGACAAGACACACAACTGAAAGAAATGCAAATGCAGAGAATTTTGCATATGTTTAAAATCAAATGATGGCCATCCTTTAACCCCTGAATGCTCAGGGAATGCACACTGATGAGTCATGCAGTCAGTTGCTTTTAAATTTACCACTATTATACCTCTGTGGTTTTTTTAATACCCAGAAGATACAAACTGAAGAAGGTAGTTTGTAAATATTTGTGTTTGAGTTTCTTGTCAGTTGGTGTACCAAATACAGCATTTGTATAGTCTTTCACTCAAATGAATTGTAAGTATTTTACTAAGTTATACATCACAGATTAAAATGTTTCACATTCTGTTCTCTGCTAATGGAGAACTCTACAGATCACAAACAAAGATGTTTTTGGGGAAAAACTACTTATTCCAAGAAGTTACTTAATTCTGGGGAACTCCAAACAGTTTGCAGTTCTGATTTCCAGTTCTGCTCTGTCTCACTTGCACTGAAACTTAGAGGAGGTAAAACCTGTCTTTAAAGCTCCCAGGGGAGTTCCCTGCATGTGCACAGCAAACTACTGGCTGCATAATAACCCCCTTCTATTGGTCCCAGGCATTAGAGGCATTCCCAGCGGTAAAATAAGACGTGACTACTACCTGCTGTCACATTCTCTTGAGAGAGGTCACGTACCTTCTTGGAGCAGTTGTTTGGGAAAAAATTCTCACTTGTCTCTAGTTCACTGATGCTTCTGTATTTGAACTGGATTTCATGCATTGTTTTAGAAATCATGTGTTTGCATTACTTCTCAAACAAAGCAATTCTCACCACTTCCACAAGAAGGGTGAGTAAACTGCAAAAACTGGTGCTAAACAGTTCATTTCTTTGGAGCACAGATGGGGCAGTTACTGATTATATTTACTTTGACATCAGTAAGGCATCACAAAGCAGAATCTCCCATTGTGCAAGGTGCCACATGAACAACAACATGATCAGTAATTTTAACACCTTACTAGAACAAGAACCTACAGATTGCTTAGGTTCAGGTCTGTAATGCCGACTAACATAAATGAGAGATACACCCTCAGTTTATTTCTATCTTCAGATTAGTCTTTTAGAGCAATCTGCTGCTTTGGCTGTGTTTTACATCATCTACTTTGCTACGATTTTTGTTTGTTTATTTCATTTTCCTGTATGTAAATCCAACAACACATTTAAAAGATGAAACCTCCAATACTATAAAGTGCTGAGTAGTGGTGCTAAAGCTGAGAGTTCATTTCAATAGGGACAATATATGCTTCTATTTTATTAACCCACCTTTTAGTAGAGCATGATATTAGATATATTCTGCTTCTAACACATGGCTTGGAAAGAAAACACTATCCTTATTCTTTTTCAGTAAGCAATATGTAATTTCAAAATTAATACTATTACAATGTAGTCTTTAGTCATAGTATAAAAATAAGTGTTCAAAATTAGATCAAGATTTTAGTGAAAGTTTGGTTCATCTGGTAAAGATCACTATGATCGTAATGAGAAAGAAAGACTGTGACCGATTTAAAGTGTTCCTTAAGCCATAGTTTGCTGTAATTAAGACAAAGAATGATAGAATCATAAAATATCCTGAGTTGGAAGGGACCCACAAGGATCATCAAGTCCAACTCCTGGCCCTTCACAGGACATCCTCAAGAATCACACCATGTGCCTGAAAGCATTGCCCAAGTGCTTCTTGAACTCAAAACAGGCTTGGTGCCATGACTGCTTCCCTAAAGAGCACATTCTCAGTGCCCAACCACCCTCTGGGTGAAGAATCTTTTCCTGATATCTAACCTAAACCTCTCCTGACTCAGCTTAATGCCATTCCCTCGGATCCTGTCACTGACCAGAGTGAAGACATCAGCGTGTGCCCCTTCACTTCCCATCATAAGGAAGCTGAAGGTGAGGTCTTCCCTCAGTCTCCTCTTCTCCAAGCTGAACAAGCCAAGTGACCTCAGCCACTCCTTGTATGGCTTCCCCTCAAGGCCCTTGACCATCTTCGTGACCATCCTCTAATGGTTTTATATTCTTCTTGTATTGCAGCACCCAAAACTGCACACAATATTCAAAGTGAGTCCACACCAGTGCAGAGAAGAGCAGGACAATCCCCTGCCTCAACCGGCTGGCGATGCTGTGCCTGATGCCCCCTCGGGAGACCTATGGCCCCTCTGGGTGCCAGGGCACTGCTGACTCATATTCAGCTTGCATCAGCCAGGACCCCCAGGTCCCTTTCCATGGCACTGCTTTCCAGCATCTCATTCCTCAGTCTGTGCAAACATCCAGGGTTGCCCCTTCCCAGCAGAATCCAGCACTTGCCCTTGTTAAACTTCATGTGGTTGGTGATTGCTCAGTCCTCTAATTTGTCGAGGTCTCCCTTTAGGGCCTCTATGCCTTTGGGGGAGTCAACAGCCTCTCCCAGCTTAGTATCATCAGCAAACTTACTCAGTATATCTTATGTCCTAGTCACTTATGAAGATGTTGAAGAGCACAGGGCCTAAGACAGAGCCCTGTGAAACCCCCCTTGTGACAAATCACCAGCCTGATGTCACTCCATTCACCATTACCCTTTGTGCCTGTCCTGTGAGCCAGTTGCTCACCCACCATTTGATGTACTTATCCAGCACTCCCGTCACCAGGCTTTCAATGAAGACATAGGCCTGTAAAATCTGTAAAGCTGCAGGCCTTCTGAGCCTCTGTACTGTAGGCTCTGTGAACACTGACCTGGCTCTTGTGAAGCAGCACATGAGGCATCTGTGTGAAACACAGGCTCCTTCACTGTGCTAAAACAAAGTGCATCTGCATTTTCTGAGGAGCTTGAACCCATCTGAGTGTGCCCCTATGCTTTTGGGAAGCCCTCCCAAGCAAGACCCTTCTGGCCTTTTGCCTGGATCAATAGTTTGTTTTGAGCTAAGATCTGAGCTAGGAGAGGAAACTGGATTGTCCCCACTGAGTGGCTAACAGCCTGTGCAGAGCCAGAGCACTCAGGTCCCCATGGAACCTTTTCAGGAACCATGGTTAGATCTGCAGCTGAGTGTAGCAAAATTTAGATGTAGGTGTTATAGTTCTGACTAAGCTTTGGTGAAGGCACTTAAAAGTCCTAAAGTCTTTACTGCTAATATTAATAAGAAACAAAAATTGCTCTTGCAGTCAGTTTTAGAGAGAGAAAACCAAACAGACAAAAAAACCAAAAGCAGAGACCTACCAGACCATCATAGTCAGTGTTCTTCCATTCTTTCTGAGTGTGATAAAGGACATAAGTGAGTACATCCACTTCACACAGTTCAATACTTAATCTACTCTGATTGTCTTGTTTAAGTCAAACATTTTGCATCTGTAAGATGTTTCAGATACTGTTGAACAAGTTACCACATTCACATGCCCAGATGTTTTTCTCAGTTGATGAAGTAAACTTTCTGCTTCGAAATTTTGTGTTATTTGCCAGGAATAATTTCTTTTAAAATAAAACTGCAAGTATTAAGTCACCTTAATAGTAAAACTATTCAAATATTTGTAGTTCATATTTTTAACAAACACCATCCAGAGGGATCTGAACAGGCAGGATCAGTGGACGAAGGCCAACTATGTGAGGTTCAACAAGGCTAAGTGCTGGGTCCTGCACTTAAGTCACAACAACCCCAGGCAGCACTTCAGGCTGTGAGCAGAGTGGTTGAAAATCGACGTGGCAGAAAAGGACCTGGAGGTGCTGGTCAACAATGTCTGAACATGAGCCAGCAGTGTGCCCAGGCAGCCAAGAAGGCCAGTGGCATCCTGGCCTGTATCAGCAACAGTGTGACCATCAGGACCAGGGCAGTGATTGTCCCCCTGTACTTGGCACTGGTGAGGCTGCACCTCGAATGCTGTGCTCAGTTTTGGGTCCGTCAGTACAAGAAAGACATTGAGGTGCTGGAGTGTGACCAGAGAACGGCAACAGAGCTGGTGAAGGGTCTGGAGCACAAGTCCTATGAGGAGTGTCTGAGGGAAGTGGGATTGTTTGCCATGGAGAAAAGGAGACTCAAGGGAGACCTTCTTACGCTCTAGAACTACCTGAAAGAAGGTTGTAGCCAGGTGGAGGTTGGTCTCTTCTTTCAGGTGACAAGTGATAGAACAAGAGGAAATGGCCTTATGTTGCACCAAGGGAGGTTTAGATTGGTATTAAGAAAAATCTGTTCATGGAAAGTGTTGTTCTTTCTAGAACTACATGAATTATTTTAATGCACTCATTTGTGTTTGCAGACACTCTACAGGTAAAAAAAAGGTTAAGAAAAGCAGAAACAGATCCTTATGGCAACTTCATGTAATACTTCATAAAACGTGATACCCCTCATTTATGATCTTAAACAATTTTGCAAAACTGTGTGTCATTTTTCATTTCCAGGTTATTTGAATTAATCTGAGGGTGAGATCCTGTTGTCTCCACATTCAGAGAGGTACTGCATGGACTCTATTGCAGGGAAGATAGAAAAGATCTTTCTAAACATTAGGGCAAACAGGCCCTCCCCATTATCTAAATAAAACCATGTCAAATGCTGTTTGCTGTGGCTAAATGAATTTATATGCCAAGAAACCTAAGTCTTATCTAGCTGTGCACTTACCTATCTATAATATGATTACTGCTGCTAATTATACCTCCATCTTCAAATTGTTATAAAAAACACATGAAATACAATGAACTGAAAATTGGAGGAAGCTACTGTTATGGAAAGATATTTTACTGTGTACAGTTCATCCTGCTTCCAGGAGTTTTGAGGCTGCATGGTCTTCATAATCATGAGAAAAAATGTAATTAATTCTTGGCTAAGTTATGATTTCAGATAATGACTTTTACAGACTGTGCATCTCATTTCAGTTGGCGAATACTTACATACACACTAGCTGTACATTTATGCTTGTAACAAGTGGTCAGATCCACTCTTTAGTAGGGTGTCACTTCTTTTAAAATGCCTTTTCTCGCTTTCTCCATCCTCCCTATTGCTCATGATTAGAGACTTACAATAATTAGTTCTTATATCTTTCTTTCTGTCTAAGATTTTTTCTTATTCTAGAACACATTAAAAGTATTTTCAACTAGAGGAAGGATTTCCTACTTCCAAAATTCCTTCCAGTGAATGTTCTGGAACTTAGAGGGCTAAAAAGTGGAAAATATCTGTTGCCAGTCCTCTTACCAAAAATTAAAAAGTTGTAAATTATAAAGAGCCTTTGAACCTCTGTATGAGAGAGATGCTGGAGGCAAATGTGTTGCTCAGCAATGCTGGAATAAGTGTATGTTTGCCCAGATCAGTTGCTTTTGGACAGTTTTTTCAAGGAGTTTCCTTTCTCTGCCTGTTGACCTCTGCAAGCACAAAAAGCTATAATTATCTATATAAACCTTCTTTTAAAAAATGTGTTTCTGTAAGGAATACAAAAGGATATACCTGGAGCAAGTTTGGGCTCCAGGTTTCTTGAGATCTGCGTACATATTTAGTTTTGAAATAATTGATTAGAACAAAGCAAAGTGCATGTTTGTATGAAGCTGAAGGACTCAGACACCGAAGGCATGTATCTTTTATTCTGAACATGTTCCATGGTTTGCTAATAAAGAACACTTTGCAAAACAATTCAGCATTCAAAATTCACCCTAGAGATGTTGGATTCAGGAATGTTTAGAAAGTGACTTTTGAATGTAAGAAAAAAGAATTGTATCTAATAGATAAATTAATAAATTCCAACTAGCTTTAAAAAAAAAGTTATTTAATAAAACCTCTAAAAGATTAAAGATTAAAACACATTACCATGTGGAAAAGTAATCTGTTTACGAATAAAATGAAGATGCATTTTAATTTTCCTTTTTTTCCCCTTCATAGATCAATAACACGCTCTTATTATCGCAATTCTGTGGGTGGCTTACTGGTGTTCGACCTCACAAACCGGCGATCTTTTGAACATGTGAAAGACTGGCTAGAAGAAGCAAAAATGCACGTGCAGCCCTTTCAGATTGTGTTCCTGTTAGTAGGACACAAATGTGACTTGGTGTCACAGCGTGAGGTTACAAGAGAAGAAGCTGAAAAACTGTCATCTGACTGTGGTATGAAATATATAGAAACTTCAGCAAAAGATGCCACGAATGTTGAAGAGTCCTTTACAATTCTTACACGAGACATCTATGAACTTGTGAAAAATGGAGAAATCTCAATACAAGATGGATGGGAAGGTGTCAAGAGTGGCTTTGTTCCAAATGTTGTACATTCATCAGAAGAAGCTGTAAAGCCCAGAAGACAGTGCATCTGCTGAATTTGTAACATGCCAAAGAGCCCATGGGGTGTTCAGAAGATGATGCCAACCTAAATAACAGAATAATAATTTTGAAACAATATTAGATCATGACATAGCTGAGTCATAGAACAGTAATTTGGTTTTGTATCCTTCCATCTAGGTCATAATTTCTAAAAGTTTAAGTGCTTTTTTTCTTGACAGAATACATTAACTTTATGGGGTCTTCAGAAAAAGAAATTCTATATTGCTAAAGGGAAAACAAATGCTGTGGCAAGACACTGAGAAAGTGCAATAATCATCATCACAACATCCTTGCTTGGGCTTTGTATTTTGAATACTGTTTAAAATTCAAGACTTGATAGGTGAAGATCAGATGACCTCATTCCTTTTGTTCATCCTGCCTTTGCTTTGGACAGGAAAATATTATACCTTATACTTTTTTAATGTGATTCTTTACTCAAGTGCAGGGTTGCTAATAACTATTAAAATTTAGGATGCTGTAGAATTTGATAATAAAGGTAACTCTAAAGAAAGCAAACTAAAGATTGCTCCAATGGCAAACACTTTTGATATGACTATGAATACAAGCCTTACTATAGAAAAAGAATGTTTTAGAAAAGATTATTTATTTGTATACAAAAATGGGGAATAGAAACAATGAAATTTATTATTAAATATTTTCTGAATTGCCAATGAAACTAAACATAACATCACATATGATCCAGCTGTTATTGACTTGTATACCAAACAGATTTCCCAACCACTGGAGTTACATTTCAGTGGCTAGATCCTCAGCTGGGTAACTATCACAGTCACACTGATGCCTAAGGAATTGCGTTGATATACAGTAATTGCATATTAGCTTTAAAAAATGAATTTACTTCTAACTAGAAGTAAAAATACATTGAAAAGTGCTGCAACCCATGGGGACCCAGGCCTTAAAGTTGTATAGAGCAAAGACTGTTTTATTCTTAGCCAGCAAATGTTAAACTGTTGTCTAAAATAGGAAGGTTTTAAACAATCAAACTTTTATGAATAGAGCACTTGGAGAGGAAAAAATTTCTAAAACAATGCTTGGCTATGGAGAGCAAAGTTAGAGAACCCCTATTCTAAGAAAGCAACCCATAATAGCTTTTAATAACAACAATAATAGGAGAAATCCGTGAACGTGTAGCATTTTACTGAGCTTGAGGTCATCTTCCTAATCCTCTAATATAACACACTCTAGCTTTATGCAAACTAGGTCTAGCACTTAAATACCAAATAAATCTATTTCTATTTTATTGTAGTAGTAGTAGTATAAAAGATGACTTGATCATCAGAGTTGATAAGCATCTACAATTTATCTGGGCATATTCATAACCACCGAACATCAAGCCAGTTATCTTCATATACAGGTGTGCTATCATGTACAATTCTCCATTTTCAAGAGCAGGCAACAACTCTATCTAATCTAATTTTCTTCTTCAACAAACATATGGTTGGTTTTCCCTCAAGTTACTTTTAAGTTCTTTTACAATAATTTTTAAAATATTCTTTAGTATAGAAACAGGTTGTTTGGTTCCAGTTACTTTATATATATAGGGCCACTAAGATTATTGACTTCAGAGGAAACTGAAAGGTTAAGTTTTCCTATAGCCTGAGTCTTACTTGCACTAAGGTACAGTTATACTATTATGAAAGGATACAGAGGCCTTAATACACGGAATCAGCCTTAATTCATTAGCAATTAAAACAGTTAGTTAATTCTAGTCTCAGCATGCCACAGAGTAATTGCTGTGAGCCTGATTCTCTATTACACTACATGTATTAGTAATTGATAGCAAATCAACTTTAATTTGAGGGCATTTTAGGCCCTCTTTACAAAGTAAACATGCAGATGCCAAAAGGTAGTGCAGAACAAGGCTGTGTGCTTTTGACACTGATTCTCTTATGATACTAGGCCCATGTTGTGTATCTCAGATCTTCTCTTCATTGTTTAAGAGGACAGAATGGGCCAAGAAATAAATCAGTGGTTGGGGAGTCAACAGACCCAAAGTCTACCACTGGTTCATTGTGTGTTTCTGAGAAAGGCATTTATGTTTTCTGTGCCTCACCTTCTGTATCTCAGATACAGAGATGATTGTTCTTCCTCAAATTCACAAAGACTGCTGAGATTCAATCAGACTGTTGTGGAGTGTCAAGCATCATGGGATGTGGATATTGGTTTCATCTGACATACCCAAATTTAAAAACAAAATAAAAAATTAAAAGTATTAAAACGGCCTTACAAGTGCCAGGTATTGCTATTACTATGAATCTACATTTCATTACATTCAGATTAAAATCTTTTCTCTTAAATTTTTCTTCCTGAATACTCTGGAGGCAATGAGCTTTTCATTCTGTGTAAAAACAATTGGGTGTGTTGCAGGGAAAGGAGTGGGATAAGAGGGGAGTGGAGAGGAGGTGTGCACAGAGAAACAATCATCAGAACAGAGCCTTAATCTCTGTTGTCAATGTTGTACCTGTGGTGTTACATTTATTACACTGGGAATAGAGCTGTTAACCAGATTTGACTGTGTAAGGAACTGGTATTGTCAGCGCAACGAGAAGAGACGTTCACTGCATTTTAAAGTACTGTGCACATAGTTGTCTTATTTGTAATTTCTAAAAATGTAAATCAACATGTACTTTCATACATTGTCCGTCTTTATGATATATTAAACCACTACTGTACCCTCTCACTACACACTTGCAGTTAATACAAATGTCTGATAAATAGACAATTTGCTGAAATACGTAATTTTGTTTTCAGATGCTTTCCAGTAAGGTACGTAAGTAACAGCTTGAATAAGCTGTATAATGGGTTGTAGTTCAGTGCATGTATATTCTTTTTCCCCCAAGAAAGGGTGAATATTGATAACAGATTGAAGTTCCCATAGATTACAGAAATTTGATAAATCTTACTTGGTAGCCAAATTGAAAAGTAGAAAATATTTAATAAGGAAACACGAACTTTGCAAATTTAGGTTCGGTCAATACCAGTTAGGAAATGGAAGAAACTATTAAAGTACCTTGAAAAAGGTTTTATTTGGATTCACAGGCCTGGCAAATAAATGGTTAAAAAGTATTGGTTTGCACTCCTAAAATGTTTAAAGTTTTATTGTCTTCATTTTAAGTTTGATAAAGAAAAATAAATATCTTCCTCTACTCATTAAAATATTTTACACATGAATTCTTCAGATATTTTGACTTGCTTATAATTGTATCTGTCCTCTGTAAGAATCAGAAACTAGCCTCATATGTTAGGAATCAACCAAGGAAAAGATTTTGAGGTAACAAATGTTCATACTGCTTCTTTATGCCTTCAGTATGGAATAGACTTGCCAGTCAAACTTCAGGCTGGTGACTGTCCTGTGCTCACAGAAAATAAAACATGCTTGAGTGACCACCCAAGCACACTGTGCTGCCCTGTGCTGAGATCCTTTCTGCCTCAGGAAAACTGTTACTGTCATCCCTGTTGCCTAACTTAAAGCAAAGGTGTGTGGATGCACCATGATCACAGATATTTCAGTTTCAGCATTCCAGCTCCCTTGTAGAATACATGCCTCATTGCCTTCTTTGTACAGGATTAACATCCAGGGAAAGTGTTTTCCTCTCTCTGTAGACCTCAGCACACAACATCAGCTCCTTCCAGTCTCCAGCTTTGCTTTCAGTCAGAGGTGGAACAGCAATCTCAGCAGCTTTTATCACACCTTGGAGAGAAAGAAGGAAGGCTCAGGGTTTATTCTCTGCATGGGCATGGAACCATACTACAAACATGCTGACTGTTTAAGAAATCATTAAATATCAAAATGCAATTGTCAGTAGCAATCGCTTGCATTGTTCGTTTCTCAGAGTCTATAGACGATCTTTCAAATATATGAATGAAATTAAAATTCTAAAAGAAGAATCTTCAAAATAGAAATCTCCCTAAGAAGCCTAACAGATAAGACTGTACAACAAAATAAACAGATTAAAAAAAATAATAAAGTCAAGTGATCTATTATGTAGTTGCATATGGAAGAACCCACATTGCTTAGGTTCCTTAAAGATAATAATGGAATTTTAATATGGAAGACCCACGTCTATAGGCACAGGACTCTACAGAGCAATCATTTTTCTTCATGGGGTTGCTGTTCCCACAGGCAACCAATGGAACAGCAAACACAAGGCTCAAGTGTGTCCAGGAAAAGAGCTTGAGAGCACAAATCCACAAAAATATAATGTAGCCACAGGGAAGCTGGGTAACAACTGTTTGGCTGCAAACACCACCACAGTGCTTGCATGGCATCTTCTCCCATGACTGCCCATCACCCACAGAGGCCAGACAGAAATGGGGAGCAGCAGGTTCTTTACATAGCAGCAGGTAAACCTTCATTTATTGAAACTGCAGAATTCAACTGGCAAGAAAGAAAATTCTGAGGTGCTAGCGTAGATCACTGTCTTTGAAAGTGTTTAAACAATTTCTATTTCAGAAAAAGACACATTTTAGGACACCATTGTGTAACCTGCCAAGAGACTATTTCTCCGTGGGAGCAGTGCTGTCAGCCAACTTACAGCAACCTCCAGCAGACTCACAGGCTGCAAGGCCAGCTCAAACTAAGAGTAATCCTTATCCCAGGCTACTAAAGGCTCACCTTGCAGCTGAAGAACTACAGAAAAGTAAAAGTAAGGAAATAAATTGTAAATAAAATGCATTGTAAATAAAATCAGTGTCTAGGTAAATGAGCTGACACTTCAGCTTTAGTTTAGTTATAGCCATTCCTCTTTGCTGTGACTTCAAGTCGCAATAATCTGTGCAAACTGATTTTTCCTGTTCCATGACAATTGTGGAGGGACAAACTGAGCCTCCTGTAGGAATAAACTTGGTCATACAAGATCAGGATGGAAGGACACAGATAATTTCTTCCATCCCTGCACAGCCCAGGGAGAGCAGTGAGACTGAACACCGTCAGAGGTCTTAAGACCCTACAGAAATATCCGTCATTGTCGTGGGACTTGTGGGATCAAGGAAAGCACCAAGGACCTGGACTTGGCACAGAGACGCAGCCTACTGACTTCCCAACTCCAGCAGCGCTGAAGGGTAGGCTAGTTTTGTGGAACACCTGCAGGAATGACTGGCACTACAACTACACTGCAGGCTTATTCCCCTTTCACCTTCTCCCATGCATGGTTTCTTTGCAGGAAGGGACTGTCAGAAGCCATATCTGGCACCAAGGTCTGACAGTGAGCAGGGCAATAGTTGAAAATGTTAGTCATAGTTGCTAAGTATTAAGGTACTAAAACTGAGGGGAGGAATTGTGGAAAATATTCCAGTCATAATCTTAGTAATAAAAACCTTTCAAGCCTGGCACTGCTCTGCAAGCACTTTTGAGAATTGTCCATTTTGGTTACGTTTTCAATGCCAAGCAAATAGTTTAGCTATTTAGTAATAATTTATGCTATTTTGCCACTTAAAAAATAATTACTGCTTCTTATTCATGGGAAAAGCTTCCTCTGTGCAGATCATTTCTCTCATTTTCTTGACATACACTTTGTGTTACATGTATTAAAAGAGGTATGCCAGGTTATAAGTTTAGAAGATGCAAATCTCAAACCCATTCACACCATTGAAATTCACAGTTCATTTTATTGGGATTTCTCTCTGCCCAATTCCCTGTGGAAAAGAGTCTGATTCTCAGAGAAGCTTTTAAAACTAAAGAGAGACAAAGTTTACTGAGCACTGAAAAGGAGATGCATATGTGAACAAGTGTCAGAAAAGCAGAACATGTATCTTGTATCCTTGTACCTTGTATCCTCTTTCACTCTACCATGCTTCACAGACCAACTACAACTCCCCAAGTACACAGTGAATGGAACAGTAAATTTCTAGCTGTCCAGAAAACACTAGGAGATCAGATGTAAATCCCTGCAGCAGTTCTCTGCAACTCTGTGCTTGGGAGAGGAACAATGGCCACATTCTGCCAAACGCATGTCATGTGCTTCTCTAGGTTCCAGAAGGAATTTGGCCTCAGCAAAAGCCCTCCTGCAGGTTCTTCCTGCAAACTGTTACTTTGCACCACCCCACATCATCCTCAGTGTCACTCTGGGCAAAATGTGTGAGGTTTTCCAGCAAGGAAACTCCGAGGGAATAGCACTGTTGTCTAAAAATACATCAGAGAAGAACAAACATCAGGGAGGGAGAAGTTATTTGAGCTAAAGGACAATGTTGGCACAAGAACAAAGACGTTACACTGAGATGCACAGCATAGATTCTGGTGATGCTAAGATACCAAAATCTTAGGCAACTTTAAGTGAAAGGAACAATAATCTTTACTCCCACATGCAGGGAATTTCTCCAGAATGCCATTGTTATTAACTGAAAGGGTGATGTGAAGCCCAGATAGCAAATATCAGAAGTGTTTTCTTTCTTGTTGAAATATAAACAAACATAGAAGAAGTTTGGTCACTGATGGTGCTTCTTTTTTCAACTACAGGTAGATGCCCGAGTGTCCTTGCCCCTTTAAAAGGATTGTCTTCAGAGACTCAAGGCATGGTTTGTGCATGAGGTCATTATAACTGTCCACAGCAGTGATAAATGAGACTTCACACTGAAAGAAAAAACATAAATTTTATCATCCCTACCGAATATAACTAGTTTGATGGGAGAGGATTTTAAAATGTACTAATCAAGCATCAAACATTTTTTTCCATCATGGACTAAATGAACCTCAGCAGAAACTATCATTGGTACATGTTTTTTTTCATTTCAGGGGATTAGAACAGAACATGGAAATGCTTATTTCTCTCTGATGCAACTCACTCAAAGCTAACAGATTTATGCCTGGAATCAGTTCACTCCAAGACATCTAAGACATTATGATAGTATTAATTTCACTGATGATCCAAATATTAATGAGCTGTTCCTTATAAATCACTTTGAAGCCATAGGTAGCTCTGAGATTGTCATTCACTTGGTCTTTTACAATCACTGCAATGGATATAAAACTGTAGGCCAATGTAGTATGGTATACTAATCAATAATTAGTATCATCATTACCATTAGAATTTAATAATAATCCATTTTTAATAAAATTAAAGCAAATAAAACAAGATTTTGTAACACTGTACTGTCAAAGCACCCCAAAGTGGTACTAAAATACCATTAAACATTGAGTCTCATGGATGTTTTTACTTCCCAGAAAATTTATGCATAGATCTTCAGGGAAAAATACCAATTACAGTCATTGTGTAAGCCATGCAAAATGAGATGCACGTTATTTTTAGTATCAGTAAAAAGTACCACTGTTTCCTTGTCTCCCAGCTTCTCAGTTGTTCAAGTTCTCTTTATTCCTTGGCTAGCTCTACTCATAACTACTGCACAAGAGGATATTTGGGCAGGATGTAAGAACTCTCATATTCAGTACAGTCATTGCTTACTCTTTCAGGCCGACTGGATAAATGCTACAGCAAAGAGTACCAGGTGCCTAAGGCTACTTAGGAAAGACCAGAACACAAAAGGTACTCGGACGCTGCTGTGCCCTGTATACTCTCACATTTTTGTAGTGAGATTCGGTAAGTTTGCATGAAAAATGCATATAGAGAGAAATCCATCATTTTAAAACATAGCATCTTAAAACACAGCCCAACTTCATTTAGCTTCAATGATGGTTAAGCAAGATTTGTAATTATAACATTCCAATGATTTGTGTCATGGTTTTGTACTCTTAAGCTTCGCATCAAAGGGACCTGAGATGAAGTTCTCTATAGTAACTTAGTTGCTGGGCCTATTTATCAAAAGCAGTTTAAAAACATCACTAAATTGTGGCATTAATAGCAAACACATATTAAAAAAATCCCAAAACTGGAAGAAATTGAAAAGAACAAAAACTATCAAATAATTGGAAATGCTAACATTTTTAAAGGGTTTAGGGTAAAAAGTATAAATCAGTTACTGGAGTAGTGGCTCCCAGAAATGGCTGCCTCCATATCATAGTCTAGAATATTTGTCTGTATCCCAGCGCCTCTGGTACTTACATACCTGTAACGTAATACACAGGCTGTGGAGTGGCTGATGCACAAACACACAGTGCACACATTTTACTGACCCTGCTGGAGGCCTCCTAACTTCAGCACTGTTGTAGAATGCATATTGTCCTAATTTAAAGGACACCAAAATGTGTATGTAAACCAGAGAAGGAAATTTCTTCTCAATAACCAACACGACACCCCTTTTAAATTTAAAAGGAATTTTAATTAGAAAAAGTATATAACAAGGATAACAGTTCTTAACTACTATAGATAGATAAAACTATGAACAAACCAGAACAAACTACTCCTCCAGCCGCAGAAAAATAACCCCCAAACTCTAATTCCTCCAAGTGCAATTATATTTCCAGACAGCAGGTGGCAGTGTCGCACCTCCGAGGTGAATTCCCAGTCTTTTCCCAGAGAGGCAGAGACAAGGAGGACGAATGACTCAGGTGGTGGCAGGATGGAGCCTTTTCCGCGGGGAACTGCACTGTCCTTCTCCTTTGTTCAAAGAAAGAAATGCTTGGAGTTGAGGAGTAGTGGTAGTTCCCAGAAATCTCCTTGCAGCCAAAGTCGGTTCCCTGGAAAGAAAGCCGAGGCAACTGTGACCCTCCTCTCTCTCCTCTCTCTCTCTCTCTCTCTCTCTCTCTGGAGCTCAGCCTGCCGAGAGATGGAGAGGGGAAGGCGAAGAGCAGAGCCAGAAGGAGTTCTCATCAGCTTAGACATGGGTATCATAATTTCTTAAGTTAATAAGGCTGCAAGCCACATTTGGTCAGCATTATCAAAATTTCCACAACAGTGTATAGATTTGTTAATTTTTTTTTCAGCTTTTCTAACACTTTAGGGTCCCTTTCCTCTGTCATATTAATTTATCATCAAGTGGCATGCCCTGGGAGCGACAAAGAGGGGGCTGCTGTTCCAGGGGGCAGGTGGTGCATCTGGTGCAGCTGTCCATGACAGTGACACGTGGCAGGCCAGGTTGAACAGGCAAAAAAAGCTTTCAGGCCTCCAAGTCTGTAAGCAGAGGTCAGTGAAATTTTCTTGAAGACATGATTTTAGACAAAGGCTAAACATTTAGTTTAAGTAGAAAGGTGAGATTCTGTTGTATATAAACAAACCTTGAAAGTTTAGAAGTTCCTCTCCAAAGGTGCATAAATGCAAACTTTCCCTACTAAATATTTGTCTCACTGCCAGGAGCTGGACTTTGATGAACTTTTGTGTGTTCCTTCCAACTCAGAATATTCTGTGGTCATAGAATCACTGAATGGGTTGGTTTGGAAGGGACTGCAGTTGGTCATCTCATCCAGCCTCCCTGCTCAAGCAGGATTGTCCTAGAGCACATTGCACAGGATTGTGTCCAGACAGTTCTTGAATATCTTTGGTGAGGGAGACCCCACAATCTCTCTGGGCAACCTGTTCCAGTGAGCACACACCAGTGCTGTAACAAAGTTCTCCCTCAAGTTCAGGTGGAGCTTGCTGTTCATCAGTTTCTGCCCTTTCCCTCACTTGTCCTATTGCTTGGCATCACTGAGAAGAGCCTGGATCCATCCTCCAGACACACACCCTTTGGATAATTACACACTTACTGATTCTGGAAACAGAAAACTTGTGACAACTGGCGGGGCAAGTGATGGCTTAGCTGGAGGTGGGGGGTGGGGCACCGACTCGGCTCAGACAAACGAGTGCCCGTGCGGTGCTGTGCCTGAGGCACCCGCTGCCCCCCCCCCCGGTCAGTTGTTTGGTTGACTATTTAATTAGTTAGTTAGCTGGTTGGTTGGTTAGCTAGTTAGCTGGTTAATTAGTTCACTGGATAGTTAGTTGGCTGGTTAGTTGGTTAGTCAGTTGGTTTGTTGGTCAGTTAAAAGGCAGTTAAATGCCTTCCTGATCTCACCAGATCTCAGAAGCTCAGCAGGGTCAGCCCTGGTAGTGCTTGGATGGGGGACCTCCTGGGAATACCGGGGTCTGTAGGTTCTAGTCCTGAGGACTTCACTGTCACCATGCAAGCTCGCTCAGCCATGGCAGATGAACCTGAGGAGTTAAACGGTGGGGCCAGTTCTGTGCACGCTGTGCCTGACCTAAAAAATCCACTGTGCAGGCTGGAAGGGCACACCCACGTGGGGAGAGCCCTGCCCAAATCTTGGTTCATGAAGACTGGCCATACATAGAGTTGTTTAATTAGTTATTCAGTTAGTTAGTTGGTTGGCTAGTTAGCTGGTTGGATAGTTAGTTGGTTGGTTAGTTAGATGGTTAGTTGGTTGTTAGATGTTGGTTAGTTGTTTGGTTAGATGGTTGGTTAGATGGTTGGTTGGTTAGTTAGATGGTTAGTTGGTTGGTTAGTTAGTTGGATGGTTAGTTGATTGGTTAGTTAGTTAGATGGTTAGTTGGTCGGTTAGTTGGTTGGATGGTAAGTTGGTTGGTTAGTTAGATGGTTAGTTGGTTGGTTAGTTAGATGGCTAGTTGGTTGGTTGGATGGTTAGTTGGTTGGTTAGTTAGTTGTTTGGATGATTAGTTGGTTAGTTAGTTAGTTAGACAGTTAGTTGGTTGGTTAGATGGTTAGTCAGTTAGTCAGTCCGTCCGTCCGTCCGTCCGCACAGCCACGCGCGCAGTGCCCGTGCCCTCCCCGGCGCGCGGCCCCCCCGCTCCATCGCGCGCGGCGGGCGGCGGCCGACAGGGGGCGCTGCAGGCGGGCCTGAGCCGCGCTGGCGGCGGGGCCGCTCCCGGCGCCGCATCATGTGGGCCCGGCCCCTTCCATGGAGCCGCGGCCGCCGAGCGCCGCCCGGCCGGACGCCGCCATGAGGCTCTGAGGGGCGGCTGCGTGCGGAGCGCCCGGCCGGTCCCAGCGCTGCCGAGCTCCCCGGGCCTCGCCGCGGCGCAGGGAAGCCCAACGCTGAGGCCGCCGCCGCCGCTGCTGCTGCCGCCGCCGCCGCCGCGGGTCCGGCCGGGCGGGCGGGCGGCCCGGGGCCATGTAAAGCGGCAGCGGCCGGGGGGAGCGGAGCCGAGCGCGGGCAGAGGAGCCGCCGCCGCCGGCCGGGAGGGCCCCGCGTGGGGGATCATGGCGACGTCTAATCTCTTAAAGGTGAGCGTGGAGCCGGCCGTGGCCTGCGGGAGGCGGCGGGGCGGGCGGCCCTGCGGGTGGCGCGGCCGGGCCGGGGCGGGCCAGACAGGGCGGCGGAGACCGGGCCGGGAACGGGGGCAGGGGCAGAGCCGGGGTCGGGTCGCGGGTGCCGCTGCCCGGAGCTGGCGCTGCCGGGGCCCTTCCCAGGTGAGCGGCCTCGGCCCGCCCCGGCCCGGCCACGCCGGTGGCGGCTCCTGCTGCTGCCGCTGCTGCTGCCGCTGCCAGCACCTCACTCCCTCCCCCCCGTTCTCCCTTCCCAAACACGTCGCGTTGGGAAACAGCGTTGCGTCGTGCAGTGAGACAGGACACGGTGTCTTCCCTTTGTTTATTTAAGAAGATCCAGGTGTATGGAAAATGAGTTTTAAGTTAAACAAAGAGTTGGAAAATGCCTTGTCTATGGGCAGGTGTCGGTTTTGGGGTGGCCACCGTGTTACAGCTTTTTTGCTAAGTGCAGTTTTCCTGCACAGGAAAACTCCCAGAGGCCTTTCTCTTAGGTTAAGCAGCTTTGCTTTTGTACTCAGATGTTTTCATGCACTTTCCAGTCGTTTGATGGCAGATGTCAGTCACCGCAAGCTGCTGCGGGCTGGAACAGATTTCGGTAGGACAGTCCAGTGTTTGAGCTCAGGACTGCCTGTCCTGACATTTGTGGTATGTATGAGAAGGCTGTGCATGGCCTTTGAGGCCGTGCCAGCACAGGGAAGACAGGCCTACTTGAAACAACTATTACCAGTGCCTCCTGTTGTATTTCTACACCACCAGTTAACTACACTGATGTGAAAGGTCTTGGGAAGGCTATCTGCTTAACTTGAGTAGTTAGCAACTGAAAATACATATAAATATAAACATAGTCATGTGTCCAGCACTGTGTATCATTTTAAAGGTGGTCTCAAAGAAGTGCTGCTTGCATTTTAGCGATCTGACCTAGTTTGGATGTATAGATTTGGCCTTAATTTGCTAGTTGTATTTATTACACTGAGACATTGAGTGGGAAGCGATGAGAAATAAGTGATCACCTTGTTTCTTCCTGGTATCCAAAAAAATGTTTCAGTATTCAAAAGATAAATTTGAAAAAAAAGCCTTGAAATTGACAGGTAATTGAAGTTAATTTTGGTTAATTTCTGTATCTTTTTATGCTTATAAGGGCTTAGTTAGATATCTAAGCAGATAATACTTAAAAATAGTTTAAAATCCAAAATTGAGGAGTCCAAGAACAAGGGTGAAAAAATAATGTCCTATAAGAAGAAATACTCTTTTTGTGGAAAAACATGTTTAGAGCGGGGCTCAGGCAGTTTTATCTACTTGTTGATGTTTTAGACCATGTCTTTGCTGTACTTTTGAGGATATCTGGAAAGACTGATGCATGTGTTGATGAGATGTGGTCATGTAGCCCATAGTAGACAGAAGAAACATAGGCCTATAAGATTTGTCAGCATTCCACTTTAGCTATTTTGGAAGAGTAATAAGTGTACAGTAAGTGAAAATAGAGTCAAAGGCCTTGATTCTGCAGGATGGCTCTTGCCAAAGTGAAGTCTTTGTGTTTACAAGTCATGTTTTTGCAACTGGCCTTTGCATCACCAATATTTTATATTGACAACAAGATATACGTGCACAGTTTTAGGAAAATTCTACAGGGATACCTGTTCTAAAACAGGTGTTTCTTACCACTCAAAGTTTTATTAAGCACCATAGCTTACTAATTAGTGAGTTTTCTCATGACAGTATTGAGTATGATTCCTGCATTACTTAAGGAAAGATTATATGGTGATTTGAGCTTGTTTATCATGGCAAAATAAGCCACTGTGAAAACTGGAGCTAGGTAAGGTCTCTTTGTTTCCCCGTTCCACTCATGAGAGTGCTCTCTGAGAAGCCAAGTGTTGATTCCAGGTTGGTGTTGATCAGCAGTGCCTCGTGCTGTCTGAGGCTGTGCAATGGACTTCTGCTTTCATGTTCAACAGGAAAAAGGCGATGTCTGGGCCCAGTAAACATCCCAGAGTAAGAAAGGCGAGGTGTTAAAATCTGTGAGGTTTCTCCATATCTTCCAAATAATCAAATCTAAGTTGGGTGTAGACAGGTCCTGGTTTTGCCAGCATGTACAGGTACTAAGCATTTTCTCTTGTTTTCCCCCATCCTCGTTCAGCTTTCTGCACAGTGGAGAAAATGAAGTGAAATATTCTTTTCTTATTCTAGTAACAAACACTAGCTGAATGCAAACCTGACTGGCTGTCATAATTTTAAAAGACATCATTTAAACTGTGCTAGTGCATAATTTCCCTTTCTTTAGTGAGAAGCGTATTCTTGGAGAGCATTCTTTGCATGCAGAATTAGAATGACCAATCCTATATTGAGTCCTGGTGAGATGCAACAAATTGTAAAGTGATGGAAATACTGAAGTACTTGGTAAGAGCCATTACCTGGTCAGAGGTGTCTGCCCCACCTGTAGAAGAGCTGCTCTGCCTCTCTGAGGCAGTGGCTTTCTTAGGTGACTGAGCCATTTCTGGGAGAACACCCTGGCATTTTTTGTCTTAACATGGTGTGACTGTGACACTTTTAAAGTGGGATACTTCATTTCAGGGGCTGTGTTGGACTTGTAATTTGTTCTCTTTGCAGTGACAAAGTCTAAACCAATTCACCCATGTGACATGAAGACACTTGAGGGTTTTTTGCAGTTTCAGGAACAGAAAGCATCTCTGCTTTTTGCAGTGTAAAGAAAACCTGTAGCTGTATCCATGCTGGCAGATCTGCCAGCAAATGCAGGAATCTGTCTATCCTTGCAAGTTGATCTGCAGCATGTGCCTGATGTTAGTAGGGCAGCAGCAAAGGAGGCAACAGTTTTTCCATGGACCTCAATGAAATCAGAAGCTTTGTTTACCTTTGCATCAATTTCAGCTGTCTGACGGTGACAACTGGAGATGCATCTGAAATTTTTGTATTCTTCACTTGAAGTAAGTGCTTCCAGAGCTGTATTTGAAGTTTGTCTGTTTCTTCCTGGCTATTTCCATTTAGAATATCCTTAAGAAGCTGGGCAATGTTGCACAGGAGTTTAGTTACATTGAAAAGCTTTCCCTGTGGCTACTTTCCTGCTTTGAATAGGCACTCGCTACAATCATTACAGTGATTTTTAGAGCTGCTGGTAGCAGAGATTATTCAGACAGTGCTTATTTCAGTGTATGATGTCATATTTCCTACTTCATCCCTCTGTGAACTGGCTTTAATATTCATACAGTTTGAAAACAAGTAGTAAAGGCGAAGATGTTACTCATATGTAGATAAGGTGCACAGTAAGACGTAGAGGATGTTGCTTTTTACAGTACTGTTCAGAGCATCTGGCAGAGATGAGGGCTGAGTTTCTGTGTGGCCTGAAAGACAGAGAGTACACAGCAAAGAGGGCTGAATGTCCAAACAAACATTTCGAGGTTAAGGGGGCCAGTAATGTGGAGGTCTTGGTGTGTAGCATTGCCTTGTTGTGTCTATTATGTCTACGTGTTTATGCATAGAAATGGAGAACAGAGAAGAGTAAAGTTGTAGTACATATTTCAATACAAGTTTAAAGTACTATGTATTTCATATGTATTTTAAGTAAAGTTTAATGTTAAAATGGAACTGTAAATCTGTATTAATAAAGATTGTTTTGGAAACAATTTCATGAGGTGAGTTATTTTTCAAAGCATTAAATTTTAAACTCTAGAATGACTACTTAGCCAGGTTATGGCTCTTGGTTGTAGTCCATGTTTTCAGAGATTTGATAAATGGAGTAATTTTATCTTGTCCAAGGTAAGCCTTGCCATCCTGCTTACCTTTCCTTGGGAACTGTGGTTTGAGGCAAGCTAAGAGAGAAAAAATGCTCAGGAAATACTGCTCAGAAATTGCCTGTTTGACTAATAATTACCACCGTTTGACCTCCTCTTCCACTATAAAATTTGGTTTTTTCACATGCAGTAAGAGGGGTAGAATTAATGAATGTGAATGACATATGGTGGTATTTGATGCACCTTTTCTTCTTGTAATTTCAGTACAAAAGTGTAAGGTCATGGAAGCATGAGTCTGTCTAGATGATGTTGAATTGTTTATTGAACTTAAAGAATAGTTTAGTTGAGTGGCATTTTTCATCCACTAATTTTGTTTCTTCTTCTGCTTAATTAAGGAATAAAGGAGGAAATGTGGGGAAAAAAATTTACTCCTACGTATGGGAAACCAAGTTCTAAACTCCCTTAACAGACATTTCAGGACAAGCTTTGTTTCAGGAATTCTTTTTAAGTAGGCAAATGTTCATTTCAAGTGGACATATAGTTTTTACAACTGCAGTTGAGTGTTATGTGTGCTTCTTATAATGAAGTAGGTATTCACAGTCTAAATCATATAAACAGTTGTTTTCCAATCCCCCCCTCCTCCATGTTTTACAGTGAAATTAATCTTATTCACAGAGATGGAGCGTTCAGGTTTTCTCTTCAGTTGTTTTCAGTGAAGGGCTGAATTACACTGCTCAAAAATTGCAGGCAGATTTTTTTTACCTCTTCCAGAAAACTTACAGGATCTACTCTGAAGTTTCACTCCAAAGGAAAACTTAGGAGGGAATTGTTTTCACCTACATTATCATGCCTTTTCTGTAACTTCTGACTGTTCAGTAGCTGGTCTTTCAAGTTCATTATCCTTCAAAGAGAGACTTGGAACACAAGTATCTGCAAGTAAAACCTAATAATTTTCACAGGACTAGGAAAGATTAGAGCAATGCATCAAAGTTTAGGGAATAATTGTAAAGCCAGCTCTGTGTGGTGGAAGCATGTGGTTGATGATTTTCAAAGATGATGCATTCAAATGATGTATTTTTGTTGCAGTGGGAAAGAATAAGCAAAACTGCCTCTCTGAATTTGAAAATCAGTTATTTTTCAATTTTTGCATGTCGAAAGATTTATGGCGTTTATCAACAGGACCTGCTTCCATGAAAACCATGTTCAGTACCTACCACAGTGGTTTGATAATCCTGTGAGGCCTCCAGGTGCTGTGCCTGTAAAAATAGTTACTGTAGTGCCTGTTGCATCTTTATAGCTTGAAGATGTATCTTTGCACAAGGGGATACAGTTGCTTACAGTGCTTATTCTGAATATTAAATAACAGTTCTAATTGTACATTTCCATGTAGAAACTAATCAGAAGGAGGTGGTTGAGGGAACGTAGTGTGCTGCTTGTGCTTGTTCATCAGAAGAGATGTTAGTGGCAGAGCAGTGCACTTGTCAAAATTTCAAGTAGTTAGACTGTATTATTTGTTGTATTTGAAGTGAATTGTGTCAAAGGTGGTGTCACTGACCAAGACAATGATCTGTTCAAAAGTAAACAGCTCATTGGAACATAACACTGCAGGTAACCAGGAGTCTTTCTGCCACAGAACTCTGTCAGCATAGTTTTTTAATTGCAGGTTTTTCTTTTTAGAATGTGGAGCTGTAAGTAAATAGGATCACAACATGTGCGGTAGAACTGCTGTTTTTCTCACAAAGTTGTTGTAATGGTTTGGGGTTAGTCTGTGTACTATGGTGAGATTTTTCAGAATAATCAGAATTATATGGCAGCACTTAATTTCTTTAGATTTCCTCTTAATTTTTATTTTAAGTTTGAAAAATCCACCTTGCATTAGATTTTTCAGCACAGTGTAAATAATATTCATCTGCACCAACTCTAGTCTTGGCCCTCAGACTGCCAATGGCCAGTCACCCACAGGAGGGGAGTCTGGGAGTCTGTCAAACAGCAGCTCCCATATTACTCTGTTTCCTTCCTCCCTCCCTTACTGCTGAGGCCAAATGCATGGTGAGAGAAGGAGGGATGGCAGCATTCACAGGTGCAACTCCTGATGCCTGGCTGCCATTTCGATCAGGGCAATTTACTCAAGACGAGTTTGCAACTCTACTTCTTGACTTTTGTTGCATCTGTCTTTGCTGTGACAGCGAAGCTGAGCCGAGTATTGTTCATGTAGTCTGCCTGTAACTCTGTTTGCAACTGAAGAACGCTGTTTAGAACTTGTTTCTTGTAGCTAATGCAGAGAATAAATGGTGAAGTTGGCAGCTTGTTTCTCTTTGAAACAAATCATAGCTCTCACTTTTTAAAATAATACTGTGAGAAGTATTGTTCAGCTGTGGTGGTGTGGCTCAGTAGCTTATGAAGAACACCTCTGAGAAGATATTTTTAACTTCAGAAACTTCAATCCTTAAAGATAAC
Source organism: Pithys albifrons albifrons (assembly GCF_047495875.1). Lineage (NCBI taxonomy): Eukaryota > Metazoa > Chordata > Aves > Passeriformes > Thamnophilidae > Pithys > Pithys albifrons. The sequence goes on along the minus strand of NC_092458.1, from coordinate 71,203,946 downwards.
TTTAGGTAAGAAAATGTTTTATTAAGAATTGGTTTTGTTGTTCCTTTTAGAATAAAGGTTCACTTCAGTTTGAAGACAAATGGGATTTCATGCGCCCCATCGTTCTGAAACTTCTTCGTCAGGAGTCTGTCACAAAACAGCAATGGTTTGATCTGTTTTCGTAAGTAATTTTTTAGTATCTTACATCCTTCTGCATAATGGGAATACAGTTATTGTACTGCTCCTGATACAGAAGTCATGTGTGACACAGACTGTGTGGAAACAAAAGTGCTCGTTTGATTTTTACCAAGTGATAAACGTGCCTACACCAGTGTAAATGTGCAAAAGTAGAGTTTTGCTGAGGTTCTGATCTTTGCGTATAGGATGGCAAAAGAACAGCAGAATTTTTGACTTCAACTGACCGTAGTAAATAGGTTTTATACCTGCCCACAAACTTTTTTCTTAGAATTAGAGAGAAAATGTTTACTGCTTTGTCAGTAAGTCCATTTAGGGCAGTTTGCTGAATGTTACATTATTCTGATTTCAACGGCTTTCTTCTAAAGTAATTTAAGAATGCTATTGAAGTAGCAGGGTGATGCAGTTTAACTGGTATAATTTGAATATTTTTGTGCCCTAAGAATGATACAGTAATACTTTTCAGACAATGTTTGCATTAATGTACCTTCTGAAAACCCTGCCATTTTCTTCCTTCCAAAAAGTCCAGAGTGGCTTCTTGTTAGGCAATGATTTTTTCGTAAAATGCATAATTTGATTTTTGCCAACATTATACAGGAACGAATTACAAAAGACATATCAGAAGTATATCTAAAATAATCTTCGTTTCAGTGGAGTTATTTTCCCTCCAATACAGTTGTAGCTTAAACCTGCAGACTCTCCTGCTTTTTAAAATCTGTCACAAAACTAGTTTTTATTGAAATGCAGTCGTGGTGCACTCTGTGTCTTTATTGCTCTTTTTGATGAGCACGGTGTAGTGACTTTTTTTCCACCCATCTTACTGCACCTGTGATACTTTTCTGCCATCCAAAATGAATAGTAATTTATCGTGTAATTGGGTGTTAATATCTTATGATGTCTCTGCTGCAGTAGTTGCTAGAAACATGGTATAGTTAGGGTAAAAATTCAGTTCTGAATAATTGCTTTAATTATTAATAACTAGTTCAATAGTTCTACATTAGGATTGAAACTTTCTATTTGTTGTTTTTCTTGTACCTGAATTATGGAACAGAACTTAAGTAATTCATGGCTAAAATAAGGCTATTGAGGGAAAGGAACCCACTCTCCAAGGTTCATATTTTTGGACAGTGCTCTTTGTTAAGTTTCTCAATAAAAATTCAAAATCTGTAGGTGTCTTCTACTTGTCCTTTGAGTACAATTATCCAGTATTGCTTTTTTTTCAGTCAGGAAACAGTGACATTCTAAATGCAGTAACATCTTTCTGCATGTGAACGTTGCATAAGTTCCACCAGTTAGGGAAACCTCTGAAATCCTGGGCCTGTTCCTTTGATCTGTGTTACAGGAACTTTTTACTTTGCAAGCTTTGTCTTTTCAGTTAAACTAAAAAAGCTGCTTTTGTATTGAAATAAGTGTATTCATTTAATAGGGACAAAGTAATAACTTTATGTGGCTGCTTTTCTGTGAAAATTTGGCCTTATTAATGAAAGGCAGAGGAACCAGCGGATGGTAATAAGTCAAAAAAAGGCTTGCTAGGCCACATTGTATGTGATGTATGGTTAGGAATGGAACTTGCTTAATTTAGTCTTCATTATGGAAAGAGTAGGAATTAAGTTACACTTGCTGGGCTGTTGGTAGGAAAAATTTTGCTTGTCAGGTAGGGAAAAATTTGTTTGAATGTTGATTCAAACTCAGTAATAGAATTTTGCTTTGCAGTGTTGTTTGGTAGCTTTTCTGCAGTAAGGTTCCACTTTAAAATGCTACCACTGCCATGAAATGTTAAGTCATCTTACTAAACTAATTCCATCATCTTTTAAATTATGTGATCCCTCACAGTTCAAATTTCTCATGAGAAAGGTCTGTTTCCTTTGTAGCACAAGGATGTTTTAGTGTTCAGGCTGTGAAACTGTCAGTGAAGGTTGCATGGTAATGAAAGTATTTTAGAATAGCATGGGTTGAGTGGTAATGCTGCTGCTGGCAAGTGATTTCTATCTTTGTCAAAGGAAAAGTTTGAAAATTGTCCTTCATTCAATAAGGATTATTGAATAGTACCGAAAACAGAATTGTCTTTGATATCTCCTTCTTGACCATAGCCTTCTCCTAGGCAGGTAGCAGTTACATGCTCCCAGGACTTTTCTTAAAGCCTCACTCTCTTCCCCAGACTTGTCTTCTTGCACATGTCACTGGAACCTGTGTGTTGTTTGATAATGATAGATAAAAAGTGTTTAAATTTCTTACGATGGTTTAAGCCTCATACATTACAGCATTAAAATTTGAGTAGCTGTTACTAAAAGGTGGATAAATTGTTTTCTAGAGATGTACATGCAGTTTGCTTGTGGGATGATAAAGGTCCAGCAAAAATCCATCAGGCTCTGAAGGAAGACATCCTTGATTTTATTAAACAGGCACAAGCAGTAAGTTCTTAACGTTTCATAACTTCTATTCATATTGTTAGAAAAATAACCATATAGTTCTGACTTTCATTGGATCTAAATGCCTTGCTTTTTTGTTTGAAATTTCATGATGTTCTGAAGGTCATAATTACCCTGCAAACTTCTATTGACAAAAAGAAGACTTAGCCTTGAGCATTTGCCTTGGTGCATTGTTTTCTTACAGTGCTCGAAGCTGGGGTGGTCAGTGATATCTTTGTTTATCCGACAGTGCTTATGGAATCTTCTTCCACTTGAAAACTCCTTAAGGCAGAATTTTCCATAAGAAATCACTGAGAAAAAACAGTAATTTCTATAGCTTTGGTGCTGTGCTGACACATTCATGGATGGCTTTAAAATGAGCCACATGTATGGCGTACCACAAATATCTGTGCAATCGACAGCGAGCTTGGGCTGTCCAGCTTTATGGGCTTCTCTCCAGACAACTGAGTTCGTCAGTAGCTTCAAAGGAAATTCTTGTGTTTGTAAACATACCAAAAGATGTCATCTGTAATAATGGTTTTAAAAGAGGGGATTGTTGTTGGAATTTAAAAAAACAAAAAAAATCACATGGCAAAGGTTTGTAAAGTTAAAAATGGAAGTCTGTAAAACCTTCCTTTAGTGAAGTGATTTACACCACTAAGGCTTTGCTTCAGGAAAACAGTTTTTTATAGAGGGATTTGTACAACCAAACGTAAAAAAAGAAGTTCCACAGCTTACTTGCTTACATGCATAAATGCTATGCTGAAGTGAGGCCTTTGATATGGTCTGTGTTGGCTGTTATTTGACAGGCAGTTTTTAAGCATTTTGGTAGCCATTGTACAGTGTAGCTGTAGTTTCCAGGCTTTATTAAAATATACATGTTCACTAGCTGTCTGAGTCTAAGGAAAGGTCAGTAGATGCCATTGAATCGAAACTTTTCACTACATGGAATATAACATAGTCCTTACAGCTTTATGGTTTGTTGGGGGTTTTTTTTTGCATATGGTTATACCAGTAATGCCAAAGGTTTTCATATTTTTGGCTTGCAGATGGCTTAAAAGGAGAAAAAAAAAGTTAATTTGGAAAATTCTAGCTTGCTGACTACTTGCTTGTTGCTATATTTCTTTACCCTTTAGAATTGACCCATATGCCATGGGTTAATAACCACTTCCATAAACTAAATGACTTTTTTATTCTGGTATATCTGTATATCTGAGTTTTACATGGGGAGATATTTTCAGTATAAGCAAAGTCAGCCCATATTTTGTGCATAAATTTGGTTATAAATTACCTCCTCTTCTCTGCCCTCCCTGCAGAGAGTGCTGAGTCACCAGGACGATACAGCTTTGCTGAAAGCCTATATAGTGGAGTGGCGCAAGTTCTTCACACAGTGTGATATTCTGCCCAAGCCATTTTGCCAATTAGAGATTACTTTAATGGGCAAGCAGGGCAGCAACAAGAAGTCTAACGTAGAGGACAGTATTGTTCGGAAGGTAAGTGATCGGTGTGAAGGGCTGTGGTACACTCTGTTTGCCCACAGGAACAGTACGGGGGGATTCTGTAGCTGAAAACGAAACCACACCACTCATGTAACATGATGTATCACTTTGCTTTGGTGGGAGGGCCAGAACAACACTGCAACTTTTTTTTCCCCTCTCCATGATAGTTTCACTTTGTTTCTCCAGTTTCGCTTTGTCTGTTAACAGTTTTGTTCATGTGATTAAAGCATTTCTTTTTGGGGCTTTGGGTTTGTTTGGGTTTTGGAGGGTTTTTTGGTAGGGGCTTTTTTGTTTGGGTTTTGTTTAATTATGACTTGAATTCTGGAATGACAAGTAGTTGTAAATTCACCTACTTTTTCTGTATTTGTGAGTAGCAAGTGTATCTGTATACATAAGTAAGTAGTTTTTCTGCTCCTAGTTTATATCCCTAGGACAAAATCTTAATTGGAACATATCTCTGCATTTTATAAGTGACCAATTAAATACTGTCATCTTAAGTTAAATATGGATATTGATATCTCAATTTCCCCTCTTTTCTCAAAACTGTCAGACATATCAGTGAAAAGATTGGACATGTAGAATCTTGTGGATATGATCTTTCTACAGTTTCCTATCAAACATGTAAAGAAAGTCTAGGAGTTTGAGTGTGGAGTAGTCAGTGTTCTGAGTCCCATCAATAGTGGTCCTGGAAATTGCTTTAGTCATTTATTTTAAGAAAACAAAAGATATCAGTTGTAAAATGTTAAGCAGTTTAGTGTAACATCATTCATTATTACTTTTCATTGCAGAAAGTATCTGTAGGGAAATAAAATTTCTTTAGTAGTCTTTAATACGGGACTGAAGATCATTTTAACTGTTCCCCTATCTCCAGGATGGGAAGACCAAAATAGTTTGAATGCCTTACTTTGAGCAAGGTTTTTTTCTTTCTATTTTGACATCTTGTCCCTATACCTCTGGAAGAAAAGGAAGAGAGAACAGCAGCAAAGAGAGGAATCACCACCTCAGGTTACCTTTTTAGTTTGCATAGTTTGTTGGAGAAAGTGTGTGATCTTACTAGGTTCACCAAGATGTGGAAAACTTGAACTCTTAATTCTGCTTTATGCAGAAGACAAGAGAACTAAGAAATTAAAGGAAAAACGAGGTCAAGCAGACAAAAGTAAGCAAGAGAATCCAGGAGAAAGAACTGATTTCTAACAATTCAGGTTTTGGTCAGGGCTGAAGCTGATGGAGGTGTCTTGTCTCTCATATGCAGTCCAGTGAAGACCAGCTCATCATTCGGACATTAAAGCCCAGAGTCTCCAGCCTATCTCATTATTTCATGTTCACTGCTGAAGGTCACTTTCTGTTTCTGGCATCATTCTCTGTAGTTTTCAAAAAAGTGCCTCATGGAAACTTTTCCCATGCTTGAGAAGTTCTTCATATAGTCACCCAAAATGATACAGGTGTTTTCCTTCAAATATCTGTATGAAACGTCCCTATCCATAATGTCTAGAAGCAGTCTGACTGTGACAGAGCAGTCAATGTACCTGCCAGGCTGCTTGACATTATTTCACCATTTCCTTCTCCATTTTTTACTCACTTCTGCTCTTGTAAACCGGTTCTGTAATTGCACAGTGCAATATAATGTTTATATCAATAGAGTTAAAGTAATAAAAATGTAATGGAGGAAGTGTAATTAAATAAAGCTTTGCTTCTAAGAATGTTGCAATGTTGTAAACATTCCCTTCCAACATGTATGACTTCAGTCTCAGAAATGGAAATTGAGTGGAAATTGAGTTATGGAGAAGTTAAGAGTAAAGTATGGTAAACTTAACTCCCTTGAAAGGAGATCTGACTTTTATTAGGTGCTTGCTGTGTTAGAATCTAGAATTTACAAAGCAGGAATGGAATAAGATTTTCTAATCCTTACTATTACCTTTGCCATACAATGGTGTCAAGTCATTCTAAGTTCATTTTTAGTAAGCTTTTTCACAGTCATGACATAAAGTTTGAATTGGTAAATTTTATGATTCCACCCTGCTTTCCACTGCCAGTGTAGACTGACAATTACTGTGCTTAAATTACATTCATATCAGTTACTGTCAAGTCTGTAGATGGTCTAAGTTTGAGCTGTCTTCTAAAGCAATGAAATGGCCTGTGTTGGATAGAAAAAAATAACATTATTTTGGAAGCTTTGGCATAATTGCATGAGGTATTCAGTGGCATATAGAATGATCCAGACTGAGTGTCTGAGAGGAAAAAAATAACTTGAAGCAAAATAACTTTAAAGTGAATTATTATTTTTAGCAAACACGTAGCATGTTTCAGGAGCTAATAGGGCTTAGGTGGGCACAAGTATGGTGGTCAGGTGTTATGCAATGCATTTGCAGCAGCATCAGTAGCAATCAGCAAAATAAATATATCTTACAATGGAATATAAAGGGGCCCACTGAGTGATGCAGATTTTGATAGGAGCCTGTATAACTGATTTTAAAACTTTGTGGTGTTTAGATGAGATTTGGAGGGCTTTTTATAAATCACACATGCATTACGCTTGCATACTAAACTTTCTTGTTAGATAAATGCAATCCAAAACTATCAATCTTTTTCTTTACGTAATTGTGGTGTTGGTTGAGTTTCGTTTAAGACTGCACCTGCAAAATGGATGTGTGGCTCCAAAGTACCCCCTGATATTGCAATTCCTGACCTGTTGCATTGCTTGAAAAGTTACTTGACTGTTTACCAAGAACTGTAGAAACAATGCAGAATTATAGAATAATACATGCATTAAATATGATTTCCCCTAGCTGTTCATTTACATAAAGCAGGCTTGGAATGTAAGCTGAGTATTAGTTCTGTAACAAGTTCAGAGCAAGATGAAGTTCTAGCATAGCTGAACTGCTGTGTGACGGGAAAATTACATTATAAATTGCTTGATTTCTGTTTCTGATGTCTTGCATTTCTTTTGCACAAACTTAGGTCTGCATGTACCTTTCTGACAGGATTTTTTTTTCCTTTCTCCTGATACACAGCTCATGCTGGATACGTGGAATGAATCCATATTTTCAAATATAAAAAATAGACTTCAAGACAGTGCAATGAAGCTGGTTCATGCGGAAAGACTGGGAGAAGCTTTCGACTCTCAGCTCGTTATTGGAGTTCGAGAATCGTATGGTATGTCTTGCACAGCCCAATCTGTTGCCTCCTCATTTTACTACATTAATTTTCTTCATATGAATTTTCTTCATATGAATTTGGGAGTTGTGGTAGAGTTAAAGGTATTATCTCAGCATTTTGTTCTGTTCTTTTTGTTGTTCATGTTAATACATGATACCAAACAAATTCTGTGTATATTCTTAACTTCTAAGTGATTTACCTGTGAATCAGTTCCTGCAAAATCCAGGTTTTCAAAGAGAAAACTTTTGGACCTTTTAGAGTTGCAGATACACCTTTGTCTGTACTCCTTTACGTGCTGTTTCTGATTCTTCAGACAGTTTGAAGAAGAAATGCTAAGCAGCTGCATTTAAGATTTTATTCATTGCAGAACAGATCTGTGTATCTGAAACCTCTATGATATTTCACCATTGTCTGCTGCTTTGCAGCCTCTTGAATTAAACTTGTGGGTAATACTCGCTTGGATGCCTTTATAGATGACCAATTCTAAATTTTTTTAAAGCATTTTCTATTTAGTGACTATTTCTCTGTAAAAGTTGAGAGGAAAGTGGAAATTTTTCCAAATAGTGCAAAGCACTGCAGTAAGCTCACTGTCTCCATTCTTGTAAAACAGGGGAAAAAAAGACATTGTGATTCTAATAAGAGTGTCTAAGAGAAGCTTTTTATTCAGTCAGATGGAGAATTTTCACTTCATTAGACATTATGCTGAGTGGTTTTTTTCCCTCCTTACAGTTTTCCATTTGTATGTGTATTTATGGTTACCATGTTTGAATGTCTGAAGTACTGGAGCTGAGTATGCTTCTTTTTCCAGTTCCCTGTAGTTAATCTGAATGTTTTTCAGAGCAAAAAACTGGACAAATTTGTTAACTTTTTGTGATCAGAGTGGATTTGTCAGGTATTTCAAGTTGTTCAGTGCAACCTTCTGATACAGGACTCACTCTCTCATTGAGATTTTCTTATTATTAGCCACGTAAGTTTCCAAGACTTGAGAGTAAGTTTGGACTTTCTCTTTGCAGTTAATCTTTGTTCTAATCCTGAAGATAAACTTCAGATATATCGGGATAACTTTGAAAAGGCATATTTGGATTCAACAGAGAGATTTTATAGAACACAAGCTCCTTCTTATTTACAACAAAACGGTGTACAGAATTATATGAAATATGTAAGTAAAAATTCTGTTGTAATTCTGATCTGAAAGTATTAGTGCTTAAAATGATTGCTGTTCTACTTTTGCACAGGCAGATGCTAAACTAAAAGAAGAAGAGAAAAGAGCACTACGATATTTAGAAACAAGACGTGAATGTAACTCTGTAGAAGCAGTGAGTATAACATGTAGAAACTATGTATTTCATATTTATGTAGTATTATTACATTGCAGATTTTGTTTTTCTGTTACAGTAGTATTTGGCAGCAGTAAATTGAAACTGTTTGTTTTATAGTTTTTAATCATACATTATGTTTTTAGCAAAAATATGTATTACTTTGCAATCTACAATTTCTACAGGAGTTTTAATAGTACATGTAGATCAAAAGTTCAAACTGAAGGGCAGGTTTTTATTCACATTGGTTCTTGTTCTTTTATTTTGAGTCAGGTATGGTGGGATTTTTTCCCTGTTTGAAAATAAGCTGGCCAATCTGATTGGCAAAGGGTTTCTCAGGGCTTATTTAGAATACCTGAAAGAGTTATTGTTCATTGTAAACAAAAGGAGCAATAGAAATTTCATTAAGACTGTAATAGATTTCCTCTTAGGCTGAAGTATGGCCATTTAATATAAAGGATGTTTTTCTTTTTTTCCTTCCCCTTCTTTCCTCTTGGGCAATATTTCACACAGTTCAGATTCGGGAGGAAGATTTAACTGCAATAAATAGTTCATAATTGTCTGCATTGAGATTAGTTCAGGAAACAGGTTACTTTAAATAAATACCTTTTAAATCTGATTTTTTTTCCCCAGTGGATCAAAGTGTGCTTTACATCTTTTTTTAAGCTGTGAATCATTCATTTTGCACAGCTATAAATTGTAACCTGTATGAAGGGGCTGACAAAAGAGAGATGGTTCTGACATGTACTAGCAGTTTCTGTTCTAGATCTAGTGCCTTGCTCAAGCCGTACAGCCTGGTCCAAATAGGGTATGCTGGAATGAAAACTATTCTTAGCACTTGGATGTATACTTGGAAATGAAGTAGGGTAGTTGGTGTTCCAAAAGTAGTGGCTCCCTTGAGAGAAAAGAGTCAACAGAAATACTAAGCTCATTAATGGTTTGAAGGAGAGTTTTACCAAATTTACTAACCTAAACATTTTGAAGGAAGGCTCCTGTATTGATTCTATTCAAACTGCACATCCTTTTTATGAATCAGTGAATGAATTAATTGTTTTATAGAGCTGGTTGTTGAGAACAGGCTCTATTTTGTGTCATGGCAAATTTGAGGCATGTCAGACTTGGGTGTTCAGATGGGTGCATGAGCTAATTCTGTGTTTAATGTATTTCAGCTGATGGAGTGCTGCGTCAATGCCCTGGTGACATCCTTTAAAGAGACTATTTTAGCCGAATGCCAAGGCATGATCAAACGAAATGAAACAGAAAGTAAGTGAAGCTTCAAGAACAGTGCAGGTTGAACCCAGCATTAACTTCATAAAAATAGATTCATGTGTAGATATATCACGTTACAGTTTTTAATAGTTGGCGATAGTGTTTCACAGAAAAATATTACTGCACATAAACAATTTTGTCCCACAAAAAACTGCCGTCATTGGTTTGTACTTTTTTCTATCATTTCTGAAATTTGTATATACATTAACTTAATTTGAATGAGTGAATAGCTCTCATCTTACTTGACAAAAAAAGAATATTTTGTGTTCTGTTTTCTTAATTTTTTCCTACACTTACTTTCATCATATTGACCAACTCTTGTAAATGCTACATTTGTCTTTACCTTCTATTTGAATACTTCAGATATAAACACTCGCCCTTTATTTCGAGCCTGCTCCCCATTTACACTTGGAAAAAAAGTGAAGCATGTCTTTACAAGGCTCTTTTTCTGAAAGACAGGGAGAAATTTTTCTTATTCTGATTATTTGTGCCAGACCAGTACGTCAAATGAACAAAATGTCTGCAAGCTGTTCACGTGGTTTTATAGCCAATATTTCAGTGTGAGTATGGAAAGTTAGCTCTGCATGCCTTTTTAAAGTTCTCAGAAGTTTATTTTTTAATTCTGCTGCCAGAAATTGAGAGGCTAGTGTGATTCAGAAATCTTGTGTTGGTTCTGTATGATAAAACAAACTAGATCTGTCATTAAAGTGTCATAATTCAGGTAGGGAAATTAAGAAAAAAAATAGCTGAAATCACAGGTTAATTTTCCTTTGAAGTTTTGGTATCCTACAGCCAGGGAATATTTCTAATGTTTTATGAAATTTTCATTTCTATGGAAATGTGAAAACTGTTTTATGACTTAGAATATTGTCAAAAACACAAAGCTAGCATTTCAGAAAGTATTTGACCTCAAAACTATGTTATAGTGATCTGTTCATCTAGCTGCATGATTTCTGGCAGTAGTCCAGAGCTAAATGTAGAAAGCCACAAAACTTCTTACGAGTGTATGTTACAGCCTTTGGGAGAGTACAGGAGGCTTATGTAAATGTAGAGCTTCAGAAGGTTCATCTATGGCATCCAAAGCATCTTTCTGAAGGAACCTGTTGAAATATTCCCACAGTCCTCTCCTGTGGCTGTGTCTGCCCTGTGTCAGTGCTTGGTTGCAAAGTACCTCCACTTAGCATGGCAGAACTCTGTGAAATGTTATAATGAAGGACACAGGTGCAGATGACTAAAATGTAATTAAAGACTGGAGCTATACATAGTAATATATACATCTGATAATGCCCTCTGCTGTACTTGCTTATGCATGTGACTTTCTGATATTATTTTCCCCAAAGAATTTAGTGATGTTTTCTTTATTAAACAACACTGACAAAAAAAGGATTCTTTTGATGGGATTTTTTGGCTGAGCAGGGCACTACTGCAAAATACTCTTGTTATATTAAGTACTTAATATTTACATGCTGTGCAAAGGAAGGAATAATGTTTTCCAACTAAAAGCTGTCAAATATGTCATAGCTTGCAAAGACTTGATGATTGATTTAGTGTATTTTTATTTGCTTATAATAATGGGGATGGGAGGCCTAAATTTTATTCTTGAAGTACCAAGAAATACTTGGCTTTTATGAATAAAAAATGTAAACAGACTAAGTGTGCCCCAACAACTAATCCCCAATAGAGATTTCTTTACTGTTCAGTGTCATAATATGTTCTGAGAGAAATTTCCAGTGAAATCCTCCTTTTGATTTTGTTACTTTGAATTTTGTCTTTGAAGAATTTGGAGGGTTTTGGGGTTCCTGCAGTTTTAGGGATGGAGTCTTCCTTTGCCACCAGTTCTCAGGAGAATTTTTTTCTTGAATTATTCATGCCATCACTAGTTTACAGGAACAGATGTAGAACCCTTTAATGTATAATTTTATTTCTCTTTTTTTCTGTCATCTCTTCCTCCCTCTTACGCTTTTTAAAATACAGCTTAAAAGATCCAGTAAAAGTTGGGTGAGCTTTTTTGGACTTCCTCTATGTAAAACATTCCTGCCATCACTTACAGTACATCTAAATTGCGCTGAGAATGCCTCTGAGTCAATTTTCTTTTTCTAGTTCCTGAAATCTTGTTGTTCAACCCATTGTGAGTTGTCTCTAATACCATTCTAGGTTCTTATTGAAGGTTGTTTGAAGTTTCCATTCTTTAATTTGCATTGTTATGTCCTAAAAGGATTTTTTTTCCTTTTATGGGCCTTGCTTTTCTATTTGCTCCTGCAGCACCTGCTGAGATGCAGAAGTTGGTATCATACTTCATCCTCAGTAGTGACAGGATCCTGATGTTTGTTGCTGACAGAAGTATTGCTGAGGAGGCTTTTCCCATTTTGCAGTAGATATAACATTGGGAAACTAAGAGAATCTATAAATTTTTTTTCTATCAAAAGAAGGATCACAGTTCCATGATTGATTTGTTCTACTTCATTAAGCAGAGTCCTTTGCTGTGTTGAGTTCAGATCTCTGGTCTCTCTGCAACAATCTGGTGACCTTAATCCCGATGTTCTTTGTGGAGAGCTTTGTTAAGATGATTATTGATGTTTCAGTACAGTTTTTTTAGCAGTCTTGAAATATCTTCACAAAAAGTAGATGAATAAATCACATCACTTCGTGACATTTTTGAACTGGTAACTTTCAGAAAAACTTAATAAACTCTTTGGGAAAAAGAGTTCACTGTTTGCCTTAGTTTTGGTTACTTCAGAATTTTGCATGCTTTTGATAAAAAAAAATCATTATAGGTGATATTGAAAGATATACAGAGACAGCTCTGTTTAGCTTTAATGTAAAATTTTAAAATGTCTTGGATACTTACGATTTCTGCCTAAACTCCTGTAAGCTTCCAGCTGAGAGAGAGCCATTTTTGCCAAGGATTTTATGGCAGGCAGAACCTGCATTTAATTCAAGTTGCCACTTCTTTTATGGGGTTTTATACGAGCTTGTGGTAGTGTATGCATAAGCAAGTATCACATTGCAGTAAACACTTTGCTTTGCCTTCAGACAAATTTTTGGGATAAGGGTAGATTAGATTTGAGGCAGTCAGAGGAGGCAGAGACAACTCAGGCTGCAGTGTGATCAGAAGGCTACACCGAAGACGAAAGACTTTTTTAGTTACAGCTTCACTTTTGTCTACTCCTGTATATAACATGCCAGCACACTATTGGTCAGCAGTTCACTTAACATACGTGGAAAGATTCTACTGGCTACAAGGTATTTTACATTCTACAGGTAGCTCTTTGGTCCTTAAGGGTGCATTCATTAATTACTTCAGACCTTAGGACATCCACACACACACTGTCACTCCCCACAATAAATCTCCTTGTAGAACAAGAATTAGAAGATTACTCGAAACATCTTTCTTTTTAAGGGATGAATTGTATTATCAGTGCTTTACGTATTTGGTGTTCCACTTGAGATATCCCTAGCAGAAATACAGTATATTTGGGGTTTTTTGGTCTTGGACTGCTGGCTTCATCAGTATTTGTATCTTTCAGAGTTGCATTTAATGTTTTCACTGATGGATAAGGTTCCTAATGGCATAGAGCCTATGCTGAAGGATTTGGAAGAACATATTGTTAGTGCTGGACTAGCAGACATGGTAGCAGCTGCTGAAACTATTACTACTGTAAGTGTATTGGTTTTTAATAAAACAGTGAAAAAACAACTTTGCTGAAGTTACTCCCTATTCATGGGACAAACTTGTGAATGGAAATAGTTCCTGGAGATTTTATGTTTAAACAAATTTTGATTTAAAACGAAGTTTTAAATGTCTTTAGGGTACCTTTATATTCCTAACATTTTCAGTTCTATTTTTATAATTTGAATTGAATTTGCAGTAAAGAAAAGGTTTTAAATTAAGTGCATAGCATGCTTTTATGATAGGATTGTGTTAGCTTCTAAATTAAAAAGTTCTAAACAATTTTTCCAGAATTCTAACTTTCTGATAATATTTGAAATTTGCTTTCAATCTATGAGTGGTTGCTGAGTGTGTAAAGTATAAGGATTTTTTTCCCCACTATTCTTTTTCAACTTTTTATCATCAGGATTTAGGAGGCCTGAGTGTCTGCAGCAATTAGGATGTATCTTTTGTTGGTCCTTGAAAACTTCTTTTTATTTTAAAAGTTATTGTTGGATACTTGAAAGTTATGTATGTTCTTGGATATATGTGTATGTGTGTGTGTGTATATATGTATATATTTCTTTCAAATACTATCCTGAAAGTCTGTGTATGGGCTTACATTCTGTAGAGTTCTTCAGTACAGAGAATAATGATAAAATGCACATTCATAGTTTGGAGGCTTTTGAGGATGCAACATTTTTACAGATTGGGGAATTACATGTAAGTTCACACTGAATTCTGTGGAGCCCTGGGGTTTTATTTGATTTTTTGCCTCTTTAGGATTCTGAGAAGTATGTAGAGCAATTGCTCACGCTATTTAATCGGTTTAGTAAGTTGGTTAAAGAAGCTTTTCAAGATGATCCAAGATTTCTTACTGCAAGAGATAAGGTATGCACTTCTTTTGACCTTTTGTGTTCAGTATAAGAATTGTTGTAATTCATATTATGATGTCTCCGAAATCCTTGGACCCATTCACTGTTAAATTTAGGTGCTGCTCTTAATCTAGTAAATATGCAGACTAAAATATTGACAAAACTTACTACCAACTGATTAGCATTCAATTTCTGTTGTAGTCCTGCATAAATTGGCATATGTTCAGCTTTGTGATGTTGTAGAGCACATTAGAAGATGGTATTTGTGTTGAGAACCTTAATGTCTGATTCAGCAGTAATTTCTGTTTAGAATTTACTACATATTTGTCTCATGACTTCAGACGTGCAACCTGCTCATGTAATCCCTTCCTAAGTTGTTTTTTAAAGAAAAGTAGTATGTTAATGGAAAAGAGGAAAATGTAAAGCTAAAGGGAAAACTGAGTCACAGAATTTGAATTCTCAAGTAGAATATAAAATCTGCAACCTTTGGGCTAATTAAAAAAATCAAATTAATTTCATGTTACAGTAGTCTATGCAATTCATATCAGAAAGGAATTGAGTGAAGCACCAACAATCTGTAATTATTTTTCAGGCATACAAAGCAGTTGTGAATGATGCTACAATATTTAAACTTGAATTGCCATTGAAGCAAAAGGGGTAAGCCATATAAACTTTATGTGAATCACAGTTTTTAAAACATCCCTTAAAAAAGTAACACTGTGTGGAAGGGCTTAGTGTTATTTGCATTATGGAATTTCAGTTTGTTCATTGACCTCAGGTAAGGCTCTCTTCACATGGAAGTGGATCAGTGAATAGCAGTTCTGTTTAAACTCAAATTTATTTGTAATAATTGGGGATACATTCTTTTATAGTAATGAGTTGGTTTGTTAGCTGAAGTTAATACCTTCCTGGATTATTAGTTCTGAAAACCTGAGCTGTAGAACTCTGCTGCAACTTCAGCCAATGTCCTGAGGAAAAATGTGTCGGTCATCTTTATGGGAACAACTATGGCTGATAAGGTGTAACCATCCACAAGGTGTTTTCCACCTCCTCTTGTGCCAGCTGTGAGTGTGACCTGTCTGGCTGTTACATTTTTGTTTCAGTGCAGGATTAACGAGGTTAGTTTAAACACCTTGCAGTAGATTAGGCAGACCTGCATGACTCAAGAAGGAGCATGCTTACAGTGGCTGCTCTGCTAACTCAGCCAAGAGAAGGCAGCACTCAGTTAATAGATTTTTAACATTTCCTGTGTGATGTGCCACTTGATTAGGAATTCGTATATTTTAGGTTGTTGGGATTGCTTATATGTAGTTAGTAGTCTGATCTACCATGGAAACAAAGCTTAGGTAGCTGGAATGCCAGCTTCCCTTTCCCATTACTACTTTTCTTTGTTGTCAGGATCTTGAAGACTCCTGTTCAGAAATACCTTGGAATGCATGGATTAAATAAGGGTTCTGTCTTGTAATAATGAAAAGACTAGTGATCTGCTTGTACTTCAAATGGCCTTTAGGGGGGCAGAAGACACTAGCCTGCAAGCTTCTTCATGAATTAAAAAAAGACAAGTTGCCTGAAAGTGTTAGCTCTGTCTATACTAATTGATGAGAGGGTGAGAGAATGGATTCCTGAGCTCGTTCTGGGCCCTGGAGAGTAGCAGTCAAGTTGGTGCTGTCTGACTCTAAGGAAAGGGATTGGTTCTTGGCACTTGGTTTTATTCTCCAGTATGGACACAGGTTCAGAATATGACCTTGTGCTTGCATTAATTTTGAAGAACCACAGTCCATCTACTGTAGCATCTTCTGCTTTAACTTTTGTCTGCTTTTAATCTCCAAGTTGTTAGTTCCACCCTTTATATCTCTCATTAAATAATTTTATCCTGTAACTGTGTGGTAGATGTGTTGAGTTTTGCAGTCTTTGAAGTGTGGTGCAGGAGGCTGTTCTTGAGACTTCATTACAGCACACTGACAAGATAAGTGAAACACTTCACTGCAGCATTTGTTATTTCTTCACTGGAATACTTCTTGCCACATAGTATTTATTTGTTTCAAACTGTAGTTTCACATTTATCCTTCATTGTTAGAGTTCTAAAATATAAGCACTTAAAATGATCAAGCTGTAGAAGTTCTCTGCAAATGTTTGGTAGTATTCTTTCAAGAAGAAAAGGGTGTTAACCCTCATTTTTCATTAGTTTAGTGAGTATATGACTTAACCAAGGGGATCAGGAAGGAGTGGTCTGTCTTGTGTGTGACTTCTCCAGAATGGCAGGATTCTGTATGGTTTGAAGATGTGTTGTTCTTCTTTTTTCTAGTGTTGGATTGAAAACACAGCCTGAATCCAAATGCCCTGAGCTTCTTGCTAATTACTGTGACATGTTGCTTAGAAAAACACCACTAAGCAAAAAACTAACCTCTGAAGAAATTGAAGCAAAGCTTAAGGAAGTGGTATGTTTTTGCCTTCTACTTCTCAATTATTCTGAAAAATGAATTTGTTTGTCTTATTTCCTTATTTGGGTCAAAGCCTTGATCTTCAAAAACAGTTACACAAGGTGTAATGGTAGGGAAAAGAGTTTATTATGTTAATGTATTGCGTATGAGTGTGTATGTGTGTTTAAATCTTGTACATCATTCAGTGTCTGACATCTCTTGTGTCAGTGCACAAAACTGGTATGCTGAATGTCTATATAAAACTGTAATATATTACAATAACTAATGTTTGTTTAGAAACAATACAGGAGACTTTTATATACCAGTATAAATGTATTTTTTGATGTAAGAGGATTTCTTCATGTTTGACAAATGAAGAAACTGGAGGTGTGATATTAGGAAAGATTCATAGCTGATGCCTGTGGTAGTATTAACACAGTTACTCTTAAGGCAATGTCAAGTAGCCTTTTTCTACTTCATAGTCTACAGTACCATTAGATCAGCATTAGAAGACTTGTCTGATTGACAATGCAAATAAATACATTAAACTCTAATTTTTTACAGCTTCTGGTACTTAAATATGTACAGAATAAAGATGTTTTCATGCGGTATCACAAAGCTCACTTAACAAGACGTCTGATATTGGATATATCAGCTGATAGTGAAATTGAGGAGAATATGGTGGAATGGCTCAGAGTAAGTAGTGTGACATCTTTCTTTGGTTGTGCCTCATGCTTGGGGTTAATTAATATTCCCACTCTTGAACTTTAAATACCCTTCTTACACAGAGGAGGTTTATCTTAAATTACAGGTCCACTAGGTCATCTTATACTTTTCCTTTTAGCACAAAACTTTCTGAAAGTAAAACAGTTTAGCTCTTTTCTAAGGGCTAATAGTGGTAGTGATAGATTTAAAAATATTTCACATATGTTTTTCTGAAGGCTTCATAGATTCCATGTGCAAATGAACAAAATGCAGGGTACTTGTTTAGGTATGTAAATAATTTGAGTTGCATTGTAATTTGAAATTATATGGACATTAGAATATTATTTACATGCCTTAAATATTCCTTTAAAAATCTCAGAATTCATTGATTCCTTAATGCATGCATATGTTCTTCAGCACTTGGATTTCTTAAAAGAATCATCATATGCCTTTAAGGAGTAACTATCATCCCTGCAAAAAACCACAATTGTATTGCAGATTAACTTCTACTGTAAAGTGATGATCCCTGTGTACTTTTATGCTTTTAATTTTTTCAAGCTTAATATTTTAAAAATAAAGCTTTTTGTTCTTAGTTGTCTATGTCATAGTTTAGTGTTCTATTTGTTTATATAGGAAGTGGGAATGCCAGCAGACTATGTAAACAAGCTGGCCAGAATGTTCCAGGATATCAAAGTGTCTGAAGACTTGAACCAGGCCTTCAAAGAAATGCACAAAAATAATAAACTTGCTTTGCCAGGTATTGTTATCAAATTATTTGATGTTTTTCATTACTCTTAGTGAAAAATAGTTAAGTTAAATCTGGAGTTAAAAATTACACCAACTGCAGATTGAATATAGTCTTTGTGGCATTGTTACCCCTAGACTGGAGGTATCTGTAGACCCTGCTTTCTCCTGCAGTTGGTACAGCTGGAGCTGTATTGTTCTGTGAGTTGTGGAGTTTCATGTGAGCAATCTTGTACATACAGACTCCCTACTCTTGTGGATAAATTGCAAGCAGGGGCTTGAATCAGCAACAACCAAGTGAGTGCACCATGCTGTGCTCCCCTTTATGTGCCAGCAGGAGAGCTGGATCATACTATGAAGAGCTTAAATCACAATTCTGAGATTAAGTTTCACTGAAGAGAGAGGCTGAGGAACATCTAGTATTGGACCTGCCACTGCTGATAACCTTTGAGTAGTGCTTACAGGCATCAGCTATAAAGCTGCAACAGGGCTTAAGGAGCTCTGCAGAAGCAAACAAAAAAACCAGATTTTAATCACTGTTGTTGGCAGAAAGCCAGTGGTGCATAGAGTACCTTAATGTGTGAGTAGGTAGACACCCTGCAACTTTCTGAAAAGTCCTCCACAATTGTATGCAGAGTAGGAAAAAACCCAACCATTTTGTTTTATTTATGAGTCATACCTGGACATTCATATAATCCAATATCATCTTACAGCTGACTCTGTGAATATTAAAATTTTAAATGCTGGTGCCTGGTCTCGAAGTTCTGAAAAAGTGTTTGTCTCACTGCCCACGGAACTAGAAGATCTCATCCCAGAAGTTGAAGAATTCTATAAGAAGAATCACAGTGGTAGAAAACTCCATTGGCACCACCTCATGTCCAATGGAATTGTAAGTACATAGTTTTCAGTGTATCAGTCTCAATGCCTGTACTCTGTGTGTCTATAATAGTAACAAAGCTTGTGATCCAGGAAGGCTTATAAGTAAAATTTTCATCCTCTTCACAGATAACATTTAAGAATGAGGTTGGCCAGTATGACTTGGAGGTAACAACATTTCAGCTAGCTGTGCTGTTTGCGTGGAACCAAAGACCCAGAGAGAAGATCAGCTTTGAAAATCTTAAACTGGCAACTGAACTCCCTGATGCAGAACTTAGGAGGACTTTATGGGTATATCCCTTTCTCTTGAAACAGATTACTTCTTGATTTTTCTACTCTGAAATACTGGATTAGTATTTTGAAAGCACTGTCACGTAACACTTTGAAACTGAGACATGAACGCCTTTCTAATTAATCAGTTGTAATGTAATGCTGTCTCCTTGCACTCCTGCTGAGCACACACAACCTTTACATTAACATGTTCTCTCTGCCCAGTATTACCTAACAATCTTTTGGGAACAGCAAGATTTTTTTGACCATATGCTGCCTAAAGCAAAGAGTTGTGACTAGTTTGTGGAGTGGGACTGGTCTAATTCTAGGAAATTAGTGGCACCTGATAAATACATGTTGCTTAAAAATAACTTCAGTGTTTGCTTTATCAGACGTCTAATTATTTAGCTCACTAATAAAGAGAGAAATCACATAAATCAGACTTAACACTGCTTCTGTAGCTGTGAGTTTGTGTATTTTGCTACTTCATGTAGTATTTCTTATGCTAACACATTTCAGGAGGCAATTTGGTAAACTGTGTGCCCTCTCTGGTTTTACTGGTATCTTCATGTTGCCCTCTGACAGCTCCAAACAAGGCTACGTGGTTCCCTCACTACAGTCTGTACAACAGTGAATTATGTTCTTGGAAAATAATCGTTTCTATTTAGAAAGTCTGGTGTTTTATTTTCATTCTTTCCCCCCCTCCCCTTTTCTCTGTAGTCTCTTGTAGCATTTCCAAAGCTGAAACGTCAGGTTTTATTATATGAACCTCAAGTCAATTCACCCAAAGACTTTACAGAAGGAACCCTCTTCTCGGTGAACCAGGAGTTCAGTTTAATGTAAGATGATGTTTGAAAAGTAAAATAACAATGTACTATTTTATAATTGAAGGAATTCACTTTAATGTAACCTTTGTTCTTGAAATTTTTCAAAATTAAGGTAGACACATGCTTTGCTGACCTATTCACTTAGTTTTGGCAATAGTCATGCTTCAAGTAGGTGGTTGGACTAGATGACCCGCAGCAACCCTTTAAGACAAACGTGTAATTTCTGTGAAATTAAATTTCTTAAACATCTAGGGATGAGGTGCAAAACCTGGAGGCTTTGCTATGTTCCTGTTACCAACATGCCCATGAACTTTCATGAAAGAACAGCCTGTAATCAGAGCACTAATGCTGAATGATTATTATACACACAGAATTTCAAAAGCAGAGTGATAAGTTGGAAGTGAAACTGCTTAATAATATGTTATGCTGTCAAAAGCTGGATTTTCTGGTGTGCTCTTCTTCATTTCTGTGAGAATTGCTGTGTTCTACTGGTGCTTTGAAATCCTTCAGGAGAGCAAGATAATGTAAAGAGAGAATATCTAAATTGTGTATTCTACATTCAGCATGTTTTATTTGGGTTTCTGCCTGCCTCTATTATCAATGATTATGATGGGAACTGGCTCCTGGCTGGTAACCTCAGATTTTGTGCCTCATACTCAATAGCAGCTGACATCTGGATGTGTGGAGAAAGAGAGAGGTGACGAAACTGCCTCCCCAGGGCTTAGTTTCTTGCCCAGGGCCATAATGTTTATTCCTGTCCTCAGGATCCTGAGGTTTGAGAAATGATGAGAGGACATGACAGAAGAGACAGGCTGTACAGAAAACTTGTGGGTAAACACTGAAGAATGCCACCAGCTTTCTTTGTTAAAATAGCTGGGTTTTGTCCTTCTTTTCTGCTAGACTTTTTGATGGAATAATAGCCAGTCCAATTCACTGAACTTTGTAGTAAAAAATCCCTCCAAACAACCCTACTTATATATATATATAAAATATATATATATAATTAAATTGAAATTATATTCTTAAAATAGTACTAGTAACTTCTCAACTTCAGACATTAGCAATTTCAGCTGATGGATTTATTTGTAATGCTCACTAGCACTATTTAGGTTTTGTTGTGCAGAGATGTTGGCATTGAGTTTTGATTTGTCAGCCAGCTGTCTCACTGCTGCAATGGTAATAGCCTGTAAATACCTGATATGTAAAGGTACTCCTTGCAGCTGTAATTTAAGTTTAACAGGAATTCCGTAATTGAAAGTGGTTTGGTTTTTTGCTTACTTTCATGCAATACAACTTTTTCAGAAAAAACGCTAAAGTTCAGAAAAGGGGCAAGATAAATTTGATTGGTCGATTGCAACTTACTACAGAGAGAATGCGGGAAGAAGAAAATGAAGGAATAGTCCAGCTAAGAATATTACGAACCCAGGCAAGTAAACCATCAGAGGAATATAAAATTACCCTGTTTCTTTTGTTGTGTTGTCATTACTGCAATTAGTTGTATTATCATTACGTGCTGTCTGTAGTTGGATGTTGATGTATGAAATGAGTGCTTTTGAATCCCATTGTAAATTGCTTTTGCTGTTTGATTTAGATCCTTTGTGAAAACCTGATTTTGCACTTGTAGTTATCAGCCTCCTGTTCTGAAATATCAGGTCATCATCTTTATAAAGAGGACAAAGCAGATATTAAGCAAGTGCTGAAGCCATAACAGTGTTGTGGTGGGGGACAGCAGCAGATTGGCAGAGTTGGCTTACATTGACCACCAGCATGAACACACAGTATTGTTGATCTGGAGATCTATTTGGTCTGTATGCAGAGGGAAATCTCGGAGATGGGATCACACTGCAGTAATGGCAGTATAACTCTTCAAGAAGCCTTTTCCTTAGAGGGAAGGTTTAAAAATGCATCTTACAACTGTACAAACTGCAACTTCC
The DNA here is from genome assembly GCF_047495875.1 of Pithys albifrons albifrons. NCBI lineage: Eukaryota > Metazoa > Chordata > Aves > Passeriformes > Thamnophilidae > Pithys > Pithys albifrons. The sequence continues at coordinate 71,181,824 of NC_092458.1, read as the reverse complement.
TGCTTTGTCGTTGAATGTCCTTCATTCAGCTACTCATGTCAAATCTTTTGAGCTGGCAGTTCTAAAAAAACTGAGTTTTTTCTGGTATCAGAGATCATTACCTACAATGGCATCTCAAAAATCTCTTTCTACCTTCAAGTTTCAGGTTTATTCTATCAGGCAGAGAGGATTCCAGGCCAAGCACATTGTGAATTGTACTGCCTGACATAACATATGACTTGACTGTACTTGAAGCAGAAGGATTAATACCTGGTTGTATTTATGACATGAGAACTCCTTAGGAGTTCTAATTTGACATTAAGTTTGCATTTCATGAGGTGTTCACAAGGTATATCGCAAGTCACCTAGGAAATGGGGTCTTAGAGTGAATAAATATTTGATTTTAGTGAGTAATTCACACTCTAGGTAAAGGATTTAACTGCTCCTTTGAGTGGAATTGTCTTATCTCTCTGGCATCTTGTCAGTGCTTCATTCTTTTCCTTTATCAACTTACATGTAAAAGCAGTTTGATATCTACTTAGGCTAAGAAATGCAGCATCTATCTGATTGTTAAGGAAAAGTATAGATTTCCTTGCTGTCTTGCCTTACTAGGATCCCCGTACTAATGCTGTGTTCATTTTGTCACTTTGCTCAGGCATTTAAATTTTTTTCTTTTTCTTCTTGTGCCCCACCAGGAGGCTATCATCCAAATAATGAAAATGAGGAAGAAAATTACTAATGCCCAGCTTCAGACTGAACTGGTAGAAATACTGAAAAACATGTTCTTGCCACAAAAGAAAATGATAAAAGAGCAAATTGAATGGCTTATAGAGCACAAATATATCAGAAGAGATGAGTCAGATATCAACACCTTCATATATATGGCATAATTTGAGGACTCTGCAGGATGCTGAGAACATAAACGGAAGGGTGCTTGGACAGACAGCTGCAACAGTTTGTGCTGCAGAAGGACTTGTTTTGACTTTCGTTACGTATTAAAATCCCTGCCTTACCTTTACAGAGGACTATATTTTGCCAATCTCATTCAGCTAGCATGATGGCATTCCCTTCATGTTGCACACTTTTAACAGCATGCTGTTTTGTGGGAAATTTGCATTCATGAAGAGCCCATTGTGAACTTTTTAAAGTAGTTTTGATTTACACCCACCAGGAAGAATACAGGTTTGGGTTTTTAGATGACCAGTACTTGCACAAGGAAAAAATATTCAAATACTCATGCACTGAGGAACTGCTATTAGTTTTGTTTTGGGTTTGTTTTTTTTTTTTTGTTTTGTTTGGTTTTGGTTTTCTGGGGTTTTTTTAAATGCAATTAGGACTAGAAGTAGCACTTTCACTTTTGTGTTTTGGATCAACAGAGTAATGTACTGTCCACCTTTGATCCTTTTTATGTAATAACATTTGAGAGACACAAACATGCATCACAACTGATATGTATTTGTTACAGTTAAAACCTGTTGACTAGAGCAGTGCTTCAATCTAGTAACTGGATTTTAATAATTGACACATTAAGTGACACAAAAGTAATTCCAAGTCATGGGTGATATTTTTAGCTAAGCAAGAGATAATTATTTTAAGTTGGTCCTGTAAACAAGTGGATATATGTTATTTGTTACCTAATTTGGATGGATGATTTGCTACAATCCTTTTTGAGAAAGTAAAGGTTTCTTGAATGATACTTCACTTTAAAAGCAGTTTTCATAGGAGGGTCTGCTATACTGAACAGAAATACTATTTCCTTGTACATTTAATATTTGTATTGCAAATACTTAGGTATGACTACATATATCTGGATGCATTAAAGAGTAATTGATGCACAGCTCCCCCAGAAAGAGAGTAACACTTGAAGACCCCTGTACTGTTTCCTCAATGATAACTTTTATATACATGCAAGGTTAATCCAATTGGACTAGTCCACATCTTTATATGAAAAACAAACCCTCTGCTTTTTATTTTGTAACTGGTAGGGTAGGAAATATAATTCTAATGAAAATGGTAAAAAGCTAAGGAAAAATACCTTGTCTAGTGTATGTGGAGAGAGTGCCAAATACAGATCAGGAATTTAAACTTTTTAATGTTACCTCTTCTATTCTCAATCATCTGAAATAGTCGTTTGGCACTGCCTGCCTCTCTGCTATTCTGAAATGTCCCAGCATGTACTGGACTGATACCATGAGTCACAGGAGCAGAGTGCCTGTCTTAGGACAAAAGGTAAGTTGTGCTTCACTCAGTTCTGTATGAAGATTTCTTCTATAAATCACAAGTGTGCAAATTTGGGTTTTAATTAACCAGTTGAACTACAACATCTAAAGGCCTCATCTTCTTTGATGATGAAAGGGCAAAAAGGATACAATTAACTTTAGTCAAAAAGAAAGCTTTCCAGTAAGTGAGAGGAGTTCTGCTTTCACATGGTTGCAGTAAAGTATGCAGTAAGAGTGGTTTAAAAGCAAACTCTCCAAGAATGGCTGTTTGCACCCTTAAACAGGCTGCGTGCTCTATTACTAGTGTAAATGCCAGTGTGACTGCCTGAGAACAGTGTGTACTTGGACATCTGTTTGAGTAAGAAATTTTTGGTAGTGAGGGTTTCATGACCAAGAGACAGACAGAAATCAAGGCCTGGCCAATTACAATTGATTGAAATTTTACAGCTTGTATTACGTGCTTTTATTGATACTCAAAAGTAGATGCTGTTTAAAAATATTGCATCTTTTATGTTGCCCCTGTGGTGTTGCAATTCAGAATCAAAAGCAAGGGGTGCTCTGTGTAGTTAACCAATGAAATTATTTGAACATTAGAAAACAAAATTCTAATAAAAACCTTTTTGCTGCAAGACTTTCAGTCTTTGTAACTTAGAAGTAATAAATAAATGCTTACTTGGGATAATTGGGGAAAACATGACAGTCTGAGCACACTCTTCAACATGAACAATTCCAGCCCTTTAACCAGAGAAGAACAGGTGTGAAATTGTCACACAGAAAGAGCTGCAAAGGGGACAATGCTGATTTTGAAGCCATTGGTTTAGATTTGAGAGAGGAGACTGCATCTCAGATGCAGCTGTTTAGAAGTCTGGAGTGTATGCAGAAAGCAACAGGTTGCTAAAAGCTAAGGAGCTACATGTTCCCTCAACTAATAAATATAATACAACCTAATTGTTACCTATATATTTCTCAAAACCTGGGATGCAGAAATAAAATGGTAATGTGCCTATGACATGGTCATTTTTCTTTAAATATGTTCTGGAAATGGATGTCAGGTTTTTTATTAAATCTGAGACTCACACCAGCAAATCTGTTAAAGATGCAGAATCACATTTAGCATCCTTCATCAGGTCACTTTCACCAATATGCACTTAAAACTAGTATCACTTGGGGCACAGGGAGGTACCTGGGGTAAAATGTTCTTTTGGGGAGGGTAGAATTCAAAACTATTCTTCACTTGCAATATCTGGCAACAATGCACTTTTAAGGCTGCAATTTTTAGCTATGAATATATATGTCCAAAGACCTAGCTTAAGGAGGTGCTGCATCTGAAAAACATGTTGCCACACACACTGCCACGGTGAATAGCTAAGGAATGAAATCTGGTATAGAAGAGGGGGGGGAAGGAAAAATCACTCTTAATGGGTTTAATTAAGAAATACTGTTAAGTCTTTCTCTGTCCCAACAACTTGATGAGAATCTCAGTTTCAATTCTGAAGTCTTCCATTTCTCCTCTTTCCACAGTTGGTGTCCCTAGCTTCTCTTTTCACTCGTTTATCTTTCATTTGTTATGACTGTAATGCAATTACGTTTCCAAATGACAATGTGACTTTCTCATTTTCACCTTTTTAAACTTAATATATAAATGTTCTGGATGTTCACATCTTGCATTTATTTGCATTGGGATGCCATTGTCCTGTAAAGTGCAAATTTAAAAAAACAATTGGCAAAAAGATTTGATAGTTTTACAGAAAGATTTGCTACCTTAAACTCAAACTGTTTTCTATTTTCATCTAAATGACTGGGATGCTATCTTTGTAATTCTCTGAGGTCATATTTGTGAAATAAACAATACACAAAAGCTTTCCTGTCATACACACTATATGTAGTCTGGAGTGTTGAGCGAACTTGAGTTCCTGAGTTGTAATAACTATCTACGTATGGTATTTACAATTTTGAATGTGTGCCACTACCAAGATAATAATGCTGTACAATTTTGAATGGTGGTAGTTTCTGTATGGCAGTCCAGCTGAACTATTTTGATGTACTGCTTAATTTTTGAATTTTATTTTTTAAGTTGTATAATTTATTTTCTTGCAAAATAAAAATGTAATATAAAAGACTACTAATCTAGCAAGGTATTTTGGTGTCTCACCCTGCCAAATTTTAAAGCTGAATTGAGGAGCTGCTCCTGAAAAATGCCACTGTATGAAATTTACCTGATTCCAAGTCCCAAAGTCTGTTACAGAGTACTTTAAAAAAAAAAAAAGTAAAGACTGTCAATTATTGTCTTATGACACCTCAAGTATTTAAGGTTATATGTAGTTATTTAGTCTTCTAAATTCTATTTTAAGATGAGCTGCAATCTTTCAATTTCAATATATCAAAGCCTGTCTTACCAAAAGTGTCTGGGGATGCCTAATTTTATTGCTTTTTAAAGATGAGTTATGTCTCTGTGCAACCTACTGGGATGTGCTTGGATTGCTGAATGTTTTGGCTGATTTCTCTCTGAAATTATTTACACTGTGTGTCACTGAAAATTACTGGTGGTGTCACCAGACAGTTGGGACCTTCAGGTACCTGATCCTGCAGTAACTGGTGTAGGAAGGGTCGCTGGCCTGAAGGAGTGCTTTTACTGTAATGGTTTTTCTTCAATTGTCCTTGTCTTTTAACGTGAATCTCTTTTTACATTTCAACCCCATTCTTTAAGTGCACCAGCTAACATCAGTGTTTTGTGCTTTCTGGTACATGCCACAGTTAGAACTATTTGGATGGAATAAATAGCTCTTTCTGAGTGACTGTTCAGTAGTGTGCATGGCAATTTGCCAGCTCCCAAGTTCTGACAGGCAGAATTTTGATAGCAGGTTGCCATTACTTCCAAACATTTTTCCCTCTGTTTAGGGCAATGTGTAGTCTTTTACAGTGGTTTTCCAGGAGGAGCTGTTCTCTAGAAGCCAGTTATCACAGGCGTTCCTTAGCACTGTGAATTGATCATAGATTAGGTAGAATCATTGACCTAAATGCAAAAGGCTCTCTGATTGGTTCTTCTGATAAAGTGAGATCATGGCTTTATTTCTTGCTTTGCTTCACCTGTCAACATAGACTCATAGAATCATTTAGGTTGGAAAAGACCTTTAAGATCCTTAAGTGTAACTGTTAACCCAGCACTGCCAAGCCTGCCACTAAACCATGTCCCCCAGTGCCATGTCTTCACATCATTCAAATATGCCCACTTTCCAGGGCACCCTGTTCCAGTGCTTGACAACCCTTTCAATGAAGAAATTTTTCCTAATAGCCAATCTAAACCTTCCCTGGCACAACTTGAGGGTATTTATTAGTTAGTTCGGTGAAGGGACGGATCCCCGCCTGATGACAGCCGCCTTTCAGGTAGTTGTAAAGAGCAAAAAGTTCCCTCTTGAACCTTCTTCAGACTAAACAACCCCAGCTCCCTCAGCTATTCCTCATAAGACTTGTGCTCTTGATCCTCCGTAGACATCTCTAGGTAGACTCGGTGCCTGCATTTCACCTTCACCTATTTTAGTGACGGAGATCACTGTGTAAATCCAGTTGGATACTGTGCTTCCATTCCTGCATGCGACCTGAGACACCTGTAAGAAAGAGGGAGGGGTTGGACACAGTAATGGCAGCTGCTGTTCCCTCTGCTGATCTGGGGCGTGGTCCAAGCAAATACCATCTGCTGAGCTAAGGAAGAGCAGCACAGTGTGGCTGTGACAACAACGAGAATTAGCAACTTTGAAATTAGTATTTTACAGTTGTTCTTGGTGAGAAAAGATGCTAAAAGAGTTAAAAAAGGGAATGCAGTATTGGTTTCCTTCTGGTTTTAAGACCATGGTCTAATATTCTACTAGTATATACAGCTCAGGATTTGCCAGCTATTGCAGTCATTGATTACTGCTACTGAAGACATTGAGGAAATTAGCACATCTCCTGCATTTCTTGGAGCAGGCAGTTGGAACTGAGGTAAATATATAGGATTTATTGCTCCAAACAGGTTTGCTAGTTGACAATAAGCCCCATTGTCCTGGATGGACTTCAGCCATGGCGTCTGAAGCAATGAAGGTGTGAAGTGGAACTGCTGGCCCAGATGTGTCACCTAACACTACAGGCAGCTTTGGTGCCAGGGGCTGGCAGGTTGCCAACAGCTTCTGACCAGGTTCCACATAAAATGCTATGAAGGAAACCAAATTATTGTGGAACTAGGGAGGGCAGGGCTTCATCTGGGAGAGAAGAATTCAAGTGTTGGTGCAATGGAGCTTTACAAAAGCAGAAAGGCAGAGGGTAAGAACTGTTTTCACACAATCCTGTAACAAAAGCACTAGGGCTACTTGGTAAAATCAGCAGAAGACTGATTTAAAATGCTGGAAGAGGACATGTTTCCAGGGGCTGTAGATCACAGCTATCCACAGGTTCTAAAAGGGTTAGATGAATTCATGGGTTAAAGATAATAAAGCCAAGCATAAATGCTGAACAGTGAAGGTGGATGCTGGGACAGTCCAGAGAAAGCACCCTGGCTCTCCTGTCTGGCCTCAAGCAGTGGCTGTAGGGGGTGCTCCTCTCCCATAGTCCTTATGGAACTCTTGAATTCTTCTAAGTACGAATTTTCCTGAAAAATCTTAAAGCCCTCTCAAAGGAAAAGGGACTAAAGCGGGAAGGCAAAAATAAAGAAAAAGGAACTGACTGACTAGAGGCAGCAACAGATATGAGAGGAGGAAGATGTTTGAAGATCATTGGACCAAAGATGTAAAATGTAGGGTAGCAACCAGCAGAGCACCCTAGTCAGTGCTCATCATCTCCTGAAGGTGTGTGAGCCATCACCTTATGCAACAAGACACAGATTGCTCAGGCAAAGAGGGTTTCTTCTCTACTCCCCCTCCAGCTTCCTCCTGCCTAGAGTGTGAATAGCCATTTGGCCAGGGCTAGGAGGGTGGCTGGTGTGAAGTCAGACAGAGTGTACATAAGCAGATGGGAGGGAAAAAGCAGCCCAAACTACTTGGAGAGGGGCTGAACTCCAGTGGATCCCAGGGTACTCATGTACACATAAGGGAATGTTGGCTGTGACAGATTTTTTGTTTGACCTGTTAGTGGCATGTTACTCTGACAGTCATATTTGAGCAGTGTCCTAAGCAGAAGAATGGGAAGGAGTTAATGACCCACATACCAGTTAACCTGAGAAGGCACAGGTTATTTACGGCACCTCTGCTATAGCAAAGGTGTGGCTTGGCCTCATGGTCTATCCTGTGCTGCACTTACTCCTTGGCCACAGAAGATACTTGGAACATGTAAGAACTTCCTCCTGGCATTGGCAATTATACCACATGTCTGTTATCTTTATCTCAAAACAAAGCAGCCCGTTCTTGTGTGAACATGCTTTTGTTTCAACAGTAGGAATAGTGACCAGAATTGTTTTCTACTGGTAAGAGCTCTAAAGTCAAAAACATTGGGGAGCCTCTTCACAGACAGGATTTGCACCATGGGCTGTTCCCCAGCTGGATGTGTGCCTGATGCTGCACTGCTCTGGGCTGCCAGTGTCTGAAGGGAGGTAAGATTACCATCTTCTTTTTCCTTCTCTGTTAGGTCCAATAAAGGGCCTATTAATTGATATGTCCAGGAGTCCAAGTACATTTCTGGCTGAGATGAGACAGGTGCTAATCCTGATGCATTAGCAGGATATATCCCTGAAAAAGAGCCTTATACTGCAGAAGTAAGGGCAAAGTTAAATAAGAAATTTCTCTTTTTTTCTTTTCCTTTTTTTTGTTTTTTTTTTTTTTTGTTTGTTTGTTTGTTTTTTGGTTTTTTGTTCTAGTTTAGTATTACTAATTTCTGAAAAATATCCTCATCCAACCAAGCTGGATTTTTTTTCCTATATGGTACATATATGTTTTTGGGGTAAAACCTTCAGTTCTTCCTCAGTCACTCTTTGTCAGTTCTTATGTTGTCCATGGTTTGTACTTGAAAACTTTAAATCAAAGGTCTAGACTAGATTTGCCAAACTCTTAGAACATCAGCTACCAGCAGTCAAGAAAGCAAAAGAGTACAAATGCTTCCTTCATCAGTGCCAGTCCCAATTAGCCTCTTGCTGTCTGTCTGGAGAGTAGATAGATAGATAGATAGATAGATAGATAGATAGATAGATAGATAGATAGATAGATAGATAGATAGAAAGAAAGAACTATTTTACTTTTTGGAGCAGAGAGAGAGAAACTGAAATCCTTTCTCACAGGGAAATGAATGAGACGTAGAACAGAAAATTAACTGAAGCAGTTTTGACAAATGTTAGTTTTCAATGTGAAAAGAAAATAACAAAAAGAGATTAGTCAAGGCAGCAAATGGATGTTAACATGTTGAAATACTCTGGCTTTTTTGATGCTATATCCAAAACATGGTTCTTGGCATTTGTTCCACTTTGTGGTACAAGGGGAAGGAAAGGTGCAAGTAAATGCTGCTTTACCTGACTTGAAGACTTAACTCCAAGCATCATTGAGTTGTTGGATTACTGTACCAGTATGCTAACTACTTCATGAATTAAAAAAGTGGTTGAGGAGAAGGTAAGCAAGACTGATCAGAAACAAATAGAGAACTGCTTATTCTGGACAGTGTGCAACGGCACAATTCAGAAAACATCACCTTGTCTTTTGAAACTGTTCTTTTGAGCTATAAAGCGCAAGACCAGGAAAGAACCAGGCTTTTCCTTGGCCTGGCTCTATGCCTGTTGGAGAGACAGAGTGAAGAGAGGCACTGTCAGGCAGGCAGACATCTGCAGAGGTTTAGAGCTGGCCTTTGTCTAGAAATCCAGATTCAGAGAGACCTTGAGGGGAAAAGCCAAGTGCAGGAAAGACTGCGGAACCGGGTTGGCCATCCTGAGGCCGAGCTGGGGTTGAGCTGGTACCAGTCTCTCTGTAAAGAGCTGCTGACACCGCTCCCAGCCAGGTGTGGATTCTGAGGGAACTCTGCTGGCTGTTTATGCCATGGCTGGGCAGGAAGGGAATGCAGTCGGTGGCTTTTCTGCAAACACCACGCAGCTACAGTCCAAGGGTAGGCCGGAGAGAGTGTCCCGGATCCAGGAACACCCCACAGCCCCACAGACGCTGGATCTGAGCGGATTGTTTCCCACTCGGGGCCTGAGTGCCCGCGGCCGCACGGCCCCCATCGCGCAGGGGGCGGCGGAGGAAGACCACCCCCCCCCCTCCAAGCCATCCCGGGGGCTGGGACTGGTCCCGCAGGGATCCTCCAGGCCCTCTCCGTGCCGCTCGCTGCCGGTGGCTGCCCCTTCCCTGCACGAATCACAGGCCCTGCCCCCGCAGCCCCATCCCTCGCCTCGCCCCGCCCCGCCCGGAGCACTGGCGGCGAGGGGGTCGCGCCTGGCACTGCGCAATCACAGAATGTATGTATGTATGTATGTATGTATGGCCAGACTTCACGAATGCAGATTTGGGCAGGGCTCTCCCCACCTGGGTGTGCCCTTCCAGCCTGCACAGTGGATTTTTTAGGTCAGGCACAGCGTGTGCAGAACTGGCCCCACCGTTTCAGTCCTGAGGTCCAACTGCCACGGCCGAGCGAGCTTGGACAGTGACAGGGAAGTCCTCGGGACTGTCACAGCACCCGGTACTAACCGGGGCTGACCCTGCTGAGCGTCCGAGATGTGACGGGATGGGATGGCAGGGAGGCATTGAACTGCCAGGGGACGGTCCCCACTGAGACTGGAACTCAGGACCTTGAGATTCAGAGTTTGGAGTGCTCTCCTTTACACCACGGGACCGCCCCTAACCATGAAATGGATTAGATGGGGAAAAGACCTCTGAGATCACCGAGTCCAACCACTGACCGAACAACACCATGTCAATCAGACCATGGCTCTGAGTGCCACGTCCAGGCTTTCCCTGAACACCTCCAGCGCCGGTGCCTCCACCGTCTCCCTGGGCAGCCCATTCCAATGCTTAACTGCGGTTTCTGAGAAATTCCCCCGATGCCCAGTCCCAGGGACTCCCAGGAAGGCCACACCCTCCCCGCAACCCCGACATTGCCACGCGCCTTCCCGCTCAGCCAATGGCAGGGCCGGGCCTGGCACCGCCCCAGCTGCGGGACCAATGGAAGCGCGGCGGAGGCGGGGCGGGGGCGGGGCGTCGCCGGCTATAGGCGGTGGCAGGGGCGGCGGTGAAGGTGACGGGGGCGCCGGCGGGAACATGGCGGCGGTGGTGCTGGGCGGGCGGCGTGCGGCCGCGGCGCTGCTGCGGGTGAGGTGGCACCGCGCCCGGCCCTTCCCCTCTCCCTGCTTGCCTGCGCGGCCCCGGCCCCGCCGGCGGGCCCGGAAAGGCTCGGCCAAGGTCACACCGCCTCTGCGGCGGGGCGGGCTGCGCCTCCTGCCGTCACAGCCCTGCGGCGCGGCGGGAGGGAGCCCCCGGCCTGGGAGGGAGGGAGCGAGCGAGCGAGCGAGCGGGTCCTGGGCCGGGTGGTGGGCCAGGGCCGAAGGCAGAAGGGTGAAGGTGAAGCGGCGGGGGTGTGAAGGGCGGCTGTCCCCGCCCCGCAGCCCTGGCCGGCCCGCGCTGAGCCCGGAGGGACCTTTATCCGCGATCCTGAGCGGGGTTTTTCCACTGTAGGGCCAGCCGGGACAGGGGCAGGAATCGGGGAGGATTCATCTATTTAAGCAGTGTAAAGACGCAGAGCTGCATCTGTAGGTGTTGTTGCTAATCTGGGAAGCAGGATGCCGGGTGCTCCTGCCCCAAACCCCTCCGTGCCTGGCACTGCTGGCGGCGCTGCAGGTGCTGGGATTGGCACTGGGGGAGGGAGCAGCACTGGGAAGGGCAGGCAAAGCATCCGCCGTGCATCTATTGCCGTGTGCCCAGGTGCGATTTACCAGCTATAAAGTGAGGGTTTGCTTTTTTTTTGCTTATTTTTTTAACCTATCTTCGGCACAGAGCATGAACACTTCTGGCAGGTGCCAGTTGCACTTGGTAGACAATTGTCTTGTTTGCCCAGTTTACTGCAAAAGTAAATTTCAAGTGTTATGTAGTGACAGTGTGTTGTTTTGCTAGGCTCGGGTTTTGAATCATAGTTGGGTTGGAAGAGACCTCCAAGACCATCAAGTCCAACCCTTAATCCAACCCCACTTTGATTACTAGATCATGGCACTCAGTGCGACATCCAGTCTCTCCTTAAAAACCTCCAGGGTCGGAGAATCCACCACCTCCCTGGGCAGGCCATTCCAATGCCTGACCAGTCTCTCTGTAAAGAACTTCTGATATCCAACCTTTTGGTTTGGTTTTGGTGGTTTGACACTAACCCTTGAAAGCACTGCTGTTCAAGCCCTTAAGGGATGGAATTCTTTTTCAGGTGCAAATTTAATTTAAAACTTTATGCTGGCTTTTACAACCTGAGCTGGGGAAAACAAAGAACGAAGAAAAAACCCCAAACAAAACAAAAGTCAAACAACTAATTTAAAAAAGGTTAAAAAAAGTTGAAGGCTGTCAAACAAAGACAAAAAACAGTAACAGATTAAATTTTCGTACTGCAGACACAATACCAAAAGGGCATTCTTTAATTTACAATGGTGTTCTTATGGTGTCCTTAAGCAGTTGGTTTTATTTAGGATTTATTTGGCTGTAGTTCAGTAATGACCAGAAATTTCCAGTGTGCTGAAATGTTATCTAAGGAAATAGCAAAGAAATAGCCTGAAACCACTAGTGGAAATAACATTCTGTTAATGTATAAAACAGTATCTACATATGTAAATTTGTGTCTTCACACTATTTAATTAGATAAACATAGTAGCTGGTGAATTAGCCTGCTTGGTTTTGTTTTATTATCATATTCTGGTGTGACATTCTGAATTCATTATCCTCATTTTTGTCAATGAAACACCAATTAAATGAAGCTGTAGACAGAAACTGCCACTATTGAAAAAGCACTAAAGTCAATGATAGGCATGAATTAAAGAAAGCTCAGGCAAGCAGACAGAAGGACTAGTAAACTCTTTTGAGTTTACTCACTCTGGTTTAGACATTTGCAACAGGTGTACATATCAGACTTGGACAAAAGGAATTGGTTTTTGAAGGAGTATTTGTTTATTTTTTAGAAAACATTTTATTACAGATGTTACGGTGAGACTGTACTAAACCACACTTCTTGTAAAAGGCATGTTATGGGTTTTTTCATATTTTTTTCAGTATCTCTTAGATATTATTTTTTGAAATAATGACTTCTCTGTAAATGGTACATTACTGAAACATCGCGGCATTGGCTTTCTTGATATGAAATTCTAAGGACTTTCTTATTTCCAGGCGTTGAAGTACACAAGCCGTGGCTATGCATCCCAGCGTACTTTAAATGTAAGTAAAAAGCACTGTCTGACAGTAGTAAATTGCTGGTTTAAATTTGTTTCTTAATCACTGAAGTTTTTTAAAAAGATATCACAAAGAAAATCTGCATTGAAGGCAATGTCACTTGTGCCCAAGTCACACTTTACTGCAAAATCTGGAATAAAAATTAGATTTTCATTTTGATTTATATTTGCTAATTATTTGATAAAGGGGGACAAAATTAGAAGTGGGCCAGCTAACTTAAGCACAATCTCCCTACCTACCCATAATTGGAAAAGACAGCTGATGTCAAGTAAATCCCTTTGAAGTTATTTGTATGTTATTCTATAACTTGCTGTTACAATCTAAAAGATGAGGACAAACATGATACTATTACTGAAGTCAATTATGATGAAGGGGTTACAGTAACAGACAGCCCATCATTGTTTTAAACAAGTGTAATTGGTCTTTGTTGTTGTTTGGTTTTTTTAGTGTTTTCTTTCTCTGCTTGTGTGTCTAAATAAAAATAAAATAGCTCATGGTGAGACCCTGCAAAGCTTTGTGCTTAACTTCTACTGAAACCAGCACAGTTGGAGGCAGTCATTGCTGCTTCTCAGCTGTCTGGAGCAGCCACAGGTCTGAAATGTGCCTCCTTTTGGTGCCAGATTCTCATGCAACTCACACAGAGTTATCAAGTAGACATGTGGGGGCTAACACTAAAGCTCATGGGCAAAATAATTGTAATTGTGTTTTGAGGAAGGAGTAGTATGGAGTTGAATGTCATACCATGTCTTCAACTACTGCTTACGCCTTATGCTGGGACCTGGGCTTCTGAATACATCCAGGGATGGAGACTCCACATTTACTCTGGGTAACCTGTGCCAGTGTTCAGTCACACTCAGAGTGAAGAAGTGCTTTCTTATGTTCAGTGGGAACCTCCTTTGTTGTCAGTTTGTGCCCATTGCCCCTGCTCCTGTCACTGAGCACCACTGAAAGCAGCTTGGCTCTGTCCTTTCTGCACCTTCCTTCCGATGTTAATCTACATGAATGAGGTGCCCCTGAGCCTTCTCTTTGCCAGGCTGAGCAGTCCCAGCATTCCATCTTTCCTTCTATGTCAGATGCTCCAGTTCCTTCATCATCTTTGTGGCCCTTTGTTGGACACTCTCTAGCATGTCCATGTCTCCCTTGTCCTGAGAGACCAGCACTGGACACAGCGCTCCAGGTGTGGCCTCTCCAGGGCTGAGTAGAGGGGAAGGATCCCCTCCTGTGACCTGCTGACAGTGCTCTGCCTAATGCAGTCCAGGATAACATCAGGTTTTCTTGCTGAAAGGGCCCATTTTTGGCTCATACTCAACCTGGTGTCTCCAAGCATCTCCAGGTCCTTTTCTTCCAAACTGCTTCCCAGCTGGCTGGTCCCCAGCATATGTTGGTGCCTGGGTTTGCCTCCCCAGCTGCAAGACTTTGCATTTCTCTTTGATGAACATCATGAGGTTCCTGACAGCCCGTTTCTCCAGCCCATCAAGGTCCCTCAGGATGGCAGCATGACCCTCTGGTGTATCATCCACTCCTCCCAATCTGGGTGTCAGCAGTAAACCTGCTGAGGGCACACTGCACCATCATCCTGTTCACTGCTGAAGATGTTAAATGGGACAGGACCCAGTATTGATCCCTGGGGTAGGTCACTGGTTCCTGAACTCCAGCCAGACTCTGTACCACTATGGTCACCCCCAGCCTGGCCATTCAGCCATTTTCTATCCACCTCTTCTGCATATCCAGCCCATACTTCGTTAACTTCTGCATGAGGATCTTATGGCGGACAGTAGTGAAAGCCTCACTGCAGCCTTGGTAGACAATGTCTGCTGCTCTCCCCTCATCCACCAAACCAGTCATTTCACTGTAGAAGGTTAGCAGTTTGTCTGAGGATGGCTTCCCTTCGGTGAATCCATGCTGCTGACTCCCAATGATTTTCTTGTTGTTCATGTTCCTGTAAATGGCTTCCAGGATTGTTTCATCAGCTTCCTGGGGATCAAGGTTAGGCTGACTGACCTGTAGTTCCCTGGGTTCTCCTTCTTACCCTTCTTGAGGATAGGAGCAATGCTTGGCTTTTCTCTAGTCCTTGGGCATGTCTCACAATTGCTGTGACCATTCCAAAATTATTGACAGTGGCCTTAAAAAGACAACTGCCAACTGCCACAGCACTCAAGGGGGCATCTGAGTAAGTCCTGTGGATTTATGTATGTCCAGTTTTCTTAAATATTCCCTGCCTTGTTCCTCTTCCACCAAGGGTACATCTTCCTTGCTCCACCCTTCCCTTAAGTCTCTGGGGCCTTGGATTCCTGAAGGCTGATCTTAATATTGAAGACTGAGGTGAAGGTGGTGTTCAGTACCTCAGCCTTTTCCATGTCCTTTGTCACCATGTCCCCTGCCCTATTCAGCAGCAGGCCCATGTTTTCCTTTTGCTTCTTGAGTGCTTATGGAAGCCCTTCTTGTTGCCTTTGACATCCCTTGCCAGATTCAATTCTACTTGGGTTTTGGCTTTCATAACCTTATCTCTGCATGCTCAGACACTGTTTGCCAGATTCTCTGTCTTATTTCCACTTCTCATATGATATCCATCTTGGCATTTTTACCTGATGTACTGCTTGTTGGAATGGCCTGCTGTGGAGCTTGGAGGGGGTAATCCTCTAACCCTAACTAGCTATCTTTGATCCCCCCTTTCCTCCAGGACCTTTTTGATTCTAGCAAACATCATCCATCCCAAGGCTGAGCTCAATGCACTCCAGCTGTTCAGTCACATAAAGGCCAAGCCCCCACTTCCACCTTGTCTTCTTGATCTGTCCTTCCTAAGGAGCCCTTATCCCTGCATGGCAGCACTTCAGCCATGTGAGCCATCCCACCACGGCTCTGTGATCCCAAGATTGTAGTCCTGCAGCTGCACACTGATCTCCTTATGTTTATCCCCCATGCTGAATGTGTTAGTAAAGGTTATTTTAGTGCTCTGAAACACCTGCAGAATAAATGAGAAGCTGTGACATCAATGAAAGAATAAAAAATACTGGTATATGTGCACAATTCTGAAAGACTGACTTTTACTCCATGACTCTTCCACTTAGGAAGTGGTAATAGCAAGTGCTGTAAGGACACCGATTGGATCTTTCCAAGGATCTCTTTCATCATTGCCAGCCACTAAACTTGGTTCCATTGCAATTAAAGGAGCAATTGACAGAGCAGGTATGTGTATATGTTTTTTACTGTGGCAAAGAAAACCTCAAGTGGATGTGAACAGTATCTGTCTTTTCACTTGCTTGGTAAACAGAATGCCCTGGGCATTCTGAAGTCTATCCACAAATGCTGTTTAAATAAAGTTGACTGTTGGGATTTGTTTCAATGTGAATTATAATGGTGCTGCCTCCAGGAGCAGAGTATTACAACTGTCATCACTAACTTACTCTCAGCCATCCCCTACATTGGACAAACACTCATAGGATGGGCCTAATAACCCTACCCTAACCTGATTTTTTGCCCTCTACTTTCTTCTCCCTTTCATCATCACAGGCCTCACATTCATCCACTTAACTTCCCTGCACAAAACCGATTCAAACAACCCTTCAGGCATCTTGTCAAACTGCGACAAAATCCCGTTCCACCCTTACCTCTCCTCAAAAGACATCCTAGACTTCAGGGCCATGTCACTCCCCCTTATATCCCTTGCTATGTTCTCACCCAACCTTTTAGGCAACTCAGATTACATAGGGATATCTGTGCTAATCCAAATCTGATTGAATTTGCTAATTGTTTTTCTGGAGTGGGGTTTTATGAGGCATGTAAGATGATGCAAAGGCTGAAATCAGTAGCTTTTCTTTTCCCTGCTCATTTTTTCATGTGGGCAGGTATGCTTGAAAGACAGTGTTGTCACAAAATCATGGAATATTGTGAGTTGAAAGGGACCCACAAGGATCATCAAGTCCAACTCCTAAGTGAATTGCCCATATAGGGATTGAACCCACAACCTTGACATTATTAGCACCAGGCTCTAACCAACTGAGACCTATTGATGGATTGAAACTAAGAAAAATGTTTTTAGGGGAGAGGAGGGTTAATTTTCTACAAATTTGGCTTCTTAAAGCAGCAGATTGCAAGAACTTGCACACCAGGGCTGTTGCAAAAGATGCAGTAGGAAAGCAGGGCTCTTCTTGCTGGTGGCAGCTTGCTGTGGCCTTGGCTCACCCTGGGTAAACAAACAAAACTTCTTTTAGACACAGTTGTAGCACAGAGGAAGTTTTCTGCATTTAACCGTCCATGAAAATCGAGCTTCTCAGGTGACTCGTAAGACTTAGAAATGTTTGCTTTAGTTAGTTTTTAGTTTAGTTTTTACCCTGCTTTTTCTGGAGGGTAACAAGGGAATTCTATTCTGTGGGCGTCACCAGCTCACCATGTTCCACGAATATAAGGCTGGAAATCTGGGAGGCACCCAGAAGGGGCCTGTGTGCTGTTAGTACATGGATCGAACTTGGCAAGATTGATTGGTCTGTGACAGAAAACTTGGGTTGGAACCTTTGTAAAAGGGAGTTACATTGTCTGTGGAGAGGATTCTGAATCAAACCAATTTTGTTTTGTAGGTATCCCTGCAGAAGAAGTGAAAGAGGCGTATATGGGCAATGTCTTGCAGGCTGGACAGGGACAAGCTCCAGCAAGACAAGCAGTTTTGGGTGCAGGTATTCATTCTTTTGATACTGGGATTAAAGGTCTCCTGTCTCTATAGAAGAGATGAAGTCTATTGAGCTATGAGTTAAAACAGTTGTGCCCAGCCTTTTGTCTAGACAGTCTGTGTGTGCTTTTTTCCTCATGGTAGGTGTACTCATGTAAGTGGAATGTTGCTGCCTACAGTGTTTGCAAAACCTGGAGAAGACAATTTTGGGGACCACACAGTACTTTATGTTAATGATGGGTACTGCTCTTTGAATCTTTTACAAAACGGACTTTTTTCTTCAGTATATTGTTACTCTTAATTCTAACTGGATAAGGGGTCACTGAGTTTCATTGAAATGCAGATAAGAATATGTCACTACACTCATCTTTCTATAGAGTCTGGAGCTGTAACTTGTAGGGTTCACTTTGATGGTAACTGCAGAATGAATAATATTAGAATGCAGGAATTATTTTCTTCTCCCCTTTGCTGTGGGGATGGAATGCCATACTTTAGCATGTCTGTAGGAAAGTGTGTGGGTCAGGGAAGAACTGTATGCTTTCTTTGCTCTGTTTCTGTATGTTTATGAGGGAGAAGGAACTGCTTTTTTAGTGAGACAAAGTCATGAATACAGCTCTTTTCTTTCATAGAATTATCGAGTGGTTTGCGTTAGAAGGGACCTCAAAGATGATCTAGTTCCAACCCCCCTGCTGTGGGACACCTTCCACTAGACCAGGTTGCTCCAATTCCCCATACAGCCTGGCCCTGGGCACTTGCAGGGATGTGTGCAAGGAGCATCCACAACTTCTCACCACCCTCACCATAAAGAATTTCCCTTGGCTATTTTCCCCATCTGATGCTGGTATGGAGGTGATGTGCTGGTACCAGAGCCATAGAGAGCAAGCCTGGATTCATAGAAGCAGGGATGCCGAGGTCTTGAGTCAAACTGAACACAGGAGAGCCCAAAGCTGTTGTGGTGGGCACTTAGGAACAATAATCACTCAGTAATAACAGTGTGAATGACACTAACACTGACCTCTGGCTCTTGTGGTCCTACTCAGTATTGTGTGTGTTCACAGTCCCTGTACTTCTGGGGCCTGTTGCTTCCAGTTGCTAAATTCTGAAGCTTGTTTATGCTTTTTCAGCCTTGGATGCTGCTTAGAGACAGGGTTGGGGTTTTGGGAGGAGGAATAGCTCTGGAGTCACTTCCTTGGCCTTCTGTTTTTCTGATTCTTTGCTTGTTTGCTCCCTCATCTGTTGTTGGAAGGGGACGAACAACAAGAGTCTCCAAGAAGGATGGTAACTACAGGTGAGGGGTAGCTCAATTGCCCTGGCAGGCTTAGTAGTGCAAGCTGGACATCCTGGGCTTAGATAAACATTGGTCCCATATGAAATGTTGCTGAATACCAATGAAATATTGGTCTACCCTTTAAATAATACAGTTGTACAAACAACTTCTTTGACTCAGGTCTACCAATCTCCACTCCTACTACAACTGTCAATAAAGTCTGTGCTTCAGGAATGAAATCGATCATGATGGCAGCACAAAGCCTCATGTGTGGGAGTCAGGTATGTGAATTTTAGTGCTGTTCTTTAGAAAAAAACACACCATTAATGTTGTAGATCCTGTCCTACCAATGATTGTGCTCTTTGATTTGAGATTGTGTTCTGTCTTGGGATAATTAAAACTAAGTAGAGAGGTTTTGCTTGGTTTATGCAACCTTCATTTTATAGTCATTTAAGTGTGTTTTGGTTTAAAACAGAAAAAAGTAAATGTTATAGTTGGAAAATTGTCAGATATGTTTTTAAAGCCAAGCAAACAACTGGATTCTTTTGGGGAGTATTTACATCTCTCTACTGCTCTACCCTCACCCCTCCTACCACTCTAGACCCCAGAATGTAATTAAGGGAATTTTCAAGCTTTCAGTTTTGAAAAACTGAAGAAAATTTTATAGACTTGTTTTTTGGTGACTTGACTTTCAGATACTTTTATGACACTTAAATGAATTAAATATATATATTCAAGTAGTGTTGTTTCCAAGTACACTAAAGATGTCTCAGGGGTTTTTTTTTATCGTTTTAGAAGAAGTTAAATCTATTGTTGCTGAGTAAGGTTTTTCATTGAAGAGCTTGATGGAGGGGAGTTGCTCATCTCTGTTGACTGTGTTCTAAGATCTTCTATACAATGGGGAAAAATATACTGTCAGTTGATCAGAGGATGGGAGAACACATAATCTTCAGTAAGCCATTAAATGCTGTGCAGCAAAGAACGTGGGAAAAGTGTGAATGTGAAGAAAGACATTTCAATTTTGTTTTTAATTCCATACTCAAAGAACTTTGGCAGCATCTTTCCTTCTCTGAGGTGAAAATATTGTCTGTTCAATATATATTTTTGGCTTACAAAGTAAGTGGCTCATAAGCGAGAAATACTTTCTTGTGTGTGCATGTGTTTAGAACAAAAGCAAACTATTTAAGGTTTGGTGTCTCTTCTGTGGAAATAACAGGGTAGCTGGAGTTAGGCAACTGCTGAATTGCTTTGGCCTTGCCCTGCAGAGAACAGCACTTTGTCCAGCGCCTACTGAAGTCGCTGGAAGTCTTGTCACCAGACTTTGAACCATGTCCAGCATGTCTTTGTAAACAGCTGCGTTTGGATTTAGAAATTTATATCCAATGACTTCATGAGAGTGGTTGTGCCTTTGGTTGGTTTGACAGATGCAGACCATGGGCTCTGAATAGAACTGGAGTTTTCTGCTGAGTTAATCATACATGCTGTGCTGCCAGTTTTAGCAAAAGCAGAGACTCAGCCAGTTACTCGTCTCCTAGAGCTATAAATTATGTGGGGGTTGGTATTTGTTTATTTTTCTGGCTGTGGACTGACTGCGAGGCATCGGTGGGGTGACAGTCAGTGATGGTTCCCAGTGGCTTGAGTCAGTGCACACCATCATATAAACAGCTGTTGGCGCTCTCTCTCCAGGTCTTTCACTTTATGGAATTGTAATGCCAGAGGCTTTTGTTCCTCTGAGCTGTTGCTGTTTCCACATCTGAACTGCCTTTCTGATTTACCTGCCACTTCAGTTTTGTCTCCAGCCTTCTTTCTTTGCTTTATTACATCATGTCACTCTTCCTGGATCTAGTTTATTATCTGTTCTGAGGCAGACCATTATTTCTCTGACTCTTCATTTAAAGAAACCAAAAAAGCTTTCATGCTTCTTACTGCTGTTCTGTGTAAAGTGTTTTTGAATTTATATTAACAGCACCATTGAACTCTCAAGGACTTACGCTGCTGTGTGTATATTTTCTTACATTTATCTGTATTTCAGATATGTCATTAAACACAACCGTGTCTGTTCCTGACATCCTGAAATCCTGGGGGTTTTGGGGGTGTAGCCTGATGAACAGTGGGTATACTTAGGGCCCTTGTAGCTTTGCTGTTGCAGGTTTTCTGTTTGCTTTGTTTCAGCTTGAAAAGTACACTAACTTAGCAGTGTACATAATGATTAAAATTAAGCAATCATTAATTACGAATGTGCTTTTTTCTGTGGTCTTTTCAGATGATAAAATCATATTAAAAGTCATTTGTCCTTACATAGTAAAATGAAACAGTATCATGTAAAATTGCAGGTACCTGTAAATCTGTGTCTTTATATACCAATACTCTAACTGTTGCTTGTTCCAAAGGGATATGGAGCTGGGAGTGAAGAAGAAAAATGAGAAACTGAAGGAGAAAAACCTATTAAAAGTAAAATTTATATTTTGATCTCAGCAGCTTGTGACTTAAAAATGCAAGAAATCAAGATGGGCCTTTCAGGTTTCTAAAGCTGCATAAAAGATGGAAGTCCAGTTGTTCCTGCTGTTTGCTTTTTAAATGTGCTAAGGTTTTTTATCGTCTTTCTCTGAGACTCCTCAGGAAAATAAAATACCTGTGCTTAAGCTTTTGCTAATATTTGTTCCTAGAAGAAGTCAAAGAGAACACAGTGCATCATTATTGATTTCAACTTGTTTCCTTTGGGCAGGATGTAATGATTGCTGGTGGAATGGAGAGCATGTCTAATGTTCCCTATACGATGAGCAGAGGATCAACACCTTATGGAGGGGTAAAGCTGGAAGATCTGATAGTAAAAGATGGACTGACAGATGCTTATAACCATATCCATATGGTAAGTATTCCTGGACAGTGCTAACATAACAGCCATAGACCTGATGTAGCTCTGAAGAGCTTGCTTATAAATTATTATGAAACTGCTTTGTCTAGCAAGCCTAGAAATGGGGAGGAAAAAGTCTTGCATTTCCAGGTTTCCCATATTAACTGTAATGAAGGGGCTAGACAGAGGATCAAAACAGAACAGCAAATTCTGTGTTAATATTTGCTGTCTCTAAAGTCTGAATAGCCTAAAGCAGGAGTAAAAGAAGAAATAATTTTGCTACTGATGGATTGCTGTTGCTCCATCTGTGGGAGGGAGCAGTCGAGTTACTTGATGTCTTTGAGGGTACCTGCTCTGCACAGTTCAGCAGGCTCATGTTTTTTCCCTCCCCCAATGTACATATCTCATATCTTCTGTGGGAAGGTTTGAGTCAGCTGATGTGCTTACTCATCAGCATGGTAACAAATTGGACAAGCAAGTGCAAACTTGGAATGGTTTTGGAAAACAACTGATACGAAGATTGTCAAGAACAAGCATCAGGGAAGAACAGTCTGAAAAGAGAATGACTGTTTTCAGCTTAAAATGTTTCTGACCTTTACCTGCGGTAACTCACAACTGTAGGGCATTATTGATTGTGATCAGTTTTTGTTCTTGCTGAGGTACAGAAAAAATGTCATGAAAAATAGTCTACTGTGACACGTAGATTTGATACAGACCTCACTGCTCTGTGTGTGTTTTACTCTTTTTGCAATATAGTGCACTCTGCTTAGGCTTTTGTTGAAATTCATTCCCACATTTCAGCTAAGATGGATTTTAATTGTGAGGATTTTTATAGGAATGTAAATCGTGGCTTTTCTGGTTCCCACAGGTGAGGAAAAACTCTAGGAGTTGGTTATAATACAGCAAGTTTTAATAGATTGGGCCAATATTTTGGAACCTTTTGTATTCATTATAGCAGCTGTAGGTTGTTTGGAAAGCCTTAACAGTCTGTCTGAGAACACAGAGGAGGGTTCATAGGATGGCTTCAGAAACTTCCCCTTGTCTGTGTTTTGGCAGTTGACTAAGCTGCTGGTGCTGTGAAGACTAAATTCTTTAATTGCATACAAGTGAGCTTGCTTGTTTTAGGAACTGGAGGAATACAGAACTAAAGGGGTTTGTGTTGAGTTTCCTAAAAAATGAGTGGTGGAACAAAGCCTGTTTAAGGGCAAATTTAATTTTGTCACCAAGTATTTAGACAGTGTCAATAGTGAATTGTGATTGTATAATTACAGTTATGATTGACTATATATAAAATGATTTTATTGTTTCATTTTACTTACATAGTTCAGTCACTAGACAGAAAGTATAGATAATTTTATAGTTTTTGGAGTATCAACTCCTAAAGGCCAAATAAAGCCCTGTATGTTGACCTGTTTTTGTAACCTTTGGAATAGGCAAGCTAAGAATGGAATGAAAACAGTAATAAGATGAAGTGAACATACAGTTCTGTGGCTGAACAATGATCTCCAGTCTCTGAAGGTATCAGCCCTAAGCACTTTAAAACTTGCTTTTACAGGCAGCTTTTTAACTTAAAAAAGCCTTGGAAGGGAAGTTCCTTCATGGCTTTGGTCATCTGGATCCAGAAAATACTTGCTAAATCTGAAGATGATGTTTCAAAACCAAAAGTTACTGTTTGATCATAACTGAAATGAACACCAAATATGAATCACATTCAGTTCTGGAAGTCTGTGGTTGAGGTTTTTTTCATTATATTTGTGCTTTGCATCCTCAGAAGTATCCAACCTAACATGCCTCGTTTTCTCCAAGGGCAACTGTGCTGAGAATACTGCGAAGAAATTCACCATTTCACGAGAGGAACAAGACACTTATGCCATAGGCTCTTACACCAAGAGCAAAACAGCCTGGGATTCAGGGGTGTTGAAAAATGAAATAGTTCCTGTCACTATTTCAAAAAAAGGTAGTATGGAAAGGTGTGAAGAGATGAATTGTGTTTCTTTTTGAAAGCTGTAACACTGTCTATATTCAGTGCAAAATGTTTAAACATGTAGATCTTGAGAATATTAATTTTAGATGAGCTAAGAATTTTCTGTTGCACAGACCTGGTGAGCAGCACTCAGTGACTGGTTTTTATATTTTAATTTTTCTTTAGTGTTACATACCATATCTTCTTCCTTTTGTGTGTAAGTGGAAGAGTAGCTATTGAATTTAGCTAGTATGTGGCTTAAGGACATCTGAGTTTTAATTACATTAAAGATAAGTTTTGTCCCTTTTGTTCAGCCACCAGAAAGTATAAATGGATTTGCTGTAAATAAATTTGATTAAGGAGTGATTTTTTTTCCTCAGTTTTCATAAGCACCTTTCTTGATTTGCATATTACAGGCATTCACACTTTTTTACCAAAATAAGTTGTTTAAATAAGCCAGGATGTAATCAAAGTACTGTGTTAGAATGTTTTAAGAATGGACTGTTCCAAAAATACTAAAACAAAACTGAATTTCAGGGAAGCCAGATATGGAAGTGAAAGAAGATGAAGAATACAAACGTGTTGATTTCAGTAAAGTTCCAAAGCTGAAGGCTGTTTTTCAAAAGGAAAATGGTAAATATTGTTAAATGAACTGCTTAATTTTCTGCAAAGTGCAGAGGTACTTTGTTACAGTGAAGAGTACTGTTCACAAGAGCTTGAGTGCAATAGTTCGTCCCTTGGTTTTTAAATGTCTGCTGAGATGAAAAAGCATGCTGCACATCAGCATGGACTGGCTGGGATTAAAAGATGGTCCAAGAACCTTAAAGGGATTAAATCTCTTTTTTGGACATTTACTGTAAAAAAGACTGAAACAGAATGGTTTCATTGTAGCTTTTGGCTTAGTCTCCTCCAGGTTTGAGCTCTTGTATCAGTGGGAGCTGGAGTGCCTTTACAGCACTGCCTGTTGCTTCTCTGAGTCTGTAGGCAGTAAAGCTTTCTGGTTAACTCGAAGATGCCCCTCATTCACAGCCTTTCCTGAGCTGGAATTCTGTGTTAATGCCAGCAATGCAGCTGCTGTTAGGCATGATCTGAACTAGCACCCGGATAAAGATACAAATACCTGTGATTGTGCTTGTTTAATCAACCTGATTTGGAAAAACAACTCAGTGCAACAGGTATCACCATATTGTTGAGACTTATGTTCAACAACCTAAGGGAAAAAGTCTTTAACAGGATATATGTGAGCTGTTTCACATCACACTTTCACATCTGTTTAAACAATATTTTACCTGTTCTAGGAACAGTTACAGCTGCTAATGCCAGCACTCTGAATGATGGAGCAGCTGCCTTGGTGCTGATGACAGCAGAGGCAGCCAAGAGACTGAAAGTCAAACCCTTGGCACGGATAGCAGGTATGGTTTTTCTTATCTTTGGGTATAGCCCTGGAAAATACACCCATAGTGCTCTCAGACTGTGAGTCCTCTTCGGCTGGTTATGTGACATTATGGCTGCATCTTCTCAGTACAGTCCTTGAAATTTCAGAGGTTACACCAGCAGGCTTTTAATCATAAACAGAATTTTCTATATGTAATAATACTAAAAATCTGAAAGTATTGCTGTCGCTCACTTAGGGCACTACATTTTAGATATTTCTATTTCAGGACCATTATATTCAGACTTTTTCTATCTTGGCAGGGTTTGCTGCTTGCATGAAAAAAATCAGGTGTGGTAAAAACAAAACACCTTTTGTGATTTATTTTTTTAACAGCTTTTGCAGATGCTGCTGTTGATCCTATTGACTTCCCAATTGCACCTGCATATGCTGTTCCCAAGGTATGAATAAAACTCAGTGTTTTTTGGAAAAAAAAACAAAAAACCCAACAAACTTCCCAGCGCTGACTGCATTGTTGGTTCATCCCTCAGTGGGTCTTTCTGTAATTAAGATTGAAATTATAATTATGTCATAGGTACAAGGAACAGATGTTTCTCAGAGGATCAGGGCTCGAATGCAGATCTCTAGAGTTAACAAATTTCACACACTTATTTTGAAAGAGAATATTATTTTATACTGCTTTTACCAACTTCAGGCTTGTTTGCACCTTTGCAGCTCATATGGATAAAAGGAAAAATAAATATGGTTATAAAAGGACAGACTGGTTGTAAAAGGAACTGAAGTGTATGGTGTGAGGCAATACTGTGTCAGTTTAAATGTACTTACTGTAGCAGCAGTCTTGGTGTATCCTTGGCACAGGCTGCTCTCCAGTCCTCCTTTTGTGCAAACTCAAGTTTGTGCTTCACTCCCTCAGTTTTGCATTTTTCCATCTGACAAACAGGTTCCGAAATGTGAATTTGAATCAGACTATGGGCAGCCTGAGTCACCAAATTCAAACTAGACCTGATTATTTCTCTACTTAGCTTCCTAGTTTTTTCAGAGTCATAATTATTTTTTCTAATTTCTAGATTCTAAGTGAGACAGGCCTGAAAAAAGAAGATATTGCAATGTGGGAAATCAATGAAGCTTTCAGTGTTGTGGTGCTGGCCAATATTAAAATGCTGGGCATTGATCCTCAAAAAGTAAATATTAATGGAGGTGCTGTCTCTCTTGGACATCCGATAGGGTAAGTAAAATAAGCACTGGGGTTTGTTCTGTACAGAGCCATTGTTTTTTAGGTAAACTGCTAACATGTTTACCTTTGTTCTCAAGTTTAATGAAGTAGGAAGGGTAAGTAAATTTGCTATCAAGTACATAGGTACTTCAGACAGGGGTTAAATTTGAAGGAATCTTGAAAACTAACCGTGAAAGAGAAAAAAGCTCTTAGTGCCTAACTCTAGAAAAGCTTGTTAGCATAGCTATATGGATTTATGAAGTACTAAACCATATCTCGATTAACATAACAGAATAAACTATAATAATTAATCAAGTAGTTAAACCAGCAAAATTTACAGGTAACCTTATGAAAGTAGCCAAGCTATTTTCCAGGGACTTTTATGGTCCAGGGAGTTTTATTTTTCTTACATAAGCAAAGTGAAATTCCAGGTCTTGTCAAAGGATTTTTGGCAGGGAACCCAGATGTCTCCAAGCACCTGATGCAGCAGATGGGGACGTCTGGGGATGTTGGTGGGTCTCCTGTTTGAAGTTCTGTCTTATGGTTGGAGGAGTTGGATCACCTCCTGTGTTCCCCAGCTGTTGTCACTTGTATATCCTGTTAAACCTGCCCAGGATTGATCACACTGCAAATCCAGCACAGATGTCAAGTAACTATGTTGTATATCAGGAGCAAGAGAAGCACTTCATGGTTCATAAAAAGTTCTAATCTAGGCATAATCCTGCAGGGATGTGCTGGCATCTCCTTTGCAGTATCACAGAATGGAATCACAGACTATTCTGAGTTGGAAGGGACCCACAAGGATCATCAAGTCCAAGTCAATGGCCCACACAGGGGATTGAACCCATGACCTTGACATTATTACAAACAAGTTTTAATCAACTGAGCTAATCTCAGGGTTAGTACTGCTTCTGATTAGGGAATATGACCTTTTTGGTCTTAAGAGTTAATTTTGACAGACTAATGACAGAATTTAAATGTCTTATTTTCCCATTAGGCAGATCAGAGTAGCACACTGAATTATATCAAGTTTTAAGCAAATAAGAAAGGTTTGAATTCAAGTCATTACAATCAACTTGGTTGTGGTAGATTTGTTAACCTTCTTTGAAAGAGCTTTGCTACATGTAGAGATACTTCATAATATACAGGCTGAGACAGAGGCAATTCCTTTCTCCAGAAGAAACTTCAGATAAACATGGAGTTTTTGTTTGTGCATGTGTAAGAATCTTTGTTCAAGTACTGTGACTAGAGAGGAATAATCTTTATCACATGTAACTGTAGATGAAAGGGTTGGCTTGGTCTTTTTGGTCTTGTTGGTACTATATTCTGCCAACTATCCTGTGTGGGTCACATGAAGAATTTCCTTTAAACTAAGCTATGTACTTTTACTTATCCTTAGAATGTCTGGAGCAAGAATTGTTGTGCACATGGCCCATGCGCTGAAACAAGGACAATATGGTCTTGCAGGAATCTGCAATGGAGGAGGAGGCGCTTCTGCAATACTGATAGAGAAGCTTTAGTTCAAGAAGCATCACAGACACAGCCTTAAATGCTGTCTGATCAAAACTGAGCAGTAGCTGTTGCATCTTATTTATCAATCAGTGGATGAATTCTGTAACTGCTATTCTAAAATTTCCTAAAGCATCATTGATTACTGATTCAGACAACTGTGTTTTTATTACTTTGTCAGTGCAAGTTTTTATACAGTACAAATAAAATGTCACATTATGTCTTGACACTTGACAATAAAGAATGTAATGGTGGCTCCTCTGTCACTGATGTTTCATTTCTCAAAGGCCCCTGAAAAGAAGTTCTCTTGGTAACTCACGGAGTGCTGCTACTGGAAACAGCTCCTTTTTTTAGTTTTGCTGCTTAATTTACCTACTATGAATTACCTACTATTTATGTTATTTTATTTTACCCACTATTACTTTTTTCATGAAAAAGAATTAATCAAAGGTGAGTTTTGTACTGTTGTGTACCTTGAACCCAGCTCAGGGTCAAATTTGTATTTTAAGTTTAACAGGAACTAATGTCCACCCATGAATTGTCCTAACATTTTTCTCCATAGATAGGTGGGACACGTGTTTTTTCTGGGAAGGAATGCAGTTGTAGAGGTAGCAAATGAACAGTGGGCTTTAAATGCTACAGTCTAAGAAAACTAACCTGTTCTCCCAAAAGTTATTTGCTGTATGACAGAAGCTTGGAACTGAAGACCTCTTCTTAAATGTGAACTGATAATTTACATCTAGATCCTATGAACTGAAAAGGAAACACTGTGGTGCAGTGGCTATCCCATGGAAGAGCTACATTAGGTCTCGGATAAACAGCAAATTATTTTAAAATATCACCTATCACCTGTCAATACTATTAAGCATTTTATGCTTATGACAATTGCCCTGAGAACTTTGGTGTTCAACACTCAACTCTTTGTCTTCAAAAATGACTGATCAACATGACTTTTTTATACAACATCTGCAAAGCTGCTTCATGGACCGAAAAACATGCAAGACACAGAATTTTTTACTCAAACAAAAATATTTATTCAAGCTGTAAATGCTATGCAGTATTTAGTTATTGGATGGGTTTAATATAAACATCTACTGCATAATATTGGTTCCTTAGGAATCCTTGTATTCTATCTGAAACATTGCCCTGTTGCTGTACAGAACGCTTAGAAGAAAACTTGCATTTTTTAAGACCTCAGCAATTTGAGAACAAATCAAAAAATACCAGTAGAGAAAATTCTGCAGTTTTGGAGCAACCCATGCTAGTTCCTAGTAAAATGCAGGCCGAGATTCCCCTGCACCCTCCTCTTGAAGAGAGTTTGTGTAATAGCTATGACAACCTCTACATTAAAACAAAAATCAGATGCAAATTTTTCCATGTCTGGCTAAAAACCTAAGAGACAGATAGTAACAAACTTCTCAGCAGTATAAATGATAGGTAAAAGAATTAATTGACTTTTGCAAAAGAACACACTGCTGTCTGCTATGGCTCCAGTTCATTCATACCTGGGAGTGACCCCACACAAAAATACATTGTTTGAAAATAGCTTTTGCATACAAAACATGCAAAATATGCAGCAAATACTGTAAACAGATGAGGCCTATCCAAATTAAAGTTTTTGCCTGAATGACTGGCTGGGAAAAGCTTCATTAGATGAGAAGTGCTTTTTGACATTTTATTTGCCTTGTGTTTAGCTACTGGTATTTTCATTAACTCATTCAAAGCCTTACAACATGGGTTTGACAGTTGTGAGAGAAGAGTGTGTTAGTACAAGCCAGTTAGATCTGAAGATTAAGTCCTACTAGGCTTCAACAAGACAATGGGAAGTGGCCAAGGTAGCTGCCCACGTCTTAGAATGGTGAATGATAAAGCACCACCTTCAAATTCACCACCTTTTCACAGACTGACTGAGCAGGTCAGATGGGTAAGTAGAGAAAGCAGCAGAACATAGATAATGTGGTGTAACAGGAAATGTACAACCTTTCTTACATTTCATTTACACAAATTTACAATTTTGCAAATTAAATGGCTCTATAGTTATGCAAGTGCTTTTTCAAAAATAAACATATACCAACTCAAAGATATTTACACAGCAACCTGCTTCAAAAACAGCACGACTTTGCTATAAAGTGAAACGTCAGTGCACTCAAAGTGCAACTTGGCCTTTAGAGTTAAATCTCCTCCTCTGCAAAATCTCAGCATCGCTCCATCGAGCTTCAGACGGTCCCTGTTCAACTTCCTTTTGTTCATTCATCATAATGCAAAGACAACAGGAACTTGTCCACATCCATTCCCACTGGAAAAGAATTTGGTAGCTTCTTTTTCTGTAGGGTAAGAGAGTAACAGCTGTGTTAAATAGTAAGAACACAGGGGTACTGATGAGCCTGTAAGCATTCCTTTCTTCCTCATCCTTCCACCTCCCTTGTGGGCGAGGCTGCACAAAGCTCAGCCCTAACGCAGACACTGCAGTGCTCCTGCCCTGACACGCACCAGGTGCCCACAGAACAGGCACAGCACAGGAGTGGCTGAGCTCGGCTTCAGCAGGAGCCCACATGGACCGAGCCTGGCACAGCCCCTTGGCCCCAGGCACAGTGCGAGAAATGCTGCATTTCTCAGTCACAATATTTCAGGAATATGCTGGAACTAAATATGGGGAATTACAAAGTTAGACTGTGTCTCTTTTTTGTTTATCTACATCCATCACCTTTTTGTGTCTCACATTTTTGCTATTTTCCCTTAAGTCCCCAAGTCAAAGGCACAGTGCTGCACACTACAGAGACTGGGAATACACAAAGCAGGAATTACTATTTGTAGTGATTAATGAGGCTGCAAGAACAGCCTAACTTCTAGTAAGGCCTACTTTGAGTTTGGCTTAGTTCCTACATTCCACCTAGAAACTTAGTTTGAAGTTAGAATTTAGAAACACATTCATACTTTGGAAGAAATAATGTAATTTCCATAGGTATGTACTTAAGAGAGACAGTAGGAGTTACTCGTGTGAAGATTAATCTTAAGAAAACTTAATTCAGAGTAGGCTTAAGAGGCAAACTTAGAAAAACTGAAAAATATCAATAGGATGTCAGGGATTTGCACTAGCATCTCTGAACCATTCCATTACAAATAACGTATGTATGGCCAGATGTGGCGAACGCAGATTTGGGCAGGGCTCTCCCCACGTGGGTGTGCCCTTCCAGCCTGCGCAGTGGATTTTTTAGGTCAGGCACAGCGTGCGCAGAACTGGCCCCACCGTTTCAGTCCTGAGGTCCATTTGCCACGGCCGAGCGAGCTTGGACAGTGACAGGGAAGTCCTCGGGACTGTCACAGCAGCCGGTACTAACCGGGGCTGACCCTGCTGAGCATCCGAGATGGGATGGGATGGGATGGCAGGGAAGCATTGAACTGCCAGGGGACGGTCCCACTGAGACTGGAACTCAGGTCCTTGGGATTCAGAGTCCAGAGTGCTCTCTATTACACTATGGGACTGCCCTATTACAAATAATATATTCATAAGTACATATTGAATACATATTTAAAATTTTAAAAAAGTAAATGCTTGCAACTTGCCTTTATTTTCTTCTTTTTTGCTGGTGTTGGAGAGCTTTGAAGGTCTTTTCTATTTGCAGAACGAGAATTTCTCTCACCCTCATTCAAGTCCTCTAGTTTCCTTTTCTTTACTGTGCTCCTTAGAGCCCTGAACTGGTGTGTGTTGTCCTTCAGGGGGGTTGCAGTGCTAGTCCTGGCGATGGCTGCCCGTGACAAGATCATGAGCGTGTGGGCAGCCATACTGACGCTGTTCTCGCTCCCTGTCTCGCTGGCAGGGCTGCAGGCAGGCAGGTCTGGGGTGGCAGGGGGCACCATGATCCTGGGCGTCGTGCTGTCCTCGTTGAAGCGCCGGCAGGTTGGTGTGCGCACACTGTCTGTAGTATCGTCCGTGTGCCTGTCCCCAACTCCAGATGGCGTACGGGGCACTGGCAATTCTCCATTTTCAACTGTTTTACCAGTTGGGCTTTGCCATTGAATGTCTTGCAACATTTCCACACACTGTTTGCTGAATGGACTCGACAGGCAAATGCCTTGGTTGGAAACTTTAGCTGGTTCTCGCTTCAGCTCCTTAGAGGACAAAGAAACGGACCCTGAAGATTTGCTATTTCCAGTCCCATTCGACAGTGCCCCCTGCTTTTTGTTCGGCTCCTGCACCAAAGCAACTGTCTTCTCACTCCATAAGCCAACACTCTGTTGGCCATTTGAGAGTTTGGCAGCGTCCTGGTTCTTCTGCTTTTCATCAGTATCCCTTCGTAATTCGTTTTCCTTATTTGCTGTAGTCTTGTGGAAGGGATCCAATGCAAGTCCTGCAGTCGCCACCTTCCGCTCGGGCTGCGGCTCCTTTGCAGATGTGCTTCTGTTGCTACCAATTTCTGGCTTGCAGAGAATTCTGGGCAACGTTTTATCTTTCTCTCTCTTTGTCAGCTGTGCCTTAGCAGAGGAGGAGGCAGAGTCAACAGCAAATAAAGTATTTTCATTCCTTTCTTTTTGGGATGAACTCTTAGTAGTCTGAATTTGGGTGTTTCCTCCTGGAGTGGGTAGCAGGTTATCAAAGCAAAGCACTCTCCTGTGACTCTCACTTTGTCTTGAATTTGAGCCTGTGCTTTCTACTGGTGCAACCGGTAAGTTCTCCTCCACTTTCTTTCCTAATTCTGCACTGGTAGGCTTGTCCCAATTTCCAGTCCTGAAAATGAGATGAAAACACTTCATCAACACACCCATTCTTACTAGGCAAGTTCATTTCACCTGGCTGGAAATCCTCATCTGACCCTCAAAACACCTGTTTAAAGCTCTCTCCATTTTTAATATAAGTATTTTATCAACAGGCAAAGACAAGAGCAAGGGTAACAATTGCAGAAATCTCAGAGGTATTGACAGAAAGGTATGAAAACAGAGTATGTATAAAGAACAATTAGGCAGACTGGGCCTCTTCAGTCTGGAAAGTGAGAGATGACTGCAGTGAAACGCAACACAGCTCTGTGAAAAAAGCCCTCAAAAAGGAAACTATTTGCTGTATCTTCCAGTCAGAAAACAAGGGGCATCGAGTAAAACAGGTTCAAAACACAACAAGGAGGTCTGGACACTGCATGTAACTAAGCCTGGGAACTTTTTTACCTTGAGATATTTGTAGACGTTGGTAGTTTCCTTCACTTCAAAAACAAACTGAGCACATTCATGACAGGACAGTCCATCTCAGAATACTACTTAAGGTTCTGGAAGTCCTTGGAGCTGACATTGTTAAGTGGCTTCCAGAATATTCTGGGCAGTGTCATCATGCGTGTGCCTTGTACTCTCCCCTATGTATTTGCTGTGGGTGATGGGACACAGAGCAAGATAAAAACTTTTAACAGGCATCTGGACAACAATATCCAAATTCCCTGAGGCTTGGTCTCCACCTGATAACCAGCCTGATTCAAGTGAAAAAGCCAGCACTGCAGTACCAATGTCGAAAGAAAAATGATTCTGCTGTCAGCTCATAACACTGTTGTGTCTGTGCCCTCTGCCTGGCTTATGCTACATTTCTGGGAGAAGCTTCTGCATCACTCATCTATGCTAGGGAGACTCTCCCCATGCAGAAAAGCCTTAGGACTCCTAAGATGAAAAGTCAAATCAATTTTGGGATGCCATCTTTGGTGCCTTTGGGATGGTAAAGAAGGTATGGATGGTAGCAGTTTGTTTTATTTCCATGAAATTTGAGATGAGACAGAGGGTGGAGAGTAGAAATGCAAAATTAGATCTCTTTACAAGGAACAGTTTGCTGTCTTTGTTATGCAAAATATATGTCTGCAGATCAATTAAAGTTAATGGAAACTTGAATTATCAAAGTGATAGTATCCAAAACCTTTCTTCTGTCGCCTTTTAAAAATAACTGCTTTTTGCATGCATATGTGCAGTGCCCCTTGGTGTATGGTTGGGGTTTTTTAATAAGTTGACTTTACTGTCCCTGTTTTCATCCACTTTTCCAACATTTTAACTGAGTTCTGCATAGGCAGATTTTTTTCACCTTTAATACTTAAATAGAATTTCTTATCCCCTCCTACACACTTTTGCTCAGTGCAGCATCCTTTTGTTTCTGAAGTCCATTAATGATAATGAGAGTTACTACTGAAGCCTCGCTTTCTTCTCTCCCTTGCCCAACAGAAAACTGGTACCTACCCCAATTAGCAACTATGTTCAATACAACATTAGTATGCTGTTGTCCTTGCCATCTTTGCTCTGAATTTTCACTTTTTAAATGAAGCAAGCACTATTTTAATCCACAGAGCTCAAAGACAAATGCAGAACCCAATCTAATAAACTGTATGGGATTTGGGTCAGAGGACACTGAAGGCAATGAGGCTGCACTACAAAACCATGGGTTACTACTCATCTGAAAAGCAAAAACAAAGGTTTGAGTCATTTAAGTCTCTCAGTAAATGTAACAGGCAATTTCTCCTGTCTTAGACTCCACTCAAACAATTTTTATTCACCACTTCAGACAGGAGAAAATAAACACAAAGACATACAAAATTAATATAGGAAAGTAACAAGAAAATCCCAGCACAGGCTGCACCAGTACCAGCACACAACTATCAATGTAGACAGGCAGGAGGAAAAGGGGTACTGCTTATGCCACTGTTAAGAAAAGCTGCTCTCTTGACCAACACTGAACGAAGAAATTCAAGGCAGAAAAAAGAAACTAGTTTCAAAACTTAGCACTACTGACCTCTGTGTTCGAGAATTTGTATGGTTCAAAGGCTCAGCCACACTTGGAACCAGTTTTCCTGGAACAACAGATGAAGTATTAATGAACTCAGTATTCCAAGTAAATAATTTCACAGTTAGTACAATGACATTTCACCTGACAGACAACCAGTAAAGAAAGACCCAGCAACAAAACTCTGCCATTTTTTTGTAACTTTAAAGTCTACAGATTAGTAGATTAGCAAAGATCACCAACTAAGTATAGACAAGAAGCCTGCTGTCTACACTTAGATAATACAGAGGCCTGGCAAGACAAAAATGACTATGCTACACTTAAAAATGCACAGTGGGCATTTCCAAATAGAAGGGAAATAACACAGGGAACTCTCATTTATCCACTAGCAAAACAGAATGCAAACTAACTCTACAATCCTAGCTTTTATCTTAATTTGAAATTTCATTCAAATTTCATTTATAAAATAAATGTTTAGAACTGTTGACTCTTCTAATATCTTGTTACCATGTGGCTTGGTTTCAGTGGCATCAGTAAACTGTACTTAAAACCAAAAAGATGAAATATGAAGAACTTTTAAAACTGCGTGATAGTCTTGAGGCATTAAAATTTGGAAACAAGCTTGATCCCAATCTAGAATTATGTTATATACTGGAAGTTCTTTGTAAACTGAGCAAATTCAATCACTAACTGCAAGTACAGGCCTCTCTCAAAGCCATCCCAGAAGCTGCCTGGCAGAGAAGCAGTGATATTTATAGAACTTTATTACTTAGAACTAACATGTCTTTAGAGTCCTCCCACTTTTCTTCTGACCTTCTCAAGAATGGAAGGTGGGTACCTGTATTAGTCTTGTTTCTCGCCCCAGGAACCTTCTGTGACTTGGGAGGGATGGGAAGCTTTGGGACACTTCCATTGCACACTGGATTAGCCACAGGCATATGCAGAACCTTGAAAGAATCAAAACATTCTAATTAAAATTTACCAAAAGACTGCTTATCACTTCTTCAGAAAACCTTTACTTGTGATGTGCTACCTGGCAGGCAGGTGCTGAGAATGTGTTTCCGTTTTGTCCTACTACTGAGAGAGGTATCATTCCCACCATTCCTTGCAAAACTGGTTGCACTGGAGATGCAATTATAATGGCAGAACCTAAAAAAAAATATAAGTGTTAAAGTTGTGCAGAAACTAAAAATACTTCAGTGAACAGAAAAGCTTCAAGACAGAACTCCTTAAATTATGTATGGCCAAACCTGCAGCAAGAAAAGGTCTGGCTTTTTACAAAAACTTTGCTGTCCTTGCTATACAGCACCACTACACACCAGGGTAACTATCAGTGTTACTTTTAGTTTATACTGAACTGTTTTGTTAAACCCTGTAGTCCTTTTTAAGAAATAGTTCAAAATTAAGCTTAAATTATGATGAACCTATCCTAAGGCTTAAACTTTGAATCAAAGTAATGTATAAAACCCAGTAAAAGTGATATCAAACAGCTCATTTGGCTGCCAGACACAGGAATTGTAAGACAGCAAAGCTATCACAGCACATTAATTGAAAAGTGGAAGACAATCTTCAAAAGTGAGGGAAAGTATTTGTTTATCTGAAAACACAATGGTGGTAATAACTGCATAAAGAAATCTTTATGACAGAAAAGGCTGGTGGTCTAAGACCTTGCACATCCTGCTGCACTGGCCTCTGACCACAATGAAATGACTACACACAGAAATTCAAGGATAACAAATTTTCAGTTTTGGAAAAAAAATGGACATGGGTTGACTACAGCTGTAACCGTAAGGAGGCGGGTTTTTGGACCTGAGAGACGACTTCACAGAAGTTAGCAGCAACAGGCTCCTTTATTCATCCGCACACACACTTAAATACCTCTTTAGGACTGTAACCTTCCGCAGGTGCTTGACACTTTGGCACTCATTACTGGCTAACAATGTTGTTTATATTACAAAGCCCTTCATAATTGGCTGACCATGAACATCTGCTGAGAAGGTCAGCAGCAGCCATTTCTGATCTCATTAATTAGTTCTTAAGGCTACAGCACTTATTTACATAGGCAGTTCAGCATATGGCTTGCTTTCTAGGTGAAATACTATATAAAATTCCAACATACAGCTGATTTATAGTTGGGTTTAACATTTTAAAAAGCACTCAAAACTTTTATTGCTGTAGTAATAGAAATGTTTCTATCAGGAGATTTTATATTATGGAAAGAAATAATGTTATATTTATGTAAATGTACTTCTGATGTAGACATAGTTTTTGAAAAACAAAACAAAACCAAGGAGTTAATTTGGGAAGGACTAGCTACATATACCCAGTTACCTAAAGTAAGTATGGGCACCTATAACAAAGCATTCCATTCATAACAGGAATCTTATTAAAACAAAAACCTGTTTTATTTAGCCAAAACAATGGAATCCTTTCTCAGGTAAACCAAAATGTATGTATGGCCAAACTTCACGAACGAAGATTTGGGCAGGGCTCTCCCCAGGTGGGGGTGTGCCCTTCCAGCCTGCACAGTGGATTTTTTAGGTGAGGCACAGCGTGCACAGAACTGGCCCCACCGTTTCAGTCCTGAGGTCCATTTGCACGGCCGAGCGAGCTTGGACAGTGACAGTGAAGTCCTCAGGACTGTCACAGCACCCGGTACTAACCGGGGCTGACCCTGCTGAGCATCTGAGATGTGACAGGATGGGATGGCAGGGAGGCATTGAACTGCCCGGTACAGTCTCCACTGAGACTCGAACTCACGACCTTGTGACCAGAGTCCGGAGGGCTCACCAAAATACACTTTCTAAATTTATCCCTGCTTGAAGTATGTAATTTAATGTTCTGAAATGTGAGGCTTTTTTTTCAAAGCAGCCTGGTCAATGACTTTTGGTAGTTTTATTTCATTTTAGTAGCAACTAATACACTAAAAAAATAGGTAACTCCTGGATAGTTTCAAGGGGAAGATACATGAGTTTAACAATTGTTTACTATTAATGCACTGAAAAAAAAAAACAACCACCAAACACACTGTATAAACACCCCATTTTCAGTAATTTTCTAATAATAACATTACCCTGTGAGAGGTTTGGGGACACAGTCTGGTTTGCTGGAAATGTATTGTTGGATCTAGGAGGAGTCCGTAACTGTTGTACAGCTGGAGCTTGGGAAGCAAGTGGCATCGAATTGCCAGGCAATACAACCACATTGGATGGTGTTACAGCTGTACCCAAAGTTGCTGAATCAGTCATACACGTGGCTATAAAAAGGTTACTTGAATTCCCAAAAGCTGAGCTTGTTGCTGGCATCAACTGTATAAGGCCTCCTTCACTGGAAAGATGAGTTGAACCTGCAACTGGAAAACCAGCGCAGTCTTCATTCGGAGTGTTAATGGACGTGACCACAGGATCCTTATGTCTAAGCATAAGCAGATTCTGCTCTGCCACAACTGAATCCACTTTTTCTGTGTCTTCTGAACATTTGGACAGGCTTGCAGTTTTAGTTGGGGATTTGGCTGGAGATGACAGTATTATGGTAGGCAAATTTTCTCCTGTGATGCTGGAAACAGCATTATTTAACTCTGTGTCTGATGAAATAAAGGGATCATCGCTGATGATGATCTTAAGGGACATTATATTAGAAGGATCAACATCCATTGGTTGACTGCTAGAAGATACATTGCTTATACTTTTGGCCTCAGTACCTGACTCATCTGTTGAAGACGCAGTTTCTGGGAGGGGAGAGTGGCCTATTTCAGAGGTACTAAGATTATTTTCAGTGGATACTATAGGAATTTCTGAACATGCATTATCACCGGAAGACAAATATAAATTATCAGCATCTACTTTTGTAGAAGAGGAAGGTTCTTGCATTTCCCCTTGTGTACCCTCTGAATTTGACAGTCCTGAAGGGAGGTTAAAATCTTTCTTACAAAGTTTATCAAGCGTATGCTGATCATTTGAATAAGTTTTGTTAGAAGTATCAACAACTTCCAGCTGCAACTCTGCTTTGTCAAGATCTGAAATTTCCACTGCAGATCTTGCAGCACAATCTGACTGCGTGCTCTGGTCCTGATGGCTGGAGTGGTGACCAGAGTCCTCCTGTAAAACACCAGGCAAGGCAGCTGTATCATTTGTTACAGTCTGTTCCTTTCCTGCATCTGCTGATGGGCTAGAAATGGATGGATTGTTCTTCCTCAGTGGTCCACTGTGGCCAGGGCTCCCAGCAGAAGGGCTTCCAGACAGTGTTTTTTCAGACAGTGATGTATCTGGCGATAACTGACATTTACTTGGAGAATTAGTTTTGTTTTCCGTGGCTGTAGTATCCTCTGCCAAGGAAATCAGAGAAATCTGTGGACTACCGGAATGAACATATTCTAAGTTAGGACTACTTTGAGAACTGTGACTTGGTGGGCCTTTTTCAATTTCCATAGCACTCTCAGTTTCAGATATTAATGCAGATGACTCTTTTGTAGCATAGGCATCTGCACAGTGTTCATTACATTTGCCATCAGAACTCTGTGTCTTGTCAGGTTCAGTCAAGCCAGGCACAGACTCAAAAGCAATTTCAAGCTCTCCAATATGTTCAGGGGTAATGGTTGGAAGTACTTCAGTCTGTTTCCTTGGTCTACAATTTTCATGCAGCTGTTCATTGGATGTATTTTTCTTAGCCATATCATCATCATTAACGCTGGTCTTCAAGGCACATGATGCTTCTCCTAACTGAAAACCTTTACAGGTTAACGATTCTCTGGAATTATCACCTATAAAACAGAGAATAAACTAATTCCATATTAGAACAGATGAGCCATTTACAGAATTTTAGAAACAACTTAGCAGTTCAATGGAAAACTGTTTCACGTGAAACTAAGTGGGAATAATGGTACTCATCCTTACTTCCAAGTTGAGTGGAAAATATATAAAACATACAGTTACAGACACTTGATAATCTGGAAAATCAGTTTGTACATTAACAATTAAAAGTGCACATGTA
Source organism: Pithys albifrons albifrons (assembly GCF_047495875.1). Lineage (NCBI taxonomy): Eukaryota > Metazoa > Chordata > Aves > Passeriformes > Thamnophilidae > Pithys > Pithys albifrons. The sequence goes on along the minus strand of NC_092458.1, from coordinate 71,142,681 downwards.
ACATGCAAACAGCTCAGGTCACTAAACCAATTTCCAGAAGCACAATAACCATCTCATGATAAAGACCTCTTGGCTCTATTTCTCATATACTTTCACTCAGTAACTGTGACTGATGGACTATCGTTAAGAATGGTTGACAGACTAAACATATCTATTGTCCTGAGCAGGACTGTTTTTGTGTATTAGCCGATACATTACAGAATAAAGATAAAAGATTAATATGGTTAGATGTAAAATATTACTTTTATGTGTTCCACAATGACTACTGCAAAGCATCTCTGTTTCAAATGAGAGATTTGCCAGTAGTCTGGTTGCATTTAGGAGTTTACCAAGTACAACTTTTACGCACACTGATGGGACTACTGTTATATTTAACACACTGAAACTTTCCAATGACCAGGTGTATCTGTAGGTTCATGCAATGTAAAATTCAGATTGGGTATTACCAGTCTAAAAAAGAAATATTTTGAAATACACAAATTGCCTGAAAGTATTTTCATAATGAAGAGTGAACACATTAGAAGAAATCTCAAAGGAAAAAAAAAACAAACCTACATCTGCTACTTTCTTCTGTTCCTAAAGAACTTTCAAATGTTTCCAGGCTATCCTCACCCACCAGGATTTCATTTTCTACTCCACTCCGGCCAGAAATACCAGCAGGTAAGTTCTTGTTTACCTTGCTCTTTCCTATTTTCAAAATAAAGCAGGAAGAACAGTTATTTAAACATGTAATTTTACACACAAATGTGATTATTACATTTTAAATTAACTACAGCATAAAAATCATCTTACAGTTAGTGTGAGAACATCCCTGATCAGACAAACAGAAAAATTTTACAACAGTAAATAAGTATAAACTGTTACCCTTCAGACCAGCAGAGTCGAAAATAAGAGCAATAATATAATCACTGTGCCAGCACAAACCCAGAATTTCAGACACAGGAAAATTATATACTTTATAGTCATGTATAAATGTATCTAAGAAACTAATTCTAAACTGAGGGACACTGATATCCACACAGTCCATTTCTCTTGCAAAAGAGGCCTCCTGAATTATTTTGCTTTCTCATGCAATACTTGGGGAAACTCATAATTTATGATGCTTTACAGTTACAGTATGAGTGTAGTGTACCCTACCATAATCAAACCAGTCAAAGAGAGCCTGAAAAGCTGGATCTGATTCTGTCTGTTCTAGAATGTCCTGAATAGCCTCTTCTGACATATGAATTTCACCCTGAGAAAAGACAAGATATACAGAACTGTTAGACAATTACTTCCATAACTTAAAAACAAAACCAGACAAGAATAGTTTTCTTCTCAGATTGTTTTTAGTTCTATTGCTTCTGCTCAGCAGAGAAACATAAAGATTGATGCTGGGAACATTTCTGCCAAAAATTGTGTCTGTTAAAAGTATTAGTGATTTAAGTTTAAGCAATAAGCTTCCCCAAACCCCAAATGTCTCTGTCAGACATTACACCCTGCACATACATATTGGAGTTTTCTCCACATAATGACCAGCACTGACCAACAGGAAGGACTAAATCTCGGGCTACACTGGAAGCTTATGCAGATACTAGGGATGCTGTCAGCCTGTGTGAGCCAACCACTGGTAAAAAAAAAGCCCCAAATTAACCCTAATTGCTTGGGTTTGAATTTATCTAGAAGCCAACATTAGGCAAAGGGAAGTTTCATTTCATTTCCCCATTACATGTTCTATAATGCAACTTCCAACTACTCTTCTGTGGGAGGCAGTTGAAAAGCACAGCTAAATGGGACAGTGCTCCAAGGCTTCCATTTCAAGCTGACATGTTTGGTAGTGGCCCAGAAACGAGTGGGGGACTCAGTACATACTGAAGCATTTCAACACAAGGTTTCTCCTGAGATCCTCTAAGCACTCTACAACCTTCGATATAGTGGTCATAAGGATGGATATCCCATGTGATATGCTTGATTATCTTGTCGCAGGTACTCTAAACCAAGAAGCTGCTTTGATTTAGTTCTGCTCAGGAAAATGGAATACAGCTTTTCAGCTTTGTATTTTGACAACAGTTGGCCTAAAGCCACCAAGTGACAGAAGAATAGCTTTAGAAACCGGACATCTCTACTTCATGAACAGGCAACTGCCTCTACTCTCCTGCCCTTTTCATGAGGGCTGTGAAGACTGTAATTTCTCTCAGTAAGAGTTCTTTTTAATTCTTTGATTGCCAGCTTGAGGCTTGTAGGAGGATGAAGAAGAACACTGTAATTATGTTTTGGTTTCAGGAGCAGAACATACATTTCCTCCAAAAGCAAGAAGATACAAAATTTGAAGAAAAAGCATTATTGTGTAGGCTCCAAAAACAACTTCTCTTGGTATACTAGATGACACATGCTTATCTTAGAGCAAATCAGAAAATCAGATCAGATCAAACATGTCTGGAGACTGCAAGGTATTTTAAATTCCTTTTTCTTCCATAAGGCTATTGATTAGATCCCCAGTCGGAAGCTGGTAATTACTGGTACCAAAGATTCAGCAACAAGCAGGCAGCTGGTGACTGTGGGACAGAGCACTTAAATCCAGTTTGAGTGTAATGTTAGCACCTAATGCTGCCAGAAGCAATCCCACTCCCTTGGCTTTGGACCCTGCTGAATGCTTATGCTGCCTTGTATGGGCACTGGGAATGAAATGTGGCATAATCATCTTCTGCAGAATACTAGTCCTGTCAGCTCAGCTCCTCGAACCTGCCCAGCACCACAGAACAAGGTAAGGGCTCATGCCTATGCAAGGGAAGCTGTGGAGCCATCAGGTAGGCTTAGCTGTGCTGGCAAACAGAAATAAAAAGATATCAGACAGAGGTTCAGCATAGTTCCCATAACTGATCATTCTCACATGCCTGGTCTTAAAAAAATGTGAACAGGGCAATCTACACCCACCTGTAGTCCAAGGATTTCATCAATTGAAGTCTCCTGCTCTGTGGGACCACTGTCTGCCTGTTTAGGGGCCTGAGCAACACTGCCATCACTGGAACACATTAGAAATTAGGTCAGAACTCATAAATAAATCAAGTAAGAATACATATGAAGAAAAGAGGCTCCTTTACTTACCTGCCCAGGATTTTGTTAATGTTTTCAGCGAGCTTTTCCTGAAGAGATTTGTTGCTCAAAATTTTTTCTCTGGCATTTTCAATAACCAGTTGCTGGAAAATAGTTTTAAAGTGGTCAGGTTTCTATTTTTATCATCACTAGAAGAGGAGCATGAATTTCCAACTTAGTGGTAAAAAAGAATTAAAAAAATCAATTTAAACAGAGAAGAATGTTATAACAGAGAGAAAGCCAGTTTGTGACTGCATGATATTGCAATGAAAATCATCCCAAAACATTCCTGTACTTCCACTCTCCTAAAATACACGAAGGCTTATTGTGCCTTCTGGTTTCCGTTCTCTAAAAAATTACTGTATTCCAACAGCCAATAGGTATCTTAGCAAAGCAAACAAAAAATCAAGAAAAAACAAAACTCTGCACAGCCATGCCAACCATATGAGATTAGTACGCAGAAGAGCCAGTTCAAAACCAAGCCAATACATTTATCTTCTAAAGGTAATTTCTATAATACTCAAGATGAACATGTAAGAGACTAGTTCTCTTCCGTCTGAATTTTCAGTTTCTTAAATGTAAATACCTTCCATAAGTATATACTCACTGGGAAGTTACCATCAATTAATTCTTCAAGGGGCTCACTTTCTTTTTCTGTTACTACTTCAGAGTCTTGAGAACCTCTACTTGCTGCCAGAGGTACAGACGTTCCAACACTTTTCCTCTTCTGAGAGTCACTGAAACATTGAAGCAGATTTATGATGTATTTTATGAGAACATTGCAAACAATAGACCTAAAGGTCAGTAAATAAAGTGTTTCTCTTCCTTCTTAGCAAACAAAAGATTTTAATCACCAGAAAATGAACTGCATACAGAAAATACAATAAAAACTGATACTTGTTTCATTACATAATATTTGTCTATTGTGTCCAAATTCACAGAAGTTACAAACAAATATACAGACTGTGGGAAAACAGCACAATGGCGAACTGAATTCCATGCCCACTACATGTTACCTGAAGTGGTGGTACAGGTCCTAATTAACTGGCACTCAGAAAAAAAGATTTGGGCATTACCACTGAAAACAAAGACCTCTCAAAGAGCAGCTGTTCTCAAAGAAGAAACCAAATGTTAGGCTGCTTAAGAATTTAGATGATGAATAGGAAATGTAATATTTTAATATGAGAACACAGTGTAGGCTCTTCTGAAAACACCAATCAGCAGTGGCACTAAAATCACTTGTACACAAAATGTCATGCAGAAATAGAAAGGGCTTGGAAAAGGTATAAATTAGGAAGGATCTGGAAAAACAGTAAGCAAAACCACTGATAGGGATTCAGTCAGGGCCAAAGACAAAAAATGGAACACAAAGAGACCAATCAACTCATTAAAAAAGGCCATTAGAATGAAATGAAAAAATGCAAAACTAGTATAGTAACAGATTTTCACACCACTTCTAGAGCAAATATGATTCTTTTTGTAAGCAAAATTTACTGAAGCAAATAGTTTTGCAAAGTAAAATGCACATTTTAATCAATACTAAGAATTTTCATAATTGAAAAGGATATTTTTGAGGGAATACTAAGCCTCAGCTTCAAGATTATTTGCCTATGTCTAACAATGGAATAATGTCAAGAATGACTCTATACAATAACCACAAGTAGCCTCCTATCACTCTAATGTCAAGCTCTTTGAATTTCCTTTCCTTCATGAAACATCATACACTGGCCACACTCAGTGGCTCCTAAATGTGAAACACACCACCATTTAAGAAAATTTACACTACAGGTTAGGACAGTGTGCAATTTCTAAACCACACTCATACTTACCTTTTTCGCCTCCCTGGAGAAAGCAAGTTGGAATGAAGCTTTCGTTCTTGTGATGTTGGAACTTGAATGTGTATGAAACCTCCTGCTTTATAAAGGGAAAAATAACAATAAAAATTAAAATCATGATGCCAGTACCTTTCCCAGTGACATTGTTTAAGCCCTACAGAAATCTACACATTACTCACTACGTTTCAATCAATTCTTGGGAATTCATACAAAATGATTTGGTACTACCATGAAAATGAGAACCATTCGCTTTAAACAGATCCCGAAAGAAATAACCACTTGACGTGGATCATCCCTATCTGACAAAAGAAGTGTTTTGGGTGAGGCTGAGAATACAGCACAGAATTATCCCAAATTAATGCACTTCTGATCTCCGAACTCACATTAGCAAGGAAGTATGCAAGGGCCGTTTCTCTTTTGGGCACACCTATTATTTTAATCTCTTGAACCAGTCTGGAGAGCTACGGCAACAAAGCATGAACTTTCTGAAACTTTTTGGTGGAAGATGATTAGCCCTGGTTTTAGAAAACTTCTGTCCACAGCCACAGATTTTTCAAAAAAACCCAATGTGTAGGAAAGTGCGCAACTTACTGTTGATCTTGTTCTCTTGAGTTTGTGACTGGCTCACAAACACTGTATTCAGTCTTGTCTGTGGCGTGCCTTGATTTACTGCTGGCCTGTGAATTACTTGAGGGGGTAACACAGCAGAGGAATTCTGTGGCCCTGACTGATGGGCTACTGACAACAACCCTGAGTTTGCAGAAGCTGACTGCTGAAGCATTCTCTGTATTTTCATTTCTACAATTCCACTTCTTGTTCGTACTGCAAGTAAAGACAAGATGAAAATATGATAAAGGAATTTAAAAGGGTTGCTGACATTTCAAGATCTAATTAAGGGTCATGCTTCAATAACTAAATTATGAACAGTAAGCAACACCAACCTTTGTCTTATGTGTTACAAGTTTGAGACAAAATAATTCAAGTACAGTCAACTTACACTGACACTGTAACTATGTTGTAGCCCTGCTTAAATATTTACAGCAGTAAATCCCACCAAAATGAGATTTTATTACATAACGTATCATGCATATAATTGACCTTAACTGAAATAAAACCAATGTAAAAAAACCAATGTAAATGTGCACTTATTTATTAGACTAAATCAAACAAATTGAAACAAAAGAACACCACAATCTCAGACCCAAGAACAATCACCCTATATATTTCACATTCTCTTTTCCTGTACAGGTTACTTAGAATAAATACTACAGAGAGAAAAATCTATTTTTAAGTAAAGTAACTTTTCCTTGTTGAGAGTTGTCAGCTTTTGCAAAGAAAGAAACAATTCTAGATAGAACAAGCATATTTTCATATTTTGATTAGATATATGTTTGTATGCATAAGAAGTGACTCAAGACTAATATGTTTTTATATTCCACTTCTACAGACCTCAAATTGCATCATAACTAGACAGGTTGTATTTTCAGTTCCTCTGTGAACCACAAATTAGGTCAACAGCTGCAAGACTGAAGCAGCAGTTTTTAAACCTTTTAACAACATAAACTTTTAAAAAGTTTTCAGCAGAGGAAATGCTACATATAGAATTTAAGTCTCTTGCAAAAAGCACAGCTTTTCCTATTTTCCTTTCCTGATCATTACAGTAATCCACAGAGTACACTGAAGACAATGGACATGCTGAAAAAACACTGCAGAAGACATTTGACAAGATTTTAAAAGTAAGGATGCATTACTGATTGCTGCAGCAGTTCCCCATTTTTTGTCAAAACAGATAATTTTAACAAAAAACCTACTGATCGATCCCATGGAATTGAGTCAGTTACTTACCCCTTTGATTAGCAGAAAATCTGAAATCTGAACTCTGCAAGCTCCTAAAAAATAAAGCAAGTGACATAAATTAATGGAGTACAGTGCATACACTCAGCTACATAGTGTAATAGTACCCATCACGGGGTTAATGTCTGCTCTGGTTCCAACTACACATTTCCTTCAATCAACTGATTGCTATTTTTATTGCTTCGTACAGTGGTCACAGTTCCTTTGAATGAAGCTTACTGTTGTATTTTTGATCAAGTAACCACAAAGGTATCAGACTCTAAATGAGTCACAGTGTAATGTTTTATTATGGGAAGGCCACATGCTTATACTAATGCCCTCCTTATCTGCTAGTCCCACCTTAAAATCCTGAAATGTCTACTCAGCAGTCAGTGCCCACATACACATCTTTTTCACCGTCTCCCAAAGGCCACAGAGAGGCAAATCACTCTCATACAACGGTAAGGGGAGTTGGTCAACATAGGGACTTGCTCTTACAGTGAAATTCTACTTTCTTGATTCCAAAACTGTATTACCTGATCTGAGAAAGTGTATAGTCTAATTTTTTCCACAGAGATGACATCATTGCTGGAAGTTCATTTGTTGTTTCTAAAACAAACCACAAAAAAAAAATTAGTTGCCTGAAACTGATACCTGTTGAGAGAAAAGTACAATCACAAGTAAAATAATTATTATTGTTTCAGACATCATCTAATTTTACGTGTCTAGTTGTCTTCTTAATATTCTATGCATTAGAGAGCCCTAACTCCTAAGTTAAGAACTTAGATTGGTATGTTCTCAGTTTTAGAAGTCAAGATGAAACTGAGGGAAATACACTAATGATTACAATTCTCAATGGAATTTGCACATGGTGTTGACTCCTTAGCAAACACACGTTAATCTAACCCAACTGAGTTCTGGAAGTTGTATTCATATTCCCAAGTCCTGCTGTGCCTTTGAAAATTGTAACCTGGCAGACAGGCCTTTAAAAGTAATGGTTTATTTTATGATGTTACCCAAACAGATAAAAACATTTGGTCTTTCTGAAGAATGGAGCATTGTAAGTATAAATGAAGAGATGTAAGCAAGCAGTTCAATTTCTTAAGTTTTTCAAGGTGCCAAGTGTAAAGTATTTTGAAGGAAGCATGTTTATGTCTTAGTTACCATTTCTATCAAACCTAGTGTGAAAGGAAAAAATTGCTCAGAAATGTTCATGATATTCCAAACTGCAAGTCTTAGAATGAAGCACCACTAAAATCTGCATATAACATGTATCAAAAACCTGTAAGACTAGGCAACATTCAGAAGCCCAATAACTGCCTTTTAAAAATAGCAAATGCTCTAGCGCTCTCTGCAATATTAATAAAAAATATTAACTAATTTTGAAATTATTTGAATTAGTTTTAAAAACAACACAAGAAGTATTTCACCCCATGGACTCCTAATTCTTTAGTAAAATCATAGAATATCTCAGATTGGAAGGGGTCCATAAGGATCATTGAGTCCAATTACTTGCTCCTCACAGGAGTAGCTAAAACTAAAGCATGTGACTAAAAGCATTGTCCAGACACTCTGAACTCTGACAGGCTCAGTGCCGTGACCACTTCCCTGGGTAGCCTGTTCTAGTGGTTGATCACCCTCTCAGTGAAGAACCTTTTCCTAATATTCAATCTGAACTTCCCCTGATACAGCTTCATTCCATTTCCTCATGTTGTATCACTCATCACCAGAGAGAGACCAGCACCCCCCCTTGCCTATTTACAGTATAAACAACAAATAGTATAAATTTTCCAAGCATAAGCATTTTCCAAGCATTTTGCACACTTCATTCCATCTTTGTGCTTTATTACATTGGAAGTTCTGCTCAAATTTGAAGCTGAAATATATGCTGGCATATGCAAAGTAAGATCATCAAATACTTTTGCTCACTAGATGCTGATCTAAGTGGCTGCTGGCTGGGTAATACAGCAATCTTCAACTCATAGTGTAGATGGAGACCATACACCTCTTCCTCAAGGAGTTCACAAGAGATACATAAGAAAAATAAAACACCACCTCATTCTGAAGGCTTACCTTTTGTTTTCATGGCTACATATTCATTAAGAATAGTTGTCAAGTTTTTTCCACACAGCGACTGGAAAAAAAAAGTACTGATCTTAGAATCTTTACTAATAACTTATACTTCATTTGCTGTATCACATTATACCTTAGAAGACGATGCTGTGCTGACCCTCAACACAAGGAACTGTACTTCAAGCTGCTGTGCCGAGTTGTCTCAAACCAGGTAGAGAGTAATCAATGAAACAAAATGCTGTTATGTACACAAAATCTGAAGTGTTCCATCTCAATGCGCAACACAGGTATAGCCTCCACTCACCTTTCATAGAATCATAGAATTGAGTGGGTTGGAAAAGACCACCGAGATCATCAAGTCCAACCCTTGGTCCAACTCCAGTCCATTTACCAGATCATGGCACTCAGTGCCACATCCAATCTCAGTTTAAAAACCTCCAGGGACGGGGAATCCACCACCTCTCTGGGCAGCCCATTCCAATGCCTGATTACTCTCTCTGGAAAGAATGTTTTTCTGATATCCAACTTAAATTTCCCCTGGCAGAGCTTAAGCCTGTGCCCCCTTGTCCTATTGCTGAGTGCCTGGGAGAAGAGACCAGCCCCCACCTGGCTAGAACTGCCCTTCAGGTAGTTCTAGACAGTGATGAGGTCACCTCTGAGCTTCCTCTTCTCCAGGCTAAACACCCCCAGATCCCTCAGCCTCTCCCCATAGGGCTTGTGCTCCAGTCCCTTCACCAGCCTTGTTGCCCTTCTCTGGACCCGCTCCAGCCCCTCAATATCTTTCCTTTGATATTATGAAATAAAAACATAAAAGCAGGATGAGGAATAGCTGTTACAGAGTAACAAGTATCTATCACGCTGGAATGCAACATGCATTAAGATGCAAAGGTGAAAAGAACCTCTGCCTAAAGTAAAATTTTTAACAGTCAGACAAAAAATTAGGTTTCATATCATGTTTACTTGTCCTGTTATTTTAGGTGAAACAAGGAGAACTAAGATTTTATGGTTACCACTATCATTTGCTGTACTTTCCTGTCTTGTTTGCTAGTGGGAACTCCATAAGTTGTGACATTCATAGCCCTTTATTGCAAGTGTTTGAGCTGCAGTGAGAATTTTGTCCTGGACACTGTAATATAATCACTTTTCTGTGAGTAATAGGAAAACTGTTTCTACTGAGATGACGGTAATTAAAAGCTTTAAGAATCCAGATAATCTACTCATATTTGGGTTTTTTAATTTTTGCTGGCCACAGCTTGGTTCTCAATTCCCTACCTCCACAGTACAGATGACTAAACACCTGTAAATGAAGTAAGTTCAATGGTTTGTTTTGAATAGGTGCATCAAGAAGGTGGACCCTGGATCTCAGTAAAGACTTCCATAAATTTTGAATACTGTGGACAAAATCCCAGACTATGAAATTAATTGATGTATTAGAAGAATGAAGCAGAAAGCACAAAGATGACACACATATAAAATTAAAAGGTTGATACAGAGCAACATCTAAACCCTGTAATTTGCATATTATACTAAAAATCCATTTTGAATATGTTAAAAATGCAAACTATCTAATCATGGTCTATGCACATCTCTACATATGCAGTTACTATTTATGGGCACCACAAGTTCCATCTTTCAGCTCAGACAAAGCAATTACACTGAACAAAGAAGAAGCTGAACACAGTTTTTGTGAACAAAATTTGGTAGGCTTAGATAACTGAGGTATCTTACTTAAATATTTAATATATACCTCAGATGGAACGTTATTGGCTTCTGTGTCAAGAATAGGAAATTGATCTCCAGTAAGTTACAAGAGCAGCCCTGAAATCGGTAAAACCCTTGTGACCACACCGTTCTGTGAATCAGCTCAAAGCTGTAGGCAGAGTAACCATAATATGCTGAAACCACTATGCATATTTCATGCTTAAATGTTTCTTAGTAAGATCAAACCTTAGAAACCAAATAACTGTTAATATCACAGGATGAAAAAACCCAACCAACCAAACCAAACCAAAACAAACAAAAAACTAAAAGAAAATAAAAACAAAACACACCCTCCCCCCCAAAAAAACACCAAAAAACCAAACAAAAAACAACACAGAAAGAAAAAACCCAACCAAAGAAAACAAAACAAAAAACCACCAAACCAAAAAACCAAACTACGCACAAAAAGCAGAGGGGATGACCTAACCAAACATTTTAAGCAGCATTTGAGAATTAATTTTTACACTGAGAAATCTCCAGTATTCTCTTCCATGGATGTAAGACAATACAACTTTTTGCTTTGAACATACAAACTCACCAGCAAGCAGGCTGGAATAAACCCATCTTCTGTACAGTGCTCTGCATATTCTTTCAAATCTGAGCTTTCCAAAATAAACTGATGGCAGGTAGCTTGAAGATTTTCCTGTTGTAAATACCCTGCAACAAATCAGATGGAAAATCTTGCTATTTTGTTCATTACTTCTGCTCAATAGGTATCAAATCTGCACACAGTGTTGAAATAATCAGGAAAAAATTTGTATGTTACAAAAGGAAAGTGAAGTTATTTTGATAGAATATATATCTTACAAGATATTTCTTTAATAGTTAAAACCTGAAAGACCAAAAAATATATATTGGAATTATACTTGTATTTATGAACTATTCAAGACTGGAAGTGAGGCAATATGAAAAAATCTGGACCAATCTTTAGGACAGACAAAGAAACAAAAGTCCTTGGCTCAGAAGGCTGACAAACTAACTCTAACATGGGCTGAACCACTTAATTTGATACTTAAATGGAGATGTACAAAATTTTGTTAATAAAATGTATCCCTATGTAACAGTAACTGTGCACATTCCCATTGCAAAATAGGCAAAACCTGTGCAGCTGTTGCAAGAGAGTATAAGAATTATTAAAAAAATTTGCACTGTACAAAAATTAACAACAGAAAAAGATTTTTTTCTCCTACTTACAGTAATTTTCATTTAGGATAGAAGTACTGGCTGCAACTTGTGCCCTCTACACACCCTAAGACTCAGAAAATAAACAGGAAACACAGTAAAAAAGTTTATTTTCCTAAAATTCCATTCCTCATCAAATATGTTCTGCTTTAATCATACTCTTCAACCCTGCTTTAATCTTCAAACACCTTAAACACTAAAAGATAGAAATAGACCAATCTGAATGAAGGATTCTAGAGCAAAGAACCATGGAAGAGTCTCTTCTTTCTTGCTTATAGCAGAACTGAACATGCAATGTTTTAAAGACAGGGTAAAACATGTGCCTACTTATACACAATGTATAATATACCTGGGGTGGTCCCGTGGTGTAATGGTGAGCACTTCGGACTCTGGATCACAAGGTCATGAGTTCGAGTCTCAGTGGGACCGTCCCCTGGCAGTTCAATGCCTCCCTGCCATCCCATCCCATCACATCACTTCTCAGATGCTCAGCAGGGTCAGCCCCGGTTAGTACCTGGGGCTGTGAGTCCCCGAGGACTTCACTGTCACTGTCCAAGCTTGCTCAGCCCTGGCAGATGGACCTCGGGACTTAAAGGGTGGGGCCAGTTCTGCGCACGCTGTGCCTGACCTAAAAAATCCACTGTGCAGGCTGGAAGGGCACACCCAGGTGGGGAGAGCCCTGCCCAAATCTGCATTCACGAAGTTTGGCCATACACATAATATATCTATACATTAGCACATCTGTTTCAACGGACCCCCAAAATGGTCCACCTCAGTTCAGAAATGCCTATGGAAAAATGTGGCCTCTAAGTGTGCATGCAGACAAATACCTTCCAACAGATCTGAGTACAGCTGAAGAAAACAGACCTTATTTCAGACACACAAGCCCTTGTTCACGTCTTCAACAAGTAGGCAAACTTCAAAGTTAAACACAGTTTGGGAACAACCACCAGGATCTTAATCACAAAGTATAAGCTGGCCTATCGGACGAAAAATATTAGGGGTACCTGTAGAAAGGGCTGTCCTATTTCGTTTTTCAAACACATTTTCTAGAAAAATCTCAAGCCACAAATTGCTGGAAGCTGAAACTGCCTTTTGGAGAAACATGATTATATCCCAGTCACAGAATCATAGAATCATAGAATTGAGTGGGTTGGAAAAGACCTCCGAGATCAAGTCCAACCCTTGCTCCAACTCCAGTCCATTTACCAGATCATGGCACTCAGTGCCACATCCAATCTCAGTTTAGAAACCTCCAGGGATGGTGAATCCACCACCTCTCTGGGCAGCCCATTCCAATGCCTGATTACTCTCTCTGGAAAGAATGTTTTTCTGATCTCCAACTTAAATTTCCCCTGGCAGAGCTTAAGCCCGTGCCCCCTTGTCCTATTGCTGAGTGCCTGGGAGAAGAGACCAACCTCCACCTGGCTAGAACTGCCCGTCAGGTAGTTCTAGACAGTGATGAGGTCACCTCTGAGCCTCCTCTTCTCCAGGCTAAACAACCCCAGCTCCCTCAGCCTCTCCCCATAGGACTTGTGCTCCAGTCCCTTCACCAGCCTTGCTGCTCTTCTCTGGACCTGCTCCAGCACCTCAATATCTTTCCTGAACTGAGGGCCCCAGAACTGAACACAATACTCAAGGTGTGGCCTCACCAGCACAGAGTACAGGGGAAGGATCACTGCCCTGGTCCTGCTGGCCACACTATTTTTGATAGTCATTCCTATCCACTGTTGACCAGGCTGGAAGATGGGCTATAAGGCTGGAAGATGGGCTATAAGGCTAGGCAGAGCTGTGATCTCTGCTGGTACAGCTGCTCTTACAATCAAACTCATCTCTTTCTCGAACCCACTTCTACAGTATTGCAAGTGATGACTGAATGGTTGTGCACAGGCACGCTGTGCACATACATCAATTTCCTGCTAAATAAGGCATTCCACAGTTTAAAAATGCCTGAACCAAGATCTCCTGTGCAACTGATCTGAGCTGCTTGTGCTCGCACTGTATAAGGACATAGAGTACATAATCCCTAATGTTGCCAAAACCAAACTAAAGGCACAAAAGGTACATTTAGACATTATTCAGTGGTATTTTCTACCTTAAGAAATGTCTAATTCATAGTACACATGCATTCTATCAATTAGGAAAAGATAAATGTTCTTGTGCATTTTCCAATGCATCAGCTCAGCTTATCAGTGTAGTTTTGTTTCTTAGAATTATAGAATAATAGAATCAGTTGGGTTGGAAGAGACCTCCAAGATCATCAAGTCCAACCCTTAATCCAACCCCACTTTGATTACTAGATCATGGCACTCAGTGCCATGTCCAGTCTCACCCTAAAAACCTCCAGGGTCGGAGAATCCACCACCTCCCTGGGCAGGCCATTCCAATGCCTGACCAGTCTCTCTGTAAAGAATTTCTTCTTGATATCCAACCTTAACCTCCCCCAGCAGAGCTTAAGCCCGTGCCCTCTTGTCCTACTGTTCGTTGCCTGAGAGAATAAACCGAAAGAATAAACCTTAAACCAATATTCACCAACCTTCACAGCACCAGAAAGATTTATCTAGATGGGGGGGAAAAAAGAAAGGATGGAAGAAGAGCTGCACTGGGATGCCTGTTTATCTGCCCAAATTCAGAGATGCCTCACAGAAGAGGAATCCCTACTAGAAAACAGAAGTAGTTACAAGGAATATCCTGTTCTACAACCTTAGGTTGCTCAGAGCTTTTCTAGACATGATGCATGCTCCATGCCAGACACAACAGACGAGACAGTCTGATGGATCATCCTCAGCACACATGATGTTGCCAAGATTGCGTGCTACATCTGCATCTCTCTGGGAGGCACAAGAAATAAGCATTCTACATGGAAATCTCTAACTTAATCAGTTACAGAAAAATATAATGAGAGATCTCTGCAGAATTATTTCAAATTTTTTTTTACAATGCGTTGTTTCTAAAAATCCTCTGCTACTTCACGATAAACATTGTGTCTCTTCCTAGCCCTGTTTCTCATGACCGTAACAAGAAACATTTCAGATAGCCTTTAAAAATAAATTGTGCTGTGAGAACAACAAAGGAAAGATTCAGCCTTAATGGTTTGGATTCAAAAACATTGTGGACAACTGAAAACTGAATCCCACACAGCAAGCTGCCAGGAAATCTCAGCAACCTGTGCCAACAGGTACTTATGTGTGGGACTGAAATATGTGGGTCATATTTCTGCTTACCATGCATTTGTTCTTACCTTTGGCAGCATACAAATAATCCAGAGCGTAAAGTTATTTTAAGAATCCACTGCTGCCAGTGTCCTGAACATACTTCGGCTGTGCTTTCCACAGGCTCCCATCACGCCTGGGCTCTCAGTGCAGACTCACAGGTGACCGAAACAGGGCGGGAAAGAAAAACTACCTGACTCTTTTAAGGCATCCTCCTCCTCCTCTGGTATTTCAGGTCACCCTTGAATTTCTCCTGTAATCAGGTGCTGTTTAAACGCCGCCCACCAGCCCAGTGTGCAGGTGGGCACGGGAGACCACCACGTTTCCTTGGGGTCGTGAAGAACCCGAGTCGCAGGCAGGGCCTGGTGGGTCCCCCGAGTCCTCCGGGACGGACCTGCCTCCGCTTCCCTGCAGAGCCGGGGCCGGAGGGCGGCAGTGGCCAGCCCCGGGCCCGCCGAGCCCAGACCTGCCCCGGCAGCGACAATCCCGGCCCGGGGGCACCAAGCTCCGCGCCCGAGGGTCAAGGGCGAAGCCGCCTCTGTGTCCCGCCGCGCCCCGACAATGCCCGGCAGAACCGTCCCGGGACTCCGCGCCCTGCCCGCCCTCCCCGGCCCGGCTCACTCACCCAGCACCAGCCGGGCCACGTCGGACGGCAGCAGCATGGCCCGCGGCGGCACGGCCAGTCGGGCGGGGGCTGCTCCCGGAGCGCTGGCGGCTGCCCCGCCACACAGGCGAAGGCGCGGAAACTCCGCCAGCAGCGCCGCGCCCGGCCCCTTCCCTTCCGCCGGAACCCGCCGCGGACGCTCATCCGCTTCCAGGTCCGCCCGGGGGTGCCGCACGTGTGCCCGCTCCGCTCCGCTCCGCTCCACTCCGCAGGCAGCGGCGTCGCCCCTGCCCGGCCTAGGTGAGGGGCTCGGGGCAGGGGCGGGCGGGGCGGTGGCGGGGTCGGAGCTGCGAGGCAGGAGCGGCGGTGCCCCCGGTGTGCCCGGGCTGGGGCTGGAGCTGGAGCTGCAATGCCCCGGGTGTGCTCGGGCTGGGGCACCTCGCAGGCTGCCGGGCAAGAGCTGCGATGCCACCCCCGGGTAATGCCCGGTCTGGGGCACTTCGCAGCGCCTCATCCAGCGCCTCCCTCCGACGTTTATTTGGCGCGTATGTGCGTTCCCCGCCCTGTGAACGTGGTCATTGTGTAGCGGAAAACCGTGAAGTATTGAGAGGAACAGATGGAGTCGGTCTCAGGGATTTCCCGCTGTTGTTGCCATGAGCGGCTGTTGACACACCGCGAAGCACAAAGGAGCTGATCCCCTTGCATGCCAAGGCCCCGCGACAGACCCATGTGCACACATCTCCTGTTCTAGCGTGTTGCAGCTCATCCACATCGCAGAAGCCTTCAGTGTTTAAAAGTTACCTCTTCCTTTCCTTTCCAGCGAAACAGGAAGTTTGCTGGTGTTTACTTCGTTCCAGTGCCCAACCACCAGAAGGCCAGGGAGTGGTTGGGCGCGGGAACAGGCTCCCCTGGGAAGTGGTCACAGCACCAGGCCTGGCAGAGTTCAGGAATCACTTGGACAGTGCTCTCAGGCACACAGTGTGACTCTTGGGGCTGACCTGTGTGTGACCAGGAGTTGTGCTTTGTGATCCTTGTGGGTCCCTTCCAACCCAGGATGTTCTATGATTCTATGAAGTTATTAAATGAACACTTAATTTAAATAAGTTCAGTTGTACAGTGCAGCCAGCCTTCACACTTAAAATGTTTTCCATACACATCTATAAGTCACCAAACCTCTGATCATACTTAGTCCCAACCTGATCTTGTTTGAAGCCAAAGGAAATACATACAATCAGAGAGTAGATACTTAAAGTTTTATTTATCTAAGTGGCTGTTGTTATATTCTCACATAAGTGCTCAAAATGCAGTGCTTTGGGTTATGAATGTCCATTCTCAGTTGCTTATTGCAGCCTCAGCAGCACCAGCATATGTTTAGAGCTTCTTCCAGCTCGTGTGATCTTTCTATTTCCAGCAGGCTGCCTCTTGCCCTTGCATGGAAGTTACATACAAAGTCACGATTGTGATCTGCACCAGCATGACTATGTAAACCAAAAATGCAAGGTCTAGCTGATTCCAACCTCTGCTGAAGTAGAAGAGGGATAGTTTTAAGTGGTCACAAAAGGAAAAAGTTGTTTCCTCTTATGACTGGTATGTGATTGTCCTCTGACATGTTTAGTCCAGAGGGATTTGTCAAATGGTAGTGCACACCTATGAAAATATAGGATATGAGAGGGGAAGAGCATTTTCCATGTGATACCTTCTCCTGGCTACCAAAAGTTAGTCCTTCATGCCAGAATGTTGCAGCTCTGTGTCATTTTAACTTGTTATAATTTCATTCCCTGTTGTCTTCCCAGCTTTACTCTGTTAGCACACGTTAAAAAGGAGGAAATCAGACTTATGTGAAGGGGGATTCTGCAGTTATTCTTTGACATTGACTGTTGTCTGTGGGATTAAATTATATTCTTGAGGAGAAACTACTTAATTCTTGTGATAAATAAGACTAATCCAGACATAAATGAACTTTTCAGTGAAATATTTAACACTGTGATTGTAATTGCTTCTGGTTTTTCAATATATTGCGTAGCCAATTTTTTTATTTGGCTGTGTGTTAAATAATGACTGGTTTATCTATTTCTTCTGTTTGCAGCAACAAATGACTCTCCTTTAAACTGAACTATGAGTCTTGCATTACATGATCTGCTTGTTTGTTGTCGTCGCCTTGAAAATGAAAAAGCTGCGGAGCGAAGGGTAACAAGTTTTCTTTTGGGGTTTGTACCTCAATTAGCAATGGAGGAAATAATTAAAAAGTCTTTTTCTTGAAATACCTTTTCAGAAGGAAATTGAAAATTTCAAGCGACTTCTCTGTGATTCTGAAACGGTTCTCCAGCTGGACCGGAATTCTGATTATAAACAAGGAAAGCAGCTCAACTGGGATGCTGTATTTAGGTAGTTTCTTTTTTTCCTTTGTAAATGGTTGCAATTTTCTTACATGGAACATCATTCTTTTGTTTGTCAGGCCTATTTTAGTGCTTATATTTCTACATATTGATTTAGCCTCCTTGTCAGCTTGTAAACAGGAAACTGCTTTTGTTTGTCACTAAGGGAAGTAAGCTTAGAATAACTGAAAGTGCAACACTTAAATAAAACTTCTAGGAAATGAATCATTAATTGGGTGGTTGCTTTTCCTTGCAAAAATAATTGTCACTTTCTCTGACTGGAAAATTATCCTTTGCATCTCATTGTCAGTGTATAGTTCCTATGTAGATTACAGATAGCTTTGTTAAAGTTTTTTGTGTTGCTGAATTCTTAAAGACACAGTGGAAGGACTGTGGCTTGTGAATGTAAAAAGATGTGCTGAGGTTTGTAGAGGCCAATCTTTGAAACAAGCTGCTTCAGGTGTACTATAAGATTGAACTGAGCATGACTGTGATAAGTTCTTAGCACAGCTTCAACCACTGTTAAATTTCATGTTAAAAGTTGATCTGAAGTATTTGTTTTCATAGAATGATGTCTGATCAGCTTTCCACTGTCTTTTTTAATTGGACAGCATTGGAATGGTTCTTGTTTTCATAGGTGTACCAAAAATATGTTAAGAAGTATTTGGTAAATTTTGTATTTTGCTTTGCAGATGGTCAATAATACATTAGAAATACACAGAAGGAATACACAAATAGAGACTTTAAATTGAATACAAATAGTAAGACAGAAAATCTGTAGTAATTGCCAGGGGCAAAGCCAGTGAAAAATTCAATCTATTAATAGATCTAAAATATAATCTATTTATTAACTTTAAATGATGGAGAAATAGGGCTTGAAGGTTTTCCCTAATAAAAACAATGGTAAGTACTTATTATTTTGCTGTATAATGTTGCAGCATAAATAAAAAGACTTAGCATTGTTGGGTTTTTTCCTAATTATAAATTGCGTGTTTAGCATTATGCAAGGTTTAAAGCAAAGTTTGATTCCTATTTGAGTTGCTTCTGGATTATCTTTAAAACTTACAGGTCCTTTTATAGATTTGTTTCCATCATGCTTGGACTGTAATAAATTTCAGTTGGTTTTAGTCTTTGATAATTAGAATTTTGAAAAGAACAAGAGCTAGCATTTTAGGCTAAAACAACATTTACCTATTTTACTTCAGTCATAGATTAGCAGATCCTTGGTTAATACCTCTTTTATTTTTAAAGTGTCTTGCAGAAATATTTCCAGAAAGAAATTAAAAACCTGCAGCTGACAAAACCAAATGCATCTGCTTCTACCCAAACTACCAGACAGAAAAAGATACAGGAAGTTGGAAGCTTGGTCAAATATTTCATCAGATGTGCTAATAAAAGTCAGTAATATGTATTACCATGTAGAGTTATTGGTTTGGTTTGGTACTTTGCTTTCATCCTTTAATTTTTACTTTGAAGTTAAATTACCAACTTGTTCATCTTGCTCACTTCCAGATATTGGTTATTTAAATATCTTAATGTGAATCAGTTGTTTGTGCCTCTTCTCTGATCTTGTTGATGTTTGCAGTGGCCTTTTTCTAATTATTCAATTTGTCTGATAGATTCTCTCATAGGTAATTTCTTTAAGTTTAAGGAGATATTTTCTAACAGAACTGTCTCAGAACTGTAGATTTTGGGTTTTGGGGTTTTGTAATAAGTAACATTTACAAACAATTACATATTTATTTGGAAGAATTTGGGTTAGTTTGGGCTAATTAAAGAGTCTCATATTGTTTCTTCCTGTAGGAGGGCCCAGGCTGAAATGTCAGGAACTCCTGATTTATGTTATGGAAATCATGAGAGATCCAACAAGTTGTGCTGCTTATGGTTCTGACTGTAGTAGTATACTCCTAAAAGATATCCTCTCAGTAAGGAAATACTGGTGTGAGATATCCCCGCAGCAGTGGTCAGGTAAACCTACTTAGAGATATCTTTTCCTTTTACAGAAGCATGTTTAGATGCATTTTAATTTGTTTGATGCCCTGTTGTGTGAGATACTACCAAAATATGGAGTAAAGCAGTATCAACCTTGAAGCTGAAATAAACAAAGCAACAAAGATTAGGAATTGATTTTTTTTATTTCTGCATACTGTTTGTCTATTGTTTGCTGAAATGTATCTATTGATACACAGTCAGGTTATGTATGCATGGTCTGCACATATAGCAAATCCTTGGAATGTGTGTGCTGGAGAAAACCTCAGTAAAACTGGGGCTGGTGTGCAGTTGTTTGCAAGTTAACAGGAACTGACAGGCATGGTTTTTATATTGTTAGTGCCTTACTATTAAGTTTTATTATCTGAGTGTTGATGGCTTATGAAGGTCCTGAAAAACCATTGAGTCATGGTTCTTATATGCACATGTCATACATAAATAAAAACTGAAAAGCTTAAGATATAAATAGCCAAAAACAGATGTAAAATTTGAGTAATGATGTACAGCATGCAACCTGAACAGAGTGGAAATGCACAGATAGTTTTTCACTTTTCAGAGAATTGGATTTGACTCCAATTTGACAGTTAATTTATTTAGCATGGAGAAGAATGTTTATGTATTCTGAATGATCTAATGTACTAAACTCTCAACTCACCTTTTGACATTTATTGATGTAATGGAAAAGTATTTTGAAAAGAGAGAGGAGTATTAGAAGTTTTGCACACTAGTGTGTGAATGTTGCGTGTGCAATTGTGGAGAAAGTTTAGAAGTAATGCCTTTAGTTGGGTGCTTTGAAGTCAGAGTTTGGGTTTCTGAAAAGCAGTTTATGAGAAAATGCTCTGCTCTGCAGCTTGAAGAGAATGGCTTAACTACAGAATAGAAGTAAACCTGCAAAGAACTTGGAAAAGGGGTGTAGTGAGATACAGGGAGTGAAAGAGGAAGCAAAAAAAACCAGACTGGAAGGTTGGCAAAGCAGAGTGATGGAAATTAAATCATTCAGGATGGGAGATTCCTGAAAGTATTCAAGGTCAGATTGGGTGGAACTCTGGTCTAGTGAAAGGTGTCTCTGCCTACGGCCAGGGGGTCGGAACTAGATGATCTTTGAGGTCCTTTCCAGCCTAAATCCTTCTGTGATTCTGTGTTGTTGGGTAGTCCTGGGGTGATGGCTCCTCTGATAAGGCCTGATGAGTTGAGGGAGACATCTCAGCCCCCTGGAGAGATGCTCTTGGCCGAGGACAAAGGCTTTCTGTCTCCCTCCTCCCTTTCACGTGACATTGAAGAGCTTGAGGATGAGAATTCTGAATTTAAAGAAGTTGGTACAATTTGGCTGTGGAGATAGAACTGGAACTTGAAAATGGAAGGGGAAGCTGGTGTATGGGAGCAGTGTCTAGTACTAGAAGCATGTGAGGAGGGTAGAAGACCAAGTGCTGTCAGACTGCAGCAGTTGTTGGAACCGAAAGTGAAGGCAAGGAGTGAGCAGATAGTCTGGAAGCTCTAGTTCAGAGCAATAAATAAGAAAGAAGAACTGGGTACTTAGGTAGAATTGAGATGACGTGGGTAGGGAATGAGGCAAGAAACCAGGGGTGTTGAAGACAGTTAACTGAAGAAGGCAGAGAAGCGAAGCTGAGGCTGAGTGTCACTGGAAGGGTACACAAGCATGAGGGAGCCTATCAGGGTTGCTGTGTGGTGGCTAGTTTGTTTAGGAACATGGAAGTTAGCCGAGTCTGTGTATAGACAAAAGTTGGAAGTGTGACAGAAGAAATTTTGACATTAGTTCATAAAGGGTACAGTGGTATTTAGTTATGGGAGTGAGGCGGGACTGAAGACCATAAATCTAAAGGAAGTCAGGCTTTAACCATGAAAAAAACCAAGTTGCTTTTATCAGATGAGCTTTGTAAAGGTTACCATAACCTTTTTTAGTGATTCTACCTTAAATGCTTGCTTATAACTCTTGGGATATAATGGAGGAGTCAGATTTCTCTTTATGAAATCAGGGGTGTGGTGCAGTTCAAAGTAAAAACATAGATTCCACCTGTTAACCACACAGTGGTGGTTTCTGTGTCTTTATTGTAATGTTTTTCATCAAGATTTTTTAATGTAATCCTCTATAATATGTATGTTTTTATATACTTGTGCATTTTTTAATCCATTTGCAGAGTTGCTGATCCTGTATGGCCAATTATACCTCAAACCTTCTAGGAATATTAACAGAGTCTTGGTGGCTCGGATAATTCACACGCTGATGAGGGGGTACTGCTTCCAAACTGATGGGTTGGGTTCTGATATGCTTATCTTCTTTTCAAAAGCAATGCAGTCTGCAAGGTATGTTGCAAGTGCACCTTTTGTATGCTAATACCTAGTTTTAGAAAATAAATAATTTTAAGTATTTAGGATTGGACTTGAGTAATTACAGCTAATACTTCTTTAGGCATACTTTGTCCTCATTTTGAATGCCAATTTAATATCTTCTTTAAAATACTAATATCTTCTGCATTTGTTAGGGAAATAATATTCTGAATATAGTTACTTGCTAGTATTTACATTTGAACAGTTCTTATGGAAAGAAATTAGATTATTTGTTTTGGAAGTATCCGTGTTTGATTTATGTTACAGACAGGAGAAGAATACTGCAGGTCTGGATCATATTGTTGGAGCAATGAATATCTTCTGCACTAAGTTTGCTGACAACTGTCGCATACGGATTTGCAAAGTAGGGGAAGAAATTTTGCCTGCTTTGCTTTATATATGGACTCAGTATAGACCAAATGATTCCCTGAAGGAAGCAATAATTGAGTTATTTCGTCTCCAAGTCCGTATTCATCATCCAAAAGGGGCAAAAACTCAGGGAAGAGGTACAGTAAAAAGCTCCTTTTTTTTTTTCTTTTGCTGTATGTGATTGTTTAGTTTATTGTAACAACTCTGAATTTTGATACCGAGTCTTGGAAACATTGAAGGAAGTGATGACTATTTGTCAGTAGTTTTATGCTATAGGTTAACAGTGAGTGAGAATGAAAAAGGGTTTTCAAATTTTACACACTACGAGAATATTAATTGTGTTAAGTCTTTTAAAGGTTTGTGGGGATTTTTTTGATTTTTTTTTTAGTCAAAGGGTGATTTTATTTGCTAAATCAAAACACTAAATCTTTGGGGAAGGGAAATAATAGTTTAGATTACCACATATATTGGTATCTTACCAGGTCTACTTAAGCCCAAAAACTACTGCTATCAATTAAATCTGCCTTATAGTATACAACTTCTCACTCGGTAATTCTGTCATGGCCTATTTCAATTCTAGTTTAATTTTTTTTAGTTTTTTTTTTATACTTTGTACAATTGTATCCATTGCAATTAGCTGTATTCTTTCCAGTTAGATGAAGAATTATTTTCTAGGAACATAATTCCTACCCTAATTACTTGTATATATTGATATAAGTTCTCAACTTTTTCACTTTTCTCCTTTATTTGTTTTCCATTAAAGAGCTTGCTTTGCAGGCCTACATTTGTTGAACTTTCTATGCTTTACTCTGATTTTGGCTGTATTTTGCATTGTGTAGGTAAGTTTACATATTGAGAGCGTGATACATATCTTTTAATTGTTTTTACACGTACAGGTGCATATGACTTAACAAAATGGCAAAGTATCTTGCATAACCTATATGATCTTCTGGTGAATGAAATAAGTCTCATCAGTAGTAGAGGAAAGTATTCTTCAGGCTTACGCAATATTGCTGTAAAGGAAAGTTTAATTGAGTTAATGGCTGATATTTGTCATCAGGTAACATTTTTTATTTAAATACGGAGTTGACCATATAATTACTGAGTTGTATGTTTTGTTTTTTAAAGTACTATGACTTAATTATTCCTCAGAATAATTTACTGAGGTATTCATACCTTTTGTCTGTGTTTTTGTTGTGTTCAGTTGTTAATTTTTTACTGCTTAGAAATGTAATATATTGGCTATCACTAGTGTTTCTTATTAGGGTAAGAATAAAAAATATTAATTCCAATTGCCCTTGAGATGCTTTGTCATAGTAAAAAATGGACTAGTTTAGGATGACATTTCAGTTCTCTTGTAAATACTGCTTTTTTATAATTTGTGTGCTTTTAAATTTCTGTCAATAAAAGGTTTTTATAGAGGATACCAAAGTTCTTGAAATTACCCAGTCATATGCTGTTTCACAAAGAGAGTCCAGTGAGGACACAACACCAAACAAGCGCAGGAGGATTGAACTGGGCTGGGAAGTCATCCGAGACAACATGCAAAGATCCCAGAAGGATTTTGATGTCATACCTTGGTAATAACATCTTGACATGAAAAAAGTGTCACTCCAGACATTTTTTTTACATTTAACATTCTCCTGAACATGTAGTGTATTCAAACTGGGTGTCTCTACATGCTGTAGTTCTATATCTAAGTGCTGAACGTAGATTCTCACAGCATTTGGAAAGCAGTGAGTAGTTCTCTTGGCAATCTTGTTTTAAAAAATTTGTATCTTTAGTTTCGTAAGAAAGAACAAGTGAGGCCTAGTAAACTGTGTTGTAGTGTATAAGGTAGTGCTGTCTCTGATTTTTCACCTGTCTTTTGTGCTAGGTACTACCATTCTTTTTGTAAGCATTGTGTGTGATCCAACTTTTGAGTATTAGGAAATTAACATGATATTTGCTGCTGCCCTAGTCTGTCTGTGTCATAGTATAGCAACTGTTGGAAGGCCTGGCTTCTTACCTTGGGCCTTGATTGAGGAGTATTTTGTTTGCCATGAGGGACTTCTGAACTGCTGACTGTTGCAGGACTCTGTAGCAGAGAGCATAGCAGAGAGTCAAGTTACTCTTAAAAGACCCCATACAGACTTTTCCAGAACCTACCATTTGTAGCCCTAAACCCAAACATGTTACTGTTGAACTGCAATAGATTACAGTGGGTGTTTTTTGCTGTTACTGTTCCTCTCTGTCTTTCCCGCTTTTCTTGGAAACTGCTGTACAAGATACCTGAGCAGCATTGCTGATAGTGGATTTGTTCTGGAGCTGAGGTGGCAGGTTTATATGAATGTGTGTTTATTGCTTGCAGTATTGAGGCAAAGTGGCTGTTAAGGGTCCAGTTGATGAGTTAACATGCTCTTCTGTGTGGAGGTGGCTTTTACTCCTGAAAAAGAAAATTTCTGTATGTTTGATATTAATAGCTTCACTTTGTGTTTTCAAGGTTACAGGTTGCAACTCAATTAATATCGAAGTATCCTATGAGTCTTCCTAACAGTGAGCTCCCTCCCTTAGTCAATGCACTTCACCAGTTACTGCCTCAGCAGCGCCGGGGAGAGAGGACACCGTACGTACTGAGGTGTCTCACAGAGGTAGCTTTGTGTCAAAGCCAGAAAACTGATTTGAAAAGCGCCCACAAGTTGGAACTCCAGAGAACCTGGGCAAAGATTTGGACCCTCACTGTTCGCAGTGTAAGCTTCCAGCAGATTGAAATGAAGAGCTTTAGGCTACTTGGAGCTATGATTCAAGGAAACCTTGTTGTAACAGATAAAGAACTTTGGAAGATCTTTTCAGGACCTGCATGCAAGCCTTCAAGGTAATATGGAAGCAAGGATAGTGTTTTGGTCTGATTCACATTCCTCTTTATTGTGCAACCAGAACCACTGTGTTACTTAATATTATTGTTGTTATGTTTCTATTTAAGAACTCCATTTGTCTTTTAAGCATTTAAGACATTTGTCTTTTAAGCATTTAAAATGATCACAAATATGTAATCTGAAAATAGAGGCAGAAGAGGAAAGACATGCATCTTCACAGTTAAAATGGACTAAAAGTTTGAAATCTGATTGGCAGATGTGTTGATTTTTTGAAGTTAAAAACTATGTTTTCTTCTGAACTTTTGTTCTGAAATGAATATTCTGAAACAATCTGTTAACAATGCACACTTGTTAACTTCCTTATGTAGTTGTTGCTTCCTGTGCATGTAGAAATGCTGACTTTGCTTTAGAGTGCTGATCAACAAATACCACGTTATTTCTCACATATCCTGTTTCATTTTTGTTGCAGTTCTGCTGTAGGTTGTTTGTCCTTAGTGATGTGTGCCTATTCAGTGCCAGAAAATTTAGACATAGCAATGGGACACAGCAGTTCTGAAAGAAGTCTGGGTTCTGCGTTAAGGGAGGCAATAATGAAATGGATCCTGTCCTGCTATTTGGAGGAAGAGATAGAAGAATGTGCAGAATTGCCTCCTGTGCTCTGCAGGTAAAGTCCTTGTGGCATAACTTGACATATAAGCTCACCCTGGAAAATTGCACAGAAAAATGTATATTATGTTAGTGCAGAATTCTATTATGTCGATGCTTTAGTAGAGATTATAGAGTTTTTAAGCTTACTGTAGAATGTCATTCTGGGGACATAATTTAGTTGTCTGTCCATGCCATAGCAGGTACATGATCTGCATGTTAGAAATCTTCAAAGAAAACATAGATTTTTCTTTGGGAAAACTGTTAAATCTGCCCAATGTTTGGGTGCACTTCAGGAATCCCAAGAGCTTGTCTGATTGCAAGACAATTACAAAAATATTTTCTTTTTTTTACAGTGATTTTCCTCA
Source organism: Pithys albifrons albifrons (assembly GCF_047495875.1). NCBI lineage: Eukaryota > Metazoa > Chordata > Aves > Passeriformes > Thamnophilidae > Pithys > Pithys albifrons. Next base: position 71,116,162 of record NC_092458.1, on the reverse strand, counting down.
TCTTGTATTACAAAAAATTCTTGTGAGCCTTACAATGAAGAACAGTAGAGCTGCCATGATCTTTTTCCAAAATGATGCTAAATGGTACGTTTTTAAATTAATCATTATAGATACTTAAATTAGGAATGCTGCTGCATCTTTCACTGATGCGTATATTCAAGTTTTTGGACTATATCTCGTGTCCTCTTAATGAAACTAATATGTGCATAAATTGTTTTGGTGCAAGGTAAGACTTTCTACTAGAAGTTAAAAATACTAGTTTCAGGGGTTTGGGGAATTTCTGCTGCAGTTGTGTAAAATAGGTTAAGGTCAGTGATCTTAATGGGAAATAGATGCTGGCATATGAACTGCAGTAGAAGATATGATCTGTGTGCAGACTTCATGTTTCCCTGCAGTTTAGGTAGAGCTAAAATGGTAGTCCACTGCGAAAGTCATGTCAGAATGAAAGGTCAACCAGGATGTGGAAGCACAAAAAGCTAAAATATTTATTTTTGTTTTATTTCTTGTATTTAAGTAGTAGTTCTAGAGACTTTCAAGTTGTATACTGAGTGCTAAAGTAAAAACTATGTCTCTTCTTCAAGTGAGCAACACTTGCAGGGGAAAGAAGAAAACAGTTTTTCTGATGTTGAAGAGCTGTACCTGCAGACAACATTTGATGAAATGGATATTTTCACTAACTTTGCAGTAAATGTTGCAGATAAAAATGTGACTCATTCAAGACTTACCATCAACCAAAATCTCAGAGAAACACTGGAGAACTGCCTTTTAGCAATGTCAGAAAGGCTTTTAAGCAGCTGTGCTCCTAAGGTAAGTTAGAAATTACTATAACATCCTTACATTTGTGCTCCCAAATGATATATTTGCAAGGCAAAGCATACGGATTTTCATTTCTTCTGCCATTAATAATGAACCAAAACCACAGAAAAAATTATGCCCAATAATACAGAAGTTTGTATTTATTTATACATTCACAAACTATCTATAGCTTGCTTATGTATGTGTGGGTATGTAGTAGCTGCATCAAAGTGTAAGTGTGTGCAAAGTTTCCACACAAACCACTGTTACCCTGCTTTTTTTGTTGTTGTTCGCAACTTCTGTGCCCCTGTAATGCTTCAGGTTCTTTCCAGTTTTCAGCAAAATTAGCCTGAGACATAGAGGAAGCAGCTCTGTAAAGGAGTAATTGTAAAGAAAGCTGCAAATATGGGCAACACAAACAGGAGTACAGCCAGTGCTCAAGGGAACTGGTTATCCCCCTCTATTCTGTGCCTTTAGATGGCATTTGAAATATGGCACCCAGTTTTGGGCCTCCTAGTACAGAACAGACGTGGAGTGCATTCAGTGGAGGCCACTGAGATGGTGGAAGCTCCAGCACTTGGCCCTTGAAGGGAGACAAAGGAAACTAGGCCTTTGGGATAGGCCTTTGCCAGTTCCAATAAGATTGTCTGAAAGACAGCCGTGCTCGTCATTCATAGTGGTGTGTTACAGAAAGGTGAAACAGCAGGCAGAGAGTCAAGAGAAATGCACACTGGATACAAGAAGAATTTTATCTCTGTGAGTTCAGTCAGCCAGTGGCACAGGTTGCCTTGCCTGAGAGGTTGTGCAGTCTGCATCCTCTGAGGTTTTCAAGCCCTGACTGGATCAAGCCTTGAGTAACTTGTTCTGATCTTGGAACTGACCCTGCTGTAAGCTGGAGGTTGGACCAGAGACCTGCGTAGCCTGAACTGTCCTGTGATTCTGTTTGTATCTTTCACTTGTTGAAATGCTACAGAATCTCTCAGTTGGAGGAAAACACGACTTACAGAGGAAGAGCCACCATGTAATGGTAAAAAATTTGTGAAAACCAAAGCAGCAGGCTTTTTAAACTTCCGATTCCTTTGATATGCTAGCGTTCATTTTACTATAGTGGGTGTGCCTTCCTTGTAATTTACTGCTAAGGTCCTGTAATACTTGATGAGCCAAAAGAGGCAGTAACAAAGTTTGAAGCAAGGTACTGGCAACTGGGAGCTGTAAAACTTGTCCCTGGTTTTACATCTGTAACAATGTCACATATGCATAAGTTTTCCCATCTCTTTTTAGAGATACTTGCTTTTCAAGAATGTAGCAGCAATCCTTTTTAGTCCCTCCTCCTGAGAAAGTAAGACAAGTAGTTGTTTGTCTGCTCTTTCTCCTTTGATCAAATAACTTAGATGGAAAGGAATCTCTGAAATGCTCCTGCAGTAAGCTTGCACGCATTTATTCCTATGACATTATTTTGTTGACACAGTAGCTGCTAAGAAGCAACTTGGAACTTTGTTGGAATTGGAAGAGCCAGCAGTAGTAATGTGATATAGTTCCAGACTTGCTCATACTGTCTTGTGTCCTTGCAGAAGATGAAATAGACAAACAGAGCACATGCTAAGAACTTGGAGATATGGCCATGATGGAATCTAAAGGAGAGAGGGAATTAAAAGTGGTGAGAGGGATGGAAGTGTAAGGGACATGGGACCTACTGCTAATTTTGTAACACGTAGAGCCAAAAGAACTTGTTCAGGAGCTGAGGCAGCTGCCATGCAAAACACTAGGATGCCAATCTTCGTTAATTTTCGTGCAATTTATATATAACAGTGTTTTAAAAAGACAAAAGAGTTCTGTATTTTGCGGTGGTAAACCCCTGGTATTTATACTGTGTATTTGATTTAGTCTAAGGCTCTTGCTGCTGGACACCTTGTCCGATGTGTTGGTCTCTTGGCTGGTGTTCTTGGTTGCTATTGCTACACTGGTATATTTAAAGAAGAGGATGCCTGTAAATCAGAGTTGTTCCAGAACGCCAAGGTAAGCAGTAATGCATTTGGGAGCTATTAGAAATAAAACAAACCATCAAATATAATTTAATTCTTAAAATTCATGTTGACGCATTTTCAGAGCTCTGATTTCTGCTCAGAAAAAGGCAGTTTATAGAGGTTTAGATATGTTACTGTTGCTGAAAGAGGAGTCACTGAAATTCTGTCAGTATACCAATGCACCAGTTTTGCAGTGGACATTATCCTAAATATTGATACATTTTTGAGTCACTCCTTTTAGAAAAGTGGAATAATCATGGACATGTAGGCAAAGGACTACTTATAGGATGATAGGTTCCTTTTGTTTATAGGTCTTTTATGCAGCAATTTAAGATAATTTGATAGTTCAAGCCAATATAATGGCAGCTATTGCTGCTATTATTGTTGTTACTACTACCTGAGGTGCTTTCTTGCTTAAATAGGAAACCCCAGACTTACGTATTATGGAGATATGCTGTATTTTTCTTTTGTGTTGAAAATCTTAGTGTTTCAAGCAGATCTAGGCCATGTTTTTGTCACTTCTGGAGGAAAATGAGTGAAACAACAATCACAAAAAAACCTCTGAACTCATTTGATGCACACTGTGAATATCAAAGCTGTATGAATGAAAATGTATGAATGAGAATCACAACCTTTTCTCTTTATGTGTCTTGTTTATATGCAAATGTACAAAGGAATTTAACTGAGGGTTTTTTAACCATATTGTATTTTTACTAGTCTCTCATTCATTATGCTGGAGAAACCATTTCTCAGTCAAAAAACAGACTAAGTGAAGATACCCAGATCAACTCACTGAGGACTTTGATAATGCAGTGTACAAAATGTTTATGCAATTGTACCAAGGTAAAGTTTATAAAGGAATTTATATTTCTTTGTTCATTAATGTTATCACAAAGTTGAATATCATACGTATGGCTCCTGAAAAGAATTAATTAACCCATCTGTACATCTTGTTTTCTTGCAGAACAGTGCTAATAAGATGTTGTCTAATATATTCCTGCGTTTGTTGACATCAAAATTTATGAACGATCTCATAGATATTTGCAAAAATCTGGTAAGTATGTTCTGTCTATTTCTAAATGCAGTGCTCTTCTATGAAAGGATTGTTTTTGCAGCACAATACTTTGGAGGCAAACCAAACAAGATACATATTACTGAGGAAAAAAAATCAAAATACATTGAGTTTTATAAAGAATTCCTAACTAGAAGCACAGGCTTAGAGAAAAAAGGAGAGCAGATGTATAACATTTGATCAAGGTTTAAAAACAAAATTATGCTATTTTTCAATTTTTTAAGTACTTTGTTACATTAGCAGTATACTCAAAAAAAATCTCTACCATCTGATGGACTTATAAGGGTGGGCTTTTTGGTGTTTATTATGTGGGTATTAAATCTTAACATGTAAATTACACTCTCACTGGAAAAAGCAGTAGTGTGGCACTTCACTGTGCTTAGCACAACTCTTAGAACTTCTCTTTCTGGCACATTGTCTTGTATTCAGGTCTAGGTCGGCAAATTCCTTTGTTTTTGCTGATCAGGAAGAGCTGAGAGTTTTACCTTCTATTAACTTGTCATCTGGTAGGAAAAGCAGTAATTGGTGTGCCCTCAAAAAAATCATAGGCCTTTTCATTTCTCTGTAATTATGAAGTATAGTGAGAAGTTTGTGAGTTTTGTAGAGAAGTGTTTTTAAAAAACTGATACTGTCCTTGGCACCATCTAAAATGCAAAGATTAATATCTATCTGAGGAAGCTTATATCCTAGAGAGAATAGTTCAGACAATTAATGTGTGTAGATGACAGGTTTATCCCAAAGGGTGAAATTCATCAATTTTATGTAGCTCTTACTGTCATCACCTGTTCTAGTTCACTGCGAAACTGTAGTGTCTCTCCTTGTGCTATGCCTGTGGTGTTTCTTCTCTCCTTAAAAGTCAACCTTTAAAGGAATGTGGTGTTTTTGTCAGATGACAGCTACTGGAAAACCAAGTGTGCAGGGAGAAGTGGATCTCAGAAGTGATCCTGAGGAGAGTATAATGGAAGTAGATAACCAGTTATCTGATGATCTATTTGATGATCATTCAGTGACTGACATCAGTGATACAAATGAATCTGGTGATACGCAAACTGTAACAGGTAAGTCTTCTCTATGTCCAAAACTACTTGCAAAAGCTCGATTCTACAAATTGCTCTTTGCTTGAAAGATAGGGAGATACAAAATCATGCTGCTTTTGTAGTAGTTGATAAAGGTAATGGTTGAACCAGGTGCTTCCTAAGCAATAATAATTCTCATCAGTGTTTTAAAGATGCTAATGAAGTGTTCTAGCTCATAGAGAAAGGAGTTTACTTTTATTTATACATAGTAAAATGCAAGAAGAGAACTAGCTAAATTTTTCAAAGCCAGACAGAAATTTTGGCAAAGAAGAGACTAGAAAATGTCTGTAGAATACCTGTCTCTCATTAGACTGTGCTCCATTTTCTTAAAAGTAATGCTATCCAAGTTTTCTCCTTTTCCTGATCAGCAGTTCTTGACATGGTCAGTGTTTTTATATCTGCCAGCCTTCAGAGGTACAGGAGCATGACTGTTTATTCCTGTTAGGAGCTTCATCTATTGATGCCCTCTTTTGTTTTAAATTATTTCTTAAAATGGTGTGTGTCTTAGTTTTTAACCAGGATTATGTCTTTTTATTGTTGAATGATAAGGAAATCAGGGTGTTACAGGACTGTCACAGACAGCAGCTGGTCTGTTTTCTCATCATGTTGAATAAGTGTCTTCAGAAGTATCTTCTTCAGACACCTGATAAATAATTCTAGTAAAAAAAGCTAGCATTTGCTAAAAGTTGCAGGGGTCCTAAATGTGACAGAAAAATAGCATTTGTACCTATCCTGTTTAGATTATAATTGAAATTTCAGTGAGGATATTAACATAATAGTAATTGTCATAATTTCAGTTTTGGGGAAGCTTTGAATCTGTACTTTAAAATATATCCTAAGTAGTAGTTAACAGTACAAAAGAACACTGTTGCAGATGGTTCTGCTGAGTTCATTTTAACGTTGATGGAGAACTCAGCTGTATGTATGGGCATATAAATTTAAAATCTGCTTTAGAGAGGGCCTTTGTAGAAGTGGGAAACACACTTAAGAAGCTGTTACTGATGCACTAATTGCACAATAACAAGTAAATGAAAAGGTTGCTAATACTTTATCTGTTTTGAGAACTTATATTAGTTTTGTGAAGACCTAAAATGTTACCACCTTTTCTATTGTCCTTGGAGAAGCACTTCTTACATGAAAATCTTATTTTCAGGTGCTTTGAGCCCGTTAGCTGAAGAGCAGTTGACAAAGCAGGATTTACTTCTCCTTGAAATTGTGAGGTTCTTATGTATTTGTGTAACTGCAGTCCAAACTCAGACAGTGAGCTTCCGAGCCTCTGACATCCGGAGGAAGCTGTTAATGCTTACTGACGGCAGTGTTTTTGACAGCACTAAGCCATTGCATCTGCACATGGTGAGTGGGAGCTTTTTTTACAGCAGACCCACCTCTCTATTTGTACTGTTAAATTAAATTTGTATCGTGTTGTCAATTATATGTTGTCTTTATCCTGTCATCTATCCCCTGAGAAAACTTAAAGTGGCTATGTCTAGTGTGTTTGAAGCATGCTGTGGTTGGGGAAAGAGCAGTTAGAATTTGGAAGCCAGAAGATAAAGAGTTGAGAAGTATAAGATCTTGCCTTTATCGATAGTTATTTCTTAAATAACTAGAAATTATGTCTGTGGTTGAATCCAGTCTGTGTTTTAGTTTCCAAAGGAAATATTTTTTGCTACCAGAACTAAAAATTTCATGATCTATATTACTGTGTGACAGTCGTTGCATGAAAATATGGCCAGTCTAACACTCAATAGCTGGCAATAGGTATATTTGCTGCATGATTTTTCTAAGAGTTACTGAAAAAGTTTCCTAATTTTTTCTTGTTTACTTATTAAGTATTATTTTCCATTTATTAAGTATTATTTTCCATCTTGCTTCTATTTGGGTTTTTTATTCCATTTGGTTTTTTATTCCATAGTACATGGTCCTTTTGAAGGAGCTCCCTACTGAAGAGCATCACTTGCCTGCAGTTGATGTTGATATGCTTCTGAAGCCTCTTTCGTAAGAGAGAAACTATTCAGCATGTTTTGCATCTATTTTAGAGGATTTGGTGGCTTTTTAGTGTTTCAAGTTATGTTTTCTTTCTTTCTTTCACAGTACTGTGTGTTCCTTGTCCCGTCGAGATCAAGAAGTTTGTAAAGTAATTCTAAATAATTTGCTCCCTGTAGCAGTAGGGTTGGCCCAGTGCGATGCACATGATGAAGAGACAGGGAGTGCCAGAGGACAATTTTTGACAGTTGTTGGAGCCTTTTGGTATGTTTTTTAATGCAGAAGTGTGTTGGACGTAAAATTTTTGATTTTTAATTTTGCTGTCACTGTGAAGACTGTAGTGCTGTTGTGTGTCTTGCTGTTAGTATACTATAACATCTCTATCCAGAAGTTAACTTTTCAGATTTTCTGACATGTTGTATTTATAGCAAAGATTCATCTTGAAGGTGATATTGTAACAATTAGCCCTACACTGTTCTATATTAACAGACTGTTTCTATGCTGAATTGCATCAGTAGTTATGACAAGTGATAACTTCAGCAAAAAAATTGAATAGTTTACAATTACCAGTAGAAATGTCAAATCTTCCCAAACATGCCTATTGAGCACAAAAGGATCAACTGTGATCAGTAGAAACTAATTTGCTAGACTGTATCTCAAAATTGTGGGCAACGTTTTCCTTTATCTGAGTCTTCCTTATTTCAGGCATTTATCTCAAGGAGGGAAATGCACAGCGTCAGTAAGAGTGGCCCTTTTAAACTGCATGAAAGCCCTGCTTGAGGTAATCCCAGATTTTCTGACATTCATAAGCATGCTAAATACTTACCTAAGATGTATTTAAAAACAGTGTCTAAAGATTTTTTTGCATCTTTCAGTGTATCTGAAGTAGATTTTAAATCACAGTATTAATTTTCTTCAGGCTGATCCTCATTGCAAGTGGGCAATCCTTAATGTGAGAAATGAAGATCTGCCTGTGAATGATGCCTTCCCACATTTTCTTGCAGACAGTCACCATCAAGTTCGCATTCTTGCTGCAAAGTCAATTACCAGGTGATAATGTAGATATTTTTTCTATTTATAACAATGATATTTAATTTCCCTTCTCCAGGTGTCATTCCTGCTCCTGCTTAGCTGCTCTTTTCAGTATTTCTGGGACTTCAATCTTGACAGAATGTAAAAGCCTACCAACTTAATTTTTGTTCCAACTGGAACACTCATGTGTTCAAACTTTTTCTACCTTTCAGTTATTCTGTAAGAATCCATATATGTATTTGTGTGTGTGTGTGTGTGTATATATATATATATATATATATAAAGAGAGAGAGAGATAAATAAATATTGACATATATATAACTTTATGTGAGAGCAAATTTTGTACTACATTTATTATGCAAAACTTGAATAGAAAAGAGTTGTTTATCCTCTTGAAAGAGATTAGGTACATTGTTGTATAGATTAAAAACCTTTTCAAAGGATCTTGTGTTTTATGAACTGTATGTAGTTCTTTCTCTGTACATCAAAAAGGGCACAATTGAACTGGAACAGGAGTAGAGGAGAGATGTTCAAAAGTATGAGATGCTTTATGTACAGCTATCAGTTGCATAAAGTGGAGCCCTTCAGCACAAAAGGAGTTGAATTGCAGGAGGTATAACGTAATTCCACAAAATCTGGAGCAGAACAAAATTAATATTGACAGTCTTTTCTGGTTTAAAAACCAGGGGACATCAAGTAAAGCTAACAGGTTCAAGATTCTGAGAAAATGCAGTTTGTTTCTTTGTTCTACAACTTATGAGTGTTATCCCACTACCTTCAACTGTCTGGATGTTTACAGGGGTTCAAAAAGCAATAAAATCATCAAAGAGAAAGTTACTGAAGGATACTAAATACATTCACCACTTCTAACACATGGCCTGCCTAGGTCACCTGTGCTCAAATATTATAACCAAGGAATGCATTTAAGGCAAGCATATGGTGGCTCTTCTTAGGTATCGGCTAGTAGTCACTTAGAAATGGCTGGAGTAACATTTAGTTTGATTCACTGTGGTGTTACCATATTTGTTACATAAAGCAAAGAGGGTTGGGACTTTATCTACAAAACTTGTATTCTTTGAGAAACTCTTTTTACATATACATCTGTTCTACAAATACACTCCCAACATACTTCATGATATGAAATGTTCCCTTTTGTTGGAAGTTGGACTTCCTGTGCTGGCAGAGATTGAGAAACTTCTATGTATTTTCAGTCTATTCTCTGCCATTCCTCCCCAAGAGATATTCTTGATTATGTTTGAGAGACACTCTATAAGATAATTAGGACAAAAATAATTATATTCAGAAAATCAGGGTCTTATTGTTTGATATGCACAATATGTAGTAATTCTGTAGACTAAGTGTTATGCTAATAACGATTGTTCTTTTTTTTTTCAGTTTGTTTCAAGATGTGAAACAGAGAGATTCTTCCGGAATGTCAAAACCTCTTCCGTTGAAGCTCCAGCAAAAGGCTTTTGAGAATGCATATCTCAGAGTTCAGGAAGGAATGAGAAATCTGGTACCAATACCTAGTCATTAGTTTTGCTGAGTTCTGATCTTATGAATAAAATCACTTTTAACAGGATAAGGTTTAGTTTTCTGAGAACATTCATTCTTCTGGACTTCTGGTAAACTGAGGTAGTGAAACAAAGTGGTAGTCGGAAAATTCCTTACACATCCACTCACTCTCTGTTCTACCCACGTTAGAAGTTTATGAGTTTTTTCACTATATGTTCCAGACTGCTCTTATGAATCATACTATTTGTTGTTCCAAGTTTCAATGCTGTAACACCTAAGAACCGTAGAAAAAATTAGCCTCAATAAACTAGACAACATACAGGTAGTGAATAAGAGGCAATATAAATTATATTAAGTGTCCATAGAATAAAACCAGATTTGTAAATTTCAGAAAGATCATGTCTGCAGTGGTATTAGAGCAGTGGTTTTCACAAAACCAAGATATACTTAAAAAAAATAAACTATTCTGAAGAAACTTGAAGTGAAGAAAAGGTTTTGCTTCAGTACAGTGACTGGAAATACAATGGTGTGGTACATTACTGTGGAATTTCCGTAACTTAGTTTTTCTTTTAGTGTCTTTCACTTTTCTTGTCTCTTTGTTACCTTGCTAAGCCATCTACATTTGTCTACACTTTTCCGTTTTTGCTGTCATGCTGTCATCTGTCTGCATGTAATCTCCCTGCTGGACTGTTCTGTTCCCTTTGCCTGCTGTCTTGTATGTTGCTGAGGCCTATTTCTCTGTCATCTTCTTTTGTCTCTGAACTGCTGTGCCTCCAGCTCTGTCATCTCATCTCATCTCATCTCATCTCATCTCATCTCATCTCATCTCATCTCATCTCATCTCATCTCATCTCATCTCATCTCATCTCATCTCATCTCATTTCTGTGTTACCTTGGCTCCTTTTCCTGTTACTTCAGCTTAGTGTTGTCTCAGCTTCTGCCCTTTCAATTGGAGTTTCTTATTACTTTTATTTAAACTTGCCACTTGTCAACACCATGCCTTAATAGGGGAAGAACTGCATTTGAATTGCACGGCAGTTCTTTCCTATATCCATCGGGGAGTAGCAAAAAGGAGACTTGTCTTGTCAGTGCCTCCATCATTTCTCTGTTAAGTGGGTTGCCTTTGTTTAAACTGCTGATACTATAACATGAACTGGAGGGTATGAGGTATCTGGAGGCCGTAACTGTGGGTTGAGGAGTGAAGCAGACAGCTGGGGAAGTAATTTTTAAGCAAATAAAGCAAGATTTTCAGCAGTATTTATGTCAGTTCCCTTAACTTGAAATTATTTATGCGCATTTATTAGTTAGGAGAATGCTTTAACAGAATATTTGTCCAAATTCTTCATTATTTCTTACTGAAGGTCAAAGGTGATGTAAGTCCTGAAGATCTTTTGGACAAAAAGCACAATGGAAAAGCAGTTTTGCTGATGCTTATAACCATGGTCCTGTGCTGCAGTCCAGTCTGTGAAAAGCAAGCTTTGTTTGCTATATGCCAGTCTGTGAAAGAGAATGGATTGGAACCTCACCTGGTGAAAAAGGCAAGTATAAAATTCCATTTTATATTTAAGTTAGGCTAAAATTGGAAGAGTACAAAATGCTTTTGTCAGCATCAAAAATTGGTAAATTTTGTAAAGGTATGACTAGCATGGTACTTAAATAACTGAATGAATTTGTAATTATATTTAATGACATCATACAAGGCAATTTTAATGGTAAATCCCCAGTGTTCAAAGCACAGATCTGAAATACAAATAGACTTTTATACATTGAAGATTGCAGATTTCATTTTAAAAAGGTGTTTCTACCCAGTGGAAGCAAGTTTTCCAATGTGAAAAATATGTAAAATAAATGCAAAGTGTTGAAAGGTGGTATGTGTCTTGTGGACTTCTATTTTGATATTCACAAGGGCATACTGAAATGATTGCTATTTATAGTGCAGCCTTTTGTGCTGGTTGTTTTTTAAGTGCATGCATTCTCTTATTTTTATCCTTTCTTTCTGTTTCCTGCCTCCTGTTTTTACACACAGTCTCTACTCTGCAAAGTGTGTAGTGGCTGTCTTTTCTTAAAGTAATTGCTTATGCTAAGTAGGAGCTGAGTGATACAAATATTCATTAAAAGGTTGAGGGGTACACTTGAGGTGTAATGTTGTCAGTTTGCCATATTATCTTGTACTTTGCTATTTTAGCAATCTTAATTCACCTACAGGTTTTGAAAAAAATATCTGACATTTTTGGCTATAACAGTATAGAAGACTTCATGACATCACATTTAGACTATTTGGTGATGGAGTGGCTGAAAATAAATGACAGTGGATATAACCTGTCTACTTTTCCTTATGTTCTTCTGAACTATACTAGCCTTGAGGAATTCTACAGGTAAGTTTGCTATATATGAAAGCATTATTTAGATTTTATTTATAGGTATTACATATGGTCACAAATTTCTAAATGTAGTAATGCATCAAGATTTTGTTGTAAGGCAATGTACTGAAAACTTTTTAAATGTATTCCAAGCATCATGTAGATTTTATTTATGCAGGTAAGATTTTCTTTCATGTGGCAGTAGTTAAACAATGTTTGTAAGTTTAGTTATATAGTAAAGAAATGGTGTTTGCTCAAGGTTTTTTTAAAAAAGCCAATTCAAGGACATTTTGGAAATCTATTTACTGTGTGTAGGTCTTGTTATAAAGTTCTGGTTCCACACCTGGTGGTTAGAAGTCAATTTGAAGATGTGAAATCACTTGCCAACAAGATTGAGAAAGACTGGAGACAGGTTCTAGCAGACTGTTTTCCGAAGTTACTTGTGAATATCCTTCCATATTTTGCCTATCAAAGCCATGGGATGAGTGAATTGGCAGAGCGAAGAGATACGGCTTCTAAAGTCTATGACATGCTTAAGGATGATAACTGCTTAGGAAAACAGGTATGCATTTAAAATGTGCAAATTGAGTTCTGTGGCATTTAACAGACCAGAAAAAAACATGTACATGTTCTGTAAATGTAAATTCGTTATATAACCGTGAGTTTCTTGGTCATATGTCTGTCATGTTTTCCTCTAAAAATATTTTGTTAATGCTTTATGAGGAACCATCTTCTCCAGAGGCAGACCACTCAGAACTAGTAGTAAAATGAAACACAATTTTTTTTCCTGTGTACTCTGTGAAAGTAAATTGTTCTACTTGTGACTGCCATAGATAAGACTTAACCAGGCTTAATTTATGAGTAAATTGTATGTCATGGATAATGGAAAAAGTAGAGAACCAAGACATGAGAGAAAACGTTTTCTTGGAAGGAAAATAAAAAGTAAATAATTTAGGCTAAAATATTTTTTCTTATTAAAATACTATTTTTCTTCTTGTAGCAAATTGACAATTTATCTCATAATAACTTACCAGAGATTGTGGTTGAACTGTTGATGACCTTACATGAACCACCTGGTACCATGGCAGAAGAAGGAGCTCATCTAAGTAAATACCTAAGGTATTTGTTTATAGCTTTTCTAAATGCTGAGCATGTTTGTATAACATTGTGCATTAAAATGTGCCCTTCAGGCATAAGAAGGCGGCCTTGAAGTTGAGAATTGAAGGATTTTATTGTCATTATTAATGATATATCATAGTCAGGCTTTCTCACATTGTTATTCACCAGGATCAAGAAAGAGAACCTCTATAAATTCTTTATTTAATGAAAAGAATGATTGTGTGAGCAAGAGAATGCCATTGTATGTTGATGAGCTGGACTATTACGGCAATGCCAGTTTAGGTTAGTGCAAATTTGAGTGGACTTCCCTCTCTGCAAAATTGGTCAGGTTTTAGTCTCTAAATTAAGGTGTTTCTTTTAATGGTCTTTAATAGCTAGAGGTCACTGAGAAGTAAAGTTTCTTAGCAGTACTTGTAGTGGCAGCTCTTGTCTTTGGTAAGGAGATTGGTTAAGCCGTGGCACATATACAAATTCCTAATGAATAGAAATATTCTAATGCCATAAGTGTCTTAATTCTCATTAGCTTTTCAGTCTTGGTTGTTGTCCTGAAAATACCACTATTTGCATAATGATATCTGGAAATAATTTTCGAGGGTTTTGTGTTAAGATACAAATTATTTGGAAAAACATAGCACTTCTTAAAGTTACAAAAGAAGGTATCTTTATGGTAGAAATATCAAGCTGAAAGAAACCAAAGCATTTCTGTGAAAATCTACAAAAAGTTAAAAGGCTGAGGATTTCTGAAGTCTTTAAAGAAATTTTTTGCAGTGAGTTTATTTGTAGACTGTGGTGTCTGCTTGTACAAAATTTTTCTGTCTAAGAAGGGAATGGTAAGAAAAGAGTGATAAAGCTTAGATTTTGCTTTTTTGTTACTGCCATGATGCTTTGAGGTCCCAGAAAAGTAGACTGCCCTTTTTTATGATGAGATTCACACTTACTTTTTTTCTGAATGAAATTGTTCCCACAATTACAAAATGCAGAGGCTTTATCCACGACTTACAATTAGATTTTCCCACAAAGTACCTAAGACAAACAAATGTGCGAGTTTTTAGCAATATGATTTTTCAAAAAAACCCAGAAGAATCTTAAGAAAGTACAACTTAAAAAGTTACCATAGAGGGACAACAGGCAACTACAAAGTAAGGTGTATGTCGCTTTTCTGGGTGCTTTTGGTGCTTTTTACTGAAAGCATAAAAGATTTTCTAGGAATTCATATATTTATTCAAAAATAATTATTTTCTCTAACTCAAAGTGTTCTATTTTTGGGAAGCAAAATATAAATCTCCCTCTCATTCATTTAGGGAACTGGATCCTGCTCCTAATCCTCCTTATTTTCCATCTTATGTAATTAAGGCAACCTTGGACTATATTAGCAACTGTCATAAAAGCAAATTAAAAAGTATTGTAGCAGTTCTTTCTAAAAGCCCTGTAAGTATGTAATAATTACTTCTTTCTCTGTAGAATGTGGAGTTTGTATTATGGGTACATTTTGGTTTAAGTGAGATGTTTTCTTCATGTCTATAAGAGAAAATAAACAACCTTAGACCCCTTTCTGTTCTTTTGTTTGCCTTCTGAAATGGAATAAGTCCTAAGTTCAGGGGCAGATTTATGTGCATTATATAATTATTTTATTAATTACTGTATTGCATGTGTTATGTATTATATAACTGTGTTAATTATATAATTATATGCATTATATAACACATAGAAAGTAGAAAGGATTATATTAAAGGCTGGGGATATCTGTGTGTACTGGACACAATTTAGAATGTGCCATATTTGTCACACATCTGAAGAACATTCTAAAATAATTACATATGAGCCATTTTCCCTAAATACAGCCTACAATTAAAATACACATGTTTGCTTCCCTTACTGATTATGGAATTTTATAGTCAGTGATATTTTTCAATGCTTGATTTTAATTTGTTAAAGGCAAATATGAAGACATGAAATTATAGAGCCCTTGCAATAAAAGAAACATTTTATTGTCTTCTAACTTTATTCCTTAGAAATGTAACTGATTGAAGTTATGCTATTTTGTTGCATATGTTGTCAACAACTTACTTTGCCGTCTATAAATAATCTAAAAATAAGAAAAAAACTTTTCTGGACCATGTTCATCTAAATCTTTTGACTGTACAAGTTAATATTGCCAGCCAGTGGAATAAGTTTTTTAAAATGTAACACAGCCTTGCTGCTATTTTAAAATGACATTTTCTGAAGTTTATAGTTACAACAGTTACAATCTATAGTAATCTATTCCATGAAATAAGAGTGTATTTTTTACACATAAATGTTAGGGTTACGTTTGAAAGAATGTGGGTTGAATCACTACCTGATGTTTAAATGGGTTTTATTTGATGTTTCTTCTGTTGGCAAAAATTACTGTAAGTGTTTGGCTTTCTGAAAAGAGTGTATAACATTTCTCATGCTGGGGAGAATAAAAAAAAAATGAGGAGGTTTGCGGCTTATAGTCATCCCTGGAGAATTGTTTTCTAGGTAGGTCTTTTGTTTGTTTAAAGCAACAAAAATAATGAAGCTTCTTTGCCGATATCCTCTGGAAAAAAAATATCCCACTTAAGTTTTTTATTGATATAAAATATATCTATATTCACATTATGAATTATTACTCATAATTTATTCATTTTTAGGATTCATTCCAGAAAATCCTTCTAGCTCTTTGTAAGCATGCATCAGATACAAACAACATTTATAAGAAACACAGAGTTCTTATAATTTATCACTTGTTTGTTGGTCTGTTACTTAAAGAGATAAAGGATGGTTTAGGAGGAGCCTGGGCTTTTGTCCTCCGTGATGTAATTTACACCCTGATTCACCACATCAATAGCAGGTAAATACAGTAATTATCTCTTGTTCTTCTTCTGTACTTCCTTTTTCCTGCAACCTTATGTTTCGCTATCGCCAGCAGATGTAAATTCATTTATAGAATTAATAAAATTTGCTGAGATTAGAAATTAAATTGCCATTATTATTTCAGAATTTAAATATAGAATTCTGTAAGATGGAATGGTTCATGCTATCGTTCTATTTAGATGTTTGCTATACTCAAGTAGCCTGTAATAGGCTATCAAATTGTAGAAATAAACAGTATTTGGAGATTTTGATGACAGAAAGGGTGTTTAGGAATTTGAAGGATATGGGATGAAAATTCAAAATGTGGAATTAAATGCAAAGTAAGCACATCTCAAATAAAATGGGCTTATTGAGTTATTAAAGAATATTGACACATTTTCACCAGTAGCTGCATAGAAAAATGAGTGAGAATTGGTACATGTTATCTCAGCTTGTCTTCAGATTCAAAAAAACTGGTCCTTCTTCAGGCTTAAGATATAAATAGAGTTTCTTATCTCTCACATAAGACTACAGGTGTTTTCTTACTTCAGGTTTAGCTTTGGACTTCCCATACGGTTATTCATCTTAATGTCTTTGTCTTGATGTAGAAGTTGATTGCTTTGTTTGTTTAAAGTAATTCATATACTGAGATGTTGAAGAGATGTGTGGATTTCATGGTAAATGCCATTATTGTGGGACTTACTATTGCAATCAACATTGAACTGTGGTGGGGGCAGTCCATGCACTGGAGGACAAGGCCACCTTTCAGGTGGACTTTGTCTAGCTATAGGAGTGGGACTGAACAGAAGCAACCCTTAAGTCTCTCACCTGGGACGGAATATCCCATGCATGAGTCCAGGCTTGGAATCAGCAGCTTGCTTTTCATCACCACCGGCTGACTGTGTGCTCAGCTGTGCTGGCAAGAGTGTGACCAGCAAGTTGAGGGCAGCAGTCATTCCCCTCTAAGTCTTACAAAGCTGCAGTAGGGCCACTGTGTCACCTCTGTAGCCAGGACATGAGAGACAATGACAGACTGGGATGGATTGAGTGGAAGACTCTGAAGGGGATAGGTAGAGTTGATCTGATTTCTGTTCTCCAGTTTCTGGAGGGGAAGACACCTGACAGCAAAGGTAGAGTCAGATTTCTCTTGGAAGTGTACAGTGAAAGGACAAGGGGTAGTACTCAGCAGGTTACAATGTGGGAAATCGTGGCCTGAGGTAAGGGAAAGGATTTTCGTAGTGAGAGTACTTGAATACTGAAGCAGGTTGCTCAGGGAAGCTGTTGGTTCTCCATCCAAGGAATAAGTCAGAACTCAAATCAACAAAACCCTGAGAACCTGATTTGAATTTGAAATTGACCCTGCTTCAGGCAGGAAGCTAGACCATATAATCCCCAGGTGTCCTTTGTAACCTATTTTTTTAACTAATTGTTATTTTAAATAGAGTTGGATTCAGAGAGCATTTTCCACTTTGTTCTGTTTTGGTCAACATTGTTCTGACAAATAATATAAAAGCCTTTTTTTTTTTGGAGGGGTGTCCCCTTTAGTATATTGTTTCTACAAGATTTTGTTCCATTTTTTAAAGTGTGTTTCAGGTTTTCTGTGTCTCCTGAGGTAAGTCCTTAGAGCTGATTGAGTTGATAAATTTTAAAGTTTAGAATAAGTTCCTCTTTATTTTAACTTTTCCCTTGTTCTTCCCTATTGACTGATACTTGAGATAATGACCATTTGTATTTCACTTTGTTTCCTGTGACAGACCTGTTGTTATCAGAGACATATCCATGCGCAGCTTTTCACTCTGCTGTGATCTTCTTCATCATGTTTGCCACACAGCAGTTACATGTTGCAGTGATGCTCTAGAGACCCACCTTCATGTTATTGTAGGAACCCTAATACCACTTGCCATGGACCAGTCTGAGATCCAGGAACAGGTAGTTTGCATTGCTACTTATTCCTTATCTGTTAGATTTTAGTTAATGTTCGCTGTTGTTAAAGCTTTATCTCTTCTCATGTTCAGATTTAATTCCTTTTTTCTATGCTTTGGGGATTTATATAGAATTTTTATTTGGGACAATACTACGCCTTTCATTTTTTAAATAAATGCATCTTCACTTTTGGTACTTCTGTTTTGCCAGATAGTACATGAAGTAGCTAAGCAGTTACTTACAAAGCTCTGTGGATGATTTCACAGGAAATAAAATAAAGATATTTGGTACAAGAAGGTGTCTGGAGGACAAAGAGGAAAAGTGTGCAGAGAACAGAATTCAATAGTTCACCTCTTTATTTAACAAATAGTATTTAAAAATAAATGTAGCACATAGGCCTTAAAAAGGAAACAAAGCAGCTCCTGTTGTGTGACAAGCATTATTTACCTTCTTGTGATGATTTTTTTGTGCATTCTGCTGGGAGCGGAAATATAAAAAGATTCAGGGACTTATAATTAGTAGCTGAAGCTGAGAGAGAAGAGTATGCCTGTTGCACTTCAATCCTTGTATTACCTTCTGACTTAATCTGATCCCATAGTACCATATGCACCTTTGTGGTTGCAGTGTAGCCCTACGTTGCTCTCCTCTTTCAACCAGAGGGCTGTGCTGATCCAGCTGTAAATAACCTGGTAATCTTTTTTCCCAGCTTAATGATCATGATCAGATTTACAATATGTCTATGCAAACAGCTGTACATGCACAACTGCATCCCTGGGCAGAGACAAAGTGGCAAGGACAGAAATTTCTCTGAATTCCAATATGAAACCTTGTATCATATTCCTGCAGGGAAGCTCACCCTCTGGTGATCACTTTGCAGTTTCTTTTTTTTAATTTTTAATTCTAATATGAAATGGAGGCTAGTTAATAATTTTCAAGTAAATACAAGTCATCATTTAAAATGTTATCATTTAGGTTGTAGACTACCTAAAGCTGCTTGGCTAGAATATCCAGTTGCATTGCTTTCTAAGCACAGTGTTTTTGCAAAGAAGGTATAGTACCACTTTGTCAAGCATTTATTCAAGTTGTAGATCTCTTATGAAACACATTTTGCTAGAGTTACGGTATTTCTCTGAATTCCAAATTATCAGCGCTTTAGTGAGAATAATAAAGTCTTAGTAACATCAGAAGTACTGCTTGGGTGCAGTGTGTTGCTAAATCATTGCCAGTATCATAGTGATTGTGTTGGCCAATATTTGAAATCAGTTCACTGAGAGACTGGATAGAACTGCAGCCTGTGATAATAAAAGCTTTGATTTTTGTTTGGAAGGGGGAGTAGTAAAAATGCCTCACCATTTTATAATATGTAATGTTTCCCCAAGCCTCTGAACATCTTACAACTTTTATCAGTGTAAATAAATTATGTCACCAGTTTAATGGAACTTGGAGAGCTACAAAATTTATAAGCTGAATACGAAATATGGCTTATTGTTTCTTAATCCTTTCTCTGTCTTTTTTGGGGTTTTATTTACTTTTTATATACAGGTCCTAGGCTTGTTGAAGTATTTGGTGATAGATAATAAGGATAATGAAAATCTATACCACGCAATCAAATGCTTAGATCCTTTTCCTGAATATCCAGCTTTTAAAGATTTGCGAGCAACTCAGCAGAAAATAAAATACAGTAAGGGATCATATTCTCTTTTGGAGGTAACTACATTTCGAAATATATCTCATGGCATGGTGTGTTTTGTAATGCATACTTTCAAAAGAAGTAAGGACTTTCTAGATATAGTTGAGAAATATTTAAATTAGACATGTGATTTCTTATTGCCAGGTTTCAGACACTGAGATATTTGTAGGTTTCCATTCATACTTTGTATCTACTTAGATTCACATTGTGGGCTGCTGAGAGCCTCTTCTTTACCTGAAGCTTAAATATTTGTTTGTTATATGTGCTTAATACAAAATATTGTTTTACAGGAAATTAATCACTTTCTCTCAGTTGGTGTTTGTGATTCACTGCCCTTGACACGACTTGAAGGACTGTATGATTTACGCAAACAACTGGAACAATATAAGGATCAGATGAAGGATCTCCTGAAAAATTTCCAGGGTACTGATATATAACTATGTGTTTTGTTGCTTTGTATCTGGTTTTAGGTGTTTAGCAAGGTAACCTTATTCTATTTCGACATTCAGTGTTTTGTTTTGTGTCGTGGTTTTTGTATAACAATGTAACCTTAATTATAATTTCACATACAGAGTAGAGTGACATCTATTGTTCATGCAAAATCTGAAGTATCTATAGCAGAGTGTCTTACGAATATTATAGGAGATGTTACATGGCTGAGAGGATAAAATAGCCTTCCAGCTTTTGGCATGGAGCATGTATGAGTGGAATGACCCAGGATAATGTGTAATATGAGTATATTGCTCTATGACTGCTTAATGAGTTTTTTTGTTTTATGAATCTCCCTACTCCTTTAAATGTAATGAAGCTACGTTTTATTAAAGTCATAGTATGTTAGAAAGTAAAGCTCTCAGAAGTTTTAAAATGGCAGAATTTAATTTAGTTGAACCTTGCCACAGCCCAGGATTCTGTTTCAGCCCTCAGTCCAGACCCAGTTCTTTCCTATTTTGATTTTCAGATGGTTGTGGCAGACCATTTGACTTTTCTCATCTACATTAAGTCTTCATCAACTTGTGTGCATGATGGGAGGATAAAAAGAGCTGATGTAATTAATTGTAAATAACTGCAGAGTAAAATTTGGGGAAGAGTGGTATTCTGTTGTAGGGCCATGGTGAAGTGCATTATGTCCCCACATCCTGAATATCCTTTTTAATTTTAGTTTCCAAATTCTGCTCGAAAAGAGTAAGTGAAAGGGCAACAAGTTTGTGTGGAGCAACTTCCATCAGAGGAGTGCGTTGTGAGATTGGAAAAGAGATTGAATAGGAAGAAATAGAGAGAGGTGTGTGAACTGGTGAATGGTATGATGAAGCTGAGCAGGAAGTACCTATCATTTTTATCATAGTCCGATAACAGGTTACATCGTCTGGCAGCAGTTCTACAAAAGAAACCATGTTTTTTCGAAAATGGAACTTACTGCTATGTACTGTGTAGAACAGAAACATAACAGACCTGGAAAAGAGTTAGATATATCTTACAGAGATTATTAAACACAAAGATCTGCTCAGACAAAACCTGAGAAGTACTTTCTCTGGCTTTCCTGGAGGCGGGTTGGCAGTTTGATGGGCCTGTTGCCTTGACTTTGCCTTATACTAAAAGTCCATTAAGTACTAAATAATAATAACAAGAATAAGAACAAGAAGAACAGTAATCATACTACTACAACAGTAACAGTAATAATTGTTCTTACTTTCTAATAAGAGGTAAACCTAGTATTGCTAAAGGCTATACAACTGTATGCTGGAAGCTGGCATTTAAGAAATAACTACTGCAGTTTGACCACGTGTTCATTTTTATAAAGGTGTCAACAAGCATGTTATATAGTCCTGTTCCAGGTTTCCATTCCAATCAACAGGGGAGTGGGATTTTTAAGAAAATACTGCTCATTTTTTTATTTCTTACATTGACAGATCATCATAATTTTTTGTTAGACCATTTTGTTTGGGATGTTTTTTAAAATAAAGACCTCAGGCAGGCAGCAAATATGTAAGGAAGTGCCCGTCTTGAGAGTTTAAGTTTGGGAGAACAATTGAAAGCTAGTCAAATTTTGAGTAATTCCTGACAAAAAGCCTATTTTTGAGATATTCCTTGGATTCCTATTTAAAACAGAATGATATTAGTTTAAGGGCTGTCAGTGGAGTCACAGTATGACTTCGCTGTTTCAAATAGCATTCTTACACCAACTTGTGCTAATAATTCATGTATTTAATTATCATTGCTCCATCAAAACTCTGAAAATAATAGCATTTGTGTGTTTTGTTTTGGGGGATTCTTTGGCATAGTCAAATGCATATAAATATTTTCAAGTTAATAAGATAACTGAATAATTTTTTGATGTACTGTTTAATACCAACTTGATACAACATTAATAATGCATGTTGACATTGGTAGATAAAAGACACTGAAGCAGTGCTTTCTTCTGATATGTTCACATTTCAAAAACGCTGACATTTTTGGTATTTATTTTTCTTTTTGAATGATAGAAAAGCCGGAAGATTCTGCGGTAGTTAAATTGGTGGTGAGCTTACTGCAGCTATCCAAGATGGCAATTAACCATACAGGTGAAAAAGCAGTGCTGGGTAAGTTCCTTGGTCCCACCAGGTAATTAGTGCTGTCATTACAAACACCAGGCTGAAACTGTAGCTGTGCCAATGTTACTTCCCACTGCTATTTTGCGTTACCTGCCAGAGGTAGCCATGAAGAATGTTAAAAAGGCTGATATGTCTCCTGTTCAGTCACTGTATTTTAATGCTTTGACTAACATAATTTGCAATCAGTTTTTAGACCCTGGTCTCTTCTATACTGAGTAAGGAGTCATGTGCTTCTATGGGTCACTTCATTAGGCTGAAAAATAATACAAAAAGATGAAGAGAACTTACCTGAAAATTTTGAAGACATGTCTTAGTGGAAATTGAAATAGTTGTCCTCTATCTTAAAGTCTTTTTTGTATTATTAAAATTATTCTCACCACTTTCATTAAGCACCTGATTAATGTTTGATACAGAGCACCAAAGCTAAAATCCAAATCCCCTCTTGCTCAAGTGGAGAAAACCTCTGTGAAGGAGATGATCACTGAAATACAATGTCTAAACTAGACAGAAACACCTTTATATGCACGCCTAATATATCTTCTGTCTAAAGGCTAATGACTAATAATTACAAATTCTGAGGAATTGAAACTCACTTGACTTCAGCATGATGAATTCTGTAGCATCTCTGCAAGCTGCAAGTTTCTTCCTTCTCTGCATTGTATTTCCTTAGATGATTTGCTAAATTCCTTAGAGGATTTTTTAAATTTAGTTCAAAACTCAACTTATGTATCTTCAGTGTGTTCTTTATTTGCTTTGGTGGTTAAAACTGTGTTGTAGAAAATGGAAACATTTTCAACACACCTGCAGACTATGAAAGAAAGAGCAGGGAAATAGAATTTGTTTTCTCTCTGATGGACATTAACATCTCTTTTTAAAAATTATTTTCAAGGTCAATTTTGGGTTTTTTTATTCCTTTCTCTAGTCATGTGTTTTTATAAAATATTTTGTCTGGAAAGCAAATGAGGGACACATAGATATATCATTTTATGTAAAATGTAGGTTAATTCTTACTGAGGTTACAGTCTACTGCTTGTGCTTACACAGGCTACTGTTTGTATTAACCATACCCTTAGGGAATGAAAATGTGTGATTCTGACGGTTGGCACTTGCCTGTTTCTAACAGAACCAAAAATAAAGTCCATCCAGAGCCATAGGCACTCGTAGAAAATTGAGTTAAAAAGCATATCTTCATTACTTATGAGTCTTAAGCTGCAAAATTTCTTTACATGTAATTTTAATCATAAAGCTTCTTAAGTGATTATTTGTAAATGTTTGCAGCTATTTGCCCTGTAACAATCTCAGTTCCAAAAGTAATGTGAAACCTTATTTCAGTATGTATAGGACCATAGAAAGATTGTAAAATTGCTTGCATTTGCAGAGGCTGTTGGAAGTTGCTTGGGAGAACTAGGTCCCATGGATTTCTCCACCATAGCTCTTCAGCATGCTGAAAATGCCCTGGATTCTAGAGCAGCAGACTTATTTGAAGATAGAAAGCGTCAGTGGGTCTTCATCATGTTAACTCAAATAAATACTGCTTTAACAGATAAGTGGTGAGTATACTCTTTTTATTTAGTAAGCTCAAAGCTTAATAGGACCCTTTAAGTTGTATGTTGTTAAAATTGGCTCAGAGTGACTCTCTGAAGGTGTTACTGACACTGTTACTGTCAAATCACGTGCCTCTTTAAGGCTCAGTTTATGTACCAAGTCAAACTTAGGTGTTTCCTAGAAATTCTCCAGTTGGACTCAAGCCAGGTCTCCTCTGTGCTGTAGAGGATAGCAGTGCTGTGGAGGAAATACTCAGACTTTGTTTTATAATGAAGTGTGCAGTGGCATATCCTGCTGCAAAATTTTCTGATGTGATGCAGTGTCTTAGTTTGAGGGGAAAAACCCAAAATGTTTACCCACAAGTGGAGGAGGGGATTCCTCCTCAATAATGACATCACTATCAGTTTAAGAAAAGGAACTTTAATCAGAAAATGGATATAAGAAGGATAACTGTTCTTAACTGATACATATATATATAGGTATAGATATGACTGTAAACAGACCAGAGCAAACTACTTCCCCAACACCACAAGAAAAAAGAAAATAACCCCCAAACCAGCAAGTTTCCTCCTGGAGAAAAATTATACTTACGGGCAATGTCTGTGTCACAGCCTGGCTCGCTGCAGGGTGAGCTCCCAGTCCCTCCCCAGCGAGACAGAGACAAGCGGTGAGCATTCAAATGAATTCTGTCTCTCCCTCTGTGTCCCTTGTCCCAAACGAAGAAGGAAAACTGGGAGTGGAGAACTGCAGTGTGAGTCGGAAAGCAGCTGTAACTTCTCTCTCCCGGGTTGCTGCCGTGGCAGGGAGACTGGAGTGGCAACCGGGGCCCTAGTGCCGAAAAACCAGGAGAAGCAGCAGTGGCAAGAAGGAACTAGGCTTACTGCACAGAAGCAGCGAGGAGCAGGAGAGAAAGGTTCCTCTCCCAACAACCGGCACACGCAGCTCCAACCTTCCCCCAGATCTGTGTGATGTGGTGAAGAACCAAAGAGACAGTCCAAGCCTGTTTCCCACCACACCTTTCTCCAGTCTCCCCCACCCAAAATGATCAAGAAGGAATTGGTAGTAGTTAACTACTTCTTTTGTTAACTAATGGCATGGGGAGTTTGTGGCAGGGAGTGAATTTACATCAAAACCACAACATGCAGACATCGATAGTGGAATTATTCGTCTTTTGTATTTATAAAGCTGATTTTGAAAATCAGATATCTGAATGAAATTAATAATAACAATGTTGTGTATGTTATTTTTTTTAGTCTTGATGTTAGAGCTGCTGCTGTTTCCTGTTTGAAAAACATACTAGCCACCGAGTCTGGCAGTGAATTTTGGGAAGTTTATAAAAGTAAATCTGATCCCCTCTTAATCTATCTACAGCCTTTCAGAACATCTAGAAAAAAGGTACTTCTTCTGATGGACTTTACATATATGGTGTATAGAGTGGAGAAAAAAAATAAAAATAGATCTTTTTTTAAAAAATGAGTTTGAAAATATTTTTTATATAAGCTTTGATAACTGTGTTACA
The DNA here is from genome assembly GCF_047495875.1 of Pithys albifrons albifrons. NCBI lineage: Eukaryota > Metazoa > Chordata > Aves > Passeriformes > Thamnophilidae > Pithys > Pithys albifrons. The sequence continues at coordinate 71,091,065 of NC_092458.1, read as the reverse complement.
TTCTTTCTTTGGATTCCAGTGTCTTTTGTTGCAAAAAATCAGTGGAAAATAAGTCAGGGGAAAAGTGAATAATTAACCATAAACCGGATATTTCCTTATTTTGAAACTTTTGATTTATGACCTAAATGTGCTGCTTAGTGTGACCTTGTTGATGTTACCAGTGGAATTTTATTTTTAATAATTTCAGATTTCCTTAGAAAACTTTACATTTACATGGACAAAATTGATATTGTTAATCAATTACAGCATCACTAATAGTTAATATGTTTTAACCTGTGCAGATTGCAGTATGTCTTTTTGAAGTGCTGTAGAATTTTTTAATATTTGGAATATGTTTTTATATTTGGAATATGTGGAATATTTCCTTCTAGTTTCTTGTACTATCTGCTGATGATGTGGAGGCTCCTTTAGAAACTTTGAATGAAACAAACCTGTGGATTCCTCTGGGAGAAAGTCATGAGACCTGGATCAAGCATCTAACTAGTTCAATATTGGACAGTGGAGGTGTGAAAAATGAAGTTCTACAGTTAATGAAGCCACTGTGTGAGGTGAGCTAAATCATACATATGTAAATGTATGTGTGCTGTGATGCACAAAAAATATGATCACTCATCTTGGTAACTAATCTTGGTAGTTTCTGCTATTTAAATAATTCAGAAACTTTGTAAACATATATTGCAGGTATCCATAAAATATGAAATACAAAATCTGAGAGATGATTGTAAAGTAGGTGAACTTTATGTAGCTACTTCAGCTGAATGCCAGCATAGCCCTGTTGAGTGGTTTACACTATTCATATTGCATGTTCTTTCTCAAGCATTACATGTTTGTTTGAGCAATTGTCAGTTTGGTTGTAACCTGGGTTGTCTCTCTTAGCAGCTGCTGTGTGTGATTATTTTTTAGGTTAAAACAGACCTGTGTCAAACTTTGCTTCCATACTTGATTCATGATATCCTTCTTCATGACTCTGATGAATCTTGGAGAAATCTTTTGTCACTTCATATCCAGAAGTTTTTTACAGCCTGTTGCAAATTTTCCTCATCTAGTAGATCTACTCCAAATTCTGATTCAGGTAATGTCATAATATTTTTGTTTCAGCTAAAAGTGAGATTCTGATCATGAAAAAATGTATGATGTATGCTTGTAGGCAGACTGAATTTTAGAAGCTCTTGCCCAGTTGTTTGATCCCTTTCACTGGAAATAGGGATAATTTTGAAGCTGTTCATTGGCAGCATCCAAGCAGTTTCTTCAGTATAACTTCTTTCCTTCTTCACAACAGAAGGATGTTTATTACTTGCTGAATTTACATGTTATGCAATGTGGTGTGCTGCAAGACTGAGTCATGGACCCTCTCTTAAAGTGTCTAATTGGCAGTTAAATTCCTCTCTTACTCAAACAGCAATAAAAAGCAGGTTTCACCTGGATTTTCTCCTTGGAGAAGTCTAACCCTTGCTTTAGCTTCAGCCTAATTTGATAATGACCTCCCTACACATTCAAAAGACCTCTTCCATTCCAGCACAATGAAAGGAAATTGTAACCTAAAGTACTTCAGCAGGGTATGAGAAAAGCAGTACCTTCCTTTGAAAGGAAAGCACATTCTAGTCAAACTGTTGGTGTTCTTTCCAGTTAAATAGTGATTGAAGTTAGCAGAAATCTGTGTAAGAAATAAGACCTTTGTTTTTAGACAATAGGAATGGTACATGCACTTTGTTTCAGGACTTGAAATAGTATGGGTTTTTTATTTATGCATGTCACTTACTTAATATAAATGCAGTAACTTCAGGTTACTGCAGGGGAAGTTGTGCAGCAGCTACTCTGCTGTGTCTTCCAACTCCCTTCTTCATGGACAAATCACCAAAGGAATGAATCTGTACAAATCTTGCAGTCTCTTTACAGGCAAATCATGCAAGCTTCAGCTTGCCAGAGAGGAATAGGAATCTTTAGTATTGCAGCTTTTGCTAAGAGTGGTGTAAACTAGCCTGATGATACTAGGTCTATTTTAAGGTACTTTTTATGGATGTAGACTAGTGTGAAGAGAAAGGCTAGAACTGCATTCTTTCATATTTTTTAATTCAGGTAATAAGCTGTTTCTACAATTCAGGTATTTTCATTATTTCCCACTTTGTAAGACAGAGAAGGATTAACAATTTCATATTTCCTCCCTGTAAGCAGCCAGGGAAACTACTGCAAAGATTTATGCTCAGATGTACATAGTAATCCAAAGTGTTCTAAGAAAAATACGAAGGGATTTTCCCAAGTTTTATAAACTTGGAGTTAGTTCAGTGACACCAGTTAGCTGTTGATAGAGGCCTCTTCAAACACTGTAATTCACAGAAACACAGAATCAAATAGATTGGAAAAAGCCTCTGAGATCATCCAGTCAAACCTGTGACCAAACACCACCATGTCAACAAGATCATGGCACTGAGTGCCACATGAAGTCTTTCCTTAAACACCTCCAGGGACCCTGACTTCATCACCAACCTGGGCAGCCCATTCCAGTATCTCATTACCCTTTCTGTGAAGAAATTATTCCTCAAAACAGTTCTATGCCAGGGATCTTACTGAGGCAGTAAATGCAAAATAAGCACATATAAAAACTTTAAATGGAGTTCTTCAGGTGAGAAATTGTCCTGGTTACAAAAAGTCCCCAAACAGGAAGTCGCACACATCTCCTTGTTTGTGTGGTTGTTGACAGACAAACTGGAGGTGCACTAGCCAACAGAGCAAGGATATGTTAATTCCAGGTTGGAATGACAGAACATCAGTATTTAAAGCAAAAAAATTTTCAAGGAGAAACTATTACCCTGTGTAAACCGGGAGAAATCTCTTCCTGGAAAACCTGGATAAATTTCGTTCCAACCCATCAGTTCCCAAGCTGGGAAAGACCAAGCTGTTATACATGAGAAAGTTGAGTGTTTCTGAACAACAGTCTTTCTGTTGATCCATATTGACATTCACATTGTAGGAATTGGCAGTTTAAAGCATAAATAGTGTGAACATCATGCCAATCATTGCACTGCCAAGAAGCAAAACCTAGTTGTAAATTGCCAACTGCTTGACTAGAGTCAGACCCACCAAAACTAAAAATAGTGAATATTTTGGTCTTAGTGCATGTCAGTCTGGCCAAAATCATAGGTCAGTTGGATCTGTTATTCTGCAGAAGAGGTGTAATTGTTTTGTTGAATGAATATTTCTAAATACATGTTCAGTTATTTCTCCTGAATATTTAGATTTTCGATCTGATGCTGTGAAAAAACAGTCACCCTTTGCATTTTCTGTCTGTAAGCTTCCTGTTAGTGAGTATGAACACCATGCTGAGAGCTGACAGTTGCCAAGATTGTCATTTGGCCTGTTGTTCAACAAATCCTGAAGAATAACTCTTTTCTTCTAGTTTTCTTGGCCACTGTCTTTTTCTCCCCTTTATTCATTAGTACTTTCTAGTACCCAAATACAACTAATTCAGAAATTTTCAGTTATTCATCTTATGAAATTATGAGAGGAAGCAGCAGTCTCTTTGAGGCATTGATTGTACAGTCCAACATGATGCAGAGCAGCACGTAGGGATGGAGAGCAAAATGTCATGGTGTGATAGGGAACTGAGAGTCAGGTGTCCCCACTGTGTGTTGTCTGAAAGTTAAGCATGTGGGAGATGACTTAGGAAGAACAAGCTGGTGTGCCTTCCTGTAACATATTTGGTAGCAGTGGAAAGGAAGTGTTGTTCATTTCTGTTTCCTAGAATACACAAAATGCCCAGATACTTCTTTAATATGGTTTTTGCCTTCTTTAGGGGAAACTTGTAGTTTTTCATCTTACAGTAATATAGTAGTAATTAAACCTTTGCTTATACTTTCCCTGTTTCTTGCTTCTTGTAATTGATAAATCAAAATTTACCAGAAAAAGGAAGAAATTATTGAACCAATGACCGTAATACAGCCTATAGCTGTCTGATTTTTTTTTTTAAATCCGGAAGCAAGACACGGAAATATTAATTCTTTAAAAGTACGTGTCTTTGTGTGGGAAATAGTCTTTTTTTGTGTAAGCATCCAGACTATAAAATCTGCAGTAAATCTACTAACAAGAATTTCTGTGACTTTGGAATAATTTTATATGGCTCAAGCCTAAGAGAGGAGGTCTCATGTTACTTGTGCAATCATGTTAGCTAATATCTGAATTCTATAAGAAGAAACAGAGTACATAAATTATTGAGACAAAGATAATTTTACAAAAACAGTGATATAAACTACTATAATGTCAGTAACACCATGTAAGAAGGAGAAATACATTTTGTGACAAACTATTAATTTTGGAAATGCCACCCAAGGAAGTTTTAGTTATTTTCTTGAGTACAAAATAGACATTTTTATTTTATAAAAGGGTATGTTATGACAAAAGTTCATTATATTCTTTCCTTTGAAATACACATCCCAGAGCAAGAAACACATAATTCTAGAAGTTTGGATAAAGTATCTCGACGAGCCATGCTTGCTGTTGTTGATTACTTAAGAAGACAAAAGAGGTGAATTACCATTTTCAAAAATGTTGTTTTCATTTCATTATGACTGATGTAAGATCCGCTGATGTTCTAGATTTAAGAAGAAGAAGTTGATAGAGAGCATGTCCATTAAAAGAATCAAGATACAATAGTGACTTTGCATTTTTCACAGAAGTGATATGGGTAGCCTTAAAGGGTTTTAACTATGCTGAAGGAGTTTTCTAAGAACTTTTTGTCTGATAAACTCTTCTGGTTTGGGTTGAGGGGGAATAAAATAAAATTAGCCTTTGGACAGCTTTATAGTTAGATTGTATGTATTTTGTTTAATGTCAGAGAGAAGGTCTGTTACAGCAGTATTAAATCTTTATTCAATCAGATCTGCTTCAGGTACAGTTTTTGATGACAGCTTCTGGCTAGATCTGAATTATCTTGAGGTTGCTATAGCAGCACAGTCGTGTGCTGCTCACTTCACAGCCTTGCTCTACGCAGAGATCTACACAGACAAGATAAATAGAGACAGACAGCAAGAAAGGTACGAGCTTGAGGAATGCAGTTTCTTGACATTTCTGGTAAAATGGATCATGTTTTCTGTGTCCCAGTAGTGTCTTTTTATGTGAAAAGTCAAGGAATCTTTAAAAATGTTCCATAGGTGCATGTATGGAAATGGAAAATATCTCTATCAGTCCTTGAATGTGATCCAGACCTCAAAATAGTGTCATGTTGACTTGTAATCAGAAACTTTTCATAGGGCTATTGATGAAATTACAGCCAGAAGTTAATCAAGGAGAGAAAGAAATCCCAGAATGGTGACCAAAAATGTGTGTGGATAGAGTTAAATGATACTTGTAGAAGGAGTTTTCCTCTGTAATGGACAGTTATCTTTGTCTTCTGGTCTAGCTCTGTTGTTGCAAATAACTCTAAGGTAGTGAAAATATAACAGAAGTAGGGTTGTAAGCATATACATTAACTAATAGCTTTTATTCTTTCATGGAAGAAAGAATGCTTCAGGCATTCACAAAAGCAGTTTGACCTAATAAAATATCAGAAATTACAAGGTGTTTTTTTTCCTTAAAAAAACACCTTGGTGTTAAAATCCCTTGATGTTGATATTCTCAGTTAAGCTGATCACTTCATTATTCTAGTGGAGAGCTATTTTGAATAATTTGGGGATATGACAGGCATGGTCTTGCATTTGTAGTTTATGCCTCTTACTTTTTAAGTGTTGCTTCAGAATTTGTTTAGCTCTTTGTATGAAATTTCATTTAACTTTACTGGTTGAAACATTTCTTTTAGATCTTCTTTTAAAGCAGCTAAGAGTTTGACATTTGAAGAAGAAAGTCAAGGAACAACTATTAGTACTTTGAATGAAAAAAGTAAAGAGGAAACTGGCTTAAGTTTACAGGTACATGTGTGTGCTTCATAATTTGAAAGCAAACCCCATATAATTACTATTTACAGAAAGTTTCATCTGAGGTGAAGGCAGATCTGGTTGAATTCAAAAATTGTGTTTGAAAGTTCTCCTCATGCTTTAATTCAAAATGAACTCAGTTACCTTGTAGACAAGTTAAATTGAGTATTTGTTCACCTGAAACACTAATTAATTTGCAAATTTTACATCACAGCAAAGCAGACTTTGGTCCCCAAAAGAGCTGACTTCGAGGTGATAACCAGCCAAGTATTTTTCAGTTTATTAGAGATACATGTTTCTTGAAAATGAACAAATGGCACAGGAAGCTGTACACATCAAAACAGAAGTAGTAGTGTCTCTGGCAAGTTTATTTGATATATCAAATCAGATCCAGTAGCCTTGTCTAAGTTACTTCTTTACATTGTTCATTATTCCAGCACTGTGCTTGTGTAACTTTTAAGATGCATTGCTTAGCTGGTATGTCTGATGGTCATTCAATTCTACTGCCTTTTGCTTTTCAACCAGTCCACCTAAGGCCCAGTTCTGTTTTTTTGTTTAATAAATTAGCAGGAAAGGTAGGTAGTCCTGAAGAGTTTTGCTAGATTGCAACTTTTTTCCTTAGATGATAGCAGGCTCAGATACAAGAAAATTAAGCAACAATAATGTTACATGCAAGGACTTGTATTTATAAACTTACACAGTACATGTAAAACTAACCTCAAACTGATTCCAGAAAAACATAATTCTTCTTTTTGTGTTGCATGTTCTAGGACCTTCTCATGGACATATATAGAAGCATTGGAGAACCTGACAGTCTCTACGGCTGTGGTGGAGGAAGAATGTTGCAGCCATTAGCACGGTATAATTTATTAATGTTCTTATATTCTTTAAAGTCGTTGCTTTCATTTATTAGTAAGGAACTTAAATTTAAAACTGCTTATTAACTTAAAACAGGCTAAGAACGTATGAGCATGAAGCAGTATGGGAGAAAGCCCTTGTGACATATGACCTTGAGACAAGCCTCTGTCCATCTATTCGCCAGGCAGGAATAATAGAGGTAATTTTGTTTTGTGAGAGAAAATGAATGTAGAGGTTGATAGGCATCATAGTGAGTAATTTGTAGCAAGTCCAAAATTGGTTTAGGACTGAAAGTGATCCCTTTCTTCATGAAGACCAGCCCATTGTCATAGGCATACAAACTCTGTAATATAACAAAATTCAATAATTGTCCTGACAACGTGAAGATTCCTGGTCTTCTTGTCACTCACCCATATCATAGGTGATGAATTTTGTGAAAATTAGTATATTTAGTTTTTTTACAGAGTTGTGGCCAGCTCCTAAAAGGGCAGGATATGAAAAGCAATGTAATTGGTTATTTTTGCCATCTCATTCTTTAAACCTCTCTGTTATGGCACCTATCTGGATGAAACTGTGGAATTTCTGATACAATAAATAAATCTAATTGATGTTATTTTGAATCCTTAAAAACTATGTTTCTTTCTTAGCCTAAAAATCTTTACACCAGTTCTATAATAATGTAGTGCAGGTATATCTGTCTCTCTCCTCATTTCATTTTCCTATGGTACTTTTCTTACACCAAATTATTTAGTATCATTGCTAAAATTTCAATACGTTTCTCCCTCAAAATGGCTGCACACATTATCTGATTAAGTGGTCACAATTATAAAGACATTATGGTCTTCAAACAGATAGGTGTTGTAGGAAACCTTTTCAAATTCCCACCAGTTCACTAAGAAGTAAAACCATTTTGACTTATCAGGAATGATGAAATTAAGAAATGTGACCTGATGGTTTATTGACAGCAGAGTGTGGAAATTTGTTTACGAGAATGCCAGCCATGGTAGTAAATGAAACCACTTTCCTGGGGTTACAGTTATCAATTGTGTGATTAGTAGTCTTATTAAAATGTTTTCATCTTATGCAATGCTGAGTTTAGAAATACTTATGGTTTTATTTGCAAAGGTTTCTTTGTTTACAAAAATAAAACAAAGCCTTTAAAAAACTTAGTGTGGTTTATTAAAGAAGGAAAATCAACTTTGAGTAATTTTCTTAATTCCAGGCTTTGCAGAATTTTGGTCTTTGCCACACTCTTTCCATGTATTTAAAAGGGCTGGAACATGAAAACACTGAGTGGTGCACGGAGCTACAGGAAATGCGCTACCAGGCGGCATGGAGGAATATGCAGTGGGGCCACATCTCTTCTGTCAGGTACACCAACTTTGGCTAGTTCATTAAGGGAAAGGCAGTGGTGTCAGGTCCAACCAAAAAAGATCAGATGAGAGTATAATATCTGTCAATCAGATCGCCTAATTTATCTTAATAATTGAATTCAAAAGCAGTCTTTTTCACTTATACTTGTCTGATTTTTATGCATGTCACTTTCCATTTTCCTGGGAGCCTGTACATAGGATATTCTTAGTTTTGATCATAACTGTAAACTGAAATTTTCCATTTTTGACTCCTACGGTAGACTTACCTTAAGAACAAATGAGAGATAGATAGTTTTTAACGTCTAATTTATAAGGAAATGGGGAAGGTATTACTTAGTAAGCCACAAGAGGTTATCAAGACCTGGATAAGCAAACACTAGTATTGACTCGTGGCTACTCCCTCATAGGGAGTAATCTCCTCTCAACGTACAGCTGGATGCCTGGCAGTAGTTATTTCATATAACTAGCCAGGATCCCTGTCTGGCCCTTCTTATACAGCTGCATCACGGCACATTTTAGGAGGAATACAGAAGACTCTGTACATTTTGGCAAAAGCAGTAGTTACATGATGGGTTCTCCTCCTACATCAACTTTTAGTAGTCTAGAAAAGGGAGGATCTTTCTCCTAAGACTCTTACAGAGAGACGTTCTGAGGAATGTGCTTTTGGTGTGTTAGTTTTCTTCTCCTGCACTGTCATAAGATCATTTGTGAGACGCACCTGGAGAACTTGACAAACAGCCTATTGAAGGGCATTTGTTATGCCACAATCAGAACAAACTTCTTAGAGCTTGTGCTCTCTTTGTCTCTGGGTTAGGGTCTGTATAACCCTTCTAGGCAAAAGGAGTAGTCAGCTGTAATACAGGGGCAGAAAAGCAACACGTAAGATGAGAGAGATGGCAGCAGAGAGGAGGGCCAAGGAGAAAGAAAAGCTTTTTAGATCTGATTTTCTTTTTTTTTCCCCTTTTAAAAATACTTCTGAAGTTAAATGTATGAAACTGAAGTTGCATGCATACTGGAATATGTATCTTTCAGCATAATTCTGAAAGAAATATTATGATTAAACTTTTATTGTGCAGTTGGGTTTGTGGCATATTTTTGATACAACTGTGAACATATTCTCCATATTCTAAACATTTTGACAATTACTGTTTTTTCTTTGTTTTTGAAGAACAGCTTGTATTTATAAAATGCTAAATTAATTTAAAATGTAAGGGGCTGCAGTATTATTTTTATCATGCAAAATAGCAATCCAACTGCAGAAAATGTACAACAAAAAATATATGTCATAAAGATAAAAAATTTCCTTTTAGAGAAACACATTTTTCCTTTTATGTTACTTTTGTTTAATTCTTTAGAGATGAAACAGGAAGACCAGGTTACCATGAGTCATTGTATGATGCTCTTCAGTCTTTACGAGATAAGGAATTCTCTGCTTTCCACAACAGTCTTAAAAATGCCAGGTAATTGTATGCAAATATTGTGCTCTTACAGAGAGAAATGGAGTGAATGTGTTTGTAGTGACAGGTTATGTATGAAAGACTATCATGGGATTTTATGGTTTAAATGAAGTCTCATGCATAGAATAAAATTAATGCTTCCAAACTACAGTTTTATTTCTAAGTTTTTTAACTTTAATTTGTCATCTGTAATTTGTGTGCTAATTGAAGATACATTTCCTGTTGTACACAGCCCTTCCTTTGTGTTCCTTTTAAATGGATTTCAGTGCTTAGTGCTCTTCTTTAGCTGAGCTGTCATTTAGACTTTGGGGTTTATATATGCATACTGTGTTTTCATTTATTGATGAATTTTTTATTTTAATGGTAATACAGAGTAACTCCAGACTTAACAGTTTTGCTTTTTAAATTCTATTCACTGTATGGAAATTATATAATGGATATTTGGAATTACTTGTGGAAAGTAAAAAAATAATAAATTTACTGTTTCTCTGTTAAATCCGCAGAGTGAATGAAGTCGAGGAGCTATGCAAAGGCAGCCTTGAGTCTGTTTATTCATTATATCCAACCCTTTGCAGACTACAGCTAATTGGAGAGTTGGAAAACGCAGGTCTGCTGTTCTCCAGGTAATTTTTACAGATTGTTTCACATTACTTTCTCAGTTTTCAGATTTTTCAGTAACCAAGCATAGCACGATAATTGTTATGATCTCAAAAAAATTTATTAACTAACATCTCAAAGTTCATCTTAAAAGTTACAAAGATTTTAGCTTTACTATGGGAAAACAATTGTAGATTCTCTCTATTTCCAGACTGGATTTATTCAGTGTCTAGTTTGAATTATTTGATATTATGCCAGTATAGTATTTTAAGTAATTGTTTTCATTGTATTGAGTTCCCTAGGCAGCAGTCATATCTCCTTGCTTTTGTTATACTCAAGTAACTGAGTCATTGTTTTGTTGTTTCTTTTCTAAAAATGTTTTCCATTTCCTTCATGATACCCATAACTCTATGGAAAGTTCTTTCAGTTTGAATCACTTTCTTCATGGACCTCTAATGTCATATTCTATCACAGGAAGGGATTTATCTCCATAGTGTTATTAACACCGAATTTTCTCTGCCATAGTTGTATCACTTTGGTAGCTAATAGTTATCCTAGAGTCATTTAGCCTGTCCAGAACTTTATTGCTATTTGCAGTTAATAAATTGCCCAATAAAATAATACATAAAATGACAACCTGCAGTGCCACAGTTAAGAATTTATTCTTACATTAATCCATATATAACCTCTATGATGAACCATGAATCTTGGTCTGTAATCTTTTAAGCAGCCCTGTGTCTGAATGCAACTCCCTTTGCTGATGGACCTTTAACACAAGTTTTTGGTACTTAGTCAGGACTTTTTACAGATGAGTAGTTCACCTTGCTAATGTTGATCATCATGTTTGTTAAAACTGAAAGGCTGCCAGCTTAGTCTGCATATACAGTAAACTTTGTAGAGTTTTACAAACTATTTCTTGGTTTTTGAGCTGTACTTTGTGAACTTCCTCAGTAGTTTACTCTTACTCATCTTGCATTTCGCTAATGTTTTAGTGAGACTTAATAACAGGTCTTTTTTCTTTTCATAACAATTGCAGATCTGTTACTACTCAACAACTGAATGATGTTTATTTGAAATGGCAGAGACAGTCCCAGCTTCTCAAGGACAGTGACTTCCATTTCCAGGAACCCATCATGGCTCTGCGCACTGTGATTTTGGAGATTTTGCTTGAAAAGGAGAATGAAAACACCAAAAGAGAATGTATTAAAGATATCCTGACCAAACATTTAGTGGAGCTCTCTAGATTGGCAAGAACTGCTAAAAATACACAGGTAATAAATTCCAGAAAGGATAAGGAAGGGATGTTTGTTTTTTTAGTTTATAAACTAACTTCTTTTTAAGAAGTTTTAGTCTTATCTTCAAAGTTTTATACTTGTGAAGCACCATTGCACTGTGATAAATCTGTCTCTGAATGACTTGATGGGATTTGCAGTATCAGTGGGTTTTGCAACTGCTGATGCATTTAAGGTCCAGAGTCAGCCTTGGCTAGCCAGCCTTGGCTAGATAGTGCGTCTGGAGGAGTAAGTCCCCAAGAATTTATAGAGCAACAGTATCTTCCAAGGACCTCTGCAGAAAATAGTCCCAGTTAAATACAGAACCTGGAAGGGTGTTTAGCACTTCATGTATGTGAAACTAAATTAAACTTGATTTCAGAAAAGTTCTAACTCTTTTTATGAATAATGATGAAATCAGTAGAACAGCTGTCTTTGATTTCATTAATTTTCGAGCTTTACTCAGTGCCTCTGGAATTGGTTTGGAAAATTGCTTCAGATATTTTTTATGTCATGCCTGCCCAGCTACCAACACTGTTGCAATGAGTAAGACCCTCAACAGAAGCTAATTGCTTTTTTCACTCTGATTTTTTAGTTACGTAAGATAATTAAAATTGGGGCACCATGTTTTGGGATGAGTAGAAGTTTCTGAAAGATTGAGCCAGAGTGTTTCTGAAAACAGCATCATTCCAGCCTCTTCAGTGTTGTAGGTCACAGGCAACCTTCAGAGCACACTTCTGGGCCTTTTCAGTTTTTCAGATCATGGGATAGTAACCCTTTCCTTTTAGCACACCAGTAGGTGACAATGCAACATGTCTGGATGTAGGATAGGTTTTGAGGAAGAACTCATTACAATTAGTGGCTTCTCTTCCTCCTTGGTGCCACTACCATCAGTCAGGAGAAGTGAGAGAGTGCCATTCAGAGTCATCACACTGACCACTAATTGAACTATCCAAACTTACATTTACAGGCATTCTTGTATTTTAGTTGTTTACCTTGCTTATTTAGCAGTTTGATTGATTTGGTTATTGGTCAGACAACTTGTGAAAATACACTTTAGTTGCTATATTTGATATTGCTAAAAACCTAGTTTGCTTTTTCTACCGTCATAGTGATATTAGATTACTAAATAATGAGGATGTTGCTTCACTAGTGAGATGAGTGAAGAGAGAGGCATGTACAAGAATTAGTGCTTGATGGTGCCATTTTTAAAATTATCTTTCTTTGATCTGTAATAACATATAATATTGTAATAATTACTAAGCTCCAAATCCATTACTTCAGTAGGTACTGATCATGGAATTTCTTCTCTATATACCTCCAATTTAAAATGGTGATCATTGATACTTTAATTTAGAGTTCATGATGTTTTATTCCATAGTCTATTTTTGTTGAAAATCAGGATTTTCTGGGAGTATATAGAAAAATAATTTTGTATCTTTGCTGCAAATTTTTAGCATTGGATGAGCAGACTATACTGCAGAAGTAGAGAAAATGAAGATGGAGTCTGAAAACAAAACTTTCTGTGAGATACTGGTATTTCGCTTACGGAATTGTTTATGATGATTTTTTCAATTACAGCTTCCAGAAAGAGCTATGTTTCAGATCAAACAACACAATCCAGAAGGATATGGAGTGTCTGAATGGCAACTAGAAGAAGCTCAGGTTTTCTGGGCTAAAAAGGAAGAGAGTCTTGCTCTGAATATACTTAAAACGATGATAAAAAAATTAGATGCAGATTGGTTTCAGGTATGTGTTATATAATGTATAAACTTATGGGAATGAAATTATTTAAGATCCTAATTCCAATTCCTGAAGGTTTTTCCTTGGAGAAAATTAAAAGCCTGTCTGCAGTATTACTAAATGTGGTTTGTACTTTCAAAATGTCTGAAAGCAAAGAAATCTGTTCTAGCAAATCTTGTTAAGAGTTTTCAAAATGACTCTGTAAGAGTGTAAAATGTAAGAATTCATTATTCATAGTCCACTATTAAACCATATCCCTAAGCACCACATCTACACATCTTTTAAATCCCTTTTAAATAGGGATGGTGACTCCACTGCTTCCTTGGGTATCCTGTTCCACTGCTTGACAAACCTTCCTATTATCCAATTTAAACCTCCCCTGGCACAAGCTGAGGCCATTTCCTCTTGTTCTATTGTTATAGCCTGCAAAACTACACCCTCCTTTCAGGTAGTTGTATAGAGTGATAAGGTCACCCCTGAGCCTCCTTTTCTCCGGGCTAAGCAGCCCCAGTTCACTCAGCTGCTCCTCATCAGGTCTGTGCTCCTGTCCCTTCCCCAGCTCCGTTGTCCTTCTCTGGACACGCTCCAGCACCTCAGTGTCATTTTTGTAATGAGGGTCGCACGACTGAACACAGGATTTGAGGTGCAGCCTCATCAGTGCTGAGTGCAGGGGGACAATCACTGCCCTGGTCCTGCTGGTCACACTATTGCTGGTACAGGCCAGAATGCCACTGGCCTTCTTGGCCACCTGGGCTCACTGCTGGCTCATGTTCAGATACTGTTGACCAGCACCCCCAGGTCCTTTTCCTCTGGGCAGCTTCACAGCCACTCTTTCCCCAAGCCTGTAGTGCTGCCTGGGGCTTTTGTGGCCCAAGGGCAAGACCTGGCATGGCCTTGATGAACCTCATACAGTTGGCCTTGGCCCATTGATTCAGCCTGTTCACATCCCTCTGGATGATGTTTGCTAGAATATGATCTACAAATATTTGAATAGAACTTCATTTGGTGTACCCGTGTGATAAAAATGCCTTCACATCCTGGCATTTATGTTTAGCTATGATGGCTTTCTTTGAGTCTTTTTGGAGCATGAAAGACATTTGCTTTGAATCCATTATTAAGGAATATCACACTTCAGAAAAGTTGGATAATTTAGAGCCAAGTTCTCCATAGATAACAGGGCAAAGTTAGGAGTTGCTGTTCTTTTGATTTTTGTGATTTCTCTATGATTTTGTTGATGACATCTCCAAAAATTTAGTCCCTCCCACATTACATTTACCATGTTAGGAGGATTTGTGTTTTCACAATCTGTAATATCCTTCAGCATTTCACAGTCAGTGTTGCCATCTTGATTGTTTGGTCTTTAATATACACCCTATACTGGAAGTATTTTGCCAACTTGTCCTACTCTACAGTTGAAGCTGAGCATCCAATCTGCAGTCCTTTGGAAACCTGTTCCATCATCTTTTCAGAGCCCTTTTAATCAAGTTTACATGTAGGTTAACACATAGTTGTTGTGATTCCTGAATGTTTCCTATGGAGTGTACTATGGTACTGCAGATTAAAGGGGGATATTAGAAAATACAATTCTGAAAACATGCTATGAATTTATATAATTTTTATTACATTTTGCCATTGGTTTATTCTGCTTTTCATTGTTCAAATTATCAGGTATTTTAAAATATGTGCTCTCCTTTAGTCTAACATAGAATGCGAATGTGGTTTAAGGTTATCACCCACTGTAAATGTGAGTGGTAAAAAGCATTTTTGTTTGATGTCTTTCTCTCTTTAACTTTGTTCCCAAAACTTGCTTTTTCAAAGGTTGAGAACAATCCTCACCTGAAATTGATGTATACAGAGTGTCTGAGGCTGTGTGGAACCTGGTTAGCAGAAACATGCCTGGAAAACCCTACAGTCATCATGCAGAAGTACTTAGAAAAGGTGCATCCAGTCTTTGAGATAATGCTGTGCTAAGTACCATGTTAGAATGTCAAGTAGATTTTTCAATGCAGCCTTTGTTTTTCAGGGTTCAAAATATGGTTTCTTATATTATAGCTTCACATTGTATTGAGTAACCCTGTAATCTTACAAAACATTCAGAATATGGCTTTATAGTATTCACAGTGAAACATCTAATATTGGCTTAGAAGTGCTGTGATGACAACTACTAGTCTAGTTTCCTGCCCATTCCTTCCTTCTCAGTACAGATTATTCACTGAACAGGTTTTCAGTATGGCCATTGTGTTCCATAGAATCAATTAGATTGGAAAAGACCTCTGAGATCGTCAAGCCCAACCTATGACCAAACTAGACCATGGCACCAAGTGCCACATCCAGTCTTTTGTTAAACACCTCCAGGGACAGTGATGCCACCACCTCCCCAGGCAGCCCATTCCACTGTCTCATCACCCTTTCTATGAAGACATTCCTCCTTCTCATAAACCTCCCCTGGTGCAGTTTATGTCTTCTTGTCCTGTTGCTTGTTACCTGGGAGAAGAGATCGATCCCCACCTGGCTACAACCTCCTTTCAGGTAGTTGTAGAAAGCGATACGGTTACCTCTGACAGGTGCTAAAAGGTCTTGTTTAGTGTTTCAAAGTACTGTAATTGATTTTTTTTTAACTTTCAACCAGTTACAGAAACATTTGTATTAATATCACCTTTGCATTTCCTTATTTCATGCTAATTTGTGAAACTCAACGCGGTTACTGTCTTATTTGCTTTCTTAACTCTGATGATTGAAATCCGTGATTTCACATGTAATTTCTTTTTGGCACTTTTTGAGCTGTCTTCCATTTTTTTCTCACCACCTTGTAATACAAGGCTGTAAGACTATTGTGAAACTTCATGCCTAGTTGCTCTAAAAGATAGGTTAGTGTACAAAACACCTGTGTGGTTATTAAAGCTGTTTCATACAGGATAATCTTTTTGGCTGTTTGCACTGAAACACTTCTCAAAGATTAAATTCACTTAGGAGAAAAATACTCAGCCTGTTAGATTTCGCTTTGTATGCATATACATTCCATCACAGGCAACATTAAATAATCTATTTGAGCAGGTGTCCCTGCTTGAACAGGGGATTTGAATGAGATGAACTCCAGATCCAGACTCTTCCAGCCTCAATCATTGTTTTTCTGTGATAATAATAGTTTAATCGAGTATTATGCAGCACTATTTATCTGATTATCCATTTTACCATTATTGCAACTTCCCTCTTAGGCTGTGGAAATTGCTGCAAGCCACAATGGAGACAGCAGTGATGAGCTGAAGAAAGGAAAGATGAAGGCTTTCCTGTCTTTGGCTCGTTTCTCTGATAATCAGTACCAACGAATTGAGAATTACATGAAATCCTCTGAGTTTGAAAATAAGCAGGCACTGCTGAAGAAGGCCAAGGAGGAGGTTGGCCTCATCAGGGAGCGTAGAGTTCAGACCAATAGGTGAGCATTTGAATGGAGGGGTGGTTACTATGGAGCTGACAAAGACTGCATCTCTACCAACTCTATGGGTAAGAGGTACAGCATGGACCACATCCCTACAGCTAATGTTTTGCTTCTCCACAAAACAGTGTCCAAATCCATAGAGCTTGTTGTTTCTGAACTGTTCCTGAACTTGGCCTAGGTATGCACTAGATAATGTGGGCCAAAATTAAGTCAAGGATTGTTACAACAGTTAAACAGCAGGGATGATCATGCCTGGAATTCATGTTTATTCCCTGGATCTGTTCAGTTTATTTGACAAAGAAAATGTTACAGAGTAAAAATAAATGAGTTGAGATTTTTCTCCATTACACATCTAAGGAAAGAGTAGAATTCGTCTCAGTACAGAATACTTAAAGATTTAGTATGAGCAATTGCAAGTGAGCAGAAAAGGATAAATTTCTGCTGTTGGAAACTGAAGTCTTCACACACATGATCTGTTCTGGATATTCACATTTGTACCAATATTGAGATTAAAGAATTTAAAAGAAGACCCTGAATGAAAATTTACCTACAGCAGTGGGTCTGTGCACATCCACCAAAGGAGTAGCTCCCACAGTTTGATATCTCAGTTGCTAATTTTGCTGTGCTTGTACATATAAAACAACTTAACAATGTTGAATTAGTAAGTAAGAGAATTAGGGGTTTCCTTGCTGTAAGTTCATTAAGAGAAAATGTTTTGTTTAAAAATAACCTCTGTTCACACAGATATACCGTGAAGGTTCAGCGAGAACTTGAACTGGATGAATGTGCAATACAAGCCCTGACTGAGGATCGTAAACGTTTCCTGTGTAAAGCAGTGGAGAACTATATCAGCTGTCTGCTGAGTGGAGAAGAACATGACATGTGGATATTCCGACTCTGTTCACTATGGCTTGAAAATCCTGGAGTTGATAGAGTCAATGAAATGATGAAGGTACATGTCTGCTTTATTTTTTCCTAGTGCTTTGGCGATTAAATTACCTTTCTTTTCCTTCTAGGTTTCTAGAAGATGAATTATAGTGCTGTGCACCAAGCTTTCCTATGTAGCTCCTTTTTGTCTAAAACACGCTTTTTTAAGTTGTCATTCCTTGTCTGTTTTTCATCAATGAGACCTGTAATTCTCAATGCATTTTAATTTAACTCAATATAGCATTTTAATTTGACAAATCTGTATGATTAGCATATCTAATGAGCTTTTACTGTGGTCACCTTGTTCTTTACATACTTTGGAATCTGCCCATCTTGAACATCCTTAGGTACATTGTTCTAGTTTATACTATATATACTTTTAGATGAAAAGCTGTGAAAGGTAGAACAGAAAAAAGTACTTTTCCTATGAAGGACTTTTAATACTTAGGAGAATGGGCCAAGATGATGTACTCACTGTTTTACCATCACACAGCCATGATTCTCTTAGTTTTAAAAAATGTGGTTTATGATTACAATTTTTGTTTAGTGTTTAGTACAGCTCTCTGACTGAATTTTCTTTATTACAGAAAAATGCACAGAAGATTCCCTCATACAAGTTTTTGCCTCTGATGTACCAGCTGGCTGCTCGGATGGGAACTAAGATGATGGGTGGTTTAGGATTCCACGAAGTTCTGAATAATGTAATTTATGCTTTTTTTATTTAGAGATATCTTGATTGTCTTAGTAGTGCCTGCTTTTAAACAGTATCCATCTTCCTCTCTGCAGTTGTAGCTAAAGAAGTTACGTAGGTGATAAGGGTTTATTAAAATGAGTGTTGCAAAATTAGCATGGTGAAGAAATAGGATTGGGGACTTTTTTCCTTTCTACTTAATTGATTTTCTTGTTGTATGAGAGCGGTCTTATGCAGCTATAGAAATAAACTTTGCATGTTTTTTTGGTTGTGGAAATATCATCTAAGTATTACCTTATTATTTCTTCTTAGGAACCTTAGAAGTTTAAAAGAATTAATAATGTTAATTAAGTATCTTTTTTTTTTGCCTTCTATACAGTTTTCAATAATGGAATCTTTTTGTTTTTGTTGACAGCTAATGTCTAGAATTTCACTGGATCATCCACATCATACCTTGTTTATAATATTAGCTTTGGCTAATGCTAACAAAGATGAACTCCTCACGAAACCAGATGCAATAAGAAGAAATAAGTTAATTAAAAATGCACCGAAAGAAATCTCCCAGCTCGATGTGGTGACTACAAAATATTCTATTCTATTAATCGCGTTCAGTCCTTTAGTTTTGTTAAAAAATGAATTAAAAAATATGTCAAGTGGTGTTTTAGTGTAGAGCTCATCAGCTGACTTTTGTTAAGAAACAATAGGAGGGGAAAAGTACTTTTAATAATAAAAAACCCCTTCTTACATTGGTAATTATTATTAAAAGAAGTAATTATGGAGTTGAACAAAATATAGTCAACATTTCCTGCAACAAACTGCCCTGATTATTGCAAAGACTTTTGTGATAAAAGTCCTGTAAAAGGCATTTGAAATGCAAGAAAGACCTTGAGCAGGTTTATTGTTGAAAGTACATACTGAATTGAGTATTTTCCTGCTTTGAGTAGTAACATCTGTTACATCTAAGTATTTGGGCTTGGGCAATATATCCTTTGTTCTTTATGTGTTAAAAACTATGATGATAGGTAATACTGAGCTGTGGTTTCATGTTAGTGCTGTTATTGCATAATTTTTGTTGGAACCTGTCTTTGAAATCATCCCACACCTAGCTTAGTGCCCATTCTTTCCCCCATTGTTGTAGGCCTGGCATGATTGTCATTGCCATCTTAGCCCCTACACTGATACCTTTTTTCACCACATTTTTATGTGGCTTTTTTTTGCCTTTCTCCCAGATTTGTAGTTCTGTTATGGTCCCGCCTGTTGGAGTGGAATTTTGCTAAACTCAGCTAAGTCTCTCAGAGTCAGGCACAGAAGGAATGCATGGTCAGGCTTTTTGCCTTTTGCATTGCAGGAGTTTCCTTCAGTTGGGAGGAAATAAGAGACAGGCAGATGGTGGAAGAATATCTAAACCTGCCTGTCCTTTTTTCTGAAGTTTTTGCAGGTTTTTTGCACTTTGCCTGAACATACTTGCTCCCTCTCCATCCCTGGTAGTATTTTACATTACTCATTATCTCAGATTAGGCAGCACAGGATTTTCTTCTAATTATTTGAGTTCATGTCACAAAGGCCTGTCTGTTATAGGAGTTTGCTCTATTTTCATAGGATATATGTCAGTTGTATTTAATTTACTGCATGTTATGGTGCATCTTTAATATTACAAAGTGGAGTTTGCATGATCTGATGTTTGTATTCCATTGGAGTTTTTTAGGACAGAATGGAGGCTGCTAGCACTATAATCAATATCGTAAGGAAAAAGAGAGCTCATATGGTTAGAGACATCGGAGCACTTTGTGATGCGTACATCACATTAGCAAATGTAGATGCTACTCCCTGGAAATCTCAAAGAAGTAAGTCTTGGAAAAAATTTTGTTCTAATAGTGAACATAGATCTTATTTTCTCAGATTAAAAAGTGTATTTCTAAATATTGAGATTTAGTTAAAAGAGATACTGCGTTAGCACTGTGTCCTATTTTTGGTAGACGTAGAATTTAGTCTGGGTTGGAAGTCATAGTAATTACTTGCACTGTAAGGCTCTGGAGCACAAGCCCTATGGGGAGAGGCTGAGGGAGCTGGGGTTGTTTAGCCCGGAGAAGAGGAGGCTCAGAGGTGACCTCATCACTGTCTGTAACTACCTGAAGGGAAGTTATAGCCAGGTGGGGGCTGGTCTCTTCTCCCAGGCACTCAGCAATAGGACAAGGGGGCACGGGCTTAAGCTCTGCCAGGGGAAATTAAAGTTGGATATCAGAAAAAAATTCTTTCCAGAGAGAGTAATCAGGCATTGGAATGGGCTGCCCAGAGAGGTGGTGGATTCACCATCCCTAGAGATTTTTAAATGCAGATTGGACGTGGCGCTGGGTGCCATGATCTAGTAAATGGACTAGAGTTGGACCAAGGGTTGGACTCGATGATCTTGGAGGTCTTTTCCAACCCAATCGATTCTATGATTCTATGATTCTGTGATTCTAAGGCTCAGTCTCTGAGTATGAAAGTCCAGAAATCTCCAGTTGTCCTGTGGTCATTCTCATCAGCTTGACAAAAGTATGCAGTGAGGTTTTGAGTCCCAAAAGCAATGTAAGGTGGTTTTTGTCAACTTTGATGTATGTTTCTAGTTCTGAATTTAAAACTATTAATTCGTTTTAATTACAGAACAAATAAGTATTCCAGCTGACCAGCCAATTATTAAACTGAAGGACTTGGATGTTGTTGTTCCTACCATGGAAATTAAGGTGACTGAAATTGAAATAAATACAACACTCTAATATCAAATCATAGAATCAACTTCAAGCTCTCCTAATGGCAGTCAGGGCATTTATCTCTTCATCTAATTCCCATGTTCTTTACAGGTCAGCATATGGGAGTACTTCCTTGTCAGGTGGGACGTGCAGGGTGAGATGGTTTCCTTAGTCTTTAGAAGACCTTGACCCCAAGTCTTACATTTGCTGGATAGTGGTTTATTGTATGAAGATGGCTTTGCCACTGTTACCACTGACTGGCCTTTCATTATCAAAAGGGGTGGTGAACAACCTAAATCACAGGATTTGGGAGTCTGAATCTCCTGTTTTGTAGGTGCTAACTCAGAGGCACTTAATGTCCTGAAAGGTGTGAGAATTAATAGATATGCCTTTTCAGCTGATCCTAAATGGCCAGATTGTATGTGTTTACCATTCAGTAATGGGGAATGATCCATTCCCATTAGCCTAAGTGGTTGATTGGATGGGTGCATAGGCACTCATTCTTCAATGCCATATGCTCTACCTGGGGAACTTACCGGTTTCAGGAGCATAGAGTTCCTTTTTGGGCCAGCACCTAAATATAAATGTTACCAAGCCAGACTTCCTTGTGTTGAAGTCCCTGAGGCTCTGTCTATAAAGCGGAATAAGTCAAGGGACTGCTTTATGCCTTTTGACTTTACAGGCCAGAAATTGCTACCCATGCTAAATAGCATGTGTTTGTAAGGCTCCTGTTGGCCCCAGGTGTTGCCCCTTTATACAACTTGATTGTTCTTTTCTTTGCTTTACCTTTCTTCTTCTCAATTACAAACTGACTGAAATGGTTGCTGGTCTGGGATTCCTTACAGCTAACTGAATAGGGTTGCTTTGTGGCATAAAAATATGGAGAATGGCTGAAGATACAGATCCTGTAAATTGCAGAAGCTTTAGGATTGTAGATTGGGCTCATTTGCAGTCTAGTATAAGCTTAATGTCCCCAGCTGTGTGTGAACATTTTCTTGGGACATTGCTAGTTGGGACAGGCTGACATAGCCACAGCTTGTTTAGTGGATGTCTCTAACACTACATCCCCCCTACCAATGAGGTGAACGAGGAGGAATCAAACAAACTCCTTTGCTTAGCATATTTTTGTAGTCTTTGTGGGTATTATCTTTGTGGGTATTATCCTCGTAGTAATATTTAGCATATAGTCTGCTAATGAATTTTGAAAACAACTTATTACCACTTTGAGTGAAATGAAGGTAATATTTATATTAATTTTAACTTTATGTATAATTTCAGGTGGACCCCACAGGACAATATGAAAATTTGGTCACAATAAGATCTTTCAAGCGAGAATTTCTTTTAGCAGGAGGCATGAATCTGCCTAAAATAATAGATTGTATAGGATCAGATGGTAAAGAAAGGAGGCAGCTTGTTAAGGTATGTTCTATCAGTTGTAATGACATCTGAGACTTGGCATGCTGGAATTTTTTTTTAAGTTCTCCTGTCAGTTTTCTTGCATATCACATCTGTACCAGGAGCAGACTTTTCAGATTTCAGTGTCAGTTTTCGCAGCTGAGGAATACTTTAATAAAGGAAATTGCAAAGTACTGATAAGTAATATAATAATGGTATAAAACAAATAATAAGTAATGGTATTAAATTTTTTTTGTAATTATTTTTCAGCAGTGCATGTAATATCCAATAGCTTACCTGACAACTACCAGACCTGTGACTTGCCTGGTTGTGTCTTAGCTGGTGACCTGGAGTGTACAGTAAATAAAAAACAATAACATTTTTGTTCAATACCTCCTTTTTTCTTCTTCAATTAAAAAAAAAGGCAATTATGAGGCAATCAAAAGTATGCATGTAGAAGTACAAATCCGATAAAAAAATAATTAATTTTTAGACTTGCCTGATTTTATTCTCCCTTTGAATGTAAACATTGAGCAGCTGCTGTGAGAATTTAGTTTCACTGTTAAGTATGGGGTAGTTTTGAAAGTTTTAAAGAGAGGCAAGAATCAGTAAATCTGCATCCCGTAATCAGAACTACAGCAAATACAGAGAAAAACCCCAATTGTAAATTACATTTTATTGCGTGTGATTATTGTGGAAAAGTAACTTGGGTTTTGTGCAGTTTTTTAAAATAATTTTTTTAGTTGCTGAAGAAGAAGTTGGATGCTAGAAAGTTTTCTGTTTTTTCTGTTTATGCTGAAGGGGCGTGATGACCTCAGACAAGATGCTGTCATGCAACAAGTTTTCCAGATGTGCAGTACCTTGCTGCAGCAAAACACTGAGACACGGAAGAGGAAATTAAATATCCGAAGATACAAGGTAACTCTGGACAGCTGTGGCAGCAGAGAAATGAAGTGTATTTCCTCTTTCTACTCTTTTTTAACCCAAAGGCAATATCAAATTATATTTATTTATGTGTTATTAAGATAGTCACTGCTCCTTAAGTAAGGTATGGAATAAACAATGTATTTTAATTATTAAAATTTAATTTTTTCCAAATCCCTAAAATAAATTTCTAATGCCCAATATATATTTAAATACTCTTAAAATCTTTCTGTATCTGAACTTATAATTGAAAAGAAATAGTCATGCACTGTCCTTGAATTGTAAGTTTCTAGTCATTAAGCTGGAGCATACAAGTTTGTTTATGAATTCTCATGAAGTTGTCTTGTGATAGTCCTTAATTCATTAATAATTAATTTTAGTCTTGCAATATCCCTTACAATTGAATCCAGAAGTCCCATTTAGAGTCTGTTCATGCAGAATTTGATTGCAGGACTTCTTTGTTGGAATTGGGAATACAGCAATATATTCTTGCTGTGAATGCAGAAAATCTATTTGAATAGGAACTTTCTCTTCCTCCTTCCTTTTTATGTACTTGGGATTATAATATAGCTGTGAAGGTGACCTCTGAATAAGTACTCTCAAAGGATAAGCTCTTATCTTTGACAAATAAGAAATGTGTGCTCTAGAATCTCTAAAGGTGCTTATCTGAATTGCTAGTGTGGTTTTAAGAATTCTCAGGTGGAGTTAAAGTCACATTTTTGGAATAATTTTCAATTAAGATTCAGGTTTTTATGTGTGTAAAAATGAACGACAGCAGGGAAAAAGAGAATGGGTGTTGCATTTTGAGATAAAGACTTTCATAGCAGAAGGAAACTGAAGGAAACAGGCAGTAGGTGTTTTGCTGAGGACAGGACGTTTTCTTTCTGGGCAGTGCTGCAGCAACTGAGGTACTATTACAGCCAGTCATGCAGTGAGCAACTGTTCCCTGGGGTGGGAAGCAGACTAATTCAAGATATGTTCATGCAGCTACCATGTGGTTGTGTGAGGTTTTACTACTTATGTGCCTTCTGCACGATGCCCGTGTTATCCCATTCCAGCAGAGTGACCTGTTGGCTGTCACAGGTCATCCAGAATGCCAGAGCAAACATGCACATGGAGGAGAATCATGGAGTTGTACTGAAGAATGTAGTGGAAGGTTCTCTGGCTAGGGAAAAAATGGCAAGTATTTGGTAGAAAAGATTTGAGTGGATTTTTGTACATGTGTATTTCAAACATATGTTGTGGTCAGCTGTACAGTTTGTCCTTTTTGATCTTCATAAACAAGTACAAATGTGCACCCATGCTCTGCAGGGTGCGTGTTCATGGTTTTGTGTGTATAACCCTCCTCCATGCAGCCGTGGTTTTGTTTTTACAGGTGGTTCCCCTTTCCCAGAGAAGTGGTGTTCTTGAGTGGTGTTCAGGAACAACGCCCATTGGGGAGTTTCTTGTGAATGTTGAAGAAGGAGCTCACAAGAGATACAGGCCAGGAGATTACTCTGGTTATCAGTGTCAAAAATTAATGATGGTGAGTCAAAGTAACTTAAATGAAAACACAAAAGAAATAGCTGGTTCATAATAACTATGGGGTTCAGGGGTGGGGGGATAGGGGGCAAACTTACAGATTATTAAATACTATACTTTTAGTATATATATATATATAAATGAATATGATCACTAGCATGGAGTAAATAGATATTCAGACTTTTAGTTTAGTTCCACAGACCATCTCACCGTAAGTTTAGAAAGTTGCAAACAGGTTTCCATTTTATGTTATATACCCATGATTGTGCAAGAAATTATTTCCTTTTAAATATCTCTAGTTATTAACAGGATAAAAGTATATTTAATTTTGGCTTTGTGCAGCTGTTGCATGGGAATGAGAAAGAATGACTTTCTCACAGTGATATGAAGCCGCCAGATAAGCAAAGGTACCAGAACAGAGTGCAAAGAAGGGAATTGTCTCCCAACAAGACGCATTTACCTGTACATGCTTATAAAATACATGTACCTGCTAAACCAAAGAAATAAGTGTGTTTTTTTCCATGTGTTTTAGCCTGTGAGTTTTGTATGAAAATAGAATTGTTTAGTAAAACAGATAGAGAGGTGCATTAGTAATTGCTTTTTAAAAGACAATTCATAGCTCAGAAAGAGAAAGGAGTGAGAACAGCATTTGATGAAGGGAAGGGGGTGGTAGAAAGTAGGAATCTGTTCCTTTCAAAGGCCTTCCAAAGCAGTTAGTCACGGGTAAAACACCTCTTATGTGTTTAAAGGAAGCACAAAAGAAACAGCCTGAAGAGAAATACAGAATCTTCATGAAAGTCTGTGAGAATTTTCAACCTGTGTTTCGGTATTTCTGCATGGAAAAATTCCTGGATCCAGCTGTGTGGTTTGAAAAACGGTTGGCATACACTCGTAGTGTGGCTACTTCTTCTATAGGTATTATATTGGCTTGTTTATATTAGCTCTTTAGGTTATGCATTTATACCATTTCAGGGGTAGTGGTTGTTCTGCTTTTGTCACATGTCACAAAAGGTATAGCAGTAGGGGGCAAAAAATGCCAGCAAGAACACCAACATTATTTTTGTAATTGAGGTTTCTGATTTGTTCCTCCCCATCCCCCTTTCTTCTGCAGCAGAAAGATAGAACAAAATCCTGTCTTTCTTTGTTCAATATAGTGGTGGGTACTGGTAGGGTTTTTAAAGTTTCTACCTATTTATTTCTGTTGTTTTGATGTAACATTTATTCATTTCGTGTGTAGCCTCAGATGTTTTAACTGAGTTGAAAAGCTCAGTCTTTTATTTTCTTTGCACTGGCATCGTTAGCTGTGGCTGAAATAGTTATTTAGGCTCTGGCATTTTTCCTTTGTGTTTTTCTGTCTTAATAAACAAATATATGTACTTGGATTATGGATTTTCTTTGGATGGCTCAGTTCTGTATTGAGTCTCTCTACTAACATTTGTTAGTAGATTGTTGACATTGCAGTAAATCCCATTTTAGATGCTAACATGTTTATACACTCCCTTTTTGCTAAAAAAATTTGAAGTAAATCTACAGTTATAGCAGAATTCAGATGAAAGATTTTTGCAGGAAATGCTGCTGCTGTACCTGTCCATCAGCTAATGAAAACAGTAATGGGTGTGAATTGTACCAAGGGAAATACAGTTTGGACATTTTCTGCATTTAAGGACAGTGAAGCACTGAAATAGGCTGACATGAAAGATCTTACAATTTGGATCACTGGAGATTTTTAAAACTGACATTGACAAAAATCAGTTGCTGGTTGGTTTGTTGTTTTGTTTCAGTTTTTTTTTTATTAGTAAAAGTAGAAAAATTTTATTGTGCACTTGATCTAATTTTTTTCTTTTTGAAAGCTGCAATATTTAATAAACCTGTATATAAAGAAAAATGGGCAAGAAGTCTGTGGAGTAGATAAAACAACACATCTGTATGTGAATAACCTTTTTGCAATTGCATTCAGTTAAACTTCTGTTTGGCTTTGTGGAATGGCATTTGCTCTTTCCTGGGGTAATACCAATATATGAGGGAAAAAATACTCTCACTTGTAATTTGTTTGCACTTGTTACAATTATTTTATTAATCTTTCCAAAGCTTTCTCTGTTTTTATGACACGTAAATATGGTTTCAGCATTTACCTTTATGTTTCAGTTGGCTACATTCTTGGACTTGGAGACAGACATGTTCAGAATATCTTGATAGATGAACAAACAGCAGAACTAGTTCATATAGATCTGGGTAAGTGGGACAGGCAAGAAAACCTTTTTTTTTTTTTTTACTTTAACATTTTTTAAAAACATTTATTATCCTTTCATTTAGGGGTTGCTTTTGAGCAAGGTAAAATCCTTCCCACACCAGAGACTGTTCCATTTAGATTAACGAGGGACATCGTGGATGGAATGGGTATTACTGGCGTGGAAGGAGTCTTCAGAAGGTAAGTGCTGCTGTACTGCAGAAGTTTGAGGAGGCAGCAGAGTATTTCCAGCATTATGATTGTTGTTACATGTTACATAGTTCTGATGCTTGAGAGAGACTGGGGTTTCTGCTGACCTTTAACTCATGTGCTTGTATTTGTATAACCAATTGCGAGTTTATTGTTGTTGCTCATTGGTTCATACTCTTCACTAGCTAATGGGTTATTGTAACCCTCTTGTGACATTCAGGGAGGACTCAGTGTTTATAAAGGCTCCACAGGTAAGGATTGATTTAGAATGAAGAATTTTTTTTCCTTCAGAACTTTTCATTTCTTTCAGAGCTTTACTATGTATTTGGAGCTGTTAAATGTCTTAGAACAAATTTTGTTTCAGCTCTAATTTCTGTTTAGTTTTATTTAAGTAAATTGGAATATTTTTCCCCTTTTGGATCAAAAGCCTCTTTGCAAGGGCAAAATACAAATCCAACAATAGATTTGAACTGCAAAACAGAAAAATCCCCAAAGGAGTTTGGTTTCTGTCAACCTCCATCCTATATCCTCTGAGTGATCCCCCATGAGAAGCATGACATTGCTCTCATTCCAGACTTTGGTGATGTTCATGAATGTAATGCTTGCAACCTTCAAATTTAATGTCTTAAAAAAGGTATATAACTGTTGTCTTTCTAAGGCAGCAATTAATGTTAATAAGTAGTTCCTAGTACATCCTTGTCGTGTGAAGGAACAGTCATTGCCACCTCTAAATTTTGTGTTTTGTGTTACTTCTGAAACTTTCATCCTGTGGCACAGAGAAACATGAATTGCTTGGCTCCAACTGCAGTAAATACAGAATAAAAGGCACTGGTGCAGATACTGCTTCTGCCTCAGCCAAACTGATCTGTAATTAACAGTACCTGTGTGTAAATGCATAAACAGATCATCTCGGGATGGGATGTGAAGATGGTCAGTTAACTTTAGGGGGGGATGTTCTCATCCTGAAGTAGACAGGAGGCCTAATCCCTCTTTCACTGTCCCATAGGAAAGTTCTGCATTCCTTACACAAGTATAGTTTGCTTTGGAGTGAATGTAGGAGTGAATAACAGCTTCTGTGTCAACTCATTGCAGAGATTTCAGAGGCTGCCTAGTGTCTGGCTACTGAATCTGTTCATTTCATGTAAAGGAACCCTACCAAGATTCTCCAATATGTTGCAGAGCACCTCTGGCATACACATTTTCATTTATCCAAGTAATTCTGCCATCGTGGCACACCCCAACAGTCAGTGTTAACTCAGTGGTTAATTCTGTGTATGGAAACACTTGAGACAGTCAAACAGGACATCCCTTTCTTCTAGAGAATATAATCAGCAAACTACCCATTTTCCTTCTGGTCTTACCTGTCTATATTTCTCTATCTTTGTTTGTTTGTTTGTTTGGAGTTTTGGGAGGGGTTTGTTGTTTGTTTTTTTGTTTGGTTGGGATTTTTGTTGTTTGTTTCTTTGTTGGTTTGGGTTTTTTTGGTTTTTTTTTGTAACAAGTAGAATTATGAGAGTTTACTCTTACATTAGAAATTAAGCTTTTAAGTAGAGTACAAATATCCATTACTTAAATTATGAAAATACTATTACGTTTTACTAAAAGGAGCCTAAAATACAGTAAAATATTTTTAGATGCTGTGAGAAAACAATGGCTGTTATGAGAAATTCTCAAGAAGCTTTACTGACTATTGTAGAGGTAAGCATTTTTTCATTCTTTTGAACAGTAACCTGCCAGAATGTCTTCAGTTTCTTGTCTTTGTCTTCATATGCATTGCTACACTGAATATTCATTTAAGGTGTTTTTTACTGAATTTGAATGTAGTGGTGTTGGTCAGATTTGTTAATTCATGTATTCTTCAGTAAAAGTATAACCAGTTAGCATTTTCTATGGGAACTGTTTCCTTCAGGCAGTTTTCCCTCCTCAATATCTAAATGCTTCTATCCATAGTGCAACATTCCCAGCAGCAGTAGTGTCAATTGAATTAAATCCTCTTTGCATAAGTCACAAAGAAGAGAATGAAATTAATTTTTAAGAGCAGCTTGTTCTTTGCATTAAAAACTAATGAATCTATTTAATGCCTAGCAGTGTATTAAAAAATTACCTCTTCACTGCTGGGATGGGGCAGAGTAGCAAAACTGAGTGAATTATGAACAACACAAATACCTGCAGATGATCAGATGCAGTTTCACTGTTGAGTTATCTACTAAGCAATTTAGCCTGATTCTACTGGTTAAAAAAATCCCCCAAATACCTCACCTCCTAATACTGTGGTTAGTGTGAGTATTACCAACAGTGCTAGGGCACTGAACTAGCTGTAATCAACAGTTTAATTTAAAAAGAGGTTTATTTGCTGTGTAGGTGCTGCTCTATGATCCTCTTTTTGACTGGACTATGAACCCCCTGAAAGCTTTGTATCTGCAGCA
Source organism: Pithys albifrons albifrons (assembly GCF_047495875.1). Lineage (NCBI taxonomy): Eukaryota > Metazoa > Chordata > Aves > Passeriformes > Thamnophilidae > Pithys > Pithys albifrons. Next base: position 71,061,377 of record NC_092458.1, on the reverse strand, counting down.
GAGACCAGAGGATGAGGCTGACATGAGCTCTACACTTGGTACTGATCCACAAGAATGTAAAAGAAAATCCAGGTGCCAGATTTCTTTCTTAATGTCTTCCTGCTGCACTGTTGCCTTGCTTTGTGGTTTTTTAACAGAATGTTGCTCATGTTGTCCAGGATCCATATCTAGACACCTGTTCTTTTTTTATTCTGCCAGCAGTGACAACCAGAGCTTTAACAAAGTGGCTGAACGTGTTCTGATGAGACTTCAGGAGAAGCTGAAAGGTGTTGAGGAGGGAACAGTGCTCAGTGTGGGAGGGCAGGTGAACCTTCTCATACAGCAGGCCATGGACCCTAAAAATCTGAGCCAGCTCTTTCCTGGATGGAAACCCTGGGTGTGACTTCAGAGGATCCAGCATGCTTTTCAAAAGCTATTTTTATGCAGGAAGCGTCTTAACATTTCAAATTGGTATTTCACATTTAAAATTTATATCAGGAGCAACCATGAAGCCTTAAGCACATTAGCATTTGGTGGATGGTTTGGGGTTTTATTCAATAATTTGCTACTGAGAAAACATTTTTGGTCCACTTAGTTTCACCATACAGTACAAAACGCCAACCACTGCTTTGATGTTCCTTGTGACCCTCAAGGACTTTGCTTGGGCATACTGGATGCATTGTATTCTTAAAGCCTGAGATTCATCACTTTATGTATTTGTTAAATAGCTGAAGTCTTGTATCTAGTAATTCCATCCAGTCATTTCAATCTCATCAGTCCTTCGTATGAACACATAGTAGTATGCTTCCATTTCTTAATGATTATAGTGTTTTTGTACAGTATGTCCTCAATAAAAGGAGAACAGATTCCTTCTTTTCTGTGACTTTTTTTTTCAATCAAGATATAGATCTGTTAGATTCTCACCAGGGGGTTAACACTTCCATACAAAACCCAGCTTTGCCTCCACATGTACTTTCCACTTGTACTTTACTTGCATCTGTGGTAGAGAGTTCTTGAGATTTCCCATAGAGACAGATTTTTATTTCTAGAAGACCAAATGTTTAGTTGTAGGTGTTTCTCAAGCCACTGCAGGGAGAATGTTGGCTTTTGAAACTCTGTCCAGAAGTGCTTCATACAGAGTTCAGACTATATAAAGTAAAAAAATAATAAGGTAGTTGTACTTTGTCTCTCATGACTCACCTGGAGTCTCCAGACATCTTCCAGTCATTGTACCCCTGAGCTTACCTTTGACTAAACAGTGCTGTTGGATTCGAGCCCATCAAGCCAAAGGAAAATCTGAAATTACATAGTTGTACAGTAGCTGAAACTTGTGTATACATGTTCCTCAACATACCTTTCACCTGCACTGTCGTGTTCTTTAAGGGAATTTAACTTCACAGTCATTGTTCAGTAGAGAGTTACAGGTTGTCCTTGAGTGTCCACCCTTGCTTCCAGCCTTACTTCCCTGTGTGGAAGTTGTGGATAAGACCTGCTGATAGGAGAGGTTGTGCTCAAATGAGTACTTGCTACAGGCAGCTCCCAAAACAAATGTGTTCACGCAGGAGAGCCTCTTGGAGTGCTCCTGACCCAGGTTCAAGTGGTTGGCACTTCAGGACTAGACCAATACTCCTTGTTTAAGATTTTCATTCCATGAAGTTTGCCAAGATATCTGAAATAACTCTTACATTATCTAAATCTTTGAAAGTAACATCACCTTATTAAAATTTAAAAATTTGGTCAATTAATCAGACACAAAAAAATGATGTCTAACCAACCTTATTAGTATCTCTCACTCCACTTGTCTTCACATTCATCTGCATTTCCTTTTTCTACCAGAGTGATTCCACCCACAGACCAAGTCCAAGGATGCATCCCTGTGTGTGGCTCTTTTAGATGCCATGTACATTTACTGCCTCTCTGTTGCAGACCCATCTGCAGCTGGTGTTTGTTTAGGGTGATACTGAATCCTGCACTGCATGAATGGGGTGTAATGTGAGGTTATCCTGGAGTGTTCAGGATATAAACTCTGTTGAGCCAAACCCATGCAGTGCTATCCATTGTCCTTCTGGACTCTGTTCCTGGAATGAACTGTCTGACAGACTAAAGCTGAATATTGCTCAAAAAAAGCCAACTGGTGCTGCCCAAAGCAGAGCACATAAATTAGATGATTATTAAGGAGCATGGAGTATCAGGGATCCGGTTTGTTTGACTTATGGCCCTCAAGCCTGCTCTCCTACCTCTTTTCTTATTTAGCAGTATAGGTAGACTTTAGTTAAGCATAATCCAAGGTGAATTACATGGTTCCTTAGGGCTTACAGCTCATGCTTCCAACAGGCCCTGTGGTTAGGCTTCCTCTGCCCTGAAAGCCATACTGACAGCAGCAAAATACCCCCTTATAACATCCTGGCCTGAGCAGTGTTTGTGTCCAGCCACCTGCTAGAAGTAAAGCAAATGGCCCTGGACAAAGAGAGAGAACGGTCACAGTTTACAGGGCAAAGGTAATTGAGTAAATGTTAAAGATGTAAAAAATTAACTTCCTGGTGATAAATACTAAAAAAAAATCATAGCAACTTCTGGTTAACCTAGTAATTGCTGGTTAATAGTGCTCTATTGTTCAAAAAAATTATTTCTCACAAAATCAGTTTGTTGGCCAATTTTTTTTCAGACAGCAGTGTAACTTCTAAATTACTTAAAATTTTTTCAATTATGTCAGTGTAAATGAGAAGAGATCTGGTTCTTTATATGATTTTGTTTTGGTTTTTAGACTTGCTTCACTACCTTAATCAGTTGATAGTGTATGTTAACACACCTGTCCATTGCATAATATGTAAGTGGATCATACACACTAAAAGCCCCTTGGCTATGTCAAAACACAGAAACTGATGCCCTATCAGCACACAGTTATCCTACTGGTATAATTAAAACCAGTTTTAAATCAATTTATTTAGGTCTGTGAAAACCACTGTGGGTGCAAACCTCCATGTGACACATCTCTCATTATAATTACCTCTTATCTGTCCTCCTTAATTCTGTCACTTAGACTCAAGGTCCTGTAAAGCAACGACAATAAATGAGATATTGTGTTAAGGTAGACATTATATGTGTGTGTGTGTGGCTTGGCTTCGCGAATGCAGATTTGAGAAGGGCTGTCCCCACGTGGGTGTGCCCTTCCAGCCTGCGCAGTGGATTTTAGGTGAGGCACAGCGTGCGCAGAACTGGCCCCACCGTTTAACTCCTGAGGTTCGTCTGCCACGGCCGAGCGAGCTTGGACAGTGACAGTGAAGTCCTCAGAACTAGAACCTACAGCACCCAGCATTTCCCAGGAGGTCTCCCATCCAAGTACTAATCCGGGTCTGACCCTGCTTAGCTTCCAAGATCTGACGGGATCAGATGTCAGGGAGGCATTTAACTGCCCTAGACATTATATACAGAAAGGTAAACACAGACACTGGAGCCTCTAGTTCTCCTACAGATATACAACAATTACTTAAAGCAAAAGTGTTCTCTCATCATTCAGTTCCAAATTACCAGTTTTGCTTTATGTAAAACATGGAAGTCAGCTGGTGGGCTCCCTGTTTGCACTGTTCCCACTGACCTTCTCAACTGCTTTCCTTCTCACTCCAACACTGTTTTTTGAGTTTTGGATATAATTATTATAAAGATTATATAATATCCTCTTTTTGGATTCCAAAATCCCTCACTGCATGCATCTGTCAGCCTATCCGTCCCACACTTCACTCGTCATTTCCTGATTTCGTTACAGCATCTGCAATACAGATGTAGCTGAGGGGTCTTTTTATAGTTTGTTACTGTGAAATAACTACTCATCACTTAATTACCGGCATGCTTGAAACTTTTCAAGTTAAATAATGCTTTAAAAAATTGCATGTCTATAAAATCATTTTAGGATATTAATAAGATGGTATTCAAATATTTTTACATGTATATCCTACTCCAATTTTCAATTACTTTTTATTAGAAATATGAATATTTCAGTAAGAAAGTGATCCAATTTATTATACAGCAAGGACTTTAATGGATTTCTTAGCTGGAGGAGGAGTCTGTTACAACCTGTTCTGTATATAAAATAAGCAATTTACTTTTATTACTGGCTGTTACAATGCATTTAACATATCCAATTTATGAATAATTTTTTTTTTATACTGGTCTTCCAAGTCCCTCTATGAGCTAATTAGAATTTACTGACAATGCTTTATCATTCACTAAGAAGAAAATTAGGGCTTACTTGTTGTAGACTGCTCAATTTTGTTATGATCTGAAACAGATGAATACAAACCAGCTGTTTTTCCATGAAAGATTCATGAGCTCACTCCCACGTATTGATGTGTGGCCTTTGTTGTGTACATGAAGAGACATTTCCTAATATTGGAAGTGTTACATAGAAAGGGCTGCAAAGGACTGCATTTGCCTTTATAGGAGTATCTGTTTCTTTTCAGAAAGAACAGTCAGAACCAAAATAAACTTACTTCTAAAATACATCAAGTGCACATGGAGTTGTGTTACAATCTTGAGTAACAAACCCAAAAGACAACAGTACCAGCTAATCCTTAGAGTAATTCAAAAGTGTAGACAAATCTTGACTCCAAGAGTGGCCCATTTCAAACCAGGCTTTAAGGGACTGTTAAGGCTTTGGGATTCAGCTGACTGATTTCTTTGCTGCTATTGCTACAGAGAAGGGCTCATGGCCATAATTGCACATGACACTTCACTGTGGAAGAGAGTGAAGCTTTCCTAGACAGTGTCAGCCTACATGCTAAGAGTGATTAGTATTTGCTTGCTTTCTCAAAGATGAACACCCCATGTGTCTAGAGCAACAACCACTGAACTTTAGAAATAAACACTGAATCATGACTGGCAATGAGGAGACTGGCCCAAAATATTTGCCTCTCATAGTACTGTCATCAGGAGTCCTAACTTAGTGCACAGATTGTATGTGTGTTTTTTTTCCTCTAGAAACTTATGAAAGGGTTCTGCAATTCCTGCCTACATAGTCTTTACTTGCCTCATGGTAACTCTTACTGAAAGGGATCATCTTGTGAAAAATAAATAATTTTTTCACCGTGGCCTCCACACTGCAACTTGAACACAAGTCTAAGCAGTGCCTAACATTTCATTATCCTCATATATAATTGAATTGAGGCATACTAATGATATTTTTTCATAAGGCACAGTTAAATAAGAAGGATGAGGAGGTTTGGGAATAGAAACCAAATAATTATGGAAGAAAAGCAGAAATTAAGTAAAAATATTAGAAAGCTGGGCAACAATTGTGGCAACAAAGTGGCTTCCTTCCAGCAATTTCAGGTGCCAGCAATTTCAGGTAGCCATAATTCTTAGTCAAATACCTCAAAAGCATGAGACATCTATATAGGACTATGGTATTTCAAGTTATTTAAATATCAAAAATCAAGGGGCAAACATTTTACACCTAAATCGAAGCAAGTGCATGTACCAAGACAGCTCGAGAAGAAGAACGTGCGTAACTATTTCATACCATTTTTCAAATCTCCCTGTAGTATATGAGTCAGAAGTTACACACAGATGGCTCACTCTTCCAGAGCTAGGAAGACACTTCCCCAGAGCAGTTTAACACCAGCTAAGATAATTGCCCCACAAGGGAAACACTTTCTTCCTATTGACTACATAGAGACCTTGAACAACTGTGGTCCTTGCTGATGTATCTCTGCTAAGGGGCCCAAGACAGATGGAATAAATCTGGTCATTATAAGAAATAGGTTCGGCTGAAAACAACAGAAAAAAAAAGACTGAGTTAGGAAAAAGCTGTGTGTTAGGAGCAGACCACCCACAAACCTCTGAGTCTGTAACACTGACGAGTGGTTAGCACTGCAGATATTGTGGATTTAGGAATCTAGCTCTATCCACCTTGACTTGCTTAGCTGAATACATTTGAAGTATGCAAATATTCGTAATGCTTTCATGCAGTGGCAATTTTGTACATCCAGAACAGATACCACAGAGAATATCATGTACCATAAAACGATACTTACAGTACCTATCCTGATTTTGATTAAAGCATCTGCTGCAACACCTAACAACTCTGTCTGCAAGTAGCAAGGTAATAACGGGAGTGCTTGCATCCTACTGAGAAATTAAATCAGAAAGTGTATCACTGTGAATACTCTGTTTCAATTACTTGGCAGTACTTGGAGAACAGGCTTGTGATCAGGTTTGGGTCCTTTACTAGAAAAAATAGAAACACATAAAATGTAATGAGGTTTCTAGCAGACAGACAAAGCTGCTTAAAGAACACACCATCCACAGTCTCCCAGGAATAAGCAAAGGAAGTCAACTTGGCCTATAAATATTTTTATAATTATCAAACAGCTTTCAAGTGGCTTATGAGAAATAAGTTCCAGTTCATTATAATTAATTCTAAAAGACAGCTGCGTTCTGTGTGCTTAGTTTCTTCTGTTCTTCCTTCCCTTTAGTTTTGTCTTTCCTTTGATGTTCAGCTTTGTTTTTCCTTGGATCATAGTTTCAGTTGTTTTCAGGCTTACAGTGCATCCATAACTGTGGGACCCAGAAAAGACTGGGGACAATAAAAAGTAACTGTTTGATTTACATTTCTATAATAAGCCTTATTTTACACTATGCCACAACTACAAAACAGTGAGACAAGCCAGTCTAGCTTGTCTCATAAAGCACAACAAGTCACTAGTAGAATGTAAGTATCTTCCTTTGCACTGTCCTGTGTAACTTGTAACAGCCCTTATCTCCTGAGGGTAAATGCTCATCACCACAAGAGGAAGATCTGTTCCTCCAAAACTCCAAGTTCTTTGTTGTAGTGAAATCTATGTGCATCCTGTAAAGAACTACAAATACAAACACATAAAAAAGGCCAGTCTTTGAAATTTACAGTTGTGGAAGAAAAATGTGAACAGATTTTCCCATGTCCAACCTTAGAGAATTTAAGAACCACAGTCCTTGAAATGCTCAAATCAATCAATTCATGTAAGAGAAATGGAACACATCGTTAGAGGAAACAGTTTAAGGAAACAGTTTATTTTTTTAATTAGAAAAAGCTAATAGTGAAAGAGCTTTTAGAGAGAAATGCATATTGGTACAAAGCACAGTCCTGCATTCATTACTTAGAAACTATCTGATACAGCATCCAGATCCCTTAATTTATTTTCCAGTAAATACTTTCTGAGTAAAACTCAGCTCCTCCATCTTAGATTTAGCAGAGCTGCTCCGAAAAATAAGGTTTTAATACTACCTAACATTTGGGGATTTTTAAAATAAAATCAGGTCATCGTATTCTTCCTTGAGTTCTTCTCTAGCTATTAGTAACTGCTTGTGACTCTTGAAGAATATTTTTCCTTCTTTCTTTTAAGTAATAACAGAGGATAAATGTATAATTGATGAATTACAGTCATCTGTTGGACAAGAAAACATGTAGGACAGAGAAAAATGACCTCTGTAGGTACCTGACTGTGAAGAAAAAAAAAAAGGGCACAAAAGGGAAAAAGCAGGAATACTGAAAGACAAAGTAGGAGGAAGCAGGTTTGTGAGTGGCTTCTCACAAGAACTGGTTCAGAAAACACGCTTGAGTATCGTTAGGGAGCAGAAGGGGGATGAGAGGGGTACCTGAGGCTGAGCAGGATGCCAGTGGAAGGTGGGAATAATTCTGTGATCATCCTTAGGGATGGTATACACATAATTTCTTATCCAATGTTAATTCTACATGGTTTATCCTGTATATAATGACATGGTCTTTAATTGCATATTGTTGATATTTTTCTTTTATTTTCACACAAACACCTGTGTCACACAAGCTAATCAGAGGAGGAGTGCATCTTTTCCAAAAAGCAGCAAAGGGATTCAAACTGACTGAAATATTTGCAAAATAAAAGCTTGGTTTCTTGAAAAGATAAATGGGATACACATTTCTTAGTACAGGGAGGAAAAGAACAAGTTAAAAATAAATGAAAGCTATTCCTAAAACTAGCAATACAGCTAAGAATCAGGAACAAAAACTGCTTAAACTGAAAATCAAGAGTAGTTCCTCGAAGACTTAAGCACTAGGCTGAGAAAAATATCGAGCAATGAACAAATCTGCATAATCAGTGGCACTAAAAGCATGAGCTAAACAGACCTAGAGATGTCTAAATACTATGATTCTGATCCTCATAAATTAGAACCTACTTTCTGTTATCTCTAGAGAAATACAAAAGATACAGTCTCTGGCTGAAGGAAAAGATATCAGTGTTTCTTCTTCAGCAGGATTAATCACAGGCAGTGATTGAATTACTCATGATCTTTCTCTTTTTGATACATAAAAACACAACTTCTTTTAGTGCCAGTGAGATTCTACGTTTTCAGCCAGTGAAGAGCAGCCCTATCAGTGATGATACCTATACAAGCCTCATTATTAGAGGGAGAAAAAGAGAACAAGAGTTTATGTGAGTAAAGACACAAGATTTTCTGCTATGTGTAAACACACCTGCATCAAAACATGAGAAAATTAAATGTAGAAAATTATCCAGAATGCTAATGAGATGATGTACATACTGAGATGGTATTTCTTGTTGCTAATTACTTAATCTTTTACCTTCTGGCTCAAGACATTGCCTGTCACCTTCCATCTGAGTGAGTACCTGGGAATATTTCTAGCCAAAAAAAATTCCTTTAGCTTAATACAAATTTTTTTCTTCTTTCTTGATTGAAATATGATTAGAACTCTACCACTCAAAAAATAAAACCAGCTTATCTATAAAGTAGCTTACTCTCCAATAGATATTGGTTTAAGGAAGCTTCAAGGGGAAATCTGATGATTGAAGATCTACAACCACAATACAAAACCTCTTGTTTGGGTCTGTAATTTTGAACATAGAAAAGGTGGTACTTTAAAAAATATTTCTACTGTATTAAAAGTTCAAAATCTATGGAAAAATCTTAGTATTGTTCCCTCACTCATCGTTGTTTATCAAATACAGTACTTCAGCCTGGAGAAAAGGAGACCGAGGGGAGATTTAATCATGGGCTACAACTTCCTTGTGAGGGGAAGAGGAGGGGCAGGCACTGATCTCTTCTCTGTGGTGACCAGTGACAGGACCTGAAGGAATGGCCTGAAGTTGTGTCCAGGGAGGTTTAAGTTGGATATTAGGAAAAGGTTCTTCTTCCAGAGGGTGGCTGGGCACTGGAACAGGCTCCCCAAGGCAGTGGTCACAGCACCAAGCCTGGCAGAGCTCAAGAAGCGTTTGGGTGTGATATTCTCAGGCACATGGTATGACTTTCTGTCAATAATGTGAAGACATGATAGATGACTTTCATATTCACACTGTTAATCCAGACCCAGGGAACGGGAAATTTGAAATATATCAAAGAAAGAATAAACTTTGTTTCAGTTTGATTTAGTAATCCTTATTATCATTTAGGACTTTGTCCTGTATTATTTACTTAATCACATTCAAAACACCCATAGACCAACAAACCAAACAATAACTGAAGTATTTTTAATGATTTTTTTATTTTAAAACAAACCTTTTGAATATGGTTAATGCTGTGAGATCAGCCAGGTAGATAAAATCATATAGACAGAAGAGAAGAATACCTGTACTGATTAGGACAGGAAATAGTTTCATAAAAACTTTTGCCTTTTATGTAATAAAGAATTTCAAAATCTTTAAATGAAGAAGAGGACATAAAGCATAAGAAAAACACACCCTAGATTTGATGATGATATTGCAACTTGCTTTCAAAGACAAAGACTTTGAAACAATGATCAAAAAGAGGTGTAAGTAATATAAATTCTGTTTGAAAGCAGGCCCAGCTATGCTAACTCCCAGGATAGCTTTTGAGAGGTACTCAGGCCAGTTTTAGGAGTCAGCTCTTGCCAGAGGCCTTCATCTCAGTACTCCAAATGAACATTTATTGCAGAAAGCAATTACATGTAATTTAATATTAAATTAAAATGCAAAGCTAAATCCAGACAAGCATCGTCTGACAATATGGGAAGAATACAAATGTATGTACATTATTCTACAAACACGTAGCTATAAATACAAACACATGACATTGTTCAATGGAAGAATGGAGAGGACCCTGCAATGAGTGCTAGGCTGACTGAAAACACAGGGGCTGTCTCCCTGCTGTGAATGAATTCTGCCTGATAACAGGGAAACGTCTGAAGAGGGGTCATAGCTCTCAGATCTTAAGATTCCAGCCAAGGGAGTATCTCCAGCTCTGTGCCGGGAGCAAGAGTTCCTGGGAAGTCACAACACTAACTTTGTCACTCAGGATTTGTTTTCTCTGACTGTTTTCTTTCCCAGGGGAAAATCTGTCCCAGCAATCAATTAACAACCAATTCTTCATGAACTGATCATTTTTTTTAAGAAGGGAAAGAGGAGAAACTTTATAGGTTTTTATTTAAACCAATTTGCAATATTTCTCATGACAGAGAGCCTCAGCTTGGTTTTATTCTGTATCCTTTTCAGGCAACAACTTCAAGTCTTTGGGCACTATCAGAATATTTAATCAGAAAATAATTATTTCCTATGCAATTGCTGAGTTTGGAAAAGGGACTTTAACCATTTATTAACTTAGGACAATATAGCATAGTGATCCACCTCAAGAAGTCCAAAATTAATAAGATGATTAATTAACACAGTTTTGCAATAAAAGCCAAACCATTTTAAGCAAGGAGCCACAAAAAATGTATGAATTCTTTCTTAATTACTACATTGGGTTACATAAGTGACCAGTATCCTTACACATTTTTTCTATAGAGAGAGAATTACTTAGGAACAAACCAGAAGAAAGTGGGAGACTATAATCTGATATGATGTAATTTTCAAGGGCCAATTTTATGAGTTCAGTGGGAGTTGATGTTTCTTCTGTTGCCCTGAAAATGACACAATTTGCCAGCCACAGTAATTTGGCTCTTCATATCTGAGCATAGGTTGTTAAAATTGTACTTGATGGTGGAACCATAACAAACAGACCTAACTGGCATGAAATAAAAGTTTCATCTCCATTACTTTTCCAGTTTTGCATATAATTTCTTACCTGTTTTAGGTTTTTATCTAGTCTTGGCAAATGATGGAGTGATTCAAGGGAATTGATTCAGGGGACAAATGTTTAAAATATCCAATTCCTAGAAATAGGAAACTGCTTGGCTAGTCTTAAATGTCCTGTGTCTTAAACACAAAGATATTCAAGCTAATTTTTCATTTGCCTATGAACAGTAGGTGCTTTTCCCTTATTTTTTTTCATTGCATCAGGTAACTTTCAAGACCTTATTTTTTGTTACAAATTTGAACTTACTCAGCAAAAAATTCAATCCCAATTACTCTAGTGGAACCAAAGTTTGGCCTTTCTATGTAAAGATAATTTGTATTTCTCATCAAAAGTAATTTTTAATGGCCTCCTTAATGAGATATCCTACCAAGGAGCTGATGACAACTGCACCCAGTAACCTACTTAACAGATCCAGTTAGACAACTATTACATATTACTGCATGCCATCAAAGCAGGGTGTAACTTAAATTAACACAGCAAACACATTTGATAGGGGACCATAGTTGCTTGAGAAGTTTGAACGTGATAACTTATGAGCAAGAGAATCGTTTGGCTTTAGAGTAATACACACTTGGGGCTGGAATGGAGAAAACACTGACTGCATAGGGGATGGTGAAATCATAAGATTCAAGTAAATGCTTGAGTTTGTTAGTGAATGGTTCTCAGAGCTGTATGTCCACAAAGGACTTCCTGAAGATTTCATGTGGTTCATGAGTAGGTATATGGTGGTAACTGTCCCTAGAGGAGACCTCATTCAAATTGGCATCTTACAGTGCTCAGATTGACTGTTTTGTTTGGCTCCAGTTTTACAGGGAAAAGCCAATTTTCCTGTGTCTCTCTTAATTCTGAAATAAAAGATCCAGTTGCCATGACTGGAATGAAGCTGTAATGAGGGATGGTCATAGCCATGGTCATAATTCCAGTGAACAATTCACCATACATAAAGTATTATTAATGGTCAGGAAGAAGTCACAGTTTTTCTGGATCCTTGGGATAATTTTGATTTGAGACAACATTTTATTACAGAAAATTTGATTTCCTGTAGGTAATCAGAATTTGAAAATTTTCATGAGAAATACTCAGAATTCTTCATCTTATATATGCACTCTTTGCATTTAAGTTTTGCCAAATATTTATGATTGTTATGAGCTTATAATCTATGTGATCTGTACCACCTTCAAATGCTTGGGTTTCTTAAAGGATCAAAAGTTAATTTAGTACAAATCAAGTGTTTAAAATTTACACCTCTTTCTCAGGGTCAGTTAGAGAAAGTTTGGGATCAGTGTGATGGTTGATGACTTTACAGACACAAGTGAATCTTTAGGGAACAGAGGAAATACCAAAGTCAAAATAATATGGAATGGTTGCAGAGTGAAAAGGCATGCTAGAGTTTGCCAGCAGGGGTTAGTCCACATAAAGTACATTGGTTCATAAGGCAGTAAAAGGCAGAATTTATTAGCAGAAATGCAGCTTCCATCAGTAACATACATTCCTGATATTTTTAAAATAACTCAACTTGCCAAACAGCATAAATAAACTATCTTAAGGACACTTACCAGAGTGAGTTTAACATACTTGGTGTAGGATTTTGCTTGAGTGGTTATGTCAGAGGAATCATGGATTTTTTGACCCTTCTCTATCTTATATTTTAGCAAATAAAATCTTGCTGTATAACCCTGGCTCTTAATTTCACTGTTCTGAATTATCTAATCTTTATCATCACTATTAGTGCACAGTGATCCAGGACAGGCTACTGCAGAAGTATCTCTTTAAGCTTATTTTGCTTATAAAGTTCAATTCATGCTTTGCCTTCACTACGAAGAACATACCAAAGTATCTGTAACAGGCGTCTCTCTTTAAAAAGGTAACCATTTTTACCTGTGGCATGTTTTCTGGTTTGGTTTGGAATAATATTTTTGGTTGGTTTTTAATTAATTAAATGAAATGAACTGTACTGACAAAAAGCTGATGGTCTTAAGCATAAGAGCAAAAAATAATTTGGAAACAAACTCAGTTTTCATTCCAAACTGTTTTCACTGAGAGCAGATTTCCATGTAAAAATTAACAAAATACACAAACTCCTTCTGTTGCAACAGTGAAAAATTTGGTGAGACTAACGTGCAAGATGAAATCAGATGTTGGACCTGCCAGACATTAACATGGTAGCAAGCATTGTGGTTCATCGTGGGTATCAGTCATGAGATGGCCTATCTCGGCAGTTGGAGTGGTGAAACAGCTTGGCTGGGCATTCTGGGAGAAAAAGAGGAGCTGAGAGTGTGGTCACTGTTACCCAGAGATAAGCAAAATCATCTGCTAATGGTGAACGACCTCTCTGAGTCTCATAAGTTATAGGGGAAGTTATAGTCTTACAAGTATAGCTTGGATTCATAATCTTTCAGACAGGTTCCAGCCAGGATAATGCATTTCGTGGGTCTTCAGCAGGAAGGTAATCATGTGTCACATGTCCTGTATTAGGTAGGCCCTTCTGGCATTCCGCTGAGCTGTCTTGAGTCTCTGTACATTACACTGTGAACCTGTGGTACAGATGGAACCTGTGGTGCACATAATTTTTTTACAGTTGGAAATGGATGGGAATGTGTCATGATCACTCACCAGTGGCCTACAGATCATGCTGGCATTTAAGCATATGTATAACCTCTAAAGTACATTAATATTCCCATTGTCTGCATAAAATTAATTACTTTGATGGTTCATAACTGTACTCATAACATTTTGTAATTCTCTCATTCCTGTAAAGTGTGTATATTTAGCTTCCTGAAAGAGCAGCTCTTACACTGTCAGTCCAGGCCAAACCAATGTATCCTATTTCTGTCGAATCTTCTGTGTGCTGCATGACTGTGATATATTGTGATAATATATAGTAATCATGTATAATATTAATATATAATTTCATAGCTTAATAAGCAAATATTAAAATACCTGAAAAACTTTGTCAATATTATCAAGGGAGACATAAACACAAATAGAGTCAAAAGTGTCAGCACAGAAAATCTACATTGCCTCTTGAACAAGACACTCAAAAGCTGCATGTTTTCATCCTTCTGCTATGTGACTAGATAAATGCTTTATGTATGACTGTAGTTCATAGAATAATGAACATCTGCAGGTCATGTAGCCAGCTTCATGTCCTTGGGGATATCAGTGTAAGACTTTTTTTCTCTTATCTGATTGGAGTTTCCCATGTTGCAGCTCGTGTCTGTTGTTTGTTGGCTTTCTGCTGTATATCTCTGAGAAGTCTGACTTCATCTTTTCTACACCCTCCCTCTAGAGTTCAGCAGGGTAATATTTCCTTTGTCTTCTGTTTTTAAGGCCAATCTAACCCTGCTCACTCAGCTTCTCCTCACGCACCCTGTACCCCAATCCCTTTATCACCTCAGTGGTTCATGATGGATCTGCTCCACTATGTCAACATATTTCTTGTACAGAGGACTCCAAAACTGAATACAGCACTTCAGTTGCAGTCTCACAACTACCAAACAGCAGTGAAGAAACATCTGCCCTGACCTGCTGGCCACATTCCTGCTAATACACCTGTTGCTTATCACTGCTCCCATGATGGAACTTGATTAAGATATGTCCTACAGATGTGTAAAATTACTTCATACAGGCGTCCTTTCTTCCTTACTCTAATAGCAAAATACAAAATTAGAGCCATAGCTCTCTGCAGTATAGGTTTTCATATTAACAACTCAAAACAGAAGCACTGTACTCAAACCTCAAGCATTAGTACTCATACAGCCTTGTTAAAATACTGTAAAAGTATTCACAGGCAAGAAGATTCTGCTGGTTAAATCCTGTGAACGTAAACAAAAATATAGTCATATAAAATCTTGCTGTTACAGACAAAACTTTTGAAAAACTGCAGTGGTAAAGGAGTTGATAACATCATAGGTTTATATAAGGGTTCTTTTCCTTACTACAGTTTTTTTTGCAAGCTTCTCAAACGTGCTCGAACAAGTGATGTATGTTTTCCCTGTCAGCTCTCCTCCCTCACTAAATAATTTACTTTATAATGTAATAAATGTCGGGCGTGTGCTTCCCAGCATGAGTGCTGGAATCTAACATTCCATCAAACAAGCTTTGATGGTAGGTTATTTTTAATTACAAATCTACAAGGCAGGCCTGGCACAATAATGTCAGGAAACTAGTATATTGGTTATCATGAGGTAAAGCTCAAAAATGCTGTCTAAAATATATGAAATTGTATCTCCTTTATGTTCAACAGATCATGATTTACTAGTTCTCATTTCAAGATGAAATTGAGGTTGGGAATTTCCAAATGTCTGTGCCTAAATATACTAGGGCATATATGACATAACATAAAAGCAGTGTTCACAATATAGAACTACTGTTAAGGTTAAAAGAATCTGAAAATAAGAAACCTTATGTAAAGGCTTTGCATGACCAGCAGTCAGACCCCTTCTATGTACATTCCGATGTTTGAAAACATTGGCCCCCAGGGTTCATGAAATACTATTACAAACAAATAAACCTGTCTCTGTCATTACTGATGAACCATTGATGAAAACAGGACAGGTTTTACTCTCTGTATTTAAAAGCTGAAATTACTATAGGAAAATTCAGTACTGTAGTATGGTTAACTGTTTTTTAAAATTACCACCAAGATATTTTTATACCTGTGAACAGTTGCTGTTTAAGAACTACTGTAATAGACTCTACTCTGTGTGTATGGCACTTAAAAATACTATTTAATGCATGTTACATTTCACTTGCACAAACAGGTTTGACTGAATATTTGGCAATTCCTGTCATCAAACTCAAATAGATCTGACATATTTCTGGCCTGGTGGGGCAATTGTTACAATTGCTCTTCATTATAGTTTACATTGAATCTAATACCACCAATGGAAAGAAGAGAGGCTTTGCCTTACCTTCTTTTATATGTGGAAGATCTGTAGTTATAAATTGAACCAGATTTTCTCAAATTATTATTTTTAGTAGATTTTAGTAGGATTTTTAGTAGAAGTTCCACTATGTCTCTACTTTTTTTTTTTTTATTTTGGCAGGACGATGTATTCATATTTTTCGGGATATTTCTTGCCTGTAAGCTATAAAAGCATCTGTAAAGCATTCTGTGACAAACCACCTTGGATTTGAGGGGATGCTTATTACAAAAGCAACAAGTTTTTTGGCAGAAAAGAATTTAGAATAGTTTCTTTCCACCTTTTTATGAGGGGAGAGAGGAGGGATGAAATATTCTCATTTATTTATATGCATAATTTAAATTTAATCTGATTCTTCTTCCAGTTTGAAAGACTTCTGTTTCAAGCCAGACATGGATATTTCCAAAGAACTACAAAGCATGTGCCATGACTACCTCTGTTCCCTTGCATTTTAAAAAATATAAATGCATGATTTTTGGACTTTTTGTTTGAAATACATGGAAAACTTAATTGTCTTTGCTGAGCACATCACCTCTAAAAACACTGGTGAATATAAAATGCACACGGTGTAATGGATAATATAACAAAATAAGATCATACCATACAGTAAAAATTATTGTACACATAAAAGGAAAGAGGAGCACATACTCAGCTGTGTCAGCTTCAGCTTCAGCCCTGTTCCTGAATTTTGATGTAGAAAATTTTATGTCAGACAAGTTGAACATGTATTTATAGTCCGACAGTCTAGGACTGATTGTCATGCTAAACAAAAATACAACCACTATATGTAATGGTATTAGAACCAGAACAAAGAGGATGATGGGTAGACCAACATGTTTTTTATTAACTGCATAATGTATGACTGATGGATAGTTGCATCAATCTCTTTAGAAACCTGAAGCTCTTCCCATACTTAGCATACTGAAAAATGTAGTCTTCATGTTCTAATGCAGAAATGTTATGAGAGTAACTTGCAGTGAAGAACCATAAATCAAGTCAGCATGAGGTGTACAGCACTTAACTTTATGCACCAGACCAATCAGGTAAATCTTAAGATGTTTCCATTCCTTTTTGTGTGGGGAGAATTTGGTATCCAGGAAAGGTATTGCCTGAGTGTAGCTGAGTCAGAAGCTCCTCAGGGAGGCTACTTTAGCCAAGGTGAAAACACAGAGGACAGAAATGGGTGCTTCTGGGCACAGGTATTGGTATCACTGTCTCCTTCAAGGACTTTTATGTATTTTGAGGTAGACAAACTTGAGTAAAAATCAATAGAGGTATTTGGAGCCACATCCAGGACCAGAATTTTTTTCTGCCCCACCCAAAACCACACTTTATTGCAATGGTACGACCAGCTCCTTCTGGCCCTGTAAATTTTGCACTGTTAGCTTCATGGCTCAAGTGGAAGACCTGAAGACCTCTTTTCCAGTCTGGAGCTAAGGCACTCTCTTGAAAAATGGCTTTAAATCAAATCAAGTAGGACAACTGGCTTCCCAAATGCTTAATATGGACTCTAACCCCTAGGCTGTCACACAGAAAGTGCGGCATAGGATTTTCTGCCATATGTTTGAACCAGAACAATGAAGTCTGATCTGCTCTCTGATCTCATTATCAGGTTAGGTATCAACTAAATTCAGAAAATGGTAAAGATGCCCCTGGGGAATTAGGCACAGGAAAAAGTAGCTCCTGAACTCAAGTGAAAAAGATGGTGGCATTCCTTACCTCTATACAAAAGTTAAACCTAGGTGGTCTAAGTCTATCAAACTTCAGCTTTCAAGTAGCCTAGAATACTACAGACGGCATTGTACTGAGACACCAGTATTTTGCCTGGCCTGAAATTCCCAAGTACTTTTGTGGATCTGTGCCTTTATGCACAGATACAGTCACTAACACAGAACATGTCTTCAGAATGGTGACCTGATGCTCAGAGCGTGTGATTGCAATAGCTACACAGTCTGCTTTAAAGCAGCATTTAATTCTGGTGATTCACAGCCATGATGCTTATAAATATATTCTTCTAATCTCTCCCTGTCCTCTCCATTTTTCTCTAAAATTGATGAGTATCATATCATGTTGTTTATT
This sequence comes from Pithys albifrons albifrons, assembly GCF_047495875.1. Taxonomy (NCBI): domain Eukaryota; kingdom Metazoa; phylum Chordata; class Aves; order Passeriformes; family Thamnophilidae; genus Pithys; species Pithys albifrons. The sequence goes on along the minus strand of NC_092458.1, from coordinate 71,043,333 downwards.
CTGTTACCTGTCATATGCCATAAAATAATCTCAAAGCAAAACCAGATCTGGTATTTATAGATCTCAAATATTCATTTTGTCCAGTTAGAAAATAATTTTGTATACAAGAAACCATTTAAAACTGAGGTAAACTTTATGAAGAAATCATAACACTATTTTAGGTTGTTGCAAATGCTCCTTTAGAATAACTGGCACCGACTCATGACAAGATCTTTTGTGGCAACTGGTTCCTCACAAAACTTTGGTAAATAGATCCCAGCTGGAACACAAGCAGCACTGCATTCTTCTTCCTGATGATGCAGTACATCAAACAAATTCCCAAGACACTCCCCATTACAGGCTCAGTATCTGTCTGGTATTGGTCATGGAGCCAAAATTGTGGGAACCAGTGTTGTACATCACAGTGAGTGTGAAAAAGAGTATGAAAATACAAGAAGAACACATAACTAAGAACGTGTGCTAGTGCATAAGTGTCTTAGATTTCACAGCTTAATCCTTATTCTTGCATTTTAAGTGGGTGATTTTCTCCATCCAGTACAGTTATAGATCTTCCCTTAAAGGCTTTTTCCTGTGGCAACTGCATACTGAGTCCCTCTCATCAGGCTGAGGTACAAGTTCCATTCCATCCCGTATTTCAGGTTTGCTGGCTTGGCGTTTGGCGTATTCCTGAAACATGTAAACACCATTTACGAATGCAATAAGCACTAACATATAATTCATGAAACAAAATGTCCCTCCTCCCTTCCACTCAGAAGCTTACCTTTACCCAGCCTCCTTATGTCACTGTTTACAATCTCTGTACAAGGTGTCTTTATAACACACGTACTAACAGGCTGCATTGCCTCTGAAAACACCCTTTAATGTTTTTCCCTATTATTAATGGTAACTTGAATATTGTCATTATTTGTGCCTCTAAACCACTTTATGCAGATAAAGCTGTCATTTTTGTACAATGAACAGTTCTAAACTTTGTGTCAACCTGTGTCTGCTGAAGCTGACACCTAACTGCAAAACAGAACAGGAAAAAGAAATTCGAACTTTCAGAGAAGAGAAACTTCTTTCACTAGAGATTTGCACCTCCTAGGGAAACAATGACTGCAGACCTGCTTCATCCCCTACCACTCTGCTAGCCATACTTCTGGAATTCCTTTTCCATGTATTCATTGTTTTGTAATGCAACAGAGTATCTCATTATATGTCTGAGAAAGGAAGAAAACTATATACAGATTATCCCTTACAGAGATCTATTAGAAACCACATACTGACACTGAAAACAGGGTTGGCTGTGGGGATGAGGGAAAAATAAATTGGTGATTCTGTAAAACAGCTATTATGTCAGGTTGCCTCCTTAGTGATGAATCAGATTTTAGCAGAGCTCTTCACACTGATATCCTGTGAACAATATGAAGCATGTCTGCTATTGATCTGAGTAAGGACTGAATATGAAATTTGTAGCACTGGTAGCAGTAGCAGATGGGGAAAAGGAATAAAGAGATCTATTGTACTAACCTGGAGCACTTTATAATAGTAGCAGTAAAACCTATGAGGCTGAAGTAATTCTCTTCCCATTAATTGTCCTTCTTTAGCAATTTTTCTTGCTTCTTCATCTTTTTCCTGGACAATTCAGAGAGAACAAATGAATAACAGAGCAGTCAATGCAGTCAGCCTGGTTGGCATTAGGAGTTTTATTAAATGAGCTATTCAAATTTGCAACTTTATGTGCAATTACTGGTAGACTGCAAAGGCATGCTTTACATTGCGATTTATTTAAAAACACTGGATTGCATTTATGGTCACAACTGGTTCCTATAAGGTCTATCAATAACAACTTCAATGAATAACAACATTTTGAAAACTCAGTTATTACTGCCCCACTGTTTTGTCCAAGCCACAAGCCTCTTCAAAATCAGGTCTGATGTCTCCCAGATATACTTAGTTTTATGAAGACAAACCCACAGCGGTTGTACTCTCCTGTGCAATGGTATTCAATGCCTTCCCTTTAAAAATAACTCTGCTTGAATTCATGTATTTATTCTCAAGTTTCTCAGTTCGATATTCCAGCTTTTACTATTCTCCCCTGATTTCTTATGAAGAACTACACTACTCTCAAGAACAGAAACCTCTGTGTTTTTTAACCTAATAGCACTTTAACTTGGTGTTTTCAATCACACAATTTTATCTTACAGGATCCCAGCCTCTCATTCTGAGCATGTTACAGAGCAGCAACTTCTTGTACATTCAAACAGAACATGCAGTAACTTCTGCTCTAGTCAGGGCCTAAAAAAAGCTACAGCATTAATTAGGTAGTACCTAAGATTCTGGTTGTTTCTTTGGCAATTACCTTAGTCTGTACACTACGGCTCTGACTCATGAACACTTCTGCACATACCTAAAATTAACTCATATGTATTGGTCCAAATACAAATGGTTACTTCAATTAAGGCCTTCCGACTGAAGACTAACAACAAAATTCACCTCCTTTATCCCAGGATCTCGATAGAGTCCATGAAAAATATGTATGTGAAAATACAAAAGAAAATAGTATTAACATAAATTCTAGTCATGTTTGTTTATTACTTTGAACATGAATTACTAATGGACTTACCTTAGCCCATTTTATTTTCTCTAGCAAGTCCTCTAAGTTTCTCTTAACTGGAACATAATGTTTCCAAGGTTTTAATCCAATATAAAAGTGTTCATAGTACTGGGAATCTTGCTTCAATATTAGACTGTCACCCAGCAACAGGTATGGAAACCTGTAAGCTGCTACAGTGCCATCTACGTTCACTTGGTATTTGTACTACAACACGAACAGGAAAAAAAGGTGAAAGGTTTTCTATAAGAATGGGAACACAGACTATATAAAAAGTATTTAAACTGGCAATAAGTAATTACGTTTATTAATTGTAATCTCCGAAACTGTTTTAGTATCAAGCAGGTGTAATTTCATGGTGTTTTGAGTAAGAAAAAGGAAGAAGGATATGTTTTCAACAACAGACTGACAGTAAAGAACCTTTGTGTCACAGGAACTGCCTGATGAGTATTCTAGTGAAGTGTCCTAGAATAGAGCAAGGGATATAGTGGGGAAGGAAATAAAACTAATCTATACTTAAATTAAAAAAGAATAAATCTATTCTAACTTAAAATTACATTATTATATAATCTGAAATATTATACTAAAAGCCACCATGAATGCACTGCTCTGGCAGATGTTCTTGGCAGTTACAGCATTTCTGATATACCACTGTCTGGAACAGAACTTCAATTGTATATATTATAATGACTTTATATAGGACTCTGTCCTCTTTACTTTTTATACCTCTGAGGCCATCAAATTTCTGTGCCAAAGTGCAACAAAAACACTCATCTATGTTTCTTGCATTTGGAATGGGTACAAGTTGTGTTCACTGTTTTCTTATTTACCCCAAATAAAAGAAACCCTGATGGCAAGAAATCCAATTGCTCAAGCTGTTAAAAAATAAAAATAAGCCAAGATCTCTCTCTAAGGGTCTTTCTTGGCTTTCTTAACAGGTGTGTCACAAAAGATGTTGTTTACAGGTGGTTCATCTACTTCACATGGAATCAACAAAAGTAAGTCTTTTCAGCTGGTAAGAACTTGACAGCAAAACTTTATTTGCTTGCTACCTTAAAGAAGTCAAAGAAGCCCATCAGCTGAACCTTTCCCAGCTCTTTTTCTTTTTCTCTGAAGAAGAAATATCCTGTTATTCCAGCATCTAATAGTTCCGGATTTTCCTTGGATAACTTGACAAGATGGAGACGTTCTTCCCGGCTGTCTCGGCCTCTAAACAAAGCTCGCTCAGTTTTGTTTTCCCAGAGTGGGCCTATGAGCATCAAGTGAAAAGGTAAAAGCAAACAGTAATGAAATGTTCATCGCACATTTAGTGCAAATGAGGAACTTGGTAGGACAGTGATGTTACACTCAGAGATGTGGTAAAACAGGCATGGTTTCTCACAGTGAAAACAATCACTTCTTAAGCACAGGGTTAAACTCACAGTTCTGGATTGAATTTTGGAGTGAGAAAGTGAGCCACTTACAGAAGGAAAATCAGAGAATTGCTTTTCCACTCAACGATTTTATATTTAAATAACTTCAACTATCTTGAAAGCTACGTAAGGGATTATAATAAAATATATAAGTAAAATACAAATAATTAAAGTAATTCTTCATCCATAAAGCCAGCCACAATAACCAAACTTCTTTAGCAAAACACACTTGTTACCCAGCAATTTATTCAGGTCCTTCAGGAATCACTTAATGCTGCCTTAAAAAGTAAAAGAAATGACTGTGTTGTGTCCCCTAGATACTGAGCAAGAGCCTGAAAGATTTAATCTCTACTTATTGCCTGCTTTTAAAAATATTAAATATATCCTTCCACACCCTTCTGCTGAAAAAATCCTTAACGAACCTATTAAGTGGAGTAGTCTCTTATTATAGTCTAATTGGGAAAAGTAGTTTTACTAAATCAGTAAATACAGAATGCCTTGAATTGATCGTTTCATTAAAATATTTAAAAACTAATAAAGAGAAGCTGAGAACTACTGAAATAAAAATAAGTAACTTCTCACTCAAGTTTTACTCCTTAAGTATTATTTATGCCATTTGTCTGATCCCTAAGTATTCATTAATTCATTAATTTCCTGGGGGAGAGGGAGACCTGTTAGGAAAACTGACTTTCTTTCAAAGCTAAAAAACTATTCAGAAGATCCCGTTCTGAGGTACTATTTTTATACAGACAATATTTTCTCATTTGAAAGAGGCTGTGGCATAGTATCAGCTTCTTTCTTTCAGGATCCAAATTCATATTTTTGCAAACAGAACACTGGGCCATAGCACTATCAGGAAAAGGATTACTATTTGATTAGAAGGAACATATCTGAGTCCTTCACTGAGGAGAAAGGCCTTTTAATTATGTTTACCTTCCTTTTGACAGGTCACAGTAGGTATTTTCTGGATACTTTTAAGTTAAAATTCATCATTATTGAAAACTGTACTGCTTTGATTTTGGTTCTAAAAAACCCTATTATACACCTCCTTTCTGGCAGTATTCAAAGTGTTATGATGTGTAAAGACTAACTTGCTTGCATTAAGAGATGTCCTAGGGCACTTGTGGACTGAAGACTTTAACACATTATCTGAACACAACTTGCCTCTTTGAGGGAAATTACAGATTCTTTTTTTAAATCCACGATCTCTGATTTACCTGTATTTCCTTGAATGGAAAGCAGATCATTTGTGACTCCACGCAGGGTTTCAAGAGTCGAGTGGGTTACATCATATGTTGGAAGGACTATATCTCTAGAATCCACAGAGCCACACCATGAGATGACAGGTATAGGGCCAGGGGTATCATTAGCTTTCCGATACTCAACTGGCCAGTCTCCAACATTAACATAAAATTCCACATCAGGAAGACGAACCTAAATGTATACCCAAGACAGGATAATAACACAAAGAGAGAAGCTGTTTGTCAGTCTTGCAAATATTCCTCAGTCCTCTGATGTCATGTAGATTCAACAAACCTACTGGATAGTTTACAGATTTAGCTGTGCTTCAAGGTATGAATTTCAAGTTTCTGCCCTGCAAGCAAGTATGAAATGAGCACTCAGAGGCCAGGAAATGGCTTGCAGTCAGGCCTTAGCCCCGGCAGCTTCCCCAGCATTTTCATCACTGCCAAAGCCAACCCCCACATGTTACCCTCAAGATACACTGTTGTCTTGATAGAAAAAAACAAAAATCTTACTTCAGGAATTGTACCAGGAAGATACAACAACAAATGTGGTGTTGCCATATTTAAATATGTTTAGCCTGGAGAAGAGATGACTGAGAGGGGATCATAACAACACTTACAAATAATCTTAAGGGCAAGTGTCAAGAGAGAGACTCTTTCCAGTGGTGCACAGAGAGAGGACAAGGGAAAACAGACACATACTGAAACACAGAGGTTCCACCTGAATATGAGGAAAAACTTCTGTGAGGGTGACAGAGCACTGGAACAGACTGCCCAGAGAGGCTGTGGAGTCTTCTTGCCTGGAGATATTCAAACTCAGCCTAGACCTCTAGGTGATCCTGTGCAACCTGTTCTGGGTGAACCTGCTTTGGCAAGAGAGCTGGACTAGATGATCTCCAGAGATCCCTTCCCAGCCCAACCATTCTGTGATTCTGTGATTCTGGATAATGCCTTAATAGTTTTATATGATCAAACCTGATACCTTTCTTGCCAGTGACAGGAACATTTCATCAGAGAACATTTTGAAGTCTGTGTACTTCCCTAAAGAGCGACGGTAGATGTGATTATTGAGAATAGTGTAATGAACAATAGCACCTCTTGTCTGACTGAACTTTGCTGGGATTTCCTTAAGCATTCGCTGAAGGTCAATGGTGGGAAAAGAAATGAAGTCTTTTGTAATCTGGGCTTCTTGAGAAGGACAAGACATAATGTTCTGCCAGACCTCAGGGTCTTCTTCCGGACAGTCACAATATTCATGATAAACTGGTCCTGGGGAAAACAAAATACTGAGAGTCTGTACTTGTGATTCTGCAACAATCATAATTCCATAAACACACTGGCATACAGATGTAGACATTACAGTGACTTGGCATTTTTTATTCCATGTTTTCTAAAGTTTTCCTGGGAAATCACCCTCCCTATAAATTCTGGAACTTAGCAGTGTAACTAAGAAAACAGCAATATATTTTCTTTTCAGAATTACTAGATTTTGTGTTATCAGGACGAAATTAATCCGCAAAATTAAGCTCCATTATTGTGAACCTGACAAGGACACAGGGGATTCACAACTGATCTAACTGTGCACAACTACCACAGCTCAGGTAATGCAGTTTCAATTATAATCCAACTCAGAACTTTGAACATTACATTAAATTAAAAATTGCCCTTACCTTTTAAAATATAAGGAGATTGAGCTACATGCTGATCACCATAAAGTATCTCAATTTTTAAGCCTTTTGTGACACTCCCATACATCCGATACCGCATAAGAAATGTACCATCATTTCTATCCAAAGGCCAAGGGGTGTAAATTCTGGTGATTTCTTTTGGAGAAAGTGCTTTAATTACCACTTTAAACTGTGTTCTTCCTGAAAAGAGGAAAATAAAACCAGATAAAAGCACTTTAAGCTATTAAAATCACATTTATTAAATAAAGGTGAGAGCAAACACTTCTGGATTAAGACCACAGAATTGATTTTAATTTATCACTAGAATTTAATTATAACAAGTAGGTAAAATTAATTTCTGGTGATGAAAGATCATCCTGCCAAATTTTCTTGATAATCACATACCTATAAATGAAAATCCTGCAAGTGGAGATAAAAAGTTAAATATTTGATTAGGAGACAGAAGGAAAGGCTAACAGTATTTTGAAGCTAAGATTAAGTTTACTGCTATATTTTCATGTTAGTAGTCTGAGATAAAATAATTTCCTCTAGATTAAGAAAGGCAGGAAACCAAGTTAAAGTAACATGAGAAAAAGAGTACTTGCCAGCTTATGGAAAGTCAGTTGCAGCATGCAGGAGTCAGATACAAATTGTTCAGCTTGGACTGCTGCTGACTGTCTTGCACATTTAAAGTCCCAGCTACTGAAAAGCAGGGATAAGAGATTGACAGTAGAGATGTTCCCTGGACATCTGCCTGACCTGTGCTTAAAGATCACCACCATTTCATCATTAATGCACTACTACTTTTTAACTGGCTATGGAATATTTTATGGACAACACAAGTACATGTAAACATAAGCCTGTTATATTCCCTTATTTCTGCCACAAGTGGTCATCAGCAACTTGATTCTTAAAAAAAAATAAGACAGATTATCCAGAAAATGTTACAGTCTAAGCATTATGAACAAATACAATGACAGCACCAAGCAGAATACAGAAATAAATGAAACTGAAAAAATCCAGATAAAATCAAGATGCTACTAAAATTCAGATGTGCTCCAACAGAACTAAATGACTGAGATGCTACAGTTAATTCTATACTTTGCATCCACAAATGAATGCACTGCTGTGGTAAGTACAGCAGTGTTTTAGCAATCAATCATGTCTTCCTCAGGGCACTGGATCTTGAAATTGTATTCAAGTCAACTACTGTGCAAGAGTCTCCACGTTAAATGACTCTCCCAAAGGAATGGAGATCTGTGCCTCTAAACGTCACTGCTAGTCACAACCACCTTTTTCAACTTGCTTAAAAATACCTGACTTTAACCAAGTATCGTCCCACTATGACTATCCCCTAGCAATACTTGGATGAAAAAGTCTTCAAATCCACAGCATGTCATGAGTCAGGATCACAGAGAAAATTTCCTGGTATCATGTCTTTGTCTCCTTCTACCCATTTTATAGAACAGCATTTTCATGGATGTAGAGATTTTCTACCAGAGAAACCCAAGTTTTCAGTTGTCATAAAAATGAGTGAATATTGAGAAATCACAAGTCAAATACTACTGAATTTTAACTCCTTGTCCTCACCTACAGGAAAGATTTACATGGGTCTTTTTCCCTGCTGGTTATATCCTTAGCACTCTAGAGACATGAGAAGCTCCAGATCTACCCAAAGGATACATTAATTTTAGTTGGTGGTACTGTAAGTGCAGGAAGCCTTTGGTAAGGGAAGTGGCCTGACAACAAAGTCCTCCAGGAAAAAGCTAACCCCGCTGAAAGTGAGGGAGGAGAAAAGGAAGACTGAATATTTAATGTAAGTACAAATCATTCAGTGGGGGCAACAAGATTTTTGTTTATGATTTACAACATTCAATGTGTAGTGGGGCAAAGGCCTCTAAGTACTACTGCAGTATTAAACTATAACAGCTTTTTGCTGATTTTTTATTTAACTGGAGGAAGGTTACCAGGGTACTTAGACTCATGTTTTTCTGTTTCTTTCAGTCCAAGGAAATGATACAAGAAAGGTGTGTCCTTGTTGAATCACACCACTAGTACTTCTCTGCTACCCTGAAAACATATCTGGGACAGCATGTTAAGTAAAAAATAATTTTCCAGTCCTGCAGGGCCCGGAGACAAAGGTGAGTCTAACAGAGAGGCACTAACTCTTTAGCAACATAGGAATGAGCTGGAAGAAGTGTGCCATTGCTCTTTGAAAGTATTTTGTAAAACCTGCAAGAATACCTGGGAGGCCTTGAAAATATTTGTTAGCAGAGTACGTAGATCATCTGAAGAACAGTTAAGAACTAACTTTATCAGGGTCAATCATATACAAAGACAAGGTTGGCAGTTGTTAAACTTAGGTGAAAACCTACCAGAAAAGAAGGATGAGGGGATCCAAGTATCCAAAGGAAAAAACCCAAGCAGTTTATACTAAAAGAAAGTTCTATATTTTCAGCAGTGACCTTTTAATCTTTGGAATAATTTTTCTGGGGAACCAGTGAATTCTGCATGATTTGACATCTTCCTACGAAGACGAGTCAAAGAGTTACAGCCTCTAGGTCGAAATTACAGTGTGATGTGTAATGGTACATGTCAACTCTGGTGAACAGACTTGACACCCAGAAAACAAATCTGGATTTAAAATCTAATTATACTATAGAATGTTCATAATGGATTTCAGTAAGTGCTGACCTATTCGACTGACATTCTAAACCTCACAAACAACAATTTAATAGATGTGCACAAATTTTACAAATGGGAAGTCTTAACTGCAGCTCTCCTGCTCTGACTGCAGTGCTCCTGTTTGTGCAATGGAGGTGATAATGCCAATTTGTTTTGCTATCCCAATAGAAATATTTTGAGATGTATTTAATTTGTATTGGAAAGCAGTGCCTGAATAAAAATTATCAATTGCAATTCTTGCTGACATTTTACAGATAGAATTTGAACACTTAAAATCATTTGAGAATGGAAGTTTGTAGCACATGTCCATAGGAATACATTAAACAGTGCTCATGCACTGGAATATGGTCAATTGTATTGCTAAATTGTTAACGGATCCTCAGCACTCTCCTAAATAATTCTTGGCATGGCTCAGCAGTCAGCATAGGCTGAGCCAACAGCTCTTCCCTGTCAGCAGCACGCATGCTCTGTCTTGTTTTGGAGCCTACAGTATGTCCTGGTATGAATGGAGACCACTCCATGCCAGATGGCACTGGGACCTGGAAACTTTCCTGGGACATTGAATTTATTAACATAAATACTAACCCACACAAATGCACTGAGGTCAAAAGTAGGTTCTCAGTACCCATGTCCTACCAGTTTATCTTGGAGGCTTTAAACTAGCATGAGAACGCAATTGAGCTTCACACCTTTTCACCTTTAGCAACCTGCTTGAACCCAAGGCTCTCCCCGTGCAGCTGAGCTCAGCCTCCACTTTGCTGGCAGGGAGTATGCAGTTGGATTCTTGAGTGCAATTACAAAACTGCACTGAAATCCAGCACCAAGCTGTAACAGCAGCTGGAGAAAGTCCAGACCTGAAGTATTAGGAATTCTGTCAGACTGAAGACATAACCTGTATAATATATGTCTATTCTCCAATTTCACAAGCAGTAACCTTCAAACTACAAAACATGAAGAAGCCATGCATACTTGGTAGATACCCTCTCAATACCATCTAAATGAACAGTAAATAATACAGAATTAAATAAGTAGTTTCTACCCTATACAAATTAACAACACAGGATTTCCACTGGAGCGATCTCAGGGTTATCTTCGTTATGGAATCCATGATGCAGAAGTAATTTTTATTCTGAATTTAAACTATTAATATAGAGCTTGCAGAGAGTTAACCTGAAGCATCAAGCTGCTAACTGGCAGCCTGCGAGAACAAACACAATTCCCACTCTCAGAAGTGTCATGGGATGGCTTATGCTGAGTAAACAGCGTAAGAAAATTACTCCTTAACTGAGCAGCAGCAGGATAACGGAACCCAGAGGGCCTTGCTGACCGAGACAGAAATTTTAAGCAACTGGTATGTGTGCAGCAGTAGAGATAATTGCGGTACCACTTCCCAGCAGGGTATTGTGATTTTACACCCATTCGCTCCACGAGCACTGGTTTATTTTGAGCTTGCTGTTTTGCTGCTGTAAATCCCATACTGTGTAGAGGAGGCTAATTGTGAAAGAAGGAGGCATTGGGCTACACCAGGAGAAAGGCGAGGTCTGACCACGTGCGTGTCCCGGGGGATGAGGGACGGGGCGCGGGGGCAGCCCGGGACCAGCGACGGCACAGCGAGCGCTCGAAGTGGGGAAGGAAGGAAGAGGGGAAGGGAAAGGCACCTCCGTTCAGCTCCTGGGGGGAAATCGCAGCCATGCGCAAAACCGCGCCCCTCCCCGCTCCCGAGCACACACACAGTACCTGGCGGGGAGCGGGAGAAGTTGTGTCCGGCCGCGCTGACGGCCTGGATGTAGAAGTACCGCACGGGCAGGGTGAGCCCCGCGTCCAGCCCGGGGCCCCACGCCAGACTCCGCTCGGCACTAACGCGGTCCGCCGGCTCGGCCGCCCGCAGCACGGGCCATGCTGTGCCCAGCAGCAGCACTAGTAGCGGCCACCCCCAGGCCCCCATCGCCCCGCGGTCCTCCATCGCCCCCTGGGTCCCCACTGCCCCGCCGCCCCCCACCGCCCTCGGCCGCCGAGCTCCGCCGCGCTGGCCGCGCCCGCTCGGAGCGGGGTCCGCGGCCTCTCCCCGCCCCGCGGGGCGGCCCGACGGGACCGGGGCCGGGTACAGCCGGAGGGAGGGGCGGGAAGAGCCGGACTCCCCCTCTGAATCCGGCACCGCCTTTCCTCCTTCTCCTCCGCCTCCCGCCGCTGCCCGGGAGGCGATGCAGGACGCGGGCACGGGGAGGTCGGGGGGTGAGAACCTCCGCCGGCAGAACCCGTGTGCGATGGACCGTGCCCTACCCCCGGGGCTCTGCCATCCCGCATAGCGGCCGGCCCGAGGGTCTGAGCCATCCCGCACAGGAACCGGCCCCCGGGGCTCTGCCATCCCGCACGGAGCGCCGCGGAGGTCCCGGGCACGGGGCCGGATTCGGGGCCGGGCACTTGCGAGAAAAGCCGGTGTGAGAGGAGAAGCGGGACTCGGCCCCGCTGCTTTGCGGGAGGCTGTGCTGCACCCAGCGCTTGCCTGTCCCGAGAGGTTTTCCTTCCCTGACCGTGGGCTCTGTGTGGGACACGCCGAAGAGCAGATGATTAGTTGTGTGTGTCATTTCCCTCTGAAACAACACGTTGCCTGTGGTTAGGATAGCATGCAGCCGCTAATCGAACAGCTGGTGGGAATTCAAAGACGAAAAAATCATCTTTCTCTAAAGCTTATTGTTACTGCCTGTGCCAGCTTACGTACAGAGATTGCTGCAAAAGCACAAGAAAAAAAACATGACATAATTTAAAATTCGTCCTTGGCATTTCTAGGATTTCCAACAGCGACCGTATTTAAAGCTAAAGACAGAGCAGGGACCCCGTTGTGACGCACTGGCACGTTGCCCACCCAGCACAGCTTAAGCAGATATCCAAGCTCAGTGCTCCTGAGGCTTGTGGGTGAGATGTTGCTGGTGGCCCTCCTTAGTGCAGTGATGTGTGGTGATGGAGGAAGAGGCATCACTGGATTATTCCCTAGAAAATGTAACAACAAAGTAATTTTATGGATTTAAAATGTTGGGATACAGGTACAGAGGGAAAAACTCCAACCCTTGTCTCCTAAGGTTGTTTTATCATTTTTACTAGGAGCATCTGCTGCTACTGGAAAGAAATATTTTGGGATGTCAGGAAATGGGAGGTCTTGCAAGGTTGTAGGAGAATTAAATCAAGCTTCTGGGCAAGCCTGGATTTTCACATGCAAAGCAATGAGAGCACAAATGAATGCTGCCTGTTTTTGAAGAACATGAACTTCAAGTCTCTGTGCATACAGACCATGAAAAACAGGTTCCTTGAAAGGGGAATTATCAAGTCTGGTTTCCTCCTTGCTTTTGAGTCTCCTCAACTCTCTTCAGATAGCCACAGATCTCCACCAAATACCATGTGTGATATTCCCAACAGTCAAGAGAAAACTTGTGTAGTGTTAAAATGGAGTTATGTATGTACTTCTTGGCCAAATAGTACAGCACCAGCTGTGGCTGTCAGCGCAGAGATCAGCGAAGGCAGCTTTCCTCTCCCTCTTGAGCACACTTGAGAAGGTGACTGGGAACAGTCAGTGTCAATTGACCAAGGGCCAATCATGCCTTGCAGACCCAATTGCCTTGGCAATAAACTGGCTCTACAGATGAATGGCTTGATGAAGGGTGGGGAATGGATTGACAGCAGCCCTGTGGAGAAGGACTTGGAGGTATTGGTGGATGAGAGGCTGGACATGAGCTGGCTGTATGTATTTGCAGCCCAGAAAGCCAATCACATCCTGGGCTGCATCAGAAGCAATGTGGACAGTGGGTCAAGGGAGGGCATTCTGCCCCTTCTCTGCTCTGGTGAGACCCCACCTGGAGTGCTGTCCCGCTCTGGGGTCCTCAGCATAGGAAGGACATGGACCTGTTAAAGCAAATCAAGAGGAGGCCACAGAGATGATCAGAGGGCTGAAGCACCTCTCCTGTGAGTACAGGCTGAGAGGGCTGGGGTTGTTCTGCCTGAAGAAAAGGCTCCAGGGAGACCTTATTCCTGTAGCTAAAGGGGGCCTACAGGAAGGCTGGAGAGGGAACTTTTATCAAGGACATGTAATGATAGGACAAGGGGAAATGTCTTCAAACTGAAAGTGAGTAGGTTTAGATTGGATGTTATGAAGAAATTCTTCACTATGAGGAAGGTGAGACACTGGCACAGGCTATGCAGAGAAGTTGTGGATGCCCCAACCCTGCCTTCCAAATCAGGTTGGATAGGGCTTTGAGTAACCTGGTCTAGTGAAAGATGTTCCCTGCCTATGGCAGAGGGATTGGACCTAGATGATCTTGAAGGTTGCTTCCAACCCAAACCATCCTATGATTCTATGAGGAGAGTGCAGGGAATGTCATTTACCTTGAATTTAGCATAGATGTCACTATCTCCCATAATGCTCTTGTATCCAAGTTAGGATGTTATAGTCTGGATGGGGAAAAAACAGATGGGTAAAAAAGCACCAGGATGGTTTCCTGGACTTTGAGAAGGCTGGTTAATGGGTTGTCACTACCCACCAGCTGCTAGCAATGGAAGTACTGCGGGGACCTGACCTGCAATGAAGTGATGGAGAAGCTCAGCAGCATGGCTGTCAGCAGGGCATGCAGGGCAGAGCACATCACTCTGCCCTGCATGAGGCAAACAGCATCTAGGGCAGCTGAGAGGCCACATCATGCAGCAGGTTGTGGGGACAGGGCAGGGCTCAGGTCAGTCAGGGACATCAATCTGCAGATCAGGATCAGTCCCTGTGAGGGGAACTGGGGTCAGACACAGCTCTAGCACAGCTGCCTAGGGCTGGACATGTCAGCCTGCAGGTGGAGCCCACAGCTGGCCAGGCAGGCAGTGGGGAGATCGAGACCAATGACCTACAGCATCAGTGGGGCGGGGACTGGTGGCTCCACGCTGGGCTGAAATGGTGTCCTGAGCCATGAGCAGAGGGGACAGAGCCCTGAGGAGTGGGGGGAGTCAAGGCCTGTTGGTGCTTTTGGCCTCCTGTCCCTGGGAAGGAGCCACCCTTATGCTGGTATGGGTTGGGACCAATTGCTGGAGCAGCTCTGAGGGAACAGCCCTGGGGGTCCTGGTGGGCAGTGAGAGGGACATGAGCCATCAGTGAGTCCTGGCAGCAACAATGGCCAACAGCAGCCTGGGCTGTATGAACGGAGGCAGAGACAGAGGTTGAGAGGAGTCATTATCCTCCTCCACTCAGTACTTCTTAGACCACATCTAGATCCTGTATGCAGTTCTGGGCTTCCCAATACAAGACATCAATAAACTGGTTCAAATTCAGGGAAGACCACTGAGATGGTGGGACTGGAGCACCTGCCCTGCGAGAAGAGGCTAGGAGAGCTGGGCTTGTTAAGTAAGTCTGTTAAGAGATAACTTCAATGAGGGGATGGACCTTACAGAAGCGCTCAGTGCTCCCAGGGAGATCATGAGATGGTGCCTGGCAGAAGAATGAGAGACAACCGGCATGACTGGAAAGAAGAGATGGTCAACCTGTAACATGTCTATATTACAGGCTGCCCAGAGAGGCTGTCCAGTCTCCAGCCTCAGAGATTTTCAAGCCTCAGCTGGATGAAGCCTTGAGCAGCCTGCCCTGACCTCCAAGCCAATCTTCTGTAAACAGGAGGTAGGACCAGAGACCTTCTGAGGTCACTTCCACCCTGAATTACCCTTTGATGAAACCATGAGATTTCTGTCCCTCCTTTCAAATGTCATCAAGATGGTAGAATGCTCAAAGATCATCTGGGGACAGCTAGGTGGACAGCAGTCTAGATGGAACCACCACCTAAGTTCATAAACCATGTTTCCTTCTGAAATCAGGGCTGAGGTACTGCGTCACTGAGCTCACATACCACATATACTGGCTGTAGTAATTAAGGTTGAAAAACTGTGATGAGTCTCACACATTATCACACTGCACATGGCAGCCAGGTTTCACCAAGGCCTAAATTACAGCTGAAGGGATTTTCACGTGGAGCTTATCACCTTGTAAAACTGCTCATCAAACATTATCCTTGGCCACTACATGGAGTACTGGCTCCTCAAGGTACGTTGTAGGCATATGGCTCACTAAGGGCCTAATATTTCTACTGTAAAGATTCTACCACTGATGGAAAACTGTTTCTGGGCTGGAGACTCATCAGCTGGTGGGACAGGAGAAGGAGACACATCCTTCCTCTGTAGGAGGCAGGACTGAGCCATGAAGCTGACATGACTGCTGGCTACAGCTGCAAGATGGACCAAGGCTGACTGCCCCTTTCAAAATCCATGACATTTCTGGCCATCAGGACCCTGGCAACTATACTAAGATACTGTTCAAATAGTCTGTGGTGTTCACAGTAAATGAAAAACAAATACAGTACCAATAAGTTGTTTTCCTTTGAATGCAGAATTTATTTCAAACAAATAGTTTTAAATATGAAAATCCTATAAATTATGAATATTTATAGAATATATTTTTGCCAAAGAAAAAGCTTGGAAGAGTGAAAGTGTCAAAATGTGGCTCTGCTACACTGAATAGAACTGATTGCTATTCAAAGGGTATTTCTCCCTATGTTTTCATGCAATTGACTGCTAAAACAGAATACTGTTATCCAGTGTAAATTCTAGTTTGCAGATTTTCAACAGGCTGCAGTCTTCCACAACATATTTACAAACAAAGCAGTTTTTACTTGCTTACATTAAATCAAGCCATTTGATCTCCTGTACATACACAACACGGCAAATGGAAAAAATTTTCATTTTTTGCCAGCAAGGTGAGAACTTAATCCAACTCCTGTTGAACAGGTAGAAAATAATTAAAAATAAAAATGTTCTAAACTATTCACTTCTAATCAAGAAAAACTGTACAACCATATGCTTCTCTTGTAAATGTTTCTTTTATTATTCTTTACCTTATGTAGGCTTTTTGGATTAATGCATTTAGCAGAAATATACAGCAGCAGAAATTCTGCGTGGATATTCATCTTGTTTTATTGTTTTACTCTAGAGAATCCTGTACACAGAGAATAAAGCCATTTACAGAAAAACATAATTTCTCATTAAAATACCACATTTTACAAGACTGCAATTATACAAGTGCCCCTTTCCTTCCAGCATTGCCTATGTCAGTATACTCTTGCATCCTTCTGGAACAGGCATGTCATAGAGATCAATTCTGACTATAAATACATAGTTTATATTATTGTCCTTCTATGTACAACAAAAGACACATTACCCCAGCATAAAGTAATAATACTTATATATCAGTACAGATTTGAACTATAGACCCACTTCTTTAACGAAGTTTACAGTATAAAAATGATACCTGTTACCTACTACATATTTTCATCTTTCAGTTTCTTGTAGTCAGTGATACAAGGATTGCTCATTTTGTGTAAAATATATTATTTTAAAATACCAATATATTGTCCTTCCAGTTAGAAAAATATGTCTGTCCTACAGAACTTTCATTGAATCAAAAAGTGTATAAAAATATGGATCATCATTTTAGACCATATGTGAAATTAGAAATAAAGTAGAAGTAAATGTCTAATTATCTAAAAATACCATGTTCTGGCTCAATGAGAAAATTCTGATTTTCCATAAAAATCTATCAAAGTTTAGTTAGAAATTTAATGGCCAAGAACAAGTTTTTTAGTGCTGTACCCTGTGCTGAGCTGTTTCTCCTGCATTAGCAGCATTTCTGCAACTAACATTGCTCACTGCTCTTGTAATGCTGAAAAGTCTCAGTGTGGAATCCACCTCAACTGCATAGCAGAACAAACATCACCAAGGACATTGCTGCTATGCTTCCCAGGAATTCAGAAAAAGAACATTTATACAGAATATGCTGTAAAAACTTAAAAGGTTTCATTTTGTGAGGGTGTTTGTTCAGATTAGCATTATCTTGCTTGATCTGGTAAATGAGGAAAATCAGAGAAAAAGCAATTTATCAGCAACGTAACTTCTTGGCTTTCTATTAAGTTTTATAAGAAAAAGTAGCTCAAACTGGAATTTATCCATTCCAGCATGCATAGCTGGCAGGAGTCTAACTACTGCTTGCTGACTCAGAGGAAAGCCATCCCTGGACTTACACTGCCCAAAGCTCCACAGCTGTTTACCTTCTATTATTTTGGGAAGGGATTTTTTAACATTCTTTTTCCCTGCTAGGAGAAACAACAATGGTGAAGCCTCACATTTAACATAAAAGTCAAATGCTCAGGTAATGTAACATACTAAATCCTTTGAAACTAATGAAGTTGTACCAATTTAGAGCAGCACAAGAATGGGCTCAAAGTATTTGGTGTATTTTTCCCTGCCCAGAAAGTACCACACTATCATGCCATCTTAGTACCATGATCCCTTCATAGCTCTGATTCTTTATCTACCTCATCTAGGTAGTATTCATCATCAGTGGTGGTATCACTGTCTGAGTCAGAATAAGCAGCTGGGTCTTCCCCATAGATATCAGTCAGCTCTCGGGGCGATGAAGCAGCCGATGACATTTTGCTTCCAGCAGAACTTGAGCTCAAAAGCTCAGCCCTGTTTATAGAAGAGGCCTCTCTATCTCTGAAAGCATCAGGGTTATTAAGAAGACAAGGTCTCCATAATCGCCCTTCCGTGAGTGACCTCTTGATGTTTTCCAGGAAAGCCAACTGTTGTTCTTTGCCAAATATACCAAATTCAACAGACGGATACATCAAATTTCTAGTGCTGTAACATTTTTTTTCGTCTGATGCCCAGTTTTCATTTTCATCACAAGACAACAGCTCTGAGTAAGATTTAAATCTCTTCCCATGTATGCAATCTTTTGGTAGAATATTGCTTCCTGAGGCAGAGGTCTCAAGGGAATCTCGAGCACAAATACTCTCAGAAAGGTGACGCTCACGCTGGCTTTTCGCATGACTTTTGCGCAACTGATAGCTATTGAGGTTTGCATTTTCTAAGCTAGCAGACTGAGAGGTATTTTGGCACTGACCAAGCACTGTCTGGGAAGTCAAGTTTTGCTCTGGACTTGTGTCTGCCTGCAAGCAGCTATTTACATAGGTGTTTGAGTTTTTGTCACTTACAAGTGGCAAGGGAGGTGTGCAGGCACGACGGCTGGCTCTTCCTTTCTCATTGTTCTGTGGGTCTGATGTAGTAGCACTGGGCGAGATGGGCTGGCTTTTGCTTTCTAACCTGAGATCAAGTGTTTGGGAATTCTTATTTCTTGTGGTTACTGCTCTGTCTGGAAATAGGGCTGTGAGTCTTGCCCTATTTTCCACTTTTGCAGTAGTTTTTTTGGGACTGATGGCTTCCTTCAGTGTGTATGAGCTTGTAAAAGACCTCTGACTGGTGTTATTAACAAGCAAAGAAGGATCATTTTCATTTTCAGTCTTCTTATTCTCAGCTGGTTTTGGTCTTGATGTATTCTTATCAGCATCCGGACTGTGATTCTGATTTTCATCCTCCAACTGCAGGAATGGCTGGTGAGAATCCTTTGAAATCAGCGAGTCAAGGGACATGTTCACCTCTGAAGAAGTGGCATTTCCATTGTTCTGTGAAAAAATGTTACTTATGTGCGGTTTGGGGGGTAAATTTTTACTTGAAAATTTTCTACTTGTTTTGTAAACAGCTGCCAGTTTATTTTTAATTGAAGGTCTGTTTTTCCTTTTTTCTATATCTTTGACTTTGTCTCTTGTGAAATCAGAGAGCAGCTTGTTCTCATCTTCTGCAGTCCGTGTTATCTTCTGATCTTGTGTAACCCTGAGGACTTTATCTTTAATGTTCAGACAGCCTTCACTGTGCCTTTCTAACTCCTGCACACCACTATAAACTTTATCCATCTGAATACTCTGTGAATTTTTCTCTTTTTTAATTTTTGAATTCTTTACTTCATCTGTATCTGTGCTACTCCCTTTGTCTAGCTGAAGTAATAGATCAGCACTGGAAGCTGTGCTTACCTCAGTTGTTTTGCTCTGAGGTTCTGAAAACACTTTGCTACAAGAGTTTAAATAATTTGCATTTTTTCTTGAACTGTCAGCTCTTAATTGCAGTCCACTACCTTTGCTATTACACAGAGGGGTGGTTTGGTGTAGACAATTTACTCTCTGTTTGACTTCGGTACTATCCCTGTATGTATTTTCCACAGGAGCATGCTCTGTCTTACAACTCCTTCCAAGGGAACTCTTCTCTCCTGAGCGGAGGAGTAAACTGTTCAGATTTTTCTTGGTGTTCACTTTAGGAGGCTGACAGCAGCTTTCAGAGTTTCCCTTCTGTATAGTGATTTTATTTGTTGAAGTAGAATACAAAGGATTCTCTAAACGTCTGCCTGGCTTGGGAGGGGTTGATAAAGTGGACATTAGTGGTGTGGGTCTTTGTAAAATTTCCTTCTTTTCTTTTAGACCCATTTTTGCATTTTGGCTGTCTGAAGCATCAGAAATGGTCTTACCTGACTTAGCCACTATTGCAGCGGATTGTGGACCACCAAAAGAAATTTCTTTTGTCACTGCGTCAGAAAGCACATTTTCTGCTAAAGAAAGATCTGCTGAATTATCTTTCCTGCTATGTACCATACTCCCTGACTCCTTACAGCTAGGGGATAAGTGGGAATTCTCTTCTTCACTATCAACAGAAGTTCTCAAGATCTGAGGTGTGACCAGAGCTGAAGGTACTTGATCTGAAGAATATGAAGGCTCTTCTTTTTCTGAAGTAGTGGGGAAAAAAACATTTGCTAAACTCAGATGATCTTCATTTTTCTTGTTTTGTATTCTTGGAGACTGAGCATTTTCTTTGGGACAAGGTAAATCTGCATCCTCTGTATTATCTCTAAAGAGGCTACAAAATGTTTTTGAATGCCTCCGTGGTAATGTGTAATAAATTGAAACTAGTTCATGATATTTAACATGATCTTCATCAACACAAACTGTAAATGTGCTTGTGGTTTTATATTTCTGCAAAAAATTTCCCCCTTCCTTATAATCTGAAAACATAGAGGATTCTCTTCTGCTTAGATGTCTACATCTGTCTGTCAGGTCAACTGATGTACTGCTTACTGAATCATTAACACTTTTGGTTAAAGGTCTGTGGTAATCTTTGTTACTTCCAGCAGCATTTAATGATGCTGATGTTGAAAAAGAACGTTTTGAGTCTAAACAAGACACATCTCTTTGATTAGAATAAAAGGCATCAGCTCTACACGGAGTTTCAGACCTTAAACTATTGTATGTTGTTCTATTTTCTCTAGGTAAAGAGATGGGCATATCTGACATAATACTGCCAGCAATGCTAGCTGATTTTCTAGGCAAAGTGTAATAAATAACAAGGGGATCATGAGATTTGGAGCTGTTCCTGCCAGAGGAGCCAGTAATACTGCAGCTACTGGTATGTCTTGGCAAGCTGTCTTGCTTGTAAAGCCTTTCAATACAAGGTGAATTACTCCTTATTTCTCCACTTCCATTTTCTAGGCAAAAATAACTTGAACTATTTTCAGAGATATTGCAGTCACCATCATAGTTACGCATATATATATTTTCAAAATTTCCATTTTGTGGAGCACTAGTAGTGAATTGTCCATTACAGTCCTTAGGAACTAAAGTGCTTGCATTTTGCAGTGTTTTCTGTGAAATCTGTTTGCTAACACCTATTCTGCTGACTTGAGTTGTTTTCTTCCCTTCTGCTTCAGAGTCAGTAACTGTGCAATTTACTGAAGAGATAGTTGGTGTTCTTAAGCATTTAGAATTATCTTTATGAGAAAGTGCTTGTGGAGAGCTTTGTGAGGAGCTGGATGACCATTCAGGAGGACAGGATAGCCTACCTTGACAGTTTGCTAATTTTTCAGTGGATGGAGCAGAAGCAACATTCAGCAGTGAGGACTGTCTCTTTGGAGCATCTTGGTTAATGGCTTCTGCACTCTGATTATGCTGTTCAATGTTCTCTCTTTGTGCTGCATAATGCAGACTATGTTCCCATTCTTTCTGACTTGTAAGAAAATGTTCCTTTCTCCTCTCATCAGCTGGCAAAATACAGGAAGGCTGACTGAACACACTGTTGGGTGGGCAATTATTTTCCTTCATTTGTACATTTCTTTTATCACTGTTTGACGTATAAATTTTCTCAGTATCTCCTCTGGCAGTGACTTGGGTTTGTCTCTTTGATGTGATCGTGTTAATGAGAGATACATCTCTTTGCCATATGGCAGAAGCAGGGCTGTTAGAGGAAAAACTCTGGGTGTTGATGTAGCTTGTATCTGCTTGTTGAAGAACTGACTGTAATGGCATGTCTTCATCTGGCTGTTGCATACCTTCAGCCTTTCCTGGTTGTGTAAAGTCTGCTTTAGTACTCCTTTGGGTTATGACAGCTGAATTCCTGTTCAGTCCTGCAGGTTTTGTTTGGTTCTTTGATTTAGGAAAGACTGACTCATCACTTCTGATACTAGATGAAGAAACTGAAGAGTTACAACTTAGCCAAGGCTGACAGCCCTCGGTGAATTCTGAAAAAGTTCTGTTTGCGTTTCTTGTTATCCTTTTGATACTTGTATTTTCTGAAGAGTACAAGTGAAAATTGTTCTCCAGGCGCTGTGAAGCAAATTTAGCATTCTTCATATGTGGCCACTGCTGGTCATTTAAATTAGCCATAAACACTTCAAAGCTGGCATCAGGGGAAATAAACGCTTCATCACTGTAACACTGAGGAATATCAGCACAAGAAGGATAGCAGTCTTTTTTTCCGTAAGAATTTTTTTTGTTTCCATAAAATTTGCCATGAGAAGAGATATCTCTATAGTAGGATCTAGAGAGATTATTTTCTGATTTGTATAAAGGATAATTTTCCCAGTTATCGAAGGGCAATGGAGAGGTAGCTTCATCAGGGCAACTAACTCTACTAAAGCAATTAGTGCCTGAAATAGATCTTCTGTAGTGGTGTTTTGGATGGTAACATGTGTATTTCTTCGTTTCTTGCAAAGAGCTGGGATATCTACCATGGTCTGTAGCATGAAATTCCATCAGTGATTGAGTTCTAAACATTTTTTCTGGAGCTGATGTTTGTCCAGGTAAGTCTGGTGTGTTGTTCCACACAATAGAAGACAGAGGAATTCTCTTTGGGTTCTGTCGACCAAACTTTGGTACAAAACCATTCTTGCTCTCCCTTGCCAATGAATGCTGTAAACTAGATGCTGACAGCTGGTCAGAAGATACTGACGATGGACATCTACGAAGGGAACATACAGAGTAACTTCTGCCAGCTGTATCCCTGTTCACACAGCTCTTGTGCCTGAATCCGCTGTTCTGCGTTATGGAAGGGGGATATAAGCTCCCTTCTGAAGACCGTCCGAAAGAGACAGCAGACAGCCTTCTGCGGTGCAGATGGGGGTTTCCATCGAGTGGATCACCATACTTGCAATCTTCTGGAAAGGCTGTCTGGTGCCAATTTATATATGCACTGTGTAATTTCCTTGGTTTGATGAAGAGCTTGTGTTCATCTTTGGCCCTTAGTGTTCTCAGTCCATCTGGGAAAAATGTGTTAGGTATGTCACTCCAGTCATTTCTCTGTTGCCCCCTACTAGCAATCTGCCTCTTTGAAGTAGGGAAAGCACTGGATTGGACATTTGATGCACTGCTAGTAGAACTTGTCCTGTCCAAAGGGTCCTGGGCTTGTTCCTGGGCCAGCTGGTCATCCAGATCATTTAGAACTGCACAGGGAAAAAAAAGATACTTTGTTGTGTTTTCTTTAATTATCTTCTGATATTTATGTTTAAGTTTCATGTACTACATTAATAATCAGAACTGGTTTTAAGAGGAGTCAGCTTCTCCGCATCCAAAACCCTTCCCAAACCACACATTCTTCTTCCATAGGACCTTTCGGCAGTCACCCATTATGACTACAAGGAAAAAAATGCTCTCCTCCATGACTGCTCTTAAAACTGCTCTTTGCTTAATTATTAGTCTTTATGCTATTTAAAAGAAAAACAAACAATTTGAAGTCTGAATTCTTACTCATGTGCTATATATATGTGTGTATGTAAACTTTCCAAATCTAGTTTGTAAGCAAAAAAATCCCTGAAAAGAATTCACTAGGCAAACGTGGACCTTTCTGTATGTTCACAAACCACAGCTATGATGTAACTGTAAGAAAACAAAGAATCCTGCAAAGCATCAAACAAGTATATTCAGTAGTCTGGCATGTCCACTGTTTGTTTCATTCATAAAAGAAATTCTCTGCTAAGTTGTAGTTTATTACTTTAAAATGAGCACCAAATATGTATTTTTATATATATATAGACAACCTCAAGACCTGAAATTAAACACTATACAGCTCAATTAACTGAGATACTCAGCCAGAAGACTGACTGCAATGTATTAAAAATATTTTTATTATCAAAACCAATTATGCCTTTGCTAATTGTATTCATTTTGTATTTTGAAAATAACACAAATATGACTGTTCTGTTATAAAATTTCCTAATCCACTTAAACAAATGAGACTGACTGATCAGTCATTACAGATCAGTGCTAATTGTGCAGAGTCATTAAGAAAGCATTGCTAGGTATGTATAGTCAGAATAAAAGGTGATCCAAAGGTAGTAAAATTTTCCATTTTTCTAAGTTCCTATTCAGCACACAAAAGAGAAGGCTCTTGAGAAACTCAGCTTAGAACAAGACAAAAGCTGAGTTGTTTGTGAGTCCTCCATTTGGAGGACAGGAGCCAAGCTGTGTACAGCTTTCCTCTATCAGTGGGCGAGTGTGCAGTTATGTCAGACACACAGAGTGGTGCTGGGCTGAGTTTCAGAAGAACCACTGTCCACCATGCAGTGCTCTCCTCTCCCAGCACCACCACCTCACCCACTGCTTCCTAATCATACTTTCAGTCTGTGATCTGCTGTAATTGTGGATGGTAGAAAGGAATATGCATGGACAGTTTTTTGCATAGATCTGAGCAAATCTGGAAAGTTTATGGAAAAACATTTCTGTACTCCCATAGGCTGAGTCTGATCTTGCCTCTCTTCCCAGTGTGAGGACAAAAAAAAAACCAACCAAAAAGGACTCCTGACTGGGGCTATCAGGGTCCAAGAAAACTAACTGAATGCCACAATGCCTCTTGCTTCTGTAGTTTGAGGCTTTACAGTTTATAAAACCAGGCCCAGTAATTCACCATTATCAAAGTTATGCATGCAGGGAACTGGGAAGAAATTCTTCTCACATAATCACATCTGCATCTAAATGATGCAGTAGGGGCACCTGACAGAAATAACAAGAGAGAACTGAACACTTTTGCATGTGATTCTTAACTGTATCAGTATGAGATGAAATGCATTCTAAGAGTGATCAGTGACACATCTTGAAGTCATTTTCACAGTAAACATTCTGCTGTCAAACAAAATCAGCAAAAAGTAGCCACTCTGCTAGAAAGTAATGAGCCGTATCTCTACAGCCTGTGCTTTTGCAGAAAATTCTCAAACCAGTCACTACAGTCATTTCTGGTAACAATAGTATCAGAACAAAGTAAGGACACACACTTACCACTGAAAAACTCCTTCTCTAGCTGTTCATTCCATTCCTGTATACTTTTCTCCATCATTTCATTTTGGTTTGTATCAAAAGAATGACCAGTCATTTCAGCTGACATTGGGGAATTACACATTTCAGCCTGTTAAAAATTGTAAGTTAACACGGTTTTATTTCCACATGTGGGTTCAGATCATGTTTTACATGTCTCATCATGAATCGTGTCACAAGACCCAGAGGTCAGCAAACTCTTTGTGGATCTATTAAAAACTGTATTATCAAAATACACAGCTGAAGATTGTAGTTGCATGCATTTTAGAGACTTTTCCACATGTAATAAGGAGAATTACTAATCTTGTCCTCATACTGTAGCATATTTTGGATACATGAGTTATAACTACCTTATAATAAGGGCATAGTTTACTTATTTTATCCATATGCATCCTTATTGCATTGTATCTCCTTAAGGCGTTGGATCTCTTAGTTTTTCTCAATCTGTTCTTCCTTGACCAGCATATTTTAAAATTCACACACTGACTCCCCAACAGATATTTAATAATTTAACCCTACAGCCAATTTTCTTATAGCAAGACAGCAGTTAGTAGTAAAAGTGGGTAAAATGTCTTCCTATTCCCCATCTGTGTTTGGTTTACATGATAAGCTGGAGAGGTTCTACCCCACCCATATTCCTCTCAGCTCACAGTCTCAGATGGTAGAAGAGCAGACAACTGCTGAACTGCTGACTTATTTTAGCTGAAACTCTTTTGCCTTTTTTTTTTTTTTAAAAGAAAACCCTTGCTAGTTTTTTGTTCTCAATATTCATAATACTTTACTTGTCTAGCTAAAATACAGATTTATACAATATGTTTATATAAAAGGCAGGATTCTCTGATAAGATCCTTGTTCTGTCATATATTATTATAGATTATCCTTTTGTTTTTGAAATATGAGCAAAGGGAGGTGGCCAATTTGCCTCCTCTGTGCTTTTGATTATATACTGTACAACTTCTTAGTTCCTTCTGTGGTTATACCGCTCAAGTGAAGAGAAGGAAAGACATGACAGTAATATAATAACGTACGGAATTCAAGTAGAAAATATCATCTTTGGAAGAAAGTCTGCTATTTCAATAGCATGCACTTAGATTTTATCAGAAATAAATCTGTTGTTTCATCCTTAAAATGAGCTTGTGCTTACAAAATGGAACATTCACCCAAATAATAATTTCCTACTATCAGAATTTACATTTACATGGCAACTGTGCATGGCTTTAGCTTGCTGCATGGCCAAGTCAGCTACTCTTTTTCAACATTGTACAATGAAGTGAAGTAAGCACACTAGATTATTTATTCAGTGTGAGTTTTGATCTATTTGGATTTTGCCTACAGTTGCCAAGATATGTGAGGGTCTTGGCCTAGGAAATGATTCATGTAATTATTCTGTCATTATGAGTGAACTGAAATCTGGCAGAGCTAGACTTAGGGTTTACCTGTGAAAGCTTTGGACTTGTACAGTTAAGGGCAAGCTCATTCTACAACATTCAACAACTTCACAATACAGACATTTTACTCAGCATTTAAAACAAGAGCTGCAAGGACACTATTTAAACAGAAGTTGTATCAACAGCATAAACCAAGGGGGCTGGTTTTTGAAAAACCTGTAGTTGAAACATTGTTGACAATAAACTCATAAGCTACTTACCGTTGCCATTTCTTCCACTTTTGAGGATGGGTGAGCAGAACTGTCATATCTGTAGGCAGGAGGATGTAAATGTTGGCTTTCAAAAGGAACGTGACGTAATTTTATCGCGTAGTAAATATCCAGCAGTTTCTCGTTTTAACAACTAGTGAGAAGCAGCTGAAGAAAACCTGCTCTATGAAGAATTCATCCTTCTCTTCCAGCCCCTCCCACAAAATCCTGCTCAAAAAGAAATGCTGAGAAAATGTACCATTCAGTTTGGCCTTGTCAGCTTGCAAAAGTCACAGCTGCACAGCCAGAAATGAACTCAGCCTACTGACATCTGAATGGCTGCAACAGCAATAAAGTAGTTGTTTCAATCCAGCATTATGATAAGATAGCATTATTTCTTTTTCCAAACAACAATAATTTAGTAGGCGCTACTCATAGGTGGAGTTATATAGTTGTAAACCTGTAAGTAGTTTGCATCTGCAATTCTGTTGTTTTTCTCTTTCTTTTCGCCCTGCTCAGATGCAGAACTGTGCATTGTCCCCGCAAAGGAGAAGAGACAGAAAGCAGATGGTTTTTGGTGTGAACTTTGGAACTTGTTGCTACTTACCCAAACCAGCCTTTATTTACCAATTTTTAACACATGGTCGAAGGCTTGTCTGCTGTGTATATAAGGTATATAAGACTGCAAAAGCTTGGCAGAGAACTGGCTAGAGCATCTGTGAGTAATGCAGTGGTTAGAACAAGACAAGAAGCCCTAAATATAAAAAGTACTCTGTTCTACAGCATGACTTGAAGACATACAAATACCAAATAAACAAAAGAAAGAACAGGACTTGACTTCACCAAGTCTGTTTAAGTCTGCAGATCCTTATTTTACAACTAACAAACGCTTCAAAAGCCCTGAAGGAAATGTTGCTCAGCCTGCGCTTATTGCCAGTTCTTCCTTGTCTCAGAAACAGTTTTTTCCCAGGAAGTTAATTCTTGAGAGAAAGTGAAGCAGGGAAAGATGGTTCTGCTCAGTCCTGTTTGTCTCAAAGTCTTTTTGAATGACCTTGTTCTTATGCTCTTAAAATCTTCTTGTGCCCCGGTAGACTACTTTATTGAGCTTCAACAGCAAGTATAAACCGGCTTGTTGGCAAGTTCTTTGTGGCCCAGCCTTTCCTCCTGAAGTGCTTTGTCATTTGTTTGCAATGTGCTTGCAGGCAGGGAAGAACAGTTGAAAGGTGCAATTTGTTTTTGCTTCTGTAATTGTGAACTGTAAAACCTGGATACCTCTCTGACATGGGGTCCAACTGAAAGCAAACAAACCTGTTGACTTCAGTGGGCTTAGGGTCTGGGGAGACAGTCTGAATCTGAAATTCCTAACTTTTCCTTCTAGCACTGAATAAGAACAGCCATTAATTCAGTGTGTTACCTCTCCCTGTGAATGAAGTTTACAGAACCAGAACTCAGAGATGTATGTAGCTCTTTCTTTAATCTTTAATCTTAAATGAAGTTCTATATGTTTTAATGCTTCTACAACAAATTAAGAATGAAACTTATGTTTAAGAGTTTTTACAGTGATTTCCTGCAAACCAAGTTCATTCAAATCCCATGGCTTAGTGAGTTACCTTAATTTTCCTTATATGCATAACAAAAATGTAAAAGCTTTGTTAGAAGCTTTCTTCTTCAGCTTTACTGTGCAAAGCCTTTATACAGCTCTCCCCACTTGTGTTGTGTTAATTGCTCCTTGCAATGAAGTTACATGAAGTAGACATGTCAGTTAGAAATGCCTTATGATAGTCTAGGCAAAAATTAAATTTTCATTTGCACCTCTGGCACTATTATAAATTAATCTCTGTCTTTGTTGTCACTGTTGTTTCAGAAGTAACTGGTCATTGCATCCTGCTTTATTTTTCTCCCTGTTAACTTATACGCACAAAGTTATTTTAATCTTTTCCCTATGGCAACCCCTCCAATTCCCAAACTTCCTCATTTTTTCTGAAATGCTCTTTTTTACCATTTCAAAACTAAAGTTTTTCTTATTTCCAGAGAAATGTTTTTTAATTTCAGGAAAAGTAATTCAGTTTCTTTTTTTAGTTAAGGATATTTGGCAATGTTTACATTATTTTGTACATACATGCATGGAAATATTGTCTATTACTCACAAACAGAAGTTGTTAAATTAATGTTCAAATTCAAAAATATTTGCCAACAGAAAAATACTACTCACTATGGAAAACAAGAAATTGTAATTTATACTTTTCCACTTCTATACATACTTGTCTTTTTAATGACAACCAAGTGTAAGATTAAAAGTAAAAGAAAATGTACACTAGTGGTAACAATAATAAAAAATCCATGAATTAAAATCTGCTGCAATTTAATATTTTCACTTAAGCACCTGTCTTCCCTGGGCTACCTCCAAGTTGTTTAATATCAGTGTAATCTGTTTTCTTCTATACTATTCTTATCAGTACTATACAAGAAGTCAACCAAACAACATACTCGTAACTCACATATGCTGAAGACACAATTAAACAGCATTTTGTTTCCAGGATGAATCACACTTACATATCAGAAAATAAATACGGATGAATTCAAGAATACCAAACACCTTTGAATCAAAAGTCATCGACCATTTCACTGCCTTTGGACTACAGTTACAAACCTTTTATGAGCATCTTCTGTGTCTCCATGTAAGTACACTCTTTCTTGCAGCATCCATTATTTACTCTCACAGTAAAACACCACCACAGCTGACAAAACTCTGTCTCCGGTACAGAAAGGACCCTCTAACCAGCCATTAATACTTAGCCATTTAAAAGCTTCTGCCAGTTAGGCTTACTTACAGGATTTACAGCGCCGCGTCCTATTGTATTTCACTAGCACTCCAAAGTAACTCTGCCTGGTGAGAGGCAGATTATTTCAGTGCTTTGCCTATGCATAAAGCAAACCACATGCCACGGCAACACCTAAAAGAGGGTGGGGGAAGTTTCCGACAGGGAGGCGTGACTAGAAAATGTAGCAATCAGCTCAGTTACACGTCAGGATTGACTTGTTTATTTTTCAAGTTGTTCTTGGTCAGAAATCAAAGGCATTTGAGCCTGAGATATGACAGATTTTCTGTGGAAAAGCCAGACAAAAGCTGATCTAATGAGTAGGCACAGTTTGTGTTTTTTGCCTTCTCAGTTTAAGAAATCTTTCAGTGCTTAGATTCTACAGCAAAGACTGGACCTTCATGTGTGCATTGCCTACTTTACTGTGCACCAGGATAAAGCACCTTGAAATCTGACTCTCAGTTACACAAGTGCCCCTTTATTCTGCAGGGAGGGCTGGGGCCCAGTTGGTGTGTCCCATCACAAGGGGCATTATGTGTCACAAGGAAGAGGAAGGAGCAGATGATGTGTATGGAGCAGTATTAAAACTGCGATTTTTTTTCCTGTGCTGTATTGTTATGTAAAAGAACTGTTACCAGCGAACATCCACAAAGGCAGCCTCATAGCCTCTATTAAAACCTCACCTTAAATCTCCTGCTTTGATACAAACACTCCATAATGGCAAGCTGCTGTGTTACAAAACCTACATATCAGACTAATCAGTTTCTTTAGAAGCATGCATTCCCTGTCATTGTTTATTACATCTGTTCCTTGTGTTAGTATCACGTCACCTGGGAGCCCCAGGCATTGACCAGAATACCAGCCTGAGACTCACAGAGTGAAAAAGCAGTTCTTTATACCAAAGATCTTGCACCTTCATGCTTAAGATTTCGCAGCACTGCACAGTGCACCTCTACCTACAATTGCCAGTCTCAAGACACAAAAATAGTAAGACTTCATTCAGATGTTGCAGACATACAGAACCATGCAGGCCAAAAGTTATGAGAGAACAGTCAGCCTAAGTAGCCTGACTGTAGCTTACCCCTGACCCGGTTCCCTCTGAACAGCAGCTTTCACCCTGTGGTTGGCAAAGGAGAAGGATGCTCTTGAAACGGCAGCTCCAGAGCTGCATATGAGACCATCTTTGACCCAGATCCAGCTGAAACCAAAGCACTGACGAAGCACAGGAGACAAAAGCGCTGAGAGCTGCCCTGTTAGCCTGGCTGGACCTAAAGCTGCAGGCCTGCCTCTAACTGCCTCTGGGCTAGAAATGGTGGGAACCGATGCAGCAGAGCTGCCTGGGGCCAGTACTCTCTGCAATGTCTCGGGAAAACTATACTTTCCTATGTATCACAGCCACAGGGCAGCAGATCCCCATGTGCCTTACACATTGTCCTCTTGAGAGGGAACTGAATAGGATGGAGCCACTGCTAAGCCTAGGGGCTATCATATACTTCACACTGTTAAGCAAAACTTGAGCAAAATAGATTTAGCCATGAGACTTTCCCTATTACTTGCTACTTAGTCCTCATTTGTCAGAAACAAAACAGATAATCTCTCATTACATGACAAAGTAAAATCCCAGTCTTCTCAGTGAGGTGAAAGGCAGGAGACTAGAAAAAGTAATTTCACAAAGTTTTCTAAGCAAAACACAAAACAATTAACAGAGTTTTTTAAAGCTGGAAATAATGTATGTTCTGATAATAGCTCACCGTGGTTGCTTCTGAGTCTGGGTTTTCCTCGATTTTCTAAAGGAAGCAAGCCAAGCAAAAGGTGATCTGAACCCCAGAAAAGAAGCTGAAGTGTTCTTTTGTGCTTGAGGATTTGTGCGGGATGACATTTTTAATTCTTTATGATCTAAAAACATGATAAAAACCAGATTTATTTCTTACTAAACACAGTATTAAACTATACATAAATGTTATGTTTTCATAAACAATTTTCTTTTGCTTACCTTTTATGCCAGGAAAATCCAGTTTTATAGACATTTTGGGAGAGACTATGTGACATGCTGGTTTATTCAAACCCCTCTCACCCAAACCCATCTATTTATTCCAACTGTTATTTAGGTGCTTTCAGTTTTCTAAGAAAACTACATTAAAACTGAAAAGTTTTTAGTGCTGGTTTTTACTGGGATAGGTAATTTTTTCCATAGTAACTTGCATGGGACTATGTTCTGGATTTGTGCTGGGAACAGTGTTGATAATTCATGGATATTTTCATTCCTCTTGAGCAGGGCTTACACAGTCAAGGCCTTTATGCTTCTTGCACCACCCCACCATAGAGTAGGCTCAGGGTGCACAAGGAGTTGGAAGGGGACACACCTGGGACAGTTGACCCCAACTGACATTCCAGACCATATGGCATAATGCTCAGCATATAAATCTGAGGGGAGAAGAAAGAAGGGAGGACACTCAGAGTGATGGTGTTTGTCCTTCCAAGTAACTATTGTGTGTGATGGATCCCTGCTTTCCTGGGGATCACTGAACATCTGCCAGCCCACAGGAATCAGTGAATTAATTCTTTGGCTTGTTTTGCTCATGTGCATGGATTTTGCTTTACCTGTTAAACTGTCTTAATTGATGACTTCTCTCACTTTCAGGCTGCCACCCATTCTGAAGCGGGGGTGGGTGCAGGAGTGAGGGAGCGAGCAGCTGGGTGGTGCTTAGTTGCTGGCTGGGGTTAAACCATGACAGTCCTTTATGATGGCCAGTGTGGGGCTCGAAGGATTTGAGAGATTTCAATGGGATGTGCTAGACTGCAGTTACAGCTATTCTTGCTGTTTAGCTATTGCCAGGCTCCCGTGCTTGCCACAGGGCTCCCTTGCCTGACTGTGTATTAGAGCTTGTTAGTGGAATGGTAATGTCCCATGGTGTACCTCTCAAGGGATTGCGGCCCAAGAGTAAGTCCATACTGGAGAAGCTACACCTAAAAGCATCTGTGGCTGCTGGACAACCTCAAAGCATGTAGCCATGGGCAAGACCACGACGGAGCAGGTACTCCCCTGCAGGGACTGCAGCCAGGGGTAAGGCCATTTTGGCGGAGGTCTGTCTCTGAAGTCATTGTGGCCTATGGAGGAGGTCTTGCTGGAAAAAGTGCACCTGAAATGGACTTAGGCAGTGGATAAGTCCAGCCACTTGAAGCAGGTATACCCTTGAGGGACTAGAGTATGTGGGTAAGTCCAAGCCAGAGCAGGGGCAAGGGGAAGAGTTAAGTGCAATGCGAAACCAGATGGTCTGGTCTAAAGGTGGTCTGTCTTCGGGGTGGAGATGGTAATGAAAACACCTTTAGATTGTTGTAAGCCAAGATCTGAGTTGTGTGTTATGGGAATTACAATAGCAGGACCCCCTTGTTACTAGCCAGGCTGGGAGCAGGGAGGGGAGTTCTTTGCAATGTTAAAGCCTATAACCTGGCCCAAAGGTACCAGGGGTGGAGACTGTAAGCCCATGATTTGAGCTGCATATTATAGGAATTACTATCAGCGGGAACCACCCAAACCAGTGCAGGACAAGCCTTGCAAGGAGCAGTGCAAGTGCAGCAGTGACCCAGCCTGAGCTGGCTTTGGCGCCCAGTAACGCCATGCAACACACCACCTCTCCTGTCCTGAGCAACCATCACAACTGATGGAGCCCAAAGTCATGGACTAAATTAACTCAGTGGACATTTTATGGGTGTTTGTGGACATTTTATGGACATTTTACAGATGTTTTACAGGGGTGGTCCATAGACTAAGGGAATGATACCTGTGTATAATATCAAATGATGGGAAGGCATCAGGGTGGATAATGAGGATGTATTAGATAGTGTAGGACCTGGGCATGATGTAAATGGCATGGAATAAGGAGTAGAGAATGTGCTGGCTTTGTCTGGGATAGGTAATTTTTTCCATAGTTGCTTGCATGGGGCTGTGTTCTGGATTTGTGCTGAGAACAGTGTTGATAATCCAGGGATGTTTTCATTACTTAAAAGCAAGGCTTTCACAGAGCCAAGGCCTTTTCTGCCCAAAGAGTGGCCAGGGGTTGCACAAGGAGTTGGAAGGGGACACAGCTGGGACAGCTGAGCCCAGCTGATTCAAGGGATATTCCAGACCATATGGTGTTATGCTCAGCAAAAATCTGGAGGAAGAAGAAGGAAGTGAGACACATTCAGCATGATGTCATTTGTCTCCTCAAGTCACCATTACATGTGATGGAGCCCTGCTTTCCTGGAGATGGCTGATCAACTGCCTAGCCATGGAGAGTGGTGAATGAATTCCTTGCTTTGCTTTGCCTATGTGCATGGCTTTTGCTTTACCTATTCAATTGTCTTTATCTCAATCCACTTTCAGCCTTCCAATTCTCTCCCCCATCCCACTGTGGGGGAGTAAGTGAGCAGCTGTGTAGTGCTTAACTGCCAGCTGGGGATAAATCACAATATTTTTGTACAAAGTAAACATCACTGCTTTGACTGGGAAAGCATCACTGTAGTTACTATAATTACACAAACTTCATCTTTATTAAGAAAGAAATTTTTCCAGTGAGGACAACTAATTACTGAAACAGCCTCCCCAGGGATGTGATGGAGTCCCCATCACTGGAGGTTTACAGTATGTGATTGCAAAGGGTTCTAAATAATCTCATCCAGGATCCTTTTCCAACCTGATGACCTTCAGATGTCCTTCTAACCTGGGCTATACTGTGATTCTGACTATGGCATAACAGTATCAGGCATTTTCTGTTGTGACTCCCAGCTGTGATTTTAACAGAATCTGCTTGAAGAAACATAGTAATTTTGAAAACATATCTTTGGTAAAACTATGGTATGAGAAGAAACTCAATGCAGTTTCAGAAACTTGCTGGCTATTACACTCTGAAATGCTATAAGACATTGGTTTGGTGACTGTTATTATATAGATAAGAAAATGGAAAAAATGCAACTCACTGATATTTTTGCTCTTCCTTAGCTGATGCTCTAATGGTGGTTTTAACATTCTATTGACATCAATGTAATTCTGAAATTTTTTCCTTTTTATTTCTTCAAACCATTCTCCAGTCACTCCCTGCAGTCCTTTTTCAGACTTCTTTCTCTTCAGAAGTTTGCTGGAAAGGGAAAAAATATTTTAAGCATTTTAAATATTTACAGGCACATCATTAGGAACTCTACCTGTTGTCAATTTAAACATTTACAGTATATTTCTACATACAATGACTTTTTAAAAGATACAGTGGGACATGATATGTTCACAGCAATCACATAAAAGTTTTTGTGACAGCATAGTTCTCCAGCCTAACAAGTAAGACTATGTGACCAGGTTATGGGGATGAACTCATATGCTTGAATTATTCTCTGCCTTGAAGAAGTGCATCCTTTTTCCTTGCAAAAATAAGGTAATAATTTGTAAGCATTGTAAAACTAATTGAAAGTTCAGCCAATAATCAAATTAGAATAAGTAACACCCTAACAAAGCAATTTTTGAAATGTTTATTCACTCATTTAAGAAGCAGTAAAAATATTATTTTTATTTTCAAGAGAAAGATCACTGACGCCCTGACAGTGAGGTGTCCACTACACATTTTTTGTGCAAAGAACAATAAATTGTGAATTCAGCTAACAGATATTCATGCAATGTGTTGAACAAGTTTATCACATTTTCCTCTTTCCTTGCTGCATAGTGATTCTGCCTGTGCTTAATATGTATGGGGCAACTAACAATGAGTATTAATGTTCTGCCACACTGAGGTGAAGTCTGCACAGGCTACACACCTGTGGCTGCAGCTATAGAAGTTATTTAGTAGTAAGTTCAGGTTTTAGACCAAGAGGTCAGGGGAATGAATTGTTCAGCTGGACATAAAAGAATAAGGTTCAGTTGCAAAGGTGTGGGAATAGTGCAGTGGACATGCAAAGTTACTTGTTTTCAAATTACATTAGATAAGTGCCTAAAGTATAGATGCAAATGCAGCAAATCCACACCCCAACTGACTCTGACAGCAACGAAACAAGATTTTGTGCACAGCCTGGAGATGTAATACCAGTGCTTGAGCAAGGCTTTCCTGTACATCTGCCTCCTTAATCTGTGGAAAAACCCATATCCAGGAGTACAGATGTTCTCAGAGTAATAAGTTATTTCAGTTATCAATTTAACTAAAAAGTTGTATTATCTAAGAGAACACTACCTCACAAAATATACTTCAAATTAAATAGCTAGACTGGAAATGGGTTTATTTTGCTCTGGAATTTATACATAGTACATTGTCCGTACTAGACTGTTCATCTGGTGGCATCTGATGAGGAGGAAGGCTGGAGGGAGATGTTTTGGGAAAATGAGTATTTCCCTTGAAGAAGATTACACAGCTACATGTATTAGCCTTTCCAAATAAACTTATTAGAAAGGCAAAAATGTTAATTATCGCAGATATTAGCGCACTATGGGAGTGACTAAACACTATAAATGCATTCTGCAGCTTGGAATGCAGCCTAGCAGTGATGTGGAACAGGAGGGGATGAACAATGTGCTCTCAGGAGCCAACTTCATGACCTCACTCCCCCGGCCCTACCAGTGAGGAGTGAGAGCACACAGAGCCAGGCAGGAGGCACTTGGGGAGCGGCTGCAGCCACAGCGCCCGCCCAGAGAGCAAGGCCACGGCAGGGCTGCTGGAGACCCCAGATGGAGATAGACCACCTGTTACAATCCATCCCAAGGACTTCCAGAACCCAGCAGGGACGGCGCTCGCAGGAGACACACGAGATCTGCGCTCCCGGGGCAGCCGGCGGGGCCCCGGCGCCTCCCCGCGGCTGCATCCAGGGGCACACGGTGCATCCCGCAGGATGGAGATACAACCACCTCTCTTCTCCACGATCAGGCATCCCAGGGACTAGGAAAACATAAACCCCCCACACTTACTCTAACATCGACCCTATGAGGCATTGCACGAACGTGCCTTGCACTGAGAAATCTATGGAAAGTCTTGCATGAACACTGACTTTAATGTTTAAACGCTTAAAGTCTTTACGAGTACGTGCTTGGCATTATCTGTACTCATTATCTGTGAATGTACTGGTTTGGAATTGTGCTGTCAGCCCCAGGTCACAAAATAAATCCTTTAAACTGCTTGTGCATATTTATATTTATGCATACACGCAGGCCCATATATTGAGCATACATACTTATTTCAGCAACGAATAATATTAATATGATACACATTATGTAATTGCAATATTGCATGACTATTAAGTATTTCTCCTTCATGATGACTCCCAGCCAAACCACATCATTTCCCTACATACCTGCTCTGTCAAGTTTATGTGCCCCCTCATGATACTAATGAACCGCAGTTGTGAGCCAGAAGGAAAGCCCATCTCAAGGAACAATTACAGCAGGAGATGGTATCTGCAGTCAGGATTGCAATGAACTTGCCTCTGAGGCAGCGCTATTGTTACTCGGATTACCAATTATATATTGAGAGACTGCTCCGTAGGAGTGTCAAAACACCTACTGCCCTCTAAACCAAATATAGCAATCCTGCTTCTCTGTCTGCTCCATCCAGCCTTCCTCCTCATTTGTCTGCAGCCACGTTTGGACACTTGAGGCCACTTCCTCTTGAGAGGAGACAACACTGTGACTGGGAAAAGTCTCTGTAAACTGTTGTAGGATTAAGGGCAAGTCCATTCCCAGGATAACTTTCAGGAGACTGCTTCACAAACCAGAGCAGGCAGCAATCCTAAATGACCTCACAGGCTACACCTCATTACCTTTTCTCATCTATTATCCTACACAGCATCTAAACTAATGAATCACTCAGGAGCAATTTCTTTACACTGTTTTTAAAAACATCTCTTCCTTATTGGTACAAGGATGTCCTAGAATTTCTTACAGACATCTCCAGGGAAAAGTTAACCTAAATGTTTCTGTGTACTAGACTTTCATGTGGGTTACCATAAATATTGTCAATAGACATGTAGCCTTCCCTGCCACTTCCTGTTAGGATCATGAGGAGCTTAATTGCTACTCTAAGAGGAAAGCTATTTTCTTTACCATCTTCATCCTGAATACAAAGCAGAAGACAGAGATATGCAAGGTAGTAGAAACTGGGTTGCCAAATAGGACATCTGGGGACACCTCTGCTGCTTGCAGGGGACAAAGGACTCAATCCCACTTTTGCCAAAGCAGAAATTATGATTCCTCTTGATTTCAGCAGAGCAGCACTTGGCCCTAAAGGACTCTTAACCACACACATCACACAAGAGAACAGATACACAGCAACCACAGAGCACAAGGAATTACACCAGGTGAAGAACAAGCAGATCCAATTTGTTCATTGGATCAAAGCTCTCAGTGTCTGAAAAGACAAGCCTGAAAGCATTGCAGATAAAAACAATGTTGAAAGCATTATATAAAACATACAGCAGAGCAGATAACCTGCAAAAAAAGTTACCCAAACCAAGCTTTTCTTTTTATTCTGTTTATATTTCTTACTCTGTCAGCAAGGAAAGGCCAGAGATGTTAAAATATAGTACCTGAATAATCTGTTATTTCCTAATGTTTTTACATCAACTTATCCCCCCTCCCACTGCTTTATACATTTATGTTGTACTGGGGAACTGTGCAACTCCATCACTTCTATGACCTACTTTTCTAGAAAAGTCAGGCTGTTGTCACAGCCATGGGTAGCTCTAAACCATGTATGCAAGAATGTTTTCTTACTTATAGTTCCTTTTAATTTTCTGAAAATAATTTAAATACATACTTTCAAGGTGTCATATTTGGGAAAAAGGGGGAAAAGAAGTATTACTGGCAATGGCAAAAACTACCACAGCTGAAGTAATTTGAAAAAAATTTGATCTGTTATTTCCTAGAAACATAGAATAGCAATAACAACAACATTCTGGTTACCAAGGTGCCAGAAAAGGTCCTGTGGCAGGTTAATCCTACCAGGAAGAAAAATAACGAGATAGAGTCAACATACTCTTTCCTACCACCTCTGACACACAATAGGTCTGTTTTCTAAGGCAATCTTTATTCTTAGTAGCTGGTGTATTTTGACTCACATTAAAGCATCTTTTGTTTATTTTTCTGACATACTTCTGTCTGTTTGGCTAATGAAAATGAACAAAGTCAGCCTCGTTATTACATGTAAAACATTATGCAGAAGTAGGTGAATCACAGAGGAAAACTGACTCCCATGTTTTGGTTGCACATACTACAAGACAATGTAAAAAGATCTAACTGAAAATGCACTTATTTGATGCTTTGATATTTGTAAAATGAAGCATTTCTGCAGTAATTATCTGAAGAATCAAGATCTTCCCTATTTTGATGAACAAAACCTGTTGGAATAATGCTCGTATCTAGCCTGCTGGATCTTTGCCAATCAAGCACTCAAATTTAATTTTTTCTTCTCCTGAAATAGTAGTTTTCTATTTAAGTCTTCATCTTTCCATTGTTTTTGTTATTGTGTATTTATTTTATAATGCCCATGAACCCACTAAGTTGCCATAAGCTGTATTTCTCTGAGTATGTGAGCAATAGAACTAAAGCTGTGTATGGGCAAA
Organism: Pithys albifrons albifrons; assembly: GCF_047495875.1. Taxonomy (NCBI): domain Eukaryota; kingdom Metazoa; phylum Chordata; class Aves; order Passeriformes; family Thamnophilidae; genus Pithys; species Pithys albifrons. Next base: position 71,004,180 of record NC_092458.1, on the reverse strand, counting down.
GAAGATGTGCCACAACAATGAAGAACAAAGAGTGTATTGGCTCATTGTTTGTTACTGACCATGATCCAAACACCAATTAATGTAATGGAAGGGCACTTTCACTATCGTGAAAAGGCATCAGGTCAGAGTGTGGGAGGGAGAGTCACCTAGTGGTGATACCTCTGGATGGAAAGAAGTAACTGGAAGTGCCAAGAAAGATTAACCTGAAGGACAGGACAAACACTTCACAGCCCAGCACTGAACTGCATGTTTTCAATGCCATTTTGATTACTGCATCAAGTTGGCAGCTCACAACTATCCCAAAATACTTAGATTCTGAAAATGTGCAAAACCAGAGATGGAAGTTGGAAGAAAGTGAGAAGTTAATTAATCTTCTCTAGTTTTTCCTCCTAGACTGTATATTTAGTAGACAGAAGTACTTAAAACACAAAGATACAACTTCTGCCCATGATACCCTTTCAAGTAACTACGTAAAATAGATGGCTGGAAACTGTAAATATGATTTTGCCCTCAGAACACTTTTCTGACAATAGATATTAGACTCACACATTAAGTCCTGCTGTGTGTGTCAGAGATACACTCAGGGAATAAATTAGTTAAAGCCAGAACAGCTTTTCTGCCGTTATTGAAGTTCCATCTTATCTGCCCATGGGGAAAACCCTTCCATTTTCACCTTTTTTCTTTTTAATTAAAAGTAGGAAAAAGTCACACATCTGACATTATTACAGTACCTTTATTGAGCAAATTTATTCTTTTAAATTAAAGCTGATTAGCTGCTTTGAGATAGTCTAATACAGTGGCAATGTGTACATTCATTACACACAATCCACATAGAAGCGAGACTATCAGCATGCTTGAAACATTTTCATCCGTCTCCCACTGTGGGTTGAATGCTTCTTTCTACTCTGTAAGTCACAATGTCTTTTGTGTCTACAAGTCTTTAACTTAAGTGCTCTCTGTACAGTGGCCAAGAGTTACCTCATTTTTTTCCCCCAAAGCATTAACTTCTCATATTAAACTATATGAAATAAATACACCACACGTGACTTACACTAGCTGCTGTTTTCCTTTCCCTTTGAAGCTTTTGTCTGCTTCCCTGAGCAAGAGCACAGAATGATGCTTTCCTTTGAAACAGAGAAGTAGGAAATGTTGTAAAGGTAAGTATGAATTTAATTTTCATGCTGACCACATAACTCCTCTGCTCCGGCAGCTCAGGAGTCAGAAGTTCTCAGTTACAGCTCTGAAATCAGAAGCTCAATGGCTATCTTCATGAAGTCTAAGTTTTGAAAGTAGAGAGCACTGAAAACTGGTATCACGAGAGCTGAAGGCAATTAATCACCCATCTCAAGCTGTAACAATGCCTCAAAATTTTACAAGTAACATGAAACTATTTCTTAGCAGATACCTTGTGTTTACAAGGACAACATGGTTTGGACCCTGCTGGAACAAGTAGAAAAGGCTCTAAGTGTGTATCCTTTGGAGTTATACATACTTAGACTATGAAAGCTTTAAGTCCTTTGGGCTGCTGGACAATAAAAGTGAATGAGGTAGAATACTCAGTATATTCTGTGATTCTGTGGATACTGCTAATAATGCCACAACTGTTGGTGACTCTCCAGCTCTGCCATTCCTTCTACACTGTGTGCAAAACAGGGGAAAACACTATGAGAATGTTTTAGAGACGAGGACAGAGAGGTATAGATGGCAAATGACAGTGAAAGAAAAGAATGTTACTTTATTATACTGTCAATACTTGCAAGCTACCTGCCAATATTATAGGGTAATAACAAAACAAATTCATGATGCAACGGAAAGAAGGGCTACCTGTCATTTTAAAGTGTGTCACATAGCTTCTGAATGGTAGTAGTTTAATATCTCTAATGACATTACTTCTTTAAGAGGTGTTTCCATTAGCATTAACATATGCTAATAGAGGTAATGTATATAATTCTTCATGTAAAAATTCTGGTTTGTTTGCAGGGATAGATGCAGTCTCAATCCAAAACCACTGCCTGACAGGAGCAAGTTTTGAGCTCTTGAATTTCTGTCCTGGAAATCTTACATAGGAATGCAGATGTATACCATGTGTGCCACATGATGGGTTGAAAGGCTGAGGATCAGGTCTCTTAGTAAAGCTGAAGCTAATGATTAACAGCAGATGTATTTACTCTTCCAGGGTAGAGCTGCTAGCTGATTGTGAGATCTTTTATAAATATTATTAGCATGCAAAGAAACATTATAAATATTGTTGGCATGCAAGAATTTACAGCTCAGCCATGTATTATAAATTTAACTGCCTTACAAAGACATAAAATGCAGATGCTATTTCTCATGTTATTGTAGACTTCCTTTAAGGAAAGCCTTTCCTAGGGAACAACATAAGAAGAAAAACAAGAAATAAGGCACAGGCAAGGTAAGAACTCTGAATGAGGGGAATTGGTTTCAGATTAAGATCAATGTCTCACTTCTACAACCAAGTTTGTGTATGACAGCCCTTGGATCTGGACAAAGCTCTAAAACTGAGGCTCCAAACAGGATTAGACATTAGTTTGTACAGAGTTAAGCTTGAAGCCTAGGGCTCTCAAAACACACCTTTGTAATCTCAGATAATTGTGCAGAGTCTCACACTGAGCTGAGTTTACAATTCTGGACAACAGAAGTAAGACAGGTCAGGGTGTACATGCACACAGTTTATGTGTTACTGTAATACTACAAAAGCCTCATTTACATTGCTTTAAATTAAGGAAAGAGGTCACAAGAATTAATGTAAGCTTTAAATGTTGACACAGTGGATGTTTTTCATCTGGAAATGTAATCCTTATATACTTGTATATAATACATGGATCCTCTGCTATAGTAGCTTAGAATCTCACAATTTATCACAACTCTTCCATTGGAAATAGAAATATTATAGCAGAATCATACTTTAAAATACAATATTTACATGCATATAATTTTATATATAATATAAATATATATTTAACAATATACAAGTCTAAAATGGAGGAATAAACAGACTGCAGAGCACCCCAGCCACACTGCTACAGCTTTCGGCACTCAGATCCCTGCATCTAAAAACCCAAACACATGGCAACCAGAAGTACTGCAGCTCCTTGATTATGCCAACCACAAGGTATACTGTATCTACTTTATGTGCAATAAAGTGTAAAAAGATTGCACTTTTCATCAATTACTCCTAACTTCTGTTTTGTGGGTTTGATGTGTTTGGTCACAATTAATATGGTACCAGTACATGGATCTATTTATTTCTGAGGCAAAACTAAGAAAAAGAATTTAGTTTCTGGTAGGAGTTTAAAATGCAGGCATTTAAATAGCTTATTACACTTAACAGTGTTAATACAATAATTTAACTGCAAAGAAGGATTAGAAATATATTTCATGTGAGCATTTAGAGGCACAAATTCTCAGGAAAAAGTCCCATTTTTCCATACCTGCTTTAATGAATTTTTGCATGAAATATGTAAGAAGTGAAATTTTTCAGACTGTAAGCTCTGAGGAATTAAGCAATTTTTCAATTTAAAACAAGTGCAGAAAAGACCAAACTGAGGTCAGTCCTTAGTTTATATAGTCCTGTGTTAAATTTGTGAAACAGAAAAGAGTCTCTGTGCCCAAAGTTCAAAACTCCATTGGGCGAAAGTTCGCTTGACTTGAAAACTGGATACAGAGAGCAGAAAGATTGTAAAGGATGATTAAACTCAGTATACAAAAAACACTGAAAAAACCCTACACTTTAAAGAAGAAAAGGAGGCAGACACATAGCAACACTTTTTAAAACGCCATCAAAACAGTGTCTAATAGAAACCAAGCTGAAGTCTTAACATACAGCCCAAGTAGCTTTGCTCTCAGCCATTAGCCAGGCCTCACTGAGAGCCACATCTACAGGAGGTGCAGGTGCTGCGTGACAGAGGGACACGAGAATTGGATGTACCTCGGGGACCAAATCCAGCAAAACTCCAGCACCTTGGGCTTCACCACAGAAAGCATGTGCAGTAGTCTTTGACAGGGCTACACGACATACGTACCCTGAGCACACCACCAGAGCACAGATGTGCCAGTACAGGTGGGGAGTTATCCAGCCACTCTGAACACAAATCAAACACGTTTCTGTGCCACACTTTCCTGACTTACTGGCATAACCAATACATTATTTCTGAAATACACGCAAGGACTTGAAGGTGTTGGGACACAGACAGTATATAGAAGCTGTCAGCAAGAGAAACTGATACTCATTCCTTTCCTCACAGCAGTGACAAGCAGTGCATGTTACACTTCAGTGGCATCACCTTCCAGAGGCCCAGGGACTCTGCCACACATGCCACTGGTGTTAGAAACAACTTTCAATAAACATACATAAGAAAACTGAGCTAAAGCAAATGTGACCATACTTTGCTGATGTTTTCAGCACTTCAGACAGTTCTCTTCCCCAGGCACCTCCATGACTCTCTGCTTGCTTAGTGTGCAAAGTTGTCATCTTCCACCTAATGGCCATTTCCAATACCCACTAATGTCAATTATTAATTTAACTTCCACACTTGAATTGTGGAGGAAACAGATGGTGTTGAGAACACAGAGACATTACTATTGGTAGGTCAAAAATGGGAAGTGCACAGACTTCTACAAGGTGCATGAATCTTTAACTGGGTCACAGCTCCATGGAAAAACCAAACAAAATTGAACTGTTCTGCATTAGTTATTCCAGAATAACTCCCTGTATTGACTGTCTACTCAGCAGTTAATGCTTGCTGGTACTGCTGTGTCTGACCTACTTAATTTTGAAGCCTGTTCAACCTATGCAATAGACAAATTTGACAATTAATTCGACTTTCATGCTTAAGCTTGGACTTAGAAAGTGTCTACCCATGGGCTTAAAAGTAAGCCTTGGCTTAAATCTCATCAGTTTCAATGGTATCTTATTTTTGGCAGCACTAGTGACATCAGAAAGTGGGCTAGATAATAGTAACAGTAATAATCTTTGTGATTTTAATTTGTACACTGTTTTGTCACTTGAAAATGCAAACTTTAGTCTTAATAGCCTGAAAACCCTGGCACAAGGTGTCTGTTTGAATGAGCATGGATCAAAGTGTCCTATGTCCTTCCTGATCTTGTGAGTTTGGCTGCCAGGTCCCTGGAGCAACTAAGGAAAAACAGAGCTGGTGGCCTTGGGAAAAGTGTCACAAAAAGTGCCACAGTTCTCAGCAAGGGTGAGGCCTTCTGTCCCTGGAAGTTGCTTTTAAATTGAGGCTGTCCCACTGGGCCTTGCCCCAGTTCCATTCCCAGATGCATCCCCAGGTCTGCCTGTGCATGGCTACTGCCTTGAGCCCTGAGCTGACATCCCACCCCTGGCCTGACCAGCCATCATAGGGCCATGGCTGACCCTGGGCACTGCCACCAAACCTGACCCTGATGTGACTTCACAGCCTGGCCATGTCCCTGTGCCATCACCATTGGGCTGGGGCAGACCTGGGTGTCCTCCCCAGGCCTGCCCCCGACCCTGGCTTTGACTCAGCCCCCAGCCTGGCCATGGCCCTGCCATGCCACCACAGTGACCAGCTGGGGCTGCCCGTCTGGCAAGTCCCTGTCCTGCCAGCCTTGTGGGGAGCCACTGTGGGGAGCCACCATGGCCCCAGTAACCTGAAAAAGAAGAAATACACTCAGTGCACTATAGACAGGATCTTTGAAATGTCACACAACTCAGAAGGTGCTCCTGGGTGTCCTTCCACCACCACAGACACCATAGAAGCTCCCTGCTCTCAAACACAAAGAAGAGCAAAGCTTTGGAGAAAAGGATCAACACTGAAATTAGTTCACTATGACAGGACAAGACCAACAAGCTGGCACAGTGCTGATCTGTACCCTGCTCTGTAGATGTAAAACTGGAGTTATACCACAGATTTTGGTCTACCTAGCGCAGATGGACCGGGCTAAACACCAACAGAGAAAAAGGCACATGCTGCACCCACCTGCCCCTGGCCATTTCTATCTGCTCTTCCTTACTCCATGTGAAGCCCCAGTTCCTCCAAACCTCACCACAATACAGGACTATTAAAAAACACAATGAGGAAAAACTTGATACACAACTTAACTAACTGCATTTGGTTACAGTATCCCCACTCCAACAAGGGAAGTCCCAAAATGGGATTATTTATGACAGTAATTGTTTACCAAACCGAGTAAAGGTTTTCAAATCAGTCTTCCCTGCTGTTTTTGCTTCTATTTGCACTTCCTTAGCATAATAGCACTTCAGGGCTTCAAGGACCTGTTTTCCTAAGTGTTGACAAACCACGAAACATGCCAGTGGCACAGTATCAGTGGTAAGTAATAACAGTATCTCCTCCACAAACACGACACAATAGAACACTTGCGCCCTGAAACATTCCCGGGTGGAGTATCTCTTATGAAAGAATTTCTTTATTAATGCTTTGTTCAGGGAGGGAACTCCAGTGGAACAACAATATTCCCAAGTAGTGCTGCTATCCTGGTATCCTGCCTGCTCTCCTCCCATGCAGCTCATGTATTTTGGAGTTGATTCTAAAAATTCTTTGTAATTAGGAGGAGTTTGGTCGCAAAGTTAGATCTCTATCACTCAATAACTTTCTCTGTCTCCAAGAGGGTAAAGAGGACTACTTTTGTGACTATGACAAAATAAAGGCTGCAATGGCAGACCCCTCAAACTGTAAGCAAGACAATATAATTGAACCACCAACTATAAACATGCTTACATACATACAAAGCTGAGTATGTCTGCACTTCTGCAACAAATGCCTTCCCAAGGTTATGAGGATAGAAAAAGGTGAAAAAATACATTTCCCATGCAGTGTTTTATTCACACCTTCTACTGTCAGAACCGTAAGAGCAAATGTCAACCAAAAGAATACAGTAAGGAATTACTTGCAATAAATGAACTCAGCAAATGATCTGCTGTGAGGCAGGAAGAACAGTTGTGTTTCTGTAACAAACAACTACATCCAAATTATTTATTGCAGAGACTTGTTTAGAACAGTCTAAGGAGGGGATTCATCTTTCCCACAAGAATCATATGTTGTTAATGGGTCATCAACAGTGAAGAAGCAGTGAGTGGTGCTGACTGTACCTCTCAATTAATTTCATATGCTTTTCATCTTTAAATTTGAGAATAAATTAAAACAAACTTCAGTTTTGCTGCCATCTAGTCACATTGTCATTTGTAAAATAAATCTACTAAACAAAAATAAAAATGCAAAAACATAAAACAAGTGGAAAAGAGCAAAATAACTTAATGCAAATGGAATAAGTGCTCTTCTCTATCAAAAGCTCCATTACCCTTTCCTCTTTTTTTTCAGTTCCTATTCATAGACAGTGGCCAGTGCCCAAGATATTCTCTAGGCTGGTGATTAATTTTTTGCCATTCTTCCTATTGAAAAAGAGAAAATAGTCCTTACACAATACAGGCATAGTTAGTTTTTGAAACATGATCTAGAAGGTAAACTGCTATTCAGGGAGGTAGGTTCATTTCCCCATTCAGTGGCTCAGTCTCTCAGTTATTTTCAATGTCTCATTTGAAAGTGAAGAGTATTTCCCTCTTTCTTAAGGATTAATACACAAAACCAGCATAAGGCTACTGTATATAGTCATAATAGGAGCATTATATAAAAAAGACAAATCCCCTAAATAAAAGTTATTAAAGAATACAGAGCTGTTATGTCCTTTTAAATTAATTTTCTATTTATCAATGCCTCTTCTTCTGTATCTCCCAACTGTCCATTTTTTGACAACCTGCAAATGTACCAGCTGTTCCCACTGTTCCCATGCCACATCCCTGTACCTGCTGCCTCTTTTAAGTAGCTGGCTCCATGTCTCCTGGATCCTCTCATCTCATCTGCTTTCTCTGGGCCCTGGTGCTGTTCAGTCAGTGCAGGTGCATCTCAAGACCCAGTGCCCAGACATTATGAGGCCTCAGAGCCCCAGAAGTGACTGGAAAGACGGCTGCTTGGGCACTGTCTGTCTCTGCACACTCTGCAGAGGGAGGAGTTGTCTTGGAGATGAAAGGCAGTAACTCCACCTCTGTATCCCATAGCTTCATTCCCCTGTGCTGCTGAGCCTTCCAATAGGAACTGCCAGTTCCTCTGCTACCTGCCAGGCTCTGAAGTGCTGTCCTGAATAGATGGGAAGGAGCCAGCCTCCCTTCACCCCACCCACAGGCTTCTTGGATAAAGGACAGAAAAGTTGTTTTGTGTAGCCTTTGAGACCTGGGGCTCTCTGTGCAAGTATTAGCTGTCAATTCTTTTTTCAAAGCTTAAGAGGATGAGTTGGTTGCACTCTGAAGTCTTGAAACCCTAAGTCAAATAACAACAGGAATATTTTTATGTTGTGATTTTCAGGCCTATTTCATTACATATGGAAAGCTAATCTGTGGCATTAATAACTGTTCCTACAGCAGGCATTCACTGTGTTCTTATGGAAACTGAATTGTTAAGGAGCCATCTGAACATGATAACTGCACTCCGATCCTGCTGTATTCTTCCTTGTCTTCTCCTGGACATCTAACTGTGATTGAAATAATTGTGAGAAGGAACCTCCTTCTCCTCCATCAGTTTCATAAAGCATTACTAAAATAGCAGTTCATGACTTGAGCTGGACTTCTGCCTTAACATTGCCATGACTATTATGGAACAATGCAGGTATATTGATATACAGACCCTAAATTCCATCTGTCTCCCATGCTAACGCTTATGACAAATGAGTTTTTCACCAAATTGGTATTATGAATGAGATGAATTGGATGAACAAAGAATACTGAAGCCAAGTGTTACCCAAGTCCAAAACTAATATCAATTTTTTCTTTTAAATTATTAAATACGTGATTAATAATATTATAAATTATATTCAGTGTATATAGCAATGAACAGCCATGTGAGTTATACCAAAGTTGACTTTTGCTGCTTCTCTGAACTTTTTCCAAGCAAGGAGTCAGGTACGGCTGGTTTGCTGTGGCTGTTCAAAGGTACTGCTAGCAGGAGCCACGAGAGGGCAGTGGAAAGAGAAAACAAGGCAACAAGAGTCCTGTCAATCCTGGAAACCTGCAGCCCAGGGCACATCAGGAGCTCGGCTCCCTGCCAGTGACAAGAACAAATAAAGGTTAAACAGGACACATAGTTCGTTTCTGTGTAAAAGTGAAAGCAATACTGAGAGATCTTCCAGGCCAGGCTTAGAGGTCTGAGGCCTGCCAAGGGAGCCAAGAGAGGACCAACAGTACCCAGAGAATGTGCTGGGGCATCAGGAGGAACAGCACAACGTGGTTTTGAGAATTACACAAATGCACACAGCTGACCACCTAACTCACAGGTTCCCAGTCGACACAAAGGCTACAGAGAGAAAGGGAGATGAGATGGGTTGTATAAAGCAACTAGCCTTTTCCCAGAAAATATCCCCAGTATGTGTTTGATTTCACAAAGGCATGGGCTGGGCTGTCTGGGTGAAGAGAGATACAGTGGTTCTACACAGGTTCCAGTGTAGGTAAGCAATAAGAAGAGAAAAAATACATATGCTTGTCTGGAAACAATTACAACCTTAATATATTTGAAGAGGAATTTGAAAAGGCCAGAATTGCACTGCAATATATTCATATTTATGTGAAAATCAACTCCCCTGAACTATGGTTGCCATGTGTTGGACACAATAACCCTCAGAGAATGCCAGGATTCATCTTCTATTCTTGTTTCATCTTGGAAAATTAACTGGTGCTAACATTTCTCTATATAACAAATGCCGCTTGTAAAATCAGAAAAGTTTGTTCCTGCTTTTTTGATTCCAGAATTATATCTGGGAATGGATTTCAATTTTTCAATGATCTTTTAAGAGACTGGCAGACAGCTGTGTGCTTGTTCATATGACATCGAACAGCACAGACAAGATCAGTGCAGTCACTAGAACCTGATTTGTGGTCTGCCAGGAAATGCTTCGTTCCCTCTGTCAACCCAGTCTAGATCAATCTACACAGGGACCTATATTGTAAATACAGATGGTCACTGAACAAACTTGACTAGTAAGCCCACCGTTTGTTACTGACTTGCTCCCTGGCTCTGCCCAGCTCCAGCTAGCTCTTTCCAAAACCATGCTCAAGAGCAGTTAGAAGGACAACTCACTTTAGTAAATTTGTGCAAAGAAAAGCAGTATTGATGGCATTCTCCTTCCATTGCATAGCATTCCCTACATGCCTCATTTGACTGACAGCATAAATCAAACAGCTTCAAATCAAACTTTGAAAATATCCCAGGAGAGGGCTGCCACAGTGCTCAGACATTATTTTAAAGCTTTTAAATGGAAAAAGATCTACAAATTATCAAAATATTAGTAATAAGAATGACAAGGAGGCAGGCATATGGGAAAAAGAGGAACAAATGTAATTTTGTTTATTGCCTCTGAAGCTCACTGTGGTCACATAAGAACTGCAGGATTTGGCCCTCCAGGGTGATCACTGTTATTACTTTGATTATAGTAGCACCACCACACAGACTGGAACCTGTTTGCTCCTGATTGGAGTCCCCTGGCCTGAAGAGCTTAGACCAGGTAGACAAGTGGAGTGAGAACGAAAGTACTTTTATTAGGCCCAAGAGAGATTAAGAAACTTGCCCAAGGACACATACAAAGCCTTTGACAGATCCAGGGTTTAACCTAGATTTTCAGCATGGCGCCTTGGTCATAAACACTTCACCTCTCTTCTGCTCAATGTGTGAATGCCTCTTTAGCTAAGATTTAAATACACTTCCATCTCAGTAAAGCATCACCAGAAACATCCTCTTATACCATGTTTATGGCAGATGAAAGCCTTGAGTTCAAGAACAGGCCATTACTTTGCAAGATTCTCTATAGCATTAGAAACCTCAATGCATTTGCTCCAGCTTTAGTCTCTCCCAGAGTTTTAAACTTACAAGCTACCCAGCTATGTAATACCCCATATCCAGCAAAATATTCCTCCTTTTTTTTTTTTGGAGGGGGGTCATAATGGGACACATGGAACAGAAGGCAATCAAAAAGAGAAAAGTAGCACCAAATTATGGAAGAAAGAAATTGCCAAACTTAACTTAGTCTGGGTTTGCATGCTGCAGAAGACTTAGACAAGTTTTAGATGTAAGTCAGTGTTGACACACAATGTTTAACCATGTCCATCATAAAAGCCACTTAACTGAAATATAAAATACACAATACAAAAATCCACTTGATGGAAATGTTACTTATTAACATTCTTTCTACACCTTACGAAAGCATTACTTGTGAAAAGTGCCCACTTGCGAATCTGAGAGGACACTGCCTTTCACTTCACAGGTACCAAGTCTCACTTGGGGGAAGAAATTGTAACCTTTAATAATAAACGTCTCATTTCCCAACACAATTTCTGTCAATTCCTCGACCTTTGCTTTCACTATCAACACAAATAGCTTTCATGATTGCTCTCAGGGGAGATACAACCTAGAAGCAAGGTCGAGGTTATTCTGTATCTTCATACGGGAATTGAATGAAGTCACTTGTATGACTTGAGAACAGCCTTTCAGTCAGGTGAGTGCCTGGCTTGGTTTCCAAAAGCTCCCACAATGGGCTCCCGGATCTGCCCGAGAGCCGCCACGTTTTCCTGCAAGGTCCGGCACAACCTCCCCGACGCCGTGGTCTCCCAGTACCGGTGTTTTCGCCCACACCCCCTGCCAGCGGCACAGTGAAGAACAGAAGCGGCCTCCTCCTCCTCCCGGGGGAAGGAGAGGTGCCACGGGAAGCCGCAGCCGTGACTCAGAGCCGTCTCTGTCACAACACGCATTTCCCAAACGTTCCGATGCTCCAGGAGCCCGGACAGGCGGCTCGGGCGGGCTCGCAGCCGCCGGCGCTGGGGAGGCACGGGCGCTGCCCGGTGTCCTGGCAGGACGGCCGCCTCCCTCCGAGATTCCAGCGCTCCCTGCCCCGCTGCCCTGCTGTCCCCGGCGCCCGGGCCGGCGCAGATCCTTCCCGGCGGCGCGGCCCCGCCGCCTCCTGTCCCTCTCTCCCCATGGGGGCGAAGTGGCCGCGGGGCCGCCGCGAATCCCGTTCCGCGTCTCCACCTGCGCGGGCGCGAAGGGCACGGACGGGGCGGGCGCGAAACTCGGTACCTGACTCTCTTCTTCTCTGCCCGCCGGAGCTCCGCGTCCCTCTGCAGCACCTGGAAAATCGCCCTGGCTTCCTCCTCGTTCAGAAAACTGAGATCTGGCCCCTGGGGCTCTGCGGTCATGGCTTTGCTCATGGGCGGGCGGGCGGGCGGAGGCGGGTGGGCAGCGGTGACCCCCGCGGAGCGTGGGGCCACTCCAGCATGGCCGAGCCCGGGAGGACCGTGCACGCCGCCACCCGCGGGACGCGCTTCCCGCTGCTCCGTACCGCCCGCACCGCCCCGGCGCGGGATGGGCAGCGCTCTCCGCAGCGATCGCAGCGCCGTCCGGCGGGGCGGGGAGGGGCGGGGCAGGGCAGGGCACGGCGGGGCGGGGAGCTGGCATCGCTGTCGCGGCAGGAGCCGGAGCCGCCGTCGGAATGGGAGTTGGATTTGCCCCATACATCTGTGCTACAGGACGCTCCGCGTTGAGTCCGGTGTAGCGCTGAGCGCTCGGCTCCCTGTTTGCCTTGGCGCTGCCAGCAGGACACACTCCCTCCCGGGGTTACGGTGCGGTCCCCCCCGCGGAGGTCACGGCGCGGTGCCCGCCGAGCAGCCCGCCACGCGTGTTCCCGGCTCCCCACGGCACCGGAGCGCGGCCCCCGGGGCACTTCGTCGTCCCGCCGCTGCAGAAGAACATGCCCGTATTCTTGTGGAGGGGATACAAAGGGGAAACTTTTCCACGGAAGAAGAACAGTGCAGTGTTTCCTATTTACTCTCCTGTAATGATGCCGTGAATGACCCTTCCCCCCCAAAAAAGGACTTCGAGCCACGTTAGTGTAGGGTAAGATAAAAAGTAAAGGTCCTTTAATAACGCAGGGCCTACAGCCCACAGGAATACAGGATGACATGCATGCGTCTCAGTTCTTGTTTCCATGGCTTTTATAATAAGATCCCTCCAATCATTGCTTTACACATTTCTCAGTTCAGCCCCAGTCCCACCCCTGGTCCAACCCCCTGGAATTGGGTCTGGGGTCGTCCAGACCCTCTGTCTTCATCAACTCTTCTTCCTCAGGCACACAAAGATCTCTTGGAGCTCATCCAATTTTGGCTTTTGGGTCACTCTGACCTATGTTTATGTTTCATTTTGCAGGCCTTCTGATATCCTTCAGCTCTTTACCTTGGAAAGGAGTCTAAACAAGATTAATTAACTAAAGGAATTTGAGCTCCCTGTTCTGGGACAGGGGTAGTGATAGAAAGGCATTAAACTGTTAGAAATATTAACCCTCTAAAAATCTACAACTACTGTGTTCCTAAAATCTACAAAATGTGAAAATCAGAACAAAAACCCTTTTGGCATCATAATATTTCCCCGAAGAAATAGGAGAGAACATAAGTTCTTGACCTGGGTGTTATAATCATGTCTGGGAAGTAATTTCATTCTGATTCCATTCTAAAGGCTCTAATGCAACTCAGCTCTGTGCTGGCGGAAGCACCACAAACCGCCCTGACTCTCCAAAGTGTGTGTCTATCTAGAATGCTACACTAGTTGAATAGTTTGTAAAATGTCTTTTGAAACTTTTCAATCGAAGAAGGGCTTTATTCAGCACCAAACTGCAAACGGAGAAAGAAAATAATGGTGAAAGAAAACGCATTTTTTTTTATGGCAAGGTGGGTCAGTGGAAACCGGCAGGGCAGTGTACATTGGGAGTGGGGCTGAGATGCACGCAGCCACCTTCCCACCCCGCAGCAGGCTGATGTGGGGCTGTGGAAGAATGCTTCCCCACTAGGAAGTTGAGTGGTGCAAGTGGAAATAAAGACCTCAGAGCACAGTGGGAATAACAGGTTGCAGGAGGCTCCTTGTTTGGGTGTATCTTCTGGCATCACTAGCCTGATCCAAAGGGGAACTTAGGTCATTCTTGGTGACCAAACAACAAAAACAAGGCTATGAGACAATTGATGCAAACGCAACAAAAGCTATGAAGAATTATGATGTGGATAGGAAGTGTCTCAGAGAAAAGAGAGTACATTTTTAATAGTGTATAGGTGATGCTTCTAGGTCAAAGCCAAGCATGCTGTTTCTAAATGTGCAAGAGCCACAGCTGTCCCTGGTCCACTAAGATAACTTCTCTCTACGTTAATGTCCTGTCCTCCTCATCCTGTTGTAGTGAGCATAACAGAGTGACAGTTTCAACAGCAGAAACTTGAGTGTATGGAGTTCTCCCGGGGTTCTCTCAGGTGACTTGGACATCACTCCCCCTTTCTCACTGACACATGCAGGATATGGGAAGCAGTTACATCATGCTGGATCTGCTGCCATAGCTGAGGGGGAACGTGATAACCTTTTTCCTGCACATCTCTTGCAGTAAACATCATCGATGCCCACACTTGCTTTAAAAACAATGTTTCATCTTATTGATGAAGTTGTGGTTTTTTTAAATTTCTTGTGCAAACATCTAAGATGTCACTGCCTGATGAAGGGAACTGGACTAGATGACTTTTAAAAGTCTCTTCCAAACCAACCCAATCTATAATTCTGTGATAAAAAATACATATGTACAGACAGAATACATAGGAAGGATGTGTATTTCCTTAAGAGTTTGCAAAAAAAGTTATGTATTACAAGTTTTCAAAATAAAGGGTGTAATTCACCCATAAATTCAGTGGTTATCTGTAATTGTATTTATTCTGCATGTAGGTCAAGGATGGAACTGTATTTCTAAGTTTCTGTCATCCTTTTCCTTTATTTCTAGCAATTTGATTAATTGGTGCTTTTTTCCCCCCCATCAAAATATCTGTTATATTTTTAGTGCTGAGGAAAGCAGGGACAAGATGTTCATTTAATGTGTATTCAATGTACAGTCTTTCAGGTATTAAGAAAGAAATAACTTTCATTCTGTACAAAACAATGGAATTATTTAGAAGACAAGTATCTACCATTGTGGCTTTAGAGAGATGCTGCCAGACATCATGGCAGTGATTATGTCAATAACTTCTATCCAGAATATTTAGAGATTTAGACACAGCTGTCTTGTATACTAAGAAGACCTTTGTTTTCCATCCTGTATGGTAAGAAACCCTTTATTTCACACAGCATCTTTGATATGCCATATAAGCATTACAAAATGTGTGTTGGACTATGACTAGAAAGACCTGCTATCTATGGAGTCTTCTACCAGAAATTTATTTTGTGAAAAATGACTGCTTTTTTCAAATGTCCCTTCATTACTCCACCTCATTTTAAAATTTATGTCTTATATATGGATCATGATGGCAAGAAAACACTGTTTGTATTCCAGTATTTAGAATCTCTAGTACCTTCTGTGCTTTAACTTAGGTTGCATAAGCCTAAGACAAGATGCATGCTCTAAATTTTTTCCTTGTTTTTTAGCTAACAGCTGTTCCAGGAAGATACAGAAGTGTTTTCTTGTAGCATTTCTTCTGTTTAAGAACCTGAAACAGAGGACCAAAATAGCATCTAAGAGGCTGCAGACATGAGACATCATTAGTAATACTAATTGCTAATGCCACTAAAGAGGATGCTGACAAACATACCTTAATTATAGGGCAAATTTTTCAAAAATGGCATTTCACAAATACTGCTCTACTAAAGGGTGGTGTTAACTCCACTTACTGTCAGTGGAGGAATTCAAAGTGTAGGGCTCCAGAAAGCCAGAGGCACTATTTCTAAAAGTTGATCTGTAGTTAGTGAATTGAGGGGAATGCGCAGGAAGGTTGCTTAAATCTTGTAGCAATTGGCCTTGAGGCTTGTGTCAGCCTTGAGGCTTGGAAGAACTGTAAGGTCTTGTCTGTTCCTGTTGAACTAATTGCTGTGTAAATTGTCACACAGATTAGTGAAGGCAAGTTTAATTAACTCCCTGAGTTAAGTAAGAATGGCTTCATGACAAGGCAAAGAATAAATATGAAGCGTCTCTCATTTAAAATGTATTAAATCTGCTTATTGTGTTTTAAATAAATATTTCTAACACTAACCTAGGTCAAAAATAGTTGGATCACACTTCTCATAAGGACAAAAGCAGTGCTTCTCCTCTGTTTAACAAGCCCATCATTTATATCTCAGTTTATTCCCATAGTCATCATTTATTTATGTGTGTTATCACCTGGAGATCCATCTGAGTTTCAGGGGATGTGGAAGCTTGCAGTGTATGGTTCCCACTGCCACAGGTCAACGTTTCCACTGAGCAGTGAGTGTCCTTCAGGATCTACCACTGGGCCCACAACTCCCACTTCAAAAGGACTTTGGACTTTCATTTAGGTGTTTTAGCTATGAAGTGGTGCACTTTGAAGATTTCCTGGACATCGACATCCAAATGCTGCTTGTTTTTATAGCTGTTTGCATGCTATACAGCCTCTTATGAGGCAAGAAGGGAGCCAAGACCAGGCTGAGCAGGTTGCGGAGTGTAGGCCATCACTGTCCACCCTTTAAATGCCAGAGGCGGCAGATCTGCTCCCACAAGGACAGCCAGTCTTCAAGGTACAAGCTGTTCACAAGTCACATCTTGTAGCCTGCATGACTGCAGACTGCTCCTTTTCACAATTTCCTTGAGCACTTCCTCTTGCTGAGTCTCTCATTCACCTCCTTCTCTTTTCTTCCCCATCCCCTGAGCTGCCTGGACTGCTCCCTTCTCCTACTTTTTTAGACTCTGTCCTACCAATATGGCCCATTTCCTCACCTTAGGAGTACTGCTTGCTGCTGCTGCCTCTCACTGTAATGCCCTCCATCCCCATACATTGTCAATATGGACTCCTCGATTTTTGCCTGTACAGAATTGTTTCTGTCAAAATAGACATGTTGATTCCTTAGAAAAAGGGCATCATAGCAAAATGTGACCTGTTTTTTGTCTACCAGAGGAAAGGTAAGAGTTATATTCCAAAAAACATATTAGCGTTGCATAGCAGCAAGAAAAAGTGGCCATGAGAGAGATCTCTGGTGGTTGCAGTCTGACCCTTGCACTTCATGACTCTGCTGTGTATTTGGTGCTACTTTGGACAATAACTCCATGACACCCCTTTGTTTTGCTTTTTTCTTATGACTGGTTGTCTGTCCTTCTTCCTCCCTTACTTTTAGGATTCAATTAATCACTCATTTCTTTTTTATACTCATTGGGAGTGCACTTTCTCTGGACTGGAAAGAAGATAATGTGAGTAGGATTCCTCACAGGGCAAGACAGGTTGGGATTTTAGGGGGTTGCTGCAGAGGGCTGCAGCCCGAAGAAGTATATGAAGAAGACCTGTACATCTCTGGAATATAAAAGCACTGGTTGGAATGGGATGGGGTGCTTGCTTGGTTGAAATTATGCTGGATTTCTGCTTTATTAGAGGTCTGATATCTTGATTGTCAGAGCAATAGGTTGTCTAGTACTGCATATAACATCTGCTCTTTTGGCAGAAACTAGGTAACCTTCTCTTCATCCTTAAGTAATATGTGCATAA
Organism: Pithys albifrons albifrons; assembly: GCF_047495875.1. Taxonomy (NCBI): domain Eukaryota; kingdom Metazoa; phylum Chordata; class Aves; order Passeriformes; family Thamnophilidae; genus Pithys; species Pithys albifrons. Next base: position 70,986,623 of record NC_092458.1, on the reverse strand, counting down.
ACATAATCACCAGGGGCCAATACCTGGGATATGGCAAAATTATATATTTAATATATTAAGGTTATATGCCATTGCCTGCAACCTATTAAGACAGGCTTGAGCAAAGGTACAAAGAACCATGAATAAGGTTCAATAAGGTTCAATAAGGAAAAGATGTCACTGGAAGCAAGAAGGCAACCTTCAAAACACTGAAGTCATATTCAAATGAAGAAAATAGAAAAAATAATAAATCCTGGCTGATAACATATAAAATAAAATTAAGCAGACAAAAAAAAAAAAAGAGAGAGAGAGATGGGAGGAGTAACTTGTTGAAGATTTCTAAATTAGGACTGAATACTTCTCCAACAGATCCAAAATCTCATCAGAGAGACTGTAGATCTTATCAATGATTAGTATATAAAAGACACACTATGGAGAATCAATGTGGCTTCTAAAAATGGAAGTCCTACTTTACAATCCTCCTTTTGAAGGGTGTCAGCAAGTATTTGGACAAAGACAGCCAAGTTGATCTGATTTGCTTGGACTTTTGAAAAATTTTGACAGGACCATCATCAACAACTTCTAAGGAAACTTAGTAGTCATGAGATTAAATAAAAGGTCATTTTATGGATAAATAGCAGGTTACAACTTGGAAAACAGAGGGTAAGAGGACAGGTTACTTATTACAGTGGAAGAAGGTCACTGGTAACAACTGGTCACAACCACTGGTAACTACAGAGTTTCCCAGACCTCTGTGTGGGAATCTGTGTTGTTCATTACACTCTTAGGTGACCTGGAAACGAAATGAGCAGTGAAGTGAGAAAATGTGCTGGTGTGGTGGCAACATTTGTGATGTGAAGATATTCAGGGTTATAAAGACAAAGGCAGACTGTGTGGGACCACAAGAAGCTTTTATAAGACAGAATGGCTGGGAGATATGTGTGGAAAAATGCCCTAGCTTAACATACAAGCAGCTTTCACATGTAAGCAATGGATTCTCAGCTAACATTTGAAAGTAAAGTCTTTATGATATGCATAACTGGTGGAAAACATCAGAAAAGGAAATAAAATATTAGAAGTTATTAGGTAACAAAAGAAATTCCTTAGTTTTCTTACAGTTTGTATATGAAGATGTAATTCTCCATGTAATATACAATGTATTACTTATTCATATACAACCTGAACATAGAATTCTGACTATATATTCTGGATACATCTTCATATATAGTCTCTGTATAGATGACGAAATTAGAATATGGAGTTCTATATGGCATAGAAATGGTGGAAAAGAATTGACTTTGGTATTTCTTCATATATAAGAATGAGGGGCCATCAAATGGAGTGAATACAAGCTCGTTTCAATGCAAACAGAAGGAGATGAACTTGAGCAGCTCCTTACCAAAGGATTTGAAGCAAAAGGCTTTCAGGGGAGAGACTGTAGGAGGGGTTGAAAGAGAGATTAATTCAAGATTATTTATTAAAGAAACCATTCAGGGAAAACCCTGAGCTCAGGATAGACACATTTGAAAGAGTTTCCTGTACACTTGCCCTGTTCTTGTTCTTCCTTAGGCATTTGCTTATAGCCACTCCTGGCAACAGGATACTGAGCTGGATGGACATGTGATCTGAACCAGTATGAGTATTTCCACATTCTATTGAACATACCTGGGAGCATGTACCACCTGGGGAAGTGGGCTCACCACAGGGTACTGTCATATCCAGATGTGTTATGAATTGGAGTAGCTGGGCATTCTTTGATAAAAATAATACCTCAGTGTAAGGATCTGCTTCGGGTTTCTCAACTATCACACAACTGGATCCATAAATGCAGTCATGAATATGTGTTTTATGTGGCTAAGGAGGTCTCCTTGCCTTAGATAAGACATTTCTGAGGATTTCTCTTCTTTTATGCCTTCTGATCAGCTCTAATATGATCATGACCAGCTGCCTTGAGATCTTATTGGAGTGGCTGTCCTCAAATAGTTTCTGGACATTAACAACTACTACTGAAAGTTATATCCTTGAGAGCCAACAGATTCTCTGTTGATATTAGACATTCTTCATTGTCAAAGTCTTAAAAATTCTGTACTTCATCAACAACAGCTAAAAGAGGTGTCAGAACTGAAGCAGGCTGGTGTCAAGAGGTCATACAGAGATATAGATGAGGCTGCTCTGTATGATGGGACAACATTTGAGGATTGGGAGTAGACCAATTCCAATGAAGTTTTGCATCCAAACTGCTTTCAGGAATTAGGTTCAAACTCAAAACTCCTCTAATTGTACCTTAATTCCTTATCAGGGCAGCTTTCATCCTTATAATAGATTCAGATTTATGTAAACCAGCACATGAGGAACATAGGCAAGGCATACAAGGTGAGGCCCCAGCTAGCATGAGTATAGACATAATCATAGACATAGCTCAAGTGTCCCTGTGCTTCCCTCTGCATATGTTATTGTGTAAAAGCTAACCCAAATCTGACTGCTGCATCTGTCCTGGTTTTGACAGGGATAGATAGTTAATTTTCTTCCCACTAGCTGGTATAGTTTGGTAAGACACTGATGTTTTCAGTTGTTGCTAAATAGTGTTTCTAGTAAGTCAAGGACTTTTCAGCTTCTCGTGTTCTGACATCAAGAAGGCTGGAGAGGCACAAGAAACTGGGAGGGGATACAGCTGGAACAGCTGACCCCAGCTGACCAATGGATATTCCACATTGTATGACATCATGCTCAGTATATAAGTTAGGGGAAAGGCTGGCCAGGGGCTGCTGCTCAGGAACTGGCTGGGTATTGGTCAGTGAGTGGTGAGAAGTTGCATTGTGCATCACTTGTTTAGTATATTCTAATTACTGTTCTTCTTATTATAACTACCATTATCATTATCATTATTTTTTAATTTTCTGTTCCATGAAACTGTCTTCATGTCAACCCATGAATTTTCTCACTTGTACTCTTCTGATTCTCTCCCCCATCCCTCTGAGTGTGAGTGACCATACGATGCTTACTTGCTGGATGGGATTGAACGACGACAGCATCATAAAGCCATCTACAGTCCCCGGAATTGCTATAGTTGTATAGGGTGATATATCTGTTTTTTCTTCACAATTCCCCCCCTGCCCCCCAAACCCTAATACAATTTAAGAGCAGCCAGCATGGCTTTACCACAGGTACCTGTCTGCCTTCAATGAAGAGATGACTGCTTTGGGGATGAGAGGTGAGCAGTGGTTATTTGGCTATTTTGACTTTAGCAACACTATCAAGACTGTGTTTGGTTGTCTCCTTGTAACACATTTGAGAGATATGGACAGGATGGGTGAACTACAAGTTTTATGGAAAAAAAATGATTGGACCATCAGGCTCAAAAAGTTCTGCTTACTAGCTGAAAGTCTAACTGGCAGCCAGTCAGGAGTGGTAATCCTCTGAGTTTAATAGTGACCCTGGTAGTATTTAACTTCTTCACTAATGACCTGAATGATGAGATGTAATGCATCCTCACTGCATTAGCAGGTGATATTAGATTGTAGGAGGAAAATGGCATGCTGGAGGGCAGGGACAGGGCAGCTATTCAGGGGGATCTCAACAGGAAATAGAGAAAGAACCTGACAGAAATGTCTCGAAATTCAAACAGGCAAGTAAAAAAAACCCAAAACACAAAGCAAGTAAAGCTCATCTAAAGCTCTATCTGGGCATGAACAATACTATGCCACTGTACAATCTGACAGGCTAGAATGCAGTTTTTGGGAAAGGACCTGGGGTTCATGATGAGCAATGCACATACGAGCCAGCAATGTGCCCTTTGCAGCAACAAAGCCTAACTACACATTGGGCTGTGTAAGTAAGAGTGTAGCAAGCAGGCTGGGGAAAGCAACTTCCCTGTGAACTGAAGAGGTTGAATCTGGAATACTGTGCCCAGTTTTGGACTCCCAAATACAAGAAATATTAGCATACAGGAACAAGTCCAGAGGAGGAGCATAAAGCTGAGCAGGAGGCTGCAGCCTGCGACATGAGTAGAGGCTGGGAGAAATGGGTTTGTTCAGCATGAAGAAAAGGTTAAGGAGATTTGTGTACAACTTTCTAGTGAGTTGTTACAGAGAGATAGATCTCCTTGGAGATCCAACACAATAGGACAAGTAACAATGAACATAAGTTACGTGAAACATTCTTAAAATTATATAAAAAAAAAGGATCTATTTGTGTTGAAAGGGGCATTTAAATGTGATCTGGTTAAACCCCTATGCCATAGGCAGGGACATTTTCACTTGATCAAGTTGCTCAAAACCTTGCCCTGCCCAACTTTGAACACATCTAATGATGGAATGTTGGTTGATCCAACACTGTAACAGTTTGCAGAGACACATAATTCTTCTGTGTACTGACTGCAAGATGTGAATGTTTGGGAGGAAGTTTGTCTCACGGTATATATCAGATCATCTTTTACTATAAACTAATAACCAGATTATCAGAAATAATAACTTCCAGGAACAGTGATTGGTGTCCTTAGAATCTCACAATTTCTAGTGCAGAGTGGAGAAGAAAGGCAGCAAATGTTACAAAATGTATTATTTCAGTCTTCATTTAATTAAGAAAATGGAAATAAATGAAACAATTAAAAAATCTCACAATCTATAATAAAATTGCATAACAGAAAGTCTCAATGATATCTTTAAATTGTTTCAGCTAAAACCATATCATACTCTGTTTAAACCCTGAAGCAAGTACAATTATTAATGCCCCAGAGAAAATTCTGTGTTTATTTACATGCTCTGTTTTGGAGAACAGGGTACAGCTACTAGCTAAATCAGAATGCCTCTGTGAATATGCCAGGGGAAATTAATATAAATTGTGGAGTGAAAATGCCTTGCATTCCAGCTAAGCAGCAGATTTTGTAGAACTTAATTATATCATGGATAACTCTGTGATAATTTTTAACACTTACCTCCAAGAGGGCTTTTGTTGCAAGAGGATCATAAGGCAAAATCCTTTATTTGGTTTGCATCCATACCATACAGTGGAAGGTAGAGGAGTAGTCCATTCACACCCTTCTTTTAAATATCAGTGGCTATTGATGTTGGCCAGCTATAAATATAGTATATCACAACAATAAAGAGTATTTTTGACTAAAAATATTTTACCTTTACTTTCCTTATAGAAGCAATTTCTACATGGAAAATCAGGAAAAAGACACATTTGTGCTTCAGTTCAACCGGCTTACCCCCTTCTACATACATTTATGATGAGCCTAAATATCCTTATCTGCCAAAGAAAGTATTCGTTTTACTAAATGTGAGCACTTGTGTTGCAGACAGCTCCTTTTAAATGAGTTTGCCTAATTACCTTTATTTTCAATGAAGAAGACCAAATGCTTATAATGCCCAATTTATCTCATCCTAAAGTAGACATCTAAAATAGGTCAGATGAATCATGCCTTAAAAGAGGCTCTTTCTCTCCATTGACTATAAAGGGAGTCTGGCATGACTAGCTCTGAATTGTACTTTGTATAATTCTGAAGTTAGGTGAGAGGAATCCCATCCCACCTGTTTTACCAATACAGTGTAAAATTGAACAAACTGTCCCCAGGCTTTGAAACAAGTTGTTTTAATCTTGAGCAATTCAGCTCTTAATGTAAGATTAGATTTAACTCTCATTGAAGTCAATAGCTGTGTGTGTTAATGGGAATTTAATGAAGCTTGTCAATTATTTTTGTTTACTCTCTCATCAGGGATACTTAATTAAATTCAATGAGAAATGGATACTCAATGCTAAATGAGAAAGGTTATTCTATAAATACAGGTTAATTTGTACTGGATTTCTTTGTAAATTAGCTTTTTTTACCTTCTTTTTTAAAATTATATATGTGAGCAGTATAGATAATTCCTTAGTGATCAATGTCTTTAATAATTCTAACTCACATAACATCAGGAAGTAGAGATGTTCTTTTCTTCCACATGATTATTAACTCTTTAATTAATATGTGAAATATATTAAATAAAGTCCAGCAGGATGATATCACTTTGTTTAAGTATGACTTTCAAACTTGCTTCACACTGTCAGTTTTGCAGAGCTCCTCAGTGCTGGACCCCAGGTAACAATGGGCTTACACTACTATTTATACCATGGAGTGCAATCAAGTTCTGGCTTGAAAGTCCAATAAAAACTTTCAGGACCTACTGTAGATGATGGAAACAATTTGCTGTCCAATTAAAACCATTGAAAATTGACTATGTTGCCTGGGTGTAGTCCAGTTCTGATCTTAATGTAGGGAACTGAGGAAACAGTGGGCCTGCACTCACATGACTATGACTGTGACATTTAACACAGGAGTCTTTGCTGGCACTAGTGGGAGAAATGAAGCCAGAAGATTTGTGTTCTCTTTCCTCCCTACTGAATTCATGCTTAATATTTAAATGGCTTCACAGTGATTTGCATGTGCAACTGGTGCAAGGAAGGAGTTAGTACCTAAGTAAGATTTACAAACTCTAGAGTTAAACTCTATGCTTCTATTATCTAGATCAGTTTCTATTACTAGCTGTAAATCTGCTTCAGAGTAACACAGGTTTGCCATTCGGAAGCCAGAACATTACTGGGAGCTGCATGAACAGTGTGAGAAAGAAGGCTGTCTCTTCTTGGCTCTGTGCTGAGAACTCTGTTACAGGTTCCCCAGGCAACCCCTGTTTGAGAGCCCTGGTGCAAAGGCAGAAGAGGTCAGCTTGGAAGGATTCTTTTAAACATTAAAAACTGAAGCAGCAGCTCTGTGTATTAATAACAGGATTAAATGAAAAGAACTGTATCAGTACAGAGCAGCTGAAGGCAAAGGATTCTCTCCAGTGCACCTGGTAGTGAAAGAAGAGAATTTAACTAGGTGGGGAAGTAGAAGAAACAAACAGTGATGCAAAATCAGATAATTTTTCTTTTATTCACCCTACCCCATTCTTGTGGCATGAGATTTTCTGCTAAACAAGCAGCTCTCCTGTAAAGTAGCTCTGCTGTGCCATTCCTAGCTTTCATCCACATAGCATCGTGGCTGGCTTTATTTTGATGCCAAATCCAGCCCCTTATGAATAGTTGGTCTGTGTAAGTGTGTAAGGGAGAACTGTGTGCTCTGCAGAGCTCTTTAGTGGGGTGCAATGAAGATGAGAGTATATAATATTAGTAGGGTAACTACAGCCTCTATGGTGCTCTCCTTCTGGGTAAATCTGTGCTTGAATTGTTTTAATTGTGTCAACCTGTATTTAAAAACATTTAGTGCAGACTAACTAAAACTCTGGGCCCTGAAGGGATGCAGAATTAAGAAGTTTTTCCTGTTACAATTGAATTAACTACATTAGTAGTTTTGTTGCAAATTATCACTTTGTTAATGAACTATGCAGACTTCATATTTCATACTGAAAAGAGCATGAAGTTTCTGTGCATTAAAAAGTGCATGTGCTATGTAATCCATTACTTGGTTTTTTACAAGGAATAATGGAAAACTGAAAAATTGTACCAATAATCCACAGGGAAGGCACTAGAGCCTACACATATATATATATATGTATATGTATCTCAATTATAGTTACATTCAAGTATATAATCAAGTTATATTGATATAACTGCAGGATTTTCTGGTAACTTTTGGTACAGTGACATGCTGAAGAATTCATATATGTTCACATTTTCCTGTAAAACCATCCATAAATTTTTCCTTACATGGATCTATTTCATCAAATGAAGGAATTACACAAATTTTAAAACTCTATAAATATAGGATGAGTTTCACTTCTTTAATTACTAGCACAACAGTGCTAGTAAAAATATTTTGATGGCACAAGAGCTGGCAAAGTAACTTAATCAGTTTTAACTTCGTGCTTTATTTGTCAGCTCACTACATAAAAGCCTCTCTCTTAATGGCAAATAAAAATACAAAAATAGGATGGCAAAGCCTTAGTAATGACTGTGCTTTAAAGGCAGGGGGATTTATGAGATGTCCATGTTCAGCAAACAATCACATTTATCTACTTGTCTGGATTTGATGGTGGAAATGTTGCCACAGGATCAGCATGGCAACAGCTATTACTAAATCAGTGAAATTGCACAATAATGGTTTTGTGCCACATACAGAATGGAAATTCCATCTGCTCTCATGAGCTAATTTGCAAGGACTTGTCTACCCTCCAGGTCCTTTGATACCAGACATAATGCAAAACAAAGATCCTTATATAGTGGTGGTGGTGTTGTCCACAAAGTTGGATTTGATACCTGGTGTGCAACAAGCCAATAATTACACAGCCGAGAGAGACATTCATTATTCATTTCGGAGCTGCTCAAGCCTGGGTGCTTGGTGATATTCTACAAATCAAGCGCACCGACTATCAAAACATCTAACTATTTAAATATTTTAGCAAACAGAGGCCCTAATGTTCATTGGCTACAAGTTACATAGTTCTCTTATGAACTATTATTCTATCTTCTATTGGTTAATTATTCTCTTGCTACTCGTGCTAATTAGCCCACATGCTCAGTCTATTTTCTTTTGAGCCAGTGGGCCCTGAGTTGTACTTGCAATCTCTCCCTGCTGGAATTACCCTTTCACAGTTGGAGCTGATGCCTGTGCAGTTGCTGAGTTGTCTTTATTAGCTTCTTCCTTATCTTGGGAGTTTTGCCAAATAGCTTTGTGTCTGTAAACTCTGCATTCCCTATGTCCACTATTGGTGGTACATCCTTCTTCTCAGTTTTGGTAAACTCCCCCTAGGTCCTGGATCACTGAAGCATGTCAAGTCCTAAACCTTAACAATGCAGTTCTACCAACAAGTAATTTGTTTTTCCGACACCCAGACAATCACTTAGAGCTTGTTAGCTGTTATCTGTTTCACGAATTAAATCTTCTTTCCTGTTGATTAGGCTTGAAAGTATACAAATATTAAATGTCAAGAGACACCTTTTCTTAAGAAAATTTTATATATTCCACGTTTCACAACACTGGGATACCTGACAGCCTCTTTTGGGGATCAGTTGCTGCCCCAGGAAATAAATTGGCCATGGTAGGACTGGCTACCTTAACCTGGCATAACAGACTACGTAAGTGTCACAGCACATTAAAAGGCAGCATGTTGCCTTATCTGGGTGACACACTGTTACTCAGCAAGAACAGTAGCTGTCAGCAGCAGCGAGAGGTAGTTGTTAAAGCTCCTAGCAGGATAAAGAATTAATCTGGAGGGATTTAGGACTGCCTATCACGCTTAACTCTGCCTACTTTTTGTATGATCTTAAAAGTCATGATCTTGTTAGGAGCTGGACATGCTGTCTGGGGAATGGACATGAGAACACAACAAAAAAGCAGTCACTTTCTAAAGAAAAACTGAGTCCTGCTACCCAGAACAGCAAAAATTTTTCCTCTCTCCTTAATTTTCTTGGCACTGTGATGTTTGGCAGAAGATGCTCAAAAAGGAGGCAGAAATAATTCTGTGGTTTTTTCAATTAACCCTTGCCATTGGTGATTAGGCCAGAGTAGCAAATATTTTTTCATTTTAACACCTCCTCATTCAAGATGAGGAGGAAAACCAGTTCTTCCTCCATGTCCTGATCGTGACACTTGTACTTGTTTTCCATCCGCCCTGGTGACAAAGAATGGATCTGCTTTCATTCAGTACAACAAAAAGACTTTGTTAGCCAAGGCAAAAGGGGTTTGTGTGCTGCAGCGGCTGGCACTGAGGTCCTACCCTGTCTCTTGCTCACTCCTCTCAAGAGGGATAAGGGAGATACCTGGAACAGCAAAAACTGAAAACTCGTGAATTGAGACAAAGTTTAATAGGTGGAGAAAAGCTGCATGTCCAAGTAAAGCAAAATTAGGAATTAATTCACTATTTCCCTTGGCAGCAGGTGTCCAGCCACTTCCTGTAAAGCGGGACCTCAGCACACATAACAGTTACTTGGGACAATAAATCCTTTAACCACAAACAGTCCCCTTTCACATAGATTTCATAGCTGAGCACAATGTCATATGGCATGGAAAATCCCTTCAGTCAGTCTGGGTCATCTTTCCTGGCTGTATCCCATCCCACCTTCCTATGCAGCCCCAGACTATTTGCTGGTGGGGCAGAGTGGGGAAAAGAAAAAACCCAAGCAACCCTGAGGCTATGCAAACACTGCTCAGCAACATCCAAAACACTGGTGTGTTACTAACACAGACTCAGTCACAAATGCAAAGCTGTGTAGGCTATGAAGAGAGTTAACTCTATCCCAGCCAGACTCAAAGCAAGGGCTGATCATACTCTGCTGCTACAAAGCCATTGTGAGAAGGAGAGGAGCACCTGTGCTTGCAGATGTACCTATAGAGGAGCCTGATGTGTGTGCTGATGGTATGTTACTATGTCAGCCTGCAAACCAATTAAAAGTGCATAACTTTTTAGCTGTCTGATTGATGCTTATCTGGGGGAGAAACACACTGTTACAGCCCATGTTCTCTCTTACTCAAGCAGAATAAATTGTAATTGTACTTGTATGTTATGTTTTGTCTGCATTCAAAATTCAACCCATCAAGCACTACAGCTTGATGGACCCAGGCTGGGTTCCACTGCTGGGAAAATGCATGGCGGAAGCTGGAAGGTAAGCACAAGGCCAAGGGTGTGTGGAGGAGCACAGCTGGGGATACGGCTTCCCTGGCGGAACTGACACTTAACTGCTGGTGCCAGGACCAGGAGTGGCTCCACGGCAGGGGTGTAGTGAGGGGTGTGGCCCCAGGCAGGGCTCCAGAGGTGAGGTAGGCATGAAGACATGAGGTCCAGGGTGGAGCAGGAGAGCAGCATGTGTGTTGGCAAAATGCCCAGGTCCTGGATCGATGCCCAGAAAATTATAAAAGAGGGAACCAGGAAAGGGCCTATCAAATGACCTTCTTTCCTGGGAAACGTAATTATGGCTCCAGCGTGGGCTGTGGTGATACCTTGCTGGTGCATGAGAGGGTGGAGGCAACAGTGAGGGCTGAGGGTGGAACAAAACAGGCTGTGAGGAAGGCAAATGTGTGGAGAGATTGAGTAAAAGATTAGGGAAATGTGAACTAAGCATAGTTTGCTATTAAAGCAAAATTTTAAATTGGAGCCTGCAGCATCCAGTGAGTAGGAGGGAGGGTAGGAGAAGCTGGTGAAAAGGATGATGAGACAGCTGCAAATGTCACTGGCACAGAAAGGCAGTGCCTACTGCGACAAAGCCTACAAGTGCATGGTTGACCCAACAACATATTTACAATAACTTTGAACTGGAAACATATTTTTGACTAGGTCATTGATTTGTGTCATGAAGGTAAAATATTATTGAGCTGGTTGTGGGAGGCTTCAGCTCCACTCTAGTGGATGATCAGACCAGAGTGACTCTTAGAATAGGGAGAGGAAATTGATTTGGTTGCATGAGAATCAGACAGCATGAGTGTATGAGAGCAACCAGGAGACTAGAAAGAGCTTTGGAGAGCTCTAATACTGTGCTTTGAAGAGGGACCCAAAAGAAGGAGCAAGTCCTAGTCACTGACTTACAGCCATCTTCAAATCTTCTATTGGATTTTTAGTTCACATTGCTTAATGCCATATAATACTCTATTATTGCTGTCTTAGAATTACACACTTCTCATTTAACAAAAAATACTTAGCATCAAAATTGTGTTCATGTCTGTATTCCACTATAAGAATAAATCACTAAAATCTGGTACTTGTAATTCTAAATGGATCGCAAATTCTGAACTCAGACCTATCTAGAAAAAGAGGTTTTGCTCCTGAATGTGTAGCTACCCTCCTGCTGTTGTTTGTTGTTACTGTTGTTAGGGAACAGGATTTGGCATAGGTGATTTACACAACCAGCATATGTAGAGGTAAAACAAGTGGTTTTCTTCCAGTGAAAATGATCCAACAAAATAATCCTGAATACTGTCTAACTGCTTGAGTTAAGAGTAAAAGCAGTTTATATACACTGAGAGATTTGCAGTCTGGCGGAGTAACTTGTTAAATGGAGATTCACTTAACCATACACTTAATGTCAATAGTTTGTTAGTAAGTTTATGAAAGAACATCTTGTTCCAGTGCAAGACTATAAATTGAAAGCATTGTTAATAATAATACTGGTGTATTATATTCATGTGGTGATAAACTGTTCTCCAAAGTACAGGGCAATGGAGCCATTGAGGATTTTTTCTTATCTTCTGTCTATTCTTCAGTCCCCTGAATATTACTGTTATTTTCCACCCACTCTTCGTTGTCTTCCTGATAAAAAGGTACGCCTTGCATTTCCAGTGCAACTGCACATGATTTTACTGTAATGTGAGATTTCTAGATTATTTAAATATCTTTATTCAGTCAAATTTTTATTGAGTTGAATTGTCGATGAGTTTTCTTCCATAATATTTTTGTGTATCTATAGGAAGAGTTTGTTTCTCTCACACCATTACCTGTAGAAGCCTTTGCAGAGTACTAATGAAATCAATTCCCCTCAAAAAAGGAGATATCAATGGAGGTATCCATTTAAACATTTGTGAATGATGACACTTCAACAGCTGTAGAGCTTCTAGAATGTAGCTATACTACAGATATTGTGTGGCAATGAGATAACAAACTACTGTGGTATCTTAGAAAACAACTTTATTGCTCTAATTGGAAGCTCTTGGAAGACCAAAATGACAAATTACTAAATTAAGACCATAAATAATTGTAAAATTATTTGAAAACAAACCAACATATGCTACTGGGTTTGAAGGATCCATTTTCTAGTAGAGCAAAATTTGGTTTTATTTATTTTGAAACTCAGGAGAAGAAGGGAATGCATATGTCACTAGTTCTCATCTCCTTATCCAGCCCAAAATCAGACCTTCAGTCAGAAGACAGGTCTGTAAAGGCATGCAGATGTATATGATATGACACCCCAGAACTGTTATGTCTGTACCGTGCACTGAAAAACTGTTAATGTTGAATTCTTTGTTAGAATCTACTTTAATACTGCTATTTTAATACTGATGACTGTTGATAGGAGTCATCTATCTTTTGGAGACTATCCAGCTTGTACTTTCCCAACTTACTTTTAAAGACCTCATGGTAATAATAAAACAAAAGTCTTAAATACTTTTGGGTTTTTGTTCCTCTCATGTCACAGTGTCTTCTCTCTCTTTTTTATTTCTTTTCTTTTTTTCCCCCCTAATTATTTCTGTATTTACATGCTGCAGAGGCAAGGTGATGAAGCTAAATGATCTGGGTAATAAACTGTGAGTTTATATTCAGGTTAATCTCCTAATTCTGAAGAAAATCATGATGTGAATCCAATAAATTTCTTAAATCTAAACCATTTACACCCTTTTAAAGTTGATCCTAGACCACAGATTATGAAAGAAAATCAAGCTTCAAGGTTTCCAGGGCAGCTTCTTTCTCTTTAATAAGAAAAAAATTAACCCTACACAGGAATGTCAAATGAGACTATTGAGACACTTCAAATCAATACACTGTGAATGCTACTTGTACATATAAGCTGCTAAAAACAACAGCAATGGTGATATATTTACAGAGGAGACCCTTAAAACTCTGCAGCTCATAGTAAACTTACCTGCTCACAAAATTTTTAATGCTCTGACTACAGCTGCTTCCTGGCATCTATAAGAACTGCAGAAGAGTCTCTGTGAATCCCTGCTCCTCCAGAGTCCCCTGCAGCGGGGTGTCCAGCTGCTGAAGAGTCAGGGAAATGCACTGAATTTAAGCATCCCATCACTATGTAGGCAAGAAGAGTTTGAGGCCAGATACTACAAGGAACCATTTACCTGAATTCTTTGGATAAATGCTTTGCACAGTAGAAATGTGATTTGATAGTTCATAATATGGTTGGCCTGGAATTCCTTTTAGAGATACAATTTACTATCTCTACCTCAGGATTTCCAAAGGCTTTTCTGCCTGTCTAGAAAGAGCATGTTTTTGAGCTGCTTGATTTTCATTACCCCTTTTGAAATTTGAATTGATGATCATGTCTTTCATGAATGACAATGTATCTCCAAGGTCTTTATTTTGCAAATCACATTTTTCCGATCCATACTGGCCAAGAATTGACATAGGATATGTTCATCCTATACAGGGATTTTGAGGGGCCTAAGAAAATGCAGTTGCCTATTCCAGCCTTTGGCAGTTGCCTTGCCTGCCTCACAATCTTGAGGACTGTGAACAGCTCTTAAAAATCCACCTATGACACAAATCTGTCTTTCCTGCTGCATTTGTTGCCCATTGAACCCCTCCCTGGAGCCGCAGTAATTGGATTCATTGCAGAAAGGCATCCATGAACAGGAAGTTTCTCTTTAATATTACTGCAAGGAATGGGGTGGAGTGATTCGAATGAAGATGCAAAATAGCTGTTTTCAAGAGCGAGGATCAAAGAGAAGGTGATGAACGGGTGGTTTTGGTTGTTATTGCTTTTGAAAGGTGACTGAAGGGAAAACAAAGCAAGACACACACACACAAAAATTGTTGTTAGTAAGCTAAAGCTATTGGTCTAGATTCTTAGTCCAACAAGTTCCCTCACTGCACCGATTAAAACAATCCTACATTATGGAAAAGAAATATTTTTCTTCTTTGCTGTGAGAACATAAAAAACAACTCAAATGTCTTCTTCATTTTAACGAAATTTAAACTGAAATCTCTTACTGTGCATCGTGGATTTTCTTCTCTGTTCTTTGGTTTCTTTTCAAGCATGTGTTTTTTAAGCAAGACCTGTCTCATCTGTATCTCCTTCACATATGCCTTATTATGCTGATATATATTATACCATTCTTTGTGGCACAACAAACAGTAAGCACTGATTTACAATTAAACAGAATAACAATAATAAATGGTAGGAAAAACAGAAGCTTTTTGTCAATGCAAATTTGAATCCATATTGTTTATCTCTGAACCTGTCAATGCTATCTAAGGACAGAGGTAATGCCAGATGAAAGGAGATGTGGACGTTCAATGTGATTAGATATGCTTCTTACAGATTTATTCATCCTTTAAAGGAGCTACCTTCTTCCCACATCTGGAGTACTGCAATCAGAGTAAAACCTAAGCCTTGTGGACATCTACAGCAAATCTCAGATGACAACTGCGTTTCAAGTTTCAGCAATATTTGAGTTGCTGTGTTTCAAAGGAAGAAAGTGTTCTGGGGCTTCTCAGAGAGGCTAAGCTCCTCAGATGTTGTCTTTATTTACCCCTTCAATGCAGTGAAAGTGCTACTGTTTTCCTGATGTCACAAGTCTGGGGAGGAACTGGATGCTTTGGAAACCCCAGACTAACTGATAAAGATTGATGTGAATGCATTCATGCAGTTGTCCTCTGTGCCAGGTGAGGAAAGGCAGAGGACGGCATATTGCCTTTGAATGACACATGAATGACACAGCAATATAAATTACTCCCAGACCATTTACAGTCTAGGGTAGAAAGTTGACTACTGTTACTCTTAAAGCTCTACATGTAGCCATCCAGCTGGACAACATGCACATATACAACACAAGAGTGTACAGCAGTAGCACTGGGACTTTTACTTTCGGTTGCTTCTCTTTGTGCCTCGTGGGATAATTTCTAGCTAGACAGACAGTGAATGCCTAAATAAGAATCTTATGATAGAAACAGTTTCTTCATGACATCCAAATTCCATGGGTAGTAAAAATTCAACTCAGTGTCCATCGTTGGTACATATAAAGTTGGAACAGTTTTTCTCATGTATAATTTCACCTTTATTTACATTGAATTTTAATTACTGTTTTACTATCCACTCAGTTATTCTACAGTTTTCACAGGAAATCCTTTGACACAACAGATAACATACTGTGGAATAGTGAGGTGAGAGTGTAGAATGACAGTGGGGCAGGCAAGGACAGTGTCCTCCTGACTGATAAGGCACAGTGGCACAGCGCCTGACCAGGGCAAGCAGAGCAGGTCCTGTGGTGGTTACCTAGCTCAGCCACATGCCAGTGATTGCCAGACACACAAGTCTGTGGTGATCCAAGGTCCAAGGCCAAGCCAGGGAATCAACTCAGTGCATCAGAATACGTGTCCAAATCAGTGAGGTGCATGGCCAGGCACCAGGTATACTTGCAACACAGCTCAAAGACCAGTATAAGGCTCTGTCTCCTCCCCCCTAACTTCATTTTCACATCACTGCTGAATATGCTGACAATCACGGGCCAGAAAACACCCTACAGATTGCCAGTGATGCTTTCCCTTTACTCTACAAAATATTTACAATATATTTACAAAACCCTCATCAAAATACTTACAAATAGAGTGTAAATATTGTTGAGGCATATTTGATTTGTTCCTTTGTGAGTAGAATAGAAGACTGCCAGGTAACATCTGCATAGTTGAGTGCTAACAGTTGCATGGTTATCCATGAAAAGCTTTGCGGTAGGAAATTTATGCTGCCAAACTACTGAGTGGCAAAGCCTGTTAGCTTAGACTGAGCAGCTGTGACTGCCAAGGTCTTGAATTTGACAGGAACCAAACTTCTGTAGAGCTGTGTAGAGCCTTTACAGGTTTTTTCTTTGTTTATTTTTATGAGTTATTAAACTTGGCTAATTTAAATCTGAAATGGTGATGCTAATTTCATTAAAAATGCAGAACATTTAGTGAACTGGATCCAAAAAGTAGCCACTGGAAGATTTATTATATTTGCTTAGGCTTCAACTTTGCCCCTGAATCAACCACATTTGCTGAAACAACCTGTTTCCTGAGAGTTATTATTGATGGTAAAATGATTTAAAGAATTGCTAAATGAAGTGAAACTGGAACACTCATCTGCTGAGAGACTCAGTGAAGCTTTTTAGGTTCATGTCTTCACATGCCCCTTATTGAGTCTTTACACTGGTGAACATCAAACTCTTTGGGGAGGGATAGGGGACAGTCAGTTCCAGCTTGTAGGCACTTAAATATCCTATCTACATGTCATGCTCCCATTACAGTCAGTGGAAATCCAGTCAATACAGCTAATGGACTCTAGAGGGGGGGTTCAGATGACTAAATGAGATGTCTCTTTCAAAATGAGCCAAATAGCTCTACAGTTTCCAGTGGGATTGAACAGAAGCATTCAGTGCTCTAGGGTATAGAAGCATATACACAAGGCTGGCAGATATAATGTGGGGCATATGGGAGATCTGTGCCGTTCAGGAGAAACACCTGAAGTCAGGTAGGATGCCTAAGAGCATCTCACATGGCAACAAAGCAACTGAATCAAGGCTCTCCGTTTGGATGCCTCTATGTATATATCTTATGGTCTGGAGCTGAACCCTGCACCTGGAATTGGATTTCTAAGAAATTTTAAATCATTATTTTTTGTCAAACAAAAATAGCCAGAATTTCCCTTGAAAAATGTTATCTGTCTGTACCGTGTTTCTGGGTTTGTTTTTTTCCTGTGTTCTTACAACCAGCAGTAGTTCAGAAACGCTAGTGTTAGATAACACTTGACACTTGGCTGTGCTTCATCCCTCATGCACTGACCTTCAGTAGGGAAGTGTTGACCCAGCTACACCACCATACTGTTTCCAAGAAACTCCTCTACCCTTTCCTTGCATTAGTGAGTGTGTAGATGAGGTGATTTAGCAGAGCAGATTTTCTGTCTCCAGTTTTAGAGTGCTGCAATTGGTCCAGTTTTGGAGGTTACATGTAGCTACTCATGCTATAGTGACAGTATCTTTTTCACCTGAGCCTTGTCAACACCTACTAGAGAAATCTAGTACAACTGAAATAATAAAGCATGAAGATAAATTTATTTTTATGGGACTTTGCAGTTATATATGGGAAGAATTTGGTTTGACAACTGTACAGTTCATTCAGCTGTTATCCATAAGGTCCACACTGGATTCCTAGCAGTGCACAAGTACAGGGGGTATCAGTAGGAATGGTTGAAAGGTACGGACATGGCATGGGTCCAGTCTCACCTTTGGCTGCATAAATAGGTACTACCAAGGTAGTTTATCTTCAGTTTCCTTTTGACTTCCTACATTGCCTTTTTCTGACTGACTCCCAGCCCACGTCTCTTCTCTCAGTTGGTCTCATGACCCATTACTATGAAATACCAGTCTAACAAGTCTAAACATTTGAACCAAATTTAATTTCTACAGCCAGTAACATGCAGAAAGATAGGGCAGGCTGGGTGGCTCCCAGCCACAAAAAAAGGTGTTATTAAATCATTACAACTCGGACAGAAATGTACACTTTAGAGTTGAGCAATACACCAAGTGAATAAACTAGAGAATCAAAATAATAAACTATGACTCTTTCTCCAAATGCAAGACTAATCAAGCATATTAAAACAAGGACAGTGAGGCATAAGTGTCTGCTGCATAAAGTGCCACGCTGTTTTTTTACATATCTGACAAACCAAATATATTGTACTATGCTAATGGGCTGGGAAAAACAATACATTAACTGTCTCCTAAAATGACTCTGAAACATAGAAAGGTCAAAAACTGTGCTAAATGAAATTTTTTTTCTATAAAGTCCTTTTATAATTAAAGGACAGCATTTAAGTGTGTTATTCTTACACTAAGCTTCAGTAGTGCTGTAGTGTATATGATGTTGCTTGGGAAATGGCATTTTTCCAAAATGTGTGATTGTCTGAAAGGTTAGCTCATCTTCTGTAATTTGATTTGTCAGCTCTGTTTCTGAGTCAGGAAATCAGCTCAGTTGCGAAAGAACTGTCAAGCGTGTTCAAAATTAAACGCATGTTTATGTTATTCCCTGAACTGGAATAACAGCCTGTGTCCTGGGATTGTACATAGATCCCATCCATCACAGAAAAGTAGGCTTGATTATTTAATGGTTCTTTTTAGGGTGTATCTGTTATGATCACAGTTTATTACCCACTTTTATTTCTCCAGGTCTGTCACGGCCCCTAGTGGCTCAGATACACCCAGACAGCACCCTGGGCCTGGCACCAGCACCCCTGAGAAGGGCAAAGTGCTGCAGGACAAACTGTGGGAAGGGGTGAAATGATGGGCTCTGTGAGGCCTGGGTGTGTTTGACAGCTCTGTGAGGGAATACAAGTTCCAGCAAATCTCATCATATATTTCTTGCAAGATTGGTCATGCTTATGATGTTCAATAAAAACCTTTTTGTTGACTTAAAGGAAAAATGTTTTAATTTTGTATTTGTTAATTAACCTCCATCTCAAGTCTTTATTAAAAGAAATCTACATATCATAACATTTTGAAGATGCAGATGATTTAAAGACTGAAAGTATGACACAGTAAGTAATTAATTCTTAAAATTACTTTCTGTTTTATAGGTTGTTATCTTGTCTGACAATCTGAAAGCTTTTTTCTTGTCTATAGAATTGTTCTTGTTGGCTTGAGCTTACACCGCAACTTTCCCAAGGTTCAGGTGGGCTTTCACTGGCAAAAACTTCACTTCAAGGGCCCTGTAGACTAAATCATGAATATTAGAATCACCACCAGCAGACCTGTAGAACACAAAACGTCCTCTGGTATTCCAGAAGAAATGTGCTTCCATGATCTTAGTTATGTCATCTTTAGCTTTGTTCCTAAAGTATTCTGATGTATCCTACAATAGCATCCAGCACTTCCTGACCAAGAGTATCAATAATCTTTGGTGTTTCTAGAGACCTGACAAACTGGTTTTGGCTCTGATTTTGAAGAAATTTGGTTAATTTTTCCCCATTGTTGTTTTTCACGTACATTGAGTGTTTTGAAACATCATGGCATGAAGTTTAATTTTATTGTGTAAACTCAAATGTGTCCTTTGGTATTTAAAGATTTAGTAAGTTCTTTGCTGTCATTCTGATCAATCTGGTTGGCACTTAGTCAAATCTTGGTAATCAGGAGAGCAGCAAAGCATAAGTCCTCTCTCCTCCCCCACTTTTCTCAGTCTATTTCACCCAAGGTTTTAAGAGGATAACAGGCTTACAACCTGCATCTCCTGATAGCATCCCAATACAGAAATTCTTGAAGGGCAATTTTAAGAACTGAACACTCTTTCCACAATGGTGGCTACTAAATTGTCCATGGATGGAGAGAATGTGTGAAGGCCTGGACTGAAGAGGGCTGTATGTCTTTCCAGGAAGACATCATTTGATCTCTGGTAAGCTCAGGCTGGAAAAAGAAGAAGATACTTTCTAATATTATTTTATATGTAATAGTAGGATTTTTGAAAATATAAAACAATTTACCAATGTGGAAGGAAAAGACTTAATTCTAACATTTTCTGTGGTAGAAACATTTAAATCTAGATACTGGTAAGAAAACTTCTAGAATCAACTCTATGTTGCCTAAGTATGTCTGTATTGCTGAAGTTGCAATCAGTGTCTTGTTCCAAGAGTTTTTAAGCCTGACCATGCACTCATCTTTAGAGTAATAGTGTGAATACTTCTTTTCTAGAGCAGAATACATTTTGGAGTGTCTACCTAAAACTACATTCCTGTAATTTATATACTTGGTAAAAGTATTTTCTTTTTATTATCTCCCCAAGAAGAGCCCATAATGTCATTGGCAAATTCGCATTTTTTTTCATTGTGGAGAAACAGCAGTTCATTACTAAGAGGAAAGTATAGGCTCTCAATTACACCCCACAGTATTCTTGGTCATAACTGACAACATATATTCATCACCACTTACCCATTAGTTCAGACCAGGAATTATTGAAACTGAGTGTTTCTACAGCATTTTTAGAAGTCCAGTTTAACTTTCAACTTTTAAAATTTAATTTCTTGGGTGCTAGCCATTTAATTATAGCACTACCCAACATAGGAAAACCCAACTCTATTGATTTCTTAATTTTTTCCAAACAATTTTTTAAAATTATTATTATTGTTCTCCATTACGATGCCTCCTTTTTGGAGTTGCTTACCCTGGATCTGCATAAGAGTGCTCAAATTTTTCTTTTCAACTGACAGCATTGATTCTTTTCACTCTGCAGTGTTCAGACTAATACTTCTAGGCTGAGCTGAAATGGAGTCCTGAGCCTATGGGCAGGGATTGGGAGAGACCCCCAAGGAGGCCTGGCAGGGACAGTAAGGTCCAAGAGTTAGCCTGATATCTACCCTAACTCTCATATTTTTGAACAATTCTGGTCATCCTGTCTAATAATGCTCATAAAAAGTGACTTTTCTTTTTGCAAGGAGGATTACCATTTTTCTGTGTACATCCTTTAGACACATAAAATTTCATAATATTTTCTTACAGGAACATTACTTCTATTAAAAATACCTCACAAATCTGACTGCCATTTTCATATTTTTTTCCAAAATATTCTTGTTACACTGTAGTACTGCAAATATTACATTACAGGATTTATGCCTGTAATGACTCACAGACCATTGCTGCTGTTCTGCTGAGAGAGATGAGCCCTGTAGGCAAAACATAGACCAGGTGAGCAAAGACGGCGTGTTCGAACACAACACTTTTACCTATACATTTGCTTGCAAAAAGATTAAACTTACTCCAGTGCCGCAACAGCAGGAATTCTGTACAGGTGGGTTTTTGCTTGTTTGTTTTTCTATTACAGGCAGACAGATAAAACACTTACAGTGGCAGCTGAGCCCTGGACAGTCTCTGTGTTAGAAAGGACCTTGTTCTGTATGTCAAGTCAATGTGCTGTAACCATGGGAAAGATGTGCCACCCCTCTGAGGCACATCCTTCGGGGTGGAACAGCATCTCCTGCAAACAGCTTTTTATCAGGTAGTCCTGAAAGAAAGGTTTTTTGTTTCAAGAAAAAAAACCATTCAGTTTCCTTCCTTATTCATCTGAACAGCAATAAACCCCTAGAGAAAACCATTACATTCAAAGCTGTACCTGGGAGGAGAGATCTCACTGGGGCATATTTAAGGGAGATTTTCCCAGCCCTACCTGAAATTAGGAACTTAATGTATTTTAAAGGTAAGCCAAACATTTCTATGATCATAGATTTCCCTAATCTCAGGAAGGAGGGAAAACGTCTCTCAGTGATACACTCAACATATGTATAGCAAAAGTGGAGCTAATTAAGAGACACTCCCTTTTCCCTTGGCTTTCTGGAATTCCAAACCCCCATCAGGGACAGTAATTATTTTGGAAGTCTTTCACTGTTCCCCTCATCAACGTGTTTACTTCCTTCTTATACCATTGCATAAATGTTTGTAATTTTCCTGATGTGGCACAACAATTCCACAGCTTGTTTTTGTTTTTAATTCTGTGTGCTGATGAAGCGCTAAAACTGACTCAGAGAATTGTTTCTGACCACTGAACAACTGCAGAGCGATGCAGACCTTCCCATATGGGAGGGGTTGAGAATAGGTGCACGTAAAGATACGTAATGTAAATTTGCATGTTGATTAAATCCAGTTCCTTTGAGAGATATGTGCCTCCTGCAGAGACCAGGCTTACACCACGCAGTGTAAAACAACTCTGCCTAATTGCAGTTTCCCCTGCGATATTTTGCCAACACTTTACATAGTTCAAGGCTCCGAGCCAAGGCCATTAAGCTTGACTACAGCTGTGTTGCAAAGGGTCAAGGCACACATCAAAGCTTACATTCAACATCTTAAATGCAAGATCCACCGTATGTCTTTCAATTGTGTTTTGATTTTTCCGAATTTGTCAGGTTTTGCCTGTAATGAATTAGGAGATAAAGCATCAACAGACTTGCCACAGAACTCTCCCTTCTGATTCCAGATCCAGAGTACTCCATCCAGCTCTGGGGCCCTCAGTACAAGAAAGACACAGACCTGTTGTAATGAGTTCAGAGGAGGCCACAAAGATGATCAGGCAGAGCACCTCTCCTACAAAGACAGGCTGAGAGAGCTGGGCTTGTTCAGCCTGGAGAAGGGAAGGCTTCCCTTCAAGGAGGCTTATGACACCAAGCTGAGTGGTGCTGTTGACACTCCTGAAGGACAGGATACCAAACAGTGGGACCTGGACAAGCTCAAAAAATGGGCCCATGGGAATCTCATGAAGTTTAACGAGATCAGGCACAAGGTGCTGCACCTGGGTGGCGGCAGTCCACATTATCAGTACAGGCTGGGAGATGAACAGATTGAGAGCAGCCCTGGTGAGAAAGACTTGAGGGTGCTGGCAGATGAGAGGCTGCATGTGACAGAGCAATGTGCACTTTCAGTCCTGAAAGCCAATGGCATCCTGGGCTGCATCCAAAGCAGCATGGCCAGCAGTTCAAGGGAGGGGATTCTGTTCCTCTACTCCTCTCTGGTGAGACCCCACCTGGAGTGCTGCATCCAGCTCTGGGGACCCCAGCACAGGAAGGACATGGACTAGTTGGAGCAAGTCCAGAGGAGGCTAACAAGATGATGAGAAAGATGAAGCATCTCTCCTACAAGGAAAGGCTGAGAGAACTGTGATTGTTGAGCCTGGAAAAGAGGCAGCTTAGGGGTGACCTAATTGCAGCCTTCCAGCACCTGAAGGGAGTCTGCAAGAAAGATGGAGACAGACTATTGACAAGGGCATGTAGTGTCAGGGCAAAGTGGAATGGTTTTAAAATGGAAGAGGTGCACATTACGTATCAGGAAGAAATTCTTCCCTGTGAGGTTGATGAGGCACTGCCCAGAGAAGTTGTGGCTGCCCTATTCCCTGGAAGTGCTCAAGGCAGGGCTGGATGGAGCTTGGAGCAACCTGGGATAGTGGGACGTGTCCCTGCCCACGGCAGAGGGGTTGAACTACATGATCTTCGAGGGCCCTTCCAACCCAAGCCATTCTACAAGTCCACTATGGCCAGACTTGGCAAACGCAGGATTGGGCAGGCTCTCCCCACGTGGGTGTGCCCTTCCAGCCTCCGCAGTGGATTTTTTAGGTCAGGCACAGCGTGCACAGAACTGGCCCCACCGTTTCAGTCCTCAGGTCCATCTGCCACGGCCGAGCAAGCTTGGACAGTGACAGTGAAGTCCTCGGGACTGTCACAGCACCCAGTACTAACCGGGGCTGACCCTGCTGAGCATCCGAGATGTGACGGGATGGGATGGCAGGGAGGCATTGAACTGCCAGGGGACGGTCCCACTGAGACTGGAACTCAGGTCCTTGGGATTCAGAGTCCAGAGTGCTCTCCTTTACACCACGGGACCGCCCCACAAGTCCATGATTTCTTACAAAAATGAGCGACAGCAACCAACCATTCGTTGGGTTGCACTACGCGACCCGCGATGTCTCCGCTGACGTTTCCGCGCCCCCAAGGGCGGGGCACATGCGGGCCGGCCCCGCCCCGTGCGGCGCGCGGCGAGTGACGCGCTCGGGCTGCGCCGGCCCCGCGTGGCAGCAGCGGCAACAGCATGGGCAGGACCGGGGGGAGCGGCGGGGCCGGGACAGGGACACCCGCGGCCATGGACGCCGTGCGCAGCTTCGAGCGCTGGAAGAAGAAGTACACCCGCCGAACCAAAAGGCTGCGGCTGCAGCGCAAGGAGAGGAAGCGGCCCGAGTGGCAGGTGGAGCGGGAGAACATCGGCCGCCTGGTGCAGCGCTACTCCGAGGTACGGCCGGTCCGGTCCCACGGGCTGTGCGGGGCAGGAGGGCGGCGGGCGGGCGGGCAGGCACGGCTGTCCTGCGGAAAAGCGACTCTTCTGCTCGTGTGGCCTGTCTGCGGGTGGCACTGGGAAGAGAGGGGGTTGTATCCGTGTTTAGGTCCTGGGCAGGGGTGGGGAGGCCTCAGCACGGACAGGGCTGTCCTTCTGGATGTCGGCGGTAGCTGTGGGTCACAGCGGTGTCGGGTGACACTGCGCTGTGGCAGGCGGAGGGGACTTTACCTCCACGAGGCAGGGATGGTGCTCCTTTCTTTTCCCTTCTCCCTCAGGTAGAGGAGGAGGGGCAGCAGCCGCAGGGCCAGTGGTTCAGGTGGAGGTGGCTGGCTGTGGAGCCGGGCGGAGTGGGACTCTCCTGGGGGAGTGAGTGGTTGGGAGTGCAGTTTAGGAGGACGAGGAAACTCAAGCAGGTGGTATATCCAGTGGCGTTTGGCCCTTCTTACCAGGCAGGGTGTCCCCATGTTGGAGATGGGACACGTTTGTCTCCTTAGAAGATGCCTGACAGGCGAACATCGCACTAGAAAAGTGTGTTGTTTAACCTCAAGTCAGGAAATAGCTATTTGAATACCAGAGCTGAAGTCAGTGGTGTTGGTTTTGTCACCCAGATTCCCTTGAGTTCCCGTGGGAGACAGTCGGCTTTTGAAATGTACTGATATGCAGAAAGTATTGTAATTGTGGATAATGGGTTAGATACGCGCTGCCTGCGATGCTGCTCTGCCTCCTGCCAACTTCTGATGAGTTTGTAGCTGCTGCTGGGGAGCGTCATGGCAGTTCTGCTTGGTTACACAACGCTCGGCGTAGCTGGTGGTAATCGCTTTTTGGTGGTTGTAATGTGATTGAGCAGAAGGTAATGACAAGAGGTGTAGAAGAAACACGTATGTTACCATGAAGAGGTCACCATGAAGCTCCTTTGGTTGATATTCAGCAAGTTACTATCCGTAAGCTTCGCTTGCTTTACTGTTTGAAAGCAAATGGTAAGTTTCCAAAGATGGTCATGTTACTGTTTTGAATTACAGATTATTTCTCAGGGTGGTAAAAAGAGTCTTATAATTCACTGGCTTTTTTTTAAAATAAAAATTAAAGATTGTAACTACGTGAATGATTAATATATTCTGTTGTGCGTAAATTTTGAGTTAACTTGTTTAGGTAATATCTTCCTACTCACAGTAGAAGTAGAGGACTTAGTTTTCACGATTACAGCTGGAATTGTTAAACCTTGTACTTTTTGAGTGGGATGACCACTGGTAGGTGTGTGTCATGGAATGAAAAACCTCCTACATTACTACAGTACTGTTAGACTGTTTCTTCCAATCTAGACTTTAAGACTGTTGCCTCTGCATGGTCTCTGGAGGGTCCATGTCTGAGCAAGAGGGAAAAACTTGGCAAAGGCTGTGTTATGGTTTGATTGTTTGTATACTAAGTTGCAGTATATATACAATAGGTTGCTTTGTGTTTCTGTGTATTTCAATACAGACAAGGAGTTGTGTATTGAAATTAATTTTGCATGCTGAGAGGCCCTAATAGTTTCTACATTTTTAATAATAGCATGCATTTACTTGATAATACCATATGCAATACCATATGTGTTCCCTTAGGGTACTATGGCAATATCTGGCTATTCCTGCTTCTCTATCTCTTGTTTTGGAGTCCCATCACTGGACTTCATACTCTGAGCAGTATTCTCATAGATGAAATGGTCAAGTTTAGGGGATAACTTTTCCTCTAACCTAGTAGACACATGTGAGCAGAAGCATAAGTGGTATGTTGCTCCTGTGTACTGAAATTACATGTAAATGGTGTGGACATATAGAGAGGTAGGAGGTGGATCACCAGAATCATCAGCTGGAGAAAATGCTGGATTTTTTATATTTTTTTCTTTTAATCTGTGAGACTGAATGGCTTAGCATGGCCCCTATTAATGGAATCATAGAATTATTTAGGTTGGAAAATACCTCTAAGGTCATAGAGTCCAATTCTTAACCTACTGCCACCACTAAACCGTGTCCCCAAGTGCCACATTCACATGTTTTTTGAACATGTCCAGGGCTGCTGATTCCATCTCTTCATGTGCAGCCCATTTCAATGCTTGACCCTGTCATATATCCTTAGTTGGTCTGGATTCATGTGAGGAAGATGATGATAATGAAAAAACCTGTGTCTCTGTGGACCCTGGGGCAGCATAGGTAAGGACTGGATAGGGGGAGGTTGTGTTTATGTGTGTTTTTAGAGGTTGAACAAAAGAGACTGTTAGCAGTCAGGCATGTGCCTGTTAGAATTCATCATCATGGCTAGGCTTCGCAAACGAAGATTTGAGAAGGGCACTACCCACGCTTGCTGCAAGCGTGCTGGTGGCTAAAAAGGCCGATACAGGATAGGCAGGTCCAGTCACAAAAGGCACAACGGAACGTCTCCCTAGGTGACATTGGCAAGGAACGGTTCTTTCTGCGTTGTCTTTTCTCCTCAAGACTGACTCTCTGTGCATTCTCAAAGGAAGCAGCAGCGTCGTGAATGGTGTGTCTCCATGAATCCCGATTGGAGGCCAGAGTGGACCATTGGTGGCAGTCAATATGGCCAAGGCTGAGGTGTTGTTTCAGGGAGTCCTTGTATCTCTTCTTTGGGGCTCCTCTCTTGCGGCAGCCGGTGGCAAGTTCACCATAGAGCACAATGTTCAGGAGACGGTGATCCTCCATCCTGGAGACGTGCCCTGCCCAGCGCAGCTGCGTTCTCATCAGCATGGCCTCAATACTGCTGACCCCTGCCTGTTCAAGAACAGACACATTGGTCACGTAATCAGACCAGTGGATGTTTAGGATTGAACGGAGGCAGTGCTGATGGAAGTGTTCGAGAAGCTGCAGGTGGTGGCGGTAGATGACCCAGGATTCAGACCCATATAAAAGAGTAGACAGTACAATGGCTCTGTAGACACTGATCTTTGTACTTTTCTGCAGGTGTTTATTAGACCAGACTCTTTTATGGAGTTTTCTGAAGGCTTTGTATGCCTTTGCTAGCCTGTTGTCTATCTCTTTGTCAATCTTACCGTCTGAGGAAATGATACTTCCCAGATAGGTGAACTGCTGGACTGACTTAAGCTCTGAACTGCCTATGGTGATGTGAGGATGATGGAAGACTTCTTGAGGTGCAGGTTGGTAGAGAACTTCCGTCTTCTTCAGGCTGACTTCCAGCCCAAAAAGCTCAGCAGCCTCTGCAAAGCAGGATGTTAAGCGCTGCAGAGCTGCTTCTGTGTGAGCAACGAGGGCGGCATCATCAGCAAAAAGCAGCTCACGGACAAGGTGATTCAGGGTCTTGGTGTGGGCCTTCAGTCGCCTTAGGTTGAAGAGGCTTCCATCGGTACGATATCGGATGTAGATGCTGTTTTCTTCATCAAGGTCTGCTGTGGCTCTTTGGAGCATCATGCTGAAGAAGATTGTGAATAGAGTTGGTGCAAGAACACAACCTTGTTTCACACCACTGGTTATTGGAAAGGGCTCAGAGAGTGCATTGCCATATCTGACTTGTCCACGCTGATCCTCATGTAGCAGGATGATCATTTTGAGGAACCTGGGGGGACATCCTAAACGTTCCAAAATCTGCCACAGGCCTTTTCTCCTCACAGTGTCGAAAGCTTTGGTGAGGTCAATGAAGGTTACATAGAGACCTTTGTTCTGTTCCCTACACTTGTCTTGCAGTTGTCTGAGAACAAACACCATGTGTTTGTGGTGCTCCTATTGGCTCTGAAACCACACTGGCTTTCAGGTAGAAGATCTTCTGCGATAGTGAGTACTAATCTGTTCAGAAGTAGTATTGCAAGATTTTTACCAGCAATGGAGAGCAAAGTAATACCTCGGTAATTTGAGCAGTCTGATTTTTCTCCTTTCTTCTTGTACAGGGTGATAATGACTGCATCACGGAGATCTGGTGGTAGTTCCCCTTGTTCCCAGCAATGCACAACAAGCTCGTGGAATTTGGCATGGAGTGCTTGACCTCCATGCTTCCAGATTTCAGGTGGAATTCCATCAACCCCAGCTGCCTTGCCAGTTTTCACCTGTTGTATGGCCTTGAGTATCTCTTCCATAGTAGGGGCTGCATCCAATTCATGTTTCACCGGTTGTTGTGTTATGTGCTGAATTGCTGAGCCTTGGACTACACGGTTGGCACTGAAGAGAGTCTGAAAGTGCTCAGACCATCGCTTCAGGATGGAGGTTTTATCTGTTAGAAGCAGTTGACCATCTGCACTGAGTAGGGGGCTTTGAACCTGGTGAGTGGGTCTGTACACTCCTTTCAGGGCCTCATAGAATCCTCTTTGGTCACCCAAATCTGTGCATAGTTGTGTCTTTTCTGCTAGGTCGAGCCACCATTTGTTCTGGATGTCTCGAAGTTTCTGTTGGAGCTTACTGCATGCAAGACGAAAGGCGGCTTTTTTTATATAGCAAGATGGCTGAGCAAGGTGTGCTTGGTGAGCAGTTCTCTTCTTCTTCAGCAATTCCTGGATCTCTTGATTGTTCTCATCAAACCAGTCTTTGTTTTTCTTGGAGGAGAACCCTAGGGACTCTTCAGAGGACTGCAGGATGCAACTTTTAATATGTTGCCAAAGCGCTTCAGGAGAGGGATCTATGGGATTATCTTTAAGTCTAGTTTGAAGGTTTACTTGGAAGCTGTCTCTCTTAGGTTTGGGCTTGAAGTGGAGGTTAAGTTTGCAGCGCACAAGGCGGTGGTCTGTTTGACGTTCTGCACTTGGCATCACTCGAGTATGACGGACATCACTGACATTTCTCTGTTGTACTAAGATATAGTCAATGAGGTGCCAGTGCTTGGATCGAGGATGCATCCAGGTTGTCTTCAGGCTGTCTTTCTGTTGAAAGATAGTGTTGGTGATGGTGAGCTGCCGGTCTGCACAAAACTCTAGCAGGAGGCGTCCGTTGTTGTTGCAATTTCCAACACCATGCTTGCCCAGGACTCCTTTCCAGGCTTCAGAATTCTTACCTACTCTGACATTGAAGTCACCAAGGATTATGATCTTATCATCTGCAGGAACATTTTGGGTGAGGTGGTGCAGGTCTGTGTAGAATTTGTCTTTTTCCGCTGGGTCAGCTTGGAGAGTTGGGGCATATACGCTAAAAAGAACAACATGTTGCTTGTTGTGTAGAGGGAGGCGTAAGGACATAATGCGATCGGAATGACCTGTCGGCAGACTTTCAAGTTTGGAGGCAATGGAGTATTTAATCATGAAGCCAACTCCTGAAAGGTGTCTTTCAGTTTTGGGTTTGCCTGACCAGTAGAGTGTGTAGCCAGCACCATGTTCTTTAAGGCTGCCTTCCTCATGAAGACGAACTTCACTGAGAGCAGCAATGTCAATGTTGAGCCGTGACAGTTCGTGGGCAATTAGAGCAGAACGATGCTCAGGACATCCACTATCCCCAGTATCAAGCATGGTTCTGATGTTCCAACATGCGAGTGTTAGTTTGAGCACACCTTTGCAGGCAGGTGTATGCCTTTGAAATCTCTTTGTTTTTGTTTGACCGCATGGAAGATGCCGGTTGGCCGTGGTTATCCAACCGGGTGTGGAGATGAGCTTTGTTTAGGCCACCTTTGCTAGGCCCCTCTCTGTGTGGAGCAAGCAGTGCTGTCCCTAGAAAAGGCTGCTTGGTCATTCAGGATGCTACCACAAGAGACTGTCATCTCCGGGGTCAAGTCTCTAATGACCCATATCCTGAACCGCCTACATGCAGGGTTGGGTCTGCGGCTTCCAGCTGCTTCCTATCACCTGCCGTTTTCGACCCTCACCTGTTGCTACAGGGCTTTGCAATGTGGGTGAACCCTTCAAGCCTGCACAATGGATTTTTTAGGTGAGGCACAGCGTGCGCATAACTGGCCCCACCCTTTACTCCTAAGGTTCATCTGCCACGGCCTAGCGAGCTTGGACGGTGACAGCGAATACCTCAGGACGTAGGTTTGGTTAGAGTATCCTTCTCTTAGATGGATGGCCTTACAGGGCTAAATGAGCTCCATCTGCCCAGGTTTGGGGTTGGAGTTGTCCTTCTCCTAGGATGGTTGCCAGACGGCCAGCGAGCCCATCCTGCCTGTGGACACACTTTGTCTGACCCTTCAGCTGAGACCTGTCTGGCATGGGAGACCCTACTGGTGGCACAAACCACCTCCCAGCATAGCTCTCAATCTCATGAGGGCACGCAAGCTTCTCCCCCGCGACAAGGGGGTGTCCCCGGAGAAGCCTGTTAGAATTAAGACAGGGTAAACATGTATTTGTATTAGGATAGTTCCTAATAGTCCTCTAGGGGATAGTCTATCCGCTGGATAGTCCTCTAGCTTCAGGAATCTCCTGCCTGTGAACATTCAGGGGGATGCCCACCTGGCTTTCTGTTTTCAGCCCGTAAGATCTTTTCTGATGTGTGAGAAGCTTTTCCACTTGGTCTCCAGTGTTTTTTCTGTATTGCCCTGGATCTGGTTAAAGTTGGGGTGGGGACTGGGAGGAAGCACCTCCTGCTTGGGTCTTCAGCGGTCTCCAGTGAGTTTTGCATGAGGTAGATCTCTTTTCTTTGGTAGGCTCCTGTCTGTGCAGAGCACTGGCTGGGATCTCGGTCACGCAGACTGTGGGTGGGTTAGATCTGTGTGTGCTATTGTCATGTGTATGGCATGGAATAGGGATGTTATGGCTGATGGTTGCAAGAAGATTCACCTTGCCTCCCTGTCTATATCTTGTGTGAGAATGACTGTAGTGGGTAAAAAGACAAAATGAACAATGAAGAGATAATCAATATACTTTGTTACTGGATTTTTTTTCCATTTGTTGACATGTGATGGCAAATGTGTGGCAGTATAGATGCAAAATAATTTAGTTTCAGTGGGTCCAAATGGTGGAACCATTTTCTATGTTATGTGTTCATAGGTGATCTGTTGTCTCTTGATCCAGAGACTTTATTGCTTAACTGTTGGGCCATTAACATGGTCCTTTCCTTCCAGTTGTGCTCATGAAAAGCACTAAGAGCCTAGCTGATGTGTTGGGAAACTGTGTGAAAATTCTTTTTTATCATTATTACTATTAATAAAAAGAATTGTATTGTGTAAGAATATTTAGGAAGAGTGTAGGGCAGCATGAGGTGATGAGGTACAAGGTGCAGTCAGAGGAGTGTGTACTGTCCAGTCAAGCTGTCACCCAGACCAGCCCCTTTTTATCCCCTTTTCACTCTGTTTTCTCATGCAGGTTCCTCCCCAGTCTGCCTTGATCCCTCCCTTTTCCTGCCTGCGATCCTTACCCTAAGCATCCCGTAATGAGTCTTATACATTTCTACAGCCCCCTTAAAACACCTCCTAAGAGGCTGTCCAATGTCCTCAAATACTTTCCCCTCCCCAGCCCCCCTGAGTCTTGTGCCTCTGCAGATACTGATCCCTGCCACTCTGCAGGGCCTTCTGGGCACTGGGCAGCCCTGCTGATGCCTTGGTGGGGTTCACCCAGAACCCATGAGCTGACTACTCTGTGGTGGTCCCAAGGAACACCTGAGTCAGGGTGCTGTGATAGTGGGTCACCACTGTCTTTGAGTTCACAGCCTTTGATCTTTAATCACATAACCTAATGACAAATATATGCAAAACATTCTTGACACTAGCACTGTCAAAATGAGGAAGTGGAATGATGGAAAGAGATTTTTTTTCTCTGGAGTTATTTCTTGAAGCGTTTGTTTACCAGGCCCTTACCCTGCAGAACACTTACCTGCTTTAGTGATGTCCGGTTTTATACAGCAACTGGAATACACTTCATCCTCATTGCTTTTAGGGGTCTGAAAATACAGATGGGAAAAGGACAGCTGAGCTTTAGTAAGGCTGAGACCAGAGACCTCCTGAGATTCATTTCCATCTGTAATTTCATGATGATCTGAGCTTTAAATTGTGCTGTTAGCTTGAGTTATTCAAGTGTATTATTAACTCACAGAACAGCTTATGGTAGAACAGTTGTTCGGCTTAGATCAAACTAGTGTTGATTGCCTGACTGGCTAACTTGGCTGAGGTCGTACTGAACTACTACATATTAATGTTAACACCAACTTAAAGAATGCTATTTAATTTCTCTGTTATGGGCAGATTATAAACACTGATTAAAATTGTTTTGTTTCAGATAAATCCAAGTGAAATCCAAAGATTTTCAGATTTTCCGTTGTCAAAAAAAACTCTAAAAGGTGAGTATGGAAGTTTTCTTTGGAAAATAACAGAAGTGAAAACAAATGTATGTTTTATTTGCATCTGAATGGGTTTTTTTGCTTTAAAGTAAGATAAGTATTTAAGTATTGCTGTGTACAGTGTTTTCTAAACAGAGGAATACAATCATGGGCAAGACAAAAATAAATTTGTTCCTTTTCCCCTCCCACACTCTCTCTTCTCTTCCCACACTGCAAATACTAGGATTGCAGGAAGCTCAGTATCGTGTGGTAACAGAGATCCAGAGGCAAACCATAGGCTTGGCTTTACAAGGTAAAGATGTACTCGGAGCTGCAAAGACTGGATCAGGCAAAACCTTGGCTTTTATTATTCCAGTAAGTAATTTACATCCTTCCATTTGTACTCAAACCAAGTTATCCATGAAGTATTGATGTCATACAGCTTAGGTTAATAAATCCTGAGAGAAAAGTTACAATACAGCTGATCTAAGTGTTTTTAGAAAGCCAAGATACTAATTTAATAAAGCTGCTTCAGGTTCTGAAAGAGCGCGTGTTTCGAACTAGGAATATTCCGAGAGTTAGAAGTTTTATTTTAATCTTTACACTAGTAGACCCTCTGTGATTTGGGAAGGGCTTTGTTTTTCTCTCAGGAATGGTTCCTGGTGCAACTCTAGTTGTCCAGTTCTTCTAAAATTTGAAAACTAAGTGTATGAAGTAGAATGGAGGATTTTCTTCAGTTCCTTAACACTTTTTTCAGATGAGTGGTTTTCACTTCTTTAAAATGTTAGAATTTGGACCTTATATAGCAAAGTTAACATTAGCGATTGTGTACTTCCATTTTCTTGTTGTTTTTTGTGAACTCCTTGGAAATTTTCTCTGGGTGTAAGTGGAAAAACTGGTTGAACCCCCTTATCATGAATATATATGTTTGACAGTTTTACACAAACATCATGATCTGCATTTATCCAGGTGAAAGGATAACTGAGATGTGTGCTGAAAGTGGATGTGTAAGTGGATAACCCCCCCGTCATGTTATGATTAGATGAAAGGAAAAATAAATGTTTTGATTGTGAAGTTACTTTGTTTTAAACGTGACTTGCATTTTTGTAAGCAGAGATTTCTTGGAGCCTATTTTCTCAGTAACTGTGGGAACAGTAGTAAGTGCTTTGAAAACCCTCTATGGATAAGAAAATTGATGCTTTTTGCTGGTTTTTAAAAGAATAATTTTTTATTAGTGAAAAATAAAAAATTGTAGGTGGCTTCAAAGGATAGTCTTGTCAATTTGAGAAACAAAAGTGAGATTCCTCAATTAACTAAGAGTAAAAGTACTTTAAGGGCGGTCCCGTGGTGTAATGGAGAGCACTCCGGACTCTGAATGCCAAGGACCTGAGTTCCAGTCTCAGTGGGACCGTCCCCTGGCAGTTCAATGCCTCCCTGCCATCCCATCCTGTCACATCTCGGATGCTCAGTAAGGTCAGCCCCGGTTAGTACCGAGTGCTGTGACAGTCACGAGGACTTCACTGTCACTGTCCAAGCTCACTTGGCCGTGGCAGATGGTCCTGAGGACTGAAACGGTGGGGCCAGTTCTGCACACGCTGTGCCTGACCTAAAAAATCCACTGCGGAGGCTGGAAGGGCACACCCACATGGGGAGAACCCTGCCCAAATCTGCGTTCGCGAAGTTTGGCCATACATACATACATAGAAGTACTTTGTTTTAAAAAGCTTATTTTAAAAGAGTTTTAGAGAAGAAGAGTGCTAGGAGAGGAGCTGAAGAGATACAGAGTGGAAAAAAAATTAATTGTGCAAGGATCCTTAACAGCTCTCAGTATTTTGGAAGGATTCAGATATTCATACCTGTAAAGTCTTTGTGTTAGGTTTAGCTGACTAAGACAGTGTTTCTGCAGTGTGAATTCACAGGAGGAGAAATAATCCTGGTTGGGATGTAACTTTAATTGCAACGCTTTGTGTATATAATGTCAATAGTGCTTCAAGCTGATAGCCAGAATTAAAGCTTCAATAATTAATGGTCCTGCAAAATTTGATGAGCAGGGAAATTTCTCATGTTTTTCCACACTGATTTCAATTATCATGTAAATGCTTAAGGCCTAATTTCCAGAATTTAGCAGAGTAGGATTAATTGTGCAATAAACTTTTTATGATTTACCACCTGTTTCTGTCTGTCATAGGTTGGTACTGGAGAGCTTTGCAACAGTAAATATCGTTACCATTAATTACAATTTATATATAATGAAACTATGGGAAGTATACACTGGTGTTTCTTCATGTCATTACTTCAATTAACATGCCTTTGTCTTTTTTCTTAATGGCGCCTTTTGTTACAAACCTGTTGTTACACAATTTCCTTCTGAGGTTTTTATACTGTTAATATGGCAATTGTTTTCAGGCTTTGGAACTCCTGTTTCGCCAGCAGTGGACTTCAGCTGATGGACTGGGGGTTTTGATAATATCACCGACCCGGGAACTGGCATATCAAACCTTCAAGGTTCTCCGTAAAGTGGGAAAGAATCATGAGTTCTCAGCTGGCCTTATCATTGGAGGAAAGGTATGTCCTCTCTTGGAGTTTGCTGTATGGAAGCATACCTGGAGTGCTATTTAGGAAGAAAACCCTGGGATCAGAAAGTCAGGGAGGAGAGTAGTTAATGGGAACTTATCAGCGACCTACTCATTTTCCCGTGTGTACTCTGTGTCTTTTGAAGCTTTTGCATGTTTACGGTCTTCCTGGATTCCATGACTGGATGGACCTTCCTGCCAAGCCTTCCAGGACTATCCTGACTTAGATTGTTCTGAAATACATGTTTCTCAGGCCACAAGTGTGAGCATGCTGAAGAAATGGTGACATATCTGTGGAAAGAGGAAAGGCTGCTCCTTAACTCTTCTTTCTAAAAATTATCAATAGGTTAAGCCGTCTTGACTGTGTCTGGTACTGGGCTTCTAGAGTGAAGAACTAGAGCTAAGCTGGTTTAACTCCTTTTCAGGATCTGAAAGAAGAATCTGAAAGAATCCACCACATAAACATGCTAATTTGCACTCCAGGACGCCTTCTACAACACATGGATGAAACTTCATATTTCTATGCATCTGATCTGCAAATGTTAAGTAAGGTTTTTAAGTACTTGGAAGTATTCAGGAGCATTCTGTAACAGTTCATAATTGTGTGGAGCCGTTCCTTGGATAAAAAGTTTTTCTTGTTGGGTGCATGGATGAAATGGCATTTAAACTCACCCATGTCCAAATTAAATTAGAAAACAGCAAAGCCCGTTTCTTGTGTGTACCTTCTCTGGAGCAGTTGCAGAGCATGCCTTCCTTAGGATGACAAAAACCAGTAGGTGACTTAGTAAGGAACCCAAACCCAAATGCAGTGTCCCATATAATCCTTTATATGGGCTGGGCTTTCCCTTCCCCTTATGGCTCTTGTGTTTCCCCTGTCATGATAATCGACTAAGTCTAATGAATATTCAATGGAGTGTGTATATTTTGGCCCAATTCTAGAAAACATTTTTTTTGTATTTTAAGACAGATTTCTGCACTTTTTATTGTTTTGTTAGCATTGTTAACATTGTTTCTCTTCATCCTTCCAACCTGAACAAAAATTTTCAGTGTAATGAAAAGGTTTGCCTGCCACTAAGAACTGCATAATCTTTAGCATAGCTTGAGGAACTTTGAAGCAATTAAGAAGCTAATGAAGCTGATAAAATGTGAAATTATGCTTGCTACACTTAGTACAATTCATGGCAGTCAGACAAAAATGGCATTAAATGCAGGCTCTTTCCTTAAAGCTTTAACTCTCTGCTACTCGGTTTATATTTCAATGGTAAATTCAATGGTAAATTTAGCTTAAGTAAGGGAGTTTGTTTTGCTCTGTCATGAATGGTGCAGCACTGTTTCTTGTTCTGTGCTTTTATTTCATTACTAGGACAGGGAGTCTGCAAATTGCTGAAGTGTTTACTTGAAATGCTGAACTTTTTGCTTCAGTGTGTGAAACTGAGGGCTGTAGTGCATAGATTCTGGGAAATACTGTGATTTCTATTGAAAGTTCTTTTAAAAATGAAACACATGAATATTTAGAGAATCCTGTTGTGTTGGTTTAATGGTAAACTGGCAGGAGAAATGAACCCAACTAAAAAAAAGAGAGATTGTAAGTCAGAGTTACATTACAATAAATGCAATGATACAAAGAAAAATTGGTTTTAACCACAAAAACCACAAGTATAACACAGCTACCTGGGGCACAAGCAGAATGGTGTTTGTCAGCCCCTGTGCTGAGCCCCACATGGCCCCCCTTAGTTCAAAGTAAAAGGAAAGGAGAAAACCTACTAGTGCAAATGATGGTTGGAATCTGGTTGAGAGCGGTGGTCACAGTCCTGTCGAGATTCTGGTCCTCCTCTGGATCCGATGAGTGGTACCAGAAGTCCCCAAACCCCAAGATTATGCTCAGGTTCAGATGGGAATGCCCAGTACCTCCCCCAGGGCCAGGAGTTTCACAATGGACTCTGTGAGTCATGGGATAATTTTTGACTCCTTGATGGTCCATTAGCAGACATGACCCTTCAGGCTGAGTGTGAAGGTGCTAATGCTCCCCAGAGGGGAGTTACCACACCTGAGTCATTGGTGTGAAGACCTTATTCTCACAGGGTCCTCTAAAACCCAACGTGTAGCCTGAAGGGTCAAGTGTGCCTTGGGCAGCTCTGCAAATGAACCATTGATAACAGTTTGTTAGAAATGATATAGAGGGTGTAGAATACACAGTTTTAGTTACACCACACAATAATAACGTGGTCCTGGCTGTGCTAACTAAGACACCTGTCATATACAATAATTAAATTAATCTCTGCAGTTTAAGAATGGATGGAATTTTGTATTATATGGATTTAATATAGGGGGTTTTTTAATAATGAAATCTAAAACAGATTTTCTCAAATTTATCCCTCAATCCAGTTCTTGATGAAGCTGATAGAATTCTAGATATGGGGTTTGCTGATACAATGAATGCAATCATAGAAAATCTACCCAAGAAACGCCAGACCTTGCTTTTTTCTGCCACACAAACAAAGTCAGTGAAGGATCTTGCACGGCTGAGTCTGAAAGATCCAGAATATGTTTGGGTTCATGAGAAGGCCAAATTCAGGTATGTTGGGACCTTTTTTGCTTGGGGGGTTAAACAGATAGTGGTCCTACT
Organism: Pithys albifrons albifrons; assembly: GCF_047495875.1. Lineage (NCBI taxonomy): Eukaryota > Metazoa > Chordata > Aves > Passeriformes > Thamnophilidae > Pithys > Pithys albifrons. The sequence continues at coordinate 70,948,814 of NC_092458.1, read as the reverse complement.
TACTTACTCTGACTGTCAGATTCCTGAACCAGAAGTTGTGTTGTGCATCCTCCTCCTTCCTGCAGTGTCTGATCCTGCTGTGTCCCTCCCTGAAAGCAAGAAATTTCCAGATAAAAGTAGGAACTAGTTTTGACTGAATTATTACAGGCAGTCTAAACCTGTGCTTGTCTTGTGTCCCCTCAGGCAGCTGCTCAAACTGGAAATTTTCTTCCTTGTGAGGAAGCCCTAGAGTAGATTATAGCTTGAAAGGAATAGCGTCCTGGGTCTAACAACACTCAGTTCTGAATTGCTCCTTTTTTTTGTTTGCCTTCCTTGCCTCCTGCATGTGCCTCCTTGCTGTGGAAATGCATCACGTCTGTTGCACAAAGATGAAGTTGGATTTTCAAGGAAAAGGGCTATTGAAAAGGTGTAGAATGGCAGTCTTGTTTGTGTGTTCAGTATTGGGTGCCCAAAAGAAAGCATGTGGGGGTAATCCAGGTGCAGTAAGTCTTGTGCTTCCTGATGTTCTGCGTGTTCTATGCATGTTTAAAACTCCAAGCCTGTGTGCACAAAGTAAACGCCCTGTATGTCATGCCATACAGTTTGGACAGGGTGGAACGCCATTGCTGGGAGTGAAGTATGTGATCTACAAGGCTCAAAAAATGTAATGTGTAACTAAATGAAGAAATATACACATTGCTTTTTGGCACATCATTTTCTTGTGAAATCTAAATGAAGAGCGTTATTTATTTTGCATTTCTGTGGGCTTGATCATCTGAGTGTCAAATTGCTTATGAACATGGATGATTCTTTTTCTGCTCATCTATGGAATATGCATATATTTCCATATGTCAGATACAGGAGAAAGGTGAAACATAGTGATAAAAATGGCTTTCCAAGAGCAAACAAATCATCAGGAAAATGCTCAGCAGAATCACGTTGAATCTTTAGCTATTTGATTTGGTTATCTCTGTATTGTATTGCAAATACCTTTTGTTAATCCGTAGTACTGTCAAAGACATCTTAAATGAGCATGATTGCCAGGAAAAAAATCTGTGGTTAATATCTTCCTAGCAGAAGAGAATGTATAAACCTAATGTGCAGTCTTCATTTTGAGGACTGACTGAATATCTGTTTCATAGATCTCGCATGTTTTGTGAAATCTCTTTTAAGGTACATTTATTTTTTTAAATATTTGGAAGAATGCAATAAGGTAACAAACAGAGAAACAATCAGAAAATAGGAAAGTATTAATTTGTTTTACAATTTACTGCTTTAGTAGTAATAGGGTACTGCCTTATGAAAGCAATTTCCTTTGAAAGTCTTATAAAGTGAAGAGTGCTATGGCATAATTGAATAGCAGAATAAATGTTGGAGGAGTCTCTTGTAATTTCGTCCTCCCAGGTGACCACCTTTAGAAAAGTAATTTTGCATATCCTTGGTCTGCTTAGGGTGAAGCAGAGGCACTGTAAGAGATGAGCATTTAGATGCATTTCAAGGGCAAATTTGCCAAAGAATTTTTTTGTTGTTGTATTTTATTAAGAACAGAAATGTGAGTTAAGATGACAATTCAGAGCTTTAGAAAGTTACCTTGCATGTCAGTGTAATCAGAAGTACATCAGTGTTCTTTTTTTGTGCATGATTAGACTCTGCTTTGACATTGCTTTAAGCACAAATGATGCTTTAATAGGACTAATAGACAAAATTGCATTTTCAGTCAAGACAATTAGAATGTCACTGCTTAGACATGGAAAGAGTTTGCCTTGCTAGTAGTAAATAAATTTAGAAGTAATGTCAAAAGTCATCTGTGCCTCCTCACTGGCTTTTAGTAAGGAAATTGGTTCATCTTTCAAGAACAGCTTTGAAGTGGAGCTGCTAAGACTTACTCCTCAAAACAGGGGAACTTTCCAGCCTGACTCTTTTCATTTTCTTCTTTTTCTGAGTATCTATAAGACACTCTTGACTTAAAAGAAAGGTCAGGCATCTTTGTAGATGCATCTCAATATACTTTTTTTGTGTAGTTTTGCTTTGGTTTTTTCTTTTTTTTTTTTTTTAGTACCCCAGCAACTTTGGATCAGAACTATGTTGTCTGTGAACTTCAGCAAAAAGTAAACATGTTATACTCTTTCCTGAGAACTCATTTGAAAAAGAAGAGCATTGTGTTTTTTGCAAGCTGTAAAGAGGTATGGCTTTTTCTTCCTCTTCTCCCTATAGCATTTTAAAACTAATAAAATGAAGATACTAATGTAGATGCCAGGGCACCAGAGATGTGAGATTCTTGGGTAGTTTGCAACAGGAAACTGGAGGGAAAAATCAACACCTACTGCTGTAGGCATGTCAAGCAGGGCCTGGCTTCTGTGATGTTTGGCGACCCAGGCTCAGTGGAGGAAAGTTCTGGAGACCTCAGTGTACTCAGCTCTTAAAAATGAATGCTAAAAGTTAATGTCACTACGGGCCAGCTATTTTGGTTTTGTCTCATGACACGTTTTTGTAGTTAACTTACAAAGTATTCCAGTAGTTGTACCTGCTTTCTTTACAAGCTTTTAGGACTGCCTATTTGAGAAACTATGATTGTTACATTGTACAGTGAATGGTTTTTCTTACATAGGAAGTAATCCCTCAATTATCTGCTTGTATAAATGTCCTGGGACCATTCTGTTGGAGTTACATATGTGCTTGTGTGGAGCAGGAATTTATACCTATAACTACTGCATGTATCAAATATTTTAAAATTTACAGTGGTCTAGTAAATATTCAAGTCTTCCACTTGTATAAGAAGTTACAATGTTTTTGTTGTTCTGCAGTTGACTGGAGAATACAGTGAAGTGGTAGGCTTAGTTGTACAGAAATTCTCTGAGCTGCAGCTGTTCCTGCAATATACACAGTTTCCATAACTATTTTCTTACAAAAAATAGATGGCTCCCTGCTATAAAATAATGCTGTGTCATAGGTACTGTATGTAAGAGTAAACATAAACAGGCTGATTTTGTAAGAGAAGCTGTTGAAGCTTGAAACAATAGACAGATGTAGACTGCTTTGAGTTTCAAGTGTAGAACACAACACCTCTCCAGTATTGTCTAAAAACAGTCCTTCTAATGGACTTCTGGTACTTTGCTCCCTTGCATACAGCCTATCTAGTCACATCACAAGTCATTCTTGCAGTTACCTATTCTGGTTTCTTTTAGGAAATGTACTGAAAAGACGTGCCAATCTTCTGCCACAGTTAGTTGCTTATTTCATCTTCCTTAATACCTGACTGTGTTGACAAAGTCTCAAAATAGCATCTCTTGTCTATGATGTGGAAAGAAGTTCGTTGAATTTGATGTACCAAGTCAGTTGCTATATACTATGTATGATCTTAACCAGTTTAACAGTGCATGGTAATCCCCCCCCCCCCTTATTTCTTGGTTAGGTCCAATACCTGTTCAGAGTTTTCTGTAAGCTTCAGCCTGGTCTTCCTGTACTGGCACTCCATGGCAAGCAGCAACAGATGAAGAGAATGGAAGTCTACACTTGCTTTGTTCGGAAAAAGGCCGCAGTACTTTTTGCTACAGATATTGCAGCTCGTGGCCTGGGTATGTACCCACAGGAGCAATAGTTGTTCACAAAGTGATGACCTAACCCTGTTGAGGCTTTATCATACTTTTTACTCTGAAGATCGACTTGATTTCTGAAAAATGAAGCAGTACATTGCTCATTAGAGTATCTCAAAAAACAGTTGCTTTTAGAGTTCTGCTGTTTCTTTACTGAAGAGGCCCACTCCATCTGTGCTTATTTTTTCTTGTCGCAGAAAAACTTACCTTGTATGGAAATAGTGATGTATTTGCTTACTACATGCTGTAAGGCAAGATTTTAGCAGCTTAAAGTATTTCTGATATGCCTGTATCCTGTGGGTTATTCCAAAGGATATGAAAAATTACTACCCTACCAGTATGTAGAAATGAAAACCAGAAGAAATTTTAATGTCTGAAATACGAATGGCTTTATAGGACTGTACAATTAAAGTGATAAAAAAGTAGATGAGAGGAAATGCATGAATATTTATAGGACCTATTTTGAGCCAAGAGTTTCTTACCTCTGGGCATTACCTGCTGAATTATGATTTCCTTATTTGGACTTTTTTTTTCCTTAACGATGGGAGGCATTTAGGTATGATACAAGACTTTTAAGAAGTTCACTCATTCTTTCAGATATCAGACTCCATTATCCAAAATGTGAGGTTTTGTCATTATGCTACAAAAGGAAGGAAGGTGCTCTAAAAACTGAGGGTAGAAATGAAAACTGTTTATCATACCTTCTATACTGCTGAGTGCTCACCAGTGAGCATCTTATTTGGGAGTGGTTGGTTGGTTTTAGGGTATGGGTATAAATGTGGAATACGGTGTAGCTACAGACTTGGTCAGGAAGTAACACAAATTTAGTCCAGTGCAAAGCATGGTGCTGCTGGCTGAAGTACAGCAGTTAGAAAATGCCTTTTTTAATAATATCATTCACAGTCAGTATTGACTTCTTTGTCTGACTTGATCACCCCCACCCCCCAATCTTTGAGAGGGACTTTAGTGTTTTCTGTATGTGACAGCTGAAGTGCTGTCCTGCCACAGCTGACTTCAAACCCCAGTGGTGTCGAATACTAATACTGTGAGTGGAAAGTGGGTCAGATATTGTTACTTAGTTGTTAAACATAGTGGGGTTTTATCATCTGTGTGACACAAAGCATGTCTGTTCTTGTAAAGCGTAAAATTATGTTCCATTCATTGCACTGTCATAATTTAGGAAATGAAGACACAATTAATTTTAACTTTATTTGTTGAAGAGAATGATTGTTTATGTATGCTAATATATGCAATTGATTTTAGTTTTATTTCAGAGGTTGGACCAGTGACTATAAATGGGTCCAAATGATGGTTCTTACAGGAATTAATGCTTCAGAATAATATGTTGCTGTAGAACAGGAGGATTTTGTGTACATTGAGCTTAAATATTGGCATATTTTTTCCTTTACACAGATTTTCCAGCAGTGAATTGGGTCATTCAGTTCGATTGTCCAGAAGATGCAAACACATACATCCACAGAGTAGGAAGAACAGCCAGGTTTGTTTTCACTTTTCACTAGTATTTTAATGTTTAAAACTATATCACAGTAGGGAAAGATAATTTGCTAAAGACTCACTTGAAAAATATCAAGATAAAAATTGGAAAGATAAAAAAGGCTGTTATCACTGAAAGTCTTTTTTTATTAGTTAAAAGTAATGAGTTAACCTAATAATTTCTTAGCTTCAGAGACTTGGTACAGCAGACAAAAATTATTCTGGTGTTTCTTCTGATGTGGGAAAATTATAGTGAGGAAACAGAAAATCTTTTGTACTTGGCAGCATTAGCTCAGAGGCTCAATTGAGCATCTTTGTGGGTGGAAAAGCTTGTTTTGTCACCGACGTTTATAGTTAAATGAGGTTTTAGACTGTGGATCCAATTCCTTAGTGTCATTGAAGACTCTTCAAAAGAATGGAAATATTTCTTCCTTATTTTAATTTGGGCAGGAAGGAATCAAATAATGTTAATTACAGGTTAAATCTTTCATTTTCTAAGTCTTTTGTAGAATTACATTCTTAGGTATAGCTTTAGTTAAAATATTCATGACTAAGTCTTTATGATGGAAGGGAGTTACCCTGAAAACCAGGTTCTTGATGTCTGAAGTAGATTTTTAAGAGAAATGAAGCTGTTGCTCCATATAATTCAGTAGATCAAAAACTTTATGGAATTATCTGAAGGATGAAATGGAAGACCTGGCATTACATCTTGTTTATAATTTATTTTGTTTGTAGTAGGGTTTGTAATATAGGTGGTTGTCAAATCTAATGACAGAGCAGTTGCTTAGAGTAGAACTTCAACATTACAGAAATTTGAGGTCTGTGTTCCTGGCTATAAATTCTGGTGACCATACCACAAGAGTGTACTTCCATCTCTCTTTCAAAATGTGAAAGTTCTGTGTTGCATTGTATTTGGTAACATTTCTGCCCTGTTCTATCCTGTACTCTCTGTTTTCTGCTCTACCTGCTATAGTAGAAGGGAAGAGTTGGACTCGATGATCCTTGTGGGTCCCTTCCAACTCAGAATAGTCTGTGATTCTGTGAACAGTAAATTTTTAATTGCTTTTGAAAAAAATCTTATCAATGAGCAAAATCATGGAAACCATATAATTAAATAAAACATGTAGCTTTTTTGTTTTAATTAAAATTTAGATATAATCTTATACATACCAATTGAGACAAAAGCATATAGGCTTAGTTAGAATTCTGTGGTATTTTTCCTTCTTCCTTTATTTAATCCTGTGTGGCTTCCACAGAAGGCATGTAATTTTGTCTTTAATGGCATATTGTCATCATAGAAAGAAAACAATAAATTTGTCACTGTTTGATTTGGCAGTTTCTAATGAGACTTGCTGAGCTTTTCCTGAGCCGTGTCACTGAGTTAAAGGACCTCTTAAGTTGTACTCCTGAGGCCTTTCCCCAATTCACATTAGGAACAGAGAAGAGTGATTTTAATAGGTTGTTTAGCACAGGAAAACAGCTCTAAAGAGCTACAAAGACAACTATCTGCCCTTTTTCATAATTCTTTTATTCAAATGTCACTCTGAGGACAATGTTAGCCTGGCAAACTTAAGGGTCTGTCTTCAGTGGCCACTTAGATACAGCCCTCAGTGATCTGCTCAAGGGACAGATTTAGACAGAGAACTGGAGCAGAGATTCTGTCTCATGGGCTATGCTGGATGCCTCGCCAGACAGTAGTTTATGCATCATTTTAGGTGAATTTTTCAGTAGCCAGACCTTACAGAAATCGGGAGTATATCTGAGAAAATTGTTTGAGCTGGCAGGGTGGTGACTAAGAGTGAAAGAAATTCCTTTTGTAGGAAAGGCATCATGTGTATTTTCTGTTTCTCAATCTGATACAAAGATCAAGGCAGGTCCTATCCATACTGTGTATTCATTTTGAAGAAACATACAGGCTCTCTCCATCCTTAAGGTAAAGCAGTCCTGGAAAGAGGAAGGAAATTCCTTTAGGGAACCTAATGGCATGAAATAAATCTTTGGCAATAAAACAAGGGAGATGTCTAATAATTTTAAGTAGATACTCTGCAGTAAGTAAATATGCTAATGCAGTTTTAGCTGTGAATAATTGAGAATGTACTTCCCAGTGAAATCTGAGTGTTGAGTAGGAACCTTCACTTGTTTTCAATAGCTGCAGTCAGTATGAGGAGCTTGTATTTCTTCTGGAAACTTCATAAAAATGAACTGAACTGTAGTTTAGTAGTCCTCATTAATGAGGTTAGAGATAATTACAAATTTTCATGGGTTATGAGAGTGTATAATTGCATAGAATCAAAGCTAAATGAAATATCTCAGCTAATTAAGAAGCTCTGTTAAACTGTAATTAAAACTGGGATGCCAAATACTGTTTACTTTTGAAATCAAATTATTTTGTGATACAAAGGTAAATATGATAGTCAGGAGAGAAATTTTGTTGGGGATGGGGCTGAAAAACCTTTGAGTAACAATCATGGATGTGTTTCCAGATCTGTTTTACAGTTGTGCAAAGCTTGATGTAAGATAATGGTTTATTTCTTAAACTGGATAAGACCATTGTGTTCCCTAAGCATCATTTCACTTGTGTTTTATCCTGTTGAAGAACATAAATTGCAACTCCTGCATTTTTCATTTATGGTAAAATAAGATCAAGAAAATCTGGGTGTTGTCCAGTAATGCTTTTACTTTGTAGTAGAATTGACATATATTGAGTGGTGTTTGGTTTTGTTTTGTTTTTTTTTTTCTTTTGTCTTTCTGTAACTTAAAAGATGTGCTGGAATTGGAGTGATTGGAAACTGTTTCTTCCAACTGCTTTTAAAATACTTATTTTAAGTCTTAACTGGTTCAGTAAAATACTGACAGTATCATAGGCAGTGACATAAATATTTTTGCCTAAATTTCTGCCACACAATCTCTTTGAAAATTCTTGATCACAATGTTTTCCTGTGGGTTTTAGTTTCAAGTATTCTAAGTAAAAGCTGCTTGTAGCAATTGCCTGCAAAACGGATTTCTTTCGGCTTTTAGTTTCTGTGGATGTCTTCTATTCTGTAACCTGTGAAGCCTACATTGGAAGTATTCTTTGATCAATTTTGTGAAACAATTTACAGTGCCACTAGGGGACAGCAAAAGATAATGATTTTTGGAGCACACTGATGTTCACTTTTTTGCTGTTTTTTCCAAACATAATTTCTAAGTTCTATGGCATGAGGGAAACATGTAGGGATGTTTTTCTTTCAGTTGTGATTGCATTGATGAGACAAGACACAGAAAAGTCTCCTTTATCTTTTTATTCATACATAAATATCTTCTATTTTAGATGTACCTAAATGCTGGCAAGTCTCAGTAATAAATGTCTTTCTTTTCTAGCATTATGTTCCTCCCTCTGCTTAATTTTTAATTTTTTTTTATTTCAGAGGAGACTATTAAAAGCTGTTACTTGAGTTTAGGGATTGTTTCTGTCAGGAGTCTTTTTTTAAAGAAAGTGACAGTGGAAAGTTAAATGGAATAAATCTCTTTGCTCTCTAGTTTTTTTCTGTGGTGTCCAGAGCTGTATATGAGATTTAGGTCTGATTGGCTCAGACTTCTGACGGAATTTAATCCAGGCTAGTTGATTAGGTTTCTTAGCTGCTTAAACTAGGAAGTAAATGTAATTTTGTTGTTGTTGTTAAACATAGTGTGCATACAGTCATGCAAGTTCTGTCTAGCTCTGTGTATGCTTTTTCCTTCTAGTAAATTATATTCTGAAAAGAAATGGAATAATGAAAGTCTATATTTGCAAAGTAATAAACTCTGTTACCTACCATCTTTGTATGGGCTGGTATGATGATCAGAGCCCGAGAGGTGGGAGTACAGGCTTACGAGATCTATGGGGTTTTTGATGCGTTGTGAGCAGTAGAGAACACACACGTGTCAAATTATGGAAAGGTGAAAGGAGCAGGTCATAGAATGATCTTACTCTGTCATGAAGTATAATGCTGTGAAGCTCATTAATGCCCACTGGGGCTCTCCTTAAGTAACTGCACATTGTATGTGTGAAAGTGGGACTAATAAACCTTTAGAGTTATGTCACAATAAAGCATTTAAAAATGTGAGTGACTTAGTAATACCTTTTTCAATGCTGAAAGCCTGATTATTTTTTTCTTAATTGGGAAAAATATCCCAGGGATATGTGTCCTGGATCCTGAATAAACAGTACAGCCAAATGACAGCTCTTTGTTTGATTATATATATATATTTATTTTAAGACCCACTGAAGCGCTTTTACTGTTGTTTTTTTTTATTATTAAATAAAGGCAGGATTAAGACCATCTCATATTATATTGCAGTCAAGTTAAGTAAAAATAGCTGCTAGTGGAGGTCACAAGAAACTGTTGACACCCCATTTAGCTTGCAATTCACATTATTAAATTCTCTAAAATTAAACACTGTATCCTAGCTACATTCTTGATAGTAGCTTGTGATGCTGCAGTTGTACTGACTGGCACTGTGCTATCTGTTAGAATTCTCTTCATAATGGAATGGTACAATGTTCAATGTTCAATGTTCCTGTACATTGAACAATTAAGTGGCTAAAGTTATTACCTGCTGACATGAAACTGTACCATAAGCTGCAATAAAAAATAAATGAACACAAGTATTTTAAGTCAGTAGAGTGGACACAGCTGCTTTGGAAAATGGATTCCTTCCAGTCTAGGCTGAAGGATCCAACAACCTCCCAAGGCCTTTCTGAATTCAGTTTATTCTAAGACTAGCAAGATAAGGTTGGTGAGCTTGTTCTTATCCATTGTTTCTTGTGACCAGGTCTGGCAAACAGGGACACTGACCCACTAGGACTGAACAAAGGGAACTCTGATTTTGTGGTACGAATAAAACCCACTTGGTTCTTGGAACTTGGCAATAGGTATAAACGGGCTACTCTCTGGACAGCAGAAGGAAAAGGATATTGAGGGATCAGAGGAAATGAAAAACCAAACTATGGAGCAATCTCTGACTTAATAGCAATACTTATAATTTTTTGGGGATACTGAACTAAGGTCTGTGCAATGGAGAAATAAAAGTAAACAAAGCATTAGAAGTGACCTAAAACAACCAAAAAAATGAAGTTCCCATTTTGTTGTTTGTTTTAAATGCTGTGTGGGATGTCAGACTGTTGACTACCCATGGGAAAGAGCTCTTCTCCCTGGCAGAATCGAGGACCCAGCAGTGAACACGGGCTGTTGGCTGTGTGTGCTCAGCTGTGAATAGCAAACACACTTCTGGTCTCTTGTAATTTTTGTTGGGCTGCTTTGGTAGGATTTGCTGTAGATGGTGCAGCACAGTTTCAGTTTGCAGTGCACACAGATCCCTCTTGTCAAAGATTAGTTGTTTTAAAGAAAAGTATCTATTACAAAAAGAGGCCATTGATTGTGTAGATGGGATAGAAATTCCGATATGCATTTATTTTTTGTTCTCAAAGCCAATTAACACATTATGAAAGAAACCTGGCAATGTAGAAGGTATGGTAAACAGTGGATAAAACCTTTCTTGCTCCTGTACTTGAAAAAATAATGTTTTCTTGGTTTGAAGCTTAGATTTCACCAGTCCTCATCATGTCAGAAGGCCCAGAAGGTAGTATAATTGGAAACAATGTTTTGCCTGAATTGAGCACGGTATTGGAGATGTAAAACTGTTACTTTTTTAAAGAAATATGTTTAGAAATGGTAGTTTGCCTAGTCAGATTTAATAGTTGAATTTTAAAACAAAAAAATGAATTATTATATTTCTGTGGAAGGCCTTAGGAGTAGATATGAATATTAGTTTCTGTTGAAGGATAGTGTGTGGGTGAACAGATTTATTTGTATGTGTATCAGAATGAAATAGCTCTGCTTGGAATAAAACTGTCCATTTTGATAGGTTTTGGATATATTTTTATAGATGTCTTATATTGTTCCTTTACATAAAAAGAGTGCAACACAAACACCTGCATCAATGAAATGTTTCCTTCACTATTGTAGCTATTTTATTAGAAAATGGAAAATAATTTAAAAATTAAATATAAATTACATGCAATAAATACTAGAACTTGACTCACTTGAACTTTTTTCCTAATCCATCTTATATTAAGCATCATTGTTAGGTTATTAGCTAACAATTCACTGCCATGTTTTTTCAGTCTATGCAGGGGTAAATCTTTCCTCTAGAAGCAGGAATCTGTCCTGCCTTTTGTATTTTGCTCATCAATTTTTTCACATGATGGAATTGTTTTGTTCTGGATTCTTTATGGAAACTAAAATTATATGCAAAGTTTTAAACACCATTATTGTTGCAAAATCAAGTGATCCAGAATATTTCTGTTTGGAGGAGAGTGGGAATGGTGTGTAGTGAATAAATGGTCGTGTTTAATGATTAATAACTTGGCTTCACAGTGGATGTAACTGTTAAATAGTTTTGTATTAATAATTTGGCTAGCATGTATGATGAACAAAGGGAAGAGTGAAAATACATAATTAGAGTGTATTATAATGCATGTGCAAAATCAGGCAGCTTAACTGGGGTTGGTTTTGATGCTATTGCAAATGCTTAACTTAGTGACCTGTATGTTTTAAGGAGAACAGTCTCTTTCTTGCTTCTGGTAACCCTCTAGCAGATTTCACCTGGGTGAGAGAGTCGCAGCTGAGAAGTTGATCTGGCTTCCTTGGTGCCCTATTGCTTTTCTCTGAAGGGATCTACTGTGGAGAGTTTTTGCAATGCTAAAGTGTCTGAAGGTGGCTTGTAGGCTGGAATGCAAGACTTTTTAGGAAGCAGCTTTGATTTAAGCTCACAAGTTTTGCAGTGGTACCCTACTTCCTTCCATGTCTTTTGACAGATGAGATGACAAGATGTGTTAATGCTATCCATACTAGCCCAGTTAGGCTAAAATTAGATCTTTAATCAAGTCAACTTGATAAAGTCACATTTAAGTTACAGATTAAAAAAACCCCACAAAATGCTTTTTTTGAGTATGGTGGTAGATGGGATGACCTTGAAAGTATAAAAAGTTTTATGCTTACAGTTCCCTGCATGTTTGTGTGCAGTAAATATCTTCAAAAACATTATCACCTCCTTTACATGGTGTTTTCTGTAATGGGAAATATTCCAGTTCAGGAAACTGTTATGCAAGTATCTTTATATCTGCAACCCTCATCCCCCAAATCCTATGATTATCTCATCATCTCAGTTTTCTCCTTTGCCAGTTTTTAAAATAGATTATTTTTTCTTGCCAAACAAAGCAGAAATACTGCCTTTAACTCTCTTAAAATTTGTCATCAACTTACGTCTTCTGAAATACAAATATTAGGGAAATATGTTGTAAACATCTGTTCAAGACAACCTGTATAACATTTCCTGTAAGGTCTGCATGCCCATGTAGGTTATCCTTACGGTTCCCCCTCCGTGACTTTTTCCTGCTGGATGTCTGCCTTAAAACAGAACACTGGTGCCTGATGGCCATCAGTCAGTTGGTTTCCATTCCTGTTTATTCTGGTATCACTGCAGCTCATATGGCACTGACAGTTAAAATGTGGTGCACTTGACCTATGTGTTTCAATGGTCATGGGAAGGATGTAGAATACTCTGAATGTAGGTAGAACAAGCTCTACTCCAGCTGCATGGCAAGGTGAAATTGGTCAAGAACCACAGTATGTTTTCATCTATTGCCTCTGTTATCATGGTAATTCTGTATTGGCTAGAGGTATATGCAGGTAGGGGCGGTCCCGTGGTGTAAAGGAGAGCACTCTGGACTCTGAATCCCAAGGACCTGAGTTCCAGTCTCAGTGGGGACCGTCCCCTGGAAGTTCAATGCCTCCCTGCCATCCCATCCCGTCACGTCTCGGATGCTCAGCAGGGTCAGCCCCGGTTAGTACCGGGTGCTGTGACAGTCCCGAGGACTTCACTGTCACTGTCCAAGCTCGCTCGGCCGTGACAGATGGACCTCAGGACTTAAACGGTGGGGCCAGTTCTGCATATGCTGTACCTCACCTAAAAAATCCACAGCGCAGGCTGGAAGGGCGCACCCAGGTGGGGAGAGCCCTGCCCAAATCTTCATGCGCAAAGGTTGACCATACACACATATGCAGGGGTCAACTGAGTCTGATAGTTTAGATTAGGCAACAACTGAGTGTCTGTTTGGCCTGCATGAAAAGCATTTTTTTCTCATCTTGTCTCCATTGGATTGTTGCATGCTATTTCTTCAAGCTGTTGGCTCCGAGTGGTTTTTAGCAGGAGTTTAAGATAGTTTAATTTCATACCAAAAAAAAATCAAATAATTAACACTAAAATCAAGAGGATAGTCTATTCACCATGATAGAATCTATTTGACAACACTTTGGTTCTTTGCTATGGAAATGTTATTCTTAACATTATTAAACCATTTTTCTCTATTTTTAATTGGGAAGTATCACATTTGTCCTAAATAATTTATTCCACTTCCTTCTTGTCCTGCTTTTGGTTCTTACCCTTGATTGTAGGCATCTTTCTTTTTCTCATCTGCAGTCAGTGTAAATATAATGTTCCTGCTCTTTGCTTTATAGTGCTAATGATGATTTATCAGTTTCCTTGCTTGTAAGTCAAGACTGAGTTGCAGAGACATTACTTTTTCCCAAGTAGTATTCATTGAAGACAGGAGATGCTAGAAAATAAGACAGATAGGAACTGGAATTATGTGAATTTTTTTCCCCCAAAGACTTTCTGCATGTAGGATGCAATTTTCCATAGAAGTGGAATGAATTTTATCTTGTATCCTAAGAGACTGTTAAAATCACAATGCAAAGATAAGTCTCTGCTCTTGTTTCTTGGTCACCTTGAGGAGACAACAAGATAAGTAATATTATCAATTACTACACCAAGGAAGTTTGATTACTTGGAGGATTTTAATTTGCTTTTCTTCAGCAGAGCCGAAGGGCATAGTTGGTGAATAATAAATCACCAGAATGAATTAGCATTTTAAGACAGATGTTTGGTTTTGGCGATGATGGCCAACTTGAAGGATGCAGTTAGCAAGAATGGAGGGAACATCTAATGTCTTCTCATCTGCAGAAGGAGTAGTCCTGCTGAAGAATTGCAGAAGCTGAGATTCATTCCTCACTGCTTTATCTGTGAAGGTTTAAAGGTTTTATCTGTCTGCTGAAAATAATTACAGAAGCGTTCTTTTGTTTATTTAAGTGGCAAGTTTTATTCCTGTAGGATACTGAGGGACATTTCTTTCTCCTATGTTCTGGGCACAGTAACAGAAATAAATTTTTTGCAGATTCAGGTTTTCTTTTAGTTACTGTTTATGCCAGTTTTTAGTAGCTTGTGCTTTCCTAAGTTTGCAAATACAGAAGTTTTGAGTATGAGAGAACACTTTCAAAAACTTAAATTTTCCACTGCAACCTCTCTTTTTTGAGATGATCTTTAACACTGTAATTTTCAGAATAGCACATTATGAGGTTTTTCTTTTCTTTCTCGAGAAATAAGTTAATACTCTGCCCAACTATAACTGCTTTTTTATAGGCTACATTTTGCTTTCTTTACCTGAATGTCCCTTGGGTACACTGAGCAGATGCAAACCTTCCCAGATGGTACTTAAGATCATTTGGTTTTTAGCTTTATCAATTGTGTAATGTATTAATTTTTATGTTTAGCTCTGAAGAAAAATGTTATTATTAAACTGCCTGTTTTAATTAATTAAATCACAGGCACAATATAAAAATGGGCAAAGATTGTTCCTCCTTAACTTCAAATACATTTAAACTACTGGCATTTAAAAGAGAATGTTTCCAAAATATGTAAGGAAAGGGATTTCACTGCATCAATAGTTACCAGATGTCTTTCAGTGCCTTGGAATATCTGAAGGCATAGCTCTGAAAAATATTTCTGTGTTGTTTTTTCTCTCCTAGTAGGTATTTGAAAACCTCTCTCTCTTTTTTGTCTGTTTTCATGTGATTGTTTCTTTACTTAGCTATAGTACGCTTTTGTCTATAGAAAGGCTTTGCAAGATTTAATGTGAGCATTGAAATAGTTGTTGTCCATAGATATCAGATATAATGCATGTTTTCTTTTTGTGAATTACTTGTGAGATGTGCCTTTAGGATCTGTACTTTCTGAAAAGATAACTGACTCAGCATATAATGAGTTTAGCACTAGTAGCACAAGACCACCTTATGAGAATCAGAATGAAGGTTTATCTGATCCTGCATCCTATTTTTGAAGTGCATTTGCGGATACTGCAGGAAAGCTATAAAAGCAAAACAAATACAGAATTACATTTCCTGTGCTGTATCACTCCAGAGTTTGGGTTTGTGGCTTGTAGAGAGGATATCTGCAGTCTCTGACCCTTGATGAGTATTTTTTCTGTGATTCATATGACAGTCACCTTTCACAGTGTGTTGCACACTGAATAAAAGACATATGGTGATGAAACAATTAAGGAATGCCAAGTCAGACACTCTGGGATAAGAAATGCCACAAGCAACAAAACTACACAAATCACTTCATGCCTTTGGCTAACCCCAAGGAGTCTGAAAAAATCATTCCTTGGAGGGGTTATTATAGTACAATCAAGACTTTTCCTCTCGACAAATGATGAAGATTGTTAGGAGACTAAACAGACATTCCTTCCAGATATCAGACCATTCACATGGCTTTTGTTGGAATCTTTCCTTTCCTGTCATCTGCTTTGAAGAGAAGGTCAGAACTGTGTGTTACTCCGTGCTCTAAGTTGGTGAGACTGGTATTGACAGCAGTATTATCTCCGTGTTCCTGTCTGGTAGATAAAAGAGAATATTTTCATCCTGCTTTTTAACAGTGCTCTGAGAGCTGAAGTTCTTTTGATGAATAATTAGCTCTCTTAGTACTATGATTATCAATGTTTACAATAAAATGCAAGGTCCTCTAAGGTTCAGTGGCTTTCCAGGATTTCATTGCTTATTCAGGTAGTGACTGTGTCTGACAGGCACCCACCTTGTGGGTGTATCATCCAGAATTTATTTGGGTTGAAATACGTAGACCGTTCCTAAAAGGTGCACTTGGTCTGCGTAAGCAAGTCATTCCCAACCTCAATTACTGTATAAAGGGCACAAATATTCATGGGATATTGGTCAGCAGTGACTTATGTCCTATTGTGCAGTTGGTAAAGATAATCAGTTGCCTTAAAGCAAGCATATGTGTTGTGTTAGAACTCATTTTTTTTCAGAAAGATTCTACAAGCTGGTATTTCAGTATAGTTTTTGTATGGTACCAACGATCCATGTACAACCAGTAAATTTACATGGCATTCGTATGTGACAGAGACTCTTGTATCAATTTTATTTTCATGTAAAATTTCAAAATCTGGAGGGTAAGGGTTAAAATTTTGTGATGAAAACATTTACTAAACATTTGTAAATTATCTTTAAAATTCAGTCTCCAAACTCATCATGTGTAGAGAGAGCATTGGGGGGAAAAAATCCCAGGCATCCAAGAGCATTTTGTTTTGATTTTTGAAATTCATCAAATGAAAGCAGAAAGCTGTAATAAAAGCTGTCAGACTGTTTTAACTGCAGATTTTGTTGCTACTTGCATTGCTTACTATGCTGTGACAGATAGTGTTTATAGTTTTCAAACAATTCTGCAGTACTCTTTTTGCCAAGTGATAACTGTTTATCCGTGGAGAAATGTGGCTCCCTGTATTCCACCTGAAATGATTTTTGTCACTTAATGGTATAACTCTTGTTGGTGTGCCTGAGAACATCCTTCTGTGCCATCAGGCCTCCTTAGAGAAGGGAGGTAAAGCTGCTCTGCATGGTAACTTAGCACTCTTGTTATGCTTTGTCCTGCAAATTGCTCTCATCTGTTAGATTCTGTCCAATTTTGGAATATTTCTAAAATTTATTTGGGTTTTTTTCATAATGAAGGACTCTGCAATAGTCTCTTATCCTATGAATCTGTACTCTTACAAACTATTTGTAACTATAAATGAGGAAACAGTACATGTGTTACAGTAGATACAGACTTGGATAATGCATGCAAGCTTATCATTACTCCTTCTTCAGTAGAACTTACAATACTTCTTGTGCTGTTTGTTTACTAATGCTGTTGGGAGTTTTTCTACATTAGTGTCCTTCAGTCACTAAATTTGCCTAAAGTAGGAAGGGAAATTTTCTTACAAAAGAAGAAAGGGAACGAGAAGATGCTTTGAGAATGAAGTGGCAGATTTTTTATGACTTTGCCAACCATGTATCTTAAGTAATTACCAACTCATCTACATATGATACAGCTGTTAAATGCACTGAAGAGTGAATTTTAGATACAATCTTATCAGATCAGTCTGATTGTCTCTGTTCTTTTGCATGTGGAAACTGCTTCTGGAAATGAAAGAGCTCCTGTTTTAATGTTTTTCTTTTGGTGTTGCCTCAGTGACCTGTTAGAAGAAGTAGCCTTTACTGAACATGCACGGAGGAATTGTTATTTGAAATCAAATCACACTTCCATATGCTTTCCCTTCCTTGACTTGCAGGCTATGCAAAAGGAGAATCAGTTTTTACCCAGTGTCAAGTCTTGCCTGTTAATAAAGGGTGGATGCAAATGGCTGGACCTTCTGGTACTGTAAGGTGCCATTTGGTTGCCACTCATATTTCAGATTGAGGGAAGAAAAGATCCACTGATCTGAATCCATGGTGTAGCCTGAGATGTTTAGGTCTGTAGGCGTAGTTTTGAAATCAGTTCAAGTGGAGATAATGGCAAGTCACTTAACTGATTTGCATCTTTGTTAAGTGAGGATTTTTGTCTGTTCTTTGGACTGCTTATAAGGAAGCAATTGTGAATTCTCATCAGTTATTGAAAACATCAAGAAGAAATCTAATTTTTACATGTTTGCTTGAGGTCTCCTTTTTTTTTCCCCTTTTGATCAGATACAAAGAAGGTGGTGAAGCTTTGTTAGTATTGCTTCCCTCAGAAGAAAAAGGCATGGTGGAACAGCTGGCACAGAGGAAAGTACCTATCAGTGAAATCAAGTAAGTGACTAATGGCCTGTCTGTTATTCAGCCTTCTTTCTACAAGAATAATGTGTGATGAGTCTATGACAGTCTTGATAAAGTGCTTGAATTGCCTGGAGCTGGACAAATTGTGGAAATCAGTTTTCGTAGTGTTGTAGAAGGAAAAGACCTTGAGAGGTTTCCTGTTCCATTGCCATTCCCAAAGGCAGGATGAGCTGCACAAATCATTCTTATCAGATGCAAATTAATAGACTCACTATTTCCCAAAGAAATCTTGTCTATATTCAATAGTTCTTGCCACTAACATTTTTTCTTTAAGTGTCTGATAAGCCTTGTAAGTAATTTAAATGAAATACTTCTTTTGTTCTGTGCCAAGAATATATGAAAAATTATGTATTCTCTTACTCTTTGCAGCTACTTTTTATGTAATTGAACATTATCATCCTCTCTCTTCTTTTCTTTTGCAGATTAAACAATTACAATTTCTTTAATCTGTTCATGTGTGATTTTTTATACCTGTTATCATTTTTGTTTCTCTTATCTGTTTTTTCTTTAGTTCTAGACTATTTCTCCAGTTGGTCATGCCCTTTCTGAACCAGTTAGTTGAAGGACAGGAAATAAAAGATGTGGCTAAACATACTAGAGAGTGTATTCCAGGGGAAACCTATGAAGATCTATGCTCTCAGTACAAATAGAACTGAGTTTTCAGGAGTTCATTGTTTTTTGAGCCTGTCATTTTAATGTTTAATTGAAAAAATAAAGATAATGGGAAGAAAATATGGAAGAAGAATTGAAAACAAGCCAGAAAATGGGATATAAGCCTGATTCCATTTGAATGCTTGCCTAGGTCTGGTCACACCATGCCAAAATCATAGAGTAGAGATAGAAGAAATTAGAGAAGGATGATGAGGTAGAAAGGTAACTGTAAAAGTGAGTATGAGCAAGACTAGGACTGTTGCGCTTTGAAGAGCTGTGGTTTGAATGTGGTTTGAATGTGAAGATACAGGTATCTAAGCAAAGAATCTTCTTTTTCCTTATTGAAATGGTAGTTATTCAAATAATTTATTTTTATAGTCAGTAAATTATTGTCTGATCTCATACACAGTATAAATGTTTCCCCTTTCTTTTCAGCCAAGCTTTTAACTTCTTCAGTAATGCTGTTAGTTGTTTGAATAGCTTATAATAGGAAATGCTAAAAAAACCTCTTTAGTCTGTATTTATCTATGTAAATAAAAGTAGGTATTTTTGTGTGAGGATAATAATCCCTTTTTAATAGGGCAAATTTTTCATCTCCCCCCCATTAAATGCGTATTCTATTTATAATTCCAGTTAGATGTCTCTCTGGAGAGACCTTTGTGGCTGCATCTCAACATATTCTTGCTGATCTGGTGTTATTTCAATGGAAAATACTCTTACTTTTTTTTAACACCCAAAAATTCATTCTTGTACCAAGCCACTAGGGCATATGTGTAATAAATACATTTAAGCAAGAGTCTTAAGCAGAATAATTATTAGAAAAGTCAGAGCTTTTGATTGATAATATATTTTAAGAGCCTGCTCCAAGATGCAGTTTTTCAATCTGCAAAACAACCCTTAATAGTATTTGTAACAACGTAATGAGGGGGAATGCTTTTACTTGGAATTGCCTGCCTTGTGTGGTTAGGATTTAAAGGTTTAGCATCATACTTGTAAGAGGCTAACTAAAATCCTTAAAAAATTATACATGTAATTACTTGTGATTTGCAAACTAATTTAATTCCTCAATTTAATTACTTCTAGCCAGTTTCCCAATTAAAACAACCCTGGTGTGTTTTGTCAGTTTGTAAATTATTGAAGTTGCATCAACCCCATGGATCATGTTCCAGGTCTTCTCTTGAAGTCTTGTGGTGTTGTTTGTGCTTATTCACCTAATTATAGATTCTGAAGAATTCTGACTTGGGAGTAGGAAGATAATGAGCGTTACTCACTACCAACAGAGTTAACTCTTCAAGTTTCTGAAATTCACTCTGAAAGGTTTTTGCTGAAAAGCTTGTTTCTAAAACATAACTGTCAATTAAAGTGCTTGTTTTATTGTTCTTGTTAAGCTGTTGTCTGATACAGTGGTTGCAAGAACTCTATTACTTTTCCTGTTTTATATTTTTTGATTTGCAAGCAGCTCTGAGTGTTCCTTTTTTAATTTGGAGAGAGCTTCTGAAAAAGTTGTATAATTTGAAGGGAGAGGTCGAGGGAACTTTGTTTTCCTGAATACCTGAATATTCAAAAGACTGGGGTTTAGGCTCTTTTCTTAATTTTCAATTTTAAGTCAAAGTTCCCTATAGAGGTTGTTAGTACGCCAATCCTTTCTAGTCAGGACAAGCTTCCAGTTTACAGTTAGTGCTTTTAACAATAGATAACTTTTTCATTGTTCAAATAGAGAAAGAGAAAATTCAAAATATGCTATAATAAGTACTGTGTTTTAGAGCATTCAAATATGGCAAAAAGATACTCCAAAAGATTTAAATAGTATGCACCTTCTTTAAGGAGTCTGTAATTTCCAAGTTTTACATGGAAGGTGTAAACTGAAATTATTTTTGATAATGCCTGGAGGTTACTTTGTCACATCCAATTTTTTTGGCTAGTAAGATAAGAACTGCTTCCCTAGGGGCTATCATAACAAATTTTGTGTCCAGAAAATTTTACCAAAGGACGTGCAAGTATGTAGACACCCATGATATAATACTGCTTTTTTCAATATTATGAGAAAAAAGCCATTTTTGAGGAAAACAGCAATAACAACAATAAAGCACCATTTTTTTTCCCCTGACAGTGAGAATACCTATGTATTCCACATGCTACTAGTATTAATACTGGGGGATCTGTGCAAACATGCTGCCTTCCAATTACCATCATTGCTGTAGGACAATACATTGATGCCACTAACTCCGAGCAACCTTTCTTAGGTCCCAGCTCTTCCTCTTTCCAGTCTTCCAGGATGTCAAGTGTAACCATAGAGAGCCACATTCTAGGCTGAGAGCACAGAGCAAAACCTGCTGCTGCTTGGAAGCTGGGTGGAATATGGAAGTGGTTTTGCTACATCACTGCAGCATGGTCTTTCTGGTGGTTATTGATTTTTCTTGTTTAAATTCTGGAGAGGAATGGGGAAAACAGAATATCTGGTTAAAACAGTGCTTGTATCATGGTATGAAAATCAGGGAAAATGAGAGGAAATCAAACTGCCTGTCAGCTCAGGAACTTGAAGAGTGCTGTCTCATCTGTTCATAAGACTAAGCAAGCTGGGTTTATGTTTGCTTCATGACACAGTCAAGTGTGGCCATTTATGCAACTGCTAGACAAACATCAGTTTCAAGAAGTTATATTGCTCTTTAAAGATAAGATATGTGATCACAGAGGAAAGATAGAAACAACCTGCTTAAATGACAGGCAATGTCATAAAATCCCTTTCAAGTTTTTGGATGGTTGGTTCTAGCACATTAGTTCTTAGCTATTTAGGCAAGCTTATAAATTCATTTAAGTATTTAGCTTTTAGGTTTGTCTTCCCAAATAGCTACATGTATATAATTTATTGTAAAGAGTTTTATTTGCTCAGAAAGAAATAATATGCAAACTTGTTAAGGCCAAAATCCAGTTTAACACTGACCAGCTTTCTCACTGTTTGAATTCCAGCATGGGAGGAAGATGACAGTGGGTGACTGTCATGATACAGTATTGGAGAGGCAGAGAATCCAGTATTGCTACTTTTTTTGAATATTCAGTGTTACAAATTTACTCATTCATTGACAAACACAATCTCAATATGTGCTTGGGGCACCATGTTCTTGCTTAACATTCCTTAGATTTATACTACATTATTTTGCTGTGCTGTGAAGTATCTTGTGGGGTTTTTGTGTTTTCAAACCTGTTTCTTGCAAATTTCAACTAAATTACCAAAAAATTTATGTGCAGGCAACAAAACATTCCTGCGTTTTATCTGTCTACATTTTCTTATGTTACTGTGTATTATGCTTGGAGCCTCCATGACATATAGTCCCCTGTAAGTAATGAATCCTATTTCTTCAATAATTACTTCCTACAATAATCACGTCATAGAGAATAATGGGGTCCAGGTGAGAGTTGGAACTGTGTGTCCCTTTTAAGTTTGACAGTGACAGCAGAGAGTAGTTGGCAGTCTCAACTACTCTCTGAGCGCAGCTTTAATGCCAGTTTTGCACTGCTATAAGATTTCATGTAGACTGTATTTCCCTAGTTTGAGAATCATAGAATCATAGAATTTATTGGATTGGAAAACACCTCCGAGATCATCAAGTCCAACCCTTGGTCCAACTCCTCCATTTACCAGATCATGGCACTCAGTGTCACGTCCAGTCTCAGTTTAAAAACCTCCAGGGATGGTGAATCCACCACCTCTCTGTACAACTGCCAGATGTTCTGCTATTACCAAATATGACATCTGCTGTTTCTTTCCTATTCTTAAAACCTGCTAATGCTGCTATGGAGGATAATCAGACTGATGAGTAATGTTTTGCTTCTACGCTATGTTAGCCATTGTGTATTTGCTAATTTTTTTTGGGTCTTTACAAATCAGGGGTTTTTTGGTATCAAGAAAAAGTTAATAGTTTAACTTCTTTTTTTGCTGCCTTTGAATATGAGCACCAAATTTACCTGACCTGTCTCATAGATTTTTTTTTAATCTGTCTCAGATGAATTCTTAAGAATGCATACAACTATGAGTCTAAGTGCTTTTACTTTCTCTAGTTGCTATGGAGCAAGTTTCTTTTGCCTCAGCTGATTTATCTGAGTACCTGTTATCCTGTGATTGGTGATTCTGGTGTGAGCTTTGACTGCTGTAGCTGTTGTTAGCTGTCTGATTGCAGCTGTCACTTTGAGTGAAGACAAGGGAAAAAAGGCACTGCTTAATTTAAGGACCTTGAGGTCATATCTAAATAGCTTTCCCATAACTTAGCAGCAACCCAGCACTTCTCTGGACTGTCTTACTACTGGAGTTCTGTTAATTTTTTTTTATTCCTGCCATCCCTTCTTAACTTTTTGTATCATTGTATTTCAAAGATTTGCTGGTCAGTTTGTCCCCCACTCAATTTTTCATGCCTCCTGTTTTCTTTCTTACATCTTTACATTTTTGGAGCCAATTATGTACTGACTGAAAACTGGAACTCAGTTTTTTGATTCTTCACTGAAACTGTAGCTAAATGGAGCCTGTGTACACTGCAGTTTTCCCCTGTCTGTATCTGAGCAGTTAAGAAATGGAAATTGTGAGATAATCTAGCTTGATGCCTATGCTTTTCATATTTATTAAGGATAATAGATGATCACAGTCATGTTATAAAAAAAGGGTATAAAATGTTTCTTGCATGTTATTTTCATCAGTCATGTTCTTTAGACCAACTTACTGCTATGTGAAGAGACATGATTTTGTACTTTTTTTTTTCCCCTTGACTCCTTCAGCAGGGGCAGTGTTTTGGTGTACAGCACGGCATGACATGGCACACAGCAGCAAGAGTCAGATTAAGAAATGTGGTAGTTGTGCATCTCTTTTGACCTCTGCTTGAGGGGTAACCTCCTACCATGTCTGGTAGGTTGGATGATACCCTTGCGTGGCACTAGCAGACCAAAACTAGGAGTAGATGAGGAAAGATCTGGGCAAATAAAATTGCAATAATGTGGGTATCACTGGAATAAGTGTGAAAATTCAGAATTGGGGAGAGGACCTGTGTATCTTTTTACTAGGTTTAATGACATTTTCTGTAGTACAGTCACTGTTACTTACTTGATCAGAATCTTGATTAGCTCTTACAATCTGTTTAATCTCAATGTCCTTTATTATTGCTCATCTGGCTGTTTTTTCCAAGAAGTACTTAAATTTAAGTATTCCCAGCACAGTGGATCTTACTTAGGCTTTTAAAAGTGCTGACAATTTCCTGATGAAGACTTTGGTCTTAGTTTACAGTAGTACTGCAGTTCATTTATGCTACTTCTGTATTTTTTCAGTGTTTTTATAAAATCAAGTTTATTTCTGATTTGCTTTAGAAGAAGATTCACCACCTTTAGTGAAAACTGTATCTGAATGAAGCGTCTGAGCTGCTATTTGTCTTTTCTGTATTATTTGTTTGAGGAGTGTATGTTTCAGCCTTAGTATGGTTCCATTTTGTGCTGTTTCAGAGTGATTATAACTTCATGCATTTTGAAGCAATGAAAAAGATGTGAAGATAATCCTGAGAACTTAAAGTGGCTTATTTTGGCATATTCTAATAATTAAATCTAACTTTCTTGGGTTTTTTTTTCTTCCTTTAATTAGAATTAATCCTGAAAAACTTACAGACATCCAAAAGAGGATGCAAGCTTTCTTAGCTCAAGATCAGGAATTGAAAGACAAAGCTCAAAGGGTAAGTAATCTGCTGTTGCAGTTCTTGGGGCAAGCTAGTTGAATAGAACTGCTGTTTGAATAACTGACCAGCTCATATATGCCCTAGAGGTAGTGTTTGGATCTGCTGCATTGTTCTGATTTTTAAGCTTTATAACATGATACCAGTAGAAACAATAATCATATATTGGCAGTTGGTGCAAAGTATGCTTGTATAGCCCCTGTGAGTTGAGATGGGCTCAGTGTGAGCTCATGATGGTAACACCTGAAGAGCCACCTGCTCCATTGCTGTAATGCCAAAGTTAAGGCATATTTGAGGACATACTTGTATGAGAGTTTTGGGTGTGAAAGTAATTTCTAATTTAGTAGTCACTTCTCAGCGGTTTTGTTCCAGTACAAGAAAGATGTGGACGTATCGGAGAAACAACCAGTGAAGAACCACCAGAGGTGATTGAGCACTTGGAGTATCTCCTGTATTAGGAGAGAAGCATAAATTAGACGCAACCAGAGTCTTTTCAGTGATGACCAGTGATAGAAAAGAGGGGGATGGGCACAAATTTATACACAAAAAGCTCCATTCAAATTCAGGAATTTAATTTGTTGTGAGTGTGAACACTAGAACAGATTGCATGAGTAGGCTATGCATTCTCCAAATGTTGGATATCAAAAGCTGGGTTCCTTCCTGAGCAGCCTACTCTAGCTGACCTTGTTTGAGCAGGAGTTTGGACTAGATGATCTCCAAAGGTTCCTCTCAACTTCAACTCCTCTGAGAGGACTTTACTTGGGGAGCTGATACAGAACATTTTGAAATAACAATAGTAAAAAAAGAAGTTACTAAAAAGTAGCTGATGTCATTACTTGACTCCAAAGTTAAAAATACAAAACTATGTAGACCTCACATACCTACCTTCCTGATCAATTTTTGTTGTCATATCTTCTGAATATCTATGACAGTTTGTCCTCTGTCAGTGGTAAAATTCAGTGCATTTGGACTTTGATTAGGGTTTAAATGAGAAGCAAAATAGCTTAGAATATCTCTTCCAGGTAAGATGGAGAAGTTTGTGAATGGAACTGTGAATGGGATTTCTTTGCTCTGCTGATTAATGTAGGGAGACTTCATGGATAATATGTGAATGTCATCACGATTTTTATCAGGTTTGGGAAAGGTAGGAAAACTCCAAATAACTAAGTAGAATCCTGGACTAGAACGAGCTCATTATAAAAGACATTTGCCATGGAAGATGGTCTGTGAAACACTTCTGGACATTGCACTGCCTGTTGCCATAATGAAGCGTGTCTGCTGATCTTTCCCTGCTTTTATAATACTTTGAAGACAATGAACTCTTGGGGATAGATCTCACTACTTGTTTTATTGAAGCACTGCGACATGTTGGTTTCCTGAGTTTGATTGGTATGTTGGTTTGTTGCCTTTTTAAAAAATGTGTATATACTGACCCTATGAATTCTATAGTTATACCAAGTCTCTTCCAGACAATACAAAATCAGAAGTTCAAATTGAGATGCAGGGAAACAAGATTGGAAGAATAATAGGAAAACCTTTCATGTCACTTTTTTGTTCTATATGTAGGTCAAATGAAAAGAGCACAACCAAAGGCCAAATGGTGAGAAATCCAGAAATGCTAAAACCTGAGAAATACAAAATTGCAGAGATTCTGAATTAGTGTGAATAACTTTTTATTTGTATCAGCTGGCGTGGGAATTGATGACACCTGAAGGTATTCTGGTAAACCTGAGTGGTAGGGTAAAATGAAAAGTGGATCACGAATGCTTGAAGAGAAAGTATGTGTTTTAACATTTCTGTTGAACTAGGATGTAAAACGAGTCAAGTTGAAATATTTAAAACTCCTGAGATTTATCTTGCATAGCTTTAGATGTCCTGTGTGAGTTGATCTGCCTGAGCTTTCATTTATAGCTGATAGAGAGGAATAATCACTTCTATAAAGTCTCCTGACATAGATACCTTAAAAACCCTTTGGGATGGATGAATAGTGGTTTCTTTGCCCTGCAGAGGTAGCCTGTGTGATGTGATGCCTGCAGTAGGGACACTTACTGGGTCAGAGAAGCATCATTCTTACTTTCCCAAACAAAGAATTTTAAATCAAAGTACAAGAGGAAGTTAGTTGTGTGCTTTGTGAATAAAATGTTCAGTGTTCAAGGGATTGCTTTTAAAAACTGAATTTGCTGCTTAGGTATCCCAGGTTTTTGTAGTGCACGAAGAATTACATGTCGCTGTGTGGAGTGTCAGCATAAGCCTAATGTGAGCCTTGCACAAGCCAGGGATACTGGTCACTTAGGATCATCTTCAGTGCCACGGGAAGTTGCAGCTACACCAATGTGTATGGGAAGTGACAGAGCAGCTGGGGAATGATGAGGGTAGGAGGCAGCCAACATTATCTCACTTGAAATGAAAACACTAACAAACCTCTGTTTCTGGCTTTGGCTTTTTAAGATCTCTTAAAAGGCAGAGAAAGATCATTCTGAATTGAGCAAAAGAAAATAATGACAATGTTTCAAAATAGCACAAGAATAAAATCAAACATAGACTTAGTGTTACAGATGAAGCCTTCACTTAAAAAATGTTCATTGCCATATAAAATTACCCTTTCAAGCCATTTTTGTTGCAGTTTTTAAGTCATGGAGAGCAGAGCAGAGAAACTGTATATACATTTAGTTTTTTAAAAACTTGAAGTATGGACAAGTGGTTTATCACAAAGTGTCCCTCCTTAGTAAAGTTTAAATATGACTGTTCAGACATACTATGCAAATGTGCCCCAACAGTCTGACACAGCAATGTGAAAAAATAAAATTAATGCAAACGAAATCCTGACCTTGGATCCTTATCTAGAATGCTGGATTTCTCAAAGGCATAGGTCTTGTGCCTGTCTGTTGCATGCTGCCAGATTCTTGACATCTGTAATGCAAAAAATAAATTTCCTGCCTGAATGAATCAGATAGCAATGAAACAGCACAGCTATGCACAGAAGTTCAGATAGATTGTAGTCTACTGTGTGAAGGGCATGAGGTCTAAGTCATTGCGTCCTCTAAGCTTGTTGATTTACTTCAAGGTGCTTTTACTTTGTTAAAAAAGAGGAAAAAAGAAATTTCTTGGTTACTAATTGCTTCAACAAACTACATGGTTCATTTGGTAGGACATGTTTCCCCTGCTGTTGCTTGGAAAGACAACATGAATCAGACTGGGACTTCTTTGAAACCTTTGCAATTCTTCTCATGGACTGATGCTGTCTTTTGGCATTTCTTGTAATTTTAATATTTAATATGTCAGTTCAGTTAGTTTTGAAAAACAGTTTAAAAAATTATCTGTTTTTCTTGCTAGTCTTGAAAGTTACTGTGGCACTGAAGTGATGTCTGTTCATTAAATTCTTCATCACACCTAGAGGGACGTGCAGGGTGTTACAGGCTGAGATTCCAGTCATACCTTGTTACTTTTGAATTTTGTCATAGCAGCACATCAGTTGAATTGTGTATGTTTTAATACTTATCCAAGACACAGATAAATAGATCAAAATTTAAATGTGATAAATTCATAGAGCGTGGTACTTTTTCCACATATATTAAGTATTTGTACAATAATCTCTGACGGTTTTGGGTATCTGTAGCTACTATGCTAGTAGAGCTGTAACATGTTTCTGATGCCCAACTCTAACATTTTCCATAATGGCATAAGTTAATGCACATAACATTTTTACAATGTTCAATTATTAAAAAAACCCCTTGAAAGTGATACCAAAAGAGCAAATGTAGCAAGGGACAACAGCAACTGATAGAAGAGCAGAAAAAAAGTTCAAACTGACTAAACTTGTTTTTCCTCAGCTGCCGTGTGTGTCTGCAGACTGACCAAGTCTTAAGAGAGCTGAATAAAATCCAAGTGAGATGACCATATTTTAGACAAAGGCTGAAGTGACTATACTGAAATCAAACAAAAAAAATCAAAGAAAAGTACTTAATTTCTCTTGTAAAGTAGAACAACTCTTCTATGTATTTGTTTGGTAGTTCATTCGTAGTTATCATAGAACTTAATACATGTGCAAAAGTTGTGTTCTTTCTGCCCTTTATCGTTTGTTACTTTCTAGACCAAGTGTACCAAATATCTACTAGTAATGTAAGTGGATGGCTTTATAGGTTATCCAACAGACAGAATGAGATTTCAACCTCATGAAAGTAGTGGCAAGTCGTGACTCATGTAGATCTTCACACCTGCAAATCTCAGATTGACAGGAAGGATGCTTCTTGTTTAATCTGCTCTTTTTCATCTGTCAGTGCAGAGGAAAAAGAGACTTTCATTGATTTTTGTCTCTTGCTAGAAAACAATAGATTAATGAGATCTGTCAAATCTGAAGCCTTTCCCTAAACATTCTAGTTATCTTTGTAAAATGACTAATAATTTAATGTAAGCAATGATGTTCTTCACCTCAATCTTGGTAGCAGCTCACACTTTCCATGGCTAAAATTAACTGGAAGATATAATTAGAAAGGAAACTTGAGCCAAGAAACTTAGAATTTGGAAAAATAAGCAAATGAAAATTTACTATTATATTGAAGTATGGGCAGCTTGAAAAGCACATCTCTCAGCTCTACATATCTTACAATTAATAATTTTTATTTCAGTTTACTGAGGATAAAATAATGAATTTATGACATTCCTTACTTTACTGTCTCATCTTTTCACCTTTGGAAATGTTTTTTCTCTTACAAGCATTTAAAGAATCCCCATAAGGAATCAATGCTCCTGACTGTTGGGTCTTTCCTCTTCTATTTGAGATGAACAAGTATTTTTTTTTTTAATTCTGCATGAATTATTAATACATTAATTTTCTCCAACAGGTGCTTGCACACAGCAGAACAGGGATGTGATTATAGTATGCTTGAATATAACTCTCTGAGCCGAACTTGCTCTTATGATGAGAGTTTGATGGTTTAAGTCTCATGGTAGAAGTTTTGGCATGTGTTAGAAATTAGGTTATGAACAATAGAATCTTTTCTGACACTTAAAGTATTCCAATATTTATGCTACTGCTTGGTAGAAATAGACTATGTAAAAGAAACATGAGAATAATAAGCATCTTTCCTTTTGGGAAGGATGGAGGGTAGATGCAATACAAGATTATGTTATTCTTTTATGCAATGCTTCCAGTTTTCTTGGTGAAAGTCTGGGATTAATTGAAACTTCAACCATGGACTGGTCTTAGTATTTGTTGTATAGTGAATTTATGTTGGGCAGCTGAATTGCGTTCACTGACTGTGGCATGTGATGAGCTGATGGTAAATGCAAGGTCATATGAGTCATCTTAGGCCACAGTGAAAGACAGCTCTATGGAGTTGAATCACTTTCTGTTAGTGACTAAGATCATGTTAACACAGCCTGTTCTTGCTTCCGTATAATTCAGATATCAGAATAGCATAGGATTCAGAAAAGATGGGAGGAAAAATAAAATTGAATCAGTGATGTTTTCTTCTGACTAATTTGTCATATTTTCTTTCTAGGGAAATACAACATGATGTAATGCTGGGAAATGCAGCCAGTTAATGTGCATATAATGAAATAGTTGAGTACTTGAAGTTGCATCACTTCTGTAGTACTTATAAATTTTGGCTGATGGGTATTGTGTAAAAGAATTTCAGTCTGAAATCGATGTTAGGCCACCTAATAGTGAAATTCAATTTTGTGTTTAGAGCAACAGTATAATGTTTGTTTATTGTGTTGGTAATTGAATGGTTTCTTTTTTGTTAAAGGCTTTTGTTTTTCTTTCAGTGTTTTGTATCGTACTTGCGTTCAGTTTATTTAATGAAGAACAAGGAAGTATTTGATGTTTTCAAATTGCCTCTAGCAGAATATGCCCTGTAAGTATGGCCAACATGGAATATGAGTGTGTAGTGAGAAGTTTTGCAGTATATGATAGTTTTAAATGGCTATTTTGACTATGATAACACACGGAATTAGGCAGTCTTGAAATGTGTGTAGTTTCACATTTATACTGTCCTTTCCAAGGACATTCTAAATAGAAATTATATGTAAAAGTAATATATCACTATAGAGAGAAATAACTGCCCTGTTTTTGGCCAGGAGAAGGTTAATTTTTTGCAGTAGCCAGCAAAGGGCATGGCCAGGACTGGAAGTGAGATTTTTCTGGACCGCCTCAGGCCATTGCCAGGGGCAGCGTGAAGGGACTCTCCATGGTGGTGAGGAAGGGGTTCATTCCTTGAGGGAGGGGAACTGTCTGGTGTTGTGTGTTGTCACAGGCTCTCTGTTGAGCATTCTTCCATGTCAATCACTCTCTCTTTTATACACTAGTATTGTTAATATTTTTGCTTGTTTTCTGGTCTGATTGCTGTTTTCAGTAAGTTGTTCTTACCTGAATCTATGATCTTTTTACCTTTTGTGCCTCCAGTTCTCCTCTCCAGCCACCCACAGGTGGGAGGGGTGGAGAAGGAGGAAGGAACAAGTACCAGTGTGCTTTTTATTGGGAGTAGGAAATTGGGGAGTACCATTCCTAAGCCATGACAATAACTTGCAGCAGAAGGTGCATTTGCTGTATACAATAGAAGATAAAACTTGTGAAGTACAAGGGTAGAGAACCATGGGGGTTTTTTTCCCCCATATTTGCCCTTCAGCCTCAGAGCTAAATGACAACCTCTAAAATGTATTATTTAAAAAGAAATTGGAATATGCAAAGATGATATATTGCATTCCCATTTTGAGTGTAATTAGACATTGCTCCTTGGTGATAAATTATTTTTCAGAGATTCATTGTGTTTGGTAAAGATTAAACATCTGCATTAGGCTGAATAGCATCTATTTTGCTCCATCTATTTTTGTACATATATGTGAATCATTTCACTTTTGTATGGGTGGGAAATTAAATTTGACAGGTTGACTTTTCAGATGACAGCCATCTGAAATTGTTTTAAGATGTGAAGTTTTCAAAATCTCATGGGACACAGGGTAGTCATAAGGGAGCAGGAAGGTGTTCAGAGGTACATGGTAAATTAATTTGATGTCTGTAGAATTTCATACAGAGAAGGCTAAAGTTTTCAAACTTGTCAGCACATGGCATAATGAACTAAAATGTGACAAATTACTAGACTGAGGAACACCTGGTCTTCCTGTGCTGTGCTGCCATTAATGTAGTTATGTTTCAAGTACATAAGCCTATTACAAAAGATGCTTTTTAACTTTATGGACTGAGAAATTTTGAAAAAGGACGACTAACAAAATTGAAAAATTTCATGACATGCATTGTCTACCCCTTCACCTATGTGATTTTTCAGCATCTTTAAGATCTTCCTGTAGGTCTTGCTGTGCTGAATGTAACCGATAGTGGCAGAAGATGATTAGGGCTAAGAGGGATGACCACACAAATTTAACTAGTGTAAAAAACCAGCTGGCATGCTGGTAATGCTGAATTTTCAGAATCCCAGTGCCTCTTTCTGGATTTCAGCATGGTGTGCCATCTGGTATCTGATACTGATGTGGACAGAGTAGTCTACAGTTGTCTTCTTCTCAGGTCTCTGTGCCAGGATTTGGTCCTTCATCAAAATGATTTCTAGTCCTAGCTTTGCAAAGCTACTAATAAGTCATTCCTATAGTAAAATGCAAGAAACCAGTTAGTTGTTTGGATACAGTAGGAGAGGTTCAGTCAAGGTTATGAAATATATGGAAGGATAATCAAAAAGTCAGAAGATAATAAATATGGGAAGTAGTTCAGAGATTCTGTTTTGGTTTGGTGACACTCTTCTTCCCTTCTCTCCAGACTGCTAGTCTACCTAAATACGCTCTGCAGTTTCCTGTCTTTCAGTTCAGTGCACATCCACCAATACATGCATCAGTCAGCTTTATTTATATGAAAGTCCCTCGAAGTCTGTTATGTTTGAATTATGCATTTAGAAGCAACCTTGGTTTAATTTCTGCAAAACAAACTTATGGCACAACCTGGAATGATAATCCTTTCTTCCCTTTACCTTCTCCGTGCATTTTCTGAACAGTAGTTCAGCCTTTCTGTGGAGATTTACTGCTAGCTTGATAGATGTTACTCCTCTAAAAACCCTGCAGAGAAAATAGGCTGCTTAATGCTCCTGTCAGGTTTGCATTTCAGGCTGTTACCCACTTTCACCATTGCTCTCTTGCCTGGCATATCTGTGCACTAACGTTCTCTTAAAACTCTTGATTGAGTGCAGAAAAGCAGTAGTCCATTCCATTTTTATGTTATACAAAATGATATATATATTATATAGAAAACAATAGATAATAAAAATGTTTGTGCATGTCTGTATGTGCATATAGACACACACATACGTATTCTAGTGAGTGAGCACCTTTAAGATATGGTACATTATTATTCTCTCCAGTATCCTCTCATTACAAATTGCTATCAAGAATTATTTGCTGCAGAAAGACTTGCACAGGCCTTGTGTTAATATAGGCAGCCTTTAAGTTTGGTAAAGGAGAAATGCGATGCTTGCATGAAAGAGAAATTTATCTTTTTTATTTCAAAGGACAGCTTTGAAAACATAAGAAAATATAAACAAACAACAGGGTGAAAAGGAGTAATTACTTAGTCTGGCCTCCTGGATAGGAGACAAGGTAAACAGGAGGCAGTGTTTTGAAATATTTTACTTCTCAGGCACTTCATTTTGTTAACTAACACACACATATATATATATATTTATACACTATTCTCCAGGGGTAGATCTTAACAGGCGGGTGTGCTGGATGGACAGATTAGTCACAGCTCTAAGGGGTTGCCAAGGAAGGTATTTTCCTCTGTGAATTTCATCATGTCTTCCAGGAGGAATGCAGCATATTTTTCTCTGTTTATGCCTGTATTGGTACATGGAGAATAAATAAAGCAGGTTGAAGCCAAGATACTGGGAATATGTGATACACCCAACGTAGTACCCAGACAGTTTTACAAGTATTGCTTGCAGATCAGTGTTACAGAGGTGCTGTCAGGACTGAAATGGGTGACAGCAGAATACACGATCCATCTGTCCACATCTGTCTGTCGTCATACTAACCAGGGAAAGTACCCACTGCGCTCTCACCCCAATTCCCCTGGCTGTGGATGTTAGTCTGACCCCTACGCATGGCTGGAACAGAGGGTTTTGGTTGTGAACTTGCTCTGGCTGCAGAGAGTAAGTGTAGGGCTGTTTCTCTCATCCCCAAGCAGTGCCTATTGTAGGCTTTGCACATCTTGTCATCCCTTTTTGGGCTCCTGGCCCTCCGTGCTGCCCTTATAATTACTTTTCTACAAGCCAGTAAAAAGCCTGCTCCTGATTACTTTTCCCACATGTTTTCCAGTCTTCATACAACCAGACTTACTATTTCTCATACTGTTACCTAGTTAATCTCAGCCTCATATGGACCTCAGGATTCCCTGCAGCCATCTGCAGAATTTGGGCATTTCTCACTTAACTCTTCCTCAACGACCTGGAGATCCAGCTGTCCCTTCCTGAGTGCTTCTGTAACTACTTCTGTAGGCTTCTGCCATACAGCTCTCTGAACAAGCTGCAGTCTCCTCTTTCAAAGTTCAGGGTCATTATTTTCTTAGTCATCATCCTAATTTCTTCTAGGATTGTGAGCTACCTTTTCTCATTCTGCAGCCAAGCCTGCTATTGACCTTCATTCACCTTAGAAGTAAATGTACTTGCATATGCATGGAAGCAGTTCCAGTGGAGTGCCTCTCAGAGTTGGCTAAGCCAGCTAACTTGGAGAAAGGATTTTTAATGCCCTCTAGAAAGCCTTGTTGCTTGTGATCTGCTGTGTTGCCCTTTGAGCAGGTTGTCAGTGTGGCTCTGGTACCAGGAGCTCCAGGGCTTGCAACTGCAATGTAGAGAATCCCCTTGCTTTGTAAGGAAGACTACATCTTGGTCTTTTAAGTGATTAGATTGCAACTTTAACATCCTTTTTGTTGGCCTTCTCTTTGTGTCTGACCCATAAGCTCTTGAATGGCTTGCCCCTCATTATTAGTTGAGTACCTGCCATTAGAGCTTCTTAATGCAGAGGAGTAAGACTGTCTGGTAAAAGTAAATAGCACAGCAAAAGCAATTTCTCTGTTCATTTTGGTTATTAATCAGATCATCTGGAAGGCCTGTTAGTTCAGATTTGTGTCACTTCAGTTGATGTGATTTCTCCTGTTTTCAAATGGTTGCTCATCCTGTCTTCTGAAAACATTTTAAATGTTAAATGTAGATGTAGCCTATATTGCAAGGCAAGTAATACGTATTTCTTCTCTTGAAATAGCTTCTGGGACTATTTAACCTTTTTCAAGCTACTTTAAATCTTTGTCTGAACCTGTTCTGCAGTAAAAATAATCACTGGACTCTGTTTTAATGTGTTCAAATAATTCTGAACAAGTTCACTAATGGAATATGTCTTACTTTTAGTAAATGTAGTAACTTAATATTAGAATGAATCACTAACTTGTGTAAAATTGTGCTGCAGTTCAGCAGAAATGAACTCAAGATTCTTTACAGCTGGCTCATAGTTCAAAAAGAATTAGCAATCTTCTACGTGCAGATTAGGAGCATTTGTGACACTTAAAATATAAAGAATGGGCTGGTCTTCCATTTCTGGTTTAATTTGTTTTGTCCAAGGACTGATTTTGCCTTGACTATCTAAGATTCAAAAGTCTTTTTAAGGAGTTAAGAGAATCATAGAATCATAGAATCAGTTGGGTTGGAAGAGACCTCCGAGATCATCAAGTCCAGCCCTTAATCCAACCCCACTTTGAGTACAAGATCATGGCACTCAGTGCCATGTCCAATCTCAGTTCAAAAACCTCCAGAGTCAGAGACTTCACCACCTCTCTGGGCAGGCCACTCCAAGGCCTGACCACTCTCTCTGTAAAGAACTTCTTCCTGACATCCAGCCTAAACCTCCCCTGGCAGAGCTTAAGCCCGTGCACTCTTGTTCTACTGTTGCCCAGCTTTTCTCTCATCCAAATAGAGGCATAGTGAATTTACCATGTTAATGTAAACAAACTCAAGGTTTTTGTATAGACACAAAACCATAGAAAAAGCAGTGTTTGAAGTCTGCTACACTATTCATTTAAATTAATTAAAAGAAAGTTTATTAACACATGTTCTTCCTTATTCAATAGAAACAAAAGTGTTATTCTCCTTAAAGCCATGTGGGGTTATTTCTTTGCAGTTTAACTTATTTCCTGAAGATCCTCGTGAACTTACTACTAAATTAATGGAGGTACCTGAGTATTATAGGTCATCTGCTTAGTTACTCCTGTGCATTCCTTAGTTAGTGTTAGGGAATGCTGATGTCTGCCCACCTTGGTTTCAGCTGATGGATAGAAATGTCAGCTGTACTGTGATTTTTAGTAGCAAGATAATCCATTGGTTTCAGTATTGCTTTTAGAAGCTGATTTAAAGTGTCTTTCTGGAAGAGTTTGGTCTCAAGAAGTCATTGCATTTTGCACCACAATATGAAATAGGATTGTTATTAATCAGCTGAAATTGTGTTGCCATTTAAAGGCTACCATAGTCTGAAGGACCACATTGTGGTGTTATTGTGCTTTTGGTATTGTCTGTTAGGATCTGTGAACTCTCACTAAATAACTTACCTATTTTTTGTCTGTGTTTATCAGAAAACCTTGCACATTTCTTATTCCAGATGGGTATGTAAAATGCTAGCCCTAAAATAAAAAAAATAGGTGTAACTTCAGTCAGAGTAGGGTTGTGGTCTGAGTGGCATCTAATTATTGAAAACTAGTATTGCCCTTTCTAGTTTATGAAAAGTTGGTTCATATATTGAGGGTTTTTTTAGTATGAATTTGGCAAATAAGAAATAGTTTCTAAAGAAACTGTCAAATCTTAGGGTATGAGAAAGCTTTTAGCAGTAGTAGAATGTGTTTGTCCCAGGTTGTTCTCCATTTGTAATACACAATGAAAAAGAGGCAGTAATGAACCAAAACACTGATATTTCTTTGAGAAGTTATGTAATTAAAAGTATTTGGGGATTATTTGCATGCAGTTTGTGTAAGCTTATCTACTACTACTTTCCTACCAAATAAGTTTTACCTTAATGCCTTCTCCCTCCCTTATGTCTGAGGTCTATATTCTCTTGGTTCAGAAGTCAGTCTGATGGCACTGGTCTTCTTTGGTAGGGTTGAAAAGCAGTGTAGAGAAATTTGCCAGCACTAACTGCTAATTAATTTTATTTAGTTATTAATGTAAGGCATCAGTGCAGTACAGCAGTCTGGCAAGTGGAATTTCATATTTGAATGAAAAAAGTCTGTGGTGAAGTCCTGTCCACATCATGGGCTGCTCTTTCTGGTGGTTTTGTAACTTTTGCTATGGAGGGAATAGTTTCTTCACCTTGTCAAATGCTGATCTTTGATGCTAGCTCTGGAGGCGTAGAAGAAACACTGATAGAACTGGAGTTTTGAAATCTGTGTACGTTGTAGCTGTCTGCAGGAGAAAGAGAAGTGAACTACACTGATTGTATAGTTTATGTAGAATAATGTTGTGAAATTTGAAAAAACAAGCGTTTCTCTTGCAAAGGTTGATTTTTGCAACTTCGATCCCCTTGCTGAAGAGATTGAATGCAGCAATCTCTTGGCATGTTTTACTGTGCCTGGTGTTAAAGCCCAATTCCAGGTTTGAACAGCCTCCAGCTGCTGCAGTCAAGCATTACGTCTGAGTTGTTTGGTTATTTCCATTACAGTTAGTCAATAGGCCAAACTTTTAGCAGTCGTTTCATTGCAAAGGTAATTAGTGTTTGCTGTCAAACACTGAAACAAGTTTAGGATTGCTCATTCTCTAATTTCAGTTCCCAAAGGTGTTGTGTTATCTTCTCAGCAGGGCACTGTCAGTAAATGTGCAAAATACACTGGATAAAAACTGACTGATTTTTTTTCATACAACCATATTTTCATTGTTATTGCTGTTAATTGTACATAGAAGGACAGTGCTGAATTATGAGAAACACTAAACCAAAATTTTTACATTAAAAATAAACTTTATTTGTTGAATGATTTGTTCCTTATCCAAACTGTGGTTTGCTTTTTGGGAACATGTCCACTTGGCAGTGTTTTAACCTGTGGGTGGTACCAAAACTGACCTGTTTAACCACAGATGTGGTTACATTTGGGTTTTTTTAAGAATTTTTTTATTAAGCCAGGTGCCTCTCCTTTTGCCTACTCTGTCCTATTGGCTGCCATTAACAGTTCAAGGCTCTCCAGGGCCTACATTCAACTCTTGCTGCTCTGCAGGACTTTTTAAAGCTTCATGGACTGGTTATAATGGCATTTCTGCCAGGGAGTATAGATTTGATTTTTCTCCTGTGCTATAACTTATGTTTCTTTATTCAGAGCTGTGTGGTGAAAAGAAGGAATAATACTATCTACTTGAAATGAGCAGCCTTGAGGGGAGGGCTGGTGTATAGCTGTGCATATTCTGAATTGAAAGAGGCTGGTCTTTTATTTGTGTGTGTGCATGTGTAGCCATTGTAGTTGGTTAAATCCTTTATTCCTTTGTTAAGTGTATGTACAAGCCCCAAGTAATACTAATACTATCCCTTCTTTGTCATGTGTTTTTAAACGTAGCTGTGGTCTCTGTGTATCCCTTGCACAATACCAGTCTCCTCTCACATTTTTTTGTTCACCTAATGGGAAGGCTCATGGTCTCTGAAATAGACCTTAAATACTACTTTTTTTACAGTTTAGATTTGGCAGGGTCAGGTGTAATAACAGTGGGCATTTGCGAAGTTTACTGAAGTCAAATGGACTGTTGGAGATAAGGAATCTGTTCCCATGGAATGCTCTCCAGTGTGATTGCTAGACAGGATTTCTGCTTTGTGGCTGATTTTTGTCCCTTCATGTAATGAGTATTAGTATAACTTTGAATTGTCATGAATTGTCTCCCTCCAGCTCCTCAGCCAAGGACCGGGGAGAAGCCACAACACCACTCCCCCACTGCTATGTGGAAGACATGTGTGGAGTACTTGTAACTTCCTTAGATACAATGGTTACTGAGGAAGCCATGGGTCAAACCATTACAACTGGATAAAATAATAGTTTTGTTGACACTACTAGTTAAATATGCCTTGAAGGCAAAGGCCTGCTGTAGAGAGGTGCAAGCAGGTGAAATTGCCTTTAAGTGAGATAAATCTCTCTGTTAACTTTTCCTGTAGTCTTTTATCCATACTGTGTTTGTTCTAATCTCTCAGTCACTGTGAGAGGGTGGGGACAGTGTTCTGGGTGCATTTCCTGCAGTGAAGCCCACGGATGGGTCAGTGCTAGCTCAGTCCCTGACATAATGTCTGTGTATCTTCAGTAACAATTTGCATCAGTGTTTCTCCCACCATATTTTACTGTGAATTACAGGCAATTGGCTCATATCTACAACTTTTCAGCTTGTTTGCTTTTCTTCCTGGGAGGTTTGTAGCTGTTCTTGAGAGTTCTGTTACTTCATGTTCCTTCCTCTCCCACTGTTCACTTGTATTTTTCAAGCGAGATTTTTGTAATTTTGTTGATCAAAATGAATTACCAAAATTGAAGTTGAATTACTTGAGCCATCAATGAGTGCTTCTAATTTAGTCAAATTTTGTGTATCTACCTTTTAAATTAATGCATTTTTTTAATTCCATGCTTTAGATCACTTGGTCTTGCAATGGCACCTCGTGTGAGGTTTCTTCAAAGAGTGCGCAAACAGTTGTGTGCAAAAGAGGCAGCCAATGGGACAGATCACTCAGAGGAGACAGAGCAAAATGAAAATGTCCCCTCCTCAATGAACAAAGAAGGAGTGGAGAAAAGCGGAACTAATTTCAGTGGAAAAGCATCTGTTAACAAAACAAAGGAAAATGAGAGGAGGAAAGAAACTGAGGAATGTTCTGCTTCCAGTGAAGGTGCTGAGGAGAGTGGTGAGTCTGAGGATGAATTGAAAGAGCTGTCTGAGGAGGAGGAGGAGGATGAAAAAGAAGTTCCTGTACCAAGCAGAGCACCAAACTCAGACTCTGTGCAATTCTTTGAAGATGATGATGACGATGATGATGATACAAAAGATCTTGATTTGCTGACAGTGAAACAACGGGATGTTTTTGGTGTGGAAAGTAAAGACAGTCCAGCACCGGTAAGTGCACTTTACAGTAAGGCTCTGGGATCATAATTGTTTGATACTTGACATGCTCTAAGGAAGGA
The DNA here is from genome assembly GCF_047495875.1 of Pithys albifrons albifrons. Lineage (NCBI taxonomy): Eukaryota > Metazoa > Chordata > Aves > Passeriformes > Thamnophilidae > Pithys > Pithys albifrons. The sequence goes on along the minus strand of NC_092458.1, from coordinate 70,909,222 downwards.
GGAGGAGGAGAAAAAATTCTGCCCTTAGAAGACTTACCTGAAGTCAAATGTGTTGTGCATATGTATCAGAGGTCATAAATACTCCCAAAAAGATAAGTGGTGTGACTTACACTTTTATCATTTTATGCATTTAGTTAGCATAAAGTAATTTTATTCGCTGTAATGAATATCCTTGTACTTGCTTTAATTTATGAATAATAGGAATTGAATACCTGGGAAATGTTGACAGTTTTAATTCTTATCACACACTAATTCACTTGTATCTCTCAAAATAGCTGACACTTTGAGTCATAATTTCGATGTTGAACTGCGATTTAAAGCACCACGAACCGAATGCGATACATGATGAGCCACCTCCCCATAGAAGCCATAGCAAAATGATCTTTACAAAAATGTAACTTTCAAACAGTGATTTTTACCTTCAACAGGACATTTGCTATTAAGAATTGATCCAGTATCAGAGACAGTGCACATGCATCTTGTGAAACATGGTTATAAAGGCTTGTTGAAAGTATTCATGTAAATCTTTCATTTCCTTGGCGAGTAGCTTTTTTTAGGTGCTGGAGCGGGTCCAGAGAAGAGCAACAAGGCTGGTAAAGGGGCTGGAGCACAAGCCCTATGGGGAGAGGCTGAGGGAGCTGGGGTTGTTTAGCCTGGAGAAGAGGAGGCTCAGAGGTGACCTCATCACTGTCTAGAACTACCTGAAGGGCAGTTCTGGCCAGGTGGGGGTTGGTCCCTTCTCCCAGGCACTCAGCAGTAGGACAAGGGGGCACGGGCTCAAGCTCTGCCAGGGGAAATTTAAGTTGGAGATCAGAAAAAAATTCTTTCCAGAGAGAGTAATCAGGCATTGGAATGGCCTGCCCGAAGAGGTGGTGGATTCCCCATCCCTGGAGGTTTTTAAACTGAGATTGGCCGTGGCACTGAGTGCCATGATTTGGTAAATGGACTAGAGTTGGACCAAGGGTTGGACTTGATGATCTCGGAGGTCTTTTCCAACCCAGTCAATTCCATGATAATTTGGATTTCTCTGTCCTTGGTGTTCTGAGAAATGTTGCTTTCATTTAAGCTTTAAATACAGTGTTATAGTAAGGGTGGTTTTGAGTGGGGGATATTTTTTAAAAATTATTTCTGTAAAGTGGATTTGGTTATGTGCATGTTGTGATTTTTTTCAATCCTTTGCTATCTTGCAGCTATATTTCTGTAGTAAAAAGATAGAAGTGAAATAGCCATCTGGTTCAGCAAGATGTTTTTCTGAATTTATATGTATGCAAGGGCAGCCTCCTGTTAAGCAAAGTATTTACTTTTCCAACCTGCATTTTAAATCTTTCTTTTTCTGTGCTGTTACTTAACAGCACAGGGCACTTGTCATGACCTTAATGCTAATCAGCCCACTAGCTGCATTTATATGCATATGTAGTGAAGTATATGAACTAGTTTTATCAGGTATGTTTGTGAAAGATGAGCAGTTGCACAGTAATCTGACCAGTGCCTGTACTCTCTTCTCTGCAATGAGGAGGCTGCTGCAGGTTGCCATCTTGAGTCCAAGAACTATGGGAACAGGATGCTCCTGAAATTAACTTTGTTCTGTCATTCTAAGCCTGTGGTACTGCCCAGGCACACTCACTACCTGGGAGTAGCTCATATTTATTAATAAATTTCAGTTTCATGTTGAAAAGAAATTGCTGTTTTAAAAACAAAGTGAAGAAAAAGCTTTCTGCCTTATTGAAAGAATGATGTTCCCACAGCTTTCCAATTGCTTTCAGAATTTTGCGTGCTGAAATACACAGACACTTTCATCCTGTCTTTCTATGTTGCAGTGTTTTGTTCAGGAAATGGTAAAAAGTGAAACTTTGAAGTAAAAAAATAAACAAAAGAAATTTTATGAAAAATACAGGTGATTTAGGAAGTAATTTGTAGCCTCACTGGGTAACCTTTTAACAGTTTTCTAGCATTAAGCATTTATCAGTTAGTTTTTTCAGGCAAGTCAGACATTATTTTCTGTGATTCAGTGTTGATAAACTGCAGTGAGGATTAGTGGTTTGTGCTTGGTGTGCAGATGTGGAAGACCTTGTATCACCTGAAACCTTCTGTACTTGGTATAATAATGAAATATTTAGTTACTCTTCTAAGCAGCTCTGACCAAAAAAACCAAAAGTTTCAAGATCTGTATCATTAGAAACTTCAATTATATTTAAATAATCTCCTGCAGAAATGCCTATGGTAGTGAAATACATAATTTTTGGAAAGTAGAAATGCAGAGCATGCTCTGTTAAACTGTGGGAAATAGTCTTGATCAATGCATACAGTAGTGTGGGGTTTATTACCATATGTTACTGTGAAAATTGTTGATTAATTGTGGAATACTTTAAGTGTAAGGATTCTATTTTTAGTAGGAATAAGAGAATAAAGTTTTCTATCACTAACCATATTAACTTTTAATGTTTTATTAGACAAATGCACATAGTAGGAATTGCATAAAAAAACTCAAGCATTTTGCATTTTTTATTACACATGTATATCTCAACACTTTAGTTTGTGGGTGTTGAAACCAATTTGGTAATATGCAACAGTTTTTGCAATTTTTGCCATTTGTATATTTTCTAGAAAGAAGTTTTAAAGTGATTATTCCTATTCATATCTAAAGAACTCAAAAGAACTGATTACTCTGGGATGTAAGAAGCACTGAACAGTGTGAATGCAGTTTTCTTGTTGCTGACTGTTCGAGCGTTCTTCTAGAAAAGACTCAGGGACCGGTTTGTATGGATCATTACTGCAGCTATAGGATGAGGCAGGGCATTAATTAATAGTATCAAATGCTAGAGAGAGTTTAGGAATATGAATAGACAATGTATACTCAGCTACATCAGTTAGAAGTTTGGGGTTTTTTTTAATTATTCTGTGTCTTAAGGTAGGAGTCCTGTGTGAACAATTGGTATGTAGTCATCTAATTGGAGGATTATAAATATGCCCACAAAGATGGAATTTAGTTTGCTTTTATGCTTTTAATGTGTGTGATTGATTTGGTAATTTCACTATTCTTGTGTTAGGCTTCTTTTGACAACAAAATAGTCCTGTTTGCTGTGATTGCTGAGCTTCAGGATATGTTTTGTAAATGGAAACCTTATATTCAGTTTCAATTTTTGAGTAGCTGTTGTTAGAAACACCATTGCTTTCTCAGCCTTGTGTCTACCTTAGTCCCTCCAATGGAAGAAGGAGCAAGAGGAGGAGTTAGACTGACTCTGAGAATCCTGTGCAGTGTTGTAGTGTCCTGACCTTTGATTACTACGCTCATCCATCTTTGTAACCAGGAAAAAGTACTAGTCAAAAAAGCAAGGGTTATTTAAACTGATGATGGAGTAGAAGGGGATTTGTGGGATTTTTGTAGAACATTTTGGTTTTTGTTGAATGTATGTGATACCCAACCTAACATTGGAAGGTGGGTCATGATGTGAAGTGGAACAGATCCAGTGTTAATCCTTCTAACAGCGTGACTTTTGGCTCAGTTCCACTCCTTCCCTTTCTTATTGTGGCCCTTGATGTGTGTACTCGGTCTCCATAGTTTTATGACAACAGATAGAAAGAAGTCTGTTTGCTGTGTTACTGTATGAAAGGAGAAGCCTTGAATAAGGTGAAAGACCTTGGCAGATACTGCAATTTTATGAGCTTCCAAGGACATTTTTTAAGAGGTATTCACTGGCTGCTCTATTTATGAATTTTACTTAGCTATGTCAGGATTTTTAGTTGGTGATATAACTCATGGGACTTACTTAGAAGTACAATGTTCTTATGCATAAAAAGAAGGTCAGTTTTATGCATAGAGCCATTAGCAGATAGGCAGTGTTTAGCTGTTATGTTAACATTATGGAAATTATTCTTTTAAAGTGCATTTAACAGTATTAGCAGTATTGATGTTGCAAAGACTGTAAGTACTCCCTGGTTACAAACTTTGTTTCTAATGCTAATTTTATGAAATTGCATTTTGCAATTCAAAGGTTATCCTTGTTAAATTTTAAGCATTATTTATTTTGAGAAATAAGATTAAGGCTATAGTATTTTTTCTTTGTTTTGTTTATGCTTTAATTTTAGTCAACTTGTCAAACATATCACATGCTGACAGACTCGTCTTCTGCTCCTGAATTTTCTGTTTTAACCTGGAAGATACTAGATTACTGACTTCTTAAGATTGCTCGAACTTCCTCTTTGGTCCCCCATCCCTTGTTTTATGGACCCCTAAAAATTTTGAATGTATTTACTGGCTGAAGGCGGTCCTGTGGTGTAATGGAGAGCACTCTGGACTCTGAATCCCAAGGACCTGAGTTCGAGTCTCAGTGGGACCGTCCCCTGGCAGTTCAGTGCCTCCCTGCCATCCCATCCCGTCACATCTCGGATGCTCAGCAGGGTCAGCCCCGGTTAGTACCAGGTGCTGTGACAGTCCCGAGGACTTCACTGTCACTGTCCAAGCTCGCTCGGCCGTGCAAATGGACCTCAGGACTGACACGGTGGGGCCAGTTCTGCGCACGCTGTGCCTCACCTAAAACATCCACTGCGCAGGCTGGAAGGGCACACCCACGTGGGGAGAGCCCTGCCCAAATCTGCGTTCATGAAGCTGAGCCATACAATACAATTTACTGTCTGCTTGGAACACTAACAAACAAAAGTGTACAGGGGACTGCTTTAAATAGTACTCGCAGATTCCTTGAAGTTAATCTGGACTCTTGGAGAGCCTGTTGTTTGAATACTGTGCCTGTGGAGGGAAATAATTTTATATGCAGTGATTCTGTGTCATCTACCTGGTTTTCCTTGCAATTTGATAATATTACATACAATGAAAGTTTCTTACACTTCTCAAACACATCAAGTCCTAAGCTCCATTTGCCACGGCTGAGCGAGCTTGGACGGTGACAGTGAAGTTCTCGGGACTGTCTCCAGCACCCAGTGTTCCCAGGAGGTCTCCCATCCAGGTACTAACCGGGGCTGACCCTGCTCAACTTCCGAGATCTGATGGGATCAGATGTCAGGGAGGCATAAACTGACATGTTGTGACCTGGATATGTACATGTTTATAAAAACAGCAAAGAAGAAACAAAGGTAAATTACCCTAATTAGAGATGATGGGTGAATCTATGCCATGAAGCAAGGAGTGACAGCTCCTTGGAATGTACACTTTGCACAGTAAATGGATCAAGGAAAAATGATGTGCACCAAAGTGAGGACATAGTCCCCTAGAATTTTCTTCTGTGATGTTGAGAAGAAACCCTATTACACTCCACAGAAATGAAAATTAATTTTCAGAGGTATGATTTGTCTAGATCGCTTTTCCTGCACTGGCTTTTCCTTCTGAACGGAATTTTCCTCCTCCTGTTACTTGTTAAAAGAGAGCATTTTGCCAGTCTTGTGTTTGTATACTGCTTTTTTGGTGTGAACAGTTTTCTCATTCTTCTCACCACCTCTGACTATTATTCTTATGCATTCATATTAATACATTTTAAACAGGTGACTTTGTCTCCCTGAAGGTTTTCAGGGGAGAGCAAGATAGAAAATACCCAAAGGCGGGGAGAAGCAAGGGAGCAAGCTGGCTGGCTCTGGTAGCAGCGTTTCCCTTAGGGGCAGCCTTCTTTGCTCCTGTTGAAGCAGCGTGTTGTGGCCAAAAGAAGAAAGCTGCTCCGGGCAGCCCGCTAGCTCTAAAGAGAGCGTTATTCCTTAGAGACATGTTGCAGAGCTAGCATTCTGGCAGAGAGAATAGAGAAGTTACTTATTTTTAGGTTAAATGAAAGTCAATACTGTGATACATTAAAGTCTTCCCAAAGAATGCAAGTGCTTTAAGCTCTCAGCCTGGTAACAGAGTGCTTATGTATTTCTAGTTGTATTACAGCATGTAGTGATTCATATGAAGAACAAAATATTGGCCTACACTTAGATGTGCTGTGAAGTTCTTCAGAATTCCAATGTTACAAAAATTATCTTTCATCAGCCATGAATGGAAATTAAACCTGCTGACAGTACCTCAAGCTTGCCTCGTTATGCAGCACAGGCAACACAGAATTCTATAAAGTGGATGGAAAATTTTAGAGAAATCACATTTTCTTTCAATACAATTTCAGTAACTTAAATACTTCCAAAACTAATTTTTAAGGATGTTTATGATGTCCAGTTTTATATTCTATGTAATTTAAAAAAGTTTTGTTACTCCAGAGTGCTTCTGTAAGCTCTACAAAGGACTGATCAAAACCATTTATTTGGGTTCTTTGACAACTTTTTCTCTTCAGGTTTGCAGGGAAGTTCATTCTGCTGGCTTCATTATTTTCAAGCAGAACATTCATGACTTACTTGCTAGATTAAACTGTATAAGAGAGGCTTTTCAAACAGTCCTTTTTAAAATCCCATAATCCATGTTAAACTCCAAATCTGTAGATTAGTTAACTGTTTTTGTCTTTCTTCATTGTTTTCTCAGGTTAGCTGCTTTAGCCCCCTTCTGTCAGCTCCATCAAATTTCCCTCTAAAGATTTCTTACTTCAATTGCATTTTTAGCAGTTTACTAAGAATTTCTGTAGTTTATGAAAAATTCACTCTACATAATTAGATTTCTTATACCTATATGGCAGCCTTCCAGATATTTGTGCTAATCCCTGTGATGTTTAGGTTAATTAAAAAGTCTCTGAGTTGCTGGTAAGGTATTGCAAATAAATGTCTGCTATATATCTTTTAAAGTATATGTGTTTAAAATGGTCATCCTAAATACTTTTAATCCAGTTGAAAATGTGGATAAAAAGTGTAATTTATTAATTTTATTTGAGTATCTGCCCTTATCACCTATATTAGCTTTCTGTATCATAAACTGCAGAGTATATAATTCTGGTGTGCTGGGCTTTGCTTTTGTGGAAGATTTTACTTTTCAAAGATGCTTTTGAACTGTTGTGAGTGGTGGTATTTTTGATGCCCACAGTCCATCCTTTTGCCATTTGTTGCTTTCCTAAATAGGAGTTGGGTGTAAAAAGATGGCAGATGTGTAGGGAACTTGCTTTGAACATTTTGATTATGACTATTTGCAAGGTGCCTTTACATTTGAGCCAGGAGAGGCTTCCTCAGGTCTTGTGGGAGTTGTTAACAAGTCATTGGCTTTTCCAACTGTTTGCAGTGTGCTGCTTGCCTTCTAGAACAGGGCATGTTGCTAAGTTAATAGCCACTGTGGCACACTCCTGAGCTAAGCAGTACCACCTTTTTATTTTAGTTATTGAAGCTGTAGGTTAAAAAAATCCTGAATTCCATGTGCCACCTGAAGGACCTCACAAGTTGTCTTCACTCTGCTGCATCTGCTGAAGTGCCACATCATTTACTGTCCCAAGGAGAGGAAGATATTTTGTCGTGTGTTTCTGTGTCTAACTTCACTGAAGTACTTTGAAAATAGTTGTTAACAGTCTAAGTTTTGAACCTGTTCATTAGTGAAGATCTTTCTGAGGGATTGATGGTTCATGCTGTGCAGAGTGCTGTGAGCAGGCTGGACTGTTACTGACATGCTCAGGTTTCAGCATCTGGTGTGAATTCAGGTTGCAACGAGGCGTGTGCTTTGTCTCGTGATTGAACAGACCAGAAATGACAGAGAGATGCATGGTCTTGTATCTCAAGAAAAATAAGAGTGCTGTATGATTGAAAACGATTCAGTAAAATCCTATTCATTAAATACTTCTAGTAGGTTACTCAAGCCTGCAGTAATACCCTCAGTTTTAATCGTTCTTAATCACTGATTTATAGCCTTGTTTAATATATTGCAGCAGTTTCATAGATGAGGGTGAATGAACTAAGTACTCTGCAGTAAAACTGCCTGGGTGTAATCAATGTTCTCTGAATCCATAGGATTGTAAATTCTCAAATGCCACAGTTTCCTTTAAAGTCATTACTGCCTGAATGCTTGCTCAAGGATGGCATTGGAAGTATGTATAGCTGTGACATAGTTTTGGGTAAGTGATGTTCTAGAAGTTGAGTGGTAAAATTATGAAATGCTACTAGAAATAATACAATACTAATTTTTAAAGAAAATGCTGCTTCCTGGAATAGTAATAATGCAGACCAACTAGCAAATAGGTATTTGAAGTCTTCTGATTACCTTTCATCACAGTGTATAGTTAAAATTATGAGAACTATTCTTTGCTGTTTAGTGAATGTCTTCTCTGATACAGACATCTGCAACTGTAACCATTGCTTAACAAACTGCCCATGCAGATTTTACACAATCTTTTGGGGCAGATTTCTAAACTTGTGTCAGAGCTGTGTAATTTTCATCTGGAATAGTTGGTTTATTATTTATGGTGATTCATCAGCGGTTAGCCAAAGTGAGTCTCTGGGTAATTCATTACAGGATCACTAACATGCTGCTGTTTGTAATTTAGTGACTATTTTAAAAAGGAAAGGTGTGTATAGTATGCTGTTTCTTGATAGCAGCCTGCTGACTAACCAGGAGGTAGGCCAGTGATCACAAGAAATCTGCTTGGTTGCATAGGGCTGATGCTCCTTGTGTCCATGAGACTTTGGTTTGTCCTCAGCTGTGAGGAGTTGTAGTGTTGTCAGGACCAACTGGGATGGAGTGTCTTACCTTCTTCGTGCTGGTCTCTCTGCTCTCCATCTTGGATGAAGCAACAGCTGCAGCCTCTAGGGTTAGAAATATCTTAACAGAACTTTGCTTTGGACGAGTGAAAGGAAATTAAAACTACATCTCCTAGCTTTATTTCAGTAGAAAGTAAATGAAGAATGAATGTCTTTGGGCCAGCCTGGTGGAGAAGTCTTAGAGATACTTTCATCTTTCATTATCTTTATAACCCTGTTCCTATTCTGTCTTTCCACTTACTTCAGTGTGGGGTGGTTTCTCTCCTCTGCTTGACCTATGTGTGTGTTTGTTCCTCTTGCAAGAAATCTTCATCTAACTGATGCTCACTGGATCAAGATACACTGCTTTGCCTGCTCCTTATGGCCCTATGTTTTGTATGGATCTCTGTGAAGTAACAGGGTTGTGCTTGGGAAGTGAAATGTCTGGCAGACATGCATGAAGAAAGTGGAGTGCATTAGTAGTTCCCTCAGTAAAGCAAACAGATTGGTGTCCTTGAGTGGGAAAACAAAATGACACTGGTAACTTTTTGAGGAGATAAATGGCAGTATAATTTTTCTCAGATTGGTCCCCTGTGTGACAGAGCGTTCTTTAAAACTGCCTTTCATGGTGTTTTTCAGTGGTAACAGTGACTGTGCTTCTTGCAGAGAGACTGTGCAGGGAGGCAGCTGGAGACGAAAAGCCAATGTGACTATTACTGTGTTTTAAAATTAATTTTATCTGCTAGCAGAGTGGAAGGAGTGTGTATGAGGTACTTGTGCAATGCCGATCTTGCTATGAGTGTTCTGGGAATGGAACACAAACCAAAATCTATCTGAAATAAATACTGACACTATTCATTTAGACTGGAGTTGCTGAAAGAGCCTTTCTTGTTGCCATAATCTCCACATTGAGCAAAATGAATATTAGTTGTTGTTTTGTTTGCATTGACTCTTATCTCTGAGTCACAGTGGTAGAGTCCCAAAACACCATCTCTGCGATGGCAGCTTTCCACCAGGTTCACAACAGAGAGACCAGGTCTTGCAGAGCTTAAAATGGCAGTATGCATTTCTGTCCCCATAGGTCTCTTGTAATGCATATACCTCTTAGTTTTGGGGAAATACTATTTTTGCAATCACTGTTCTTCCCCTGTATATACATACAGTTCTAGTCCGAGTTTTGTTCTTCTGTACTCCTGGGTGATATTCTTGGATTTGGCTACTTCAGAGCTTATTAATGCGGAGCATGGAGTCCTTCTGGTGAGGTCACAAATCCCAGTGTTAGTTCCAAGTTTGTGTTTGTTTTTGGTTTTTTTTTTTTTTTTAGTGGAAGGCAATAGAAGAGCAAGCTGATAATATTGAAATGCATATTAACAGCTGCATTAAGCCTTTCCATCTGAGGCTTGTTTACAGTAAGATACACTGAATACCCAAATGTACTTCAGCTATCGCTGTTTACAGACTTGTAATGCAGTAGGCACATGTTCTGCTGGATTCGGTTGTATTACAAGGACAGGAAGTCACTGATGTGGGCTTACAGAAATGGGTAATTCCTCACTTTGCTTGTATGTTTTGAGAATAGCTTGCGGGCCTAGAATGACATCGTCTTTGCTAAAGAATAAGTCTCTGTGAACTGTTGCTGTCATTTCCTCTGGTGTCTAGTTGATGTGAGATTGAGGATGGGAAGAGGGCAACTTCTGAGGAGTCCTGTGAATGTTTATGTCCTGGCTCATGGATGAGTACTGTGTTTACAAGACAGGTGTTCACTGTGTTTTCTCATGTCCTGTTTCTTGGAAGTTTTCACTGCAGGTTGAAATTTTAGACTGACTTGAATTGCAGATGGGAAGAATATTTGCAGAATGCAGTTAAAATTTCGAATCTTTATTTTCATGATGTTTTAATTGGCATCTGTGGAACAATGTTACAGTCTCAGATAAAATACTAAGTGTTTTTATTTTTTATTTAACCGCCGTGGGTTAAAGGAATTTGTTACTTTCTCTAGCTGTTGTGCCAATAGTTTACCCATAATGTTGTCTGGAAACTGTAAGTTCGTGTTTGCCTATTAATTTTTATGGTGGTCACAAAAAGATGAAACTTTTTAAAAGTATACTATCTGGAATACATTTATATGTATGCTACATACCAGAATGATGTGCTAGCAGGAAAATAAGGATCAGTAGCAGAAATCAAGAGGTGCTATCAATGAGAGACTCTGGTAGATCAGTGACTGTTGATGCAAAGTAGATTTTGATCAGTGGACTGAAAAGAAATATTTGTCTCATCTCCAGCTTTGGGACACAAATTTTGAATGGGAGTTTCCAGTATATGCAGTTCTTAGACCAGTTTAGAAGCAGTGTTTGAAGGAGGTGCATTGTAAAGTAAAGCTTTGTAAGTAGCCGTGACAGAATCTATTTGGACTGATGTCAAGGGGGATTGAAGGGGGAAAGGAGAATAAGGTGAGATACCAGAGCTGATAGGTGGTAGTTTCGTATGAGTGTGACACATCTATGAGGCATCTTTCAAACCTGATCCTTGGGAGGCCCATACGATACGGTCAACAGCTTCCTGTCTCTCTTAACAAAATGTTTCATGAAAACTTATACCACAATTTTTGCATTGATATTTGGATATGTGTTAGTGTGTTGCTCACTATCACAGTTTTGAAAATTGACTACTCAACTAATGTATGTTTTCCTACAGCTCTTTAGCGCTACAGTAGTTGCATTTTATAAATGTAAAGGGAAGTGGTCATCTGGTCTGACTTCTCTGGATATTATAACCCAGTTATTTTACTCTATCACTCCTTTATTAAATGCAAAAAATTGAATTTTGCCTAAGTGCATCTTTCAAAACGCATCTTTTCTGGATCTGGAGAGATGAAGAGTTTCAAAATCCATGACTACTGGCTACTTTTTCCAGTGATTTAACTCATTCCTTGTGTTAAAGAAGTGGATATGAGGTTGAAGAATAAAAACAACCGGGGACATGATAAGAGGACAGCAACAGAGAACAAAGATACTCCAGCAAATATTCCTTTGGCCTGCCAGAGAGACTTATTTTAGCACACAGAAGAATGTGAGAAGAAAATGTGATACTGTTATGGAGGAAGTGAATGACATGATATAAATTGAAAATGCAATGTGCAAATGCAAATTAAGGCAGCTTCTATCTTATAGACAGTTTGTTACTGAATATTAGCAAAAGTTGCAAGTAATTTGGAGGGCATCCCATAGTTCCTTAGGTGTGGAAAGGGTGGTGTAGGAGTTAAAGGTTGTATATTTTGACAGAATGAACTTGAGTCAAATTTCTGCTCCCTGCTGGTTCAAGTATTATAATTATCTTAACAAGGCAAGCATTAAAAGAAAGAGAAAAGTTCTTTGTACCACATCTGCAGGTAATTTCTCTCTCTGCTTGCAAGATCAGCATTTACTATAAGCCAACGAGATATTATGTTTTCATTAGCCAGTTTTGTTCTTGTGGTTCTACTTTCACATTCCTTTTTTAACATGGGAAATTTAAAACATAAATTACTTTGACTTCTCTACATTTTCAAGAAGCATTTTATTCCTTTTAGTACAGATGAATTTTTCAGTGAGTCACTGAAGATAATCAATCTTAAAATTTCTCAGTTACTGCTAATTTTCTTTTATGCTTGGAAAAATAACATTCATATTTTATTTTTCCTTTGGACACTTCTTAAGCACTTATGAGCAATAATAGTCTTCTAAAACATTTCATGATGTAATGTTGAATAGCTGCTAGTGATTAAAACAAAGACACTTATAATGGAATATTCACTGGGTAAATCGAAAAGAGACTAACCAGTAAATAGTGGTATGAGAAACATTAAGTTCTAGTGGAAAAACATTGGAGAATTGAAATGTAATTTTAGGTTGAGTCTTTTATCAAGTGTTGGCATGTTTTTTCAATTTTCTTGTTAGTTACTGAAATAATACTTCAAATGATTCTGTTGTTACGTACTCACCTGAATGCAGCGTTAAGTGCTGTGGTCTCTGAAATGGGTAGAGCTGTCCGGGGATCTGAACTGTGCTTGTGTTGGGGCAGGTGGTAACTGATGTGGTTAAAAACTGATCTCACAGTCATGCTTCTGAGGGTCTTCAGCTAGATGAATTTCTTGCCTGTATGTTGGTACAGGCATCTCTTATTTCTGGTACTGGAATTGGAACTTCTGGACTGTGATATTTACAAAGCCAGACAGTTCTTCACATATTTTCCTGGAGAACATGTGGAGTAAATTGGAGCAGATCTCATTTTACTTTATGACTTTTTACCTGTCTGAACCTTAGGAGGGAACCTAGAAATGGGTACGTTCTCTCACGGTGCAAGATGTTGGTTACCACGTTGATAGAGCAACGGGTATCACTTAGATACGAAGAATTTCCAAAAGATACTATCCCCTCATAATGCTGAAGAAGGGACTGAGAGAGGAAGCTCTTCCAGGCGCTTGAGTTTTGCTGGGGTGAGTCAGGTGACAGACTGGAAATCAGTTTTTTCCAACTGCTTGTCTTTGCTTGGAGGGGGTTGTGGCTGTGACTGTGGCTGTTTCGCTGTGAGAGGATGGAGTGGGATGGGCTGTGGAGAGCTGTGCTATTATGGCAGCTGCTGCTGCTGCCGGAGGGGGCTCCTGTGGGCAGGGCTGAGGGTCTGTGCAGCAAGTCATGGCTGCTTCCTCAGGGCCTGGGCTGAAAAAAATGGCACTTGGCCTCTGCCACAGAAGGGGTGTGTCTGTGCTTCCTTGTGTCTCACCTCTTGCTGCTCCTTTAGCTTCTTCCAGAAACAGAATGCTGCAGCATTCCTCCTCTTCCAAAGGAGTGACTTCACAGCATGATTCCTGATATATGGTCACTCCAAAGGTACTCACCCACTTAGAGAAAGGGGCATTAATGGCAAGGAATTCAGCATTTAAACTGGAGGAATTGGTATTTGTACTGCTGTGTTCTGTCTCTCAAGTCTGAAGGTAATGAGGAAGGTAGGAAAAATAATTAGCAAAAGCAATTTCTGGGCACATATAACTATCTGAAGATCTTACAACTAAAGAATTATTAGCTGCTCTTCTCATTTATTCATCTGAACAATGCAGTGCTAATGAAAAAGTATTTCCAAGTAAATTTATTCTCATTTTTGCAGCAGAATGGCTCAAATCTATATTACAGTATTTTTATCAAAGTAAGATTAAATATAAATTCATATGGAAGTTCTGCACATATTCAAGAGGTTAATGTTTATATTAAATATTCAAACTTTTAATTCTGAGTTATTGTTTTTCATTCTGTTTTGTTGATTTTAATGGTTTAACCCCAGCTGGTAACTCAGCACCATGTAGCTGCTCGCTCACTCCACCCTGGTGGGACAGGGGAGAGAAGCAGAAGAATGAAAGAGAAAAAACTCCTGATTTGGGTTAAAGACAGTTTATTGGGTAAAGCTAGAGCTGCACACAAAAGCAAACCAAACCAAGGAATTCCTTCACCACTTCCCATGGACAGGCAGGTGTTCAGCCATCCCTGGGAAAGCAGGGACCCAAAACTCATAACAGTGACCTGGAAAGACAAGCACCGTCACTCCAAACATCCCCCCTTCCTTCTTCTTCAGTCAGCTTTGTATTCTGAGCATGATACCATATGGTCTTGAATGTTCCTTTGCCCAGTTGGAGTCAGCCATCCTGTCTGTGTCCCCTCCCAACTCCTTGTGCAACCCCAGACCACTCACGGGTGGGGTGGGGTGAGAGGCAGAAAAAGCCTTTGCTCTTTGTAAGCCCTGCTCAGGAGGAATGAAAACATCCCTGTCTTATCAACACTACTTCCAGCATAAATCCAAAAAAATAACCCCATACTAGCTGCTGTGGAAAAAAATTAATGCTACTCCAGTCAAAACCAGGACACGAGCCTAATGGTGTTGCCACAAAATCAGTGAAATAGTGGACATTTAATTTCCAAATGCTCCAGCTACTAACTTTGTTTCAGGAGTGAACCCAAACTTCATATTCTTAATTATCTTTGGCACTTTTCATCAATTCCTGTAGAATTCCATCGTCCTTGAAATGTGGGCATCTCTGATTCACAGAAAAAAATGCCATATGTTGGTGAAAGCTGTGAATATATTTGCAAAGAGATATTAAGCTCTCAAAGCTCAGTACCGTCTTTACAGATGTCAGTGACTGGGGGTTACCTAGCGAAGGTTTAATGAGGTGGCTCAACATAATGACTAAGCCAGTTGTTTATATATGGTTGACTCAAAGTTTTTCTCAAGTATAACTCTGTGTTTCAGCATGATGACATTAATATGTGGTGACTCAAGTTCTTCAGTCATGAGAGATTATGTAGCGGTTAAGGAAATTTAAGGTGATGGGACAAAATCAGGTTATTTCTAACTATGAACCTGTTATCTGTTTGTTTTCCCCTATTCGGTTTGTTTACTCCGAGAAGATGCTATGAGCTCAATTTCTGTGCTATATAAAAATCTTTTTTTGTTTACACATAGGTTATTTAAAATTCATTGAGCATTTCTGTGTACTTCAGTGTCTGGTGTTTGTGAGCTGTGTCGTTGCATTTACAAAATGATGGAAAACTGTTGAAGGTGAAAGCTTAGGTCTCATTATAAACTACAGTGTGAATTTGAGCAGTGCATTCAGGCTTTTTAAACTTACCTTTCCTTTTTTATGTACTGTTTTTTATATCTTACCAAGGAAAACTCTAGCTGTTATCTTTGGAGTTTTCTGAAAGCAGACTTTCTGTCCTGCCTACATCAATGAATTATAAGTGAGTTTCACTGTCTTGAGACAAACTTCTGCTGTTCTCTTATGTTCAGAAAAGGGGCTGAAATTTAACAGCACAAGCAATTCAGGACTATCTATCAACTGCCTTTTCCAGCTGTCCTTCTTGGGATCCTGCTGGCTTGTGTAGCTACTGCATTCACTCTGTTCACAGTCTAAAAGGACTTGGTGCAAAATAGAAATTCAGTGTTTGTGCAGTGGTACCTGGGGCATCTGAATGTCAGACTTTATCTGATGACATTGCATTCTTCACCTATTTTAATAAGATTGCAAGGATAATATAGTTGAAATTTAGAGTTGTCATAAGGATAAGGTCAGCAAGTAGATCAGAGATGAATTGGAATTGACCCTGATTTCTTTTCACTTGAGTTAATTTACCAGTTTACTAAAGTACCAACCATTTAGGATTCAGTGCATGACCAAGTTGTGTGACAGGCTGGAGTTGTCTTACCTTTTTTTTAAAAAAGGTATGTATCTTATACACATAAAATACTGAACCCTCATATGTTTCATATTTACAAAGTATGTATGTATATGATGTATAAAGGTACCTTTAGGTGTATTCTATAAAATAAAATTTATATATGTTTCATTTCACATATATGTAATTCATATATATATGTGTATATATACCCCAAATATTTCTGCTTCTAGCATCTTTCCTAAGGAACCTTACTGTTGATTCCCTGAACTCAGCATATTTTATATGGAGTGAATTTTGCTAATGTAAATGGCAAGAGTCTGATGATTAAGATTTTAATTTTTGTGTTATTTCTTGCAGTCTCAACTAGGAGTACCAGCTCCTTAACAGGAATTTTTCCAGGTTTCGTGGTTGCCTGGAAGGTGCCCTGTTTTAGAGGGCAATTGGCAAAGGCCAGAGAGGAGCAGGGTGTATTTGTCTTTCAGGCAACTTTGCTATTTAAGGAATTTTATGTGATGGTTATTGGATAAAGTTATTTTTGCACAGGAGCTGTGTCTTGTTTTCTGTTCCTTTCTCTCTTACTTCCTCTATGTTGTTCTTTTTGTTAGTGCTGACTGTCACAAATGCAGCAGTTAGCTGACTTGGGAGAAAGAATTTCTCACCAGTCAGTTTTCTTGGTACAGAAAGATAAATTTGCTCTCAGTCTTGTATTAATCTGAAATGTTGATCATCTGATTTTCAGGAAAGGGTATGAGCTGATACCATCTTGAACTCATTTTTATATATCATCAAGGCTGGATGCAAAGATTTTCTGTTAATTCCAGGGAACTGTGGTATGAGTTCCTGAACCACTCTTCAGGAATTACTGTTGCATAAGCAGTGCTGCTTTCCTGCAGGTGTAGATTGAGATGGTGAAGGATAGGGTTTATGTTATGGCTGTATAGGGGCATGAGTAGCTGGGCTTGAGGAAAACTAAGTCATCCCTTTGGGTTATTCAGCGAACATGGTTTCCTTTTGTGTATGTGTTTATGGTGAGTAGCTGGGACTTATGCAGATGCCCACTGTGCACCAAGAGCAGCAGAAGTAGCCTAACTGTTGTTTAGCATTAGCTGTAGTTGCTCAGAGAGAGGGAAGGGATTTGAGTATTTTGGTTTTGTTTTGTTCTAGGCAAGTTTCAGAGAAGGTATTGCTCACTCTAAAGGCATATACAGTAATAATATAAGAAAACGTATGTAGGAATAGTAGACTTAAGGAGAGAAGGCAAAACCACACTTCTATGCAAACAGAAGTGGGAGTTTCTGTGGCAGTTAGAATTCTTTAGTTCTTCTGGGACATGAGTTAATTTAAAATGTGTTGATTGTTATACTTCACCTTTTTATTGTATCCTTAGTTTGTGTTGGATATGCTGATCACAGCTAAGGCAGTGAAACCTATTTTCTGTTTTATCAGAAAGCTACTGCAGTTGTTAGACATTATTTTGTGAACATCTGTCACTTTTAATATTGATTTGGCAACCCCCCAAATGGTTAATGAATAAATGAATTCTAAGATCTGAATGGGCTGTGCTTGCATTGGAGAGTTTTGGTGGCTAGCTGCATACACAACAGAGAGCACTTCTAAATATTGGGTCTAGACTAATTAGGTTATTCTAATATATGAGTTGTTGATGAAAGCACTTAAAACTTCAGTTGAAAGAATCATCAAGCAAGCAACAAGAAGAATAAAAAAAGTCTGCTCAAGAACTCCCTCTTGAGCTTCAAATTGAGAAGTATTGCTAATCCCAGCTGTGTAGTCAGAGCAACATGCCAGCTGTCCCAGACCTGAATTTGACAGCTGACTGCTGTAGGCAGAGTAACAAGTGGTAGACAACCACAGAGACATATTTTGATGCTGTCTGGGGCTGGGGGAAGGAAAGGTGCATAAAAATTATTTTTTTAATGGTTGCTCAGCACAGAATGAGGAAACACTGAGAGGGCAGCAGATCTCTTATTCTTCATGCAGGTTTTGCCAAACTGAGTGTGTCAAGGTGCTGTGTTGAATAAGTGGGGGTTTTATGGGATAGATGAAAGAGGGTTATTTTTTTTTCACTGTATTAAAGTCATGGAGATACATAGGTTAAGGTGGATGAAACTTTTTGAGTAGACTCAGAGGTCAAAAATGGTAACTGCTTCAGAAGGAGAGAAATTTTGCTTTTGGAAGTGTTAGAGACCTTTCTGCATGGCCTGGGGCAGCTTAGCAAATCCTTCTGGCCCTTTTTCAAAGCATTTAATATGGGTGCTGATGCTTAAATGGTTATTCCTTTAAGTGCATTCATAGATGATTGGCGGGATGAGAAAGGAGCTGAAAGAATTGGAGCCGTTCAGCTTGGGAAAGAGTAGGCTTCTTGGTTGCCTGATTCTGGCCTTCCAGTACCTGAAGGCAGCCTACAGAAAAGATTGGAAAGGGACTATTTACAAGCGCATGTGGTGATAGGACAAGAGGGCATGGATTAAAACTAAAAAAGAGTAGATTTAGATTAGATATTAGGAAAAAAATCTTTACTGTGAGGGTGGTGAGGCACTGGAACAGGTTGCCCAGAGAAGCTGTGGATGCCCCATCCTTGGGAGTTTTTGAGACCAAGTTGGATGGGACTCTGAGCAACCTGGTCTCGTGAAAGGTGTCCCTGCCCATGGCAGAGGGACTGGAGCTAGACGATCTTTAAGGTCCCTTCCAACCCAAGTCATTCTGTAATTCTGTGAAAACCTCATGCTTGATTTGCAGAATAGTATTATGGTTAGAAATGAAGTCCTAAAAGTCTGGAAATGGATAGTAGTACAGAAAGCCAGTGGCATCCTGGCCTGTATCAGCAATAGTGCCGCCACAGGGCAGTGATTGTCCCCCTGTACTTGACACTGGTGAGGCTGAACTGCAAATCCCATGTTCAGTTTTGGTCCCCTCACTACAAGAAAGATACTGAGGTCCTGGAGCGTGTCCAGAGAAGGGCAGTGAAGCTGGTGAAGGGTCTGGAACACAAGTCTTATGGGGAGCATCTTAGGGAGCTGAGGGTGTTTAGTCTGGAAAAAAGGAGGCTCAGGAGGGACTTTAGTACTCCCTGCAACTACCTGAAAGGAGATTGTAGTGAGGTGTGGGTTGATCTCATCTCTCAGCTAACAAGCGACAAGACAAGAGGAAACATCCTGAAGTTGCACCAGGGAATGTTTAGATTGGATATTAGGAAATTTATAGAAAGGGTTGTCAAGCACTGGAACAGGCTGCCCAGGGAAGTGGTGGAGTCACCGTTCCTGGACATATGTGAAAGATGGGTGGATGTGGCACTCAGGGACGTGGTTTGGTGGTAGACTTGGCAGTACTGGATTAACGGCTGTACTCAGTGATCTTAAAGGTCTTTTCCAACCTACATGATTCTATGGTTCTGTAGGGATACAGGCAGTAGTCCTGCAACTTAATTGACAAATGAAAATAATACCTTGACCTTGGCAACTGGAATATTCAAAAATTGAAAAACAAATCTGATCTTACATGTGTGCTTAAATGGTGAGGCTGACAGACTGCTGCATGTGCACTGACTTTTGCTAGCCCCTCTAGTACTCAAGCAAGGTATGCTTATGTGTGGGTGGCTTGAAAATTTGAAAGCTCCTCTCTCTCTGAACAGTGTCAACTCCCCCAAAACCACAACCCAAGACTTTCTCAGAAAGTGTTTATTCTTGTTGCGTGAACTTGAATCTTAACCTTGTTCAGGTCATCTGACCTACGCCCCATGCTTTTGAAATAGAGTTGATACTTGCATCTGGAACAGAAAAGTTTAAAGGTAATATATGAAATACATTGGTATAACCAAAGGTTGTGATGATTGTCATCTTAGCAATGCTCCTCCACGGCCACAGCAGCAGCCACCTTAAAGTAGCTATTGGTGCATTTCCTTGCATTCATTTGGGTGTGATGTACTTCAAATAACCCAAAAGTTCTAAAGCACTTTGCTTATCCAGATTTTTAGCAAATAATTGAGTTTGTAATTTTTGTAGTTTACAAAGACTCCTTAAGTAGACTTGTCTTGGCAATCTGTCCCAAGAGATCCTGTATTATTTCTTGAATGACAATCTAAGTGCTGTGCTCAACCACCCTAATGAGTGAGCTGAGCATGTGACTGGGGAGCGGAGTTGTTACTGACAACCTGTTCCCTTTAGGTTTGGTTAGGGCACTAAATAAAAGGTACATAATTTGCATAAGCCTATGAAGTGGTATTCTCAAGGGGAATATCAATAATTTTCAATGCTGTTGTCAGTGCTGACAGTTGGTTCATTTACAAATTAGATATTGAGAAGTGTTCCAGTGAAAGGAGAAGGTGAAGTGGTTTGTGGTTGTGACAGAGCAGTGTCAGGAAGATGCAGAAAGTGTGAGTCTTCCTGTGGGCAGTGAGTGCCTGATCTCATATATTGGTGGAGTGAATGGAAAAACAAGTGTCTTGGTTTGAGGGGAAAAAAACCCAAAATGTTTACCCACAAGCGGGGGAGGGGGCCTTCTCCACAATAATCACGCCACTCTTTATCAGATTTAAGAAAAGGAATTTTAATACAAGAAGGATAACTGTTCTTAACTGCTATATATAAACAGACTAGTGCAAACCGCTTCCCCAACACCACAAGAGAAAGAAAAAAAACCAACAAAACCCAGCAGGTTTTCCTCCAGGAGGAAAGTTATACTTAAGTAGTGTCAAATGTCACAGTCCGGCTGGCTGCAGAGTGAGTTCCCAGTAGTTCCCAGTCCCTCTCCAGCGAGACAGACGAGTGATGAGCTCCCAGATGAACTCTGTGTCTCTTGTCCCAGATGAAGGAAAAAGAAAGCTGAAAGTGAGAAACCACCACGTGTCCTGCAAAAGCAGCTGCACACCTCTCTCTCCCGGGTCACTGCCCCAGCCGGGGCGGGCAGGCAGTGACGGTGCAGGCAGTGGTGAGGCTGGAACAGAGGCCCGGGATCCCAGATGCAGGAACCAGGAGAAACAGCCGCGGCGAGGAGAAAAACAGCGTCTCAGCCAGAAGCCCTAGCAGTAGCCAGCAGAGCTGCTTCCCTCCTCGGCAGCCACCGGTCCTGCGTTCTGCCGAGCTAAGAAAGGAAAGATGTCCCCAAAAACAAAAGAGACAAACCTGCCCCCATCCAAGTGATCAGCAGTTAACTACTTCTTTTGTTAACTGCTGGCATGGACAGTTAGTGGCAGGGGAGAGAATTTACATAATAATCCCAAACTACAACAACAAGCTATACCAGTACTGTTGTTTGAAGAGTAAGATAATTTCAAAAATTTAAGTACAGGTGAAAGGAGATAAAAGAGCACAGTATAAATTACATGTTATCTGTTATAACCTGAGTGTATATAGATGCTTGTTTTTCTGCATCAAACAAGACAAAGTGAAGCACAATGAAATTGAACATATGTTATTTGCACTGGCTTGTTTAAATCTGTTTCACAACAAACATGAACCACTTAAATTTGTGTGGAGAAAAAATGCTTTCATGCTTTATGTTGTTTCTTTAAATGGTAGATTGAAGAAGTTTAATACATCACCCTTGTAAAATAGAAAGCTTTTGAACGCTGTCTATTTAAAAGGGGACTTGTAGGGCAAATTGGCAGAGGTCTGTGAAAAGACAAAAGTAAACTTTCCTTTAAATCTTTACAGCACTGTTTTCAGTTTCTCATTTGCATGTCCTCTATACAAGGTCTCATATTGTTGTTACCTTTCCATTCAAGAGGGTGACGTAGTGGTAAGGTTGGCCAAAGTTTGTATCTGATGATGTCTCCCAAAAATAAAAATCATTTGTTGGTAAGCACAGTTATGAAAGAAGTGTATCAGAATCTTCCCTTTTTATTCTAAGATGGAAAATTAGTATGGCTAGATCGTGGGGATGCCAATGTGTGCTGCAAATACAGCTTCAACATTTATGTAGGATGCCTCAGAAGCAAATGTTTGGTCTTTCTTTTCTTTTAACACAAAGGTGTAAAAGAGTTTTTGGTAGTTTTAAAAAATGTTGACTGTGTAGGAAAAGGAAGTTGAGAGACAAAAAGAGAAAAGATTTATACTGTATTAAACCCCTTCATTGTTCTAAAAAAAATATTTGTCATACCTTAAAAAGCAGATTTTAATTTGCAGAATTGTCAAAATGTTATTCAAAGTCAACATTGGATTGTGTTCCTGGAGTTTGAAATTATTATTTTATGAATGCTGTGTAATTAAAATGACAAATGGAAAATTAGGAGTCAGCATTTGAGAATAGTTTTATTGAAATAATCCATGATATATTTTACATGCTTATCCAGCCTGCAAGTGTGCATAATTTCTTAGACTTGTGGCCATCTGTTGAAACTTAAATTAATGAAAGCTCTTTTAAAAGATATTATGGAAGAGCTTGTAGTAGGAATTGACTTTGCGGTAATGATTCAAACTGTAATTATCTTTGGTATATTCACATATTATGAAATATTTGCATAGAGTTCACAGATACAATGTATATTTGTTGTATACTTTCTGACTTGAAAATATGGTGCTTTTATGCCCAGAATTAACATGTCAGGTTATGTTGCAGCAGTGTTTAGTTATGTTCCAGTATAATGGGCAGCTTTGATTGAGTGTTGTGATGCAGTCAACAGGATTGTAGTTTGCCATTTGAGATGGTCTGGCTTTCAGCATGGAAGATCTTGCAGCAGGAGGAGCTCTAGACTGTGCCAGTGTGCTGGCAAGCAAACCTTAGCTGGGCTGTTCTGTGTCTTACAGGACTGTTAGTCTAAAGGCTGTCATGCTTTTAAGAACTTGCTTGATCTCCACTGGAGTTCTCAGAGCTGCACAGTATCAAAGGTAAAATATTTTTAAAAGTGAGTGTTTTGAGAACAATCAATTTGGTGACCAATCAATCACTGGAACAACATCACCCACTGCTGAATGTTTTCAAGATGTGGCTGGACAGCATGCTGGAGAATCTCATGCTGGCTCCCTTTCCTGTGAAAAGTTGGACCAGATAATGTGTTGCAGTCCTTCCTGATTCTGTTTTGATGTGGTTATGGGGCAGATTGGTAATACACCTGATGGACAAGTATGTACACTAAGGAGTATCAGGAGCATCCCAAAGTACAGTCACCGGCTGTTAGTGCAGTGACTTCCCAGGCACTGGCTGCTAGTGCAGTGACTTCACCTTGCACTGCTGGATGAACATGTTCAGCAGTCAGCTCCTGATTTCTAGTGTGGCACTTCAGGGTGAAACAGCACACTTGGATAAGCCAAAAACCTTATGGTTATACTCTGCAAAAATTCTAGAGCTGATGATTGAAGAGCTTTATACATGAATGTGGCATGAACACGGCAGGCAACACTGCCAACCTGGAATTGTCCTAAGCTGAGATAGTGCTGTCTCCAGTCATTAGGGGTCTGGTAGGGAAAAGTGAGCAAGTCTGACACATGGGCTTGCTCTAGAGTTCCTTAATCCTTTGTCTCCTCTTTTGCCGTGATGCAGGCAAAAAGCAAATATTACTTCTGATTTCAGAAAAGTTCTGGGATGGCTTTTGGGATTACTGAGTTGCACTTTTTTTTTTCCTTTGTGTCCAATTTTAAGTAGAAATTGAAACTGGTGCAGACAGCTATGCAAACTGTTTTAGATGCAGGTACAAATGCTGGAGCTGAGATTGTAGAGTTAAAAGTTAAGTAAAAGGGATCAGAGTTTTGCTTCTTCAGGTTATTATTTTTTCTATGTGGCTTGGTACTGTGCTGTCTTCAGAATATTAGAGGTGATGATGGGTATGTTTAGAACAAAAAGAATTACTGAACCGCCCCTAAAGTAGAAAATGTTGTGCTTTTAAAATGCTTTCTTTTATGAAAACTTTGGAAGAGATTATTTCTGCTCTTTCAAAGAGGTTAAGGAATGATAGGAATAGTTAATTTTGAAAAGTGTTTTGAAGCTAGTTAAGTAAGAGGATCTTGATGGTAACTATTACTACTTTTAAAAAGAGAGTCTTCATCCCTGTTCATGCTCTCTTCTTTTTGAATATATTACTTTGAAATATTTATGTGCAAATGAGTTTAGAAAAAGGGATTTTTTTTTGCTTTTCCTGAGATTGTATGGATTTCAGCACCAAACTGGAATGATTTGCATGTTTATCACAGCACATACACTTGCTGGTGACACACGTGACTCTGTAGAAGGTTAGTTGGGAAAACCTGAAGTACTCATGAACATTAAATCTGTGAAGTTAATTTTGCTGGCTCATTTACTTGAAGGAATGGTATACTGTTAAAACATGGGACTGATAACATTTTTCATTCTACCTGTGGTGAATCTTCCCTTTCTTGGTCTTAAACAGAGTAACGTACTCTGCCATGATTTCCTTTATTCCATAGAGCAATTAGAACAAAGCATTTTCCTTGGTCACGGTGTGCTGATTCAGTAGAACACACTTACCTGTCCCTGTGTTGAGTCAACAAACTATGGACCAAGTCAAGAGCCTTACACGTGCTTACCTTTGAAGGCAAACTGTGCTTTTTAAGTGCTACTGTACTTGTTCTGAGGAGTTTTCAAGTGGTACTTCAGTGTTTTAAAGGGACTCTTAGAGCTACTACATAGAATTGCGCAGGTTTGATTGTATTTTTAGAGCACCTAGTAAAATTTCTATTCCTTCAAACAATGCCGTTATTTAACAGCATTTAAATGAAATAGCCAGGGTGGGTCCTTAAATAAATTCCCAGACCCTCAAGTTCATTGCAGACCAAGAACTACCATCTTAAAATGCTATTCTCATTTTTAAACCCCTCTACTCTCCCCAGTAATGAACCTTGAGACATGATTTAGGCAGTTTATTTAATTTGCTTTACCTGTATCTGTTTAAGAAGTGATGAATTAACATTTTGTGTAAATGAAAGCAAATACTATTTGCATCCCTTAAACCTGTGTCATTGCAAGCACGTTGGTGCCTGAGTGGTATAATACATGTTTAATTTGGGACCTTTTTCACTCATAAATAATGAAAATTTAGTTGATATTAAATTACATGATTGGAAGTTTAACTGTACAAAAGGAAGCTGAAAACTAAGCATGATGTTTTCTTAATTAGATGAAAATGTGATTTCATTATGACAAAGTTATTTTAATAGAAGTTATTGATATTTAATAACATTATAAGCAGAAAGAAAAACTGGACCCTCTGGTATACATTCCTGGTTTTCCCTCTTCAACCTAGAGCTTTTAATGCGTTTAAATTAAAATAATCTCTTAATCTTGTTCTTGATGTTTATTTTGTCAAGAGGAGATGATTTGTACCAAAATAAATGTATATATACAGACATGCATTATCAAAGCTAAGGAATCTTTTTATTGTTCAAGACCTGATACATAGCTGAAGTGTTTTATTCAGTTTGCAGGTTGGCTGCATACTTTGTGTTTTGCTTTCTTAGAAGCAAGAGCAGAAATCCTGCCATTCTTGTTCTGAATCCTTACATTGATCATTGGATTTCTCTCAGTTTAAAATGGGGAGTGAGCACTGGCTTTGGTATTGAAGTCAAAAGTTGCTTGTGTTTTGCATGTGGAATGTGACTTAATCTGGTGGATTTCCACCTTACATTTCTCCGCAGCTGAAATTTGCATGTCTTCTGCAGAGTGCACTGTGGGCTTCCTAAGTTCCCCCACCATGTGTGCAAGCCAAGTGGGATGGCGTGGGACAGGGGAGAGGGAATGTAGTGGGGCTCCCCTGTGCTGTGGGAGCCAGCTCAGCTCTCTCACCAAGTGCTCTGGCCTTCTGGGTGTCCCTTGTTCAAGAAGCATCACTTGTTGCATGTTTTTCTTGGTCCTGTTTGTTGGGAAAGAAGTCTGCTGAGAGGTCTGAACTAGTGCCTTGTGTTTGAAATAGTGACAAGCATTTTTACTGCTAGGGACATAGCTTTCAATCTCTACAAGGTTATAAAGTACTGTTACGCATTTCATGAATGCATAACTGTAGTTGAAGTATGTTTGTCGTACATGATTAGAGAGATGTTGATTGTGTAAGTAGATTCTAGAGGCCAGTGCTTGCTTGGCTGTTCACCATTACAGGATGCTTATGTGTAATCAGATTAGGCCTCAAAATATTTAATTTTAATTTTTTTTCTGACTATATGACATGTTTTATGTAGACAAAATATGAAGGAAGAGCAGAAGTCTGACAAAGCACACTGTGCCCATAGAAAACACACCAAGAATTTTAGTATTCTGAAATGCTCTTCTCTCTCTTTGCATTAGGAAAAGCAACAGCTTTAAGCATTCAGTCCTTAAGAACATTTTTCAACATTCATGCTCACTTATTCCACAATTGCTTTGTTTTCTTGGGAATGAACTACCTTGTCAGGATCGTGCTTAATTGAGATCTAATAAGGACATGTCCTAACATAAGTTTGCTTAATTCTAGATATATCACTATCAACCTTTCTGGCAGGGTATCTTGGTAACACAGATGTGTCTCATTCTTGTATGAATAAATTCCATCTCTAGTGTATTGTCTTTGTTTCTCCAAAACCCTCAGATCCTATTTAGTGTCCAGTATTGGATTCTTCAGCAGGCCTAATTCATGTACATGGTGTGAATTTTGTGATGAGCCAAGTGATTATGTATTAGTTTCATGGGAATTAATGTTGCAGTTGAAAGAATAATCTTTGTCAGCAGGTTGCAAGGCTTTTTTTGGTGTGTGCATGAATTTGGCTAGCAAATACTGTGTGATGCTGTCAGTGGTCTCCAGCCCTTAAATGATTGTTTCCACTAAAATATAGATCACTATGTTAACACTTTCCCCCATATGTGACAGCATGTAGGCAGGCTGTGTTCTGCAGAAAACTGTATACCAAGCTGGTGCTGTGAGGGGACAAGTGGGGACATACGAACTGGCAAGACACTTAAAATCTGTGAAATCTGTTGTCTCCTTTCTTCCTTATAGAGTGGAAGAAGAGAAGAATCTGTGTCTGGCTGCAGAGGGAAGAAGTGTAGTGCAGTAAGAGTGGATCTGCAGAGCAAACCCCATGTCTACTCTACACAAGTGTGGGAGTTGACACTGGGGCTGATCCAGTCTATTGCTGCAGACTGACTACCCGTAGGCAGTCACAGCATGTAAGGTGTACTTCTAAGGCATCTGAAAGTCTTGTTTCATCCAGCAGAAATAAATTTTGTGTGCTGTGAGACTGCTCTAGTGTGCCCACCAAAACATATAGAAATGACCGTGTTGGGAATGAGCAGATAGGAATGATCAGACAGACACACTGTAATGCTGATACTCTATTTTGTGGCTTAGTTTAAATGATACCTTTTTACTACATATTTTTTTGTTGAGTAACTTTCCTCTCTCCCTGTTACTGATTATCACTGATCTTTATTCAGCACAAAATGCCTGTGATTTACCATATAAATTTATTTTGATTCTTAGCAGAGTATAAATTAGATGAGTATGTGTACATGCATACCCACAAACGCGTATGCACATATTTACGGTGAACTATCTGTATATCAATAGTCTGTTACAGCCTGTTTCCTTTAACCCAATAGAGACCTTCTAGGGATTAAGAAAGACATTCAAGATGGAGGGATTTCCAATATCAATGATTAACAGCACCCACTGAAAACCACTGTGACTGTTGTCCTCTTCAGCTTGGTGTTGTAACTGCATTCCTCAGGACCAGGTTGTGTTCCTTTCCTTGCAAATGAAGGAGAGTGCACTGTGCTTAGACAGGCTTTGGGAGAATCTCTTCATGACTTAACTACTCTCATTAGTCCTTGCATTATCAGATTACTTCAAACAGTTGGATATAGTGTCTTCTAAACGTACAGTTCGCTCTTACAAGGTCAGTGTCTTTTTACTGCCTGTTTATGCAGTTAGTAATGCAGGTCTCATTTTTGATATTAAGATGTTAATGTAACGTGACTTCTACTTTAAAGGAGACAAGGATTTATAATTGTTTGCGCTAATTTGCTTATGAATCTTCAGATGTGAAATTTGAATACCCAAAGCTCCCATTAAGTATTCAGTTGAAATTCTGTTCTTGCAAGCTCTTAAAACAAAGACTGGGATCATGAATGAAAAATGATTTCACAGCACACTCAGAGCCAACCAGTGCATCCAGAAGTGGGGCTTACAGTGTACAGTTAGCCTTGAACAGTCCACACCAGTGTATTTCATGGAATTTAAGCGTTCACAGAAATATGAAACCAGGCCACTTCTCCAGCTGCATGTGTGACTTTCCAAGAGTGGAGCTGACACTGCCTGGTGGTATCAGCCAAATGGGAATCATCTGCAAAATTGACCAGTCATGGGATTCTAGGAGCTAAGCAGTTGGTTTTCAGTATAGAACTTGAGGATTTGTTAGATTCAAGTAAAGCTATCAAGTTGAGTCAAGCATTTCATCTTTTACTCAGGACTATTTGTCAGTGCTGATGATAGGGAAATAAATAGGGAAAGTTTCTGGAGCCAGTACCTCCAGATGGCACAGCAACTACAGTAATAAAAATGTGGAGACCTCCTTAAGGTCTTCTTTAGCACTAAAATCTGCCACAGGTTTTACAGGGAAGATAGAGCAGATGATGTCACTTTTCTAGTCCTTCTTGAAATATAGGTGTGTCACTGGAGGAAAGGGAGAAATTCAGTCTCTGCTTCTGGACAGCAACATAAAATTTTAAATGTTATTAGCTATCTGATGCAGTTTAGAAAACAGCACAGTTTAAATCGAATAGTTCTACAAATTAAATTTATTATGCAAAAATATATATTTCTAGAATAAAGCTAGAAGACAAGAAGATTTTAGTATCAGATCTGTGTTGAAACAATATTGGATTTGTCAAGTCTTCTTATCCTTATCTCTCTTCCTGAATGTAACTATTATTTCTGCTCTGCAAGGTCACACTGAATCTTCTGTGTCATCAGGATATTTGTCACTATACAGTCTTTCAAAGTTTTCCCCTTAATCTCAGTTCTTCTTTTAACTCCTTGTAACTGGTCGAAGTTCATGGATTTGCAGCATATTTGTTATGAACTGTTGCAATCTAAGAGTTGTATCATGGAATTTTTTTTAGGAACACAGTCTTGGAATGGACTCAACTTGGAGGATTCAGGTTTCTATGTTTGCATATAGAAGCAACATCATCTCTTTTTTTCTTTTTGTTTTCCCCTCTTTTCTCATATTTTTATTTCTCTAACGTAAAAATGTCTTGTGCTTTACAATTTAATGATTTTTTTTACTATTTTATATTCAATTTATATCTACCTGTTCCTGTGTAGGCTTAATTTCTAAATCTAAATAACTTGAATAGCTTCTTTCCTCTTGACATTTTAGGGGCATATTGTTTGATTCTATTTTGTACGAAGGGGAGGTTTTTATAGGTTTTTTTATATTACACACCCTCATCCCTGTGGTCTGTTTAACATGTAGGATTTGTTTATGGTTGTTTCTGTACTGAAGTTGCTCCCTACTTGTGAGTATCTGTGTTGTTTTGTTCTGTATCTCTTGCAAAGTGTCCGTGTCCCTGAGGCAAGATGGTCAGGGCAGATGTAGCCATCATAATATGATACGCTTTGTTCTTGATTTATTTTCTTTTTTGATTGCACTGAAGTGGTTAGCTCATGTTTGAAAAATCATGCATGGTAATTTGAGGTCTTTCAGTGGGTGATATAGGTAGTGTAAAATTCAATAGTGTGTGGATAGTGATGTATAATTTTTCTGCATTATTTTGTGTTTTCTGTAACTCAGTACATTCTATTATCAAGTTACTCAGTGTCACTATGATTCTTCTCAGTAAGTTTGTTGACAGATTTTTCTAACCAAGTTATTCACCCTTGCTGCAAAATGTCCTGGGACTCTGGAGCGTGGTATAAGTCGTAGCTGGAATTCTTGGAAGTTTCTGTTATCAACCTTCCCATTTTGTGAAACATGTCCTTCACTCTTATATAAACTAATACTTTATTGACGGATGAGGAAGTCTACCTCTTATCTGCCGTTTTTCACCCTTTTCTGTTTTTTCCTGGTCTTTCCATGCTGTGGCTGCCTCCCTGATCTTTCTTCCTCATCAAATATAATTATAACATAGTCCTTGTGCAAAAGCAAGTAATTTGAATAGTGAAAACAGCAGTGCCAAGGCTGGTATTTCAGTTGCCAGAGAGATAACTGTGGGTAGTGGGCAGCTGAGCAGCGATCCAGCAGGATGCAGGCACTGGCTTCTCTTAGGGAAGCAGCTGCAGGAGGGGTGCTCAGCTGTGCCAGGAAGAGCCTGGCTGTGCAAAGTCTCTTGGTGGGGTTTGCTGAGCAGGACCGGAGACAGATAGTCATAGCTGGAGGCAAATAATTCTGAGAGCAGCTGAGGGCCTGGAGATGGGAAGCAAGCAGCCAGGCAGGCTCAGCTCCTTTAGGTGTGTTTGCAGTTCCTCTCCTCACCTGGTACAATTTTCACTTTTTTTTTTCCTCTTTTCTACTAAACCCCAAGATGATAGGACTTCACTTTGTTAGGAGTTCCCTCCTCCCACCAACTGTTCAGATTTCCATACCTTGCCACGGATGATTTTGGGGTTTTTCTTTTTCCTCTTCCGTTATGCTTAGGGAGTCTCAAATCACACGGTGGCAGCTGCTGGTGTTATTTTGGGAGATTCATTCATAGTCTACTTATGCTATCAGTTGCTTGTGCTGCCTACGGGCCTTTTTAGGCTGTGCTTAAGGGATGTGAAGCCTCCGCTGCAGTCCTGCTCTTAAGCTTGCAGTATCACCTCCGTTCTGTGTTCGGTACAGCTGGATGACTGATAGCTACATTACACCCGTGCCTCTTCTTCAACTTAAGTAGTGAATTTTCATGTGGTACTGTATCAAAAGCTTTATTGAACAATTTTTACTGCATTTCTGTTCTTAAAACAATATCTTTGGTGTATGTATGTATGGCCAAACTTTGCATACGAAGATTTGGGCAGGGCTCTCCCCACGTGCCCTTCCAGCCTGTGCAGTGGATTTTTTAGGTGAGGCACAGCGTGCGCAGAACTGGCCTCACCGTTTTAAGTCCTAAGGTTCATCTGCCACAGCTGAGTGAGCTTGGACAGTGACAGTGAAGTCCTCGGGACTGTCACAGCACTCGGTACTAACCGGGGCTGACCCTGCTGAGCATCTGAGATGTGACGGAATGGGATGGCAGGGAGGCATTGAACTACCAGGGGACGGTCCCCACTGAGACTGGAACTCAGGTCCTTGGGATTCAGAGTCCAGAGTGCTCTCCATTACACCACGGGACCACCCTAATATCTTTGGTAACTGCAGAGTATTGGTTTAGCCTGGGATCTTTGGTCAAACCCCTGGTGAATCTTGTCCTGTTTAGTATTTTTATGTCCTTTGTTACTGTTTATGCCAAATGTTGTTCCAGATCCTTTCATCCCACTGAGTCACCTGGTTATAGTTGCTCTGTTTTCCTTGGGCTCCAGTTGTTTCAATGCTGGATTGTTCTGCAAGCACATTTTCTGTAGTCCTTTATTCTTCCTGCATAACAACTCCACTACTGTTTTTATCAATCTTTATGTGCAGTCCTAGGAATCAGTTTGATCAGTTCTATTGGCCAATTGTATGATACCCTTTTCTCACTTGGGTCCCTGTTTCTCTACTCTTTGTGGAGTTCTCAGTAAATTGCCTTGTAATGGTTATTTGTTCAGAAACTCTATAATCCTACAGGTCTGGTTTTGCTTAGATGTATTCTTAAGAATTTCACACTTTTTAATAAATGATCTTTTCTAATGAAACTGATCTGTCCTCTGACAGGTCTCCAGTTGCTTACTTTCTCAGCCTGCCCTTTCGGGGCTTTAATTTTTCATGCTCAGAGTATCCAAGACAGTAGGTGACAGAGGAACTAATATTCCACGTCTAGGAAGCGTAGATCCAGAGGGTCTCATTCCTGTAGAAAATGAAATGGCATCTCCAGGGACCTCAAGCTGAAGTTGACTCTTCTGCTACTACACTGTGTGGGTAGTATTTGAAGTTCCCAAAAAACAGCTTTCCTAAAGTGCAAACTGATAATTTTTAATTCTGTTTTTACTTGGATCATATTTCTTTGGCTGTTACAACAGGAATATGCCCTGCTTTTCCTAGCAGCTCTCTGTAGCACCTGGGGGACAGAAAATGAGATTTCTTTGTGTTTGTTTCATATCAGCCATTATTGACCATTAATGGCCAAGGATGGCAATAAAAACCTCCACGCCACGAGAAAAGAACATTCAGTAGGAAAGTAGCCACTGAAGAGCATAATATGTTCAATCTCAAACTCTGTAGGAATTTTGGGCTGGTTTTGGTTATTACTTACTTATTGAAAAATTTATTCAATATTTTCTGTCCTTTAATTTTACTTTGCTCTTTTTCTGTCCTTTAATTTTACTTTGCTCTTCTGAAAATTGTTTTTTTCATAGTAGTTCAATAATGGCACATTATGTTTTGTTAAAAGTTGTGCTAAATAATCCCCCCTTGTTTACCCTTCTTTTGTTAATTTTTTTATTACATCTGAGTGACATTGATAGTTATATTAAAATGGTCCAAAATGAAGCTTTTCCCAGACTATACAAATAAATCCACAGGGAAGTGATCTTTGTAGTTGCTATAACCAAGCAAGCATCTTTGTGACTGGCTGTACACACAGAGACAAACATTCAAATCTACTTTTAACAGGTCATGGTATTTCTCTGTTGCAAATGAATGTGGAAATTTTTAACTTCATTTACCTCCCTGGTGTGTCTCCCTATACTCTGTGTATTCCTGTTTCAACTGATGTGCCTTTTACCTTCTGTGTGCCTCTTGTGTTTGTTTACGCATTTGTTTACCTCCAGCCTAGCATTTTCTTTCTTTATAACCTTCCTGTATCTAAAACTAGAAAGTATTTAAATAAAGACTGCTTTACAGTTTAGCTCTGTACTAGTATTGCTTTTGACAAAAGGTGTTTTTTTACTTTTTTCCTTCTCTCGACATGTTTCCTGCCTTTGGAAGTTGATTTGGTCTCTTCTGAGCTGGTGCTGGGATTCAAAGCACAGCTCGACTGCTCTGTGGTGCTACATCTTAATTTTGTTCCCTTTCTAATTGGACGTTATTATTAAATCTGTTTTATTTCCTTTTTGTTTTTCACCTCTCCTTTCAGTTTGTACCTATTCCCAGTTTCACTGGGGTAAACTCTTGTTTAAGGGAATGAAAAATTAGTCATGATTCCAAGAAAAAGTAACACTGTAAGTAGTATATATAGAGGTAGTAAACAAGCAAATGCATGAAATGTTTTGGGATAAATTGATATTTAGAGAATGAAAAGGAATTTCAGAAGATGCCTATTTGGTTTAATGCTTTTTATTTCGTTTTTTTAGATGCTTTTTTTCAGAGCTTGCTATTTGTCTGCTGAGCTTTTTATTTACTGTGTTACGTAACCCCCATTTGCGGAAATTTGCATTTCTGCCTTCATGAATATATTATGAAACGTTTTGGGTCAGTGAAAAGCTTTATTAAAATTTCTGTTTATTTAGGAAATACATCTCTGGAGGCTCCAAAAGAAACAATACCCTACAGTTTTTAAGCTTTGGTATTTCTGAGGTATTTATTTCTTTAACAAGTATTTATTGACAAAGAGAATAATAAGATATTAAATTTGCAGTCAGAATAAAAGTTGCTTTACAGATATAATTTGAAAGGAATCTAAGGTATTAGAGTAAATAGGCCCACTATCACATCCTTCATTAAATGATTCACAGATGAAAACAGTAATGGATTTTTAAGCATAAAGCTTGCCTCAGTTAGAGGTTCATAGTTTGAATTTGAAAAAACCCCCACCAGATATAAAGACTTAACACATGCAGTTTCCTTTTTTACTGCTTATTAAAACAATTGATACAATAATTTATATGAGATTTATTGCTTATTTTCATCTGTCTTAGCCATGTATTTCACTAATGTAGAGTGATATTTTAGCAGAGTGATTTGGTAGTGGCTCAGCAATAAGGTAGCGTCTGATCTGGACACAAAAGTTCTTCATTTGATGTTCTGTTTTCTTCTGTAGCACAGCACCCAGGACACAACTAATGAGGTCTTGTAAGCTGTAAAGAAGGTTGGGACGCAAAGGAGACATGCTGCTTCACAGTGGTGCTCACACAGGGGCACTGTAAATGAGAATTTCTTTGCAGACTGCAGCTGCAGCCAAATAGCACTGGAGAAACTGTGGGCAATGAGCACTTACTCTAATTGCAACAATGACAATGAGGAAGCAACAGGATAAAAATAAACACCTCATATTTCACTGTACCAATGGAGATTTTTGTGCCTTATGAGTAATGGGAATCTTCTGTCCACATATATTTTGAGCTGAGTCCAGTAGAATATAGTGAAGCATTTCAGCTCCAAAATACATTTGAATTACTGGTCCCTGAGTTTTGTTCTGTGGACCAACACTAATCCTTGGGGTTTATGGAAGAGGGCAAACTGAACACTAGGTAGCATTGGAGGAAGTGGAGAGGCAAGATAATGAAAAGGATAGTCTCTGTCTTGAATTGTTTCTATTAGCAGTTCCTCTTCTACAATGTGATGTAAAAGTCTTGTACTTCATGGAAAGAGAGCTCTAAAAATCTTTTCCTGTAATAACTAAATCAAGAAAACATAACATGATTTGTGGATGTTAATAATGTACATTTCAAAATAGTCTGTGCACAGTCTTGATAAAATATGGTTTATATTTTATTTAGCATAGATAATAAATCTCTAAATAGAGGCTGGGCCTTTATTGCATTTAACATACTATATATATGTTGTAACAGAGCTGCCGGTTTTAAGGTGAGAAAACAGGTGGACACAAAAGACAGATGGGGAAATAAGGTGATAGAGACAATTATGAGTGTTGTGATAAGCTGCAGTTGCCGTTTACCATCTGCCCAGCTACAGAGAGAAATTTTGTAATACTGTTTTCCATTGTAGCTCACTATTTTCTCGTTCTGCCTTAAGAATGTAGCAGTGCATGGCCATATACAATTACATACCTGTGCAGTGTTTGTTGGCAAAGTTTATTATGGTGACAAGAGAATTGTTCCTCAGCTCTCATCTGTGTTCAACACCTTGATTTTGTGAGTACCTGGAACTTTATTGGAATTACAGGTGAGTAGGTCAGTCATCCAGGGTTACTCCTGTAGTGGAGAAGGAAGGTAATGCTTTAGATTAGATATAAAGGAGAGAGTTACAATGAATGTGGTAAAATACTTCAGTAGCTTACACAGAGAGGTGGTAGAGGACCTGGAAACTTTCAAGGTCAGATTGGAAAGGGCTCTGCACAATCTGATCTAGTGGAAGGTGTGGGAGATTGGACTGTGTGGTCTTTAAAGATCCCTTCAGCCCAAACTATTCTGTGATTCTAGGATTCTAGGAGTTGATTTCAGGAGTTCATTGGAAGCCCCTGATGTTTTACCTCCTGCTCAAAATCACTTTGTTTGCAGAAGTAGAAAGGAAACAATCGTTTCCCTTGGCTTCCTTGTGTGCTCTCCTATTTGCTTTGTTCCTGCTTTGTTTGAGAGTTTCACATGTTCTGCACTTTAGGCAAGAAAAGTGCTAAATCTGTAAAATATGGCCCTGCTCTCTGCAGAATTCCTGCTACTTCCTCCATGGAGTCTTTGGAAGGAAAAAATAAATCTATATGATATATTTACCCTGTAAACAGTTGATATTTGCACTGCATTACAAACTGTGCCTGTATCTTGTAAGTAAAAATGGCTCCTTTGCAGCTGAAAACATCGACCAGTGACTGTCTGCTGGGTTATTTAGAGGGAATGGGCGAACCCACTAAGGGAGCAGTTTGCTGCATAGTTGCTAAAGCTCTGCTACGGAAGAGCTTTAGCAGAAATGATTGGTGAGTCATGGTCCCTTTGGATGTGGAAGTGACATGATTGCAGTTTTTTATAGGATCTGATCTGAAATCTCATGGTGGTGTTTTGGACTAAACTGACTTTAGAATAATCCAGATGGCAGAATTTGTAAGTGTCGTGTAGGTACCTGCTGGTCAGTGAGCTGCTCACCACTCTGGTTTTGTCTTGGGTTGAGTCAGTAGGAGCTGTTTATGGCTGGAGGTGCAGAGTGCCCTAAAGCTAGGGCATAGCAATGATGAAAATTGTTTTCTGTTAGGTATCTTAAAATTCTGAGTAGGGTTTATTTTCCCTCAAGTTCACCTTTGAAAGAAAAAGATCACTTTTACATTCATTGTATTTCTCTCTATTTACTGTCTTTCTAGAAATGTAGTAGTTTTCCAGGTAAGATTTTTTGAAGGTTCAAAAGGAGTCTCATGTCTGATTCCCTTAAAAATTAGTTTTATTTCTCAAACATCTTAAGCAGTTGAGAAACATTCTTACTTTTCGAGTTTTGACATCCTTATGCTGACTTTTGTAAATCTCATGGGAGAAAACAAACTCCTTTGAAAAACCAAATATTGAAACTTTGCAGGTGAAGGATCTGACAGCCCCAAATTTCAAAAAGGTAAAAAACTTGAGTCTATCTGAAACCACAGTCCCTGCAAGTCAGCAATCCATGACACTATGAACTAGTGAAACCTGACTAAGCAAATGTTCATGGAAAAGGAATTTATTTGTGCTGTGGGAAGTGTGCTCAGAGTTTCAGTTTCAATGTTCAAAGTCAGTATTTTTTTAATGAGAAATACGTGCTACCACTTTCATTAGGGTTTTTTTCTAGAAGAAGAGAGCTATTACCCTCTTTTTTTTTAATTGATTTACTGAATGATTTTTTAAAAGTAAGAGTTTTTCATTGCATGCAGTGTGAGTGGAAGTTACCAAAAGATAAATGTTATTAAAGCAGTGTAAATAAGTGAGCGGATAGATTCTAATGTTAACAACCTGTTTTGCATAAACTTGTATTAAATGTGGGTATAAAATTTATAAAGAAGTACTTGCTGTTGGACTGGCTCTTTGTAATACGTAGTTTTGATTACTGAACATTCCAGTTTTATCCTAGCTAAATATTGATCTCTTTGCACTGATGGCCCATAGTTGACTCATTAGCTTTCCCATAGCTGTACTAAATACTGAAACCTACTGATGTTCTAAACTGCAAAGCAGATAAATAAGATAATAAATTATGGCAGTATATGGCTAAATGGATAGAAAAAGTATTATGGTTATGTCCTGGGAAGAAGCTGGCTGGTTCAATGTAGTGTGAACTTCTTACCTGGCTTCTTATCTTCTCCTCATTACTGACTGTTGAATGCCCTGAGTAGCTTTTTCAATTTATAAACAAATCATTCAAATACCCTTACTTTAAGGAAAGTTTCTCGTTAGATAAAGTGTAAGAGTTCCACTCTAGACTGAAATAGGTGACATTTTATCCATATGAACTCTCAAACTCTGCCTGTGTTAGCCTAAATTTGGATTTTTTTTTGTTTTTCCTCAGAGCAGTTGAAAATGAGAGATAAAAAGAATCTTACATACATTTCTGTAAATGGCTACAGGAATAAAATCTATTGAATGCATGATAAAAAGTTACTGCACCATAAAAAGCTGTATTGTTCAAGCATGGAAGCAGCATAAAAAGTGCTTGTAAAAGCATTTCAGAATTTTTTGCCCTACCAGACTAGGCCAAAGTATCTTCTCTCTTTTGAGAAAAATCAAAGCAATATCTATGCAGCAATACCCTGGGATAAGCACAGTTTCTGCAGATTTAGTAGAAAAATTACTTTGGGTTTTTTTCCTATTATATATGAAGTTTTATCATCTTGGAAATAAATCTATGCATGAAATGCTGTAAGGATAACCTGTATTCTGTGTTTTTAAATTGCATGGCTTGTGCAGAAGGTAAATTTGCCTGTTTTTACAAACTGGTCTGTTTGAAGCTATTATATCCTATTGCATTATCACAGTAACAGAACTTGAGAAAATACTTACTCTGGAGAAGAGGCATCCAAATTACTCTTTTATTCCTTTATTTGGTTCTATATTGGATTGTGTTTTGAATAGAAAAAAATCACTAGCGATGCAGAGAACTTGGGTGTCCTACTCAGCAGTGTTAATCTTAAGTAGAAGCTTTTTTTTCTGCTGAAAAGTTCTAAGAGAAGGTTTTTGTTCAATCTAGAATAAGGTCTGTAAACATGGATGCACATGTTTAAAATCCAGGATTCACACTGGCAATTGCTCTGCAAGTGTCTTTGATTTTATTGCTTTTCCTAACTTTTGCTGTGCTGTTAAAACTCTCTCTGACTGCCTTGATGCTCTGGAGTTGTGCACTTTTGGGAAAGTGAAGTGGTATTTGGGTTTCTTCCAGCTGTGATCAGTGACTGGCTCCTGGCACAATGTGAAAATACTTGCAGTCGAAATGGGAAGTATTTCTCACCGTCCTAGAAATCTTGACTTTCAGACAGATTATTCTTAACAAATGTCATCTGCCATACACGACCCATACATTCTCTGAAGCTGCTTCAGAAATCACTGTTTTTTGAAAAAGATGAGTGTTTTCCCCTTATTTCTTAAGCTACCTATCTAGATTTATTTTTAATGAAGACATATCAGCAACCCTCCTTTTCCCCTTTTTTTTTTAAAGCACTGATGACAGATTCATAGTCCTAAACCTAATTTTTTATCCTTTTCTCTCATCCATTTCAATATACTTTTAAACTCTTGATTTTTCACTACACCAGTTTGCTTGAAGTAGTGTGTGTGAAGTTGCTGCAGCTGAGCAAGGTGTGGTTTTCCATCTTGATGAAGCGAGAATGAAAATGGGGCAGGGTGGGGTGGGGTTTCTGATGGAATTGCAGTGACCAATTGTGCCAACACAAGCTGCTGTATCCCTACTACATGACCAGCTTCAGGCTGTTTTCTTTGGTGTGCCTGGTGGCTCCAGCTTACTTCTTCATGTAGGGTAATGTAGCAATTTGTGTGTGTGCCTAAGAGCTTAGCTAAGGCTCAAATGGAGTAATGCCTTGGTGGTAGAGAAGTGAAGTCCAGCCAAGAGGTGTCCATCAACAGAGGATTTCTTCATTTAGGTAAATTTCTCAGGAGACAGTGTCCTGTGAATTACAAGGATGAGAATTAAGCCTGAAAATGAGCAGCTAACTTGTCAGTGCTCATAAAAATGTTTCAGGAATGGGAATGTGTTGTTTAGTTTATATTACTTAAATTAGATTGGTCCAGCTATTGACCTTTGTGTGTAGTGTGTCCTGTCACAGACTTTCCTACAATTCACTGTGAGACATTTCTTTGGATGGCAAAATTATCTTCCATCACCAGTTGTCAAAACTTTTCTTGCAAATGGTGTGACACTTAGAGCTCGAATCATAATGCTGCTCATGTGGTGGCATGTGCCTTTATGCCAGTTGTCTGCAGTGTTGGCCTTGGTGTTACAGGGGACAGAGATGGAGGTGACTGATCAGTGCCACATGCCTTCGCTTTGGTGACTTCAGAGCATTCTTTGCTAGAATCAGTGATGAATTTTCATCTACTCTGGTTTGTGAAACTTCATTGTTAAGTTTTTAAGTATTTTCAAAGAGCACAAGAGAGGTCCAGGTCTAAGCTGTACATTTTGGTGAATTGCTAACAAGACATTTGTTCATATGTTATCCCCGTAGACTTATTTTTTGTCTATGCAGAATACATTGCAATTAAATTTAAAGGTAGTAGAGGAGTGTATAACGTTATACAAAGTTAATTTATTATGATGAAATAACTGTAACAAGTGGATTATGTTAATTTCTTAATGTCTCTAAAGTCCAGTGTGTTCCTCTAGAAATAATTACTGATTTGATTTCAGCTTGACTTTCTTCCAAGGATCTTTAAAATATGAGTATTATGGCTTAGACAGCATAACCGGAACATAAGTTTTCCCAAAAGTTGGTAGCAAAGTTGTAAATGCAGCTCAGGAGGAGAGATTCAGTGTTAGAATGCAGTTAATTGCCTGCCATAAACTTTTAAGATATTGTGTATCATGAATGACTGATGTTTGTTCCACTTTCAAAACAAGTGTCATCAATTAACTCACCTTGACTTGGCCTGAAAAACTAGGGCTGTACCAAGTGAGATTACACCACTGCTTTCTTTAGTGTGTTAATCCTTGATGACTTTTACTGGCAATGGCTTGCCAAAGAGGTTTTAGGGTGTGTGTTTGAGTTTTCTGTGGCAGTGTGTGCAGTGGGGTTCACAGTTGTCTTGTGAAAGAAAGTGCCCAGTTCCTTCCCTTGTTTTTCCTTCAGTTTGAGCTGTCATTTCCAATTCTGAATAACCCTTGCACTTTCAGCTTAGTTTCACATCACAATTTCAAGGCCCTCTCATTCTTTCAAGTAACCTGTTGGTCATTCTCTTGAGCTGGGGACAGCTCCCATCTTTGTGTGATTGGAATTTCTGCCAGCACAGGGACCATGGGCCTAACTGAGAAGAATCACTAGTGACCTGGTAATTTGTCTTTCAACACAGATCGTTGTAGTCATCATTTGTAGCTGTTCTAATCCTTGACCTCTCTTAACTCTCCTTGACCTTTTTTTTTTTACCTTCAGCTAATACTTTTTTGCATGAATCATGTTAAAGGTTCCACTGAAATTTAAATTAATGAGACCTATTATATTGGCTTTATCTAAAGAGCCAAGAAGATATTTTTGTTGCAAGTGTGCTATTGGCATTCCTGTGCTGTAAAGTATTTCTTATTCCAACTTCCATTCCATTTTGTTAAGTCCATCATTCCTCTACAACTTGCTTAACTGCTTTCTATCCTGTTGAGTTCAGCCTGAGGGCCTGTCATCATCTGGAGTAGCCTGGGTCATATTTCCTTGCCCTTCACTGTTTCTTTCAAATATTGTTGTTTGCACTTCTAAGTCATCTGTTATTTTCACAAAGAAAGATTCATTTAGAAAAAATCACACAACTGGTAGAAGATTATACGTGTTAATATTTTCAGAATTCCTTGATGGGGTTTGCCTGATGATTTAATGTCTGAAATTGGAGGAGGGGGGAGGAAACTATTATTTTTATTTTTTTTTGAATTCCAAGAGATTGGACACTTTTCATGTCCTGTTTGCTGGAGGATGAGTTGCCTTTCCCTTCTAGTCTTAGTGCCATTTTTAAATACTCAAAGCAGCAGCTTGTCTCAGGGTTGTGGAAGGATGCAGTGCTAGAAAGGGTATGTGTGAAAGAACTGCAGGACCACTTCTGGCAGTGCTTTTAGTCTGTATTGAATGCATGGAAAAAGCAGTCAAAATACTCAACCTTTTTTAGGGAAGAAAAATAATAGGCGAGAAATATTTTTTGTGATTGTTATTATTGTACCTTCTGTATCATCCTTTAGTTGTGAAGAACTTCTCCCTTTCCAGATGAACCTTGATGAACGTTTGCTTGGGAGAAACTGGCTATGTTGTTCTTGGGTCTTTTG
This sequence comes from Pithys albifrons albifrons, assembly GCF_047495875.1. Classification (NCBI taxonomy): domain Eukaryota; kingdom Metazoa; phylum Chordata; class Aves; order Passeriformes; family Thamnophilidae; genus Pithys; species Pithys albifrons. The sequence goes on along the minus strand of NC_092458.1, from coordinate 70,868,070 downwards.
CCAAGCATGAGCCACTTCTTCGGTTGATCTTCCCTTTTTTCCTCCTATTCCACGGTGTGTTTTCCTCATACATGTGATGCGGCTGCCTTAACCCCAGCCAGACCTCCTGTTTTGTGGGATTGTGAAGGAGGCCCTGGTGCAGGTGGGAGCTAGTTTAGTTTGGGAGCAAAATTCAAATGAGCCCCATCCCAAAGACAACCCCTCTCAGACTGCCAATTAGCATTACCTCCTATTTGTCACCGGAGTAGTGCCATGCCTGGGCAGAGGCAGATAAATGGCCTCACTTGTGTCGGCTCCTGCTCATGGGAAGTAGTGTCACCGTTAGAGGCCTCTGAAGGGGAAGGGAGAAGAATGTACCATCTGTGTCAATCTGAAGAGGAAATAAAACTCTAATCTACTCTTGAAAAACATACAGTGCTCAAATGGACAAAAATCAGTTTGGGCTATTTTTTCAAAACATCTGCGGATTTTGCGATTTCTGGTCACAACCTGTGGAGAATAATGATGTGGAGTGGTAATTAAATGGGCATAGGTTGTGATTTTAGCTTGTGCAAAAGGAGGGGGAGAGAGAGTCTTTGCAAAGTAGTATTTTTCTTACTTTCTGATGGCAGATGGGAGAATATAGAGAACAAAATATTTGAGATGCTTCAGTCCTGGCTGCTGTTTTGTTCCTGGGGTCAGGTCTGTGGCTTCTGAGAGAGAAAGGAAAGGTCACACTGCTCACACATGGTAAAATACATTCTACCGTAAACAAAAACAGCATGGAAGTTTGGTCTTGTCATCTCACCTTTTGTTCTATCATTGTTCTGCAGAGTATTTTTAAGCTGTAATTTTAACAGTGTTATGACAGTCATTTAAGCCTTGGCTGCCTTAATGATTATGCAGAAAAGTCTTTTTTTTTCCCTTAGAATAACTGTGTCGTACCTCCTAGAAAACACAGTTACATTAAACACAATGATCTTTATTTAACTAAAAACGACCCAAATTAATCAGTTCATTAAATGTCAGTTCAGCATTGACTTCTGCCTGTATCATCCAGTGATTACGTTTTTCTGAATATTTCAATTTAACTGTCTTGCAGTAAGATATTAAGTGCAGCCTGTGAGAAAAGGAGCAATTCTTGTGGCTGTGGAAACTGAAAAATGTTCTCAGAACACCTGAAGGACTTAAGGGTTCTTTCATTCTTAAGGGAAAGAGCAGCTCTCCCTTCCCCTCCACTTCCTACTTGTGTCCCTTCACTTTCATTTTGAGTGTGGGCCTCGTTTCATGTGAAACATTAGTGGGGGATGAAGAAGAATCTTTCACCTGTTGAAAAGTAAGAAAACATCTCAACATTGTCATTGTTGGAGATCCGTAATAGAAGAAACAGGTGCAAAGAAGGTGCAAGTTTTCCTACCTCCTCAACTACATCTTTCTGCATTATGGAGTTTGTGTTTGGTTTGAGTTTGGGTTTTTTTGGAAAGTACAGACAAAAGATGGCTAGATTTGAAGTAATTTGTAATTTGGTTCAATATCAAAACCATGTTCATGCTCTTCTAATTTTCCAAGTTTTGCTGGAAATAGCATGTTCCTGGTGACTTTTTCTTGGTCACAAATGAAAGCTCTGAAATAGAGAGGATAAATGGCTGTCAGCAAGGTCATGGGTTCTGCTTATTATTTGATGTTGTATTAGGAACACCCATTCATTTACTAACATGTAATCCTCACCTGAGCATAGTGACAAGCAGTTCATCTACTTCTCTTGGCTGCGGAAGTGCTGGGGAGTTTGTTGCTTACTGTGTGTTTCTGGTGGACCTTGTACTGTCAGGGAGGAGTGGAGTGAAAGCATCTTATGTCTTGATCTGTCACTACAGTTCCTAGTGGTATTAGTCATTATTAGCTACTTCTTTTATATTTACAGTCTGAAGCACTTTGAGTGTTTAGGATATCTTGGCTTGTACATGTTTCTTTTGAAAAACATTTTTCTACCAAGCCTGGCCCCAAAAATAAACAAAAGCTGTGTTAATCTGTTTGGTTTTGAATTACAGTATTCTGGAATGTTTTTATCTTCATTTGGTCAGGCATATTTGCTTATAACTTAATTAACTTTTTGCCTAGAAATATATGAATAGTTCACTGTTCTCTATTACACCTTTCATTTAAATAAACTGCATGAGAAGTCACGGTCTTGTGTTGCTAAAGGCCTAATGCTTTAGAAAGGGTTGTCATTGCTGCTTATGCTCACAGATAATGGAGGTTTTCAGGCTAATGCAATAGCGGTACTGAAAAGTTCTGTGTTCCAGTGCATTAAGTAGAGACATCTTTCACAGTGAGATATTATCTAATTACTGTAACTCACAGATTTCTTAAATAGAAATTCCTAAATTTATGTCTTATTCCTTATATTCTCGTACTTAAAGATTTGGAAAATGACCTGCGGTGGTTTTACAGATGAATGACAAAGACTGTTTGTTGGCGTATACAAATAGAGTTGTGTGTACAATTACATAATTTATACGCTGTGAATGTTTGTTTTGTGGGCTGGGGAAGCTTGGCTCTTCATCAAAGCATTATTTAAAATCTTCCTGTTCTGTGGAGGAGTAGGAAATATATAATGTAAAAAAAAAAAAAAGAAGAAAAAAAGAAAACAGAGGGAGAGAAAGATAGGGAAGAAAAAAAGCATGAAAAATTGATCGTACAATGCTCTCTCTCATTCACAGTTCCTTCTGCTCTGGGATTTTATATCAGGGTAAAATATTAACATTCTGTTATTCAATATAGAAAATGAAAGCACAAAAATTTTCTCATGGATGTCGGATAAAAATGCATTTAAAAAAATACTGTGAGGATTGGATTTAAATTTGTAGCTGTTAAATGCTGCCATGAGGATACAGGAATTGTACCCAGGTATTTCTGAAGTACCTGTAAAGAAACATCAGAAATAGTTAAAATAGAAATAAACATCTTAAAATGATTTAAAAATCCTTTCTCTCATCTAAATTCATAGTTGAAAGTGCAGAGCTAGTCATGGAATCCCTAATGTCTTGAAGAGATGGTTTGTGTTTACAATGGTGATGTCTTTACTATTGTTTAAATGGTTATGATTTTAAAGTTATAATTGCCAGAGTAAGTCTAGCAATTTACAGTAAATGTTGCTATATCAACATATTTTTCTAATAATTGTTGGGGGTTTTTTTTCCTGACTTGCTAGAGCAACTTCAACCTCTATTTTTTTTTACCCTTTGCCAAAACTCCTGTTTTTGTCTGTATACTAGCTACTGAAATGGGCAGTCAGGTGTCATATGGAATATGCGTTCATTCTTTTTTGGAAAAGCATAATAATTCAGTATAAAATTATTTTAGTTGTTTTCAATGTTTTAGAAGTATGCCGTGTGACATCAGTTAGAAATGGGAGTAAGGTTTACTACTGAAGAAACATTTAATAAGGATTTCTGTATGTAAGCTTGAGTCTTGTCTGTGGTTACAGATAAATACTGGACAGAGATGCATTTACTGGTGCCTCTTTCTCCTTTTTTTCTGCTATCATACTCTATAAAGTAAAAATGATCTCCTAAATTAATACATATTTTAAAATACATGAATTTGTAGCAAATATTGCAGAAAATTCTGGGTGTTTTTAGCAATTTGGAAAGTTTTTTTGATCTTACCTCCTGCATTTTGTGTTATATACTGAACTTTTAATTTTAGTTCTTTTCGACTTTCATTTAATCTGTTTTATAGGGAATAATACTATATTGTTTATTGAGACGTCTTCTCTACCAAACTCTTGTGCCCAAACACAAAGTGCTAATGAAACTCAGATTCAGATGTCATCTTCTGTCCTAATAGTAATCCAAAGGCATCATCTAAGCATGTGGTTGCCGTAATGCAGGTCTGTCTTGGCTGAAGTTTCTTGGGTCTGTGGCTCTTTCTTTGGTCTGACAGGCAATTTAAACCAGAATGATAGTGTGATGAGCTGCTGGTCTTGTGATCTTTGTGCAAAACATGATGTGCTGGTTTTGGCTGGGATAGATTTAATTTTCTTCATAGTACTGAGCAAGGCTTACACAGAGTTGAGGCTTCTTTTCTGCCTCTCACCTCACCCCTCTAGCAAGTGGGCTGGAGGTGCAAAAGGAGTTAGGAGGGGACAGAAGCTGGGATAGCCAGACCTAACTGTCCCCAAGGGACATTCCAGATAATAAAGTGTCATGCTCAGCATGTAAAGCTGGGGCAGGAAAAGGGAGGGATTGGGATGCTCAAAGTGCTGACGTTTGTCTCCCAAGGTCACTGTTACATGTGGTGGAATCTTGTTTTTCTGGGGACGACTGAATGGGAGGTGGTGAATTAATTCCTTGGTTTCCATTCCATGCATGTGTGGCTTTTGCTTTAGCTATTAAATGGTATTTATCTCAATCCACAAGTTTTCTCACTTTTATGCTTCTTGATTCTCTCTCCCATCGTGACATGGAGGGAGTGAGCGAGTGGCTGTTGTGTGCTGCTTCATTGCTGGGGTTGAATCATGAGACGTGGTTAGCAATATTGAATGGTGGTTATTAGAAGGTTTTATTGTTTACTTTTTTCCTCTTGTTGCTGTGATTTTGAAAAGATTCATATCTGTGTTATTCTTTGTGCTAAAAGTGCTGTTTTGATTACCAACCTGGATTTTTTTTTCTCTTCACATCTGTTGCTGTAAAAGCCAAAGTTAGTTCTCTCTGTAGTTGTTCTACCCTAGAAAGTGTTCTCTTTTAAAATCAACCTTATTCCAATAGGTTTAGAAGGGAAATAATTAATAGATGTAGTAAGTAATTTAGCTGTCTAGAATTTCCCTGTTCAAACTGTAATATTGTGCAAAGAATTACCAACCAATAATTTCAACCTCATGCTTTTTCACCATCTTACTTGAAATCTTTCATGGTACTAGTTGAAAAAAACCACCAAAATAACACAAACACCCACGCCCTGAAGAAAAAACAACCAAAACCCAATCAATCCACCTTTTTAATTTAAGCCACAGCTTGAAAAATTGAAGATCATGTTGATCTTCGTACTTGATTAATGTGCTTTAAAATTTCATAGAGAAACAAATAGAACAACATGTTAGGAGTGCTGTTTTTGTCTTGAGCACCAACCTGCCTATTTCCATATTGTCATAGCTGTCATGGTAAAAGCTGTCCTCGGTGATAAACACAGATGCAATAATAGTGTCTGTGAATTTAAGCTTCCTAATTCTTAACATTAAATTAAAAAGTAAAAACTTAGAATGTTTCACAAAAGTAAAACTAGCCCCACTTGTAATACATGAAAAGTAAAACAACACCACATGCTAACAAAAGAATCATGTTTTCCTAGAAAAGGTCAGGGGAGGTCCTAGAAATTGTAAGATAGAAGCAGGAGTGAAAAAAAAAAGACCACAAACTCCCAGAAATGCAGTAATGCTTGTTTTAGCTAACAGGACTGGGAAATTTATTCTTACTTTTTTCCTACTGATACTTTACCCTGCAACAATAATGTAGCCCTGTCTTTAAGCAGCTTTTGTAGTGAATATGTTGTGCTGGTTTCAAGGGCATTTTGAATTGAAATTAAAAAGGAAATTATAGTTAGAAAAAAAAAATAACTACACTGATGATTTGTAACACTCCAAAGATCAAATCAAATGTGTTTTGTCTTGGTTATAGTAAGAGACAGTAAGTGCTTTGATCCTGAATTACTGAGGATGACATACTCAAGTCTATCTTTTGATTTTAAAATTGTATTAGTAAGAAAAAATATTCCATATTAGAATATCAAAATTTACTGACATTCATGTTTCTGATGCTCTGTCTTTTCAGAAAAATACAATTGAAAGATAGTAAATGTTAAGTCCTAAACTTGTCAGTATCTTCATTTAAAAAACCTTTATCATTGATTCAGTTTAAGAATATCAGATGTTTTAAGCCACAAAACAAAAGTCTGCTTCTTCTTGAGAAAAATAGAAAAGACCTTGCATGTTAACTGTATTGTTACTGATTCTGTATCAAAATGATTGAATTTTTTGTGCTTCTAAGAGCTAGATTTTCTTGTTACTCATTAAATAATCCACCATGCCGCTTGGCATGTACAAAATGAAAAAGAAATTCAGCCTTTTGATTAGTAACAGTAGAAAATCCCTCAACCCTGCAACTGAGCCTATGTTTTATGCAATTTTTATAAACTTGAATGACTTGGAACTTTCAGTGCTAAACTGTTATAGACTATTTAAGAAAATTTGATTATTGCTCTCATCTTGTTTGATCAGTTTAACTATTGGAACATCTTTATAGAAGAAAAGGTGAAATTTGAGGTCCTGTTGTGTTGGGCATAGGGCAAAGTGTTCGTGCTGGTGAGCAGCAGGTGACTTGACAGGGAGGTGTGTGCACACCAGATGGTGCTTAAACTGGTGTTACCAACTGGACTTCAAATGCAGAATCCCTTTGATATCTTAACAGCAACATGTAAACCTGTCACTAGATCATGCATGCTGTTTTTGTTTGGATTGATGGCTCATTTGATGGAATAATTTGGCTTTAGAAATGGATTTACTGTGGTAGAGGCAGTTAAATGCCTCCCTGCCATCTGATCCTGTCAGATCTCAGAAGCTCAGCAGGGTCAGCCCCGGTTAGTGCTTGGATGGGAGACCTCCTGGGAATACCAAGGACTGTAGGTTCTAGTCCTGAGGACTTCACTGTCACTGTCCAATCTCACTTGGCCATGGTAAATGAACTCAGGACTTAAACGGTGGGGCCAGTTCTGCACACGCTGAGCCTCACCTAAAATCCATTGCGCAGGCTGGAAGGGCACACCCACGTGGGTGGAGCCCTTCCAAATCTTCGTTTACGAAGCCAAGCCATACATACATACATATACATACTGTGGTAGATAGTAGTTGGTGAGGATTTGGAATGAGCTACTCAATGTGGGCAGCTGCTATGCCCTTCCAGCTCACTTTAAAATGCCCAGGCCCATGGCTTGCTCTGGCATTAAGGGGAAGGTCTGGCTCTCAGCGGAAACACTCCATTCACTTATAAACCCTGATGTGATGGTACTTTGGCCTGCAGAGCCTGTGACCCCAGATTCCAGCTGTTTACTGGGCAGAGTAAACATTGCTCCTGCCACAGTTGTATTCTTTGCAGTACTGGAGGTTAACAGATGGAGGGGATCTTTCTGTATCCTCCAGCAGCTGGTGGTACCTGCTGCTGTGGTGAGCTCACTGTGGAAACGAGAGATAAAGCCGTGGAGAATGTCATCCTGCTGCTTGGCAGTTGTCAGGTATCTCCTGTTACAAAAGATGAAAATGGGAAATGAGTAAGCAGAATCACTTGAAAACACACAGGGAGCCGGAGTTTAGCGCTGAAGATTAGAGGAGCCCGAGGTTTGATATCCAGTGGTGTTGTGGTTCTTAAAATGGGTGAATCATACTGCTGCTAGATGGAAACTGATGTTTCAATGTAGCTGTTCAGATGTAGGGTCAAAGCAAAGACAGGCAGTGGCATTGGAAATCTGGGTGAAGACACTGGGTATTTGGGTGAGGAGGTCACCTGGGCACCATGGGTAATAGAGGACATATGGAGGAAGAGAGGTGACAGAAGAGAGAGACTTTAGGATTATATAGGGATGCCAGAAAAATGTGAGAGAGGTCCCCAGGAGTCAACCAAAGCAGCAGTGTCTGAAGCTGAAGGAGCCTTGATAGCTGTTGTCTTTGGAGTGTACTCGGTTTAGTAAAGCAATGTTAATGTCCTAATAAAAAATAAAGTTTAATTATCTGGGAGAGTGTGTCTTGTTTTATAGTAATGTTCTTTTCTGTAAGTTTTTTTTAAAAATCTTAATTCCTTACCTTTCTTTAATGCTGCATATTATAAATCTGCCAAATTCACATGCTGATCTTACACTGCTTTTTAGGTGTATAGTGAGGGAATTGAACTTCCCATTTGTTTCTTCTCTTTTTTCTCTTCTTTGTTTGGAAATATTGTCCTATCCCATTTTTCTCATGCAACTTTGCAGCATCAAGTTCAGAGGAGGGAGGGGGAACAGCTGGAAATGTTGCCTATGTGTGCATGCAAAGACACCTCATTGGATATTTGAGTTCCTTAGCTAGGAAAACCTTCTTTAAACCAAGAAATGTAAACAGCTGAAATTCACAGTTAAATATAATTTTGAAAAATACCGATATACTAATTTGAAACTTACTCATTTTTTTACATTAGCATATGCTGGTACCAGTAGTACTGGCAGTGAAGAAGTGAAAGATTGTTAAAAAAAAAGAAACAAAAAGCAACTGTTAAAGAACATTCTGTGGTAGAGAATACCATTGTACCACCACCTTGAAGTAATCTCTCTTTAAATTCTTTCTTTGGACAATTCCTGTTGTTCTACTAAGTAGTCCGTATTTTGAGGTGGGAGTTTTATGCTTATGAAGATTCTCAAACAATTTGTGTTCGTAGGATAAGCAGCAGTAATGAGGCAGTAGCGCAGCTTTCTGAGCTGTTATAGACATACCTAACTAGTAGTAGCTGCAGAGTGCAACAAAAGTCATTTGACAATACTGAGGACAACAGTGCTGCTACAGTTACTATTTTCTATAATAGATATGGTCATTAGTTGATCACACAGCGCAGTATCTGTCACAATCCATTTTTCCTGCTAGAAAGACTGTAATTTTTCTTTTTTATAGTTCATATTTCAGTGTGCTGACCATGATGACAGTGACTTTCTGAGTTTGTTTTTCTTCCTTTTATAGTGGATTTGGTTTAGAACAGAAAACTGATTAGAATGACCAAAATAAAAAATGAAAGTGAGAAAAAGTACAGGTTTTCCTTTTTCTTTCTAGTTGCTTTGACTGCTTTCTGTTATTTATTAGAAGTTTAGACAGGTTAGTGACTGTTTTTCAGGCATTTTTTCCTGAGTGGTGGAGTGATTGCAGTCTTTATGGGATGATGAATGAGTTGTGGGTCTTCTGCAATGGAGTTTCCACATATTCCTGTGGAGTGTCTTTTGCTATAAAGTGCTTTCTGCAATTGCAGTTATTGCTTAAAACAGCCTTTATGTGTATTGTGTCCTGAACACATATGTCCTTTTTTCTTGAAAGGAGAGTTCTGTGAAGAAGAGCTGGGTGTTGGGATTCTCCACATTCTTTAGTTCTGTGGTGTTGCCATCAGATTGGTACCTCAGTGAAACCTGTATCAGCCATCTGTGGATTTCACATCTTTGTGGGCTTACTCATTCGTTTTTCTGGTGTCTTCACCACTTTGTTTCACTACAACTTTTTGCTGTGCTACTAATAACTTTAGTGATTTTTAAATGTTATTTAAAGCTAAGTTTGGTAAACGTCTCCTGGCATTTACGTTCTGCAGCCTGATGGGCCTGTAAGGGATGAAAGTTATGGAATGCGCGGCCACTTGTGGCCTTTTTTGACACAGAAATAACTCAAACTGGTGTACTGTGGTGCCTGGGGAGAACACGATGACAAGTGAGATGACAGTGGTGTCTGATCATTTCTAGCTAATGACTTCAAGTCAGTTATACTGTATTCCTTGTCTGATGACACTTGCTGGAAGCATAACTGATGAACTTCGTGTCCTTGTCCCAAAAAGGTGAGTGAGATTGTCAGGTGTCCTGGTGCTGGCAGCAGTTATGCTCAATTTTTATTAGAGTAAAGGAGTTTCTGATGATATGGCCTGCTTAAAACACTTCTATGATAAGGTCTGCAAGCTAATTTGTACTGGAAATTAATCTTACTCATGTGTTTTAGGAATTGCATTTTAAGGCATCTAATTACTTTTAAGAAAGTTCGAAGCATATACCGTTTGACTAAGAAAAAACCCTTAAGAAATCTCACTTTCTTTTACACAGACTGCATCGAAGTCAAAGATGAAGAAAAAAATAACTAAAACCCAAGAAGCCAAAAAAATCTTGAAGAAGAAATTTAAAGTTAACACAAAAGTAGTCTTTACTGAAGATGGAGAGGTGAGATCCATTTAAAATAGCTGTATTTTGGTGGGAACTGAATTTGTAGTTTCTAAAAAGTCAAAAATACACTATGTCTAAAAAGATAAGCCTTTCAAAAACAGGTGTTTTTTCTTATTGGCTTACATTTTGCAAAACTGTTTGGCTTTCATTTAGAATTCAGTTCAGTTGGGAAAAAGAGGAATGTTGAGCACTGACCTCTTTTCATCTTTGTACGTGTAAGATACTTGTATGAGAGCTGTAAGTGGATGTACAGAACCCCGTCTCTTTTCTGCCTATTATCTTTAATGTCAGGTGGAACCAAGAGCTGTTTTTTCTTTACAGAAATGTAAAATAATTTTCCTGTAGCTATTTGCCAAAGTTTCCCCAGGTCTTGAGTTAATGTACTGGAATTAAAAGAAATCTCTGGGGTTTTTTCCATCATTCAGTATTTCTAGATTAAAAGTTTTGTTAGAAAAGCAAAGGAGGTACCAAATTTGGGCCTACTGGTGCTGATGGAACAGTGCCTGGAAATTTGCCAGTTATTTAATTGGATCTTTTAATAGACCCTGGACAAATGTATTGATTTTATAGTGAAAGAAGCTATTGCGGATGCTATTCCCTCTAGGGTTTCCCTGTGCTGATAATCTCACTAGCAAGTATCCATGCTCCATAAACTTTTCTAACATTTCATTTCACAGCTTCTGATGTTTCGTATGTTGTTTTTCCATTTCCAGCATTAAGATGAACAGTTCTTTTTTTGTTGTTGTTCTAATTTAGAGTAATTTCAGTAAGGCATAAACTGGAGATCATCTTCACAAGTATATAATATGCTTTTGTGACTAAATAAAAGAAAGCATTTTATGTTGCAGGTGAAGAGAGTATTGCCATATACATAATTACTTGCATTAGGCAGAATGTAAAAGGTTTTAGAGGTTGCCCCATTGACTGAAAATTGTAATTTCAGATATTTTTAGATGTTCAGAAGCTGTTGTCTCATCTTAAAATTCATATGCAAATGTTTTATGCATCTATGCAATGATGGAAAAAGGAGTAGAGACAAAGGAAAAAAATCACAAAGATTATAGTTTGAAAAGCAACACGATAGAGAAGAGGTGATTTATTTAAGGAAACAAAAAGTTGGCTTGTATGGATGTTGTTGCTTTTTTTTTTCTGAGCTGTATAAAACTGTGCTTTGAAATTTTACTGTCCTTTTCCACATACTTCTCTTTAATCAAATAAAAGTGCTTTAAGGAAGGTATCTTTCTGGGAAATACAACTACACAAACTCGATTTTACTGTGGAAACAGTAGGTTATGTTTATCACTAGCTGGTAAATAACACCCTGTGTGCATTAGAGAGTTTTAAATGTGTTTGGCTTTGCATTTTTACTGAAAAGGCATTCTGTATTTTCTGCCATGTAGGTTTTTTTTAAAGAGTTACTACTCTACCAATCCATAAGCAAGAAAATGTATGCTCATGCCACAAGGTATAAGGTATTAGGTCACAAGATAGACGGGGGTGTTGTAGTGAATGTGTAGTCTTTGTCTTAACTTCAGAGTTTCAATATTTAAGGGAAGCTGGATGTGTTCAGTATGTCATCCAGCAAACATTTCATCGGCATGAATCATCAAACATTTCCAATATAGTTTTCATACAATAATCAAAAAAACCCTCCATGCCTGTTCTTGCTTTGTGCAAAACACAAAGCTGAAGTCATGGTTTTTTTTCTGTATTCTGTGAAAAAAGCTTATGTCATTTTGTCTCAGTTAATATGCTGGAATGTTGTTTATATGAAAGGCACTGTTTAGATTTCCCTTTGTTCCTTTTTGTTGATATATTTTGGAGAGGCATTTCTTGAAAGAAAATATATTTTTTTCTCCCAAAATAACTAGCAGGATTAGAAATTATTTGTTCCATTCAGCAAAGAGAGAAAGTTAGGGGAAGAAGTTAAAGTGAATCCCTTAAACGGTAATGTGATATAATGGAAGAACTATTTTCAAATACTCATTTTTGAATGAATGTGATGTTAAATAAAGTTAAATCTGAATTTCTGTTGTTCAAAAGTTTTCTTAATTTGTTTCTTTTGCAAATGGCTTTTTTAATTTAGTCTAGAAAAATAATGTATTGGAATATTTAGGGCGTCAGAAGTGTGGAAAAACATGATTCTAACCATTGTTTTTCTGGTTGATGTGTCTAATTCAGTTAGTGCAGCAGTGGCCACCTGTACAAAAATCCAGTTTGGCAAAAGCAGATGAGGATGATGATGCCACTGGTATCAACTTAGATAAAGCGAAAGAGATACTGCGTGAAGAAGACAAATTTGACAAAGAAGAATACAGGAAGAAAGTAAAGGAAAAACATAGGGTAAGTTGATTTCTACCTCAGTTACTGAAGTGTCGAAATACTGTGCTGTGGATTGCTCAGTGAGGAAAAATACTTAAACAGTAAGAAATAAGTGTGGTAGAAATAAGTTCATTTAAATTCATCAGTTTTTTTCAGGACTACATTGCACACAGGAAGACTGTTTTGATTTAAGTAGCTGGATAGCACAAAGCCTTATTCAATGCTAGTTATTGGTAACAGTGGTTTTATTTACAACCTCAAAGTCTGTTAAAAGTGTAGTGAGAGTATCTTTGGTATTCTTAAGCAGTGTTCAGTGAATGGGTGTGTTTCACAAAAAGAAAATACTGTTTGTACTCTAACAAATTTTGAACATTCAATATTACATTTCAGCTAGGCAAAAGTGCTGACTTTTTGCATTGGTGTTATTTGGGATATCAGAATTTATTTAGTCAATTACTCAACGTTATATAATTTTGACTGTAACTCAAAAATGTCAGCATCTGCAGTGTTGTTTGTCTCTGCCATTTAAAACCCTTTAAGTTGCAGACCACAGGTTTTCAAATTGCTTCTGTATTATTTGTTATGGACCTAAGCAGAGTTTTCTGATCTTGCTGTGTGACTGTGATGTGGAACACAGCTGTAAGTCTTTGAGTTTAGGGATCATTCCCTTAGTCATTGTGAGATGGGCAAGGAATTCTCCACATAACAGATAAATGTGAGATCTCAGGACTCAGTGTTGTTAAAGGCTTGATTTATACTCAAAAGCTTCAAATTTCCAAAGCATTGGAAAGCATTTTTATTGCCCTGCTCCACAAATGCTGACTTTATTGAGTTGGACTTTTTCCACTGATCGTTAGTAGTTAGTGCGAGATCTTCTAGTGTTTGCAAAGCTTTGCATTTGAACAAAATAATTTAGAAGGGATTTGTGAAAGCTTCAAGTAACCTTTTGGCACTGAAGTGTTCTAGCTAAAGTCAAAGCATATTTCACGCATTTAATTTGAAAGTCTACTCCTGTAGTCCTCTAAGTCCTTTGACAAATACAGAAAATCTCACCTCTTCTTTAGTGATGTGTTGCATTTTAAAGTAGGTGAAAGAAATCATGTTTTCTGTGCTAGAGGTGAAGTCACAGTGAAGTTTGCAGAAAGTAATGCTATCAAATTTCAAGGATGCAGCTTAATAAACAAGTAAGGAGAGACTCATTCTGTCTTTGCTATCAACTTGTTATTCACTAGCAAATTCATATACTTCGAGTGACACTGTTTGACATCAGACTTCAGTGATAAAATACTTCATCACTTGGTCTGTTAACACATCTCCATTGTTACAGTGCTGAGGATAACAAATGACATTATTCAGATATTTACCTGCATTAAAAAATACTTCAGCTTTGGAGAAACTATGAAAAGAGAATGCCTCTTTTCAAATTGAGTCAAGCAAAATGAGCAGGACTGGCCACATCAGTGTCATGGGGTTTTTTGGTAATTATGGAAAGCATAATTTTGTCAAGTTTCTAGTAGACTACCTTATTGCATGAGTGTTTTCCATATTACACCTAATTATTATCCTTTATAAAATGAAATAAAAGAAATGAATGGTGGTATGTTAAAAGGAAGGAAATATGTTTAAAAAGAAAGACTTCTGATTGAGCTCCTCTGAAATGATTGTCTACTGTTTAGGGCTTCCAGTCAGTTATTGCATGCACAGTCAGAGTTCTTATTTGAGGCTTTACAATCTGAGATGAAGAATACTTCTTACGGTAGTTATCCCTTATGGCTGGAATTCTTGACAGTCAGTTGTTGCTGCTTAGGAAATAGCTGTTACAGTAATTATTGGGAAAATATGCCGAGCCTGCTCTTTTGTCTCATCCAAGTAAAGACAAGTACTACCTCCTTTCTCTTGGGTCATGTTAAGCTGATCTAGTGGTTAGAGGAGTCCTTCTTGCAGTGATCTGTGAAGAAGCTGGTTACTGTGCTGTACCATTCTTACTAGGTGGAATAGATACAATTCAATATTTTTCTTAACTGAAAATGTGTAATTATTAAAATTCACACTATAGGAAGAAGTCCTATGGCATAATTTTGAAGTCATTAACATTATTTCAGACACTTCAGCTATTGGTTTTTTACTAATATGTTTTTGGAATTTACTGCATTGTTGATGGGACAAGACATCAGTCCTTCATTAAGAGAGAAGAATGCTGGATAAAAATCTGAACTGCCTCAGAGCAAAAGGGAGTCACATTGCCCCTTTCACAGTAACTTCCCAATGATATTTAAAATTCCTGCCACCTCGTAAGGTTTCCCTTCCCTAAAGATAAGAATCAGCAGCAAATACTAGTTGAGTTTGAATCTTTGGCTAGATCTCAGTGATGTGAAGGAAGAAATCTGTGTAATCATGACTGTATTGCAGAAGCCTGACCAGGTGCTTGATCGTTGTCTGAATTTGCTATTAAAAGTTTGGGTGTGTATGTAAGCCTAACAGGCAAGCGGTGCAAGTTATTTCTTCCCCCCATTTGGAGGGTGAGGATGAAACCTCAGAGGCAAATATCCAGCTGTGTTACCAACAAAGGATATGAGAGCAACACAAAGGCTAGGAGACTTTATTTTCAGGACTTCCAATTTTGTGTAAGCGCAGATGTCTCAGTGGCCCTTCTTGTGTCATTCAAAGATTTTGAAGACAAACTTTAATTACAACTTACACATCCCCTCACTAGCATTCAGCAGCACCTGTTATGCAATGTCTAAAAATTCATCACTTGTGACTGTCATTGCTTCTTTTAACATCCTCCATGCTTCACTGTGGTCCAAAATACATCATGGCATAGCACAAACTTGTGTTGTCTGACCTGTCCTTTCTGCAGTAATGTTTATTATTTCATTGCCATTTGCTTCCTGCAAGCAGATAATCCTATGGGCAAAGTTCTACAGCGCTATGTTCTAACAGCAGATGTGGCAAGTTTCTATTACTTGCTTTTCCACCCCAGTTGCTCAATTCTCCATCCTACAGCTCTTCTTCCTAGCTTTTTGAAGAAGCCATGGCTAAATTTTTCCTCTCTGTTTTCAGATTTTTTCGAGACCTTTGCTTAACATTTTCATCAGTTTAACATTCTTCTGCTTCTTCAGTTCCATCAAGTTTCATGTGTCTTCATGTTTCCTCCTCTGAATTCTTTTTTTCCCTACTGCACTTGATGCTTGGTGTAGTGTCCTGGTGTGCACATTTGGCAGTTGATTTTTTGTTTAAAATCGATTTTTGAAACATGCTAAATTTATTAAAGCTATTACATAAATAGATTAACAGACCAGTAGAGAGAAATGTGATTTTGTTTATTATAAACTAAATGTAGCAGTCTGGTACATGGTTAGGTACATCAGTAATCAAAAAGTGCCCTGAAGCTCAAAGTGTTCTAATACCTGAAGTCTCTATGTTAGCTTTAAAGTGGTGACTCAGAATAAAAAATAATTTGCAGAAGACTGTAAAAGCAGATGTTACTTCATCCAGCTTCCTTCTATCTTGCACATGGGTTGAGATTGTGATTTAGATTGTGAATGAAAGGAGAAAAAGCTGTGTTTTTATAAAGCTTGTAATTTTATAGATCATTTTCAATTGAGAATCCCTCTCTTATGGTTTCTTCAATATAATCTTGACGATTAGAAATCTCTGGGAAAAAAAAAGTGAACTTCTTAAAATTGAAACTTGCACAATTTTTTTTTTTTTTTGTGAACGTGGCCTATAAGCTTAATACGAACTTTCCTTGGGAAATTGTTTCAGGTGAAGAACCAAACTATACAGAAAGTATCCATGGGCCATTGCTTTTAAATCCATTCATGAGTGTCATTTAAATGAACACAGTTTTCTGTACGACCAGAAACATGTTTTGGTGCATTCATGAGGTGCCTGTCTGAGTTGTGTGTTGTAATGCCTTAAGGCTTGTGGCAACTTGCAAAGCATCTACACTATAATTAGGTTTACTTCATCAGTCTCACATTTTGTTATCCTCTCCTTCCTCTGCAAATGTGGAAAAACTGAACATCATATGGATAAAAATATATAAAAATCTGAGGTATAATTGGGATCTATTTAATGCTTATTGAAGTTTTGAAGGCAAAGTAAATTTTAGTAGTTGAGCACAAGGACAGTAACCCTGATCAAGATGATGTTAAAAGAATTCTGTATTAATGGCTGTTTAATGACAGCCCAGTGAGAGGTATAGATTTGAGCTCTTTTGAAATGTGTAAAATATTATGAACAACCATAGAGGGAGAAGTGAACAAGCTATTCAGAACATGGTTTTGCACTCCATTTTTCAAGTGAAAATGCACTGTTGTTAAGAGGAAAATAGTGGCAAAGAGGGATTCATCTTACTTCTTAATAACCTCTCTTTCTCTACACTGACTCAAGTTCAGAAAAATGCCCATTGTTGCTGAAGGGAAAATGTATAGGAGCCTTGTTTCTTACCTCTCTTTCCCATAAGTAAGATACGCTCTGAATTTCATGTGGTCATCGTGAGGAGATGGCTACAAATACTTAATTTTTTAAATTTTATTTTATTCTGGTGGTATTTGTAGCAAATTAGCTGAGACTGTCTTCAGAGGCCTGATACTGCAAGATACAGTAGTTCTGTACCTTCCTGGGAGGCATTAGACAAGTGTGTTATAGAGATATGACTCAGACTTCAGGTGACCGGGAGGGTCATTCAGAAGATACTGCACTGTAAGCATTGTACCAGCAGTCTCTATTTAAATGTAATATATACATTGCATTTTTGAGACTCCCTGCAGAATCTCACAGTGGTGCTGATGTTGGTGGGTGGAACCTGGAGATTTCTAGGCTCTTGTGAAATGGTCCTGATTTGGACCACGAGAAGTTTGCAGTTATGTGCTCTCATAGTTTTGGTTATGCTGTACTTTTCTCAGTAGAAAATAAAGAACTATTTTTGAAACTCTGTTGAAACAGAACACTTCTGTTTGGTTTGTCTCCTGTGCCCCAAATGCATTTGCTAGTAGTGGAATGGATAGTTTTAATGAAGAGGATACACTGTGAAGTTTCACCCTTTGTGTATTGCTCTCCCAAATATTATTACTTAATTAACTGCTTCCAAGGCCAAAAGAGGAAATTCTTGATATAAGAATTTATGTAAAGACTATCATAAAATAAATAACCTCAATTTCAGGAAGAGTGTGCTTACCCTATTGGGTTTATTCAATAACTTTCTGATTAAAATTCATTCTTGAAAATGGAAGATTGCAAACTGGTAAAGGAAGCCAAATCCCTTGGCTTTCAACTCAGGAGGTTTCTTCCACAGTTCTGTTTGTTGAAGCTTGTTGCTGTTCCAGGTTGTAGACTGAGCTCTTGCAAGGCTGTGCATGTATTGCACAGATGGGGCTCACAACACACACATGGGTATCTACAGAGACAACAGAGTGAGAGAAGATAAACACAGGCAGCACTTCCATAAACATGAACAGCACAGGCAACACAAGCTTATTTCTTCTTCTTGTCTGATCAGGGCTTGTGTTTGCTAGCAGAACTATGAAGATCCTCACTCCTTTGATTGACAAGCACACTCACCAATCCTCTAAATAATAGAGAAGGCCCTAAATGTGTCTAATTCCATACCCACATCGTAGGGGTCTTATGTATTTGCTGACCCTGACTTTTGGTTTTTCTATTTGCTAGTCTTTTGTCATGGTCTCATAGTGTCTTTCAAATATTCCGTTTTAAATTTGCCCTTTTCCATGAGGCTGGTTTTTCTTGTCAGTTACAAAGTTTTGTGTGGACCTTTTCAAGGTTGTGCTTGTGTGGTTCATTTAATGTTCAGCTGTCAGTGACTTATGGGTTCACACTCTTGTTACTGTCTGCCTTACTGCTCATTAGGGTTACTGTATTTTGTATTTGCTTTATCAGTGTATTTTGTATTCTCTTTATTACTTTTTCTTCTTATTGTCTTGTCTTTGTCTCACTCTTAACTGGATATCATTGCAACACAATTCTACATTCAAGGTATCCCTACTACCCTTTCAGAATTAAACATGGAGCTCAAAAGAAGCATTTTCTGAGAATTTTTGCATCAGTATATAGGGAGTAGAGTAGGAGAGAGATTATAACTTTATTAATTTGATATTATTTCTAGCTCCTGCCACAATCCTTACCCCATGCCATGGCTGAGCAACTCCATGGTTGGCTGAGCCATGACCCAGATGGGTAAGATCTCAGGGGAGAACACCCTGTGACTTATGCATTCCTTTGGCGGCTCCATTGCAACCAGGGCTCTAGGCTCCACCTCAGTCCCAGTTCTGCTTTTGCTGATGAATTTTCTGCTGTGACAGAGTAGTTATGATTTAAACATGTTTAGTTTATAGTTCTAGAAAATTATACCAAAAGTACTTGTAATGTATTTTAATAAATCTTTGAATATCATATACCGTATTCAAGAAACTGGAAAGACCCTGGTGATTTTCTTTATTTTTTAAAATCATTACTTTTGATTTAAAAAAAATCAAAGTAATAAAAAGAAAAATAAATTCGATATAACACAAGGCATTCAGATAAATGCTCCCATGAAAAACAGTATTTGTAGTTTGAAATCAATCATTAGATTAATTCTGAAGAGAGGTTGCATCATATTTCAAAGGAAATAATCTGAAGGGAGAAAAAACCGCAGTGCAGTATTATGCTCTTTATTAAGTAAAGCACTTGAATAGTCCTGCACTTTGAGGTGGAATTTGTCAGATTTCAATGTAATTGTACAGTTGGTTTAATGTGGTGCTGGATGAGGATGATAAATTTCTCTCATGTTAAAGAGTGTGCCAGGGTAGGAGCAAAATATAAAGGGAAGAAGGTTGTGCTGAGAGGAGAGTTTAGCTGAATGGCAAAGAAAAGTACAGGTGGAGAGATGTGTAAAATAAATCAAGAGAGTGTTACTTTGTTAGAAAGCCTATCTGAGCCCTTTCATAGCTTTTGTGTGCAGGCAGTGCTGCTGTTATACTCCAAATGCAGAGCTATTAAGATAAGGGTATGGGACACTGAAAAGTGCATTGACAGGCATCCCATTTCAGCCCTAGGAGCAACATCCATCTGGTCTTGCTGTGGTGCTGGTGGAGGCAAAACTTGCTTGTTGTTTGCTTATCTTTCCCTTCAACAGCTGGATGGGCTACACTTAAAGCTTGAAGTGCCCTTGAATGTTTTCTAAGAGTTTTGAAGCAAAATCAAGGTTCTTGGCCTCATCTTATTGATGTGAAAAATTAGAAAATGAGTAAACTGTGAGTAGGTTGGTTGTATACAGCCTAGTCAGATGAATTCCAGGAAAATGCAGCTGTGAGTGGAAGGCTGAAGTAGTGCTGGTTTAACCTTTAAAGTAAGGCCTTTACCAGCCTTAGTGCTGTAAGGCAGCTTCCATGCCAGGCTGCTTGTCCTGAGGGAGGACATAGTGGAACAACTTCCCAAAATGCTGATCTGTACCTGTCATGCCTCTTTGAGGCAACCTTGCAGCTTCTGGTGGGAGCTGCACCCTTTGCTTGCTGAGAACCCGGGTACTGCTGGGTACCTGTATCTGCATAAGCAGGTGAGGCTTTTCTGCCTTCTCTCAGACCTGTGTATGAGAGCTGGGTGTTTCCTTTTGAGTAGCTGCATAAAGACAGCTCAAGAGTCTGTACCTGTCTAGATAATGAATTTTCCACTCTTAAATATTATCATCCCTTCAAAACCAAAAGCAGCCACGAAAACAGATCAAGTGTGTCTTCACTGGCCTCTTGCCTCTACTTTTGTCTAGACAATACTAGCATGTTTTACAGTGCAACTTCCATTGATTTTGTCATTAAGATTTCAGATCACAGCTTTAAATGTTACTTTTAAGCAGAGTTAACTTCTATGGAAACCGTATTTTGAGTTGAATTAGGGTTACCTTTACTTGTCAGTGTGTTTCTGTACATATATATAGTGTGGAGTGGAAGGGTCTGTGAATTCATTTGAAAGAATCCCTTTAATTTCTCTAGATGAAGTCTCACAATAAAGAATTTCTTCATGAAACCTACTCACTTTCAGTTTAAAACCATTCCCCTTTGTCCTGCCACTTGTAGAAAGTTCCTTTCCAGGAAAGTCTGCAATTAGATCTCCCCAGAGCCTTCTCTTCTCCAGACTCAGCAACCCCAGCTCTCTGAGCTGGTCTTCATAGGAGAGGAGCTCCAGCCTTCTGCTCATCTTAGTGGCTTTCTCTGGATTCACTCCAGCAGGTCAATGTCCTTCCTGTCCTGGGGACCCAGAGCTGATGCAGCACTCCAGGTGGGGTCTCACAAGGGCAGAGTAGAGGGGCAGAATCCCCTCCCTCGACCCACTGACCACGCTGCTTTTGATGCAGCCCAGGACACAATTGCCTTTCTGGGCCGTGAGCTCACACTGCCAGCTTATGCCCAGCCTCTCATCCACATACATATATGTAAATCAAATGGCCTGCTTACTAAGTTTAAAAAAAAATCCTTAAAACATATTCAGTTTTTTCAGCTCTAGATAAGAAAGGAGTAATTTTCAGTGTTGTGCACTGGTTTCCTGTGTTGGTTTTGTTCTAACAATGTCCTTTCAAGGGTCAGTTTCTGCTAGCTTCTGTTTTCGTCCTATAAATAAGGATGCTTTTTTATCCAGCTGCCTTTAAGATTTTTTCCAGTGCTTGTTTACTGTTTTAAGATTGTCCCTCTGCTGTTTTTCACATTGTTTTGATGCCACACTCTTCCTCTGTTGTCTTAAATAGGTCATTACTAGACCTACGTGTTTCAATTTCTCTGCCTATAAACATCAACTTTACAGATCAGGTTTATATTGCTATGTTTATATAGTTTGTTGCTTGAAGAGATTATTTAATAGATTTCTAAAACCAAATGATAAGAGATTAAAAAATCCCAAACCACAACAAAACAAACAAAAAATAATCACAAAGCTTTAGCTTTTCCCCCCTTGTATTAATAATTGTTTATTTAATAATAAACAATTTTGTACTTACTTTCCAGGCTTTCTTTTTTTTAATAATATTCAAAAAAATGCTGGTAAGTTGATTCAATTTTATCTTTTAGTTGTGAATGTTGGTATGTTTTGGTGGTTGGAGCAATATTTGCATGTAGATGCCTTACTAATCTCTGTAACAAGAGAAACATTAAACTACATAGCAATATAAATGTAGTAATAGCCATAAGCATGTAAACAGCACAAACTTGGTGTGAACTCTGAGAGAAGACAAATGTGAGAAACCACAGTGATATTAGTTAGGTCAATTTTCAGAGCACAGTTGTGCTTTAAAATTTGGGTGTAAACTAGCTCTTGGCTGTGACAGTGCCACTATATGAGAGCTGCTATGAACTTCGAACAGCTCTTTGTGTATTTTCCGCAGCACAACTGACTGACCTTACCTATGTCCTACTAAAATAACAAGAGATAGTAGAATACCAAGAAATGGTACTGATATCAGGCAAGATGTATTTGCAAATGACAGCCAGATTTTTCCAGGCAATGGAGTGATTTGTTCCAGACCTGGGCCACCAGTAAAGGTCTGTTGCATGGTGGACCATTACTCAGCTGTTGAATAGAAAAGGTTGGTAGCTTCAATTTATGGCACCAGTATGTAAAGAAACAGTTATTAAAAATCTGGTTTTAAAATGTTTTATAAAAATCTGCAGGAGTTATTGAGTATTACATAAAAAGACTTCAGAGGACTCAGATAAGCATGAAATTTTTACAGGAAGTAGATTAGCCACAGGCTTTTTGAATGCTCTCAAGGCTAAATACACTGCAAGATGCATTAGTTGTGTTGAATGAAACCATTATTTGCCTTTAATTGAGAAAGTAGAAGAGGTCGGTGAAATTTTAGGGTGGAAAAACTGAAGCATATCACCAGCTAAAATATTTATTTAATGTAAATGACCTCTGCAGGAATTTGTTAAAAGAAAGAGACTTGAATCACACAAATTGTTTACAAATTGAAAACCTAAAAGAAAAATTACTGTATGAAATAAAGCTCTTCATAATACGAGGAAATAAGCCCTATATGTTTTTAATATTGCAATAAACCCTCCGAACAAAGTAAAATGAGCTCTTAATCAACTGTTGAAAGAACAGAGTCAAAGGAAGAAGATATTTCCTTTGGGAGGAAAGAACTTTTACCTTTCAAAATTGATGTACTTTATTTTTGTATAACTGAAAACTTGGCTTTTAAACTGTCTATGCTTCTTTCACATATTCACATGGAGCTCACGATATGTGAGCTCTACCAGCTATAAAGAACTGCTATGCTAGTATGCATTATTTTTTGTCTCAAGTTGAGAACATGGAATGTAAATGTTAGAACATTTGAGTTTGTTAGTCTTTGGAGTCTTAAGGAGAAGTAAAAGGGATATGAGTTTTTGTTTTAAAACCCAAAAAGTGAAAGGAGAGGGAAATTGAGTATGAAAAAAGCCGGTGGCAGACTTACTAACTTCACAGCTAAGAATGGAGACTAGTTTTTTCCATATATGAGACGCTGCTTTATTCATAGTTTTGGCTGCTGTTAGTCAGAGCTGGTTCAGTTGTCAGTTCTAGTGGAAGAAAGGTAGAAGGTTACAGTAACTCTTTAAAGCCAAATGATTTAGCCATATTACGTGATGATGACTAAGTATTTTCATCGCTTTGATTACTGAGATTATAACCATCCTTGTTAAGTAGGTGTGTAAGCAAGGAGAAAAAAAGATAATTTGCGGTAAATTTGAAAAGCCAACCAAGTAGGTCTCTGAGCTGTGTAATGCCATTAATGAAAAAACTAAATGGAAGGAATATAATACTAACCAATGTGTGGGTTTGTGGGAATTAGATAGGTTATTAATTGTGTTTGTTTATGTGTCTTTATAAGAGCAGAATCTGGTTTGGAAATACAGTTGTGGAATACATGGAAATTTCTACAAGACTTGTAGCTTAAGTGTTTTGATTAATGAATTAAAATAGCACAAATTAAATGGACCAAAACTTAAGTAACTGGAGTATCCCAGCCTAGTGCCCTCTGATTAAGTAGATGTTTCTTGTGGACCCATTGGGAAGTGTATTACTTCAACATATTTTTAGTGACATGGAAGAAAGCTTTCATGTGAAGTTGGGCTCAAACAAACAAAGCTGTTTTATGATAGGCAGAAATGCAAATGTCTAGGAAGAAGAAATTTAAAATAGAATTTCAGTGCTAAGAGCTCTTTCCTTAGAGTTGTAGACCTTGGAACAGATTTGGGTGATATGATAGTTGATCAAGTCAACATGAATTGTTGCAGGTGGAATTTTTCTGATAGGATCAAAAGGGCTGCAGAATTACTGAATTTACAAATGGAAGTGACAGGGTTTGGGAGATAGCAAGATCTTGGATATGTCTGTTCTGAAATATTTAGGAAAACAGACCTATATGCTGAGAGACATCTGGAGTTGATTTTCTTCACCTTGTGAAACAGAAAGGCATGATAAGCATGTGTCGACATAAGGATCTAAACTTTGATAGCAGAGGTTCCTTTCATCTGGTTGAGAGACCAGTCAGATAGTTTAGACGTGGTCTAAAATCAAAGATAAGTGGGCTCAGACTACTAACAGCAGTAACTGGTACCAGCAGGGTTCTATGCAGACTGTTTCTTAAATGACATCTACAGAATCTGCACTTAGCCATTGTTCAAAACTTGCATACACCATGTTGCTGATCTAAGATGATAAATGAATGTTCTGGCTACAGCCTTTAAGGTGACATTGCTTGGGTTTTGTCTGAAGGGGTGGAAGCACTTCCTTAGGAGTTAAACTACATCAAATTATTACGCTGATCTCTGCTTGAACTTCTTTCTCATCCTCAGTTATTGGTAGCCTGGAAAGGTACAACTAGCTCTTTCAGCTGTGAAAAAGGTGCAAAGGCGAGCTATTCAGTATAAATGTAAAAATGGATGCTTGACTTCACTACTGTCGATAAAACCAGTTTAATCAGATTGTGTTTCAGAGCTTTAACCTATGGCCTCATGGTCCTGGTTATGAAGTTATAACAGTGTGTCAGTCAGTAACATATAATTAAGTATCCATATCTTGAAACACAGTCTTTTGTTTTCCTGCCCTAGTAAATTGAAATGAATGAAAAATCTATTTGATCTTTAATTATAGGCTACTTTACAAGTAATGATTTATAGCTTGATAGAATAGTGTTAAAATCTTTCACTTAATTGTGTTCCACTTTAGATATTCCATGAAAATCCAGACTTTTCTGGTGTTTTTTTTCCTATGTGTGAAAACTAATATTGGACAGCTTAGTAATTTCATATAGTTGCAGACTTATGCATAGATGAACAGATCCTATTCATATGAAATAAATCAATGTCAATCTGTTTCTCTGGTTCAACTTTGCATAATTTGATTATTTTTAGAGCTGTCTTACAATATGTTGCCCACGTGTGTTCTGCATGTTCTCCTGTTTCTTCTTGGCAGTAGCAGTATGAAAATGAAGGTCATTCTAGTCAAAATACTCATCTGAGTCTTTGGAGATCTGTGTTTCTGGCTGGGCTGTAGCAATTCTTTGTAACCTCAGGCAAGGCAGTTAATTTATGGGTTTTTTGTGGTCATATAAAAGGGTGTCTTTATTATTTGGGGGTATTACCTTGGCACAGTAGAATTTACAGTTGTCCTCTGGGTAACAGGAAATAAAATCCTGACTGTGGAAAAATATTTAAGCATTTACTCAGTGCACTGTGTGTACTTACCTGCGTGCTTGAAGCTGCGCATAAATTTAAGAAGTGCCTTAATAGGATTGTTTTCTGAAATTGAAGCCAAAGTTAAAGCTTGATGGCTATTCTTATACTAGCAAGTAAAGTAGCCCAGTAGGAGCTGGGCTGCGGAGAAAAGATAGTTGGTGCTGAGAACCAGCTTGCATGCTGTATGGTGGTGTCACACTGTAACAGCTCCTAGCTCATGCTTTGAGCTGAATCACTTTGAGGCAAGTCATTCCTCTATCTGTATTTGTGGCAACCTGCACACTACCCTCAAACAAGAGCATGTTGACCAACTAGAGTGAGTGTGTCTGAGGTCACAGAGAGGGTGGTCCTTTGAGGAGAGGCTGAGGGAGCTGGGCTTGTTCAGTCTGGAGCAGAGATGGCTTTGGGGTGACCTGACAGGACCCCTCAGTGCTGGTCTGTTCATAGCAGGGCACAGAGCAAGAGGGCAGGAGACGGTGGCCTGAGTGAACATGAGGTTCAGCATTGGATATAAGGGGAACTCTTTCTGTGTAAGGACAGTCAGGCTGTTGCACAGGCTGACCAGAGATGTTATGCAGTCTCCAACCTTGGGATTTTGATGTGGCTGGATGATAAGTCTGCAGCCTGACCTCATCTCAGAGCTGACTCCCTTGTGAGCAGGAGGCTGGACCAGAGACCCCCTGATGTTCTGCCCAGTCGTAATGATCCTGTGACCTTGTGAATGCCCAGTGTCTTTTGGAGTGTATTAGTGTGAAACAGCAAACCCAGGCCTGATTAGGACATTCTGAAATGCACTCCTAACTCCAACTCAGTGCCAACATACAGACACCCTCTGCAAAATCTGCTTTTCTTTTTTCACTGACAAGGAACCAAATCCTCTCTCTCCCTCCCTTTGGGAAGGAAAAAAAAAGAAAGAAAGAAGGTCTTGACAGCACCTCCTGTTGATTGTTTCTCTGTCTTGTTTTCCTCTTGTGCACTTGATTTCAGTCTCTGCACCTATTAACTTTAGAATCTTTTTGTATCTTTACAGTTCTTTAGAGACTAAAGTGTATTATGCTGTCTGGTGTGCTCTTCTGTGTCCTTATGTCAATCTTCTGCTTTCATAGTTGTCTTCTCAGTGCTCTGTTATAAATCCCTTGAGCAGGAACTTTGACTGCTGCTATATTTGCTTAAGCCTGTAGCTGTAGTTGAGACACTGACTTTTCATACAGCGTAGAATTTTTCTATTCAAAATTTACTGGACTGTCCAAGTCAAAAGCTGCTTTATCCTACTCTGTGACAACTGGTGTGTTAATTTCTAGCTCTGTTCTCTTTTGGTTTTTCAGTGGTTACATTTTAAAATGATCACAGCTTTAGAAGTAAAAGGAGAGAACCCCAGTAGAGGCCCCAAGAAGCAGAAAATGTGCAGCTAAACAATTTGAAGTGGAAAACTTAAGTAAATTGGAAAAGCATAGGTAAAATTTATCAGAAATGAATACCAATTTGACTTAGAAGAGAAGGAATCATATCATGGATGACCATGTTATGACCATGGTGCATAGGTCTTGTTTGTTGGAGGGATGCCTGAGAACCAGACAGTACTTTTGTCCCATATGAAGCCTTTGTGGCTTTAAACGTAATTAATATTTTTATTGCTTTCTCATACTTTAAAAAAACATTTGAAATAATAAGGCAGCTGTCTGTCTACAAAGACAGGAGATTTGTTTTGTTTCATAGCATGTATTGATGACTCTGCCACGTAACTCTGGGTGTACTGAGGTGTTTGTACCAGGGAGCTTTGCACACAGCATGGGGAACTGTTTCATTTGGATTTGGAGGGAAGAGGTCAACTTACTTAGAAAGGGACTTTGAAAATAAGCTAACACTGCAGTAGTTTGTGCATTTGGGAGAGTAGAATATGGCATGTACCTGACAAATGTCTCAAAGCCCCCTGAATTTAGACAGCAATTTTGAAAATATTGGCAGCTGTATTCTCCTTTTTCCAGGTCTGCAGTCAAACACTGCTTTGCCAGACAACTTTGGGTGGTACCTACCAATATGTTTCAGCAGCGTCATTGTGATGAAATGGCACCAGGACTGCTGTAGTTGTAGCTTTCTCATTACTCCCATGAGTGAGCTGAAATGTGACTGGTTTTCAGCATTTTCTGTGCTGAGGTGTTGCCCCTGGACTGATGTTAATGTCTCCTTTTATGTGTACTTATGTCCTGATGCCAGGAATGGCCTATATTGCTCAAAGAAACTGAGTTATGTTCCAGAAACATTTTTATGCTAGCATCAAAAAGTTTCAATACCAATGTCATCAACATCACTAAGGCAAAAAAAAGAGGGAGCAGTGTGTTTTTCTAGAGGACATGTGCTCTCACTTCAATTTCTGTGCTTTTCTTGTGAAGTAAACAATTTAAAGAATGTTCAATTGCAAGGATCTGACTGAGTCTAAATTAGAGGTAATACTTTGGTTGGTTTACAAATAAACAAAAGAAGTAGCGTTAAATGTCATTTGAATTTAATATCTTGGCCACTTCTGTATGCTCACAGATCTGGCACACAGCTTTGAATGAGTTTCATCATTGTGTTTAGCTCATTTTCCCGCAGCAGAATCTCTTTAGTAGAGGGAACTTTGTTATGGTTTCTGAATCGATGCAATTACTAAGCAAATGCTTTTGTAGCGTGTTTGTTAGTAATGGAAATACGAAAGGGAGAAGATGTTTTAACTTTCACTCCTCAGTTGCTTTAGCAATTCTGAAGTCAGAATAATTTTCATTTTAGTTTGTTATATGGGCTTGATTTCATATTATGCCACTGAGAAATAAGAAAAGTTGGATCTCTTGGTGCCATTTTAACTACCTTATTTTATGCACAAATACTAACTTTGTTAAATTACTTAACTGCATTATTCCTTTGAGATTAACAAGTCTCAGTGAAGATAAAATATGAGTTTGAGTCATTCTTGTAATTTTATTATTTCCTTTAAGAGCAGGAAGAATGAATAATATCTCAATCAGATCTTTTATTTATTGTTTTTCATCAGTAACAGGTATGGTGAATACCACCAGTTTAGCATGTATGCATTAAAATTATCTTGATGGCTCAACTTTAATCTTAAAAGGAAGAAAAAAACAAGAGGAGTTTGCTTTAAAACTGTTCATCTTGTTTATTTTAGGAGAAGAGGCTAAAGGAAAAAGCAGCAAGGAGAGAAGCAAGGAATAAGACTGCACAGGTAAGGATTTTTGTTGTGACAATCAAGCTATTGCTGTGGGTTTTAAATGTTTTTTTTAAGTTATTTAATTCCTTTAATAGGCAGTGTTGTGATTAATGACTCTTTAAAGGCATTGCTTGTCTTTTCCTACTCTCTTCTTCTGATGTGGTTGTAATAACTTGTTGTAGAAGGATACTGAGAAAGCATGGATCTGTGTGTGTGTGTATGTGTTTATGTATAAATATATAAAACCTATGGAAGCCTTTTGGAACTTCCACCTCTTTATTCTGTATATCGAGTGATTTGCAATTTCAGCTGCAGTGCTGATGCCATTATTTTCTCTGAATACTTGGGTCATGTTTATAACTTCCAGGCAGTGACATTTTTTTGTGTGTGTGTCAAATCTCACTTAAACCTTTTTCTGCTGAACATTATATTTGAACGTCAAATATTTACATTGAAGTTTATTCCTTCCCCATGTTACCGCAAATAAAACCTTTGCTATCCTTCTCTTCATATGTGTGTTACTGAATTACTAGAGCCTGTGCTAGTATTTCATATTGCTTGGTTTGTGATAAGCTGTTTCACTCAGCTGCAGTCATCTTCTGAAATATGGACAGAGTGAGGAGTGTCATTTCTCACATGTATCTCCTTATGCTACACATGAACACTCACAGTTTGTTCTAGGCAGTTAGCACATATCTTGCTCCCTTGAGAAAATTGATAATGTTCTTTGTCCAATTTTTGCAAGCTGGCTGTGCTCTGGGAGACTTATGTGTAGGAAGATGTTTCATTGTGTAGATCTGAAGTGGAAAGTAATTACAGTTTAAGATGAAAAGCCTAGTTATGCTAAGTTTGAAGTATGATTCTGTCTTCAAAGATGGCAAGCTATGAGAGCTGTTGGCATCGTGACTCCCCAATCAAGCACTAGAAATTTTCTGCCTGTAATTGAATGTATAGAGTTGCATACTTTTTAATGCATTGAGCAAGCATTTTAGGAAAATTATGGAATGAATAATTAATAAACATCTTAAAAAAGGGAGAAAACATTAATCAAATCAAGCCGTATCACATTCATAAATGCTGCTTGTTAATTTTGCTTCTTTTTAAGGAATAAAAAAAACCCCAAAGTCATGTTATTCAGCATCTGGGAAAAGAAACCCATTTCTTTCAAAGAATCTGCTTGCTGATGTACATCTCCTATCCTGTTCCTGGCTAAGCAAATGAATCTCTTTGTCAGATTGAAAAGGGAATGAAGTTGATCCCTGTTGAGGAGTGATCTGTTGTTACAGATCAGATTATGTGCGTCCATAGGTTCAGTATGGGTTAATAATGGAACCTCAGCCCCAAAACTACATAAGATAAACCCACAGTTTATGCACCTCTGCCCCTCTTTTGTGCCACACTTGCACTTGAAAGGCTGATACACCAGTCCTGGTCTACTGCGAGACTGGCATATGCTTTCTGTGAGTGTACCAGCTGTGCAAACCTGCTGTTTCTTTGACTTCATTTTACTCCTGAAGTGCTTATCTCACTCTGCAAGAGGGTGCAAGCCTCAGGAGCTGACATGTCTCTTTGATGAAAACTATTGGGCTTTTTCTCTTTTTTGAGACTCTTTGCTGGAATTGTGTGCAGCCGAGTCCTGTCATTTTTGGTGGGGCTTATTTCAGGGAAAATGCTTCCACTGGGAAAAGCTGCCAGCTTGGACCTGGACTGTTCACGCCTGGAAGTGGAAGGGAGCAGTAGGCAGTAGATAAAGGTGCCAGTTTCTGTCTTCTGGGTGTCTGAGGAATTAATTAAGAACACTCCCTGCTTCACAGAATCTTAGAGATGAAGCCATAGAAGCTGCAGCTCTCCAGAGTCTCTGTGCAATATGACTCAAGCAGCTCCTATGTGATACTGAGGGGAAAAAAAAAAGAAGGAAACAGTAAAACACAGAAACTATTGGAACAGAAATTAGCTTAGAAAATATATGCTCCCTAAATCAGGAGCTCAAAAATGTTAGGATTTTCACTAGTTCTTTCATAATATGGCTTGTGACCCACTTACTCTGCCATACACAACTTGTTTGGTAATTAATAGTGTTTTCTTAAAAGAGAAAGCAGTAAGAACAAAAAAAAAGCAGAAAAGATATTTTTAGGCATATTAATGCATTTAGCAGCTGGAAAAAAGGACTCTACCAACAGTAATGAGCAGCCAGTCACTTCAAAGCAGCTGTGGTCATAATTTGTTGTTCCACATCTAGCTGCTTATTCCCCTGTTTGTTTGGTTGACTGTCTCTCTCAGGTTGTGAACTCCTTGGCTTACAAAGTATTGCTTGCCATCTTTCACTAGTGCACAGCCCACTGGTCTGACATGACCAAACCAGCAACTTATTTTCCCATTCTAATATTTACTAATGATTCTGTAGTTATGACTTTTGCATCTCTGCTTTAGTGTAATTCTTGTCATGTTGTTGGTTGTGCCCTGTTGCTGACTGGACAGGGCCTGGCATGTTATTCTGAGTGTATGCTGGGATTTTTTTCCAAAATGAAAAGGGAAATTATTTGGAACTAATATTAATGTCTTACAGTTTGTTTATTTTCATCATTTAAGCTGTACATTTGCGGGATTTAATCTTAGTCTTAATCTTGGATTCTTGGATTGTGATACTTTAAGTTTTGGGATTTCTCTGAGCTGTACATGTTCATCCATTTCCTGTGCCAGGAATCTTGACTTCTTGATATTTTTCATTTACTCTGTCTATAACTTTCTAACTTAAGCCCTACCCTTTTTGATAAACACTTTCCTTCAGTTTTATAGTCTGGTATTGTTTTGGGTGTATGGAGAGCATCGCCATTTTAAATTATGTTTTTTTCCTTTCATTTCCAAGTTTTTGTGTCTTGCATTGAGTGCAGCTTTTTTTTTTTTGGCTGTATGCCAACAGAAAAGAAAAATCACAGTGGAAAGCAACCTTCTGCCTCTTCTTCTGGTGCTGCAGGAGTAATTGCAGGGGAGGTTTTGCTCAGCCTTTGCTGCGCTGGCATGGGGCAGGCTTGCTGCAACTAGAATTGAATAACCAAATTCTGGCACGCTCTGCTGAGTGTGCTTGAGCAGGAGATTATATGAGTAGGTAGCTGCAGTGTTATTGACTCCACCTTGGATAAATCTTCATGCAATAAATAAACTGGGTAAGAAGTGAAGGCTCTTAAAGGATGTTTTGGAGAAAGTATTTCTTGGGATTTATGACCATTAATTGCATTTTTGTGCAAAAGGCTGTGAAAACAGATAAAAATATATAATATATTTCATATATTCCTATTGAGGAAAAACTGAAAATTTAGGAGATTTGGGATTTTTTTAATCATAAGATATTTAATTGTCTGACATTTTCGAAGAATTGGATATTTTCAATTGCAGTATTATAAGATGAAACAAGCACATATTTTGTGTTCACTCAGCACTAACAAAATTTCAGTCCTTAAGCCCTGAAACAAATTTTGATGCTGTTTACTTTAAGATAGACTAGAAAAAATCAGACAGTTTGACCAAGAAGTAAAACATTGAGCAGAAGCAACAGCAACATGGACAGCTCCTCTGAGGCAGGAGGTGGGTGTTACTCCGCTAAGTCGGCCCCTGGCCTCAGGCAAGATGTCCCTGCACCTGCAGTGCTGCACTTGCAGCTTTGCACTTCTGCTTCCAGGACCTATCACAGAGGAATTCCTTAGTCTGCATGAAGGACTTTTAGGTTTCAACCAGCATTTAAAGGTCCTTGCCCTGCAAGCAACCGTTAGCTGCAAGGAAGCTGAACAGGACTGTATTTCTGCTTTGTGAGTTTAGTGTTTTGCTATTCTGATGCCCTAGGGCACTATTAATACATTAAGAATTATGAAGTGAGGAAGGTTTTGGTTTCTTTTAAAAGTAATGTTTTTGTAGGAAAGGAATTTTCTGGGAGCAGCTAAACAGGTCTGTGTTCAAGGTAGGGAAGCAGAGCAGGTTTCAGAATATGCTGTTCCTTAGCCCAGCACTGATGTGCTTTGTGATCCTTGATTCAGCTCCCAGCATCAGGCAAGAAATGATGATTAGCCCCTAAAAGAAGGCATTGGTATCTTCTAGAAATAGGTTGGACACCATCTGTAAGCAGTGCCAGGAGGTAAAACTTGCTCAGTCATGACAGTTTGGTGCATTGATTCAGGCATTGGCAATCCTATAGCTGTTGTACCACTCTGATGTTCAAGCAAAACAGAAAAAACTGAAAGAGGGCTGACTAGCAAAGCAGAAGCTGTTCTTTCAAAGTCCGTAAGAAAAATGTAACCTGCTGAAAACTTAAGGAAATTCAGCTTGAACACATACTCCTGACTGAGAGGGTTTTTCTGTTTTCTTCAGTCAATGTTGAGGATGAGGTTTTTTGTTAGGATGGAAAACTGACTTCTGGAAGAAATCCAAGTGCTTGGTTGTCAGGAGCACTTTTTCATAGGAATGGATTCTTGATGAATAATTGTAGAGCATTAAAAGATCAACAGAAGCAGCAGGATAATAAATATGCTTTAGCTTCTTTCCTGTCCTCCCTTCCTCTCCTGTTCTCTCCCTAATGTATTTTGCTATTCCCACAGGAATTAGTACTTGTGTATGAGACTTTACAAAATATATACTTATCTATATATTATTTAAGATTTTCAGAGTCATAACGAAGTTAGGAATCTTTCTACAGTTATGAAGGGATTTATGTGAGCGCTTCTACGAAATATATGTGGGTGAGCAGGATGCACATACTTAGATATGCCAGATTCAGGCATCGATATCTGCCTTTGTCACATCACTGTAGCATTTTGTTTTCTACACTTTGTGCCATTCTCTGTTGGGACTTTAACCAGGAAAATACTTAAACCCAAAATTTTATAATCTTCCGCATCCTCCAATGGATTTGAAATACACTTGAGAAATGTAACTCAAGAAATCTTTTCACTGTGTGGAAAGACTTGAACAAGAAAGGGATAGTCAGATCCCTTGGGGAGCTATGGCTAATAATCCACTGGGAGAAATATACACTTCAAAATACAATGAAAATTCTGCATCCACTGTGTATCATTCCTGTAGTTACTGGATTTCTATTACCAGACAACTCTTGACGTCTAGCCCACAGCCTGTTTAGGCTGGAGATGGTAGATTCAGTGTGGATGTGAATAGTAATTTTGGTGTGGAAAAGAGCTTTACAGGACTGAAGGACGAATTCGGCCTGTGCCTCCCATGAAAACGGGTTCCCAGTATTGGAACCAGTGTTGCCATTACCCCAGTATTGCCTTGCATACTGATGGTTAATGGTTAAGGTGCATTGGTTCTGTATCACCTCTCATGACTCTCCCATGGATGGTGTTGAGGAGCCATTCCTTTAACTCTGATTTCTGGAGCTGGAGCAGCATTTTAGGGCTGTATCATCTGATGGTCTGGAGGATGTAGAGATTCTGGAGTTTGTTTTTCATAGAAGGCCTCAGGAGGATTGTGTTGTTCTGATACAGTCCTGGGACAGGCTACATCTTGTCACGGCTATTTGATAGTTGCAAAGGACTAAAAATTGTTCTTCATCAATAATTATCCTTGATTCTGAAAACCACAACAAACAGCGGAAAATAGGCAATGATACTTCTTTTCACCTTTAAAATCTTCCAGTATTTCTAGTGTGGGAAGCTTACAAATGAAATTACCATGTGAATTTGATCCTTTTTAATAAGTCAGATTTCTTTCTTAAAACAGTAACAGTAACTTTGGTTTAGAAAGAGTTCTGGTTTGTTAACTGCTGCATTCTGTATGCATACCTGAAAGCTGAAAGTAGCTATATTTATTCACTGCAAGTTTGTGTTTGTAATGTTTTGAATTGCCTTGAGAAGCTCTGTAAATAAACAGTAATTTGGGATATCAACATTTTAACCTACTAATTTAGTAATTCTAAATAGATTTCTCAAGGCAGAAACGTGATTTCAAGGTCAATTCGTTAAGTGGAAAATTAATTGCTGATTCTGAACTACTTGTATTTTGAATCAATGTATTCTATAATATATGATAATATTTGAAAATGGGTATTATGTGCCTGTATGGAAATGTTACCTGTATTTTCCGTTTGGAAAATATCATGTTGATGGTTCCAGTTAATATAACAATTAAATTGCTTTAAGTAAAGCTGTTATAAATCCTGTCTTTTCTGCAATTAAGAATTTATATGATTAAACCAGTATTTCTGTGTTGTGACCCGAAGCAAGTAAGAAAAAAGTATTCTGATGGATTGATTTGCCAATTATGCACACTTCTATGAATCTTTTTATTGCAGCCACCAGCACACTGAGGATTTGAAATATATTTATCAAATTGACCATTTAAACTAATTGGCCATGGCTATTGCAGTTGAATTTTTGGAGTATAGTGCTCACAACTGTTACTTTTAATCATATGCGGTATGTGATGACAGTTTGCTGCTCTGCACACCAAAACCCGATATTTTACCAGTCACTGAGGTGATTTCTTTGTAGGTCTGGCAGAAGCACAATAGTGGAACCGTGGACCTTGCATATACTCTTATTCCCTGAAGGTCTGCTGGGATGAGATGGACGCACAGTGGATCAATACAAGTGCACCTTCATTACAGTGCCTGATGTATCTGTACCCTGTGCTTTGTTTTGTGTTTGGTTTCGCATTTGTGGTAAAGAGAAGAAACTTCCCTTTTCTTCAAACTTGTTGGGTTTTTTTATTATTTTTGTGTGTTGCAGTTCTAGGGGATGTTTTGATAAAAGTCATGATATGGATTTGCAAGAGCAGAGTAACAGGATTTCTGGTGTGGCAGGGAACACAGAGGTTGTTTTACTTGATTGCAAATGATGTTCTTGAATTTCTAGGGCAACACTGATGAAATTTCTCCAGTAGAATCCAGGAAGATTACACTGTTTAATTCATTATTCTTTAGGAAACTTTTTGTTTCTAGAATGTCCATGTAAGTTTGATAGCATTGGAACAGAACTTTGGAGCCATCTTAGATTTCAACTGCTGACATGTAGAGCTTTGAGCATGTTAAAGACTAAACGATTTTGTTTATTTCAGAATTAATAATATTTGGCATTTTGAGGAGGGGAAGAACCCTCAGTTGTTTTTTTATTAATAGCCTAGCCTATGAAAATGACAAGATTGCAAATTGAAATAAGTATGCACTTCACTTGAAATATGTGGTTTCTTCTTCTTGAATTATGTGGATTTGTAATCATTTATTTGTATCATGTAGTTAAAAATAACTCTTGGTAGTTGTCAAATTAAGGAATGCTTTGTCACCATGACCCCCAGCCTCTTGAGTGGGCCTCAGCAAATAACTGAGTGGCTACTTGAGTTGCTGCTTCAGCTCTGTCTCTCTTTTGAGCAAGGGAGGTACATATTTGCTTCATTTTTCCTCATTGCCTGTCTCGGTGGATTTGGGAGCAGGGTTCCACCATCAGGTGCATATGACAGTGTAGTAGAACACAAGGAAAGCAATTCAAGAGCTCTGTTAGTCTTGCACAGACACCTTTCTGAGGCTAATGGTTAGGCCCCACTTGGCAAGGTTATATCCATTTTTCCATTTGAATACACATTTCATCAGTTCAGGTGCATGCATCTAGAAAAGCAGTAGGTATGCAAGAAACCAGACAAGAACTCTTTGTGCATTGCCAAGTGCAAGCATGTATATAAAGAGCAAACACCTTTCCAGATGAGCTTCGGGTTTGCATTTCAGCACTAATGAAATGTTTTCACTATGTGTATCACCATGTTCTGTAAACTTACGTGGGGGAAGAAGAAAGCACTGGGATCAGTGTCTATCAATATGTAAACACTCGATTTTAAATATGATCGCTTGTAGATATGGCACATTTAAATATAACTAAGCCACTACAGTGTGGTTTGGAATTTATATGTAAATTAGCAGCATCATTTCTTCTTGGCTTCCAAAATTTCTTGCTCAGTTTCTTCACTGTTTAACACCCCACTCAACAGTCCCTGTCTAAGAGTGCTTTGACCCTTGCCTGACTTTGCTAAGGAATTAGAGTCAATAGACAGTGTTGGAGCTGCACTTCTGCCAGTATGAAAAGAGCAAAAAAAAGATTAAAAAAAGATGTTCTAAAGTCTTACAAACCTTTCTTTAGGCATTTTCGTCTTAGCAAACAGGCCACTATATGAAGTTACTTGTAATGGTGCTTCATTAGTTTATCTGCACCATGCTACTGGTCAATAGTGTCTAACAATCACTATTTGAAATTTCTCTCCCTCTAAAGCACAAAATTTAAAGCTCTTACTTGAAGCCCATTTGCTGTGTTCCATACATGTTTAGAGCAGCAAGTTGTCTTTTATTAGTGTGGTGTTCTTATTCTCTTTGCCTCACCATAGTCCTTCGATGCTATAATCAACACTGTTCAGAATTGCCTTCTGGACATCTTCACGCTCTTTTCTGCCTCTGCCCATAATCCTGAAGAAGTGGGAAATGCCAGACAATCCAGACATAATGAACTAAGGTGTGCAGCAGCTTTCATACGAAGCTTTTATCTAGGAAGAGGAATTTCTCTCTGGATTGGTTGATCTTTTTCTGTTCTGTTGTGAAAAGCAGGTGTATTCACATGCCTTAATTCTGTCTGTATAAATATTATGCAGATGATTACATTTCCCAAGTAAGCTGTACCAGACTGTTCAAACTTGTTTATTTTGCACCTTGGTTTGTTCTGGTATTACTTTAAGTCACTTCACAGCTTTCCTTATGTGTTTGAAACTTTATTAGATTATAGACTTCAGATGCAGGAACTCTATTTTGGTGCCTATCTCAGGTAGGATCTTAAGGATGAGTTAACTGGCTGATGAGCAGGGATAATCTTTCAGATGTGTTTTGATGATGCTGACATCCTCATGCAGTAAGTAATGGTATTTAGTGTTAAATTAGGCAGTTCTGTTTTCTTAGCATCCCCCTCTGTTTTTATTCTTGGACTGTGTTGCACATTGTGTGTAGTCTGCTATAGCTACTCTCAGCAGCCATAATTGCTACTAGTGATGAAAATTGATTTGTGCAATCAGAAAACCATTATCTGCATTCTGACTGATACTGCTGAAGTTGCCAACGTTTTGAAATTCTTCTAATGGCTGGTTGTTTTCAGAATGCTCTGGGATCATGCAGTCACCAAGACTGCAGTTGCTTTATGCTGAATCTTATGTGAGAATTAAAAGAGGATGAAAAAGCTCGTAATGGCTCTCTCAAATACCTTTTTTTCCAGAGAGTTTTTAAGAATTTAGTGTTTTGTCAGTCCTCCTTTGCCAGATGTACTAGAGCAGGAGTAATGTGGTATCCCTTGTTTAACCACAGTGTGCAGAGATTATAATAAGTTTTCTTTCACACTATGAACTGCATTGTTAAACTAAGGGGTTTGTTAATAGGAAATGCCAAACTAGTAACTGACATGTGTGGTTATTTAATAAACTATATGGGGCATCTGGCAAGCCCATACTTCACCCACATAAAGCACCACCTTCTGTTTGGAATCCATTGGAACCTGGGTTTTTCTGTATTGACTCCCTCAGGGTTTCTTGTCCTTAAGGTCCAATGTTTCCTTTCACTCTTGGGGTTTTTTCCCTTTCATCATCTATGAAATTTTTTGATTTCTAGGTTTCTTTATCCCCCTTTCTGTTTCTTCTGAAGGAGTTAAATTTAAGCTGCTGCAGCTTCTATTTGGTTACTTTCTGCTGAGTGGGAACTGAGAGCAGAAGCAATGGGGAACAGCGGGAAGAAAGGCAATAGCATAATCTAGGAGCTTTGGGAAACGTGCTTAGTATTTTTAAGGAAAAGTTTTGTGTGTGGTTTTGTGTTTGTTTTGTTTTCTTCTTTCTGTAAGGTCTCATTTTTCTGATATTCCTTCAAATAAATATATACTGGTAATACTTTGCTGGGCTGGGCATTCCAGTACTGCTAAAAAATCATTGATTTTTCCAGATGCACCATTCCTCTATTGCAGGGAGAGCTGAAAGAGGTTTAATTTCTAATTACTCCTTGCACACATTTATCTTCCCACAAGAAGCCTTTTAGTAAAAGAACATCAGTAAGAGTTCAGAGTTAATTACTTGTAAGCTAAGAAAAGCCAGAATTAAAGTTGTCAGTGCTTGTCGCTTGCTGTATAAATATAGTGATGCAGGTGAGGAGAAATGACGACTCCCTTTTTCCCCTCTGTGCTTGGCTGCACTTTCAGCTGAGCCAGATCCTCAGCTCAGTTTGCTTAGTGTGTAGTAAGGAGTGAAGGAGATGTGTGTTTTCCAGCTATTCAGTGTTTTCACTTGCTTGGTTCATTTCACCTTGGTGTGAATGCCATCCATAAGATAAATGGATGAAAAAATCCTTTGACAAACAACTGCTACACATAAACTGTGAGCTGGCCTGTTGCTAACATCCTTATTTAGTAACATTTACTGATTTTTTTTTCCTCTCTCTCTTTTTTTTAATTTCCTCTGTCACACTTTCCCCAATCTGCCCACCCCCAACTTCTTTGTCTTTTGACAATATATCCCAGAATACTCAGGTTCCATTCTTCTCTTGATTTATTCTGTGAAGAGGAGCTGGATCCAGGAAACCCAAGTTATTTTCTAAACTAGAAATTGTGATGTGTAAAGTTTCTTTTAAGCTGTGTTAGGACTAGCATGGACTCACATGATGCCTGGTTGGTTTTTTGTTGTGGGGGTTTTTTTTGTGTGAGGTTGGGTTTTTTGTTTCCTTTTTAAGTTTTCTCTGTGAGGTGTAAATTCAGGGGACCTCAGTGCACTTCGTAATTATGTGCCATTCTAGTGCTCCTCAGCTTAGAAGGTATAAAGTAGAAAGAAGTCAGAAAACATGAGCTGCTGTTTAAGATGAAAGCTCATAAAGACCATTAGGTTTCATAATAAATGGCAATCTCAAACAGTCCATTTGCTTTGCTCATTCATATGTTAAAAGTACCAAAGTTGTTAGCATTTTTTGTTTCCCATCACTAAATATTCTAACAGATCACATATCTACAGAAGTAGTGCTAAGGGTCATTATAACTATTCAAGGTATTTACTAACTTAGGAAATGCATAGAGTTTATGAAATTCATCCTTCCCAAACAGCTGTGCAGCATAACTCTATGAATAATACCAAAGCAAATCCATGTTGGTTAGTGTTACGTTATTCTGATTTAATTTTTAAAATTGTTTATGTCCTATTGTTGTCAGATTTAATTTAGAAGACCTCTCAGGTGCGCTGGTATTGGGTTTTTGATGCCTGGTTGAGACTTGTCACCATTTCTGTGATGTTGTTATCTCTAGAAAATTGAACTGGAATGAAGTTTAGTTTACCTTGGTGAGAAGTGCAAATGGAATAGTAATCCCTGAGCTGGTTTGGCCAGTGAACTATTAGTTGAAGATCAAGGTCTGAGCACATGATACGAGTGAGTGCTGGGAAGTGAGGTGTTCTCAAAGCAGTGGCTGTAGGTGAATGCATCTTTCCCAGAGTGTAATTTGTCAGACTTTGGTTAGAACATACTTAATACTTCTAGAGCTGAGTTTTTAGTTTCCCATGCAATAGCAAGGAAACCTGAAGAAGTGTATTCAGTGATTGCATGAATAACACAAATTTGCAGATGCTGGTTAGTCTTAGTTTATACCTTATTTTGAGAGTTGTTGCCTGCTTCTGTACCACACTAGAAAATTGTGCTCAGCGTTTGGAGTAGTTATTTCTGTGCTCTCTTACAGCTGCAATAAAGAGAGTGTGTATAAAACCCTTCATTCATCCAAGCTCTGTGCATTAATGCTTGCAGTTTGGGGAACAAGCAGAATTGCAGATTGCAGCAGAGTCACAGGGCTGTGGTGGGACTGGAGTCATGAAGTCCTGGCTAGGCAGTGCACTTAATTTGAGTGTGGTCACAGGATTTTCTTGAAGGGAAGCTTGGAGGAAAAAGATGAGTAGCATTCCATGCTTAGGAGCTTCTCAATAACACAATGCTCACAAACATCATGCCAAACACAAGCATTGTAACAAGGAGCATCTCAGTGTCTAAAACTAGCAAGGTAGTATATTGGAAATGGAAAGGGACGTAGTTATAGCTTTGGTTCTTTGAAGCTTAGGGACAAAGGAGGACTAAAGGTTTCTTCTTAGAGGTTTTCAAGGTGTAGATGGGCAAAGCCTCAACTGACCTGATCTTGTGCTTGGGTTAGTAGCAGTTTGTGTGGAAAATTTGCCTAGGGATCCTCAAATACCTTTGGACCTACCTTTCCATCTACTCCCTGAACAGCATATACTGAGTTTTGGTTCCTGCCTCCAATCTTTATACTTCTAGAGTTAGACCTTGGAGATTTCAGTCAGTAGGAAGTGAGCAGATAGGAGACAGTAACTAAATCTGGCACTGAAAAAATGACTGTGTCACGTGCTTGTTCTTACAGAACTCATGTCTTAGCACTGCACTGTGCGTACATTATTTTCTTGCTTGAAATAGTTGCATTTTTCCCAGTGAAATTACACTTACATAAATGTCTGTGGTGGGTTGACCCTGGCTGGGTGCCAGGTGTCCACCAAAGCTTCTCTAGTACTCCCAGCCTTGGCATGGACAGGGGGGTGAAAAAATAATAAAAGGCTCCTGAGTTGATATAAGGACAGGAAGAGGTTACTTAGCAATTTTGTCATGGACAAAACAGACTCAACTTTAGGAAAAATTAATTTAAATCATTGCCAGTAAAATCAGAGTAGGCTAAGGAGGAAACAAAACCAATTTTAAACACTTTCTCCCCAGCCCTTCTGTCTTCCTGGGTTTAACTTCACTCCTGAGTTCTCTTTCCTGAATAGCACAAAGCAGGACAGGTAATGTGGTTGTGGCCAGTTCATCACATGTTGACTCTGCCGCTCCTTCCTCTGAGGAGGAAGGACTGCTCGCACTCCTCACACTGCTCCAGAATGGGATCCCTCCCATGGGAGACAGTTCTCCAGGAACTTGAGTCCTTCCTGCAGGCTGCAGTTCTTCACAAACTGCTCCAACTGTGTCCCTTCCATGGAGTGCAGTCCAGAAGCAGAGCGCTCCAGCTTGGGTCCCCCATGGGCTCACAGGTCCTGCCAGCAAACCTGTTCCAGCATGGGCTCCTCCCTTCATGGGGCCACAGGTCCTGCCAGGAGCCTGCTCAAGTGTGGACTTCCCATGGGATCACAGCCTCCTTTTGGCATCCAGCTGCTCCAGCCTGGGGTCCTCCTCAGACTGCAGAAGAATCTCTGCTCCAGCACCTGGAGCACATCCTTCCCCTCCTTCACTGACCTTGATGTCTGCAGGGCTTTTGCTCTCACATCTTTATTGCTTTTCTCTTCATGGTAAGTGAAAATACTGCAAAAAAACCCAACTGCTAAGAGAAAGTTTATTCTAATAGCAGCAAGGTATTTATTGACAACATTGGAGGCAAGCCAGTTCATACTGGGCAAAAACTTGCCTAACTCATTTGTGTAAAATAAGCCATTTATAGCTTTAAGTTCACAGTTAACACCCTCTAATTTCCATATCAATAACTGGGTGAA
Source organism: Pithys albifrons albifrons (assembly GCF_047495875.1). Lineage (NCBI taxonomy): Eukaryota > Metazoa > Chordata > Aves > Passeriformes > Thamnophilidae > Pithys > Pithys albifrons. The sequence continues at coordinate 70,826,349 of NC_092458.1, read as the reverse complement.
ATCTTGGGCAGAGCTTTTCTTTTGGCTTCGAATTTGGGTGGTGGTCTCCTGACTTCATCCCTTGGGGTGATCTTGAAGCGTCTTCATCACTGTTGAACTTGTGCCTTTTCTTTGTTCAGTGACATGACCTGTCAAACTTGCAAAACCTTGGCTCTAACTCCCAAAAATCTTGGATCTTTACCATTTCATCCTATTGAAATGTCTAGCTTAGTTAAGTATGACTTCTAACGCATGGTACACTAGTTTCTATAATTACTAGAACGTACATACTAGAACAAAGCGATTCAGGACTCCATGCTGTTTAGTGGCTGTGCTGTGCAAGCAACATTTTGCAGAGCAGAATTAGAAATTTCACAAAACTAGGGGTTTTTTTTGGTCTCTTTTCTCTTTCACTTCAGCTGCAGTTGCACAGTTTTTCTTCCTCCTTCTTAACTATGTTATCCCAGAGGCACTACCACCATTGCTGATGGGCTCACCCTTGGCCGGTGGCAGGTCTGTCTTGAAACCAGCTGGCACTGGCTCTGTCATGCAGGGGGGAAACTTCTAGTGGCTTCTCACAGAAGCCCCTGCTGTAACTCCCCCTGCTGCCAAAGCCTTGCCATGCAAATCCAGTACAAGGTCCCAGCTGAGAGATGTAAAGCAAAGAAAGAGCTAAAATTAGAAGAGGTAAAACAGAGATTGGGAAGCTGTCTGAATGATCTTACAAGCAACAAATTTATACTTAATTCTGTCAGTAAGGTTTGCTGTATTTGTAAGGACAAACTGTGTCTCAGACAGAGGTTACAGAAAAACATAAGGTGTCATGCTGAAAAACGTATGTTTAAAATTTTTTGAAGTCTATCAAAAGTTGCAATGTCTTTAAAATGGGTTTATAGGGCCAGGATGTTCAGATTTGTCCCTTGGCAGAAGGGCCATATCCACTGTTTTAGCCTCAAAGACAAATTATTTATGAACTTTGAAGATAATTCATCAGAAGCTGATCAGAAGTGTTCAACTGTATGATGCCCTGAATAGTTAGTGAAAGGACTTTTGATGTCATAGTATGGCATCAGAAAAAGGAATTTTCTAGTGAGTGTATTTGTGGAGTAATTCCACCCAGTTCCCTTTGTTGCCAGTGAATGGCAGAAAAGATAGGTTTCTGTATTTGATTTCTCTTTTAGAGAGTTGCCACATGGACATAGGTCAGCAGTTAGCTGGAAGTCATACTTTGCAGGATGCTGACTTCCCTGTAAGAATGTGTTTGTTCTTTAAAGGCTACTCAGCCATCACTCTTCTGAGAGTGGTCTGCTCTGAATGACGCGTGTTGAAAGCACTTTGTGTGGGACTCATTGCGAGCTCATGCTATTGTACACCCTGTACTGTTTGTAATGTTTCCACTCTCATAATTGGTAACACCAATGATATTGAAAATATTCAGAAAACACCTCAATGTAGACAAAGAGTGACAGATTTGTGCAGATAACATTAGTTACTTCTGATCCACCAAATGAAAGGTGAATTCTGTTAATTAGCTCTGCTTCAAAAGGAGTTGACATACTTAATTCATTACTACAATTTCACAAGATGAGTTTTCTGGGTGCTAAAGAAAATCTGCTGTATTGTTTGTTCTGATAGGCATTTGAAAGATAACTCCCTGTATAATTCATTAGGCATTGCATTTCAAACCCAGTTGTCAGTTGAAATTGTTCTCAGATTGTTACAGATTCTATAATTTTACAGATTGCTATAAAAGGAGAGTATTTTTTAATTATGTGTGCTGTTGGAGAAAGAGGATTTGGCCATAGTGAAGTGTTTATGTTGTAAATAAATTGTCCTGCAGTTTTATAATTTCTTTAGTGTGTATATTATCTAGACCTCCAAGCAAACTGCGGCTACTTGCGTTGTGTAAAGTGTGTATTGTTATATCCAAAGTATGCACAAGAGAATAGTTTCAAACATGCAGCAAGAAATTGAAGTTTTCAAGTTTGGCTTGGTTTTGTTTGTGTGTTTCATCTGCTGTCTTTGTGGTGATTTTGATTAGTACCTGTACCTTGTCCCTCTGCATACTGATCTCTACAATGACCCTTGGTAGTAAGACACCCAGCATCTTTGAAGCTATCTTCATATAGTACTGTCCTTAGAAAGGCACTTTTAGTTCAAGTGTTTGTCACAAGCTCAAAACTAGAGTGAAATAGTCTTAAACAGTATTGAAAAGAACAAGTTACTTGCCCTGATATATTTCATTATCAAACAAAATCATGCAGCATCTTTTCAGAACATTTTAGTCTCTTCCTGGCTTTTAATTATTGGCAGCTTCAAACATCAATTAGGTCTATAGCTGCTAGAACTATTCATCTGTAACTCTCATCATTCAGTGGAAATATTTGCAGTCAGTTTTTCCTCTTAGACAGCTGTAAAATGCTGAAGATGTCAGCACAGAAGTTTTGCCCGTCAACCATGACAGTTGTGATTTTTCTGTTGTTATAATACATGCATTTCAAGTATGATATTTGTTAAGCAAATATAACAAGATGCCTATTAGAAAATTGCATCAAAAGCTGGTGATAAAATACTTCTATATTGTAATGCCAACAACCATTTAACTTACTGAAGGAGCGGAAAGTATCATCTGTAATTCTAGTCATATTGTACAAATTGGCCTTACAGAAATCAATAGTAAGTACTAGTTTGGACAGTAGCAGGCTGGGTTTTTTTCTAAATCAGTCTTCATGTATTATGTGTTCTTGTACACAAAACTGCTTTAGTGTAACTTAATAGTTGTTGTGCAGTGAGAGCTGTTTGACTAAGTTGATTTATGAGCTGAAAATGGTCTTAAAAAGTAAATTAAAATAATTCATACCAATGACATCTGTTTCCATGGTCAAGTGGTTAGAGAGGCTTTAAAAAACTGCATCAGTGAACTGCATTAAAAAGAATCATGATATGATACATTGGTTTGACTTCCATGATCGGGTCATTAAGTTAGGACTAAAATGAAAAGCAAGCTATTTGCTTGTCTTCTACATTAATATAGTAATGAGACATTGTGACTTTCTGCTTTCTCTGGAAGCTGGCACTGGAATATATTGCTGACGAGAACTTCAAGTCTGTTAGTGATACCTCATGGGTACATTTGCTCTTGGGCTCAGGTTTTAACCAGTCACCACATTTTTTTGTTTCTTTCCCTCTGAATCTTTAGAGTTGAGAGTTTCTTTTTGTTTGCTTTGTAATTAGGGGTACAGCATTCTCTGAAACTGCCCCTCTACAAATTCTTTGTTTTCATGACAGCTAGGAAATATCTTCCTGAGTTGTTTTACAGTTGTGGGGTTTGGTACTTGTGCAGGATCTGAAGTTTCTTTGGTAATGTTTTGCTCAGTGTTTAGTGTATGGCAGCAAGGTTCTTATGGAGTGGCTGCATGCCCCTTCCATTCCTGTGTTAGTTAGATTTTTGATGCTATCCAGATTTTGTTTCCAAGCAATTGAATTGTTTCTACATAGTGAAAGGTAAAGCTGTTGTCGATGTAGTGGCACTTCTGATGTATTACTGCTTGTAGGTATTCTTGCTGTGGATGTGATATGATACTCACTGTTTGGGTTTAAATTAAAATAATAACCAGTTGTCTCAGATTTTCTGGGCTCTAATCTCAGTTACTTTAATACTCAGAGCAGGTGTTTTAAGCCCTCCCTTTTCCCATTATATATATTATCAGACAAGAAAAAAGCTGAAATGGTTAATCCCTAGTTTAATTTCTGTGTATTGGTAAGTGATTTCCTGTTGATGTCAAAAACCTGAGCACTCTGAAATTGTTTCTTCTATTATTGTGACTTTGCTGGTTTAAATTCAGCTTGAGTTGAAAAGAATACAAAACCAGGTCTACAGGGTAGTATTTTGTGAAAAAAAGAAAACATAATTGTAAAGCAAGCATCTTGATGCAGATGTATTCAGTTGAAGGTATTACTGTAGCCTCCAGTCATCCAAATGGTGTCCTGAATATTCTTTAATGAATTAGGCTCCTTTTTGTGTATGTCCTTTTGGCAGCTTCATTAATCACAACTGCCTTAAACCAGTTGCATGCTAGCAACAGTTTTTAATTTATTTTTCTTAAATGGGGTGTTCATTAATGAATCCTACTCTGTAGCATATTTCTTAGAGTATTGCAATATTATAAATGAAATAATCAGCTGATTCTTGTAGCTACCTTTTCAGTGAGACGCAGTGGACTTTCTAGCATGGAAGCTCATACCTAACATCTGAACAGTGAATTGACAAGGTCATGAGGTGGTTAAGGATAATGATTTCTTAAGATGAAGTAAAATAACCTTCTATTTTAAATACATTTTTGGGTCTTAAATCATAGGCCATTAAATAGAGATGACTTAGACTACAGACAAAACATCTAAACAATGAAAGGGGGCAGGTCTCCTGTGTGCAGGGTGCTTTCAAAGAGAGAACTGTTGGAAGCACAGCCTATCTCAGATATTCCAGATGAGTTCTCTAATTCAAATTTATTGTTTTCTCCTTATCTCTCAGCAAGGAGACTAAAAGAAAAAAGTGACCTTGTGGGGTTTTTTTCTTATTCAACACATTTTCAAGTAGCCCACCATTTGTCAGATTGTATGTTGATTTCTAGAAATATAGCTAACTGTTTTCTTTCAACAAGTCAGTGTAAATGTTGTTTCCATTAAAGTGGCACCTTTATTTTATGGAATTGGCCTATGTGTTTTTAGAAAAAATGTCCTAAACTTAAACAGCTTGTGACAAAGCCATGAGAAATTAATTTGATCCTGAAGATGCCTGCTAGCATTTTTAAAATTAAGTGTGAAAAGTGCACACTCTGCTAATGAACATCTATAATTTGGATTTATTTTAAAAGTCTATACTTATTCAGGTAATTAGCTAAGAAGAGTTGAGCCTAATCTTCTTTTGAGCATCATCAAAGCCAGGATTAAAGGTAGGGTACTATAGATAACAGTTTTTTAAATTTTACTTGCAAACCAACACTGCTTGAATAGTCACAGAGCAAAAGGAATTCAATTCTAGGCTTCTCTGTGAGCTGTAACCTGGACAGTGTGATACATCCTCAAATACAAGTGCTTTGTCTTGACTAGACTTTAGAAGTTGCTTAGATTGGAAATGTGATCATCTAATAGTTGATACCCCCATTTTAGCACTTAAAAACATCTTTGATGTTCTGAAATGCTGCAGGAAGTTACTGTTGTGACAAGCTAGTAGTGTTTGGATTTAGGGTGCAGTCTGGATTAGCTTCATCTAGGAGAACAATGGGCACATGGCCATCATGTTTTGGAACACATGACTACATTTTATTCTTCCATTTAGAAAAGGTTAAAGCAAATAAATAAGCCTGTTTCCCCGTAGTCAATCCTACCGGAAAATTGTCTGCTTTCTGCTCAAAACTTACTTTGTGAATGTTGATTGCTGCTGGAGAGATGTCAGTTCATTTAATGAAGAATGAGTTGGTAAATATTGAACTAATTTTGTGACATCAAGTTGCTGTGGATGATCTCCATAGGAGTGCTGGACTGTGTAGTAGGGTCAAGAAAGCTCACCTGTTCCTGAATGTAACTGAAGTGGTTGTGTATTCTTCTGCACTGGGCCACGGGGGATCGCATCTTACTGTGGTTCTGGGCAGCTTCAGTTAGAGCCACAATATCAATAAGGTGCAGGGAGTTGAACATTTACACAGGATAACACTATTGCTATGCTCAAATCACCATTCAGATTAAAAAAAACAAAACAGCATCCTCTCAGTGTTGGAAACGTTCCAAAATTAACTACTGTCAGGTACATTTTGTACAAATGTGCCATGATGACTTCTATTTTATTCCTCTAAAATGTCAGTTTTACCCATCTGTATAATTATTCTGTTAGACCATTCATTTAACTCTTGTATACCTTTGAAGAAACCAGGGATTTAAGACCTGTCTGCTGAAACCTCTTCAGAGTTATTACAACATAGGCAACACATTGATTCTTACCATTCTACCTATATTGAAAAGAAAATGAAGTTCATAAATAAGGTGCCTGCAAGTGGAGCACTTTGGAAAACCTCCATTTCAGTTTTGTCTTTATTCTGCCTCAGCTTAATGAGCCGCATTTGTTCAAATTCAGAGGTGTCAGTGGAGCAGCAGCAAGAATGTTTTGGTGCAGTAGTTCTTGTATGTCTTATAGTCAACCAACTCTATTTAGCATGCAGGAGGTTTGTTGTTTTTCACTTTTCATTCTTTTCAAAAGCTATGGAATGTACTTTGGTGCGTCTTCATTTCCAAGTAAGTGTTCATTAACACCGTGAAGTGACTGCAGCATGTATTGTGCAAGCCATATCAAAAGCATTGAATAGATGAAAAAGGTGAGGAGGAATGGGAAAATAAGGACAAATTTGGCAAACTGTTTGTCCACAATTCTCTCCAGGAAAATTCTAGGTTGACATTGCAAGTATTTCACATTTGCAAAATGAAATTAGTTGATCTTGAAAATACAGTACAGCGCATGTTTGTGATAAAATGGATTTAACATTTTAGCAATGAAACGCAAACAGCAAAGCTAGAACCAAAAGAGCTTTCCAATATTTGCATTTCTTCTTATGTTAATTATTTTATGGTAGCTCTCAGTTTATCTGCACACATCATTAAAGCATTTTACCTCTTCTTATTTGTGCTGTTTATTTATATCCAGCATTTTGTCAGCATATGCTCATAATCTCCTTGTTATAGGAAATATAGTGTCAAGAAATACTGTGAAAAGATTCATCTTTCAGGTTATTTTCTACACAAAATCTTGGCTTCTTGGAAGCTTGTAATAAATGCTGTATATTTTGTTTATCAGTGACGGTTGTCTATTCAGAGGCTTGCTTGCACAACTCAATACATATATAAGGTTTTGGAATTGCTTTGTGCTAGTACATGGCCATGCCCATGATACTGGTACAGATAACAAATACTGGTCTGAAAAGCAAGAGGTGTTTACCTGTGTTGAAAAGCACGTGTAAAATCAGAACTTTTTTTCTAATACAGATTGCTTCAGAGAGAAATAAAAAAGAGCATTTAAAGCACGATTTGTTCTGAATTAGTATTGAAACTTTAACAGATGCTGCATTCTACCTATCTGATTTTCAGAAAGTGGAGTGAAATTGCTCAGATAAATCTGAAGTTCTTGGTTTCTTCTCTTCTGTAACTAAATAGGTTTCTCTCCAGGAGAAAAATGGCTTTCTGCTCTTCTGGTAAAGCCATTTTTCCAAGAGATAGTTACTTTCCACTTCTACTTAATACTAGTTAGTTAGAAAGTCTATGTTTGTGAATTTGATTGATATCAAAGAGGAAGCAGTATAGAATTCGTAAATATGAATATGATTCCAAGGAATGTTGGTTTGGACTGTTCTGAAAAGGTGTTTATTCAGGTCAAAATGTGAATGCTATATTAGGCTCTATTAATAAAACTATTTCTTGGAAATGTAGAAGGAGTAACCTTTGAAGAAAAGTATTATAGTTGTGAAAAACCCAACCAAACCCCAAGAAACCAACCACCAAACCACCCCTCCTCTGTATCACAGTGTCAGTATGTCATTCTCAAAGGTTTCCTGAAGTTCAGAATACTGAATCCTTTAAACTTTCCTTGTTTGAGAAGTGCTAATTGGTTTTTCACTTATTGCATGAGACTAATTTGAAGCAGTTAATTTTATGAGGGGACAACACTTGATAAATTTACTGCAAAAGCCAGTTTTTTTGTTGAATGAATGGTCCTTTATTCCACAAGCCTGAGATTCTGGATTTAATGGGCATGGAGAATTGCTTGCCAGAAAAAGTGCAGTGCGGAAGACCTGGGAACATGGATGGGCTTAACCTGCCTTAAAGGGGTTTCTTCCACCTGCAACTTGAAGAGAACCACCTTTTGCTTGGAAGTTTCTGCCTTGACAGTGGTGGTGGCAGAAATGAACCCAAGCGAACGGTGGATTACTCCACAACCCATGGCACAATCCAAAATCAAGGCTGCATGGCTTCCATATACAGGGCAACAAACTGGCGACGTACAGGGCTGCTGCTGTACATTTCTGCTGTCTCTTTTGGGAAACAGCTTCTCAGAGTGGGAGAGGACACCTTTTGGGCAGTTAGGACTTCAGCCTTCTGAACTGCATCCAGGTGCATCTTTGTGTTGATTTGTGGCAGTATGGACTTAAGAAGATTCTTTGAATGAGATGTATCATCTGGGAAAATAGAGCGAAAGTGAGAACACATCTTACTGAGGAGAGATCCTTAGCACCAAAATATAGGGATTGGTGAATCTGACTGTTACCCTGATGTATCACAGATGTCCAAGAATAATTTTGGGTTTATTTTTTGATAATTTATTTCTTGGAAAAAAATCATTCACTGCATCACCCATTGATCTCATCAGCTTGTTGTCACTGGAAGTAGTGCTGAAATAGATTGCCAGTGAGGTGGCTGAAGCCTTCAAAGACATTGATCATGTTCAGCAGTTGTGCCTGTTCATTACAACTGTGAAAAGAAATGATGGAACAGTGACTTTAATTATGAAGTCCCTTTAAAAAAAAGGCACCTACAATAACTTTATCTTTTTTTGCTTATGCATAATGTATAAAGCAGTATTCTGTACTTATTTAATAAAAATAGACTTAGTACAAAAGCAAGTTTAATTAAAACTCATAACTAGAGATGTTAGAATGCGAATCACATGTCTGAATGTATTTTTTTCTAAATTTAGTTATATATTCTGAATTTCATGATGGATAATATGTACTCAGTGCTTTGGGAAGTCATGCATAATGTAGCGAGGATATTCACTTAACAGTACCTCTAGCAAATGTTCTCTGTGCTAATGTTGTATGCCAAGTAGAATGTGATATAACAAATGATTTATTTATTTTCAATAGATCATTAAATTTTATCCTCAAAATTTTGTGAAACTGAAAGAACTTAAAAATGAAGTGTAAGCCATTTAAGTTACATGTGTGAGGAGATAGCTTTGTGGATGCAATGAAATCACAACTGGATTTTATAATCAGGTCGCTCTACTGAGGCAGGAATAATTTTAGTGACTCCATAAAGCTGAAATCCTAAACTTGTCAGTGGCAAAGAGTTGTAGTCCTGAAGAAAGCAAAAATATTACTGTAAAGATAAAATGTTCCCCTTGCAAAGATATGTGACTGTGCAAAGGGGAGCAGGCACTTAGGGCCCACCATTTCTCAAACAGAGAAATACTCCTCTGTCTCTGAAATTATTATAATGTGTAATGTTGTTTCAAAGTCACAGCCCTATTGTTTGTCTGTCGGTGTTTTACATAACGGATGAAAAAGGTTTCTAAAAAAAAAAAGGGCTTGGTTTTCATCTGTCATTCTAAGTAATAGGTCAAGAACTGAGTTATGCAAATCAAAATCATTGTATGATAGGAAGTGGAGAAAGTAGCATTTGAATATAATTTTTATGTATGAGATGTGTTATAGTTGCCACCTTCAGATTTTTGTCAAGATTAGAATGTGACTGCTAATTAATGCTTTAGCATCAGTCTCTAGGAAGTACTAATGTGGCCACAGGAAACCCGTCTGTCCCTTCAGCAGTTCAGAAAATATGTTTAAACATCTATGTCTGCCAGTGGTAAAACACCACAATAAGGCAATAAATATGTTGCAGTGTGTCTATGCTCAAGATCCTGTTGGTAGATCCTGTTTTTAGTTTGCTATTTCTGTTTCCAGTACTTACTAGTGTAGAGCAAATGGCAATTGTGAGCAGATTGTGTAACAATGACAGAAAGTCAGTAGAGCAATTGAGCTGTTTACATTGGAGTTCATAATGAGCAGTAAAGTTGGGCTAAAATTACTTTTCCATATAGCTTTCTAAGCATACTATGATTTATTTTTTGATTAGTGAGATTAATATTTATCCTTCTTGTTGTCCCTTTCCTTTCCATTTTCTATATATATGTTGCAGGTATTTGGGGGAATGCGAGGGCAGATGGGGGAAACCGTCTTATACTGTTTAATAACATGATAGATATAAATCAGCAGGTCAATAAAAATAACTGAAAAAAGTTATTAAAATACATAATTTGTTAGACACATTCTTTTATTTTTGAGGACTTAAAAACAGTGGATAAAATGAAGGTATTAAAGAATGATCTATGGAAAAATTACTAGAAAAACTAAAAATAAATTATTCAAGAAATAATATTGGTGATAAGTTTCGGATAGCAGTTGGATTTAAAGAACAATCATTAATAGGGAAAATGAACTGTTTTTTCATAACAAGTTGTATCCTTTCCTGGTTCTGAAATGGTTTGTTCATTTGATGTATTTGATAAGTTGAATTCATGGTGCAGTTTAAGGTTTAGAAATATATTAGGATTTGAGGAACTGGTTGTCTTTGTTTATTCTAATAATCCTCTTTCAGGCTGTGAATATAAATTAGGTAGGAGGTTGTTAGCCATACCAAAATCTCATCAGATAGGATGCTCAGACACAGTAAATTTTATTAGCAATGCAGAATGTTAAATTTACAATACAGCACCTGCTTGGATCAGTTTAATTTTTCTTCCATGTATCTGCTGTATTTAAGATGGAATAAGAATCAGCTCACCACTAACTATGATAAAAAAATGAATAATTATCACTTGGCAACTATGTGACAGCTTTTGCATCATTTGCTAATGGGAAAAGGAAAAACTGGGACTTCAAATAATTAGCACAAAATAGTACCAGATTTTGTGTAAAGTCCAGTGTAAAACAACCGTGCCTCAGAATACTGAAAAAAAACTTAAAACAAAAGTAGCAGTGATTTCTTTTGTAAGACACTGTGGGAATTAAAAGTTTCCTGAGTTTATTGGGGTTTATAATTAACAATTCAAATCACTGATTTAAATTGATCCACCCTGATGTTGCTCTCTCTGATTCCTTGAGAAATAGATGTAAAATAGCATTGCTTTGGTACCTTATGAAGGGTGCAAGCTTATACCTGCCTGTGCAATGTTAATGACATTATGTCTAGCCATGCCTAAGTTTGATCATTCAGACAGTTTTACCAAAATGTAATTTTCAGGGTGTTTGATAGAGCCATGTTTCACAAAAGCTCTTCCCACAGGAGCTAAATGCCAAGGTAATCAATCATACAGTGTACTGTATCCTGTTGTTATGGATATAATACATTATTTATGCAGTATAAAGATTTTTTTTAGATGTTGTTGAAATGAACAGGCAAGCAAATGAACAACTGTTAAGTTATGATATGTCCTTAGCTGAAAATTGCAATTTCCTAGGTTAAAATTTGTAAAGATGCCTTCAGTGGTTGCAGCATGTTTGAGACTGACTGACTGACTGCAAGTATAAACTTTTCAGGGAGCAGCAAAAAATTGGTTAGAAATCTATAATGTGCTAATTACATCTACAGAGAAGTATTTGTATACCACTTGTGTTTGAGTTGCTGCATCTGAAAGTTGTTACTCAGTCACTGGAAATAGGGTAAAACATTTTGGCAGCAGTACAAAACCCAAAGACTGTTTGGGACAGCACAGTTTGGGTTCTTCAGTGAGCCATTGCATATGATATAATTAAGCACAGATTTAGGCTTTTCATGGAAAATTGTCTCAACTTTCAATTTTCCCCTCACCGCATTGTTTCAAATATTTTGGTTTTGTGCTGAGAATGAGCTGGTAGTAGTCTTTGCCATGTTCATTTAATCAACTTCGATATTTGCATGAGAAGCCTTAAAGACTAACAGGAAACAGAACAGCAGTGGAAAAGGATTTGCTTCTGTGAAATAAGGGTGACCTGCCCTTCCCCCTGTCAGATCACTCAGTTGGGTTGCAGTAAAATTTGCGGTCATATCTGTACAGTGGTTTTCAAACTGTGATTGTTACACTCCCCTGCTGAAGAGTTCTGGAGCTCAGGGACTGTCAGGTGCAAAGGCACAGCACTGCTGCTACTTGCCGTATCTCGATAATATTTTGTTACTGTTACCTACCTACTTTTTGGGCCCATGTAAACTTCTGTAGACTTGGGCAAAACATTCATGGCTTTGCCACTTGCCATGTGAAGAGGTGCCTTCAGGTGCTCTGCCATGCATTCCCTAGTTCTGTTTGCTCTTGATGTAACTTCTCTATACCCATGACAAGCTGTTCTCCGTCTTTACTGTTTTTTCTATGTCCTTTCCATTCAGCTCCAGTGCCATTCTCATGCCTTCCTACTCTTCCCCTTTCCTACTCTTTCCCATTTTTAAAATAGGTTCAGACAGTTCTTCTCCCTTCCCTGGTTGCCTTTGTCATCACTCTGTCATCTCCATCAGATCTTCTCTTGATAGTCCTCTTCTCCTGAGCCCTCTCACTTTTGCAGTCTTCCCTGTTTGTCTTTGATTCCCACTTCCACACTGGCTTTTCAAGCTGCCACATTTCTTCATGCCCTTCTGTTCATTGCAAAGTAGACGTATTTAAGTTCCACTCAATAGACATCATCCGTCCTGTTCTTTAGCAATCAGTCTCCACTTTCCTTCTTAGCCAGCTCCTCTCCCCAGGAGCCCTGACATGATCAGCCTTCCTCTCACTTGTTGGTTGTTCACTTGGCCTTTCCATATCCACTCCAGTTTTACAGGGACTTGCAAATGTGACTTATTCTGGTATCCTCTTCTCTACTAGTTCCTCCTTCATAATTTCAAGAATCTTACAGTCTTCAGTCTCCTTCTATGACAATGTTTTGCACAGCCTTTTGGCTTTTTCTCCTCTTATCCATGGAGAAAAAAAAAAAATTCATGTCTGTACTGGTCAGTCTTACTTCAGTCTCTCTACTCCAGCTCTACTTTTCTGTTCAAACTGAAATCTTAGCTGACATTTCGTGGATTAGGCAATTCTCAAGAACAAAGTTCAACCTTCTTTGCCATCTTCTTTCAGAGGCACTGTGGGTTATCACCACTTTCTCTCACTTTAGCCTATGCCTTAGTACTGCCATGGTCACTTTCTGGTGCTTTTCTAAATTCTACCTAATTCTCCATTTGCCTTTCATTTACCACAGGTGACAATGTGCTCTCTCTTTTCTGAAGAGAACTGTCCTGTAGCTTCTCTCTGGACTAGCATTCCCCAGCCCTGTTACATGTATGGTACTACGTTTTACTCAATTCCTTGAGTAACGCTTACTCTCAGCAATTATTCCTAATTTGGGTGTTTTGGTGGGGGGGTTTTGTAGGTTCTTTTTGTGTGTTTTAGTTTGGGTGTTTTTGTTTGTTTGGTTTTGGTTTTTTTCTTTGAAGTTGCTTTACATTATTTTGTACCTGAACATTTGTGTTTCTTTCAATTAGTTGGCCTAAAAGATCTTGACTCATGTGTTTTTTTGTATTCTTCCTACTTGCCATTTCTAAGACATGGCTGTCACATTTGTTCACGTGATAAAATTGTTATCAGGGGATATTATAATTTTCTGTCTGCTGGTGGATGGCTGCCAGTCTACCTCAGAAGTTTTTCAATTTCTTCCTTCAGGTTCCCCTTTTCAGCAATGCCTGTGGAAGTACAAGAGGTCAGGTCTACTGCTGTGTTTTGCCCATTGCTCATAGTCTTTTGGGGGCAGCCTGCTTCCTTGTCCATCAGGCTGAATTCATTCTCTTGTGTCTTCTACTTAACCCTTATGCTTTTTGTGCCAGGAGTTGTTTTTTTTGCAAAATTTGTATAAAGGAATTCATGAAGGTGAATTCAATAACAATAAAAATAATAACAATAAATGACCCTGCAAGTGTGTAGCATCAGCCCAGGTGTACAAGCATTTAGAATATGTGACTTGATCAGCACAGTGAAAACATGAAAATCTTGTTGTAGGACAGGCACTTAATGCCAGTGTTGCTTTTTGTTGGCTACTGAATACAAATGAATTGTTCCAAGAAAAGAGAAGAACTAAGCAGTTTACAGAATTATGCACCTTACAAGGTTATGAGTATTTCATGTCAGTGCTGCTGTTGTCTGTTCCTTCTTGAAAATACACATCACTAAGCAAAGAGTGGTCTCTGCTGCCAGGCTCCACTGTGAGTAGTGTGTGGTAGTTGGTGGCGGGACGCTGCTCTGTCACAGCAGGGGGAATGCAGTTCCCTCAGGCTTGTTCAAAATGCCAGAAAATGATACAGGGGAAAATCTCATGTGTGGGCACTGTCTCTGTGGAGATATGTTGAGGTTCTCTGGAGGAAACTGATGTGTTGAAATGTTTGAACACAGACACTACTTTGGAGAATTACTGTCTGTATTTGAGCTGACAGCCATGACTGCTGTGAACCTGAAAGCGAAGGGAAAGGAGTGTAAAGAGACAGTCCAAGGATTATGTGTTGAGAATATAAGTTTAAAAACAGTGTTCTGCTCTGTGATTTTCTGCTTGGTGCTTTTTTTGTTTTGTTTTGTGGTTTGTTTTTTTTCTTATTGAGAGGGTTTCAGTATTTTGGACAATTATGCCGGCAGGTTTAATTCTCCCAGACTTTTTGCTCATTTCTAGAGTCACAGTAAAAACCCCTTCTTTTTCCTCTGTACAGCTAGCTCACTTGCAAGGAAAACAATGCCTGACAACCTAGTATCAGAAAGATCTAAAGAAAAAAATTGTGCAGACTTTTCTGGTCTGAAGCCTTTGCATTATTAAATGCTTTAAATCAATTTTGTTTCAGATGGGATTTATTGTGCATGGTAGCATCTCTGTCTGCCTTCTGGCATGACACATGTGGGCACCTTTATACTATATAACCTATACATACTGTGTAACCTATTGTACTGGTTTAAAGGTAAACTGGCAGGAGAGAGGAACCCAACTCGAAAAAAGAGATTAAAAGTCAGAGTTACAATTTAATGAAAGGATTACAATAAATATAATGATACAGAGAAAAAATTGGTTTTAACCTACAAACCCTAGATGTATAACCCAGCACCCGGGGACACAGACAGAATGGTGTTTGTCAGCCCCTGTGTTGAGTGCCATGTGATCCCCCTGAGTACTAAGTAAAAGGGAAGGAAAACCTGTTGGTGAGGATGATGGTCGCAGTCTGGTCGACAGTGGCAGTCACAGTCCTGTCGAGGTTCTGGTCCTCCTCTGAATCTGACGAGTGGTATGAGAAGTCTCCAAAGGCCAAGATACGTATGCTCAGGTTTAGATGGGAACGCCTAGAACCTCCCCCAGGGCCAGGAGTTTCACAATGGGTGATTTACTTTGTGAGTCATGGGATAGTTTTGGAATCCTTGATGGTCTGGGTGGTTGCAGCTGCCTATTGTGCCAGTCCCTAATGGCCCATTAGCAGACATGACCACTCAGGCTGGATGTGAAGGTGCTAATGCCTCCCCAGAGGGGAGTTATCACAGCTGAGTGATTGCTGTGAAGGGTTCTCTAACATCCAGCTTGTAGCCTGAGGTGTCAGGTGTGCCCTGGGCAGCTGCTGCAAATGATCCATTATTAACAGTTCATGAGAAATGACTAGAGGTGTAGAATACACAGTCTTGGTTATAGCACATAGTGGTAAGCTGGTCCCAGCTGCTCTAACTAGGATACCTATAGATACATATATATACACACAATATATATATCTATAATCTATATACATGCACTAGAGATGAAGGTACTTTTCTGTTAACCCAAATGCCAGACACCTTGTTTATGGTACTAAACATCCTAAGTTTGAACGGTTATGGCAGATAAACCCACTGTGTCCTCATGCCCTTTTTTCCTTATGCTGGAACTATTAGCTTGCACTCCTGTGAAATTTCTGTGCAAGCAGTCTCTAAAATCAGTATTATATGCAGTAGGTTAAACCCTTCTGCTTGCCAGAATTTCATGTGTATTTTATTTGTATTTCACTGTGTATTTTACTTCTGGTGATACCCACCTAGTAACTTAGTTTCTTTTAAGTCTTATTCTCATGTCTGTAACATGAATTACATTTAAAGTAACAGTATAGTTGTTTTATTCTGATATTAGTCTGCCCTTGTTGTTAAAATCATATTGATAATTGTAGGTAGTAACAACTTGAAGAAGCTTTTCTTTACAATAAGCATTCTACATGGGTTTTGTAAGAACAAATTTAAAAAGGAGAAGCATAAGGTCTAGTTCTGAGACATATCCATTATAATTCAAATGCAGGTAAGACAAATACATTATTAAAAAGGCTTTGAGTAGATTTAGAACTTTGCAGCATTTCATTTTGAGATAGCTGTGTTTGTAATTGTAAATTTACCACATTACGTTATCTTTGCCTATATGAATTCATTATGTTGCTATTAATTCTACTATAGACTCGAGTAGTTTGTAGAGATTAAATTGACAGAAAAAATGTATTCTTACTGCTATGAAAATGGCAGAAGCTTTACTAATATTAAAAAGCCAGAAGTAGGTGTGGAAATTTCTATAAGTTTTGTGTTTTCAATGCTTCTTAACTTTGCTTGTGGCAGGAACCATTTCCAGCACAAATTACTTTGCTATAGTTACACTGAGATTTGAATGTCAGAATATATACATCAATGTCTGCTAGTTTGGAGCAAAGCCTTACCCATTCACTGACCATAAAATGTGGGGCATTTAGGAATGCCAAGAAAGAAAATTAAATATTCTCATGTGCATTATGTGAGACTGCTGGTAAAAGTAAGGTTCTGCTGGCTAAACTAGGCGTACTGTGTTATTTAAGATGTCAGATTGCTTGAAAAGAAATAAAGAATGACTAAATGAAATTGAACCTTGATGTGACTGCTAGTGATTGGGAAGGGTGAATGATTCAAAGATGAAGCTGAGAGTTATCTGTCCCTTCTGCTGAAAACCAAGCAGTGTGAAACACACAAACTATGACTGACCCCTTCCAGAGCCCAAAGATCAGTGAGATCGTCTTAGTGCAAAGACTGTGTCTGTCTGAGTAACCTGGAACCTTGGTATCTCCACTTTCTGGTTGCCAGCCTTTCTGGCCAGACCCATGGAACAGTGATACACCTTAGATGGTAATGAAATGTGGTTGTCCTATTTTGGTATGGCTTAGGCAGCTCCCTTGTGTGTCAGATCAGCACTTGGTTTGCTCCACTGGCTCACGGTCAGTTTTCACTGTCATCTAAGGCTTTGGTCTTGCTCTTCAAAGCAACTGTTGGATCAAACACCCCAGCAACATCAAAGGCTGTATTTAGTTTGTGAACTGCCAGAATAGCTGTATTCCCTTGGGGCAGTGTAGATGTTGAGATACCAGAAGAATCATGAATCAGCTGGGGACAGTGTTGTGGTTTGGGGGTATAGGCTGTGAAAAAAATACAAACCTGCGAGGTGATGAGGGAAATCCAGAGTGAGATGTTTTAAAGGAAATGCTACAAAACCACTCTGTTTTTAAACGTGTTCCATCATAAACATGATGCAGATACAACTCCTATTTTCATATAAAAAAAGAAGAAAATTTGGAATGCTGGCAGATCTTAAAAGATACTATATTTTTAAATATCCTTTTATATGAGCCAGAATATGCTAAACTTCTAAAAGTTGTGTATTTGTGTAGGGTAACCTCCTAGCAGTATTTAGAGCTTACCTTTTCTTAGCATTAAAATCACAAGCACCACGTACTGGGAGAGGCCATATTGGCAAAAACTAAAGGGTGACATAGCTCAAAAAGGGATGAATATTGTTGTGTGATTCTTCATGGACACAAATCAAGTCTGATAAAATTCTAA
Source organism: Pithys albifrons albifrons (assembly GCF_047495875.1). NCBI lineage: Eukaryota > Metazoa > Chordata > Aves > Passeriformes > Thamnophilidae > Pithys > Pithys albifrons. Next base: position 70,808,708 of record NC_092458.1, on the reverse strand, counting down.
CCAAACGTTAAAAGTTTTGTTTTTAACTAATCAGAAATATTCTCCTACTGTGCTTTGTAAAGTACTATGGACAGAACTGATAGTGCCTAAATAATTATTTCTGCCCCATCATCCTTGCTTAGAGAAACTGATAAATTGCTTAAAGAGTTGAACATAAAAAGTGCAACTCTAGAAAATTTAATTGGAGGGAAAAAACCCTATTAAATTAGGTTAAATTAAATACCATAATAAATATGTATTTTGTAAATTAAATCTTGGCAAATACAGCATTTTTTATGTGCGTGGAGGTTTTCAAGGTGGATTTTTCAGTTCTCCCTTTTTACTGATGATAGTAGATATCTGCCAGCTGAAAGCCTAATGCCTGGTAGAAGTGAGACATAATCCTGTTCTTTTGGACATTGGAATCCCTTGAGTGTCTGAGGTACATCGATTTCTACATTTTAAGTTTCTGTTAGCCTGCCTAACACATTTACCTGACCTCCACCAGCCATTCAGCCTTCTTTAGGAGGAGAGGAGGTTGTCATTACATCTTGTAACAAAGACAAGGAGAAGTTGAATTGGAGGTGTTGAAAAATGTAACAAAAGCTCTAGAGAAACCTGCTGTGTTTGCCTCATTGGGTGTATGTTTCCAAAATGACTACGGTAAGGTAAAGCATGATCATTGCTGGTGTGGTACAATGTGGAACGTTGAAGGCAACGAGTTTTCCAAAGTCTCCAGCACAGAAATTGTGCTGAATTTTTCTCAAATGTTGAGCTTGCATGAGAAGAATCTCTTTAGGTCTTAGAGGCAGACTGGGTGAATGCAAAAAGGTTTTCATCTCAATGTTGCATTCAAACTGAAAGTGTTTGCGCAAAGTTTCTGTGGAACTAGATTACAAAATACCTGGGCTGGTGAAAGAACTTATCACCCCTGAGCAGAACGAAAATACCAAGGTGATTGCCACCGAATCCAGTTCTCCTGGCAGGTGTGATTTGATGTCTGAATGAGTTTCCTTTCACTTTTGAACTTGATAATAAATGCACACTCCAAAATCTGCTTTACATTGTCTCTAACCTTGGACATGAAGTGCAGTCAGTCAAAATCTGTTCTTTGGTTAATCTCTTTTTTGATAGCAATTGCCTTAGGAAGGGTCTAATCCTGAATCTGTAAATTGCATCCTGTTTGTATCTGAATAACTTTTACACATGTCACTTTGAACTATGATTTTACTTCTTTTCTCCAGCTCTTGTGGTGAGTACTGTGAAGTCACAAGATTTCTTCTTCGTGACTGGCTGATATAAATTTGAAAGGAGAGAGAAAAAATAATGAGTTTCTGTTTTTCAGCTGTGGATGATAAATGTTCCTGCTCAAGTTCTTAAGAATTTTGGGATCATACAATTATTTTAATGAGTATGTAAGCAGTGATACTTTTAAGATAAACAACTTCATGATTCCTGATGAATGAAAGAGGCATCTTTGCCAATTATTTCTTCTGCTATAGCAAGCATTATGTTTAACACATCTTTGCGTATCTTCTGCGGGAAAAAATAAATATGAATATGTAATCAAAGTGTGATCTGCGTGTGTGTAGTAGTCTTTTATGTGTCCATATATAAATGACAAAACTTAGGAAATAGTGCTGTCTCAACCCTTCACTTACATAACTGAGAATGTGAATGAACAGCCCAAGTCTTAAAAGATGACTACCAATAGAAGTTAATATTACAGAACTTCGTCACATGATGTCGCACATACATATTAAAAATACTTTGTTCCATACAACAACTTTCAATGCTACTTCTCTTTTTCTGTTCTTTTTAAATGTAAGATTGGCATGTATCAGTTGTATTGAAAGAATGGATGCAATGGAAGGACAAGTAAAGAGAAAATAATTAATTTTTAAAGAAATTGAAATAGGCTATAATTTATTGCAGAATTCTTTTCAATTCTGGAAATTGATTAGCAAAAAGATGACCTTCAAAATAGGTTTCTGTGGAGTTAGTAGTGCTCTGTAATATTGTACTGAAAGATGTGTTTAAAGATTTTTTTTTTGTAACCAAAAAAATGCTTTTAAAACCCCACAAAATCAAAACCAGCTTGGTTGTGAAGTAGAACCTGAAGTTCCCGATAATGATAGTGATACTTTTTGGTAGGTGGTTTTACCTTATATAGCTTACAGTCCTGCAGAGTCTGATGATACTTTTAGTGATTTTATACACTCAGCTATATAATCACCTTTACTAGTATTTCAAAGTGGTAAAGAACAAAATGTGTGTTTAGTATGTTCTTCCTTCACCTTCTGGTTGCAGATAGAGCTTTTAGCCCTTTCTTCTTCTTGCTTTCAGTGCACTGCAGAAGTGTCACTGGTCAAGCAGGAATGGACTCTCAGTGATGACCAATCTTACCCTTCACCAGCTCATTGCCTTTCACTCCCTCTATATGCAGATATAAAAGGGACCATTGGTATAATTTCTGTTTGGCTTTTTGTGAATTTTTTTAAATTTATTTTTATTGTTGGGAGGTATGTGCACATAGACACTGTTCTTTTAAAACCTGCTGACAGAAATGGTGAAAGATCAGAACAAAAATTAGATTTGTAACGATGTGAAGTTATTCATAGAATGAAAGATTATTTAAATGAGTCCTGTTTGGGAAACTCAGCGGTGTGCATGTTGATTAGATATATAAAGAAAAGGTAGCAATGTCTTTAATTATAGTTTCTTTGCACTTGTTTGTGCTTTTCATCATAAATATGCATGGATCTAGGGTTCATGCTGCTTAGAAGAGCCTGTAAGTTTTCTGTTTGCATTTCTGTGTGCATATACAATTACACATGCCCTCCAGTCTGTCTGGGTTTTTTGTGCCTATTAGCAAAAACTTAGAAAAGTGATGCCATCACTTCAGGACTGAGTGGAGCAGAACCTGTATCTGCAAAATTGGTCAGCTTTTTTTTTATATTACCCAGTACTTTTGTGGGCCAGCACCTTCTGTGCTCTTTTTGTTAAGGAATTAGTGAGGCACTGCTACACCTCAGGGAAATTTGCCAACACCAGCAGCTGATTCTGGGATGTGGGAACAGAGGGAAGCTGGGCCCCAGAGAGAGGGATGAGGGGGTCTGGGAGGAAGCCTGAAGAACATGCATCTCATGTGGAGGATGGCTGAAACTCCCTTAGACCAGTTAATTCAGCTTAAGCAGCATTTTGATTTTTAACTGCAAGGACACCCAGATATGTTTTAAATCAGAATATTTCATGAAATTCATCTTGAGCAGTGATTAATGTGTCAACAAGTAAGTATCTCTGCCAGTGTGTTTCTGAGAGATGGTAAAGCTGTGTATTATTTAAGACACTTACTCTCAGATGGCTGTTGATTAGTTTCTGTCCAAATCACTCCTAGGTTTGGTACATTAACATTACAATATTGGAAGGTACAATTTGAGTGTAAACTCTTGTGCTTGCTTGTTTAATAACGTTTCTTCAACCTTTAACGAAAAGTTTTGGAGGAGACCACTGATGACAGCAGAAATGATTGTTTGCCTGCCTATAATGGTGGTGGTCTTTGGCTGTGGTTGAGTGCCATGGTTTTTGTTACAACCCTGGTATTGATGGGGTTATGGCAACTAACATGGACTTGTTTACCTGTCTTGCAACTGTCCATTTGTCACCTGACAGGCTGAAGAGGAAACAGTGGCCTTCCTTGCTCACAGTGAAAGTGAAGAAGAGTTTGATCCAAGTGCTCTTCCAGATCCTGATAAATACAAAGATTCTGATGAAGAGCAGGATTCAGAAAGTGAAGACAGCTATAGGTATGTACCATCTTCCACGATCATTTTGAAATGTTCATGTGTTTTGTAAATGATTTTGTTTAGGTGTTAGGAACCCTTAGCTCAGTTGGTTAGAGCGTGGTGCTAACAGCACCAAGGTTGTTGTGGGTTCAATCCCTGTATGAGCCATTCACTTACAGTTGGACTCAATGAACCTTGCAGGTCCCTTCCAACTCAGAATGTCCTGGGATTCTATGAATTCATCTTAGAATCATCCTCTTTCTCTTCTATCATTTAAGTTTTAGTTTGTATGTGTTAGGTGCTGAACAGAAACCTGAGCTAAAGGCTATTATTTTCTTCTGTGAAGCTGTACGAGAAAGATTTTTGAGTCAGTGTTTGAAGGGATTTCAGTGAGACTTTTACTTGCAAAGATCTTGACTAATTCCCTGGAGGTTTTGGAGGTTTCTCCGGTGTTCTGACCCTGTCTGGACATCTAGTGCCCACGAGAGCTGCTCTCTCACTGCCCTCCTCATATGGACAGGAGAGAGAAGGTATAACAAAAGGCTCATAGGTTGAAATAACAGCAGGGAGAGATCACTTCCTGGTTAGTGTCATGGGTGAAACAGATTGGACTTGGGGAAAAAAGAATTTAATTTTTTACCAATCACACCACAGGGTAATGAAAAATAAAACTGCATCTTGAAACACCTTCCTCCCACCCCTCTATTGTTCCCAGAATTAACTTCACTTCTGATATTCTCTATGTCCTCATCTCCAGTGGCACAGGAGGAGCGCTCTTGCTTTTCACATCTGAATTGGCTAAGTCCTAGTGGCTGTATTGTCCCTAACTGTGAGTCACTGAATATTTGGGGGGCAGTATGCAGGACTGAGTGTGAACATGGATTTAAGGACTGGATAGCCCTAAGTCAGCAGGCTGGTGGCCTTGTGCCCTGGAGCCCATTCACCAGTGTGGGTCAATAGAAGGATGGGGAAATGCATTGGTTTTTCTGAGCAGCATTAAATTGCTCCTTTGTGCAAGGGGGAGTATGCATTCATACATCATGTTCTGTATTGATCCTTTCCTCAGAATGTCAGCTAGACTCGAGGTTAGCTAAGCTTTATGAATAAAAGTTGGCAGAGATGGACAGATTTTCATCAGTGGTAAACAATGCAGGGTTTTTTTTAATCAGTCTCTGATCTGGCCAAGATCTGGCCATCATGTTTCAAGAACTGGCATCACTTGAAGCTTCATAACCGGCTTCTGTCGACTTTAGGACACAATGCTGGTCTCAGTTGTTTGCCCTGACTTGGTTGACTTTTTAATAATGGGAAATGTCCTTTACTTCCTCCACAGGGATTTTTAAAGGGTTTTGTTCATTTCTTCATCTTTACACACTTGGACTGAATACTTTCTTGCTTTTCCATCTTGTCTGTGTCAGGAGTTAACAAGGACCCAAAGAGCAGTTGCAAACAGCCTAGCTAGCCCTGACATCCAGAACTTCCTAGAAGAGGCCACATCAGTTTAGGCACTATTCCAATGGGAAAAGTACTACAGATAAACCTTCAAAGACCACAGCTTTGAGGTTATTATCTGCAGTGATGTCCAGAAGCAGAGGCACTGGTATTGTATTGTATTATAGCCAGGGACAGGCTGGGACTAGATTTGTTAGTAATTGCTAAGAATAGTAATTAAGTTGAAGTGAGTGGTGAGAACAGCCAGGGCAGGTGCACAAAAGTAAGAGATGGAAAAACTGTGGGATGCTCACAAGGGCGGGAACAGTGTGCAACAACATACTGATAGATTTGGAAAAAGTCAGGGTCCAGGATTAAATTAAATTTCTAAGAGTGCCTGAATGAAGTGTGTTAGAATTCATAGCGATCGATGGCTCTGGTGTGCAGTGCAGCATGTGACGCTTAATCCTGTGCTGATGTGGCCTGGCCAGGGAAACATCAGTCATGTGGTTACAAGTTGAATGGATTTGGCCATGGTACGGGCATAAGTATTGGCATGTGATTGTCCACAACTGCTGTGACTTCAGATGGTGCCAACTAAAGCTTTTCTGAGCAAAGTCTCAGTGTATTTTGGTGTGATAGGACAGGCCAAGGACTGTTTTCAGTCAGCAGTGTTGATGAAGCCACATTTCTTCAAGGTGTGTGGTTGTCTGTTCTCTCCCTCCAAAGTCAGCTTTGATACTCAGTGTAGGTATGTCTGGAGACTTGGCAAGGTGCTCTGAGCAGCCTTTAGAAGGCTGTTGGAAAAGCAGAGGTACAACTAGAAGAGGAAGAGACAGTGAACAAAATTAATTTAGGACTGGAAAAACTATGGAAATCAAGGAAACCAAGGGAATTTGAATAACCAGTGAGCTTATAGATAAAGGAAAGTGGTAGCCAAAGAGGCTGGTGGTGAGCATAAGCCATGGAGAAGTGGTATTGATTTTGCATGGGGAAAGAAAGAGGTGGAGGGGATTGATGCAGGAAAGGAGGAGGGAGGATGATGGGGATCTGGTTGGATCAAGAAGAATAAGGAAGAGAACAGGCAAGAAATCTTGCTGCCAGTAGGAGGGAGGGGGTTTTGTTCAAGCAACATTCATGCCTCATGCACCTCTCTTAGAGTTGCCATTGAATTGTATGACAAGTTACTCTTGAGGCTGGAAAATACTGACCTACTGATTTTAACAAAATCAAATCAGCCAAGACTAGCAGGCAGTGAAATTAGGCCTTCATGTTAGAAAACACAACTTTATTCTGTTTTATATTTCCAAAATCCAGAGTTCTTTTCTCAAAGAGATTAAAATAGAAATACGTGGGGCTACACTTGCTGCTTCTTGCTTTAAGAGGAAAAAGGAATAATTCAGAGCAAGTATGTGAGACCTAGGGTGTCTTCCTTCAAAAGTCTTCAAAAATCGACCGTCTGTCTATGGTTTAAGAAGTCAAAAACATGGTTAATATTTTTTCCCTCCTCCCCCAGCATTTTTTTTAAACTGGGGGAGCTAAACACATCGTGAGTTAAATTTGCCTTTGAATAAAATTCGCTTCCAGCCATACCTCTACAAGCAGAGTAATTAATGACTACAAGCATGTAATATGAGATTAATTTTTGTATATCTAGCAACATTCATCATATTTGGTTTAAGGCTATCAATGTAAATTGTTAATGAGGTGATAAATTTAAGAATATAGAACAGGGTGAATGAAAAGTGGCTGGATTTCCTAAATACTCATTTTGCAGGCGAATTGAGTTTCTGGTATTTCTAATTCCTCAACCTCTTAAAATAAAAATGTTGAGAAAGAACAGAGTTCCAACTGACCCTCATCATTACCTTCTTTAAATCTTTAATAGGTGTGATGGATCACATTAACTCTTAGTTCAGCATGGAAAAGATCTTGGACATGGGGGAAAAGGAGCAATGTCTTAATTCTGGTGCTGTTTGTTTGTGGCTTTATGATCAGTCACCAGCTGACAGGTGTCCAAGTTAGTGTTCAGTGCTGCTTGGTTGTGTGCCTTCCTTTTTTAATGAAATATATGGGCAAATTGCAGTTCCTTGTACCATCTTCTTTTACCAGGATGCTGATGTTGACCTGCTAAGTTTTATGTGATTCTTGATGAGGTTGTCATTACATTATTTTTTGAAATGATTCATCTGCAAATCATGGTGCTCCTTCTAGCATGGATTATTCAGGTCATATCAGTGACTTTGTGAAGGCCAGAACTTAACGATGTGATGGCCAGAAAAGCACCGTAGGACAGACATTATAAAAGGTCTCTGTTTAAGGTCTAGATGGTTCTGATTACCTGCAAAATTGGACACTATGATATTGAATTGCTCTTGAGATGGGATATTCTTATGCTGTAAAAGTCTTTATAAAAGCCTTTATAATAGTTCCATTCTAGCTGACTATGTGAAATGGACTCAGTGGTAGAGTTTCCTAGTGAAATTTGGTAGCCTATGGTTTTCAGGCCAGACTAGATCCTTCCTGTGGTTTCTGTAAACTTGTCAGGTACAGAAATTACCTTAAAAAGCCAAATAAATGAAAAGTAGTATGCTGTCAGAAAGTGTCTACAGGAATGAAGGAGAAATGGAATGAGCATATACTGAAACTCTGCATTCCGAAATTAGCTGTCAACAATTGGAGGTTGATAGCGGCCACACAAAAGAAAATGAGAGGAACGGGTTTGAAGAGTGTCAGTGTCAGGTGAAGCTGAGGGGGAGTGAACAGGTGCAAGAGTTAGATTGGTGGTTAGCAGCATCCCTAGAGGCAGCAGCACGTGTCAGAGACAGTTAAGCCTCTGACAGAGACATACAACAAATCAAAATGGTTTCATTAAAACCATGATCATCTCCAGGTGGAAGAATTTCAACTCAGAAACAGTGATATTTGATCCATATGATAATCAAGATCCATATGAGAACCTTATAAGGCCAGGCTGGATGGGCCTTTGAGCAACCTGGTCTAGTGGAAAGTGTTCCTGCCCGTGGCAGGGGGATTGAAACACGATGATCTTTAAGGTCCCTTTCAACCAAAGCATTCTATGATTCTGTGATCGACCCCTAAATTATTTTAATTTTCAAACTGTTGTATAAAGATAAGCTAAAATGAATCAGTCCAAATACATTGAATAGAAACTCCAGTGTTCTGAGACTGGGACAGGTACTGCTGCTTTAGGGCGAGCCATATCTGTGACAGAAATGGAGAAGAAAAGTGCTGTTACAGCTTCAGAGATCTGATTTGAGTCCACTGTCACTATAGCCTTTAGAAAATAAAAGTGACCTCAGAACAGAGGCGAGGTGTTGATGGTTGAGTGCCTTTTCCCCTCAAATCTTCCGTATACTTCCCATAGAACAATAAGAAACACTAACCATACTCTCTTGCTGGTCTGGTTTCCATTTAATTTTTTTCCCCTCTTCCAGATTACTACTTCTTCCAGTACTTCATCTCCAAGACAGATTAATCCTTTGCTTTTAGTTGTATGACACTGGTATTTCTTACAAGATTATTCATCTCTTTTACTGCAGTGGTTCATTTTAAAGGTGTTTTGATTTACATCAATGGAATGGCCAGTAAGGGAATAACAGTATCATTTAGGTTGGAAAGGACCATTAAGATCATTGAGTCCAAATGCTAACCCAGCACTACCAAGTCTACCACCTAACCATGTCCTTGAATGCCACATCTACATGTCTTTTAAGTACCTCCAGGGACAGTGACTCCACCACCTCCCAGGATAGCCTGTTCCAGTACTGGATAGTCTGTTCTAGTGCTTGACAACAAGACTTTCAGTCAAGAAATATTTCCTAATATCCAATCTAACCTCCCCTGGTGCAACTTGGGGCCACTTCCTCTTGCCCTGTTGTGTGGTACCCAAGAAAAGAGACTTGACTCCCATGTGGCTACAACCTCCTTTCATGTAGTTGTAGAGAATGATGGAGTTTGTCCTCAGCCTCCTTTTCTCCAGGCTGAACAACCCCAGATCCTTCAACTTCTCCTCATAAGATTTGTGCTCTTGATCCTTCCTCAGCTCTGTTGCGCTCATGCTTCAGCACCTCAGTGTCTTCCTTATAGTGAGGGGCCCAAAAACTGGACACCGGATTCGTGTGTGGCCTCACCAGTGCTGAGTACAGGGGGACTGTACAAGCAAGCACAGGTCCTGCTGACCATGCTATTTCTGACACAAGCCACGGTGCCATAGGCCTTCTTGGCCACCTGGACATACTGCTGGCTGATGTTCTGCTGCTGCTGACCAGTACCTCCAGCTCCTTTTCCTCTGAGCAGCTTTCCAGCCACTCTGTCCCCAGCCTGTAGTGCTGCCTGGGGTTGTTGTGACCCACCTGCAGGAGCTGACACTTGGCCATGTTGAACCTCTTATGGGTGGTCCTGGCCCATTGATCCAGCTTATCCAGATCCAGAAAATAACATGGCACAGTACCTTTTCATTACTGTTTCTATGGGCTGTAGCATTCTGACAGCTAGTAAGAAAGAAGCTGCACTGGGCTTTATGGAAGGGACTGCAGTAATTAATCTTCATTAGGATTGCTGCCATGGCCTTGTGAATTAAAATTTATTACATGGAAAAAGTTTTGGGCACAGCATGTTTAATTAGCAAAATGCCAATATTTATGGGATAAATTATTCCTAACTTTACTGAACTGTGTTTTATGAGCAGATTCATTCATTATTCCTGTGCAATTTCTTAGGGAAAGAGCTTTATTGCAGTCTGAAAATTTTACTCATGGCCTGTAATTCAGTGGCAAGGACAGTTTGTTTCCAGAGTGGTGCTGGTAAACCTGGGCTCCAAAGCATTCTCTGATAAATGTTAAGTGAAGCAGAACCTGTCTAGAGATCCCACAGTATACCCTTGTTCAAGCAACAGTAACTTGGCTGTGTGGCTGCTCATTTCAAATGGCTGATTCTCAAGCACTTAAAATCTATACCTTGCAGATTGCCAAGACATAGCTTGAAGTCTAGAAGCGAGTTAAATACTAACAATTAAAATCTTTCTATTTTTTATCTGGTATTCCCTCAAAACCCACTTGTGAGATTATCTTTTAGGTGTTAAGACCTTCTTGGTGTATAGCTATCAGGGTCATAGTTAGATCCCATTTCCCAGTTGCCATTCTTATATGCCAGTAATAAACATTAGCTATCAAATGGTAGCATCTTACTTTGTTGTTACAGCTGTGCAAATGGTGACCACAGGAATTACTGTGCCTGTTGATGGTACCTCCTCACCTGTGTAAACAGAAAGTCAATCCTTCCATCAGGCAGCCTCAGACCATGGGGATTGTTCAGGCGGATGAAAAGCTAAATTGCACCAGGTGGTAAAAGGAAGCAATTGTAAACCAGCTGCACATGCCACTTTTAAAGTGGTATAAGTAGAAGACAAAAACATGCACTAGTGTTGTTTTGGATCTGAATTGTGGAGTTGCTTTCTGAGTTGTTCTGCTAGAAAATAGTTCACCTCAAAATAACTTTATTTTATTTTGGCTATTTTTGGACACAAGCTGGGAGTGCATCAGTTTGCATGCTTGTGAGGAATAGGGGGCCCTTTATGTCCATGGGAAGTGACCAGTGATAAAAAGATTGGCTCTGCAGGATGGGCTGAGAGGCCTTCAGTTAATGGAGACTTAGGAATTCTTTTGACAGTAAGCGCAGAATTCATGCCCATAAAGCTGCTTTTGCACACTCAGTCCTTTCACATGCAGACCTCAGAGTTACACCTATTACATCTCGTACAAAGAGCTTTCTATCAAAACAGCTATGGAGAAGCATCCCAGTGAAATGCAGGATATCCAGGGACATCATGATGCCACACATTTTCCATCTTCCTTTTAAAATTGCCACTTTCACCTGTATCTCTGACTACTCCTCCAGAGTAGCACAGCCCCTGTCCACACCCCCCAGACCACTGCTGGTAAAAATCCATTCCACAGGAACAGGGTTAGGGGGTTTGACTTGCTGATTTTCAGAGGTCCCTTTCAACCCAACTCATTCTGTGGACAGATAGTCTTCCTTCTGCATCTCAAAATTGGGAACATCTTATTCACATGTTTCAGGTGATCCTCCACTAACCTTCCTACGTTGCCTTTATTAAATACTGGTTTGCTTCTACTTTTTGAGCATCATGAAAACCCAAGTCTTCAGCTCTCTTCACTGCTTGATGGCTTTGCTGCTGCTGCTTTCTGTGTTATACATTCCTCTTTATTCACCTCTCCAGCTCACAGCCCAGTAGGGGTCAAATTAGTGTGAAAATACTCCTGCTAATGTGTAGATAGATCTTTAGTTTGCCCTACTAATCGAGCACCACAATCCCTCAATAACAGTAAGAAGTGGCTTGACTCAGCATAATCATCCACAAAACTTATGATGAAAATGAATTATAATTGTGCTGATGTATTTTGTATGTGGAAAAAATGAGAAATCTCACAGTTAAGTTCCTTCTAAATATATTTTATATTTAAACATCATACCTTACAGACATCTAGGCCTATGGGCCTCTGAAACTCCAAAAGTGATTATAATTTTTTTGTTTTATAGCTTGTGAAGTTTCTGCATTGTTTTAATTGCTAAGAAGTTTTGAATTAATGTCCAAGATGAAGTATTAGTCAATTATGAATGCAAACTGGGCTTCAGAGTCCCTTCAAAGGCTGGAAGCAATTGGCTCTTTTGCAAACAAGATAAAATGCTTTTACTTAATGAGGCTTTTAAAGTGAACCCCAGTAGTCTGTCCTGATCAAAGTGAACACCATGAAACTCCAGCCCAGACCCACAGCGTCCACTTGGAAAAGTGAGAATTCTTAGTGTGCTTTAGTGTATTTTTTTATATTGCTGTATATCTTCAGCATTTATGGAATATCTTAAGCACTGCAAAGAGAAATATGAGAATCCTTTCCCCAGAAAAGGAATAAAATGTTTGTAACAAGCCCTGAAAATGCAAATGACAGCTCAAAGCCAGCAACGTTGCTATGTTCTGTGAATTATAGGAAGAGGGAGTATTTGGTGCAGTCATCAGCTATTCACAGAATTGTCAAATGGTTTGGTTGGAAGGGACCTTCATGCCATGGACAGAGATACCTTTCATTAGACCAGGTTTCTATATGCTGTTTCTCTTGGGTAGGCAGGGAAGAACAATATAAAGGTAGGATAATTCATTTGTTTTAATTGTGGAAGTGCAGGAATTTCCCTCCTTTCTTTGTGCTGTAATGAGTAGGCAGGCACCGTTCTTCTATGAAAGGTGGGATGGGCAGCAGAGGGAGGCAGGTCACATACCTGGAATCCACTAGCACAAGGCCATCAGATCTCACATAACTCCATCTCTGTGGGGAGGCTACCAGAAAGCAGAGTGTATGAGCTGCACTGTGCTGCAAATGCCTCTCAGAGAGCATTTGGGACCTTCCTGAAAACTCTCTGTATTGGGGTTAATGTTTGGGTTAGGCTGGTTTGCAGGGAGTGGGAAAACCAGCATTTCACAGACTGTTAACTAGTCCTAGTAATGAAAAAAAAAAAAGGTGTGAAGCTGAAAGTGTTTGAATTGGACATTGAGTTCCTCTGCCGTGCTGATTCAAAGGACAGTGTTCCCCAATTATGGCTATTTATTGTAACAGCTGTTTCTAATTGTTATTTTTGGAAAAATGCAAACATGAAAAACTCAGAATGCCACCTTCTTTCGGCTACCTTGTTTGGAGGGAATGGTTGGGGTGCAAGGGATTGCATTTGACTTTTTTGGGATATGAATTCTACCCTACAGCATAGGACAACCAGCTCTCTATAACCTGGTACACAGGTATTATATCTGAGAATAGATTTCATTAGATTAGATTGCTTTAATCTTAGATAAGGTGATTTATAGCAAATTTTCTATGTTTTAGATAGAAAGCACATGAAGATACATGAAAGCTCAGTCTTTCCTCCTATTGCTGTCATGTGACAATGTGGTGAAATTGAGGGTATTAAAACAGATATGCAGCCTTTTTGTCCAGACTGAAGGCTGCAAAAGGTGATTCCTTCAAGTCTTAAGAAAAGCAGCAGAAAAAATAGGAATTCACCAGGGAAAATTACTGTGTTTGGGCTTTTCCTCTTCCTCTCATGGCAGAGTGGTGGTTAATAGCTTCCAAGGAAAACTTCTGAAAGGAGGGAAAAGAGTGATTGAATGAGATGGTCCCAAATCAAAACTGTATTAAGTGTAGGATTCACCGATGAAATGACAGTTCTCATATTTTTATTTTTGTCACATACTTATTTTAGACAAGATCTTGAATACATGTCAAGGTCCACTGACACATCACTAAATCAGTTTTGTCAAGTTGTCTGTTCCTGTATTAGACAGTAAATATGAGATAAGACTGATAGTGATATCTTGTTACACTGTAATCAATTAAGACAGCAGAACCACCTCGGCCTGAGAGCAGTTCCAGTTTACACATTCAGAGTTAATCAGCTTCCATTGCTTCACCCTTCTGAACTGTAATTTTGTTTGCTCTCATCTTGACATAAATTTGCCTTGTTTAAAAGGAATTGCTAGATTACATTATGATATTGATTACCACAGTTGTTAAAAAGACTAATTGATTTGTTTCTGCAGTGAACTTGAGGAGAAGGGTGGAAGAAAGAAGAGAAGCTATAGCAACAGTACTGCAGCAGAAGAAACACCACTGAAAAGAAAGAAGGTGAAAGTCAGCCAAGAGGAGGACCCCTATTTGCCATTAGATACTGGACTTTCTCTGGCAGAGGATGAAGAGCTTGTTCTGCATCTGCTCAACAGTCGCAGATAATTATTTTTCTGCCCATTTTCTTCTCTGGGACATCTCCACCATTTTGTCAGTAGTTTACACAAAATGAATTTGGCATCTAGGCAGCTGGGTACCAGTGGGCATAGATAAATGAGTTCCACATGCAATGGGATTGCCTTAGATTGGCTCATAGATTATAAACAATATTTAGTTTGATTTATAAAGCTCTGTAAATGAACTTTTCAACCTAAATCCCCAGATGACATTTTGCAGTAACATGTTCATAATTTAAAATCTCCAAGTTTTGAAGCAATTGTCTTTTTTTAAAATCTTGCTTTAAATGAAAACAGGATGTTTCTCTCTTGGCTGTATTAGTTTTGTTGTTATTTTGGAAGATAGATAAGTACTAAAATTATTGAAGAAAAATATTGTTGGCAGCTCAAATCATATTACTTAAAAATAAAATGTGTACTTTTTTCTGTGTATCCTGAACATATTTTAGAAATATTTTAATAAAAATTTCTGCAGCCTTGATGTAAACTTATGATGTCTCTCTCAGCTTTGTTATGAAAGCATATATTTATTCTCCAGTTATCATTTCTATTATGATTCAGTCGCTAGTGTTAGGCAATTCAGAAAACCACTTCAGAAGCTAAAACTGTCTTGCATTGAAATCGCTTCTGAGTGAGAACACAGCGAAGCCACAAAATGGTAGAGCATAACACTGCCTGATGAAATTGGTTGCAAGGTAGATTTTGTGGCAGACTTATAACTGGAAGTCAGCTACCTTTTTTTTGTTACGACCAAATATAGTAAAGAAAAATGATTTATAGTTTGGCATATTTTCAAATGTCTGCTGTCAGACTGGTTGTTTGCTGCAGACCTTGTGCATGCTTACCCATAAGCACTGCACCCTGATGAACAGAGATAAGACACGTGCAGTGTGAGTCCTTGCCTGGGGATGGGAAGAAGTGAACATTCTCTCTGAAGAAAAATTGTTAATATAATAGCAAATTCTTCTTTATTTAAGTAGATTTTTTTTTATTGCTTGCACCCAAATGCTGGCAATGAGCCAAATTTGTCGTTTTCTTGCTTGTATGCTTGACTGCTCTCTCGAGAATATTGCTCAGGAACAAAAAAAGATGAAAAACCCTTCCAGGCATTATGGAGAATGGTAAAAGCTGCTGAGAGTTTTACACATCTGAAACAACCTTAGCAAAGGGAAGGCTCTTGTGTCAGAAAATGAAGGACAGCAGGAAAATCCAGTGTTGGCTGACATAAGTTTGACAACAAACAGGCGTGTGAAGTGATGATTGTCCATTTTCAGTAGACCTGTGTCTTAATGAAGTTTACGTGGAAAAAATGCAGAGTAAAACACTGAGCAGGTACAAATGCCCTGAGTGCTTTCCTCTATTGCTTCCCTTCAGCAAATCATAAAGTACACGTTGTGTCAAAGTTGTATCTGGCCTGCCCACCTGAACATACTAAATATTCCTTTTCCGTCAGTGTCACACCTTTTTTTCCCCCCAACAGGAACCTGTTTTGTACAAGCTTTTCCTGCTCTCCCTCTACCCTATGCTATCTTCTAACTCAGTTACCCAAAACTGAAAATACGCTGCAAATTCTTGTCTCCAAATGTTGCTTCCACTGTTGTGCCAGCAGGCAGGGCCTGATAAAAACATTATTATACACAGAACACATCTGCCATCTGCTCCTTGCTGACAATGTGGAATGAGAAGAAATGACCGAGTTTCACAAACAGCTAAACATGAAAGATGGGACCTGCTTAGCAACTGATGCAGTGTTTGTTTAGTCTACAGTGCCACAGCGGGCCTGGAAAATGTTGTCATCTGGGAATAGCATCACTATGAATCTGTTAATGAAGAAGCATCCGCTGCGGTGCTGTTGTGACTGGTGCGCGTGTCCCATGGTCCATCCTGTGAACAGCTGCAGTGAATGGGATGAGCAGTGCCAGCAAATGTGCTGGGATAGCAGAGGTCCTGCTCCTGCAGTTGTGGAGGAAGGCAGCAAACTGCACTGCAAGGAGCACCACCAGCAGAAAGCTGCTCAAAGATGATTGGGGTATGGATGATGACACATACAGTGCTGTGTCCACCTTAGAGGTGTTTGTAGATTCAAAGCATACTTGGTAGTGATCAGTTGTCTTGTACATCACCTGATGTCTCTCAACTCAAAGCTTTCGTCTGAGAAGTTTCATTTGTTGGGGCAAGCAAAAAAATGAAAGATTGACTGTCTTTTAGTAGATTTGTGTGCTGGGGTGTGAGAGAAATATTCTTACCCACTGAGCAGTAAGACTGAAAATTAAATTATATTGGAATGATTGTGCAGCACTTCTAATCTTGTGTTGTTTTTGTTTTCTGCATAAAAATAATTTTTCAAGTGCTTTTACTATTTTATTTTGAGATAATGAGGTTTCTAATGTATTTGTGTTGTCTGATATAGAGCCATTGTTTTTCAAATCCTTGTGAAGTTTGCCCATCTAGTTCAAATGTGTCTGTCCTTGAGAGTGTGGTGTGTATCTAGAGTGACTCCCACAAGAATGGAGCCATGTGTAAAAGAAGAGGGAAGAAGGCAGATTCTCCATGCTGTGAGTGTGTCTAAGAGCAGGTAACTGCTGCATGTGCTAGAAGCAGTAAGACAAAAAAGCCAGCGTTCAGCATTTTGAGGCAGTTAACTGTGATTCTAAGTTATCAATCCTGTCAGCTGTAGATCTGCTTTAAGAGGCTCCTCACCAGCCCTGCTCTTAGCAGTGCTTTTCTGGTGTAAGAAAAAAAGCACCGACACACAAAATCTCAATCTCAGAACTGACTTGATTGAAGGGTGTTTTCCAGGGAGCTTGTCTTAATTCACACCCAAGGACCTCTCAACCTGACACGTGTGTCCAGGACTAACAGGCAGGTGGAGCAGGGCCAGCTTGGGATACCACCCATCATCTGTCTCCTTTTTCTGGGTCCCAGGTACAGCATGTGCCACTGCAGCATCAGAACAAATCCCAAGCTTTTACAAGTTTGTACTTCACAAGCATCATAGTCCCAGCTTTACACAAGACGAATGGAACCATGGAAATTATTTGGCTTCTGTAATCAAAGACTTCATTGATGACTTTAAGTAGTTGAATCCACAACTCCTAAGTCACTTGTGGTTTAGGAAATAGTCTCCCACTGGCATCTGACCTTTCTTCTGTGCAGAACCCTAACCTTCATGTGTTGTGCTTCTGGGATGAGTTTCAGGCTTCTTCACCTCTGTAGGGCACACCCCATAGAAATTCCCCTTTGGAGACTCCCTCAGGAGAGGTAGAAAAGTCTAACTGTGGTGGTGAGTATGATGAGTATTTTCCAAGGCTATTGACCAGAAGACATCCTTAAATTGCCGAACAGGAAATCTTGTTTTAAGTAATGAATTTTCAGGTTAATTTGCATTTGTAGTTTATAGTGACAGTGGTTGATTTCCTTCTGCTACTAGAATGGTTCTAGCATGTTGATTTATAGCTGGCTATACTATTAAGACTAAATCTAGTACCTTTAGCTGAGTTTCAAATCATACACTAAGCATTTATATAATGGTACAGTTTAGTGGGCTTTTATTCAGAATCAGTTTTTGTTGTGTACAAAATAACGGAGACATTTGTTCACTAGATAATTTATTGCAATTTCTTTAAGGCCTCTTCGGGTGAAAACTGGAAGCCAGGTGAAAGTCATGAGAGCATTGACGAGTTTGGGGTGTTTTTAGATGAGTTAAATAGACTGACACTGTGTGCTAGCTACTGAAGATGTCCAACTAGCAATATTTTCATGAGGCAAATAAAATGTATCATTGCAGACATGCTGTTTTGCCTCAGCATCATAGAAATTTCTGTTCAGTGTTCACTTTGTGAAGACCTAATTGATACAGCACATTAAATTGTGTGAAGAGTATGAGAAATTTAAGTTTTAACAGAAGAGATCGCAAATTAGTACTAAAATTTTTAAAGGCTATTTTTCTTTAAATACTGTATGAATAGGAATAAAAAATCATTTTCATTCCTTCTGCAACAGACTGAGTCCAACTAGAGCATTGACTGGTGTGTCTGCTGTCTGGCCATACTCATAAAGAGAGAGATATGCCTGAAGCAAAACATTAAAAAACAGAGAACTGTGGTAGAGAACATTCAATTGAGGCTATAAAAAATAGTACAAGATCTGAAGATACTGAAGTGACCCTGTGGGTTCCTGTAATCCTGGATACATATGACAAAACTGATATAAAATACAAGAAGGAATGTCTCTTAGTAAAGGTTGCTAATGGGTATTTTTCTTTATTGCACTGCTCTCTAGTTTGACCTGATTGATGCTTATATCCTGTGAGAGATTGAGTGTGCCTTATAGCAGGGATGCTGAGCTGTGGTAGGCTGCAGCTGCTGCAGAAATGGGCACTGTGGCTCAGGATGTTGCTGCTTTTATGCTGGAGGTCACTGCCCCCAGCTGTAGCCATCCTGTGGCTAATAACCTGAGGTTTAAATTGAGCTGATTGGTTCTGTCCTGGAGCAGACGATTCCTTATGCTGTCTGTTTTGGGAATTGGGCAGGAGGCTGGTGACAGGCAGCTGAAGGACAGTACGCTTTCTTGTGTAGCAGCCACTTTTGTTGTTAATTTGATAGGGACCTTGAGCAGAACTGAGCCAAACCCTGCACCCAGCGTGCTTCAAGCTAGAAGATCCAGAACACATTAACTCCAAGACACATACAATTTCAAATAAATAGTTTTAGTAAGAACAGACCACTTTTGGACCACATTTCATTAGATTTCTTTCTTACAATGCTCTCTTTGGTGTTTGCAGCTCCTCTTCCTTTAGTCTCGTCCTTTCAAATTAATGTTTTATTCTCAGAAGGATCTGCAAGTTTTATCTTTAAAAGACCGAACTAGATGCGAAAAAAATGTGTTGCCATTGTCTTTGTAAATCATAAAGATTGCTATCAAGGTAGTCTCTACCAAGTGGACATTTTATAATAAAGTACTGAACACTTTTATAATTAAAAGTGCTCCCCAAAATTCAAAGGCGAATGAGTCAGTCAAGAACATCAAGGATTTAGAAAGCCTAATGCAGGAGAAAATTCTTTTTAGGCCTGTTAGGAGGTATTGCTATGATTAAATCAGTAGAGAGAAGTTGATCTGTTCCAAGAATGCCTTGTTCATTGCCTATTTTTGTCCATGTCTGGCCAGAAGCCATTTTTCACAAAGAAAACTATTCATCAGATTCAGTCATATAAAAATGATTGCTTAAATTACACTGGGCTATCAGCTAGCGGCTTTACCCAGGAGTGGAATCTCTTGGGTCAATGCTATCTGTAAGTTTTGCACATCATCTGAGATGTGCTTTGTCTATAAAATATAGATAAGTTTAATTAAACTAAATTAGTTTCGTTGAGCAGTTTTTGAAATCCTTTCGAGCTGAGAAGTAGCCATGCTGAGAATTCAGCTGCATTAAGAAGAAACTAATGAGCATTGTTCTCCTAATCACATATGGGATCCTGGAGGAAGATAATGTTCTTGGCTATGGCCTCTGTGGGGCTGCAGAAGTCCTCTCTGTCATGCACAGCTTGTCCCTCTGATGCTAAGCTTAAGCTGTTACAAAAAACCCATGTGTAAGTACAGGCTGTAAATTGAACTTGCTGTTACCAGTGTTGATGTGCGTGAACTTATCACACTTAAGATGAAATAGAATTTAGCAATTTTTTTTTTTTGCAAGTCCATCATGCATACCTTGTGCTGCACTTCCTTATGGAAGTGAAACAGTTCCTCTGACCTGTATACTTAGTGGCCATACTCATGTGACTCCCATCAACTGCATCGGATTATACTGAAATGCCACTTGTTTTTGTTGTGTGAGCTCAATGAAATATAATGACTTAAAAACTAATTTGAGTTTGCTATTAAGAACAAATGTCTTAACAAATCACACTTCAGTGAGTTACAGGCTTTTTGTGCCCAAGCACAGTTCTTATTTATTTGGAGATGTTACCAATCCTTTGTGGAAAGCACTGGATTTTGATTTTAAGAGAACTTTGTGTTCCCTCCTCGAAGCAGATACTTATATGAATCATTTCCTCTAGCAGTGAGGTGAGTCTATTCCAGTACAGTCCCAATTGCACTCAGAAACTTGCCAGTGTGTTTCACATTGGCGCTCTAACTCGTCTATAAATGGCCGGCTCATGGGTGGGAATATGCTGCCACAAGGAGACTCTTGAAATGGAGACTCTTGCTACCACCAGAAAGCAGATGATCTACCAGCTGGGAGATTTGATTCCCCTCATGAGTCTCACCCTGTGCCAGTTTCCCAATAATTTAGGGTATTTTTCCTTTAAACAAATGTTCCAGGCAAACTTAACCTGATAGGGTTGGGGTGAAATGGTCATTAGTGGGTGCACAGAAATGCTTGGAATTAAGCAAATGGTTTGATGTTGTCCCACACAATATCACACACTGAAATGACTGCAAGTCAGTTTGCAGATGGATGTTGTTCCCTGAAGGGAAACCAGATGTCTTGTTCACAAATCACAGGCCAAAATAAATGGCACAATTCCTACATGGACACTTCTAAGCATTGGTGGTCCTGACATGAGGGGATTGTTGTTTGATGAAGAACTGGGTCATGATTAAGAAACAGAATAGTAAATAAGCAGTGAGGGTACAGTGAGCAGCAAGCATCCCATTTCACTTTAACACTGTCTGGAATGCATAGAGTGGTGCACATGAGCCCTTTTCATCTTCCAGGAGATAAAGAATTATATTTCCTTTTATCTGACTATTTTTAGCATCTTCCTTTATAAATCTCTCCATCCTACATTGGGAAAAGAGGAATGTCCAATAGAACATTGTAGAGAGATACTGAGCTTGTATTTGGCACGCTCTTGCCAAAACCTTCCCTTCCCTACCACAGAGGAGAAACAGTCCCAAGCAGAAGCGCAAGGCTCTGGCTGATGTCCCTTGGCAAACCTGTGTGCTGCAGTGTAAGGCAGTGATGAGGTGACATGAGGATATCAGCTGTCAGGGGATGGGCCAGGGGCTTTCTTTCAAGCCTCTTACTGACAATTTTTTTTAACTCTATGCATTTGTTTTCCTCTTCTTACGTCTAGCAGAAAGCCAGTGAAGTGGATTGCAAGGGACCATCATGCAGGGGAAACTCAGTGTGCAGGGCAAAACCTCACTGCTGCCTTCCCTATGATTACACTTGCGTTCAGCATCTGCTCAGTGGCAGTGACTGCTAGGATAGGTGGTCCTTTGACCCATGCAGCTGTTCAAGCAGTCATCTTTGTAAAGATGAGTTCTCCAGGATAAGGAATGAAATGCACTGAGTAGGATTAAGAGCTTGCATTTCTTAAATATATGTAAGAACACGCCAATCTAGTTCCTTATCTAGTGGCTAATTAAGCCCATTTACTCTTTGTCACTTGTAGATGCTGATACATTTTTTGCAAACTGATTTGCTTTTTCAGCATCTAATTTTAGCATAAACAATACCAATCTGTTAATGATGCAGAATTCCTTGGCTAAAAGAACAGCTTCTCTCCATAAACTTGGTTAATAAAATCAAGGAAGAGTAAAATTCTCCACTCAGCTCTGTCTTATTCCTGGCAAACATCTGAGGTTGTCTTTTCTATCCTTTATTTCATGTGGAAGCAAAGGATAGGAGTGTAGGTCTTGGCCACCTTCAGCCTGTTGCAAAACCCCTCTGCCCAGGGCTGAGAAGCTGCTGTGATCCCACTGTGGTGGGACCTTGATGGTGTCATTGCTCTGCCAAGGGAGGGCACCAGATCCTACCAGTGGTGTCTGCAGCAGGATGGGGTCTGCACAGAGACAAAAGGCACAGGAAAGTAGCAAGCTCTGGGAGACCCTTGACTGAACGAGGAGTAAGAACACACCAAGGAGAGTGAAGACAGAAGGGCTGAGGTATTGGGATAGGGGGTGAGCACTGTCTTGTCTTGGCTACTGAAGCCTGGCTGGGCCCCTCAGAAGTGTCTTGGGTAGGTTAAGACAAGGGGACATTCCTCTCCTGGCTGTCAGCAATTGCCTGCTCCGTAGTGGCTGTAGTTATGGGTGCAGCCATGGCGGACAGGCATGTGCAGTTGTCCCACAGGGCTGCCATGGTGACCAGTACCAATGCAGTCATTTAGCCTTTTCTGAAATAGGGTGAAATTCCCTCTGGTTATTTGACAAGTGTGATTGGCCAACTATGCTATTTTGCAAGACTGTGCTTAATAGGAGCTCTTTCCTTGCATTAGTTATTCAGAATTATTTTGAATGTTCAAAATACAACCCTCTCTGTGGTAATATAAGATCTTAGACATTTAACAACAATTCCACTCATATTTCTGTCGGGTAATATTCAATATCTCACCTAAATATTCTTCTCTGTATTGTAAATATTCATCATTTCCCCATCTACTCCTGACTGCCTGCACAGACATGGAAATTTTCTTTCTGTCAGTCAAGTCATAAAGCATTAAGAGGGGCAGTTTTTCTCCACTAAGTGAAAATACGATCTCGTCTATTTAGCTCTGCAGAGATGTTAGCATCCGTTCTGTGTTCAGTTAACATATGTGGCTGCAGCATTAACTGGCTTCTGCAGGAACATCACAAAATCACATGCTGACTGTTTTATTAGGGAAATACAAAACTCAGTGATGGATCCCTTATGGTAAGTCATCTAAAATACCCCTCTCCCCTGTTCTCAGCCCCCTACCTCCTAATCGGCTGTGTGTTATTGAGCATTACTGCCCATTTGACAGGCAATGCCTGCTCTGGAGCAGCCCAACAAAGTGCCTGTGGTCCTTCCTGGCAAGAGGCTGTCAGCCCACCCACCCCTGGGTGCCACAGCTCTGCCCCACATTTGGCAGGGGTCTCTGTAACGCTGTTTCGCTCCTGCAAGATGTCTCATCTCCTGCCACAGCCTCCCTGTGGCAGAACATCCATGGACTAGCAGAGCAGTCAGACCAAATGGGCAGGCTGTCCACCCTCTCCAACATCTATTTACCACGGCTCTGACTCTTCTTGGATGTCAGGTTTTGTTTCCTGAGCAACTATCATGTCCCCCTCTAAGCACAGCCCTCAAAGCCAGGCTGAGAGTCCCTCTAAGGATGACTGGGGCCATGCAGGGCAGAGGATGAAGCTGCAAACCTCTGCAGTGCTCCTATATATTTGTGCCCATGTGAGAATGACCTTTTCTGAAAAATGGGGTTGCTGACTCCCAGGTCAGGGTCGCGTATTCTCCTTTCACCAGAGGCAAAGCTTCACCTGCCTTAGTCCTTGCATACTTCATCATCAGGGTAGGTCTCCGGGCAGCAGCTCATGGTCCATCTGCAAAGTGTTAATTGGCTATCTGTGGAGGGTGTCTTTGGTTATCTATGTGTTTAATTTATCACTACATAAAACTTTGCAGATTCACCATGGTTCATGTGTGTTTGAAGTGAGAAACCTGTCACCTCTTCACTGCCAGCTCTCACTGTTGCACATTATATGTCATCTGAAAAGTGTGTAAGATTCAGTGAAGCAGCAGCTAATGAGTAGAGGAGCAGATGTGCTCCCTAACATGCAGTGTCCCCTCCAGCAAGACTACTGTCCTTGAGTGACCTCTGGTCTACTGCGGGAACTGTTGTGAGAACATCCTGATTTTGTTTTGCGACTCCAGAATGCATCCCTGATGCAACAGGTGCCCTCTGGCCAAGTGCTGCCCTAAATGAACACTGAGGCTTCATCAAGAAGATGATATATGTTCTTAAGAGGCTGATGTTATGCACAGTACAAGAAAGATTACAGTGAATGGAAAGGAGCAATGATTGACTTGGAGAAAGAAGAGAATTTTTTTTTACTTTATGAAATACGTTGCATTGAGTTGCCTCATCATTAAGAAAACCATGCTCACAATCAGATTAATGGACGATTACCCTATGAAAGGCATTATTATAGGAATGCTGATGAAAATCTGTAAGTCATGACTGATTTAAATTAAAAATAGGTGTTCCAGCTGCTATTTGCCAATCTGGGATTCAGCTGTGACAAACGAAAGTTCACTGACGATTTTAAGGATCCTGTGAGCATGGCTGTTGACCATAAGTGAATGCTGAGCTAGTGACAGAGCTGGGAAGAGGACACGGCTCTTGATGCAATGGTCTTTTAGGCACACATCCTGCAGGTGCTGTTGGCTTTTGTTCCAAAAGAAGACATCGGTTTTGTTGTGTGCCTTGGCAGAGTCTGCTGGTAATTCCCTCTTGTGCATCTCAGTGCCTGGAGAAGTGCTGGCACCAGCCTGTTACCCTGGTTTGAAAATGGCAGGATGAGGAGGACCTATCTCTGCATTTAAATAGTACTTTAACTACTGCATGAAACATCTGAAAGACATTGGGTCGACTCTGAAATGTTTGCCACTTTCTGTGCTTCAAGGTCAGCAATAAAATTCCCATTGATTTGTTAAGAGCAGAGGTGGCCTCAGGGCTGATGTTGCTGAAAAAAAGCGGGACTTTTGACCCCAACTCCATAGAAATGATCGCCCAGCTTGTGACCTGTCACCTGTGCTCACACAGAGCAGCACTTACTGCTTGGAGCTGCCTTCAAGGACCTATATTTAGCCAAAACACTGAGAAAAAACAGGAGGTGAGGCTGTCTTTGAGGCAGCTTAGGGAACTGCTTTTGTTTTCTTGGCAGTGGTTCAGTTGTATCAGCAATGGTGGGGAGGCCCAGATGGAGGGGAGGGCAGGATTTCAGTTTTTGTTGTAGGATTTTTATTTTATAAACCAAATTCTGCTTGGATAACTCTTCTCGGTTTAATGTATTGATCTGAGCAGCAGCAACAGCCGGATTGTGATAGGTTGTATGATGGTTATTGGAAAGGGAACCATTTGCTGTGTAAATTGATGCACTGGGAGATAAGCATGCTCAGGTCAGGCTGTGCGCTGAAATGGTTTGAAGTTTCTTACTGCATTACAAGAATTCAGCAAGATACCACCACTGACCAAAAAAATCTGTTCATTAGCTGGGAAACCACTGATTGCTGTCTCATCACTTATTGGTAGCCTGTCAAAGTATTTTCTGGATTTGGTGGAAAATTGGTTTTTAAAGGGGGGAAAAGTACTTGGCTGTTTTCTGGCACACTTTGACCCTAAGTGTGCATGTGGAAATGCAACTGCAAAGGTGACTGGTAACGTTTACCAGCCTGTACGTTTTGTTTAGGAGCAGTTTCTGTATCTGTTATTCTTTCAGTAATTTGCACTTGATACATATGCAATTCAACAGCAAAAGTAATTACATGGAGTCATGAAGGGGTTATAACTCATTGTAATGTTAAAAATGAGAAGCTATTCAAAGGTGCCTTATATTCAGAAGAAAAACCAGAAAGTTCCTTTGTTTATGAAGTGGATTTGATAATTTTCTGAAAATATTCATGGCAGGACCTTTCTCTAGAGCTCCTGTAGGCAATAGAAGCCTGAGTTAGCATTGATTGTAGCCCCTGAGCTCACTTTACGTTCATTTTTCTTTCTCTCCTGGAGCAAACAACAGGTTTGTCATTGAAGCTGATGCTTGGCAAGACAAGGATGCAGCAGTGTGACGTTCAGATCTGCTTAATTTTGATGCAGATTGAACTACAAGTTCGAATCATTCTCTTGAGTAAAATTAAAACTCAAACAAGTTATCTGTAAATACCAAAAACTGATTTTTATTAATTGATTGCTAGAGAGATGCAAAAGGAAAAGAGGAAAAATAAGAAAAGTTAGGAAAAGGCTTAAGATTATTTATAGAAGCAGAGAAAAGATACCACCATGAGAAAAGTACTTGAGTGCCTTATAGATGTAACAGAGAGAAGGGGGGGGGGGGGGGAACGCAGTTTCTCCTTCAGTATCTGTTGACTGCAGGAAGATGGTGAGTCTTTGAAATGCAAAATGCTGTTATTTCCCCTCACGACCGGACCTGCTGGCTTCTGGTGTAGCTGCAAAAGAGGGTGCTTTATTTTAGCCTGTAAGAGAAAAATTCAGAGAAAGGATATACCTCCACAGACAGTCACAGACTATTCAGGCTGCCAGGCAGTCTCGCTCTAGGCCGATGCTCTCTCTCCAGGCTGACAAGCAGTCTCTTCTTCGAGGCAGATGACGGCTGGTGGTGTTAGAAGGAAGGTAAGACGAGCTGAGAGGAGAGATCAGAGAAAACCAAGCAAGGTTTCCTAGTTTCTTGTCTCTTGTTCCTCTAACTTCTGAATTCACCTTCAGGTTTTTATAATGCTTTTCCAACTTCTACACATGTTTTTTGGCATGTAGTCAAGTCCAGATGTGGGAAACCGATCACAAAGGCAGGATCTTCTGGCAGGAAATATTTCCTTGAGAAAACTCTTCCATGAAAGCTGACATAGTGATGTTAGCAGAATGTATTGAGAGGCAGAAAACAATGGAGAAACATATTTTTTACTTGTTTGCATGCTACAAGCAGCTCTTGGAATGAGACAAGGGACTGATTTGATCAATGTGAAAAACCCATCTTAATCCCCACTCTGGTGTTGGCCTTAACTTTTATTTATTAAATACAAGAGAGGCTCTGCCAAACAGAAGTCATGGATTGGTGAGGCTGTTTCTGGGCCCATCCTCCACCTAGAAGAAAGGTGCAGGGTGGGTGGTACCAGTGGCTATGTCTCCAGAGGGGTATTTCATGCCTCTGAGAAGTAGCCTGGGAGGAAGGGCATTTTGAAAGATTTATAAGGAAACAAACCCTGCTTTCCTGGACCAAGAGACTTCTGTATTGTTTCAACTTTGTCCAGAAGTGTAGCTGATTGCTACCAGCATCACTCCAATGGAGCTGTGACAGTTTAGACCAGCTGTGGGGTTTTCTGATTAATATGTTAATGTGAAACATGATCAAAACCCTGGAGTCTTCAGTGCAGGAAATGAAGGGACTGGAAATCAAAATGGGTTGGCATTGCTAGGGAGCAGGACAAGATGGGGAAACAGATTCTCTGTAGTGGATACTGGGCTTGCATAGTCCCAGCCCTCTGATCTGTGGCATTATTGCCCTCCTGTGCACTTGCTGCTGCTCCTCTGCTTGTATTCAAACGTTTCATACTAATGGTCATTTATAGCAAGCAGTAATGCAAACATGTTCTTACCAGCAACATGAGAAATCTGCTGTTGTCTCAGCTCGTCTTCTGGTTTGACAAGTGTTTTATAGCAGGCGATAACAGGCCCTGACACAGCCAAGACATTCTTGTAGCGTTTTTACCTCTGTCAGTTTAGCTGAACTGACTTGTGATCTGCTTTTAGGGCTGATGAGAGATTTTCCCAGGATTTTCCTTTAATGGTAGAAACACTTCTCAGAGATATTTTATGGGGCAGCAACCGCTTGTCTGATCCCTAATTGTCTGTCCTGGATGGTGTCATTCTAAGAGCAAGGCCCTTCTATGCTGGAGCTTACGCCTGGTTGCTGAGGGCACAGGTGTCCCCAGTATCATGTAGCAAAATTTGGGATGATCCTAGTTACAGAACAGACACAGGTGAGTCTCAAAAAGATGTTTAAATGCAGCAAACCTTGCTTCAAGGAGTTTCAGGTGCTGCTCAGATGGCCACATGGAAATTCTAAAGAAGTGAATGTTAATAGCCACTCTCTTATCAGAAATACGACATAGCCGAGGAATTGTGGGCAGATGCAGATTTTTGTAATTTTGTTGGGGTTTTTTTCTGGTAGTGCATATAGATCACTTTGGCACCAAGGCAGCCTGGAAGATAGTTCCTCAGAAAAACAGTCAGCTTCATCATGTAATGCAGAACTTGAAGCTCAGGACAGTGATTATCTACATTAGTGGTTTTGCTGCTGTGAACACAAGTGTCATTTTTCTGCAATAACAGGTACCAGAAAGAAGTTTGCAACTGTTGGAAAATGTTCCTTGAATGTATACAACGAGCATTGTTTGGTTTTGGGACCTCTTCAGGACTGATAACATTTATTTAATGAGTGGTCCCATTAAAATTGCCATATTGATTCATTTGCCAGGAAAATAAATTGGTGGATATTTCATATCATACAGTTGTATTGATCTCTTAGAAGCTGATGGGATGGAAGCTTTCACCAGTGGACAGCACATTAACACCTTAATTGATATATTCTGAAAACTAATTAGAGGCCAGCTGGATTCCTTGTAGGAATAATATTTATTTTTGATGTTGACAAAGTGCTCCAAAGCACAAGTCATATGGTGTAATTTAACAGTGATTAAAACTTGGCTACAGACATAGAAAACTTGGAGAAATTGCCAAGCAGCCAAGACCAGAAAGAGTGAAGACCTAGGTGTATATAATCACTTTGTGCTCTGTCACATGCGCACATCTGTCTATTAGCCAGTGAAATACCTGGAGAAAGGTTGCAGCACTTTAATTACCCATTGTCAGTCACCCTCTAACCAGCACAGACACATGTGCGTGCATGTGCCATTTGCAGTCTTGTCTAGACACTCTTTGCAGAAGGAATTATTAAAGTCCCACAAGTAAGTACAGGTGAATCAGGAAACCTAAACTCTTCCACTCATGGTATCTTACATTACAGCTTCTCTGATGTGATCATATTTCTCACCTTATGAAATAAAACACCTATCTCCCCCCCTTAACTCATATATGCCATCTTCTGTGCATATGCTTTGCACTGCTCACAGGGGAGAGAAAAAGGAAACAAACACAGGGACCCTGTTGCCACAAAATCTCTCCAGTGAGCACACAGAGCACCTGAGATGATTAGCTCAGTTGTAGCCATCTGCATCTTATCAAATTGATCCCACTACTAATTTTGTGCTGTCAGATCTTTTATATATCTGCCTCCCAATTTGCTATGAAGAATTATCTTTCCAAATTTCCTCCAGTGATCTGGATGACTCTGTCAAAGAATTGCCTGTATTTTCAGTTTATTATGTTCGAGTTTTTATTATATTTCTCTAGAGGGGAGGTGTTCATGGTGACAGGGTTAGAGGATTTCATTGAAAATTGCAGGAAAGTTTTACCCACAGTGTGTCCATTCTCTGGCAAAGAGCAGAGTCGAACAGCCCTGCCTTCTCCTTGTGTGCTTCTGTAAGGTCTGCCCTCAGCCTCTCATCCACAGACTGAACCATTTTCTTTTTATTACTGTTGAAGGCTGTGACTGTTTTTCAATTTTCTTTCATTTGTGGCAGGGGTGAGCTCTATCTGTTTTCTGTAATTGATTCCTGTTCTCATTTCTCTCCCCCTGCTTTCAGACGAGCTTTGTGCTCTGCAGAGCTCTGTCAATGTCTGCAGCCATTGGAGCCTTGCCTGTGCATCAGCTGACTCTACCCAGATGCCAGCACCTGCCTGCAGCATTTTGGCGCTTCCTCTGCTCCCATGGACCTACTTGTGCTGTGAACCACACTGGCATTTGGTGGGATTTCCTCATTTCATTTTATGGCATTGTGCTTTACTCCTGTATTGCAGGCAAAGAGGGGATTGTGTGTGCTTGGGGCAGACTGAAGTGTTTGCAAGTGTCTCTGATGCAGGATGAGTTCCTCACTTTCCATTTTTCCATTTCCACTCTCTGCAGCAGGTAACTCCAGTTCCCCAGGGTGGTCTTCTTCATCTCTTACTGCTCTGGTAAGGTCACTCACTGGTGCTGAGCAGGCACCAAAGAAAGTGCTTGCTGGCTCCTGCAAGCTTGGTTACCTTCCCAGGATCTGAGCTTATCTTCATTTCAGTGTTGTTTCCGTTGCAGTCCTCTTAATTTTGACAAATTCCAGCTGTGCCTCCAGGAGCTACTGTTGGAGAGGGAGTCTAAAAGGGCAGTGTTGTCCTGCAAGGGACATCACTGACCACTGGACTTGATCCCCTGATCTAGTAGGGGACTGCAGCATCCCTTTGAGGAATTGCTTCTTACTTTCTGCTAATACTTAACCTCCTCTCCCTCTCACATGTAATCTCATCACCCTGGACAACTGAGCAGCTGCAGGAGGAGAGAGAATCTCCTTAACATTTACAGAAAGGTTTTCTGTTTCTGCGCAACTGCAAAAAAATGATCAAGAAAAGATTTTGGTTCTATTAGTCTGGGCAAAAAATTTGTTTGTGAAACTAAATTCATATTTTCTTCTGGCACTGCTCTCTTTTGGTAAATCTTCTTGAGGCCAATATTGTCATCCCCTTCCCACTTGCTTCCCATTTTATCATGAGCAGAGACTTACAGCAATTGACCTCCAGCATTGACAAGTTCTTGGTTTGAGTAACCTGTGAGCTTTCCTCCTTTTGAGCCCAGAGAAAATCGTGTTTCTCAGCCTCAGCACAGGGATAACAGCACTCAGTGCCTTTCCAAAGTCCTCTGAGACCTGGAGCTCCTCTTACACTTACAGTTTGTGAACTGGAGTATGTTACAAGTGGCATTCCCAAATGGTTCCATCCTGCTTGACAGATGGGACTTGCAGGAAGCCTCTGCTAGAGGAGACTTCACAGATGAGCAGGGTTGCCCTGCCAGGGCTTTGCAAGGTAGCCTTGGGGGCCAGGGGTCTCTATCCCTGGAAGGGGGGCAGGTGTGACCAAATCATGCCTACATCTCCTTCGCTGGAAACGGCTTGAGGGATTTCTGTAGCTCCAGAGCTCCTAGGCATCACCAGATACAGTATCCTGGGGGCTGTGAGTCTGCTCACTGAAGTGTCAAGTTTAATTGATTAGATGTCCATGGCTAAAAATGAGCCTGGTGTAAAGCAAATGTGTTTCTGAAAGCCTGTTTGCAGTGAACAATGGGGCAGGCAGGTGACACTGGAATAAATCCTGTGATGCCCATAAGTTTTCTGGTGTGGTTGAAAACCTTCTTTGGGCTCTTAAGGCTGGCTTCATGCACTAGGTAATGGGATATCTTCATGCTGAAATATCTGTTGGAAATATCAGAGAAGAGCCAGATTTAAATTCTTCACCTTGCAAAGGTAAAACACATTATACTCTTCTTATGCCTGATAAAGCTGTAATCTTCAAGCTACCTTTCTATGCATACAGATGGACTCCTGAGGCTCCGTTCTCCACCTCACCTGGGCTGTGGTTTAATGGCGAATGGGATAATGGTGAAGGTGACTTAGAAAGCATGAGCCTTGCCAGACCATTGAAGCATGCAGGTACCTAGAGAGTGTTGTTTTGGTCAGAGGTAGGAGCTAAAATCCTTTCTTGCTCTGGGCCTGCCTCCTTTTTCCAGGATGAATGGCAGTGTTTCTCATATCTGATAGAGCCCTGGGATGTGCGATCCTGATTAAAGTTACAGGATATCACCATTGATAATTCCATTTATTAGCTGGGATGAGAGTGATGGACAAAATCATAAACTCTTCTAATGTGGTCTCTGCAGTGCTGTAAGTTGAAGGGGGTGGAAAGAGTTTGGGGGAGCAGTTGCAGGTACACACTTCATTGGGAAATGATTTTTTTCCCTCTGAAACTGCATGTTGAGCCTGTACTTATCTTCTGCTAGGAGAGAAAAGGAAGCATGTTTACTCATTTCTTTCTCTCCTCCTTGAAGCTTTCCAGAAGAAATTGGGCTGGGGCAGGTTTGTAGGTAGAACTGCCAACATATATAGCAGTTTCTTGGTCCTGGGGAAAGAAAAAACAAAATCAAACGTTATGTCAGAGCAGTACTGCCTAGATAGGAGGATGTAAAGCTGTCACAGGACACCTGCTGAGAGGCTGTGCCACTGGCTTTTGCAGGGAGCCTCACCTGACCTGGTGACCTGCCTTGTCCTGTGTTTGCAAGGTTGTGCCTGGGATTCCTACACCTTGTGTGCCCCTGTGCTGTGCAGGGAATGCTTGGGGGTTACTGTACCTGCAGCACATCAGACCTGCTGCAGGTCCAAGGGATGGGGGTCCATGTTACAGGCAGATGCACCAGGGCTGCCATACAACCCTGAAAACTCAGCTCAGCTGGCCCCAGAGACATCTGGAGAACATCATCTTGCTGCAGAATGTTAATGTTTGTAGGTGACATTGTGACATTTTTCCCCTCCAGACCATGAAGAGTGTCACCACCATCCTGGTGACACAACAGCTGACTGTGCTGATTCTCCAGTGTAAACTGAAAATATTTCAGTAGTTCTACCACAGACAAGCTTCTTTTTTTTCTTTTTTTTTCTTTTTTTTGGTGTGTGTGTGTGTGGGTGGGTGTGGGTGTATGGGGGTGTGTGTGTGTATTGTTTCCTATATGTTACTTTGGGACCTAAGGCTTTGGAGTGCAAAAGACTTATTTTGTGAGTATAAAAAATACCTAAAAGATGAAAGCTCTGGTGCTCCTAACAGGGGTTTGGAAGTGGTTACATAGTTCTGTGATGCAGAACACAGTTGTTTGTTGCAACATCATAGTTGTTTTGTTTTCTCCCTCACAATGGTTATTTTCCCACATAATTAACAGAGTTTGAAAGTAGCACTTTTGGGGGGTTTACTGACATGAAAGGACCCAGAGTTAGTGACCATGACATTGGTATTGATTACCAGGTGCCAGTGCTCTTTAAATAATAGGCACTATGGCTACTCTGGCATATTCTCAATTAACAGCAGTGGATTAATTAGAACATTTGAAACCACACAATATCATTGATGTAGTTTTGTTCAGAGAAAGGGAATAGTTAAGGCTATTCTGTTCTAATGTGGATTTTAAAATACCTTGCATATTTTTAATGTTCTCTTTGAATAAGAGCAATAAATATGTATTCCTTTGAAAATCCATTTTCTTGCCCAGGCTATAAATGTCCAATACGAAATCTTGGAGTGAGCAATATGGTTTCCCTTGGACAGAGTGTCTAAGTGTTGTATAACTCACACTCTGCTCCTGGTGTGGTGGCAGAGAAACTGTTCCTTGTATATAGCTTTGTATAACTGCTGAATATAACCTGCTATAGCTTAACTGCAGCAATTTAAAAGCAATGACAATTTATTCCCAAGTGTGACCCCTGATCAAAGTTGGAGTCCCCATTTAGATGTTAAATATTTATTCAAAGTGCAGATCATACATTTCTGGTACTATGCAGGGAATTTATGATAAAGCACCATTCCACGCTGAACACCAAAATATCTTCTACTCGAGCTGTTTCTTTCTTTTTTTATTTTTTATGCAACAAGGTAATTGAACATAAAATAGAATTAGACCAGTCCTTTTGCCAGAAAAGCTTTCTCACTTCTACTGCATAAGTATGCTGGCCCAGCAGCTGTGGGGTGCTGGGTGTGTGCCTCCTCCCCACACTGGGTCTCTTGGTGCCTCTCCCGAGGTTATGTGTTGGCTGACAGTGCTGTGGGTTTGGTCATTTCTCCTGGCCATGACACTGCTGTCTGCCTGTTTTGAAAAATACTGCTTTGAGTGCCAGACAGAAACTGGACAAGAAATGACGAGTACAGGGGACTACAAACAATGAGCAAAGTGAGCAGACACCTTCCCTATCCGGTGTATAAGTAAGGATGGTGAAGGATGAGGGATAGGCACCCCCAGTGGGAAACTTCAGCCAGTCTGAGACACCTGTCCAAATTAAGATGGATGATTCTGGAGGTGTTTCACTTTGCATTTGCTACAGGTAGAGTCTAGACAAGCAGGTGACAAAATCTGGATAGCTGAAGTTAGCTGAGCTGAATCAGTCTGAGTGTCAAGGACACACAGGACAGCACTAGATTTGTAGTTCAACATTCACCTGGAGGAAGATTTCCATTTACTGATCGACCCATGGTACTTTCTACAGTGCTGACCCAGGGTTCTGGCTCAGTTGAAGTTTTGCCTTCTGGCAAAACTGGGAATAGTGTCTACTGATGTAGGTAATGTCTCTAGCAAAATTATTGGGTTTGGCAGATGGAGTACATTTTCACAGTCCACAATTTTCTTTCTTCTTAGAGTCCTATTCTTTATAATTTCAACACAATAACACTGAAAAATATTGTTTGCTTCACGTACGTGCAGCAACTCTTTCCCCCCAAAGCCCCTTGATTTACCTTTTTTTAATTCTTACACACATGACATTGAGTCAGGAAAAGGGAACTACCTGACTTTTTGGTTATTTATTGACCAATTAGCTAGGTGTTGATGAATCAAAGAACTGGTAACTCTTGTTCTGTATGCTTGTGAACAAATCACAGAATAATTCAGGTTAAAATGGGCCTCTGGAGATCATCCAGTCCCAACCCCTTCTTGAATTGGTTCCAGGTAGGTTTAGTTGCTTAATCCAGTTGAGTTTTAAACATCTCCAAAGATGGAGATTGCACAGCCTCACTGGGCAACCTGTTTCAGAAATGGCAGCAGGCAAAGGCACACATATATAGAGGTAAGAAACACCTTGTAACAACAGGATGGGACCAGTGGTGCACTGGGCAGTGGCCACAGCCCTCCAGGAGAGCAGTCACCAAAAATATTTTGCATATCTTATTCCTAGTGACACAAATCACTCAATTTAATTCAGGAGCATTTCCATATGCTATTGAACTAACAGGAAGGCATGACAATTTTTAAGATTTAGGCAACCTTATTTAGAAGTGAATTTCAAATATTTAACCACTGTTTAGTCTCTACTAAATTGAGGTCTCAAGTTTGCACAGCTAAGGGTGAGGGTCATGCTCTTTATCTGATAAAATTAATGCCAGCTCTGACTCCAAGGATCAAACTCTGAATGACTCTATAGGAGCAATTTATCATCATAGGAGTGAAGCATTATCTTCTTTCTCATGTAGCAGAGGTTAGGACAGAAACTCATTGACCTTCTCCAGTAGAACTGGGGAACAACAAGATTCTAATCACTGTCATGTTGTTGGAATTTGAGAGAAAATCCTTTGAAATTACATTGGAGCAGAGAAGCAATAAGCAACCTGAGAATGAAGCCCATAATCTCCCTGTCCCTATGTTGTACATGTTTTCCCCGTAGCCTAATTTAAGAATAAAATCTTAATTTGTTTGAGAAAACCAAAAGTGGCTGCTGTAGTTAATTTATCTGGGGACACACTGATGGTGATGAGCTGGAGGAGGATGTTATCTCTGTCCTTTTACAAGGAGACAGATAACACTGTGATATATGCAACAGCCAAACTGTGGCATATGAGAACAAGATGGCTCTTTTGATTCCTGCAAAGCACAGTGCAGGGCAGCTCTCTGAGGATGACTGAGGCATGGGCAGCAATGAGAATTGAAGGTTCCATGTACTTTCATCTGCATGTTCCCATTGCACTTGCTTGTGACATTAGCCAGCGCTCTGCATTTTCAGACACTGCCAGGACCAGACACCCACCCTGGTTATCATAAATGCTTGACAGGATGGCTGTAGTTCATTTAACTATTTCATCCTATAGCTGACTTTATGCACAAAGACTTCACAAATTTCTTTCCTCACTCTTTGGACACAGTGGTGCCCAAGATTTTAGAGGATTACTGCAATGGTGTAAATGTGACCTGTTCTGGTGAGTCAGGCTTCCTACATAATGGCACAAAGGGACTGGATGAGGCAGAGTTTACTTGGTTTCCCTTACAGAAGCAGGGGAAAAGACTCCAGGGACATCCACCTTGTGTCTTAACTTCTGTTTGCCATGCTAGGATCTTTTTGTTTTGTGATGGTGCTCTGCATTGATATCTTTTGGTTATTAATAGAGTAGAAGGGTGCAAGGCCATATGCATACTGCACTAAAATTCTTTGGGCAATGGGGCTTAATACAGCTCTTTACTGTGGTGGTGGTTAAACAGAAGCAATCAGACATTTAGGAAAAATTGTGTCAAATACTATTTCAGAAGAGGTATTGTTGGAGCAGTATTCTCCCCAAGTGGTAGGAGCCTCTTGTTGGGAAGAGCCCTGTTCCAGTAAGCCAAGGGAAGATCAGGAAGTATCTGAGCAGCATGAGCATTGCTTCTGGGTCTGCTGCAGACCTCTACACCCCAAGTTACCACCAATGGTTGTGGCCCTGGGCTGGGTTGGAGTGTTCTCCTCTGTAGTTAATAGTGAATGAGCCTGGAGTTCTCTGGTGGTACTTGTAGAGTTGTGCACCTGAGCCTATTCTTCTCTAAACAAAACCCGAGGGCCAGCACTAGGGTGAAATGGAGGAAGACCGAAGTGTCAGTGTGGCTGCTCTTGTTGGCTTAGTTAAGTATCTGGTTAAAAATGTCTGAAGTGTCTCAGTGACCTGGGCAAATAGCTGTTTGCCACAGGTAGCTCAAAAATTGCCTTTGTAAATTGCACTCAGGAGCCTTAGCTAGAGGGATGTGTTGGAAAATGATATCCTTCATGTTTAATGAGTGAGAAAGCAATACAACAGGACCAATCATAGAGTTGGAAGGAAACATAATCTGAATACAGAGTAGTCACCATTCCCTTTGTGGTCCCAGTTTACCTTTTGTTCTTTGTCCAGGCTGTCTAAGCTGTGCATGCTTAAAGATCAAGGTTGAGTTTTATTTATTCATTTGATGAGGACCTTGCTCAGAGGCACATGCCCTTTGGCTGAGGATTCCAGGTGTTAATGTAGTAAGGATCCTTCTTCAACTTTTGGTTAACAACACACATTCTAAATTTTCTACATAAGCACCAAAATAGGTGGTAGTGGTTACAGTTATTCTGGTTTACATGGAGAGGAAACCTGTTCATTTAACTGGATTTACTATATCCCAAAGACTGCACACATTGAAGAGATGACAGTTGTTTGACAAAAGGCCCAGCAATTAAACCCTCCACATTGCACCCTTTGCTCTGGATAAAATGATGTTACCTTGCTGGGAAGCATAAAACAGCAAAATGCATAACCTGCACAGTTACTTATAGCTAATGACCAGAGAAATTAGTAACCCTGGGTAGAGCATAATCAGCCACTTCCTTCCTTGCTTATTTAGCTCCTGATGGAAAATGTAGGAAAAATGTTGTCCTCTAACCTGTGGTCCTGTATTTGCTCTTACATTATCCGTTGGATAGCTGTTGCATCATATCCAAAGAGCAATGGATTGTGACTGGATGTGACACACCGAATTTCAATAGAAAATAGTCCTACAGAGCCCCTTTGTTCTTGCCTTGTTAGCTATCAGAACAAAAGAGATTTGCACAAAATGCCTTTTTTCCCCTTCCCAATTATTTCAGAACAACTCAACACTGAGCCAAGCCACATCTCACACAGTCTGTCTGGAGCACACAGGCTCCAGGAGAGGAATTGGCCCAGAAGATATCCTCCTTATGATCAAAAGACCAGCAGAGGAGGGCAACAAATTCTCCACGTACTAAAAAACAGGTTGAAGAGCAGAGTTGCTGAAATATTTAAAGTCTATTGTACTGCAATGTCTCATATATCTATTAGTCCAGCTTGAATGTAGCCTGTCAGCTTGCTTTAGCTCTGCAGTGAATCTTTTTTGTCATTCTAAAATCTGTAAATAATGAAGGCTATCTAGTAGGAAAGTACAAAAGGTCTTTTTTAACCCACTTAATAAAAGAGTCCTGCAGGCTGCCATTTGGAAAGAGTCTGGGCTGCTGTAACTCCTTTGAGTCCTAATGTGATAAAATTAGGAGCTATGAGATGTGAATCTTAAGTTCAATCTCAATGTTGGCACAAATCAGACAATGAAAGTATCTGTCTGATTAAGCAGTTAAATAAGGAGGGATGACTCAAAATATCTTTTCCATTTCAATAACTCCTGTGAGATTAGGGGCCCTTTGAGGACCATGTCAAACTCCCTTTTACTTTAATACACCTCCATTTAATAGAAATCCTATGAAAGAGGATGAAGGCAGTTGTAACCTGAGGAGTCTTGAGTGCATTCCAATGTCATACTGAGACTTTAAAATGATTGAGGAATTAGGAGTGACAGACTAGTTCCCTGAGCAACTGGTTTTTATACCCCATCTTTCTGCTTTCCAAGTCCCACTGTGTTACTCCTGTCTGGTGTGATGTGTTTTGTGGGTTGGTAAATCCTCTGAGTAAGTCAGAAGTGCTG
This sequence comes from Pithys albifrons albifrons, assembly GCF_047495875.1. Taxonomy (NCBI): domain Eukaryota; kingdom Metazoa; phylum Chordata; class Aves; order Passeriformes; family Thamnophilidae; genus Pithys; species Pithys albifrons. The sequence continues at coordinate 70,770,824 of NC_092458.1, read as the reverse complement.
CTCAAGCATAAGAATGAGTATATTCTGAAGTGCTGGGCAGGAGGTGCAAGATAAACTCAACTCCAATTTCTCCTACTCCACTGTTTAGTGAAATCAGATATGCTTCTGTGTTTGCCTTTATTGGAGCCCTCAGTCAGCGTGGGAGGACACAGACATGCCTTCTCTTGCCTCCTGCAGACTGTGCTCTTTGTTCCTGCTATGGCTGCAGGGACCAAGCACTCTGCTCCAATGTCCCCTGTGCCTCTGGTGCTGCAGGGAAGCTCCTGGTACATCAAATGTGAATACAAAGAGAGATCATCCCCAGTGGTGTGTTGGCCACCATGCTTAACATTTGGCCAACTCAAACTGGCGATAAAAGTCTGGCTACCCTTCAGGAAGGGTGATATGCTGGTAGCAGGCAAAGTAAATGTAGAAAGTGATTTGCGAAGTTGATCCCCAAGTTGCTTATAAATGTGTCTCTCCTTATTTCTTTTATGTTACATGAAGTTATTTGTCCTATTTTGAATATGGAATAAATTGCTCTGGTTCTGCCTTATACATTGTGTCCTGAACATCTTGTTCTAGCTACTTTAGGCTTCCTATAGTTTCTGGCAGGCTGAACAAATAAAATGGGTAAAAAACTGCCATAAAATCCAAAACAAATTTTTCATCCAGCTCCATTATGTTGTTTGTGCTTGGCTGGGAGAGATTACTGTGTTGGGTTATTATATTATTGTGCAAGTATATTGTGCTCTTTGGACAGGGTTGAGTCAGTGGTGCTGCTCCATGGCAGAGCTTTGTTCAGGATCGACAGAGTCTGGTGTGCCAGGGCAGGGTCAATTCTATTGCCCAGTTTGGAGCCTACTTTACTGAATTTTCTGGCAGCACAGCCACCATATTTCAGGAAGATCTAGAGAACATCTGCAGTTTTTGAGCAAGGCCTGCAGTAGACTCAGCTGTAGACACTTGACTGTAGCTGAATTGAACAAACTGGATCAGGCAGGATGAAGGGAAAATAGAAATCACCTCTGAATGTAACCGAACAAACAGAGCATGAAATCTCTCAGAGACAGAGGTCCTCAGAGGATGGGCAGAAAAATAAAGAAGTTGGGAGACTAACAATCAATGTAAGAGTGCCTTTTGTCCCAGCTAAATCCTAAATAAACACTCAAATGTTGGAATGATGTAACGTGAACTGAATTTAAAATTATCTAATGAGTTTTATGCCCTGTGACGTTCTTTCTTTAAAGCACATGACTCCCATAGGAGGTTATCTGCTGGTTTATTCCCTTCAAGTCTTGAGGAATCCCCACAAGGCACAAAAATGCATTCACAGTTTTTGTATGGAATGTTGATCAATACTCTGTTTTTGTAATGTAAATATTCATGATTTCAGTATATCTTATAGCAGCTACCCTAGCTTTTCAGTGAGAACAATTGCTTACACTGCCTTACAAATAACCAGTTGGCATGTTTTTTATATAAGTGTTTAATTATTGCAGATGTCCAAGGATAGAAAGAAGGAGGATGCTAAAGTAATCTACAGACAAAAATAATTAAAGATTTATTACCGCATTTTTACTAGAATGCATGAGGTTAAATGAATAAATAAACTTGAATTAATAACCCCACAAACTTAATTTAATTAGTCAAAGCAGTATTCTCACTTCCTTTTTTGATCTAGATGCTGTAATGCTTACTCCACAGAGTGTCTTTTTAAAGTTATCTGGAATTTTATCAAAGTTAGGATATGTGAGGTGAAGTTCATAGTCTATTATTTATTTATAAAGAAAGAAAAATGTGCTATTTTCTCCATAGAGCAAACAGGGAAACCAGCAGTATCAACCTATTCCCTTTCCTAGAGAGCGTATACTCTAATCTAGACATGGGAAGGGGGATGAAAGCATCATGGAAAAAAGACAAAGATAGACAAGTCTTATAATGAGTAGTAGGTATGGCTCCATAGTTCTGTCACACATATGAACTTTCATTGGCTTAAGTTCTTCAGGTGATGCAGAAGGAAGTGGGTTTTGAGAAGTTGTGTGACTAAGGAGAGATTATTCAGACTTTTCCTCTTTTGATTCTTCCAACATGACTTTTTCTTATTGTGACTAGAATGTGGATCTATTTCTAGAAGATGTCTTTACTGAATAATCAGCCTTCTGATTATCAAGGTTCGCCAGAAAGTCCTATAACCATGTATTTCTTGTTTGTCTGATGGGTCTTTGAGTCTTTAAACATCAATGCAGTAGATCCATGAGTAGCTGCAGTATGCCTTGGGGCACTTCCTGTGGAGGTGAGCTCTGTTTGCCGCTGCCCAGCCAGCATGGATACAATTAATCCTATCTGAGCCAGATAAAAAGGTAACATTTCATTTTTCAAAAGTTTTGATGCGAGACAAAAGCTGATGAACACCAGGGTGGCAACAACTTGACTAAGTGGGCCATTGACAGCTATGTTAATTAATATGCGGAAGAAATAACTGTGAAGACATCTGGGCAGGAGGAGAGAGAAGAGGCAACATACAGTGTGTGCAATACTGTGTAGAAAATAAAGCCAAAGGGGATGAACCACAAAGTGCAGGAGCCAAGCTGTCCTCTGCAGACCTGCACGTTGACTGGTCAGAGTGATGTCCTGTGTCCTAGGTCCTTGGTGCTGCACTGGTCCAAATCAGTCACATGGGGCTGATTCTCTGAGGTGTACTGTGTGTTATCCATCCAGCAGGAATCACTGAGTTGTGCACCATGGTGTGGAGTGTTTTGTGGATGTAGTTGCTAAGTCTTATCAGTTGATTCCAGAGCCCCGTGTAAGAGTCTTGGGGAAGACTGAAGCATGGATGGGCAGCAGCAGGAGGCAGCTTTGACACTTAACAAAGATCCCTTCAGATGAGGATGTGTTTTAAATTGTTACCTTCTCCGAGACTCATATCTTTTCTCGAGCTAAGGGGAGAACATTCATCAGTCTGGATTTACAGTTGGTAGCTTTTTCTGAAGGCTAGTGCTGTGGAAAAAAAAAAAAAGAGCAGGGATCAATTTTTTATTTTATTTTACAATCCACTAGGTAGGATGAGAGAGGTGCTCTTTCTGTTATGCAGAAGACCAAGGCCAAACTTATCCTTGCATGATGAAATTCAGTCTATTTATCTTCATCATCAATAAGGGATTTTTGCCCTGTGTGTGACAAAACTCATGGGATGAGAGAGCACACAAGTGAATGTCAGTGGCATTCGTGTTTTGACTTGAAAGATTTGGGTTCCAGTCTCATCTATATGAATAGTTGATACATTAGTGCAATTGCTGCTCAAGACAAAGCACCCAGAATATGCCCCTCTCAGCATGCCTGGCAGCTGGACCCTTGTAGATAAGGCTTTTCCACTGGGAGATAGGGAATAGATTTGAATTAGGCTTAATTAAATTTTACTTCCTCTTATTTGGAATAGCTTTACAGATTGAAAAAGGATAGTGATATTTTCTATTTAAAAAATCCTTATGCAATTAAATATTATGGGCAAAGCTTCATGTTTCTGTATCATGGCACTTACCCAGTGTGTCATTAAAGAACATGAATTCATGCAGGGCAGCAAGGACAGTGGGGGCAGCTCACCAGAATGCAGCTGTTTATGTCCTATAGCAGCCACTGAACAGGCAGCTGCCGTGAATTTTCATAGGTTTTTTTCCTGGTGTGACATGTTTTTATTACATTTCTAGATAGGTAGAGTCACCATGGATGGTATGATTGTGATTCATTTTGTTTTACAATCACCTAAATGGATAGTTAAATTTCTTCTCCTAAATTTTTAGGTATAATAGTTACAACATTTTTGTTTTTGTTTACTCATCCTGATAACAAAATGTCTTTTAAGTCCTTTGAAACCATTTCTTTGGTTAGTTTTTTAAAAATAAATGTTTCTGCTTAGAAGAATTGCCCAATGCATCAAGCACAATTAAAGAATTCAAGTTTAAAGAGAAGATGTTTAATGATTTCTTTAAAAAGAAGTTGAGAACACAGTCAATCATACTTTCCTCTAATTTGTCAGTGCTATATATGTTGATTACCACTGTACCCTACTCCATATGTGTTGTCACCATAATTAGTTTGAAGGGGACTGTGTGTGTGGCTCTGTTGAGAAGATGACAACACTCTTTCACCCTACTGGGGATTGAGAACATGCTATTACATCAAGAAGTGTCATAATCAGAGAAGGAGCAGTGAAGAAGAGACCAAACATGGAACAAAGCCATGTTCTGAAGATGATGTGCAAGCCCTCCCTTTTTAATGTTTCGATGTAGAAGTAGCCCTCTACCTAAGCAAAACCACTTATTGGTTTTCTGTCTAACAGTTCAGCAACTCTGTGGATGTCCCTAACTCAGCAGTTGTAAACCAGCATCTTGTACTGCCTGTCACTCCACCATGTGGCCACCACTCTCCAACTCCGTTCACCACAGGCAGCGGTACCTCTTGGCTCTGTGCGGTGCTCAGCCTAATTTTGAAGCTTTGTTTTTGCTGAAGCTGCACTCATTCTTGTCTGGAAAATCACCAGTAGATTCCCAAGGCTCATCCCTCCTTGTGGTTGCATGTGTTTGCTTCCTAGAGATTTACCCTTCTATTTTTAGATTGAAGAAGTCCAGTCCCCTCCCACAAGTGGGCTTATGTTAGTTTTAGTTTAAAGGAAACAAGGCAGTTTTGTTCCTAAACACCCATAAATATGCTTCTGTGCATTTGATGGTCTCTGCTCCATCACTTGAAACTCTGTGACATGGGGACACAATTGTTCAGCCAATTGTTATCTTATGTAATTATAACATCTGAGACTGTTATTTGAGGGCTATTACAGGAGTCAAAACAGTTGTGTATGAGGCATTTGTCAGGGCTTGATTCTACATTATAGAGATGATGGACTGTGATCCTAAATAAGTAGAAATATTTCACTCCAGTTTTGATCCTGAATCTATTTTACTTAGAGATGACTGGTGGCTTAACTTTGCTGTCACTTTACAAAATCTGACTTTTACATGTTATTCACTTTTAACTATTACCCTTATTTCCTTTCAGAGTAAAAGGCACCTGCCTTCTCTTTTATTCTACTACTATGGCTGTAGGAAGGTTTTTCTAGAGAAGTGGAGGTCCAAACTGAATCCACTCTTTACATCTGGCAATGCTAGTGGTGCTGTTGGTGATGGTTCTTGGCCAAGACCTGGGACACAGGGTTTGAATTCCTAAACACTGGACTGCATATGCACTTTTCTGACTGCAGAGTGCTTGGATGATGATGGGCTAAACCCAGTTTTTCACCCATTCTCCTTTCACCCTGGAGACTCTTCCACCTCCACAGCTCCATGGCATCTGTCAGTTTGGTCTCTTGAATGTTGAAACTGACATCGTCTATTCTCTGAGATATTTACTGAACTTGGTCTCTACTGCTGTTAAGCCCTTGCTTGTCCTTGGCAGCAGAGTTTTCTCCTCACCTTTTTGCCTTGCTCTGAAGTTGATGATGTTGCACTGTAAGGTTGACCTTGATATACTGTTCTTAAATTTTAGAAAAGCTGCAAAGGTCCCAGCTTCTGTGTTTTGAGTCAACAGCAAATGTCTTTTTAGGTATCTTTTACTGGCACAGACACTGAGGAAAAATATTTTCTCCTTGTCTGTATTTATTGTCTCAAATACAAGTAGACGGTAGTGCAGTTTCACCATACTGTCTGCAATACAAGCTTTGCAGTAAGGTCCTCAATTTACCCATAAATTACCCCTCATATGTTTTCCTCATCATTATTTTTTTAAAGGGATCATTAAGTTCCTATCAGACAGACTCTTATGATGTTACAGGTTGGGACTCTTCTGCTTTACTGCTCTACTTCATAATGTATGGACAGAAATATTGCTTAGCAAATAGCAGGTGAAGTGGAGGCTCTGCTGTCCCGTTATATGTTGTGAAACCTACTGAATACCTCTTAGAATTGTTTTAATGCAGGGGAAAAAATTCTCAAATGTATTTTAAGTGATTTGACTTCAGTTCAAGCAAAGAGACAAATCAGAGCTGTGATGAAGCTTGCCATGTGACAAGCATCCCAGGTCCTGGAATTAACTCTGCAGGGGGCCAAGCATCCACTCCCACCACCTGAACCCTGTGGTTCTGGTGGCCACTGGCAGGCATTGCTCATTAGCCAATGTATATTTCATCTGAAGGGGAAAAAAGGAGGAAGAAAGAACATTGTGTATTTGAAGATCAAATCCACATTTTGTCTCAAGGGTCCATGACTGGGGTCCTTGTAGCAGTTATGTGTTTGAGATGCATCATGGTGGTCTGATATTCAGGTGAAATACTTTTGACATGTCCAGACACATGCAGGTAAGGAAAGTTAATGAAACAAAAGTTTCTGTGAAAAAATTAAGAAACTTATTAACTCAGCAGCTTTGGGAAAATACTTCCAATCTAGATGGACACCTGACAAGAGCCCTATCAAATGTTCATAGATACAATTAATTCCTTCCGTTTAGAAACAGTCGATTCGAAGCTTCCAATTAGGTTGCATACTGTATCATTAAAGTGCTATTAATGTCCAAACCACTGCTACTGACATTAAAGATCTCACAAGGAGTGAGTAAACACCTTGATCTGAAATGAAAACAGCTTATCTAAGACAAGTCTTTCTGCCAGATGCCTAGGTGAACACTTTTCTGTTTTCTATTCTTTCTATTGTAGATCATCTATACAGTGGCACATTGAAGTGCTTTGCTGTGATAGCAGGACCAGCCTGTGGTGAGCCCACCTGCAGACAAGGGCTGCGGAGCTGTTTTAAACCCCACTAGCCACTGGCTGGTGAGAAGCCTGTGTCAAAGCTGGCCTGGGTTTCCTTGCACAGTGCTGTGTCCTTCAGCACAGTATCTCCCTTCCTGCCTTGCCAGCACTGTCCTTCCCAAGCCTTCCATCTTTTCAGAAATGCTTGAGGTGTCAGATACTTCCTATGATCCTTCTTTTAAAAATAAAAAAAGACTCCTCTGATTTTATACCAGTCCTGTGGGCAGAGTTTTTCCTCACTGTTGATCTGTGCTTCACCTGGTAAGCATATGGCATATTGCATATTTGGAGTACTCAAAATCATTTTTATTTAATGGATTCCTGCACTTTTCCTTGCATATAAGTGTGTAGAAAGAAAGACCTCAGCCAAAGACTAGCTGAAAGGCCTATCTTTTGGAAGCTGGCGGAATTGGTGGTCTTTCCTCCTAGAGAAAGTATGTGTTTAGAAAATTGAAAAGGCAACATTATCAAATGGTTTGAATGCTTGTTGTTAACCAGATGTGGGAATATTGGGGAAAAGGGGGGTAGTGGGCAAGAGTCCAAGTGGTGGCTTGAACAAGATACCCCATTGAGATGCATTCTGCTGTTTCACATCTGGGAGGCACTGACCATGTCTAAATCACCGCTTATCAGCCTGAGTAGTTCTTGCCAAATGTGGGTTTTAGCTGGGGTAGAGCTAATTTTCTTCACAGTGGTTGGCATGGGACTGTGTTTTGGATCTGTGCTGAACACAGGCTTGATAATACAGAGATGTTTTTGTTATTGCTGAGCATGGCTCATACAGAGCCAAAGCCCTTTCTGCTTTTCATACTAGCACACTGGCAAGGACAGCTGGGACAAGTGACTCAAAATGACCAAAGGGATATTCCCTACCATATGACATCATGCTTGGTATATAAAATGAGGGGAAGAGGGAGGAAGTGGGACACATTCAGGGTGATGGTGTTTGTCTTCTCAGCTACTGTTATCCATAATGGATCCCTGCTTTCCTGGGGATGGCTGAACACCTACCTGGCCATGGGAAACAGTGAAATAATTCCTTGTTTTGCTTTGCTTGCGTATGCAGCTTTTTTTCTCTCTCTATTAAACTGTCTTTATCTCAACCCACAAGTTCTCTGGCTTTTACCCTTCCAATTTTCTCCCCAGTCCTGGAGTGAGGGTCTGTGAGGGCCTTGATTACTGGCTGGGGTTAAAGCATCTACATAGAAATCATGGGGGTCACAGGAAGCCTCTGGTGCAGCCAGAGTTTGAAAAATGAATGCACATCTGACTTTTGGAAGCCTGGATTGCTTGCCTGCCTCTGTGAGATCTATCCTGGTACCAACAGGACTTTGCCAAATGGACTTGGAGGCAGCTCCATGCTTGAAATGCAATATCGTTAGTGGCTTGGAAATAGATGCAGAGAATGCCAATGCTGAAATTTGGTACTCTGAATATAAAAACTTACATTGAAACTTTAGAGAAGTTGCTGAATGTACCTTCTAGCAGCTCTTTCGGGGTAACAGATCAAGTGTTTTTAATGAGTTTTGTTTCTATACATCTAGAGACAGCATTCTCCATTCTGGATTAATGGCTTATGAAATCCTGAGTTTAAATACAGAGGTCATTTGTAATTTACAGAAGGGCAGGAAAGTGTCAACTCTCCCTTAATGATTCTACTGGGTTATTATTTCCCTCAATTTCAGAAACCAAAAGACTTTTTCTTTGAAAATCTTTTTGCTTCCAGTGATGAGACTCTGTGTGTTGAGTTTCAGCTGTGATTGAATTTATACTACAGCCAAGTTATAAAGCCTCGAAAATAGGATTTATAATGGAAATTTCAAGTGCAATCTTAAATGTAACAGCAAGCTTGATACTCAATAGTATTATTAACATTCTTCAAACCCAATGTTCAGGATGAGTCATACTTATCTAATTCTTTACATAACCCTTTTCTTTTCTGCAGCACAGGCCTAGTCGCGTAATTTCTAGTCATATGCTGGTGGATACATTCCTTTAATTTGGGGGAACACAGGAAACAGCTGATATCACTGTTATGGAAATAGTGTTTCCAGCAGGGCCATGGCCTTCTACATTTATTTATTCAGTTGAGTTTAGACAACTTTTATTAGTCTGAATTATTATCTTGATATTGTTTGTTAGTTGTATGATGTCTATGTAACCTTCTAGTTCTGAGTTAATCATAAAACATTTAAAATTACAATGATAAATAAAAAGTTTTAGGAAGATGTGAGAGTAAAGATAGGAGAACCACAACTCCTGTTTTTTACCTCTTCTTTGTAAAAGAGAGATGAATAGTTGGCATGATGTCCTGTCTTGGTAGTGAATACCACATGCACTGTCCTCAATGGTGCTGTGTTGCTATAAATGCATAAGATGATCCTAAATAGGGAAAATGAGTATCAGGGATGAGAACCATGGTGATGAAGTCACTTTCTGGTCCTCGACCTTGCAGCAGAAGATCTGGATAACCTTGCTGTCCAGAATATAAAAATTCTGGTTTGTGAGAATTAGGGAAGTTTTGCAAGTTATATAACTTTCACAAGTGAATAAAACTTAGATTTTGTGTAAAAAAGCATAAAGGCAGCATCTGAAAGAGCTAGTAATTTGGGTGGAGTAGGGCCAGACTTGACAGTGTGTGCTAGAGTGGAACTGGTGTGTGAAAGAAGGGCTCGAGCCCACAAATTCCCTCATGGCAGGCCCTTGCCTCCCCCTTGCCTTTGCTTCCTTGTGCCAGGGAGAGAATGAAACATTGAACTGCATATATTGCTCAGGTGAGATTAAGGGACTGCCTGGGGCTGTTGGCTCTGCCCTCCTTGCTCCATCAGCAGAGGGTGAAGGGAAAGAGGAGGTGCCAATGATGGGCCAAGCTGTCAGCAACAGAGCACAAAGTACAGGGCAGCTGTACATCCCCCTCCAAAGAAACATTCATTTGCAAAGGTGAATCAATGAGAGTCTAGAGGAAATCTGGCAGTATGGACCTTTAGTTCAGTCCTGCTGTCTTTTTCCTAAGTTGCAAAAGTTTCCTTGCAGCCCATGCTGCCTTACCCTGCCATTAAGTCGTTCATGTGGGTGAAGCATTCTGCTAATTACATCTGCTGGTGATGAGCATTTCCTCCCACCCACGGGCTCTCCAGGCCCTGTGCCTGCATGTGCAGTGCAAATCCAAGCACAGGTGACACTTTGGGCATGCAGAGAGTTGACAACAAGCTGCCTCCACACTGAAGCAGCATCTATCCTCAGCAGGGTTTGACAGCTGCACTTTAAGCCCTTAAATCCCATTTACTATTTCTGATAGATCAGTAAAAGTAAACAAGTAAAGTAAGTATCTTGTGAGCAGGTTTGTGTTTTCTTTAATGGGACACTGCTGTAAATTTTTAGGAATCTGAAAATTAGAGAAGGCTGAAAACCACAGGATCGCTTCTGTAAATAGCCAGAGAGTAGCCAGGGAATAAATTTTCATATTCTCTCTGCCTCTTCAAAACTGAAGCATAACTGGTGTTTCAAGTCCTTGTGGAATTGAATTTCTTTTGACATAATCAATTGGGAGATTTTAATTTCTTTCTTTAATAGGTCATATTATCATAATTTAAATTGCTGTTCTCCTACAGTTTAAATATACTTCCAAATTTATCCTTGTGATCTTTTCAGCAACTTTTTCAAATCTGAAGTGTCAAGCCTTCTGGGGAAAAGAGGGTCATTAGCAATAAAACTTGATTGATGCAGTAAGATTGCCACTTGAATTTCTATTATACTCTGGTTTTACATGGTCCTGAGTACACATTATTAGCTGGTCTTTTGTTTATTTAAGCTGTGTCTGAGAGTGTATAAACTGTTGCTTTTGAAATTATGAGCATAAGAAAAACTTTACCATCTACTTTAAAAAATAATCTTCAGGCTATTGGAATGATTTGTGAAGTTAAGTTATGGTTTGACAGAGAAGAAGTCATGACTGAGAAAAAGCAGTTTTACATATTTTTGGAATATCTTTGAAAAGTATATGATTAGTCAAAATTTGAAAGTCATATTTTAAGTTTCTTGGGTATTTTAGGAAAGGCTGAACCCCTCCCAAACAAGCCTTCCCCCGTTCCTGTGCGGACATTTCTGCAGCTATCCTACCCAACTTTATGTTTGCTTCTTTCCAAGTCTATGACAGATTTTTAATCTCTTGGTTGCTCTTAGACAAACTCAGAAGAGGGAGAGCAAGCTCACGGGCCCCTGAGGAGTTCTGCAGAGATGGAGGATTCCTGAGCCAGGGAACCCCAGGTGTGATGTGGGTTAGGGGCAGCCATCAGCATCCTATGGAGTGGTGGGTAGCACACAGGCTCTGTGTAGGAGGAGAGAAGTGGCTGCTGTGCATGGGGAAAAGACCTTGTGGACCAAACCAAAGAACACTGGGACTGGGACTTGGACTGGTCTAACACAGGAGATAAGGGGAACATGGAGTGCTCTGTTAGGTGGTCCCAGATCAGCCTCTGGAAGGGACTATTGACTCCTGCCTGGTTCCTGTCTCCTGACTGAACCTGACCAATGAAGAATAAAACAAACCTGCCTTTTGGAGCCTTATCCTGGCTGGATGTAATTTTTGAGTTGACAGGGTATTCTGGCTCTGCTGAGACTACAAAATGCCTTGTTCGTAGAAGTAAAAAAACATGTACAAATTTTAACTCACAGTTTCTGTGGATAAAAGAAGGAATGTAAACACTAAAGTTGCATAAGGTATGTCTTCAAGAGGAGGGCAACCAGAAGATTTCAGTGTACAGAATGACCATATAGCCCACCTTTACTCTCTCCCATGAGTGCTTTGTGAGACAAGCTTATGCAGGTTCCCAACTGTTGGTGTATTCACTGTACTTCATATCCATAAGTGATTTATTTTGGCTTGCCACTCTGGTGCAGCCATAGAAGCTGTCACGTATTTTGGGAGGAAAAGGTCTTTGCCCTGTTTGCGATGGAGTCTTTATGACTGGAGTTGGGGTTTAAGTAGGAGTAGGCATGTTTTGCTGCATGTGTTTGTTGTTTGGCAGATGTCCAAGTGATTTGGAGATAGCATTAGGTCTTTGGAGAATCAAACTCTGGATGAACTGCTGTTTCTGCCTTTTTCAGGAGAAGCCGTCTCTCTGAGTCAAGTTTCATGCTGATAATCTGCCTTCTCCACGTTGGTGCCCCAGGGCCTGACACAGTGTTAGGAATCAATTTGCAGGGGTGCAGAGGGGGAGTGATGGAGGTTTCTTTTCCTTCTGCTACTGGTTTCATGCCCTCTTTTCTGGCTTTTCTTTGCCTGTGCCTGTCACAGTGATGGCACCAGAGTTACTGCTGCTTATACTCTCTCACATATACTTCTTCAAGTTTCTTGATTATAGGTAGTTAAATATAATTACTGTTGGTTTTATTGCACTCTGGGACAAGATAAGTGAGAATGAAAACCAGTGAGCCAAGTGGCCCTTCCTCTGTTGTTCAGGGAAGACTTTAAGGCATTTTTTTGGGGATAATTTATGAAAACTCTGATCAGATTATATAGCTGTTCCTTGCTATCTCAACATCATCCTCCTGAGAACACTACCAACAGGGCTTGACAGTAAATTTCTGAAGATCTCTTAACAGTATTAGTCTTTCTGCACCTGGAGAAAAGTTTTCTGAAGTCAATACATTTATATTTGTCCTAATGAAAATTCTGTTATTAATATCAGACTTTCTTCAGTTTATCAAAATTATATTGTCCTAATGTTTTGCTGAACATCTCTGGTTACTTTCAGCTTTCTATTACCACTTCCTTGTGGTTTCCATCTTTAATAAACTCAACTGGAAGTCACCTGAGTGAACTACCATTTGCTGACTGTATTGAAAATTCTACTACCTAAGATTTACAATGTAAATTTATATTACTGAGAAAATCAAAGCAGAAGAGAAAAGAAATCACATGTCCCAACAGCAAAGTCCTGGCAATTTGCCTGGAAGAGGAAGGAAGGCACAGAGTTACCCAGCTGCAGCCACTGTGGCCCGAAAGAGGACACTGCATCTCATTCAACACTTGGTGAGATGAAAGAGAAACTTTCACTCACCTTATCATGGATCTTTTGGCAAGCAACACTTTTCCATACAGGAAACACCAGAGAGAGAGAGAAAGAGGGAGAAGAAATCTCTGCCATTCTATGATCTTAAAGCTTCTAATTAAGATCTTTCTGGTGTGTTTTCTAGAAAATATTCATATGAAGAATAGTCGATTAATTTATGTATGATTACCAGCCTCATCAAATAACTTGCTCTGCACTTGTCTCTGAATACCCCCATGTCATTTTGAAATTCAACTTATTGTTTTATTTATTTTATTGGGAAGCACGACTAATAATAATAAAAAAATGTTCCTTCTCTGACAGAAGTATTTTAGTGGGAGTTTAAAAAAAGTGTTCAAAAATCAAACGATTTTATTCCAGTGGGGAGGTGAGAGATTGAGTAATTCATTATTCATTCCATGATGCCATAATACTGCGCAACACTTTATACAAAAAAATGAAAACAGTTCATCAGTTACAAAGAACAAATACCCCTGAAGAGGCAACATATACATGGAGATGAGCAGAAAGACACCATGGTGAGCCTCAGGTCTTATACAAATCCCCTTCTTCCTTTTCTTTTTTCTTCTTCCTCTTTCTCTCTCTGTCCCTCTCTGATTTTAAGTCCACACCATTATGGAATGGACAATTTAGATTAATAACTGATCTAGAAGAAAAGGCTTTGCAGAAGACCTGGAGGGATGGAGGAATGCAGATGTCACAGTGAAGTTGTGCCTCAGGATATGCTGGTAGCAATAGAGGGGAAACCAGGAAAGGTAACATGAATTGTACAGGCAGAAACAGCATGAGAACTGGATAGGGAGGTCATCACCACTATTTTTGCTGTTTTCATGCATAAATAGGCTTTGCGTGGGACACAGAGCAAAGGATGAGAGGGGAGTCAGAGACACTAACAAGCAAGGTGCATGTTACAACCTCACAGACAAGAATAATCCCAGACCCTTTCTCAGATTTATGGCCTTATTCATGGACCCATCCTCAGTATCTGTCAAGTAATATATTCCCATGAAGGAAAGACAGGCGAATCCCCACTGGGATACCTCCAGTTTGCTTCCAGTGGAGAAGAGCAAAGTAGTGCTCCCAGCATTTCTTCATCAAAGGGAGCTTTGGCAGGGGAAGGAAAGGGGGTAGTAACCAGATTGTGACAGCAAATATTATTTTATTGTAAAAGTGAAATGATTTTCCTGTTTGCACTCTGGTTCCAGTTAGGCTAACTTAATAGTCTTTTTGAATCAACCCATCTTCCTGTATTTTTTTGTGACCTTTGGGATAAATGCAACTCAATATTGCATGTCGATGTTAAAACATTTCCACTCTGAAGGAGAATAGTGAGTTTATGAAGTGACACTAAGTGATGAAAGCCAAGGTCACGGTGGTTGTTTTATTCTGTTCTCTATAGTCCTGCTATTTTACAGGCCTCCTAGAGCACCTGGAAATAAGGTAGCATCAAATGGTGATGTCTCATTAATCTCTGGTGGGTGAAGTTTGCTCTGTTTCTCAATTAGTTTGCAGCATAGAAATCAGGGATTTGGGGCATGGGAGAGAAACCAGTTTGTCTTATAATATGTCCTGCTGAATGCTAGAAAAGGAAAAGACAAGGGAGGATGTTTTGTCACAGTTTGCAAAGTGATGTGGTGAGTGAGGGCTTCTGCATCCCCTGGGAATTCATCCACAGCCTCAGGTGTGCCTGACCAGATTCATTATTTTGACTGAGGACCACACTAGAGACTCTGTCCTGGAAAGACCTCTGGGGACCAGCAAAGCTCTAAGCAGATGTTTGGACACTATGGCAACTGGCCAGGCAACTGTGTATTACTTATTTATTGACTTGTCTGTGGTGACGTGCCTATGATGAAAGGCATTTGGGCAGCTTAACAACATGGCATGGCCTGAGGAGGCAAGGAGATGTTCTTCCAACTTACCCAATAAATATCACAGATACTCCCTGAGGTTTGTTGTTGGTTTGTTTTTTTGGTTTTTTTTCTGTTATAGGTTGCTTTACTTGTTCCCCCTGCCCCAGTCCTACCTGTTCTATTTGGTTATTTGTGGCACTATCCCCTTGGAAAAACAAGAAATGATGCCCATGTCAGAGTTTTCCAGGAATGCAAGGAAATACTCAGTCTGCAGTGTTCGTGAGTCAGCCATCATTTTTCATGATGCAATATGGCATACAAAGTCATATTCAGAAAATGTAGAGGACACTGAAAGAACTAAGTTCCGAGCCCACATCTGGATACTATCTTTGTGTAAAGTCGAGCATCAGGGAAAAGGTAGGGTTTGCAGCAGGGACATGGTCTTACCAAGACAACTCAGCTACTACACTTGATATCTTACAGTGTTAAGCCAAGTTTGTTTTCAGAGTTCTCCAATAACAAATCTTCTGTGTACATAGAATGCTGACAGACCAGTCCCGCATACTGCATGCTGCAGATGCCCTCTTTGATTGATGAGGTCTATGTCTATCCTCTCTCAGCCCCTGTTCCCAGTTTGCATAACAGAAAAGAAACCTGCTGAAGTTAGTGCAGGTTTCTGTGGAGAGAAGCTTGTAGAAACAAAGTACTAAGATTTAGTAGTCACCTCTCTCTTATTAAATGTTGTGATTTTTCTTTTAGCACAGGAGTTGAAGAGAACTTGATGGGGTTTTTTTCCCATTGCCAAGGTTGTAATTTGAATTTCTGAGCTACCTGCAGGTCAATAATTGTGTGTTACTACAGGCCTCTGCAGAGCAACCTGGGAAGAACAGACAAGCAGAGGCAACATTGCAGTGGCCCCAAGAACCTGGAGGCAGCAGGGCTTGTATGCATCAACCTGCTGCCATTCATTGAGAAGACTCAATTATGCAGGGACAAATTACCCTCCAAGAAAACAATGAGCCCCAGGAGTTTTTAAGCTGATTTTGTTTGAAAACTTGGTTACACACATGCATATATGCACTGAAACCAAAAGGATTTATACATAATTTCTGTCACTACAGGCCAGGGCTTCTGAATGGAAAGTGGTGCCTAAAATAAGCCCACACCACACTAATTCTAGATCTTGTTTTTTGAGGAGACTAAACTGTTTCTGATGTGCATCCAGTAAAAAGCTTTCAAAACAGTCAAAAAGCTCCAGGTGGCTGTCTGCTCCTCTGGGCTGAGCAAGTCACAACAAATAAGAACTGATGCTTGCCAGAGTGAAAAGGTATTTACTCACATTATGAGTTTGACGCAATCTCCATACACCTGTCTTTGGACTCTGTGTTAGCCATTGTCCTCTTTATTACAATTGCCCTGTGATAACCCCTATTAGCCTTCTCAAAACAAACTTGCCAATACACTGGAGGACATCACTAGGGTGGAAGAGCTCTAGTTATGACATTGATGAAGGACAGTCATGTCTGCATAAGTAAAACTTTGGGTTGGCTGTGCTTCCCATGAGAAAATGAGGAACGGTCATATCTGCCCAATAAGATTACCTCTTCTCTTGTGGGTAAGGATTTGTTAAGCTCACTTCTTACAGGTTGCTACAGTGGCATGAAAATTCATGATCTTATGGAAAAAGCAAATGGAGTCACCCTGCTCACTTTCAGCTGAAATAGAAAGACAGGCAAACTCGAAAAGATAAGTCTGCAGATGCTGGCACTGGAATTGTGACAAGTGATTTTGATGTTATAAGATATGAGTGAGACAGGGGAAAAAAAGATATTCTCACTTGTAACCCACATCCAGGTACAGGGCTGGTGTATCAAAGCATATAAGGCTACTTGATTTGTTTTGGATGCTCAATTCCAAGGAAGTTGCTGCTGCTGGACAGGTGTTTGTCAGGGACATGTCTTGACCACTAAGGAAGCATACAGAGCCATGCAAAAACCCCCTCATGTCCCAGAGGGGAAAACTGGTATCACACCAGAGGATAAGTGTCTTTGCGGTAGAGTCTCACTGGAGCATCTTGTGGACCACCAAGGCTGTCTACTCTGGAACAACTTTAATGTAGTCCTTGCTGCATAAAAATCCTACAATACATGTTCCATGGCTGAAAAAAGAGAGCCTGTGATCAGTAACATTAAATGCTGACAAAAGAGCCATAGAAACTAAAGGGAAACTTAACTCTTCTGCTTTAAATACATTATTTAGGAACCTTGAGATGTGCTATCTCAGCCAGTGATGACTACAGAAAGCCTTGCTGAATTTTTTCATGAAACAGAATTAAATGAAGTAGAGTTTGCAGTGATATTACAGCTTATTCCTTCACCTATGTGTCAGCACTACATGACTGTTTTTAAAGGGCTCAGAGGAATTCCTGGTATGCCAATGTAAGTGCTGCAGGGAAAGCACTGCTGTTTGCATGTCATGGCTGCTGGGAGAGGCACAGACAGCAACACCATCCAACTTCCATGTGCCTGCAGAGCAGCTCTGGGCCTTGGAGCATTGATCTTGCATGGCTTCTTTGCAGCAAAAACATATTCTCCCCTAAGAGACCAATTTGCTTGGTGGGACTGAAATCATTGTTTAAGGAAGTTTATATTCAATGGGGAGCTGCCTCATTTAATAGTCTTCTGTCATTAGGCTTGTGACATTATTGTAAAGACTTTCAATGCGATGTGCAGATGAAAATACAGCTGAGGAGATGTAAGAATTAACACTAATAATGACACTTTTCAGGAGTAAACAGAATTATATTTCCCTGTGGAAATTGTCAACCTCAAAGACAATATCTATGTGGCTGCCTAGGGGTATATGCAGCTGTTTTGTCAGCCAAGGGCAGAAGGGTTATTATATCTTCCTATTGAATTAATAGTGTTCTTGTTCTTGCCTTTTGATGTGGAGTATATATTGAAATTTTATCTGTCCTGGACCAAACTTTGTTGCTGTGTTGCACACCATTAGTGCCAGGTCAGTTTTCTGTCTCAGTGAACACTTGCCTAGAGCCCTGCAGCCCTCTCGAGGCTATGGGATCATGCTAGTAATGCCAGTGGAGTCATTGTCTGTGTCCTGGTGGGAATGTGGCAGGTTCCTTTTCTGCTTCCTTACGAGACTGCTTCTCCTTGTGCTGGTTTAAAGGTGAACCAGCAGGGGAAATGAACTCACCATGAGAGAGATTATAAGTCAGAGCTAAAATTTAATAATAATATTACAATAACAACACTGACACACAAGGGAAATTGCTTTCAACTCACAAAACCCCAGCAGCATAACCCAGTGTCCTGGGGCACAAACCCAAGGGGGTTTGTTTGCCCTTGTGCTGAGACCCCTGTAGTTCCCCCAAGTCCAGAGCAAAAGGAAAAGAAAAACCTGTTGGTGCAGGCGAGGGCTGTGGTCTGGGCGAGAGCGGGGATCTCCTCCTGTCAAGGTCCTGCTGCTGCTCTGGATCCGACGAGAGGTTCCCGAGGTCTTCTTACCCACCACTTATGTACCCTCAGGGAGCACTCAGTCCCTCCCCCTGGGCCAGGACTCACACAATGGGTGATTAACTCTGGGAGCCGGGGGGGGGGGGGTGTTGAACTATTGATGGCCCATTAGCAGCTCCGCCCCCCTCAGGCTGGGTGTGAAGGTGATAATGGCTCCCTGGGCAGCTGCTGCTAATGGCCCATTGACCTTGGGGAATGAATAGAGGGGGTAGAATACACAGCTTTGATCACCCCCACACAGGGTTAGCTGGTCCCTCCTGCTGAACTAGGACACTCCTTCAGAACAGCAGGGGAAAGATCATATCAGTTGAAGCCCATCTTTTTTTAATTAGCTAATTGACTATTTCAAAGGGATGTGTCCCTGCACTTAGTCCAATGCAGATGTACAGGAGAACTGGCTTGTTAGCATTAGGAAAGTGGAGGTTCTCTTGTGTCCCATTCCTCCCACACCTTTCAACATGCTTTCGCAAAAATGTGGGTATGTTTTCTTTGTCATTTCACATCTGTTTTTTACTCCATGGTGCTCTATTATGAACTGCTTTTGGGTGTGGACATGGTCACAGACCTGCTGTATTCTGTATTTAGAGTGATGATCTGGTTTTCTCATCTGAGACCCTGCATTGTTTCCCTAATGAGAACTTATCACAATTGAATTAATCCCCTGGGATTTGATAAGCACGCCAATCAGCCATTTTGTGCAAATTGACACTATACTGATCTATCATTTCCAGATGTATCCCAGTGGAAAGTCACCTTCTTTAAAGCAAAAAGGGAAAGAAAGAAGAGGAGAACCTGTCAGTGATGGGGTTCCACAGGAGTCCATCTTAGGTCCTGCACTCTTCAACATCTTCATGAATGACTTAGACATGGGACTGGAAGGGACACTAAGGAAGGGATACTAAGGAATGGCCTTAAGTTGTGTCAGGGGAGGTTTAGGTTAGATATTAAGAGGCTCTTCATCCAGAGGGTGGTTGGGCACTGGAAGAGGCTCTCCAGGGAGGTGGTCACAGCATCAAGCCTGACAGAGTTCAAGAAGTGTTTGGACAACTCTGAGGCCCAAGGTTTGACTCTTAGGGATGGCCCTGTGCAGGGCGAGAAGTTGGACTTGGTGATCCTTGTGGGTCCCTTCCAACTGCCCATATTCTGTGGTTCTGTGATTCCATGATTTCTGGAGGACTGCTGTCTTCCCAGATCTGCAAGCACTAACCTCATAAATCTCCTCAACCCATACCTGTCCCTCCAACTCAACTCTCCCACCATGAGAAGAACGACCTGAATGAGTCCTCCTCTTATAATAGATATTCAGCCAGGTCCCTGAAATCAGCCATCTCACAGCTCTGCATCCTCTCCAATCCTACTTGAAAACTACAGCAGTTCTCAGGGCTGCCAGCGTCTACTTTTTTCAAAGTCTGGAGAAAGAAAAGGATAGAGCATCACTTGGGAAAACACCTGGCAGAGTGCCATGGAAGCTTGGTTTCTTATCCATTACAGGCAGAAGCTGGTAAGCTGCAGAGATGTTATGTCTGGCAGCTGCCTTGAGCATGCAAGACGAAGCATGATTTCCCTGTTGCAGTAGCTGCCTGTTCTCCCTGCACATCCCATTCTCTGCCTCTTCCTGCACCATGTCTGTCCTGCAGCTGAACTGGACAGTGAGGTCCAATGCCCTTCCCTCCCATGGGGTGCAATGGTGCCTGGGGCAGAGAATCTCTGGCAAGATTCTGGTTGACCTCCACCCTTACTTGTTCCTGTTGTAGAGAAGAACACCCAAAAGCTCAAAGTTATAAAATAGAAGATATTTACCACCTTTAAATATAAAGCAATCATCCTGCCTATAAAAGTGAAAAACATTTGTTCATTACATCTCCATAAAAGAGCACTGTGTGTGAGTGAGGAATCGGCGGTGGCAGCTGCCGCCCAGCAGCGAGACAAGCAGGCAGGTCCTTCTCAGCAGTAAATAGTCTGGACATAGGTGGTCACATCTGTGCTGCTGGCTCACTGAAACTGCCTAATCTCTACATGGATTTCAGAGCCTTGCTGGTTTTCAAGTGATCGATGGTTCCCTGATGTGTAGGTCTGAGAGTGACCCTATGCAAGAGACTGCAGATACAAGTAAAGAAGGAGCAAAGGAGTCCTATCAGCTCACCAGGGACAACCATTAAAGGCAGCCAACAGCTGGAACTGATATTACGGTCCTGTTGCTCACCTCATGTATATAGTGAATTATTAGGTGATGACTGTGGCTGTAGGTGAAGTCAGCAGATTTTGCAGAGCACTTTAGTGCTTGGAAGCTCACAGGCTTCCTCCCTCATAGTGGTTTGTGGTGGTGAGTGAGAAGGCAGGTGGGCAAGGGTTATGTTACCAGCATCAACACAGTGGATCCCCCTGGGGCCATAAGGCTGCATGTAGGAAGCCCCCCAGGTAAGTAACGAGAGGAATCATGGGTCTTCAGATACAAGTGTAAAATGAGAGGCTACATGACATTTGGGCTTTTCTTCTTCCTCCACATTCACAACCAGCTGTGTAAGGGCATGTTTTCACTGGAAAGTGAAGAAGCCTTCTGGTGCAGACTGAGCTGAATGCACAAAAGAAAGTGATAAAGTGGTGCTAGAACAATGTTTGGCTCAAGAGATGAGAGCCTGGTCTTTGCTTTATAGAGGAGGATCCAAACAAGTGTCTGCATGGCTTTGTGTGGGTGTTCAGGTATGGTAGAGGGATTCCTGCATTGAGATCATTACCAGCAGCTAGCAGTCTTTTTGCCTCTTAATTTCACCATCAGTAAATGCAAACTAATTTTTGTTTTATTAACCCAAAATTTAGTTGGGAATTTAGAGGGTTTTTTTCCTATAGGTATGGAAGAGCTATTCCATGCACCTGATTACTGGGAGATGTGTTCATCTTACATGCATTGCGATAGGTTGCAAGTGCAAATATTTATTGTTAAGGCAGGCAACTAATCAGCTTTTGATCAGCTATGAGATCAACTCCTACTTGATGCTTATGGTGTTGAGGTGCTCTGGTAATGAGCTGATTCCTGAAATAATTTTTAAATATTTCTGCCCTGCTCGATTATCAAAGGTAACGGAGTGCATAATTCACGGCCTTTCATATTCATGTTTATATTTTTGGTTCGTGGTAGGCGAAAGCCTTTGCCATTTCAATGAAATATATGCCTACCCACTACTTGGTTATTGAATAAGGATTAACCTCATAAATGCATGTAGTTATCACGATTCATCTTCTGGAAGGAAGTTCTTTTGGAGACAGTCTCCCTGCTGGCAGTTCTACAAGGTGCTTGTCTTCAGCCTCATGGACACTGGATATCTCTTCCTTTTGGTACAGTTGTCCTTCCCCTACTGCTAATGGTGTTGTGTCTACAGACTAAAACATTGGAGTGCATTTTGAAACTGAACACTGTGTGAGGTTGTTTTTAAAGACTTTCCTCTGCTCTGTTTTTAAAGACTAAGTATTTTTTAAAAATTTGTTTCTTTTTTCTTCCTTTTTTTTTTCATTCAGTAATAAATAGAGTCATAATCCTTTCAATAGTTGGTTTGGTTCTGATAGTCTATAGCTCAGTGATGACATGATAAAGCTGGACATGACCAGGCAATGTGCACTTGCAACCCAGGAACTCAAATGGATCCTGGGCTGCATCCAAAGCAGCATGGCCAGCAGGTCAAGGGAGGGGATTCTGCCCCTCCACTCTGCTCTGGAATACTCTCCACCCCAGCTGGAGTGCTGCATCCAAATCTGGGGACCTCAGCATAGGAAAGGTGTGGGCCTTCTGGAGTGCATCCAGAGGAGGGGCACAAAGATGATCAGAGGGCTGGAGCATCTTTCCTATGAAGACAGGCTCAGAGAGTTGGGGCTGTTCAGCCTGGAGAAGAGAAGGCTCTGAGGAGACCCCATAGCAGCCTTCCACTAACTAAAGGGGCTTATGAGAAAGTAGGGGCAGACTTTTAACAGGGCCTGTAGTGGTAGGACAAGGAGTTCTAAACTAAAGGAGGGTAGATTCAGACTAGATATAAGGAAGACATTTTTATAGAATTAGGGTAGTGAAACACTGGAACAGGTTTCCCAAAGAGGTGGTACACGTCCCATCACTGGAAACATTCAAGATCAGGTGTCCCTGCTTACTGCAGGGGGGTTGGACTGGAGTATCTTTAAATGTCATTTCCAACTCAAACTAGTCCATGATTCTATGATATGCATGTGAGGAACAAACTCACTGAAACTGTACTGGGGTTTGTTGTCAAAATGTATGTAGGGATAGTGCATGCTTTAGGGAGCTTTGAGAGATGACCTTTATCCATAGTTAATTTTAATTTTCTTTTTATTTTCTCCTCTTTATTCACACATTTAGAATAATACTGATTTTGAACCTGATGCTCCTGGAAGAACTGAGGATTCATTACAGGAAAAAAGCTGCTTGCTCTGCTTTCACACCCCACTGGTGCAGAGCAAGCAGGCCAGAAAATTACTGACTTCTGGTGCCTTTTGTGCTAAAAATAGAAGAAATAATAACAAATGTCAGCACTTCCCCTGTGGTAGGCATTTCTCAATAATGCTTGCTTGTGCATTAATATGCTCATATGCTGAGCTGTGGAAGAGTCCTGATCAAGGGGTGATCAGTCCTTGCATGGATGCTTATGTGGTAAGTGAAGTCTCCTGTCTGTGCTGGCTGTTAAGCCCATTTGCTGTTGCAGCTTTGTGTTGGCCTTTATATACCCAGATTTCAAGAGAAGGTGCTCCTGACCTTCTAGTCCACATCAACTTCATCTAGAATTAGTTTTACAGATACAGTCCAGTCCATGAAACCATATAATATAGCCACTAAAATATTATTCTTCAAGGTGGCTTTAACTTTGCAGCTGCATTTGGAAAAGAGTAGGTTTCAGGGTGACCTAATTGTGCCTTCCAGTACCTGAAAGGAGCCTACAAGAAAGATGGAGAGAGACTTTTTACAAGAGGATGTAGTGACAGGACAAGGGCGAACAGCTTTAAACTGAAAGATGGAAGGTTTAGATTAGATATTGGGAAAAAATTCTTTACTATGAGAGCGATGAGGCACTGGAACAGGTTTGCCAGGGAATTTGTGGATGTCCCATCCCTGCAAGTATTCAAGACCGGTTTGGATGGGACTCTGAGCAACCTGGTCTGGTGAAAGATGTCCCTGTCCATGGCATGGGGATTGAACTGGATAATCCTTAAGGTCGCTTCCAATCCAGGCTATTCTATGATTCTGTGTTTTCAACCTGTGCTATTGATATTGCAGTTGTTGTCACTGATCTGTTCACCTACTGGGAGGTGGCGGAGGTTGCTTTCTATGATCAAGACATATCTTGCCAGCAGGAAGACATGGAATTTTCAACATATGTGTGTGGCTGAGGGATCTCCAAGCTGACATTGGCCAGCAGATTTGTACAAGTGGAATTTGAGCCTGTAGTCAATATTTAAGTGTTTCTGAATGGACAGTCCTGGCCTTTGGAAAACTTTGGTTGTACCCACTATAACCCCAAGCTCAGCTGGTTTCACTGAAAATGACCACAGTTCAAAAGCCTCTTCAAGAGGCACATTTGAAGATTTTTAATCCTGTGCCTGGCACTTTTGGAACCCTTATTCTTGGCTTTTTACACCTGTTTTTGCTTAGGCATGCATACATTTGATATAGATTGCAACTTCTGTATGAAACATGATCCTCTGCAGTCTTGGAAAGCGTCTTGTATCTTGTGCTGTGTTTGAAACAAGCTCATTGAAGGTTTGGCAAATACTGTGTTATGTCATTTACTACTGGATAATGTGAAACTTAGCTGAATTACTTGGTAAAAAATGACAGTACTAATCAACTATCATCACACAGAGCTTTGCTGTGTTCAAACAAATCAGTTGCCAATTTCTGCCAGACTCCATGAGGAGTTACACAAATGATCAGCAGCTCCTTGCAGTCCTCTCTCTGGCATTTTGAACAAATGCAGAAATTTCTAAACACGCATTGTGTTTTCTGAATTCATGTAGGGCCAGACAAGTATTGTCTTCCTGGTTTTTTGTTTTGCTTTGTTTTGTTTGGAGTTTTTTGGTGGTTTTAGTTATGCTCATTATCCACAAGGAACTGTTTTTCCATCCCCAAATTAATAAACATTGCAGGGAGCTTTTTCTTGTGAAGACTGGTCTGATGACACCTATTTTCTTAGAAGTTTCACTGGTATCAAAATTTTCTCTTTTTCTCATGATTTTGCTGACTATCAAGTGTCCTTGCTCTCAAGTTTACCTCCTCTTTAGAATTATGTGAGAAAGAATCTGTTGCAGGACACAGTTTTTTCCCTTTTTAATGGTGTTTTGTAACTATGAGATCATGTACTAAAGTTTTACTGGTAAAGGAGCCAGACTTCTCCAAAGGATATTCTCAAGAGGTTTGATACCTGTTGCAATCATTATTACTGTGGTGTTTTGTAACTATGAGATCATATACTAAAGTTTTACTGGTAAAGGAGCCAGACTTCTCCAAAGGATATTCTCAAGAGGTTTGATACCTGTTGCAATCATTATTACTGTGGTGTTGTAGACATGTTGATAAAAATTCTGGTTCAAGGGTAAAAGGAAAATAATTCCTCTTTGATCTAAGTGTGATATGCTCTGTTCTGTTGAGATTTGTCCCCACTGGAGCAATTTGGCTTTAGTATCTTCCAGTGAAGCTGATCACTGTAGTGGTGGTTTTGTGGTAAAGTAGATTTGCTGTGAGGGTGACTGACTCCTCTATTTGACACTGCTACCCCTGTAATGTCCTTTTTCAATTTTTTAGGATGTTGGTATTTTTGTCACTTTCACATGAGTTGGATCTGGCCTGATTCCTTAATTTCCTAAAAGGTGGACAAGATTGCTTTACTACATATTGAACTGCTAACTGCTATAATCTGTTCCTAGCTCATGCTGTCTACAGGTTGGCAGGACTGCCTCTAGGCTTTATTGTGCTGCCTTTGGGTGCTGCCAGCTGCTAGAACATGACCAGGTGGCCTCATCTCTTGTCAGTTTCTCAGGATTTCAGGACTTCTTGTAGCTTGACCTCATGGAATAACTCATGTGGAGGATACAGCAAAGAACATTCACCATTAGTTCTGTCTTCCTAACAGATAGGTGGAAGTGGTTAACATGATGAGTTTCCTGTCCAGCCTATCAGATCTGATCTTTCAGGGGTATTTCTGCACAGATGCCTATAGGGAATGACCATCATTTTCCTTTTTCTCTGGTATGGTCAGAGAGACCTGCTCTCCTAGGAGATGGATATGCTTTGATTACATGTACTGCATGTGCTGCGCTTTCAGGACCTTAGGACATTTTACTCTACCACTAAGCACAGTATTGCTTTCCATGGCACATCCTGTACCTGCTGCAAATGTCCTGCCTTCCTGCACTGCTGGCTTCTCACTCAGTGCTGCAGGTGGCTACTGACCAGCTGTCTTTATTATGGGTTCTATTCCTCAAGGCTTTTTCTAATATTGTTTTTTTTCCTAGTATTTTTGCTTATATTCTTCTGCATTTGGTGACTGTAATATCTATCTTTCATCAAGTTGTTCCTTCCTGTTTAGCCTCTAGGTTCAAGAATGAGGCAACCTGATGGGCAAGAAATCAGGCAAAGAGGGAAGAGATCTGCATGAATGAACAAGGAACTCCTGCCATTACTCAGACATAAGCAGGAGGTGGGGGCAGGGTTGGGCCATTTAGAATGAATATAGAGATGCTGTCAGAGTAAGTAGAAATGAGACAAGTCCAAGACACATCTGGAATTAAATCTGACCAGAGATGTCAAGGACAACAGGATACAATCAATAACAATAATACAAAATAATACAAAAATACATCAATAACAAAAGGAAAACAAAGAATAACGTGGTTCCATTAGTAAATGGAGGTTGGACCCTGGTAACAGAAGAGGCAGAGAAAGCCAAATGGCTGAATGCATTCTTTGCATCAGTCTTCACTGAGAAAACCAGACCTCAGGAATCTCTGACTCAGGAGAGCTGGGTAATGGAATATTGGAAGAAAGTTTTTCCCTTGGTCAAAGAGAATTGGGTTAGAGAATCTCTAGGCAAACTTGACATCCACACGTCCATGGGCCCTGACAGGATGCATCCATGAGTGCTGAGAGAGCTGATGGACAGTACAGCTGGGCCACTCATGGTCATCTTGAAAGGCTGTGGTGATCAGGAGAAGTGCCTGAGGACTGGAAGAAAGAAAATGTCACTCCAAGATCCAGGAAACTACTGTCCAGTCAGCCCGACATCAATCCCTGGAAAGGTGATGAAGCACCTCATTCTAGGGGTCATCTCAGTTCACAAACACGGATTCACTAAAAGTAAATCATGCTTGACCAACCTGATTGACTGCTCTGATGACACAATTGCCTGGATGGATGAGGACCTGGGGATCTTGGTGAACAACAGGCTGTCCATGAGCCAGCAGTGTGCCCTTGTGGCCAAGAGGGCCAATGGAATCCTGGGGGGCATTAGGAAGAACATGGCCAGTAGGTCAATGATGGTGATCCTGCCCCTCTACTCAGCCTTGATGAGGCCACATCTGGAGTGCTGTGGACAGTGCTGGATTACTCAGTACAAGAGAGCTGTGGAACTCTTGAAGTGGGTCTAGTGCAGAAACTGGTGCACAGGAAGTTCCACCTGAACATGAGGAAGAACTTCTTTACTGTGTGGGTAACAGTGCACTGGAACACATTGTCCAGAGAGGTTGTGGAACCTCCCTCAAGAGAGACTCAAGAGTCTCTCTAGGAAATATTCAAGAACCATCTGGATGCAATCTTGTGCATTATGCTTTAGGATCACCCTGCTAGAGCAGGGAGACTGGACCAGATGGCCCCACTGTAGTCCCTGCCAGCCTTACCCATTCTGTGATTCTATGTGCACTAAGAAAAAAGTCTGAAACACATGATCACCACAAACTACTTGTGATCTTGTATTTGTGTGTGTCAGCTGCTGGATGGTAGCAGCCCGTAAGTACATTCGCATCTCATGACATGTCAAGGTAAATGCTAGACACCACTTGTCCCTTTAGTGGCAGCAAGCAATCTCCTGTACCTCTCATTTGCTGGCAATGGGACTATCTGAAATGTTTCTCGTGCTGGAGCAATGCAGGTGTGAATGTTAATAGAGGTGACCAAACAATTTCAAGATAATTTATTTTGGTTATTCATTTGTTTTGTTTTGTTTGTTTTTGTATTTTTGCCCCCAAATGTGACCTTTCCAAAGACTTTCCAGAGAGATCTTTCTGCAGTTCAGGAGAGTCTCCTTCTTCCCTTACTTTCTCAATTAGTTTCCTATGTTCACTTCAATCTCCACCTCTAGTTTCCTCTCCTGTGGCACACTCCTTCCACTGACCTGGGCTGTGCTGACAGGCAGGGTGTCTTCTTTGTTCCCCTCTTTGGGAAAGCTGCATACTGCTGCCTGACTACATTGAGCAACTTTACCTGCTCCCTTATCTCACCATGTCTCACATATTTCGCTGCTTTTGCTACTGTAGAAGTTAATGGAGGGTCTCGTGTGGCCAGTCCCTGTTGAGCAGAGACAACTGTCAGCCACTCATTGTCTCTGCCCCTTGGCAAACCTGATAATTGCTGATGGTGTTCAGTGCTCACAGGCTGCTTGATTGACAAAGGACTGTGTGGGGTTCTTTCTGAAATCACTGACAGGGCCGCATATTTTTTTCTGCTTTCATTCTTTGAGTACTCATAACATCAGTAATGTTCCCTAAAAGCCAAAGTATGAGGGGTTTTCAGGAAGAGGGAACAAAGCTGTTGTTTTCAGCATGGACAGACTCTGAGATTCCTAAATGCTCTGAAAGTGTTTCTGTCTTCAGGTTTCATAGGACTGCACAAAAGTTGCCCTTCATGGTTTATTTCCCCCCCTAAAAAAGACTGCCAAAATTAGTACCTTTTGATTTTAATGTAGAAGTCTTGATTTGCTTCCTGGTTATTGATAACTATTTGGAACAAAAACATGTTTTCAGGTTTTGATATTTGAATCTGTTTTTGAGTTAATGGCTTTTCAATTTTTCAAACAAAGCCTAGGGATGCCATGGAAAATTGGAGAAAAAATACGTGTACCAACTACTTCATGAAAGATAACTTCCCCATGTTGATCACAGAGCTACAAATAACTTTAAGGTGAGAAGCCTCACATGTAAACTATGTAGAGTAAGGCCATGCCATATTCTTTTCAGTTTCTAAAAATCTATGGCTATTAACAACTCTCCTTGCACTTGGCCCTACTCCTGAAGAGCATATATGATGTTTATCATATTATCCAAAGTCTAGTCATGTTATTGCCCCAGGCCAGGACCTAAGCTATAAAAAATTAACATTTTAAAAGGTTTTGAATTGGCTTGAAATTTGGTAAATAATCTAACCAGCACTTTGTTAAGAATGCTTTATTTGTTTTTGTTCTTGACCTATACATGTCCTACATACTGATATCTAAATCAATTGAAGAGGTTCCCAAAGGAAGTAAAAAAATAATAGTTGTGATTCCATTAGAAGAATATATCCACTGCAGACAGCATTTGCAGTTCTGTATATAGTGTTTTTAGGCTCTGATTTATTTGTAAGACCTTAGGAAGTAACTCAGTCATAATTTGTAGCTCAGTGAAGATCTCTGGCTAGTCCAGCACGTAGCTTAAGTACTACATCTTACATTGACATAACCAGGCTAGCATTTCAGACATAAGGAGCAGCTACTTGCCCTAGTTTTGCACTTAAAGTACACCATAAGCCTGAGAATGATTCTTAAGTGGGTTTAGCAGCCGATATTGAAAGTTTGGTTTGAACTAGGTTGGTAGTTTGGGAGCACCTGTGGTATCTACCCAGGTTATTCCTGCAGCAAGGTACATACACCTTGTGCTTAGCGAATAGAAAATTAATGAGTAGTGCCAAGCATTCCCCTTGATATTAGCAGAAGATGGAGGGCTTTGCCATGGTGCATGACTGCAGATAAGATGAAAGACAAAGGAAAAATAATAAAAGTTGAAAAAAGGGCAGCAAAATGAATAAGGAATGTAATACTTCAGAGGCTTCCCAACTAGAGAGATTTTTAAAAGGTAATGAGAACTTACAAAGAGAAAGGTTATGTGTTGGACAAATGTAAAATATTCATACCATCTTCAGAAAGAACTGGGTGACCTTGACAACTGCAGTAATCGAAAGGGACTGAAATTTAACGGTGCAAAATCAAAGGTCAGGTACTCGCTAACTAATAACAAAACCTTTATTACAAATTGGGATCTTATCATCTGTAAATGACAGAGGAGGAAAAGCTTCTGAAGGCACTGGTAGATCAGAGTGGCTGTAAGTATCTAAATGATGTGTCTGTAAAAAGGCTGTTACACGAGACTAGCTGTCTGCAGTGGTGGTAGGAGAATATCAGTGCCATTACATGAGGAATGCTAGAAGTACTGCTGATCCCAGCACTATCATCCCAGGCTGCATTAGGCAAAGTGTTGCCAGCAGGTCACAGAAGGTGATCCTTCCCTCCCATTCAGCCTTGGCAGACACCTAGACTGCTGTGTCCAGTTTTGGGCTCCCCAGCACAAGAGAGACATACTGGACATACTGAAGTAAGTCCAATGAAAGGTCATGAGTAAGGACTTGGAATGCCTGATACATGAGGAAAGATGGAGAGAGCCGGGACTGTTCAGCTTGAGAATGAGAAGGTTCAGGGGGATTTATTCAATGTGTATTATAACTGGTGAGGGAAGTAAAGAAAATGGACCCAGGCTTTTCTCAGTGGTGTCCCAGTGATGGGACAAGAGGCAATAAGCACAAATTGAAACATGAAATTCCATTTAAAAGTGAGTAGAAACTTGTTTTACTGTGATGGTGACTGAGTCCTGAAAGAGGTTGCCCAGAGAGGTTATGGTTTGGAGACATTAAAAACCCACTTAGGCATGGCCCTCAGCAACTTAGTCTAGGTGACCTTGCTTTGAGTAGGGGTTTGGACAAGATGATCTCTTGAAGGGCATTCCCACCTCATTTATCTGTGCTTGTGTAATTCACAGGAGATGGATTCAGAGTGTAGAGAGGGGTCACAGGGGTGAGAAGGGACTTAGAGTGCCAATCCTGCTTGGTAGGCTGAAACCTCTATGTAAAAAACATATGCAGGGTATGGAAGGATGATGTAAGCACTACAGAGAGAGGGGAACTACTTATTGCAAAAGGCCATGGCCACATAATAACAGCTGAGTTTATGCTTGCCATAAATAACTGGAAAGTTGAAGTCAAAAGGGGTTATTTAGACATCAGAGTAATCACATTCACAACTTTCCAGACAGCAGGGACAAAAAGGGAAAAAAAGTAAACAAAAGCTAACTTTTTTTAACAGCTGCTAGAAATTATTGGAAAAGAAATGCTATAATGCAATACCTCCATAAAGATGGGGTCCTTCAGTCCAAAGCATTCAAATATAGAGGTGCCATTTTAGTTACTCTAGTTTCTGTCTCCTTGAGGATCAAGTGAATGCTAAGAAATAAATTTGTTGATCTCTGCAAGTCACATATGTATGATATTATTAAAAAGAGATTATGAGGACATAGAGAGAAAAGGAACTCAAGTGCATGAGAGTGGCTTATGTAGTTAAACTGCCTGAGCCACAACAGAGATTTGAGCAAAATCAGTCACAGATATAGTAACATTGCTGCTACGGTGGGACTCGGTGGGGTGACAGACCTGGAGACATTGCTTTGAAAACAGAAAACAGGTTTAATTTTCCTTTAAATGGAGCCTTTCTTATCTTTCTTTACAATCTCATTTAAGAACGGGAGAATGCAAGAAGTATGTTATGAGGGTAAGCTACAGGTTTTTTTGCTCTATACTGTTGCCTGGCTCTAGAAAAGCTTTTCTAGCACCTCTTCTTTCACATTCTCCTGGAAAATTCAATTTGATCCCAAAGCTCCAAGTCAAATGGACTAAAAGGCATTTGGATAATGTGTATTTTGGGGATAATCTATACATCTGCACTTCCACAATGCACAGATTGTTCAAGCTATGTGGACAATTGGACATCAGAGAAATCCTATGAAATTTATAACAATTACACTTCACACAATTGTTAATTCCAGCTACTTTCTTCACAGTAGATAATTACTATAATTTATATTGAAACATCTGTGGCAAAATAGAAAGCAAAGAGAAGCTCTGTAGAACAATGTTTTAAAGCTGTAAAACAAATATGTAGATAAATAGAGAGCTGGTGGAAGAGCTCACCAAGCAGCTCTCCATCATTTATCAAGTCCTGGCTCTCCGGGGATGACTGGAAGTTTGCCAGTGTCATGCCCATCCGTAAGAAGGCCTGGAAGGAGGATCTGGTTAACTACAGGCCTGTCAGCCTGATGCCAGTGCCCGGCAATGTTATGGAGCAGCTTGTCTTAGGTGAGACCACACGGCACCTACGGGTGCTGGGGGTTCAGACCCAGTCAGCATGGATTTAGGAGGGGCAGGTCCTGCCTCACGAACATGATCTCCTTCTATGACCAGGTGACCCGCCTAGTGGAAGGCTGTGGATGTGGTCTACCTGGACTTCAGCAAAGCCTTTTACCAGTCTCCCATAGCACACTGCCGGAAAAGCTGCAGCCCACGGCTTGGACAGGGACACTCTGCTGGGTTAGGGACTGGTTGGATGGCCAGGCCCAGAGAGTGCTGGTAAAAGGAGCACTGTCTGTTACTGTCAGTTACTGTCTGGTCACTAGTGGTGTTCCCCAGGGATCAGTGTGGGACCCAGTGCTGCTTAATGTCTTTACTGATGACCTGGATGAGGGGACTGAGTCCATCATTAGCAAATTTGCAGATGACACCAAGTTGGGGGGGTAGGAGGACACTGCAGAGGGACTTGGATGGGCTGGATAGGTGGGCAGATTCCAAGGGTATGGGATTCAACAAGGCCAAGTGTCAGGTCCTGTACTTTGGCCACAACAACCCCCTGCAGCACTACAGGCTGGGGACAGACGGATTGGAGAGTGGCCAGGCAGAAAAGGGACCTGGGGATTCTGACTGACAGGAAGCTGAACAAGAGCCAGCAGTGTGCCCAGGTGGCCAGGAAGGCCAATGTCATCCTTGTCAGTACCAGCAATAGTGTGGCCAGCAGGACCAGGGGAGTGATTCTTTCCCTGTATTTGGCACTGACAAGGCTACACCTCATATCCTGTGTTCAGTTCTGGGGCCCTCAGTTTAGAAAGGATATTGAGGTGCTGGAGCATGTCCAAAGAAGGGCAATGAGGCTGGTGAAGGGACTGGAGCACAAGTCCTGGGAGGAGCAGCTGAGAGAGCTGGCGTTGTTTAGCCTGGAGGAAAGGAGGTTCAGGGGAGACCTTATGATCCTATGATTATCACTCTCTACAACTACCTGAGAGGAAGTTGTGGCTAGATGGATATCAGTCTTGTCTCCCAGCCAACAAGCAGTCAGATAAGATTGCACAGTCTTAAGCTATACCAGAGGAGGTTTAGGTTGGACATTAGAAAGAATTCTTTACAGAGAGAGTGATTGGGCATTGGAATTGGCTGCCCGGGGAGGTGATAGAATCACTGTCCTTGGAGGTATTTAAGAAGAGACTGGATGTGGCAGTTAGTGGTCTAGTAGACAAGGTGGCATTAGGTCAGAGCTTGGACTCGATGATCTCAGAGGTCTTTTCCAAACTAGTTGATTCTGTGATTCTGTAATAAATAGGTCTAGTCCAGGTGCTTGACTGATCAATGCCCAGGAAGTCTGCAGCACTGAGGGCTTCCTCTCCATGGCAGTTGGTATATTTTTTTATAGCCCTTGCTTCACAGTTCTCAGTGACAAGTTTGATGAGTACAATTGCTCCTGGCTGATTTGATTATGTGGCTTTGGCTCCTGTACTGCTGCTTGAGCACTTTTTGTTTTAGAACAAGAAAATGGCTTATGTGTCAGGGTTGTCTATTGTACAGCCTTTTGGGTACCCACTGATGAAATATCCTCTGTCACCTGAGACAGGCTTGGCATTGCTACAAGCCCTGTGAAGCAAAGCTACTGGAGAGCTGCTGAGATGGGTTCACTGTCCCTTTTGGGAGCTGCTTTCCTCACTCACATATTTTCCAGGCTGTCTCTGGATGACAGGTTCCTCAGCTGGGTATGCTTGGGCCACATCAGGACTTTCTTCCTTGCTCTTTTGATGCATTCGAATTCATCCTTTGGCCAGAAGCAGGAACAGCAACAGCGGCTTTTGCCTCCTCTCAAATAGTCTGGGAAGAGCCTTGCACATCTGCAAGATCTCCAGCTGTTTATTTCAGCACATGTGCAAAAGCTGCTTGCAGGGAGGACAGGGAGTTTGCAGGATGTCTGACATTGAGCCTGTTCTCCCTTTCAGTTCATATGCCCTTTTAGGCCCACCAGTGTCCCTGGGGAACTCTGAATTTCCACTGCAGCTGAGTTTCTGTCTTTCCTGTTTCTTTGCTAGCTCAAGCTTCTGCCAACAAGTTGCATTATGTTGTCTGTCACCCTGCAAAAAGGAAAGACATGTCCAGTGTTATAAAGCTTTTGCTAGCTTGTAGGCAAGTGCTGAGGAGTGGCTGTGGATGTGCAGTGACTCACATCAGGTGTGATGCTGATGTCGTCTAGTTACATTTGCAGACCCACCCAGACATCAATGCTTTATCCTAGCGTTGTTCTCTACTGTGAGAAATATTTCACTGCAAATCTTTCAGCTTACCTAGCATGTGTGACAGTAAATCTTCACTTGTGTGGCTGCAAATGTAGTCAGTATCTCCAAAATTGCTCAGTAGCTCATGCTGGGAGATGATGCAAGATGTCAGCAGGTCTGAGTGTGCATCAAACCTTGGGGTGAATAGGTACTCAGGAAAATTTGGCTATGTGGATTTTGCTGCAGGTAGATAAGACAGGCGTGATATCCATCAACTGAATACATTTGCCATTAACAACGTTAGAATGCAGGCTGCATTAATGCCTCTTACAGAATGGTTTTGCTCTGGGTCCTGCTTGAGTCCCTTCAAGAGGCAGCATTGCTGGAAAGAGGAGCCACCTGAGTCAGCTGTTCTGTGAGCTGAGCACTGGGCTTATTTTCCAGAGGAAAGCCCTTGGTGTATTCACTGGTCCGAGTGTGATGCTAGCAGCACTGCAGGTATGGAAAAGGGAATACCTCCTCTATTTCCAGGGGAGAGATTGTCGGAAGAGACCAGACTGATGAGTCGGAGGAGACCAGACTGATGAGGAATTCACCAAGTGGCAGATATATTACAAACACTGGGTGGACGAAGATGCGGAGGTCCGGGACCCCGGGGAGTGCATGCAGCGGCTGGATCGGGACCGTGGGCCTTTCGGATGGACACTTCCCCAGCTTGAATATTATACACCCCAATATGTCTACCCTGGTTATTTTTCCCTTAGTTGTTCCTTATCCAAGTTTCCTCTTCCCACAAAACCCTCTGGGTCGCAGCCCCCTGTCCTGGCCCGACCCGGCCATGGGGGTGGTTGCTGATGGGGCCGCCCACGAGGTGCTGCTGGAGCCCGGGCGGGAGCTGTCCCTGCCTCGGAGTGCCGGAAGCCCTACGGTAGGCTTTCCCCGCCCATCTCATTCTCCCATTGGTCCTTTTGCCGCTCCTGCCCTCCCTCCTTCCCTTCATTTGCATGCACCCAATGAAGTGCGTTACTGCCCCCCGTCTCCGCCTCTCTTCCCCGCCTACATCCGGGGCATTCCCATGCTCTCCTTATAAGCTAGCGCGCGGCAATAAACTTGACTTTTCCTCGTGGACTCCTGGCAAGTGCGGACTTGTTCCGTTCAGGGCGGTCGCCGAGCCAGGGGCAGGAGGAGCCGACCTCACTTCTAAGGGGCCTGATCCTAGGGGAGCCCTGCTTGCCGCTTTCCTAGCCTTGCTCCTGGAAGCAGAAACCTCTCCACCGTATCAGTGGGCTATTTACAATCCGCTGATAATTGGCGCCCAACGCGGTGGGGCACGAACCCACGACCCTGGGATTAGGGGTCCCATGCTCTACCGACTGAGCTAGCCGGGCCTAATATTCTCGATACCACTGCTTGACAGATAGTAGGACTATTTTTCATTCCCTGGGGGAGTACAGCCCAGTGAAACCATTTGGCTGGCTCCTCTGCATTTACCGATGGAATAGTAAATGCGAACCTGCGGGCATCACGGGGTGAAGATAAATATTGAAAAAGCAATCTTTTATATCCATAATTACGATAGGCCAATTCTCTGGGATCATTGCAAGGGATGGAAATCCTGACTGCAATGGTCCCATTGGTTCTATTAAATTGTTAGCTTCCCGCAGGTCATGGAGGAGCCGCCATTTTACGGAGGATTTTTGGATCGTAAATATAGGAAAATTCCATGGGCTGTCAGTGGAGACTATTCTTTTCTTTGCCAATTGTTCACTGATTAGTTCTTGCAAATGCCACAATTTATCTGCCCTTAAGGGCCACTGGTTCACCCAGACCGCGGTGTCTGTGGTCCAGGTGAGAGGAGGAGCTTGCGGTGCTCCAGTGGCCTCTACTACAAATTTGGAATTTTTAAAGAAAGCCCCCACTGAGAGATGACATCTCTCCCCCACAGGGTAACTGGAATGTCGAGAATAAATGGATGGGTGGAGGCCAGTCGGTCTTCTGGCCCTTTGACTAGCAGTGGAAAAGAACTCTGACGAGGAATTTGAATTCCCCCCATCCCCCTAATGTCAATGGAAGGTGCGATAGCAGGCCAATTTTTAGGCCAATTTTTATCAGCAATAATGGTGACGTCTGCCCCCGTGTCAAGCAGACCTGTCAGCTTAACCTTTTGGTCTATGTTAGGGAAAGTAACCTCGCAGTCCATCATTGGTCTTTGCAACGTTACTGGCTGTGACCAAGCCACCTGGACACAGTTGTCCTGAGATGACATTACTTGTATAGGCAGTAGTTGGGCTACAATCTCTTCCTTCTGCAATTCAACTGTAACGAAAGTTGGCTTAAGAAAAATAGAAACAACATTTGCATTAATTAACTTGACCACAGAAGGTATTACAACAGTCCCCATCTCTGTAGCGTTTGACATTCCAGTGATAAGAAATGTCCCATCAGGAATTACAGTCCCAGACCCAACAGTCAAGACCACGGTATGATACGCATCGATATTCAGAGTTGTTGTTGAGGCAGCTGCCAGCCCCAAGTTAAGCCTACTTGAGATGGTTCCCCCTCTGGTATCGCCGGCGGCACTCGCCGGGTTTCGCTGTTGCGTGGATGTTGGGCGTCTTGTGTCGTCGCGCTGCCCCGAGTGCTCAGCTGGTGGTTTCCCGACTGCTTAGATCTTGCTGGAGTGATGGGCCGCCCTTGCTGGTCAAACCGTGAGCAACACTCTGAGGACCAATGCCTTCCCTTTTTACATTTAGGACAAATATGGGGGGGTACTGGGGTTTTAGCCACTGGCTCTTTAGGACAGTTGGTTTTAAAATGTCCAAGTTCTCCACAGCCGAAACATTTCGCCTGGCTAGGCTGGAGAGACACTGCCAGTGCCTGGGTGACTTCTTTAGCCACATCTTTCACTAGCTGCTTGTTATTTTCAGCCATACGGGAACCAAGGTTATTTCCCATTGTAATTTGGGCTTGCGCTAAGGTATTAGCCAGTTTATCAGTGGAAGTAATGTCTTTACAGGCCTTTACCATGTCTAGGGGCATTGGATCTTTAAGCGCCCGCAGGACTGGTTGGCACTGTGCATTAGCATTGGATATGGCAATTTGTTTAAAAATAAGGTCTTGTACATGTTTCTCTTTTGTTTCCCTTGCTATTGCTTCCTTGAGCCTCTCAGCGAACCTCATAAAAGGTTCATCTGGCTCTTGGAAAACTGAGGTAAATGGTGGCGTCACCTGAGAAGCCTCAGCGATAGTCTGCAATGCTTTAAAAGCCAGATTCTTAGTAGTGAGCAAGTCCTGTGGGTCTATTTTTACTTGTTCAGCATTAAACGCCCATTTTCCAATCCCACAAAGCATTTTGATTGTATCCGGAACTGTTCTGTTTGTTCTACCTGCTGTCTCGTGAGCATACTTGTGGACATTGGCATGCCATGTATCTAAAAACATGGTTATCTCCATATTATTTAAAAGTGTCCTGGCCAAGTCCTTCAAGTCATTTGGTGTAAATGTAAAGGCTTGTAAAAGAGCACCAATAACACCTAGAGCATATGCAGAAGACAGGCCGTACTCTGCCACTGCCTTTTTTGCATCTTTAATTAGAGGAATCGGTAAAGGCTCCCATTGTGGGTTATCGGCATGGTCATAAAATACTGGAAAAGCTTGCACTGCTTGCAGATCACTAAGATCTTTAGCTTGTACGGCAGCACATTGCATACGAGAAAGGCGAGGCGGTTGATGACAAACCACAGACAGATCCGTGGTGTTATGCGTGTCTTTAAATGAAGGATTAAACGAATTGTTTAGCGATAGGCCGGTAGGCCTCTGGTTTGGGCCTAGTCCATGGGCGCCGCCATCTTGGGCCAGATGTTGACAAAGGGAGGGGGCGGGGCCACCATGGGAAAGAGGAAGTTGGGTGTGGCGTAAGGGCTCACAGGGACCGCCCACCACAGAGATCGGCCCCTCCCTTTTTGACACCACGTCCAGGGGGTGGGCATCGGCTGCCTCCTCCCCCTTCCCCCAACCTCCATTTTGTGGTGGCCCTTCACCACGCTCTACGTCGCCATCTTGTGGGCAACCACCACGTGCACGTGGAGAGGCCCCAACGGCGGCCGTCACCGTGCTAGCAATAATTCCAGGGTTCGCCGGTGGATCGGTGGAGGGGGGCCTCTGAAACTGCGATGCCAGAACTGCGCTTCGACCGCAATTCCCTGCGCTACTCTGTCCTGGGGCCCCCTGGATCCCTGCAGCCTGGTCTGCTTCTAGGATCGAGTGAATCAGTGACCATGCTATTAAGGCATGCGAGGCATGTTTGCCGTTTCTGTTAGCCGCCGCCCACAATTTTCAGCCTAAACAGTCCCATTCCGTTGTAGTAAGATGAAACGGCAGGGAGTAGTCCTCTTTAGACATATATTTCATTAGCGATTTTACTGCTGCCTTGTCCACTTTACGGTTAGCGTGAGTTAGAAGGGACTTCAGGCGGCGGTAAGTCTCTTTTTCTCTCTTAGAGAGAATTTTCCCCACTTTTAATAAACGAAATAAGGGTGATAGGGAGCAGGGTCTGCTCGGAGGGCTACCTACCCAGGGTAAAGGTAGGCTGAGGGTCAGTCCTTCGGTCCCACGTCGAAACAACGAGGGATTGCTGGCCGAGAGCTGAAGAAATGCCGAGGTGCTCTGCCCGATCACTTCCTCCGAGGTCCACTGATGACCGAGGGACTCACCCGTCCCACGACTGATGCTGCTTCGGCGTAGTGGATACCACCACCGCGTTGGGCATCAATTATCAGCGGATTGTAAATAGCCCACTGATACGGTGGAGAGGTTTCTGCTTCCAGGAGCAAGGCTAGGAAAGCGGCAAGCAGGGCTCCCCTAGGATCAGGCCCCTTAGAAGCGAGGTCGGCTCCTCCTGCCCCCGGCCTGGCGACCGCCCCGAACGGAACAAGTCTGCACTTGCCAGGAGTCCACGAGGAAAAGTCAAGTTTATTGCCGCATGCTAGCTTTTGAGGAGAGCATGGGAATTCCCCGAATGTAGGCGGGGAAGAGAGGCGGAGACGGGGGGCAGTAACGCACTTCATTGGGTGCATGCAAACGAAGGGAAGGAGGGAGGGCAGGAGCGGCAAAAGGACCAATGGGAGAATGAGATGGGTGGGGAAAGCCTACCGTAGGGCTTCCGGCACTCC
Source organism: Pithys albifrons albifrons (assembly GCF_047495875.1). Classification (NCBI taxonomy): domain Eukaryota; kingdom Metazoa; phylum Chordata; class Aves; order Passeriformes; family Thamnophilidae; genus Pithys; species Pithys albifrons. The sequence continues at coordinate 70,731,773 of NC_092458.1, read as the reverse complement.
GAGGCAGGGACAGCTCCCGCCCGGACTCCAGCAGCACCTCGTGGGCGGCCCCACCAGCAACCACCCCCATGGCCGGGTCGGGCCAGGACAGGGGGCTGCGACCCAGAGGGTTTTGTGGGAAGAGGAAACTTGGATAATGAACGACTAAGGGAAAAATAACCAGGGTAGACATATTGGGGTGTATAATATTCAAGCTGGGGAAGTGTCCATCTGAAAGCCCCCACCGTCCTGATCCAGCCGCTGCATGCGTTCCCCGGGGTCCTGGACCTCTGCATCTTTGTCCACCCAGCGTTTGTAATATATCTGCCACTTGGTGAATTCCTCATCAGTCTGGTCTCCTCCGACAAGAGATGGTAAGATTTATTGCAAAGGCTTATTCTGAAGGTGTTTGGGACCACCTGTGCAGCTTTTCCTTCTGATTGGAAAGAGTCAGCAGAAGAGAAGGAAGAACATGTATCTGAGAAAACTAAAGGAGCTTCTCTTGTTTAGCTTAGCTAAATGGAGGCTGGAGGCAATACAGCTGCTGTCTATGAAAGTGCTGCTGTGAAGAATAGGCATCATCTGAAAAGAGACATAATAATATAAGAACTGAAGGTATAAAAATGGGCCAGGACCAAAATCATGCTAGAAAAGGAAAGGTGTCTCCCCATCATTACGGTGGTCAAGCCCTGGAAAAGCATTGCTTCCAAAACAGAGCTTGGTGTGGCTATGAAAAAGCTTTATATAGTGTGATGCCAGTGGCAGACTTCTGTCACCAGTATTTCTATTCCTCTAGTATATGTTTTGTTAAAATTGCTTTTAAGTGCCCGTTATTTTCCTCTCCAAGGGAAGGTAGCCCCCACAAAAAAACATGGCAGGCACACAAAGCATGCATCAGCAAAGTGTCAAGGGGTCTATTAGCCTTCTTGTAAATGTGTTCAGTGGCTTGCTGGGGTCTCTGCTGAGCTGGACACTTAATTGTAATACGTACACGTTTTACAGGCAGAATTAAAATTACACAGGGGAACAAAAACAAGTTAGCAAGCAACCAACAAAAAATCAGTGCATTAAAATCTAGTCCTTTGTCCTTAGAGAGTAGTGCTGTCACAGACTCCGGGGCTGCGTGCTGTGCTTCCTCTTGGGAAGTGCAATAGCAAAGCAGCATCCTGTGAATCGTGACGTGCTGTGAAATATGGGTTTGAATTTCACGGAACAGAGATTGGTTGCAAAAGTCTTGTTTGTTCAAGGTTTGCTCTTTGTTTCTTCCATTGTCTAGAGGAACTTGGATATGAGAATATTAATATTTTATGTCTATTCACAGACAGGTCTTTTTTCACTCAGGTCCCTGCTAGCAGATGTTCCTTATCTCTTGCCTTTTGGAGGATTGCTATTACCCTCCAAATGTCCCTGTTTTCCTTTGGTTAGGGATCCAGTAGCAGTTACCTAAACAAAGAGAATTTTCTTTCACATCTAGTTGCATTTTTAAAAACAATTTGATCATCCCTCAGATCTCAGGGATTCTTCACAGGGTGTATGTGGATGGACTTGTGACTGACGGTAAGCTCTAATGAAGGTGACCTTTCCTGTTCCCACTTCCTTTAACATACTTTTATCCTCTATCATTTCCTATTTTCTCAAACTATAATGAAGGCCTTTCTGCCACTTCTAGCTTCTTTCTGAGACTATTTTAAGAATTCCTGCTCTGGTTATTAACCTAGCAAGGTATCCTCAGTGTTGTTCTAACTGTGGTACCTTATGTATGCTGATGGTACTATGGGTGAAAAGGAACTGTCTGTTTCTTTCAAGTTAACATTGGAACAGTGATGACTGGTTTTCAATTTTTTTCTTTGAATTTTTTTGTTTCATTTGTTTTTTGTTTGTTTGTTTGTTTTGTTCTGTTTCTGTTTGTGAGTAGCTAGGAATTTAGGGTGCCAAAAACTTTCAGGTATTTTGCTATTTTATTCTGATAAATTCACATTAAAATATTTATATGTAAGAGAAAACATTCCAAAATTCAAAGCTCATAGAGCCCTGCACAGTTCTCTTTTCAAGGACTTTTTTTGTAGCACTTCTCCCCAGAGGATCCATGTTTTTTGAGTAGGACAGGGACATTACCTTATGCCCAAAGTCTGCCTGAAGTCAATGAAAGGTTGTAAATTGACTGCAGTGGATACTGGATCTAGGTGTCTCTCACAGCAAGCTTGAGCAAGCTTAGTTAAGTAGAAAGCATTTTCTTGGTAGTATATTTTATTTTGAGTAATATTTTATTTTTCACCTTTTGGGTTCAAAGGGCACTATAAAATGTTCAGGATGTAGCAGATTAGGTGAATGTCACTGATTGTCCAGCTTGAATGCAGACATGGTCTGAAATAAATGTGACAGGCTTTGTTAGTAAGAAGTCAATGAAATAGTTTATGCATCGCAGGAGGTTAATTTTTTCTTCTGTAATAATCAGCCATATGAACAGTGCCCTCTTTAACAAAACTGTGAGACCTCTGTGCTCCCTGGCAGCCAGTGTTCACATGACCCTTTTCCTATTGCATGTGTAACCTGGGTGCAGAAGGACCCTCTCACCTGTGCAAGGCTGCCAGAGTCTGGAATGTCCCATGGGCAAGACACAGGCAAGTCAACAGCAGGCTGTTGAGCAGACTGCACTTGCAGAGGATTAAGAGTCAGTAGGGTGGAATCAAAGGGCATTTCATTTGTGAAGCACCTCCTAGCTGTTTGATCTCACTGAGAAAACTCAAGCCCTGTGCAATCTTGTACCCTTCCATAGCCCTGTTTAGTCACTCTTTGGAGCAAGAAAGTAGACTGAATTTGTAGTCCTGCTACCAGTGTTTCAACACAGAGCGAATTTCATCTTGTGAGTGGGAACATTCACATAGCTCCAATGAAAGGAAGAGCATATCTAAACTGCTTTTTTTCTGCACCTATTGACTGTTTTTACTATTGTTTAACAAAGGACCTGGCATCAAATGGCCTTTCAAATGGTCAAGGAGAGAAGGGGCTGCTCTCTTTCTCAAACAACTTGTGCAAAAATGTTTGGGTGATGGTCTGCCGTTCTTAGTGCTCCCTGTAGGTTACCTCAGTCCTCCTTTCTACCAGGACCTTTCAGTGTGTGCAGTGGCACATCCTACAGGTTAACAAAACAATGCCCATGCTGCCTCAAGACAAAGTCCATCTTGCCCAGGACACTGTCTCCACCAAGAGCTAGCAGTGCGTGCTTGGATGAAGAAGGTAAGAGTGACCACTGCCTTAGAGTAATATCTTTGATCCCTGCGCTCAGGAGTTTAGGGATTTTATGGATAAGAGGTCCCATCCATACTGCTGTGTTCAATGGCCATGAACGACTGATCTTTCTGGAAGTTGTCTAAGCACTTCTCAAGCTTGCTCAACCCTTCATCCTTCACAGTGTTCTATGGCAGTGAGTTTACAGTGACATCATGAATATTGCAGAAGAAGGGTTTGATTTTTCTTCTTAGGGTAGTGAGATGAAGTGGGCTATGAGTCATTGTCCTGGGTTGAGCTGGCAAAATGCCAACTGTCCAAGACAGAGTGAAATGGGATCCTCCTCTTCAGAGACAGACTTAAGCAGAGAGAAAAGCTAAGAACAAACATTTTACTTCCCTAAGATAACATGATGGTAAGTTGGTACTCCAGGCTTGGGCCTCCCCATCCCTCCTGGGACAGCAGAGCGTCTTGCTGGGACCACAGCTGTGAAGCAACTGCCCAAGCCACACCCACACACCAGCTCTTACCCCTTTTGAGATGATGCAATATGGTATGGAATACAATATTATTGGCCAGAAGAAGTCAGCTGTTAGCTAGCTCAGTCCAGCTCAAGTCAGCTGACAATTCCCAGGCCTAGCTGAACTTTTAAAACCTAAATTTAGGCCCATCTGGCCAAACCCATAACATATTCCACCCCTTATTCCATACCATATTACGTCACTCATATCTTCAATCTATCTATTCCCGCGCTTAAACAGTCTTTGTTCTTTCCAGGGCCATCTTCAACCCCTCCATATTGTAGGCAATAGTCCATTAGGATGGGGTAGGTACTTCAGGCAGGAAAAAAACAGTTCATCGTTGGACACCAACACCAGTTCAGCTCAGGTCTTCTTCATCTGATGGTCTATGTCCTGCAAAACAGAACTCGAAATGCAAGTTACCTTTTTTTTCTCAAGGTTAAATGTCCTTGAGGCACACATTGGGATCATCCCATCCCCTTCTCAGGGGTCACTATACCCTCATTAAGGTCACCATCCCCACACTGGGGGCACTATTCCCTTTTCAGGGGTCACTATCCCCACACTGGGGTCTTCATCCCCTTTTCAGGGGTCACTATCCCCACACTGGGGTCTCCATCCCCTTCTCAGGGGTCTCTATCCCCTTCTCAGGGGTCTCTATCCCCTTCTCAGGTGTTTCACAATAGTGGATAACCTGGGAAATAATGTCCATGGTTAAATCCACCCCTTGGCCTCATCCACCTGCAGGTGGGCCTGAGGCATCATGGGCCCATTGAGCCAGGAACAACTCTCCCTTATGCTAGTCCAGATGTGATGTTCCTTCATTAGCTCAGCCTTTGGGCACATGAGCATCCACGTGATGAATCTCTACAGATTCTACTCAAGCAGCGGTGTCCTGCCACACACCAACAGCCCACATGAGCCTCTCTATGCTTCAAATAATCTTCTTTTATTGGTCCAGCCACTCTCAGAGGGGCACTGGCTGTCATCTACAAGTCACTGTAGAGGTACACTCTTGGCTAGTTTTCTGGTTCAGCAATGTCCAGTAGACTTGGTCGTTCTCCTCCTTCTCTCGGCTGGAGGCAGGGCGACTTAATTGCGGTTCTTGGCTCTGTTCTGGGATCTCTGCTTCAACATGTGGACAGCTTTTTACCAGCTTTCTTACGTTTTGATTTCCATACTTGGACTTCAAGCACAGAAGTAGATGCACTGTCCCACCTCCTCATGCCTTTCCCCTGGTCACACAGGCAGGACGACAGGTCAACATGTGACTCACGCTTGGGATTTGCTCTCTGTTGAGGTGAGGCAGGCGAGAAAGACAGCTTGCTTTGGCTGTAAGGCTTCTCCTTGCAGTGGCTGCATTCACAGCAGGTACGAGTTGAGCTGTCTGAACTCACAAAAACAGTCAGTACAAGGGATGAGACGAGTATCCAGTAGCAAGAGACCATTGTTTATATTAGATGTACCCAAGCAATGCAGATATCAAGGAATGTTTCTATAACAATGCTCCTGGGAACCCTGCCAACCTTCTGGGACACTTGCCAGTGTCCTTCGTTTCCCGGCCAATGCACCATTTATCTGTCCTGGGTTGAGCTGGCAAAATGCCAACTGTCCAAGACAGAGTGAAAAGGGTTCCTCCTCCCCCCAACCAGCTAAGGGGAAAAGAAGAGGGAGAGAGGAAAAAAAAACTTCCAAAGCCAGGTCTATGCTGAAACTAACTACATGTATTTATACAGAAAAGAGAAAATTAAGAGGAAACTACAATATAACACACACTTACACAAGTTATGTATAACAAGAAATAATTTCCCACTCCCCAGTAAACACAAATTCTACCATTTTAACTACAAATCATTCTAGAGAAGTCAATTCTTCAGAGACAGACTTAAGCAGAGAGAAAAGCTAAGAACAAACATTTTACTTCCCTAAGATAACATGATGGTAAGCTGGTACTCCAGGCTTGGGCCTCCCCATCCTTCCTGGGACAGCAGAGTGTCTTGCTGGGACCACAGCTGTGAAGCAACTGCCCAAGCCACACCCACACACCAGCTCTTACCCCTTTTGAGATGATGCAATATGGTATGGAATACAATATTATTGGCCAGAAGAAGTCAGCTGTTAGCTAGCTCAGTCCAGCTCAAGTCAGCTGACAATTCCCAGGCCTAGCTGAACTTTTAAAACCTAAATTTAGGCCCATCTGGCCAAACCCATAACAGTCATAGCTTTCACTTCAGCATGAGGAGGAGGTCATGGCTACTGAGTTTGCTGGCATGATGCAGGACTGATGGTTAACTAAACCACGTGACCACAGCAGCACAGTACTGAGGGCCCACTAACAGCTGTGTTTGGGGACCCAGCCTGACACAGTATATTTTCACACCTCTCCAATGACCACTGTCTACCACTGCAGCAACTTCCCCAGCATGAGCTCTGTCCACCAAGCTGGGTGCAGACATAACCCCTCACTTCCTTGAGAAAGCAGTGGAGCAGCAAGCCAGGTTTTCTGTGGGGAAGAGTGATTAGGCTGATACCCTGAATTAGATGAAATTAATCTTGTGGAAAAAATGAGAAAACAAATTATATAAGAAAGGGAGCAACTGAGAGTCAGTTTCTCTGTTGAAGCCAAAACCACAAAATGGGAGACAAAAAGAGTCTTTGGCTCTTCTTGATGTAGAATAGGGCTCATCCTTTTTTCCACCTCTCCTTATCTACAAAACTGTGACTGTTCTTTACTTTTTTTTTTTTATGCAATCAATGTTGCAGTGATCCAGGTTGTGCCCTATGAGTTTCAGTCCTTGCAATGTGCTCTGCCTGGGGAAGGAAGCAGCTGCTTCCCAACTCAGCTGTGTTTCCCTCAGGGGACTTCGTAGCATTTATGCTCTTGAATCTTCCTACCTTTAAGTTTGGCACTGCATGAAGTTCAAGGGAGTGATTTGCAGTGTAAAATATTTTCCATCCTAGTGGTGAACCTGCTTCTCGCTGTCTGATGCTGAGGGATGGTATTTCTGGTGAGGACCTCATCACCAAAATTTTCACTCTTTTTTTTTGTGTTTTACCCTGAGTGGCTTCTATTATGATTACTTTTGAATCTCTCTGTTTTTCTGTGGGAGAACCTGGGTTTATGTCTGTGTTAGGAAATGAAACATATCTGGGACTGGTCCCAACAGGGTGTGGTCCATGTCCATGGCATTAAATTCTCAGTCCTCCAGCACAGAGTGGCCAGTTTGTGACTGTACCTCTTAGCCTTGCCACTTTCTGTATGAGGGAATATTTGGGAGGCTACTAGATGATCTGGAGCAAAACTGTCAGGAACCATGGTAACAAATTAACAGTCCAAGTGATTCAGTTCCAGTGGTTGGGAACATTTCCTGGCCCTACTTAGTAGGGATGACAGATTGCCAATAATTAGGGTAAGGTTTGCAAAAGAGCTAAGGATTTTGAGTTCTTGGTAAAGTATTGCCAAAAATGCGGGTATTTCTTATAATTGACTTGGAGACATTTGGGGAGATCTTTTGCACAAATAAATAGCCTCGGGTAAGAGAAGTATGATTCCTCAGAGCAAGAACTGTGGTTCTTGGGGATTTGCTCTAGGTGATGGTGAAAGAGGTGGAAGGGGATTATTTCAGGATGCTGGATCACTGTGAGCAATGGTTAGTTCTGAAAGGCTGGCGTGCCAGTGAAGCGAGAAGGTCCAAGTGACCCAGAGGAACTACTTCAGAAAAGGTGGCAAGTTGGAACCACTGTGTCTCTGTGGCATATGGCTAGCGCTCTTTTTGAGAGCGTAAATCATTTAAGTCCAATACCTATACTGCCTGATCAGGGCTGGATTTAACTCTCTAGGATTGAAAGTTCATGAACAATATAACACATACAAAAAATTAGAGGTCAGGACAGACCCTGTTTCAGTTTATTACAGGCATCCATCAGAATTTTTTGTTGGTGTTGTTATTATTCTTTCATAAAACTTGTCTGGGATTTTGTGCCTCAATCAGGGAATATTTCCAGCTCCATTCAGATTTAGAAGGGCAAGGCAGAGGGAGCTCTGGCTGTTGAGGGAATGGAGGAAGATGATATAAAAGTGGTCATTTGAATGTGCAGGTGTTTGGCAAAAGAGAGCTTGAAAGATTAAATTCCACTGGGAAATAAACCAGCAGCCAGTACAGCTCAATGCCTCATGCTCCTGGCAGTGGTCTCTGCCTCCAGCAGCAGGTTCCCAGTAGCTTTGTATGCAGCAAGTACTTATATGATAATAATTCCAAAGTTTCTTTAAAAAGAAAACTTTTCTAATGCCTGAGGGCAAGAACTGACTTGTCTTTTGGGTTTCATTAGTAACTAACACATTTTGGTTCTACTGTAACATAAAGTAAATCCTGGAAATTTAGGTCAAAGCCTGACTTTATTAGTCCAGATGTTATAAAAATATTCTTCACAGAATCATATTGAGAACTAAATGCCTTTCTCTTCCCTACCTTTGTGGAAGACTGGGGTGTGTTCTATGTTTTAGGAAAGACGGAATGTCTCTCAAGATTTCATTAATTTGAAGTTTACTTAATAAAAATTTTGATACTATCTTGGGATCTTGAACACTGTCATAATGAGCGTTCCCGAACACCATTCCACCCTGCATTTTAAACACATATCTGGGTGACATTTCTAAAAACCACTACAAATTCATAAATTGGGAAAAACGAAGTTATGTTGAGCATGATTTTACTTTTGCTGGCTAAAGGTCAAAGAGAAAATGTTATTAGGAAGAGCTCGAAAGGGTCACTTATCTTCTGTATATTGCAGCAGCTCAATATTGCAGCAGGATAAAAAACACCTGAAAAATCTCTGGACACAGCTTTAGGAGTTCCAGAGCATATTGATAATTGAGATGATAAAAATTATATTCTGGGAGTGATGGCAAATTAGGGAAAATCTTGACTGAGAATTGATGGGCCCCCACTAGTTACTGTTCTTTGTTGTGCTGTACATGGACCAGCCTCTGGGAGTCAATTTGACAACTGGTTAGTGAGTTAAGAGAGTCAGATGCAGCCATAGTTCTTTAACTCTCAGGAAGTGACATGTGGTTCAGTGTGATCTGATTTTTTTTTGCTTGTTTGTTCATGGGTGGTTTTGGTTTTTGTTTTGGTTTGGTTTTTTTTATCTTGATAGGGAATGTTTGGGAAATGATTTCTTTTTCCTTTTGTTTTTCCTCTCTTTGGCTGGCTCACCTAGTGAAAAAATCAAGAAAAGATCATTTAATGCCTGAGTAAATAGAAATTCCTTATATTCAGGTGTATTCTGCTATGCCTGGGAATGCTCCTCATTCACATATCTATTCATGGCAGACTGTGCAGATTGTCAAAAGGCACCCAAGTGTTCTGCAAAGATATGAAGACAGTAGTGGCTTGTAGCCAGTTCTTGAATTATGAGCTGTTTTTTTACAGAAACACACAGCACAGTTAACAAAGCTCCAAAGGGAAAACTTTATTAGGTAGAATTCATGTACTCCTTTTGGAGTTTGAGCAGTGCAACTACCATGGAGTGATACAACATACTTAAGAAAGAGAAGGCATTCATTAGAACCTTGCTTTTATCTCTCTGTTTGGAAAGAGACACAGCTCATGTCAGTGTTAAAACTGCTGTAGTTTTTTTAAAGAAACTGGGGTTTAATTGCAGGTCTGAACCTGAATGCACCCAGTGCAAGTATACAGCCTGTGGGAGCAGAGCAGCAGGACTTACACTGATTTCAAAGCTTCTTTGCACTAGAGGTAAAAGCTTTGTAGGACACTTTGTGCCTATCAAAACTCATGTTTGACATATCTTCTCTCAGCAGAACAAATGGAAGTCAAGGGATGAGGGACCTGTAGTAGATTAATTTTTGCTAAGTTATTGCATGTTTGGTCTTTTATATGCTTTTTTTTGGGGGGGCGGGGGCAGAACATTTTATAAAGGAACAAGAAATTAGGTAAACATCACATGACATTGCAGATCTGCATATGTAGATATGTATCAAAACTGTTGAAGTGCTAGGTCAGAGACTGCTGCTTACACCAGTGCTTGATTAGAGGGAAAGACTTTTTTCCAGAAATCATCCAACAAAATGGAACTCTGTGGTACTGTCATCCCTTGAAGCAAAGAATCAGCCTTAATCCTTTCAGACCAAACTGACAGCAATTTACAAAATGCAGCCTTGTTAGTGTGATGCTTGTGAAGTTTTCATCCTTTCATCTGTTCAGTAGGCTTTAGATTTTCATTTTTCTATAACTTGCATTTGATTCTGGGGCTTCAGCTCACATCAGTCACAGCCTTTCAGACTCTGTGTCTTTAGTCCTCTTTTGATGACTTGTACTGAATGTCAATGTCTTGTAGCAGCAATAGTGTGGCCAGCAGGACCAGGGCAGTGATTGTCCTGTATTCAGCACTGGTGAGGCTGCACTTTGAATCCTGGGTTTAGTTTTGGGCCCCTCACAGTGAGGAAGACATTGAGGTGCTGGAGTGTGACCAGAGAAGGGCAACGGAGCTGGGGAAGGGTCTGGAGCACAAATCTTATGAGGAGTAGCTGAGGGAGCTGGAGTTGTTCAGCCTGGAGAAAAGGAGGCTCAGCACTGGAACAGGCTGCTCAGGGAAGTGGTGGAGTCATCATATGTGGAGGTATTTTAAAGACATGTAGATGTGGCATCTGGGGACATGGTTCAGTAGCTGACCTGGCAGTGTTAGATTTATGGTTGGACTCAATGATCTCAAAACTCTTGTCCAACCTAAATTATTCTATGATTCTATGATCACTTGAAAATGGGACAGGAATGAGTCTCTCTTCTCAGCTAGATGAGATTAATGAGGCAGTGTTAATTAGCTAATGGTCCATATTCTGCAGCACTCTGAATGCTGCCTTTTTCATATGCACGGAAGGGGCAGAATATAGCCCAGCCCTGAGGGCAATTTTTGCAGCCTGGTATGGAGATTTAACCACACAGTTGCAGTTCAAGCCAGTGACAATTGCACCCCTAAGCTTTCAAATCCTGCTCATTGCTCTGAAAAAAAAATCTACACACATCCGACTCTGAAGTGGATAAAACCAGAAGTGTTTGGCACTTCTGAAGCAGTTAACATCTGCTCATATATGAGTTAATTAACAGAGCAATATTAATCTTTGGAGAAGTTCTAAAAAATAAAAGGAGATAGCACTGCTGACACAAGATTTGCTCAGACTGCACACTGATTCTCATTGAGCTGCATTTTGAAGCCCCCCATTGACTTCATCCTGTTTGGCTAAGGGCCCTAGTGTGGCTTGTGCACATTAGTCACACTTTGTCCGGTTTTAGATAAAATTCAGTTTCTTTTGATCCCTTCTAAATGATATTGTGGAAGGAGGATTACAGCCTGTTCCACCTCACACCAATACCTATATGTGTTGGGTTTACATATGTATATTTGACAGTTGTCCCCTCAATTGTTCACAATTACTTAGAGATAATGGGACTTCACTACTAGGCATTGCAAGGTAAATGTCATGAACACTTTTAGGAGTAGTGTCTATACTAAACATTTTTCTCTAACAACACTTCTGTTGGCAAGGGACGGTGTATTGCCACCCTCATACTGACATGGAACAGAGGTACATGACTTAAAGTTCAGTGCCAGATTCAAACACATACATTCAGATGTCGGCATGTCTGGAGGGTATCTAATCTCCCGTTAGAGTTGATGGAGATCTAGTTCATCAGCTCCCTAGAGCATGGAGAGGAGCTGTCTTCACCCTAATCTAGATATCTAGTGGCTCCTCAGTGAATCACAGAATGTTTAAAGTTGAACAGACCTCTAAAGGTCACCTAGTCCACTGCCCCCCTGCTCAGTCAGGGGCACCTAATGCCAGTTCTCCAGGACCATGTCAGATGGCATTGGTATGTCTTCAAGGATGGAGACAATACAACCTCCCTGGACATCCTGTGGCAGTACTTGCTCACTCTCACAGGAAAAATGGGTTTTCTTGCTTATGAATAAGGACCTGTGTGACTATGGGACTCACTCAGAGGAAGTGTGACAGGACGCTTCAGCTGCACCTTCAGCTGCTCAGCACAGCATGATGCAGCAACAAAGGTCTATGAGTACATTATTCTGGGCCAGCCTTGGAGGTATGTTTTAGGAATTAGCTTGGTAAAGGACCTCTGCAACACATGCTCTTGGGCAGAGCAGATAAAACCACAAAATGGTTTTGTCAGAGTGCAGAACTGACCTCACTTATCCATAAGGCCACTTTCCTTCATGCTTTAGTCAGTGTACCATTCCTACTCTATTCAACTGGAAATTAACTGCAAGAAGTACAGAAAAAATGTTCATTCTATAAACCAAAAGTTATGTCACTTGGTTGGTGATGGAGAATAAAACATTCATAAGGCACAGAGGCCTAACTTGTGCATTAGGTATCAAATTGTTCAACAAAACACACACAGGTAAAGCAGACTGCAAACATCACTGTATTGACATAACATGCCCAATGTGCCTGGTGACTGAAATGGCAACCAAGCTGTAGAGAGCACACCTGCCCAGAGTTTAGAGAGAGAAATGAGCAGAAGGTCAACTGTGAGCAGCTAATACTCAGTAAAGGCAAATGTTAGAGAGGCTATTTAGATAAGACAAAAGGGAAAAGTGTCTCCTTTGCTGAGAGTTGTCTTTATTACATTAGACCTGAAAAGGCACTTTATGATCATTAAGAAGCCTGTTGTTTTCATGTAAGAGTGGAAACATAGAAATAAGAAGTAGATCTCTGAATCTTCCTGAAAAAATTACTAGAGGTGTTACACAGTTTAAGGTAGCTTTAAACAAAAAAATCCAACTGCCCCAGAATTCCGAAATTTAGGCTGGACCTAGAAATAGATGAGAAAATACAAAAATTATATTTTTCTCAGTGGTTTTAATTTCTGCATCTATGAACCAACATAATTTAGAATCATAGAATGGCTAATGGTAGAAAGCACCTTTAAGATCTTCAAGTCCAGCCATCAACCCAGCACCACCACTGTGTTCACCATTAAACTATGGCCTCAAGTACCATATCCACACTTTTTTTTAACACCTGCAGGGATGGTGACCCCAACCAATTCCCTGGGCAGTTTGTTCCAGTGCTTCACAACCCTTTCAGTGAAAAAAAATTCGTAATATCTAATTTAAATCTACCCTGGTGCAACTTGAGGATGTTTCCTCTTCTCTTGTCAAATTTGGTGTGCTAAAACAGGGAGGGGAAAATGGACAGTCTAGTTATCTCTGTTTCAACTGGACTCAAGCGATGCTAAAAAGCGAGTTGGCAAATGTTTCCTTTGTTTTGTGTCCTCTTGTTGTGGCAGCACAGAAAAACAGCTGATCATTTTTCTAAATAAAACAAAAATTAAGGTTTAACTATTTTCCCACTGTTGCATGATCCACTTGGACATAAGTTGTATTGCTACCTAACTCCAGATAAGAAACTGGAAATTCTGTGCCAGGTTCCAGCTATAAACAAATGACTTACTTTAGACGTGTTTCTATGCAGTGTGTTGGAGGATTAGTAGATTGATTTTTTCCTTTTTTTTTTTTTTTTTTCCCTGTGCTGGGGTAATACAAATGAGTGAACTCAGCAAAACCACACTCAGTTATTTTTATGCTTACTCTGTGGTATTTTCTGGAACAGCAATTTATAGGCGTAGCAAGCTAAGGCTGTTGTACTGGTATTTTGACTGTTTATTTACTGATGATAATGTTTAGCTTTACTCACTGCAATACTGGATCCTATAACTGCAATGATCCAGAAAATGATGTGCAGACAGCCCATGGTTCATGGTTATTTTTCTGGATCATGACATTTTACAGTGTCTTTGTCTTTGAACAGTACAGACAGTAGTGAAAATGCTATGTAAGAGCTTCTAAAGCCATCTCTATTTTTATTCTACAGCTGACTGCTGAATTTAACGCTAAGGTAAGTGACTACACATGCTTTAGGCCATCACAAGGTCCCTTTGGTTTAATTTATTGGAAAGTTGAGTGAACCTCTGGCCCAAAACAGTAATATCTGTCTAGTGAGAGGCAAATACGTGACATTATATTGCATCTGATGGTCAGTGCATGACACACTTATTCCAGCTCTCTCCTTTCACGCTGTGGAACCAAGCAATCCTCCCTCAGCTCCTCCCAGAGTTGCAGTCTTTTGTATATCAACCCATGATTACCTCAGTAGATCAAACTTACATTCAAATGAGCAATTCTTTTTCATCCCAGGCAACAATAGTAGTAATGTGACCAAATAACATCCTTAAAGCCTTGTAATTTTTGTTTAGGACCAATGAATTTTAAGAAAAGAGTACCTTCAGGATGAAAAAACATTCTGAATGCATATCTCATCCCTCCTGATGCCTCTTGTTCCTTATATTGTGTTAAGTCCATTTCGCTCAATCCTAATGTCTGTCTGACTCCTCAAGACCTCTGCTAACTTTTGAACTTCCATCGTCTTTTGATGTACAGTTCTTGTCTGGACCAGAAGGAAGGATGGAGATCTACAGGGAATGACAGAAATGTTTGATCTGGCCAAGTCTCACAACTGTTCAAATAAACTTTGTTTTTAAAGATATGAAACTGTTTTTATATAGCATATAAACAGATTGTATTACTGTATTAAAGGCAGTTAAATGCCACCCTGACTCCAGAACCTGTCAGATCTCAGAAGCTCAGCAGAGTCAGGCCCTGTTAGTAGCTGGATGGGAGACCACCTGGGAATACTGGGGGCTGTAGGTTCTAGTCCAGAGGACTTCACTGTCACTGTCCGAGCTCACTCAGCCATGGCAAATGAACCTCAGGACTTAAACAGTGGGGCCAGTTCTGTGCACGCTGTGCCTCACCTAAAAAATCCACTGCACAGGCTGGAAGGGCACACCTACATGGGGAGAGCCCTGCCCAAATCTGCGTTCGCAAAGCCGAGCCATACAAATACAATTACTGACTTAACAGAACATGTTCATTACCAGATATGCTATTTCTCTGACACGAAAGACCCTCTCCCTCTCCGTACCTAATGTGCTCCCTCCTTTCTCTTGTCGAAGACAGACTTTCAGATCACAAGCACATGCTGCCACTGCTGCTGCCTCCACCTCATCTGCCCCAGCAGGGCTGAGATGATGTCACTGGAATGTGTAATTCACCTGCGATGTTGGTGGGGCAGGTGCCACATACAGCAAAGGAAAGAGGGTGCCTCTGGTGCTGAAAAGAGTTGGATTGAGAAGGCCTTTAGATGGCCATTGTGAAGTGCAACAGAGAACACCTCTGAGTGATGACACAGAGTACAAGTGCTTGAATGAAGATTTCAGCCATATGTTTTGTAACACTACATTGGCTGTTGATTAAGTTTGTTTGCCATTATGTTTCTAATTGCTTCTTCTTCCTTTTTCTTTTTTGTCGTTTGCAGCAGGTATTTGCTTTTTATGACCCTATTGCACATGTGCTCGAGTGTTCTGGCTTGTGCAGAGACTTTTTCTGCAATTGCTTATCTTGTGATTCTTCTTTGCAGAGCTGCAAGTTCACATTAACATCAACGAGTATCCTGACATATTTGCATTTTTTGATTTAAATGTGAATGAACAGATCCTTTTACTGATGTGCTCAGAGACATCAGTGAGGGGTGTGGTATGGCAACCTGGGTGATGAAGATTTGTTATGACATTGTTCCTAAATTATTGAATACATCTTGCTTTATGCTAATTAGATCTCTATGTTTGGTGATAAAACCAGACCTGGCAGAAAATGGGAACTTAATTGCTTTCATGAAACATTTAGACAATAATAGACCTATGAACAATTAGTTACCTGGATTTACAATGCACAAATCTTGCAATCTCATTTATTTTTAAGCAGTTGTAGAATTAGTGAATAAATGAGCAATAAATGCAATATATTCAGATTTAAATAATTTCATGCAGTATGTTCTGGATTTTTGCAGTTAAAAAGTGGTTTGAATTATCTTTATTATGAAGATCATGGCATAATATGAAAATAAAAATGTGTGCTTTAATGAATCAAAATGGATTAAATTATTGAGAAGCTTGTATGGGATTTTATTTGATCCAATTTCATTGAATATTTTTCTTAATGATTTTTACGACAGAGAAAGCTGCATGATAATGAAAATAGCAGAAGATAAATGGAGATAATAAATGCTACAAAGGGATCTAGACCTCCTGGAAATTTGAGCAGAGAATAACAAACTGAAATAAAACTTAGGAGATGCTAAGTAGTAAAATAAAGGCCAGGGATCTGCAAGGACAGAAACTCTATAAACTGGAGAGAATTTTGTAAAGAAGGAGAAAATATCCTTGCCTGGTGTAGAGATGGGTGCACAGAAAAGATTAAAAGGGCAATTCATGTCCCCTTTTGTGATGGGAAGAGCCAGGGTCGAGGCTGTTGTATTCTTATGTGTTGGTTCATATGAAATCTGTGTCACAGTTCAGAAAGGAGCTTTACCAGGATAATATGAGAGCTGTTCATCTTGCCTGCTGACACATTTCTGCAAACAGGTTCTGCTCAAATGCTCCAGAGGCCTTGCATTTTGATATAAGCCTTGCATATAGGGTGTCTTGGGAGGGAGAGCAGGCATTTGTCTATGAAGGTTTGAATAGTGTGAGCTGAAAGGATCAAATGCAACACTAGCAAGACAAAATTCTAGCCTGTCAGAGTCAGCTCAGTTTCAAGAGCAATGTAAGGAGCAAATGCAGAGGAGATCCAAACTAAAACTTCAAATCCAAATGCTCCACATCTCTTTGGATTAATGTACAGACAATGCACTCACTTTCAATGTAAAGAAAGAAACTACACATTGGATGTGAACACCTCCCAAGTGGTGGTAAAGATTTCTTGATTTTCCCCTGCCTTATAGTCCCATGGTCTCTTTAAGTTAGTAGTGTTGGGTTTTATCCTGTTTTTTCTGCACTGACTTCATAAGTCCAGTTCTTTTCCACCCCTTCAGCTGGCCAAGGTCAGCTCAGCAGAAAGGCAAACCCGCTCTTCAGAGGAATCTGTTTGAGCACACTGGCAATGTGGTAGCGTAGGATATTAGGTCTGGGCCTGACCTGGGTGGCAAGGGAGGATTAGTAGAGGATAGACTCTTTTTCTATGCTGCACCAACACAGTGTCATTGCATTATTTTTGACTTTGATTTCAAAATGAATGAAATAGGATTTTTCTGACATTACTGCACTCTACAGGCATGGTACCACATCTGCCTAGTCTCCAAGTGTTGCAGTCCAGCCCTAGCAGAAACCAGGGAGGACAGCATGCGAATGGTTCCAAGTTCCACCAGTGCAGCAGGGATGTCTGTTTGATGTGCATAAAAATGTAAGGCTTTACATTAATTTTTAAACCCTCTTCTTTAAACAGAAATAAAAAGGTAATTACATGAATCACAGTAGCAGTTAGCCACCTTATCTTTGGGTGACTGAGGAGAAAAAAGGAATGGAGATAAGGAATAGTCAGATTTTCAGTTCCTGACCCATTACTCAGGTGTGGCAGGTACTGTGTGACCCTGTGTGAGCCCCTTCAGTGCCTTATATGGGCTTGAAGTCCAATACCAGAAACAAGTGCTTCAGTCTCCCTTGTCTTTAGTAGCTGTTGGCAACCTGTGGTTTGAGCATGGGCAGAAATTCTCCCTGCTGTCCCGAGGCAGAGCCAGGGCTTTCCATGCTAGCTGATGCACAGATGCAACTGCTTGTCACTTGTTTGAACCCAGATGCCAGTGTCTATTTTAGACTCTATAATGATTGGATCAAATGTAGCCCTTTACTTCTGTGCCTTGGACAAATGAAGGTGATATTCTCACGCGTTCCTGGGCTGAGAGTTGTCCTCTGCTGCTTCCCAGAGCGAGGCCCCGTACTCATGAGGAACAGTATATATAAGAGTAATAAAAAGTGTAATATAAAAACTTGCAGCATGACCTACATAAAAGACCTTTTTACAGTATTTTATTTCATATTGGGAGAATGGTGTCTCCCAGAAAGTAGCTCAGAGGTTGACTGTGCCCTCATGCCCTGCTGTCATTGCACGTAAATCTAATTAAATTAAAGGTTCAGATTAACCAACACAAAGGTCTCTTCTGTAGGGCTCAGTTCCACGCTTTCTGTTGTATATCATTCCATCAATTTATTCAGTGTCATGTCTCATTACTCTGCGTCACTCACTACACTCTGAACAATGAGACACAAGTCTTTCCTGCAGTGCCCTGGCACTGCCACAGCAAACTGCACTTGAGGGCATAAGCAGCTCACTCCCAGGACTGTAATGACACCTCTGCAAAATTTCAGATCAGGACTGCTTGCTGGGACTATGTGAGAGAATTTGTTAATACACTTCTCTAAGAAGGCATTTATTGCAGGACAGAACGGGGAGTGTGAGAATATTGTCTAATTTTTTTTTTCCTCTATAACAAGCTGACTGAGCTAAAACTTTACTACCCTGGAAAATGCTCTGTGCATTCACATTTTGTTTCACCTTGTCTGAAAATTGCCATTTTGGGGAAAGGGCATTGGATATCCATACTTTTTCACTTAAAATAATTACTAGTTATTTTCAAATAGCAATTCCTGCTGGTTTTGAGCTGGACTGAGATGACAGTAAAAGCAGGACGATTCCTGGTCTTTCATCAGTTTACATGATTGCACCACCATATTATCTGTAATTTTTTGTTCCATTTTTTACTCACTGGTGTATTGTGCTGTCAGTTGTAGGCCAGCCCAAACCTTCCATTCTTTAACCAGAGTTCCAGTTCTTTTAGTGAACAGTTTTTCAGTAGCTCTTCTGCACAAGGTTTATGCATGCAGTTGTCTGCAACTGGATAACCAGAATGTTTCAGTTGTTCTGATTGCCTGTGCTTTAAGAGTTCCTTTAATGAGATCTATTGAGATGTATCTGGTAAGTCTTACATTGTCACCTGTGTGCATTGAGGGAGGGAGGCTAGGCTATATATTCCTTGGTCTACAGATATACATCTGGATTTCTATCCAAAACCAGATTAGAATGATCATGTGCAAGAGCAAGTTGTGAAGAAAGTTGATGAGCTGCATTCTCACAACCAATCAATCGATATGCATTTAAACTTCTATGTGAGTTAAAAATATTATGTTGCTGCTGAGACTACAAGAAAATAGCACACACCAAACAATGACATATGAACTGAATGCTGTAGGGCACATGAAGACAAACTTTGCTCAGCCTCATTTAGGTGTCTCTTGTAGCCCTATATCCTCTTTCATGTACCATTCTACAAGTGCAAAGCAAAGCAGCAGGAAAGAAGTGGAGGGCGAAGTAAAAAAATGCCTGAAACCTAAAACCATGAACTTGGAGGGAAGGCTGAAAAAACTGTATTGGATCAAAGGAATTAGAGAAGTTACTGAAGTGAGACCAAATAATCTCCAAATATGTAAATCAGAACTGCACTGAAGGTAGTCAAATGTAATCCATATCCATTCCAAAAATGAAGTAATTACTTTTAATACCAACAAGGGAGATTTAACGTAAACATTAGACTACATTTGCTACCCGTGCAGCAAGCTGAACTCTGGAGTAGACTGCTGGGGAGCCTGGGGCTTCTTCATCACTGGATGCTTTTAAGAACAGACAAGCATATGCCAGGTTGGCAGAGATAGGGCTTATCCTGCCTTGTGCATCATGATGATCTGAATGACCTCTAAACCTCTTCCAGACTGGTTTTCTTCAGTGCCTAGCAAAATTTTAGAAATGTTTGCTGTTGTCTAATAAGGACAGCAGCAGAACCCATTCCTTGGTGATTTGTCTGTGATGCTTTTGCTGCAAAAGTTAGCAACTTTTACTTGTACTTTCAGGTTTGAAAGTGGGTGAGGGAACAGGTGGGCAAAGATAGAGGATGGAGGACATTTTACTTAGTTGTGTAGTTTCTCAGTTACCTTGTCTACCTAACACAGTAAAAACATCAATAAAGGTTCCAACTCTGTCATTTTGCTCAATCAGAAATCAAACTTGCTTCTTCCAGCTGGGTCCCTTCCTTTTGATTGATAAAACACCACTGAGCTGCTTATTGTTTTTCTTTGCTGGTCAGCCCAGAGATGCAGCTCATTAAAATTCTGTGTGTGGTTATTTTGTGAGAAATGCTGTAGAATTGCAAGTCATTGTTGCCAGTTAATCAAATACCTTTCAGCTAGTAACAATATCTTTTGGCTACCCAATAGCTCTTTGGTGGCTTCATCTTACTTCTGGTTTAAAAAAAAAAGAAATTTTTACAATTTTTTTCCCTTGTCATGACTTCTTAGTACTGTCTTCTGTTGTTTGCCAGGTGCTGAAGTTGAATAAATTATTTACTGGGAATATATAATCTGAGGAATGTGCCAGCTCCTATCTGAAAATAGTTTTGAATCAGCAGGGATTTCTGCAAATGTGGCTGGTGTTTATAAGTTGTTGGTAGGTTGTCTGGAGGAACCTGCAGATGTCTGGTAAACTCAACAGTTCGGTTGGTGTAATTGAGCTCTTATGTCACAGTGTTTCTATTGCTGATTATAAAACTGAAAGTTTTAAAATGGATAAATGGTGAATAATAAATGAAGAGTAATAGTCTTATGTGCAGAAGAACCTTTCGTCATAAAGGGATGCACAACAGCTTTCATCCTATAAGTAAAATCCCATTTGTGTGCACATTTACAGACATTTATATACATCCATCCTGTAACAGCTGCTTTGCATTCATGTGCTGGCTGCTGTGGTTCTGAGCCAGAGACAGTGGAGCAGGGCCCACCTCCTCCCCTTCAGATTCCCTTCTAATCCCTCTCAGCCTCTGAGGGGCTGATGAAGCTGAGATGCCTATGGCAGGCTTTACAGCATGCTAGTCCCTCTCCTACCATGGGCAAATGTATCAGGGGTATCAAGGATGCTTCAGAGCCTACAAAAAGTGTCCATGTTCATTCCCAGCCATTTAAAGTAATTTTCCTCTGTTTGCTCAAAACATCTGCATGGGCTCAGCAGATGTCATGGATGCCCCACCTCTGGAAGTGTTCCAAGGACAGATTGGATGGAGATCTGAACAATCTGGTCTAGTGGAAGATGTCCCCTGTACCTGGCAGGGAAGTTGGAAAGAAATGATCTTTAAGGTCCCTTCCAACCCAAACCATACTACGATTCCGTGTGACATGGTGACTAGGATAGAGCCACAGGCTTCAGAAGCAGCAGCTCTTCATCACTGGGACATCCTGCAATGCCTACAGTAATGGGAAATGCTGGTGACTGGACAACTGAAGCCTGGTTTTGGTAGCTGGGGACACCTACAGTGTTTCTTGGCAATTCACAAACTCAGAGCTTGCTTGAGTGATGCTTGCCAGCTCCTGCAAGAAAGCAGCCAGCAAAATTTTGATCGGCACTTGCTAGTCAAAAGCCATTTATTCACAACCAAGCACCAGTGATATCTCACCTAAACTTCTCCTTGTCCCATTGCTAACTCTGCACACTGGATGCTGCTCCATTCAGCATCTGTTACATCCTTCTGGCAACTCTGCTTCTTTAGCATCTTCTGGTTTCCTAGTGCTTAGACTTTGATTGATATCACCAAAAAGGTGTATCTTTTTATACTGATTTCTAATACAGTCTGCATTTCTACACTAGTATTTGTAATATTTCTATTACAAGCAATCATTGTCCTTTCTCTCTAGGACACACAGGAATCTTTGTCTTTGCCACAGTGTAAAAACTTCAATTTTCTTGCTGTCTGCACCATTGATTTCTCACGATTCATATCCTCCAGTTGTTATGGAAATATGAAGCTTTCAGTACCTTTGCATATCTGAAGATGCAGCAAGTTTTTGAGACGTTCATGGGAGAGGACAGGGCTTTGCTCTTTTTTCCTAGTTTCTCTAGGTTAGCTTCATTTCTGAAAGAAATATGACTGTTGTTTCTGGATTATTGAATGAAATTATAGCCTTTACCTTTTATCTGTTATTATATATGTTTGCATCTTGTTTTTAATTATTGAGTTATTTGATTTGCTATATTTGGAAATAGCTTATATTTCTCAGTAAGTTTTTGTATTGATTATACCATTGCACTCTTTGAAGAAGCAATCTGCGCAAAGAATACCCTGCCATCACTGAGCTGAAGGTCACTTAGGATATTCTGCCACAGAAAATCAAATCCTCCCTCAGCAAGGTTTACAATATCATGAAAATACTGGAAGATGTTTTGGTCTCTTTTTTTTTGTCCTAGGATTGGTGAAATGAAGAGTTGGCCATGTGTTGGCTTACCCTGACCATTGAAGAGTGGAAGCATCAGCATCACTGGCCCTAATTGTTAATCTTGGCTGTCTAGAAAGTCCTTGATTTTTATTTTTGCAAACCTGCATATTTTCCTGTGTGACCAGAGTTGTATTACACATGGAATAACAGCTCTTGGGCACTGTGGGGAACTTTTATGCCATTATACTCCATACGGGCTATCTCAGAACAGTGTCTGGAGCTGTCCCTGTGAGGGGACCTGAGAGTTTGAACATTTCAGACCAAAGAGGACATGGTCTCTGGTCTACATTGCCCTGATTGATGAGCTGTTTCCCCAACAGGGAATGTCATTGCCTTGGTTTAGTTTGGGTCTGTATGTTGTGCTAGCTGATCTCCCATACATACCTCACTCAGGGTGCAAGGATGGAGTCTCATGTCTGAAGAGAAATACCATAATCTGTGCTCTGCAATATTCCCTTTTGGTGGATTTAGACATCGAACATGTCATGCTCATGGTAATCCCCTGGAGTCTTGCCTGTCTCCTCTGTTGATGCTTGCGAGCTCAGGGCTGTGTTTTCCACTCCTGACTGCAGAGGCTTCATATTTGTTTCAGTGTGGCAAACAGGAATGTGGCAGTGGCAAAGTCCTTCCATGGAAATAGCCCTTAGCACTTATATGAGTTTAAGTAATTATTGAAGGGTTCAGCTTTTTTCATGCTGCTTAATTAAAATGTATTACAGTTTTTATGTTACTCTGTGTTACTCTGTGCATGTTCAGTTTCTATTTTGCATGCACTTCTCACAAACTCAGTAGGACGTGGAGGCAGCTTTCTCCTAGCCACACTGAATTTCAAATGTTTCAATCTAATTTGTCACTGTTTATTAGAATGATTCAGATTTTTTAAAAAATGTTCATTACGGCTGTTTGCTGAAAGTGGTCTAGGTGAACTTGAATGGAAGGAAGCTCTTAAATCTTGTATTTGACTCTTGGAAATAAAATTTTAATTATCAAATTAGGGAAGAAATGGCAGATTGCTCTAACTGGTGATGCATTCAGCATAAAATAACCTGCTCTGTGGGAATCTTCAGCCTTGCTGGAACATAGCTCCCCTGGTGAACCAGGCCACAAGCATCAGACACACATAACTACCAAATGAAGGTAACCAAATGGTAGATGACTGTGGTTGCAGACTTCGATGCTGTCATATCATCTGAATTCATCATAAAACAAATGGCCTTGAAATTAGATGCCCTACTCAAGGATCAACACTCACCACTGACATACCTTGATTTCTATCCTTAGGCTTGTCATTTGAGTACTTTGTTGAATTAGAACCATATTTTTTTTTAGGAAACGGGGAAAAATTCATGCTGTGACAAGATTATAAGTGAAAAGGGAAACGTGAGTTCTGCAGTGGAACGCTGTGCTTATTAATACTGCCTCTCTGATTGTAATCTGTAAATACAAAACTGGGGCTGCCATGACTAGAGTGTGCTTTTTTTCCCCCACTTTTTGATAGAACATGTTGGTGAAAAAAGCAAGCAAACAGCTTAAATCATAGGAGCAGGCAGCTGAACATGAATGTGCTGCTTTAGGTGGGTGAATTTGATGGGCTCTAATCAATACCGTCAGCTTGTCACTATTCCCTGTCTGTAGATACAAAGCACAGTGCTGCCATTTCAGGATGATTTCTGCCATTGGTAGGGATTTTGATCTATTTTACTTCAGCCAATTAGGATTTCGAATTTCATGTGCTGGGCGATCCTGCCTTCACATATTTCCTAGAAATGATTCTCTGCTTTGGGTTGTAACATAATTCTTAACACTTGGGGGAATTGTAGCACTCTGTAAGCTATTAGGCTTACATTTCCCTCTGTAATGTGCTAAACAACAGCCAAGAAAACAGAATCACTGTTTTTTCTTCATGCTTTTAGTTTCCTAGCTATCCAGACTTTGCCCAGTTCAGTGCACATAACTGTATTTAATTTAAATACAATGCCAATGCAGAGCCACCTAAAAGTTCAGCAGAATTCATTATGTTCAGAGTGCTGGCAGAATCATTGAGAAGCTTCTTGTCAGCATCTCCTACCCACTCTGCTCAGTCTGTAAGCTCTGGATGACATCTGACTCAAGCACTCCTTTAATTTATAACAGTGGCAATTAAATGGCAGTTCTCCAGTCCCTGCCCTGGGGAATGGAGCTCTAAAAGGCTTTAGAGGTAAAGCTACTGTATTACAGGATGAATTTTGTGTAAAATGCTAATGTTATCATGTTGATGCCGTTCAGCAAATACAGTTATTCAATAAATTAAACATTTTTATTATATTCTCCTTGACATTTAATAGTATGCTTTAATAAGTGAGTGGACCTATGCAAATTTTTTGTGCTGTCACCTAGTAATCCAAAGTAGTTCCAGCTTATAGGTGTTATTTGCTTTGATTGTGATGAACTAAAAATTAATTGATCAAAGTCCAACATCTTGAAGGTTTGAATACTTCTCTGATTTCTCTAATAATTTATTTTAATGGTTGATTAACCAAAACTGAAACAACATTTGATTTTAGTGGAGAAAGTGGTGATTACACAAATGTTTTATTGGTGTTTTGAGCAGCGGTCACTGTTCTTTGTGCATCTCTGGTTTAGGTAGTTCACTGAGACTGATTCACCCATTATACTCAAAGTCCTTTAAAATTTAGTAGACTGAAACATGTAGCAGAACTATTGCATGATTCTGCAGATGATAATGGAAGAAGAATGTAAGACAGAGGGGTCGTCCTATGGGAGTATGTTAAGATCTGCCTAGGTGTTCAACAGAAAGGATGCCTTGATGAAAAATTGTATATATTTGTTTGGGAGGAAGGTTGGAGGTCCGAAAGGAAAGTAGCAGCTGGGACTTTATTCTTCATTGCTTTATTAAGATAAGAGCATGAGAAAACAGAGGTGCTTGGTAAAAAGGTACTGGTTCTCTTTTGTGTGGCAGATTGCAAGCTGGAATGGGGGAAAAGCTGCTGCTGCTGCCCCATGGTTCTGAGCAGGAGAGAACAGGTTTAGGTTCTCTGCATGAAGCCCACTGCTAGTGTTTGCATCAGGCAAGCTCTGCATAATACTTCACTGCTTTATCTAAGCTGTTTCTGCCTTGCAGTCAGATTGAAAGTTGCTCTGGATAGCACTGCAGCGATGGGGTTTATGCTGATTTCTTGTGAAAGATGCCAGCTCTAAAATGGGTATTTGTCATTTAACTCATGTGGCTTAGAGACATTCGTCACTGCCTTGCTGCTGGGTGTCAGCTGGTTGGGTAAGCTGTCTCCAGGATGCTCTGTCCCCCAGCACTGGTGTGTTCTGTAATAGGGAATATCGATGAGATTGAATCGTGCTTTTTAACAGCTAAAGGCAAGATTCAGAAGAAAGAGGGTTAAGCGTTTTTCCTCTGTGCTTCTTACGTCCTTTGATCTGGCACATAACTCATGGAAGATCCTTGACAGAGTCAGAGGGGCTACTTTTAAGTCACTGGACTCCTGCAGTCTGGATATGTTTACAGCTGGAATCGGCTAGTGTGTGGTCTGACTGACAGTTCTTTTGACTTTTTCTGTTTAATTCCCACACACTTTACTTTGATCACACTGTACTTTTCCTGTTCAAATTATAATGCATTGAACATCTCTTGTGCCAGCCCTGACCCACACCTGCACAAACCCACTGCTGTGGGAAGGGGCCAATGCCTTTAATAAAGATTTCCTGTTCTAGGGATCTGAAGAGAAGTCTACTTGATCCTGGGATCCAGTCTTCCCTGCCAGATTTAAAGAGCAGTAACTCCTGTTCAAGCTAAGCAAATGGAATTAGGGTCAAATGATCTTTCTGAGGATTTATCAATTTCTATTTTATTCCTAACTATTGATTTTTGAAATCAAATCTCACATGTTGACTTTTGCCCAGTCAGCACTGCCCCACAATTAAGTCTTTCATGAAAATTCATTGTTGCAATGCCAAAAAATGAATTATAGTTTTTTTATCTGAAGTCAAACATTTTTGTGATATAACTATCCTGGTCAAATTAATTCTTCCTGTTGGAGACAGCAGGAATGGGTGCCAAATTTTAAGACTCTTTCAATTGCTTTAATTGGCTGTATAGTTATTTTTCTACAACTAATCAATCCCCATACTATAATTGCAATTACCAAATAATGGAAAGACTCTTTAGAAATTCTGTAAAGCAAGATCTTGTTAAGATTCTGTTAAAGAAAAAACTCTGAACAATTTCAATTTATTTTCATTTCACCCCAGAGGATTTTTTTTTCACCACCCTAAGTCAAAGGGCAAAACACACAAAGGCAATTGGCAAAGATAAATATCTTCAGGATGATTCATAACATTCAAGGAAAAGCATGTTCTTGTCTGATTCAAAACATTCCCCAATTTCTTTCTTGGGGGAGTAAGTGCAAGGCTTGTAAATTGTGACTGCAGCTGGCACAGCATAAGGAAGAGAAACTTGCTGACTTTATCATCAGTGGATAGAGTAGGAGGTGCACAAGCCAGGGAGAAATATGAACCTGAGACCAGTTTCAGGAAGTGTGAAGAGTTGCAAACATAAGTCATCTCCATGGGGACATTAAATCTGATGGACAGTGTGGTACTCTCATTCCCTGAACCATTGCTTTCATGTCCAGACAGATCTGAGCACAGACCTCAGGCTTTAATGGCCTGACCAAGAAAACATTGACAAAAACCTAAAGAGGTGGTGGTCAGCATTCTACTGGGTGCATTAACATCCCACACAGATAAACAGGGATGCTGGCACCTCTTGGTCTGTTGTAGTAGAGGGGCTCAAACAAAGGTTTTGCATTCTTCAACTTGTTTTGCAATCAAGACATGTCATATGATAGTAGAACTTCTGAGTGGTCATGTCACATCAGGTATTTCTCAGAAGTGGGTATGACCAACCAAGGAATGGGAGTGGTAAAGAAGACATGGCAAGGGGCAAGACACCAGAGGATCAGCCAGACATTTTCACAGATTCACAGCAGAAGAGCTGCAAAGAAGAGCTGATAACTTATTTTTGGCCTCAGACTGGGTATCATGTGGCTGAGCTTTCATGTGTCCTTGGTGTGAAGTTGTATAGTGGATCAATTGACCCTCTCATAAAATTAGAGCAGCTGACTGAATAGGAGGATGTTAAAAGCATTTGGCCTGTTGCCTTCAGAATATAAGGGAAGCCCAGTAAAGAAAAAAATCAAGTGATAAGAAGTGTGATAATGCCCATGTTTTCTGCATGATAATACTATCACTCCAGATCATAATCCTGTCAGTACCATCTTTATTTGATGTGGAATATTTAAGATATAGACAGCGAAACACTTATCCATTCAATTTGTGTCACAGCAGGCAACTCAGAGCTTCTGCTTTCATGGCTTGATCATCCCACAATATGTTTGTTAAAAGCTAGATTCCAGTCTACCTTTTTTGCTGCTACAAAAGGACGCTATTTTTCCCATTTCCCCATGGATGCTCTACTTCCAAACATGTCCCAACAGAACAGCAATTAACATCAGCATGGACTGACTAATACATGCCAAAAATTGCCAGAAGGATAACCTGCATCCAAATGGGTAGATAATAAACCAGTCACCATGGTAATCCTAAACTCAAACAAGAGTTTTCTTATTCACAGTCATGAAGACTAGAAAGACAGTCTTAAAAACCGCATCATCTGCATGGCAGAGCAGAAAGAGAAAAGAGCAGTTAAATGAAGTTCTGCCTGTGGAGCAGCAAAGCCAGTTATCCATAACAATCTCATTGCCTGTAGATGCAAAAGCAGGATTTGTGATGGTGTGAAATAATAACGAAGAAGATGGTAATGAAGGCAGTCTGGAAAAGACAAATCCTGCCAGACTGTGACTATGACATGGAACAAGGAAGAAAGATGAATGGGAGAAGAAAAAAAATCATCTATGAAGCCAGCAGCAAACAATGGCCACAAATAGCTGCAAATCCTGTGGAAATGTACTTCAATTCAATTACTGAAATAAATTAAGTGATAGTTGTAAGTGGACTGAGAGCTTTTCCAGAGAGGGAATGGGAGGAAAACTCTTGGAAATAAAATAGGACTTTTCATTTGAATGCTTTCAAGAACAAGGTTTCTTCAGAGCTTTGCATCTGGATTTGGCCCTTCCCTGGGCACTGGCCAGCCCTGCTGCACAATGAAGTGATGATGTATTTGGGCTGGGGAGCTGTGCAGATGTTTCACATCTCTATCCATTGTCATTGCAGTGGGTTTAAATGCAATTATGAAAATGCAAGCGATGCTCATAAACAGTATGGCCTTCTGGCGGCATGGTGCCTCAAAGGCTACCCTCAAGCACTGGTGATGGTGGAGATTCCAATCATTTTGCCTGGCTAGCCTGCCCTTGGGACCCCGAAATGCCTGCTAGTCACTGTACATGTCTAAGCACCCGCACATGTTGCCAGTTCCTTCTGGTTGCAGCACATATTGAAACAACAGGAAAATAATTATTACAAGAAAGGCTTCATACTTTGGGTAGATGTCTCCCATACCAAGGGAATTAGATTTTTGATTTAAACCATCTTGCCCCACATTGCTTAGACCTCCTTAGCTGAGGCTATCACTCAGCTTGCTGTGTCTCCTGAAAGGTGTGATGGGGATCTCTGCTGGCTGTGTGATGGGGAGAAGAATCCCACTGGCTGTCAGCAGTGCTTCAGCTCTGGGACATGATGTGGTCCCTTGTCTGATCATATAGAAGGAGAATCCAGGGAGGCTGCAGTCTCTGCATCTGTGCTCTGTTCACACCTTGTGACCAGCTCTCTTGCTTTGGGACACATGATTTTTCCCCGTGTTCAAACTTTTTTCTTCAGGTTTTTACCCAAAGGAAAAGTTGGGTTAAAAACAGCAGCCCACCTACTGTGGAATGAATCTAATCAAAACCACAGACCTATGCTGTCACCCTATTAGTTTCCTGGTGTCTACAGTTTGGTTTGACCTATGTAACAAATCCTAAGTGGCCTGGGGGCTGCTGACCAGCAGTGTCTCTTCCAATGTGCTGCCTGTAGCAGAAGCACTCCCCAGAAGGTCCTGATACTATCAATCTCCCCTCATGAGAAATTAAAAAGTCCTAAAACCTTTCCTTGGCTCTAATCCTTTTGTTGTCTTTCTGTCATTCAATTTACTTTCTATGTGATTTTACAAGCTAGAGCAGACCAGAGTTTAAAGTAGTATTTAATGAAAAGGTGCTCCATTGGTTTATTTAACCAACAGGTTACAGAGGCCATTGAGCATATGTGTTATTTTCACTGATGCTCAGAACTGCAAAACCAAATTAAAAAAAAGTCTAAGTAATCATAATGGTTTTTACCTTGTGTTGCAGCTGGGCTATTAACAAGTTAGGAATCTGTCCTGCCTTGTATCTCAGTTGATTTGAAACATGGTGGGAAACAAGCTTCCAGTACTGTTAATAGTGCATAACATTTTAACAGCTGCTGTGTTTCATCATAAATCTATGTACTTGGGGGAACAAGGCAGGAGTCAGCGTGTACAGTGAAATCACATAAGCACTGGTGGTTTTTTTTAAATTTTGTCAGGGTAGAGAGCTGAAATGTGCTGAGGATTAAGGAAGAAAAAGCTATTGTGGTTTTAAAAAGTTATCTTTGCAAAGCAGTATTTCAGTTTTCTCTCAAGAAGTTTTGTGTAAACTACAGAGAGGAAAGTCTGCTCCTGCCAGACCTGCTCGTCAAAACCAAGCAGCCACCTACCAGTGTCAGAGCCAAGGAGGAAATGTGCAAAATCCCATGGCAGAGCTCAGTCAAGGGAAAGAGCTAGAGACAGCCTGGCTGTAATGGGAGGGAGCATTTGTTCCCAGCACCAGGCCCTGGTCCCCAACTTGGCCAGATGTGAGAGGTCTTCCCTGTCTTTCTCTAGCCTTGCTGACTACAGTGAGAGTATGCCAGACTTCATTGTCCTCACCTCCCATTCTGCTACACATGGACTGTGATATTTACCTGCTATGGATGTTTTATGGAGATGAAACACTGATCCTTGTCCTTCGTAAGTCAGTAGACCTACCATGATGAGTCCTCAGCAGCCAGGGTGTGTGGTGCATGCTGAAGAGGAAAACCAGGATTCTTCAGTTTATTTGCTCTTGGTGTATCACCCCAAGTCAATACAGAAGAGAATCAGTCCCTTTCCAAACCATGCTGGAGGTAGGAATGTAATTACCATTGCCTCCACTGCAGAAAAGCTTCTAAAATAGCTCCTCCATTTCTGGTAACAATGGTCTGTGTATCTCTCTAGACTGATGATTAATGCATTTCCTCCTGCATCCCTGTCACTTTATTCAGTCACCTCTCTCTCCTGGAATGTGTGTGCTTCCCACCATAAGCACACCGGTACTTCCAGGACCAGGCAGCCCTCGCCTGACACAGGCTGCAGAGGCACCTCCAGGCTGTGTAAACTCCTGGAGAGAACTTGCTCAAAACTGCTGACTTCTGGGATAAAGCCAAGATTCTTTTTCTTGGAAATTTGACTGAAAGAGGGACATATATTATCCTTGTCTGAGGAATCTCAGAGCCAAGTGGAGCGTGAGCTTTGCAGAGGCTGAAAGAGTAGGGGTTTTAATGCATAAGAAAACTGATTTTCTTGATGACTGATTTTCTCAGAAAAATTCAAGGCAAAATCCATAAGATCCTCAGTATTTTGTGCATGTAATCACATTATCACACTGCTCATCTGCAAATCTCACTTTGATCAGCTTATACTGTCTTTTTCAGTATCATGCTGCTGACATTTGCTCCAAACAGATTTGCTTGGACTCTAGCAGGTTTCTTGTGTTGTCTTTCAGAGTTTTTATTTCATAAAATCATTGCATGACTTACATTGGAAGGGACCTTAAAGATCACTTAGTTCCAAACTCCCTGCCACGAGCAGGGACACCTCCCACTAGACAAGGTTGCTCAGAGCCCCATTAAACCTGGCTTTGAACACTTCCAGAGATGGAGCATCCACAGCTTCTGTGGGCAAACTGTTCTTGTGACTCACCATTCTCACAGTAAAGAAATTCTTTCTAATATCTGATCTAAACCTATCTTCTTTCAGTTTAAAGCCTTGTCCTTTCTGTCCTGTCACTACATGCCCTGCTAAAAAGTCCCTCTCCATCCTTTTTGTGTGCTCCCTTCAGTTATCAGAGGGCCACAATTAGGTCACCCCAAACTCTTCTCTTTTCCAGACAGAACTATCCCAATTCTCCTAGTCTTTCCTCACAGGAGAGGTGCTCCATCTCTCTAACCATCTTGGTGGCCTCCTCTGGGCTCACTCCAACAGGTCGGTGTCTTTCCTGTACTGGGGTCCCCAGAGCTGGATGCAGCACTCCAGGTGAGGTCTCACCAGAGCAGAACAAAGAGGTAGAATCCCCTCCCTCACCCTGCTGGCCATGCTGCTTTTGGTGCAGCCCAGGATACAATTGGCTTTCTGGGTTACAAGTGCATACTGCCAGTTCATGTCCAGTTTCTCATTCACTAGCACTCCCAAGTGCTTCTTGGCATTCATTTTACACAATCATCTTGGAATTAGATGCTGGTAGTGATGCTTCTGAAGTCCTAATTGCGCCATGCACATATGCAGATGTAGACAGAAATGCAGAGGTAGACAGAAGGTCAGTACTGATTTTTCCTAAGTTGTGTGTCTATTGGACCTGTCCTAGGAGCAGATACTACTACCAGTTTGCAGGAGAAGGTCATCTGTTGAGCCCTTGAGCCTTATGTGCCTTTCCCAGGAATAAGAACTTTATCACTGTGACATTAAATATGCCAAAAATATTTAATAACACAATCACCTTCTTTCTGAGCAGTTATGCTTTACAAATAATAAAGAGAATAAAACTACTATTTTTTGACTTGAAACAGTTTTGACCACATGTTAATGAAAGCTGTAATCAGCCCTCTCCGACCCCATGTGGGAAATGAGTTGTCTGTGTGACAAGCTGCAGTGATGTTTGTGAAAAAAATGGCTGCAGCTCTGTGCTTGGATCAAAAAGCTTGGGAACAGACAGGTAACTATGTGGGCATCAAAAGCTTCTCAGCATTCCTGGGCATCATCCACTCCATGGGTGTCTAACATATAAAACAGCATAATTTTGACCATGAGAGACAGAGGAAACTGTCTAATGCTATTGTTAATTTTCTCTACGTGAATCCAGGTAATTGAATAGATTTTAAAAAAAAGCTGTGCACAGTATAGTAAAGATAATTTGCTGTGTAACTAATATTTGTTTTATAGGGCATCTCGTACACAGGAGAGAAACTAGGGGGATTTGTGATCTATGTAGAAAATGATCTCTTGAGAAGAAGCCCACCAAGTGAAATCTGTCTGAAAATTAAATGAAATATCTCACATGCCAAATCCAAGCCTCACATGGTATTTCTTTCTGTCCCACCATTCTCTGCAATCTGCAGTGTCTTCTCAGGCATTGACCGTTCCTGGGGATGGAAACCTGCATAGCAGAGTGCTAAATAAATAAGTCTTTGAATTTTCAAACATGGCAACTTACTTTCAGTTGCTTGGACTAGCACAGAGAAAGGAAAATAGAGAGTGAAAAAATTAGCATCACAGAACTACTTAGTTTCTACTTTTTTCTCTCTCTTATCTGTGTGGAAATACAACACAATTGTCCTGCAACCAGCAGAAGTGTGCAGGTAGCAGCCAAAGCACTCCTGCTTGGGGCAGTGGACCTTAATCATGAGCTGTCTGTTCATTAGGTGGAATTTTATCTCTCAGCTGAATTAAGTATTCCACATAAGCACAGGCACAGTGTAGTGTCATCACCCAGTGCTTGTGCTGGTGTGGGCAGTCCTGCTGGTTCTGATGGTCACTGGGAGCACAGTGATTTCTCTGCAGGCTGTTACAGCATCCCAAGCTGAGAGGCTCACACAGACATCCCATATGGCTTCTAACCCCAAGTGGCTCCTAGACTCCTAAATAGCATCTAAACTAATTTTCTCCAATTTTTTTTTTCCTTTAGCTTTGCCCACAGTCAACTTCTTTTCCAGGTCACAGGCAGCCCCTGAAAGTTGTTAGTTTTGTGCAGGCTGCCTTGATCTTAACATTTTTCTTAGAAACTTCACTCTGTTGTCACTCTCTCTCTCATAATTTCCACTATTTTTTCTTTAGGCAGGCACTAGCAATTGTTGTTTTATCTCATGCTTCTGTTCTTCCAAGTTTTCCTTGACAAAGGATCTGATACAGGAATTTTCTGCCTTCAAAGAATTGCACCATTGTAAGATCAAGCAGTGAAGTTTTCATGGTGCCTAGGATATTCCCAAGAAATTTTTGACCCGCTTTACCTGTTCCTATGAAATGGCATTTGTGCTCATCAAACTCAACGTCTTCATTTTTCAAAGGAAAATATTTCATTTTTACTCTGAGCTTGATTTTCCAGTGTATTGGTCTGTTCCACAGGATCTGCTTCTTACATTGTTTGCTCTAAATGCTGTGGAATAAGCTTGAGGAAGCTTTTTTTTGCTCTACTCTTTCTCCGATTTCAATGTAACCTTTTACTTCCCTTTAAAAGTGATGGTGTCCTTCACATTTTCAAAGTATTGATTCAGATCAAAACCTTGGAATCATTCATAATGCTTTTGCTCAGTCCTTGGAGAGGTGCTGCGATTTTTGTGGTAATATTAACATAGATCTTGACAGGCAGGTCAGCAACCAATTTCTGAGTTTATGCTTCTGACTATTTTATTAACTACACTTACAGTGAAAATTTGGTCTTATGACTCCTTTTTCTGAAATGTGATTAAAACCTGTTGGTTTTGCATTTCTATTTTGCATTTTTTTGTTTGCTTGTATTTTATGTTGCTCAGTTGTACCTTTTATTCCCATTTTTTCTGAGAACTGACCTGATTGAGAATAGCTTATGCATGGCCATAAATTGCAATTCTTACCAAATTTGCTGTTTGACACAAAACTGTCTCCTCACTCTTCTGAAAATCACTTATTTGCCTCAGGTCTTGCAAACAATCAGCTCTATTAATGCCTTGCACTTACCTGTGCCTCTGCCTCCCTTTTGTTCCAAGTCACTGTATGTCACTTACGCCAATACTCCCTATGTTCACAATGTCCACAAGAAGGAAAAAGCAGAAGATATCTTAAATAGTTTCCTAATTAACAAATTTAATCTAAAACACCCCAGCATTTCAGCTTGAGGGGGAGAAAGAAGGAGGAGAAATGTGCTATTCTTGAAAATGCTCTTCCTGCGTTTATACTGAAGGCACAATTATACACCTCTGGAAGGTTACTCTAACTTACACCTCTAGCCCTCTGCAATATTTTTAAGTGTGTCTTGCTGTCATATCCCTTTCAGTCATAGCTACTCCCCTTTTAAACTGCCCTTTGTTGCTTTCTTTTCAGCCATTTAAGACCACATGCTATTGTCTTTGCTGCTGCTGCTGCTGCTGAAGCACAGCAAGACTTTGAAACAGTCTCCATGACAATCAGAGAGATGCAGCCTGAATCCTAACGGGGGTGATACATGATTGTGATTGCATCCTGCGGAGCAAGGTACGAATGTGCTGGTGCTGGAGGATAAGGGTTAAAAGCTGCTGGTTCCTCCCTCCTTTTACAACCACGCATGGTGGTACTGGGAAAACCTTTGCTCTACGCTGCCACAATATCCCCTTTTCTGGAGATGTTCCCCAGGGGCTGATTTTATCTGGTGTGATGTTCAGAAAGGGATGAGAAATATTAATGGCTGAATGATTATAACACCATGAAAACATGGAGCTGAAAATGCACTGCATAGAGATCAAAACTTAACACAGTATTTGGCTGTGAGATTTTTAACGATATCAAAAAAGGAATTACTTCTTGTTACTTACAGAGCTGAATTCCTGAAACATCAGTTCCTGCTTATTATGGAAGTATGCTGTGTTCTGTTGAATGTCTTCATGTAAAATTAAGTTTTAAAATACAAGATGTGCTGGTTTTATGTACACCAATCACTCACATAGAACAAAGCATTTAAAGGCTATGAGTTGTAAAGTACTGGATGACAGTAGACTGTGGGTTTTTTCTTGGCCTTAAGATGTATAAATAAGGACAAATCCTGTGGAACAAAAATGAACATGAATTCTCTCTGATGAGCAGGATGTAACTTTTCCTGATTGTGCATCCTAATGTCCATTGTTTAAATGTGATAAAACAGCTTTAGGCTGATGCTGTTTAAGTCGTCATGAATTTCCTTCTTCAAGGCCAACTTCAGTCATGTTAGTTTGAGATTCTTTTATTACCAGCTTCTTTGTACCACATTTGAACCAAGAAACATAACCAAAAAGTATCCTGCATACTGAAATATTGGGCATTTGTATGTCAGTTGTTAATGGACCATGTGCAAACAGCCATCCAAAATTAGTGAGGTGAGAACTGTATAGCATGACATACGGTGAATAAAATTGATAATATTGGAACAGTAATGAGAGCTATGTGATGCTTATGTGTCTATTAATATCTGTATCCACATACACCCCCATGTATTCTAAATATATGTACAGTAGCTCTAACTTTCAGCAAGTAAAATGAGAATTCATAATGCAGTAGAATGGAAAGAACATAAAAATGAAAACAAAGGCAAAGCCACAATAAAACTGAAGTAGTCAGGAGGAACAAATGCAAAAAGATACCTAATAATATTCATTCTTTAAAAGGAGGATTGTGAATGTAGGGAGCTATTTCCAGTGAGAAAATGTTTGAGTGAAGCTACTTGGTGTTTTTGCAGCGGAAATCTCTGACCCTTCATATGTCATCATGGCCAGGCTTCGCGAACGAAGATTTGAGAAGGGCACTACCCACGCTTGCTGCAAGCGTGCTGGTGGCTAAAAAGGCCAATATGGGATAGGCAAGTCCGGTCACAAAAGGCACAACGGAACGTCTCCCTAGGTGACATTGGCAAGGAATGGTTCTTTCTGCATTGTCTTTTCTCCTCAAGACTGACTCTCCGTGCGTTCTCAAAGAAAGCAGCAGCGTCATGAATGGTGTCTTTCCATGAATCCCGATTGGAGGCCAGAGAGGACCATTGGTGGCAGTCAATATGGCCAAGGCTGAGGTGTTGTTTCAGGGAGTCCTTGTATCTCTTCTTCGGGGCTCCTCTCTTGCGGCAGCCAGTGGCAAGTTCACCATAGAGCACAATGTTCAGGAGGCGGTGATCCTCCACCCTGGAGACGTGCCCTGCCCAACGCAGCTGCGTTCTCATCAGCATGGCCTCAATACTGCTGACCCCTGCCTGTTCAAGAACAGACACATTGGTCACGTAATCAGACCAGTGGATGTTTAGGATTGAACAGAGGCAGCGCTGATGGAAGTGTTCGAGAAACCGCAGGTGGTGGTGGTAGATGACCCAGGATTCAGACCCATATAAAAGAGTAGACAGTACAATGGCTCTGTAGACACTAATCTTTGTACTTTTCTTCAGGTGTTTATTGGACCAGACTCTTTTATGGAGTTTTCCGAAGGCTCTGTATGCCTTTGCCAGCCTGTTGTCTATCTCTTTGTCAATCTTACCGTCTGAGGAAATGATACTTCCCAGATAGGTGAACTGCTGGACTGACTTAAGCTCTGAATTGCCTATGGTGATGTAAGGATGATGGAAGACTTCTTGAGGTGCGGGTTGGTAGAGAACTTCCGTCTTCTTCAGGCTGACTTCCAGCCCAAAAAGCTCAGCAGCCTCTGCAAAGCAGGATGTTAAGCACTGCAGAGCTGCTTCTGTGTGAGCAATGAGGGCGGCATCATCAGCAAGAAGCAGCTCACGGACAAGGTGATTCAGGGTCTTGGTGTGGGCCTTCAGTCGCCTTAGGTTGAAGAGGCTTCCATTGGTACGATATCAGATGTAGATGCCGTTTTCTTCATCGAGGTCTGCTGTGGCTCTTTGGAGCATCATGCTGAAGAAGATTGTGAATAGAGTTGGTGCAAGAACGCAACCTTGTTTCACACCATTGGTTATTGGAAAGCCCTTTCCAATAACCCTTCATATGTAATGTGACCATAAAGGCTGTGTCTTGAGAGAGAGGGAGTGAGATAATATCATGGTTGAGCATTTTAGCACAAAGAAAAAGCATTTTCTTCATCTTCCTTTACATACCCTACCAATGTTTGACCTAACCCTTTAGAACATTCTCTATTTTGTCTACTTTGACCTTGGCTCCACCTAGATGCTTTGGTCATATTTTCTAGTCTGTCAGTCTTTATGGTTACTGACTTGCACCAAACCCTTTGTAGGTTTCTTCTTTATGTGTAATTTCTCTTTTACCTCAGCATATTCTCTGACAGATTTTAATGTCATTCCAAGGTTTCATCTATTTCTTTTCACCAGATTCCAATTCCTTATTTCATTAAAAACACAATTTTACCTGCAAATTCTGCAACTTCTTTCATGCTGGAAACACATTGGAAGAGAATCTCAATTAGGCCTATGTGAGAAATATCCAGAAAAAACTCTTGAGAGCTTGAAATAATACCAGTGCAGAAGCTGCTTTAAGTACTGTGTTGCTTAGAAGGGAAATAGGTCCTGTGGAAATAGGTCTTGGTGGGAGTGAAGTCTGACCTCCACATTACAGGACAGTATCTCAAACAAAGAATATGAACATCTGGCTCAAAGCCAAGAGAGCTGATTGGGAACAAGGCCAGGGCAATCAGAGAAAGAGCCAGGACACTAAGAACTGAGCCGAGGGTGCAACCAAAAGAGTGAGGAAAATAGGAAGACTCAGCAACCTGAGTCTGGCATGGATCTCCAGCCAAGCCCAAGTCATGTAGCTGTTAAGCCTGTTATACCTATTGTGAAATTGGTCCAGAGACAGAAGTCTTCTGGGTCTCCCTTGCCAACCTTTTCATTCTGACTTTTTGTTGATGTCTCTATTTGCTTTCTTTTCTTGCTTGCTGATTGCACCTTTTCAATGTTAGTATCACGTCCTTGGTCACCGCTCACCCTATGCATTTCTAATTTAATCACTCTTTGGGCGCCAGCCTCTCTAGTGCTCTTATTTGTACTGTGGTTCTTTAAACTCTCCTGTCATCTGCAAAAGCCTTACTAGAAATGAAGCAGCATTTCCCATGCATTTCACCTCAGTCTTGCAGAGCATGATTCTTGCCTATCTTTGCATACATAGGCACAAACTCCAGCAGCCCTTTCTACCACCATATTTCTTAGAAGCTTGAAAGTAACTTGCTGGGTTTTATCCTCATATTCCTTATGAATTTTCTGCTATCAGCAAACCTTGCTGTAAAAGTAATATTATTCCAAGATAATTTTTGTTGCTCTTATGATGTTGTCCTTTATGGCATTTTTCCAATGTGATTCTTGTTTTGTTATTTTTGGCCTGTGTTACTAATTACTCTAATCCCTCTGTCCTATGTCTCTGGCATCCCTGTTTTTCTTGTCTCTTCTCAATTTAGTATCACCAGTGAATTTCAATAATATGTTGTTTACTCCTCTTTCTAGCTCATTCCAAGTCAGAAAATGATGTGATTCTGTGATTACTGAAAGTATTAAAAAGGCAAGACCCAAGACTGATCCTTAAATATTTACCTGTCCTCTCCATAAACTGGTATTCTTCTCTTTGTCTCTTAGCCTTGTTTTGGTCCTTCATTCCAGGCTTGAAACCAAATGAGATATTTTTTGGCACAAGCAAGTTCAGTGGAGCTTTTTAAGGACTTTCTGTGGAAAACGTAGGAGGCAGCCTTCCATTTGCATGCTCTCTGGGTTTGTGTCAGTGTAGCTGCCTGGCTTTGAGGGAGAGGATGATCAGACCAATTGTTCAAAAAATATGGCTTAAATCCAGGAGTATTACATTTATTCTGTTCCATTCATCTATTACCATTAATTAGGTAATTCCATAAAAATGTGTTAGCTTTGTCAGGTGAGATCTATTCTTTATAAACCATACCTCTTATTGCTCATCATTGCATTGTTTTCTGCAAATGAAGTGACTATTTCTTAAGACTTTTTCTATTGTTTTTATTTCTTTTTCCAGGGTTAGAAGTTAAATGTAAAGCACTGTAATTAGTAAGAGCTTTCTTCTTCCTTTTATGAATACTGAGACAGTGTCACATTTGCTTTTCTGTGCAGTATTAGCAGAAAAAGGACAGATAAAGGCACTGCTGTCTCCTTCCCCTCTTTAGCACCTCCATACACCTGTGGTGTGTGATTCTAGCCACTTGATGGTGCAGGAGATGTGGTACAGTGTGGCCATCATTGCTGCTTCTAAATCTCACAACTTTGCAAAATAATTTATGATTAATGTTATAGCAGCTTTCAGAGAATCCCAGAAGAACACGCTGTATCATATGTTTGCTTTCTTAGTGGTTTTCATTTCAGTTTGTCTTGGCCAATTGATTTTGTCAGGGAAGCATCAAAGGTCCCCAAAGGATGTGCTACCAGAGTATGAATATCTTATGCCTATATCTTATGTGCCTATATCAGAAGATGCAGATATGGATGATCAGAGTATACTTAGTTTAAACAGTGCTAGAATTGCCCCATAATTTCTTCCTGACATATTCTGCAGTGGTGTTCAAGTTTTAAAGGTAAATGAAGCAATGCTTCTGAAATTACTTTGAATCTTATTACGACATGAGCAATACAATTGACTTTTCAATTCCTCTGCTACACTGTGCATTTGGCCGCTACCAGATATGAGCAAATACAACCTCATTTTTGGTGTAAGATCTTAGCCCAGACATTTAGAAAGTAAAGTAAGGTTCCCTAGAGGTAGAGAGGTGAAGATATCTAAGAGGCACAGTTTACTCCCTGGACTGGTTTGGACTTCAATGCATGTATTTCTCTCCTGAGAGAAATAAATATATTAGAAGGCTTGGAGAGCAATTTCCTTCAGAGCTACATGTCCTAGAATCCTAAACTGAGATGTTAGGAACTTATCTGAGTACTTATCTGAAAAAACAAGGTTTACTTTGGAAAATTAGGTTTCTAACTAAGTTACTGACTTCCCAGCATAAGTAACTTAGATAGAATCTGGGTTTTGCTCTTCCTGCTCAGTAGTGCTGAGCAGAGCTTTGCACTGGCCTCCACAGGTGTGCAAGCTGCAGCTGGGAAAGGACAGGGGCTTAGGTTTTGCTGACATGGGACCTTGGAGTACTAATTGACAGGAAGCTCAACATGAGCCAACAGTGTGCCCAGGTGGCCAAGAAGGCCAATGGGATCCTGTCCTGTATCAAAAATAGCGTGGCCAGCAGGACCAGGAAAGTGATCCTTCCCCTGTACTCTGTGTTGGTGAGGCCACACCTTGAGTACTGTGTTCAGTTCTGGGCCCCTCAGTTCAGAAAGGATATTGAGGTGCTGGAGCGAGTCCAGAGAAGAACAACAAGGCTGGTGAAGGGACTGGAGCACAAGCCCTGTGGGGAGAGGCTGAGGGAGCTGGGGTTGTTTAGCCTGGAGAAGAGGAGGCTCAGAGGTGACCTCATCACTGTCCAGAACTACCTGAAGGGAAGTTCTAGCCAGGTGGGGGCTGGTCTCTTCTCCCAGGCACTCAGCAATAGAACAAGGGGGCACGGGCTTAAGCTCTGCCAGGGGAAATTTAAGTTGGATATCAGAAAAAAATTCTTTATAGAGAGACTAATCAGGCATTGGAATGGGCTGCCCAGAGAGGTGGTGGATTCACCATCCCTAGAGATTTTTAAACGCAGATTGGACGTGGTGCTGAGTGCCATGATCTGGTAAATGGACTGGAGTTGGACCAAGGGTTGGACTTGATGATCTTGGAGGTCTTTTCCAACCCAATCGATTCTATGATTCTATGATTCTATAACATTCTATCTGTGAATATGTCATGTTTTGGTTTGGGTTCTAGACATGTCAGATGTGTTCTCTCAACCATGGCTTCCCATTTTTCTCACCATCAAACCAGGAAACCCTTGTGGTATTACTAACTTGTTTTTCCTTTCTAGTGTTCCACAAAGGAAGAACTGTTACAACAAAAAATGCAGTTAGCCCCTACTGATCTCACTGACAGTTCAGGCTAATAAGCCACATTTAACAGTGGCTTTAGCCAGGCTGGTGAAGAGATGGCTTTACTTCACATTATGAAGTTTGAACACAGAATCACAGAATCATTTAGGTTGGAAAAGACCTCCAAGATCATTCACACAATGAATTTACATCTTGCTCAATAGTACCCTGGTGTGGGAAGGATGAGGTATACAACTAGGGAAAGAATCTACTGCAACAATATCCTCTAAAAATACCACTGACCATGAAGCAAGGCAGACTAGAACCTTGGATTTCAAAAATATTAGAAAATATTCTATTTTTTTTGTTGTCCACAGTCTTTCAAATTACATGTTTATTTCCATTTACACCTATGTATGTCTCTGTCTATATACATATAGACCTGCATATATTTCTCTGAACTGAACTGCTGATCAGACACAGGTATTTTCCCCTGTGTTGAAATGAAGGTCAGAGGAAGTTACTTAACTGGCTATAACATTTCCTTTGCATTATCAAATAGCAGTTCAAAGGGCTCCTCCCAAATCAGAAATACACTCTTTTTGCTATCATAGGGCATATTACCACAGGCATCCATGCAAAATAATCTGACAGGCAGAAACAGTGAGGCCTGCACAGACCCTACCTCAGTCTGACAGTCTGCTTGGGAGATTTTTCTGATCCGTTTTTGTCCACTTGGAGGACATCCAGCTAAGTGGATTGAACTGCGGAAAAGGGGGGCAAATACAACAAGAGCAGAAGTTGTTTTCTCTAAAGAGGTTGTTGGATATTAACAAAAGCTGGGAAGAGATGTTTCAGATATCAGCATTATGAACCATGTAGGGGGCAGGTTACATGGCCCACACTTTTGATGTTATTCTAATCTCTGAAAGCTAGATTGTTTTAAGACATGACATTAAACATCCTCCATGCTAATGTTGTTGGCATTAACTGTTATAGCCCTAGCTATACTTCATGCGCAAATACAAATCTGATCCTTCCTTTGGTTTTACAATGTCGCTTAGAGCCCAACAGATGTCAGTAATCCTAATATTGTAAAATAATATGTATTTTTTCATCAGGAAGAAATGTGTTTTGGTCAGCATATATATGGAATTTTAAACTTCCAAAGAGGTTATAAACAACAATGCATAAACCAGGATATATTTTAAGATGAGTGTATAACAGCATCTTATAAAATAAACATTTGGAAGTAACTTCCAAATTATCTTCAGAAGTGGAAATAAAAGAGGTAAAAATATTTCAGGCTCCACAAATATGAACACTGATTCAATCAATTAAGAAAACATATAGAGGATTGTGAGTAAATATAGAACCTTCAGAAGTTGCCTTAAATGTAGATAACTGAGATTACACGTGTACATATGCAAGGGGAGACCCCAAAAATTCTTTAGGGAAAATCAGGCAGCATGGTTTCCTGACACAGTTATATTTCCGAGTAAATCCCATCAAACCTATGAAATCTAATAGAGGCTGATGACTAGAACAAGGATAAAATGATTCAGGTAAAATTACTATCAGAACACAGAACAAAGCATTACCAGGAGAGTTAACATTACTCCCAGAACAAGGAAGGTGAAAATCCTGTAGCCTGGTATACAGTGAATGGCCCACAGCTTAAACTTCCTCAAAAGGCTGGTCTGAGCAGAGCTGGTGCTTGTCCAACAATTTGTTCCTCCGGTACAGCTGGAGGTGGTGCTCAGGCTGTGCTCTGAATGGACAGGACTTACACTGAGATGACTGGAATCAAGTTTGTTTCCAGCAAGGTCAGACTTGAAGAGGCCAAAAAAGTGTCCCTCTGCCTCACTTTGCCATGGGGTAGGATCTGACTTGCCTTTCTATCATGAAGAAAATCCTGTTTACAATATATTCTGTGGGTGTCCAAAATGTGTTCATGCATGTTTCCCAGTTTTCTTCAGATTTGCTGGGGGAGCAGACAGAGAAGGAGGGTTCCTGTGCTATCAGGAGCACTCCTAAGACTTACTGGGAGAAAAATAAGGTCTCATCTACAATAAGAAAAACCTCATAATCTAAGTAAATGTGTTTATTGACACACAGCAAGCATGTTTTGTAATTCCATTATAAACAACCACGTCTGGAATTTTCAACATTGGCAGACACAAAAGGCAAAGAAGTCACCTCTGCATCACAGTCAACATGGGCTTTGACACTTAGAGTGTTCATTTGTATCTTCCAATACCTAAAGGCAAAAGGTTTTACTAAGAAAGGTGTATGAGAAGAATATATTTAAACCAAAACAGAACAGAAGATTCATGCTGTCTGCTATGTGTGCTTCCAGAAGCTTCTGCTCTGCTTTGGTTTAAATCTGTGAAGGCTGAAGAATTAGAAACACAGCCAGAATCAACCAAAACTCCAAGAGGGCACTTTGGAACAGGCCTTAAATTTTCCAATGGAAATAAAAGAGAGTACTTTGATTATAAATATAGGCACTAAATGAAAGTGATGGGTCCTGCCACTTAATAAATTACCATTCATCTGGAGGCTTTCTAAGTGTGTGGGTGCATGCTCTTAGCCCTCCATGAGCTAAGATAAAAATGTGTTAACTTAAACCACCTTCACAGAGCCAAAGTTGGTGTATGTTGGATTTCAGCTCAGCAATGAGCATGTGTATGCTCAGTAACAAGTGGAACCTGTTGAAGTAATATGAACTGTTCACAGATCTCATATTATGCAGTGATAGGTGTACTAGAAGCTGAAGGCATAGAAAACTTTTACTGGGCTAAAAACTGTAGCTCTATTGATCTGATGCCAGCTGAAGATTGAGCCTACTGCACTTAGGGAAGAGATACCTACTTAGCTTCTAAAATTTAAAAAAAAATGCTCAAAAGAAGTAGTAACTACACAATCTCTTTCTGACTTTTGTTCTAAGACTCAGCAAAGCTGGTGAGGGGCAAATATCGAACACTAGGACAGACACAGGTAGAGACTCTCAGCACAAGCAGTAAAAAGAGGTTCAAACTTTACCATCTTGCCTCATCTCACTTAGGTGGAGAAAACGAGGATGTGTGGGCATCTTTCATAAGGACTTCTGGATAGATCTTAGTGCCCACTGAGAAAGTGATCTGTAAGGTCAACATATGAATGATGATGAAATACTCAGTTGGTTTGCTAACAGAAACCAGAGATGGCAAATGGGACAGAGGGATGGAGAGAGACAGTGGGATAAGAGTGACAAGTGGCAATATGTTGAGCCTGTTCTGGTTTTGCTATATATAGGAGATAGCAGTTATCTTACAGAAGGAAATGTAGAACAAGATGTGCAGATTTGGAGATGTGGAACTGACAACCTGAGAAATACCATCCATGAAGGAAGTAAGTTGAAGATGCTGAGAAATCTGCCTTATGCATAGGATACGAGGGATGAGCAGGCAGTGCAAAGTAAAGAGGGAGAAACTGGAATATGGTGGTGCAAACTGTGTTCATTTGCTCATTTGAAATCTTGATGTTGTTGCAGGGCAGTGACTCAGAAGCCAGAGAGGTCACTGAGGGAAGAAAGCCCAGGTCAGAACAGACCACCAGGACACATTGCAAAGAACTAAACATGAGAGAAATACCTTATTTTTCAGATAATAAAGAAAGTTTCTAGATTTGAAGAACAAGTGACCG
The DNA here is from genome assembly GCF_047495875.1 of Pithys albifrons albifrons. Taxonomy (NCBI): domain Eukaryota; kingdom Metazoa; phylum Chordata; class Aves; order Passeriformes; family Thamnophilidae; genus Pithys; species Pithys albifrons. Next base: position 70,687,181 of record NC_092458.1, on the reverse strand, counting down.
AACATTCTTGGAAACCTTAGTCACTTACACAGAAATATCCCAAATGGTTTTTCTATGGTGGCAATGGTAATCAAAAGTGCAAGAGCAGTACTGCACTGGAGGCTCAGCAGCACCCCAGGCATCTGGCATTGATACCTGACTTGAAGCTAAGACTGTACTTTAGCTAGCCACAATGGGAATCTGAAGCTGTGTAGCTGATATTTTCAATGTTTCCTCATAAATTTTAGGACATTTTTCACCTACAACAGCCCATATATAAAACATTCTGTATGCATTGTTCAGCAGTAGAAACAGTTAGTATTCACTTGAGTACATATATGCCATTCCCAGGAATTGTGTGCCCCAGCATAATTTAACCTGACTCCCTTGTCTTGAAATCACAGACCTTTTTTCTCTACAGCTCAATAAATCTGAAGTGTATCCAAGGCTTCAGACACAAAATTTTCAGAGTGGAGAGATTATTATTGGAGTGTGTACGTGATCCACTGATGGACACATGACACATCAGCCTACAGAGTTCTCCCATTCACATTACAGGGACTTGGGCTTAGACACAGGGTCTGCAGACTCAACAGTGGCACTGAAAAGGAGGCAGGAAGCTGCAGGCTAGCTGCATGCTGAAGATGCTAGGAGGAAGGTGAATGAGTCTTGCAGCAAGAAGAATATTAATGACTGAGCTGTGATAAGGCAAAAGGAAAGCACCAGCCCAAATAGAAAGAAGAGGCAATGAATTTTCTGTAAGATTCTTTTCATAAAATATTGACTCTGCTTGTTTGGATGCTGCCCAGCCATCTTCACAAGTGAGCACTTTTCACTGGCATTTGTATGACACTCGTATTCTGTGCCTCTTACTCAGCTTTTCTCAGGAAGGTCATGGCAAAATGAGACTGAAAACCAAGAAATCAACCATTTTCTGAGCTGAGATGAATAGGGCCAGGATCAAAAAAGCATGAAATAACTATTGGACATGGCCTAAACACAGTCTCTATAGCCTTCATTGCAACCCTTCTCTGTAGTTTTGGATTGTTTCTGGAAGTGAAGGAATGATTTCCTTGTTGTTACAAGCATCAACATCAACATTATTTTAATGCAGAAAAAAGTGGCAAGGGGTTCTGAGGAGCAAATGATGGGAACTCTTATTGCAGGTACAAATAAGGGAATTGTTGCTCGTATCACTGTGGATTTGGAGTCCTCACATGTTCCCATAGTCCTTAGTGTTCCATGTGCAAAAATCCTACCAAACATTGTGTTTAGTACAACATCACAAACGGCTCTTTTCCATACACAAAAGTTTCAGGTTTCATGTTTCCTGTTTTACAGAAGTTCTGTCTGGGTTCACCCCTTTTGCTCTCCTCACAAAACTCTCCCAAGATCCTGCTCCCCAGTAATGTCACTAACAAATCAGAGATGTGCCATAATTTCTGCTCAATTATGAACAGAAAAACAGCCCTCATGCATTTATAAATACTAAATAACAAAATCGAGATGTGAAATGAGGAGGATTCCATCCAGAGACCTCTCCAAACTGAGAGGAGTGGGGCAAGGAAAGCTAACATGGCAGGGCAGCTAGACTGGATGCAAAATATTTACAGCTTCATAACTTCCTTTGGGTTTGGGATGACCTACCAATTAGGCTGGAAGCATTGCCCTTATGGCCCATATGTACACCATAGATGATGCAGTCCAGGGGCTGCTCTTCTTCTGCCACTGACCCTTTCTGTGCCCTTAGCTAATTTGCTTTACCTTGCTGGTTCTTTAATCAAATTCTGTTCTTGTAGAGTATGATCCTTCTGTAATGTCTCAATATCATGACGTTGACTTGACGGGTACTTCTAATGTCATAACATAATTAATGATCTAAAACATAACTAGCTTAGAAAAATCAAGCCATTTTCTTACAGCCTTTTTGCATTTCATGAGAGTCTGAGAGATTTCTATGGTTTTGAGGGAATTAGAAATGGTTTTGTAATGTCATGGCCGGAATACGTTTCAGGAAAATGTATACTTACCAAAAAAGCTTTGAATATCACTTCATGTTCCTGTAGTCTGCCAGACATACACAAATCTAGTCCTGTCTAATTTTTTCCTACAAAACAATTAAAAGATGGTTTTGCTGCTCCTCTGCACTAATCATTTGTTTGCACACAAAGATTATTTATAGACTGTTCCTTTTTTAGCTGATTTAATTTGTTAAAAAAATCAAATTCATTATATAAGAAAAAGAGACCAATATACCTTTGCAGATGCTTTTGACCTGTTTTACAGAGGCTCTTAGGCTGTGGTCTACAAAGATCCATATATTTGCTTCCCATATTACAACTTTGGTTGCTTATATTATCTTCCCAAAGCTACTGTTTAATTTGCCTTTCAGCAAGGGAGACTCCACCCTTTTCTTATCCACATTTTTACTAGGTTTCTGTTCTAACGCACCCCATTATTTTCAAAGGCTTTCAACATGCAGGAGAATATCACTGTGCTCAGAGTAGGCATCAACTGGTCAGGAAAATGATCTATGGGGTTATATTTGACCCTTTTCAGAGACTTTGGCAGGATGGATTTATAGTGTAAGAAAATCTCCAAGCTCACTTATGCCTCAGGCATTCAGCAAGGCACTGAACCTCTTCCTCTTGTTCTCCTGTCTTTCATATAAATGCATTGTTACACATATCTACAAAGAAGAGAACACAACAAGGCAAGCCATAGGTAGTAGTCACAGAGATGAGATTATTTTGAACTGCCTTGAAAGATTCTTCTGTTAATGACTGGCAAATAATTAGGTCTTCTTTAAAGTCTGACTCCCATTCACTGTAACAGCAACTGCAAAACATAATGGTTTCCCAAATAAGCTCTTACAAGACAGGACTCACGGTATCTCAGAGTTCACCTATCTTTACTTCTAAAAGCCCAAAGAATGTACAAATTATGCAAGCTTGTAGTCCCTTGTTAATTATACTCTGTGTTTATATAGCAGCTCTATCTCAAAGCTCTCTCCAAACATTAAGACTCCTAGCACTTCTTTTATGTAGGCATTATTATCCCTGTCATTATCATTATCACATTTTCCATTTTATAGGTGGTAAATGAGCAAAATCACACTGTGAGTCAGTAGCTGAACTGGGAATAGAATATTGTAGCTCTGCCTTTGTACCTTGCTTTAATTACTCACTATTACAATTGTTATTTGTGGGTTGAAGTGATTTTGCTCAGTGGAAGACCTCAGCAAAATAAGCAGGTTTCTTTTGATTTGCAAGGGTTTTGTTTGTATATTAATATTTTTCAGCTGTTGTTTTCATTTTAGGTGGCTAATGAGAAATGCTGTCATCTTCCAATTAAATAAGTATCAATAAATTTTAATATGATACAATTTGCATAATAGACTGGAACAGGTCAAATAAAACTTAGTCTACCAAGCAATGGAGTATTTAGGTCTTTACGTGGTGTCCTAATCTAGTCATAGTAAAAACCATTGTGGAAATCTATGGAGAAACGTACTTTTGTAAAGTAGCTGGTCTTTAAACAACAGGTGTTATCAATTAGTCTTTTCTTTTCATGTGAAAATACTATATGCAATTACTAAATTAAGTTAAAACCATTAATCCATTTTATTTTTTAAATCAGAACAAATTTTGGTCGATTTGAAACTCACAAGTGTATTCAGTTGAAGCTTAACTCGCCTTTGTGAACTAGAGAGTTAAACTTGTTTTCTCCTTTTACAGGACTGTTTTAATCTGAAAAGGCAATCTAACCAATTCATTATCTTAAATATAAAGAGTTTAGCTGCAAAACATCTCACTAACGGCATCCTATTCCTTTATTTCTCTGTCATCAAATGTCGTAAGAAATACTAGAATAAAAATTAAAAATTGTCATGAGTGGTTATGCAGAAGACCATGAGGTGCAGTCCTGTGAGAAACTGAAGATGCCCTGAGAAATGAAAATATGGTCCTCCCCAAAAATAAGTGCAAGAGACTCAACATATTATGATTATTGAAATAGTGGCGTTCCCTCTTCCTTCCCTTTTCCTTATATTTCTTCTTTTCCTTCACTTTTAAATAATAAATTTCAGGATATCTTTATTGTTCCTTAAACTACTCTGCCAGAGGTCTGCTTGCCTACAGATGCAAAAGTCAGTTCTTGGTGAATCATTGCAGAAACCCATACTTCCTTAAAAATCTATCTTTCCAAGGAAACAGATCTCTCAAAGAAAAGTAGGAAGACCACTTTGCTCCCTTCCACTTGCCCCAATTATAAAATAAAAAAAAATGCTTGTTCATTTCAACAAACAAGATCACTTTCAAGGTGATTTGCATGCTATGTCTGGGGATGCAGCAGTCATTCATGTACAGTCTTTATACATCTGACAACCTTGGAGAAGAAAACCTAGTTGTGCAATTTGTCTCATTAGTTTTCTGTACTAACAAGATTGCAATTCCCAACATTTGTTCTGTGCCATGTTGGCACTTTACTATCTGATCTTTAATTCATTCTTCTTTAATGACCTTTGCTCATAAACTAGACCTCCAGACCTCCTAATCACTTTATTAGACAAGTTACAATGTCTTCCCTTCCCTTCCCCTTCCCTTCCCGTTCCCTTCCCAAACCTTCCCTTCCCAAACCTTCCCTTCCCAAACCTTCCCTTCTCTCTATTATTCTTTTCCTAAAAAGATTTAATGTAATACAGCTTCTTGTTCTATCTCAGCTGTGTTTCCACATTTCCTTTCATTAGGAAGACATCCTGTTCTCCTAGTACCAGTCCCTGAGAGTTTGTGCCATACTTTAACACACACTTTGTGGTAAATGTACAACTGTTTCTTAGACTTCTGGAGTACACATTACAGGAAAGGACATAGGATTGAAAGTGCAGGTGATATCCATTTATTTCTATATATGAGAAATGTTATAACATTTCACTGTTTTTTCATACTATAACAGTTTATAGAATTTTTAAATGTGTATTCTTGTAAGAATTATTATGTATTTTTCTAACTAGAGAAGCTGAAACTTCATGTAATATTATGACTGTATAGGCCTGTGATTGAAATGACAAACAATGTTTTTATGTTGTATAATTTTCAGTTATGTAATTCCAATTTCTCGCAGTATCTCTTCTCAGTGTTATGCTTTGCTTCCCAAAAAACGGGTATTTATGATTATCACCTCTACACTGTATCTATGTTCCACCTGCCCTTCTTGGTTTGATAAATGCATTTTCATACTCATTTTGCCCACTTTTTTTCCTGTTTTGTAAACTCAGTGTTCCCTTTGCTTTCCAAGCTTTTCTTTTCCCCACTGATGCTACTCTAGTGTGATCCCAAAGGGGGTGAAAGGTGTGCTAGCTAAACTGTACTCCTGGACCTCTTAAGGAAAGGAAAAATATTTTTATTACAGTAACGATTCAGAATTTTGACTTCTGAATCATGAAGGTTAGAAGAAATAGGAAACAGTGTTAACAGGAGAGAATGGTTCAGTTCCTTAACATAGTCTGATCTAAGTATACAGAGAAAAGTTATGGTATCAATATTTTCTTTGAGTGCAAAACAGCTAATCAGCCTCCTGCTATCATGCAAGGACATTGCTAAATCCAAATATGTTGTTGCAGGGCTTTAAAAAAAAACTGGTCAATTTTGTTGAGTGTTTATAACATTGATATTTTCTCCTTACTTCCAGCTGCTGCAGTTGGTTTTATTTTATTTTGGAGAGACCTTTATGTTCTCTTGGAGCATCTCTTGATAGAAATCAGATCATTCAGTTGCTTTCCCAAAGTGTTTTCAGTCTGATTTCAGACATGACATGGCAAAGAGCATAATAAAACTTAGAGACAGATAGAAAACCAGAGTTCAGTAATAAGAGATTATGTGGTTCTCCAGTAGAGTCTAATACACACGGTGCTGAAGCAAGCTTAAAATGAAACCACAGTAAACAACTGCTTTCTTGCTGATATAACTGGGAAAATAAGCACTTCTGAAACTATGGGGTTTATGTACAAATGGATTATTCACAAGCACATCCTACATGATATCAGGTAAGTCCCAGGAATAATGGAGATAAAACCTTAAGCTCATTTGTCTGTCAGAGCCTTTTCTTTTTTGAAAGCTGATCATGCAGCTCATATGATGGAGGGCTCTTGCCACGGAGGAGACCATCCTTTCTGCAGCTGGGGCAGGTCCATTTGCCACATGTGTTTTTGAGAAAGAGGGCAAGAAATTCCTGTGAGGGCCTGTTGCTTCAAGGTGCTTGGTCCAATTCAGTAGGAAAATAGTGACATGCTTAGTTTTGCCTTTCCTGTGGGCAAATGCTTGTATCCTGGGTTGGATTTGACTACAGGCACAGCACCTCATAGAATGAGACCTTCACATTTCTGGTCCTAGTTTAGAAAATAGGAGCATAAAGAAATTTTGTGCTAATGAAATCCGGGGATGATATTCTAACTAAAAAGTAATATTCTCCCCTTCCACCCCTCTCCAAATTACAGCCTCAGAAGAAAAACCCTGAAGTGCTACAAAGCTAGTAAAAATTAGTTTTGTTCCTAAGTAAAACTTCAAAAATTAACTCAAATTTCTGAAGAGGAGCAGTTAACATCCTGGCTACAAGTAGGGTGACAGACAAGTTAAAAGAACAGGGCCATCCACAAAGATTTTCAGTTATGCAACAACACAAGAAAAATGTATTTCCAGCAGCTGGTGTTAGGATTTCTTTTACTATTGCAATAGTGAGAAAGTGGGGTTAAAACCAGCAGTCTCCTGGGTGTTTAGAGCACAGGAGATAACAGCAGAGCAGAATAATGAGTGCTGCTAACTTCCTTCATCACACAGTAGTTGATAAAAAAAAATTATAAAAGGCCTTGGGCAAAATTTGAGCTATGTACTTCGCTGATGAACAGCGCAGTGAGCTGGAGTTGTCTGAGCATGGATTTTTTCTAGTAGAGCTAGTGGTAGATGACTTTGTCATCCATTACACTTTCCCAGCTTTCTTAGATTTCCTCACTGGAAAGAAGCCAGGACATTACGGGGAGCGGGAGGGTTGTTATGCACATGGAATGAACAAGAAAATCTCCTGTCTCAGGATGAGCCACACGCTGCCTGGAGCTGAAAGACACAAATTCAAGCCACAAATTCTCTACTAGCCCCCTGTTTGTAGATAGAAGCCACCAGACTGTTATCCTATGTGTCCCTTTCATATTGTTGCTGTTCCAGTGTAAGTATATTCTAGTGTGTAAATATACAGATGGATCACATGAGCATCTGTGAAGGTATGGCTGTTTCTTTCCCTCCCTTGGAATTTCTCCCCTTACCACTCACTGGTGGGATGGGAAAGTGTCCTGGGTCACACAAAAGGATGCAGGCTTGAGGCTGCAAAAGCCCACCATCCTCCAGGGCTGATCTGACCCTGTCACAAAGTTTGACTGAACAAGTGCTTTATTCCATATTAAAAGCTGGAGTGAGTGTTGTGTGGAATTAGCTCTGAAATGCATTCAAACTATGTCAGAGGTAACAGGTTAACATGAAATCAGATTTAGATTGCAGATCGTTATGCTTGAACCTCAATCCAGTCTAACTAAGCAGTACAAATTTTTTTCTCTCTCAGTGATACCCAGTGGTACAGTCAGTTTATGTTTCACTAACCACTAGCCATGTTCTCTATTTAAAAATATAATTAAAGTCTGCTTCTCTGAATTTCCTGAAAATTCTGTTAACTATTAAGAAGAGCAAAAAGATTAAATCTGAAAGGTTATTACTCTGATTCAGCCTTTCTAAAACATACTGGCTAATGAAAAAAATAAACAGTATTTTTAATATATAGTTACAGTCCTTTTCTTCTTTTGCATTCATTTTACTCAGGTCTGCTAGGCATTAGTAGATATATGTATGCTGCAGCTTTAGAATTCTGCTGCTATAATTAAACTGAAGCTCGTTGTACTTGGTGAGGCATGCTCAGTGTTGTCTATTTCTTCATAGTCTGGACCCATATTCTACTCCTGGTACCATTTAACATCCTGTAGAATTCAGCAAAAACCTAGTAACCTTCCTCAGTCAGCATCACATGCATCCTTTTTTTTTTTTTAAATTCTCACCACCCCATGTGGGAGGTTTCTTCTTCACCAGAACAAGAAAGGAATATTTTTCTAAAGTAAGAATAGAAATTGAACATCTAAAATTGTCCTTAAGCTTCACAAGGAATCATCTCCTGAAGCTGAAGGAACTGTGAGTTCACTGGACCCAGACTACCTTCTTCTAGAAGGTGTGGGGGAAGGAAAGAAAGAAAAAGAATGATCTGGGTAGCCTGGGAGGCAGAACTGTCAGCCAGAGCAAAGGTATTCCAACTCAGAAGCTTCAAAGGACACTTTCTGGTATCTTTGTATGACAAACATTTACATGTGCAGGATCTTAGCTGACCTACCAGAGCATATGAAATAAATTTTTTAAATTTTATTTATGAAATGCATTTTATCTACAGTACTAGGTTTTCAAGCCATGTTTAAATCACTGAGCTTCACCTGTAGTAGTGGGAGCATGTGAAGTCCTAAAAGACTTCTACACAGATGGCCTTTATCCCATGAGGACATAATGGATTACTGCAAGGGTTATTGACATTTGAGTGCTGGGTCTGTCTGACAAATGATTACATCAATCTTGATGAAAAAGGGATCATGTGGTATTCTATATGCAATCAAATGCTAAATTTAAACAGTGGTGGGACAATACATTTTTTTTCCAAGAAGGGTCATTAATAGCCAAAGGATTGAACTATGAAACCTTTACTTACATGAACAGTCTTTGTTCATATAGGTTACCTCATTAGGCAACTGCCTTAGCAAAAAAGGGCCTTGTAATACAGGGATTGAGGAGTAAGTATCTGAAGGAACAACTTCTCTAATTATAGACTAAAAAAAAAATTCATGTACGAAAGTCCATTTGGGGGTTTTGCAAAAATGTATGCCATCTGCTTCTTAATAAGGTGAATCCAGAGAAAACTGGGAGTTATTAAGGCTGTAATGAGTACAAACATTGATGTAAAATGCAAAAACTATCCCCTTAAAATAATATGCTCTATCACACAGTGACCAATCCTACTTGAGCAAAAAGCCTAATCCCCATAAATGTCATATTGCATATATAGTACAGTGAAATACACTATAACTAATGACCAATTTATTCTTGAAAGAGGGCACCTTTGAAGGTATCATGTACTTTATTTTCATGCCAGAAAAAGGAAGGGTTTTTAATGACCACATTATCTACTGAGGATATTTAGGGTATTTTTGCTTTTTATATTCAAACCTAATTATAATATTTAATCTGAGCAGAGGAGTAATGCACAATACCAATACAAGTTTTTTTCCCCTGGATTTCTGAAACTCCTTGTATTCTGATCATGGGCACATGAATCCATACGGTTTGGTTGGCTGGCAGCCAGCATGAACCAGAATGCCAAGGTATGTGTAATCATAGTAATTTCCCCTTTACTCCACAGTTCTTCTCTTCTGACTCATTAAAAATTGTAAAATTAATTGCCAGAAAGAGCAAGAATCTCTGCTTTTCATTTATTTTAGCTAAAGCAGAAATATTGCAAAATCGTACCTGAATATAGACAGAAAAGGAGCTGAGACAGTGGGGAAAGAGCTAAAAATTTGCTGAGGTATTTACCCTTGTCTACTTCCTAGACCCATCTTTCACTCTCTACAGTTTAGGAAAAACCTTATACTTGGAATAATTACCATACTAATACACAAGACACATCTTCACTATGTGTTAATCCTAAAAGCAAGGAATAATGTGAGTAGCATTTTGAAAGTAGTAAGTAAAACATACATTAATTGTTCTGAGCATTTCAGTCCAGTGGTCTGGATGAGCAGGGACAGTGGCAGGAGCTTGGGACACAAAGTGGTGAAGGACAGCAGGCAACATTAACACAGAAAGGATTTTAAATTTATTTAAGGCAAATTAACTTCGAGTAGCTTTGTGTTGCCTCTCCCAACAAGTAAAAGCTGAAGACACAGTCATATATTCTAGTGCAATAAGTAAGTAGTCCTATATATTAAAGTAGTCCTATATATTAACTTTTGCAATCTTGAGTTTTCTGTGCAAAAGGCCATTCTTATGCTGTTGTTCAGGGTTTTTTAAATACATTATTTCTAATCATCTATTAACTTCTGAATGACAGTCTCAGGTCAGCTGCTGCAATTTCACAAACTCACACATGCCTTTGGGATTAAATGGTATCCTTTTCCCACCTTCAGTTTAAGTTAAAGGATTCAGTGGATCCCTGTCAGGGAGAGCAGGTCTACTACTTTATACCATAGTTGCTTCTGGGTGGGATCAGGAGTGTTCTCCAGTGGCACAGGCCATGATGAGTGGCCCCCGTGCTCCTCACTCTGTTTTGCAGCCTCCCCTTCAGCTGCTGCTTTGCAGAGAATAGTGGGAGAAAAGAGGGAATGGCCTGAAGATTGATTTGCTGTTTCAGCCTGTGGTGGTTGTTTTCTCCACTAAGGCAACAAGCAGCGAGCACAGAGTACCTATTAATGCACACATCAGATGTGCATGTTGGAGAAAGGTATAGAGGAAGAAAAGGGTGGAGGAAGAATATGAGGGAGGATATGGAGATGTGGCTGGTATGTAAGAGAGGTGTCCAAGGAATGCTGGGCTGAGAATCATAGAATCATATAATAATTTTGGTTGGACAGGCCCTTTAGAGGTCATCAGTTCAATCCCCAGTGCATGGAGGATATTTGTTTTGTGCAATGACATAGGGTATACACCTGAGGGAGCTGAATGACAGGAGCAGTGGGCCAATGAATGGGCAAAGGCTTGTCTCCCAGTTCTGAACTGAACTTCTTTCTTCTCTGTGCAGCACCCTTCTAAAGTGACAGACTATTGATCTGGGGAGGTGAAAGAGTAATAGGAACCCCTATTCCTCTAGCTTTAGAGGAAGTATTAAGTTGGAGTTACTTTGCAAATGATTGGGACTATCAGCTTAATGTTATTCATCCCCTGTGATGTAAATTTTTCAGCAGAATAATCACAGAGTTAATAGTGTCTGGCCGGATTTCACAAGCTGCAGTGCATTTATCAGAGACAAAAACAGTGCAGAAGAAATCTGCCTTGAAACAATGAAGTGCTTAAATACACGGCTTACCAGCTCCTGCCCACCTCTGCAACAGGTTCTTGACTATCAGGGTCATCAGATCTAACAGACCTTTGTTCTTGACTGAAGATTTTTTCCAACTCATGTCAGAGCTCATCTGGTACAGATTTTCCTCCAGGCTTTTCAGGTGGCTTCAGGCCATCAGCAAGGCTGGACACTTCGTATTTTTCCTGAAAGTCCTGTAACTCACGTCAGAGCTTTATAGCAAGTCTGCTTCTAGCACCTGGGGTTAGTCCAGAGCACACGACATGGGACCGACTGATGGAACCTTCTGGCCATCAGATCTTGTCCTCTGTTGCCAGACACTACCATAACAGTTTGCTCCTTTTGGAAATGTGAAGAGCTACATCCTATCAGTAATTAATATTTCTGTCCTACTATCTCAACTGAAAGCACTTTTCAAATAATACGTTTTCTTATGTTTAGAAATAACGTGATTTTTAGCTTAAATATATAAATGGGCAGCTCGTATCAATTTGTTTTAGAAGAAAATGCCCGTGAGGCACTTAGCCTTGGTAAGGCAAGTTTTCACACATATTCCAACAAGAGTCCCTGGCATTTTTTCGCTCCCACGGATTCACACCAGCCTCGCCGGGAAAGGACGGATGTGCTGTCTGTGCGAAGGGACAGGGTTTTGGGGCCGATGGGAGCTCGGCATTCGGGCTGTGGTACCGGTGCGAACGCGGGTTGTGGGTGGGTGCACATGGCAGTAGGGACGTGAAGGCGCCAGGGGTAGCCCCGAGTGACTTGGCGTGGGCGCTCCGGCCATGGCGTGTCTGCGTGGAGGGGGACACGGCAGAAGGGGCTGGCTGCGGTCGGTGGGCATGACGGTAGGTCTGGGTGTTTTGGGGAAGAGATACGGGCCGCTCTCCGCTCCCGGGCATGCAAAGAGCGTGGGGAGCAGAGGTGGGCAGGTAGGGTCGTGGGGGGCCGTGGGGACCGGGGCGACGCGCTGGGCCAGCTGCGCCTGCAGGGACGCGGAGGGTGGGCGGCGGCGGCAGGGCCGGTGTGTGCGTGTCCGGCGGGCGCCGGTGGCGGCCGGGGGTATGCGGGCGGTGCCGCGGGGCCGTGCGGGGCGGCGGCCGGCGGGCCGGGCCGCCTGACGTCAGCGGCCGGGGCGGCTGCAGCTGCGGGCGGCGCTCCCCGAAGCGGCAGCGGCTACGCTCCTGCGCTCACTCCGCGCTGCCGCAGCCCCCAGCGCCCGCGGCGCCCGGGCGCTCCCTCGCCGCGCAGGTAAGGGGGGCTCCGGGGCGGGCACCGCCACCGGCACTGCGCGCAGGACCCGCTCGGCTCCGGCAGCCTGTCCCGGCCGTAGCGCGGGGCGCTGGCACCCGACCGCTGCTCCCTCGCTCCCTTCTCGCGGCAACTAGTTGGGGCAGCGGTCGGGCGGTGCTGCCCGGGATGCCGAGGAATTTGCGAAGTCGGAGTGGCGGCGCGGTCGCGGTGCCCCGTCCCGTCCCCTAGAGGGGAGCCGGGTCCGCTGGAGCGGGGCCGTGTCGGGGCGCAAGGCGGAGGCTGCCGCAGCCGGGTTTGGGGCGGGGGGAGTGCGCAGGGTGGGTGCCTCGGGGCGCTGATGTGTCCGGCTCACGTTGCAGGCTGCTCAGGTACTTCACAGCGAGCGGGAGACTCAGCTGGCAGCATCCCGGTCATTTCCAGCGAGCGCCCGCCAGCAGCCCGGCAGCGACTGAAATTTAAGCATCTTCAGAGAAGGGAGGAAGATCCTCATCTTCCGTAGCTTCCTCAATGAGTGCCAAGCTCTCCAAGGAGTTGAGGCTGAACCTGCCGCCTTGTCTTCTGAACAGGACATCTGCCACCTTAAATACCAGCACCACCTGCATCACGCAAGTGGGTCAGCTCTTCCAGTCCTTCTCATCCACCCTGGTTTTAATTGTCCTAGTCACCCTCATCTTCTGCCTGATCCTCCTCTCCCTCACCACCTTCCACATCCACAAGAGGAAGATGAAGAAGCGGAAAATGCAAAAGGCTCAGGAGGAGTATGAACGGGACCACTGTGCCCGCAGCAGCAATAGCAGCAGCCAGCACCCTGGGACAGTGGTGCAGGGAGAGGCAGCCCAAGGAAGAGACAGCCGACTGGGAAGACCACCCCAGGACTCGGAGATCCAGCGCTCCTCTCCCTCAGCAGCCCCCAGCTCTCAGCAAGCACAGGCTTGTGTGGACACAGCTGGTGCGGGGCTCCTGCAGACGGTGATTTTGTCATGATGATTTGGGTGAGACCTCGCGAAGGCGCTGATTGGTGTTTGTAAATACCTGAGTGATTATTCTAGTCCCCGAAGAAGAAGAAAACATTGCTAATTTAAATGAACAAGCCCATGATCCAAGTGCATGACAGATCACATTGCTTTTCTCATTGACTGTGCAAGGAAAGGATGCATCTTTTAACTGGAGAAGGAGCTGCACACAGCTACTAAATATCAAGTCATCCATCTGCAGGAGAGGGCCAGGGGTAGGGTGTCCCTGTTCTCTGGACATTATTACCCCAAGGGCTGGAATGTTCCCCCTCTTGGGATTCCCACTGCACCCTATGTCACCATTGCATTGTGTGGGTTGGCGTGTGGGTGAGTGGTGTGGGGGAAGAGACAGTTCTGGAGGGTGCCTTGGGACCTCGGAGCAGACTGGAAGTACACTGTGGTCTCTTCTTTTGTGCTGGGATCTATGGCCCTGTCCCACCCCTCTAGTCCTTTGCAGAACTGGATATTTTGTGTAGAAGTGGCCACCCCTAGTTGGGCTTAACTGCAAGCACCCTCCAACCCCACAGCCCCGTGCCCCCACTGTCTGGGGGATGGAGTCTGCGTAGAGCTTTCCTTTCCCTTCAACTCCATTCATCTTCAATTGCCCACCCTTCCCCATCCCTATCCTCATCTCCATCCTCATGCCATGAAACCTGAACCCCAAACGCAGTGCCATTCTGTGTGGAAGAGAGAAGTAATGTGCAGTAACTTCCCTGTCCTCTCCCAGTGGAGGTTGTCTTTGTACCTCCTGTTGGTCCTGAAGCAATCCAGTTCTGCACCACTACCCTGCACTGAACACCGGCGTTTACAGCTTCACCTCCCAGCAAGGAATCCTGCAGCAGTACCGATCTTGCTTTTAGTTTTTTAGGTTGATGTGTATTTTAACCCTTCTAATCTTACTGACAATTAGGGACAGACAACACCTAATTTTCTCCCATTTTCCCTCTTGGGGAACAAACCATGTAGTTGTGCCAAAATGCCCTCTCCTAAACCCTGGCAAATACTTTTTTTAGTAGTGGCTGGTGTAGTTTATCCCTTGCAGGCACCAAGAGTTTTTTGTCTGTGGATGGTGGGTGTGAGTGGCTGCTGGTACTGAATGTGTAGGAGGAAGCGGTGTTGGTTACAGAAAATGCGGCTTTCCTTAGAGATTAAATCAATGACCATTACTTGAAGGTGCCTTAACAGAGTGCCATATCCAAACTTTGAAACATCTAGTGTGGTATTGTAGCAGAGGCAGCCCTCTACTGTGCATACTAACATCTAAAAATTACTGCAAAGAAAAAGTGATCCTGAGGGATTTATTCCTTTTTTGTCTGTTTGTTTTTCTTTCTATCCCAGCACTAAAAGTGATTTGAAGAGATAGTAATAGTCCATAGTTTTTAATATTCTGAATCCTGTGTATTTCTTCTCTGCTGTGTTCTGCCTCCCAGACTGGCTGACTAGAAAAATCCCAGACATACGAACCAGGAGGTCTGGAGCGCTAATCTGGGAGTGAATGCCATTAACCAATTTAATTCGGGAATAGAAAGTGGCAGAAGTGGTTCATAATCCTCAAATAGCCCTAAAATGCAGAGGCTTCAGTGCAGTGTTTCTGTTACCCAGTTTTATCCCTTTCTGATCTTTTGTGGTCTGATGGGAGATTGCTGTTGAGTTTGGATCCATGCCTCTAGTGCTTTAGGCAAGTACTGTATCATCCAGCTCAAGGAGCTGCTCCACCCGCTGAGGTTAGTGTGGTGAGCATACCCTACAAGCTGTTTGCCCACTGCCCTTTGGTGGGAGCCGTGACTGACTTTTGCCACCAGTCGGTGTGATTGGATGCTAGTGGCTACTTTGTTGTTGCTGGGCAAGGAAATTGGCTTTCTTTTGTTTCCTGTAATAAAGGATGCATGAACTTTTGTGTTTAACTTCCTTATGCAACTGCAGCACAGTATTGCACCACAGGGAATAGATTTAGGACAATGAAGAGTGTTCAGTGAACAATAATGGAGCTTCTTGACCATTGATCTCCACTAAATAGAGAGATATTACTTTCCCCTTTATTTTGTGCCTTTAAAAAAAACCCCCATAAACCAACAGTGTATAATTTCGAGTTTTATAAAAGCAATAAGATGTTCCAAATCACTCCAGTGCATTTCTGGTTGATGATTCCACTTCTTTAGTGTCTGAAGTCAGATACTCTTCCTTCTGCCTTACGCACTCAAGGCATGCAATAATTTCCCAGAAGTGTACTGCTTGTCACATCTCATTGCATTTATAAAATTGCCCTATTTTTGAAGAAAAAAAGAAGGATGGAGGGATAGATATATATCTTTATATAATACAGGTGTATGTATTATTTATATAATCTCATTACATTAAAAGTAGTTGCAAAAGTGTGACTAGAATTAAAATGTTACCATGTAAAACTCTATCCTCTGTTAATTAGCTTTGATTTAATATTTTAATATCTCTGTATTTATGTAAATCTGTGTAAATTATATGGTCTATTAGTAAAATTTCATACTGAGTTTAATTTTTGCAGAACTGTGAGCTTCTTGTGGTGTCATTTAAGGTTTTTTATTTCTAAAGTTCAATTAGACAAGATATGAGAAGTTATAAATTCCTGTTATCACACAGAATTACTGCAATAAGGTTCATGTGTACTCCCAATACTCAGTCCTATCTTGAGGTATTGCAGGCTTATGAGGTTTAATTGAATGGTCTCAGGAGATCTAGTTGATACAAGCAGGACACGTAGGTTTTCATTTTCATGAAACAATAAACAATCTAGGGAATAGATGTGGATTTTTAAAAGAGAGTTTATGCTTGGAGGTTCTGTCAAATCAATTGCTTCAAAACCCCAAGCTACAGCTAAACTTCTGCACTTAGCATTCAGTATTAATAAGGCTGATGCTTCTTTCCCTTCCCCCTCCTACTTAAACTAGAAAAGAGTAGAAAATTGTTCATATTTCTAAAGCATACATTTTCAGCTAACTGTGAAACTGCCCAAAGGGTTTTGAATATACATATTTTATGCAAGTGTAATATCTATGTATCTGTATCCATATATTTAAATATTTTTGTGTAACCTTTTCTACGATATTTGATAGAGATGCTGGGTAAATGCTTGTACCATTCTCGAACATGAGGAAGGATTTATACCCTCTCGATGCGGACATTCTTTTTCCTGTGAATTTTGCACTGGTTTCGACAAGTGATGATGATGACTGAGCAGCTGAGAGCTGAATGTTCGAAGCACAAACTGTCTTTCCTCTGTTAAGGGGCACACCCTCCAGCTGGATTTTCCTGGTTCTGAATTGGAGCTGGTTGCGCACTATCATCCTGCATGTATAAGAATAAGAAGTGCTGTGGTGCTCAACCGTTCCAGTCTGGTCTAGCCATCATTCTGAGGAAGAAGCCTGACAGCAGTGACTCGTTTTGTAGAGCCTACTGAGAACAGAGCTGGCAGACAATGTGGTGGCCACACTGGGTCTGGAGCGG
This sequence comes from Pithys albifrons albifrons, assembly GCF_047495875.1. NCBI lineage: Eukaryota > Metazoa > Chordata > Aves > Passeriformes > Thamnophilidae > Pithys > Pithys albifrons. Next base: position 70,670,310 of record NC_092458.1, on the reverse strand, counting down.
AGAATCTGCGATGCCTCATCCTGTGCTCCTGTCTTCAGAGCCTGCTGCTGCCCTGGGGATTCGTGCAGCTCCTTCTGGTGTCGACAGGAGAGGCTTGTGCTGACTGCGAAGGGATTGGGATCCCATCCCTAGTCCACATGGAACGTGACAGCTCTCCACATCGCCACTACTGATGCTGCTCTGCACCTGTCCTAGCAGCCTTCATGAGGATGGAAACCACTGCATCCCACGAGGGCTAGGGAGCTTCAGCCTGATGGCACTGGGGAACCTGCACTGCTGCTGTTGGCTCTGCTTCTATGGACTGAGGCATTTAGTCCTCTACATGGATCCTATGGGGGGGATCATGGACAGGGAATGTCATTTCATTAAAATGTATCATTCTGGCATTTTATTTCTGTCAGGGTTTGTCTACTGCAAATGTAGTTTCAGATGAAATTTGCGAGCTCTCCATCCAGACATGTTTTAAATTTTGATACATCTCTCTCAGATGTATATCTATAAATTTATAGATATATATCTCAAAAGAAATGCTGGACAAAAAGCAAAGAACAGAGACTCTGCATTACGGACAAAACTGTCCTATGGCAAATTTTTTTCCCCTTTTATTTAAAATTAATTTTAGAGGCTAGATCTTTAATGTAAATAGCAAGTTACTCTGTGATTAATGTTTTCCATAGCATTTCTGAGTAATTGCTATCTTGTTTCTGGAAAGCTGTGTCCAGTGTTTTGAAGCAACTGTGCTTTTCTTCTTCTGTTGTTATGAATACGAGTGCAACTTTTATGTAGGGAGGAAAAAGAACATGATTTCACTCTTTAGATAGAAGTGAATTATTTTAAATCCAGTTATAGGACTTGGTTACTTTTTTTTCTTTCTGGTGGTTATTCTCTCTGCACGTTCGTATTTTTTCTATGGGTACTTGGAAACCTACATTTTAATAAGTATGCAAGATATGACGGGAAACATGAAAAAAGTATGTAGGAAACATTCTTTTTCCTCCTTTGTGTAAATAGCAAAATTTATAACGACTTAGATACCATTTCATTGCATTTCTCATCTCTATAGAATTTGGCATGACTCATATACTAACCTTTAATAACACTTCCATTTATGTTAAAAGTTAGAACTACTTTTATCCAGGACTGACTTTCTCATCTCTTTTTGATATCCAACATTTTTTCCCTGAAGCCAAGTTTTCCATCTGATTGCTAAATGAATTTCTAGTAGAACAGAGCCTCCTTCTGTTTTTAGTCTTTTTCATGTAGGTCTCTGGTCTGAATCCAGCCAAACTCAATAGTGTAGAAAATGTGTTATGACCTTGCAAGAACTGGATGGTGTATGAGTTTCAGGAGAGAGGTGACTGACAAGGGAACAGGTGAAAGACCTGGCCATGGTAATAGCTTTCTTGTTTGGAGCTGTGGAAGTGAAGCCTCCCCATCCACTGGATGGACATGGGTGAAGGGCGACCCATTCCAGCTACAGCAAAGATGAGTATCAGTGTCCTTGCTGGTACTGTTGCTCTAAAACATAATTTTCTGTATGACACTAGATCATATTTCTGTAAGTGATATGTAATGTATTTCTTACCCAAATCAAAGAGGTTTTCATTGCGTCATTAGTACTATATGTTCTCTGTGGATAACTAGAAGGATTAATTTTCCAACCCTTTTAACCCAATACCTCTACAAGCATCAATTTTGTATGAGTTAGGAAATAAATAAATATTTGGATCAGAACACTGTCAGTAAAAATTGCCTTTATTTATACAATCCGGTGTTCCAGTTGGCTTTTCTTTGTTGTTTTCCTCCTTGGAATGGAGCAATATAATCTGTTCATTATTTTGCTTTTCTAAAGAGGACAAAGACTTTAAGCAAGCATTGCAAAATGAACATATATAAACAGGAAAAGTTTCCACAATTTACAGCGGAGCAAAATCATGTAAGGATTTTTTTCTATTTGTTTCACAGTCAGTTTTTGTCCTCTGTTTTTCAGACCCCCTCCAATCAACCAAAATTTTTACCTAAAATCTTTTGAAAGAACTCAAATAAGACAGATAGATTGCTTTGCTTTTATGGTTTTAGCTTTCCTTATTACAAAGTCATTGACAAAGTACAGGTTAAAACGTTTTCAAAGAGTATCCTAGGGGATTATGAGTACTGTAAATAAGGGGCAAGTGTAGAAGGTTATAAGGAGAAAATATTAGCTCTATAATACAGTAAAAGCAGCAAGGGCTGGAGAAGGAATTTATTATTCTAAAGGAGTGCTTTTGCATTTTATTCCTGGCTCTGTCACTCACACATTGTGATGCTCTCAGCTTCCAAGCTGTTTAAGTCATAAGTGACATGTAACTTATCTGTTAAACAGAGACTTAGAACCTGCAAATATACAGCCCTGAAATGAATAGATTAAGCATTATATGCCTAAAAAATACTGGTAGTATAATACAAATTAAAAGAGTCTTTATGCTGTAATCACCTGCCTTGGATTGTTCAAGTGCTTACACTTGGCAGCGAGATCCAAGTGGCACATTGCACAGCTGGGAGACGGATGGCTGGGCAAGATGCTTGAACAGTCACACTGAGAGGCTCAATTTAATTTTTAATTTGAAGTGGAATACGTTTTATGGAGGAGAGCCAAGACAACTAAGGTTTATTTTACCATTTCATCACACATAACTCTTTTTCTCTCTGTGCAGAAAACAGCCTTGTAAGGTTTAAGCAGAGTGCTGACTAAGGTGATAAGAATATAGGAAAAGACAATTCTTGGAAGTAAACCTGTCACTAATGAAATTCATGACACGACTGCTCTGAAGTCAGTGGGGCCTGGACTATGCCCAAGAGGATACCAGATCTTGCTATCTGATGTCTGTCCATCCCTTGCCAGTGCCATCAGATTCTTGATTTCTGCAGTTAGCATTTCTAGGTTACATGGATTTTTCTTGTCTTTTGACTCACGGTCCATATCCAGCTCCTGTGAGGGATAGTGAAGGATCACTTGGGGGTTAGCTGTATGTGACACACCTTTGCTCACTTCTCTTTAGCTTTTGTTGTGTCTTGCTATTGCCTCTGAATCTGACTTTCCACTAGAGAGCCTTTCTGGTTAGTCTTTCCACAGGATGGGCTATGTTGGCAAGGCTTGTCTCTTCCTTCCAGCCTACCTCTGACATCAGGAAATTCCTCACTGTAAGTGATCGGTTGCTTTGATTTCTGCAAAGGTTCTGTATGACTTTGCTGTCATCTTGGTCTAGCATTGTCACACATTTACCCCTAGCCTAACCACTCTACAGCAAGACAGAAGCTTTTGAGAAAGTGCTGGACTTCAAATAGCCTGAGAAATACCGACATGCTTCCCAACGTAGTCCACTAGCTCTGGAATAGCATCACATTTCCTGATTAAGATGCCAGCCCAAGACCATGGGCTGAAACTGCTGAGAAATCATCATTCTTTCATATCAAGAACACCACTGTAAGGAAAAAATATCAGTTACAACAGAAGGGTGATTAAATATATGAGAGGATATGGTGATAATATGGGTATTAATATACAAATATATCTACAACCTGTGAGACAGGCAAGGTCAACTAGTAATGGCCAGCCACCTGGTCCACATTTTCATCTTTTAAATCGGATTATCACAATCCATTCTTTTACTTATGGTCTTGAATGCTATTAGATATATCCTTTTACTTTGCTGCTTAGCTAGAAAAATCAGTCAGTGAGCCTGTGTCTGTTTATGAACTCCAGCTAAACTGTTTAAAACCTATTTGTTGTCATTATAGAAATACTGTTTCTATTAAATCATCCTTTTGACAAGCCTCAGCAGTAGCATAGGGGACCCTTCACTTTCAGCACTTGTGTTGGAGTTTGTTCAATCTGGCAAATGAGACATGTAAAGGAGGACAACTGTCCAGATGATCATATGGGGTCACTGCAAAAATTTGTAAACAATGATTGCATTTGAACAGGATGCAAGAAACACATTAAATCCTGAGATGGCCATGACTTTTTACCTGTCTACAGTGAAGAAAGTTAAAAATATCTCTGCTCACCACTTGTGTTATTTTGGATTTACGTACTGCTAGAACAGAGCTGACTATTAGCCATTACCTATCTGACAGAGCTTCTCCAAAACCAGTTCCTCCTGAGGTAAAGGGATGAGGGTAAACCTAGTGGAGGAGTAGAAAAGATAGCTGAAATGTGACAGATGGGTAGGTGTTAGCAGGACTATTTGCACAGCACTGTAGCCATACTGCAGCTATAAGAGGCAGATTCCTTAGGCCTGTACTCTTGCAAGTGAGAAAATATAGCAGTACTACACAACTCTTGGTATCAGATCTGGAGGTAAAGTCTTTTGTAAATGAAAACATTTTACAGCTTACAGGAAAGCTCTTGAGATCACTATGTTCCAATTAGACCTTTGAGAAAGTTTCTTCTAATGTTCTGGAAAACAGAAACTTAAAATATGTCAAAATAAAGTGAGCAACAGGATGCTGTAATCCATGTGAGACAGCTATGCTTCTGAAAGGCACCAGGCTGACAAATCTTTGTGTGTTCATGGCCCGGGGACTTCACCACCAGAGAGGCATGTTTCTTCTCTGCTGATGTGCACCAGTTGTTGCAGTGGGGGGCCAGGAGGACGAACTCAGATTCTCTCAGTCAGATGGAGTGAGTGAATTTGTAATGACATGAACTGTCAATAGGAAAATGAAGATAATACACTCACTTCTCATCCATGTAAGGCATGGGAAAAAACAACTTTTGGAGACACAAAGAATGGATGATTCAGTAAGGAATATCTCTGGCATTTATTTCACAGTACCTTGGTTTGAGTAAGTTCTTGGCTTGAGGAGGTTTTCATTTGCCTCCCTGTCTCCTGCCCTCTGCCACCACTCTTCCAGACCACTTTACCTTCACTAACTTAATTTACTCTGAAGCAAGTTATTGTACAGCTGCACTGACAAATAGCAAATGAGCTAGTGAATTGCAAGGGAGCAACAACCACTGGCAGTGCCATGGAGTAGGCATCCAGCAGTATGGGAAAGGGTGAAGGGGCACTAAACTTCAGCACAGTTTTGTGAGGAAAGGCTTATTAGTCCCATTTAGTGTATCTGGTACTTAGATCCCTGCCATGGAAATTTGGGATTAAAATGTAGATAGTTCTCTGTGGCTGTGGAGCTTCACCTGGCTCTTCAGCACTGTCACACCTCGCTGCCACAACACCCACAACTTTCTTCCCACACTGTTGTGTAAAGCTGCATTAGCTTGCCTTCTTCCTCTGTCCTTTGAATGAGATCCTTCATGTTTTCCCAAATATCCCTTTGCTCCTATGAGTGACCAGCTCCACACATGTCTGCAGCTCCCACTCCTGACCTGGCTGGGTGTTACATGGTAAGTATGGAGCTGCATGGTCTTGGGGGAATTAAGCAGCGCAAACAAAGTCCTGGTTTTCCCTGACTTCCTCTACTTGACCTCCCAGCCCAGTCACCCACTGATTTTGTAAGGAGTCAAGTGCATTCAGTTCTCTTCTCTTCCATCAAGCATAGTTGAAATTAGCCAATAGATGCAAAAACTGTTGGGGGAGGACAAGTGACAGGCAGTTGGGCAGGGAATATGCCTGAACAATAATGCAGGCGTTAATGAAAGAAGGTATTTTTCACATCTCATGAATTGTAAGTAAATTTCAAGGCTTTTTTGGTGCCTGACTCAGAATTTTGAAATGTTTGGATTTGCCAATACTGCTCAACAACATCTTTGCAGCCCATCTGTGCTGTTTACATGCTCTTTCTTCAACCCCCGGGCATTGTCTCTTTCCTTTGGTTTTCCAGACTGTAATATTTTGAAGCAATAAATTAAAGGTTTGTTTGATAATTGTTATGTTTTTGTGAAAGTTGTAAAGAAGGTGAATCATAGACTTCTAAGACTAAAACAGGATCTGGAGGCATATAACTACAAAATTATCTACAGTCTGTCACAAACAGGATTTGAATCCAGTAATTCATGTCTCCTGCCTGGCAGGTCCAGTGGCACAGAAGCATTCATTTTTTAGCAGGAGTTGTAGCTGATTTCCAGCTTGCAAGTGCTGGTGAATCCAGTTCATGCTTTCAAAAGTTGTTTCAGTGATTACAAAAGTAGACTAAAAATGAAAGATTTGTCCCTTCAAGGCAATAATTTTTAATATACAGAATGAAGATAGCATATGCAGTAGTTATTAGGACACTGTTAAAAACAGACATCTGGTGAGGAAGGTAAGCCATCTGTGAAAATACAGTCCCTATTACATATAATAACCCAAACGATACCTCAGTTATAAATTCACAACACTGTGAGTGTAAACAAAACTGTGTCCTGGGGGAAAAATATGAGAAAGTGTTACATATGCAACCATGTACCTACTCGAAAGGTGTCAGCTGAAATAAACAAGATGTTTATGGTCACTGTGGAATTTTACATTGCAAAAACCCCACCTATTTTTAAAGATTTACTCTTCCCTCTCTTCACTGTTTCCCTCTTATTCCAATGCCTTTTTGATAAAGGAATCTTCTGCTGAGACTCTGATTATTCTTCTACTCAGATGGCTGCATCTGAAAGTTTCTTGGTAAGGTGCACACAGAGGCAGAGGCCACATATCGTCCACATATATAGATGTGTGTGTATGTATATCATCCATATATAAATTCTCCCACACAGATATTAGTCCGATGACTCCTCTTGAAGCCGAACATTCAACTTTCAAGTTAATGAGGTTTTCAAAAGAGTTTGAGGTCATTTGTCTCTTCTAACTGCTTTCATTTGTGTTCTCAAAAAAAAAAAAAAAAAGAAGAATCAGTCATTGGAACTTCTGGATATTTTTAAGAGTTTACACAAGTGGCATCAAAACAATTCTCCTTCAGCCTAATCTCAGAGCTAATCTTCATTTTGGTTTGTCCTAAGAGAAAGAGAATAGCATTCATGCTTATCAATGAGTATTTCCCAGGGTATCCAGATAGGAACAGGCAATGTACCAAAGCAAGGTGGCATTTTTCTATCAGTTGATAAATAATTCAAAAAACAGCCACAGAATAGTGCAGAAGATATGCCTTCCAGTGAGAACCTAAAAAACTCAATCAGTTCTGCTTTACCCAAGAAAAAGCTGAAAGGTGATTTGTGCATAATCTTTCATGGGAAAGTTATTTTTCATGGGGAGTAATCAGTCAGAAATATCCTGATGTGACAGTGCAGAAGCTGTTAATGTATATGGAGAGCAGAGATAATTAACTGAGCTGTGGTAGATTCTTATAATTGAAATTGTTTAAATCCACATGCTATTCTAAAGTGTCATTACTTTTATAGAAATTATAAGGTTATGCAAAGATTTTTGGTAAATGACATTCCTCACATAGATTTCTGCAGGAAATTGGACAAGATGATAATATCACTTTTCTTTAGCTTTCAGTCTATTGATCCACAAAATACATTTTTCACCATGAAACATATTTTTGTGTAAAGGACAAGATTTATTTTGCAGAAAATTGCACAGAAACTGACAATTATAAGAAAACAATTTGGATATTCGTGTTACAAGGCTAGTATTTTCCAGAGGTGATGATTTCTTTATGCTTTCTCACAGCACACATTCACTACTGTATGACACATTCAACTGATTGAGGACTTTCAATACACTTGACAAGAGCTGTCAGGTGCATAATGGTACAGGCTGTCTCAAACAGTACTTCAGTCTCCTCACCTACATACTTCATTTCAAGAGATGAACTGAAAGGTTAAAAAATGTGTAAAGAAGGCAGTTTGGGGAAATAGAATACCACTGGATTAATTCAGGGTTTTCAACTATAATTAAGGTTGGTGATAAGCTAAAAATATTGTGGGATTTGCAAATAACTTTTCCAGAGATCAAAGACCAAACTTTACTGTGTAGGAACACGATAGTAGGGTTCTTAAAAAGTCCTCTAGTAGCACTCTCTGTGTTCTCTTGGAAACCTCCCAGAGCAGCAGAATATATATGTATACAGCTTGAAGTTTTAATGGAAAGTTGTTACCACAATTGTCTGAGCCCAGGTTCTTTCTTTGCATATTTGTTGTACAGCGAGAAAAAGGTATTACCCAACATCATACTGGAAGAAAATGGCCACCTGTCCTATAAAAGTAGACCTGTTAGTATATATAGATTCCTGGGAATGAAATTCAGTAGTCTGAAGATAGGCATTAAGTACTCTTGGATGTTTGCTCCATCAGCTAACCTCATGGATGGATACAGAAATTGCTTTCTAGCTCCTGAGCAATGCAGGTCAGATTCAAACAGCTAAAGCACTCACATATTGGAGGAAAAGAACAAGTTGCTAAAAGAGTCAAAGCCTCTGTGTAGTGGGGGTATAGTGATAAGTGCAAAGGCAGATGTGAAATGAACAACAGAAGCAAAAATGGCTGGGAAAGATCTTCCAGACTTTGCTTCTACTGATGATCTCTCTGAGCCACTGGCGGTGTTTCATGGCTGTGGGAAGGAAGAAGGAGCAGCAGACTCTGGGTTCTTGGGAAACGTAACACATGGGCTTGACCCTTAACGTGTCCAGGGTCAAGGAGCGACTACGTGTGGGACCTTGGGTATGCCTTTGGGATCATTGCCTGCTTTAGCCACATAAATCCTTTGCTGGATGTAGCCCAACTACTGCACTGGGGTGAAAGGTCTAAAAGTTGCAGTGTCCGGGTATTTTATTGGATCTAGCTTTACATATCTCCATAGCATTTGATCTAGTGAAAACCCTCTCCATCCCCATCCAATTCTATATTACAGTGGATACACTTATTAAAAGAGCAGCTTATATCCTTCCATAACCTCATATCCTGTCTCAGATTCCCTTGCAAAGCAGATGTATTTAGCCTGCATAATTTTGTCTTGTTCTGCCTCCTTTTTAGATTCAAATCTGTAACAAATTGATGTGGTTTGCTGTCTCTACAATTTAAACTCTGAGCTCCTTGGGGTGGCGGCTTTGTTTACATGTACCAGGCACACAAATGGTGTTGTATAAACACAAAATGACATGCCTGAAATTAATAAAAGCTCATTTCAGTTCTCAGGGTAACTTAAACAAGTGGAGGTTATTCATAGAATCATAGAATGGCTTGGTTGGAATGGACCTCTAACTTTGGTTTAAAAGCCCCCTTCACCAGCTCAGCTAGCTTATTACCAAAGATGCTCTTGCCCTTCTCTAACAGATGGACCCCACCAGCCCCCAGGACCAGGTTTCTCAAAGTGACTCTCATCATCTAAGCAGCTGAACCCATGGCTCTTTTAATACTAACCATTTACTCTCAGGACTGTCTTCTATGTAATGCAAAGTGAGAAGATCATTCTAAGTGTATAAAATTGTTTGTGACATTAATTCAGTCCCAGATGTGTTGAATTGTTCTAATATGCTAGTCTGAGAAGCTGAAGCCACTGAAAATGAATATGGTGTGTTGTTAATCTGCTTGATTATAAGAGAATTAGAACACTTGTTGAAATACTGTCAGCTGAGTTTAATTTTCAGTTGATTTATTGAGCATGAAACTCATATATGATGATGTATTGTTGTTAACCTCATGGATGAGGTTGTATTGTCCTGGATTTTCCTTTTTCAGCAGCATTCTTATTTGCACTACAATGTTGCCTCTGCATGGGATATTTTTTGCTCACTAGAAGCAGCAAAACATTTGTAAATGTCATCGTCCAGGGGACAGTGATGTGCTCTTTCAAAGGTTCTTTTCTATAATGAGAGTGACCTCAATTTGTGTTACTGCTCATAAATGACACAACTTACAAGCTGTACATCTGCTGCAGACCTGCCAGTGGTGGCAAAACTACCTGTACTTGGATGTAGAAACATATGAGGTGTTGCCCTCCAAGGCACAGAGTAATGGTGACATTGGTCTGTAAATCACCAATAAATGTAAGAAACACTCAACATTTTGGTATGAATTGAAGGTGGATGATACATGCACAACTCAGGAGACTGATGTCTGTGGTCAGTTCCCTTGGCTGCTGCAGCTTGTAGCTACTGTGTGGAAACCAGCTGCCAGCATATCTGGTACCATGCAAGGATACTCATTTTTGTGTGTGAAGAAAAAGTTCAGGTACTCTGCTCAAGACCAGCTTGGGCTTACAGATTTCTCATTTACCTCCAAGTCATATGTCCTACCAACAAGTCATCTGCCCCCCTTGTTGACCTGCTCTTGAATCAGCTGCAAAGGTGTAGCACCATTGAGTCCTTTAACTCTAGTACTGTCATATTCAGTCACATTTTTTTTACCCTCACCAAAAATAGGAATTCAGATTCTTTAATTCTGATATTCTCCTTTGCCAGAAAAATGCCTGTGAAGAGAAATCTATGTGTAAGGAGTGCAACTGAGCAGATACAGAAAGGTGCCTCAATCTAGGGGGCTTGTAAAATAAATGTCCTTCCAGGTAATTCCATCATAGGATGTTTCAGTGCACGGCCTATGGGAGATGTCTGGGAAAACCTACAGCACCTAATCCCACACCACAGCATTAAGAATGAAATGTTTAATTGAATCCAATTAAAAAGGCATGATTTGGGCAGCTTGGTACTTCTTTTCCCTCTTTGCCATCTTCCTAGTCTTATAAACAGAACAGGTAGCCACAATGAGAGGAAAGTACATTGCTCACCTCAAGAGACTGAGAAAGAGGGTGAAGCTACTGGAGTGCTTTAAAAAGAGAGAGATGAGGATCATGTCTATCTCTTCCTGCTTCCCTCCCAAACCAAGACCATGGTGTTGGAGCTTCAGCTTTTTCCTTGGCCAGTCTAATTTCTCTTGTAATACTTAAGCACTTGAAGAAAGACGTCATTGGTCTGAGATTGTCTCTGTCCTTCCAGGGCAGCAGGGATCACGCTGTGTTGATCCTGGAGGGGCAGATCAGCTCCTTGAGGGAGATCTAAAGTCCATATGCTTGTTTTAGTATGGGTCAATGCTGTAAAGAGCTTAGTTTCTTCTGAAAAGGATGCGGGCGCATCTCTCCCTCTCGCCATTTCCTTTATTCTTTTCTACTTCATTTTGGTCCTCCACAGCAATTTCTGATTGAAGCAATGATAAGAAAAATTACATAATTCCAGTTTCAGAGAACATCTTGGTCTTTTCATAGGTGCAACTTCGATTTCATTCCTTGAGTTGCATACGCATTGCATGGTGGATTCCTCAAGCAAGCCTTAGCGATGTGGCTTCTGCCCCACCATTAAATCTTGTGCCTGAAGGAAAAGGGAGAGAGGTGAAGGTAGTCACAGTGGAGACAGGGATGGGAAGAAATGGAGGTAGGATGAGCAAATGTACAACAAGCTTGTTTTAACAAACAAATTGTAATTGAGACCAGAAGCTGATACAATAATAATGGTTTCTTATATATTGCTAAATACTACTATTGTACTCTAATTTTTATGGCAATTTTTTTTGTTTCACTGAACACTGTTCAGAAGGCTTCTTACAAACAAGCTTTTAAGCATCTCATGTAGAATTTGAGCATGCCAGAATGATCTGCTCATTTCAAAGGATCCAATGTACCAAGGCCTTTTCTTCCTAACTGCCCATGCAGTGCTTCAGATTGCTTATTAGAGAAGTTAGGCATATAGAATATTAATAAGAAATAGCATGCTTTTCTATTAAATTAAACTGAAAATTTAAAATTCAAATACTTTGTAAAAGCTTCTTTTTTTGAATTGTGGCAGATAATGGAGGAAACAGATATTCAAGGTGATTTCTAGATCATTTTTACAGGAAAACTAATTTAAAGGGCAAGAACTTGAATCACTGCATTTTAGAACAATGTTGATGTAAAGACTGTTCTGGATGGGCATAAAATGAACTAATTTATGAAGACAAGCTGTAAAATTGTGACACTCTAACTGCCAAATTTAAAATCTGAATGATAAGCAAATTCACTTGTTTCAGGCATTAAAAAAATTGTTTTAAAAGAACAACTTTAATGAATGTTCATAGAGTTTTTCTGTATGCATGAGTTTTCTACATATGATACAGTATTATAACATGCAAGAACAGAAAATAGATCTGGAAGAAATATTGTCAACTTATCAAGACTGTGTCCCTGTCTTCTGCTGTACCAGAATGAGGGACTTGTCTTTCATTGGTGAGCAGTCCATTAATCATTGACCATACATCATCACACTTGGTCATTCTCATATCATGCATAAATTATTCAATAATTAACGTTAGTAAACCTCAGTGCTTCATAAAAGTTTGAAGTGTATTTTCTTGTGCTTTTTTCAAGGACAATGCAACAGTCCCTATTTGCAAGTGGCACTCAGCTTGACAGAAGTATCCCCAGGGAACTGAAACCAATTTGAGAGTTGAAGTGTTACAGGATCTTGTCAGAGCTGGTCAACACAGCTGTAAGACTTTCCTATTGTAGTCTAGGGTCAGTGCAGCTCCTGATAGCCTGGGGTGTGTGTGTGTGTGGGGTGTGTGTGTGTGTGTGTGTGTGTGTGTGTGTGTGTGTAAAATTATTACTTGTTTCAGTTCCTGAATATCTGAAGTCTGGACCACCCAAAAAGTGTAGATTCTGCATAGCTTTGGAGAGGAAAGAAAACTGGTTTATCATCCATTCTTATAGATAATAAGGGATGGAGAGTGACATTTAGGAGGAAGACTGAGGTCTTCACAGCCATTTACACTAAGACTGTGCAGATTTCAAGGGATTGAAAATTAGATATGTGTTCCTTTAATGGGTAACGCTAAAGGTGTCAACACTGTTAATGTAAAAGGAATTTCTCTGATCAGGTGTGATGCCTCAGTTTGTACACAACACACACAGAATGCATGTGCAGTTTCTTAACATGTCCAGTGGTAGACTCTAAAAGCATTGATTGAGTATGGAGACAGTACAGCCACTCTTCACAAGTCCTCATTTCTTTACTTTTTCTCTGCAGATCAGTGGGTTTTTATTGTGTCCTGATCCATTCCTGCTCTGTTGGGGCTATATGAGTTGGCTTCAGATCCTCTGTAGCCTCGGCTCCAGAATCCAAGTGGTCGGCCTCGAGTCTCACCAGGCACCTTCTGCCAAAGGCTCCAAGACAGGCCATTATTCCCGGCGGCGGAGTAGAGCATGTTCTGTATGTCTGGTCCTGTCCTGACTGGTCCGAGGGCTACAGCCTGAGCAATCTCATGCTTGATCTGGTCAAAGGCTTGTTGCTGCTCAGGGCCCCAGTGGAAATCATTCTTCTTACGGGTTACCAAGTAGAGAGGGCTTACGATCTGACTGTATGCTGGGATATGCATCCTCCAGAACCCTATGGCACCCAGGAAGGCTTGTGTTTCCTTTTTGCTGGTAGGTGGAGACATTGCTGTGATCTTATTGATGACTTCTGTTGGAATCTGACGGCGTCCATCCTGCCACTTCACTCCCAGGAACTGGATCTCTTGGGCTGGTCCCTTAACCTTACTCCGTTTGATGGCAAAGCCAGCTCCCAAAAGGATCTGGATGATTTTCTCTCCTTTCTGAAAAACCTCTTCTGCTGTGTCCCCCCACACAATGATGTCATCAATGTATTGCAGGTGTTCTGGAGCCTCACCCTTCTCCAGTGCAGTCTGGATCAGTCCATGACAGATGGTGGGACTGTGTTTCCACCCCTGGGGTAGTCGGTTCCAGGTGTACTGCACGCCCCTCCAGGTAAAAGCAAACTGTGGCCTGCACTCTGGTGCCAGAGGAATGGAGAAGAACGCATTAGCAATGTCAATAGTGGCATACCACTTTGCTGCCCTGGACTCCAGTTCATACTGGAGCTCCAGCATGTCCGGCACAGCGGCACTCAGCGGTGGGGTAACTTCATTCAAGCCACGATAGTCCACAGTCAATCTCCATTCTCCATCAGACTTATGCACAGGCCAGATGGGGCTGTTGAAGGGTGAGTGGGTTTTGCTGACCACCCCTTGGCTCTCCAGTTCACGGATCATCTTATGGATGGGGATCACAGCATCACGGTTCGTTCGGTATTGCCGACGGTGCACTGTCGTGGTGGCAATTGGCACTTGCTGTTCCTCAACTTTCAACAGTCCAACAGCAGAAGGACTTTCTGAGAGACCTGGCAATGAGTTCAATTGTTCAATCCCTTCTGTCTGTACAGTGGCTATTCCAAAAGCCCATCTATGCCCCTTTGGGTCCTTAAAATATCCATTCCTGAGGTAGTCAATGCCCAGGATACATGGGGCGGCTGGACCAGTCACAATGGAGTGTTTCTGCCAATCTCTCCCTGTCAAGCTCACTTCAGCTTCTAGCACAGTCAACTCTTGAGATCCCCCTGTCACCCCAGAAATAGAAATAGTTTCTGAGCCCACATGTCCTGATGGCATTAATGTGCATTGAGCGCCAGTATCAACCAAAGCCTTATACTTTTGTGGGTCTGATGTACCAGGCCATCGAATCCACACAGTCCAATAGACACGGTTGTCCCGTGCCTCTACCTGGCTAGAGGCAGGGCCCCTCTAACACTGATCCTGGTCATAGCGGTCAGAACCTTTTCTCGATGAGTACACCTGGGAGGTGCCCTCCTGTGGGTCAGATTCTTGCCCGTGGGAAACTGGGACTGCACTTACTCTCACTGACCTTCTTCCATTCTCCTTCAGTTCTTGTACTCGGGCTGCAAGGGCACGGGTGGGTTTCCCATCCCACCGTCCCATGTCTTCTCCATGTTTGGCCAGGAAGTACCACATCTCAGTTCGTGAGGTCTGTCCACTTCCTCTGGCTGGGGGGCGTCTGGCTCTGACTTCAGAGGTTCTCATTCGCACTGGTGCCACTTGGAGACTTTCCCTAATTTCCTCTCTGATCGCTTTTACCTCTGCAGGCAGCGTCTTGAGACTCTCAACCAATGTCTCTACAGCAGAAATACGGGCCTGCATTGGGCTGTGGGTCATGCCTTCATATATCCGGAGCTTATTTGCTATAGCGCCCACTGTTTCTTGGTTCTCTTCCCTATACATGGATGCCAGGAAATCGGTGTATTCAGCTGGCCCCGAGCGTGAAAGGTTCCACCACATATGTGGTGTGCATCTGACCTTGTCAGGGTCATTATTGGCTTGCCCACCTCTTCCAAAAAGCACGTCCATCATTGCCATCTCCCTCAGACGTAAAATTCCTTCTTCCATCGTCTTCCAAGTCTTCCTAATATGATGTTCCTGCAGGATTTCTCTATAAACAAACTTCTCTCTTACACTCGTTAGAAGTCGTGCCCAGAGTGAAAGGGGCTTTGATTCCCTCACGAACACCTGTTCAATAGCCACATCCTGGGCCAGAGCCCCCAAAAACCTGGCTTCAGCACCATCCAGTTGTAAGGTTTCACCCATAAGGTCCCAAACTCGGATCAACCAAGTCAGGATGGGCTCACCCGGGTGTCGAGCAATGTCTTTCCGCAAACTACGGAGATTATCAAATGACAATGACTCAGTGATGATCTCAGGCTCTGGGTCTGCTTGCTGTGGAGGTGCAGCAGCCCCCTCATCGTCCGCTGGATGGTCTAATTTGGTCTTATATTTCCTTTTCTGAATAGGGGCAACTTCCATAGGCTTGGCCTGTCCTCCTGGTTTAGCCTCATCCTTTTCTCCCTTCACTGTGGCATCAGGGGTTTTATTCTCTCGCTTTTCCCCCTTCACTGGGCTAGGTTTCTGAATGCATTCTGGAAAAACCCTGGCCCTACCTTCAAACATTCTGTAAGCCGCAGGGATACAACCTTGCAGAAAAACCATAAAGAGCAAGATATCTCTGGCATCCAGGGAGAATTTAAACATCTCAAAAGCTGTTGTAGCAGACTTGAATGGGGAATGGACAAAGGGTTGGGAGAAGAGATTCCCCTTTGTTCCTTCCCAAGGGTCCGTACTATTATCACTGAATCCCCAGAGGTAGCAGCTTAGGTTGCGGCAGGAAAACAGCCTGGAGAGCACCACCCATATGACATCCAAAGGCATCGAATTCATGGCACCATAAATCCAGAGTAAGAACTCAATAATAATTGCGGCTATTTGAGTTTTGCTCATTGATTTGTTGATAAGACTTAAACCTGCCGCTCCTTTTGGCATGAATTTGTACCAACAAAAAGCCAATATATTATACAGGATGGTCCTGATGAACCCTAAGCTCAAGACCCACATGGTGCCACAAAATAGCAGTTATCCTTCTTTGTTTACAAGCCCCACACGTTGGGCACCAAGAAATGTCTCGGTTTGAGGGGAAAAACCAAAATGTTTTACCCACAAGCAGGGGAGGGGCCTCCTCCACAATAATCACACCACTCTTTATCAAATTTAAGAAAAGGAATTTTAATACAAGAAGGATAACTGCTATATATATATATATATATATGTAAACAGACTAGTGCAACCCACTTCCTCAACACCATAAGAGAAAAAAAAAAAAACAAGAACAAAACCCAGCAGGTTTTCCTCCGGGAGAAAAGGTTATACTTAAGTGTCCTTGTCACAGCCCGGCTGGCTGCAGAGTGAGTTTCAGTCCCTCTCCAGCGAAACAGACGAGCAGTGGGCTTTCAGATGGACTCAGTCTCTTCCCCCTGTGTTCCCCGTCCAAGAAGCAGAAAGGTACGAGCAACCAGCAGCAAATCCAAGGCAGGCAGCAGCACGGCAGGAAAAAAGTAGTCCGAAGTAGGCAGCGGCAAGACAGCCAGGGAAAACCCCAGCAGTAACCAGCAGGGCAGCCTGCCTCCTTGGAGCCCCCACTCCCCCGTTCCGCCGAGCCAAGACTGAGGAGAATATCCAAAAAAACCCCAAAAGAGACAAACCTGCCCCCACCCCAGCCATCAACAGTTAACTGCTTCTTTTGTTAACCACTGGCCTGGGCAGTTAAGTGGCAGGGGAGAGAATTTACATAATAATCCCAAACTACAACAAGAGCCTTGGGTAAAGGCAATTCTTGTGAAGAGCCCAGTTTTCATGGCATGAATTAGTTTTCTCACATTTGATTGTTATGTAACACCACAGCCTTTGTAGCAGAAAGTTCATAATCTAAACAGATAGAAGAGTTAAAAGGTGTCATCTGTCCAAGGTCACACAAATATTTAGTGCTACAAGTGGGAATAAAAGAGTAACATGCTGCACTTCCTGTCCCAATGTGTACGTGATGCTAACTGCCTACCAAGGTTTTTGCAGATGATTAAACATCAAGTACATTTTTAAATGGATTTGTCCACTGGAAAATAGTTTGCCAGACCCCTCAGGTTCTTACACTTCCCCCAACTCAGACTTTTTTTTAATCATCAAAATGCAAGATCTAGTCTACCTAACACAAGCACATACAAACAGGTGCATGATGCCTAAAGACACTATTCCCAGACGTTAATGCTTTCTCCCTAAGGAAGTGCTGCAGTGAGATGTCTCTTTGGATTGCTTTTGACCTGAGTTTTGTTTGTAGTTAATGGAAGCAGATAACCATCAGAGGGATGATTCAGGCTCACATTGGAGACAACTTAGGTAAATGTCACAATTTAGGAGAGGTGAATTTGGGCTCTGTCATAAGAATGCTTTGGATCTCTGCACAGTGAAAAGAGAGGTGACCACTTCCAACAAGAAATAGATGCTTATCACAATAGAATGTAAAAGACTGGTAGATATGAAATATATTCATTGGCATTCTATAAAAATAGAAAAAAAGTTTGAAGACTGAAGACATCTTTTTTGCCTCTCCAGTTGCTGTCCTTCCTTAGTATTATAAGACAAAATGAAACAACCAAACAATTCAGATCCCCTTGGGCATAAAAAGCTTTGTGAACTCATTGGACCACTTGTCTACTGAAAGCATCCTACATGGTTCTCTGTTTTTGTAAAATGTTCTGCATTGTCATTTGATTTAAATGATGATAAAACTGCCCCTGAAGCCTTCAGCATATTGGCTGCAAACCACACCAAGTGATGTTTTTTTGTTTCATAAAATGGCTGTGTTTCAATGACAAATATAGCCAAAGGGGAACATTTAGGTAAAAGTATTTAAAAAACACCACAGTGTATTGTTTCCAATTACTTAAAACCTGCTTTAATGGGACAAAACGATTTTTTTCACACAAGTTTTCTTCAAGTTGTCATCTTTCTCTGTGATTTATGGGAGTGGTCTGAAGGACCCCTCCATTCTTGGCTGACCATTTAGAGTTTGAGTTAAAATGTTGGCAAGCATTTTGAGCACGTTCAGGTCAACAGAGAGTAGGATTTGGAGCATGCTCTGGATTTGCCCTGACTGAGTTTGGCTGTTGACCAATATGGCCTGGAGCTGGAGAATTCTATGTTCAGGCACAGAAGCTTGTGAGCCTGAGTAAGAAGGGTTGAAGAGGTGGAAATTTGAAAGACATTTGTGGCAAAGGAGAAAACCTGTATTACCTGTACAAGAGAAAGGAAAATGGGGAGTGATGGAAAGCACGAGATTATTTCAGCAAGGATGACAGAGTGTGGCACCACAGAACTGATGAACTGGAGCAGAACGTGAAGTGAGAGAATGGCACCATCCCACTTACAGGGCAGGAGGGAGAGCAGAGCAGGCGAAAGCAGCTCCTTACTGTTCCATTCAAGACAGAGGGTTACTAAACCCCGATGCTCTCCTCCACTTCCACATGCTGCCAGTGCCTTCCTTACAGTGAAGATAGAGTCTGTGCTCCTGGTGAGCGTGCACAAGGGCACACCCAGTGCAGACGGATGGCAAGCTCTGGGCTGCTCTGGCAAAGTAGTGCCGAGCTCTCTACTAACAGTAGCACTTTTACTCAACCAACCCATGCTGAACACACACAGCACAGCTTAGACTCCTTTCATTTATTTTTTTCTCTGACTACCTCAATACAGCTCTTCTGAAGCAGAGGCATTGAAGCTGAGGGTTCAATTATATAGCCCATTTGATGTGACTAAAACATCTGCCCTGTTGGGTTTTGAATGTTTTTTTAGCTAGGTGAGTTCCCTGATCTGACCCCTTGAGCACCCACATAACACCTTGTGATGGCACAAGTGAGAAAATGTGTCTGGGGCCAGAGAGAACATAGAGCTACCCCTTTAAATAACAGGCCAGATTTAGTTTGGCTCAAATCAGTTATGAAGCCAGAGCTGGATCTTTAAGGACTCACTGTCAGCTCCATGAATGTTGACTTCCAAGTGTTAAAAGATTGTCCTGAATATTTAAATTTTGTCACACACATTGTGGAGTTACTAACACATCCCTATATAAGGGAAGTGTCAGGCATAGTTGATCAACACTTGTAAAACTCTAGATGCCAGAGAAATCTGGAGTAAGAGGCATCATCTCAGCTTAGCTTTGAATAAGATGTCTAACAAAGCATCCAATTCCTGTGCATTGTATCACTTAAGCTTTTCAAGCAACCCACACACCATGTCAGGTTATACTTTACAACGACACTAATGCCAGAAATACTCAAAAGAACCTTTGGGAGGTAAGTGCAGGCTCTCAAACTCCTTTGCAATGACTCAATCCCCCAAGTTTACAACATGACTTTTTCTGTTCCTGGTGTGCTGAACACAATGGGTTTGCAATTGAACAGCACAGCTTATGTGTTGATGCTAGTGCAGTAACAGTCATAAATAACGTAAAAATAAACTCATGTTCCCGATGGCCTGCAGACAATGACACATCACAGAGTGGCAATATACAGCATGTGAAATAGGGAAATTAGGGCCCTTCCTTGTTCCTATCTTCCATTTTTCTCAAGAGGGGAAAATTATATGGATTTTCACGTCTTACATCTGAAACACTGGGCTCACACTTTTTGTGGCAATGGTTTAATGCAGTTCCTCTCAGAGATGAGATCACGCTTCTGGATATAGAAGCCTGATCAGGTGAGGAGCTGCAGTTGTTGACTATGCTGTGAGAGAGATATTGTGCTGATGATTATATACAAAATGTACAAGAATGATTAGATTACATAAAATATCATTTTTTATAATGAAATGCTCAAATGGAAGAAAACCTCCATTTTTCCCCCTTTTTTTTCTTTCATGTTGCTCTCAGACTGTGGATAACTTGCAGTGTGAAGAGTGATTATTGGCATGTAAAAGGCAGTATGTCAAACTGGTGTTACCACAGAACAATAATAGAGAAAAGTATATCTTGATCATTGAGATGTCTTCTATTGCAGGCAAACATGCCATTTTTTCTCTTTTGTAAGAATATCAAGCTCAGTCATTTGTTGGTGAAAGCAAGGGGGAGAAATAGAAAAAACTGTAGCACAGCTGAATGTTCCATTGTTCATTAAACCATCATTCATATTTTTATGGCAGTTATTAGAATGGTTCATCACAGGAGTTTGGGAAACATGTCAAAACAGAAATGACAGGTAAAAGAAAATCTAAACAAAAAGCAAAATCACAGCTTATTTTTTTGCAATACCACAGAATGGCTGTGAGATTTTTGTTCAACTTCTTTCTTGAAGGTAGAATTTCTTAACTCTAAGCTAAGAAAAATGGAAAGAGCAATTTTATATTTTATTTACAAAGGAACATATTTATGGAATACTTAGACATGTTACAGAAAATCACTTATCTAATCTAATCAATGTACTGTGTGATACTTTTTCAATGGCTAAGACCTCTGGTGGAAAAATATTTGAGATATAAATCTAGCAGCTAGCTCAGATTCAGTGAAGAAAATTCAGGAGTTGTTTGTGGCCTTTTGTTAATCCCAACTGTTGCCTGGTAACTGTTTAAAAATTAACCTGGCTTGTAAGGACCATGTCATCACTAGGAAACCTGGCATCTGCTATGTCTTACTTTGAAAAGCAGAACTTCATGGCTTGGTTATTTCCATTGTTTTGTCACAATCAGGGAAGTTACTCAGCTACACAGCTGAGATGCTTATGGTAAAGTAATTTAAAATATTGTATAAACGGCAAAACAAACTTGTTTTAAAGTATGGAAATTTCACACAATCATTTTCTGATGTTACTATGTGGTATTCCATTCTTTCTTTGGGTGGTGTAGGGAATGTCTTTAATTTTTTTCCTAATATCTGCACCTACTGTGTTTCACCCAATCTTTGCATGAAAGTAGAACGTGAGAACAAAGTGCATTGACAGAAGCTGTGGCATGGATACTCCTGAAATGGAAGGCAGGTATACCTAGCTCATCACATGTACCTTGATCAGATTTGTAAAATAAATTAGTTTCAAAAAACTTTCCAGTTTTTTTGATGCTCTGTTTTGAACAGATTTTAGGGTCAGTTTGTACCTGCTATCCCAATGGCAGTGCTGATAAGACTGGGAAGATTCAGATAGATACGAGTGAGAATACATAACTGCAAATCATAGAATCATTTAGAATGGAAAATAGCCTTAGGATCACTAAGTCCAATTGTAAACTATTTTATTTAAATGAGCAATTAACCTGGGACTTCAAGCTGCCCCCCTCTTTCATGCTTTTGGCCACTGAACAATGTAGGCCCTGCTGCAAAACTCATTTCAGTCCATTGGAAAATCTGGTCTGAAGTGATTTTTTTTTAATTGCTCACTGACAGACAATGTGCCAGGTTAATATGCAATATTCATCCTAAAATTAATTTTCTATGCTTACAGTGCTCTTCACAGAACCTCAGTGTCCTGCACACACAAGTTAATTAAGTTTCACAATGCCCAAGTGGGTGCACTGTTTTATTGTCTTAATTTCACGAAAGAGAGAAGAGAAACATAGATATGAAGCAACCTGGACAAGGTCACTTTGTTAATTAAGATTAAAAGTTTATTTCAGAAAAGAAGATAACCACATAAAAGGTAAATGAAGCAAAGTGAAAGTAAACTTACCCCTTAAGTTTATTTGCTAGCACAGAACTAACTGAAAACTCTTAAAATTTGCTTTAGGTAAGCTTCTGAAGGGGAACAGAATCAGAGAGTGCTGACTTCCCTCATTATGAATTTTATTCAGTTCTCCTGATAGTGGAAAGATTTTTACTGCTCTTCTTGCACTGCATGTGATCTGATTGGACTCAGCAGCCTACAGGAAAACCAGGTAAACCTACAGGTGTGCTCTGTGTCAAGGTCCTCAGGCAAAATGGCAGGAGAGGGAGTCTCAGTAATGCAGCAAGAAACATGAGTCCCTCGGGCTGTCACATGGAGGTCAGCCCAAGGGGCTGAGGAATATCCAAAGGGAGAGGCTTTCCAGAGCACTTTTTGGAGGGATGGGCTCACTGCCTATGGGGTGTGTATGAGACATTGTGGGATGCTGGGGAAGTACATTTGGGAGTGGTTCAAGACTTTCTATGGGCTACTCAGGGAGGAAACCAAGGTGAGGAATGGGAAGGAATGAATGTGCAAAAGTAAAGGGAAAGGGGACTAAAGGAACCTCCTGAGTGTGAGCAGTGGCTGCTCAGTGCACTTGTCTGGCTATGCCCTGTACCTGGGCAGCTCAGCCTGATCCGACTTCTCATTAAATTCCACTCCTTATCTATCTACTTGATAGAAGGACTGTGTATTCTGTGCACGTGTGTGTGCATAGGGGTCTCACTGCTAGCCATCAGCTGGACCATAAGTCAGACTGTCCCTATATATGTGGTGTCATCACTGGGAGTGAGTGAGGGGTGTATGTCTGTGTGGATTACTAGCAAAGAACAAACTGGACTAACTGGTGAGGAGGTGATGTAATTTGAGAGCCTGGGAGGGTGTGTCCCAAAGTGAGACAACATGAGGAGTTGCCAGAGAGACCAAGGAGTTCAGGAAAACCACCAAAGTTATGAAGTCTGAGTAGATTGAGAGACTCCTGTGTATGTGTGTGTCTCTGTGCAGAAGGCAATGGAGGGCACAATAATTTGAGGCCAGCTACAGGATGTGTATGTCTAAGCACGACCATAGAAAGGATCCACACTGTGTATGTATGCACAAGGAGGTCTGTAACATCAGCTGGAGTCAGGCTGCGGAATCAGAGGCTCACACATCCAGGTGCCAGGAAGTGAGGAGACTGGAATCCAGGGCCTGCTTCTGGGCGGACTGAATGCCTGAGTCCAGCTGCTGGAGGGATCTGCATCATACATATTTATACATTTTTTCTACTAACAGAGCTTCACCTTGAGCAGACAGAGAGGGGAACTGCATAAGGCTGTTGCTGCTGCATGTGCCTCTGTCAGTCTCTGTGGCTGGCAGTATACGTACCCATGTGTTACATAGTGTGTTTGTGCCTGTGGGCATACACACTTCTTAGCTGCCCTACTGCCATGACTTGGGGACAGAGGACTGCAACAGCCTCACCTCCATTGAGATCCTTGATTCAGTAACCTCTGACAATAAATAAGTATATTTTTATAGATATCTATATGGGCATATTCCTGTATATGTGCATATGTGTGAGCCACAGTTTACTTGTATTTCTGTCACTCAGTTGCATTTTTCAGGTGGGAAGAGGGCAGAAAACTGCAAATTAGGGGCATTTGGGAAAGCAAATCAGCTGCCTTTTATCCAAAATGGTGACATCAAAGGACATAGGTAGTAATTTGTTCCAAAAAGGTCAAACACATGCAGTCCTTCAGAAAGCTAAAAAAGCCTTATGTTGCAGCAATAGGAGCCAATCTTTTATATGGCTTATAAAGCTTTCCAAGCACTGTTTTCTTGCATCATAAGTGACACTTGTCTAAAATACATGGAGGGGAAAAACATTCATCAGCAAGCTTTTTCTAACATTCAAACCTTTAAGAGCGAGCAAACAATATATTTACCTTTTCAGACTTGCTCTTCATGTGGAAGGCAGGGACTATGTTGGATACAAAATGAAGAGAACTTATTTTCTCTAGAGAAAAATGAAAATCCAAATTGAGGTCAAAACCTAATAATCATTCCTGTCTCGAAGTTAGGAAAGCCATGTGTATCAGTACAAGCTCTTTTTTTAGGGATTCTTTGCACAACTCCACTGATGACCATCTATGTGATAGATAAATTACATCCCACTCAATTTGATTACAGCTTTCCATTTCTCTTTTGGAAGGACTGCCCCAGTACTTTCACATGAGTGAACTAAAGGACTAGAAAAGACAAACAGCTAAGGGGAAAATAACAAAGCAACAGAAATGTGACAGTAAATTGATGCAGGGAGTGAAGAAGGGTCATTCCCCATCACTGTGGCAGCTGCTGTGGGGACTGACAGGAAATAGTTCAAGAAAAAAAGGACTAGGCCATTTCATACCAATTCTGTGCTATGGATGAAGTTCTTGTTTATTAAGTAAAGCCCTAAATTTACATCTTCTTTAGGATATCTGTGTGTTATCATAGTCCATACAGTACATACAAAAATACTTCTATAACACATAAGAATGAGACTTTTATGAAACCAGTGCAGATGAACTGGTTTCCGTTAGAAAAAGATAACCTCAGGGAAGAATATCCCAAGGTCACACACCAAATCCTAGCACTGAGCTGTTAGAAAGTATTTGATTTGTAATAAACTGTGTAGAGCAGACGTACAGCATAGGTCTATGGAGCCACATGGTGGTGTCCCACAGCACCTCATGCTGAGCATGCTCCAAAAGCTGCATGGTGGCTGCACAGCCATTTTGTGCCAGGGCATTGTCTCTGCTTTTGAGCTGTAACTAGGCTGAGTTGCCTTTCTGGCCTGACTCAGGTGCTTGGGAGTATGCCCACTGCATGGCACAGTTGTCAGTAGGAATATCCAGCATAAACATAACCTGCCACCAGATTCTGTCCTGGTCATCAGGTGGTAGAATTGTAATAAGCCAGAGGAACCTGGAAAATCAGGAGTTGCATTAGGTTTATGACAATGGGATATCTTTGAAATTTAGGCTTATTATTAAAATTTTAGTGGTTCCCTCCTGCTCTGTCAACACATCATTAAATTACTGATTAATTTTAGAAGTCTCAGTTTTTATTTACATTGTTAATATTACCCATCACTAACTCCTGGCAAGGTATTGTAGAACTCTGATGAAATTTGTCTGGTATTTAATGGATCACAAAGTGATGAATCTAGGCCAAAGTTCCTGTACGAAGTTTTTTAATTCAAGCTAGCACTTATGGCCACCTGGCATGGAAAAGCAACCTCTGCCCAAGTGCAGCAGAGTTTGACAGTGAATGGCAAATTTAAAAGCATCTGATGAAAATCTTTCTGGCCTGTTTGTTTTTTGTTTGTTTGGTTGGTTGGGGTTTTTTTAACAGGAAAGATGCTGTTTTCCTACACAGGCTTTACTAAATCCCTATAAAAAACTGAGCCTACTCAAGGCAAAGTTGTGATACCATGTTTGCATGGGATCATTTACTGAGACAGCCATTTACCTCCAAGCCATATGTCACAGCTCAGGAGACCAGAGGCAGGTGTATGTTGGAAGAACCCACTGTTTCATCTGCCAAGTTTGTTTTAAATCCGTATAGCAAAAATAAGCTTGGAGTCCAGCTCGAATGTCACAGTCAGTGTGGCAAAGCAGATGACTCTTTCTTATAGAAGCAATGGATGGAAAATTACCCCAGCAGATTAAGAGAATTTATCAGATCCTTGCCAAAATAATGTGGATGATTTCTGTTTACTACACTGAACTCTTAGCCACACTGTCAACCTACAGATCATTTTGGTTTCCTTGAACTTTCCAGTTCCCCTGCCAGGAAATGACCCATATTGGTGAGGTTTGCTCTCCAAAGCTCATTCCTAGTATTTTAGTCATACACAGCCAAAACTGGATTGATTTACGGACAGTAGACATCTAGGTGACACCTGGATTTAGGGCAGCATCTTCTGTTCATGGCAGTATCTGAGAGAAGGAAAACAGGAGGTGAGGTGATTTTGATAATAATATGAAGAGAAAATAATCTCCTTATTCTCATTTGATGTTTCTTAGTGAATCCTGTTTACTGTATGTCATCTAAGTTATACACTTTCTGTCACAGAGACTGTCTTTATTTTGAGTATAATACTGAGTCAAACATATTGGTGATGCTATAATTTCA
Organism: Pithys albifrons albifrons; assembly: GCF_047495875.1. Lineage (NCBI taxonomy): Eukaryota > Metazoa > Chordata > Aves > Passeriformes > Thamnophilidae > Pithys > Pithys albifrons. Next base: position 70,644,399 of record NC_092458.1, on the reverse strand, counting down.
CCTGTGTATGTTTAAACATTGCGTGCATGTGCCACTCACATGGGGGAACATCAAGGCTCATTGCAACTGATTTAATTGCTGTTTGAAAAAAATGAGCATGTCAACAATGAGTTATTCTTTGTCACAGCTCTGTCTTGTAGAACCTAGGTCCATTTGTGAAACAGAAGACCTTGTGGTCAAGACAGTATATTAATGTGGGAGTCAATATCAACAAAGAAATGGTAAAAATAGTGCCATGAACTGGGTGCCAATGCAGCTCTTTGTAGTCCTGTTGTTTTGGATTGTGAGTAGTGTTACCCACTTAAAAGAAGACAATATGGCCATGGAGATTCACAAAACTGAGAAGTTTATTCAGAAACCTTTCCCTGAGGGCCTTGCCCTTGGGTTGAATAAATCAGAACAGCTACAATGAGGGCTGATCTACAGCCAGTTGCACTCAAACTGTATCTATCAATGGTTTACTGCCAAGATGAGAGCAATATCTTTGGAGACTGGTCCTGAGTTCTAGGTCTAAGTGAAAATGTAATAAGAAGATGGAGAATGGGCATATTAAATTCTTGGGTGACAAAGATATGTGAAAGTGCATGGAAAGTGGAAATGGAATTTGGAATTATATGGATAAAATAGAGAAAAGTTCTTAGAGCACATGGAGGTTCTATATTCAGAAAGGACTACTCTGCTGCATAAAAACTGAAGCGGGAAACCACAGGTTAAGTGGTATTTCCACAGAAAGAGACTTAGAATTTGCCATGGTTTATAAAAGAGCCATGAGTCAATATATTTAGGCTATGACAATATGAAAAGCAAGCACCGAATTGAGATATAAACAAGGGTGCCTAAAAGTAACCTTTCTATTCAGAATGGATATAGCATTTAGTTTAGGGTGCTGTATTTTGTGGAAGACGTGGAGAAATTGCAACAGACTGCTGAATGATGGGGCCTAACACTGACAGATGAATGAATTGTGATTGTTTATTCCAGAAAAGAAAAGGCAAGGAGAGGATATGACAGCAGTCCTTAAGTATGGAAAATACAGTTGTAGAGGAGAAAATGAAGTGTTCTCCCTATAAACGGGCTTTAATTTTGGAGAGAGGAAATCAAACAGAGAAGGACTCCCTAAGGCCTTTTCTACAGAGAAAATTAATCCCACTCTCAGTGGGTGGCCTGCTGATAATGTCTGGGATTGTACCAGACAGAAAACCCTTATTTCCACCAGTGGCACTCACTCTTGTTAATAACTCTTGGTGTCAGGACTACATCCCAGTACAGACAAATAATTTTGGCAATCTTGGACTTTTTTCTTTTCAATTTTAAGCACTTTCACTTTGGGAAAACGACCCATGAAACACTTGGCTAGGCTGAGAATGACCATGGTGTCTTGATGTGATTCTAAATTCCCATGAACACTGAAGCAGTGTTTTTTCAGAGGACAGTCAACTCACCCTTAATGCAGTAAAGGCAATGGTGTTGTTTGCATGCCAGCAGAACACATCCTATGTTTTCCATCTGTAGGAGTAAATAGCTCTTTTCTGGAAGATATTGCTACCAAGGAGGCAGTTATTTCTCTCAAGGAAGTTTTCCTTCCTGGACTGAGACATCTTTCCCGGAGACAATTTTAGATGTTTCTCCACATGCATTCCACAGAAGGTTACTCCCCTGATACGAGGGAGATAACACTCAGACATGCTGCAAGGCCTGAGCAGCAAACAGGGGAGCTGAGGATGGGGAAGCAATGATAAAGTCCAGGGAATGAAGGAAAGGTTTGCCTTTCCCTGAGGCCCAAAGCTGATGTGCAGCACTGCGAGGATTTGTGAGTTTTCAGCATCCTTGCCTCTGAAATAAACCTTTTTGAATCATCTCCACTGCTTTGGCATTTTCTATGGGAATACCTGTGCATATTTTCTTTACACCACAGGAATAATGAATCCCAGGCAATGAGTAGCTTGTCATGCCTGGTAGTTATGGCAGCCTTAGGCTACAGTTGCTGAGGAGGGATGATGTAATCCAAAATACTGTGCTATATGTGCAGCTGGCACTACACTAAGCTACAGCAAATAAGCCATTTTAAATGCCAAGTCATGATGGAAATAAGGTGTTTGTTTTTTGGTTTATTTTTTCTTTTTTTTTTTTTTGTGAAGTCACATTGATCTGATTTTTATCTGCTAAGTTGGGGCAAATCATGACTTCATTAGTCAACTTTAGCTGGCCTGTTCCTTTTTTAGTGTACAAGTTAACTCAGAAAAGATAAATAAATAACAGATATTAATCTCAGCAGAGAAGTCTATAACAACACAAGGGACTGTGGTTAACTGGGGAATTTGCAGTCAGCAGCTCAAGAATGGCTGGATATCAGCAGTCTGGGCAAGTCAATCCCTCCTCTAAGTCTGGTCTCAAGCACTTTGCAATTCCTTTTATCTTTTTTGCTTTCTCTGCTAGTAACTGTCATGTGATACTGCTGGGAAAATACGTCAGGGTAATCCACCCTTGAGGCAACTGCATTTTGGCTACAGCCTGAACAGCAAGAAACAGCATAAAGATCCCAAGTCCTTTATTTTATTGATTTAAATGTCCAGGAGAATAATATGCATACATTCATTTTCTTCTCTTTACCTCTCTTCTCCACTAATTTTAGGACTGTTTCAAAGTCTGAACTTCATTTCAAGCTCAGCTTTAACTGATTCAATTCATGAAGATAAACAATGTGCATGATTAATGCTAAGCATTTGCTCAGGTACTACCCTGAATGTTTGCCTGAAATTCCAAGAGTCTGGCTCATCAAAAATTTCAGCTATGCATTGCTGTTAGAGTGCCTGTTAGATGCAGGACCCTGTGCTCAGTGTATCACAGCTGCCTGTAATCGTGACTTCAGAGACTTCACTGAGACTAGCCACATAGTTGAATCAGAACTGAAATAGGTCACTGGATTCACAGCATTATGGATTTTTTCTTCTCTATTTCCTAAAATCAACTTTGGTATCCCTATCTATCAAAAACACTGCACCAGGAAACCCATGCTGAGACATGGCAGGGTTTGAAGTCAAGTCTTCCTGGAAAGGCAGGTGGACAGGGATGGAGAAAGCCCCCCAGACTGTACTTCTCACCCCCTCACTTGACTAGACACATTTTTGCAAAGATGCCTTTTGTTTGCCTCAAAACAGTGTCTGCAAAGTGACCTCAAGAAATTACAGGAATTCAACAGAAATTAAAATTTCTTTGCTGTCACTGAGGTCACTTTATACATCTGGTAGTAGCAAATCTTGTGGAGTGGTGAAGGTAATTTGGTGAGAATCAGGCCCCAAAAGCAATTTCTCAATGTGTTAATTCTTTCTTTGCTTTTAAAGCCTGTATTTTTCCTCTTAATACAAGTCATCAGGACAATGGTTGCAATATATTTACACTGCCTTACAGAAGTGTGGCTGCAGATCATGGTTGAATGTCAGAGATACCTTTACTCTATTAAACTGGATAACTCCAGTCTCATAGTTACAATAGAACCATCCTCAGCCTCTAAATAGATATCAAGGGTCCTGACTGCCCCGGACACATTTTTTCATGTACATGGCAAATAGTACAGGCATGAAAATATGAGGTAATTGATAATAAACTTTGAAATGGTTGAGAATAAATATGGTAGTGCTGGAGTCCTCTTTAAGATGTTACAGGCATGAAATGTCCCATAAAATACCATCCCACAAAACTCTGAATTTCTATTTAAACCCAGCAGCAGTTCTCTGTTATTCCTTCTTTACTGCATAAGACTGCAAAATGCTCAGTATTGTCTTGGGATCAGTTTGCTTCTTTTACACATCTGAAAAGAGTGCCTGGGAGTAGAAATTAGTATAGGCATCAAATGGATGCTGCATCTTCCTGGAGAAGCTTTCTGGCACTCAGTGGCTACATCTAGAAGTGCACTGTCTTTATGGAAGAGACACAGAGCAGAAGGAGAATAAATATGGTAGAAAACATAACCAAGCCTCAGTGATGGAAAGATGTGTGGGACCTCTTGGGTCCGAAAGTCTTGTCCCTCCCCAAACAGCATTTAATGACCTTTTCAAATGCTGAGCTCCCCACCAGGCTGACCTAACAGCACCAGTGACTTCACGGGTGACTACATGCAAATTGCTTAGTTGATATTCATACATTGAAGTTCCTTATTTAACCTCTTTAGAAATTAAAAGATATTCTGACCTTTTTGTCTTTAGATGAACAGCTGCTGTCTTCAGCATATCTCCTTAAAGAGAATAAATGTCTCAATTGCTCCTTTCTTATTTCTGTGTCTACAGTTCAGTGGTTAATTCTAGATTATAATTGCATATTTTTCTGAGGTTTTATCAATTTCTTGAACTTTACTGAGCTCTGGATAACCCCAGCTAGTTGAATTTAAATAGTCCAATTAATTTTGCATAGTAGCTGAGTGCAAGTGAAGGTCATTCTTGGATCATCGTTCTTAGCCTACGGTAGGGTGAGAGGAAAGCGGTGTAGTGGCTTAAAGAAAACCCACTCCACCTTTCTGAGTTTGTTGCAAAGTTCCTGGGATGCAGAGTTATAGTGCCTGGCCCAGGAGGAGCTCAGCTTTTTCAGTCTCTGGCTGTTGTGTCAATTTGAGCATAGAAAATGCTCACATTACATACAGCCCACTGTATACAAGACATGGTTAGTTATACAATTCTTCTGGTTTTCAGAAGACTTCAGTGAAAGCAGAAAACAAACAAAATATGAAATCCCCCAAATGTAAACCTAAATGGTGAGTGCTGCATGTGCTTTTGCACAAATATGTACAACATGCTTTGGTTATTTCCTTATAGTGGATGTTTCTCTGTGTCCTTACTGCTAGTTATTGGGGATGAAATGTGTGATGGTTTGGCTGCTAACAATAGGGCCTTAGCAGCAGCTGCTTTACCAGAGATGTCCAGCTGCCAATCAGGAACAGCAACTCACCTCTGTGAGTGGACAACTCATGTGGGATGTCTCTAAACTTCTTCTGGTTGGCCAAAACATGAGTCAGGTTATTGAGCTGGATGCTAGTCTTTACAACAAGGTATGTTTCTCCCTGAACAAACCAGAAGTGCTTGATTCATGCCAGGATGCTACCAAAACTAGGCTTTGATTGGATTATTCTCCTTCACAGCTACTACTGCTCCTTTTTCTGAGTCAAATTCTTGAAAATCCATGCCTTTTGTAATCCATAATTTGCATGGATTTGCTTGGAACTGGGCACAGATCTGTATAACCTCTTGAAGTCCGTTTCAACTGAGTCATCTCCAACCTATGCCATGAGACTGCCAACACTGCCTGCATAAAACACCTCGGTTTCTGCCTGTGACAAATACAAAGCCCAGTAATTGGCAGGTGCTTTGCCACAAATAGTCTGTGCTTTAACTCTTAATAAGTACTGTGAACATATCTTTTTAAGAGTCATTAATCTACATCTTAAATTTATACTTACTAGCTACTTCAAATCTTGAAACTACATTGAAATAAATCTGTTGTCTGACACTGATGATTTTTATTGCATGAATTTTTATAGAGTGAAAATTTTTATTTTCTTAAGTTTTTTTACAAAGATAAGCAAATGCTTCCTTTAATAAACAATGTGTCACATCACATAGCTATTTTGCATGCACTGTTTATTTTGTGTGTGTAGGCATAACTGTCTATTCATTATTTTAAGAATGTGTTAAGACAGTCAGATGAAAATATGTTTGGGGTTTTTTAATGGAAATACATATCTAAAATGCTTGTTTTAAAATGAAATCAGTATTCTTACAGTCTATAAATCAATATTTAAGAAAATTTGCTCTGTAAATATTCCTCCTTCTGCTCACAGTTTGGAAATAACAAGTATTTTTTGACTTCCAGATTGTTGTAGAAATTTTAATTAAAGGCTAAATTGTACTGTTTAACTATTTATATAACACTGCAGGCACAACTAAGATCCCACTGGTGTTCATGGAATAAGAACTACTGACTCTGGTAGTTCATGATTTCCATGTTGTGCAAGTACAACTAAAAAAGGGGTGACCATGTAAACTACTGTCTACCTTAAAATTTTATTTCAAAAAGCCCCACAGCAATTTATTTGTAATAATGCTTCAAAGAGTTTGGCTCTGATTTAGTATTTAGAGATAGCTATCTTGAAATTGCTAGTATTTGTCACAATTGTTTTAAAATTTAAATTATATGAATACTCAGTGTTTTAGGCAGCCATGTAAACACCATATGGGCAAAATATTTGTAATTATTTACAAACAAAAAAGTATCAGGGAAGCTTTTCCACAACACCAAGCTGGTGCAGTAATTTAGCGGAATGCATCCCCAAGTCCTATTCATATGCTCTCAGGTCAGTGATACCCACTGCAGTTCCTGGCTGTTTTGCTTCTGCATGTCATTATTTTGGTTTCATGAACAAATTAAGAAGGCTGGAGGACTGTGCCAACATGACCAATGCATGGTCATTCCAAAATCAGTGTTCCTCCTTGGTCCATTTTTACTGTGTAGGCAGCACATAGCTGAACAATTATTCGTCTTTGGAGTGGAAGAGGGTCTCCTCCACCTGAAGTGCTATCTTATTGCTGTCTGCCTGAGGAGGGGTTCTCAACTAAGCCAAATGCTGTGTTTGTAAAGTCCCTAGAAGGCCATGGGGCCATGTGTCACCAAGAGACAAGTATTTATCTGCACCACATATGCTGCCTAGAGTTTGTTCTCAAAAGTCAGAGTCAGGACAATATCCCTACAGGCCCCTTTAAATTCGTGTCACTGTGTGGCCATAACAGCATACTCATTTAATTTTACCTGTGATGGAGTGGCATCCCATGTATAAGGAAGACTCAGGATCTGCAGTGCCTTATAGGTGCTTAAAGAAAGTAACCTTCTCCCAGAGTTGTTAGTAATAACAGGGGAAAGCCAAGGCACAAGTTCCAACCCACTGTGGTTCAGGTAAATCATCCCTCTGCATCTGTCCAGGAGTTAATTGTGCTGAGCACAATTCCAGGAACAGAAGGGCCAGTGTCTCGGCTGCTGACCTGGCTGCTTCTGCCAAATTGAGCCTGGATCCAGTGGGATGTATCAAGTGCCAGCAGGACCATGGGCACCAGGACTGCCAAGAAGGGCTGCAACAATCTGCCTTTTTGATCTAGTGTGTAGCCCTTCACATCCCGAATTTTTTTCTACCACTCTTGGTGTTGCCAGAGGTAAGGAGATGTTTGAAGACTTACTAACCTGGGCTGGTCTCCTCGTTCCAAGCTGCCACTCAAGGAAGGGCAGCTGGAGCCTTTGGCTGCAAAATCATTACTGAATGATACAACTGCCTGCAGCAATTTCCTGGTGCTGTGGGCCCGATCCAAAGCCAGCAGCAGTCAGTGATCAGAGCCCTGGAGTGAATCATCATCCACCATCTGTGCTCGTGGGCCAACTGTTTGTGTATGGAAAGTGTTGGGTGAATGTGTAGCCACAGCACAGGAAGGCAAGTCCCCCTCACTTGCATGGAGAGGGGCAAGAGTCTGTACCTTCTGGGTGGGTCTGAACAGGTAAGGCAGGGTATGATGGGACATGTGTTGCTACCAAGAGGGCTCACAGGGGGTACAGGCTGCTCACTGTGCTGAGTGTGAAGGGATGCATTTGTGGTGCTGGCAAAAGGCATGTGTGCTTCTCAATGAACCTTCACAACAAACAGGAGGGAGATTGGACAGAGTCAAAACTACTTCTATTCTTGGAGCAACCTGGATGAAGCAGCCAAGTAAGGAAAAAACTCTCATTTCCATCACTGCAGAAAAGGAGCAGGAGTAAAGGAATGCGTGTCTGGTCTCTGTCCCCCACCTGCTATCTGCTTAACCCACTTTCAAGCATGTGATGGCTGTAAGGGGACTGCTTAGTGTTGGATCTTTGTTTTGACACAGGAGGCAGTAGGATGAGACAGAGTTCAGCGTAAAAATGGAGAATGAAGGGGCCTGAAGCCATCTTTAAGCTAAAGAGACTGTGGCACTCAAGCATGAGCCAGAGCAGTGTCAAAAAGTGATGTGTACTGGCAAAGCCGGTACTGGAGAGATGCACAGGTATAAGGTATGGTTTGCATGGCATCACTGTGCTTCTGCACAAATATGACCAAAGAAATTACTTCTGTGGTCCAAAGTGGAACCTGTAGCCTCTCTAGGGTGGAGTTGGGCAGGTACCCCTGCAAATCTGGGTGGGTCTGCCAGCAAATACTGTCAAAGCTTCTCTAAGTCATCATCATTGATGACAATGATGTAATGAGCACATCTCCATTTACAGTAATAAAGGTTTCCTTTTATTCCCATTAAACAACAGGTAGAACACCCAAGGTAAATGCAAATATCTTAATAATTTTGTGTTCTACTTCACAACAAGCATAGAATCATAGAATTGTTAAGGTTGAAAAAGAAATTTAAGATCATCAAGTCCAGCTGTTAACCCAGCACTGCCCAGTCCATCACTAAACCATGTCCCTGAGTACCACACCTACATGTCTTTTAAATACCTCCAGTGATCCTGACTCCGTCAGTTCCTTAGGCAGCCTCTTCCAGTGCTTGACAACAAGACTTTCAGCCAAGAATTATTTCCTAATATCCCATCTAAACCTCCCCTGGCACAGATTAAGGCCGTTTCTCTTGTTCTGTCACTTATTACCTGAAAGAAGAGACTGAGTCACACTTTGCTACAACTTCTTTTCAAGGAGTTGTAGAGAGCAATAAGGTTCCCCTGAGTTTTCTTGTGCTCTAAACCTTTCCCCATCTCTTTTGCTCTTCTCTGGACATGTTTCAGTGCCTCAGTGTCTTTCTTGTAGTGAGGAACCCAAAACTGAACACAGGACTTGAGATGCATCTTCACCAGTGCCAAGTACAGGGGGACAATCCTGCTTGCCATGCTATTGCTGATACAAGCCAGGGTGCCGTTGGCCTTGTTAACCACTTGGGAACGTTACTGATTTATGATCAGGTGCTTGCTAATCCAAATACAGTTGGGAATTAGGGAATAGGAGGGCAGGAACTGGAGCTGCAGTCTCCTATATGCCACCATGAACAGAAGGATAGTCTGCCTCGGATCAGTCTGTTTAAACTGAGGTGAAGCATATTCCCATTGCCCTCTTGGGAGTTTTTCAGCTTCTAATTGAGTACACAATTCTTAGCTTGTGAAAGATGGAGAACTTCAGCTGCTGGGCTTCTGTCACTAAACTATTAAAAATAAATATACGGTAGAGGAGACAAGCCATTAGGGAAAAAGCAAATTGTTTATTCTTGCACAGGTTTTTTTCTTTTTTTGCAAGGTTAATTTCTGTCTAGCCATAGACAGTAATTGTAGAGCATAGAATGATGGAAACAATAGTACAGAATAATAGAAATACAGCGGAAAAGACTAATTATGTCCTTATATAAAACTGACTGTACTTTATTCAACTTCAGTTTCAAATAATTTCAACAAGAGACGTTACAGATCTTCCTCTGGGAAATTATTCTTCAGTTGGGAAAATTTCATCTTTAGGAATCTTTTCCTGATTTTCTTTATGAAGTCTTGTTTGCTTAATATCCTCCTGTTTTTTTCAGATGCCTTCTCTAATCAGTTTATCATGCTTCTTTTTGTTCAAGACCTTTAGAAACTTACAATGGTATTTGCAGTAATGTTGGGGACAGATTTGAGAACCTTCAGCCCTTAAGCACTGCTCAGCTGCTTCATTTACATTTAGCTTTATTTGTGTATTATTTCCTCATTACTCTTAAAACTGTGACAAACCATCAAATTCAAGAATAATAGATAATGCCCCTGCTTTGTCTTTAAATAACAAATTGCATATTTAAAATGGAAATCTCTTGTGTTGAATGTCATGGGAGAAACTGGTAGCTATGCTTGAGAATATATGCATTGCTTAGCCATTCCTAACAGCAGGTTTAGCATTAGAAAATTTAATCACTAGATTTAATCATGCCATAAACTCCCAGAGCTGTTCATAAATACAGTACTATTTCCATAAATGTATCATCTATATATTTTCATAATTTCATGAGTCAGCCTATACCTACTATCGATAACAAATGTTAAATTGTTAATGCTTTCTCATAGTTTCAGTTCTCACCTGTCTTCCAGGACTAAGTGAAAACAAGTACAGAAATTGACACTGTAGAAATTTTCCTTCATGTGGAGATTTTAAAAAGAGAAAAAAAGATAAGACAAAGATTCCCTGTACCATCACAAGGACTGGGTTTGTAAGTCAGCATTTGCACATTTGATAAAATTTTACTTCTTTCTTAATTTTAATCCATAAATTGAAATTTATATTCCTAATTTTGTTTTCACTACAGCTTTCTACAACCTGTCAACTTCCCTGTCTAAGTGGGAAGGTCATTATTCAATGAGAAGAAACCACTGGCAACAGAAAAAGGGTTCTATCCTTCACTCCTGGTGTAACTTTCATCACAGTGGGCCTCCCTAGAAGTCTTAATGCATAATGCAAGATCTAGTAAGCAGACAATACTATTGCACATGCAGAAAACCAGCACAGAAAAGACCAACCAAACAAAAATGGAATGTTTTTCACATGGTACTTAATTCAGTTGTGAAACTCACAACTGCAATGAATTCCAAAAGGGATGGAGCAAATTCAGAGGGAAAGTCCATTCAGGCTATAAAACACAGCCCAGTGGTAGTGTTCCTGTGTTGAAGGCAGAGTGCCAAGAGACCTGGAGAGAAAAGGAGGTGTCTACTTTTTAATAATGTTATTTGTTTCTGAATTCAGCTGTTTGGATTGTTCAAGCTGATTGCATGCCAGTGAATCAGAGTGAAGCGGGGTCTGAACTGGGTGCAGAAGGAAGCAGTGGGCAGTGACACACAACTTCCAAAGCAAACAGCTTTGAGGTTACCGAGGCTGGCCCAGGCAGGCTTGTACAGCTGGTTCACTTCAGATGGGAGGCCTAAGGTCAAAGACACAAAGTCAGAGACCTTGTCCCCTCCCCCTCTCTATTTCATCTTCCCTGCTTTAATTAATTCTTTGAAATAGGTCCTTGCAAAGAACAATGTTGCTCGTGCTTGCCCCAAATCACACAGTGGCTGCATGATTACGACCAGTTGAGAGCACTGCACAGCTTACCATGCAAAAGCAGATGTTCTTGTCGTGGCTGTGGCACTGAGACCGTCTTACAGCAGAGGCACGAATCTGTCCTAGTCTTTGTTTGTTTGTTTGTTTTCCACTATGTAGACCATATCTCAAATTTGCTGGAATTAAGTCCCAAGTTAATTAAAACCAACCTTTGATGACATAAGCTGGCACAAGTTAAGTTTCTTATCAAGTCGTTGCTTTTTTTTCTTGGCTAGAGCAATGGCTTGGGAGATTCTTAATGAAACCTCCTCCCTCTTCATTGTCATTTTGTTATCCGCCTGCTCACTCCAGTTAAAGAGAAACCTGTGTGCTCTGTACCATTCCTTCAGCTCCTGCGTCTCAGAAATACACACTCTGGGATGTTAAAGAGCTGTGTGGAGAACAGCACAGTGCAGCAGCTCCTCCTCACTGCCTTCTCTTCTCCAGCTGGTCTTGGCATTCACACACTTTGGGAGCAGATGTGTTGCTGATGCCAGGAACAGGCACAGGGGACTAGCCAGAGTAGATGCTGCTTAGTGAATCCCACAACAACTAAGAGGCACCTACATGCAATGGCAGGAGAGTGATGCAGAGTTGTCCATCAGAATCCAAGTTCTGGCAGAGCCACATTGCTAATGAGTCAGTCCTCTAGTGTACCTTGAAGGGGTTTTCAATCTTTGTATTCTTTTCCCTATAAACAGACCATGGTAAATATTGTGCTGCATGACAGAGAAGCCAGGTGTCTCACAAGCCGCAGTAGAATAATTTATTATTTATTGAGGGCAGGCATCACACCAGCATCCAGTGGAAATAAGACTAGAAATATTCAGGCATTTTTAAATCTCTTATTTTTTCAATATATGAGTAAAGCCTGGCTTTAACAATTCCTTCCCCTACCCTTTTTTCTCCCAAACATTTCTTTAGTCTAAGATATTTCAATAGATCAGAAAAGATTCTCAGTTTGTTGCAGGTTTTTTTCAGAGAAATGTGAAATTAGGCAAATAATCTTTTAATGTTTTTTTTCGGCTTCAGTAATTGTGACTGCAGAAATGCTGTGATCTGTGAAGCTCAGCAGAGAAAGGCCAGAAGGAGAATTCATCCCTATTGTGTTAATCGTCTCTGATTCCATTCAACCATCGATCCTATTGCTGGGACTACCTACTGGTGTGCCAGTTCATGTCTTTGTGGAGGGCAGGATCTTTCATGTAAACTTCTGTTTAGGGAAATTTGATAGAATCTATTAACTTTTTCCATGGCTGTTTAATACTACTGCATGAGGGGCAAATTCTCAAAAATGTGTAGGAATCCAGAGCTGCAGGCAGGCACCCTGTGCTTTTTCAAGAGCATGTAGGTCTTTTTAAGTATCACTTTAAATCTGTAGAACATGAAACTGGTATGCTGGAATCAAACAAATTACACTAAGAACTTCTCTCTGTGTTTTAGGTGTTAAACACCTTGAAAAATTTGACTCCAAGTAATTTCTTGGTAGGGTTAAATATGTAGATGTAAAATATACATTGATTTAAAAATAAATCTCCTAAAGACCTCAGAACCTTCTTCCCTCTGCTGTCTTGCCTGCCTTCAAAGTAATCTGTACAGTGCTAATGACACTACATTTCTTCCTATAACAACAGCTGCTTCTGAGGAAAAAAAAAAAAGAGAAACAGAATGAAGTTAATTATTTTCCATGGATGACCATTCATGTCATGTCAGGTAATTGAGTCTTCAAACAGGGTTGAATGAGGTTTCCTATCTTTTTTGGCAGAATACGAAAACATGAAGAACCTCCCTGCCAATTAGAAGTAAATACAGGAAGGAAAACAAGATGAAATCCAAACTTGGCAATTACTTCCACATATCTTTATTGGTGTGTTATGACAATTGATGAATGCCTATCTAAAAAAGGCATTTCACAGCTGCTTCCAAATACAACTCAAGCTGTTACAGTGGTTTTATTCGCAGTCTCTTTTCTTCAGCAGTAACCACTGAAAAAATTCTCAGACACTATGAAGGTTCTTCAGAAAAATCTGTGCTGGGATAATTTCTCAGACTGCTTTCTCACTGAAGTAAGAAGCATGTTTTCAAAGGAGCTAGATGGGGAAAATACAGCCTTAGGATCAGCTTCCTAGGGGCTAGAGTCACAGTTGAAAATGAGGCAATTTGAGCTGGAATTAGGGATTCTGTTTTAAAGATGATCAATCTACAGTACATTTCTACCCCTGACTCTTAGATATCCAGTGTTTCCTGGAGCATAGGAGACTTCTATCCTCTTTTACAGCTTAATATCAGAACAGAGATTTCCTCAATCCCTGAAGATGTTTCTACTCCTGTCCTTCATCAACTGCAAAGTCAGCAAAGCCCAAAAGAATGGGTGGGTTAATTCTACAGCAGAAAGCTAAGCTCATTTTTTTAACCTACAAAGGCATGTTTTGTTTTGACGTTAGAATCTGGAACTTGTGTATGTGAGAGGTGTGTGACTAGGAATGGAACCAGCTTCATTTCCTGAAATAGTTTAGGATTATCTCTGAAGCTAGTCTATATAGAAAATCTCAAGTGAGCTTCATCCACTTGTAGAGAGCCAGCACAGGGAAATATAGCTACAGGGAAATAGGATTGTATGAAAGCATTATGGAACTCCCACTAATACCACAAAAATAAGTATTTTGAATATGATACAAAGTGATTTGCAGGTTGTCCTTTGCACTTCTAAGATCATCACATACTACTTTCAGTCTCCAGGAAAAGATTTGTCACCGCATGAGAAGTAGGATTCCTGGTCAAGTGCCACAGCACTCCTGCAGGCCCATCACGTGTATGACTCCAGAAATGCCAAGTCACAAGAACATTCCTTCATATTTCTTTGTATGCAAAGAAAAACAAAACCAGATTTACTGTGGGTATTGTAATTGCAAACTTAAATATAGAGATGTTACTATTTCTCCACAGTAAACGTGAAATATAAATTTCCGAGCTATTTGATATTGTTAAATTCTCTCATTCTATCTAGCAAGTTATACAAGGATAGTAATTTATTTAGTAATTTAAAGACTTCTTTAGTAATTTTTCTACTGCAAAAGACTAATTCATCCCCATGGCAATTAGAAACAACTTGATTTTTTTTTTTAAAAGTGCAAGGAAACTGATAGCCACAACTGTATTTAAATTTTCTGCTCTGCATTTGGAAGCAAGAATCAGTCAACAACAAACTTACAAATTTTTGCTTACAAGTTTCTAGTTCTAATACTTGTTGTCTGGGATCTTTAAATTATTCTTGAACAGTATAGCCTGGGTATTGTAATAAATTGGAACCCTGTTTGGCTCCAAGTTTTAATTCTGTGTAATCCTTTTTCTTTGACTTTTGAGAGAGAAGATAATGAAGAGTTTAAAGGAGAAACAACACACCAATAAAACATGGATGATTTGCCAAGAATTTTTATATCTCACAAACTAAAAGTCAAGACCTATCTCTGTTTTATAATCTCAGTACGTTGTGAATTTTACATGTAACATATAGTTGTCACGGCTATGAAATCATTACACCTTAGTGAAACAATCAAGAGCTCCACAATATTCAGTCACAGATAGTAGCAAGTTTGTAAAAGCTGGACTATAGCTTGCAATATGAAAAAGGGAAAAATAACTCTCATTTTGCCCATTTACTTTCTCTTTTTTTACCTGGAGGTCTGCACACTGTTCATACTTTAGAAAAATATTCTGAATCATAATAGGTGAATGCAATAATTCAGTTCAGCAATGTCAAGCTTTCTCTAAAACACATCAAATTGTGTTGAACCGTTAGTTCACTGAGGAGCTTTGACTAATTTGCATTTTTGAGGAAGAATTGACAGCTTGCTCTTATAGATCACGCCTTCAATGCTAAGATGTATTTGAACTGTCTAGGAAAGTGCAGGAGATAAATTATCTGCCAGCAGGACTGAGTGGGAATAAGATGGATGAACTAATAGGAAGAAAGAAACAGAGGAACCAAGAGAGGGAGAACTGAGGAAGGTGGGAGAGGGCTGGATCAGCTTACTATACTAAGACTTGATTAGGTCCATGATCAGTTAGGGCTGAGAACAGGCCTCTGCCAGCTGGCATGGCAGAGACTGAATGAAAACCCTGGTGGCAGGATCTCATGTTGTGGTTTCTTCTCCCAAGGGGGCAGGTCTGAAAAAAAGTAGTGAGCCTGGCCTCTTCAGGCCCTGGATGGCTGGTGAATGGAAGCTCCTCTCCGGGAGCCTGGCCACTGACTCACCCATGTAACAGTGGTGACTCCTCTATGCTGCAGTGTGTGTTCCTGTTTCTCTATCATCAAGGAGTGTAGTAGAGTCTTACATAACTTTTCTTTCTTCTTAACATTCTCTATCACTTGGCTGTAGAGTAAACCAGTAATTTCAGCCTTTTTGATTTGTGGACTAATGATAAATTTTCTGGGAAATGTGAGGACCCTGTTCAAGGACTCTGCATGAGGTAATGATAGGCTGCCATTTCTTAGCTCTTTTCCTAGACCCCCCCTAGAAGTAGTCCCTGGATCTCCAAAGAAGCTGTAGAACAAAGCCTTTAAAGCAAACATATAGGTTTTGAGGTGAAAGATTTTCTTTGTTTTATAACCAAAAACTTAGCAAAAAGGAGCCCGAATATCTGATTGCAAGTGACTGGTCATTGTTGCACAGTCTGTAAATAAACACTTCTAAAGCAAGTAGGAGAAAGGCACTGAAAAGAGGGTAGGAGCAGAGAGAAGCAAACCATTCTCACAAAAAGCAAAAGGCAAAATTCTGCATTTTACATAAGGAGTCTCTGAGCTTGTTATGGTCCCAGTTCCATTAACAGAGATAGCTGTCAACTCAGTCAGCAACAGAAGAAATAAACTCTCATGAGTATCGCAGTAAAGGAAGAATCCCTCTTTTCTCTTCCTGGTGTTTTGATTGCTGTGGGAGAAGATTCACAGCATTAGATTCAAGGAGCTTCTCTCAGGAAGCTGCTGCTCATTCCCAGTGCTCTTGCGAGATCTGCTGGTAGGCTGCTCTTCTGCCATTTGACCTTAAGGTTCACTCACAGAGGGTTCCAGTGAGCTGTTTGGCTAATCATCCAGGTTGTATGTTCCCCTGAGATATCCATGGGAAAGTATCCAGGGATCTGATTACTTTCTGGTGTTAATTGCAATTCTAATCAGATCACAAAAGCAGAAGAAAAGTGCATCTCTAATTTGAATTCAAGCTGTGTGAGCAGCTAAATCTCTGAGTGCTGAAAGAAATCTGCTCTTTAAAAGTCCCACATCCAAAGCTGGTAGTTAATAATGACACAGAACAATAATTAAAAGGGGGAAAAAATTGTTTACAGAGCTTAATTAGATGACAACAAAAAGCATAACTAGCCTGTTCTCCCTTTCCCCCTCAGGTATTTCACCAAGTGGAAAGAAATCAGACATCTACAAATGTACAGGTTTAAGATCTGAATTCAATTTTTATTCTAAATAATAGAAATAAAACTTCCTTTGAAATAACAGAAATTCCATTCTAAGCTATTAGGAAGTCTTGGCTCAGGAGAGTCAGACTAAAGTCATGTCACTCTGTACCACCATTATTTCTTATATCCTTTCTTCATCACTGGTCACTGTCAAAGACAGGATGATGGGCTGTGTGGACCTTTCAGTCTGACACGAAGGGCTCCTATCTTATCACAGAATCATAGAATAGCTTGGTTTGGAAGGGACCTTAAAGACCATCTAGTTTCAAACCCCCTGCTCTGGACAAGACACCTTTCACTAGACCAGGTTGCTTAGAGTCCTATCCAACCTGTCCTTGAACATTTCCAGGTATATAGCATCCACAATTTCTCTGGGCAACCTATTCCAGTGTCTCACCACCCTCATAGTAAAGAATTTCTTCCCAACATCTCATCTAAGCCTACTCTCTTTCAGTTTAAACCATTATGTTCTTGAAATCCATTTGCTCCTCATCTGGCATGATGCAAAATAATTCTGTTTGCTTCAAATGACATAGTTATTGACCCCAGGAACAAGAGGGACAGTAGGTCCCAGATTCTGGAACAGCAACACTCTTCACATAGGAAAGCAGCCCCGGCTGAAGCTAAACCCGCATGTATTCCATAACTGGACTTTCCATACGAAGTACAAGCAATTTCCCAGACAGGCAAAATGCTGCCTTGCCAGATTGCAGCATGTGCACACTTGTGATAACCTGACCAACAGGACACTAAGCAGGATTAAATGTTTTCCTCTTCAACAGAATATTGCCAAACCGAATAGACAGCTCTCAGTAATTACAGGCTGGAGTGTATTAGCCCCTGTGGTGAGGACTGCAGTCAGGCAGTGCTTCGCAGTAAATTATTTGCTCAGAAACTCAACTATTTGCCAAAAGCACTCCACTGTAGCACTTTATACTGGCCTGAATCTGTTCTTTAGTCTCTTAACTCAGTGCAAGAATTCAGTCCATTAGTGGCATAAATTTGTTCAATATACTGATTCTGATTTACTGTTCATTCTAAATCTAGCTGGGTCTATTCATTCATTCATGGCTCGGCTTCATGGATGAAGATTTGGGCAGGGCTCTCCCCATGTGGGTGTGCCCTTCCAGCCTGCACAGTGGATTTTTTAGGTGAGGCACAGCGTGCGCAGAACTGGCCCCACTGTTTAAGTCCTGAGGTCCATCTGCCACGGCCGAGCGAGCTTGGACAGTGACAGTGAAGTCCTCAGGACTAGAACCTACAGCCCCCGGTATTCCCAGGAGGGTTCCCATCCAAGTACTAACCAGGCCTGACCCTGCTTAGCTTCTGAGATCTATAGCTGCTCTGCAAACAGATCATCATGATTGTTTGCACTCTGGGCTCAGGTTCCAGTTGCTCTGATTAGAAACACTGGTCTCCTGGGTTTTGAACGCTGCTCCTTTCATGGCAGTGTTCAATCACTGAAATCAAAACAGTGACATAAATGTGAAACTCTTCTAAATGAGAGGAGAATCCTATGAGTTGAAAAATCCTTTCTTCTCCTTGATTTGACTGGCTGGCCTATTCACCAAATGTCTGGGATTTTTTCTAAGTGGAAAGAGACTTATTTCTAAAAATAATAATTAAAAAGAACACACAGAACCTTGGACACTTAAATCCTGAAAATATATAAACTTAGCCTCAAACTGAGACATGTTGTGCAAGAAAATGAATAAATCTAAATACCAATCTGATATTTTTCTTTAATGCCATTATGGTTGCTGGTTGTATGTAATTATGTGAACATCCATTTGATATGGACAGATTCATTTCTATTCTCTCAAATGAAGCCACCAAAGGGATGAAGAAAACAACCCACTTCACAGGTCATTCATGTGCAGGCTGTTAAAGCACACACAGTACAAAGGTTTACCTCCAGTGCTCAGTTCTGCAGATATTCCCTGGTAAATATAATGTGAAACAAAGGTTATGTGAACCTATGGACCCATTTATTATTGAAATGAGTAATAAATAACTGGCCAAGTTGGATCACAGTGATCTGGACAGATCAAATAACTGGCCAAGTTGGATCACAGGGAGCAGGACAGATCCTGACCCCCAGTTACATCCCAGAGGGGTTGACACTACCCTCCCTTCCCTACAGACCAGTATCACTGGAAAGATGCGGCCACAGTTACACACAAGCGGAAGTCTGTTAGTGAGACCTCTGCTCCCTGCAGCTTTACTTTCTGATTTGCACCATATGCCTAGTGTTGAATTTGGTTTCAGAGGTGCATGGAGAAAACAGTTAAATAGTCTTTTCGTTTTCTCTAGCCTTCATTCTCTAGATGCAGAACATGAATACATTTCTCTGTGTTTAATTATGAAAACAAAAGGCCCTGTTACATGGGCTTAACAGTTTCACTGTGATTAAAATAGGGAGACTTGGCACATGGACATGTTTCACATTGGGATCTACTCCAGCTTGCAAGTAGTGCTTAGCATAGGTTTTACATTTATCATTACTTGCATGTCCTGGCTGGGCCACATCACTTCAGCCCCTTTGTGTTTTTAGTCTGTCATCAGCATTATCTACCTCAAGAGCTCTCAAACACTCCTGTTACATACAATTTGTCTGCCAGCTAGGCTTGAGTTTTCATGGATGTGACTTTGTCTCCTTGTACTTCAGTGTGCTCTAGAAACAGTCATGCACTATTGTAGATTAAACAGAGAGACTAAATAACTTCCAAGGCATTAAACTATGTTCTGTCCTTTGGACTGATGATTTCCTGAAGTTGGACATTTTCTGCATGTCACAGCTCTCAGACAAACCAGTGGTCCTAAACACCTTTACTACCCTTGCTGTGGTGGAGGGCATTGCTTTGATGCTAGTGTTCCAAGGCTGGAGGTATACTTCTAGAATAGGTAAGATATTCAATATTTTTATGTTCAATAATTTTCTTTCTAATTATATAAATGCAGTTGTTCCTTGTGGAAAATAGTATCTATCATAAGCAGTGAATTTGGATCTTTACCTTAAAGAAAGCCAACAGTGTATTTCAATGAAATTTCTTTCTATTTTTATTGAATGCTTTATGTATTTGAATCAGCTGTTTTTAAGGAATATGCTCAAATACCAGACAATTATATATTTTCCTCTGGCTATTTATTATTCTTTTCAGTGGCATCTATTTTTTAATATGCTGAGCAACAATACACTGGAAGTTGAGTCAGATTTATTTGAAGGCCAGATGAAATTGTCCAGACTGGAACTTTACTGCTTTTTTTACAACCAACAATACTAATAATCATATTGGAAGTATTACAGTACAAAATAGATTGTGTTGGGAGAAATGAGGCCAGATGGAACAGCAGCTGTCTCGTTAAAAAAAGAAAACATTAGAATCCAATTAAAATATACTTTGGGTAATGTTTCAAGAAAAGTTTTGCAATAATTAATTTCAGACCTATGCTACTACAATCACTTTTAATTTATAGCTTAACACTTTAAGTTATCTTTGTGCCTGGTTTAAGCCGCAGAAGTAAGAACATCTTTCTGTATCTGGACTTCTCCTAATTGTTATCAACCACAACAGAGTGCAAGTCCTTGTTGGATCATGACTGGAGTGTGTCTACTCAGTAGCACAGTGGAAGACACAAGAGTCTTCACACGGTTTTGGGCATGAAGGTTTGTTTCCTGCTTGGAGTTGAATCTCATGTAGTCATAGTCAAACAGTTTTTTGATGGTCATTTTCCATTGAAGATTCTGATTCAATAATGTGAAAATTCTTGGCAGCAACAGGTTGTTTTCAAATTAATTTCCTTATTTCCAAATGGCTCAAAATATTGTTATTGTAGTCTATTTTATGCACATACTATGATCAAAATCGAAATTATTAATATTTAATCTGATAAAAATATTTTCCTTTTGCTTCATCCAAGCTACATTTTAAAAAAAATTTGGCTTGAAAGTTTAGATCTTCATACCTCCTTCCAACTGAAACCTAAGGTGGGCTTTAGAAATCTTTGAAAATCTTGACTTCCCCTGCAGCATTTTGAAAACAGACTAGTCATTTGAAGACATATCTCATATTTGTCCCATGGCAAATCACTCTCAGGGTTTTCAGTTGCCCTTGTTTTTGTAACAGTGAAACACAGATTCACGCTCCAGTTTAATTTTCTGAGGATTTGTGCACTTGGGTTAAAATGTTCAAGCCTGGCTGTTTATAGAAAGAGACACATAAATCCACACATAGCACTTAAGTAGGTGGCCTCATTTTCTGAAGTACCAACTATTTATCCAGAGGCCATGTTTATTTAATGTTAGGCTCTCAAGAGCAGTGTTCCAGCCTTAGTTTTTAGAATTTCATTATATCAGAAGAAACCTACCACACCTTTTATGCTAAATATACATAGATATCATCCCCCTGAGCTATACCGTACACAAAAGAGAGGAAAAGACAGAAACAAACCCGTCAGGTAGGTTCTTACATGTTCATGATGCTTGAGCTGCCTCCTTGTTCCTGACAGCGAAACGCAGAATGTGATGCTCTGTCTTTGATTGATCATTGCTTGTGATCACTGAAAGGAATGCAGGAGTTACTACCAACTTCACACAGGCAATATGAAAAATTAATACATAGTAAAGACAGAATGGTTGATGGAAGGCTATACACATTTCTATCAAGCACAAGGTTGCTCAAAACACTGTAAACCTGAGGATTTTGGCAGAAAAATCAAGATAATCCTCTTCAGTCAAGGCTGCTGTCTTGAAATTCCGTATCTTGTGGGAAATTCCATTTTTACCTAAGTCAGTTTTGATTTATTGTGTTTCTGATATTGATGATAGCTGCTTTATTATTTTCCATAAAAATTGTGATGCTATCACCTTTATAAAACACCAGCAATGCAAGAAGCAAGCATTGTTTAAAAAAATCCTTTCTTGTAGCCATGTTGTAAGGCTTAATTACTTAGTGCCTTTGACGCTTGACTGAAAGATGCCCCATGACTGATCATTATGAACAGTTCTTAGACATGACTGTCACAGTTTGCTTTTTCCCTGTGGTTCTAAGGAAATTGGATGCATTTGCTCCCCCACGCCCATCAAAAGGTAGTTAATATACAGGTAAAAATAGCAATGCTTACACTAGTAAAAAATGCTGCTGTAGTGTGAAACCATGGCAAACTTAGAAGATGCAATGCACATTTAGGTGACTGTCATTTGTAGCTGCCATTAACAGTTTTCTTGCAAGGGCAGAATATGGAGAAAAGGCAAAAGGTGTTGGTGAAAGGGAAATGTGTCAGGCAGGGCTGACACGGCTCTTAATTTCACAGAGCTGTCTAACTCTTTTTGTCATCTACCACAACTATTTTGGGTGAGCATTCTAACTCTGTCACACAGACAGGTCATTAGAAGTAACCATCTATTACCACGCTATCAACTCTCAGCTCAGTATTGTTTTATCTTTCAGCCATAGTTCCACTCCTTCAGAGGGTTTTCTTTCAGGTTCCTGGGCAAAGAAAGCAACAAACATAATATTGGTTCTGGCAACTTAGGTGCTGCTGAAGCTGAAAAGTTCAGCAGCTCATGCAGAAAGGTGTAAGAATATTGGATAGATTCCTTGGTATTTGTCCTGACTATTCCTGCTGCTGCTGCTTGCCTGTGTCTCACACTGAAGAAAGACAAAAAGATTAAAAAAAAAGGCAAAAAAAAAAGAGACTTTTGAAGTCGATGTCACAGAGGAGCAAAATATAATACATGAAAAGGCCAAGTTTGCTAGGAGGTGCCAAGAACAAGGGCAAACAGTTGAAGCTTTTATTACTGCAGATCACAGTTTTGCTGAACACTGCATATATAGAATGTTAAAAGAAAAATTAATAAGAGGCAGAATAATTTTTGGCAAAAGAGACAACCAGTTCATCAGCAGAACTTACACTTAGGCCCAGATCACTTGCGCACAGCAGCTTGAGCAGAAGTGATGCTGACCTACATACTGGCAGCATGGAAGAGATTGCAGCAGACCAGTGAAGAATAGGAGCACAAACATGAAAAGAGCAGCTACAAGCACTTTTAATACCAGAAGTGGTGCTCAGTAAGTGAGGAAAAAAGCTAAGAAAAAAGCTAAGAAAATTTAACAGGAGACAAGATGGAAAAGTTGTGGGAGTCATGGCAAAGTAACATGCCCCACAGGCCATGAAATCCCTCTGAAGACTCAGAATGCAAGAGATGTCACAAGGGACATGCTCTCAGAGCAGTTTGGGTAGCAGGGAAATGATCACTAACCCCTGCTTCTATTCTACAACCTGAAAGGACAACACTTTTTTAGAAATGCACATTGAATTATCAAAATCTTGCATTTGAAATGGGAATATTTGACAGCAGCCCTTTCAGTTCCACTAAAAGATAACAGCAATAGGGTTTGAGATGGATACATGAGAAGACCGCACAGAATGTCAAGCATGGCTTAGAATACTTACAGAATAAATTTTCAGCCACTTCTCCGGGAGCCTCATGAAGGGATTATTTTGTGCTACTGTGTCTTGCATTGTGCCTGTAAGAAATTCTCACTTGGCATCCATCTGGCATATTTTTACCCCCTGGGAATCTTGAAATGAAGCTATGTTAAAATTTGACAACAAGTCATCATTCAAAGACCCTGGACCTTTCCTTCTACCCTGCAAGAGCATAAACAAATTCAACAAGTCTTAATCTTTTCCCCAGGTTTGCATATTGATAAAGAATTACAACATATGGCTTGAAGTGTGACAGTCATCTGACCCTCTCCAAACATGTCCTGTTTCCCTCTATTAACCAGGCAGTTTTAAGGGGGTGGGTAGGTTTTGGAATCAATACATACCAGACTGCTGGGAAGGAATTTGTTTGTTCAGATTCAGTAGACTGGTTATTTATGCAATATATTTCACCACATTTAGCAATCAAATTTGTCTCAGGGCTGAGGAACCTCTTAAAGAACTGGAATGGAAACAAATTGGAGTGGTCAAAATAGCAGCAAAGGTCAGAAAAAGCCCTAACAGCAATGTAAACATGTAATTAAAAATTTAGTGTAAAAAATTATTGTGGGTTTTTAGTCTGGTAGATATATACCTATATTCCAAGCATTTATCACCCACTTGTCTGGTCCATAGATTTCACTAGTGTTGGATTTAAGATTATGGTTTGGGAAAAAAAATAATTAATAGCTTCATTTATTATTTTGACTGCCACCAATTACCAGTGACACTAATATTGGGTCCACTCATGCTGCTTTGCAGATTTCATTTTCCAGTATTCCTGTGGTCAGAAGGATTGATCAGAAGCCTGGACCTGCAGTGCAAGTGAAAGAGCACTCCAGAGACTGTGCAGAGGCTCTGCCAGGCATAGAAGGCTAGAATTTTTCTTCCCTGAACTGAGAATGTATTGGTATCCAGTCTGTCCCTCAAACTCTACCAAAGGACAGGCAGACAAGTCAAAGTACTTTCCATGTCAGTCCAGCAGATCACCACAAGGCATTCTTGCATATACCCCTTGCTGATCCAGGAGAGGTTTACAGCAACAGACAAATGCTGGGAAAGCAGCTAAACCCACTCTAACCCCTTGGCTATTTTGTCCCTATTTTGGGGAGAATGGTGCAAGTCAGGCCCTGTCATTAGATCTGTGGGAAATGCAGTTTCCCAGCCATGTTACCTGTGTATTCCTCACCGTGGTTACAAGGGCTTGCATGCTGAGAGGATGGAAACTATTCCTATTATGGTAGTACAGAAACATTTCATTTGTCTTGCACACAATTTATTACATGTTGTAATTGATGGGAATCAATTCTGATTGTGCTCATTAAACAAACTCTTTGTAAATGTGGTCTAGAAACCATTCCAGAGCACCAAGCTCATGCTGCCATGGCACATACCAACTACTGGGAGCTCATAATTTACTTTCTGCAAAAAATTAGGAATCAAAAAATGAAAAAAAAATAGACAATTTTTAAATTAAAAAACCTCAACCAAATCCGCTTTCCAAATGCTTGAGTGTTGATGAAAATACTGTTTTTGTTTAGTTTCTGAAGAAATGGGTTCAATTAATCACACTGTGCATTGTGTTTACATCGAGGGTGTGCAGAGAAAGTTTTTTTCTAAAGATTTTGAGTGTGCTGGTCACATTCAATTACTCTGATGAAGGGTTAGAAATCTCAAAGGTATTCAGTATTGGTGAATTAAAACAAAATGTGTTTTAAGATAATATCTAGCCATTAATTACATTTTTAAAACTTTTTATATCAGTATTTGCAAATATTTTAATTATTTTAATAATTTCAATGTCATTAGTGCATGGTGCTCCACAAACCATTAGCCCAATAAAGTCATAGGACTAACACAAAAGTAAAGCTAAAATATACAGCAAGTTGGTGAAACAGAATATCATAAGCAAATGATGGCAGGAAAGTCACAAAAAGAAAACAGCTGCATGTACACAGTTTGAAATAAAAATTAATTTTAAGAAAAATAGAATGCATCTTGGAGGTGAAGGGGTTTTATATTTATCCTTGTGGCTGGCAATGCTTTTTCAGGGTGTGCTTCTGTAAGTTCAGAAGATTCTCAAAGAATTAAGCCTAAACACGATGTCAGAAGGATACAAAATATATTATTTTCAAGTTTAGATAATGATAACATTAAAAACAAAAAAGGAAAATTGGAATTTGAAGGGATTTTGTTTGTAAATGAGTGAACTTCCCAGGAAGCTAATGCTGGCACATTATTTATTCATAATGTTTTCTAACTGGATGACATTATGTTTAGAATAAGCTTTGTCTTTTTTTCTCCCAGGGGGTTTTATAATTTAATAAACCTCTTTTATCCTGTTTGTTTTCCAATTCTGACCCTTACTACTCAACATAACAAGACTTTGATGACTTGCATGGGCGTAAACCTAACTGCTGAGCTGCAATGCAAGTTTTTCATGCTGTGGAAGTTCTTCCAGGCAGCAGACAATTTGTCAAAGTTAAAGAACACTGTAATGTGAATCTCACTGTTTGATTGTTCAATTTTAAACAAAGTTTGGGCTCAGCAGTCCTTTCCACACGTTTTTCCATTTCTAATTCCACTACTTGGATCATGCTATATAGAAAATATCTTAAAATTGAAATAAACTGAGTGTTGAAGAATGCTCCAGTGCAACCAAGAAATTTCACAATGGTAGTAACATTTATTATTTGTAGTACAGCGTTGCCTACAGGTCCTGATACAATGTGGAGTAGCACTGCATGAAGACTTCTTCAAGGCCAAACTGAAAAGTTTGTTCTTTCAAAAATCTTAAGGTCTAAAACAGGTATAACAGAGAGAGAAAATAAATATTTTCTCTTTTTTACTTATGGAATTAACAGAGAGAGAAAATATTTTCTCTTTTTTGCTTATGGAATTAATATAGAGAGAAAATAAATATTTTCTCTTTTTTACTTATGGAATCTGAGGCACGCAAAGAAGCAAGATATATAAATTTAAAAATACCGGACATACAGTGATCTATGTGTATTTATTTCATGTGTTTAAGGTCAACTATAAGGAGCAGTTGCAAGTTACACGAAGTAGAAGACACCACCCTTCTTAGCCTACCCTCCGCTGCCCCTGATTGCCTTCCCCACCCTCCCAAGAGGAGGCTGCTGTCCCTTAGATCAGTTGGTGTCTTTGTGTTTCACTGCTCTTGAAGCTGTTTCCGCTAAAATAACCTGATTTACCTTAAACACTGCTATGCATGTTTATAAAACACATCTTTCTGACAGAATGAGTAGAGGAAGTTACTGTGCATGCAGTCACTTTGCTCTAAGGTAATTGCAGCCTCCACAGAGACAGCCGATGAGAAGCTCCAGACTGGCTGAGAGCAGTACTCTTTCCAGATACCTGCAGCTGAAACAGCGTGTCTTGCCTGAGCCTGACATCCAAGAACATGGGCTGTGCCTCAAAGCAGGAAGGAGTTAGAGGAAGTATTCAGAAAATGGGAAGCCAGGTGGATGGGTCAGAAGGCCAAGTACACAATATTCCTGAGTGGACGTCAGGAGCATTCATACATTGTCAAGTAAAGTAGCAAAATGAACAGCAAATAATAATGAAGACAAAGACTGCAAAACCAGAGAACAGTTTGAGAAGGATAACTAGCAACAAAACCTCTGCTGGAAGCACCAGAGACTGAGTGGAATAAGCATGAACTGCAGATCTGATATGCAGAGTGTGTCCTGGAGTTCAAGTCCTGATTTGAAATTCCTTCCACCTCCTCAGATACAGCATGATTACAATGCTTTTTCCATTCAAGATGGATGTAAGCATTACTCTGGAAGCCAAATTCCGTCTCCAAACAGAACTATCTGTGTCTACTTCTTCCAGGCCTAACTGTACTTGTCAGTAACTTTTAAGTTTGCATCTTTTTTTTTTTTTGTGTTAGTAAATCCAGTTTAGTAATACACTTTGTACTGTCTTACCTTTCTATGTGTCACTGCTCATCTGTTTAAAGACATAAGGCCTTTGCTCCTAATTTTGTGCAACAATTTTTTTACAAATATCTTGTCCCTCTCCTCTACTTCCTCCTTCCCTGCGAGCTTAACTTCTGATCCTTTGTACTTGTTTTTCCAGGTGTTTCAACCTGCACAAAGGCAATTAAATGCCTCCCTGACATCCGATCCCATCAGATCTCGGAAGCTAAGCAGGGTCAGCCCCGGATTAGTACTTGGATGGGAGACCTCCTGGGAAATGCCGGGTGCTGTAGGTTCTAGTCCTGAGGACTTCACTGGCACTGTCCAAGCTCACTCGACCGTGGCAGATGAACCTCAGGACTTAAACGGTGGGGCCAGTTCTGCGCACGCTGAGCCTCACCTAAAATCCACTGCGCAGGCTGGAAGGGCACACCCATGTGAGGACAGCCCTTCCCAAATCTTCGTTCGTGAAGCCGAGCCACACACACACACAACCTGCACATCAGGAGTTCTTGAAAGCAGGCTTATTGAGTGATCAGTTATCACAGCTCAAAAACATCTGCTGAGATATTTGACACCCACATACCATCTCTACAGTAGCTAGCCACTCCACTGCAGTGCTTTTAAAATATGTGATAATGAAGCAGATTCTCAGAGCTGGAGCTCTCTGAAGATCTTGCTGCTGAGTCTCTAAAGTTGAATGCTCCAAAGTCAGAGATGTCTACAATCAGGAGTCATTTCCACAAAGCTGGTGTCATCCACTGGCTTCCCAGATCAAATACTCTCTTTTAACTAGTTTGAAGGAAGGACAGTTATTCAGGAGGAATGCAAAGGAAAAAAAAACAAGAAAGAGCAATAAGAAGCATAGTTTTTCTATTACTCTTCCTCCCAAAACCCACGCATACAAGATGAATAGCAAAGATACCCAGAGAAGAACCGTGAACTCTTTCCTTTTACAGCTCTTTTAAGGGAGAAATAAGGAAGCTCTTTGTCATTCCTTGTCACCCAGCTCTTTACCATTCTGGTCCTGCCAGCAGTTAGAAATTTATTCATAGCCTAGAGTATCTCGTCTAAAATTCAAACTCATAGTGAATGATTTACCTGGAAACCTCTATTCAACAAATTTTTCAAAAACAAAACAATTCTTAAGACTTTAATTAAATAGAATTGAGATTAAATTAAAAAAGAAATCTCATTTCCTTTGCATGAGAAGTGGTGGCACTTGGAAAGTGTAACCCAGCACTGCTTCATGCGAGCATTGCTCAGGGTACATATAGAGCATCAGTGTGAGGAAATTAAATACAATCAGGAGGCTTCACAATATTTTATGGATAAAGAATTAAATTTAAACATAAAAGTTGTAATTAAACTGGGATTTCAGCTGAGCATTATGCATTATAGCAATCTGATAATTGCAAAAGTATTTAAGGAAATGAATATACTTTTAGCTAAAGAAAAAACACTTTCTGATACATTGCAAAGCTCTGTGTTATTCCCCCTTTTCATTCTTCATTCTTTCCAGTGGTGTTTTTAGACATGTAAAAATCCCAAATACAGACAATCATCTGGTGGGACACTGAGGGATATATTATAGGTGTCTACTATGGGTGAGTTATTTAATCACTAAAATAGTTCTTCCCATGGTCCGTATCAAGATTTGGTGCTCCCGAGTATAACTGGCTTAAAAGGTTGGTTGACCTGTAACAGCAGGGTGAACATATAGGCCCAGTTTGTGTCTGAGCATCACTTTCTGGCCAGACTGGTACTGCAAAGCGGGTCTTCCCTAGTGTGTTTTCCCATACAGTGAGTTATTCAAACTGTCTATTCACCAGTGTTTTGCATCAAATCCAAGTGATTTTTTTGCTTCCTTTCTTTCCTCACTGAAATTAAAAACTAATGTAAGTGAATAATATTTTGAGATAACCAAATTACTTTTCCTCCCCTCAGTGAAACATTGAATTTTATTTTAGATTTCCTATGTTACCTTTTTTCTTTTCTTTTTTTTTTCCACTATTCTGCCTGGGGAACATCCAGACTTAATCATGAAGCTATTACATTAGGAATACCTGAGGAAAAAGCATTTTGCAAATTCATTTGTTTTGATTTTCTTAGTCACAGCCATTCGGATTGCATTTGTCCAGGTCTAGTCTCAAGCACATTGTTTATTCTAGCTTTTAATGACTCAGGAGTCAGGATTTCCCATGAGTTCATTGGTACCTGTCATATCAAAGAACAAAGGCACATAAAATGAGAGTGATTGAAGAAATGAGCTGAAGAGGAATCATCTAGCTGAGTCTTGCTGGTTTCAGTGACATCTAGGGTGTCCAAGTTGGTGGCCCACACATTTTTCAAGAGCTGCACACCATAGTCTTCTGGCAGTCACAGACCTAGATCACGACCCAGGATGTACCAGGCCCAGAATGTGCAAAGACACCATGGGGCCTCCCATTCTTGGAAGAGTTGTGCTGCCAATGCATAGTCCCTTGCATGGTCCCTAGATACACCTTGTGAACTCCTGAGAAAGCCTCATGTCTGCTCCCACCTCTCATTTTTCGCAGTGTCCTCTGTCCTTTTCTCATGCACAAATGTGCTCTGAGCCAAGGGGATTGTCTGCCATTTCTTTACCCAGATCTGCAGGTGCCAAACTCCATACGGTCTACAGGAGGAAGACAGGGACTGAGGCTGAGCATCCCAAGCCCATGTCTAGGTGACTGAGCAGAAGTGTTCCTTCAGGTCAGTAGGGAGAAACTACATCGCAAGTTATTGTATAAGTGGGGAGAAAACCTGGTCCTACAAGGGAAAGGGGACTCCTACAAGCAATAGGGGCTGGAACTAGGGTCTGGATGCTGTCCCTCCCTGCAGGAACATAGCTTTTTTCAGACACCTCTCATTTTCAGCCTCTCTGCTTGGATTCTTCCCAATGTAAAATGCAGACACAACGATATTGAACTTAATAAATCTCCCATGTTCTGGATGTAAAGCCAGTTCCATAAGTTTCAACTTATTAATATTACCAAAACCTTCTAAAATCTTCAGTCATAAATTACCTTCTATCCTATTATTAGTTCTTAATGCTTGCAGATATTTAATCCAAGATTTAAAGAGTAGGAAAATAAATCAAAATAATTTTTAACTGAACTCTCATGAGTTTATTTGCCTGTTTGTGAAGGTCAGGTTAAAAATACCCAGCCCTTTCAGGCAGTATGCACCCAGGGGAAAGTCTTTCATTCAGTACATTTTCAGAGACAAGTCCTTCTATTTAATCCTTTTCTTCTCTGAAGTTGTTCCTAGTCCCTTCATTGTCTTTGTCCAGACTTTCACAGTTGTCCCTTAAGTACAACTCTGCAGAAGATTTTTTTTCAGTTGCTATCCCCTGACATTCATATAGAGAAAGAGAATTCATTAAGCATCCACAGTGGTATGCCGAAGTCATGCTTAGGGATGAATTGTAGCTCCTGGGTGTGAGAGAAAAAACTCCTAGACCCAGCCAAAACCAGAGTGATAAGGTGACAGTGCTGTCAGTGCCAAGATGGATGTCCAGACTACACCAGTGGCAAAGACTGGGTATGTGAGACACACTCAAATCTGCGCGTCAGTGGAACTGGGGCCTTCTGTGGAGTAGAGCTGGGCAGGACCAATAGCAGTGCCAAAAGTTGACCATGTCAGCGACGCCATGCAAGGCCAAGAATACACAGGTAAATGAGCCAAAAGTACCAAGTTTGGTTACTAATGGGGCAGAAATGTCACCAAGGGGGGAAAGGTCTTCAGAAGCAGGTTGTGTAACTGGGTGGAGGCTGAGTCTGAGAAGAGAGATACGATCAGCAAAAGGAGGGCCAAGAACCAGGATGGGTCAGGTTGGATAGGGATTTGAGCAAGGTGTCTCTGCCCATAAGCAGGTAGGTTGGAGCTAGATAATCTTTAAAGTCTTTTGGAACACAAAGCATTCCATGATTCTATGACCATTTAAGGTTCTTTACAAACCAAATGATTCTATGATTCCATAATTCCATGAAAGGGATGACAAGATGTGCAAATCCCATCCTAGCTGTTGTCTGGGGGATGTGCAGGGCAGGCCCATGTTTGCTGATGGTGTCTGGAGCAATACAGAGACTCAAAACTGCTGTCCTGACCATGCTGTGAGGGTTGGGCTGCAATTGGGGTGGGAGTAGGTGCATGCTTTCCCTGGCTGCTGAGTGGACGGACAAACATGGTTAACCAGACCAACCATTCTGGTATCACTGTATTGGTGCTTGTTTCAGGCCTGACAGCATCCTCAGCTACCTGCGCCTTCCCTTCACAATTTCTCCTCACAAACATGAAAGTGGTTCTTCTTTCACACCCTAATGTATTGCCCTTAAACTTCCTGGATGCTTTTTTACCTTTATCAAGAGGTTGTAAATTCCTTCTCCCTTTTCTTTGCCCCTTCACCTGGCAGATGTTTTTGATTGTGTAAGAAACTACCTGCAGGAATCAGGTTAGTTTTGTATTTAATGAAATAAAGAGGTGAAGTACAAATGCAGCCCTGTCATTGTAATGCCTTGAACAGTGAAACCAAGCTTGGATTTTGAGCTCAGTCTTTGAACACCTCTGAGTAATGTAAATCTTTTAATACAGATGTAGAAAAGAATTAAAAGAGATTAATTCCTTTGATGTTTTATGAAGCTGTTTTACAAATGATGTTCCTTTTTTACCTTCATCTCAAGGAAGTTTTGTAAGAAAAAGTCTTCTTTAACAGTCTTCTTTTACAGCACTAAGAATTAAGTGCTAGAAATTTTGGACAAGTCCAAAGACTAACTGAAATGTGCTGATTTTGCTATAATATCCTGTTTCCTTCAAGACAAAGGAGGTAAACATACACAAAAATAGCAGAGAAGATATTCATAACATAAGGCAGCTTTCTTCACCTATAGTGTTCCTTTAACACTTTGCTGCTGGAGAAATACAGGTTTTACACACTATTTTACTTGTACCTCATGCTAAAGTCAAGTGTTGAACTGCTTAGCCACTACTTTTAGCTTCCTCTGATCCAAGGATCACATCACTTTTGAAAAAGGTGCAATGTTAGCTGGCTAAGGTGTCATTCTTTCTTTTTTTTTTTTCCTACAGAGAACAGCTGTAGAGACGAGAAAAGAAAAAGAAATAAAATTAAGAGGAAAAAAAGGATCACAGCAACATACAGGCTAGAGAGACTACAGATGGTCAGCTATCTATCCTACCATCCTGATGTCACTCAAATACTCTTAGGCCATCAGATATTTTGATTAGATACTGAGATCCCCCAGTACCTGCTATGCTTTTATTCAGCTCAGATTTTATGTATTTAGCTTTTATTTTTCCAGACTGAATCTCATCTTAATTCCTACTTGTATTCCTAACCTCCTGAAATCCTACTTGAATACTTAATTACATTGCTTTTATATATTTATTATAATGGCCATGTAACCTCCCAGTTCTGACTGCTTTATCACATGATTAAGGTATTTCCTACCTACACTGCCAGGTAGTCACAGATGTTAAAATAAACTAAACAGAACACCCACTGCTGTTGGGGCATTCAAGGCACCTCAGCTGGATCCCTTACAGTTTACTCTTGCACTTTGTTTTGAATTTTTGGTTGTTTTTCACACACTGTCACAAAGAGAAACCTCATTCTTAGTGTCCAGACTTAAGTGGTGCCACTGCAGGATAGTTGAGGAGAAATTTGAGGGGTCCATAAAGGTGTTACTAAGATCGTAAGGAACCTAGTGTGACACCCCCAGGAAGATGTGGTATTTAGTTTGTACTACAGAACATGGTAGGTAGTCCCATGATGTAAATGAGAGCACTCTGGACTCTGAATTCCACGGACCTGAGTTCCAGTCTCAGTGGGACCGTCCCCTGGCAGTTCAATGCCTCCCTGCCATCCCATCCCGTCATGTCTCAGATGCTCAGCAGGGTCAGCTCCGGTTAGTACCGGGTGCTGTGACAGTCCCGAGGACTTCACTGTCACTGTCCAAGCTCACTCGGCTGTGGCAGATGAACCTCAGGAGTTAAATGGTGGGGCCAGTTCTGCACACGCTGTGCCCCACCTAAAAAATCCACTGTGCAGACTGGAAGGGCACAGCCAGGTGGGGAGAGCCCTGCCCAAATCTTCACTTGCGAAGTCTGGCCATACATACATACAGAACATGCTATGGTACACTCAGATGCCCAGTTTGGTGCTCAGCCCTCCCATACCCCATGCAGCCAGAGAATCACAGAGTAATCGAGGTTTCAGGGTGTCTCAAAAGGTCTCTGGTCCAAACTCTTGCTCACAGCAGGGTCAGTTTGAGGTCAGATTGAGCTGCCCAGGGCTTCATCTAGTTGGATCCTGGAAACTTTCAAGGACAGAGAGCTCTGGAGCATTGTCAGGGTTCAGGCCTGTTTTTGTGAGCTTCCTCCATATCTTTGATACCTATGGATTTAGAGGAGTGGTGATTTTGAAAACTCCAGTGATATGCAAAGGAGACTTTCAGCACATAAAAAGGTCTTTGAGGGTCTGGACTACGAACTCCTGCGTGTGTCCCATTCAAAGCAGTGTTCCTTCAGCTCTTGCTTTACGTATGTACATCCCAAACTATGCTTGGATCATCACCAAAGTTTTCTGGGATTCCCTGAGTCCTGTAACACTAGATTTGGATATCCAGGTCCTTATTGCTATGTTACAGATTACTTAAGATCTATCTTTCCCCACATTGCCCTACCTAAACACACCTTTTGTGTATTTGTTACTATGTGTTTCAGAGACTACAGGGAACATCTTTATTTTGCTCTTTTACATTCAGTAACTAGAACACACAGTCATGATTGGTGTCTTCTTAAAACAAAAATGACTTAAAGGAGTGAGCATCAACACTAAAAACAGTGATTCAAACCTTCACTTTTTATATACTGCAATAACAAATTTTATTTCCTTGCTTTGGTAACATTATATGGCACACAAATGTCTATATTTTTATGTTTATAGACACATTTTTCCTTCATTCTCAGTTGTCTCTGTGATGATGAGAGATGCAAAATGTTGCCCATTTTGATTAGATTTATGCCTTTCTTTACACACCATACAAAAATATGTAGGCTCAAAAATTTCATGCCTGTCACTTGTCATTATCAGTATTACCGGGCACTGGGATCTAGGAATGTCCTGCTTCTCCACAACCATCTTAAAGTGGGGAGCCTGGAACAGGACACAGGTATAGCCTCACCAGTGCTAAATAAATACTTCTGTAAGTGGTAATCCTTTCAAACTCAATTGTTGCCAGAACAACCAGCTTCCACTTGGAGAAAACAGGACCCTTCAAAGTATTTCTGAGTCTTGCTTGAGCATGTCCTAAAAAGCACAACAAAGCTGGTGAAGGGACTAGGGAACAAGTCTAGTGATGAGTGGTTGACGGAGCTGGAGGTGTCCATCCTGTAGAAAAGGAGGTGCAGAGAGAACCTTATCAATCTCTACAACTACTGGAAAGTGGTCGTAGTGAGATGGGAGTCAGTCTCTTCTCCCATTTGTAACAAGCAATAGGTTGAGGGGAAATGGCCTCAAGTTGTTCCAGAGGAGGTTTAGATTGGGTATTAGGGAAAATATCTTCCCTGAAAAGATTGTTAAGCATTGAAACGGGCTGCCGAGGAAACTAGTGGAATCACCATCCCTGGAGGTATTTAAAAAAAGGGTACATGTTACACTCAGGGATATGGCTTAGTGGTGAGCACCATGGTGTTGGGTTAATTGACTTGTTGATCTTAGAGGTCCTTTCCAACTTAAACTGTGCTATGATTCCATGATTCTGTTTCCCAATGACATTTAGTTTAACAGGTAAGACATAGATGGGAAAATAAAGAGAAGGGACCCTTCCTGCCATTTGAAATGCAGCCCTGTCATGAGATGCCTCAGAAAACAGAATTCATCACTACTCCTGATAATTCATGTGCAGAATAATAGGATGGAAGCAGAAAGCACCTTTATCTCTTGGCCACCTGAATTATTGTCAGATTTCTTATTTATAATCCTTCAGTTATCCCGGGTTCAGTCCTAAAAGGTCTAGTGACAAAGAGAACAGTTTGGCTTTTGCAATATTTGGAGGCAGAGGCCCGTTTGGCAAAGCACCTTTTTCATGTTGAGTTCTCTAAAGCCACATGGGAGTTCCAGTTCCCATTCCCACATTTTTGTCTTTAATAAAGCATTCCAAAGGACAGGGGCTATTGATTTATTACTGCCAAAACTTCAACTTGACACAGATTTAACTCAGAGCAAAACCCAAGCAAATCAGCCAGCCTAACTGAGGCAAAAGTTGCCCCATGAGTGCTTTTCCCATGTGCAGACAGATTTGTAGAGCCCCAGAGTGCCAGTGCTGAGCTCTGCTCTGCTCCTGCATCCTCACAGGCAGACTGGAGGGCTGGTAAAAGGCAGTGCATTTATTTGCTGGTCTTTGATAAGCGTAAGACCTAAGTCTGTAAAATTAAGGTCATTCACTTGCAGCATTTCCTTCACTTGGAATGACTGAATGGAAATGGAATAATTTATGCACTCATCAGCATTCTCCATGTCTACACTGTTGCAAATACTGTTAGCTGCATTTAAACATATTTACTCACTTCTTCATTTAGGAGTCCTTAGGCAGTAGAATAAGGAAAATAATTTTTTCCTGTCATTTAAGATACTCCTTTAATTTTTGCCTAATTGAATTAATTAAGATTATTACCATAAAATTATTATCTCAGTATTTTGGAAAGGAGAAGTAGAGCAGAGTAGGATTGTCTAGAGAGAGACATGTATGTCAGGGCCCTAAGTGTGCTCATGGGTCTTGGTGGCCCTGATTGCCTCTCCCCCTGCCCTGCTCAGGGCCCAGAACTCCAGGATCATCCATATCTGCCCCAATGATAGTGCAGCAGGGCCAGTCTCCAGCTCCCACAGTCCTGTTCTGCCTGGCCATGAGCTCCATTAAGTCTTGCCCATCCGCATACCCATGTCCTGGTCTGGCCTTAGCCCATTCCTGTTCCCAGGCTGGTGCCTCATCATCCCTGGACCTGATGGTGACCTGAAGATTGACTTCCCAGCTTGATCTTGGATGTCTCTTATTACCACTAACTGACAAACTGATTTACAGCAGTTTTTTTGGTTTAAGGTCACATCAAAATAGGGAGCAGAACACTCATAGATACCAGCACCTGTTCTGATACTGATAATGGCAAATAACAGGCATGAAATTTTTGAATGTATATATGCTTGTATGGTCTGCAAAGCAAGGCATAACTAAAATGGATGGCATTTTGCATGCAGTCTGGAAGTGAAGAAACAGGGAGTTTTCAGCAGGAGAAGCAGCCTGGGTTCCAGGCTGTCAGCAGATGTGCAGCTGAGCAGTGACCAGCTCAGGTGTTCTCACAAAATCACAGAATATGCTGAGAGTTGAAAGGGACCCATGAGGATCATGAAGTCCAATCCTTACCCCTGCACAGAACCACTCCCAAGAGTCACATCATGTGCCTGAGAGTATCATCCAAGCACTTCTTGAGCTCTGTCAGCCTTGGTGCTGTGACCACTTCTCTGGGGAGCCTGTTCAGTGCTCAACCACTCTCTGGGTAAACAATCTTTTGCTAATATCCAACCTAAACCTCCCCTAACACAACTTCAAGGCCATTCCCTCAGGTCCTTAGACGTAAGAGAGCATTTGAAGACTGATGCCAATGAAAAATCCCAGAGAAATCATTAATCCTGTGAAATCTAAAGAGTCAATGAACCTGTCAAGCATTTGGGGAACTGCAACAATAAGAATGACAGTATCTTCTGTCTGGATCTTGAAACATTAAAATCTGGGTCTATTTTGCAGTTTTATAACCCTTCCAATTTTGAAAGAGATGCACAAATATTAATCAGTGCACATACTTCGATCAGAGCAGAGGCAAACCACTATCATCTTCTGGTACCATCTAGAGAATTCATTACCTTGTAACCAAGGCAAATACACTCCAAGAAAATACTAATAACATTGTAAATAGCAGCTCACACTGGAAGCCTACTGCCTCTTCCCTGTTGCCAGTGATGTCAGAATAAAGCCTGTCCTGCAGAACTAGCATCTCCTGGCTCTGGATCCTTCTACTGGCATTAACCTTTCAATACAGCTCATGGATCACATGTGGTGTCTCCTTCAGATGGGACAGTGGGAATATACTGTTCTGGATGCTGTCATATTTTAAATTTATCTGGATTCATTGTCTTGCCCAATTTTTTTCCTCATGCTAAACCCTTGTTAGCTGATTTGTTTTGTTGCTATTGTTTTGGGGTTTTGGGTTGTTTTGGTTTGATTTTTTACCTTACATTTTAGGTTAAGCAAATTTTCTTAAAGAATTTTCTGTGATGATGACTAAGGCTGAGGCACCTCTTCGTTATTTGGACCATGTATTTGTGTGGAATAATTTGAATTGCTATATTAATGTGTATGTGTGCATGTATATGAGTATCTGTGCCTGTATGTTTAGATATATCAAGGACAATTAGGTGATTAAGGGTAGACAGCATGGATTTATAAAGGGGAAATCAGGCTTGACCGACCTGATAGCCTTCTACAAGGACATAACTTGCTCGATGGATGAGGAGAGGGGAGTCGGTGTTACTTATTTTTACTTTAGAAAGACTTTTGACACTCTGTCCCATAAAATTCTCATTGACAAACTGATGAAGCATGGACTAGATAAATCAACAGTGAAGGTCACTGAAAACTGGCTGAACTGCTGGGCTCAGAGACTTGCAACCAGCAGCATGAAATCCATCTGGAGACCAGTAACTAGCTCTGTAACCCATGGACTGATTCTGGGGCTAACACTGTTTAACATCTTCATTAATGATCTGTACAATGGGGCAGAACACAACTTCAACAAATTGGTAGACAGTACAAAATTGGGAGGACTGGTTGATAAACCAGATGGATGGGCTGCACCAGGAAGAGCATCACCACCAAGTCAAGGAAGCTGATCCTTTGTCTGAACTCAGCATCTGGAGTGCTCCATTCAGTGCTAGGCCTTCCACTACAAGAGAGGCCTGGACATTCTGGATTGAGTTCAGTAAAGCATCATGAAAATGAGTAAGGGATTGGTGAAAGCACAGTTTGAGAGAGCTGGGACTATTCAGCCTGGAAAAGATAAAGCTCAGGATCACCTTATCATTATGTGTAAATATCTGATGGGAAGCAGTAAAGATGATGGAGCCAGGGTTCTTCAGTGCTGCCCAGTGACAGACAGGTCAAATGGCAATGGGAACAATCTGAAATACAAGAAAATTAAATTTTTGTTTGTTTATTTGTTGTTGTTGTTGTTGGGTTTGGGTTTGTTTTGTTGGTGTTGTTGTTGTTGTTGGGTTTAGTTGGTTTTTTTGTATGAAGATGGTTGAACATATGAACAGTTTACCGAAAGATATGGTAGAGTCTCCATCCTTGGAGACACTCAAAATCTGAATGGACAATGTCCTGAGCAACCTCTTGTAGGTAACATTACTGTTACTAGTGGGGGTGGATTAGACAAACTGTGGACTAGGCAAACTCCAAAGGTCTCTTCCAACCTCAACAATTCTGTATTTTTATATATATGACAGTATATGTGTAACACAACTTCAACTCAGCCAACAAAAAGTGTATGACAGTTCATGCCCATTCCTGTCTTTCTGTCCAGGAGTTCAGGAGATGGACAGCAAAGCCCAGGTTATCACTCAGTTAATGTGCTGATGTGCTCTCATTGATGTCACTGCCCTGCCATGAGGTCCCTCATTCCATAAGAGTACTTGCAATGAGATGTCACAGGACTGTAGCAGGGACCCTGCTAGCAGTAGCTTTGTCTCTTGAAGGAGGAACTCAAGCAGAGAGGAAAGAGAAAAGGATATGTCTGAACACTTTTCAGTGTTTCTTGTTTGGCTTGATGCCTTGAATGGACAGAAAATAAAAAAAAAGAATTCAGAATGCTTTAATTTATGGGCCAAACAAAAGGTTCCTTTAATTAAAATTTAGATGCCGTTTTCAACAACCATGTTTGGAAAGCAGCCCAGAAGAAAGAAGACATTATGCTATGACAAAATAAACCTCAAAAAGTCAAAATCCATTGGTAAAATTGATCTAAAATAAAGTGAGGAGCAAACTAGGGAGCAACAGAGGAGACAGTAAGAAGCTGTGCTGAATGCAAAAGATTTAACCCCAAGAGAATTGTATGAAATCATACAAGGAGAACAAGTCAGTTCTTCAGCTGCTCTGAGAGAGCTTTAGGAGACAGAGGCAAGCCCTGTTTTTGAAAACCCCCTCATCCATAGCAAAGTATTAGTCCAGCACTTGGCACATTTTTGCTCACAAACATACTGTTTGCTGTGATTCATCTCTCAGGGAAGGGACAGGATACTTTTTGGCAGAAGAGGGACCCAGAACAAGGGTGTTTCAGGCAGAATTCTTGCCTCTTGTAAAACTTATAGGATAGAGTAACAGGCGTGGGTTCAGACTGTGCCTATGATACAAGGCTGTTCAAGATATTTTGCGTGCCTGTTCTGTGCTCCCTGCATAACTACAAATACAAACAACAGAAACACCAGGACTTTTGGAGCAGATCAATGGAAAATGATCAATTTTTAGAGACAGCTATATATTGTTAGTTGCTTGAAGGTTTCCAGGTGACTGAAACTCATTTGGGCAATTCTCATCTTCTTTTCTCTATCATCAACCTTCCTTTTTATGCGCTCTGCTAAATATTGTCATGACCTGCCAGCACCCAGTCACTATGGAATGAATAAAGAAATAGTATTCCTATCATTGACTATGTTATTCTCTTTTTTGATATCCTTGACAGATACCTTTCTGGCACTATAGCAACCCAGCCTACTCACCTTCTTTTCTGACTTCTTTATAGGCTACCTTCACCTTTGTGTTGAAAGGTCAATTCTGCATCCCGTCTCAGTTACCACCAGACACCCATCTGATGTAAGCATCCTTTTCTTACCTGACACCTTTCAAGTACGTGTCTTCATGCATTTATCCCTGCTGTTCTTTGGAGGCAGTCATGGTGCAGTCACCTCCAGCATTCCTCTATTATGCCTTCATACCTTCCTTCCCATTAGATGCACAATAA
This sequence comes from Pithys albifrons albifrons, assembly GCF_047495875.1. Taxonomy (NCBI): domain Eukaryota; kingdom Metazoa; phylum Chordata; class Aves; order Passeriformes; family Thamnophilidae; genus Pithys; species Pithys albifrons. Next base: position 70,604,310 of record NC_092458.1, on the reverse strand, counting down.
CTTCCCACTGACTACTGGTGTGCTCCAACCACCTGGTCACACACACAGTCAATTTTTCTTCCTTTACCGATACTTTTTTGTGTCCTCCATTGACTCATTGCAGGTTCTGAATGCCTTGGAGATATCTTTACATTCTATGTTTTTATACTACCTGGCAATATGAGCTCTTAATTCATTGCTAGGCTCTTTGGGATGTAACAGGATTAACTGGAATAATCATGAGGAGGAGGATTTGGTTGTGCAGAAACCAGCTTGGCATACTGGCACCATTTGAAAGACTGACTTATTAATACAAAAATTATCTCAGGAAAGATAAAACATGAAAACTTGGGGAAATATATGAACAGCTTCTCAAGCTTTTCAGTGAGGGAGTTTTCTTTTCAGCTGAGGTTGATATGTGAGCTGCTGTGAGGTGACATTTCACTCAGTAGCTGAGTGAAATGTTGCCTCTGGGCAGATGGTATTTGTTTCCAGTGTTCCCAGTAATGAAACAGGGACTAAGAAAGAAGGAAATAATTTTCACATCTGCTGCAATATATTTATTAACAGACCTGGCACCAAAAAAAAAAAAAAAAAAAAAAGACAAAAAAGAAAAAAGAAAACCAAAAAAAAAAAGAAAAAAGAAAAAAGCAACCAGTTTCTGTCCTGAGGGAAGCAGGCAATTTATGGCTTTTCTGCTGGTTTAATCAAGACACGATGTCTTGTCCTACACAAATCTGATAGTCGTGTATCATATTATGATGGATTTTGCCGTAACTCTTATGCATGGCTCACACAGGACTGAAGGTCAGAGAGTAACTTCTGCTTACATCCATCAGTGTATTTTAACCTGATTCTTACCCATGAGCTGCTCATAGACTTTGGAGATTGTTAAGGTCAGATGAAGCCATTATGATTATCTAGTCTGGCCTCCTGCATGACACATTGAATGCCACTTAATAACTCCTGCATCAAACCCTTCATGTCTTGTTGAATTAGGCATATTTTTAAGAAAAAAAGTCTCTTCATCCTGTACATAAAGCTGTCAGAAACAACAGTGGATCCCTGCATCTCTTAGGAAGCTGTTCAAACATTTAGTGACATCTCCTACTGTGCTTACTCAGAGGTGGTCAGCCAGTTACTAATGACTTGGTCCATCCTCACTGAAGCTGTTGAATGTTGTTCCTGGTTTACTCCAGCTTGGGAAGATTTATGCGTGCACAAAGGCATCATGAAGTCAAAGGAGTGAATGAAGCCTATGTAGTGGATGATGCCTCCCTTTTGTGGCAATATTTAAACTTAAGATTTCAAAACAGCAAGAGAAAGTTAAATGTCTGGGATTATTCTCCCAGATTAGTTATCATCCTGTATGCCATACAGTTCAGTTCACCCCAGACATCTGAGTGTGGGATTCATTTACTTTACAGTAGTGGCTAATGCCACCAGGGATGCCCTAGGGTACCCAGGATGTCAGCACAGGGCTGGCAGATAAGATGCAAGACATCAGGGAGGCTTTTCCTTTCAGGAGTAGCAGCTGGATGTCAGATGGGTACTCCTTAGTTCTTAAGAAGATGCTCAATATGTATGTGAGGGCAACCCTTATACCTCTTCTTTCTAGGAAATGACTAAATCATTCTGTGAGCTCTGCTATTTGACTAAGACATCTGCTGTCTACAAGGGGGCACATGCAGTTATCTAAATTTTACTGTTTCTCTACTGAATTGCATTCCTTCCATGAATTCAGTCCAGGATTAGGAGTACTTAACGTCTAGCACTAACAGAACTGAAGAATTCGTGGGTATAGTAGGAACAGACTTTCAGGGGGTTAGAGAAGTTCAGTGATACTAAATAATGCACTTGTGGATCTAACAGGAATGATCTATCTCACCGGACTTCAGGTGTCTCCATCTGAACTAGCTACCTGATGTCCACTTTATAGTTAATGGAGAACTATCATACAGGACAGTCTGGAGCAACTCATGCTTAGATTTCTCCATGAAGAATTGCTCCTTCAAATATTACAGAAAGAGTTCAGTGTGACTACCTGAAGCAGAAATTTCTGTACTATTCTTTAACTACCTATGTATGATTGGATTTATCCCATCCTTTTTTTCTCCAAAATGATGCACTAAGTGAACATTATTTTTTTCTTTTATTTTACACAGAGACATGGAGTTAGACTCTCCCTGGGTGTTCATATCCTCTTACAAACTTAAACCAGTGTTGTTTACTTTTGGCTAATGTCGCTTGAAACACCCTAAAATCACCTCATTTTAAGAAACTCACAGGCACCTGCTAGTAGGTCTGCTTTGGTCTCCTTAAGGACAAAAAAAATCTCAATTCTGGTTTCAGATCAGAGCTGCAATCATTTGGCTTCAGATTCTAACGCTGAATTCTAAATCCCTTTGGAAATTCAGAGGGATCATCTTGATGAGGTACAGTAAATACTACCACTGTCTTGCACTACTTTTTATCAGAAAGGATATTGTTTACATTTGTTAAAGTTTCTCATCAGGTTCATACTGAATACCTGCCATTTCTTCAGTTTTAATGTCCCATGTGAGTGCCCACAGTTTAGGAGTACAGATTCAGGAGCTGTCCTCAATACAGGGCAGATATGTTGATTCCTGACCATTGTGCTTGCCATAAGTACCGCAACATGACTCAGAATATTGCAGTGTGCATTTTTCAACCATAGCACCATGACCATAGTTATACAATATGCAACTTTTCATCACATCATTTGATTCTGTGCAAAAATTAATGTATTAATCACCCAGTAGTCCAAGAATCTATGGCATTTTCTCATTTCTTGTAATTCATAAAGACCCTAATGCATTTCTCCCTTGCATCACGGCAAGCAGTAAAACTGCATATCTGTCATACTTAATCAATGAGAAATATTAGGGCTAATTCGTGTTAAAAAAGAGCTGCTTGGGTAGATTTTACTCAATTTTGCTGATATATAGTGCTAAATGACTGCTGAAATCAATTCCTAGGAATAAAAGCTAAAACAGTATAAAGAAATCAATATGAATCCTCAGTCCCAGAACTTTCATGGAATTAGGAGGTATAAGGTGATCATTGCACACAAATTGATTTTTCTGTCTTCCAGGCTACTAAATATAAGTAGGTAGCTGGTGGAGGTACACACTTTCACATTCTCTTGCATACGCACACTTGGATATAGTGTTTTACAGAAATAAAGGCATACTTTTTAATGGATTAATTCATGCTGCATTTTGCATCATGGAAGTTTATACCGTATGCCTCATGGAGGTTACAACACACAAACTCTCTAGTCATTATACTTTTAGAACTAGGAAATTCCAAAAGCAAAATTCAGAACTGGTGCAGTTGAGCACAACTTCTCTGATTTCTATTTTGCCTGTATGTCTCATTATTGTTTTATAGCAGGGCTGAGTTCTACCTTTGTAAAAACAAAGTGTTTGAAAATTAGCTATTGTGAAATTCTGGGCAAACCTATGTCAATTATAAATCACCCCCTTCAAACTGACAGTGATTTCAGTGGAGCCAGGATTTATGCCTGTGTTGCTCCCCAGCTGCAAGATGAGAATGAGTCATTCACACCAGCTCTGCAGAGCCATGTTGGGGTTGGGAAGCAGCACAGCTGGGGACTGTGTCCTTTTTCTCCAGAGAACAGACCTGTGCTCCCATCAGGGCTAGTTTGCTCCAACAGTAGAAAAGAAAGACTTCTGCTACCATAGCTAAAAACTGCACCCAGTGTTTTATCAGGACACATGTGCCTGGATATTTGCCCAGATACCAGCTGGGAGTCCTGACTCTTAGAATATGTTTTCCCAGCCATACTGGAATCTCTGTCTCAGTCATGGTACTATGCTGTCGTAACAGAGCAACAAAACAAACCCAGAAAATATTTCCAGCCATAAAGTTGTGTGGCTCTGGTTTCCTGCAGAAACTGGCATTGCAATCTTGAGCATGGAAAGCAGCACTTTTCCTTGTGAGTATGGTGTTCCAAAACTGTGGTTCTGCTGGTCACAATTCAGTCCATAAAAAATTAAAGTAGACAGGAATGCTGGATGACAAATTAACTGTGCTGAGACTCAGTACATCTTTTCACCAGAGGGACAGAATGGCAACATTAGAAAGATTTACTCTGCTCTCTGTATTTTAGTTGAAACAAGCTGCAAATGGCCTTTTGGAAACTTGTTTCTCTTTCCACTTGTATTTGGAGTCTCAAGTTATTTGAGCTATGAATTCATCCCTCAAGCTGTATTATTCTGCCATCATTTGTGCACCATATTCAAGGGTCTTTGTTTTTTACCGCACTCTGTGTGACATTGTAGCCTTTCATGTGTCCGCAAAGCACACAAATCCGTAAGTATTCACTTGTATTTCCCAACAGCATGGCTCAAATAAGGTTATGGGAACCAGTGGGAGTTGTGGAAGGGAAGGCTGCTTGCCTTCTGCTTCAATGTGTGACTTCCAGACTGTTGCACATAGCAGCATTCACTGGAATGGGGCTATAGACCCTGGAGATTTCCACTGAATCAGTTTCTGAGCATCCTATTTTTTCAGTTCAAGCAAATCAATAAAATTGTAGAAAACAGACTCAGAGAGAGTAAAACCCATAAAACAGTGGTATAACCTTTTGTGCTTAGTCTTTCCCCTCTAGTGTGATTTCACCCCATCCTCTGTTCTCTACCCTGCCTTTGCTGTAGGGCTTGTTTAGGCATTATCCTTCTCTTCCATAAAGACACTTTAATACAAAATGAGCAAAAAGCTCTTGAGCTCTTGCACTTCCAAAATTACCATGACCTCAGATATGGAATAACTTTAAATGATGCACACTAAAGCTATCCTCATGAGCAGAAATTAAATATTTAGCATCTGAGGAAGCTTCCATTTTAACTGTTCATCTTCTTTTCAGTGTGACATTTCTACCCAGCTTTCACACACACACCTCATTTCAATTACAGGCTTAAAAGAACTCAGATTTTGCATAACTGCTCATAATAGTGAGGTGAAAAGTTTCAGAATTTTATATCTCTCTAAGCATCTGTAACAAAGCCTACAAGCTCAATCTTTCCAAATATAACCCCAGTCTTTGTTTCTGAATCTCAATCAATTAAAAAAGGAATCTGTTTTTCACATCTCTAATGCATTTTGACTATTGGGAATCTCAACATAAAATTTCGTAGTAGGCTTTTATGTGTGCATGCATGTGTATAACACAAAGGAGTTTTCTGAAAACACAGTAATACATAATAAGAACAGTGCAGGTAATTCATTACCAAGTCAGTATTTAAAAAATTATAATATTTAGTTATTATACTTCAGAAAGTGGAGAAACTTTCATTACCTTGTAAATGAGCTTTTAAGGTTTCTTCTACACATTACTTATCACTCTCAGTCCAAGCTGACATATGCCTGTCTCTACAAGTTTGGGGACAAACAGCTAAACTGTTAGAGATCTACAATACAAGTGAGTGAATAGATAAGAATTGCTTTCCCACCTCTCAGCGTTCATTAAAAAAAAAATCAACCCAAAACCAAAACCCCCCAAACTAAGATTGCTATGGAAAGTTGATATATGTTTTCCAAGTTTCCTTGTGGCAGCTCCATTAATTACTTGGATGCAGGACTGGAAGGCTTATTAAGCAAGTCTGCAGATGACACAAAACTGGGAGGAGTTGTTGACTCCCTTGAAGGCAGGGAAGCCCTGCAGAGAGACCTTGACAAATTAGGAGAGTGGTTAATCACCAACCATAGGAAGTTCAACAGGAGCAAGTGCTGAATTCTGCACCTGGGATAGGACAACCCTGGATGTTTGTACAGATTGAGGAATGATATGCTGGAAAACAATGCTGTGGAAAGGGAGCTTGGGGTCCTGGTCAACAGGAGGATGAACATGACCCAGCAGTGCCCTGGCAGCCAGGAAAGCCATGTCCTGAGGGGCATCAGGCACAGCATCACCAGCCATTCCAGGGAGGGGATTGTCCTGCTCTGCTCTGCATTGCAGCAGACTCACCCTGAATATTGTGTGCAGTGTTGGGCACCACAACGTAGGAAAGACGTTAAACCATTAGAGAGTGCCCAAGGGCCTGGGGAAAAGGAGGCTGAGGGGAGACCTCACTGCAGTCTGCAACTTCCTTGTGAGTGGAAGAGGAGGGGCAGGCACTGATCTCTTCTCTGTGGTGACCAATGACAAGACTTGAGGGAATGACCTAAAGTTGTGTCAGGCGTGGTTTAGGTTGGATATTAGATTCTTCCCCCAGAGGGCGGTTGGGCACTAGAACAGGCACCCCAGGGATGTGCTTGCAGCACCAAGCCTGACAGAGCTTAAGAAGCATTTGGACAATGCTTTCAGGCACATGGTGTGATTCTTGGGAATGGTCCTGTGTAAGGGGTTGGACTCTATGATCCTTGTGGGTCTCTTCCAACTCCCCACAATTTGTGATTTTGTGATTCTGTGATTCTAGGTGGGCACGAAAAGGGTTCCCAATGCATTATGCTGCCCCTGCATACCACAGTTAGAATAGAAGAAAAAAGAAAAACGCCAGTGAGTATTATAAAATTCTGGTAGAGACGGGCCAAACTGTCTCTAAAATAAGAGTCAACACTGCATTTTTGGTCATTGCAAGAAACAAACTAAATATCAATTTCTTGTTGGAATATCTATTTTGTTTCTTCGCATCATTCTCAAATCACAGGTATATTGCAAGAAGAATATTCCTCTGGGTGCAAGGGGATTTGAAAATGCAAATGATAACATGCGCTTACCAAGAATGAGAAAAGATCTGGAGATAAAAGTATTATCAGCATTTGAGAAAAATTGCAAAGATCACCAAATTCAGACTGTTTCACAGATTGACAGAGGGTGGGATTTTGTTTCCTTCATCTTCTAAGAAGGATGTCTGCTAAACTCATATTGGTGGCATGACCTGGAGGTCTCTAAGCCAGCCTTCCACCACCATGGTGCTCATCACCAGGCCAGGACAGCCATGGCTCTATCTAACCAAGTCTTGAACACCTCCAAGAATGGAGATGTTTATCACAGCTCTGAACACCTTGTTTCTCTGCTAAACAGTCCATCCACTGAGAATTATTTTGCTGAAATCCAGTCTGAACCTCCCACATTGCAGTTTGTGGATTTCGTCCCTTATTACCTCATCAGCCACTAGAAAGGAGAGATTAGTCTTGCCATCTTTATAACTGCATTTTGGGTTGCCAGATGCTGTGGTATAGTTCCTTAGCTTTCTCTTCTCCAGGCTAAGGTCATCTCCCACAACATCTCCTTAGAATTCATTCACTCTAAGTCCTTGGACATTGACCATTTTGGTAGCACCTTTTTGGACCCTTTCCACTTTCTCCCCATCCCTCTTGAACAGGACTCAGTATTCCATTACCAAGTAGCTGGGAACAATACTAGCAATTTCTTTGCATCTGCTGGTTGAGATTCCTGATGTTGTAGCTTAAATTTAGGTATATACATCTGAGCTACTTCTGATTTTGTTGACAGAGAACTGGAGAGAAAGAAGCATCTCTAAACTTGATTCACCTCCTATTTATGTAGATATCTAACACAGGTCAAAAAAATCATGCACTGGTAGTGCTTTTGACTTTGCATCACAATGGGGACTAACTTTCCTGATGAAACCTACACTGGAAATGTTTAACACTGAGTAAAATGAATCCCACATGTTCACTCCCTAGCAGCAGTCCTTCATTAACTAGTAAATAAGGATGACAGCAGACAGGTAATTATCAAAAGCTCCTAGGGAGAAAATAAATATTTTATCATTCCAATATGCTGAAGTCTTGATGTTGTTTTCTATGTGTAGGGACAGATTTTCAAAGATATTCAAGAATTTAAATATGCAGATAGTTACCTACTACAGATCAACTAAATGGACAATTTGGCAAGGCATTGAAAAGCAGTAGTGACCTGGGTTCCTAACTCATCTCCAGGCTTTGTAAATCTCACTATCTATTTTAGTTCCTTTGCAAATCTGTTTTTTAATGCTCTTTTGGTCATGGACTTTTAAGTTGCTTAGTTACTTTTGGAAGTCAGGCACAGCAAGCCTGCATTTCCAGTGTCAGGCAGAAAAGCATATGATTATATTTGGTACATCAGTTTCCAAATTCTGCCTGGTCAATATCAGCTCACAGTGATAAAACCCCCATAAAACCTGCAAACACTGTGTTCTCTACTCACCTGTAAAAGATGCAATCAGAATATGTATCTAGATGCAAATAAGTCTTGATGCTAATGTCCTTGCACTGCAATTTCTTTCAAAGTCTGATTGTCTTGAATTCCCCATACCAGAGGCAATTGCTGCAAAGGATTGACAAAACACTTGCAATTAAAAAGACGCTCTCCAAGCAATTAGAATGAAAAATCAATCTTCCCTGATTGTCATCTCTAATTCCCAGCTTGCAGGTGGGTTGCTATATAATTTTATATCCCTACCATGGGCGCGCACACACACACACACACACACACACACACACACACACTCTCACACTGTTTCTATATCAGGATTGGTTAGTTATGATGATGAAAATTTCAGAATTATATGACACTCAACACTTGTTTCACAATAAACTGATAAATATGCCCTGCGATGCCTCAAAATACCTATTTTTCAGGGGACTGTCTGTGTATGAAAATAATTACAAGAATGAACCCCAGATGGTCCCACTGTCAAGGTACAGTAGGTGTTTGTTTGGCTTAACTAGCATAAATTGTGTCAGAGAGAGAAATCAGATACTCACAAAGCTGAACAAAACGCATATTCAGTAATGTGTCACTTCTTTTTTTGGCTATTCAAGTAGCTTACTTTGAACTTGAGAGAGAGAGAAAATAAGCATGTGTGAACAGGAAATTAAGCAGCAGAACATACAAACGCGGTGTTGGGTGTCATATCTTCCAATTATGCATCTATATAGTGTGACATAGCATTGAATGTTCACATATATGAATCTCGAGCATATTCATGTCTATTAATATATATTCATGAAATACACTGCAACATAGTTTAAAAATAAAACTACAATGGACAAGTTGAGAGTAAGAGCCAGTACTGCCTTTGTAAATCCAAACAGGGCTATCTATTACTGCCAGAATCATAATCATCTACCTGTAACTGCTGCCTCTGCTGCCTCCTCACAAAGCTCAGCTGAAAAAGCTCCACAGCCATATGTATCCAGCTCCGGTGTGGTTCCTCTGAGAACTGCTGCTCCTCCTGTCCACTTCTCTGCCTCTTCCCAGCATTTAGCTTCTTCGCTGCATGCAAGATAGTGGCTTATTCTGGCAAGTTCCATCTCTCTGGTAATTTTTATGTCCCTCCAACAGGTCCATGTCTTTCCTGTGCTAAGGACTCTGGAGCTGGATGCAACACTCCATGTGGGGTCTCATAAGAGCAGAATAGAGGGGCAGAATCCCCTGCTGTGACCTGGTAGCCACATTGCTGGCTCATGTCCGGCTTTTCATCCACCAATACCTCCAAATCCTTCTTGGCAGGGTTGGTCTCAATCCATTCATTCCCCAGTCTGTATTGATATTGGGGACTGCCCTGAACTACATGCGGGATCATGCACTTGGCTTTTTGGAATTTCATGAGATCTGCATGGGCCCACTCCTCAAGTTTATCAAGGTCCCTCTGGATGGCATCCCTTTCCTCTTGCATATCAACTGCATCACTTGACTCGGTCATCTGCAGACTTTCTTAGAGTACACTCAATCCCACTGTCTAGGTCGTAGATGAAGATATTAAAGAGTACTGGTGCTAGAGCGGACCTTGAGGGACACCACTTGTTACTGCTGTCACTTGGACATTGATCCATGGACTAAGATTCTTTGGGAATGTCCATCCAGCCAATTTTTTATCCACCTGACAGTACACCCATCAAAACCACACCTTGCTAATTCAATGGTAAAAATGTTGTGGTGGCCTGTATCAAAGGCCTTACAAAAGACCAGGTAGATGCCACCTGTAACTCTTCCCTTGTTCTCTGATGAAGTTGCTCATTGCAGAAAGCCACTAGAATAGTCAAGATGCTAATTCTTGAGATAGATGCAACATTCCTGACACCTGATAACAAGTGCAAACTAAACATTTTCCAACAAACCTTGCAAAGGTAGAATTACCTCTCAGTATAGGTGAACATTTCATAGACAGTCAATAGCCTGAAAATAAGTAATTTGAACTACTTATAAGGACATTATTAAAGTCCTTATAAGGAGGTGATGAAGAGGTCAAAAAGAAATGAGGACAATGGGTTAATTAATGCTATAAAAAGAATTGGTTGGTAAAAATGGAACTTGCAATAAAATAAAAGGTGGGAGTCTCAAGATCACTTAAACCACAGAATCACTTAATCACAGAATCAACAGGTCAGTTGTGAAACTTCTTTTCAAAGGAAGGTGTTGAGGCCAAGAACTAACAGCACGTTTTTGTGGATGTCAGAATTACCCTAATTAAATATGGCATTCTGGAGGGAACATTAAACCACATGCTTCAGAGCTGGTTATCAACTCTTGTACACCTCAAACAAAAAGAGGATAGGGAGGAGAAATAGATTACTTGATATATGACTGCTGCAAAATCTTAATGTCTTACTGTAAAACTTGTCTGTCAGAGAGATAGGATAATACACAGACCTCAGGTTCAACTTCACAAGGCAGCCTCTGTTTTGCACAGCAGTTGCCTGGCCACAACCTTCTGAGACACTAATTATTCAAGTGTTATTTGCATTGAATGTTGTGGATGTGAGAGAGTTAGGACTGTCTAGCAGCACGGGAGCACGAGTCACAAGAACAGTGTTTTTTCCTGCATGTACATGAGGAACTTACTTTGTTTCTCATCAGCTGTGACTGAGTCATCTAAAAATGTCCCAAGAATGCCCAATCTAAAGTTTTAAGCCTTTGATGACCTACTTGCTTTTCGATATCCCTTTTTCTGGCATTAGCTGTATAGTTATCCTATCATTCCAATTATGATGCCTGCCTTTTCACTTCTCTCCTTGCTACAGCTGTATGATGTGAAGCCCCATTTGTTGAGAAATTCTGTTTATGAACATCATCAGACATACGCCTGAAAAGGTGCCCTTAAATTTATGGAGGGTACCTTTGATATCAACGTACAACTGAGATGGGACAAACCTAGTTTTGTAAGGTTTTGCTGGTAGCAAAGTTAACCTGTAAGGATGATATGACACTGGAACAGGTTGCCCAGAGAAGCTGTGAATGCCCAATCCCTGGAAGTGTTCAAAGACAGGCAACTTGTCTAGTGAAAATTGTCTCTGTTGCAGAGGGATTGGAACTAGATTACTCCCTTCCAACCCAAATCAATCTAGGATATGATTCTATGATGTGATAATAATCAAAGAAATATTGTGTGTTTTCTTCAATTTCATTTTGTGATTACTCAGATAATTACATACCCTGGATTCATATTCATTTGTAAATTGCAACTGGGATAGACAGCAGTTGAAGGATAATTGGGTAGTTTACATAAATTAGGTCCCTTCGGTATATCCAGGCCAAAGTCAGGATATTCAAGCAGAAGAAGAGATGTGAAAAAATACAGAAAAAGTTGGAATTACTTAAAAGGCAACCCACTTAGTCACATTGAGAGCATGTAGCTTACTAAAACATACAACAGACCTAAAGGGCAGTAATCTATTTTTGGTTCTTGATCTGACTGCAATCAAATGACAATGAAGCATGTATTCTGTACATTATCTCTATTATCTTTTTTAATAATAAGGTGGTGAATAATTGTAGGTGGGCTGTCATATTTTAGAAGAAAAATTCCTCCTAAATTCCACCTCCACTATACAATTTTCTTCTTAGGCTGGTTCTGCACTGAGCTATTTGTTTCACATGAAATCTTCTTTATTTTATTTATTTTGTGTTTTCCATAACCCTTTCTGCATGCTGATTTCTCACAAGTTTTTTGAGATGTACATTGCCTTTCCACAGAATAGGCATGTGCAAGGTTATGTCAGGTTATAAAGTTAGATATTTTCAAAGACTAGACAGGATACCCTTTCATTGCCAAAGCTGGTGATACAGGTTTGAGACATAATATCTGAGATTAGGAGACATATGTAATGTTATTTGAGGTGGCTGCAAATAAAGAACATATTTGGACAAGTGTTCCTATATTTATTAAATTCAGCTGGGGCAAAAGCAACTAAGACATAAAAGATCAAATGTATGAGCAAAAGGAGGGAGCTGCTCTCCTGCTGTTTAGTATTTGTATTTAGGAAAGCAATTTATTTTTATATAAGACATATTTTTATTAGCAATGTTTGTCTCACATGGCTAGAGAGCTAGTAGTTAACAAGCCTGGATAGTGTGATTCTGTTCTCCATAGCAATGGGGAAAAAAGTTTGCTTTCAATACCTTGGAGACAGGAGGAGAATGGAAAAGAATAGCTCCCTCTCCAGTCAGCAAGTATGAGACTGTAGCGGAGTATAGTTTTTTAGACAGTTGTCTGCTTAAGTGGCTGTGTAAGTTCTGAGAGGCCATGATGATGGATGTTTTATAAATGCCTAGATAGGTAGATAGATATGACAACCAGAATAGTTCTAGGTTTAACCTGAAATGAGACACTTCATCACCGTGTCATCTTGCGGAAGTCACTTGACCTTCTTGTTCCTGAATCAGACCAGTTTAAAGAGCTGATGAAAAGTTGATTTTCTATTAAACCAAGAGCTAAAGCCAAACTTATGGCTTTCCAGGGAAGCCTTTTAGTTGATTCAGGTGGATCTGGACTCAGGCCTTAAATACTTCACATCAACTGAACAAGCCTTCTTTCCTGTGCCTCATCTTGCCCTTCTGCCTTCCTTCTCACTCCCTGTAAGGCAAGCACTGAACATTAACTCCTAGAGACAGCTGAATGGCTTGAGAGCTTGCTAGTCTGGGCTCTCACCTCACCTCTCCTACTCCTCACTTTGTTCTTCTTCTTGTACACATGACTTTATTTATCAGGAGTTTAATATTTCAGTGTTTTATCAGTATATTGAGGGGCAATGCAATTTATCCTACAGGGACAAAGCTGACAGCATAGTAATTAAGAATAGAATAAATGCTAAGGGTGAGAGAAGACTGCAGTGAATGACTGATTAGTTTTGATAAGGAAATGGCTTTGCTGGTAACAGAACCCGTAGTATTTAAGAGCTGAGTAAAGATGCCAGAAACAAATTCAAATAGTCGTGTCTCATCACTGTAAAGCTGTGCTGTTCATGTGCAACATACAGTCTGGCTCTGGCAGTATCTCCCAACACATGGGTGACCATTACCCACACATAGATAAATTGGCTGGCAAATTCAGAACCTCTATATTTATTATGCGAATGGAAAGTGAATTTCGTTGCCGTTGCTGTAGCAAGACAAAGCATGAAATCCCCCAGAATGAGATATCTTGCTCACAACAATTTGTGTGAATAATGATGCCTGACATTGCTGTTGTGTAAGGATTCTGGAAGGCTGTAGAGGCATGAGTGTGTGAATGACTCCAATCTCTTTGTCCATTAAGTAATTGTTTTACCCATTTTACAAATGAGTGAACCAGAATAAAAAAAAATGAGGAGATGGCATCTTTGTGGCAGGGCTGAGAACAGCCTTCCAGAGAAGCCAGCTGTCATGTAGGGAAGGATGCAGACAAGGCAGGTGACAGAATCAGAATCTGGAACTGTTGTTCCAGTTAGGTGATATTGAATTTATCCCATCTAAGATCAGACCCAAATTCATCCATACATCTCTATTAGTCATGCAGTCCTGTGAGAAAAGGGGCAATAATAATCAGTTCAAACAGCAACCCTGGCAACTCAGTTATCAGTCTGTGTTCTTGGGCTGTGTTTGGGCATCACGTTGTTCAAGTGTAACTTGTATGCCAGAGCTGCATCACACAGCTGATAAGCAGAGGTGTTTGTCTATAAGATGCCATACATCTCTAAAAACATCAGGCTGCCCAGAGAGGTTGTAGATGCCCCATCCCTTGACGCATTCAAAGTTAGCCTGGACAGGGCTCTGAGGAACCTGATCTAGCTGAAAATGCCCCTGGCCCGTTGCAGGGAGGTTGGACTAGATGACCTTTAAAAGTCTCTTTCAACCCCAACTATTACATGATTCTATGATTCTCTGCAGATCCCTGGCTTTTGAAATATGCTGGGAGGTGTAAGCTGTCAGAGAGTCCTGAGTCCAGTGACACCGAGTCCCCCTGAAACCCAGCAGTACATATCCATCAACACAAAGAAACCTCTCCTCCTTCTAAAGGACACATTGTCAGCTCTCACCTGTGAACTCTTCCTCTTATCCCAGCTCTTCAAAGTGTGTAATATGTCTTGTGAGTCTCAGCCAGGGAAGGTTTTGGGGTACAACTTTTATGATCATGAAGAGTGGCCAGTCTGCTTCTGGCAGGCTTTAACACCTACTATCTTCACTGAAGATTTTGTCTTCTATTTGATTAGGAGGAGGACTGTGAAGTAGATTCCCACAATCTCTGGTAATTCTGCTTGTATTATGCTGTTTTATCTGTCTGTTCTATTTCTCTCCTTCTTAAGGGATGAGAAGAAAGCAAAATCAATCTGCTGAAAATACAGAGAGAAAACAGATCCCCTTTCCTCCAGCAAATCACACATTCCTCCTAGTAGCAGCATTGTGTGGCTTTTAATTTCACTGAAGGAGAAACAGTAATTATTTATAGTTTATCACAACTGGGGAAAGGTTTCCTGAGGTACAAACTAATTATGTTTTTAAATAAACTGATTGTCCATGTAATAAATGATCACATTTTCTAATCATTGGGAGATTTATGTTACTTTATTCAATCATCTGTGTGTAGAATTGAAACCATAGTAAATCATCGGGAAAAAAATTCTAGAGTAACTTGAGAGCTCTGTCAGTGTGAGGCATTATGAAATGAACCAGATAGGAGAGAATAGGTTGCATAAACAAAGATTCCTGATACATACAGCTTCATACACTGAAAGAATGGTAGCAATTGACAGCCAAACCAGTATTTACATTCATTTAAGGTCAAGTCTTAGCCTGTGCTGTGCAGATTTGACATGCACCAAAGGATAAAGGCAGACAGTCCTGTTGGCTA
Organism: Pithys albifrons albifrons; assembly: GCF_047495875.1. Taxonomy (NCBI): domain Eukaryota; kingdom Metazoa; phylum Chordata; class Aves; order Passeriformes; family Thamnophilidae; genus Pithys; species Pithys albifrons. Next base: position 70,589,227 of record NC_092458.1, on the reverse strand, counting down.
CAAGGTATCTCGGTCTGAATAATTCGTTTAAGGACAGTAATTAGAATGAATTCAGGAATGTAGAATAGATGACTGCATGTGACATTTCATTTCTGACAGGCAAAAAGTAACATGATCTTATCATGAAATTAGTAATCATCATAGACTTCTTGTGTTGATCGATAAAATGAAATACCATGGAGGCTTTATTTTTATTGTTATGCCAACACGGTTTTTTCATAATGTACCTCATTAAAATAAGCCTGAGAACTGGAACATGCAATCATAGTAATAGCATCAATAATATTTAATTTATGTGTTATGTGCACAAAAACCTTTTGGTGCTTGAAACAACAATGACCTGAAAACACAATTTATCCCTAGCAAGGCAGCATGCAGTGCTGCGAAGCATCTGTAGAGTGAGAAAAAAATCAAGATATGTACTGTTGTACAGCACTGGAATGAAGCAGCATGGAGATATGTTATGAACAGTGGAAACATGGGCAGAGACCTACTGCAATAGGGAGAGATGAATCCCTCTGCAGTCCTTAGCTAGGCAGTGCAGAGCAGAGAGGGGCTGGTAACATTTGCAGGAGAGCATGACAGGTTTTTTCCCTTTCATATTCAAAATGAACTACACTGGAAGAAAATCAGTGGAAACCTGAGAGATTTTGACAAAATCACCTGTCATAGGTGACTAACAATAGGAAATGTCAGTCTAGTTTTTCACTGACCTGAATTATTTTAGGGGAAAAATAGAAGCATGGAGTGACTGCACATGAAGAAGTGATGGGACACCTGAGCAGGGCAGGAAACCCCAGCAGGGAGTTGGTGATGGGCTGGGTCAAGGCATGGAAGTGCAGTGCATGGGTAGCCATTCCAGTATCTCTGTGCTCTGGACACAGGACCTGTCCCAGTGTGTTACAACAGAGATAAAGAGACTGAATTCACCACTAAACTTTTAGGTCCCTGGAGGCATGTCCCTCTTCAATCCCACACCCAGCTATCAGTATCATGAGCAGGACGTTTTGATCATGTACCTGAGAGATTTTAATTGGACTTGGAGCACTGGCACATTTCCAAATTTCTCATGAAACTGAATTGTCAGGTGCTGGCAGCAGCAATTTAAAGGTCTTTTTGATGAGCTGATGGGCTAAACTTCCTCTTTGCTCTGATTCAAAGTGAAGGACTGGTTGATATCCCCTTGCTGAGCAAAAGATAAGCCAGTAAGTTCCCAACCATGGCAGGTACCAGTATCACAGGGCACATGGGAAGGATTGGAGAAACTGAGTGGAAATGCAAGGCTGGGGCACTGCCTGAAGAAGTGAAGAAACTGGGGGGTAAGAACAGCCCTGGGTGACTGAGCCATGAGAGATTTCTCTGAACAGAGCAGTTCTCTGTCAAGGAGAGAAGACATCAATTCACTTCTTGGGAATGACCTCTCCATCATCCTCCCTCACATGCTTGCTGTGACATAGAGCAGTGGGATGCCATCAAAGACTGCTGCCACCTGCCAGCTCTCTGCTGCTCCTTAGATCCCTGAGGAAGGTGTTGGTAGGTAAGATGGGACCAGATGGGACAGCTTCTCACTCTCGAGTGTGTGACGTTAGCTCTGTAGCTCTTGCCTGTGAGCAGATTTTGCTCATAGCATAAGGATGGATGGAGAAAGGGTAACTGCTCACTGAGAAGTCCTGTCTCATCTCTGATTTCAAGAGGCAGTGACAAAGATCAGGTTTAAATATAAATGGATTAGTACAACAACCACTCTCAAAACCCAAGCCAGAAAGTGATGCTAAGCCTTATTGCATTTGAAGGAGTTACTCTTTCCACTCACACACATGAATTAAATGGCTAATAAGCAACAGTTTTATTAAAGACAAGAAATTAATTAGACCAATAAATAAGTCAACGGTAACTAATTCCCAGAGCATTATCGTAACAGCGGTAGTTTTCTGTCTTTCTCTCTGGAGAGGTGCCTCCTACCTCTCATGGCCCTCTGCCAGCTCACGTGGTACTGCCACTTGTGTTGGCTGTTGTGGTTCTGCTTCCCAGGCTGGGCTAACAAAACAGGTTACTGTCACTGTCAGCAGAGAACAAGAGCATCGTGGGCTTGAGGGGGAGAGCATGAGGAACAGCTTCCACATGAGGCTACCAATCTTGTGCAGATGGACTGGAGGACCCAAAACTTCACAGTGCATCCTGACCAGATTTGTCCTGTCAAGGCTGGATTGATAAGAAAAGGGGCTCCAGGGGCTCAGCTTGAGCCCTGGGCACCAACTGCATTGCTTAGGTGGTTTTACATTCCCTGGATGTCTTCTCCATGTTCTCACCAGCTCTTCCTAAAAGAAATCTACTGTGGGCAGGCCACCAGGTGGATGCAGGATGTCCTTTGTCACTTGGCCTTCAGGTTCAGGGTTGGGCCCTGGCTCTGTGTTTAGCAGCAGAGATGTAAGGATAGAGTGCCATGAAAACTCATATCAGGGGCTAGGTGTCATTAAGAATCTGCTTAGATTGAGACAAATCTGGGGTCTGTGCAAACCTGTATAAGTTTCCAGCTCAGGCTCCAGCCACAGTAGCATTTGTTAGGTAGAAGGTACAGTGTTAACTAAATCTACCCTGATTATACTAAATTTCCAGACATACTGAAATCATCAAAAAGCAGAAGAAATTGCTCTGATGTGTATCACATTATTTCTCTAATATGACATTTCCAAGGGGGGCACTTTCCAGAAGAGTGAGAAAATTACTATAGTTTCAAAGTACGCACTTAATTTCCAGGAGTCAGGAAAAGGTCTTATGTTAGTTAAAGTGTCACCTCTCAATCAATGGAAACTTGTATTCTGTGCAAGAATATTGTGAATAGACAGAATGAAGTGTCTTTGGTCAGCTATTTTCATTGCAAGGAAATTCTTTTGGGTAAGGATAGTGAGAAGTATTTACATGAGTTTGCTTGATGGTCACTGGAGGTACAAATTCATCTTGCTAAAAATTCAGTGGTACTGTACTCTGTAATATTGATATACAGAGCTTCCGTCTGACAGGTGTTTGTATGTATGGGGAGAAAGAAGGCAATGAGGGAAGTAATTATAGGTATCTGGAGGTTACTAACTTCTTAAATCACTGGTGCTGCACCCACCTGAATTCATAGTCCCACGATGTTCCAGTCATTCACGTAGGGACAGGAACTGGTTTTTTTTGGTTTCCAGTCCTGATAGTAGCGTGGGTTGATGTGACAGGTATTTAGCAATCATATGTTGATCTGCTAGGTTATATATTCAATCTCAAGTTGAATGCATACTTTGCAATCTTCATTTTAAAATACATTCTGGAAGAGACTGACACTAGTGTTTTATAAAAACTGAGCAATCATTTATGGGTAAAAATCAGGGGGAAGGCCAACAGGGCAGATATCCTGGTGGGATTCTGTTATAGATAACCCAGCCAGGATGAAGAAGCAGACAAAGTATTCTATAAGCAGCTGGGAGAAGCCTTAGAATTGCTAAGTCTTGGATGAGGAATAGATATAGATGTTGCTTACCTAGAATAAAGCGTTTTGGCATCACTTCCCACAGCATTCTGGAGAAATGGAATGCTCATAGTCTGGAAATGTATACTTTTCATTAGGTATAAAACTGTCTGGATGGCTTGGCCCAGAGAGTGAACTTACATCCAGCTGGCAACTGTTCACTAGTGTTGTTACCCAGGGCTCTGAAGTATTTGGGCCAACCCTGATTCATATCTTTATCAATGATCTGGATGAGGAGATCAAGTGCATCCTTAGTCTGTTTGCAGGCAACACCAAGTTGATCTGCTGAAGGATAGGAAGGCTCTATTGTACAGGCTGGATTGATGGGTCAAGGCCAGTTGTGTGAGGATCAACAAGGCCAAGTGCTGGGTCTTGCACTTGGGTCAAAACAGCGCTACAGGCTGGGGGAAGAGAGACTGGAAAGCTGCTCAGTGGAAAAGAACCTGGGAGTGTTGGTTGAGAGTGGTTGAACATGAGCCAGCAGTGTGCCCAAATGACCAAGAAGGCATGGTGTGAGAATAGCCTGTCAAAAACTATGAGAGTCTGACTGAATGTCTGGATTATTGTATTTTACAGAAAGTGTCTACAGCATGAAACAGACAATTATAAGACCAAAAGAAACAAGTACCAAAGCAGTGGAGTATCTGAGAACATACATTATAAGTGTTTAAGAATGGAGCATTTCATGCTGGTACAGCAGAGAAAATTAAGCTGTTTGCAGTGTCATATCAATACTCTATCACAGACTTTTGCTTGATCATCATGTGGAGAACCCCTATGAGATCCACCTTTGACATTTATGTGATTATGCAGGTAACCTTAAAGTGGCAAGACAGTGACTAAGGTATCGCAGAAAAGCTATAGACTTTTTGTTCACCAGCACAATGTGACCAATACCAGATTTTTGTCTGATAAATGTCTTCTGAAGAAAATGCTTTTGAGATGTGGAGAAAGATGGACACTCCTAGAAGGTAAGTCTTGCATATTAAAGAATTTGCTAGCCCAGATAAATTCAAAACACTGCATAGTAGAAGCAGTCTGTTTTGGTTTGTAGATTGATGCTGTGAAGGGTTCATGCTATCAGTGGAGCAGCTTGGATGACCACTTTCACTCTCTAACTCACTCTGAGGTTCAGTTGGTTAGAGCAGGGTGCTAATAGCACCAGCTTTGTGGGCTTGATTTCTCTATGGGCCATTCATTTAAGAGTTGGACTCAATGGTCCTTCTGGGTCCCTTCCAACTCAGAATATTCCATGACTTGGTGTAACTCTTCAGGACCTTCACCTCCCTGCAGCTGATAACACAAAGACAGAGACAGTGCAGAAGAAACAACTTGTCTCTTACAAGTCATACTCTCCCAGGCCCCAAGAGCATTGCAGTTGTCACTAAATGGTGCAGAGAGCTCAGAAGCCCCATGCATGTGTTATTGTTAACCAGCGATCCGTCTCTGTTGATTGTACTGTCCTATGAGAAATAGTCTGGTCTGAACTTTGAGAATACATACCTGGGCAAGGATGTGTGAGAAATAAATATTCTGGGAAAAGTAAGTTCCCTAAAAGTAGAGCTGAAGACTGAGGATGTCTGGCATTTGCTTTTGGCATCTCTGCATCTGCTGTTGGCAGACATGATGTGTTTCAGACATCATCACCACACACTGATCAAAACTCATTTGCTCATTAAAATCCCTATGTGCCCTCCTATTTTCTGTGCAAGTTGTGTTTAAGTGTGCTGGGTTTGCCTGGGGTAGAGTTGAATTTCTTCACAGTATCTGGTATGGGGCTGTGTTTCAGTTTTATCCTGGAACAGTGTTGATAACCCAGGGATGTTTTTGTTACTGCTGAGCAGGGCTTACATAGAGCCAAAGCCTTTTCTGCCTCTCATCCAACCTCATCAACGAATGGGCTGGGGATGCACAAGGAGGGGACACATCTGGGACAGCTGCCCCCAACTGACCAAAAGGATTTCCCAGACCATATGGGGTCATGCTAAGCAATAAAACTGGGTGGGAGGTTGGTCAGTGGGGCCACTGCTGAGGTCTGACAGGGCATCGATCAGTTGGTAGTGAGCAACTGTTTTCCTTTGTATCACTTGTCTTTCTTGGGGTTTATGTCTCTCTGTTATGTTCCTTTTCAGTACATTATTATTATTATTATTATTATTATTATTATTATTATTATTATTACTGTGACTATTTTATTTCCACTATTAAACTGTTCTATTTCAACCCATGAGTTTCCTCACTTTTACCCGTCCAATTGTCTTCCCACCATCCTGCTGGGCAGGCAGTGAGCAAGCAGCTGTGTGGTGCTTAGTTGACAGCCAGGGTTAAACCACAGCATTAAGTCACTTGATTCATACATTTTCTTTTACACTTTCATATAATTAATAATCTTTGAAATGTGTAAGAATATTAGTAGCAGGTGAGAGCTTCTTTGTGATGGTACTGAGATCAAATCATCCTGTAAATTAAAATATGTATTTTCCTTCAAATCTCCTATTATTCAGCAGTGACATTAATTATAGTTTTTCTTATCTATCCTAGTGCCTCTCTGTTGCTGTCTTTTAATACTCTGTTTCTCATTTTCCCTGCTTTGCCCATCATCTGACACAAATAAAGGATACATAAGCAATTATTGGGACTTTCAAGGCAAATTTGGCATCCTCTTTATTTACTTTGATTCCAATGCCAGTCATGTCTGACAGTTTTTTCAAGAAGAGTGTTTGTTAGCTAGATAAATGTAGGTTGGCAGTGTTCACAGAGAATTTCCATTTTGTCTAAACCCGCTAAAAATATATTTTGATCCAGTATTGAACATCATATATCTTTACAAAACCACAGAGAATGAAAAACACCTGGAACCTAAAGTATTTCTCTGTACACTGTGTTTTTGCATGTGATCCATCTAGGCAATGGAAGTTATCCCATAGTTCGCTGCTGTCTGTTGTCATTGACTGACACATCTCAGGTAACCAGCGTCTTTGTGACTCACAATTTTTCTTACTTTATTGAAAAAAAACCAATCAGATAGTGAAATCACTATTTCCAAAGACAACTGCTATTACTCAATCTTTCTTGTCCGTGGGCTATTAATAAACAGCAGACTGGTGATGGATAAAATGTTTCCATCACAAAAAGCAAGACAAAACTGATGACATGGTTGGAAATCACTGTATATTTTGATTGTGTACATCCAGGTCCTTGCTGGCTGTTAGGTAAGAATTGAGACTGGGTAGGTAAGAATTGAGACTGGGATATGGGAGGGAGGATGTTTCACGTGTAATGGCCTGGCTGACTTATGGTCCTGTGTTATGAAGGAGCAGGGATTGTTCTCCTTCTACATGCCTAGTCATTAATAAGGACATTCCAGGAAGTAGCTAGGAGTGAGAGGGCTAGCAGCCCAGGTGTAAGGAAGCCATATGTCTCAGGCACTCTCGTACACTTGCCCTCTCCCTGTCACAGTGTCACCAGAGTGTGATGTTCTCCAGTCTCCCTTACCACTTCCCACTCCCTGTCTTCCTCCCTTATGTGTACAACCTGCTCCTGCATTCCTGGCACCAGCCAGCCTGGCTCAGGATAGAGGACAGCTGTCCCTTCATGTACAGGCTTAGAATACCCTCAACCAGCCCTCTGCCACTATCCCTCTGGCTGGCTGGGGAATTAGTGAGGGGTTCCCTACTAATCTCAATTTTCCATGTCCTTGGTGCTCCCTGCAAACTTGTTCCGAGCAACTGGAACAGGACCCAGCAGAGCAGGAGTGGGACAGCCCCCTTTCTGGGGGTCCATTTCTTCTTCCTGTGCTCCTTGCAGGCTAACAGGGCCAGGAGATGGACCTCAGCCCCAGCTCATCCATAGTCCCCAGGGAAGTTTGACCTTAGACATAGCCTAGGGTTAGCACGGACTGTGGAGTGCTCTGGGTCCAGAGGTTGGATGTGGCCACCATGAGTGGTGATGTTAAAGGTCAGCTGCATGGATGTGAGTCATGCTGCATCCGCTGGCCTCTGGGCCAGAGCTTGGTCCCTGAGACATCCAGCTTGTTAGAAGGAGAGCTGCCCAAGGTCAGACACATTTGATAATGTCATGGGCAGGTCAGAGACAGTAATACAGAGAAAGGGCAAGGTAAAACTGTCTTTGCACTGGCCTTCATACATATGGCTCAGTGACTTTACTGGGTGGAAATGAGGTAAAAAGATGGGCCCACTTTGCAATTATCTTTCGGAATTTCTTACAGAGCTATCCTGATGCAACCCACAGAAGCCTGAGAGAGGATCAACCCTTAGCTCTGCACTGGAGATTTATGGTGGATGTTTCTCCCTCAAGGCAGCCCACTCTCTGTTCCCACCACACAAGGCACATCCTTCTACTCCTGCAGAAGTATCTCTGGTGAATTCACTGCCCTGTGACAGGGCATGAGCTGTACTTATGTAGATCGGATTAGACTGAAATGTCAAATGCACACAAGTATCCTCACTTTCCCCACTGGGGAAGCAAGCAGCTAAGGCTTTCTGATGCCTTTGTTATAAAAGCAGAAAGATGTTCAACAAAATGGCTGTGAGGTGCAGATGCTTCACAATTACAGCATGTCCAAGAGTGAACCTGGTTACACAGGACAGACGCAGCCCATATCACAAAGAAGTCCTAAAGAATGACTGAAAACACACATGAGACTGAAGGAAATACAAGTGAGATGCTCCTCCTAAATGCCGTGCTCTAAAGATAAACTCCAGGTACCTTGAGCACAGCCCTTTTCAGCATCTGCATTATATGATACTGCAGCAAAGCAGTCCCTCACAAACAGCTGGTGAATTGAACTCCAGGATTTCAGGCTCATTTCAGCAGTTTTCAGAACAGATCGTGTGGGAGGGATTGAATTTCCACCCAAACTGCTTTCTTCATCATCAGTGGGGCAGTTGATGACTGCATATCTAACCCAGGATGGGTAAAACCTCACTGGCAGAACTGGTGCCCCAGCAGGAAGGATGCTAAACTAATGCAACAAAAGGACCTCATTATATAAATCACATTTGTTGGCACAAATCAGGAGTACCTTCATTGGTGCAAATAAGGTTACTCCACAAGAAATCCTGCAGGGACATGACCAATGCTGCCCCTGATTCCATTATTTTTTAAAGTAGGATAAGAAGATGGTATCCTGGGTGCCAATTGTATTGCAAGTTTGTTTCCTGCAGGACCAAAGACATCTGTGGAAGAGCTCTTGACACGTCTAAGTTTGTGCATGAACCACTGCACGCATCACAGATCAGCAGGAGAAACAACCCAAACAGGTCCTATTTTACTCTGCAAGTTGTCAAGTCACATTTTCATTTTTAAATAGTTCTCATAATCTTCAAGGTGAAGAAAAAAAAAGCAAACCCTAGAAGTATTTCCTAAGCTTGATTAGTTTCTTGTCTGAAGGTGACATCCACCTGCAAACCACCAGAAGCTGCCACCTGGAATTAGCTGCTATGCAGTGATGAAGGAAGGCAGGGAAGAATTTCTAGTTACTGTTTGCCTTCAGCTCTAACTATCCATTTATCTGTCAAAGCTTTTTGACAAATTACAGGCAAATGTGTGGCCTATCCTATCAACTGCAGAACAGCAAATATCATGATTCATCCCAAGGAAGGGATGCTCTTAATCCCAACACCAAACACTACCCTGGCCTGAAACTGGGTTTGTGTATTGTACAGAATTTTGTCTTTTATAATTGGTTTTTAGTATAAAGAAGCACATGAGCACCAAAGGGAGAAAAGACATACACTTATTTTTGTAACTCCTTCTTACCCAGATATGGAAGATCCCTCAGAAAAGGAAGATAAGAAAAGTAGCAATTTTCTTCTACAAAGGCATGTCAATGACTAGGTGACTTTAACCACACAGAAGTCCCATTTTTTAAAGAAAAATATTGCAGTAATTTATATGAAAAGTTTAGGCAGTTAAATGCCTCCCCGACATCTGGTTCTGTCAGATCTCAGAAGCTAAGCAGGGTCAGCCCTGGTCAGTACTTGGATGGGAGACCTCCTGGCAATACCGAGGTCTGTTGGTTCTAGTCCTGAGGACTTCACTGTCACTGTCCAAGCTCACCTGGCTGTGGCAGATGAATCTTAGGACTTAAACGGTGGGGCCAGTTCTGTGCACGCTGTGCCTCACCTAAAACATCCACTGTGCAGGCTGGAAGGGCACACCCACATGGGGAGAGCCCTGCCCAAATCTTTCTTCACAAAGCCAAGCCATACATACATATGAAAAGTTTAACAATACTTTTATACACTCTGATCTTCAGAAGCCTCCATCAGATTCTTATGCTATAACAACACATAAAACCTTATAATATACTTTAAATTATTATTTGACACAACTGAACTCCCTTTCAAATAGGATTTTAAAGCCGTATTAGAGACACCATTGTCTTGTTTCAATCACATACATCAAGGGCAGAATTCTGACTGAATCAACTGCTACTCTCCTGCTACTCAATTATGCCTCTTTTTGATGCAAAACCAAGAAAGTGCAAGGCATGAAGGGTTTAAGAATTAAGTGGGATCAGACTTCATATGGTTGTGTTTTCTGAGACCATCTGGTTAGCAGCATGTATTAAGAGAGCAAAACAGCTGCTCTAAGTAAAACAGTAAAGTTGATGAATGTGGATTAAACCCACCAAGAGTATAGCATTTGATGATACCAGCCCAGGGAAACACTACACATGCCCTGGTAAACAACTTAATGTCATCACCTGAAATATTCTCCATGCATTAACTTCTAGAATTGGATCTTTTATATAATATCTTATGGTTTTGTCCAGGCCATCTGGAATACAAGCTGCCAAAAGCCATAAGAAGTTTGCTGCTAGCTTGCTTCACTACATAGAGTTGTGGAGTTTTTTAAAGGACAAGAGAAATGCAAATAACAAGGTGTCAAAGTATTGGAGGAGAATTTCACTAAAACTTCAGCTTAGGAACAAGTGGGGGGGTTTCCTACATTTTAGCAGATTGAAGTACACATGTTGGAGCAAGAAGATTGTCTTGCCATTTCTCTTCCTTGTAAGCAGAATTATCTTTAAGACATATCATCATCCTTCTTCACCATAAGCTTCTGGAGCACAACAAGCTTAAATTTTGTCTGCTGAACACAAAAGGGCAATTCAGTGAGGGAAGTAAGCTCATGATTTCCTGAAGCATACTGGGATAAATTGTGCACTTCAATTTATGCATGCTTAGAAATTTTCCCTAGATTTTGGCCACAGTCCCTCCCTTCACAAAGCTGTTGGTTTTGTTTTTCCATTCTGGGTTACAAACCTCACAAAGGCAAGAGGCCAGAGGGTAAGCACCTGACACAGAGTGAAAAGTCATTATGACCAGATGTGTGACACAGATTTGTAACTGCTTGCCTAGAACTACCGAAAGAACAGAGTTGGCTGACATTGGGACCCTCTTGGTCCAGCTGCCCACCCATCCAACTAGAGCTGTAGGTCTACATTTGTCCAGCCTGAAACTTGAGGGAATCCAGGACTTGTGGCCATCAGTACTGACACAGCTGAAGAGGTGTTAGAAGTCAAAGGAGATATTGCATCCTGTTTTGCTTATCTACAATGTGTGAAAAACTACAGAGATTTTTTTCTTTGTTTTCCTCTTTTTTTATTTTTTGTCTTCTGCTCAGGTGACAAATTGAAATTTGTTTGCCCTACACTTGATGAATGACTCTGTAGATGGTTGTAAACAAAACAGATTTTAGCACAAACAATGCTCCATGAAATTGAACCTTATTCAGAGAGAATTAAATGTTTCTGATTTGTATTTGAGACAGTCTTTTGTTTTACCTTTGTAATTTCCATTTAACTGGAATCATTAAATCTGTTGAGGGAGAAATCTTTGTTAACAACTTGGCATGTTTTCTGTTTCACTCAAGTTTGAAATGCCAGGTGATGATGCTTGGCATCATACAATAGATTGTTTCATTTTTGGATGCATTCAGAGTTGTTGCACCTTCAATATCTTTTTTAATGAAAAATGTAAAATGATATGTATATTATTACAATAAGCATCAACAGATGCCAATATTACACTGTTGGAGGCCTTTTCTTTACCAAGGATGTAGCCATGAAGCTTTTACTTGCTATTACCAGAGCAAGTTCTGGAAGCAGTTACATTGCTCTGGGCTTGATTCCTGGAAAAGCTGCTTGTTTGAATGCTTTCTATTACAGAACTGGTGAATATTTGTAGATAAAATAGAATACACCAAATGTATTGCCAGTCACCGTGTTTTTGCTTTCTTCTAGATAAGGAAACACGAACACATCAAGTCTTCCAGAACGTGGTAGGAAGCAAGCAATGCTCAGGTTCTTTCCCCGGCTGAATTACACACAGGAGCAGTCATCTGCTCACAGGCAGCTCACTGTAGGACTGGGACCACAGTCTGACTAAACATGAAAAAGACAAACTGTGGGAATTGCAAGACAGACAAGTAGCGCTGGTTCACTCCTGAGAACCTGAAAGTTTTTAAACAATCAAGGGCAGTCTCAGCTTTCATATTACTAAGGTAAAAACAAGTAACAGAGAAAAAAAAGGAGACTCTCTTCTGAACAACACAAGGGAGCACAGATGACACATTCTTGCCCATTTGTAGGTGACTTAAAGGAACTTTCCACAACAGCAAAAGAGTTTTCTTCTCTGTTTATGAGCAATGGCTAAATTTGCATTATTGTCATATACTGAGAACAGAGATGTATGTTGACTTTCTCCTGGGTAAAAGCTGTAGTGCTTCCCAGAAAAAAAAATAATGTGGGGGATTCCCTTGACGTCCACATGCACCTTGTGATTTGACAATTTGCAGCAAATTCTGCATGAGGGTAGTAAGAATATGTAAGAATTTTGAGCACAAATGCAAGGAGACTGTCAGGAGCTCAGTGATCTGTGCAGAAGACAAAAATAAAACTTCTCATATCAGAGAAACAGAATTTCTTAACACAGTGCCCTCCAACTTTCATATGGAAATTTCTCTATTCAACTCGGGAACTCTTCTACGAACAAGTAAATCTGTATAAATGTTCCATGCTGTGTATAATCTGAAACTTGCAGGTTGATCATAATTGCTGTGCCAACAAGTATCAGAGGAAGCTGGACTGGACATCACGGATGGCTCTTTGAGTCATTTAGAGCTTATTTGGCAAGGCTTGCTTCTGCTCTAATGGGTGCACTGGGGACACATTCTAGAGAAAAGACAAAATCAATTTGTACAGAATTTTCAGCAATTTCCTGGGCTTAGAGCTGTGTTTATTTGTGATCTTTCTGATACTGAAGGAATTCACAATGCATTCCAACAATGTCAGCAGACATTAATGTTGGCTATTAACTCAATAGACTGATATAATTTGGAATCTCACTGTATCTGTGAATACATAAGTGGGATTTCAAGATACAGTATGTGATTATACTGTCAAAAACTAAATTGCAACCTTGAAAAAAATTAGGAAGCATCAGCCAAAAAGCTATAGGTATATTTTTATAGTAGTGACTATTGGATAGATTTTTAGACATATGGTCTGATCTGTCATTCTTTGTTCTGATTTTGCTCACTGATTTAGCAAAATGTGCAAACCTGTCTTCAAGAGAATAAGGTGAAGAGGGAGGAAATCTGGGACAAAACCGAAGAAGTTACCAAGAACAGAAAAGAGGGACAGTTTCCCTAAGCAAAAAGAATCTAGTCCAAAGATAAATGTTTTACATCTTCTGAAAAATGCAGAGGGCCTTCAACTGTAATTACCTTCAGCAAGACTTAAGCACTTGTAACACTCAGGAGAACTATGCTGGTCCTCGGAGGGCTTCGTATGTGCATTTTCAATTCTATTAACCTTGCTGATACCTGTTGATCACACACATTGCATGTGCTGCATATGTCTGTCTGATCTGATGTCAACATCTCTTCTTCCAAGTGTACCTAATTACAAAATATTGAACTAGGAGTATCCCATTGCCTCGTTTTTGTCTTGTTTCTTAGAAGTATGTCTTCTTGGAGATCAGGTACTGCAAAAAGAAAATAGTTTTGTTGCAGTAGTTAGTAGCAGCTGAGGTCTGGGCAATATAGGACAGAGAAGCAGCTGTTTCCACCTTATCTTCTGGGTTTGGTGCCTGGAGAAGAACGGGACTCCCTGCATCAGAAATCTTCATGGTGCAACAGAGATAAGTCTGAAAATGAGGACATATTAGTACATTATAGAGTGAAAAGGCTGCATTTCTGCATTTGCCAAGTCCTGTTTCTCTGCTAAGGAAACAAATAATAAGTAATGTCCTAAGGGAAGACAGGGAAGAAGAATACCAATGTAAGCGTTATCTCAGACTGATTTTCATTCTGATTCAAAATTAAAAGTTCATATTATCAGGCAGTCTAAGAGGATCTCTGAATATAAGAGGAGATTTAAAGAGCTTCAAGTTTCCCAGCTTGAAGGCTGTTTAGCAAAATTGAAGATGGCACCAAGTTAGTGATTAATGGAAATATTAAATGCATGAAAGGATAATGTATTCATATTCTGAACAGCATTACACTACCAATCAGTTGTTTTGTTATAATGTGCTCCAATTATTCTGTGCTACTAATGCAAATACAATTTGATCAGTTGAATCACTAAGAGAATTTCATTATTACAGCTTCTTGTTCTGTTTTGGAGAGCCTGGAAACAATGAGGTCTTGATTATTCCGTGTGTAAATGTTGACAAATGTTACTCATATTACCTAATGCATTGCTGGAAGACACTGAGATTTTACAGGGATGATGATGGGCCACTGTAGACTAGACTAGACTAGACTAGACTAGACTAGCTCAGCTCACTGTAGGTATCTGAGTTATGAACATTACAGTGTTGCCTGATTTCAGGGAGTAACCTTTCACTTTTCTTTAGCCACAGGCTGTGTCTGTAATGCCTTGGAATGGGCCTATGCAGAAGAAGCATTGATGCTGAGCCATGGGGCACCCATGTCACTCACATTTCCCTCAGGCCGGTTCCCTCAGACTGGATCTAGACTGGCCCCAAGGCTGAGCACTCATCAGAGACATCGGTGAATTCAGGGGGAATACCTCCTGGTCCTGTTTCATCCAGAAGAACTCTTATTTGTGTACCCAAAAACCTATCCATAAGGTGACCCAAACACAGTGAAGGGGAACTATCAACTCAGGTTTAAACAGCACTCCTGATTTGATCTAAAATGCCACTGCCAGTGCAATTCTCTTGTAGCCGATAAAAGCATTGTTATTTTGAGGAGTTTCATCCAAAGACAGCTGCATTTAATATCCTTAACAATTTTTCTCTCTCTTTCTCAGTGTAATTGCTTGTGGCATCAGGCATTCTAATTTTTTTTAATTCATCTAATAGTACAAAACCTGCATTCCAATCAGTGAGCTCAACTATGGTCAAAAGCTGAAAAAAAAGAAGACGTGACAGCTCATTATAAGACTTCATACTCACTGTTCTTTTAATGTTGCAGAGAGCACAATAGAATTGGTCAACATTTTTTACTTACTAATACTTTTTGATGGAAAAATGAAAAGACACTGAGAGATGAATCAGTGCTGTAGGAAATGGATGACAATCAGCTGGCAATCTGCAACCACGGCTGATGGTAAAAAGGATGAACTTAAAAGAATACAGATCCTTGAAATAAAAGCTAAAAAAGTAACACATTTTTCTGTGGGCACAATGTCTGACAGTAACCAAACAACTCCAGTCTAGAGCTTGTGCTTTAAAGCAAGGTAGCAGGCAAACCACAAAGAGGAAAGCAGAGAGCTAGAGATGAGGACAGTGTTACAGATCACACTCAAAAGAGCCTGGCTGCTATATCATTCTCTCATCACCACAGCCAAGAAACTTGCAGAAGCTAATCCACAACTTCTGCCTCAGAGATATTACCTGCAGGGGAAAAAACGGCCACAATTTTTCTTAAATATTATACTTTAACGTTTTTTTAAAAGGCAACATATATATTTTTTCATACTTAAATTCTTGTTCCTCTTCTCCCCCTTTAAATTTCATATTAAAAACATAATTCATATTTTCCAGTAACTTTTATGCAGATTCTCAGCTATATTTGAATAATTTATAAATAATTCTGGTATTATTAGCCCAGTGAATACAGAGATCATTATTCAGAAAGAAGAAACATGTTAGGGTTTTGATTTTTAAAGAAGTAATTATTCAGAAGCTTATCCAGTTAGGAAGAAAAATCAAATAAAATGTAGTAGATTTTAGTTTCTAATTCTGGGTTAGTCTTTCAGCTCCATAGGATCTGAGTTAAATTTGTGTGTGAGAACTGGCCTTTACATCTTGCTGTTTGTTTTTAACATATACAGTCATGTTAATTTTCTATTCACTTTTTCTTATCCCCACAGTAGGACTGAACATGTGTGCAGAAATACAAAGAACACTTTAAAACATGTACCTAGAGAATCTTGTCTTATTTCCCTGCTGGGCAAAGACATGACAGTATGGGCAGAAGAGCAGGACGACCACTGACTCACTATGCAGCTCACTGTATAGTGAGAACACACCACACAGCTCATAGCCAAAGCAGAAACTCTTGTGGTTTCTAGCAACTGCACTGAAGTGGCACTGCTAGATCTCCTAACTGCAAATGTGAGTCTGGTCGCTCTCCACCATATTGACTATCTTTAGTACACACTGAAAGCGGCTTCAAGCAGAATTTGTCATCCTAAGTCTCCTCTCAGCCAGTAGGGTCAGTCAGGCTGAGAAGAGTTCAGAAGTAGTGGGCTGGAATTGTAGGGCCCTACTTACATGCTTACTTGGAAAATAGACAGCCTGATGCATTCTTATGTCATTATGAGATGGTTTTTGGCTCCCCTGAGGTGACTGTCCCCAGTCTCCCAACTTGTCACTATGGGCTTTCCCTCAGCCCCGCAGGGAGAAGGTGGGAGGTGGGAAGGTGGGATAGGATGGATGAGCCCTTGTGAGTGAGTCACCTACCTCCTCACCTCCAAGGAGTGCAAATTCCTAGGTGGGAAAAATACTAATTTAATCTGATAGCACAGAGTTTCTGTAAAAATTGGTTCAGTGGTGGGATGGAGTGTGGCGTGGAGCCAGTGTCTGCAGTTTGGTAGCTTGAGGTGAAGGAGGAAGATTTCTGGGCAACTGCCCATAGGAGCATGGCTGGCTCCACCATCCTGCTTGCCTGGATGGGCAGAAGGCCACCTCATCAGTCAGTCTCACGGGATACCAGTGCCTTCATGCCCTGCACAGGTGGGCTCAAGCAGCAGAAACAGAAGGACATCACTGCCATGCCAGCCCTTTGTCTTTAGCAGGGGTCAGGAACAGTTCTTGAGCCTAAAAGGTATTCTGGACACATGGAGCATTCCATAACACTGTTGATTCAAAGTCAGCCATATACTTACATCTGAAATGGCCTCAACTGTGCTTCTCTGTCAGAGGCTCACCCTTACTGAGGTGGACTCGTGTGTGCAGGTGCAATAATGTCCAGCCCCAGCATGGGCTGTGAAAGCTGATGGCCAAGAAGGCACTCCCTGGGACCAGGTTGCACATGCTTCCAAAGCTGTCCCTTACTGCCCATGAGAGGGCAAGGGCTCTGAACTGGTCACCTCACCTTGCAAGTGCAAAAGAAATGTTGGTGAAATACTAACAGAGCTGTTGTCAATGACAGGCCACATGATGCTAAGCAGAGCCCTGAGCCAAGGATCATAACTTGAAGCACTGACAACATCCCAGTGAGAAGTGCTCAGCAGAGTGTTTCTGAGGAAATCAGTGTCTCCTGCTGTGATAGGGTCTCTGAAATATTTCAGTGAATACAGGAAGCACATATCTGTATGTGTATTCATCCAAGATGCTGCAAGCATAACAGAACTTGAGCAGCCCATATATTTTATCATATTATTTTAAATCAGGAATGCATGCAAAGGCTCTCTCACAGTCAGGAATAACTGCTAAAGACAACTAGCTTTTAGAGAGAAAAGAGTCCCTGGGAGAGACTGTTGTTTACTATACAGTTAGGGAGGATTTTTACATCAGTTAAATTCTCACTTTTAACATTTTCTTCCAAAGAGATGGACAAATCTGCTGCCCTGTGTGCTGTGAAATCCACACTCACTCCCCTTCTGCAATAGGAGTCACTTCAACTGAAAATTCCCTCCTCTATCTCTCAGGCATTAACTCCCCAAAAGTACCAGTGAACAAAATGGCAAGAGGCCACCAGAACACTTAGTGCTCCCCAGGCACAACAGCTGCCCCAGCTCCCCCCACTCCCACACTGTAAGACTGGTTTTGAAGAGCTGGAGATCCCGTGAGAAATGCATTACAGGATGACCACAGTCTGTTGGCTCAAAGCATTTGGAAACAGCTTCTTTTTACCCCTAGCAGTATTGCTCCATGTAGCACTTGTGAGATGCAATAGCCTTATCTGACTTTGCAGTGCTCTTCTCCATCTCATGGCTGCATCCCACCTAGGGATAGTGATCAAAGGGAAATAGGATTCAGGCTGATTGAAAAAGGCCAGATAGAGGGTCAGCTCTGGTGATGGCTGATGGACAGTGTGCCTTGATTGTCTCTTTATTATTTAAATCTTGAAGCTTTTTCATTTTTTTTCTGCATTTGTAAATGTTCAGCTTAGAAAAAAATCTGTAACTCAGGGTGATAGGAGTGGGGAAAACTGACTATAAAGTGCATGGTTATTCCTAGCAGGATATTTCTCCATCACTGATGCAGGTGGGAAATTGGAGCTGCTGTGACTCATCAATTTTCCTGTTCGTGGTGTTGAGGTATGAGTGTCACTCTATATTCAGAGATATCCTTAGCAAGGATGATAAAAAAAACATGAAGCAGAAAAACAAGTCAAGCAAGAAGAAAGTCCTAAACCACTGAAATGCAGGAGAGAAGCTGCTAAAAAAAAAATGAAAATTAACACTGAGCTTTCTGGAAGGAATTGCCATAGACTTGATTTAGTGGTAGCAGTGTGGAAACTGAGAATTCAAGCTGAGCTTGTTGAGAGACCACAGCACACTAAAAGTAAAAATCTTATTAAAATGTAATGGGATTTTGGAAAATAATATACGTAGGTCCCTTTTAAATCTCAGCCATCAGCACAAACTAGATTCATTTCAAGGGCAAGATCTGTAGCAGTTGTAAGTCAGAGAAAGTCTATTAGAAATGATGTTACTTGAGCATGATTCCAGTCTGTGCATCAATTTTAAAGGTGTGTCATTGACTTATTCCTTAAAATTCTTAATTATAGCCATACAAAAATGAAGAAGCAAAATCTTTGTGCCTGGGTGGTAAATAGATCAAGAAAAATCATCTGGTTTTCTTCTGTGTTTGTGAGGTGCCCAGCACGTATGAGCTGTACTAGCTAATATTAAGAATTTGAGAATTGTTGCAATACATAAAATATAGATGAAGACTCTAGAAGCCTATTTGTACATTCAACTTTGCCTAGAATCCCATCTCCAAAACTTTTACCAAGCCATTTTTTCATAAATTCTGCGAGGCACAAAAAGCCAGCAGATTTCAGGAGAAGCTGCAGGTAGTAATTATCAACCACACTAATAAAAATCACTAGTGAGACATCATTCCTTCCTAATTACACCAACATCTTAAGGGCTTCAGCCTTTTAAAAACTGTTATCAGCAGCTGAAGAGGAAGCAAGTAGAGTGAAACAAGTAGAGTGAAAAGAAAATGTGACCCAGAACAGGTATCTTACTACTCCACAAGTAGGCTGTATTTATGTTTTTGCCCTGATGAGACATCTGGAATATGAAACTACACCTGTACAGACAGTTCAAACAACAGAACAGCAAGCA
Organism: Pithys albifrons albifrons; assembly: GCF_047495875.1. Classification (NCBI taxonomy): domain Eukaryota; kingdom Metazoa; phylum Chordata; class Aves; order Passeriformes; family Thamnophilidae; genus Pithys; species Pithys albifrons. The sequence goes on along the minus strand of NC_092458.1, from coordinate 70,569,917 downwards.
GCCACAAGAAATCTGCAGTGATAAATTTCTTGTTTTCTTGGACCCAGTAGCGTGATAGTTGGTGACTGTGTTGATTTGCTTTGACCGCAGTATAACCCTGCAATACATACCACAGCTAAGGAGGCCAGACACATTCCCAGCACCCCAGGCACGCCTCCATACCAGAGTCTGGTTTTGGTCTTTGCAGCCACATCTGCATCATTACACAGCTGCCCTTTCACACACCTCTGGTACGATTTGTTTATACCCAGCACAAAAAGACAGGGTTACTCCTGAGGAATCCAGGTGGAAATATAAAACTCATTCAGGTCAGACAGTCATTATACATTGACACCCAATGTAGTGCCATAGGTCCTAGAGCATGCAGATCCTCCACTGAACTTGCACACAGTCTGTTAGCTAAGCAAGGGAAAGCATCAGTAAAAATTCTCTTTTAATTTTTTAGGTAGTTTCTTTAAAACACATTGCTTAGAAACACTTTTTATGAGAATTACCAATATAGTTTGCTTTTCTGCCTATTTCATGTAGTCATTCTTTAAAAAGAAAAGACTGTAGATTTGAAAAAACTCAAACGCCTCTGCAGGCAAAGGGTAGCATAATTGGTTGACTGTACTGGATAATTCAATTTCATTGGCAGATTTTTCATCCACAGTGGAAACTAGGAGATTGCATACTTCTACATGCCTATCATTCTACTTGTGTTTTGTGAATTGCCAGTGTCAGATTTATACAACAAAATAGAAATTCTAGATTCTTAGGTTATGCATACAAATATCTTGAGGGTGGTTTTCAAGAGGATGGGACCAGAATCTTGCAAGTGGTGACCATTGACAGGACAAGGGTGACAAAGCACTGGAACAGGCTGTCCAGAGAGGCTGGGGATTGTTGTTCTCTGGAGATGTTCAAAATCCACCTGAACATGATCTTTTGCAACCTGTTCTGGGTGAACCTGCTTTGGCAGGGGTGTTGGACTACATGATCTGCAGAGGTAACTTCCATCCCCAACCATTCTGTGATTCTATTTCAGCCTCTTATGTGTTAATATATTAGACCATGGTAATAATTTAGCCTATGAAAGAGGACTGATCTGAGGGATGATATGACAGTTGCGGTAGAACATTTCTATAGGAGTTGAGATTTGTCGATTGGTATATCGTAGTTGCTATGTCTTTAGTTCTTGCAAGCACTTAAAGCATCAGAAGGGCCCCCTTGTGTCATTTTTCTTGATTCATTTTATCAGGAAGCCTAAAAATGGACAATTTCCTCATACCTGCAAGAAAGGGGTCAGGTGTATTGCAGAGAGGAAACATGGAAGCACCTCTTGGAGATACAGGGCATGTGGGCCCTGACACCCCACGTCATCTACTCAGGTCCAGGGGGCCAGGACAGTGGTCTGAAGTAATCCTTTCAACTCAAGCACTTACATGTTATAATATCAGGCATATAGAATCACAGACTCATAGAAGGGTTTGGCTTGGAAGGGACCTCAAATATCATCTAGTTCTAGCCCCTCTGCCATAGGCAGGGACCCCTTACTGTAGACCAGATTGCTCAAAGCCCCATCCAACCTGGCCTTGGACACTTCCATGGATGAAGCATGCACAACTTCACTGGAAAACCCATTTCAGTGCCTCATAGCCCTCACAATGAAGAATTCCTTCCTAATATCTAAGCTAAATCTAACCTCTTTCAGTTAGAAACCATTCCCCCTTGTCCTGTCACCAGATGCTCTTGTGAAAAGTCCTTCTCCAGCTCTCTGGAAGGCTGCCTTTATGTACTGAAAGGCTAGTAGGAGATGTCCCCAGAGGCATCTCCAGGATGAACAACTCCAATTCTCTCAGCCTGTCTTCGTAGAAGTGCTCCAGCCCTCTCATCATCTTCATGGCCCTCCTCTGGATATGTTTTAACAGGTCTATGTCTTTCCTATGCTGTGGACCCCAGAGTTGGATGCAGCACTTCAGGTGGGGACTCATGAGAAAAAAGAAGAGGGGCAGAATCACCTCCCTTGACCTGATTGCCCTGCTTCTTTCAGTGCAGCCCAGGATGCAGTTGGCCTTTTGGGCTGTGAGTGGTCATTCCCAAGTCATGCTGAGCTTTTCATACACCAACACCTCCAAGTCATTCTCCTTATGGCTGCTCTCAATCAATTTCCCACATAGTCTGAATTTGTGCTTGGGATTGCCCTGACACACATGCAGGACCTTGCACTTGGCCTTGTTGAACTTCCTGGGGTGTGCACAAGTTCACCTTTCAAACTGTCCAGGACCCTCTGTATAACATCCCTTCCCTTCAGCACATTGAGTGCACCACACAGCTTAGTGTCATCGGCAAACTTGCTGAGGGTGCACCCAGTCCCGCTGTCCATGTCCCTGACATAGGTGTTAAACAACACAGGCCCAATACCAAACCCCGAGGAATACCATTCACACTGCTCTCCACTTGGACATCAAATTGTTGGCTGCAACTATTTCAGTGTGACCATCCAGCCAATTCCTTATCCATCCAGTGGTTCATGTGTCCAATCCATCCCTCTCCAAATGAGAGACAGGGACATCATGTGGGACAGTGTCAGATATCTTGTAGTAGATTACATTAGTCACTCTTCCTTCATCCACCAACACTGTAACCCCAATGTAGAAGGCCACCACATTTGTCAGGCACAATCTGCCTTTAATGAAGCTGTATTGGCTGTCTCCAATCACCTTACTTTCCATGTACCTCAGTATACACCATATAGGTAACTATTGTATAGCTATACCTCTTCTTTCCTGCTGCCTTTCTCCCTCTCTTGTTGCTCCACGTGTTCCAGTTATAATCAAGACAAAACAGAACTCTTACTGGAACATAAATGAATTAGGACATGCAGTCAGCTGGAATTGTTTTTCATGCTCTTTTATGAATAGCAGCTGAGCGGCCAGGGGAAAGTGGATATAAGCCCTTGATACAGTTCATTGCTCTCTGCATGAGTTGTGTGAAACTTACACTCTCAATGCGGTTACGTGACTAGGGCTTTTTACACCTCCTGTCCCTTTTTCAAGTGATGGACTGGTAAGGGAAGGCAATGCCATATATTAGGGCGGCCACAAAAAGGGTACATGCATGATATATTGCAGTGCTGTAGAGCAGCTAATGTTCCACCACTCCTTGTACTACACAGCAGCTTTGCAATGACTAGCATAGATCACAGGAGAGTGCAAGATGGCTCTCTTCTTCCAGTTATATAATTAGATCCATTGCTCATCCGTCATACCAAAGTGCTGTAGCAACAGACACTCGTCCATCTGACACTGCTCTGCCTGCTTCTCCATCAGGAACACTGACATGTCCTCATGTTGCCATGTGCCCTGGTAGCAGGAGCTCAGACCTCTGACTTCTGCGTCACTTTGGCTTCTACCCACTCATCATCAAAGATGCTCTCCCTGATTCTGACAACAACAGGGGGCAGAGATAGCAAGTATAAACCTGTATGGAAACATCCTCTCTGCATATCTTCTTCTTCCTATGTCTTTTGTGTCTTGCCATCTCTTTTAGTGTGCTTTTCTTACACTGGATGCTCCCTGGGGGCATGAATCTGTCATTATTTAGTTGTCCTTCTGCCATCTAGAGCTGTAATAAATCCTGAAGAAGGTCACTGTAATCAGCATATTGCAGTACAAGCATCACAGAGAAATAGGGAGAAAACATCCTGAGCCTCAGAGACAAGAACTCAGCCCTTCTCATGTGGCAAAAGCTTCATTTATCTCTGGTGGCAAATCTGTCAACAACCAGGTCCAGTGCACTGCTTTATCAGAAGTTATGTTTCACTTTACTGTTTCATAGCAATCCTCTGCCAGGACACAGGGAAATGTGTCCTGTAGCAGGGATGTTTTAGCTGAACTTATGATAGGTAGCTTTCAAAAATGAAAGTGAGGTATTTTTCAAATTTTTTTAAATATTCCTGCCCAAGTGGGATGAAAAGTAGAAAATTTTTAAAGGCAGATAATCTTTAGAAACAAAAAACAGATCCCCACACATCAGTTAAAGTGCTTAATTTCTGTCACAGATTGCTTATTTATGGGTTTTATTTATACTTTATGTCTGTATCAAAAGCCTTTGTGACATTAGTGAGGACACAGCAAGGCTGCAGATTATGATCATGACCTGCTTCCTGACACTTGTTAAAAATGTACCTGATGGTGGCAGAGAGGCTGAGGAAGGCCCTTTCCTTTCCCTGTACACAATGCTGGCGAGCGGTGCCTCACTTTGCTTGCTGTCAGCTGAGACCAGCACCAGAGGGTGTTTGCCGTAAAGTCCCATTGTAAAAAGGGCCTTAATATTTTGTAGCTCCTTCTAACCTTTCCAGCAACTGATGCAGGCAGAGCAGTTGTAGCTGCAAGCGGCAGTAATCAGTGCTTGCAAAGGGGAAACTGAGGACATGGGACACCTCCATCTTCATATCCTCCAGCACCATCACCTTCCTTAGGTGACCTGAACTATCCTCAGTTCTCACTTCAGAAATAGCAATCTCTAATACTCTTGGCAATATTTCAGTCATCCCTATTTACACAAAATGGGCATCAAGCATTTTTCAGCTGCACTCTCTGGTGGTGCTCTAAAATCATTTGAACAAGGTGTCTCCAGCAAAAGCAAGCAGGGAGGTCCCATGGTTGTAAGACCTTTATGGAGGCAGATGGAAAATGGATGTACTGTTGAACTTCTGTGGGTTTTGTTCAGCCACATCAGCTGGAAAGTTGAGCCACATCTGATTTAGATGAAGTTCTCCTGTCTGGTATGTGTCATAGGAATCATGTCTTCAGCTGACACCTTGTCACCAGAGGCAACACAAATAGTATCACATGTCTCCAGAAAGGATGGTTCTTAAGGAGGAAACTGCATGTTTTCACCCCATGATATGTATGTCCAAAGAACTCATTTTCTCATACTAAGACCTCATTTTCACATGTGTACTTATGGTTGGAAAGGTTGTCAATGTTCTCAGTCTCAGTTCCATCTCTTCTCTTGGGAAGGTGAGCACTGCTCTCTCTCTGTAGGAAAAGAACCAATAGAGAAGGGGTAAGAGACAGTCAGGAATCTTTTAATAACTTTCCATGCTTATCAGCCTTCATATGAATCTTCTCAGTGCTCTCCTGGCTCCACCTCTCTTAGATCTTCTAGATCTCAGCTCTCTTAAGAGGTTTCCCTTGTGCTTTATGGTATCCAGGGTTTCAGGAGGCCATGTGCTCTAACCCTCCATCTGAGCAAGGCCAGCTTTGAAATTAGATGTACCTTCAAAGTTAGATCAGAGCATATATGGCCAAGTTGTGAGTATTTTCAACAGTGGAGACTTCAAAACTTCTCTGGGCAGTCTATTCCAGTGTTTGACCAGCCTGTTTGGGAATTTTTACTCCTAATACCCGCTGTAACTGGTGTTACACTACCATGAATCAACATATACATCAGGGGGGTTTTTGCCCCTCTTCTTTCACATCTACAGTTTCAATGTAGGGATGAAAAGTTGTATTTATACAGGAGTCTCGTTTGCTTCCTCTGTCTCCTTATTCCCTTTTATCTGTTTGGGACTACTTTTACTGGTTAGTTAAATTGTCATCAATGCTGGTCATGTCTAGTAAGAGTAGGCTGGTGTTATCCAATGATGGTGATGGGATGGTCTGCTCAGAAAATTGCAGAATAACTCAGACTAGGAGGGACTCATGGGTCTCTGGTCTGATCTCCTGTTCACAGCAGCCGGAAAATTGATGAGCAAGCCTTCTGTGACCTCATCCAGAGCACTGGTAAAGGTACTCAACAGGACTAGTCCCAGGACAACTTGAGACAAAGGTCCCACTGTGTTGCTTCAGTTGGTACTGGGGACCATGTATTGTGGTGTGCCACCACTGCCACCAAACATGCGTATTTTGTCCTCAGCAGAGTTTCCAGCCTCTTTTCATAGACCTTTCTGCAATGACAGCTTTGTCATCGTATCACTTCAGTGTGCATTGTGCCTCCAGCTGTCTCAGACTCCAAAACTTCTCAGACATGTTGTTGGTACTCTCATTAGCTGTCAGCTGGACACAAGAGCATCTTAAGATGAGGAATAGCTGGAGTTTTCTGATAAAAAATTCTACCTGGCCACACTTACATGACAGCAGCAGCCAGGACACACCACATTCACTCACAGAGTTCCCACAAGTCTTCAAAGAGCCTGTAAGATTGACATAATCTAGAAGCAAAGCCCAGAAGTGGCTGTAAAAATTCTAGCCACTGTTGACTCATTGTGTTTGCTGTGTTTTGAGGAGGGCAGAGACTATGCTGTTAGTTGTGATTCCAGCTGTCATTAAAAGGAGCTCATTACCTTATTTTATGGAGTGTCTATGTGCAACAAAATGTCAGGCTTTGCTGTGATGTAGGAGAGGGCTTACCAGACCATCACAAAGTTTGTGGGCATCCCCACCACTCTCCAGAGGCTTGCAACAAGCCACTCCTAGAATTTCAACAAGTAATAGAATTTCAATGAACTTTGCCAAAACCACACACCTGTGAGGTTTGGGCCAAGTTTTTTCTTTTGTCTTAGAAAATAATTATTCTGAGTACCCCTGTTTTTCCATGGCCCACATCTTCCCCCTGCTGCCTGGCACTGATCCCCTGGACACATGCGGGGTTGCAGGGACCTCATCCCCATATCATCCTCCCTTGTGAACGAGTCAGCCTCATCCGTCTGGTGTCCTCTGTTTCAGAGCACCTAAGGGCTTTGTTGGTTGGAGAGATCACAAGAAGCCAGGAAAGTTTAGGGACATGATGGCATTGAGACAAGAATTCAAGGGACTAAGTGTGGAGATTAAAAAAAACTTGACTTGGAATATACATTTTAATGGTTTTTTTCATAGTTTTCAGTGTGTGCTGTAAAAGGGATGTGAATAAGGCTAATCTTTAACGATAACTCTGAGCTGTCAGTACAGCAAAATATATCATCTCCAGTCAAATATGGAAAATAAAGTTAACATTTTATCTGCAGCCCCTGCAATTTTAGCTGAGGGAAGATAACGTGCTATAATTTTGAATCATTGATTGAAAACTTGTTCACCACAAAGTATCATCACTGTGCCCAATTTTTCCACATTCACATTCGTGCTGACACAGTTCCCATGAAATGTTAATCTTGTCTAATCACTAGCACAGAGGAGTTAGGAAGCCTGTGGGCTTTTTTGAGGGTCTATATTCAGTACACCAATATAGCTGCATCAGTGGAAAGCTCCAGCAAATGTATTTCTTGAAGGGTGTAATTCAGCAGGCTCTTGTTATAGGTCATTATTAACTACCACCCAGCGCACAGACAAAAAAGTCTGTGAGGCTGCTGCTGGATATGTGACATTTGGGAAAAGTGGTGAAAAGTGTTACACTGTGTAAACAAAATATTATTAGAAAAATTGCTCTATAGCTCATATAATAGCTTCCTAGACAGAGTCCTGTCGACAGACAATGAAATCTATGTGCCAAAATCAATTAGAAACTTATGAAAATTTAATCAAAGTTTATCACAAATAATTCCACCCTAGATAAAGCTACATTTCAAAAATTTCTTATTGCTGTTCATTTGAATTCAGTGATTACCGCACAGAGCAGAAACTTTGTTGTAATAAATTAATCTAAGCACCATCCAGGGATCAGTTTGGTGTAAGGACTTCGCTTATTAACATTCCTGTTCCTGAAATAAGATGAATTTTAGCACTGTAATAAAACCCTTTTGGTCTAACGCATGTATTGCCTTTGGAGCAGGTACTAGACCTCAGGTCCTATACAAGCAAGTGTCAAATCCCCAGCTAAAACAGTAGATACTGGATTATCAAATCCCTTATTCTTCTGTGAAGCACAGAGTAAGTTTAACTGAAGGACTGCAGTGTTGCCTCCCCCTGGCTAGCCACTACTGCAGAGTCTTGGGTGCTCTCCACACCATTGATGGGGAAGCTTGAAGAGCCTTTCACATAAGATGCTTTTTTTACACATCAGTGATTGGTCTTTCATCTGCAGACACCAGTGTGAAAACCTGAATATATCCAGGTATGTTTTCTGCATGAACACAGCAAACCTTACAAAGGACTCAGGTTTCCAAATGGTAGAGTACATACAAGTTCCTTAGGTTTTTTGAAATCAAAAGACCTGCTATCTACATATGAATAAGATAGTTATTGCAATGCTCATATCTGCCCATTCCTATTCTGGCTATGGTCTGACATGCCTAAATTTATATTTACCCGGAGCAATGAAAAGACCTGACATGCGTGCAGATGGCATTTGTGTCAGGTGTGTCTGAGCATAGCCTCTGGTATTTGCTTTGACCAAAAGGGTATTGGTTTTAACACGCAGATGGAGATTGGAGATTCTAGAAAGTAATTCTAGAAAGTATTCAGGGAAGTCAGAATGCATAAACTGCTCAGCATTTTTTGATAGAAAGAGTTAATAACATTCTTGGCAGTGTAAAGAAGGAAGTAATGACTCAGGGTGGAAAGGTGGCTTTTACAAACAATGTACAAAATTGGCTAGAAGACATTTAGGATAATGTGAAGTTCCGGCATACTTTTATTACAAGAATCATGAAGTGTTTCTGAGAGTGTCAAAATGCCCTAAAAAAACCTGTGAAGATTGAAAGAAATATAGCTCCACAGGAGATGTAAAGAGCATCATTACTTTAGCTCATAGGAGTTTAAGCAGACCTCAAGAGAAATATTGACTGGGAATAGAAGTGTTCTTTAACTCACTTTATAATTATGGACAATGGCATAACAAAAATAATCATTCAAAGCAAGGCTAGAAAAATTTACATGAGAAATAAGGTGCAAATATATTTTAGGGAGTTTATAAATGATTGAAGCAAACTACAGAAGAAAATTATTTGTTCTGTGTCTCCTGATGTTTCCAAATGCCTTTCTGAACCTTGCCTAAGTCAAATACAAATTATAATACTCAGCACAGAGGTAACTGGGTGAAATTAAGTGATTGGTGTTCTGGTATTTCTAATCCCAAGGCTCTGCATTTAATCTTTTTGTTAATTATAGATGCTGCAGTTTTACTTTTTAAGTGAAAAGTTTATCAGTATTCTTGCAAGCATTCACTGGGTCTGTAAACATAATCAATCAATTGGGTAGTGATATGGCAGGTAGCAATTTAATTAGAAATGCAAAATATCCAAACATCCATGTGATTAATGGAGCAGATGAGACACATTAGTGGGGCAGGTGTTTGGTCTAAGAAAGCAAGTGGGGTGTTGTTTCAGAGAGAGTAAAATCAGTGACATTGCAGGAGTTCCTCCCAGTGTGAACAGCTGCAGGAACACACTCCCACTGGTAAAGGTCAGATTGATTCAGTGCCTGTCATAATTTCCTGCAAATAAAACACCTACTTACAAAAAAATAAATAAATACGTTCTAAATTTAACGCAATATAAATGAATGAATGAATGAATGAATACTCCAACAAATATCATTGCCTCAGTTGTATAGGCAGTTAATTATATTTATGTTAAGAAGAAAAACTGCAAAAATCTGAGAAATAGTCATATTTCACATTGATCTCCCTCCTTCCTGCCTCATCTTGTTCTTGGGACTTTTCAACTTTGACAAGGACAGGTAGAACTGGTGAAGGGACTGGAGCACAAGCCCTATGGGGAGAGGCTGAGGGAGCTGGGCTTGTTTAGCCTGGAGAAGAGGAGGCTCAGAGGTGACCTCATCACTGTCTAGAACTACCTGAAGGGCAGTTCTAGCCAGGTGGGGGCTGGTCTCTTCTCCCAGGTACTCAGCAATAGGACAAGGGGGCATGGGCTCAAGCTCTGCCAGGGGAAATTTAAGTTGGATATGAGAAAAAAATTCTTTCCAGAGAGAGTAATCAGGCATTGGAATGGCCTGCCCAGAGAGGTGGTGGATTCACCATCCCTAGAGAATTTTAAACACAGATTGGATGTGGTGCTGAGTGTCATGATCTGGTAAATGGACTAGAGTTGGACCAAGGGTTGGACTCGATGATCTCGGAGGTCTTTTCCAACCCAGTTAATTCTATGATTCTATGAACAGCCTCACAGCAGCTGTTCAGCACTGAGGTCTAACCAGGGAACCCACTTCTGCTTCCAGTGGCCCAAGCTGGGGTAACATCCTGTCCTTCCCCTACGAAAGCAAGCCCTGGACACGTGACCATCAGAGAACACATCTGAGTTTCCCCAAAACCTGTTATTTGTGCAGTTCAAGCTGTTCTGCAAGAGGCATAGTATGCCAGCAAAATCCTCCAAACCCAAGATTAGTCTTTTTGCCCAGAGATCATAAGACACTGAAAACAGGGGATGGGACAGGCCACATTCTGCCAAGACACCCCTGGGTGCCACACCAACAGGAGCAGGAACTGAAGATCCATCTTAATCTTAAATGGAGTTGACAACCTGTCCTAAGTCAACTAAATCAAAGGCAACTATAATCCTGTATACAGGGGGTTATGCTACTCCATTCAGAAGTAAATTCATATGAGTTTTCCTGGGAACTTGAATAGATAAACCCTTATTCATACCTCTGGGAGCAGAACTAGCCTATTTCAGATCACCTTATATGCACTGTTTGGGTGATACCAAATAGTCCTTAATTAGTCTCAGACATTGTCTTGCTGCTACTTATGGCATGTTGATAACATTCTGCACTTCAGGTTGCCACTCTACCTATTGCCACATTTACAACAAGAAACATCAAGCAGGGGAATTAATATACAGGAAGTCCAGACAATGGACTCCCATTGGCACATAGCACGTTTGTCCTTCTGCCAATGAAACCTTTGCAGAGGGATTTGACTTCCCTTGGGCTGTTAATGAATGGTTCAGTGAATATGGTTTGGTCTTAATCCCTTCCTCGGTGTTGCTAAAGATGCAGGGAAGCAAAGAAAGGAAATTAAAACCTTTCTCCTCAAGGGCTTTGGTTAACCACATCCATCTGGCACAGTTTTATTGTCAGGGAGAATAACAAGAAAAACAGATGAACTGCACTGGAAGGTATTAGCAAATTCTTCACTCCCATTCCCCCAAGAGAAAGCCCTTTCTGGACACCCATCTGATTTTTATATTTCACCTCCCCTTCCCCCCTTCTTTACTGAATTTCTCCAGATAACACAACATAATTTTTCCTCCCCTGTTGCCCAAAGTTTTTAACGTTTGCTGAATAATTGTCATTTCTCTTCTTCAAAGTAGCCTGAGAATCTCCCTCCTTGCCATGAGTCCTCTCTAACAACAATCCACCTGACTTATACTTTCAGTCCCTTCTGGGCATACCATGGGGCAGTTATTATCCTCCTATCTCAAAGGAATATCTATCGGTCTCTTTTAAGTGTTTTGAAAATGGTCAGGCTGACTCCCAGCACTAACTCCTTCAGCATCCAGGAGTTTCTCTTCATAGTTAACCTGGGGCTCTGGAGAATGGGCATCTGACATGCTTGTTGTTTTCTTGAGCTTTGAAGGCAAAGTCAGACTTAGGTTGTCTCAGTGGCTTGAAAGTCTTCAAAAAAGGTGATGTTTGTTCTGACAAAATAACCCTTTTTCGGGATGAGAATTTACCATCAGTCCTGATGAGTTTGCTCTAAAAATTGTGCTTTCTGATTGTACCAATTTCCTGGAACTGGAACTATGTTTTGGTAAATCTAGAAGGCACTGAAGAAATGTCCCTGTTTTTATCAGACCCACATTCCAATAATGTTCCGTTGTGTACCAGAACTGGGACATTTTTGCTATCATTTTGTTCAGCTCCATCTTATTCATGGCTACTCCAGCACGAGTCCCTCCCCGACTGCACAGTCTACAGCTACATTTTGGGAGTGTGGTTTGAGTGTCTGGAGCAGCTAAATCTAGGAATATGCTTCATTTTCCTGCCTCTCTCTCTGCTGCAGCCCTACCTCTCTCTCTCTGTTTGCTTTTAGGCAGGGAAAGGCAGTGCCACTCAGTATTTGCAGAATGCTTCAGCATCCCAAAGCACTTCAGAGACTCTGTGAGGGGAGAAACCTGGAGCCTCAGAGATATGATACTGGCAAAAAGCTATTTTTTATCCTTCTTGGTTTTGTTTCAGTTACAAACAGATGAAAGGGACTCTGCAATTGCAAGTAGGTGTAAACTATGGTTTGTGGATTTATTTCCAAAGGTGAATTACCAGTGGGATGCTAAAGCTTCTGCAAACACTGCTGCAGCACTACTGCATCAATAATTGCTCTTCTAATCTACATGAGGCTTGTAAAAACTTGTTTTTTGCTAAAATCACCATGTGGGATGCAAATATATTTATATGCTTGTATCATCACAGGTTTAATCCTTGGGCCTCTTTGTAGAAGAACACTGAAGATGTGAGCAGCTGATCTGCCAGGAGAGAACAAGGAAACTCTGATTAAGCAAGGAAAATAAACACATTGTGTTTGCAAAGGAGCTCTGTTGGCACATTGGCTCTGCACAGGCCTCTGGCATCTCTCTGGGTTGACTTTGACTGTCCAGCAGTGGAGCTAAAAGGGTGTGTGGTATTCGGCCCAGAGCTCTGGTCTCTTCTGCTCTGCAAACTTGAGTCACTGTGGCTCCCACAGCTGGCAGACCGAATGTAGGTTGCAGTTTAGTCACTGCTCTGCTCTGCTACGTTACCACTCAGCACAGGCTTCTGAGCCACGGTTGTACTGATGAAAGGCAATCACATCAAGTCAGCCTTCTAAAGAGGAATTTCACAGAATAATTAGCCTTTTTCTCCGAGGGGTCAGGGTGGTGTGTTGCGCATCATTGCAGTCGCCAAGGTTCTTGGGGACCTGAGCTGAAGTGGAGCCCTTGCATCAGCCAGGCAAGAGGACAAAGGCTGAGATAGACTAATTTAGTATTTGCTGGAGGAGGATGAGAAGGCAAAAATTACAGATCTAGTGAGATACCAGTATAAATCATGTATTTCCTTCAGATTCTGGAAGATGTGGATTTCTTTTTAATTACCATTTTAAAATTCCCTAAAATGGATTTAACACATTTAAAAAGCTTGAAGTCAGTGTAACAGAGATCACTGAAGCTTTCCCAGGCTCTAACAGTATTACCAATATGAGGACTCTGAGAGGATTTGTCTGGTAACATTTCCAGATAGATCTGGAAATTCACACATGGCATTAATTGTCCAGAATAAGGGTAGGTTGGGATGGGTAGGTGTTTCATAAGAGGTAGCCATTGCTAGATTTTAGAAAAAAAGACTGTTTTACCTAAAGTATCAAATTAATAATGCCAAGTTTAGACTTCTTCCTATATGTGCACTATGCAGATTATCCATAATTTGTGACAATGGTCTGAATCTTCAACCTAGCAGTCTTCATTGACTTTCTTAGGAGGACTTAATGAGGCAGGTGAGTTGTGTAAGAAACAGGGGAATCTATCAGATAGGGGATGAAGTGGCAGGAAACAACCCTCAGAAGAAAGAACCAGGAAGTGAATCAGTAGCTTAGATGCTGGACTCCATGAAATATCACAAAATATGCCAAGTTGGAAGAGTCCCACAAGGTTTATGAAGTCTAACTCCTGGCCCTTCACAGAACCACCTCCAAGAGTCACACCTTGTGCCTAAGAGTATCATCCAAATGCCTCTTGAACTCTGTCAGGCTTGGTGCTCCCTGGGAAACCTGTTCCAGTGCATAACCACCCTTTGGGTGAAGAACCTTTTCCTAATACCCAACTTAAACCTCCCCCTGACACAGTTTCAGGCCATTCCCTCAGGTTCTGTTACTGGTCACCATAGAGAATAGGTCAGTGCCTGCCTCTCCTCTTCCTCTCATGAGGAAGTTGCAGAATGCCATGAGATCTCCCCTCAGCCTTCTCTTCTCCAGGATGAACACACCAAGTGACCTCAGCCCCTCCTCATATGGCTTTCCCTCAAGGCCCTTCACCATTCTCCTTGCTCTCCTTTGGACACTCTCTAATGACTTAATAACTTCCTTATATTGTGGTGCCCAAAACTGCACACAATATTCCAGGTGAGGCCGCCCCAGTGCAGAGCAGAGCAGGACAATCCCCTCCCTTGACCAGCTGGTGATGCTGTGCGTAATGCCCCCCAAGACATGGTTGTCCCTCCTGGCTGCCAGGGCACTCACTGCTGACTCATATTCAACTGGCCATCAACCAGGATCCCCAGGTCTCTTTCATGGCACTGCTTTCCAGCAGTCTGTACAGTCTGCTTTCCCCATCTGCACAAATATCCAAGGTTGCCCCATTCCAGGTGCACAATCCGGCACTTTTCCTTGTTTAACTTCATACAGTTGGTGATTGCCCAGTCTTCTGATTTGCTGAGGTTTCTCTGTGGGGCCTCCATGCAAACTGCCATCTGCAAACTGGCTTTATATCCCTTCCAGCCCTGTGTCCAAGTCATGTATGAAGCTGTTGAAGAGCACTGGGACCAAGATGGAGCCCTGTGGAACCCCACTAGTGACCAGTCTGATGTTACCCCATTCACCATTACCCTCTGTGTTTAACCCATGAGCCAGTTGCTCACCCACCACATGACGTGTTTATCAAGCTGTGTGCTGGACAGTTTGTCTGGAAGGATACTGAGAGAGACAGTGTCAAAAGCTTTACTGAAGTTCAAAAAGATTACACCAACAGGCTTCCCCTGATCCACTGGCTGGGTTACCTTGTCAAAGAAGGAAATCAGCATTGATAAGCAAGACTTTCCTCTCTTGAAGCTGTGCTGGCTGTGGCCAATGACTGGGTTCTCTTTCAGGTGTTTTTCAATACCTCCCAGAATAATCTTCTCCATAGCTTTACAAGGCACTGCAGTGAGATTAACAAGCCTGTAGTTTCTTGGGTCCTCCTTTCTTCCTGAAAATCAGGACAGCATTCACCAGTTTTCAGTCAGCTTGGACCTCTCTGAATTCCCAAGACCACTCAAAAATCATCAAGAGAGGTTTTGCAATGATATCAGCTAGCTTTGTGAGGTTTCTGGGTTGGATCCCATCAGACACCACAGGCTTTTAGGACTCCAGCTGGAGCAGCAGATCCCGCAAAGCTCCAGGGTCAGCTGGGAATTGATCATTCTCATAGTCATGGTCCTCCAGCTCAGAGCACTGAGACCCTACCCTTGGTCCATCATCCATGTTGAAGACAGAGGCAAAGAAAGCACCTCTGTCCCTGTTTGGGAGGTGACCATCCTCATCCTGTAACAGGCCATTGATATTTCTATACTGCCTATTGCCATTAAAGTATTTGATAAAATGCTTTTTATTCTTCCCCACATTCCTGTTCAGCTTCAACTCCAGCTGAGCTTTAGCCACACAAATTTTCTCCCTATAGCAGCAAGCAGCATCTCTGAATTCTTACCATGTCACTTTACCTTGCTTTCACTGGGCATACACCCTCCTTTTTATGTCGTTTCCAAGAGAAGGTTCCTGTTCAGCCTTGCCTCCTTGACTTCTGACATTTGGGAATTGCTGCTCCTGTACTCTTAGGAGGTGATGTTTAAAAAATGACTGGCACTGACTGACCCCAGCACATGGAAAAATATTATCCAGAGACCTTACTTACTAATTCTCTGAGCAGTCTGAAGTCTGTTCTTCTCAGGTCCAGAGTTGAGGTTTTAATATGAGAGTGAGTGGAGCCATGTGCAATGGTAAGGATCTGGGCTGGAAAATAAGTCAGTCACTGGAGTTAGCAAATGGTAAAAGCATATCTGCAAGTCAAGGAAGGAAAAGGAATGGTAAGCTTCTTTCACCAAAACTCATATTTTGAGAGGTATGGTGATGGGGCAGAAAGGCAGTGGAAATACCTCAATGCCAAAAAGAGCTGTGGATCAGACTTTAAAGACTGTTAATTTTTGAAGTATCAGGAGAAAAACTAGACAGGAGGTGGACAGTAATTAATGGAAATTGCAAGGAAAAGCCCGGAAATCAAATGTTAACAGCCTCCACAATGAAACAAAATGAGTAAATCATAATTATCATTATTAAAATGACTATCAGGGGAATTAATAATCATTAATTTATTGTCAACAGTGCTATTCTAACTTTCTCCTAGTGCATTTGCATGTTTTCTGCCTCTTACTTGGCCTCATTAATTTGAGGAGATGCTGTCAACTTGAAATCCAAGCCTTTAAAATAAATAAAAAGCTGTTGCTCTTCCCCTTCTGCCAATTATGACTTTGCAGTGATATTCTGCTACTTAAGAATGCTTTTTTCCCTCATGTACAAAAGTAGCAAAATGAAAACAAGCTACTGTGTAACAATGACAGTCATTAAAAACTATGCCACCAAAGATTTGAAGTAAACAGACTGGAAAACCTATTTATTTCTGGTCTCTACCAGGACTCAGAATCTAGAGACCCCAAATGAATACAGTTCCTGATCAGAGCTGTTCTTTCAGATAAATGTCATGCAGAATTGCAGACAAGAATCAGAGCTTCATGTTTGTTAAGAGAGCTGCACTTTACAGGAAAAATTACCTGAATTTTTAATCAGTGGGGAATAAACCTTGGATAAATGCAGAGATTGCTGTAGCAGATACCTTGTGGTGAATTTAAAGTGAAAATTGAACCTTCCTTAAGATTATGTTATGATTCTAGGGAGTGATGTTACTGATGATCTTTGAACCACCATTATTTAAGGGATGGACCCATTACAAGCCATACATTTGACTGATGCACTACAATATGTTCTCTGTTATTTGTGTCTGTCTTCCTTTACATCTGGTCACAGTTTTCATTATTTGTATTGTTATAATATCCTTTTTTGTACTTATTACCTTGTGAAGACAGAATAAACTTTTTCGAAGCTTTGTTCAATTTTCTAAGACCATTCTAAGACCACTCTCAGTGAAGAAATAGTTATGGGTAAGCCCAAGGTTTAAAAACCTACAAACAAATTCCACCTGTATACTGCACTAAATGTTTATAAATTCCACCAATAGTATTATAAGACTTGAAGCTAGAGGTTGTATTCTTTTATTAAATGAGCTACTAGGCTTGGAAAAACTATATTGATCTGTCTAATAAAAGATATTTATTTTACCCATGTAGTAGTTTTTACTGTGATGCTGTGGGAAGTTGCCAGCATCAGCAAGTCTGAAATGAGCACTGACACATTGATACCAGCTGCATCTATCTGTCTGTCCACGTTTGTCTGTCCCCTTGCTGGTCAGGAAAAGCATCCAACTGCTCCGTTCCTAGCCCTCTGGCTGTGGACACAGGCTGACCCTCAAAACATGGTCCAGGCACTGGCTTTGGGCAGCTGCCCTGCAAACACGGGGCTGCCCACCATGTCCCTCAGGCAGCAACCCTCTTTGCACACCTCATCATCACTTTCTTGGTCCTTGGTACTCTTTATGCCACTTGTACCTCCCTTCCTAGACCCCAATCTCCTGCCAGTTACAAAACCTGTTTCTGAAGCCCTTTTCCCCCTTGGTGACAGTTCTGCCTCATCCATAACCGGACTCGGTGGGTTTAAATCTTTTACCTGGACAATCCTACCTGGGCAACATGCATAACATTCTGTGTTTTTTATTGTGTTGGACCTGGAATTAAGAATTTCCTTGGTGTCATATATTAACAGGGTCACAGGGACTCCTCGCATCCGGACCTGCTCCTCCCAAGACAGTTAGCACAGAGAGGTGATGTTGAGGCATGAGAAGAAGAAATAAAGAAGGCATAACAGGAAAGAAGAGAAACAAAAAATACTTCTGCAAGATGATTTGGAAAATGGGACAGGAATTAAAGATGCTGAGAGCCTTTGTGAAAAAATCATCAGTCCCAAATGCAAAACTCCAGCTGAATGAGATTGGCTGGAGTAACCGTATTGCTCCATACTAGTCCCTCTCCCCTCTTCTTGCCTGGATCATATAGCATGAACACCTGCAGGGTATCTGCTGGGGGCCATCGGGGCAGTGCAGCCCTTTCAGCTGCGGCTGGCACACTTCCCATGGACAATGTCTTGCCAGGGGCTGGAGGACAATGTAGCCTATTATGCTATACTTTGTGTGCTGGGGTGAATCAGAAGACTTAAGCCACCCATATTCTAATAGCCAAAAGGCAAGGGGCACCAGAACCATATACTCATGAAGGGTTAGCCATGAACAAAGCTTTCTTCCTTCAAAAACTTCTCTGGTACTCCTCCATGATCAGGATCGCCCTCTGCCTTGGTGATAAACTGACTTTTCAGACACTGGCTGCTCACAACCAATATCTGGGTTCTGAGCCAAACCTGGCACCCCATATCATCATAGAATCATAGCCGCTTGTAGCCTGAGGTGTGGGGTGTGCCCTGGGCAACTGCTGCGAACGATCCATTATTAACAGTTAATGAGAAATGATGTAGAGGGTGTAGAATATACAGTTTTAATTACATCCACACAGTGATAAACTGGTCCCAGCCACTCTGACTAGGACATACGTAACTATGTTCTTAAAAACCAATTCCTCCACTGATGATGAAGATCTATAATAATGAAAAGCACCAACAACAATCCCAGGGATCACAGATTTACTAAAGAAATCTGATCTCTGAGATCAGGCTTGGTAGAAGTCAGCTAGTTTAAATGAAATTGTACCTGTAAGAGAGAGAAAACAAGCAGAGGCCATGTATATGCAAACATAAAGTTTTTACTCTGCCTTCTACATAGGAATGCCCTGAAGTTTGGTATATGCCAAACCTATGGCTCTGTGAAAATCCTCTTTGCCATTGAGTTTTATAGTTCTGAACTCCCAGGCTGCCTCATCAGCCCATACTGGCCCTGTGGTGCAGCTGCAAAGGGACAGGAACACCTGGAAGGAATTAGGCAAAGTATTAAGTACAGCATCCAACCAAACAGGACTACATCTACCCTACAGAGAGCATAGGGATTTCCCCTAACTGTACTGTCTGGTCATCCTAACCCCAGTCTGAAACAGCTTGGAAGGTCTGCAGCCCCACAGCCATTCAGCCACTCTGAGGTTAGCAGCTGTTGTTTGTAGAGTAGCAGAGTTCCCATCTCACCCCCAGTTCCCAGCTTCAGCTGAACCCTCTGGGACTCTGACTCACTGGACTCTTATAAATAACACCCTGAGTCTCAAGGGCTTTTGCATTTCAGAAGCCCTCATATTCGAGAAGGATGCTCCCCCATTTCCTCTGTGACTGGGAGGGTGGCTGGCTGTCCTCTAGGTTATGACAGACTGTCACTTCCACTTAGAAGCCATAGAAGACGGGCTGCTGACAAGCAAGTGCCACGCTGCAGAGCTGCTGGAAGGGCTGCTCCAGGGTCTCTTAGAATTGTAAAGCATCTGCCAGAACCCACTGTGTTTTTGGAGGAATTAAACATTTACACAAGTTTGTTCTGTAAACTGAGAGCCTCAAAACTGTCAGAACTTCGTTCAGTTGTGAAAGTCCCAAGGGCTGGTAGTTTATTTGAGCTGCTGTTGGATGTGTCGTGTCAAACTCTGCTCCCAGGGTGACAGCAGGCAGCACAGGAGCCTCCCACACACTCTCCATGGGACACACTGACATGAGGAAACCTGCTGTCTGTCTGAGGAGCCATTATCCATTCTCAACATTTTATCCTGATTACTTGTTCATTCATTTCATTCACTGGTTCTGCACTTGCAGACTTCCTTGAAATTCCAATGGAAAAAGAGTAGTGCCTTAGGAGGTTGTCAAACCTTTCAGAAAAAATAGGGTTCCTCTTAGTTTTGCAAAACATTTTCACTGTTTGCAAAATCTTTTTCAGTTCTATCCAGGTTTTTGGGTTCTGGTCACCATGAGAAAATGAAGTGACAAAAAACTGTAACTAGCATTTTTGTCAACTCATTCCACCCATCAAATAGTGGCAGTCAGTGGGAGGCAGGATCTAGGGGAGAGCTTCCTCCTACAATCTCTCAAATGTTGTGACACCTGGGGTTTTGCCAGCTGCACTAAGGATACTGAGGACTTTTATGATCCCACATGTTCACCGTTTTAGTTTTGTCCATTGGCATCTTGAAAAATAGCTTCCTTGGTCTAAGTCTGCATTGTGGTTGATTCATCAGCTTCCCCAAATGACTCTGCCTTTGCTTCCATCTCCAGCTGAACACTGCACAGGAATTCAGAACTACTGAATTTAATCTCAACATGTATCAGCTTTCAAAAACATGGACACTTGGGAGACCTGTCTCTAATTAAAAAACAAAAAAAAAAAAAAAACAAACAAAAAAACCAACCCAACCCAAACCTTGACGGTTTCTCTAGTTTTCCCAAGGACATCTTGCTTCTGGGAGGACTCATCATCCCTGTTCTTTGCATCATGTAACCAGGCTCTGTTTAAGGACTACGAAAAGTAGAGCCTGTAACCTTCCTGCACTGTGAAACCAGCATCACAAGGTGCTAGTTATAGGAAATGTGGGATGAGAAGGGACTCTCAGATTCATCAGGTTCCATCCCTTGATATCACAAGCCACTACATTATATAATCCTCTCCTTGAAATACTGAATTTTACCTTAAAAGTAACTTCAGCTTTTGTTCACATTGTCCCCATTGAAAAACTGCTGTCAGGACATAACTCTTATACATGTAAACACTTTAATTTTTTAGTGAAATCTGTTCATGGCTTTACTCATTTATTCTTTTGCTAGCACTGCCCTGCAACTTATCTCTTGGTAGACATCTACCCCCTGATGTTACATATAAATCTAAACTGTTTCTTTTGTCAGTCTTTAGTTTCCTGGGTTAAACAACCCAAATTTTCTCTGTCATCTCATGTATGATCAACTCTACATTGCCCACTTCTCCTAGGTGTATAACCTGGAATTATACCAGGCTAAATTTGTCTTTATGGAACATGAAAACCCATATGCATGTAGGAAACAAAGTGCATATGGCTTATATAATGCTAAAACTATTTGCCATTTGCAAATTATACTATATTGCCCCTCTGGACAACGTTTTAGCACTACAAAGTTGATCTTCTACAGGAATAGCATCTGTTACGACAACACAGTTGTGTACGTAATGAGGAGTCTAAACCAGCCACATTCCTGGTTTTGCCTTTATTTCCTTGCTGTCAGAGTCTACTGTGTAGAGACTGTGCACCAAGTTCACATGTCCAAGTTCCCTAATTCCTCTTCAGAGGTATTTAAAAGATATGTAGATGTGTCACTTGGGGACATGCTTTAGTGGTGGGCCAGTCAGTGCTGGGTTAACTGTAGGACCTGATGGTCTTTTCCAACCTAAATGACGTTATGATTCTAATCAAAAGTTAAAGGCGTTCAAGCATCTGGGGGGATCTTACCTACCAGGTCCTCAGGCAAAAGCACATTTACTTGGAGAAGAGGCATTGAAGACAGGCAGTATGATTTCTTCTGAGGAAGGAATTAGCTCAGAACAAAGCCTGAAGACTGGTGTAAGAGAAGTGCTTACCTTTGGAGGAGCTGGCCACCTGTATTCCTCCTGTGGGGGTGGGAAACAGAGCAGTCGGAGCAGACAAGCTTGAACTTGCTCTCTTCTATAGTCTACCTTTATATTTTTAAGATAGTGGTAAGTAACCCATCTTTTTAACATGTAATTTTCTGGCCAACCTAAATCCATGGAGGAAGTTTCATTTCTGATATTACAATCTGGTCCAGAAGCTACAAGCTTTACCAGATGTTACACTTTAATTTCAGGCTTCAAGGGATTTCACCCACATAAACCCTTGTAAAACCATGGGTTCTTTGATATCTTAAGTTCATGTCTGGAGAAAAACTTCACATTTTTCTCTAAGAGGTTTCTTTAAATTTAGTGAGAAAATAGGCATTTTGGCAAAAATACTTCTACAAAACTAATATGCAACTTCACAAAAGCATTTCAGCAAAATACTGGGACTAATGAACATTGCTATAGAGAACCTTTGCTACACTCAGCACACACAGACTCCATGCCATTTAGGTAAGGTACCCACAACGTACAGAAAATAAGTGTTTAACTTAACCACAAGAGGAAGAAAAGAATAAGGGAAGAGAGGTTAAGAAAAGAAAGAATAAAGAGAGAAAAAGAGGTGATAAAAATATAGTTATTACTTAGAAGGTCACCTGTTGATGGGTCAGGAGAGCAGGCCAGGGCCAGACAAGGATCTCATGTGTGCCTCTTTATCTGCTCTGGTTTCTACAGCCAAACCCCCCAGGTGGGATCTCTGACCCACCAGCCACTCTGGGGTTCCAGGGCAGGGTGAGGGTCCATGTTCTCACTGTGCCTGCCAATCTGAGCTGGGTCAGGGGCTCCAGGAGCTGTGGAGTGTCACAGTTTTCCTCAGCTATTTGTGACTGGCAGCTGCTCCGGGGCTTTCCCATGTGGGTTCCAGGGGCCCTGCCATGAGGGATATGATGCCACCCCACTTCTATGAGGGTCAGCCCATCCCTTCCCCCTCCACAGACACCTGCATCCCCACAAGGTGGTTCTGACCCCATAATAACTGGTCTGGTGTCTAACAGCAGTGGGTCTGAATATTGTCATTGTGGGCAGCTGTAAGATGTTTTGGTTTTGTACTTGCTGTATGCTCAGATGATACAGAAAGAGAATAGTAATATTTTACACATAACTGAGATACCTCTTTTCCATTACTGTGGTCTACATCAAACAATTGCTGCCTATACTCCCGTGCTTCTCTCTTCCTGGTGACCTTATAATTTCCCATGTTCATTAAGAGTCCATTAAAATCAATGGACCACTAAAGCCTGCCTGGTAAGTCTGGCTGCAGTAAATAGATTAATTTCTAGGTCCAGCCAAACATATTAGAAACAGTTTCTTGCTGACCACAGCCACTCCAACTGAGACTTGTGCCTGAAAATGAAATACTGTAATCTCTCTGGCTGTCAGCTAGCCTGCTGTTATATGTGCTAAGGCTTCCCCTGCTGGGAAGATAGCTATATTTACTGTGGTTGTTTATGCAGCACCATGTTATATTTAGCTATTAATCACATGGTGACATACCCTTTTCCATTTGGTTAACTGGACAAGAACATCTTGTGTATAAAGCTCAACCTTGTGTTCATCTTTTTTTTTTTTCCAACTTGAATTGCCTGGTCTTGATACAAGAAAATTGAATTTTGGAGTTTTAAATAATTTCCTCATACCAAGGCCTCTCTGATGGAAAAGGTAAATGCAAAAACATTTTCCAGCTGAGGACTACATATACCCCAAATAACTCTGCATACACTTCCATTCACACCCTCTGTTCACAGGATTACTTCTCCTGACATGAGCAGAACTGCTCCCAGAGTTTAAGTTACGCTCCTTCAGAAGCATTTGTAAGTTCTCAGCCACAAAGGATATTCACTTCTGTGTCATTTTAACATTTTATTGATGATACTTCATTCTTCTTATGAACTAAGCTTCCTGTGTATTCGTAGAATTCTTGCATCCTCACAAAAGCAATTCAAAATGTCTAAAAGCAAACCATCCAGTTCAAATGAGTTGACTAGGGCTTCCAGCAATCAGAAGAGAGAGATGCCTGTCTAAATGGCAAATGATTCTGAGTTTGGAGCAAAACCTTCTTCCAGAAATGCTGCATGGCTTAGTCTAGCATTTTGAGGATGAAAGCAAGCAGAAGGAATTCCATCTCACAAATTAATATTATTTCAGGAAACAACAGCCTGCTGCAAGACAAAATAATAACACTGTAGAGAGCTTGGTTCATTGTTCTAGGACAAACCAACGCTTCAGTGGATTGTTTTTTTCATTTTACGTGAGCCTTTCTTTGGACCTCAGCACAGGAGAAAACTAACTGGATGGGGATAGGGTCATAATACTTTTTCAATGTTAACCTAGAACTACTTATTTACATAAAAAGGTGAAAATATCTCAAACTGATTTTTAAGATTTTCACAGAAAAGTAGCACATACAAAAGTATGGGATAGAGTAGAGATAAATACGAATAAGTAGCAGCATAGTGGAGCCATAGAATAGCTTATGGTGTGACTAGAAACAATATTTGATCATTTCTGAAAAGCTATTTCCTAAATTAATCAGATAAGCTTTGGGTACAAGTCTTGTTGCCGTATGGCAAAGATGTAGGTATAGCCTTATTTTATTATTCATATCTTACCTAAAATAATTGAAATAGACTATAAAATCAACTGAACTCATGTTCAGTTAAATGGGAGCAAAGAGATGAAATTGATAGCAATTTTTTTCCCAAGGAATTTGCAGGCTGGACCTAATTAAAACAAAGAAAGGATTGCAAGAAATGTGCTGTAGTATTAGCCACTAGCTTAGACCACTTTTTTTCAGAATGCTAATAAATTATTGGTAGCTTCAGATAAGTTAACTGCTATTGCAATTCTCACAGTGACACAAATATAGCACCTTTTCTCTGTTTAATCATCTTAATTCCCATCTTTTGTCCCCACCCACCAGTGGGTCTCAAGTGAGAAAGATGCCTTTTGCAAACTAACAGTAGCTGTCTAATATAGTATTAACTTGCAGCTGCTGTCTGCCATTCAGAGTCTGGACCCTGAGGTAGACTGAAGGCCTTCAACTCCCTTTGGCTTCCACGGGATGTATATCAGTGTTCCCTTCTATGGCTGATTGATGTGTAAAAGGGATAGTATGGCACTTACCATGTTTAAAACATCTTGATCAGTCCTGTAATGCCAATCAAAGTTCTTTCATTTGGGTTTCTGAGGGTTTGTGCATGGAGCCACAGGTATTTCAATATGCTCTCCAGGAATTCCAAGATAGTTTGTTCCAGAAGAAATTGCATGATTTTATTGGAGTTATATTTTCTTCCTAGATATGTATGAGGAGCTTACACTTGACATTTGCATTTTGTTTTTTCAGTGTGAAGTTGTAAATTAGTCCCAGATGCCTTGCATCTTGGGCATGGAGACTCATGAACTTCAGCAAACCTTTTGATGTTCTCTGTCTGTGATTAAAAGACTGCAATAAATCTACCCACAAAGAAGATGTTAAAAAGCTGAGGCTGACAGCTTCTACAAAACAACCTTATCATCTCTCTAAAAATATGGGCTTACATCAAGCAGAAACCCATGTGTTTGCTATAATTTCCCAGATATAGGGACATTTACATGGTATTATACTGAACACCCTCATCTTCTCTCAATACCCAGTGGAAATGGAAGAGAAAATGCTTTTTCACATAAGTTGGAATTAATTGCAGTATCATAAAATTGTGGTCAAAACTGAGCAAACTGTCAAGCACTGTTAAATGGGTATGAGACATATGTGAGTATAATGATGAAAAAGGCTAATTTGGGAAACATTTTTTAACACCATGTCTAGATTAAGAGGCCTAAATAAGGTCTTCCTCCTCATTTGTTCTGAAACATCTTCAAAACAACACCTTCGGAAAAGGCCAGATGACAACACAGGAAACTACAAACCAGTCAGATTCTCTTTGGTCCCTGGAAAGGTCATGCAGCAAGTCCTCTCAGAACACATTTCTGGGTGCAGGAAGGAGAAGAAAGTGACTGGTAGCAATCAGCAAGGATTTACCAAGGCTGAGTCACACCTGGCCAACCCGGATTCCACTTATGGTAAAACAACTGTGTTTCAGGTTGAAGAGAGAGGCCAGATGACCCCTACTGCTGCGTTCAGCCAGGTGGAAGAGGGAGTTATGCTAAGGTGTCACAGTCCTGTACCATCCTTGCACAGGACTGACAGTCTTTGTAATTTCTCTGGTACTCTCAATGTCCTTCATCTACATAAAAATTGACTGTCACTTCACCTCATTTATGATGGAAGTGATAGAATATTTGACTACATTCTCATCTTCACTTCTTCTAAATGTATAAATTGGCATTTCAAATCCTTTCTGATAGGGGATGAGAATATGACCACCTTACAGACAAGTTGACAGGCTTGTACCTTTCTCCTCCCCAAAGCAGGAATGTCTTTGACTGCACCTGGGAACACTTGTAGATAGTACTATAAATCTGTATTTTGCAGGTCTAGGGAATTTATCACTGGCTAATTAAAAGAATCTATAATCTGTTGCTCCAATATACTATACTATTTGTGGGTCTTTGTTCATGAAAGTTCCTGTTGAACTCTACCAGATTTATAGTGTGCACATGTTAAACCACACTACTGATGAATCTGTTCTGTGATAATAGTGCAACACACACTATTGGTGCATCTGCAAACATGACCAGACTTATAATGACAAATTAGTTATAGTCAGATATTAGGCCTATCCACGCCCAGCCTCTCTGATCTCTGAGGACTAGCTGAAAGGCAAGGGGGTTTGTTTTCTGTAAAAATTCCATACTTTTAACACAACTTCATACTGGTTTTCTTTTTATACAAGAGCATCGGTCAGTGTAACTCCTGGACTGATCTGTCAATCTGGCATTGCCAGGACCATGATCCAGAGGAAGTGACAACCCTTGAATGATTATTTTCTGAGGATTCACTTTTTCATGCTATGTAAAACCGAAGCCCAAACAGAAACATTGTTGGACAAAGGAATAGAAGGGCCATTGGGAAAAATGAACAACCCCAAAGTCACTCAGGTGAGTAGCTGGGAACAGGCTGGGGTGGAAAGAGGAATACTTACTGTCTGTTTTCAAGCAAATCTTCCCTGTGCCTGTGCTATCTGTGTTGGACAGGTTCTCTAAAGCCAGGTTCCCACTGTCCCTACCTGGGATTTGATTTTCATGGGAAGTGTTCCTGAGAACTTGGTTTAGAGACAGGTCGCTATGAGGCTTTCACAATCTCCACTAATACTTCCTTTCAAGTTACACTGTCACATTGAGGTGAAAGAAAATCCTCACTTCAAGCAAATATTAGAAAACTTCCCAGAATTTAATCTCAGTTCTTTTGTGGCCTTCCCTTTTTAACATGTTCATCCATTAGCTATTAACTGAACAAGATCCCTCACCTCCATCAGTGGAGGACAGAGTCCCCAGTAATGCACTGATTGCTCTGTAAGAAGCAATACCTGTTGCTCAGCTGTTACTTAATGTGTTTATTCTTTAAGTAAAATACCACATATTCAATTTTCAAGGGTCTTTTTTTTGTTGTTATGTTGACTTAAACCCTCACCAAAGTCAAAGTGCCCACAGCACGTTCAGGGTCTTAGAAGGATAAAGGCAGATTCCAGCTTTTTTTTTTGACCTCACATATAGTGACAGTGTGTTGGTGTGCTGTGCAAGGCAGTTCACAGGGTGTTATCTGTCTGGCCTCTGCTTCCTCTGACTTAAGTAACTAAGTCTTATTTCAATTAGGAGGAGATTGGTGACCATCTATGCCCCTTTTCCTTCACCATTCTTTCTTTTCTATACATATGCTTCTCTGGAGCAGCAGCCACTCAAAAATATGCAATATGTGTGAATTTACCCCAGTCCTGCTGCAACGTGTGGTCGTGTTGACATTGGTATGGTTGTGCTGGAGTGAAATTGAAACAGGGCTGACTTTGCCAGCATACTGGTATTGAAGTACAGAGTGGCTCTGTCACCATTGAGAGGATCAATCAGGTCATTCATATGCACAAAATCTGTTGAACTGAGTAGAAAACCTCTTGAATGTGAAGACACTTGTGTAAACATTTGCCAGCTATGGTCTTAAATTAGGAAGCAAAGACAGGAAGCCTTAGGATACATCTCAGGAAATTTGAGACATGCAGATTCTGGAAATGACCTCTCTCTTTGATACCTTAGTTCTGATTCATCTTTTGCTTTGTACTTCATGTAAGAAGTTACAGCCATTTTGCACATTTGTTTGGTAAAGAATTCCTTTTTCTCATGACTTTTATTTGACTTGTTTGCTGCAAATTTTTTTCTTCTGTCATTTAATTTCTCACCAGCTTTCTTTTCTGTTCATATCTAGATTTTTTCCATCTTTCTGAAGAGGATTTGTCTCCCACTCTCTTTATCAGAGACTTTTTATCATTTCCATTGATCAAAGCTGGAATCTCTTAAATTTCTTCTAGTTTATCAATACCCTCCTGTAATCAAGTGCTTAGGAGTGCATGCAGCTATCCAACTGCAATCTTTCATAGAGATATATAAAAAAGAACCATTACTTCTCTGTCCTTATAAATGATACTCCATAGTATAATAATCTGAAAGACTGTCTTCTGCAGCAGAAGTCAGAGTGCATACTCATACTTATCATGTTTAATTTGTTATCTACTATCAACTCCAAAATTAATAAGTTATTAGTAATTTTAGAACTCCCAGAATCCTCTGGGATTTTCCCCTTTAGATATAAGTATCAGCTTCATTAATGCCATTATAATTTATTCATCAGTCTTTAATGTTCTGTTAAATTCCTCTCTACGTTCAAAGTTAGAATTAAATATGTGTATGAACCATGTTCATTTCTGACTGAGTAAAGGCCCTCCAGGAACTGACGAATTCAACATTTAGCTGATGGATAACAGTCAGTCCCTTGCAGTAAGCTCAGTTATCAGTGAGATTATGAATTTTGGAGGGTGGAAATTATTGGCTCTTTTTCTTTATTGTGATCTTTCATCACTGATGTCAAGGGGAGTTGTGCATCTGGTGTCAGTGAATTGATACCAGCAATTCATGTTATCTTTTAGCTTCAGTAATTAACTTTATTTATGATATAGCAGGAGGTGCAGTAGGATCCATGTTGTTTGAAATCATTAAATCTGCTCGGGCTGGTAATATAACAGA
The DNA here is from genome assembly GCF_047495875.1 of Pithys albifrons albifrons. NCBI lineage: Eukaryota > Metazoa > Chordata > Aves > Passeriformes > Thamnophilidae > Pithys > Pithys albifrons. The sequence goes on along the minus strand of NC_092458.1, from coordinate 70,541,353 downwards.
CATGTTATTGTTCAACCACAACTTCTTAGGCTGAAGAGGAAACAACCGTTGACTCTCCAGCTCTTCTGTTAAGACAAAGGTAAGAGGGCATTGTAATTAATTCAGGGCAAAAATCTTACCCAAGTAATAAAATCTTAGATTGTTCTGATTTTATTAGGAAGTACTTCTGCACACAGACTGGAAACAGTCCCTTAGCTACTGCATGCTGAAGTCAGTGGCTCTGCCCACCAAGGACTGGGGAACAGCAGCCAAAACACTGTAGAAGTTGAGATTCTGACTATTGCATCTCACAGCAGCTTGGATTTCCTGGCCAAACTTCACAGGGACCTGTTAATTCTCCTTTTGCCCTTTTGTCTAAAGACCACACTCAGCAGTCACCTCCAACAGTGAGGAGATATTGGGAAAGGTGGGATATGGGAAGAGCCTTGCCAGCATTCCCCTATGATCCATCTCCAACAGCTGCAGAGAGAGGTACCACAATATCAGTGGCTGTCAGCACATGTTGCTGTGGAGCAGTGGCAGGTTGCAGTTTCCCTAAGGAACAAGTTTCCCCTCTGGAGACAAGGACATGCTGCCCTGTGGTGAGGGGACTGTAGAGATGAGAGGTCTGCCATCTCCAGCAATGTAATTTCTGAAGTGCTGAAAGAAAGCAATTGCTAACAATTTTCTGTGAGAGAAACAGCACACAAGTTATTGATTGATTCTTACTGTCAGGTAATCTGAGCACAAACTTTCTGTGAAGAAAGGCCAAAGTGTCAAGTACACATTTCACCATTTTTGAGAACATCTACATCAAACTGATGACGGGCAGAACTAGAGTCCCGTCACTTGATGTAATATATGCTTCCAAAGTTCAACAGCATTGCCATATAATTCAAGTGTTTGCTTCAATCATTATTCATAACTTCTGTTAGCACTGGAGTTGGGAAAATAATGAAAATATTATTCATAGAATGTATTAGTCCCCAAATTCCATGAATCTCATTGAATAAATTATTCAACTACTATTATCTCACTCTTCCCTCTCACTTCTCCTCCCTTTACCCAGGAATTTTCAGATGACTAACCATAAGGAGGAACAGGTGCAGATGCAGGTGTTGGCCCAAGGCAGAGATGCTGCAGGTGCCCTGTAGGACCCAGGTGCATGGATGTGAATATTCAACATGTGGCGTGGGTGGCTCCTTCATTTCAGTTTATATATGGGACCCCAAAAGATATTTCTGTACAAAAGCCCCAAATGACACTAGATCACATTTATTTAAATAAATACATTATTCAGAGCAGATCATGTTGGAGGTGGCTCTGCTTGTCACTCCACAGTATGGATGCAGTAGCAGCTTCTACTTGGTGTCTGCAGCTGAGCTGTGCTCTTGCTGCTTCTATGAAGGCATCATGCAGGAAAGAGTCAGTGCTCTTCCAAATCCATTGTAGCAGTACTGGAAGTTCTGCCCCTCTATAAGTGGTGTCTATTAAGATAATTTTATAAGCTCAAGGCTTAAAATTTAGACTATTTGCTGTTATTGGTATTAAAGTTGAGTTCTTCATCCCCTCCAGTAAAGGAGGATTTAGGACAGGGCTGCACTCTGCAGTCCCATGTGGAAGTATCTTGGAGTTAGGGGTTTCGCATGTTTGCAGCCAGGAAGGTACTTGCAACAGTAACCTGTCCATACCTGCTGAAGTGTGGGAAAAGACCTGAGAGCCACTTGTACCTTATAGGGTAGAATATGGGGTCTGATCAAGAGGGCATCTGAAGCTACCAGTACCCATCTACCAATCTACCACAGGCCACCTCTATGGCCAGGCCCCAAAACTACTACTCCTCATCATCTTGACTGTCTAGGTATCAGGAGCTTTGGGCAGATGCTTTTTCATAGCATCTTGTTGCACCAATTTCTGCCCCCTCTCACAGCTCAAAAGGAATTTTCCCTAATTTTCCATAAGCCTGTGTGTCTACAAGGCAGGTGTCTGCAATCCAGCTTCCCTTTGGAGCTCTTACCTGATGAGAGAAATTGGAGAGCATGGGACCTCCTTTTACCCTTTTGGAAAGGTACAGGCAGGACAATTGGATCCCTGTGGCATCTGTTTCTCTCTGTTTTCTGCTCGGAGACAAGATCAAAAGCAGACACCCACTCCTGCTCTGTGGATATGAAATGCTGACCCCATAAACTCCATGGGCCTCAGTGACCCCAATGTTGGTCTGAGCCATGCATGTCCACAGGATTATAACCATCCTGCAGGGGTCCAAGGAGCTACAGGTGAGTCCATAGCATCTCTCTTGAGAGACTAACCCTGAAAACTTTGCTGCTTGCAAATTAACCCTTTTTACATATTTGCTGCAGTCATTACCACTGAGATGGAACTGTCTTAGCTGAAAAAGTCCTTAATGCTCAGTTCATAGTGTCCCTGTTTTTCACACTCTGTTTGAAGTGTGTGATAGCTGACAGCTGCCCAGGAGCCTTCTCTATCCCCATGTAATCATCACTAGGTAGAAGTGTCTGTTCAACACTGCAGGTGTCAGGCTTGCAGAAGCTAAGCCACGTTTGTGGACAAGAACACCAGCCTACAGGAGTTATGTCTTGCCTTTATTGCTCCCCTTGATCTTTTACAATTTACTTTTCAAAGTCTGTCTGTGATGTTCACTTAGTCTTAGCTCTCTGTAGCCTGGTTTGCTCCCCTGCCCCTTGCCTATGAACAGGGCATCCTCCTTATGCCATTTCCCTTGGCATGGTGGAAAGTGAGCATAACTGCTACTCACCCAAAGGCACTGATTTATTGGAGGGGAAATATAGCCGAGGCCATTTTCACCATCCAACTTGTAAAAATGTCTTTTTCCGAAGACTTAGTTATCCATTATCCAACTGTTGCAAACATTTCCATTATGCCCTTCTGCCTGTGGCTGCTCTTAGGCTTTAGTTCATCTGTCCCTCCCTTCCTCAACTCTTGGTTTGCACAGGATGCTTCAGAATCTCCCATCATTTCTGATGCTGAGCATTGGTTCAGGTCAGTGGGGGCAGGGTGAAACAGTGTGCATGTTCACAGAGACACAGGCATATGTTTAACTTGTACTCATAAATGTCAGCTTGCAATCCGCATGTAAGTGCTTTGTAGAAATAAAGTTGTAGGACAAAAGCAAGGTGAAATGTGAGTTAGGAGGCTGTGGGGATTGTGCAGCAGCCCAGGTCCTCTGCAATATGGTGTAGCCTACCTGTTCTGCCCTTACAGGAGGTTTGTCCCAAAGGAAAAGTGAAACCTGACCCCATGACTTGCAAACCAAAGCACAGACTTTGCCTTTCATGTTGTGACAGACTAAAATGAAACGGGCAGAATACACACAATAGACACAAACTCCTCTGAGACTTCCCTCCCAGACACTGCAAGTTTTCAAAGAGCTACTGCTGGCTGCTCTACTCTTCAGTTGTCCATGCTCTCACTGTCAGAGCAGTGCACGAGGACCCTGCAGCCAACAGCATCATTTGGCAGCTATGCAGTGCTCCCAGCCTGGGGACTTGAGGAACCTGTCCCCAAGGGGACACCTCCTTTTTAAATGACTGCTCACTTCACAGTGATCCATGCAACTGTTTGCAGAAGGTGCACAGAATGAGCAGTGTCAGCTCACCTAGTGGGCTCTTCAGTTTATGATGTGTCAGTACCAGGTAGAGTTTACTGAAATGCTTCTTTCAGGTATAGCATGGGCAGAATTGCTCATCACATTCACTAATTTCAGCTGAAGAAAGGAGATAACTTGTCTGGAGGTGCCTTCAGTGATGTGTCTGCAAAGGGAGCTGCAAGCACAACCCTTGGAATGGCACCCATCCTTTTTCCTCGGCATAGTTTAGTGCATGTGCACAAGCTACCTTCATGCTCTGACTAAAACCTACCATGAAGCCAGTTTGAACACCTTATGGGTGCCTCTTCCTTCACAAGATGGGAATTAGCCTCACTAGGCTTGCGAACTGGACTAGAGGGCTGCATATGGGCCCAAAGAGGAGACTAAAAACCCTTGGCTGACCTGAATGGACCACATCTCAATCATGGGTGTGAATACAAAGCAAGCGTCTTCTCAACCACATTTTCCATCACAGGATGAAAAGCAGAGCCCATCTGGACCAGTGGAGCTCCAAAGCTCAAGATTCTAGAGCTCAGCATGAGGCACACAGTAAGATAAATATTTCCCCCGGCATTGCTGTCTGTCCTGCTGCAGTGCAGGCTAAGACTGTGTCTCAAGCTGTGGGTTTGAGGTGCAAATTGGTGCATGTGTGCAAGAGTTGTGAGGCCCAGACCATGGTCCTCCAAGGGGTCCCCCAAAGCAGTTCCCAGGAGGGAGCTGCAGGTATGTGGCTGGTCCCATCCAGCCTTAGCAAACCATGATGGTTCTCTCCCTCTTGCAGCCTCATCCTGAATCATGATATATCTCTCCAGTCTGGGATCTGCCTTCGTGCTGTTCAAGGAATGTCTGTGGCTGAAGGAGTTCTGCTTTGCTGCCCCTGTCCAGTCCTGTGTGGGAGCTGAGGCAGCACCAGGGCAGCTTGTACCCTTTCTTTTCCAGTAAGAGCTCCTCTGTCCCCTCTCACAAGGGAAAAACTGCTCAGCTCAAGGAGTTTAAAACAAATCAGGATCAAAGCAATTTTTAGATTTTTTTTAATGGCATAATTAACTGGCAATCAGTGAACAGCAGGTGCAGGATCAATATCAGTGACATTACAGAGAAAACACAGCACTAGATGCATGTGAAATATTAATAAACACCTACGAAATTCAAAGTAGACTTTATAGCTAATCTCAAAAGCTCTAATCCCACAGTGTGCACAGTTATGTGCACACCACCTCCGCATGGGCCACCTGGTCACCAGCACTCTACCCCTCTCCTGAAAATGTGTATTCCCCTACTCTCACAGCCGTCCTGTGAGAAGTGGGTGCTGCCCATGCCCACACCAGTAACAAAGACCCCCCTGGGCTCAGACAAACCCACTGCAGGTGTGCATCTTCACTGCAGCAACCCATGCTGTTGCCCCACTAAAACAGAATAGGATAGACCATTTCAGTTGGAAGAGACCTACAACGATCATCCTGTTCAACTGCCTGACGATTTCAAGTCTGACCAAAATGTAAAGCATGTTATTTAAGGGCATTGTCCAAATGTCTCTTAAACGCTGACATGTTTGGGGCATCCACCACTTCACCAGAAAGCCTTTTGCATTGTTTGAATGCTCTCTTGGCAAAGAGATACTTCTTAATGTTCAGTATGAAGCTGTTCTGGTGAAACAAAGAACCATTCCCACCATTTTGTCACTGAATACTAGGGAGAAGGGCTCACCACCTCCCTCTCTACTTCCTCCCCTCAGGAAGCTGCAGACAGCAATGAGCTTACCCCTCAGCCTCCTTTTCACCAAACTAGACAAGCACCAAGCCCTGAGCTGCTCCACACAGGACATTCCTTCCAGGCCTTTCACCAGACTTGTTGCCCTCCACTGGATGCATTTAAGGGTTTTCATATACATTTTAAATTCTGGAGCATGGAATTGCATATGGTACTTGAGGTCAGGCTGCACCAATGCTGAATACAATGGGACAATCCCATCTTATGCCTGGCTGATGGCGGTGTTTCTGATGCATCCCAGGATGGGGCTTGCCCTCCTGGCTTCCAGGATTCACCAATGACTCACAGTGAGCTTCTGCCAACAAGCACCCCCATATCCCTCTCTGTAGACCTGCTCTCCAGACACTCTTTCCCAATTTGTACTTGTGTCCAGCATTACTCCATCCTGGGTGCAGGATCCAGCATTTGGACTTGTTAAATTTCATCCCATTAATCACAATCCAATGCTCCAATCTATCTAGATCCCTCTGCAAGGCCTACTGTCCCTCAAGAGAGTCAACAGCACCTCCCACTTTGGTATCATTGGCAAACTTGCTAATGGTGTAAATGTTGTATTCAGCTCCTTCATCCAGATTATTGATAAATATATTGAACAAAACTGGATCTCACAAAATCACAGAATATTCTGAGTTGGAAGGAACCCACAAGGATCATCAAATCCAACTCTTAAGTGAATTGTCCAACTCAAAAGTATCCCTGAGGAAACCTCTGGTGACCTATTCCCAGCTGGATGTAGCCCCCATCACTACAATACTTGAGCTCTTCCCTTCAGCCAGTTCTTCACACAGTGCACTATGAAGCCACTCATCACACAGCTGGACAACTTTTCACAAGGATGCTGTAGGGGACACTATCAAAAGCTGTACTAAAATCCTGAAATAATACATCCACTGCCTTCCCTCCATCCAGTAGGTTTCTCCATCTCTTTTTCTGCCATCTCTCCTCCCTGGCATGGAGACCTAACTTATTTCTCTGCCTTCTTCCTTATACCCACAGACGACCAAGCCCTTTTTTCCTATAGTGATGCTGTGCTATTCTTTCCATGTCTTTATACTCTGGTCCTGTTTCTTCTCTCCCTCTTCAGGGAAGGATTCAGTCACAACCATATAAAAGTCTCTTGGACAGGGCTGAGCTAAGTATATCACACTCCTGGAAGATGTGAAAAAACACTCTCCCTTCCCAGATTAACAGTCTTCCAGATGTCAGAGAAAACAAGTAGAGTTCTGTCCATTTTTGCCCAGAATATCCTCTTTGAAGCTGTAGAAGAAATTGGGAATGCTGTTGAAAAAGCATCCTGTCATAGTCAGAGACCAGAGACAAATGGCCAGAAAAGCACCATCAAGATTTGGCAAGATCAGTCACCCCCCATTCCTTCAGACTGGGGCTGATTTTCAGAGGGTATTTTTGTAGTGTATTTGTGTGTGTGTGCATTTACTGCTGTAAATGTAGTATTCAAGAACGAGGGTTACCATTCAGCCATATCCCTGCTAGGCATTTGACTGCAAACACATGTGGTCTGCATTTCTCATCAATAATTTCTATTATGTTTTCTTAGTCTTATTCCCAACCATATGCCTTAGTGTACTTTGTTCTTGTCATGTTTGGGGTTTTTTTTAAGCCAATTCCCAAATGCAAATTATCAGGATGGGATTGAATTAGGTAGCAATGGTAAACTGGTCAATTCTCAATTAACAGTGTTAGCAGAAAATGGTAGGTATTGCCATGTTGCTTGATTTGTATAAATGAGTCATAGAATGGCTTTTCTGTAGGTCTCAAGCAAAAGGCATTTGCTTCACAGCATACTGCTCCTCCCTCAGTTTCAAAGCAAGCAGAAGACAATTCAAAAGACAGTTTTTGAGCTTACTGTACAGTTTGACACAATTTGTATTTAAAGGGAATAGATATCTCCTATTCACATAAGTGAACACCGTGTAGTGCACATGGCCTTCTGCAGCAGATGTGTGACTAAATCCCATGAGCACTGTGACCAGCTAGGCAGGCAGACAGCAGAGGTGACTGCTGCTGCCTGTTTTTATTGGTTGCACTGGGTAAGTTTCGTGAAGCACGCTCACACTGTAGCTGAGGCATCCACCTACTTCTCCCTCCCTTTTTATTTCCACCTATTTTACTGTTCTGTCTGAAAGACCATCAGCCCTAACCCCAGCCCTGCTACCAGAAGATGTTACCTATCCATGGATGGTCTGGAAGCAGCACAGCAGATGCTGAGAAACAGTTGACATGGGTAGCTCAGAGACGGTGAAGGTGCTGTGGTGCCATAGAGACATAAAACTGTTTAGGTTGGAAAAGACCTGTAAAATTATTGAGTCTAACTATTAACACAGCACTGCCGGGTCCAACACCAAACCATGTTCCCAATTGCCACTCTACATATCTTTTAAATACCTCCAGGGATGGTGACTCAACCATTTCTCTAGGCAGCCTGTTCCAATGCCTGACAACCTTGCCCATGAAGAAATTTTCCCTAGTATGCAATCTGAACCTTCCCTGGTACAATGTGAGGCCATTACCTCTTGTCTTATTTCTTGTTACCTGTGAGAAGAGACTGATGTCCACCTTCCTACAACCTCCTTTCTAGCAATTGTAGAGAGCAAGATGGTCACCTCTGAGCCTTCCTTTCCCCAAGCTAACCAGCTTTGTTGCCCTTGTCTGGACATGCGCCAGCACCTCAATGCCTTTCTTGCAGTGAGGGACCCAAAACTGAACACAGGATTTGAGGTGCAGCCTCACCAGTGCCAAGTATAGGCAGACAATCACTGCCCTGGTCCTGCTGGCCACACTACTGCTGATACAGGCCAGGATGACATGGGCATTCTTGGGCACCTGGGCACACTGCTGGCTCATGTTCAGCTGCTGTCAACCAACACTGTCAGTTCCATATCCACTGGGCAGTTTTCCAGCCACTATTACCCTAGTCTGTATCACTGCATGGGGTTGTTGTGATCCAGAAGCAGGATCTGGCACTTGCCCATGTTGAACTTTATATGCTTTGGCCCATAGATCCAGCCTGTCCAGGTCCCTCAGTAGAGCCTTCCTGCCCTCAAGCAGACCAACATTTCTGCCCAACTTGATGTCATTTGCAAGTTTACTGGGTGCACATTTCATCTCCTTGTCCAGATCATCAATACAAGCATTAAAAAGAACTCATCCCACACCATTCTGTGCACAGAGCCTATGGCCCCTTTACCTCCTTCTCTTCCTTGATAAAGGTCTTCTTCAGCTATGAGGATAGCCATTCCTCTCCTGAAGTACATCCCATTTTTTTCATACAGTCAGGGACAGCTCAGGCAAGAAAAAGGATTTCAGTTGTTAATTGTTTTTCATTTCTTCCACTGCAGCAGGAAAATCCTATCAAAAGGAAGTTAATTATTTAAATGCCTCTTCCATTTGAATTGCTCATTCAGAGCTGTTTCTTACACCTCAGTCACCCTGAGGCTTTTCATGCTTTGAGCAAATCTGTCATGGTTTTATATTATTTACCAAATAATGCTGCCGCTGACCACAAATTTATTAAAGATCTACTGGAGACAAAGCAGACACTGCATTACAATACAGTTTTAGTCTGCACTGACTTGAAAATGTATTGTGCTGGAGATAATTGCACAGAGGGCAATTGCGGAAACTGAAGAGGATCAAACAGAGTAATAGGGATATAAAAGCAAAATGTGCATTTTTATATATATACTTCCCATACATGTGAGTGCTTCCCTTTTATCTTATTTTTAAAACTGTTTCAAATTACATAGTAATTACAAATTCAAAAGGATTTTTTTCTCACAAAATGATCTAATCTTAGCCACTCTTCCGAGTAACACTGGAGCAGCTTCCCAAGGCTTGCAGTTAAGTTATCCATCTCTGCAAGCACAGATAGCTTTGTACAGGATGTGTTGTAGTTCTTTTTCAACTCAGGTCTTGACGTTGAGCCTTCTGCATGACTCAGAATAGATGATCACAATGGCTGCTTCTGGTTTTATTTTCTAAGACAAGACATAAATAAAATATCTTGGGCAGAAAGGTAATTGATCTGAATATTACTATAGTATTATTATAAATTAAATCACTAGTTAACTGAGAGTTCAGTGACGTTTCAGGATAATTATGTAAGTTAGTTATCATTTATAGCTACCCTAGATGATTTGTCCTACCACCTAGGATGAAAAATCAGTGCTAGTGATTACGGCATGACTTTGGGAGGTGTGAAAGAATGGACTGGTGCCCAAGGAGCGTATGTAGTGGCAGCTGCAAAAACGCTGTGTGAGGAAAGGTGATTAATAGGCACAGGAAGAGCTTTCAGTTTAGATCTGAATCAATTCTGCATAAAACCTGTAGGCAAGTAGTGAAGTTTTTGGAGCACACAGGAGTGCATTTCCCTGTAGAACTTGCAGATGGAGACTTCCGAGCGTGTGTGTTTACTCATTGTTGGAATCTGGTTCAGCAGGAAGATCAGAGCAGAGAGACAATCACAGACATCATTTCATTGTGAGCCTCTTCAAGGAGAATTCCACTGCAAGATCACCTTGAAATGAGAGTTTTTCCATTTGCTTCAATAGGCCCAAGTCCATTCATCATGTGCACAGGGAGCAACTGAAAGGGAGAAGGGCTGGCCATGTGCCCTGTCCAGAGCAAGGTCAAGCAGTGTGAGTGGAGGGAGGAAGGTAGTAGGTGAGGTTTAGAAGTCCCTAAGTCATCCAACTAAATTCATCCCTGTGTACTATATTTGTAGTTAAATTCTTCCAAAACCAGCTGCACTGAGAAATGCTGTCATGTATTTTCTTTGCAGCTTTTCTAAGACTGCTATTCTTTGTATGTGGACTTATAGAAGCATTTCTGTCACTATTATGCTGATATTTATCAGAATGTTTACCAGAACTGTTTTATACTATGCTAAATAAAAGTCATCATAGCAAAATGTCAATCTTGCACCTTGAAACTTATACTTGCTTGTTTGTCAGCAAGGTCAGTACATAACTAGAGCCTCTTCAAGCTCACATCAAGTCTTGAGACTCATTTCCATGGCCTTTGAGATGCCTGAAAAGTTGAACTTGGGCCCCTTTTTTAGTTTCGCATTCTCAATCATGTTCAAGGATCAAATTTTTGGACTATCATATTCCATGAAATTGAAATGGCCAAGAAGTTTCTGTTCAAGAATTCTCTGCCTCTGTCAATCTTTGGAAGCACATTTATATGTCATATGTGGCAATCTATAGACCTCTTAGAAAAGATGGTTAACAGAAAATAATATTGCAAGAGAGAGAACCCATTGTTTATCATACCTGTATACTGTGTAACAGACAAATTAATCACCTAAACAAAACAAAAAATTGAATGACATGTTGACATTAATTTCATTAAATAATTGTCTCATAATCCATTTTGAATTATGTTTTTGTGCTTTTGATCACATGAAAAACGTATGTCCTTTATGTCTTCTATGAGAAAGGACAGTATCTCTTGAAAGATCATTGAGGATTTACAGAACATGATTATATGCCCCTGGTAAACAGTACAGCAGACATCAATACAAGATGAAGAGCTTTCCCTGCGTCCAATTCCCCTTGCACCTCCTGAAGGAGATGTCCCAGCAGTTGCTGTGATCCACAAAGCCTTTGCAAGCACCAGAGTGTCTTCTGTTTGGCTGATGAAATCTTCTCATTCACACTTCCTGAAATAAAGTGTGTGAAAAAAAACTAGAGGAGAAAGATAAAGAGAAACCCAAACTTTCCATTTTCATTTGTGTTCTACTGATTTATGTTACCTTGTTTCTAATATTTCTTCCATTGCTAGGAACTGGCTCTAACTGCTTGACTACTTCTGGGAGTAATGATCAAACCAGCAGATACACTTGTACAAGAGGCAGATTTGGTATCTTTACTCACTGTAAACGTCTGTGCTGGCCTATGCATCAAAGCCTTCTGGGTGGAATTGAATTTGAAGATATAAAAGTCTTTCATTATGTTAATATCATGAGTCATTAATTAGCAAAATATTTTGCTGTTGAAAGAAAGAGATCAGAAACATGTTGTAAGCTTTTGCCAGCTTATGGTCTTCATGCAGAGTCTTATTCAGTGTGATTTAATTTACAGAGTCTCTGTGGTTCTTTCATCATCACCAACTATTCATATTTATGCTGTAAAGAATAAATTGTAAAATGTATCTTTTGTCACAGAAATCTTGACAGAGGAGGCAGCTGTGCACCAAGATCCTTCCTGACAGCCTGATATTGCCATTTCTCTCCTAATTTATACATAGGATATTTGTTTGAGACAGAGGCTTTTGATACCTGTTTTTATACAGTACCTAACACAACTAGGTGATGGTCTTATTGAAGAGAGAGACATTATACCATACTTTAATTGGAAAAAACAGGCAAGAAAACTAATTTATACTGTTTTGTTGAGATTTCATCTAACTTTCAATTACTTGCTTCATTAGGAAATGAGACACTATGAATACACGCACAAGTTGAACCCATGGATTACTACAGGATGGTAGTACTAGCAGCTAGGTATGTACCAAGGATGCCTACTGGCTCTCGATCATAGCACCTGAGCCTGATGTGCTATCACTAACCAAGATGCCAAGAGATGATTCTGGAATACTGGGAGCTGGGGACATACTGAAGAGTGAAGAAATAGTAGCATGCATTTCAAGATATGTTGTGTGTGAATGTATTTGTGGGTTGTCTTTGTGCATTCCAGTTGCAATAAGGTATCTCTATCAGGGTAGAAAGAGACATTTAAAAGATGACTCTAAATGTGTTTTAAAAGAAAGCTGCAGAGAATCAGTAGGAAAAGCATTTGATTTCTTCCTCTCTGTATAACAGAAGAGTGATCTGCGCACAGCTGTCATACCTTTTCTCCCTTTGATGCCAGACTGTCAGCAGGGGAACTCCAGGGTCATGTTTCTGGAGGCCACCAAAGGCCAGTTTGTATTTAGTAGTACTTGTCACCAGTTCTCTCAACCATGCATTGAAGGTCTGGGCTTCCTGCATAGAGACCAGGACCATGAAGATGTGAGCCCCCAGTTGCACAGCTATGGCTTCATCAGGCTTTGAATAGAAATGCTAGGACTCAAGGAGAGTCTTTTACAAGATCACTTGGTTGACCAGGGGTTGATTGTCAATGGTAACACTGTTTACGAGGGACAGTGGTTGACAACTGCCTTCAGCTTTTCATGGCAGATTTGTTTATCTGTCAAGGCTCTTGGTGCCCATTTCTTTAGAAAGATTCCTCAGCTAACTCAGGGCATACATTAACAGTCCAACTGATGTGTGTGTTCTGTGTTGTCTCTGTTCTGTGCTAAGACTGATTGAATGCCTGTGACACTGCAAAAGTAAGCTGGGGAAAAGTAACGAAAATAGCAGAAATTTCTCCTTTTCTTTATCACCTTGTATTCAAATCAATGTAGTGGTGTTCACAAACTGCATCCTTCCACTTGTGGTGTCTGATGCAGCCATTCATCATAGATCAAATGAAAAAAAAACCAAAACCAACAAAAACCCCCAACCTAAACCACACAGGTCCGCAGGGGTTTTATCCTGTGATTTCTAAAGCCTCGCTAAAATCCTGTGTAGTTCTGCCATCTGCACTGTAGATTTTGTCTACATATGTCACTGTGCCAATGACAGGGCATTGTACATCATCAGTGGTGGCACTGAAAAAGGAGAAATGAGTGCACACCTGCAACATGTTCTGAGTTAGAGAAAATCTGAACACAACAAAATGGTGGTGAAACATGTTGATCAGCTAGTTAATGGCAATGTGACTTACATGCCAAATTCATCTGGTGACTAGCATCACCCTTCTTCTCAGGAAGGAACATTTCAGCATCTTTTTCAGACTTGATTAATAATTTATTTGGCATCTGGAAGTCACAGCAAAACAGCTCATATGGAAAGGGAGGATGTAAATAGTCTGCCTCTTCCAGGCACCACCAGATTATTATTCGCAGCTAAAATACAATTTGTAAAATATTTGTGTATTTAATATTTTAAAGAGCAGCTCTGGCACTTGGGTTGATTTCAGCATTCTGGAAGCAGAGGGGGTTGTGTATGTGCTAAAGATACTGTCATCTGGAAGATGTGCTTTCATCACCAACTGAACCAGCCAAAAGAGGATTTTAATATGCGAGGGAGCAGGCACTACAATAAGGGGAGATTAATGAGAGCTTAGTGCCTTTTGAGTGAAGGTTGTCATCCATGGAAGACACCAGAAACCTTTCCAAGCTGGGATTGCAGTCACACACAGAGGACACAGTCTGCCTACCCTAAATAGGGTATTGCTGGAGTTCAGGTCAGAGCACATTAAATGGAAAATAGTTGCTTACAGATTTTACAGCTGTACAGGCAATACATTACTGTCTTTCTGCGGTGATCACTCAGTGATGACCTCAACCACATTGTCACAGCTTCCCTGATCATCTTCTAGGAATTCACATGGTATCAAACCAGGTATTATAAACTGTATTATACACAGTATTTAACCTACTTACAGTGCCATGCTATTTACTTGCTGTATGCTACCTGCAGTATTTCTTTTCAGAGTTGTCATTCTATTTACAGCTGTGAGAGACTGAAATGTTAATTATTAACAACTCAAACAACCATCTATTTGAAAGAGCAGCAGGGTGTTTTGCTTAAGCCATGTTGGCACCACCCTCCACCAGCAACCGAAGGGGAGAAGGAGAGTTCTTTGTGTGCAGTGCCAAAATCTTTGATCCACACAAGACAGAAGGGGTTAACACCCAACACTGGAGGCTACAAGCTGGGGTTTGAGCCTTCCTGTGGAGGCAGGATAGTGCTTTTTATCATGCCAATGTCCTCCCTTACACAACTTGCCCTTCCCAGCCAGGGAAGGTATCAGAACATTCTCATGTACACGTGAAGGTGTTCATCCCTTCTGATGGGGCATAACTGGCTCAACTATGCTGATGTGAGAGGCAGCTGTCATGTCTTAGAAGGTGTCATAAACCATCAAAGCCCCCCAAAGCTCCCCCAGACTCATTTTTGGGACCTTCCACCAGAGGCCTGACCATGATCCACAGTGTTGCAACAGTGTAAAACTCCCTGCCCAAGGGAGATACCTGGACATTCCCAGGTAAATCTAAGTGTATATTAATTCATTGGACTTTGTGTTTCACAGGCTTCCCACACCCCTGATGAATCAAGACTGTGACCATCTCTTCAACCAATGGACATCTAAATTGCAACAATCAAGACTCATCGCTGGATCCACAGGTGATGGTATCTTTCTACTCTTATCCTTTCTGTCTCTTCATTTCTTTTCCTTACATATTTTCTTAAGCTATACCTTTATACTTTTATATCGCCATATTACTATAGATAAAAAAAACAAAATGGCTGCATACCTCTTTTCCTTTGCAACCAAATTGTTCTAAAATAAACTCAACATATACATGCATTTATTTCTAAATACTGATCATTCAGTGTTGTTTCACTCCAATCTGTCCCAAGGGATCTATTAACAAGAACCTGAGTTACCCTCACCTTCAGGGGCAGGTCATAACACTAACCACAAATTCTTATGAGCTGCTAATAGGTCTCATTGTTTTATCAACAGGTTTTTAATAGAGGACAACATTTAATCAACTGGATAGAGAAACTGCTAAATGCTGAGTCACAGTGAAGGTACATTTTTTTCAAGAGATTGAAGTTGCTATAGCTGAAAAGCTGCAGCTGCTGTGCTGACTCTTGGCTTTCACAACCACAACATTCAGAGTGCTCAAGTTTATATACCTAAATCTACAAATTGACCTACAACAGTAACAGAAATCAAATATTGTTTTTGTTTATTTGACCCTGGCACTCGGACTATATTCTTATTACTCTTGTTAAACACTTTCAGGGGATAGGATCTACTATGTCTAACTGAGATCAGCTTTCCTGAGTTACACTCTGCACATACATAGTTTGAGATGCTGAAGAACAATTTGGCTGGGGTGGGAGGATGGACTAGACAATCTACCAAATTCCCTGTGAAGACCTGGTATGCAAGCATGGTGGGTGAGGACAGTGCTGATCTGAATGACAGAGTGCCCAGACACATGGCTATTCTGCACCTTGCAGTGGCAATCTTAAGGATGTGAACTACAGATGCCTAAACAAGCATCTGGACCATCGGCAGTAGCCCAGAAATAAAGATGACAAAGATGGGAAAAGAAGTGAATAGGAGATGAGCAGATGTGGCAGAGCCAAGACTTACCAAGCAATCTGGTTGCTGTTCATTTTCCCACTCTGTCTCTCCTGGCTAATTTGACAGCCTGAATGAAATTGTCGCTGAGGAAAGCAGTGCAGGCATGCACAATGTGCTGTGATTAGAAAGGGCACTGCTGGAGAGAGTATCAGAGCAGCCAAGCAGAAGTTCTCTGTGTATTCCCTCCACCTTTTCTCCTGAGAGGTACTTGCCTTTTATTCTCAGCTCCTTTGCTTTCAGTTCTATTGTTGCAGTTTGCACTTCTCTAAAATGTAAAATGCAGTCTCTTTCAGTGCAATGGAGGCAAAGAGAGGTGATATTCCTTCTGCTCCTAGGAGGATAAAAATGCCACAGCACTAATTCTGCATGGCAGGGTGGGGACAATCCAGCTCTGAATAACCAAAATAAGTCATACAGTTACTGAAATAGCAAACAGTGCTTGGTAGCAGACCTAAAACAGTTTGGTTGTGTATTCATTCTCCATTACTCCTAGGGTACAACAGGGGATCCCAATCAATGGCCAAGATTTGGTGTCTGTGACACAAAGGTGTCCCATGCACTTTTTAGGGTCAGTTCATCTCCTTGTTACACTTTAGGAGTACCATCACTTGTTTACCTTGTTCCCTCCATAGCAACAATATCTGGGCTTGCAACAGAGCAGTTGAGGCTTTCTTGCACCTTGTCCATCCCAGTGTACTGGCTGGGCACAGATGTGAATTGATCTTCTCACAGAAGACCCTGCTGCTTCTGAGAGGAAAAATAGGAACTAACCCTGAAGAATGGGCAACCTGCAAGGGTGCATAAACACATTCAACAGTGTTGTGCACTTGGCAGTGTCTGGATGGTCAGTGAGGAAACCAAATGGAATTTGTTTAGATCAACATTGAAAAACATGAAGTTGAAAAAAGCACAGCCTGTCCTTGTTCTGTTAAGGTTCCAAATCCCTCTTTTTTTTGGTGGCAGGAAAGCAAGAACTTAGGAAAGAAGATTATGATTTGTGTCTTTAACCCCTTCAGATTGCTGAAGGATGAGCTATATTCGAAAGCAGACTTTCAGAATCTGCAGTCACAGCACTGATTGTCTGCATATTAATCCCCAATAAATATTTTCCAGGATGAATGGCACAGTTCAGATCTTATGAAGAGGGAAAACATCCTGAAAAGCACTAAGAAGCAGGCAAGCAAGCAGATACAGCAGAAAATGCAATTATAGTAAAGACAGCTTTGAGAAGAAGAGAGACCTTAAAATCCAGGGTTGCTTTACCCTGCAGTAAGGGAATATTAATAATGAACATATATTGCTCAAATGAATCATATCATAATGGATGCCCTGAATGTCTTGTGATGGATGGCTAGACAGAATTTAGTGCCACGAACACTGGTGATTGAACTGGCATACAAAACAGGTAGGAAGGAGGTTTCGGTCAGAGAAGGGCACTGGCAGCATCTGTCAGTAGGAGGGCAAAACCCATCTCCTGGAGAACAGCCATATCCTCCAACCTGTGATATGGGGGAGAAAACCAATAAAAAGGGAACAGTCAATTCTCGGACAAAGGCAGTCATGTCAGGCTGCACAGAGACTGATGGATGTGTTCAGGAGCAATCCTTATCACCTGGAGCTTCAGTGTGGATAGTTGTAGTTATATTGGATTAGGAGCTTGCATGAAACTGCTTTGCTGCCCTGTAGTCTGCTCAAGCCAAATAACATTTTGAATTTGCAGTTTGGGTAAAAGCCTGAGTATTCCATACCAATTCACTGTAGATAAGAGATAAGACTATTAATAGGTGCTTTGTGTATAATATCTTTTTCTTGATACAGGAATGGCTCTTCAATTTAACGTTTAAGGTAGCAGAGTTTGCTAACTGGCACCTGATAAATGCCATGTCTGCCTCCTGGGACACCCATGAAGTAAATTCAGTGCAAGCTATTGAAACACCATTAGGTGGTGAACAAATGTCATACAGGGCTGACTGACTGGACCAGAGCAGCCACAGAGTTTCAGAGATGGCCTCCTCTCAACACATACCCCCACCAGCCCTACTGTGGCCAGTTGTGTTCTTCTCCCATGTCTCTATTCCCCAGGCCATGAAAAATGTAGCCAACCCATTAGGAAAATGCCAGATACTGTGGAACTGGTAAGAGTTACCAAAAAAAGAGAAGGGAAAAAAAAGAAAATAAAATGAATAGCAAATATTTTTCCTGCTCTGATGATAGGCACAATCTGAAAGAAACCAAACCAAACAAAAAAAAACCAAAAACCCAACCCAACAACAACAATAACAAAAAACAAACAGAAGGAGCCTCTCATTACCCTCCTTGCAGGATAGATGCAAAACTAATTAAAAAAACAGCAGGAGAAGGGGTGTGACACAAAATCTCACTGCAAAAAGCATGCCTCCCTTCTTCTATTTTTGCCACAATTTGTGTACATTTTGAAGTCCTACCCAGCACAAACTGTAGGGGACAAATTCAAACGAGCTGCTAGACCTGGGACCAGTTTCTGCAAGTGTGAAGAAACAGTGACATTCCCAGCTGCACCCTGACTGCTCTTTACCTTCTGACTGCACCATAGCCTGTTAGCCATTGTAGACATTGATACCGGAGAAAGCAGTTTAAAAAGAGAGAGTGTTCCAGCAGCATTTGGATGCCATTCCAATAGTAACACTTAAAATTACCTCAAACTCACAAAGTCAATCAGCTCTCCCTTGACCTCCTTTAGCTGGAATCTGTGTCAGCACACCACAGATGCAGAGGAAGACAGGTAATAGAGGAGAGAAAGAGGGGGGGAAGGAAGGAGGAAAATGGAAGAAAGGAAGAAGGAAAATGGAAGGAAGGAAGAAGGAAAAGGGAAGGAGGGAAGGAGGGAAGGAGGGAAGGAGGGAAGGAGGGAAGGAGGGAAGGAAGGAAGGAGGGAAGGAAGGAAGGAAGGAAGGAAGGAAGGAAGGAAGGAAGGAAGGAAGGAAGGAAGGAAGGAAGGAAGGAAGGAAGGAAGGAAGGAAGGAAGGAAGGAAGGAAGGAAGGAAGGAAGGAAGGAAGGAAGGAAGGAAGGAAGGAAGGAAGGAAGGAAGGAAGGAAGGAAGGAAGGAAGGAAGGAAGGAAGGAAGGAAGGAAGGAAGGAAGGAAGGAAGGAAGGAAGGAAGGAAGGAAGGAAGGAAGGAAGGAAGGAAGGAAGGAAGGAAGGAAGGAAGGAAGGAAGGAAGGAAGGAAGGAAGGAAGGAAGATGGATGGATGGATGGATGTGGGAGAATGTGAGTCCTATGGAAGCTGGAAGCAGTCCTACCACAAGTGGATTTATGAGGATGATGGTGAAGTGCAGAAATCAAGGCCAGAATCCCTTAATTCTAAGGCTGTTGTTATGGAAGCTTAGTTTAGGTTGTGTTTATTGTATGGGGGTTTTTTTGTTATAAAAGTTCTGTGTAGCCCCCCTCATAACCTTTTCCCAGTTTGTCCTCCATGTTGTCTTCTTCCCCCTCAGATCATTTTCCCATCTTCACCCTGAACCCTGTCCCCTCATTGGTCAGTTTTCCTGCCTTTGGCGACCGTTGTCCCATTGGCTGCCCCGTTACCCTAGTTACGCAGTCCACCCAATCCTGTCGCAGTTCTGGAACCTTCCCCTCAGAGTCCTATAAAAACTCAAGTTCCCCTCAATGAATTCCTTTTCATGCCTTCATCACCATTGTGTGTGGAGTGTGTTTGAAACCAGCCTGTCAGTCAATGGCCGTCAGAAGGAAATAAATGAAAAATCTTAAAAGTTTGCTCTAAAAAGCCACTCTACCAGACTACACACTCCTGTATTCACCAAATCTGCACCTATGTCAGTCAGGTCCTCTTCTGAGTGATCAAAACAAGCTTTAACTCAGGAAAGACCCGACACTGCCCATGAAAATATTTACATAATACCAAAGGAAAAGAATTTGTTATGTTTCTGCTCTGACTAAGACTGTAATAGGAGCTGACCACTCAAGTATTCTCCTACAAATAATTGAGGTCTGAGCCTGCACTCTCAGGTCAGAAAAAGGGCCATGCTGCCTGCTGTGCCACAGCTACCACTGTTGTGTATCCTCCAGCTGCAGGGCCAGGCCAGCATATCTGAAATGGAGAATCAAGAGGGAGAAAGACCACAATAAAAACCTGTGCTTTGCACTTGGATGCTGTAAACATAGGCAAAGTAGTAAAGGCTGTGAGTACCTGGCCCGGTGCATGCAGCCTGAGCCTTGTGCATAATTAAAAGCACCTTTTAATCCGGGTGTATCAAGGCTATGCAGCACAGAAGCTGCTTTCCAGGTAGCACTCCAGGCCACTACCTTTTCCACAGCAGCAAACAAATTCATTTTCCTCAGGGGAACAGACAACAGTACTGGGAAGGACAAACATGCAGCAAACTGTCAAACACAGATCATAAGTCTTTATTTGTCTTCGGCTATGCTTGCCAGAGCAGATGGATTTCACAACTTTAAAAGCTCTTTGCTTCAGTTATCATTTATAACCCTGGATATGATTACAGGTTTTCTTACTCCTTCTATGCATGTTTAATTTGAATTTATTCCTGTGCTTCTTCCTTTCCTTCCTTCCACTCCTCCCCACATCTTCCCCTTCAGCAAACTTGTCCTGAGGACGACACCCATGTGGGGGAAAAACCCTTGTGTGATTTTATGAGGATGTTTCTAATGTGTGCACAGTCTCTGCAAGTATTAGTGTGTAACTATGTACTATTTTATTGGGTTTTGAGGCTTGGAACTGGGTTTCCACATCCTCTTTTGGAATTCTAATACACAGTCTGAATTTCAAGGTTGTAAATCTTGCAAATCTATCTCTTTACTGATCTCTGAAATAATGCCCGCAGAAGTCAGGCTGGGGAGAATTAGAAGGAAGGCAAGGTTTGGGAAGGATAGGATAGGATAGGATAGGATAGGATAGGATAGGATAGGATAGGATAGGATAGGATAGGACAGGACAGGAAAGGACAGGACAGAATAGAATAGAATAATTTTGTTTGAAAAATACCTTTAGGATCATCAAGTCCAACCACTAACCCAGCACTGCCAAGTTCCACTAAATCATGTGCCTCAGTGCCACATCTACATGTCTTTTAAATACCTCCTTGGATGGGGCTCAGCTATTTCTCTGGACAGCCTTTTTAGAATGCTTGACAACCTCTTTGAAGAAATTTTCTCTAATATCCAATCAAAACCTCCCCTGGCACAATTTGAAGCTATTTCCCCTTGATATGTCATTTGTTATATGGGAGAAGTGGCTGACCCCCACTTCACCACAATCTCCTTTCAGGTAGTTGTAGAGAGTGATAAGGTCCTCTCTGAGCCTCCTTTTCTCCAGGCTAAACATCCCCAGCTCTCTCAGCCACTCCTCATAGGACTTGTGCTCCAGATCCTTCCCCAGTTCCATTGCCCTTCTCTGGACATGCTCCAGCACCTCAATGTCTTTCTTGTAGTGAGGGCCCAAAACTGAACACAGGATTTGAGGTGCAGCCTCACCAGTGCCAAGTACAGGGGGACAATCACTGCCCTGGTCCTGCTGGCAACACTATTGTTGATACAGGCCAGGATGCTTAGCAGAGGTATAAGAGATGAGATTTGACCTCAAATTAATTTCTAGGTTTCTATTATTTAACTGTAGCAGCAAAAACCTGCAGCAGGACTTCTGTGAACCTCCCAGCTATTAAAAAATCCAGATGATATCTATTACTGTTGCTGTAGAGCTAGAGTAGCATTTTAGGTTTTAAAGATATATGCGATTTCACAGATATTTCCTGTCTGCCTTAGCAAGAGATATGGGCAATGGGGTACTGGAGCCCATTCTAGGGATGGGAAGGGTTAGGGATACAAGGCTCAGGAACATGCTGATGCCCCTTTTCTGGTCTTGGGGTTTGATTACAACTATTTGGCAACACCTTATACCAAGTAAAGAGGAAAACCACAGATTTAAGGAGACAGACTTCCTGACAAGAGAGGTGTTGGAGGATTGCTGAACACATATACAAGTCCTGCCTTGATGAAGTGCTATCTAGTTTTCAATATCAGAGGAGAGACCCTATTTCAGCTGAGGGAGAGCTGAATATCAAGTAATTTTCTAAGAACAGTCTCTGTAAGCACTTTGGGAGACTCAGACAAAAGGGAAAGAAGAGATAAGAAAGGTCACTGAGTGTATGAAAACCATGCTTTTTGACAGACAGGATTTGCATGTCCCCAAAACTGACAAAGTCTAATGAGGTAACCCAAAGGCTGAATAAGGGACTGAAGCTCTCCTTGAACTATTAATTACCTGTCACTGGGGTAGATTCTTTCAGCTCCACTAAAACCATAACTGTCCTTTATTTCATATGGCAGTAAGGCTGAGCTTAATAGTCTGGTTGCTGAATCACTTTATTTGGCTTTGTTGCTTTTACATTGTCAAGACTTTATTTCTGTTCAGCAGCATGCACTCCTCACTATGTTGCATGCTGTACTAATCCAGCTTTTATTATGTATTTTACATTGTCCCCACAGTGTGCAGAGATCTGCAGAGCTTTTCCAGCCCAGCATATCAATAGAGCTTACTGCCCGTGCTCATGGTAGAGGTACTGCATCTACTTATCCTGATCGGCCCTTGGAAAAATTAAATTGTTTCAATGTGAGTGCAAGGTTCAAGGTCCACTGCATACGAAAATGGAATTGATTACTCCCAATGAACAGAGGCTTGCAGCTCTTAAGAACATTATATGATAAATATGTTGGCACATACTATGCATTTGGCATGCTAAGTAGTCTACTGAACTAGTCCCCACAGCATATTTTAATGAAATGCTGACAGTTTGGCATCTTATTGGATAACTGCATTCAGTAGCATTGGTTACAAATGACAGATGTTAAGGAAGGCATACAAAGTACTCTGTAAGGTGGCAACTCCTTTACAGCTTCTCTGTGATACTACACTCTTGGAGTTGACCATAGCCAGCAACTACAAATCAATGATGAACACATGGTTTCCTCCAGTTTGGCGTCTAGAAAATGCTGCCTCTAAGCTCCCACAAAAAAAACCCAAAAACAAAAACAAAAACAAAAAAAAACCCAAAACCAAAAAAACCAACAACAAACAACCAACAAAAAGGGCATACAAAGTATTTTTCCCAAAGATCTCGGCTTTCTCTGCTAAAGGGATGCCATTGGCATCCCGTTTTAGACAAGGTATGTCTCTGCCGCTCACTCGGGTCCTGCTTTCATGCCTGGTGCACAGGACAGTGTGGCCTAA
Source organism: Pithys albifrons albifrons (assembly GCF_047495875.1). Taxonomy (NCBI): domain Eukaryota; kingdom Metazoa; phylum Chordata; class Aves; order Passeriformes; family Thamnophilidae; genus Pithys; species Pithys albifrons. Next base: position 70,518,502 of record NC_092458.1, on the reverse strand, counting down.
GAGGTGGGGAGCCGCAAGGGCCACTCCTGTCTTCAGCAATCTCTGAAACTTGGACAACACTTGCACAGGATCTGGGACTGGCTGTACGTCTCCACTGGTTTTCTATCTCTTTTTTCTGAGCTGGACCAGAGGGTTTATTTATAAAAACAGGATAAAAAAATAAATTAAAAAAAAAACCCAAACCACATCTTTAATCATAGGTGGGAAATTTTTTTAGCTGCAATAGTTTCACAGTGGAAGTAATCAAAGTTTAGGGACAGTTTTTCCTATCTTGTATCCTTATCTGCTCCTAATCGTACCATCACCTGAGGTCTCTTCCTAGAAAAATGTTTTACTTACATTCACTGCATCAAGACTATAAACATATAAATTGATAGCACCTCACTCACCCAGGATCACAACTCCCTTTGTGCAAGGGAAGGCTGGAGACGTGGCCCTGATTCTTTATATTGCTGGTGCCACCAAGTGTTGAAAGACTGGAAGTGGCACTGCAAAAGCACACACTTCAGAAGTCACACGGGATGCCTCTGGAGCATGTCCTGCAGCCAGGATCTCACTGCCACCTGTTGTGACCATGCCCTGGATTTTGGGGATCGGTCATCCCAGATGCACTATTACTCCACTGTGATTAATTACGCTCATACACAGTTTCGGCCAAGAGGAATAGCACGGTACCTCCATGCACACCATCCAGAGCTTTGCATCATTAGTGTTTATTGATGTGAGACAGATAAGAGATATGGGTCGGTGCTCTTACATTTCAGAGTATTGTTGTGACTCAGTCATTACAAGAAAGTTTATTCTTTCTTGAGTGATCGGTTGACAGCTTGTTGCCTTAAGGTATGAGAAAAGTCATCTGACCTAAGAAAGGAGCATGGGTATCTAAGCTTAGTATTGCCTACTCCCCAGATCCCAAATTTAACTATTCCCCACTTTCCTTTTAATTTGTTCCATATGGGTGTCAGCTCTTCCACTGGCCATGATCTGCTCCTAAATGCCAGGAACTGGGCAGACCATGATGCACAACAGCATTTGACTGGCCTATTGCCCTGTGAAAGGCCAGACCTCGCCTTCACTCACTATTTGTCAAAGGATTCATGCTGCTTATATAGAATCATAGGATCACAGAATATCCTGAGTTGGGAGAGACCCATGTCATGTGGCTGAGAACATTGTCCAAACACTTCTTGGATTCTGGCAGGCATGATGATGTGACCACCTCCCTGGGGAGTCTCTTCCAGTGCCCAGTCACCTCCTGGGTGAAAAACCTTTTCCTGATATCTAACCTAACTGCTGACCCGCAACACACGGATCAGCTGTCCCAGGTTAACTGCAGAGGTAAAAATCCATGTTGTGGGTTCTGGACCATCGTAAGGGGTTTATTCTTGGTTTGCCATGGCAACCTAAGGTCTCCCCCATCCATTCACACTTTGCAGTCACACTTTGGCCATAGATCCCCAATCTGCCAGTTATCCAAGATCTCATTCTCAGGCCTTTAGAGAATAAATCTAGAATTGGTATTGTTGAAGGAAGACATGGTTTTGTCCTGTATCTACTTTGCTCTTTTAGAGGCTGTAACATAGTGATGACAGGAGTTGGCTCTTTTACGATGTTTTATGATACTTTTTCATTTAAACTGATTTTGACACAAGCCTATCTCAGAAGTAACATGCTGCACTTGCCCCCAGGCTGTCTAACAGCATGTATAAGCCAATATTTGCCATCCCAATTCCTGGGTAAATGAACAGCCATTGATGCACAGGATGCTTTTGACCAAAATGCCTGTGTTGTAGTTTGGAATTATTATGTAAATTCTCTCCCCTGTCACTAACTACCCATGCCATTAGTTAACAAAAAGAAGTAGTTAACTGCTGCCATCTTCTTCTTGATCGCTTGGGTGGGGGCAGGTTGTCTCTTTTGTTTTTTGGGGACATTTTTTCACTTCTAGCTCGGCTGAATGTGGAGCAGGGTGTGTGCTGCTGAGGAGGGAAGTCGTTTTTTCTCCTGGTCCTGCTGCTGGCTACTGCTGGGGCTTCTTGCTGAGCCGCTTCTTTTCTCCTTGCCAAGGTTGTTCTCCTGGTTCCTGCATCTAGGGTCCCGCCTCTGCTCCAGTCTCACTGCTACTTGCAGCATCAGGGTCTGCCCGCCCCAGCTGGGGCAGCAACCTAGGAGAGAGAATTTGCAGCTGCTTTTCCAGGACACGCAGTGGTTAGCCGCCTCCAGTTTTCCTTCTTCATTTGGGACAAGAGACACAGAGAGAGAGACAGAGTTCATCTCGGAGCTCACCCTGCCGCCAGCTGGGCTGTGACACTGGTACTGCCCATAACTTTTCTCCAGGAGGAAACCCGCTGGTTTGGGGGGTTTTTGTTGGTTTTTTTCTCTTGTGGTGTTGGGGAAGCAGTTTGCTTTGGTCTGTTTACATATATATATATATATATATATATATGTAATCAGCTAAGAACAGTTATCCTTCTTGTATCCATTGTCTGATTAAAGTTCCTTTTCTTAAATTTGATAAAGAGTGGTGTGACTGTTGTGGAGGAGGGCCCCCCCCCGGCTTGTGGGTAAACATTTTGGGTTTTCCCCTCCAACCAAGACAGCCTGACATGCAGTTCGTTACTACAAGGACATGGGCATAAACTCTCAGCTGCAGAAAGGCTTTTTCCAGTCCTGTTTCCCAGAAGGATGCCAGCAGCAGTACAAAGCTGCAATAAATCAATCAGCCAGCCAGTCTGTGAGTGCACTGCATAACCAGGTAAATAAACAAGTACTAGATATCCTGAAACACTGTAGATATTTTCCCCTTGCCAGGCCAAGCCATTCCAGACAATCAATAGTGGATATAGGAAAGGTCACCAACTGACTTAATAAATCTCATCAAAAAACAGTCAAACAGCAGTGGCTCCCTCTGAGAAGGGAAAGGCATGGTCTTTAATGGAATAAACCCAAGATTACAAAGATGCAGTGAACAAATATTTACACACAAACACTAAAGACTAAGGAAATAATGTAGGAAATGAGGATATTCAATGCATTCATCTTTTTTCTTAGTTTTTTACAACTACAGAGGTCTCTATTCTGTTTTGACACATGGAAAGGAGTTTTGGTGGAAAACACCTACTGATCTAACCTGATGGGTGCACTTGTAAAGTCACAGCTTTGCATATATTTTGAGCAGTCCTGAGGGGAAGGACTTGGGGGTGTTGGTTGACCTGAAGCTCAACATGACCCAGCAATGTGCACTTGCAGCTCAGAAAGCCAACTATATATATCCTGGGCTGCATCAGAAGCACTGTGACCAGAAGGTTGAAGAAGCTCATTCTCTCCATCAAGTCTCCTCTCACAAGACCCCAGCTGGAGTACTGCATCCAGCTCTGGGAACCTCAGCATAAGAGGAACATGAACCTGTTGGAGTGAGTCCAGGAGATGAACACAAAGAAGATCAGAATGAATAGAACTTCTCTCCTGTGAGAAAAGGCTGAGAGAGTTGATGGCATTTGGTCTGAAGAAGAAAAGGCTTCAGGGAGACCTAGCAGCCTTCTAGTACCTAAAGGGGGCTTACAGGAGAGCTGGAGGGGTACTTTTTGCAAAGACATGTAGTGGTAGGAAAAGGGGCAATGGCTGTAATCTGAAATAGTATAGGTTTAGATTAGAGATTAGATATTAGAATGAAATTATTCACTGTCTAGGTTGTGAGGCACTGGTACAGGTTGCCCAGAGAAGTTGTGCATGGCCCATCTCTGGAAGTGTTCAAGGCCAGGTTGGATGGGGCTTTGAGCAACCTGATCTAGTGGATATGTTGCTGTCCCAAGGCAGGAATGTTGAAACTAGATGATCTTTAAGGGCCCTTCCAAGCCAAACTATTGTATGATTTATGAGCTAAAAGCAGCACACCAGGAGTGCTCAGTACTTCTATTTGTTACCTTGTTAAACAGTGTAATAAAAAGTACTGCAGCAACAGCCAAAGCCCTTAACAACTCTATAGCTACGAGAACAGGAGTTAGTGAGGGTAAATACAGCCAAACAGCTGGCTTTTATTCAGGAACCTAAATGGGATTACCCCGCTTTCCCTTTGTTAGCAACATTATATAAGTAAACAAGTAATTTACAGCAAACTACTGGAATAGACCTGCAAAGCACTTGAGGATAAATTGCTCTAAATGACAAATAACCTTCACACAGACACATTAAATTAATTGAGGTGACTGGGTAACTCAGACATAAAACAAAGGTGTGCTGGACTGTGACTGTTGCTTGTGACAAAGTTCTTACCCTGTTGACTTGTGACTGTAGATCAGACTGATGTGCAGACAGAAGTGTTTTCAGCTGAAGCACTAATGACATGTGAAAAAGGTGCTTTATGAAACTTCTGAAGTTTTCATATGAAGAAAGTTTTGGTCCTTATTGAGTTACTGATAAGTCGGCTGCTGTCCTAGGCCAGAAAGCACACACTTGCTTTCGGCAGCCTGCAGGAAGGAGACAGCACTATGTCTATGCTGGCTAATGTCTCCAGCAGAAAAACTCACTGAGCTCTTAGGCTCACAAAATGTTGGACTTGCTCAGTCTGAAGCTACTGGGTAGCTCAGCATGTCCTGAGCTACCTACAGACCAGCTGTGTAGCTCTGACTAACACCATCTGGAAGGACCTGAGCTGGGCAGCCCCAGCAGTAACCATTTATTCTCTCCTTCAGGGAAAAGTGGTGTGCAGTCACTAAAGACTAAACATGGAGAAAAGTTAACTGTGCTGTAAATCCCAATGACAAAAGGAATACATGTCCAAGTATAATAACATAAACATAGCCTGTATGCTATGTTGACCTGCTCTTTGAAAAAGTATTGCTTTTTGTCATCAGAAAAAGATCATCACCGAAAACGCCCTAAGGGAAGGAAAAGGATCATTGGTCAATGCTAAGTGTAGAGATAGAATAATTCAGACTATAACAGAGGGAGAAAAAAGTTTCACTTTTCTCCTGATCTATTCTTAATATGCCAAAATGATTTAACAGAGCCTTTAGTCACATGAAGCACTTAAGGCCTTATTTCTCCTTCCTTAAGAAAGAAAGATTACTGAGGAGATGCAGCCAGGGGAGCATGCTACACTAATAACCTTTGCTAAAATACTTGCGAGAACAGAACTACAGTTTGAACTCTGCCCATTGAAAATTAAAGGTTATAGGTTTATTGCCCATCAAAAGTTATTGCCTATTATAGCTGCATGGTAAGAAACAGAAGAACTTGTGTTGATACTCAAAGGGCTAAAAAATGGCTTGAAGAATTAGAACTTGAGACTTCTCTAAGTTTTATGGGAATGAGGAAAAATCTGTATGGCTAGAGACTAAGCACAGCTCTTTGGTCTCCGGACATGTAAATAAGTTGCACCCACAGTTTATTATCAGATTAATATCTCAATTTGGCATATGCATTTTGCTGATTTCATTCTGAATATTTTGTAAACTTTAGGAAGTGTTGTAAAGCACAATACCAGTGAAGAATCAGGAGGGAACATATTGGCAACTAAATAAAGTTCAGAACAAGCTATGAAGATTTTGTATCACAGACTGCACAAGATCTTTCAGGAACAGCACCCAATTCTCTGTTTGAGCTCTTCTACTGCTTGAGAGATGCCTTAGTGCACACGAATTGTATGTCCTACTGTATTATATGCATGTGCTGTCAATCTCTCAAAAGCAAGGTGCCAAAAATGAGATGCAGGGATGTTTAGTTCCCTCCTCTAACCTTATCCAAAGGAAGCAAGAGACTCTAGAATTAAAATGTCTTCTATGCCTACCATGTGACTCTCACACAACCTACCAGTGCAGCTGTGCTGTGGGGCAATTGAAAACCTGACATTTCCTCCTGCAGATGATGCTCCTGGGAGAATTGCAGTTGCTTGGGCTTGCTTTCAGCATTTTGAACCAAATCCTGTCATTGTTTAGCAGATATCTGTTTTGTGCAGTACTGAGAGTGCAGTGTCTGGTGGCCTGAGGCAGAATTTCTAATTTGTCCAAAAAACATTCAGCATAAGCACCATGTGAAAATTAATCAGTGGCCATTAAAGCAAGAGATACTCGTTATATCTCTGATATTTATTAAAGCCTTTTCATGGCATTTAAATCACAGTATTGCCATGGTAGGATTTCCCTTTATTTAAAACAAATGTTGTGCCTTGCAAAATATTTTAGGGTGGGTTTTTTTTCCAGATTCTTGAGTCATTCCTAATGATTCTTTTTGCTCTTTTAATGGTTTAGTAAAGTGATTGTGAAAGCAGCACCATGATTAAAATAGTACCTAGATCAGGAACCTCATACATCTCAGATGCAAATGTCTGGGTTGGCTTAAACTTTGGTACACACATTAACATTCACTCCTCACAAAATGCAACAGGACTAAGGTTCTCCGGTTTAGAAGGCATAAATAAGAAAATAAAAAAAGGCCAAGGAGAGGAACAAAATCTACCACCTCATAGAGAAACAAAAAAGAACACCTGATTTTCCAGATGTGCAAACTCATGATTCAAAGCACAGTGATTTTGAAGTCTATATTTATATTGAAACAAGAAGGATTTCCTTTTTTTTTTATGTGAAAAATGAAGTGTTATCCTGTCGCATGTTTCACTGTTTCGAACATTCTGATTCTGTGAATTTGAGAGTTCATTTTCAGGAGACATACGGGGATTTGAGCCTGAGAACTGTATTTTCTAGACGCAGCTCTTGAGCAGTGAGGATAGATGTCTGTGGTGCATAGAGCAAGAGCTGAGTTATTCAAGAAAGCAGAGGGTAAACTTATTTCTGTCCCGTCAGCTCTCAAATTTTCCTTTGGGAGGTCCTATGTGCACACAAGAAAAAGCAAACACTGACATGAGGTAATACCTCTACATCACTAAGTAAGAGCAGTTGCTCTCCATTGGGGATAGAACATAGCCACAACACCAGCTCTAACTCATGATCTGTCATGGCATGCTAATACTCTTTAGGTTTCTAACTTGGCACAGCAAAGATGTTAACTGCAGTGGAAAGCTAAGGGGAAGATTTAGATACATATCAAAACATGTATATACTTTCTACACATAAACTTTCACCTTTACTAATTTTTTTTTTCTTTTTTCCCAAGCCTTCCCCGATCTAGTTTTTCTTTATGCACTATAGCATCTGAATTTTACAGGCTAATCTCACGTGTATGTCTCTCACATACCTCAGACCAGCTTCAGCACTTTTGGACATTATATTAGTATTACTTTACAGCTTAAAGCTTACACTTTGTTGCTACCCAAAGCAATCTTCCTGAGTAAGCCCAAGCATTGTAACTTTACAGAAATACCATGAATTCAAGATGGATATTTTTCTAACAAGTAAAATCACTGTAATCTTTTCTTTGTAAGGAGCTAGCTCTGCATATTCATAGATCATTCACTTACATGGAACGATACACTGATACACACCTTGCAAGCAGCTGGTTGTGAACATGCATTTACATGCAGGGGTTGTCCATAGGCTAGGGGAATGATATGTGTGTTTCAAAGGATGGAAAGGCAGCAGGGTTGTGACTGAGGATATATTGGATAGTGTGGGTCCTGAGCGTGATATAAATAGTATGGAATAAGTGGTAGAGAGTGTGCTGACTTTGGCTGGGATAGAGTTATTTTTTTTTCCATAGTAGTTAATATGGGCCTGTGTTTTGGATTTGTGCTGGAAACAGTTGATAATACTCAGATGTCTTAGTTACTGCTGAACAAGGCTTACAGTAAAGTCAGGGCATCTTCTATCTCTCACCCCACCCCACCAGTGAGGAGGCTGGGAGTGCTGGGAGGAGACACAGCCAGGACAGCTGCCCCCAACTGACCAATCCCATACTGCATGATACTCAGCATATAAAGGTGGGGGAACATGGAGAAGGGGGCGGGAGCGGGGGGGAAGGGAATGTTTGGAGTGTTGACATTTGTCTCCCCAAGTCACCATTATGTGTGGTGGAGACTTGCTTTTAGCGAGATGGCTGCACACCTGCCTGCTCATGGGAAGTGGTGAATGATTTCTCTGCTTTGCTTTGCTCACATGCGTGGCTTTTGCTCTACCTATTCAACTGTCTTTATCTCAACCCATGAATATTCTCTCTTTTCCATTTCTCTTTCAAATCCTGAGGTGGGGGGAGTGAGCAAGTGGTTTTGTAGGGCTTAGTTGCTCTCTGGGGTTAAACCATAACACGTTGCCACACTGATCATTCTCCACAGTGTTGCTTTGGTGGTAAGATAAAGTGGCAGTTTCTAACAAGATCAGGAGAAAAGATATCAAACCACATGATCTCTTTTAGCTCAAGGGACTGAGACTTTTTGTTAAGTACTTATTTTAGTCCATCACCAGGACTAAATAACTTTGCTACTTGAAAACTCCAGCAGAGGAGTTCTTCCTACTTGACCCTTGCCATGTACACATGCACAGAAAGATTATTTAGGCAAGAATGACTTGAGTAAATGTAAATTACATAAAACTAACAGGTTATTCCACTGAAATGCGTGTGCCCTTGTCTTTAAAATTTGGTAGAGAGATGAAATAACATTAATGTGATAAGGCAAATGTCAGTTTAATGTTAACAGAGACAATAGTCTTCTAGATAGTGTAGTTTATGTTACAGAACCAGGCTTTATATTTGCTTTTTGTTAAAGAAACTGTCAAAACATACCTATCAATATGTGCTGCTCTGTTTGAAGAATCCCTTGATGCAAAGAGCTTATTTAAAATGATGTATTGTAATTCTGATATTCACAGTTCTCAGCAGGATTTAGGGCTTCAAACAGTGAAAACTCCACAGGGAAATTTTGTTTTCCAGTGTCTTCTTTTGATGAGCTGATTGGTTGGCTTCTTAAAAAAAAATAAAAAGAAAAAAGAAAAAAGAATGAGACTTATAGACAAGGTTTAGAAAATTTCAACCCTAAAAGGTAAACCAAGCAAGTGCTTCAATAGAGTAATACAGACATATGTTCAAAGAGAACAGGATAATGTTCTGGTTTTGCTTCAAGCTTAGTGTTTTGCTTCAACCTTATTATTTTTCCTTTCTCACACTTGCAGTTGTATAAAGTAGCAAATATGGAAAAAGTCAATACTGGCAGTTTTTCAACTCTTTCTTATAAAGTGTTTTCAGTTGCAGACTGGCAGCACCTCTCTGTTTTTCCTAAGCAGCCTAAGATGCCTTCTCTCTGAGTTTGGCTGGCAGATACAGCAGATCCCATTCTGGCAGAAGGTATCAGATGCAGTTGCTGTTCTGCCTGAGGGCACCTGTGACTCCTGGGACCAGGAGTGGGTCTCACTAGCCAGGTCTGTGTGTGCCTTCCACCACCTGTAGGCCTGGGGCAGGGCACTGGCCTCCCCACACAGGCGGTATGAAACTTGGCAGTGCAGTGGAGAACTTCAGACTGTGGGCAAAGCCTGAGGAGCACAGCTTGGAGACCAACAACCCAGCCCAGGCTGTCAGTGCTCTGGAGTGAAGCATGAGATGAGCTGGGGGCTGTTGCATTTTGCCTGTTCAGTGGGGCTCGATAAGGCTGCAACAGGGAAGAGAATTGCTATTCAACAGCTCAATATCTGTGTTATGTGTGAGGGGGAAAGCGTTGACATTCAGTGCTTGCCCAGGGACTGCAGTCCTATTGACCCTGCTTACACATCTCCTTGGCTCACTGCTTTGCCTCTTCCCAGTCATCTAAGACAGCAGTCTCATTGCTATGCTGAGCCTTCATTCCATTGCTCTTCCTCTTGTTCTGAACATGGTTTCCATGGGTAGGGTACTCCTCCTGGACAGACGAGGTCCAGCTGTTACGCTCTGCTGAATTTACAAACACCTCAGATTTAATTCAACTGCTATTCTCTCTCATGTATTGGTATAATTTCTTTTATTTCTTTCTGAGTCACATAAGAAGAAATGAAGTAAAACTTTGTGCTGCAATGGCTGGGGCTTGAACTGTGGGTGAGGAGGTGAGGTCTGGACAAACATTTTGTCTTCTGTCTCTTTGGCAGGAGGCAAAGCTGAATTTTCCATATTCACAGAGTTGTATTTTGGTCTGACAAAATGCAATGCTAACTTCAGTGCTAACTTCCCCTCTGGAGCATCCCAGGCACTCTGTCACCCTCCACAGGTGAGGATGAGCTGAGTTAGCTGATGACCCTGCCCAGGGCTGTTACTCAGGATTTTGAGGGATGTGCAGAGGTGGCCACAGACCAGGGCTCCCCACAGCAGCCTGAGCAGACCTGGAGCCTGCTGTCCTGAGGACAGTCTTGCACACTGGCTCGGCCTTGGGCATGTTCATCAGCTGGAACTGTCCCACCATAGTGAGCAGTGGGGCACTGAGCTCTGGCTTTCAGTCTCATGTTCAAGGACAAAAGATCACGGCTGGGATCTAGAGCATCCATTGGGCCAGGGAGAGGACAAGTGACCCTGGCCAGAAGGAGATCTGTAGGACTAAGATACATCAAGGCTGTCTCAGGACTTACATAGAATTACCACATGGGACACATGTCAGGGACATCATGATCCTGACGAGAGCCAGAGCTGGAGGGGGTGAAGGAAAGAAAGCCCCTGACACAAGGGTATTTGTAGGGCTGAGACACCATGAGGATCTCTGGGGCACAGAGGGATATGTGTGTGGAGCAGGGAAATATCTGTGGAGTAAGGATCCCTGGAGCTGTGGGAGGATCTGTGAGGCAGGAGCAGCAGTGGGACACAGTGCACAGCACATTAGTCTGAGCATGGCGTGGCATTTTTGTGCAGGCAGGGCAAGTAGGCAGGGCACAGTCACTCACCCATCAGCTCAACAGGTGAGATTAGCAATGGTAGCTACTCATGAGGGAGCTTCGTCTTCTGCACATACCAGAAAGAATATGGCAACACAAACTGAGCAGCTAAGGAAACATGCAGGGGTCCAGGTTGCAGGCTGCAGGGAATGCCAGAGCCTGGCATTGGGTATCAGAAGGCAGCAGAGACAATGCCTGTGTGGGGTGTGAGCAGGTTGATGATCTGCTTAACCTGGTGGTATATTTTAAAGAATACTTGGAAAATATTAAGAAGTATCAGAGTGTCTGAGGAGGAGATCAGTGGAGCTGCTTTCTACCAACTCTGAGGCAGGTATACCAGCCAAAATGCACCTCAAAAAGTGGAGAATCTCCTACCCTCTCCCTATCAGGTAGGATGGATCCTGAGAGACAGGGGAGAATGGAGGCAGGTCCCTGCTTGGGGTGGCAGGCAAATCCCCTCTCTCCCCTTCCCAGATGCCCCTACAGAATAGGTATGAGACTCTGGAAAGTGGGGGCCAGAAAAACTACAAAGTAGGTGAAATACCATCTACAGGATTGCCTAGGGATAGTCAGACAGCTCCACTATTACAACTCGTTCTACAAGGAAAAAAGAGTAATCATGAGAGGTGACTCCCCTCTGAAAGGAACAGAGTGCCCAATATGCTGATGGACCCACCCTGCAGGCAAGTCTGCTGCCTCCTTGCTGCCTCTAGGATCACTAGGAAACTCCCTGACATGGTACAGCCATCTGACTCTTAAACTTTAGTGGTTGTCCAGGTTGATAGTGATGAAATTGAATAAAGAAGACCTAGAGCAGTAAAAAGGTACTTCTTTCCCAAATACTTGCTGTCTTGCAAGTGGCTGCTGAGTTCCTGGCAGTGACTGGTGAGGACCCAGACTGCCAGTTCTCCGAGTATGTAAAAAATGAGCAGAAGATGGATGCAAGTGTTGAACAGTTTGAAGACATGCCAGTTAGCAAGCTGCTTTGCCTATTCTGCATGGGGAATTGGCTGAACCTGTCCATTCCTTGTACTCTCCCCTAAGGATTAAGATATCCCCTTTTAAAGTCACACACCTCTTTGTGATCTGACCAACAACACAGCCAGCTCAGACACTGCCTTTCTGAAGAGCAGGAACTGGCTGACTGACTGATAGTCCATCTGTTTTCTCCTCCTCCAGGTAGTACCAAAAACTCAGCTGAAGCACCTCCTGTCTCTGTGGTAGACATTGTCAGCAAAGAGAATTGTCATCTGCTGGTGCAGATGAATCAGGTGAGGGAAATAGTCCCATTCACAGAATTATCTACAAGTTCTAGGTTGATTTTTTGTGAAAAACTTCCACAATTTTTAAGAGAAAAAGTAGGAAGATTCTGTGATTTTATTATCTTACCATTCAGTAACAGCCAAGAAATATTCACCAACTTAAGTCATGTATGACCTTTGAAAACAGACTTGTTACCTTAATACTAAATGCTGGAAGAAAGGCAATAGAATCACAGCTTAATAAGTACTTGATTTATAAAATTTCTTTGTGCTAATATAATTATCTATCAGTACTAATATTAATAAGCAGAAGAATTGTCATTCTGTATTACTTGCAGTGAGATAATTGGGAATTATGCCTCTAAAGTTGTGTATTCATAATATAGTTAAGGTTTTACAAGCATCTTAGATGTGTGCTTTGCTTAATTGATAAACATCATTACCATCTCAGTCCACTAGCTCTCAAGCCTCCAGTTAAAAGGAGAAAAGTTGGACTTGGGCATTAGCTGCTTTCACTCCTTGGGAAGGACAGGAGATGAGGAGACATGATTTAGACACACTAGACATTCCCTCTGCAAAACCAAAAAGGGCTTTTAGAAGCTTTAGGGTGGTGCCTATGTGGCTTCTAAGGGCCTATAGCCACATATACCCTATGGCATAGCAGAGAGAACAGGAGTGATAGGATCTGCTTAGCACAGTTCAAGGGATGTGATAGAGAGAGACGATGCCTCCATTTCTGAAAGAGAGAACAGTGCCATAGTAGGGCTGTACCTGCTCCTCTTCCTTTTCCTCCAAAACAAAACTAAACTCAATGTCCAGGTTTGGAGTGGGGAGCACATGGGGTGGTGGGTAAGCCAGCATGAGTGCATTGCAGTGGTCCACAGACTGTGACCTTGGTGCTTGACCAGCGATTTCACCCTCCACTTCAATGGGAAACTCCTTTCCCATTCCTTCCTATCACAAAGTCTCCTGCATTGATCAGATTTGCTTAGGTTGAGCCTTTTTTTCTTTCAAGTGAACCTGCTGAAGACAAAGACTGACCATACCATGTACTGTTGCTCAAACAGCTAGCTGATGCTATCTCCATCCTTGGAGTCATTGAATACTCAGTTGGCCATGCCTGATGTCAGTCACACTTCAGCTGTGGGATGAGGCTGAGATCTTCAATTCGTCCATGGCTTCATGCAGAGCTGTCACAGAGTGCTAAAAGCATCACAGGTATTGCAGGATGTAGGTTCAGCTGTATCAGGACAGGCTGACAGTTTGGGAAATGGCTGAGCCCTGGCAACCACCTATTTCAAGGCCTTTCATTGTAACCAGGTGTGGGTTGAGGAGGAGGAGAAGGAAGAAGAGGGGAGGATGGAAATTTATATAATCTGTCAGAATTCACCCAAGAGGAAACTAAATTCTTCCAGTCTCACCCTAGGCAGACAAGTTTGGTTTTACTAATACATCAAAACTTCCACTTTTTGCTTTGTGACATATTCCCAACAAAACATGAAGCCATAAATCACAGAGCAGTGGGATGATTGATTTAACTTAATAAAGGGAGGTGGTAGGAGGAGAAGTTAAATCATACAGATGGGTTTGATTTGTGGCTACAAATGTGATGTGCCAGCCTGCATACACAGACAAAATATGCAACTTCCAGTTCTCTCTGCACCATTGCAGCTTAGCCCTGTATTTACCACACTCCTATAATCACTGCTGCTCAAGCATCCCGCTGATACACCCCAGTTACTGCCAGTTCTTTTGGTCAGAAGAACTTTCTGTTCTGTGGAGGAGAGAAAAATCTTAATGACATTCCTTATGCTCAGCAGTGTAGGTCTCTGCTCAGTGTGTTACAGGTTGCATGGTAGACACAGCACCTATCCCAAAATTGATGTTTCCAAAATGAGGAAGGAGATTATGTGGTCCTGGAGACGTGGTAGCAGCAGCACCCATTTCTTTACATGAGCTGATCAGGGGAGTCACCAGAGTCCTGTCCCCTGCAGCTGTTGCATATGAGCAGCAGCTGGGAATACAGACCTCTTAACCCCTCGGGGCAGAATGTCTATGCCAAAGGCCCCAGAGTCCAGCTCTGGTACAACCCTTGTGGCTGTGAGGCTGTGGCTTAAGCTGCTGTGGGTCTTATAGTTAACAGGAAGCCTTGGGACATCTGCAGAACAGAGCCAGGAAAGGCCACAAAGGTGACACTACAGGCACATAGGGCGGTTGAGATGGCATCACTACCAGCTCAAGGATTAATGAGAAAAGCCCTGTCACAGGAAGGTATAAAACCTTCAAGAAGCAAACAGGGAGGTGAAATAAGGAAACTCATCACCATCAAGGATGAGCTCTGGGGCTGCAGAGGCCAACTCTTTTCCCTGAGGTGTACTTGTGCAGAAGCAAAGGTACTAGGTGCTGTATGGGGATTGGGAGCTCCCTTTGCTCAACTGGGTAGCTTGTTTAGCCCCAGCTATCCTATTTGTGTTCACTAGTTCTTCAGAGCTGTGTGTGTCCTGCTTGAAGCACCTCTTTGCACGTGCTGAAGGGTGCCCAAAGAGAGTGACACCAGGGTGAGGCTTAGATCTGTACTAAGCTCCTGTACTAAGCACCACACACCAGACACAAACAAGGCTGTTCACAGGAGGAAAGAGACTCTTCATCCACAACAAAGGTAAGAATCTGAGTCATGCAGCATGAGCCTAGCCACAGCAGCTGTTGAACTGCACGGGTGAAAGTGCTTCAGGGGAAGCAGAAAAAGCATTTGCAATCTGCCAGAAGAGCACTAAATTCAGGACTTATTAAGGCTGTTGGCAATTGGTTTTGTGGAAAGAAAGTTGCAGCTATGTTGTCTACTAAAAGTGGTAAAGGGAAGGCTTGGAGAGAAAATTGCAGGTCTAGAAAAGGGAAAGATGGATTTTAAATAAGAGACTGAATTGCCGAAGGAATTGAAGCAGAAACACACGTGCCACTGTAAGCAGATGTCCTTATCTGCACTGGGGGGGAGCAAGCCCAGGGTGGATGTGATAGATGGCTTACAAGAGCTAATACAGCAGAAACTTGAGATCAGGATCCAGTTTGGCAACAGCCTGTGAGGACAAAGGCAAGAGGGACTCAGCAGCATGGACCTGAAGCTTTGATTTGCCAGAGGATGACTAAGTCTTTGGAAAATCTGTGCAGGCTGTAGCTGCAGCTCTCCAAGATGGATTCCAGGGGGATATTGCCCCCTGGGCAAAGGAGGGAGCTAGGTGCTGTGATCCCAGGCTGGCTCATATGCAGCCATCAGGTTATTCCTTCCCCTCTGACCTCCCCTTGGCAAAGTGCTGGACCCCCAACCCTTCTCACATCTCCAGTCACTGCTGGCACAAAGATGCCGATGAAGAGATACAGTAGCAGGGTTGACCCAGACCTGAGTCAGCCTGTAACAAGCCAGAGCTGTGCGGTAACTGCTAGGTCCCTGTGTAGATACTGCGGTACAGAGGTGGGGGGACTTGCAGAAGCCCCAGAAACAGCTGTCAGTGATCTTAACCCCAACACAGTGCTGTCAAACCTTATCCCAGTGTCTGCAGCACAGGGGGAAGAAGCTGTGGGAGAACACTAGGGTCCACTGCAGAGGACTGCAGAGGCACTGCTGTTCTCCCTAACCATGGTACAGTTGTACAGTTTGGAAGAAGAGAAAGCTGAGAAAGGACCAGACGGGTTTTTGTTTAACTGAGAAGGAAGGTACTGAATACAAGAGCAGATTTTATGCAGTAGGGACCAATACAGCAACCTAATGCTGAGGTTCAAAATTAAACCTGCAAGGATGGATGGATTCGTACCAGCTGCTAGGGTAATTACTGAACCTGTAAATCAGCAGCATTTGACTCAGCTCTAGCTTAAGAGAAAAGTCATTCAGGCAGAACACTTTTACCAAGCACAGATAGCTAGAAGATGTAAAGAGCAAGAAAGGGTCTGTGAAATAGTCCAAGCAGTAGCAATGCCACTAATTGTTTGCTCCACAGAAAGGAAGGTTAATGGAGAAACCCAGTATTTCAAAGTTGAGGCAAAGTTCAGAAATTTTGCTAGAACATTGGAGGTGAACACAGAAGAGGGAATTTCAGCAGATCATGGAGCTGAGGATTTAAGGAAAAAAAGCATAAATGCTGGCAGAGGGACAACCTTTATTGCCTTTTAAGAACAACACCCCAAATTAACTAAACCATAAGAGCTGGAAAATGAATGAGGTGTAAAGCCTAACCTAAAAAAAGACCTGATTCTGCCTGTAGGGATGCTCACCTTTTCTAAACCTCCAGCTACTCCTGCCCAGACCCATCCATACTTTATGGAGGGCAACCAGCAACCAGCAATGGGATGAAATTCAATAAGGCCAAGTGCCGGGTCCTGTACTTTGGCCACAACTACCCCCTGCAGCACTCCAGGCTGGGCACAACGTGGCTGGAAAGCAGCCAGGCGGAAAGCGACCTTGGAGTACTAATTGACAGGAAGCTCAACATGAGCCAACAGTGTGCCCAGGAGGCCAAGAAGACCAATGGGATCCTGTCCTGTATCAAAAATAGTGTGGCCAGCAGGACCAGGGAAGTGATCCTTCCCCTGTACTCTGCGTTGGTGAGGCCACACCTTGAGTATTGTGTTCAGTTCTGGGGCCCTCAGTTCAGAAAGGATATTGAGGTGCTGGAGCAAGTCCAGAGAAGAGCAACAAGACTGGTGAAGGGACTGGAGCACAAGCCCTATGGGGAGAGGCTGAGGGAGCTGGGGTTGTTTAGCCTGGAGAAGAGGAGGCTCAGAGGTGACCTCATCATTGTCTATAACTACCTGAAGGGAAGTTCTAGCCAGGTGGGGGTTGGTCTCTTCTCCCAGGCACTCAGCAATAGGACAAGGGGGCACGGGCTTAAGCTCTGCCAGGGGAAATTTAAGTTGGAGATCAGAAAAAAATTCTTTCCAGAGAGAGTAATCAGGCATTGGAATGGGCTGCCCAGAGAGGTGGTGGACTCACCATCCCTAGAGATTTTTAAACACAGATTGGATGTGGTGCTGAGTGCCATGATCTGGTAAATGGACTAGAGTTGGACCAAGGGTTGGACTTGATGATCTCTGAGGTCTTTTTCAACCCAATCGATTCTATGATTCTATGATTCTAAGTGCTGATCACAACAAATTGAATGCAAATAGTCCCAAGAAAGATACGTCATCTCATCAATCTCAGTTCAAGCTTTGTGAAAATGCACTCACTGAGTCTGGAAAAGCATTCCAAAGGGAACCCATCACTGCACCAACATTGCTGTGTCCACACCTTTCTAATCTGAGCCATTCATGATGCTGGGAACCTCAGCTCCAAAATCCAAGATGCCACTAGGGTTACAGTTAGTGTTAGAGTTCAGAAAACCACAAACCCCACAGTTCTAGGGGCACTGCGTCAAAGGGAGCACAGCACTGCACTGCTTTTTGCCTCTGGACCTTTCTAATAAGAGCCACCCATTGTGTGGGGGCTTCATCCTCAGCCAGCATTGCTGCCACAAGGTTTAGTGTGAGCATTATGGTTAGGATTAAGACAACCACAACGCTTCCAGCTTTGGAGACACTGGGGATGGAAAACGCATATCAGAGGGAGCACAGTACTGCACCAACATTGCCACTGGTGTTGTTTACCAGTGCAAAAAGATGGAACTGATGGATATCAAGCAAACCCGCTCCAGCATGGGCTACTCTCTTCACAGAGCCACAGCTGCTGCCAGGAGCCTGCTCGAGTGTGGGCTTCCCATGAGGTCACAGCTTCCTTCAAGCATCCATCTGCTCAAATGTGGGGTGCTCCACAGGCTTCAGGTGAATATATGCTCCACCATGGACCTGCAAGGCCTATAGGCAGACAGCCTTCCTCACCACAGTCTGCATCACAGGTTGTGGAGGGAATGACTGCCCTAGCACCTGGAGCACCTCCTCCCTCTTCTTCTTCATAGACCTTAGCATCTGCAGAGCTGTTTCTTTCTCAATTTCTCACTCCTCTCTTCAGCTGCAGTTGCACAGGTTTTTTTCTCCCTTCTTAAATACGTTATCCCAGAGGCACTACCACCATTGCTGGCCTTGGCCAGGAGGGGGTCTGTCTTGGAGCCAGTTGGCATTGAGTCTGTTGGACATGATGGATGTTTCTGGCAGCTTCTCATAGAAGCCAACCCTGGAGCCTCCCCACTGACAAAACCTTGCCATGCAAACCCATTACAAAGGTGACATGGTGGGCAGATGCAGCGTGTTGACACAGTCAGTCACTACCAGCTACAAGGCTGGGGGTTACCACAGCGTGGAAAGGTAGAGTTGCATGTGTCCTGCTGATAGTCTCTCTTTGCATGTGCCAAGTGCTGCCAAAACAGGGTGAGTCAGAGGCATAGTAACAGCAGCCAGCAGAAGTGACAGACAGGCTGAGGTCACTCTCATTCAAGGCTGGGTCCCCTGTCCTCCATGGCACAATGGCCTTTGAACCTTGAGGAAAAAGGAGGGGCTACACATTTTGTTTGAATTAGGAGATAATTCTGGAATTTTTTTTTTTGAGATGTTTCCAAAAACTGTGCCATTTCTTCTTCTACATACGGTGTTTGCTTTGTCTCTATCCAACATAATCTCTTTTGAACATGTATATGGGCACATATTTGGACATATACAAAGCTGTGTTATATATATCCTGCTGCAGCTTGAAGAAAGGACGCTATCCAGTGAGCCATGGTGTTCATTTACACAATAGTGGCCAATGTTTTAGCAGATTCACACTCTCCTCTGTCTGGAAAATATCCACATAAGTCATTTTAATCTGTCCTTTCCTGAGAAGGGTTCAAAAGCCCTGAGATTAATCCTGGCTATCTCTGTGCTGTCAGTAACCCATTCACAGCTGCTCTCAACTCTGCCAAAGGCTGTCCTGTCTTAAGCCTGGTCTTGTACTTTCTTCTTCAATATGGTGTGTATCAAAGTGGGGTTAAAAATTTCTGTGCCAGATACTTTGATCTTTTGGGACTTTCCGGACCTCAGACCTTATACCCATTGTGGATTCATAGCCTGGAGGTAATGCCTGAGATGCTGCAACCCAGGACAAACCAAGAGGGATCACACGGATCTGGCCCCCACATGGTCCCGTGCTCTCTGCTCCCTGCCCAGAATGACATGTGGCTAGAAGAAAATAGAAAAGTTTGAAGATGGCCATTTCAGGAACCTTGAAAAGGCTTTTCGTTCTGCTCATGTATTTCTGCAACAGTGTTTCCAGAGACCTCAGAGGTGCTCTGTGAGTCCCAGTAGCGCACAGCTAGCAACAGCCCCTGCCTAAACAGTCTGTGGTGTAAGAAGACAAGGCAAATTACAGACGACAAGAAGGGAATACAATTATCCAAATTTTGCACATGGGGAATGGAAGCTGTTTAATACATATAGGGCAAAATTTCTCAAAGGGTCCAGCACCCAAATTCTGATGGTCAAATGCCTGATCCCATATGTGCTCCAAAATGCTTCCCAGAAATTACTTGCTCAGTGTCCTGAAGAAAGTTTGCAACAGCAGTAGGTACCTGTCCCCTGCTCCTGGATTATGGAACTTAGACCATAAGGCTACCCTACCTTCTGGGGAATGGCACTTGCATCCAGCTGAGTACAAATCATTTGTATTCACATTCTAAATGGTCACAAGAAAGAGGAGTGAATACCAAAGCAAAAGAACAATTTTTGTTTGAGCTAGCACCAATGAATACTTCTTTGCAGAATTTGCCAAGCTCTACTATTGATTAACAAAAATTAAATTATAACATTCAGTCCACATTTATTCTGCTATGGTTGCTGGAGTGTTTCTAAGTGGGCAAACGTCCCTGTGATTGTGTCATTTGGCTCTTATAATGCTGCAGGCTGAACAAGGGTATAAATATGCAAAAGCTGCTCCATTTCGCTGTTGCATGGATACAAAGCAGATGGATAGATGAACGAAACTCTTTCTTAGAAAGCGAGTGCCCATGTCAATACAGACTGCACCCATCTGTCTCAGTTCTGCACCAGGCTTGGGGAAAAAGAAGATGAACATCATATTTAAACCCTATCCCTTTTTTCTGAACAGGGTGATAGGATTAACAGCTTGATGCACTATTTCCTGTTCTGCAGTGGCACATTGTGAGTCCCACTGAATGATGATCCCCTTTGGAGCACAGAAAGACACTCTGCCCCCTCTTGCCTCTATTTGCCTTCTTAAAAATAATGAGTAGAGCCAGTATTTGTGCTGTGTCACCACCATGGACCACATCTGCAAGGAGGTATCTGGGCCAGGTCTGCACCATCCAGTCACCTTATGAGAGTGCAGCAGTCTCTTCCACCAAAGGCATTGTTGGTCCAGTCATCAACCACACATGTTCAAGCAGTGGAGCCAGACCTTCCTCTAAATCCCTACATGCGACCACAAATGGCAGCAGAGAAAAGGACTTGGTCTTCAGAGCAGTGTCCCACTGGCAAGTGACTGAAGGTGGCCTGGGTTGTGTCTCCCTGCTCCTGAACTGACTCACACTGCTGCTGACTGACTCACACTGACTCTCACTTCTCTGTAAGCAGCAGAACAAGGATGTCCCAGGATAAAGTATTTCCCTCTTGATCCCAGCCACTGGGGCTGGTTCTCTGGTGTCTGATAAGACAGGACCTCTTTGTTTTTTCCCTCCATGAGAAACTAAGCTTCTCCAGATATTCTTATCAAAAATGTGCTGGCATTTTTGATTATTGGATTATTTGAGATATCTGCTTTCCTGCCCAGTGTGGTTGAAACTAGTGGGAGAAGAACAGAGAGAGAGCACAATGACAATCCCCTAAACCTCACTTCCTGGGAAAATTAAGCCAAGAAACAGTGAGTAGACAGCCAAAACCAGTCACAGTCTTGATATGGATTCATGGACCTTATCTCCTATACCAATCCTCCTCTTACTACCCTGTGTTAAAAAGAAAACACTAGCAAAATTGGTAAAATGACACTAAAAGAAAAGCCAAATGCTTTCTGAGAAGACAGAAATTTGGCCAAGAAAGATGACCATTTTTTTTTCAGTATAGACCATACTAATGCAGGTCACAGCTCTGATGGAGTAATCAGGACAAGTATCCTGAGAGAGCTCTGCCAGCAGGAACCAGAGCAGGGTGTGCTCCCATGATCACTTCAGCTGCAGAATTCAGGCACTGACCCCCTGCAGTCAGCAGGCACTCAGGGCAGTTTCAACTCTAAGCACATGCTGCCTGGTCTGGTACGTTCGTTGGCATCCCCCATCCTTCAGATCTGACTGATAAGGACCTAATGAAGCATGTTCAAAGAACTGTGAAGCCCAAGGAAAGGAGTGAGCACGAAGTTATTTTTCCATCAAGGTCAACTGCCACTTTTGGCCTTTTTGTGCAGTTCTCACTTCCAATAAAAAAATTCAGAAAAATAAATCTTCAGCTTTGAATGTTGATTTACTAATTTTGTAGACTCACAGAATCATTGAGGTTTGAAAAGGTCTGCAGGATGATCAAGTCTAACCTTTGACCAAATATCACCATGCCCACCAAACCATATCACAAAATGCCCCGTCTACTAGTTTTTTGAACACTTCCATGGCTGTTTCAATGGGCAGCCTGTTCCAATGCTTAACCATTCTTTGAATGAAAAAATTTTTTCCTGATATCCAACCTGAACCTCCCATGATGCAATGTGAGGCCATTTCCTCTTGTCTTATAATCTGTTGCCTGAGAGAAGAGACCAACCCTCACTTGGCTACAATCTCCTTTCAGGTAATTGTAGAGAATGATAAGATGCTGTCTGAGCCTTCTTTTCTCCAAGCTCAACAACACCAGCTCCCTCAGCTGCTCCCCATATGACTTAATCTCTAAACTCTTCCCCAGCTCCATTGTCCTTCTCTGAACGCACTCCAGCACCTCAATGCCTTTCTTGTAGTGGGGGCTGAAAACTGAACACAGGATTCAAGATGTGGCCTCACTAGTGCGGAATACAGGGGGTGATCACTGCCCTGGTCCTGCTGGCCACACTGTTGCTGGTACAAGCCAGAAGGCCATTGGCATTCTTGGCCACCTAGGCACACTGCTGGCTCATGTTCAGCTGCTGTCAACCAGAACCACCCAGATCCTTTCCACTGGGCAGCTTTACAGCCACTCTTTCTCAGCCTGTAGTGCTGCCTGGGGTTGTTGTGACCCAAGTGCAGCACTCAGCATTTGGCCCTGTTGAAACTCATACCACTGGCCTTGACCCATGGATCCAGACTGTCCAGATCCCTCTGCAGAGCCTTCCTACCCTCCAGCAGATCAACACTCCTACCCAACTTGGTATTGTCTGCGAACTAACTTAGGGTGTACTCGATCCCCTAGTCCAGATCATCTGTAAAGATACTAAACAGGATCCCCAATACTGAGCTCTGAGGAACAACACTTGTGACTCACCATCACTCATTTTGTTTCTTTGCTTGCCTACATGCAAATATGGTAAGTCCTTGTTCTTAACTTCCAGAGCACTTGCTGACACCATACAGACCGTCAGAGACTCAGGACCTGCAGCTGTGAAATGCTGAGTTCAACTATACAGATGATTCCCCTCTTATAAGGAAAAGGAGATCTGCACCTGGGAGCTGGCTTGTCTGAAACCTGCCATCAAGAATCAAATCACTCCAAGGCAGGTAATTAATTATGGCTCATTCCCAAAGGCAGGAGGGCATCATTATCATATTCTAGAGTTGTCCCTTAATCACCTTTCCTACAGAAGATGTGGGGAACTTGTGTGGAATAAGCACTTTCTTTCAGTAACTATTGGCTTCAGTTTAAAGCGATGAATGCTCAAATCACTGGTATTGAGCTGTTTATGAACAGACAGAAAGGCACAAGAGACAGTACTGTAATAAATATTCAGCAGGTGCCTGTAGAATAAGAGTATAAATACATAAAATTGCACTGCTTCATGGTTATGTTAGAAGGCACAGGGGAGCAAAAATTCTTTTCTTTATATTGCTTCTGAGGGGATTTCTTTTTTTAAATTCTGTTATTTTGTTTAATCTCAGTCTTTCCGTTCAGCAGCTCACAGGTGATGTAGGACCATGGCCTATGTGGCAGCAGGTCCAGCTCTGCCATTGGCACTGGGAACCAGGTACTCACTGCCATCTCATACCAGTTGCTTCCCCGACCCCCTTCAGGAGGCTGCTCTGCCCTAGGGGGTACACAGTGGCATGCTGGTGTGGACATATGTCACCCCAGAGAAAATACAGCTTCTGGAGATGGGACAGCCATCAGGGCTAATATTCCAGTGTGGTCCTGCCTTGATACTTGGTGTGGGCTTCAGAACTGGCTATCTGCCATGCCCGACATCACATAGGTCTCTGCAGAGCTCATCTTTTTCTTCCAAAACATTAATAATATGGAAACAACTGAAGGGCAAATGTGCTTTTAGTGAACAGGGAGTGCCATGGCTGTGTAAAGCTGCAGGCTGCTACAGACTTGGTCTTCCTCTCTGGGTTTCTTTTCCCCTCTCCTTGCCTCATATACCTTGGTTATGCAGAATAATCACAACCTTTTTTATTTCTGATGCCTCTATAAACTTAAGCATATGCACCTATTCCAAATCATTCTGTGAAATGTGGGGGAAGTGGCAAATCCCATACCCACTGTGGGCACAGGGGAGGAGAGTGGGACTGAGCAGGGCACCCTGGCCTGTGCTACATCATCCAGCTCTATTGCAATTCGCTCTCGTCTACTTGCACTGATCATTGGTCAGTCACTGCACCCTCAAATAGCCACATGTAACCCCTGCCAGGGGACAAAATCACTGGCAGGATCACTTCTCCAGCAGGGAGCGGAAACAAACAATATCACCCCCACTTTGTGTTCTCAAGCCCAGCTCATCTCAAAAATTAAACACGAGTTTCTTCTACCTAGTGCTTATTTTAGCAGGAGAAACTAACTGACCGTGCAGCTTTTCTTCAGAAATTCAACTATTGCTCACTTTAAGTGTTCCTGGAACATGTACTTGCTGTCTTTCTATACATCTTGCTTATGTGCAATAGCTATGAACTCTGCAGAGCTAGGAAATATCCATTGTTTCCTTCTCCTTCAAGTTTAAACTGTTTAATTTTCTGCAATAGGTGGGGTCATTTTTGTTCAGCAAACATGTTTTTCTGCTCCTTAAAATATAGTTTCAGGAATGCAGTCATTTTCAAAACCCTAATTTGACTGCTGGACCCTGCAGTCTTTAATTTCCGAAGCTACCAGAAAATGTCTTGTAATTCTAAGGAAGGGAGATGACCCCAGTAACATCTGAAATGTGCCTGTGCTGCAAAAAGATGTGTCAGTACTTTAGAGAAGCAACTGGTCAGTGTTTTGAGGCTAATGCAAATAATATGATTCCCAAAAGACCATACACCATTAAGGGAGAATTTTGTTGTTTTAAAATGCAGACAAAGAGCAAAACTAAAATCACAAAACAATTTAGACTGCAGTGCATCTGTACTAGTCATGTAGTCCAGTGTCCACTCAAAGCAGAGACAACTTCAAAATATCATTATGTGGCTCAGGGCTTTCTGAGTTTGATTTTTCTGTGAGTGCTTCTTGTCTCTTCTGTCCCCTGACTCTGAAATTACTATTCTACATCTTGCCTAATGCCTCTGCAGTCACAGGAGTGCTGCACAGTTCTATGGGCTTCAGCATTCTCCCTCCCCTCCATCTGCAGCATCTGCATTGGCACACCTCAACAATTTCAGCTCCTCTCTTCTCCTCTCTCCCCACCCCCCTCTCCCTTTCCCTGTTCTCTCTTCTCCATGCTTTCTGGGAACTGAAGAGAGTTTAAAAACCTGAGCAAAACACTGTACAAAGCTGAGAAGAGTAAGGAGTAGCACTAGAAAGCCACAACATCCTCAGCCTGTCTAGAGGGAAGTATTAATATGGCCCAATCGATCTGGAATAATCAAAATCCATCTGGTCCGACACCGGAGTCAGACCGCAGCATTCCCCAGGCCGGGGATGCTGCGGCGCTGCCTGTGCCCTGCCACGGGCAGAGAGGATGCGCTCGGACGGAGCTGCTCCGGCGATCAGCAGTGCGCACACAGCCCGCTAGACGGTGCCGTCCTAAAGGCGTAAAACCCCTGTTAAATTTCAGCTCTGCTTTTTTCTGGAAAATGCTCTGCATGAGCCATGGGGACCTGCCGCTGTGCCGCGGGGGCAGTGCCCGGGACCTCAGAGGACCCACCCACCTTGCCGGCCCTCTGCCCGGAAATCCCTACCCCAGCACCCACCCGTGAGACCCGTCCAGGCCCCACTGCAGAAATG
Organism: Pithys albifrons albifrons; assembly: GCF_047495875.1. Lineage (NCBI taxonomy): Eukaryota > Metazoa > Chordata > Aves > Passeriformes > Thamnophilidae > Pithys > Pithys albifrons. Next base: position 70,493,190 of record NC_092458.1, on the reverse strand, counting down.
CCACAGCAGGTCCAGGGATCCCGGAATGCCCCAGCAGCAATGCCAGTCCTGTGCAACAGCATAGGGATGCAGCCAGGTGAGTATATCCTTGCAGAGAGGTAAATTACACAAAAAACCCCAACCAGGTGAACAAAATTTACAAGGAAGTGATGATGTATTTCCTCACTCTGCATCAGCACACCAAAGCCAGGAGCACAATCAGTTCCAAAACTGGCAGACCAAAAACAGAGGGTGCAGAGCTCAACCTTTTGTGCAGTCCAGCCCATGACCAAGGGGAAGCCAGTACCCACAGCTCCAGGAAATCCACCTGTCCATCTGCTACACACCTTCTGGCATCTTATCCCATCTCTCTCTTGACCAGTGAAATCAAGGGCTCTCCCTCCTCACACAAGTCTGGCTCCAGGGTAAGGAAGGGGTTTCACATCATCCTGACAGCATCTTAGAGCTGCAAGCCCATGAAACATTGTTATCAGCCACTTCATGTCAGGTATTTCCCACTTTGCACCAAACAGTCATGCACAACTCTGCCCAAATTAAGGCCCTCTGCTCCCTGCTCCCTGAACCAGGCTGTTTGGAGGGGCTGTTTCCTGGGATGTATCCCATGTCTTTTTCAATGGCAAGTGGCTGTGGCACCACCACGAGACATCCCAAGAAATGTGCTGCCCTAGGAAGGCATAACTTAGCCAGACAGCCCACCTGAGGAGGAAAATGAAAGAGTTAATAACACAAATTGCTACTCCCATGAGGCACAGAAAATTTCTAGACCCTCAGAAGATGCACCATCATTGCCGCCAGTGAAATCTCTCAGAGCAGGAATTAGGAAGTCATTTCCAAGGAAATGGTGCAGTTTACACATTGGATTATCTCCCTTTGCTCTTATTTGACACTCTAAGGAAATATTTATCGTTCACAGAAAGCTTAATCAAGTTACATTACATTTGTATGCTTTTACATGGAGTGAAGGTACTTTCTTGCATTTTTATAAATATGCAATTCACAGACATAACTATTATGCTCTATACCACAAGCCCATCCTAGCTACAGTGACTCACCCTCTTGACCAAACCTCCTAGTTGTTCATTTGCTTGTTTGTTTTATTGCTCATTTTTAACATGCCACAAGAAAATAGAAGTGAAAACACAATGACCCCTTAAGCTAGAACATGGGGTTCAATCTCCATATCAGATCTTCACAGTAGTTTCAAGAGAAAACCCCTTTTAAATCTCTTCCAGTCCAGATTGAAGCATCACCCCATATCTGGGGAGAAGTCAGCACAGTCCAGAGCTTTTGCTCAGACAAGGCAAAGCTGCTTATCTAACACAGTTCTCAAATGAGGTGTTGGCAAGGCTGTTTCCTAACTTCAGCAAATATGTTCCTCTTGCTTTCCCATTCTTTCCCTCTAATTTTCCTTGGTCTCAGAGCAGCCATAACCAAGATATTCCAAGCTGTTGTGCAAACTAATCCTACAAGAAATGGCATTGCAGAACACACATCTCTCAAGAAAGCAGAAGAAAACCTTTTTGCTCAGCCAAGGAGCTATCACTTCACATCCCCTTGGACAGAAGATTTGAAATTAATTTGGGGTTTACTCTGAGTTCTGCCATAATTACTGAGCTCAAAGATCACAAATAAGAGACCACCTCATCACCCACCCTGAATCTGCTTTCCAGGGAAACCATTTTGCAAATTGAGTCATACTCACTAATAGTCTGGTGACGACCAACACTGCACTGTTGCAAATGAAGCATTCACCAAAAGCAGTTCAGCCAGTGCTACTGACAGGTCCAAATGGAAGATTAGGGCTGGAGGCTTTGTCTAAAATCAAAACTTTCTATAATTTAATGGTAGTCAATTAACAAAACAAAATAATTAAACCAATGCAAATGCTTGAGTAGACCATCTAAATATGCTGTGCCTTAAGTCTTATTTACAGACAGTTTTGTGCTGCATTGACCATTCCTGTATAGCTTCTTTATATCAATGCAACTCATCTGAGGAGAGACCTCATTATATCACACCAGGGGATGCCCTGATTTAGCTAGAGTGATTTCCAAACACAGCTAACGAAAACAATACAAGCATTGTGTGTGTGAATTCAAACAACTACCCAATTGATTTAAGCTAAACTAAGTTTAAACAAAGTTAAGCTTTCTCTACAATATTGTGTTAGTCGTAAATCACTGCATATGCTTTCACCTTCTCCAGACGAGAAACAAATGGTCTCATCAGTAAGTGACACTGTAGGACGAGAGATGCGTTAGCGCTAGGCTGCCAGGAGTAGGCTCTGAATGCAGCTAATGCGTTAGCGTAAGATGAGTGTCATCAGTGCAACGTGTTTACAGCACAAACGTACTGAGAACAAGGCCAGTTCTGCATGTCTCCTGATTTTAAATCATCCATATACTCAAACCACTTGCAGTTCATTGCTGAAAGGCATTATTGTCAAGCAGCAGCACCTCTTATCTTTGCTCCCCTGGGGCATTGCTCCACCATCACATGCTAACAGCCACAAGCCACATCATCCAGCACAACCAGGTAGGAAGATTAATGCAGAACCATGTCTGCTTTAATGTACTCAGCTTCTCCCAGCACAGCCACAAGCTAAATGAGTCTGAGTGGTTTGGGCACCAAAGCTATGAGATTGTCTTCTTAACTGTCACATGACTGCATGTCCCAGGGAGAGATCTGCTTACAGTGAAGGGCTGCATAGCTGTGCTGCTGCTGGAGAAATTGGGAACTACATAAAATCAGTATCTATAGAACAGTTTGCTGGCTTTTGTTGACTTAACTTGAGTACCAGAGACCAGGCCTTTGCTGCTGGTTCTGTCACCAGCCCTCTGTATGGTTTTGATTTCCTCCTGTGACGTCAATCCTCTTCTGTGACTTGGCTCACCTTCTGCCTTTTTGTCTATCCTGCATGTGAGGCAAACAGTTTGAAGCAGGAACCAACACTTCATCCTAAGAGGTTTTCAAGCCTCAAATGGGTGAAGCCTTGAGCAGCCTGGCCTGACCTCAGAGTCAACTTGTGAGCAGGAGGTTGGAGAAGAGACCTCCCGAGCTCCCTACCAACCTGAGCTATCCTGTGGTGCTGTGATTCACAGCAAATAGTACATGGAGTCAGTGTGGGTTTGGGAGAAAGGAGATGGAAAAGGCTTCAAAGAACAAATACTTTTGGTTGTCAGATCATCCTTACTACAAAACAAAAAAGTACTCTTAAATACATAGAATTCATAGAACTAAGTGGGAAAGTCTACCCAGATATTCAATAAAGTGTTTATCTCATGGAGTGCTTTGGGAAGCAATAGTAAACGAACAACAATTCTGTTTTCCAGGAGTTCAGGCCAAGACTTTCAGCCTTGTCTGTCAGAGTTTTTACTTTTCTGTACAAAACCAGAAAAAATAAACTGCAGCTACTTTGGCTAAGTGTAGCTTAGGCCATGGAAGTTTGAAATTAGACCAATTTAAATTAAACCATCATGAAAGTCCAAGGTTATATCCTGTATACACCCTCTTTCTTAACACAATCAATTCATTTCCTCTGAAGACTCAGAAGAATGGTATCAGTAACCACAGCAACACTGAAACGTAAGTATCATTTTTAGCTCCGTGATGTACAATGCACAAAATAAGAGAACATATTTTGAAAGTTCTCATCACAACCTACTTTATTTTTTCATGGGTTTATTTTAATAACAAAACACGTATCTGGGATTTTTAAATCATTCTTTAAATTTTTACTGCAGGTGATTGGTTTGCATTCATTGCAGCTCACAGTGAAGAAGTCAATGAAGCCTCAGCTCTTCTGCCTCCCACTGCATTCTTCTCATTAATGAGGAGATAAATTTCGTCCCTGCCCTCACCTTTTCTGGACCCAAAGCAGAGTTTGAAAACCCTATTACAAATCATGGAAGAGACCCAAACAGTATTTCTGAGCATCGCACCTGTCAGCCCCATGGGTCTCAAATATCCACATCAGTGGCTTCCTGCCACTCCTCCTGAAGCTGGAGAACAGCCTAGGTCCATGTATGAGTGCTTGTCCTGTGGGCCCTGTGGCATCAGGACATGTTCTATCAGACTTCAGCACTGGAGCCTCTGCACCATGTCCCCATAGTGTCTGGGGCATGACTGGACCCACCAAGGACAACACCCACCTGAGAGGAGCCTTCGCAGCAGGATGCTCATCACAGCCACATTTACACCCCATGTACACCAAAACACTGACACACTGTCTCTGGGAGATCAACATGAGTCTTGAGAGACATCATGACTCAGAAACCCTTCCTTCAGTGGGGTACAGGCCACTAGACAAGGCTGAAGCACAGACCTCCATTTTGAGCAGAGCTGCAGAGGTTATGGAGCTCTACCATTCCAGATTCTCTCCTGCAGGATGCTTTCCTGTCCTGAGATATGGGACATATCAATGCACACTTCTTAGTGACATGTATGGATAGGTCAACTTTTAGAATTAATGTATTTACCTTCAGGAACCTAAATAGAAGCCAAATAATTTATCAGCAGTCCTGGCTAACCAGGGAGGTCCCAAGTGCCTGGTATTTGGCAAATGTGACACCCAGTGATGTGAAAGGTCAAAAGGAGGATCTGGGGAACTATAGGCCTGTCAGCCTGGCCTCAGTACTGGGGGAGATCATGGAGCAGATCATTCTGAGTGCCATTACACATCAGGTTCAGGACAACAAAGGGATCAAGCCTAGACAGCATGGGTTTGTGAAAGTCAGGTCCTCCTTGAATAAATTTCTATTGCAAGGTGATCTGCTTAGTGGATTAGGGAAAAGCTGTGGTTGTTCTCTACCTGGACTTTAGGAAAGCCTTTGACACCATTTCTCGCAGCTTTCTCCTGGAGAGACTGGCTGCTCATAGCTTGGACAGGTGCACCGTTCACTGGGTAAAAAACTGTCATGATGGCCCAGAAAGTGGTGGTGAAATGGAGTTACATCTAGATGGGGACCAGTCACTGGTGGTGTTCCCCAAGATGCAGCTTTGCAGCCAGCTGTGTTTGACAACCTGCACTACGGGATTGAATGCACTCTGTTGGTTAGCAGGTAGCATCAAGTTTGTCAGGAGTGGTGATCTGCTGGAGGGTAGGAAGGCTCTGCAGAGGGATCTAGACAAGCTGGACCCATGAGCCAAGGCCAGTTGTATGAGGTTCAACAAGACAAAGTGCTAAGTCCTGCACCTGGGTCACAACAACCCCAGACAGTGCTACAGTCTGGAGGAAGAAAGGTTGTAAAGCTGCCCAGTGGAAACAGAGCTGTTCATGTTGGTCAACAGCAGGTGAATGTGAGCCAGAAGAGTACCAGGTGTCCAAGAAGGACCAGTGGCATCCTGGTCTGTACCAGCAACACTGTGGCCAGCAACAGTATGTCTCTTCTCACAAGTCATAAGTGATAGGACAAGAGGAAATGGCCTCAAGTTGTATGGGTGAAGGTTTAGATTGGATATTAAGGAAAATTTCTTTGTGGAAAGGGTTGTCAAGCATTGGAACAGGCTCCCCAGTGAAGTGGTGAAGCCACCATCCCTGGAGGTAATTAAAACGTGTAGATTGGCACTTAGGGATATGGTTTAGTGCTGGACTTGGCAGTGTTAGTTTGACAGTTGGACTTGAAGATCTTAAAGGTCTTTTCCAACCTAAATGAGTCTATGAATTCTATGGAAAGCTTCTTTTTCATCAAAATACATTTGAAAAAAAAAAAAGAAAATAATAGAAACTCCAGTCTTCACATTGCGGAATCGCTGTCACTGAAAGACTTGACAGGAAAAGAAGAAATTGAAGGAAATCCTGTGAAGTCCTGATGTACTACTGCTTTTATGCAACTAAGAGACATTCATTTCATTTATCACATGTCACTTTACAAGGAAATGCTATTACATTAAAGTACAGCTATAACCTTCCTCAAAATACTCAGCTGATACTTTCCCACCTCCAGTAAGAGATTTAATAACTCCCACAAAGATTCAAAAGTCTTTGAACACCTCTATATCCATGTCTTCATTTTTACCTATTTTAAAAGAGTTATTAATCCATGAACAAATGTGTTCTTTCATCCTTAGCAATTTATTATCTTTGAAGAGTCTTTAGTGTTGGATCTTCCTGAAAGCCTTCTGGAAACCCAAGAACATGAACCAGATTGCCTTAGCTCCCATGCTAATTTGGTAAGGATAGCCTTACTTCAATCTTGAACCACAGTAGTTTGATGGTGGATTTTTTTGTGGACTTCCCACAGATGCTGTTGAGAGGGATCATGCATTTGTTCAAATCTGTGGTATTTTCAGACAATTCTCATGTCACCTGTGAACACTACACCCTTTCATCTGTTTCCTTTCAAATATAATTGTATTTCTATTTTGTTTACTGATTTTGGTTGTTTGGGGCTTTTTTTAATTGAACATTATGACTTTGACAGTAGGATTTTAAACCCATGCCTCAGCACAGATCCAGATGCAGTGGAGAGATGCTGTTCCACCTGCCTTTTCTCTGAGCTCCTCTGTGGTGCAGTCTACAAATGTATTCCAGGCATCACCTTGCAATCATACTGCAGATGCTTAATTTATATAAAGCAACCCACATATCTCATTCTTATTTTCTGCATTTGTCATCACTTTAGTCATTCTATCCATCCATCCTGGGCTCAGGTATAGTCTTCACACTGCATTTTTGCTGTTTAGTTCTGGAGTTTTTATGCATGGTGACTTGTGTTTTGAGTCAATCACTTAAACTATTTATGTGAACTGACTGCATGTCTTCTTGAATATACAGTAGTACTGTTAGAGCTGGGCAGCCACTTTTTTCTTTTTTTTTTAATTTTTTTTCCTGGTTCACAGACTATTCTGAGTTGGAAGGGACCCACAAGGATCATCAAGTCCAACTCAAGTCAAAGGCCCACATAGGGGATTGAACCCATGACCTTGGCATTATTGCAATCAAGTTTTAACCAACTGAGCTTATCTCAGGGTCAGTTAAAATATCCCAATGATTATTGTTTTCCTTTCCATTTCTGAGGTGTCTACTATGTCACTTTTCAAATTTAAAAGCAAACATACCTGTTCCTTGATTTAAGCTTTCAGACTTCTAGTATTTCAGTGGAAGGACAGCCCCCTTGATACAGTCACCTCTCTGTGTCTGTGTGCATGGTCACATGTTCATGCAGCTTGTATAAACAGGAATTTTTTCTTCAGACTATTCTTCACTGTTTCTTTTCTGGGTTAGCAGTCTCTGTACTATCACTCATCTGAAAATCTTGTTTTTCATGCCAGAGGACATGCCTTTCAGATGCTACAGCTCTTGGCTTTCTCGCAGTTCTTTATTAATCTCCTATACAACTTTTTCCACTTTGAATGCCACTTTCCACTTCTCTAATTTCTAAATATAGAACCCACATTTTCAAAAGCTTCCCACTGGTGTGAACTCTGCATGATTTCTTTTCCTCATTTCCTAAATCACAACCTGAGATTGATTTTCAGTCTCTCTGTTCTGCCATATGTCACTGGGACCATTTCAGCAGACTGCCATGGGAAAAGGCAGACCACTGTGCAGCTGCTCCCTAAAAGTTTATGTACAGATCTACAAGATCAACCACTCTTGCATCCAGCTGTCATCACACGCTTAACAACCAAAGCATCTTCTGTTTTAACTTGTCCCTTCCCATCCTTGGGGAGAAATTTCCCACGGCACTTCCAAAGGGGGTATCTCCAGTGCGGAGTCATCACTGGGCAGGAGGGACCTACCAACAAGATAATTTCCCTCTCTGATAGCTTGCTGCCTTTCTGCTATTAAAGTGTTTTCTCCTACAACAGACTGTGTAGCTGGCCTAGAGGTGAGATTTTTCTATTATTTGCCTCAAAGTCTTGATTATTAACTTTTTTTTATTCCCAGCTTTAGTTTTTCACTAAAATAGTTTTCTTTATTTTCCCCTTAGCCTCACTAGACAGCAGTTTGTACTGAACTGAGCCCGTTTTTCCTAAATGGAAGATTTCTCTCTTCTGATAAACTAGGATCCTCCATGGGGATTTAAATCTGCAGTACAATGAAAGTCAAACTATATCAATTATGTGTTACCCTACAGAAGCCTGTTCATGTACCTGAACAAAGAGACTATGACAAAGCCCTAGAAGTGTTTATCAGATTTAAGAGATTGTATAACAGCAAGAGGTGGTGAACAGTGGGTAGATAGCATTTATACATGTCCTGTGAATCATAAGCTTCTTCAAACTAGGGTTTAACACCGGAAGCTTATACCAAAAGTACTGTCTGCTTGTCTTCAGAAGTAGGGAAGGAGTTTTCTTCAAACAGACAGATACAGACCCTATTATTTCACCAAAGAAATGTCAGGGGAGAGAAGGGAAGAGACACAATTACTGAAAAGAATTGTGACAATTAATACAAAAACCATATTTTGAACCTAGGAGGCAGACACACCCAGCATCTTGTCAAGATGCTGTCAGGATGTGTTGAGTTTGAGAAATTCATCCCCACGACCCAAGTCTCTGATAACAGAAAAGCTGCAGGATTGTCTGGTGGGTGCCTGCTAGCAAGGCATCACCCCCACACTCTGCTGGGGCTTGTGTGCCCATGTGGGACATGAAACTCAGTGTGAGGCTTTGCACTAACTTTGGCAGCTGATGTCTGGCTCCTAATCAGCCCATACAAAAACTATGCCTATAAATGACTTATTCTGTCTTTGCAGTATGGGCTCCTTGGGACTAAAAAAAAAAAAATTCTATTTACAAATATAAAATTGCTGAAAATGTGGGAATGGCAAGAAGGAAAGTTCTTTCATTTCTCTGCAGGAATTCCTGTCTGCCTTTTTGGGGAAACATTGGTCCTAGACTGGCTTGATCAAAGCCTTTCTGCACTGTCAGATTTGCTAATAATTCGTGAACTGTAGGAGCCTGAAACCTGTCACAAACTCTGCTGTAATGGTAAACTTTTTTAAAGATGTTGACTAAATTTATTGTATCATTATTAGAAATAGGCATACCCTTTAATTGCTTAGCAGCTGCCAGTTTAATGCTTAAAACATGATTTAATTCAGTGAGTCAATGAATCAATTCCTGCATATGTACTTCCAAGTGATGTGCTCATTGAAATGTCTGGAAAACCACTTCTGTGACCTCTTCATTCACATCATGATGTAATTCCCACAAGTAAGCTGAAACTTTAGTACCACTTAAGTGATGCTCTCTGAGTAACAGCAACAAATCCACCAAGACATCTCCTAACCTCCTAATATTCATGTATCTTCCACTGAATCTCAATTGTGCATACTCTGATCTCAATGCGAAGCATTTGGGATTAATGTCCACATTTTAAAAAGCAGTTGCAAGTTCTGGTGACCTCAGTATCTGAGGCCAGCTTGAGATTGACCTGAAATTGGATACAGGATCTGATTTGTAGATGGCACAGAACCTCCGACTCCAAAAATCAGATAAATTCTTCTGGACTTTTCTGATGGAAGTCTAATCCAAGAGTAGTTCTTTCTGACTGTTCCTGTATTGTCACTTTTATTCCAGGATGGGTTACAGGGCAGTGGGAAAAAACAGGAAAGCTCAAGTGGAGATAGTGTCCTGCTTTTGCCCACTGGCCCATCTCAAAGTCTCTCAAAATCTTCCAAATCTCAACAACCCTTTCAATTTCTGTTCACTCAGGAGACAGAAGAGTCTTTTCATACCTGAGACAAGAACACTGCCACATCTGCCCTCTCCTCCATGCTGTTCTGCACCAAGTAGGCCCATAAGCCATTATCTCAGGGATGCAAGAGAACGACACATAATGGGAATGCTGCAGTTTATGGATGGGCAACAGAGTAGTGCCCATCTACACGCTTTGAGACAGGCAGCAAGCTGGCCAAGTCCTGAGATGTCTGGGGCTGACCTACACTCAAAGGAGAAAAAAGCTCTCTCACCAAAAACTGAGCCTGGCATCGGAAAGGTGAAGTTCTCATCAGCTACTAGCAGCAGGAGAGAAAGAAAAAGGGGCTTTTAAAAGAAGCAGGGTCTGATGAAGCTCTCAGACTTGCACATCAAAATAAGAAGACTAAATAATAGGCTATATGTCTCTCTATATAAGAAATACTCTTTGGAGTCATAGGTGGTGGGTTTCTTCCTCATCTCATTAAAGAAAATTGCAAGCCTTGGATATGAGATTGTACCATTAGCAGCCTTAATCAACTTAATACCACAACTCTACTCCCTGTCTTGATAACACAGTTTGTAAATACAAGCCTCCTGTTGCTTCTGTTTTCAGATAATCAGACTTCTCCATAAGGCATTTGGAAAACTGAATTATTTTTGTTGTTGATCATAACTGTGAATTTTGTCACTAGAATTGGAATCTGAGAGGGAAGCGGGCAAAAAATGTTCCAAAGATACCTATCAAAATATGTTCCAAACATACCTATCAAAAGAGAGATAGTTCTTCGCCATAAGTAGAATTTTACATATTCATTGAAAAGGAGCTGAGAAATAATTCTGCAATAAAAGGCTTCTTGGCACCAGATAAAGGGGACAAATATAAAAACAAACCTTGAAATCCCAAGTATGTATATTTAAATTCTTACTGGTGTTGCTTGCCAGAGCCAAGTTTAATATTCAAGGTCAAATGAAAACTTGTACAGAAAATCTCTCTCTAAGCCAAGATTTCTCATTAATCTGATTGATTGAAAAAATAGCTTGGGAAGGAAGAAGCATGCTTTTTTCCTCCTAAATAGAAGATCAGTACATTTATCAGTCAATATTTCTGGAGTTTTAGTTCAACAGAATGAAAGGAATTGATTTTCAGGGGTAGGGAGTTGGCACATTTGTTAAATCCAACAATTTTTGTCAAAGGTGTATACTTAAGAAATAAGATGTCTCAAGTGATTTGTCAGCTTTGAAGGGTACTGACCAAGATCTGCATTTTAGTACTTGATCATTCCAATGGCTTCTAAAATGCTTTGTAACCATAATGAAATGTAGGGCACAGTTGGTAACAATTGCCCATTTATTAGCTCTTCTTTTATGTTTTATTATTTAAAACAATAACCCTGGATTTGTAAAAGGGAACCCAAAGTGGAAAATCAAAGTTCTTGGTGCCATGAAAAGGAAGCTGTAGGCTCATACAACTGAAAATCAAGGCCCTTTTAGGAGATTCAAACCTCACTCTAAAATGAGAGATGATGATCAAAATACAATCCATCAATGACATAATTGAAATCACAAATAAATGTTGAAATCACACTCAGAGGAAAGTTAATATGAGACAGAAGAAAAAATTGTAAGTTTTCTGCACTTTAGCAAACTGTTCACACTATTAAACAGTCTCCAGAGATGCTGAAGTCCAAACCAGCCTCTCCACTAGCACTTTTAAAACTAAGATAATTTAAAGTTCTGGAATATAAGATATTGATACAAGCAATGAAGCACAATTAAGGCAACTGCAGAAAGAGTCGCAATGATTGATAATATTATGCACAGTGGTACCTGTCAGTCTCAAATTCCGCTCTAGATGAAATGAGTAAGATAATAGGCTGACTAACCTGCTACACTATGCAGAAATTAGTAACCAAACCACTCAGTGCACAGATAGAAAGACAGAAAACTTTAAATGTTTTTCCAGGTCTTTCAATTCATTAAGACAATTTTAAATGCCAGGCCTCTTACTTGAACCTCAATTTTACTGACAATAGGCCTTTACACAAAATTACAACAGACACAGCAATTTTCTAAATACAGGGCAAAAGGCTCCAGAGCTGTTGCAAATGTTCCTACAGATTTTGGACTTTGGAGGTATACATGTCACATAACTTCAGCTGTCTAAAAGTCAGGTGTCCAGCCTCACTTAAAGATTAAGTTTCCTCTCTAGTCAAGGGGGAAATGAATCACTTTTCCAAATATCTTTCTCTGCATCTCTGGTCATTGATGGAGGCTATTTCAAAAGTTTAGCCTGGACCTTACTTCTGGGTGACTGCAGTTAGGTAAAGGGAACTCTGCCAGCCATGACTTCAGTATCCCATAGATACAGACCCCACACAGGGAGTCTTGGAGGTGTGAAGAAAATTTCCCAGGTAATGTGGTGTCCTGGTGGCATTTATTTCTCCATCATATTTGTAGTATATGAAGGGAGTCTGTCACTAATTAATCCTCATCTCCTATACCTGGCACTTCATGTAACACCATGTTGCCAGCACTGACATTTCAGCTGTGACCAGTACATGTGCAAAAAACAGATTAAATAAACTGTGTAATGGAAATATTGGATTTAGAAATAACTTTGTTAGAAGCAGCTAAGTTTCAGAGTTAATAATATATAGAGAAATCAACCTAGCAAGACAGATGAAATATATAATCACTGAAGTCATGTTGCTCAAAACAGTGCTTTGATAACTTCTACTTTTTAACTACTGTCATAAACAAATCAATGGATGTCAATCAATTTATCATTCTCTGTGGTTAGAGATGAGTTCCTGGGAAATGACTGCAATATCTTAGTATGATTACACAGTATTAAATAATTATTCCATGTGAAGTAAAGCTCCTCACCAGCACTGCCAAAAACTCTGGATGTTGTTTTGCCTAAGCAGAGAATAAAACTTCTGGTCCATATTCCACTATTTTTGTCTCATTTTTTAGATGTAAGGATGTAGTCTACAGTCACAACAGTGTTTAATTAGTGAAAGTGCCTTTTGGGTTTATCAGCTGATGCCTCTGTCTCAAGGTATGGTTAGCAAAGGAGTTAAGGGTAGCTAACGCACAGTAAGCAGCAGCTGCAGAGTATACATGTACATTTAGGTGTATGCTGAGAGAAATGTACATGAGTTGGGTACTGAGGGCCCACTGCAGTCAGCAGAGACACAGAACTCAGTTCAGACTAGATGTTCAGTGCTGTCTGACATGTCTGGTCCCCAGCTGCTGCTACATAGGTCATTAATCTCCTGTGAGTTCCTATGCCATGTGTATCAGCTCACATGGATGTCTTGGATACTCAAGCACATCTTGATCAGCACTAGGTTCCTATATGCAGACAACTGGATTGAATCCTGAGGAACCATAGCCAGCAAATCCCAGAGAATAGTTCAGTTCCCCCTGACATATTTGCCTGCTGCTTGGCTCAGTTCTCCATACACAAGAATTTAGTGCTCTTTGGGAAGCTGTGAGACATCCAAGACATCCACACATATCTAGCAGCCCTCCCCATGACCTACAAGGGACCATGTCATGCTGGAGGCCAGGCAACTTAAATGGCACTGTGTGCCTGCACCCAAGCCTGGCCACTGAGCAGGTCCCTCTGCCCCTGGGATGTCTCAGCTGGGATGCCATTACCTGCAATGGGATCCTTGGCACTGCAGCTCTGGGTCCCCTACACTGAGGTTTCAGAATTTCAAACTGAGTCCTACCCTGAGTGCTGGGCAATTATGTCTTATCTTCTATCCTCTTGCAGAAAAAGCTGGAGTGGCATCTGGGGAGCCTTTCTCCTCAAGGGTTTGCCAATACTCGTGTGAGCAAAAGGCCTGCAGAAATTCTCTTTTCTACTGTATTCACAGGTGCAGGGAACACTGGGAGAAGCCGATGGTGCCAGCAGCTCTCAAGCAGAGGACCCTTAGGTAAACTTCCCCTGATGTGACTTCTCTCCTGACCTACCTTTCTTCACCATATCACATCAATCAGATGAGTCATCAATACCCCAACCCTGCCTCATCTGAAAGGCATCTGCCTCTTACTCCACATGCTGCAAAATCAAGGTGCTGAAGACAAACAGCAAAGCAGCAGGAAGGAAGGGGAGGCATTGTCCTAGTTCAGCAAGTGGGACCAGTTATCACTATGTGGGGGTGATCCAAGCTTTGTATTCTACCCCCTCTATTCATTTCCCAAGGACAATGGACCATTAGCAGCAGCTGCCCAGGAAGTCATTAGCACTTTCACACCCAGCCTGAGGGGGCGGAGCTGCTAATGGGCCATCAACAGTTCAGGGATACCCCCTGGCCCCCAGAGTTAATCACCCATTGTGTGAGTCCTGGCCCTGGGGGAGGGACTGGGTGTTCCCTGAGGGTACATAAGTGGTGGGTAAGAAGACCTTAGGAACCACTTGTTGGATCTAGAGGAGCAGCAGGACCTTGACAGGAGGAGACCACTACTCTCAACCAGACTACAGCCATCACCTGCACCAACAGGTTTCTCACTTCCTTTTGCTTTGGACTTGGGGGAACCATGCGAGTCTCAGCACAAGGGCAAACAAACCCCTTTGGGTTTGTGTCCCAGGACACTGGGTTATAGTGCTGGGTTTTGTGAGTTGAAAGCAATTTCTCTTTGTGTCAATGTGTTTATGGTAATATCTTCTATTAAATTGTAACTCTGACTTATAATCTCTCTTCTGGTGGGTCCATTTCTCCTGCCGGTTTACCTTTAAACCAGCACTGGCATGTTGAAGAGTTGCTTGAAAGATTGTTGACTGCACTAAATTCACTCTTGCCATAATCCCACTACCTGTAATAAACTGCAGAAACAAACTCTTACCAATGTCCTGGTGCTCTCATAGATTGTCTCCTATGGGCCCAAGCCAAAGGCTATAGAATTCAATGAATCTGCATTCCGTGACTTTAGTGATCTTGAAATGACCTTGGCATAATTTCTTCTGCTTTCCCTTTTTTCTTCTCTATTTTCCCTCTGCTGCAAAATTTTATAGCTTCAAATATTTTATGAATTATGGCAACCAGCTACAGCAATCTGATTCTTCAGGTGTCTGTATTATGTTTTGCCAGATAATCCATCTGTGCAAATCAGTATGAAAACAGGAATTTAGCCCTGCTGAAATTAAGCTGAAAGAAAACAAAAAGGAACTATGTCTTGAAATGTAGATCTGCTACTGAATTTTAAAAAGATGTGACCATGATCTTGGTTAATCTGTTCCATCCATGACATTCTCCTATAAATAATATCACTTTCTCTGGGTTTGCCGGTCTTCATAAATCTAATGCAAGCTGACCATGTTGAATTTTAGCTACAAATGCTAAAATCCTTTATTAATATATTGAACCAGCTCCAGGTGACACTTTCTTGTCTTATTTCAAAATTAGGGTGGCTGGACCAGGCTTGTATCTGAGTAAAAAGCTAAGTCACCTTCCATGTTTCTCTTACCATGGGCAGACATGATAGTTGATATATCCACTCACAATGCATCTATCTAATTTGTATTATCAGGCAACCAAGAGGTGTGATAATAGCTTTAAATTAGTACACCTGTGAAGTTTGCTATGAGTTAGCTAAACCAAGATGTAAAGTTCTGCCCTTTTTTCCCAGCCTCCTCTGTTGAAACACATTTCAACAAGAGAAAAAACAACAAAAAACAAACAAGAAACCACAAACAACCAAACCAATAGAATCAGAAAAACACTTTTTCCTTAGTGTATTTATGCTTCCATACATCCATAATTCCCATTTACAGACACAATATACAGACAGAAAGATGAAGCACTGCTCAGGAAAGGGTAAAGCTAAAGAGATGAATGCGATGAAGAAAAGTCAAATTCATTCAAAATTACATAAATAATCTCATGAGTGAATAAACTGAAGGTGAGCCAGCAGGACACCTGTAGAAGATATGCAGAACTAGCTCAGATCGGGTGAGGCCTCAGCTGAGACCTGCTTGTCCCCATAGTCCCTAAGAACATATTGAATAAACATGTTTCAGGGATGGCATAGTTACAGCTCATTTTCCCTTGTGCAAAAGGACAAGTAGGTGACCTGTAAGGAGCCATCCAGCTCTGTTTTTTCCAGCTATAATTCTCAGCTACATAGGAAACTGGAACAAGAAAAGGGGCCAGTGTGTCTAGTATCACACCTGGGTCCCCATCCCATAACTAGGATTACAGCATGTCCCATGACACTGCTGGGGAAAAACATCTGTTTAAAAGGATACTGATTCTGATTCCATTTAAAACAAAGAGCAGTTGTTTTCCTGTGCTCTTCCATGTTACCTGACAAGTAATTGTTCAAGTGACTTCTTCAATAAAGGCATGAAAGCTTTCTTTGGCTGGAAGCTGTTAAGTATTACAGGCGATTTACAATGAAAGGCATGAATACAAAGCAAGCTCTCTTGCACATAGCAATGGTCATCTCCTATGACCAGGCTGAGAGTTTGCAGATTTCAGAACTAAGGTTCACTGCAGAAATAACCTGCTGGATCTCTATTCCGCTATATCCAGGTAAATACTGAGCAATTTCACTGACTTCAACAGAGCTTGAAGCTAGAGCATTACCTGTATTAGATGGAACTCCACTAGTGTAATTTCCTGGTTTTTGAAGGACCGTGGGATCAGGCCTTTGTACTCTGAGTCAGAGTCCATCCAGGAGAGTCAAACTCAGATTTTTTTCCTCAGGATGTTGCACATATTACACGTACAGCACCCTGGACACCTCTAATACAAGTCTCATTCTCTTCACAGTGAAGAACTGACCTTTTACTGTCTACTGTAAAAAAAGAAATTTGAAGCATTTATTAAATTATTAGGGTTGTCAAAAAGAGAACAGTAAATGGCTGGGACTATTTTTTTCACCTTTGTGTCCTGTTTTGTTCTGGCTATGCAGCATGTGGCCTTGCATACCAACTGATGAGGATCTGTTAGATGGTATAACAGCAATGAAATGTTGCTTTGTTAAAGGGACACTACATTCAGTGGAGGGACCAGGATTTTGTATGGTACTTAATGACCTTCCTTTACTTTGAGTGCTCAGCTTTACCTGATTGGCTTGGGGAGACAATGAACAGGGCAGTGAGTGTTTCTCTGCTTCATCTCAACAAAAACCTGAGTGGGTTTTCTGGAAGGCTTAACTGAAGGAGCTGAGGATGTTTTATCCTCCAAGATGCCCATTTATCTTAGTCCTCTCAAGCTGAAGTAATTTTAGAAATTACTAGGTTTCTGATCCCAGTTCCACTATTAATGGGAATTTATCTGCACTCCAAAAACTGCCAGCTTCAATCAGCAGGCTGGGACAAAGGGCAAATGGGGAGCACAAGAGGAGCATCATTGCTATCCTGCTACCAGTACCTGAGATGGCTGGCTAAAGCTGCCCACATTTGCCCTGTATGACCCTTACTCCTGAGGCTGTTTGATAGACAGTTTTTCAGAGAGATTTAAACCATGACAGCCCCTCCAGAAAGGGGTCTGTGAAATAAAAATTATGTCCTATACATAATCTTATGGACTATAAATTTATATTACTTAGGCTTTGTGAGTAAACAGAGAACATCAGCCACTAATTACCATTTTCCATCAACTCCTGAGCAGCCAGTGCTTTACAGATTGCCACTCAGTAGGTGACACGATACTGTTCATTAAGTTTCGTGGAAAATGACACTACATTTTTCACAGTGCTTGAATGTGATTTGTCCATAGCACAGGTACATGGTGAACACTGCAAATGCCATTTCTCACTAATTATGTGGAAAAATCCAGCAAGGGAAAAAGAAACTCCTGCAATAGCTTTTTAGCCAGCAAGAAAAGAAAAAGGACATGAAAGGTAAATGTACATCTCCACAAATAAATAGAATATTTTCTCCATCCATAGAAAAGCAGAACTATTACCAGAAAACTGTTTTTTGCCCTCAAGGGCTTTGAAGAAAGAAAAGGGAAGGTTAGATTCACAACAAAGTGCAGGGTACTGAGTCAGTGCACAGAGCATGAGGAATCATGCCCAAGGCATTGCTGCTGTGGCAAAGCTGCTGGTACATAAGGCTGGCTGAACAGGACAACAAACAAGGAGGTGTTCAGGTGCTCCCGTTCCTACAATGAGGGATGTGGACAAAGGTTTTTATGGGGCTGCATTCAGAAGATTACACCAGAGATATCAGTAGTTCTGGTTCAGAAAGAAGATTAAAAATAACATTAATTAGGGTTTTGGCTATGTTATTAACTTTGTGCCTGTAATTTCAAGGACAAAATGTTCAGAGTGAATTTCCCCTCTCTTGCCTATTGTTTCTACAAATTAGTTCTGGGTATCACAGCAAGTAATGACCACAGGAGCATTCAAAAGTGTTAAATGCAAGGATAGTTCATCCCTGCTGCTGGAATTGACCCACCAGGAGAGGAGTTCAGCTAATGGAAAAGCTACGTTTAGTAACTGGGAAAAAAACATTTGTATTCCATTTTAAGGCTACCTATTTACCATTTCTTTTCACAATCCTCTTAGCCAAAAAACTTAAATAAATAATAAATGCCAGTGCAATTTTTAAAAATTTTATTGTATATACGAACTTTTGACATATTTAAAGGACATGTTTTGCAGAAGATGAGTGATGAGCAATGATTTTATGCACTAATAGTTAGTGGAAAAGAAACATCCTGACATCTTTGGCCCCAACAACCAGTGTCCCCTTCAAGGCACTGCACTCTCCCAAATTCATTTGTAGTTTATTTGAATGGTCTTTCAGGTCTAGCTAGCAGGATATGGTCCATAAAATGGACTCAGAGCAAGCCTATGCAGGACCCCAACTAACAGCAGGTCTAATCCTGACATGTAGAAGCCAAAATGTCTGCAACAAGCAGTCATCAGCAAAGACATAAGGAAAAGCATATTTTTCTGTGCATCTTAATTACTCTCAGGAAAAAAATTCCCAGTCCTGGACCAATTTTAAAGTAAAATGAGCACTTTCCATAGGTAATCCCATTAGTGAGTCAGGAAGGCAGAGATACCACAAACACCTCGATTCTGCTCCTTAATGCCTCCTCAGATCGGCACAGAACTACAAAATTGCTCCTTGAGTCCCTCATCCTCAGCCCTGCTCATCTGATCCTGGTAAAATACCCTTTGTTGCCTGTTTCTACCTTTTCCCTCTGCCCTGTGAATTTGTCTAAGGTCTGGGAGTGGGCTGTCCACCCTCAGTTGTGGCTGAACTCCCTGGTTTCATCTTCTAGGCTGTTATCTGGACTCCTGCCCATTTCCAGCTCAAAGCCCAGTGCCAGCAGTCATGTAA
Source organism: Pithys albifrons albifrons (assembly GCF_047495875.1). NCBI lineage: Eukaryota > Metazoa > Chordata > Aves > Passeriformes > Thamnophilidae > Pithys > Pithys albifrons. Next base: position 70,474,229 of record NC_092458.1, on the reverse strand, counting down.
GGAGCTTGGCCTTTAGTGCAAATTAATCCCATTTCTAACTCTTGTGGAGGAATAAAGTACAGAGACATGAGCAGGCGGTGGGGAGGAAGGGCCAGAATAAAAAATAAACCAGTGTTTTAAATTAAAAACCAGCAACTTGGAGTAGAGGATGGGGCTGTGGGGCGTGGGAACCTGAGTCAACTTTGCAACAACTGATTCTGGTAATTTTGCAAACATCTTTACAGTTCTTAACCCCACCCTGCCTCCCTTGAGTTGTTGTCCTTCAAAATAATCACTTCAAAAGGACTACTAGCAGCCAGTTTCTGATGAGTAGGAGGGATGAGCAACCTGCTGCACAAAACCCATGAAAGCTGACAGGCAGAGCACACATGGCACACAGAGAGATGGAGCTCAGGACTGTGACATCTTGAGGGTCAGGAGAGATAAAGATTTCCTCTATCTCGTACTTCACCCTGAGCCAAGATGCTTCAAATATCTGATTAGCAGCATCTTGCTCTGGCTGCTGCAATTCTCTGCTGCCACATCTGACCTTTAATTTGGAAAGAAAATATTTGGCCTGGCCTTCTACCTTGGAAAGGACACTGATGCCTGACACATTTTCACTTGGAAGACAGAGTGATTCCTGGTCTCATTAATACAGTAGATAGCTAGGGTGACCCATGGGACAAACTAAATGGATATTTTTGGAACAGTGATTCCTAACTAAAAGCTCAGCTTGGAAGGGCTTTCCATGTTTGTGAGTCTGCAGTTTGGTATTTATTTAGCTGCTAGTATGTGTGAGTTCCTCTGATCCTAAACAAGTTCCAGCACACTCAGGGCTTTAAATATTCCTCTCTCAGAGCATGGCATTGCCTTTGACCTTGATGGAGCCGGAGCACTCCTGGCTGTGAAACAAGTCCAGAATGTCCTCCAGAATATCCTTCAGAAGGGGACATCATCTTCCATCACATGTTATCCCAAGAGCAGCAGGGGCCCAGGAGCCTCATGCCAGGATCATAAAGGGCTTCCAAGGGAAATTTTCCATGGACCAGGCACTTTACTAGGACAGCAGCCAATACTGAGCAGAACACAGTCCCAAAGCAAACATGTTATCACTTGGCACAATCAAGTGCTGTGGGTTTTAAGCTGACTGAGACCTATGTAAGCGCTATGGCGTATTGCACATCACAGTTCAGGCTGTGGCTACATGATCAGGGACAGCCTTCGGGACAGCAGGGATGGAGCAGCACACCATATTCTTCAGGTCAGGCTATGTGCTAGAAGTACTCCAGGAGAGACCAAAAAGATTCCTTGTTAGGCAGAAAGATCTGCTTTTTGGATGGTAGTACACTACCTTATTTATTAAGAGGGCCTTATAAATGCTTTTTCTTATGCCAAACAGAGTAACAAAGAGTAACAATGAGTAGGAACAAGAGGCTTACTCACTCCTACAGCAATTGAAACATTCACATACTTTGCAATAGAATTACACACGCCCTTGTTGACATGGCTATTTTGCTCCTATCATTTACTTTGGGGAGAATGGCTTATATTCACTTACTTCTCCATGCTTTTTGAGTGTCATTTATGCTGAGTCTGGAACAACATTAAAACAGGAAAAGAAATGGCAGAGATTCATTAAATACCACATGCCAGTTAATCAACAGTGCTTAAATAGTCCCAGTAGCCACATTTTCCAAGGTTCTCACAGTCTTTTCTCAATGTATGCTTTATCTCATAGCACTTCTGTAATATTTTCTAAACTTGTATGACAGAGAAATAATTAAAATACAGGTAGTGAGAGGCTCATTTGACTATCCATTACAGCACATCTGAAAAAGTAAATAAAACAACTTAGGGACTCTTATCTGACCAACTGGCTCAGCACAGTTTATATCCATGCAGATACTCTCCTTCATCCATGCACTAAAACAGTGTTGCCTCCATACAAACTGCCTGCAGGGAGGAGAATTATAGAATAGTAGACTCACTTAGGTTGGAAAAGACAATTAAGACCATCAAGTCCAACTGTTAACTAAGCACTGCCAAGTACACCACTAAACCATGTCCCCAATAGTCCTAGGACTGTGCTAAACCAGGTTTTGTCTGACACAACAACAGGTAGCCCAGGTCAAAACAATGTTGGAAGTGTTTTACAAATTTGGCACGAATGGAGACGATGGTGGGACAGTCACTCTGAGCTGCCCTTTGGGAGTACCCACTTCTTAGCCAGGGCTGAGGATGGAGCCAGGTAGCAGCAGCTCTGCACAGTGACTGCTTAGAGTGGTCACTCACAGGCAGGAACACCACCAAAAGTGACAGCAGTTGAGGACCCTTTATCTAAAAGTGACAGACATCAGAGTTCCTGTGATCAACACCATCTGACAGGCAACAGTTTTCTGCAAAGAGTGCATGTGCAGATTTAACAGAAACATGACTCAGGCTGGTTTGCAAGTTGCTGCAATAAGCCTGTGACAACTTTGTATTAGTTTAATGCAAAACCCATCAGCAATTGCAGTTGAAGTGAACAGAGCTCATCCAGTAGTCACTAGTGTGTATCCTCTGTGATCAGTCATTTTCTCCTTAAATGTTAATACCATCATTCCATGCTTTCTCTGGACAGAAAACAGACCAGCATATCATAAAGCCTGGCACAAAATTGCTGAGCAGAAGGGAAAAATAGCCATCTATCAAAATCTTTCCTGGTGAAATCACACTCATCAAAGAGGAAGCAAAATCTGGCAAGGTAAAACAATTTTTCAACATATATGTTAAGTACTGCAGTTCTTGATAATCAAAAGTAGCACAAGCAACAGATGCAGACCATCACACAGTGTGGGTTAGTAATGCCACCCTCCCTGATACTACATGGATGTCAGAGTCCAGTGTAAAAAAAAAAAAGACATCTTAAAACAGACTCATTTGATTGCTACTCCATGAATAAAGTTAGGAGTTCACAGATGAAAACGCAGAAAGCATTTAAATTTATACTTATATATACGTATATGTGTGTCTGTGTGTGTGTGTATAAAACCTCCTACAAGCAATATCTGGAGCTCTTAAAAATACATGAGCACATGTAAGGTATCTTTACTCCAGCACCAGCTGAAGTTATTGCAGTTTACAATAATGGACTTACAAAAAAAAAAAAGTCAAAACTACCAAAAGGCTCAGTTTCCTCCACATCCCCCACAACAGGGCAGTGAAGTATGAGTGCCATCAGGTCAGGAACAAACAGTGAGAGCTGCACCACAAAGCCGCTCTCTCAGCTGACCTGGGAACCTCCAAAGTAAAGATTTTGTGACAGCATCTGGTCAGTGTAAAATGCTACACCATGTGCAATGATCAGTGGCATTTCCAACAGAACTGAACTAATTGTCAGAGGTTTTATCAGCTTTCTAGCACACATCATGGTATCCCACTGTCAGAAAGCTTGACCTGGGGGACCACAGCAAAAGAGAGAAGTCATTTGCCACCAGTTTTGCTCCAGATTAATTTAGGCATCTTCATAGGTATTATCTATAAAGCATCAGTAATGACTTACATTTTCCACCTTTTTATAAACAGAAGCATTCAGTCTCAGGTGGGATAGTCAAATAATATGTTCACATAAAATTTCATTTTCTGTGGCTACATTTTACAGTTGTAAACTGTACTCCAAAAGTCCACAAAGAGCTTTACAGAGGGTTAGTTGAGGGCTTCCTTGAACTCCTCCCTGGAGGCTTCTGGAGAAAAATAGTGGCATAAGTTAGAACCCAAAGCAGAATCTATTTCAAGACAAGCAAATGTGAGGGTGAGACTCATTGAAGAACTTCATTCAGTGAGCAACCTGAAATCTTTGTAGGTGAACAAAAAGAAAAGAACCTCATTTATTTATGTGTGATTTTAGGGTAGTTGGAACAGTAAAGACTAGAATACACCAGAATAAGGGGTGATCCCAAAGACAACAGGTTCCCTGTCAGACTCCTTGGAGGCCTAGTAGATAGTCCAGGTATCCAGGAGTGGGATGAGAAACACACATGAGCAGTCTGACCAACACCGAGTGTTGATGACATGCAACAGAGCAGTGGGGAAACTCCCTGAGTCACTGGAACTTCCCAAAGTCATGCCATCAGGTTACACAGCTTACATGGGTTACCATGCTGGCACATTGAAACCCCCAGTGGTACTTAAGCAATCTAGTTTTAAACTTGCTCAGACACCCTGCCATTAGCTACAGTGAAGGCATGGTTTTAATCCAGTTACAGATAAAACAGCTACCTTACATATTTCTGCCCTATATGGATGAGAAGCAATTGAGCAGAAGGCTTCATATTTACTTGCTTTAAACTTTAACCTTCTTCCAGACACATAATTCTTACTCGGCCCAATAATAAATCACATTAAAGAAGGAAATGTTTATCTATTCTCAAAAACAAAAAAAAAAGAATGTTAATCCTAGGGTATGACATCATGAAAATCAAATTTAATTAATCCTCAAAATAAGGACTTACATGAGAAGAATCGTTGTGACATCTAAGACAAGGACCTGGCATTTTCCGAATACAGAAGATTGTCACCTGTGAAAAAAATGGCAGATTAATCACACTGATTAAGTGTGATGCAAATATACAGGCAGTAATTCTAGAAGATTATCTGGAAATGTTTTAACACAAAATGAGGCAAGAACAGCAAGTTTCATTCAGACTTGCTGCAACTTCTCTTCAGTAACAGGATACAAACGTAACCTCATGTAAACCGTTACTAGACTATCATCCTCCTGCAACTGCAGCCTTCAGCAACACACTTGGAGAAGCACACAAAGAGGCTTTGTTCAGGCAGCAGCATGCCTAGAGCCAGTCCTGGTACATATTATGCTATTTTTTAGGCAAGACACCTATAAACTATTATAAAGATGGTTAAGCCAAGCCTGAGATGCAAGGTTCTAATTTTTTGGTCAGCAATGCCCCTTGAAGATGAAGTCAGGTCTCCTACTTTAAAGTCTCACTGCTACTTATTAAAAAGCAGCAAATATGAGACTAAGTAATTCCCTCTTGAGTAAGACCTTAAGGTGCCATGGTCTAATTGACAAGGTGGTGTTAGGTCAAAGGTTGGACTTGATGATCTCAGAGGTCTTTTCCAACCTAGTTGATTCTGTGACTCTGTGAGGCAAAGACAGTAGCCCTGTGATTTCTTTTTAGTACTCTTTTGGTTCTCTCTTACATGACATTAGACTGTCCCAGGAATGTCCAGCTCTGTCTCTAACAGGTTATGGCTCTAAGAAGTAGCCTGGGGATTTGTTTTTTCCCTGGTAGGGGTTCATTCTTCTGCTCAAACAGGCACAGTCTGGGTCTTTGCCAACCAAAAATCAACCAAAAATTACCCAAGGATTCTAAGCCAACATAAATGACATGCCAAACACCTAGACGTCAGAACCATGAACACATTCATGAAGTAGGACTGTTAGCAGGGGCAAAACTCACCAATGGATGTGAGCTAAAATCAAAGGTGTTTAATGTTGCCATGAAGAAATCCCCTGTCATCCCCAATAAGAGGATCGTACAGCATCACATGAATCTGGAACACCATTTCACCCATCTATCCCAGGAACAGAGTGGCTCTCTGCTCATCCCCTCAAAAACACTAAGGTAGATAAATCCACTGAGAATTCTTCAACAGAGACCTCTTCCAAATCAGTTGTCATTTCATTAAAAGCAGAAATACAAGTGCTCTGATTCCAAGGCAGACATGCAGCCCAGACTGTTCCTGCCTCCCCACCTCCTGCTGGGTTAGGAATTGTCATAATGTTGTTTCATTACCAACCTGTATCTCTCCCTAGGACACAGTCTGGATGTTTCTGGTATATGGTGGAACCACCACCATTAGAAGCTGAGCTCTTTCATGTATGATCAACAAACAATTTCTTGAAGTCCACAACCCCTTGAAGCTGAGGATACACTTGTTAGCCAGACTGTGTTGTGGCATACATCTAAGGTGTGTTGTTCTTGGGGCTGTTGGCGCAGTGAGCAGCATGGACTCAGCACTCCCCAGAACCGTACTCATAAGGAGTGTTCGTTTTCATTTGAACAGTTGCTGCAAGCTGTGAGGCAGACAAGCCTACCCCATGCTGTGCATGTTCATGTATAAATGTTAATCTTTCTTACCTTTCATCTGTGAAAGCTGAAACTTCACCAAATGTCCTCATTTACTAAAAACCCACATGCTGGGGGGTTTCAGAGGAGCAGCTTTCCATACAGCATTGTGTGCATTCCTCTAGACCTGTGCTAACTCAATTCTGGATTGTAATAAACAATTGCAGTATTAATTTTACTTGAATCAGGGAGGTTATCAAAATTTATTGTAGTTAATATGTTCTGTACACAGTGACATGCAGGAATACTTTTGGAGACTTCAAGATATTTAAAAGATTAATCACCCATTTTAGGGCAGGTCTAGAATGGGGCAAGTATATTTGGGTTAGGAAAGGATTTCTAAATTGTCTTTTTACCTCTGCCTAAGATGCCATCCTTTCAAATCATGTTTTGCATAAGTAATTATGACCAATTGCACACAAAGCAATCAAACAAGTATCAAATTCTGCAGTAGGATGTACTGAAACATCCAGTTGGAGACCATTATGCCTATCTAAGCTGTTAATCTTTTCACATCTCCACTCTGAAATAGATGGTCAGATTTCATTCCACAACAACTTGCCCCCCCAAAATAACAAATCTTCTGCTATACAGATTAAACTCTGCTCTTTCTAGATGAACACACAGTGGCAGCAGCACATGAAGTAAATTTTCTATCTTCAGTCTTGGTTTGAAACTGTGATGATTTCTCTAAGCCAATGATACCAAAGTAAAATTCAGAATCCAAGGTTACATGTGCATTATAGTCATTACTAGTACCATAATACTATTAAAATCAAGGTATGATCAAATTAGTATGGATTTGCCACAAACACTCCTTGCAGATACTCACACATTCTCCCACAGTCCTAACACGAGTCTGGTCCCTTGTATTTGTTTTTTATTTCCTCTGACTTCAGACAGTTCATTCTACTTGAAGTTTGTTCTGTTATCCTTACAAAACTGTTCTGAGTTTTGTATAGATTGATTGATGGACGAACAATTAGAAGATTCAGAAACAATTATCCTCCATCATAAGATGTACTGTAGTAATAAGGAATTTTTTTAAGGAACTATCATTTAAGCTGTTTATAAAAATAGAACTGAAAAGAGTAATATTTCTGAACATTGAACTACAATGGAGCATAATTTTAGATCAACTTGCTTTTTAGATATATGCAAAAAATCCTCTCAGTATTCCTCCTTCACATGTTAACTTGAAAATTTACTCCACAACTTCAAGAATGAAGGCAATGCTTTCTTAAACCTGCAAGAGAAATAATAAAAGAGCACTTCCGGCATCTTGTTTTTGCCAGTGTCTTTTTTAAAGCATTATAGACATAAACTATCAAAAACCAGTCAGCACTCTTTTGCTGATGTGATGCTTGCTGATTTTAATACTCTCCTATGGGCCTTGTGGCTCACTGGTATCCAGCACTCAGCTTTATAGTAAGTATAGCCTGAAGCAAGGAATTCAGAGCTGTGTGTACTGCTTTTGCTTCAATGGTGATGTAATGGAAGAGAGCTTTTCCTCTGATTAGGTTTCCCACCCACCGTCCTGAAAGATAAGCTGGGGTTCATGCAGAGTACACTTAATGCCATGCAGTCTCTCTTCCATCATGTGCTCAGTTTCAAGTTCCTTATTACGAGAACTACGTGAACCAGCTGAAAGGAGTCAAAAGAGGAACAAACAGCATGACTTCAGAATAAGCAGTGTTTACAGAAATAGTGGCTGGTTTAACCTGTAGAAGATGAGAAGCAACATGAAAAATAAGGGTAAAAGGTACAACAAAAATGAAAGGAGTAAATTGCACTCCATCCTTGTCCTATGGATGAGACAGAGCAAAATGGCTTTCAGTATAGGTTAGATATTAGGGGTAGGGGCGGTACCGTGGTGTAAAGGAGAGCACTCTGGACTCTGAATCCCAAGGACCTGAGTTCCAGTCTCAGTGGGACCGTTCCCTGGCAGTTCAATGCCTCCCTGCCATCCCATCCCGTCACATCTCGGATGCTCAGCAGGGTCAGCCCCGGTTAGTACCGGGTGCTGTGACAGTCCCGAGGACTTCACTGTCACTGTCCAAGCTCGCTCGGCCATGGCAGATGGACCTCAGGACTGAAACGGTGGGGCCAGTTCTGCGCATGCTGTGCCTCACCTAAAAAATCCACTGTGCAGGCTGGAAGGGCACACCCAGGTGGAGAGAGCCCTGCCCAAATCTGCGTTCGCCAAGTCTGGCCATACACAGATATTAGGGGTGTACTTTCCAGCTCAGACAGCTCTAAACAACTATTTGTAGACAACTGAAAGAAGATCCAGATCTCCACTTCTTCTAGTGGAAACCTAGAAACCTATCGCTTCAGTAGATATATACCTGTAGACATGTACAATTAGAGATTTCATCCCACAATGACTATTTGAAAGCCATTTCACAGGGAAATTATTCGGTAAATAAACAGTACAGAAATTAAACAGTACAGACCAGACAGTACTGTAGAATTTTGCCTCCAAAGTATATTGTGCCTCCATCAACAGGCATTCTCAAGAAGCAGAACAAACACATTCAAGACTAATTTACATGAAGATGATCTCCTGCTGTTGAGTATAATGATGAGCCAAATAATGCCTCTTCTCATACTATTTTCTGTAATTTCTATGATTCTGCTTTTAATCATAAAATCATAGAATGGTTTGGGTTGGAAGGGACCTTAAAGATCATCTAGTTCCAACCCACCTACCACGGACAGGGACTAGTTTCACTAGACAAGTTTGCTCAGAGTTCCATTGAACCTGGCCTCAAACACTTTCAGGGCTGGGGCATCCACAACTTCTCCTGGCAAGCTGTTCCAGTGAGTTACCATCTTCACAGCAAAGGACATACAAAGATGTCCAGGAGTGGGGGAAATAGGCTCCAAGAGACTCAAAGACTGGAGCAGAGTGAAGATGAGTGTCTAAAGTCATTATTGCCTCGGAACTAAACTACAGACAGGAAACTGGGAACTGTTCTGTTGGTTCAAAAACTGGTAAAAAAATTGAAGGGAAACAAAGTCAAAGAACATGTATGCTCAGCCCCAACTGTCATAACATTTCTGTCTCAAATAGAATGAACAAATAAATACTGAACCAATTCAATGCTTGGTTGCTTTCAGGACTTTGTTCAAAAAGAGAGAGTAGAAAAATTGTATAAATGGAAGGAATAAAGAAAGTAGAGATTCTCATCTCCAAGGAGAAGAACAGCAATTATTAGGAGAGAACATATTACTACTATCTCATTAATGATATGCAAAACCACTAAGAAAATGGTAGCATGTTGTTAACAGCTTTTGGGCAAATTTCACAGTGAATTCTCACTGCAACCAAAAGCCATTTTGTTAATTTGTGATAACTGTTGTGTTCACTTCTGAACCATCACGAAACAGAACTGTATTTGAAATAACATCACTCTCCCCCCAGGGAAAAAAAAAAAAGCACAAGCATTGATTTTTTATTTTTTTTTGTGTATCAGGAGGATCAAACTTCTCCAAAATGAAGGAAATCAAAATGGTATCATTTCACCTTACAAAAGTACCAACTACCCACAATACAGAGCTACAAAAGTTAAAATAAAAAAATACCATCAAGTGAAACAGCAGAATATGACTAAGCATCATATTGGCTGCAGAAGAACAGAAAAGAGCTTGCTCACCTGTAATGCTCTGCCAATTTTTGCCAGCTGTGAAGAAAATAACACATTTGGGTAACTGAGAATTATCAGCCAAGTGTTTTGCATTTGAATTTTCAGCATTTAAAATATTTTCAGATAAACTAAAGGAAATTTCAGAGTGAAAATTTCTTCCTAATCAAGGAATCAACTAAAGATGGAAACATAAATTATTTTAGTTAATGAAAATTCTGTAAAATTTATGAATCCAAAAGTGTTCAATGTTTTAAGGGTTTTGATTCAAAATTTGAAATGCTGTAGCAACTACTTTTGAATTTTCATTGCTTCAAAATAGAAATACCCAACAGTAAATACATGGGATGAAGGCATTTTACACTCCCATATCCTTCTCTCTTTATTCACTAAAACCACGGCAGTTACAATAGATAAATATATGGGGTAAATAAAAACATTCCTAAAACAGGGACAAAATTGTTTTCCTTAAGCTACCATTGGGTTTCACCCTCTACATGTGCTCCCTGCAGCCTAAATGGGATCATAGATGTGAAGAATCCCTCAGCACTGACCTTCTGCCTCTGGCTGTACAGTATCTCAGTTTTCCAATAGGCTGCTGCTTGAGGTGGCTTCTCCCCTTCCTGGTCTCCAGAAGCATCCTGCTATTTGAAAGTCTGTTCAATATTGTTGTCAGTCAGGGTTTTTCAAACATCAAATTCATGCTTTCCTGTGTTCTGCAGCGAAGAATATTCCCATGCTAGTTTTCAATCACACCTCTCGAGATGCTGACAATGGATAATTCTCTTTCCTGTTGATGCTCTGGAAATTTTAAGAACAGTGAGCGTGACCCCTGTCCTGACCCGCTTCAGGGATGCCCCAAGTGATGTCTCCCAGCTACAGAAAGTAGGTTTGCATCCACTTGATTCACTCTCTGGTAGGCACAACAAGGTAATTCCTTCACTTCTTCCTCCACTCCCAGCATATTGACTCCTTTTGTGGCCTTAAAGTGCCTTAGGAGTTTACTTGGCTTTATCATGGTGCAGAAGGTGATAATGGACTCAGGCATCTGCCTATGCTTAACTGTGTCCAAGGATGTGGGAGACAATCTTTTATTTTTTTTCTAAAACTTGAAAAAAAATACTTATCAAAAGCTGATTTCTGTCTCCTGCTTATTCTTTTGATCACTTCCCAGGCTGTGTCCCCCACTGTGCTGTCAGGTTGCAGAAGCACAGACCCACACAAGTCAAAGGGTGTCAGTGCCTTCTCAGTCAGCAGGCAAATAAACAACAAAGAATGCTCACACTGGGACACATGTCTCTGTCCAGCCCAGGATCTCCCTCTGACAGTGGCCAGCTGAAGGCATTTTCTGCCAAACACAAGAATTAAACAGATGTATAAAGGCTCCAACAGGGCTGGAACTTGGGGGACTTGATGCAATAGAGATCTCTACACTTTAGCTTTTAACAGCTCTAAAGGGAATTTTTTTCTTTCTGAAAACATGCATAGTTTCAGGGCATTTCTCAGTTTTGGCTCTCTGAAAACTAACATCTGACAATTTTATCCAATGCTCCCCAACTCCTATATTAAGAAAGACGGGCACTCTATTCATGGGGTTTGTGCCATTCATGATTTACAGATAAAGAATCTGTCTATTCAGCCACACCTCATGGAAAAGCTGTCCCATGTCGCTGATCATTCACATTACTCTTTTCTAGTTCCACTGTATCTCTTTTGAAATATGAAGACAAGACCTGCTTGGGGCATTAAAAAACTCGACTACAATAAGCAGTGACATAATGATGCTTTATGTTTCCTATTCTTTTCTTTGTATGTATTTCCTTCAGCCACATCTGTACACTGACATTTTCATTACAATTCCAATATCCTTCGCCTCACACAAAGTTGATGGTTCTTCATTGTCGGATTTTAGTTTTTATAACCCTGAGAAATCCAGTATTATTGTTTGCTCCTTTGTGCCCTGCCTCTTCTTCCCCATCACGTATGAATATGTTGATTGGCAAAGGTACATGGGCAATACATGTTCTGTGTAGAAAACTAGACTATTAATCTCTAACAAGAAATCATTACAGGAAAAAAATCCTTTTCAGAAAGGATAAAATGACTGTACAGTTTGCCAAAGTTGTCCTTAAGAGGAAAAAAAAGTAGGTTTAGGACATTCTCTTTAGAAGCTCAGCAAATAACATAGTCAGCATTGGCAATTATTGCAATAGTTCCTTTTATTCAAGGGTGCCCAAAATGTGTATGGGTCTTCTCCCACAGACATACTGATTTAAGGCCATAACAGCAAAAGTTTGTAGAAAGAAGTAATATCTAATTAGAATAGATAACATAGTTGGAAAAAAACCCTCAGAAAACCTTTCAGAAATGCTGCCTGTTAACCAGACCTGCCAAGAAAATAAATACCAATTGTTCCTAGTATAAGGCATTTATTTTGACGTAGAAGTGGATGGTTTTTTTTTTAAATAGACAAGACTTTGCAAAACAAAATCATGCCTTAAAAATACGTAACATAGTTTTAATTCACATTAAAATCTTCTATGGGTTCCTGGCAGTGAAGATCAGAGAATTTGGGATTATGTGCATTAGGTAGGTCTGGAATACAGTAACATTTTATGAATTGAGTAATTTTGTCCGGTATATGACTAAAGAGTCTCAGATTTATGTTAACATTATGTATACTTTATGTAGAATGTGTCTGAATAGACTGACAACTGTCATGAAATAATTTTTATTGCATGTTTGACTCACGTATAATTGTAATAGTTATCTCAACAGTAAAATGCAGTACAACTCAGTCTGTGTCTGTTATAGGCTGCCAGAAAAAATGAGAAAGGCTTTGGTCTTTGACTTCACACAGAGAAAAATGGGACAAAACACTTTTTTGTCCTCCAAAGAACTCAGGAATTATGAGGGATCCGACTTGAAAAGAAAACAGAATGTACAATGGGACTGGATAAAGAAATTATGATTAATGACAAGCCTCAGATTATATATAATCACAGAAAAATAGGTCTCTAACAGACCTTGATTAGTCACCCAGTCCATCCTCCAATTTCAATGCCAGATCAATAGTACTTACTATTTGTCCAGTACGTACTAAAAGACATCCAGTAACAGAGAGATTATTACACCCTCTGAGATATAAAGCTGTGCCTCACTAATGTTACCATTAGAAAAGCTTTTCCTCCTTGATGCAATTTAAGTCCATTACATCTTACCCTCCCTAGCAAGAACAGATTATTCCCCTTGTCTTTGCAATGGCCTTTTAAGTATATGAAGACTCTTAGCATGTCTGTCTTGTGCCTTCTTTTCTCTAGCCTTAAGAACTCCAGCTCCTTCGGTCTTTCCTATCCCATGTTCACTCTCGTTGCCATCTCCCCTGATTCCTGATGGCTCACATACTTCTTGAGCTATGGTGTACAAAAATAGTCCTTCCACTGATGTCCTGCCTATGCTGCACAGAGCCCACAGATTGCTTCCCACACATACATCTTCCTAGAATGTTTACTACTTTTGCCATGAAAACACACTGCTGACTCATGTTCAGTTAGTGACTTGTGGTACGCTCCATATTCCTTTCTGGTAGATTACCTTTTCACCAATTGTTCCTTTCCTGAATTTGTGCAATTTTTTATACCTGCCCAGGCTCAGCTTGCTTTTGTGCCCCCAATCTGTGCCTTATGTTTTCTAGACCAGTTTTCTCAATATCAAGATCCTAATCCCCACCTCCAGCATGCCTGCAATTCCTCACAGAACTTAACAGAACTGGATTTAGATTCCTAGAGGATCCCTGCTGGTAAACCCATTTTGACACCAGCCATTGATACCTACTCAATGGGCACAGGTATCTACCTAGTTAAGCCCCAGCTCCATAGCAGCTCCACACAGACTACATTGCCCTGGCTTTTCATCAGAATACCAAGGTGCAATACCAAACAAAGGAACATTACATTTCTGTGTGACTTGGTTGCTGTGGCAACATAAATTAACAAAATGGACATTATTGTAGCAGCTTTGTCATCTAAGCATGCAGGCTTTTCCACGCAAATAATGGCAGAAGCTGCACAATATTCTCAGATAAAAAGGTATCTGGACAAAGTGTGATGGCGCTGAAAAAGGTAAAACAATGCCAGGTGGGGGCTAAACAAAGAGCTGGCAAATCACCCAGGTATTTCAAGGATGTCAGTTGGGAACCAAGGACCATAACTGTGGTTAAATGGAAGAAAAGGATAAGCATCTACCTGTAAAAGGTATTCAAATGACTGAAGCAGAAAGCCAGCAAGAAAAGGTCTTAATATTCAAGATCTTCAAGTAAAACTGCCGTTATTTAAGAAGACAAAAACAACAGGTACTAATACTATGACATTCTGCTGAAATCTGTTACCTGCTCTGGCACATCTGATAATCTCAAGCACAAGCTGGATCAAGGGAGTTTGAGCAGAGTTTACCTAAGAAGCTTGTTGTTGTGGATAGAGGCAAAAAAGTGCAGTTTTCCTAGACCAAGAGGGTGAGGAGTAGGTTCAAGTATAGGAGGTGGGCAGGTTCAGTTATAGGAATTAAAGGGGCATTCTCTATGTCAGAAGCAGAAAATACTCAAGTTCTGGAAAACAGCTGTTGCTCATAAGGGGAGAGCAGAAATGGCAGATTAAACACACAGCATAACTGAGAAGGTAAGGAAATTCTGAAAAGATGAATGTGCATTCTTTATACTAAAAAAAAGGTAACTGATGCAAAGCTGCTACAGAAAGTTTGACTTGACTGAGATTCATAAAATCCAGAAGAGAATTCAGAGTTAACATGTATAGGAGACCAGTTTTACAGAAAAAGTATTGCTTAGAAACTTCTATTCTGCATTGTCATACTGTAGTTATGCCAATACAGATTCTGGAAACAGAGGATGTTCTGGTTTCCAAACAGGGCAGTGGGTCCTGTTTTCCCTTTTTTAGCTTTTAAGTACTGATTAACCCCCAATGTGTTCTAACTTACTAACAACAATTTTTTCTCCCATTAGCTGACCAGGAAAATGCTGTGAAACATGTGGAATTCCCAAAGAAGCTATGGAAATCCTGAGTTTCAGCAAAACCTGAAGAACAGTGATGTGGGGATTACTGGGGACATACAATGGGGAAGGAAGAGAGAGATGTGGGAAGTTCTGGAGGCACATGAATTCCCAACCCCTGACTGTCCTACCCTGAGAAAGTCTATTAACACTTACAACCCCTCCTTCCAAGGTCCTACTGCTGTATTTTGGGTTTGTGGTCCTCGCTGAAACTTTTTCCTTGAAAAGACCATTAAGCAGAATTTCAAGAATGTGGCACAAACCACGAAAAAGAGGTTTAGAAACTATCAGCTGTTACCTCAATTATCAGAAACTATACAACTGTATTAATATCTACAAATATATTAAAAATCTTAAGCATCATTACTAGAAAAATCTTGGATTCTGACTCCCAAGTGTCTATTTGAACTGGGAAGCACATTGCTTCCTAAGGCAATGGGGAGGAAATGAGGTCTTACCAGTGAGCAATGCAATGACATAAAGCAGCTCACTTCACTTTGCGTAAACCTCACACTTGAGCAGGCGTAACTCATGCTTGTGAGTGGCATGTTTTAACCATTCATAAGATACTGCAGGTTTACAGAATTGCAATCTCTTCAAAACAGATGAGGTCAAAAAGATCCCTCAGACAAACTCATCAGGAACTATGGTATACTAAGAAAAAATACGGTGAGACTCTTATGACTTTAAGTAGTTTCAAAATCAATTCCATATTATTCTGTTCTTTCTTATTCTGATAATTGAGAATTATTTTCTCCAGCACTGCAGTGCTTTTAACTGACTCATATGCTCCTCAATCACCGGTAAAGGCTTCCATAATAAGCAGCAAAATAGCAGTGCAAGCACTGTCTAATTCTTCAGTCTTGCTTTCATCAGTTTCCTTTACTAACTTAATATTCATAGTCACATTTGGACACCACTCTGGCTCTGAAACAGCACCAGCATGTGGAACTGAGGGAATAAGCTTTTTATTTTTTTTTTTTTAAGTAGAGGGCTCAAATTTCTTTTGCACATCTATGTAACTAACCAGGGGTGAGAGGTGGCCTTTTGCCTCTCCAAACTCGTGCCTAGGATGGGGATGAGATACACTGAAAATTTCAGCAGACTTTGTAATAAATGAGTCAAATGAACAAAATCATGCCATTCTACAGACTGTATCAGCTCTAAGAGGGAGGGTTTATGGAAACATACATAGGAAAGCAAGGTAGCCCTGTGCCTCCTTGATGTTTTGTCCAGGGAAATCGATCACATTTTATTCATAAAACAACCCCTGCAAAGCAGCTCTTTGGGCTCCTGTTTCTGTGTAGGACTTGTGTAAATTGGATGCAAAATTTAAAAAAATCTACTCCATTTTCTGCTGGGTACCGAAAGAAGTTTTTATAAACTCCAATAGTAGAGCAGGAGTGGGTAACAGTTATACATATATACATATGTATATCCACACTTGCAGCCTGTGAGTAGCAATAGCTGTATGTGTTATCTTGTATATGATACGCTCCGGCAGCTACAAGCCGTAATCACACCAGACTTTCATTCATATCTTCTAAGCAGCTCCTGGCGCTCAGCCGCCTCGGCAGGAGCTCAGGAGGCACGGTGGGATGGCGAGAGGTAGATTACTTCATCTGCATAAAAGTAACTGCGGGATGGGAGGAAACATCTCGTAATTAGAACACGGGACGGAAATTAAGGTCTTTACCAACTCTGCCGCAGCCGGAGTTGGGGATCCTTGGCAGAAAGCTGTCCGACCGCACCTGCAGAGCGGGGGCATTGGGGCACAGGGCAGCGCCCGGGGGTGCTCTCCGATGGCGGCGGGACCTTTGAGGGGCCGGAGGAGCAGCAGCTCAGGCCGCGCCGCCTAGGCTGTCCCCGCTGGCCCAGCCGGTAACGCTACGGTGCTCTGGGAGGGGAGGGGGTCACCACGGTGGCCTTGGGAAATTCGTGGCGGGGATCCAGGGCGCTGGGAGCGCGCCGTGCCGGGCCGGGCCGTGCCGGGTGTCGCGGCGCCCCGGCAGCAGGTGCCCCGGCGGGCGGCAGGGCGGGGGCGGCCCGGCGGGGCAGCACGGCGGGATGCGGCCGCTGCGGTGGGCGAGGTGAAGGCGACCTTGCGGCTGCGGGCAGGCTGCAGGTGGGTGTTGCGGGGAGCGGCGGCCCCGGCGATGGCGGCGGGGGCAGCTCCGGGCCGCGGCCGCGGCCGCCCCGCTCCGCTCCCCGCCCCGGCGCCGCCCACCGGCGGGGCCGGCCCGGCGCGTGTGTCCGCACGGGACACGGCCGGCCCTGCCCTCGGCGCCTCCCCGAGGTCGCCGGGCGGAGGTCGGCCGGGCCGGCGGAGGCTGCGGCGCGGCGCGCACGGAGGAGGCAGCGCCGCGCTGACCCGGGGCGAGCGCTGCGCCAGGCCCGGCCCCGTCCCTCCGGGAAGTTGTGCCCAAGCCGGGCGCTGCCGAGCCCGGCGGGAGGCGCGGGCCGGGCCGGCCGTGCCCCAGTGCCCAGCGCCGCCCCGGCCTCCAGCGCCGCCCCGGCCCGCCCTTGCGCTGCGCTGCGCTGAGCTGTGCCGTGCCGTGCCCTACCGTGCCGTGCCGTGCCGTGCCGCGCCGTGCCGCCCCGGGCACCCGCAGCCTCAGGAGGAATTTAAAAGTTATTTCAGGTACTCTCCCTCCCCTGCCGGCCCCGTGCTTCTGACTTTTGGGCTTGGTTTTGTGGGTTTTCTTTTAATAATTCTGTGAGAAAGTGGAGATTTGTTCCTTGCGCTTTTTGGGTGAGAGAAGGGTTGTATAAGTTGTCTTGCTTTATTTAGCGGAACCGTAACGACTATTTGGCTTCACCGTTCTCAGATCTGGCAGTGGCTTTTAAGTTTTAATTTCTCTGAAAAATTAATTTTCAGTCACCTGTGTGTTTTGGACCTAATGCTGCAGGCATGTCTGAGTAATGCCGGGCATGCACGGCTGTATTTGTGGAGCGGTGACGTGATTTTATAATGCCCCGGGGAGGAAACTCCGCTGGCTGGGCTTGTGCAGCTCCTTCTACTGCCCCAGCCCCGTCCGACACTCCGTGCCAGGCTCTGCTTTGGCAGCTCTGACAGGGCCAAATAGCCCTTAAGCAACGGTGCTGCCGAAACTTGGGTTAAGTAAGCCCATCCTGCTGAACAGTAGACCTCACTTCTTTAACAACAAATGTATTAAAATGTCTTGTTTACTGTGTCTTGTCCTCTTGATCTGTGTTTGCAAAGCAGAGACATAATTCATAATTGTGGTTCTTAGGGTTATGCAATTAACAACATACTTAAGATAGCAGTAGGGTAGTCTTTTGATCTGGAAGGAAAATAAATCATTCAAGTATGTCTGGGTTTCCAAACTGGCAGGGTATTTCCTCTTCCACTGTCTTCTTACCATGTAGCATTTGCCCATATAGTGACCTAGCAAGCTGACAATAAGACTTCTTCCAAGATTGTGTTAGATATATCTCTGTGAAATAAATTTTCTGTCAGGTGATGCTCCAGGGTGAGATTACAGTTCAACAGAGTGTAATCTCTCATGAATGGATCTGAATTCAAGCATATTGTCATTTTAAAGAGAATTTGTTACGTCAATATAGAACACTTTTGTAATTATTTTAGGGAATTAGAAGAAATTTTTTCTGTTTTCTCTCTTCCTGCTCCCGATTCTTTTTTATTAACTAGACCATTTACTCTTGAGAATTCGAAAACTTCCTTTCTTCTTGTTTTTGCCTAATGGAGGTAGTTGGAACAACTCAAGGTATTCCATCTCTCTACAAACCTTGTCATGGTTATTACACCTTTATTACTGCAATGGACCTCCATAGGGCAGCAATCGCTTGGTGATGTTACAATTAACACTACCATTTGCAATCCTTTGAAAAAGGAAATTATTTATGAGGTCCTGATAGACAGAACACCACTGACAACATTTTTACACATCTGTAAATCAAAACACACTTTTTAAAAATGTCATCTAATATTGTAAATGGAGAAAAGTGGAGTTTACTGAAGGTATGCAATTTAAAAACAAACTCCATACTCCCAACCCGACAGAGCATGAAGGGATTATCCAGACTTGACTCATCTGTGTAGATTGTGCATTTCAGACTGCTGAGCTGAGCAACACTCCACTGGAGTGATTTCACTGCCTGCTTCTCTGCGTTGTACCAACCTTTAAAAACATTGTTGGTGTTCCAGAGTTGTTCATATTTTTGAAGGAAACTAGTCTTGCAGTCGGTGAGACTTGAAAAGATTGGAGATAGAATTTGATACTTAATGAAACCTATTTACTGTTCAGTTTTGCATAGGTGAGTTGAAAACCTTATGAGATTCTCTTTTGTGAGATCTTATGCATCTGATGTGCTGTTGAAAACACTCTTAAACAAAATGCAGTTCAAAGTCAGTGTGAAGTGAAATGAGGAACTTGTTTAGCTCAGGTCAGTTTTTGTTGTACTCAGAAATGGCTATGGCCAAGCAACCCCTTTCAGTAGAAAGGAGATGTATGACTTAGTTTGACTTCTTTCATTACAGAAGTCGTGAAATAATTGTTTGGTATTTTCTGCATAAAATTCATAACTTCTATCTTGAACTAGTAATTAAAAAAATACAGAAATCTCCCCTTAAAATCTTAGTGTCTGTAGTTTTTTTCACTGGTTGAACTTTATTTTTTAATTAAAACAGATAATAGTCTGGATTTTGCCAGCCTCAGGTGCCAGTCACCAGTCTCTTCATAGTCTCTATTTTAAATAATCCTTAGAAACCAAAGTGCTTCAGAGAGGGTGACAGTAATAAGGAAGGGGAGTGAGGGTAGAAAATGTGTGATGTAAAACTTCTCCTTTTCCTCTTCTATAAATATTATTCTGCTGCTTTTGCTGTTCTGTGAAGCAGTGTCCCACGTGCAGCTAGGTAGTCACAGATAAGAGTTTTTTTTAAGTTACACAAGAGATATTTCATCGTTCACTCATTTCCATTGTGTTTGTTGCCAAGGTATCTTGCCAGTGGCCTTATTAGTGATCAAGGTGATTACACTTTTTTTCTTTGACTTGTGTTAGGTACTGTGAAAAACAGATGTTGTTCAAAGACTGCAGTGAGTTTTTTCTGTGAAGAGACTGAAATGTTTCTGTCCTTGGACTGAAGTTGTATCGTGATTCTTTATATCTCTTATTAGGTGTAGTTATGTTTAAAATGCCACATGTCTCCAAGCATGCTAAATATTTACAGTAAATGTATTACTTCTGCCATATGTTTGAAGCAAGAAACCCATTAATTGGACAAGCCCGTATTTTTATGCTTGAGAGAACTGACACTTCATTTTAATTACTAAATTATATGTTAGAGTATAACAAAAGCAGAGGTGAGATGGTGTAACAAGAAGCAGTCATTTTTTTTACCTCCTGGGCTCAAACTGTAGTTATTTCCAGTTAGCAAATAGATAGAAAATCAATTGTAATCTGCTCATAATTGTCTTCCTGGTAGAGTTATGAGACATTTCACCTGCTCTCATCCCTTCCCTATGCCCACTCCCCATCCCAACCCCTACCCCGCCTTTTATCTTTTTTTTTTTTTTCCCAGTCCTTTTTTCTCACTATCTGTATTATTTCCAGTGCATCCTTGTGGAATAGACAGATCTCCAGAGGTAGAGGAGATTTTTCATTGTAAAGCTCTACATCGTTAAATGTTTTCGTGTAACAGCTTGAGGCTCTGTCACAAAGGGTGTTCCTTCCCAAGCTGTTAGTGATGAGCAGAAATTGACGCAGGTTTTCGTAACCTTGGAGCTTTCTGCTTAGATGAACTGGGCATTTCTCTTTTACCTATCAGGGTTGATTACTTCAGGTTAGATCACATTTCTTGTGTAAAAGGCTGAGCTTGCACTACCAAAAATCCAAATTGTCTTTTGCTTAGTACAAAGTGCTGGGCTTGACACTTGACACTGATGTTTGCATTCTACAAGAATGTTGTATTACCCAGTTAAAGAATTGCTTTAGCTTTTTGGTAAACTGAAGCTCCATTCATTCTTGAGTCATAGCTGCAGAATGAGAATGTTTTGAAAGCATACCTTAATTTTAAGACTTGTACTTCTGCTGTCCTGACTGGAAAGGTCCAGACAAGGCATTTTCTAAGTTTGCCCTGGGGAGTAACGAAGCTCATCCTCTGCAACTGTGAGATTCGTCACTCTTTCAGACTTCCCTCACAGCAAGTGCCAGACTGCCTCTCCTGTTGGCTTGGCCATTTTAAGGTTGTATTTACTTGATTTATGATACCAGTGTAACACTTTAAAATTGGACATACGTCATCCTCCTCCCTGGGAGGGTTGATGTCTGTTTATGTATTTATATGTATGCGTGTGTGTTTCAGTGGATAGATACAGACCGTCCCAGGACCTGCTTTCCTTTGAATGTAGAAACCTCATGTGTGTTCACAAATACAGCTCCCAATACTTCTATTTTAGACCACAGTGATTTGGTTCTAAATTCTTTAAGCATAAAGTTATCCTTTCCATAAAATTTCTGCAAGTATTGAAAATGTATTTGATCTTAAAATTATAGGTTTTTTTGAGGGTGGATAGTCCGGAAACTAAAGCTTTATTAAGGAGGAAGGATTTTACTTTATTGCAAGTTGGTGTTTTGCAAAAAAAATGAGGAGAGAGGAGGGAGAGGCAAGTGAGACATTCAGTGGTTGGGAGTGCAGGAAAGTTTAATGACGTTATTAATCCTCCCAATGGAAGAAATACAGCAATTTCTTTTGGTATGAAAGGAATGTCTTGGGAGGTGGTTGAAAGTTGCAGAGGAGTGCCAGAGACTGGAGAATCAGTGAAGCTGGAGGTGTTCGGTAAATGTGACACAGGTTATTGCAAATACCTGAAAAGTACTCTGCTTGCTGCAAGTAGGTAAAGCTCAGAGACTAGGAAGCATCTAAAAGAGTAAAATCCTTGAGCCCTTTGCTGATTGCCAGAAACTCCCATGATTATTTCTAAATGACCATTTATGTGAGCCGTGCTCCCTTATGAGCTGTAAAAAGTAATGCGTTAACTTGTAAAATCAGTAAATCAGTCTCATCACACTTTGAAGTTTTGTGATGAACTGAAAATTTCTCTTTTGCTATGACTTAGACATTTCATTTTAGGATTAATGAAATGTGGTGGTTTGGCAGAGATTGCCTGGAAAAGGGACAGATTGCATCTCCTTAAGCAGAAAGCTACTTTCATTTAACAGAAGCTACTTTCCTAGTTTCCTTTTGTTCTTTAAACTGTTAACGTAAGTAGCTGGTATCCAGTTCTTCGTCTCTGTGCTTTCCTAGTCACCATTATAGTTGGTGTCCTGACTCTGAACAGGTCTCTTCAATCCCTTGTCATCTGTAAAGCTAATCTTTGGATCGATGTGTTATCTAATCTTTGCAGATTCAATGCATGGCCTCATTCTTGATGAGAGACAGTTCTCTTATGAAAAATGCCATAAACACTTTCATGGAGATCTCCACTTACCTTAGTGAAGAGACTTAGAGCCTCATAGTTTGCAGCAGCATCCCTTAGGGCCTTTCCACCTTAAAACATTCAACTAATTTTGTAAACCTCAGCAATAATTCAAATACATGCTATTTGAAATACCAAGTACACCTCTGGAAATGGTTGTTCTGTCTAGGGAAGGGCTGTGATGTACAAGTGCCCAGGGCTGTGCACCTGGGTTCACCACTCTGTGTAGCAACTGCTTCTGGGTTTTTTGCTGCCATTCTTACTGGACTGCCAGTTGGACTTTTGTTGCTCTTTCTGAGCTGTAAATTGGACTCATTAGAGTCACTTTCACTGTTAGGATTACAGTCTGGGTGCCTTGAAGTTGTTGTTGATCTACAGCTCATTATTACTGATGAAAGATTAAAATCAGAGTTTTCAGCTTCTGTTTCTCTAGCCTCTTGCTTACTTGTCTTTTAGTGGCTTTTTACTGTAGTTGTTTTGTAGAAGAAAACGTCAGGTGTCGTGTGTACATTGATACAACTTTCATCTGGTTCTAGCAAAAGAAAGCACGGCTCATAAATATGTTTAGGTAGTGCCCACTTGCTGGAATTCAACTTCACTCCCATCACTCATTCAAAGTTGTGACTTACTTTCTTGTGAGCTCTTTGCCCTGTTCACCAAATTGGCCATCACTTATAAGTAAAACTTGGTAAACCACCCTGGCCTGATAAATAAGGAGAAACTAAACTACAAGTCTCATAGAATCATTGAATCAGTTGGGTTGGAAGAGACCTCCAAGATCATCAAGTCCAACCCTTAATCCAACCCCACTTTGATTACTAGATCATGACACTCAGTGCCACGTCTGGTCTCACCTTAAAAACCTCCAGGGTCAGAGAAGCCACCATCTCCCTGGGCAGGCCATTCCAATGCCTGACCACTCTGTAAAGAACTTCTTCTTGATATCCAACCTAAACCTCCCCTGGCAGAGCTTAAGCCCATTCGCTCTTGTCCTACTGTTGGTTGCCTGAGGGAAGAGATCAATCCCCACCTGGCTACAACATCCTTTCAGGGTGTTGTAAAGAGTGATAAGGTCTCCCCTGAGCCTCGTCTTCTCCAGGCTAAACAATCCCACCTCCCTCAGCCTTTCCTCATAGGACTTGTGCTCAATTCCTTTCACCAGCCCCGTTGCTCTTCTCTCACAAAGATTTAGCATGTGTTTGCATTGTGGAATTATGCAGCCAGTCTTTTTCAGGACTGAGAATAATTGTCCTTTGACTTTGGTAACTTTGTGTTGGTACCATGCATGATCTCTCCATAAGGTTTGTTCAGTGTTTGGTGATGGTCTTCTATCTGATTTGTCTCAAAACTGGAAGCTCCCAAGTTTTGTGAGGCTTGGTAGCAGTCTATAGTTCACATGGGACACCTTGCTACCTTTTGGACATTAGTATGTTACAAATTAGCTCCCTTTTGATATATACAGTTGTTGCAAGAGGGACCTCAGGTAGGTGAACTTGTTAGTATGAAACAAGCATTATCATCTTAAGGCTGCTCTCTCTTGCTGCATACTTCTGTGAGCAGTTTAATTTGTTCTTCTGCAGCTTGGGTACACTCATCGGTATGCCTGTGGGAGCTCTGATGAGAAAATGTTTGTAGCAGGCAGACTAAAAACAGATGCCTCCAGTGGGCACTGTAAATAGGGTTTAGTTCATCTGCTGACATGGAATCCTTTTGTGGAAAGTAAAGCCTCATCCCTTAATAAGTGCAAGATGATGTTGCAGAAATAGGTAATAAGACCAAATGGGCTGTATTAGCAAGAGTGTAGTCATCAGGTCAAGTGGAGTGATCATTTACCTCTTCTTGGCACTGATGAGATTGCACTTGGAGCACTGTGTCCAGTTTTGGTCTGTGAAGGACAGAAGACAATGACTTGCTGGGCAAGTCTAGTGGATGGCTACCAGGATGATGAGGGGACTGAAGTACATCATGGACAAGGAAGGACACTGGCAGAGCTGAATTTGTCCAGCCTTATTTAAGAGAAGACTAAGGGGGATTTTATTACTGTCTTCAGCTGCATAATTTGAGGGTATGGCAAAGACAAAGTACTCTATTTGGAGGCATGTAACAAAAGGACAAGAGACAGCAGTTGCAAGTTACAGCAAAGAAATTCTGGCAGGATATAAAGGAAAATGTCATCATGAGGATACTTACACACTGGGTCAAGTGTTTGGGGAGATTGTGGAGTCTGCAGCCTTGGAGACATTCAGAAGTTGACTTGGAAAAGACACAGAGCAACCTAGTGTAGTTGACCCTGTGTTAAGTGGGGGCTTGTTGGACTAGCTGCCCACCAGAGATCTCTTCCAAACTAAATTATTTAATATGAAATGTTAATAGCATCACAAGTTCTGAAGGAAGTAATCCCATTTTCATGTGTTGTTATCTGATCTAACTTCTGACAAGGTGGGACTCTGAAAAGCAAGGTGTGCGCTCTGGGGGCCCTGAAGGGCTTGAAATATTAGTCACAGATGAAATCTGTGCATGAATTCACAGGTTTGAAATCTAGCTGAGGTTTCAACTAAATATATGAAAATTTGATCTGCAAAATTAATTTCTACTTTAAAAGTTACAGACTTCTGAGCTCAGAAATGAAATTACTTTGAGATTATGAAGACCTAGAAAAATCATGTGAAATCACTACCATAGCTTGTCTCTTTCTGACGTATTAGGGTAGTAAACAAAAGCGAGCAAGCTGTTTTATTAATGTGTAAAATATTAGGATTTCAGAGCTTGGTGTATGTAGCTCAGGGGACTTTCTGATATCTCACCTGAGTTCAGGGATACAGTAAAATCTGAAGGAAAGCTGAATTTAAATGACACAAAGTAAGATAGACTTCTCTGTACCTGTTTTCTTTCTGTTTCTCTTTCAACTTGGTCTTGCAGCTACAGTAACTCACTTTGTGTAAGATCTGGCTTTGTTGCCACTTGTTAGTTCTATTAAAAGCTTGCCCAGAAAGTAAGAAACAATTATGTACTAAGTGTGTCTCGACAAAACACATGATCATCTCTGTCTTCCCTAATTCTTAACTTACTAAACTGGGGGAAAAATTTAATCTTAACGTGTTCTCTGACTCTTTCATTCCAGTAGAGAGTAAATGGCAAGGCTGAAAGTCTTGCAGAAAATTCGCTTGT
This sequence comes from Pithys albifrons albifrons, assembly GCF_047495875.1. Lineage (NCBI taxonomy): Eukaryota > Metazoa > Chordata > Aves > Passeriformes > Thamnophilidae > Pithys > Pithys albifrons. The sequence continues at coordinate 70,448,782 of NC_092458.1, read as the reverse complement.
GGCAGCTCTCTCACAGAAGGCTCCAGTCCAAGAGGACAAGTGCAGCCATGTGGTACAGGCACAGGAATTGTCTCTCAAATGAATATAACACTGTGAAACCATTTAGGATGACACAGAGTCCAACTAACACCTTGAACTCTGTCCAGGAACCCTGGAGATTATGGAGATCTATTGCCAGCAGCATGGCCTGAAACACAACCTGGCCATGTCTCTAGACGGTTTGAGAGGCCTGTTTTCCTCTGATGAGCCTTTCAGATTCTTACCAATAGTCTGTAGCGCAGATAAAATATGTTAAGTTGACTAGCTAAGTCTCTTAAACTTGTATTTAAATGAAGAGAATAGGGTTTTTTGTTGTTTTTTTTTTTACATGACCATGTTAGTTTCTTCTGATAGAACAAATTTGAATAAAGGTAGTTTGCTAAGCATGATTGTACGCTATGTAAAGTTGTAGGCAGTATTTGCCTGCCCAGTATTGTCATAGGGAATGTTTATTAGACAGTTCAAATTTTCATGCTCAGAAAGTATCCAGACTCTTTCTGGAAGTGGGAGTACATCAAATATAACATGTACACATTGCTGGAAACTCTTTCTTTTTTTGTTTTTTTCTTTTTTCCCCCCTCCCCAGTATGTTTTGTATCTCAGTGTCTGCTTCAATCCATAAATAATAAAATTAAAAAATAAAATGATCAGAGTAGCCTTTAGTTATAAACTTAAAATAAGCACTGTTCCACCATTTGATACAGAAATGGACAGGACATTCTGCACTGCCCCGGTGTTGATGAGAGCAGTTACTCAACAGCCATCTTGGAGCGTGGAAGGAGGTTTCCGTGCTTCCTGGCTTGCAAACCCCTGGATACTTTCTGGTAGAGCTGGAAGGCCCAGTATCAAAATAGCTAAGCTGCAGGTTGAATTTCTTTGAGTTTCTTTGGCAAAGTGTGTAAACCAGGATAGGCCCTTTGGTGTCTGTACACTGGAACTTGAAAAACTGGAAGGTGATTTTTAAAAAGTTTTTTTAAGGATTTTTGATATGGGTAATTTTCTTGAAAACCTAAGATGTTTTATACTCTTGTATCCCTAAAAAGGACAGAAATAAACGCAAGGTATTAAGTGCAGTTTTAAAGAGGGATAAAAGAAAATTAGACATACCTCACAGTGCTAGTGACAGCTGTTGTATTTTCCCCTTATATTTGCATTTTAAAATACAATAAAAAAGTGGGGGGTTTTGAACAGCAGTTGGTAGCTGAGGGCTCAGTCCTAATGGAAGAATTCATCAAATGTGGTGGGTCTTACACGTGGCTGTATCAGAAGTGGGGGTGAAGGGATCTACCACTGTGAGCACAGGCAGAGTTGCAAAATCAAACCTTAACTGGACGAACTGTGGAAATGGTCACATTGCTTATGTGCCTAGCAAAGGAAAACATTTCCCTGACACGTTTGGTGAAATGCTCTGTGTTTCTGTTCCCCCAAAATCCTAAGAATTTCTGGCTGTGTGAGTGACTGCCCGCCCTTGGAAACAAGACTTCTGTGATCCCGCCATCTGTGTGTGTACCCTGGTATAATTGTACAGGTGTGGTTAGAGTGTCTTGTGTGTTTGTGCTGGGTTTTAACCACACTTGAGTTGGAGCATCCACTTGGAAATGGGATAATCCTTGAGGCTGTGATGGGTCACCATGGTAGAGGCAGACAGCAGTGTCCTGGGCTGTGTTAGGAGGGGTGGTGCAGCAGGGCAAGAGAGGGGATCCTGCCCCTCTGCTCAGCACTGGTCAGATAAACCTGCAGTGCTGCATCGAGTGCTGGGTTTTCCAGTACATGAGAACGTGAACAAACTGGAGTGAGTCTAATAAAGGACCAGAAAGATGATGAAGGGACTGGAGCATCTCCCCTAGGAGGAAAGCCTGAGAGAACTGGAACTGTTCAGTCTGGAGATGAGAAGGCTTATGGGTTTCCTAATGCGTATAAATATCCAAAGGGTGTGTGCAAAGCGGGCAGAACCCAGTGGTGCCCATGGAGAGCACCAGAAGCAACAGGCACAACCAGTTTCCTCTGAACAACAGGAAATGCATTTTTTCTGTGAGGATGACCAAGCATTGGCACAGGCTGTCTGGGAGGTTGTGATGTCTCCATCCTTAGAGGTGTTCAGATGCTGTCTGGACAGGATCTGGGCAGCTGGGTCTTGGTGGCCCTGCTGGAGCAGGGAAGTTGGACTGGATGACTTGCAGAGGTCTCTTCCAGCCTCTGTGATTCTGTGATACTGTGGAAGGAGCACAGCTTAGGGATCCAAGCCTACAATGAATATGTGAAGTCATGGTGCAGAGGCAATGACTTTTTCACCATCCTCTTAGGTAAAAAAAAAAAAAGAAGAAAAAAAAAGAAAAAAAAGGAAGAAAACTTGACTTTCAAAATGCAAAATCTGCTTCAGAAAATGTATTTCACTTAGGAGCTACTTCTCACTGTGGTGCTGAGGGGTGATGCCAGTGTTTTTGCTGTTGCAGAGTGCTGCTTTATGCTTGCTGTGGTGTTGGCCTGTTGGGCTCCTCATGCAGCAAACTGTGCAGCTGCAGTCGGGCACCTTGTCATCTCATGATGAACAGCTCATGCTCACTGCCTTTGTCTACCGACAGACAAGGAAAGAGTGGATCTGTTTTACCCGTGGTTGGCAAAAAAGTAATCACACTTGTGGTAAAACTTAGAATTTTAATCTTCTCTTCAAAACATTAGAGGACATCATGATAAATATTGGAGTGTTTGCTCAAGTTTTGCATGCAGTCAGTACTGACAATCTAGTGGCATTGTACTAGAAACTGTGAACATGCTAACCTTCTTTTAAGATTATACCCTGCTGGAAGGTGCACTTCTGCTTTTTTAAATTTTAAGGATAACTAGAGAGAGATGAGTTGTGTTTCAAAGAATGAAAGAACTCTTCACCACTTTGTTTTACTGCACGTGAAAGTGCATATTTTTCTACAAACGTTTATGCTGCACTTGAAAATATACTTGATCCTTATTTTAAAATAAAACATTTTAAAAGGATAGTTATTCTCTAGGCAAAACATTACTTATCTTTGTGATAATATCAGTTCTTTTTCTGAATTCTAGGCACTTTTTACTGGTCATTTAATTCACTCTTCTGTATGGCTGTAGAGTGGTGGTGGGTTTTTTTGTTTTTATTATTCTGTGTAGATACAGTTTAGAGCACCACTTACCATTCCTCAAAACTAGGTAAACTTCTTTCAAGTGTTCTATTTAAGATAGTTTGCATCTGTTCACATACTAACTAGAAAAGAATTCCTGTTGTATTTTCACTGTGTAATTTTAAAGATAAGCATCTCCCTTACAGCTCCCAAGTCCAGCATTAAATGTAGGATATTTTGCAATGGCACAGTGGTGAGTTTTGTCTGTAGCACACATCCTTCATTTGTGTTTCCTAAATGCAATGGTACATGATAGATTTAACTTGTGCAGTGTATTCTTACAAATGCATCATTTATTACTGCAGGCTGAGCATAAAGTTCTACAATAAAGGATAATTAAATAATGGGACAAGTTGTCTTTCTAATGGCTGTAATAATACCACTTGAGTTACAGAATGGCCATTTTGTATGCTGGCATAAACCAATTTTTTTTTAAATAAGAATTTTTTTTCAATGTGTTTGAAACAAGAATTGGCTGGAATTAGGAGCTGCTTTTTTTTTTTTGTACTTTTTTCCCCTTTATAGTAGTGCTTTCCTAGTATCTTCAGCCTAATCTTTCTGAATTTTCCCAACTGCTCCCAGTCTTCCTCCTTTGGTCTTTCTGATCATTCCATGCATGCTTTTTGTACCAAACTGGGCAGTGGGGACAGGAGAATGCTCTCCTTCCCACCCCTTGCCCAAACCGAGAGATTCTCTGTCTCTCTGCAGCATCCCATCACCTTGCTGTGCGCCATTTGGAAATCTACCATGGAGTCCCCAAGCCCATCACCTGCAGGCAATTCCAGATTTTGTGCTGGCCTGCTGTTTCATCAAGTGGCATTAGGAACCTGATGAGCACTGGACAAAATGTCCAATACCTGACAGCCACAAAAATAGGTTTTTAGAGCTTACTCATCTTGCAAGACCAGAAATTTGAAGAAGCTGTTACGTTTGCTGTTATTTTGGTGACCAGATTTAACTTACTGACTCTGAGTGTTTTGGATATGGTAATAGGAAATTGTTGAATTAGTTACTGGATTTGGAGGTTTTAGCACAAGAAGTAGAACTTGCCTTGTCCTTTTGTGCTGTGTACCTTCTAGTGTTGCTCTTAGAGCCTTTCACTGATGTGATGGGAGAGCTCCACTGTTTCATACTAAGGTGCCTGTGCTGAGCTCCTCATTCCCAGAAGGAAGTCTCATGTACTGGTTAAACCTTAAAGAAAGCTTTTCTGTCATCACAAGCATGTTATAATAGGACTACCTGACACCTCGTAAACCTTGGACAGCCCAGCTTCTTCTAGGGAAGATCTGAGAAGATGCTTCCAGAACAGGCAGCTGTTTTAAACAACTGATGTTGTGCACAGGGTAGAATTAGAAAATGTCTTCTTAATGCATGCAACTACAGCGTGCTAGAATATTTTCAGTAAATTAAACAGTGTAACATTATGTCTCTAGATTGTATGTGATTTTACTTTAGTCCTATTGCTGCATTATGGTGTTTGCAGGAACATTAATATGCAACTAAAGTTTAGCCCTGTTTCCCTAAAGACATGCACTTGGAGTATGGAAAGCTGGGGGCAACATGGGAAAAGTTAGTATCCCTATTGTTACTATAGAAGACATGGAGGGGGCAGGTCTTTGTAAGGGAACTTCTTACAACATTATTTTTAAGATTCCTAAGCCAGATCATACACTTGCCTTAGAGGTACTTATAGAGCCCCAAGCACATCAACTTCTGTGCTCCAGAGTTCTCTGTTACAGAGGTATCATATGTTAAAGGGTATCATGTGTGTCCTCTGCAAAGCAAGCATCCCTGGTATTGCAGAAGTGCCTGGCTCTAGTGAGGGAGATACTCCAGGAATGACTAGCCAAGTGATCCTGCCTGCATTTAAGGGCAGTTCTTGGACACAGGTGAACTGAACAGGTTTTCTGTTTTCCTTGCAGAAGTTTTAATATGCTTAACATTATCCAATAGCAGCAACTGAGGTAGTCCAAATACCACAGCAGGGACTGATTAGCTTTTTCAGATCACTGCTTTTATTCACTGTTTGCAAAGAGGCTTAATCCAGTGCTGGAGATCAGGCGTCCCACTGTGCTCGTGGGTAGCTTTCCCTCACTCTTTGTGTTTGCAGTGGCAGAAATTAGTGAGGAGTCTCCTCCTGCCTCCAACTTAAAAGCTCCAAAATTGTGGTGTTAGCAGTTGTTTGTAGGAGTGTTTAATGCACAGTGCAGAAAAACTATAGCTGAGGTTTCTTCTTTGAAGTTTGGTATCTGGGCACGTGATAAATACATCAGTGTAATAGCATGATGGTATGAAATTTCATTTATTGTGTTGAATTGTTTTAATATCTGCATATAGCTTGAGAAGTTACTCAAAACAGTTCTAACAAACCTATTCTCATTCTTTCCTTCTTTTGAATCACAGTAGATATTTCCCAGCAGTTTGCCTGTCCTCAAGCAAAGGAGGACAGCTGCCTCTGTGGATCTCCATATTGCTTTTAGTCATGTAATGATGCTGAAGTTCAGTAAATACACCTTTCTAGTAGTCATTACGATGAACATTTGCAAATGTAGAGTTCTTTCCTTCTGTGTGTTGACCTATCTTCACTGAAGTTATCAGTTGTGGCAACTTCTTACTTGAAAGTCCACAGTGCTTGACTATTTTTATCAAGCATCAAACCTTGCTACTGTTACGTTCTAAATGTCTGTGTTGGGCAATGGAAATGTGGGCAGTGAGGGGAGACGTGGACTGGAGTTTGTGTTTCTGTGTGACTTACTTAAATTAAAAACAATTAAAAGTTAGTTATAGCCTAGCTCCAGACTTTGTTCAAATATTCTGTCACTTTGAAGAGATGGAAAGATCTTGGCATCTAGAACAGATCTGTGAGGGGGGCAGAGAAAGGAAAGATGTTCTGTTGCAAACAAATATGAGTGACTACAGAACAAAAGAGTGGTTCATAGTTCCTTTCTGTCAAGTGCTCTAATGTTTCTACTGCTTAAAAATATCCATTATTCCATATACTAACATTATGTGGTTATAGTTTAATCACTTTCACCTTCCATTGAAATTACACACAAGTACTCTGAGTTGTGTGTAAATGCAAGATTGCTTCAGTTACTGACTAATGTACAAAAGTGTCAGAAAATTCAGAAAGCTGTTTCTGAATACATTTCAGTGCTTAGTGTGGGCTCCTTTCATACCTCATTGTGCTTTATATCACTATGATTAATTTTGCTAACAAGAATAGGGGACTACAATAGTTACTGATAGATTTATTTCTCTTTAATATTTTCCCTGACAAAGAACTTTTTGTTTCCATAATAGAAGGGATTATATTACTTAAGACTGATATATTTTAATAGAGACTCACAATTTTTACTACTTAAAAAATAATTCTTTTCTTTGTTTCATGAATTAGAAACAATGAGGAGAAGCTGAAGTCTGCCCAAGCCAGGTGTTTCTTGTTGGCAGCCTGCTCCCTAATGACTCTGGCTCTCATACAGCAGCTGCCTGCTAGTCTCTTTTGTATGGCCTATTGTTGCTGCACACCCCTCGTTAATACACATGCTGCCCGGGGCAGACCCTGAGAATGACATCAACTTGCTTATCTTAGAAACCTCCGAACCTGATGCAGGGTGGGGAGGTTGCCTTGCATCTGCCCGGCCAACTAATTGTGAGCTCTGCGGGCCGTGATTGGCTCCGCGGCTGCTCAGTAATAGGTTAAGCAAAGACATCGCGGGTCCATCTGTTCGTCCATTCATTGTTCTGCTTGCTTGCCTGAAGTCTGCAGCTGAAATCGTGTTAAGGAGTTGCTTCTGGAACAGCTACGAGAAACCAATGTCTGTGTGTTTTCCAGCGAATGTGAGTATATGGGCTTCTCTCTGCACAAATGGGATGCTTCACCTTTCAGGTGTTTCAGTGTTACCAGTTTGCATTTGGACAATAAGCTTGTGTGTGTGTGTGTGTGTGTGTGTGTGTGAGATGAGATCTGCACACTTTGTGTGCCTCTTGGAAAAAGGGGGAAAGGAAAACAGTCATGTCCTAAGAGTAAGTGTATTAAAGAGCAGTGATGTCGCCCAGTGTGTTCTATTAAGGAACTTTCAAAAGCATTGGTGATGGTGGGTTTCCCAGAATTTGAAAATGGTAGGCAGCAACCATCAACAGAACAAATTCTCTCTAACCCTCTGGGCAGATGGAGAGGTTTCACCTTTAAGTTATAGGTATTTACCCTTTCTTTTTTTACAAATAAGCTATTACTTAAAATGTAACTAGTAGAAAAGCTTTCAAGAAAACAAAAATCAAACACCTTTTTCATTATATCATACAATGGATGAAATTTCCTGTGTTTGTGAAAATAGAAAGATCTCCATGGGGGGCTATCTGAAGATACTGTAGTGGAAGATAGAGCATTAGGATGCTCTCTGATAGGAACATGTTCCAGTCAAAGGTTTTGTGCTTTGAAAACTGGTTATCAGTGTGTCAGATCTAGCGTGGCTGTTTTTATAAAGTTTCTAATCTGCTTTAGTTTGTGTTTTGAGTTCAGATGTTAGCCTGAAGAACAAACACAATGTATGCCATGAGCCTGTGTTCCAAGGATCCTGTAAAGGAAAAAAAAACATCAACCAAAAACCAAAACAAAGACCTTCATATATCAGTTGTGAGGGAAAGAGAGCACATAAAAGGGTTAAAAAGAGGTTTGCATTTCTACCACATGCCCTATTGTGTGAACATATGCATGAGTCTATTGAAAGTTTTCAGAAGATGGGCAGGCCACCAGTTGCTGGTCTCCTGCAGTTCCAGTAGACATCTGTTGCCCCAGAGCATTAACCAATCTGTTCAATGGGACATCCCTCCTTTGTTGGATAGAATGATGCAGACAACAGTAGTCGCTGAAATACAATGGTAATTAAATACATAGAAACTACAGCAGTAGGTATTTATTACATATTCATTATTTTATTTGCATTGTTGCAGTATCTTTATCATTTGGATACATTCTTTTCTGATCAACTCTGCACTTCTGTTTGTGCAAGTAATGAGTGTTTCAACAAACTGATTTCAATATTTTCCATTTTCTATATAGAAGACTTAGTAAAAGTCCGCCTGTCTGAAAATATGTTGTACTGTTTCCTTTTTGAATGTGAAACTTTTTGATGGTCTTTTGAGAATACATAATTTGTCTTATACTGTGCCACATGACACACTATTTTCTCCTTGTTATTTTTCTCTGTGAACTAAATTTACATTAAATTGCTTCTCTTGTGCTCAACTGTAAGTGGAAAATATTCTGAATACACAGTAAAAGATTAGATTATCTACTTGCCCACATTCCTTTGAGAAATATTTCTGTTTTGCATGAAGGTGAATCAATGGGCTGATTGTTGATGGTTAGTGGAAAATAGTGGTGACTTCTAAGGAGTGGGAAAAGATTATGCTTCTACAATGCAATAGCACTGTGCTCATCTGGGTTATTACATTTATACTCAATAAATGTCTTTGACATAGTATTTTGGGCCTTTAGCAGTGAACCTGATGTGAGATACTGTACTCTTAAACAGGCTACCGTTTAAAACTTACATTGTCATAGCTATGTATTATTTGGAGTTACCATTTTACTAACTTTTTCATAAATACAAAATTTTTACTAAGCTGTGATGAGCATAATCAAAAGTTGAAGACTTCCTCGACAGCATTTTTTATTGTTTTTGTTTGTTTAGCTCTCATTTGAGTGAGAAGTCATAGCAGATACTTCTCTTAGCTATACTGCATTGATCAGAAAGCATGCTTTAAAACCATACATGTGTCATGAGAGTTTGTTCTGGATAAAGGAGTTCTTAGCTGATGTTACCCTTTGGATAATTGTGACCTTTTCTGGTTTTCTAAGCTTCATTTTCCTGTATAGAGGTACACTAGTGTTTATTTGGAATACAAATTCATTCAAATTGTCTGGCTGGCATGTTGCTCTTCACTAACCAAATCAAGATAAAATAATTGGCATCATTCAACAGTGATGTCTGATTTTCATGGTTCTATTCAGTGAATCTCATAAAGCACATCATGATGGGAACTCCAAAGTGTAATGTTTCTAAGAGATGCTACTGAAAGTTCACAGGTATTGTAAAAACTTGTCTGAAAATAAATGCAGTTTGCTTGCAGAGTTTAGGCCAAATACCAGGAATAGTGTACTGCTTAAGCAAAACTATTTTAAAAATCTTGAGCTTTGGGTTTACAGTACAAACCTAATTTTAACTACCCTTTTAAAGCAATGGTATAATGACTGTATACTATCTGTGGGAGATGTTAAAGCTGCTGCTTTTATTATTATTTAAATAGTTTCTGAGAAACAGTAGAGTCCTGTGCAAAATAAACAATTGTATGTTGGAGCATGATAGAGATTGACAGGAGACTTAAAGCAGATAGATGTGAGGCTGATTATGTGTATATTCCTAACAATGGGCCAGACTCAGTCTATGGTCATTTTTCATACGCAGTTGATGTGCAAATCATCTGAAGTATGTTTCATATAATGCCTGGTCTTCAGACACATTCATATGCTAGTGACTTCTTTGAATCCCACTGGAGGGTGTTATTATTGTAGTTGCTGTAAAGCACTTAAACTTCAAGAAAGAAGTGACTGGAGAGTGACTTAAGTATTATTTTAACTAACAGTAAAAAATAAAATTAATCCTCTTTCTAATCTCTGCACTTCAGACTTTCATTATTTGATGCTGTGAATATGCAACCTCCTCTTCCAGCCCCAACCCCCCCCCCCCCCCAAAAAAACCCCCTCCCTTCACTTTTGGTTGAATACTAAAATGACATTTCACAGTACATGGATTTAGGCAGTGACCCATTATCTCCCTGTATTCTGCAGCAGCGGTACATGAGGCAGCTCAACTTTTCAGTCCAGCTTAAAAGTGTTGCCCATTAACTAGACTTCCTCGAGTCAGAGCAGATTGTGGGGTTGGTGGAACAATGATGTCGGGGCTTCCAGATTGGTTTGGCAGCTGCATTGTTCTCGGAGGGGAAACCAGACGCACTTAAGTCCCGCTCTCTTTCATGGGCTTTTGTTCATCCCAAATTATTCTTTCGCTGTGCTAGTATTCATGATGGTATGTTAAAGGAGTGCATCCTAGCAACTGCAGGCCAGTTGCTAAGCAGCCTGGCTTCCAATAGGGGCTGCTTGTTTGCGATTTGTTTTAATTATTTTTTTTTCTGTGGTGTCAGTTCTGTGAAGGCCACAGTGTTGGTTTTTTAACTGTATCCTTTTATTGGAAGATTTGTTACTAGCTCTGTGCTATCGAGTGTATTATCTCAGTTAATAAATCACCATGTGAAAAGGTTAATTTCCTAAATTTTTGTATTTAATCTGTGGTGTTGCTTCAAATCCTAAAGCTTTGAGTTAAGAGAAGACAATATTCATTAATACACTGCCTGAGAATTGCAATTGTACTTACTGCTTTTTAACAAGATAAGATACAGATCTATGTAAGACTTTGTTTTCTTTCCCGTCAGTCTTGCCTGAATTAAGGTGTTGGAGATGAAAACACTGATGATAGATAGATTTATTTATTTTAACTAGGAATGCTCAGGTAAAGTAAGTTTTTGTGCCTCATAACCAAAAAGCTCCACCAGAGTGGTGATGTCTTGGCGCTCACTGCCTATGGAGTCTGCTTTTACTGAACCACAGGTTGTACTGTTTGTTTGATTCTCTCTGATCTTAAGCCCGGATGATTTTCTCTTTATCCCAAGAAGAGCAGAGTACACTGTATTTTAAAAATACTGAGTCATTCTTAGATGCTCACCTGTAGGGGGATGGGAGAGTTAAGGTATTTTGGCTGTTCAGGAGATATATCTGTAATTTTTATTAGTATAGATCAAGAGATTCTGTTTGACATAGTATTTTTTCTCAGTATATCCTTCTTGATGAAATTTGTGTCTGTCAAGTTCAAGTGAAGTTCTTTGTCCCTATATCTTGTTTTATATTCTGGCTTGCAAGATGGAAGTGTGAAAGAACTCTGTTTTATAGTCTTTCCTTAATTTAAATTCTTCTTTTTCATGGTAACCCTGAAGTACAATTGGTCCATATGGTCCATTTTTATTTATGAGAAATAATTTAACTTTCTTTACTGAAGCAGTTTCAAAATATTCCTGCTTGAAAGAACAAAGTAAGGGGAAGAGGTGGCAATCTGCCTTTAAATGTAGGTTGTGGAAGTAATCTTTGTGATGAACTGGGTGGTTGATTTCTGTATAATTACTGTTGTGCAGAATTACTCCAGAAGGACTGATATCACAACTTTTCTTCTTGCATTCTTCCTGAATGACTCCTGCCATGTATAGTTTTCATTCAGCAAAAAGCCTGTACATGTCTAGTCCAAGAGTTGAAATCAGCTTTTAATTTTGGTGCCTCGTTGGCTTGATGAATGGTGCATTGCAATCAGTGCATAGACTTCCATTGGCTTTATTTGCCATTAGATCAATCCATGTCTCTGTGTGCTGTGTGTTAGTGATAGAGCACTCTGTTGAGGGCAATTAGTATTTTTTGACTTAATTATCACTTATAAGCAAATTCAGAAATAGTTTCTGTGTATTCAGTTGAACAGATAGTGTCTTTCAGGGCCAATAAGTTTTATTTTAATCATGTTTTCTGTTACTAATAGGCCAGATAATCTAATACTGTGCTAATTTCTTTATATTCAACATAGTTTAAGATAGTTAAAAAGCTTTTCTAGTACTTTTTTTTTAATCGCATTTTTTCTCATTGTTACAATATAGACTTAAGTTGGAAGAAATACTGTTTTTAAATCATGACAAAACTGCTGTCTCTGTGCTGCAAGTGGGTAAACTTGCAGTGTTTGGTTTTGTATTCTTTCATAAACCCATTTCTAGAAATGTGTAAGTAAAAACATTTCATACACTCAGAATAGTTATTTATCCACTTACCTATGGGTGTTTCTTAGGAAAAGTTTTTCCCACAAAAAGTTTTCCATGTTCAGAGAAAGAAAAAGGTCCTGTTTCTCTGCTTGGAGAGAATAAATGCAGTTCTGAGGAAGCAGCAAGAAAATACAAAACAAGTAATGCGTGTAACCAGTTGCAACATTTTTGTTTTCTCTTTAGGAATACGGAACACTTTATATTCAGGAATACAAGAAAAACAGCAAAGTGGAGTCAAGTACATGCAGCAGCTTCATGGGCTTGAAGGATCATCTGGGGCATGACTTAGGCCACCTCTATGTGGGGAGCACTGGCACACAAATAAATGCAATTGCACCTTGGTCAGTGGCGGAGAAGCCAACAATGGATAAAGTTAATTCTAGGAAAGAAGATGTAGAAAAGGAGGCATCTGAAGAGACTTCCGGAAGCTCCAGCTGTGACTCTGAAGAAAGCACAAATTCTGATAATGATTCAGAGAGACTGAATAATTCTGCATCGGAGTCACATTTATTGCCTAAGACTCACCGACCGCTGTGCCGATCTCCTTGTTTAGAGCCTCATATACTAAAAAGAAATGAAATCTTGCAAGACTTTAGGATAGAAGAGGCTCAGATAGTACCTAAGGAAGTGAAAAAGCCCCCTGATGTGGTGAAAGAATATCAAACCAAACTGGAGTTTGCACTTAAGTTGGGTTACTCTGAAGAGCAGGTTCAACTTGTACTCAATAAACTTGGTACTGATGCTTTAATAAATGATATTTTGGGAGAACTTGTCAAACTTGGGAATAAAACTGAGACTGATCAGACTGTAACTAATGCTAACACTAGTGTAATGCGTGAAGCGTCTTCCATAGAGTCTCAGAGGTCAGAGTCTCCACTGCAGGAGGATGGGACAGAGGATGGTGACAACCTGAGGCCAATAGTTATTGATGGCAGCAATGTTGCAATGAGGTATGTGACCATCAAGGTTTTGCTTTTCTATTCAAATGGAAACAGAATGGCCTTGCCCCATTCAAGCACTATGTTCAGTATAACTGCCTAAAACTGTGTGCAGGTTCTCTTGCAAGCATCTTGTCAACCCACAGGTTGCCAATCTCATCATCAGGGTTGAGGTCTGTAAGGCTGCAGTGGTTTATACTCACTGTTAGAGCAGCTATGTGTTAATGTCAGTGTCCCTCTGTAGGCAGCTATCAATTCTTTCCTTACCCCCAAGCCTAGTCCTTAATTGTCAGCGTATAGATGTGTGAGTTTGGCCGTAAATCGTGACAGCTGATAAAGATTAAAGAGGCACAGCTCGCAGGTGTCACTCAAAGACAGTTTATTAAAATAACTCCATGGAGAGAGGAAAGACAGGTAAAACTCCAAACTAAAGGGCCCATTTTAACTCTAAGTTACCCAATATATTTTCTTAATTCCCACCCACAGCTTCATCTTATAGGTTGAATTACAGTGTCTATAAAACTCATCACAGCTTTAATTGGATGACACTTTTAGACAAAGGTTCACTATTGCCATGAGCACGTTATCTCCCAAACATTACATTCCCATGAGCAGAATGACCCAAAGCTTTCTTATCTCCTTTGTTTTTGCTAGTTGTTAGTCTTTTTCTCACAGAACTAAACCTGAACCTGCCAGCAGGCCTTAGAACCTGTCTACAAATCTAAAAACCTTTTTCTCAACTCAAAAATCTTTCTTTCTTTCTACACTTAATTATATTTTGGTAGCACCATTGCTATGGGCAATTGCTGTATCCAGTTAAATACAGAAAGTTAAAGCAAATGTAAGATTCCTTGAGATTATAAAACAGTGATTTAGAATTAAGTAGCCCAAGGCATACTTCTTGGTAGACTAATCTGTGAGAATTGATCTGTCCATAAAATTGGTCTTGATTATCAGTTTTGGAGTTAGGTTTTATTGCCATTAATAGCTGAGATTAATGTACTTTAGACTTTCACTTACATGCCCACAGGTGACACGTTTGCCTACAGCATTTGCTGGTCCTGATCCCAGTCATTTGGGTGTATATCCAGATCCTTGCCTGTGAGGGATAGAGGTTTGTGCTTTATCGGCGATAAAAGAGAGAAGGAAATGGCAGAGAGACATGCAGAGAGATTAGGCTTTTATGGCATTATAAATGATTAAATGATAAATTGATTAGTAACTACTCGAGTAACTCAAAAGGATTGTCTGACTGCTAGCACCATGGTTTAGAAGGTCTCTTTTAGTCTTCCAATGATTTGATGTAGTTTTCATTAGCTTAGGAATAAAAGTTAATGCAAAACATTTCTGGGCTAAAAAAACCTCCTAGCATTTCCAGATTTGGGGTTTGGTTTTTTAAGCTTCTAACCAAGTCAATTCCCTTTAAAAGAGGCTTCTTAAAATTGAATTTAAATATACCTCTTATTTATTTCAATATAATAGGGTTTGTTTATTTAAGCAGATGACTTAGCCCATAAAGCAAGGATATAACTTTTTTAATATGGGGCATTTCTGTGAGCTTTTTCTGCTGGATGTGTCATTCCTTACCTTTTTGTTCAACTTAAACTGTAAAGGATGTCCACTTGAAAAAACACTGTTCTGGTACTCAACCAAGAAGTTATCCAGAGACTTCTAAAATGAGTTTGTATTGTATTTCACATAAATCCTAAACAGTTGTGTGTGTGAGCTAATTAGTGCGGCTTAGACTTAGTGGGTGGACTTAGGTTCAACTTCTACAAACTGCTTTGAACTTAATCCAGAATTAGCTCCATATCTGTCAGTTTTCCTTAATGTTTATTCAGCTATTAGCATAAATATTTAGGACCTGCCTTCCTGTGCTCAGTTTACTTTCCTGACCACCAAGGAGCCAAATACGAATGCATGCTACAGGGCCTTAAAACAGATATCTATTAATAGAATACTTCTGTATCCAAGAATTGAATTTAACAGGTCTTTACTTGTTTTCTACCACATGTAATCACAGAATAATTCTGGAGATCCCCTACACAGAGCAGTGTCAGTTCAAGGCAATGTCAAGCTGAGTTTCAAATGTCTCCAAGGATGGAGATTCAACATATTCTCTGGGCCAGGGTTTGAATGCCCTGATGTAAGAAAGTTTTCTTTTTTTATGTTTAGACAACATTTCTTCTATTCCATTGTGTGCCCATTGCCTCTTGTCCTGTTACTGGACACAAGTAAAAAGTCAGTTTCTGTCCTTTTTATTCCTTCCCATTAGGTATTTATACACATGGATAAAAATCTCTCCAAGCCTTCTCTTCTCCAGGCTGCACAGTCCTCGATCTTTCAGCCCCTCCTTGTGTGCTTGGGTGCTGCAGTCCCTGGATTAGCTTTGTTGTCCTTCATCAGCCTTTCTCCAGTATTGTCTATGTCTACTTTATACTGGGGAGTCCAGAACTGAACCAGGCACTCCAGATGTGTCTTACCAAGGCTGAGTGAAAGGGAAGGATCCCCTCCCTCGACATGCTGGCATCTCTGTTCCTGATGCAGCCCAGGCTGGCCTTCTGTGCTGCAAATGCACCTTGCTGGCTCATAATCAGCTTGGTGCTCACCAGAATCTCAATGTCCTTCACTTCAGAGTTGCTTTCCAGTTGGTTGACCCCCAGCATATACTTTTTCCTACTGTTAGTCCTGCCCAGGTGTAGGATTGGCATTTCCCTCTGTTGAACTTGCTGAGCTACCCCTTGGCCCAATGGTTTTTGAAGAAGGTTGAGGTGACTGAAGTCCAATAATACAAGTAGGATGAGATAGCTGTCCTCTTCTGGAATGATCAAACATGCTGCCCTGTGTCTCCATTGCAGGATTTATTAAGGATGTAGTTTCACAAAGCATCCTATGAGTGACACAGCAATTTACTTTTAGCCTTGCCTCTATCCCACAGTCAGCAATGTTTTCCTACCTGCATCTAATCTAGTGACTGCATGGCTGTGAAATGAGTTGATTCAGCTTCCCAGTTCAGAGGGGAGGAATCAGAAAGGATTATTTTTTCATCAGACATTTGAACATAACCTGATGTTTTTGTCAATGGGAGAACAACTAGGTCTGACTTAAAGGAGGAAGGATATGTCTGATTACATGATTGGATGTTCATATTTGTGTAACTGGTTGCGTCTAGTCCGTTGATGATGGATGGATTTGTGAATTCTTTGAGAGCAGCACAGAATGAGGCTTGGGCCAGAATAGCTTCCTCTGGCCAGCCAGAGCCAGCATGTATGCTGGTCCAGTCTGGTGACTGCTCCTGTTCCAGACAAGCTACTGTAGCAAACTAGATTAAGAAAAAAACCACACTCTCAAGTTTTCTGCCTTTTGGTAATGCTTGGAAAGCTTTTCTTATACTTTGAGATGGCATTGTTTGTCATTTGTGCCTTAAATTGAAAATCAGTGATCAGATGTATCTTTTGTATTTTAAGTTTAAAGCTCCAGTATGGTCTAAAGAATATGAATGTGTTTTTTAAACAAAGCAAACCCTCTCTTTCAACTGGCTAGCAGAAAGGTGGCTTTTGCAGGCTGTGATTTGAAGAATTGCAATTTAATTTCTATAGGACACTTAAAATCTGGTCTTGTTCCTTCATTATTCTAGCTTTCCTAGTGTTCTCTTAATCCTTGTCCAGAAGATGAAAGATGGCTACATGTTTGAGTCTCACACACACCAAGTCTTTTGTTAGTATGCTCTTATAGGTGAGATTGATTTTTTCCATGTGTGTGTGCATAAACTTAAAATCAGAGCTGGAGAGCAAATTAAATAACCCCCTAGAGCTACTGTGGAACTTCTGATAGACCCTTCCCACAGCAAGAAGTGAGTCTGTACTAAGGAATAGAACCCAGGATTCAGTCATCCCATACCTGGGCAGTGACCTATGTCAGCTCCCAGAGAACTGTGTAGCTCTAACCCTGCTTCATAAGTTGGGTTGATTTTTTACATCCAGATGATGATGTTGTAGTGCAGAATGAACCTGTAGTTCATTTAGAACCTTAGTCCATGGGAGTGAGAAAGTCATTGTCTGAAAATGCACTCAAGATCTTAATTAGCGTAGACTGCACAGCATGGATAATAGACAAGTCACACATTTCAGTCAATAGTAGTTCTGTATCCCTGTGTGACGAGATTTTAGCTACCCTAAATTGACCCTTTATATAATTAAGATAAGCAAAAGAAGGTGATTTCTGTCTGTTCTCGGATGTATTCTTGGACCTGCTCTTCATGATTTTCCAGCTTCCCCACAGTTTGGCATGGAGGGGTGTAGGTCCTGGTTCTCCATGAGGCAGCAGAGGCAAGATTTTGAGGTTCTCTTTTGTCCCTTTGGTTAAGACTTCCTTTTACTGCTAGGTTGAGAGTGAAGGGATAGAAATTTTTCCACAACTGCAAATTGTGTCAACCAAAGGATAGCTCGATTGTGTTATCTGTGTCACAGAGTTTTGTTAGCAATTGAATTGCTTATGTATTTTAACAAACAGTTTTGTTGCTTTAGCTTCTCAGATTGTGTGATGGTGAGTTTGGTAGACAAGGTTGTATCTTGGTATGTTGTTTGAGACATCTTTCAGCAATACTATCTATTTTTTAGGTTATTTAGAGAAGTCACTGTAAGGAATAGATAAAAACATTTTTCCAACAGGCAACAATCACGTGGATAGGAGCTTGTCACCAGCACCTTTGAGTATAGCTTCTCTTTGCCTGTTTTGACCTTTGACAGCTGCGTGTGTGCCTCTGGCTCGGTCGGACACCCGTGTGTGTGTCTAACTGGTGACAAGTGCTTGCTGTACTCTGGAGTGCCCCAGCACTGGAAGCCCTACAGCTTCCAAGGCTTTTTTTCCTTCAAAGAACTCAAAGCACTGAAGTCGCTTGCCACAGGATAATAGAAAAAAAAAGGAACATTTGAGAACTGTTCTGTCTCCTTCATGTCATCACCAACATATACATACAAGGAACAAATGCAAGACTGATCGAAGGCCTTTTATTGAGAAATGCTCTGGGACAAAGGATTTCTCTGACTAGGAAATTGGTAGAGCTTAAAAACTATAAAAAGGGTTAAACCTAGGTACAAAGCCAGGCTGCCAGGGTTATGAGTCACTGATATGATAAAGGGTGGAAATTCTTCTCTGCGTAGACTGAACACTGTTTTCCTCCTATGATATGAGAGAAGAAAATAGTTTGGTAACTCTGTAATAACTCACATTGGACAGGTATCTGTTTGAGTTTTGTTCTTGTCAATAAGCTTTTACATGGGAAGTGCCTTGATGTGTGCGTATTTCAGTTGTATAAAAAATTGTATGTGTGTTGCAAGAGTCATTATTGTGGACCTTAACTCTTATCCTCAATGTGTATGTTTGCTGTAGCTTTCAGAATCTGAGCTCTCTGTTGGTTTAAATATTGAATTAGAGCACACCAGAAGTCTTGCAAGTATTCAAGTAGTCAGTCTTTTAGGAGCGTGTACCACAAGTCTTTTCAAGATAGTCACTAAAAAAGCTAGTTTGGGGTCTAAGAAGGTAACAGAGAAAATGAAAAAGTCCTTATCACATGTTTTACCACTTTCTACTAGCTCTCCTAGCCTAGAAAATCCTCAATTGATTTTTGCCCAGAGGGTGTTAGGCTGTTTTATTTTTATCCTTTAAAAATAAAACTACAACTATCAACAGGCCAAATGTAAAAGTGGTGTTAAAAAGAATCCCTCACGCATGATATGAAGGAGAAACAGGTAGTTCTGAAGGTATATATTTTATCTACCAACTAAGAGTTGTAGATTAAACATAGTCAGCAAGCACAACCAAAGTAATATATACACTATTATCTCACCCAGGGCTACAGCTGTCAACCTGACTGGTGTGAGCTTTCACACACTCCTAATAATTGGGAAGAGATTTTTAAAAGGAAATTTTTTAACAAAGAAGTACAAACATTTCTCGTCTTTTTTACAACTAAGCAGAAGGAAAGGAAGTCAGAAGCAGCAGCATGATTCCAGTCTTTTCACCATATGCTGTATCATGAAGCTGATGAAGCACAAAACCCACAAAATGAAGAGCATCAAATTTGCATGACAACAAAACAAAAGAACAAAATTTTAATTAAACATCTCTCTCACAAATTTTCTCAGTAATCGTATAAATTTCTTGAAATTTGTATCCACTCAGATACCAGCTTTGGCACGTGTCTGAAAAGGAGCAGGAAAAAAAGTGAAGATTTATACAAGTTATAAATTCACTTGCTCAGTCGTGCAGAATAGTTAGTATGCATTGTAACACATTCCCTGTTTTTGTTTCATGGAGTTTAAGTGCATTTAAAATTTATGCTCTGGAGGAAAGAATTTTAATAGTCTGTATTAGCCTAGAAAATTAAGGAGATGAACTGCCTGGTCCTCCCTCTGTCTTTAAAAGTGTGGCCTGAATTACAAGAAGATAGAAAGGAGTAGGCTAGAATGTCCATTTCTGGCAGAGAGCCCAGGATTTCATTCCAGAAATGATTTCTCAGACTTACAGGAAGAAACATAAGAGTTACTAAAACGTAGTCTAACTCATCTCTTGTTCACTGTCAGGAGTGAGAAGTGGGTTTATCCATTTCAACCCATGGAGATTGTTTAGAGTAATAACAGTACAGTGATTCCAATGGAATTTAGTAGCTGAAACAAGCACTTCCTGACTGTTTTAAAATGGATCACAATATGTTTGTGGTTGCACACAACTTCCTGGTAGCATGAGGCTTTGCAAAGGAGGACTTATGGCTGCCCACTGGGCACTGAATGCACACCATGTGTCCTGATTTGGTGGTGTTGAGGGGAAATGTAATTAGACCTTCCGTGGCTGAAATACTGCTGGCCATTTTTGCTGTGCCTATGGGCCACGTGCATTTTAAGTGTGACAGAGCTTGTGTGGTTTGGTTTCCCATTCCCAGTAACTTCTCAAATACATAAATACACTACTCTTACAGCCAAACAAGCACAAGAATAGTTGTATAGTATAAAACAATGCCTAGAAAAAATATTGTTCTGTGTTTTATTATTACAGTGTTCCCGTGGTGTAATACTGTATTGCATGATACTATCATACAAAACAGGGAATGCAGAGACCTATAACCATAGCTAAACAGGATATTGGGGTACACAGATGTATTGTTCCTGACAGCCTTCCTAGTGTAGGCACAGAAGATGGACTTAAAACTATCCTTGTGGTACCCCATGTCAGCTAAAATCAACAAACTTTGAATATTATGGCTGGCAACAATTGCAACATCTTAGTATTTAATTAAGTTTCCAGGTACTGGCTCCAGTATCATTAGAAGAGTTCCTCACTTAAATGCAGTTAATGATAGTATGTTGTTTTTTTTAATTTTTTTGTTTTTCATTTGTTCGGGATCTGTGACCTTCAATGTAGCCTCTGCTGAGGATGATGCTTTGTGAGAGGTGTTAGCCATGACTCATTCTCTCTCTTTCTGCAGAGGTGAACGTGTATGCCACCTCTTTCACAGTCTTCTGGAGTCTGAACATTGTTTCGAAATTTTTCTCACTTTCACATTGGCACTTTGTTCACTGCACAATTACTCAAGCTCCCTCAGTGTCAGGAAACATATAACAGTGCTATGTTTTAGAAAGCTGGAAATAGTAAGTACTTAAAATTTCCCTACTGAGAGGGGAAAAAAGGTTTTAAATAACTTTCTGGTGGTTTTATTTTCCTCAGAACACGCAAGTAGAAAGAGGTTTTAAAAGTTCTGTGGCTATCTATTATGATATTGTCCCCTTCACAAATCATGGAGAAAGAACTGTCTTTTACCCTTCTGAAAAGCACATTGTGGCATACGTATTATACATAACAAGCCAGCCGAGTGAAAGGTGATGGTGTTTCCATTCCTCTGTCTTTCTTCTGCTACACAGAGCTGTGGGGCTGGGAGAGACCTAATAAAAGTTGCTTGTCTCCTTCTGTGCGTGGAGAACCCAGACTGGCCCCAGAGGAACTGTCCAGCTTGTTCTCAAAATCCATGGCCAGACAGTCCCACAGATCAGGTAGAAGGCTTTTACTGCCATAGTGCTTAGGAGTTCCTTATGCTACTTAAGGACTTTTCTGTCCTTATCCAGTGGGAATGTGGTGGGTTGGCTGTGGCTACCCCTTCCCAGCAGAATGAGGGAGAGAAAAGAAGAGGAACAGAAGCAAGAAAACCCATGGGTCAAAATAATGATGGGGAGATCAGTCACCAAATAATTTTTTACATCAGACAAACTAATCTTGGAGAATTTAACTTAATTTAGAGCCAGTTAACATAAATACTTAATTCTGAATCAGATATTATGAAACAAAAGAGAGAAAAAATATAATATTTAATGGGAAGAACATCTCTCCTCCCAGGCCCACTTCACTCCAAATATGTGTCCTCTGTGCTGCCTCATCACAGCCTCACTCAGACACTTCCCTTACACCTTATCATGGCTGCAGGTGACAGTCATCCCTTCAGTGGCTGTGAGCAGGGCAGGGGATTGGGGCCAGGCTGTCAAGTTTTCTCTGCTGCTCCTTATTTCTTGCACTCTTCCTGTTCTGCAAAGTCTGCAAGTCCCTCTGGGGGTGTACCTGTTCCTCATGAAGCACTTCCTTCTCCTCAATCCTCAGTATTCCCTCATTTTGTACTCCATTGTGGAGCCTACTAGAAATGGGAATGCCCAGCATGGGGCAGGCCCAACCTCTTCTCACAGCAACCACCATGCAGCCTCCTGCTCCCAGAACTTTTCTATGGACACCCAATGGTTGATTGCTGTCCTCTATTTTAATTATTTCCTATACATCAAAGATTATTTTGTTCCTCCACAAGCTGCTTTTTTTTCCAGATTAACTAAATGTACTTCTTTCAGCCTTTCCCCACAGGTCTCATTTCACTTTCTTTTGGATTCTTTCCATTTCATCTGTGTCTTTTATACTATGTCATGCCCAAAACTGGATGTAAGAGTCGGGCAAGGACTCGTCTGCCTTTAAAAAATGACATAATTGCGTCTCTTGCCTTACCTCAGACAGTTATTGCACAACAGACGCACATATTTTGTTTTGCTTTTGTCTGATTGTGTTCTGCTTAACTGTCTCTCCAAGGCTTTTTTAATACAAGTTAATTTCTCTTTCTGCAGTGCAGTGCTAAGTAGATTCTTGTTTTTGTCATGTTTATTTTGGACAGTCTTCCAACTTGCCTAATTTGTCCTGCGGAGTGCCTGCCATCCCCTTGGGCTTGGAGACCTTCTCCTCTCTCTTTCCCTGTTCATACGGGAGCTCAGATAGCTCCTTCTGCAGGAATCTGCTGTCTCTTCCCCTGCTGCCATGTGTACCAGTGCTCAGCACTCAATTGCTAGCATTGCCTAAACACATTGCACTTCCATGTTGGTTTTTCAGGCCTCTTGCTTTCCTTCGTCAGGTTTCCTAGCTGCCTGCTATACCCCATACTTGTGGTTGGGCTATGAAGATTTTTAACACCCTCTACTTATGTTTTTCCTACTTGTCAAATCTGTGCACAGATGATAAAAATGCTTGGCAGATTTAGTAGCCCACACCATTTTTCATGTGATGGCCGTATTTAAGCAAGACTCAGACCGACTCCCATCTGCCTTTAGAAACCGTGGAGCAAGTGAAGAGCATGGCTTTGAGATCTGCGTTTTGCTGAGCTCCATTTATGGTCATAGAAAAACAGAGTCATCTAATAAAGAATTTGAATGTTTGTTTCAGCCATGGGAACAAAGAAGTATTTTCTTGTCGAGGAATCAAGCTGGCAGTAGACTGGTTTTTGGAAAGAGGCCACAAGGATGTTACTGTGTTTGTCCCAGCGTGGAGGAAAGAACAGTCGAGACCTGATGCTCTTATAACAGGTAACCTCCATTCCATGTTTGTTGGTTTGTTTGCTGCTTTGCACAGCTTGACTGCTACTGCTTAAATGAACAAATCTTTAGAAATAAAAAATTCTAATACAATATCTTTGGGATAGTAACTTCATTGTGATCTTTAGGAGGAAAAAAGACAAAGCAATGCCCTTTCCAAGTCCTCCTTTTCTGCTCATCTGATCAAGTTTGTATTAACATTGCTACTTACTTCTTCAAGAATGTAAATTGCCAGTTTTTAGGTCTGCTCTACCCATACATCTTTCGTAGTGAAGAGGTTTGAAGTTAGTCATTTGTTGGATGATATTTGTTGTGGTGAGCAGTCACTGCCTGTGCTTCAGGTTATGGGAATTATTCTGACAGAAAGGGAACAGTTTTCTTTTCATCATCACTGTTAACAAGTGAGACGGGTTTTGCAAATTTTAATTTTGAATGTGTTTATCTAGAAAAACAAAATTTGTGTAGAGGTATTTATTTCTTGATCACACTAACAGGTTCTGTGTGAAGGCTGGAGAGGCATTCTCCATCTGCCCTTAAGTTGAAACAGACGGGAATTTGGGGGTTAAAAAAACCCTAGAATTTAAGAAGGGAAAGGGTTTTTTGAGGGGAGGCCCAATGTAGCTATCTTTAAATGGGGCAAAGCTTTTGAGAGCTTTTGTGCTCTTTGTAATAATCTGCTTATAGAAAACAAAGATTTACTACAGCACTGACTTCATTATTTTAAACAAATAATTATGTTACCAGTAAGAGTGAAATGGGTAACAATACATTGGTAATTGAGAGTAGTAGATGTAGCTTCTAAAAGAAAATGGAAGCATGTTTTGATTGTCACATGCATTTTCAAATATCTGAAAAGATGTTAATTCCATTGGCTTGATTGTTATGAGGATGTATCATGCTAATGCACAAAAATATTTGGAAAGTTGCTGTTCTCCCATCATTGCAGGCAGGGTGGAGCCTTTCTTTTGAAGCCAATCTCTTTCACTGTACTAGTGTTGGAGGTATGAGAAAAGCATTGGCTAAGTAATAAAAATTTGGCTACTTAGAAATAAGTTGTGACATCAGCTAATAGTGTGCAAAGGGCTGGAAGCCCCAAAAGGAGTTTTAAGAAAGTAGCAAGGCATAGAATTGACCAGTTGTCTAGCAAAGAGAAATGAGTTTGACGTGTGTCATGATGGACCCTGAAAATGGGAGGAAGATCAAAGCAGGCTATTGTATCTTCTGTAAAACAGAGGTCTTCAGTTTTCTTGTCAGGATGCAGGGAGCCTGTGTGCTACCAGTCTTGTGAAATACATTGTGCTGATGCTCCGTTTCCAGAGATACACATCTGAAATATACGGCCACCTGGGATTTTGAAAAAGCCCAGATGACTAACATGAGGATGGTTCTAGACTGTCAGTATTCATGAGAAACCTCTTGGACTAAACAGCCACATCTTTGTTATTAGTACCTGCAGTCATCACATGGCAGGTTTTTTAATTCTTTCTTGGTGGGGAAAAATCACCTTCCATCACACTCTCCTTTATCATTTAACACGTTGTGTAGGGGTGAATACAAAAAGCTTGTATTTCATGTAAAGTCCTGTGCTTTTCTACTAAGCAGATAAATGCTTGTATCAAATATATTGCTTATATGTAATATTAATGCTATATTCCTTTCTGTTGGAGTCTTTTTTTTCCAGATGGAACATGTTCCCTGTCAAGTTTCTTATGCTACAAAACAGTTGAGTTATTTGAGATCTTAACCATTATTAAGAGCCATGACTCATATTCTTCTGCTGTTTTAGATGTTGCCTAGTTTTCTGTGTATTTTTTCTTTCATAGCTTGTCTGCTCGGAGGAGAGTGTTAGGTAGGAGAATCAACATAAGGGATAGGTGCCCCAGTACTGGGTACAACCTCTTTAGTAGTCTTTTAAAGTTCCTTGGGATCTCCAGGTTCCACACAGACAAAGAGAAAATGCTTTTTGATATATGACTCACATATTGTGTAGGACAAGAAGGAACGACATAAAATGCTAAATATGCTTATTTAGTAGGATTAAAAAGAAATCTGTTTGGCTTTGGTAAGAACTTTTGTGTAAATAATGTGTAAACTATTCAAGGAAAAATACTATCTGAACCATTACTGATGTTAACCAAAAAGCCAGAACCAAACCACCACCACTTTTGGTGTTGGTTAAATCTTTTGGGGGAATGCTATTAATATTTGTGAAGAACCTGAGTGTTTGTACAGAATGTGGATTTTCTAGTCCTTGTGGGTAGTAACCCCTTCTCTTGATGGGCAGAGACTTTTACAAGACAGTCCCATTAATATGAGCTACTGGAACTCTTTCAAAAGATGTTTCTTGCTGGGTACCACAGATAGATGAAAAAGGCCTGTCTGTTACCAAGGAGCTCAGTTATGGGAAACCCATAGCTTGGGTATAGTCCTCCTATTCACTGTAACTTTCAGTGATGTTTGAAACCACCCCTTCAACCAGAGGAGTCTTTCACAGGCATTTTGATGAGTAGTATTTCTTTTGAACCAGAGGAATGTGAACAAGATCCTCTGTGTTAGTCTTGGAGAAACAGTGTGGAGGAGGAGGTCCTGATTTGTTTGTAGGTTTTTTTGAAAGTATCACCAGCTGACTGCTGACTCTAACTTCAGATATCATATATTGGACACCTTCTGCTGGACTATTCAAAACAATTTTACTTGTAAATGTTTGGATTTTCTTCCTCAAATCTAATGTCTTTAGAGATTAAACAAACACACTTTTCTTTTTTCCTTGTTTTAACTTTTGATTCTTATTCCTTGTAGATCAAGAAATCTTGCGTAAATTAGAAAAGGAGAAGATTCTTGTGTTCACACCGTCCCGGCGAGTGCAAGGCAGAAGGGTGGTGTGTTACGATGACCGATTTATAGTGAAGTTGGCCTTTGAGTCAGATGGCATCATTGTTTCTAATGATAACTACAGGGATCTAGCTAATGAAAAGCCAGAATGGAAGAAGTTCATAGACGAGCGCTTGTTGATGTACTCATTTGTTAATGACAAGTAAGTTATTCTATCTTTGTATGTGCCACTAAAATAATTGAGGAAAAGACAGTTTGAAGATTTGTATGATTTTCTTATCTTACACCCAATTCATTAGGTACCTGTAGAATAACAGGAGGAATAGTCTATCATAGATTTGTTCTTCTAATTAGAAGTACTCTGTTTTTATTGTGATATCTTTATGGCTTTTTATGTTATTGTTTTCTCTTCTAGTGTATGCCAGTGTATATTTGATGTATGCTATGGGGTAATATTCCAGGTCTCTTGATACACTGAGCCAATGTCTCTGAGTGCCTGTGGTTAGGCTTCTGAGTCCTAGAATCATAGAAAAACGTTGGAATGAACCTCAGGAGGTTTGCAGTTCAACTGTCTGTTTAGATCCATCTGTAGTAACTCTGTATGCCAGCAGACAGATCAACTGCAGTTACTACAGGTGGCTTCTTGTGAGGGGGGAGAGTACTCGGTACTCTGCTGGGCAGACACTGAAGTATCTCAGTGCCTGAATACTGATGAAGAGTCCTAGGCAATCACCACAGTTTTGTAAAGTTAGTTGTGGCATTGTAAGAAATTGCTGCCTGTATCGCTGCCTTTCCTTTTGATTTAGTGATGGGCTGTGTGCCGCGCTGCTCTGCCACAGAGCGTAAACTGAGCTGGACTGAAGGTGTCTGAAGCAGACTCATAGTGACCTGTTTCTGTGTGTTACCTCTCAGGCAGTACTTGCAGCACAAAGATGGCCTTCTAAATCTACTCTCAAGGTACCCAGACTTAAAAATGACAAGATGGCAGATTATGGTGTAGGACACAGTCGCGAGGTTCTTGGTCATTGCATGAGGAGCATGGAAAGGCTTGTTTGCTTCCATAATACTTCTTTCTTTTTTTATAGATTTATGCCTCCTGATGATCCTCTTGGCCGCCATGGTCCAAGTCTGGACAATTTTCTTAGGAAGAAGCCTATTGTGCCAGAACATAAGAAGCAACCGTGTCCCTATGGTAATTTGATTTAACCCATCAGTTTGCTGTACTGCTGGCACTGGGGACCAAGCTCCCACTTTATTTTAACACTGCTAAAAAATAAAAACATTGGTTTTAACATTGTTGTAGTAGCCTGAGAGTGGTTGAAATGCTGAGCTGATGGTGGAAACTGAAATTAGTTTTTTCATATGCTAGTTAGAGAACATTTTTATCTACTAGTTGGACTAAAGGAGCAACTTTAGTAATCATTCATAGCAATAGATCCAAAATAACACCTAAATCCTGCAGACTCCAGAAGCCCTTTTCTAATGTGAGACATTGAGGTTTTCTTCCAGGAAACTGAGTGAGCTATCTGAAGTTTAGCTACTGAGCATCCCTACAGGCATCTTGGCTGAGCTGAAACTTGCTGGTCTTATGACTCTTTGGGACTTACCTATTAAGTTTTCTGCCCATGTATCGCCTTTGCCAAATGCAGCAGGTGTGTACAGACACACTGACAGTGTCACATTCAGCTCAAAATGTGGCTGGTAGTGGTCTGCATTCCTAGAATTCCTAGAGCACGCTAGCACTGCCTCATTTTTCCCTGCAATACAAGAGAGATCTTAGATCACACCCCATGTCACACCATTGAAAAATCATTTTCAAGATATTTCAAATCAACGGTAAAACTTTAAATGAGAGGAATTTCTATTATTTGATGTTCATTTTATGTTGATATTTATTATTATTATTATTTCTATTATATTTAATTCAAATGGATTATGTTTGAAGGTTTTTTCAAATCTGATTATGTTTGTACTAATAGGGAAGAAATGTACCTATGGACACAAATGCAAATACTATCATCCAGAAAGAGGAAATCAGCCTCAGCGATCTGTAGCTGATGAACTTCGTGCCATGTCCAGAAGCACAGCTGCCAAAACTACAAGTGAAGGAGGACTGGTGAAGAGCAATAGTGTTCCCTGTAGCACTAAAAACGATGGCACTTCTGAGCTGAAGCGTGCTGCTCCAAAGAGGCAATCGGATCCTAGTATAAGGACTCAAGTCTATCAAGACTTGGAGGAAAAGCTTCCCACCAAAAACAAGTTGGAAACCAGGTCTGTACCTTCTTTAGTTAGTATACCAAGTTCCTCTGCTGGAAAACCCCAAAGTACTGCACCTTTAACTAACGGCCTTCCATCCGGAGTTCACTTCCCACCTCAGGATCAAAGACCACAGAGCCAGTATCCTACAGTGATGATGGCAACCAAAAATCATGGGACGCCAATGCCTTATGACCAGTATCCAAAATGTGAGTCTCCGGTGGATGTAGGGTATTACTCCATGCTGAGTGCATATTCAAATCTAAGTATATCCGGTCCCCGTAGTCCTGAAAGGCGCTTCTCCTTGGAGACAGATTATAGGATTAGCTCTGTGGCTTCCGACTGCAGTAGCGAAGGGAGCGTTAGCTGTGGCAGTAGTGATTCCTACGTGGGTTACAGCGATCGCTCTTACATGAGTTCCCCTGACCCACAGCTGGAGGAGAACTTGAAGTGCCAACATATTCACCCTCATGGCCGCCTTAACACTCAGCCCTTCCTGCAGAGCTACCACGAGCCTCTCACACGAGTGCAAAGCTATAGTCTTGAAGAACCAAAGCATCACCACAAATCTCCAATTCCATACATGGCTGTGCATCTACAGCATCCAACAGTTGGTGCTCGTTCTAGTTGTCCAAATGACTACTCTGCATCTCAGAGCTCATCACATTCAAAGACCATGCACCTGGGGAGAGCCCTCGTGTCCACGAGAATAGACAGCATTTCAGACTCACGTTTGTACGATTCTCCTTTAAGACACAGAAAGCCTTATCCTGGCCAAGATGGGCTTGGAGGTTGGGATAGGCAGAATTATGGGATGGATGCATATGGCTACCGCCAAACCTACTCCTTGCCGACTAACCCCACGCAGCCATGTTATGAGCAGTTTGCCTTCCAAAGCCTCCCCGAGCAGCAGGACCAGACCTGGCGCGTACCTTACTGTGGAATCCCTCAAGACCCTCCAAGGCACCAAGACACCCGTGAGAAGGTTTACATTAACCTCTGCAACATCTTCCCCCCTGACCTGGTGAGGATCGTCATGAAGAAGAACCCTCACGTGACGGACGCTCAGCAGCTCGCTGCAGCCATCTTGGTGGAAAAGTCTCAGCTAGGTTATTGAGAGATGATGCATCTTTGTGGTGTCTAGTAGTTTTCAGCTCAGCTCTAACGCTGAGGGAGGTTTGCTACAATAGCATTTGTGATCTCCTTCTCAGCAAGGAGGTTATATAGTAATCCGTTTATGTGAAATACTGTATCATGGAGTCTGTGTGTATAGCCCCATGCATTGGAAGTACCAGATATGTTTTGTGTTCTAGTTTGAAAATTTTTAAATGGCTATTTTCACAGCTGGAGGATGCTCCAGTTTAAATTAATATATATATATAAAATAATCTGTGGTCTCTGGTTATAATCTTTGGTGCATCAGGGGTTTATATGCAGCACTTTCTATCCTTGTTACATGTTGTCGGGATTTTTGGTTTTGTTTTTTAACTTGCTGGATGCTTGTCCTTGGGCTGTGAGGTATTAAACAAACCTCCAGAAGGAGGATTTTGCTACTTCTGGCAAGCAATTTTCAAGCTAAGTTTCTGAACTTTTTACAACACCATAAAGTATGTCTGATGTATGCTTGGTTGGGTTTGTGAGCTTTTTTGTGCTGTAATAATCTGTTTATAGAAAACAAAGATTTACTACAGCACTGACTTCATTTTTTTAAACAAATAATTATGTTACCAGTTAAGAGTGAAATGGGTAACAAGATATTGGTGATTTATAGTGTGGCACTTTCCATTATTTTCTTTGTTTTGTATAAATAGTTACATGTTTTGTTGATGCAGTCGATTAGTAAGATCAGATTCAAACAGAGGAGGAAAAAACTGTTTTTTTTTACTAATTTATGGATATGGTAAAAGCCTTATTGCCTGATTTTCAAAGGCACTGAGAATTAGCAGCCCCCTTTGAAGTAAGAGAAGCTGCAAAGGCTCAGAACCACCCCAAATCAGGCTACCCTGTTTCAGTTCCCTTGTGTTGTTGTTACCCAGCTCTGTGTATTTCTGGTCAGTAGAAGGGAACCTGAAATCATAGGGTCCTATTTAGTTGTTTTATGTGTTTTTTAATTTGTATTGCTGCACAACTGTACTGGATGAAATATGCTTTTCATAAAATATTTACCTGTTTTTAAATGAATTTAATTATCTCAATGCAAGTTTTGTATTTAAGATACTGTTTGAATTTTCTTGCTATTTATCAAGGCTGGCCTGAAAAGGTTTTGTGTATTCAGGATATGCAACATTTATTAACTGCACTATGGTAATGATATTGTAGCTCAAAATAATAACTTAAACTTTTTTTTTTCCTTTCTGTTTTGTCTGGGGAGGGAAGGGTTCTGGGGAGAGAAGATACCATATGTGTTCCTGAAGTTAGTTTTTCACCTTTTGCATCGTGTAGGCCTGATTCTTGCCACAAATAGTGTAGTTTTAGAAACAGACAAACCAAGTCTGTTTTAGCATTAGTAAGGGATATTTCTGGTTTTCAGTCATGGGTTTTACTAGCACCTTATATATATATTTATATATATATATGTAATAGAAATAGGTTTTGCAGTTGATGTCACATGTACTTACATGACATAATCAGTTGCTGACACTTTTAGGTTTCCATTCACTATAACAATGTTCAGTATTAAAAATAAGTCACTAGTTTACACTATTAGAGCTGATAATTTTGATACACTTGCTGGAATTTTAAGTAAGGTCCTGAAGAACCAGAAAGTACCTTTTACTGTTGATACAAATTGTATCTTTTTAACTGAGAACTATTTTGATTTGTAGATTTAGTAGAAACACAAATGTGTAATTATTAGTCTTTTGGGCAACATTTTATCCCTTATTTAAAAATTAGAGGTTTCAGACATAGAATAGACTTAGGCAAGTAACAGTAGGTATTTGTTTAGGTGTCTGTCTCAATTTCACATATTAAAAAGAAAAAGTAAACTATTGGCATCTTCTTCCTTCTAAAGTCTTTGTAGTGGGAACCCACTAAAATAAAGGTAAAATGCTGCCTGAAAATGATGTCCAAGCACCTTTGAATACGAAGACGTTTTCACTACTTGTGTGACACCATGTGTTGCAGCAAGTAGGGTTTGGGTATACAGTAAATGCTTCTAAAGAGCATTGTGCTATAGACATATCCAATAATCTGAACCATGTTCAGCAAACCAATTCAGGACGTAGTGCTCCCGCAGCTCCCACTGCTGGTGTGCTCCAGCTTGTGCCATTGCCTGTCCCTGCGGCGATATCAGAGGGGCTCTACACCATCTGTCCTGTGTTGTCTGTTTAGGGAGAAGACCTCTTCACCTGTGGCAACAGTTTTTCCCTGGATTTGGTTGGTCGCCATCTGTAGAGCATGTTGTAATGTAGAGATTGATGCAGCGCTGATGCTGAGGTTTGGACTGGGAAATGGGTCTGATCTTAGTTGTACACTAAGATTTTTTTAAATTGAATTACACTGAAGTACTACACCGTAGTGTAGATGCAGCTGTTTTAATAATGCAGTTATTATATTTGTGTTTTTAATGGGTTTCTACATTTATTTTTTATGTAGGGATTTACTTCTGCCAAAAGTTCAGTTCCTTTAAGCATGAACAGAAATGTGCATAGCAAAGAGGTGTTTTGTCTTTTTCCCTAACATGTGAGCATCCGAATGCTTCCTGCCATGTATATATTGCAGTCTGGCCTAGAGCACTGGACCAGCAGGCTTAGCCATGTAGTGATAATGGGGTGAGGAGGCGTGTGGGACTGTGTGCTGCTCTGCCCAGACCTGAGTTATCAGTATTGATTGCCTCTGTGCACGTTCAATGCAGTACTGAATCCCCAAAAGTGTGTTGATTGCTAGAGAGTTCTTGTAATAGGTTCTCTGCTTTGTGCTCAAGCACTGAAAATGCTTTAAAAATAGAAGAGCAGGAGTAATTTGGTGGGTTTTAATGTTGTGCAATGAAGTGCTAGTTCCCCTTAGACTCTCTTACATTGGATAAAGCAAATTTACTGTGGATAAAATATTTGCCTTGATACTTCTTTTTGTTTTGCTGAGGTGACAGATTGAGGAGTTGTGTGTTAATTCCTCCATGATGGGGAGATCAGTCTGTATATTTAACAACTTTTAAAGAGGACACCAGTAACAAACATGGACACAGTGATACTGGTCAAATACTGCCTTTCTCCGTGTAATTGCATTGATGCAAATAACTGACCTGTAATGTTCTATGATACTTAAATAGTAAAGGTAGTTCAGTGATACTGTCTTTGCCCCAGCTAGGTTGTAGAGTTGCAGGGAAGGATTAAGTACCTTCAAGTTAGGGCTGTCCCTCTGCTAAATAGAGGGCAACACTTACCCTTGTCTTCAGTACTTGAGAGTTGTTTTGATACTTAGCAGAAACTCAGTATTTTTAGGTAAAATCCCAAGCTGTTATAGCTACATCAGTAATAGTATGTAGATACATAGTATTTTGAATACACACACAGTAGGCATCTGCCCACAACTGTTTTCTATACAACAACATGTTGCAAATATTTAGAATTTTTAAATATGTCCTGTAGATAACTTTGAGCTAAACATGGTCAGGCTATGGCAGTATTAATCACTTTGTTGTCTTTTATTTTTTAAAATATGTGTGTGGACTCACATATATATATTTATATATATATACACACATATATTTGGCAAGTGGGTTTAAGATACTGCTAATGGTCTGAAGATCGTATCTTTTCAGGTGTCCCATTTTATTTGGTTTGTCTGAGTTGTAGCTTGGTCCTCCACTGCAGAATAGCTCTGGGGAGAGCCAGAAGCCTGATGTGTTCACGTGAAATCCCAAAAAGAAGGCATGCCAGTCTGGTGAAGCCCTCAAAGGAGACTTTTGCAGCCTTGGAGGATGTGGACTGTTGTTGAGCTGTTGATGAACTTCTGCTGGGAAATTTGTAGCTAATGGCGAACACCTTTCCAAAAATATCCAAACTGTTGCGTAAACCGGAGTACCTCACTTGGAACAGGAAGCTGGCGGCATTTTCCCCAGCAAGGGGAGCACCAGAGGACTAAATGCCTTGGGTGGAGATAACCACAGCATCTTGCCACAGTAAGAGACTACCAAAACATTTATCAGTTTTATCAGTTGATGGGTTTGACCGAGGTATTTTTGATGTGTAAAGCTTGAAAATGAGACACAATGCTCTCCTACTCTCTGGAGCATTTAGAAAAGTACCCAAATGACTTTCATTGCTACTGAAAATTTAAAATACTGTGCAATTAAATAGGCCATTTTTTAAAAAATAAAAATAACTTAGAAATTATTTATTTTTATTTACAGTGTGACTTGATAATTTATTCCTGGCAATATAAGGCCACGGTGGAGTGCTGTTTGTGGTGGGTTTTTTATCATAGGAACTAAAACTGCTGAGAAGAAAAACCAATAGATTTAAAATTAAAACTCTTTGGCCTTGTTTTGTTTTTTATAAAAGGGCTGAGGTTTTATAAATGTCAAATCATGTGTTTATATAATTTGTAAATTTTAGAGAGGCATAGTTGAAGAATTTTGTTCAAATTAAATATGTATGGGCACGTTGTTTAGACTTATCCTGTAATTAAACCTAGAATTAGGTGTATTAAATGGTTGCTCCAGGTAACCTTTTGCTTGGTAACATGAGAGATGTTCGGACTTCATCTTTAGATGTTCTGAAAAATAATTCCTATATCTTAAGGTTTCGTCAGAAAGTGATGATCTAGGCACCTAATTCTGTGGAAAATTCCCTTTGTGTGTGAAACATCCTACTGTATGTCGGGTTTTCCTTGTTGTGCAGTACAAGGACTGATACACATGGACTATGTAGTAGATGTTTGTAAAGGCACTGCCAAACACAGTGTGTGGTTCCTGGTTACGAGTGTGCTTTAAATAATTTATCAGCTTCCATTTTCAGGTCTTAAAGGGTTGTCATAACTTGCACTTGAAATGTTTATTACTCTGTCCACCCTTTAAGCTAAATGACTGCAAT
Organism: Pithys albifrons albifrons; assembly: GCF_047495875.1. NCBI lineage: Eukaryota > Metazoa > Chordata > Aves > Passeriformes > Thamnophilidae > Pithys > Pithys albifrons. The sequence continues at coordinate 70,414,730 of NC_092458.1, read as the reverse complement.
AGTTCTTGTTCCCTCTCACACTCAATAGCCCTTGGAGGGCCCAGTCTCCTGAACACTGACACGTGCACCTGACTTAGCAGAAGTACTTGCATGGGCCAGTTCCAGTGGTGTTAAAGAAGACCTGAGTAAAGCTGGTGTGTGTGGAAGTGCAGGAGGGCTGGGCCTTGAGGAGCACAGCTGGAGAGCCACCTCCTCCAAAACAGAGGTGAGATCTCCCTGGTGCTGAGAAGTCCCTCAGCCAGGATTGCCCTTCGCAGTTGTTGGGAACACCTACAACCAAATTTACTGAGCTGTTTAAGCACATCCATCCCTGGTGTTTCAAAGTATAACAATCTACTCTTTGCCTTATAAAACAAAACCTCTCTGCTTTTTGTAGAACAACCATTTTTCTTTTGGTCTCAAATGAAATCTGATTTACCATATTAGTTCGGCTGGTTGGTTACTTTCTATTTATCTGAATGACATTCTTAAGGAAACTGATATTTTAAAACTGTTCTCCCAGCATACCAGAATATCCTCCAAGGAAACAAATGCAGATACAGCAGCAATAATTGTGTTTTGTAGTTCTTTTCCCATTCATTATCTATGTACTTGTGTGGAGTAAGTGAGATTTTAATACTGTCCTGAAGTCCACTCTGGCAAAACCATTAGTTTAAAATAATGTTTGGGCTACTCGATAAAGCAATTGTCAAACTGGCTTTTCATTCCTTTACTGTTTTTTCTGTATTATTTCTGTGATGTGACTATTCACATCTTAAAACCACCTTTAAACCATACAAAAAACCCTGTATGTGGATTCTGCTTTTAGAGAAAAAAAAATAAAGATTCATTTCCCTCATTGATGGGCTGGTTTTGTTTCATAAAAAAAAAATAGAGCAGTTAACAGTGAGTTATAGACAGTTTTGTGTTTGTACCTGCACCACAAAACTGCTCACTTTGAGTAAATTGGACAAGTTTAAACCATAGAATCATAGAAGAGTTTGGTTTGGAAGGGACCTTAAAGACCATCTAATTCCAACCCCCATGCCATGGGCAGGGGCACCATTCACTAGACCAGGTTGCTCGGGGCCTCATCCAACCTGGCCTTGAACAATGGGGCATCCACATTTTCTCTGGGCAACCTGTTCCAGTGCCTCACCACCCTTTAAGTAAAAACTTTCTTCCTAAAGTCTAATCTCAACTTACACTCATTTAGTTTCCAACCATTGCCCCTTGTCCTGTCACTATCTGCCCCTATAAAAAATCACCCTTCTCCTTTTTAGAAACCCCCCTGAGATACTGGAAGGTGCTATAAGGTGTCCCCAGAGCCTTCTCAAGGCTGAACAATGCCAACTATCTCAGCCTGACTTGACAGAAAAGATGCTCCAGCCCCCTGATCATCTTTGTGACCTGCTCTTATAGGTTCATTTCTTTCTTGTGTGGGGACCCCAGAGCTGGATGCAGCACTCCAGGTAGGGTGTCCCCAGAGCAAACAAGGGACAAAATCCCCTTCCCTTGACCTGCTGTCCACGCTGCTTTGCATTCAGCCCAGGACACAACTGACTTTCTGGGCTGTGAGTCCACATTGTGTACTCATGTCCAGCTTTTCATCCATGAGAAACCCTGAGTCTTCTCTGCAGGGCTGCTCTCAATGAGCTTTCCCAGTCTGTACTCGTGTCTACGATTGCTCTGACCCAGGTGCAGCACCTTGCAGTTGGACTTACCGAACTTCGCTGTGAAGGGCATCCTATCCTTGAGGTATGTCACCTGCACCACCCAACTTCATTTCATCTGCAAACTTGCTGAGGGTGCAGTCAATCCCTTCATCTGCGTCACAGATGAATATAGGGAAGAGCACCGGTCCCCAGACTGAGCCATGAGGGACACCACTCATCAGCATCCCCCACCTAGACATTGAGGCAGTGACCACAACCCACTGGCTGCATCTAGCCAGCCAGTTTCTTAAACACTGAGTGGTCCATTGTCCTGGGTTGAGCTGGCAAAATGCCAACTGTCCAGGACAGAGTGAAAAGGGTTCCTCCTCCCCCCAACCAGCCAAGGGAAAAAGAAGAGGGAGAGGAAAAAAAAAACCCTCAGAACAGGTTTATGCTGAAACTAACTACATATATTTATACAGAAAAGAGAAAGCTACAATATAACACACACTTACACAAGTTATGCATATATAACAAGGAATAACTTCCCACTCCCCAATTAATACAAAGCAAAGTCTATTACACTAGATCTGTAAGTACGCTAAGAGACACATAGCAAGAAACAGAAAGAGGAACAACAAAAATGTTTCTACTTCCCTGAATGCAAACAAAATGCAAGCAGAGGCAACAGAAGCAGGGCCTAGCATAGTAGAGGAGCTGCTAGATGTCTTCCTCTTAGTGCAGCCATGATGGAACTAACCAAACCACTCCCACACACTGGATTTTACACCCTTTGAGATGATGTAGTATGGTATGGAATACAATATTATTGGCTGGAAGAAGTCAGCAGCTAGCTAGCTCAGCCCAGCTTAAATCAGCTGACAATCCTAGGCCTAGCTGAACTTTAAAACCTAAATTTAGGCCCACCTGGCCAAACCCATAACATATATCCATCAAATCCATGTCTTTCTAATTTGGAGATAAGGATGTCATGTGGAACCATATATAAACATATGGTTTTACATAATCAGTTCATTTTTAATGTGGTAATTCATATTTAATATGGCCTTTCCCTTCATAACTCTGTGGTTAAGTAGACACATCACTTATTTATAGTAGCAAACTCTGGATTTAGACATTATGCCGGTGAACCTGACCTCCTTTCTAATACTGCTACATATTTATTTGTCTTTAATTGAGTAACTGCTAGTGTGGCCTGGCTCTGGCTGTTGTGGGGTAAATAAATAGAAGTTATCTGATGAAGGCAAATATGCGGCAGCAGGTGATATAAGCTGTAATAGAATACTCAAAATACACAGAGCTGTTGAATTGCAATTTTTCCCAATTGCAGTACCTGGCTAGGGCTGGCACTCCAAACTTGCTGGGACCATTTCCCTTCCCTCTACAGCCTATTGTGCAGGCACAGGAGCATCCTGCCAGCCCTGCAATGTGGAATGAAGTGGGGTGATACGAAAGCAGATAAAATGAGCAGTTCTCCTAAAAAAAAACACAGTGTTTTTGACCTTCATTAGTTGTGACCACTTGAGTTTGCTTAATGCAAATGTTTTGCACAGCTGTGAACATGTGCTGTTCCACTGCATCCTGCCTGAGCACATCATGTGGCTGTGCCTCCTCTCAGGGCAAACGGAGGCACTGGAGTGAGATGTGAAGCTCCCTCCCTCCCCAGCAGCTTGGTGGAAACACTGCAGTGACACACTCCTGGGGATGCTGATCTCCCAACGCACAATGTGCATGAACCGGACTGATCTTAAAAGCAGCAGAGTGGAGAGGTGATGGGAAGGTTCCATATGTGTAATGTGAGGGGCACATGGCACTTCCCTGGCTCACAGGGTGAGGAGGCCCCATCCCAGCATATATCACTGGTACACTCCTTGGCTGGATGTAGTGACTCCTCTACAAGCTCCAGTATGAGACTGCTTGGCCTCCAACCCACCAGTCTGTGCCTGCACTGTATTTTTCTGATCTGCTTCTGGACACAGCACCTCTGTTGCCTTGTCAGAAGTCAGGCTGGGCATTGCTGGCCCAGGTGCTCCCATTTTCTTCAGCTCAGCTGAGCCCTCACACTCTCCACATAGAAATACATGGTTTTTTCTAAAGCACTCTTTGAATAGTTGTAGCTACTTTTCGATAAATCAATGCTTGGAGCTTGATCAAAGACAGGATTCAGAAAGAGGGATCTGAGTGGATGATCACATCTCCAGTGGGAAGAGATGAATCGATGAATCAATGAAGAGGTGAGGTTTCCTTGGCTGCTGTGAGTTCCTTTGGTCAGGTGCTTGAAGTCTCTCTCTAAAGTACTTTTGTCATGTCCCTGCATGATGGATCCAGAAATCAACTATTTGCAGGAGATGAGGAAAGTAAGTAGCACCTCCCAGGTGCTTTCCTTAATGCTTTTCAAAACAGTCACATTATTCACCTGGCAAGAAAATGCAAATTTGGAGGGTAGAGCCTCCATCTCCCAAAGCACAAGTAAAGGAAGGACCCACTTTATGGGCTCAGAGCTGCAAATCACTTCTGCTGCATTTATCAGGCTGAGCAGATCTGGCCCAGGACAGCATATGCATGTCCCTGAGGGCCCTATCTTGCTCCACTTGCTCTGCAGCATCCACTCCAGTGAGTTAAGAAGATGGGTTGTTTTTCATGCAAGTCACTGTTCTCTTGAAGGCATTGCTTAGGGCAAAGGAAGAGAAAAAAATACATCATCCATTTCACATGCAGAAGCAGACAGAAGATACACTGACACGGTGCTGTTCCAAAGCTGAGAGCTGTAACTCCTGAAAGCTGAGGAGCAGATGGTGGGGGTGGGTGGATGCCCAACCACAACCATCAGCTCATTGTTGCTGTAAAGAGTGAGAAGTAACAGGGCCTGGAGCATATTCAGAGCTTGGGTCATAAACCCAGTATAAGATCTATTGAACAGGTTATAACCTTTCTCTGTTACTTAGCATTATGTATGCTTAATTATTTAGCATACTGAAGTTATTTATTTTCTAAAAAACAGTTGCCACTTCCCTGTTTGACTGTCAACTGTAGGATGCTTCAGCTCTTGAGCTGTGGAATGCTGGGTGACCATCATGCTCTTCTCTCTCCTGGGAGGGGGCCAAGCACCCCCAGAGCACAGCCTCCAGGTACATGTGGTTGTAAGGATCCACCCCCTCTGTTCCATACAGAGGGTTCATTAGTGGCAGTGTTACACACTGAGGGCAGGGCAGTAGAAGTGATTTTGACTGATGAACTGCTTTAAGCATCACTATTCCCAGTTGTGTAACTCCTCTTCAGTGAGACCTCACAGCCACTACCAGGGTTATGCTCTTTCCATGTTTTTTGAGGAAACTGGTAATCTGGATAATGCAGGAGAGTTACAAAGCCACAAGAGTGATTTGGCATGTCCCTAGAGATGCTGGTTTCTTCATAGGTGGTTTGCTAGCACAGGTTGGATTTAATTTTATGAGATTGCATCAAGAATGCCAAATCCAGCCCTCTTGTACTCAAAACACTGAGCTGCCAGTGTTTGTGTAATCGAGGTTGGTCTCTTTGGATGGTGCTCATACCATCACCTGAGGCTTCTCCTCCATAGCGCTGACTTCTCCCTTGAGCTGATCAAGAACATTGAGTTTCCTCAGTTCAGTCAAGAGTCCCAGTCCCAGGAGGATCTCCCTTCATCATGCAAGGCATGCCTGGAGAGCCTGTCACCAGTTTACAAATTTCTAACAAAATACATGTCAGGCTGACAGGCACCACAGCAGCCCCTGATGCAGGTTGAAGTGTTGTGACACTGGAGACGAAAGGACTATGTCCATCATCCTGGAGCTGAAACCTTAACTTGACAACCTGCATGACCTTGTCTAGAGCAGCTACAGGCACACAGGGATGCTCTTCGCAAGATCATTTCCAAGCAGGAAAAACTGTCACTTTGGCTGCTCTGGACAGCATCCTCCAGCCTTGCAGGATCTTTGAGCTCACTCTGTGATGGAAAAATAGAAGGGAGACTTAGAGATTTTGTGGCCCAGTGCATTAACTGTCCCCTTTGCTTTGAATGTAGAGAAAAAATCTGGCAAGAAACGGTCGACATTATGAGCCCATGCATTAAATGCCACCATCACCCTGCTCTTCAGTGTTAACAACAGCGGACTTGTGTTCAGTAGTCTCAGGACACACTCCTGAGACACCTGCCATGGCAGAACCAGCAGCAGAAGTGTTGGAAAGGATTGAAACTTCCTCCACCATTTTTGTCACAGACCCTGTTTCACCAGGCCTTCCAAATCACACAGCAGGCTCCCAGAGTCCTGCAGCCAGCACCAGGAAAAAGGTGCTGCCCTGCATTTCTCTGCCCATCCCTGGGGACATATCCAACCCACAAACCTGTTCAGGGAGAGCCTGGGGGAAGCTCCAGGCTGAGGAAGATCTGCTTAGATCCAGCTTGTAGGAGATCAAGGGGATCAGTTCCCACAGGACTCCTGCAGGGCAGTATAGGGGCAGGTTGAGGAGCAGGGGTGGTCCACTCCTTCCCTGACCAACAGCTGGGTGTTGGGACGTACACACAAGCACCCTGAGGTAGTGGTGCCAAAGGTGTTCCTGGTATCACTCTATCTAATGGTCTCCATAGCAACAGCCAAGTTTTTCTCCCCCTTCCTGCTCAGAGCTGATCTTGCCAAGAGTAGCAGGTAGATATGATGGAAATTCAACGCTGCCATTAATTTACATGAGCTAGGTGAAGCGCAAGCAAGGGGATCGTGGGGAATAAGGAGCTGGCAATGCTCACCACGCAGGTTCCTTATGTCGGCTGGGCTCACCTTACACAGATCCCGATTGCACCTGGAACCAGACCTGGCAGCAGTGGTTTGGATGAACCAACATTCCACTCCTGAAAAGGGGAAAATTGCACTGGGGTCTGGCCAGGGTGGCTGGGAGAAGAAATTTGGTTTTCATCCACCTATACAAAGCTTTCATGCATGCATAGTCCTGGATTTTAATTTAAATGAATGCAGCAGAACTCCCTGCCTTAGGCAGTGTATCCTATCTGACATCCCACTGTAGCCACCTTGCAGACAACAGCAGTACCTTGTGCTGCCCCAGCAGCTGGTGAGTGTGGCACAAGTCACAGGTTTGCAGGCTGACTATAACAGACCCATTGGGGCTCAAACAAAGGAAAACACTCAGGGTTTTTTGGGGGGTGCAGACCACTAACCTGCCCCCACTGTTCACAGGCCGAGGCTCTGCCCTGGTCTCATCATGGTCACCCTGCAAGGAGAAGCAGATGCTCCACAAACTGCAGAGAGCCGTGGTGTCATGTTTGCTTGTTTACTTATTTCATACCAGATTAAATGAGGTTCCCTTGGCTCCTTCTGTGACAAAGTGATCTAATGAATGCCTAAATTCTGTGCATACAGGATGCTGCAAAGCTGCTCGTGGTTGGCATGTGCTACATCTATAGAATTATTTCAGAAAAAGGAAAATGTCAGCATGATAAAAATGGATAGTGTTAGTGTGCCATGTGCTGCCAGGAAATGGGGCTGCTACCCTGTTCTAAACCTGGATCAGATTTTCAATGGAAGTTAACTTGCTCATCCCACCCTTTTGATATTTAAAACTAATTTAATGGGATACCCCCCACCTGCAGCTGAGGGTCAGCAAGCGCTGCTGTAGGAGGCTGCTGGGCTAGGAAGGTGCGCAGCCTGTCAGTGCACATCAACTATGGAAAGCAAAGGGACAGCAGAACAGTCACACCATCACAAAAACTGTGGGAAAAAAGCCCAAATGGCTGTAGGTTTCCAGTATTGTCCTCTGCAGCTGGAGCAGTGAGGTGGCTAAGCCCCAAGACCCAGGGTGTCTGCACCCCAGTGACTGCAAGCCTGTCTAGCCCAGGCCGGCTGCAGCCTGGCTGCTTCCTAACCCAGACCCTGCAAAGACCACGTTGCAAAGACCACTTGTGAAATTAGAGGAAAGATCCATGATGGTCTTCTGCAAGGACAGATAAAACTGCTGGCCAGACACTGAGTGTAGAAATAGCATGGAGGAGAGAGGGACAAGGAGGGACACAGCCACTTGCAAGTGACAATCAAGTTGCTTCCTGACTCACAGACCAGGCCCCACTCTTTGATGCTGCGTATTCACAAGCACAATGAAATTCATGTTTTCCTTCCCTGCAGGATAGGACTTTTTCATCATACAACCCTGCTACAACAATTCAAACAGATCTTTACCTACAGGCAAGTACCAATCTGCTATTTCACCAACATTCTCACTAGGGAAAACCCTGACTGCTGCAGAGGTGACTGAGATCCTGCATCCAACCACAGGCATGACTGCCACCCTGCAGGGAAGACAGTGACCATGTCCAGCCATTTAGGCTCATACGAAGTGGCTGCTGGAACAGAGAAGAGCAATCCTCAGGCTGGGCCCTCCAGCAGCTACCAGTGGAGAGCTACCACTCCTTCCCAGAGCAGGTCCTGCCAGCTCCTAGCAGCAGGTGAGAACCTGCACATTCCAGCTAACAAGCTGCCAATCTGTTACAGCTGGACCAGAGCAGCTTGAACAAAGCAGCAGTGCTACAAATGCTGCAATTGGGACCCCAAAGCCTTCATGACATCAAAACCACTATTTTCATGTTTCCATTTTTAGATCTGGCTGCTAAGGTATATGATTAAACTTTACCTTGCCCCATTCGTCCTCTTCAGGACCATCCACCACAGAACTTCAACATTGACAAGAGAAGCCAAAAAGCATTGTGGGCAGATAAAATACTTGGGAACATTTCATGGTTCATCACGAAGATGCATTTGCATGAAAGGGTTTTATTACCTTTCACTGTTGGTACCTGAAGCCAACACAGTCCTAAAGAAGGCTGCTTCAAGTGGCAGCTATTGTAGAAACATTTCAAAATCTTGCTAGACATAAAACTTAGGAGGCCTCATGGAGGCCACTGTGTCTTGGTCCCCTCAGCACCAGGAACATCTCTAACCCCTGGCGTGAGTCACACAGGGAGAGGGAGGGTGCAGAAACAATTTTAGAAAAATCATTCAAGTGCTGAGCAAGCTGGTCCCAAGACCCCAGTGCTGCCCTACATGTGCAAAGCAGACCCTGAAATTCCACAGCTCTGGGTTTTATGATCCTGTTGGCATCCTGAACCCAAACTTTGTCCTACATGGGCTGAGCTGGGGTTTAACTTCAACTGGTGGTGTGCTGGTGTACCGTTAAGAGGCAGAGGAGGCTTTCTTCTGGACAGGCCCTGGCTCTGCAGGGGTTTCAGTGGGAGGCTGGCAATGACCCACAGCCCACTCTACCCACCCACAGTACTGAGGTGCGGGGGATGTGGCTCCCAACCCTACCAGAATGGAGAGGCTGTTCCAACAGGCAGTGGTGGCTGCCTACAGGAGGCACCGCAGCAGCACCAAGGTAGCATCCCAGGCCCACAGGATGCTTGCAGAGCACCAACACAGCTCCCTCCTTGGGCAGTTACCAGCTGATGATTTTGGGCATGTGCTGTAAGGCTTTGGCAGCTGCTGTTTAGATCTAAGTGCTCCAACAGATCCATCCCTGGAGTTCCTAATGCCAGAGGCTGTGGAACATGAAGGCACTGTGAGGAACATTAAGGCGCACTGTGAGGAATATACCAAGGTTTGCTATATTCCCAAGGGCTGCTAGCTGAATTTGGGAGTGATCTGGGTGTCCATCTACTCAATTACCAGCTTCCTTACATACCAGATGATGTCTTCTTCAAGAGCAATCCATTCTTTGCAAATAAAGCCTCCCATTGGCTTACGTGGTCATAGCACAAAACATTTACCTGGAAACTCTGCTTTGGATTGGCAAAACAAAACAAAGTAAACTTCTCAGAGAAGCCAAAAAAATTCACTAGCACCACTGATCATCAAATGAATAGTGATTCTCTGGATTAAGGTTAAAACCCATTTATTTTGGCTTTTGTGCAGGGTGCACAGTTTGACGCAGTTACGTATACACAGTATGCACATCCTGACAGGATACAAAAGGGCAAGGAGCAATGGGTGCTTACACTGCACTGTATGTACAGACATAGGAAACTGGGAGTGTTACATTAGAAAAGTATCTGACACTATTCATGTATCATCAAGGCTATTAGAAATTGTGTAGAAAACCAATAAAACTTGGAAAGTATCTACTATTATTACACTTTACCCAGGCTGGATAGAGAGTCAGGCTTCCCATACTACAACACTTGTGGGCAAAGCCTACAGGATCCCTCAAGCACTTTGAAGGGTCACATCACTGTTCACTCAAGCACATCCCATTACATGTTAAGATTAACACATTACTATTATTTCCCGTTTTTCTGGGAAGAACAACAGCTTAAGTACTTGAAAAAGCTAATTTTCTCCTGGGAAAAGACAACAAGGAAAGATTCAGATACCATGAGAGAATGAAACATTAATAAAATGTTGTAACAGCACTTCCTTGTCATTCCAAAAACCTCTTCACTGACCGGGCAGCACTTAATTTAAAGCGCTGTACATTGTCCAGATTTACAGAAGTGCAATAGCAAGCCTTGGCAGACCCCAGGTCTTCTGCTCATCTTTACCTTGCTCCTATCCTAAGGGCTGCAAGAGATCGTACTTTTGTAACCTGCACAGAAAGACACAAAGAGATCAAACAAATTTAGCAAAATTATACTAAACAAAAGCAATAGATAGAAATATGCAGCAATGTCACATGAGCCATGCTTCACTCCCTGTAACTATTCCATACTTAATTTCTGACTGAACTTGTTTCCTAAGATGTCAGCAGAATGAGGGAGCATTAGAAACAGAGTGATTTAAGAAAGACTTGGCCAAGCCCCACAGGGACATGCAGAACCCATCTTTGTTGACTCTCAGCTTGAAGAACAGGTCCAACTTTCTTTAAGGACTCTTGTTCACCAAATTCTTGCACATAACAGTTCAGGTTTTATATCAGACTTTTGCATTATAAAGAACCCAACTGAAAATCCACCCAGAGGGTAGTTTTAAAGGACCGATTTGCTATTGCAGGTAGCACAAACCACAGCTGAGTGCAACATAGGTAAGACCATTACAACTGCTCCCAAAAGTAAGATGCTGAAGTAAGATGCCTTGTGCACAAATACACCGAATATAGGACATATTTGTAGAACATTCAATCACAGCCGAAATTATTTCAGACATCTTTTCCTTTTAGCACAGTATATATGCCATTTGCTGTGTAAGCTCTGGAGTTTAGTTTATTCAGTTTGTTGCCTTGCATGAGCCTTTTGGAGAAAGCTGAGGACAGCATAAAGAATCTCTCTCAAATTGATTCCTAAGTTTAAAGTTCTCCGGTGGAAGTCTTTACATTGAGACAAAACTTATTTTAATGAAGATACTGTTCAAAACTATGTATTTTCCATGTTTATAGTTACAATTCATTATTGAATTGTTACAATTCATTGTTGAAGTGGCTTGAAAATTGCTTTCCTTTTAGAGAATTACTTCCTCAAATAAAATAATAACCAGTATTTTACATGCAGCCTTCTTATAGCATGAACTTCTCATTCTAATTGTTTTAGAGAACGAACCACTTCAGCTGTAAGTATTAATAGACCAGAACTTATTTAAAAGGAATCAGAAAAAATACTCCATTACCAGATTCTCTTTGTCATTAATAAGCAGGGGAATGAGTAGCTATTCAAAAGTAAGAAGCCTCAAATAGCACTTTTTTTACATGTACAAGTGCAACTACTGGATATAACACGTAGAAACAACACATCAAATTTTATACCACAGCCTGTTTCTCACCCAAGTAATTTTCTGGCACAGAAAGGCACTGAGAAATTCCAGGTCTTGAGCATAAGCAAGTAAGACATGTGGTTAAGACTCTGGTGTTAAAAGTCTGACAGCAATTCCTGGACAAGGATGCGGAGAAGAAACAGGTTTCTGTCAATGAGTGAAACTGTAGGCTGGGAAGGCACCACTGAAACCAGTGAAATGTTTCCTGGTACTAAAAGATCCCCAGAAACAATTGGCTTTCACAGGAAGCTAAAATCAAACATGCAGGTAAGTAGATCTGATTTTGAGATCAAGGACAAAACTGAACCACACTCACCTGCCCGCTATAATATTCTTTTTAAATTGTATTTTAAACACAGTTTTAAAACTTCTCATTTCTAAAACAATTCAAGATCAAAGGTTATAAAAGTAGCAACTTGTATATTTCACTTTAAGACAGCCATTACAAGGCCTGATGTCCTGATGTCACATGCTGTCTTAAAAAACTTGAGCTTAACCATGCTTTATATACATATTTAATATATATGTGCATATATATATACACACATATAAATTATCAAGGTCAGTTAAACACAGAACAAGTCATGATACTTTTCCCTCAGAAAAGTTTCATCCATTAAGCTTCAGATTGCAAAGCTAGTTACAGTGTCATAGGTAAAAAATATTTTACAAAATCATTGGGGAAGAAAATAAGCATTTTTACCCTTACATTGGTAGAATAAGCTGAAACAGAAGTAATTAAAGGAAATATGGCTGAAGAATGAAATACACAATACTTTCTTCTCTGGTGTTCTCTAAATAATCTGGCTAATGCAAATAAATAAAAGCCTGGTGAATTTTAGCAAAGTACTTTTCTAGCACGAATTTAGTTTGAGAAGTTCACCTCGCCATAGGTACGTGTCTGCCTCTAGTTTTCACCTTGCAATCTAAGTAGTTAGCTAATGCAATGTATTTTTTTTTGCTAAGGCTTAAACTTCCCCCCACAATGTTTGTAAAATATAACATCTCCGTTCGCTTAATTTGCATTCTCATCCTGAAACAAAGTTATTTAATTGCCTTAAAGACCTCAATGATCTAAACTGAAATCTCCTCCTCAGATGAAATAAATGACATGACACATTAGCAAGAAAAAAAAAACAACACCAAAAAAACCAAAACAACAAAATAAAGACAAGGCCAAACGCAGCAGCAAAGCAGAAAACAGAGGTGAGAAGTTAAGAACCAGTTCAAAGAGTGGGATAAATGCACATGATAGATAGATGCCACTGGTAGAAAGAAGGTTCTCCAGTTTCTATTTTCATGGTCCCATGTTAAAATGAACAGAGACAGGTATGAGATCTTTTCCCCACACACCTGCCACTGCTTCTTAAGTACAGGATAGGCTGAGGAGCCACAGGATACCCAACCCCTCCTCTCAGGTATCTGTGCTTATGCTATAGAGGAGTTCAGTTTTTAATTGGGGTGACCTGCAGAGAAGGTTCAAAGCTAGGCAGGAGGCCAGGAACATAACCATAACTCCATTAAATAAGACTCCAAAAGAAAAGCCAACTATTTATGTTGGAGGTTTTCTGGTTTTAGTATTTTCACATGTAGGACATCCGTTGTGCAGTAAAGCAAAGCTGTAGCACAATACAGTTGTGCCTGACAGCTCTGCTGTTGGAGCAGCCTTAACCATCCTGCTCCAGTGCTTTATCTTGCCTAGTCCAGACACAGAGATGACCCACACAACGACAGCACAGGATTTCTCTTCCATGTGCTCCCTTGCATGTTTGAGTAGGGCTGGGCTCACAGTCGAACCCAGTGGGTATAAACACTGTGATTCAGATTCTGTATTAACATACTTGTTTTCTGACATTTCTGAACTAGTCAATACAGTTACTTATAAGGTGGCATCTGCCATGCATGAACTGGTAAGAAGGAATGTAGCCAAAATCAATCCAAAGATTATTCCAAGAAGCAGCAGTTATAGTTTTAAATTTAAAGATGATGAATTCACTGGCTTTGTTGAAAACAACAATAAGATCCCAAATGCAAAAGAAGAGGAAGAGCTGTGTTTCTAGATGCTGTGAAGTACAACTGGCACCAAGCAGCAAGCTAGATGCCCAAAACACTGTTCACAAGAGAAGAGATCCAAGAATTCAAAAGGTGAATTAAACTGAAGAAAAACTATCAAGAACAGGAAACAAACAGCAGAAGTGCAGATTAGTGCCATGAATATTTCTTATAATTTTTAGAAATTTTTCTGAGGTGTGAACAAGGCTGGAGTCCTGACTCAAATCCCTAAACACTGAATCCGCTCACTCCACCTTAAATTAACTTGTTCCCAGCAATAAAGGTGGTGACCGGTCTGTGTATTCTGGATATTATTTTTCAACTTACTTTGCTGAAGATTGAAGTGCACTTGGCAGAAAAGTTTTGAGTCTCAGTCGCAATGCAAATGAATCTCCTCCTAGTAATACAACTTCAATTACCATATTAATAGAGATTATTAATTAATCAGAAGTGCTATTTGAATAAATGTAAAGTGTGGCTATTTCAACTCATTGATATATTTTAAGATATCATTTGACACAGTAGTCAACCATTCACTGGAAGCACAGATTAGCAGAACATTACTGAAGCTATAGATTAAGAAGTTAAATACTGTATCAAGTTTAATGAAGATATCAAGGGTGAGTAAGAAGTGTGAAAGCTGAGGCCATAGGGAGCTGTGGATTGGATACGAGATCCCGCAGAGTTCAGCGTATGTGGTCACTGAGCCCGTCATGAGATTACTGTTTCACACGGGTACACAGACAGGGGTTTCGTGTTGCTGGAACAAGCAGTGGGGCAGCCAGAACAGTTCATGTACACAGCTCTTGTCAATGCAGAAATATGCTAAGGCAAAATTACCAGACTGCAGAGAATGTCTTCTGCTGAAATTTAGCAAGCTGTAACACAGAGGCCACTCTTGGGAACAGATGGCCTTAAGAACTCCAAGACCTTTTAGTTCTGGGCAGCAGGCTCTCTATCAGCCTTCAGATAATGGCAACAACTCCTCTGCGAATCAGGTAGCTTAAATGTAAACAAACAAACAAAAAAACAAACAAGCAAAAAAAGCAATGCAATTGTCCTACCTCTGAGCTTGATCTCTTTTCACCTGATCCACTTATCCAGAGCACAGGAAACATTAACTCTTATGAACACGTGCATTAGGAATATTTACAGCAAGCAGGCCGCCTCCTTTGATGTGCATTTCCATCTCCCCTCGTTTCTTCTGCTGCCTAAAGCCTACTGCTGTGAACAGAAACACTCTGACACATTATTTACAAAAGCCAATATAAACACCTCATGAAATACCAGCAATTCAAAATGCTCCATTTCCTTATCCTAACTTTGTCTTTCCTGAACTATGAGCTATGCAGGCACAATCTGTCTCATCCTGAATATCCAGAATGTTGTAGGCACTGCTAATACTGTGGTCCCTTCTTGTGAAGAAATTTGGTGGTTTCGTGGGAAAGCCTTTTGAGCTGGGGGAGCCCCCTTCACTCACATTGAACAAAACATACACACTTGATGTGGCAGCAATCTCCTTGCATGGAAGGAAGAAAAAGCAAAACAAGCCAAAGTTTCTCTAACGGCATTCCAAAGCAGCAGTTTATCAACTCAGACAGAAGAGAACACAAGTGACAAACTCCATGAATCAAAACAAAATCAGGTAATTGGCCTATGCCTATAGATCTAGACTCAGCTCAGTGAAGTGAAAACTGAAACTTGTTTCAGTAAATTGGCTGCTGAATTTGCTAAACAAAATATTGGTCACACAGATGCTGCAGTAGCACAAGAAAATGAGTCCGCAACACAAATGAGTGGGCCAGTAAGGGATTCTAGCACACAACATCTGTGTGTTTGAGTTTTTTCCCTCTTAGAGCCCTCTACCATTTCACCACCCCTTCACAGCCCTAAGTTGCTCCTTGCTGCTGACTGGGACCCCAAACTGGGAAAGGACCAGTCATGTAGAATTTACATGCTTGCAGACCAATTGGTTGAAAAGGCATTGCTTCATGCTGCTCAGATCAGAGGGACACCCCACTTGGCAGATGCCCACAGCCACCAGTCAGAACCATCTCCTATGCCACCCATCCAGCTGGCAGCCAGCACAGTAGCTCAGCTGGGGAGGCAGGTGCTTTCTATCTCCAAGCACAAACAGCAGAATGTGCACTGAGTGGGTCAAAGAAATCACCACAGTCTGTATGCTGATCCATTGACACTTACTACATGTTTCCAGGAAAATCTCATCACCTAACCAAGATGAATTAAATTATGTGTATGAGAAAACTTCTATTAATAAGGGAACTTTGCTCTTTTAACTACCTGAAGGGCAGTTCTAGCCAGGTGGTGGTTGGTCTCTTCTCCCAGGCACTCAGCAATAGGACAAGGGGGCATGGGCTCAAGCCCTGCCAGGGGAAATTTAAGTTGGAGATCAGAAAAAAATTCTTTCCAGAGAGAGTAATCAGGCATTGGAATGGGCTGCCCAGAGAGGTGGTGGATTCACCATCCCTGGAGGTTTTTAAACTGAGATTGGACATGGCACTGAGTGCCATGATCTGGTAAATGGACTGGAGTTGGACCAAGGGTTGGACTTGATGATCTTGGAGGTCTTTTCCAACCCAATCAATTCTATGATTCTTTTGTAAGGAAGCTTTCAATTTTCTTATGTTGGTATTTTTACTCAAAGTACGTTTACGAACACTAGAGGATCAGCTTGTCCACTGGGATATGTCATCTTTGTTAAAACACCTGACTGTTGAAAGTAATCTGATGTCTTGGGCAAAACAACTTTCTAGATTATCCACATGTGAACAGACATGGAAAATGCTTGCACAAAAGTTCCTTTTTAACAGCAAAATGTTTAACTAATTATTTCAATCTCTGTATTTTCCTTAAAAATTTAGAAAACACATATCTGAGGAACTCTCTCCTCGGAAGTTTGAAATATTTCATTTAGAACAAACCTCATTTATCACTACTGGTACTTAAAGCAGTTAACATGAACAGCCCTACAGAACATGTTTTAAGGAAGAAGCAAAGGCACAATGCTGCTTCCAAACTGGTACAAGCAACAGAAAATGTAGGTTTTGATGTGTAGAGGGGACTGCTTCCAGAACACAGAATACCTTTCACAACAAGGCATTCCATTGGATTATATCAGTCTGGCCTGTAAACAGGGGCACTACTTTGCATCCTTTTCTCTCCACCTCAAGAGCATATTTAAAAAAACCCAATCTTTCAAAGCACTTACCTCCCCTTTCAAACACAATATTCTGAAGCTACGTACCTATGCAGAAGCTCTCTAACAAGTGACAAGCCTCAAATCTAATGCTTCAGCAGGAGAGGCTCCAAGAAGAGAGAAATATCAATCTAGAAATATGCAGTTAAAAGCATCAAGTACACATTTTAATTCCTCACATCAATTCTGACACATGGAGTAACAAAAAAGGTCATGTGCTTGTACTGAGTGGAAGGCCAAACAAATACAACAGAGAATGGAATGTCACCTGAGAGGAGGTCTAATTTACACAAGAACTGCTTAGCAGATTATTTGTATACCTACTTACACTGTTCCTGCATTCTCCAAGCCTATTACACAGATGAGAAAGACCATTAACTTGCCATTACCTAAAACATATGGCCATGCATGTATTTGACAGCACTGTCCACTGTAAGGTGTGGTATCAAAAAACTACTTCAAGGTTGCTCAATGCTTAAGAGATATGGACCATTAAACTAAATTTCACGTAACCTGGGGCTAAGCAATATGTAGGCAGTGATTGAAAGTTCTTACATTTCCCAAAGATATGGCCAAATTACCCTCCGTTCTCAAGAGACCAAACTTGCTCTGATGATTCACATCCTGTTTTGAATCGACAAACACCAGTGCTTCCTCTCAACTGTACATGGTAATTTCTTAAGCAAAATACCATTCTCTAGGGATACAATTTTTTCTTTTTTTCCACATTCTGACCAGAGTATGAAACAAAAGATGATCAGAATTTGTACAGTGCTCTGGAAAATGGCATTGGAGTGTGCTCAGTGTAAAGCTGTCAGAAATAAAAGGCATTAAATAACAACAATGGGCCTCAGAGAAATTAACTGTATCTCTTTATTGTTAACCAATGAATGTTATCCAAAATAGTAGATGTAATTGTAGCTTAATTGTACAACACAAAACATGATGCTAAAGGAAAGAGCATGTGGAAAATTACTTCACCAAGTAATCATTAAATGTATTCTTAGTATTTCTGCACCAGTAAGTGTTCCCAACTGCTGGTGACAGCAGCTATTACCGCTTTGTTCATGGTGAAAATCTGTATTACAAATGGTTGTTCCTGGGTGTTTAGATTTAAAAAAAAAAAAAGAAATCACACAGCTTTGTAAATGGATCTAATCCATTTAGCCCTACCCTACATGTTGTAGATTTAGAACAATAAACTTGACTGGTGTTTTTTCCCAACACTGAAACTGATGTATCAGTGTTAGTGCACACTTTCCAGAGAAAAATGAAAACTCACTGGAAGCACAGTATTTCACCTGCTATGGCAAACTGTTGGAATACTTCAGAAATTTGCTTAAGCTTCGGGGTATGAAGCCTATGAAACAAAAACTGTTCTTACAATGCACTGCAAGTTGAAACACCAACTTCCACCAAGCAGCATTTTGAAGCATGTGCACAGCACCTGCACATCAGCCTTCAAGGTGAAGCAGATATGTTTAGCCCCACAAACCAAAAATATATTAATGTATCTTTATTTAATTTTCATGATGTCACCCCACATAGCCAAACTTTTACTCTGCAAAATAAAAAAAAACTTAGTTGGACTGTTTGTAAGAAATTTAAATCTATTGTGCATGAAAAAAATGTTTAATAAAATGGCAAATTTTAATAGATAAGTGTAAATTTATGAGTGCATAATATCAAACAGAAAAAAGCTGAACCATCCTCAGAGAAAATTAGGTTCTTCCTCCGTAGGTATTTACTAGGGTACACTAACATAAGGGATAATTGCAGTCCACATTAACTGTAAAGTTAATACTAAAGTTCAATTTATAAGCAAATTTCTCAAAAAAGCAGATCTCCTTTTCAAGAGGGAAAGGACACGATCTGACATCAGATATGACAATTACAATACTAACTTCACTGAAAACTGAAGCTACAACACTTTTACTCCAATTCTGGGAAGTTTCGTTTTGTATTTGGAAACCCAAATCAACTGACATGCACATTCTACACCCCTCCCAGAAGATAGGATACCAGTGACAGGTTACAGCTTTAAAATACATCAGATGTTTTCACAATTTAAACTCAACAGAAGGCAGTTAGACAGTATTTCGCACTATAAATCCATCAAAAAGTAAAACAAAATCCTAGGAGTAAGGGCTTCTAGCAATCTGTGGTATCACTGTGTAGTGACAGTCAACTTAAACAGTTTTTTCATGGTGTTTGAAGGACCAGTCATCATGTACATAGTAGTGAGGTAGGATACTGTCCCCTCCCTGGGACTGATGTTTTCATATGCTCCCTTGCCAGAAAGGTCCAGGTCTCCCTACTGCAAATAAAATAATTACAAGCAAATAGCACATTAAGCTTTGTTTATTTTTTCCCCCCTCTTTGCTGCATTAGAACACTTTGCACATCTAAAAGAATCACATAGGAAAAGTAAGACTTACTCAAGCCTATCAGCAACCATGTGCTGCTCACAGGTAGTGTTCCATTTAAAAACATTCCTGGAACTACTACCTGCCATCCAGACCTTTGTGAACAGGTAGGCAAAGAAAACCATCAATGATGACAGGACATGAAACACCAAAGAAATTCACTTGGGAGAAAAAATAAACCAAAAAAAACCAAGTAGAAAAATAACCAAAAGTGAAGCAAAAATCAAACTCTTAATGGTATAGCTATATTGAAAACTAATTCCAAAATTCATAGTGAAATAGTACCTATCCAGTTTAGTTCCATTCTTCTTTCTATTTCTTAAAGTTAAGCAATATATACACTTGTCAGTTATTCTGTACTTCACATCTGTTTCCAAAGGGGATTAAAAAAAAAAGAAACAATGAAACTGAAAGCACGATGGGGAAAAAACTGCTCTTAATCTTCACACCCTCCCCCCCAAAACCTAGGGCTGGGAGACTGCCTTACTGTTGAACAGCTTCCCCTAATGATCTGTCTTCTAGTCACTGTAGTCAACCTGGTATTAAGTGCTTTGGCAAAGTGGGGTGCAATCCATCAAATCTGCAAAGGCCTGCTTTTTTTCTCTGTTGGTGGTTCAGCTTTACGAGGAACATATATGCAAAATAACAGCTCTCACATTGCTTCAAACTCATCAATACGCTGCTTTGTATTGCCTTGTCGGATTTGTCGAAGAGTCTTGTACTTATCGCGGCCTGCTTTAACATTCTCAGCATGAAGGACATCATTTTGTGTTTTCTTGGTTTCATCTCTGGCTTGAGCCAATTCAGAACTTAAAGCCTGTTGAATAAAATATTTGCATTTAAGTCCTTTGACTAATGTTTTAATGGTTCTGGAGTTTCTGGTAACAACTACTTTGCAATTTGGATAAGAATTTCTTGAACGCCAACCTATGAAATGCTTGTTGTGCTGTTCAGTAACTCACATTGTGAGATCTATCACAAAGAACACAGAAGGAAAGATAACGAAAGCATAGGATTCCTTACTTAAGTGAGAGCATCACATGAAAAACACCCAAACAATCAAAAAACCCCCACACCTCATACACCATAACATCCAAGAAGAAAGGGATCAGCAGGATAAAGCAAACCACCTTATTTTTAAATTTTTGCTTGACTAAAGACAGGTCTTGTTCACCTCCCTGATTTTATTCAGTGACTGAACAAGCAGGAAGCACATTATACATATATGGTGCTAAGATATTGCTACCAGAAGAAGTAGCAACTTTCCATTTCTTCTGTTTTTTCCCAAATAGACATTCCATAACCAGAAAAAGGGTTGCTACTAACATAGATTATTCTGCTTTGAGGGATAAGACTAGTCTAGGAGGAAACAGTCCATTTCAGGGAAATAAGACTAATCCAAAATGGGCGTAATTGAGTTTCTGAAATTACAACATCTGTGAATGACTGGAAACACACACAATAATATTAAGCAAGCATCTGTTCATACCACTTAATGAGTTTTTGTATTGAGAAAGGAAAGCATTACCTTTTTCCATTCAATCTCCTGGACATTCCATAATTATTAGACATATTTACTGGCCAATGCAATAACATACTACTTACGCTTTTAGGCTATAAAGCCCAATCTTCTATCCAACCTTTCTATCTATTTCACTTCAAGAACACTGTGAATGATATTGATCAGTAAATCAGTAATAAAACTAGTAAATGATAAAAAGGCTGTTTCCTCGGCAATGAGACTTTTACAAAAAAAAGTCTGAAAACCCAAAGCCTGAATTACGCTGATACTACTATGAATCTTCATTACCTGGAGCTGTTTCTTAACACGTTCGTTTTTCTGTGTTTCTGTTACCCGTTCTTCTTCACTCCTGTGATTCATAACACCATCAGAAGACAGTTCTGCACTGGCTTCAGCATTGTTCTCATCATGTTCATCATGTTCATTCTCTGTTGGAGGAATAACTGGTGGGGGAGGAGGTGGAGGAGGAGCAGACATCACAGATTTCAATTCTTCTTTGGTCTTTTCCAAGTCCTCTTGGGCTGCAAAAGCCTAAATACAGTAAAACAGCACTTAGCATCTTTTAAAGTGATTTATCAATAGTCAGAAAAATAAATATTTGAGATGTTTTCAGACACATGGAGACTATCCTTTGTAATTGACATGACTAGCTTACACACTGAAAATTGTCAAATTAAGATATAGGGTAAAAGACATGACTCAAAATCAGCCATACCAGAGTCAAGCTATTTCCAGCAAGAGACAAGCGAAGAGTGAAAGAATAGGGCAGTCATACTGATTGCTTTCCAACTTTCTTAGCCTCCTGAAATTTAAGGCTCATGGATTTCCTAAATCAGAGGTGATGTCTTTAAACTTCATACTCAACCAGGACACATGAAAATTTTTTCAATCACTTTTTGAACCCATACCCACAGTTAAGTATTCATATTCCACAGTTCATTACAGATTCTACAAAGAAATGCTATTTTGCTTTAAATTACTGTCCAGTTGCATTTCATGTGTCTCTGTTATTGCTTTGGTTAATCTTTCCACCACAACTCATGATTCTATACACCTCCCTCCTGAGGTGTTTTCTTCTCTAACACAAAGCTCCAATTTACTTCATCACCATACAAAAGAGGCTATTTCTAATCTTTGACCATACCTTTGTGATGAGATATCCCCCCCATTCACGACTACGCTATATCAAGAAATGGGTTAAACAGAAGCCAAGGCTGTCTTCAGTGGACTGGAGAACGAAAACCTTTAAGAAAGACTACTCTGAAGCCCAAGGGAAAGAGAGATATTCGACCCCATGGACTTCCAGTGGGATTTCTGCACTCATCTCCCTTAGTTTCTTTGAAGTTCTGACTTCACACAGCATGGGCTCATTACTTTGTGCTGCCATTCCGAAGCCTCCTCTTCTTTCTTTTTCTTGGCCTCCTCTAGAAGGGCAATCTTGGCTGTGAATTCAGCAATTTCTGCTGCCTGAAACAAGTAAGAAAAAAGAGAAGCTTTAATTTGCCATCATTTTGGCCTTGCAGTGGAAGAAAGCAAAGCCTTTGCTTGTGATCCAGCTTGAAGGGAGTTAGTTACCATCCATCACTTCTCTGCTAAAAATAGAAATTTTAGGCATACATGAGAGGGGTAACAGATCAGAGTACTCTTGTCTGATGGGAGTAAGTCCAGAAAAAAAATTAATCTTCTGCACTTCCAAAGCTTACCGGGAAACAGCAAGCTGTAGTTACAAATTAGCATTTTAGGCTGTTTTAGTCTAATACAACTGTAATGGTCCCACCATTAAGATTATGATTCTGGATCATAATCTCAGTACTACTAAGCTAAATCTTGCCTTCAGAGTTGCATGCTAAATTTACAGAAGATAAAAAGCTGGTTTATAGTCGAGAATTCATTCTTCTACTATTTTCATGCCTTTATCGACTATTATGCACAAATCTTGAATTAGAAGTAGCCTAGCACAGAATGTGAGAAGATACTGCAAATGCTGGAAATGGGATGGGAAAAACAACAATAACAAAAAAACCAAACCCAACAAACCACAGTGTCGCCAACTCCCCACCACCACCAAGCTTCAGAACAGACCCCCCCCAGACAACAGGCTTCCCAGTGGACTACAGAAGGAAGCCTGACACTATTAGGAAGATAATGTAATGAGTACTTTCAGTCTGAAAGGTCATCCTCTTTGTTTAATTTCCTGCTGCTCCAGTGGATTTTTTTTGCCTTGCCAAGTAGTGGCAAATCTAATGCAGTTTTCTAAAGCAGTTCCCACAACAACCTAGTGGTATCTCACACACTTTTCAATGTACTTCTTCATTTGACATAACCAAGAATAACAGCTACATTTTCAACTATCTTTTACAATTCTTTTTTTTTTTTTCAAAATAGGGTTAAAGTTTCTTACTAGCTGCTCCTGGTTCTTCATTTGATCAGCTGCCTGCTTGGCTAGAGCAGCTTTAGCTACTTCAGCTGCTCGACGCTCTTTTTCCAGGCGCTCTGCTTCCTCTTTTGCACGCTTTCGTTCTTGATCCAGTTCTAGAGCTCTTCTAGTCTGTTCCTCTAGTTCTGCCAAGAGCAAAGTTTGCAGACAAGGTATCGCTACCAAGCTCTTCCTCATATATAACACAGGTAACAGCTGTAACACACTCAAAGTAAAGTAATTAAATATTTGCTAGCATTTTACAAGGCTGCCTCAAGCTAAGAAAAGCTGTTGAGGACCTTACCTGGAGCTTTGTTGCATGTCTGATTCTGCCCACACCCCTAAAACATCCTTTGGATATAGTTCATCTCACCTGACAGTTCTGCTAGTCCAGTGTTTCAGAAAATTGCCACCTCACTGATAAAAGTAAACACCCAAATATATGTACATATACATGAACATACAGCCACACTCTTACTAGTGAGGAGATTTAATGTACAAGAAATCTTACTAGTGAGATTTAATGTACATGAAATCATCCTCTCTTGCAGCAACAAAAGCAAAATACTCCTCTACTCTACTGAAATGCCTGACATACTCCATAATTGCAGCTGAAAATTTAGGCATGTGCCTCTGGCAGAGTGACCCAAGACCAATTGCAAGGGTCAGAAAAATTCTCTAAACAAAAGATGAGAAAAGTTTTAAAACAAGAGAGTGGTAATAGTTGTGTAGCTGCCTGGACAGCAGAATATTGAAATCTAAAGGGTAGAGCCCTTAGAGAAACAGGAGGAAGTAATAATCTATCAGTACTGCACAGCAAGATTTACGCACACAAAATACACTCCTCCTCTGCTGTGAAAAATTAAGTGACTACAAAAAAAGTCTTTCTGAAGCTTTTTGCTGATTTTAATGATAAATTTTCTACTGTGTTCTCGGTTAGGCATGGCTGCCCTAGACTCCTTCACCAAAAAACCTTAACTCATTTTTCGGAACAATCCATTTGCCCTTCACTGTATGCTTTAATACTGAAAAGCATCTCCCCAGCTTTGCTGACACAAGCTTCATTTTAGCACTTGTAGTTTTCAGTGGGTCTCATGTAACCATTATTCTTCAGTTGGTTTCCCAGGTCTACTATTACTTCAGTTTTACAAATAAATTAACAGTATCACAAGGATGTGGAGTTCTACAAATGCAGTACTACTTAGAAAATTAAGTAAGATGTGAAACTATTTAAAAACACTGCCCAAACAAATCTTTCCACGAAGACTGAGAACACTAAACTACCATGTTAACTACAGAACAGACACCATTTATATAAAGATGTTTCCAAATGCGAATAAAAGGCTAAAAAGATCAGCAACACATAAACATGATGTACTGCATCAGAAATTAGGTTACAATGCTTACAAAAGTTATGGGAAAATGTATAGTCAAACCTCCAGAATCACCCTGATACTGTTCTGTTCTGGGCCAGACAGTTGCCCCTTAAACAATTCCACGGCACAGTTACTGTGTTTGTTACCTGTCTGGATGTGTCCAACCCTTCTGCACTGAAAGACTGAAAAATGCAGTGGTAGAGCTGGAGAGCAGTGTCAGGCACATGTAACTTATTTGCATAGATTTAGTCAGTGATTCTCTCTATCGTGCCTGAAGCCAAAAGTTAGGAAAAGAAAGGAGCAACAAAACATTTATGAACATGACCAAACCTGAAGCAAAAATCCCCAAAGTAACATGTTGAGGAGGGACTGGGAAGTCGTGGAGGCAGGGACTCTACAGGGTGATTAAACACAAAGAACTGTGATTGGTGAAACATGTTTTGTCCTGAAAGTCTGACAATATTTTAAGTTTCAATTTCTCATATCTTACAAGGAAATAGGAAAATGAAGGAACAAAAAATTTCAAAATTAAAAGCTATATTCAATAAAACCCTAGAGGAAGTACTTTGAATCTTCCTCTCTAATTTCCCTGCTCACTCCAACTCCAGGTTTGCAGCAGTTTAAGCATTTTTTAATTCTGAGCTGAACTACATTAATTTCCTTTTTACTAAATTGAAACTTTTGTTATATTAGAAATTGGTTTTAAGTTAAACAGATACACACAAATGTATGCACACCATTGCTTAAATGCTGAAAAAGAGTATCTTTTACATCCAGTAAAACACCACTAAATTCTTGCTATTATTAGTAAAATAAACTTTCTAAAAAAACAAGCACAAAACAAAAAGCCTCCAACATATGAAGTGAAATGTGGAATTGAACCACTCAACTAAACTAAGCATTGTCATCACATTTAAGAAATCCATGACCAGTAAGAGCTCACCTTTCTGAGCTTTCATTGTTTGTTCCTCAATTTGTCTTAAGCGTTCCATTAATTCTTCCTTTTCACGCTCTATTCTTTCCTTCTCCTTTTCTGCTATCTCCCTTTTCTTCTTCTCATTTTCTAATTGTGCCCTGAAAAAAATAATAAAAGGAGGGTTTAGGCTCTCAAACATGTTAAATTCTACTCTTTGGATGCTGCTAGCCTATTTTTCAGTTTACTCAGCTAGAAGGCAAGCACATGACTTTAAATATTTCCAATTCAGTTTATGTTTCAAAATACTGTACAGAAAAACGACTTATGAACAGAACTGATTAGTAACCTTGGTTATGGTTCAAGCAGGTAAATCCACAAATATATCTGCATTTTAGCCCTGACGTTTCATCTGGGCTAGAAATGACAACAGTATTTTTAAATACACAAAAGGTAAGCCATGCCATTCTTCACTGAATTTGCTTTAAAGGCTCACACGTAGAGTATAGAGGTCCCTGAGGATCAAGCAACAGAGAGAGGTAAGGCTGTTTCACAAACACATAACTAGGAACAACGGCACAGCTACTATTACTGCACTGAAAGCTCAAAGAAGATAACGGCTTTCTACTAAGACAGGTGAGCCATGCCAGTCCACAAACCCGCCTACAGAGTGCAGAAAGAAAAGCAGCTCTCTCTTTTCTAGAGTACTAAGATGCCTGATACTTCTATGACTTCTTAAAAGGGTAGGAGAATTTTTTTCTGTTTCATGGAAGGTTGTTAATTACCTTTCCAATTGTTTCTGATGTTTCTCTTCTCTAGCTTGGGCCTTCATCTGTTGCACTTCAATTGTATCAGGTTTCCTCCTCCTCATGTACAATTCATGATTTCCCATACACAGTGCCAAAATTCGCTTGTTAATTCTCAGACGGGGTGCATAAAAAACAAAATCCTAGCAAAAATAATTGCAGTATATCCATTAATCTAAAAAGCACACTTGTGACAAGACTCAAAGCATTACTGTATGCTCACACTGGTTAAATGAAAACTTTACAAGCATTTTGACATTTTCAGCAAAAAAATGCCATAAACTATAAATCTAATTACTTGTAAGATAGAGTATTCCAGGTGCAATTTTGAAGTTGAGTAGAAATAAGCTGGTTTACACAACTTATTTAAAATTCTAAAACAGCAAAACTCTATTCTGAAGACATTTGACCTAAAAAGTCTCATAAAACATGCTGGTGTAACAAAAAAAAAAAGAAAAACAGAGGAGGAGGACAGAAAATCTAGACTCTTACACTGTCTTTTCAGCACATCACAAAGTATAATTGACATAAAAAAATGCTCAACAAGAATATTAACCAGAGATAAACATACCATATTTCAAAAATCAAAATTTCTTTTTTCTTACTGGCTATTCTACCAGTAAGAATAATAAATGTCACAAAATAATTCCTCATGTCATAATGCCAGAGCAAGTCCCTGCAGGCTCAAATCTCTTCATACCCATATACAAAGGGATACTATTCTACACACTACTTACCGGGGCCTTTTTGTCAATTGGCTTTATGACAAATTTTTTGTCGTTAAAAGAGATGTTTCTTATTTCGCTCCAAGGAAAACCAATCTTGGGTGTCAGCCTTCAAAGAGAAAAAGTTCTCATTAGAAGCAGCAAGGCTGTGCTCTTTATATATATATCCAATAAGGTTTATTCCCATACCATTTTCACTATTATACTTTGTTACATTTAGAATGTTGTATTTACAACACTATGTTTACACTAAAACATTAACAACATTTCAAGCACATTTTAGTAGACTTTTTTTCTTTACACATTATTCCATCAGATTAATTACATAATGAATAAATTACATGACACTGTAACAAAAGGAATTTTGATTTGTGACTTACTCTACTTCTATCAGCTAAATGCTAAGCATCACAATCATGTACTGACTCTTTATAAGCTATTTGTAACTTTATTTTCAGCAAAAAGAGCAACTACTTAAATTTCAGAGATTGACATTTCAAATATTGAAATTAAAGTACCTTTCAGTAACTCTGTACTTCAGTTTAGCTCAGACTTAAGATGTGGTCTTACATTTCCAAAATTTAATTTATTTCATTGCATTTTAAGCAAAATAAATTACATTCAGAAACTGTTACAATGTTATGCATCAACTGCTTATCCGTAAATATTTTTCTCCATCTGCACAGAAAGATTTTTCAATTCACATTATCTTAATTATAAGCAAGAGGAAATATTTAAGTATTTGATTGCTAACTATCAAGAGTTAAAGACTATCAAAAACTGCCTCATCATTCAACCTGATCTGAACATTTTCTGAATATTCCCTTCTTCCAGGAGTTACATTGCCATCTAATGGCAATTAAGGCTTACAGAATTCTCTTATAGAGTGTGTACATCAAAAGTTGACTGCTGGAGTTTGACATGCCACATTTAACTTCAAATCACTGGGAATGGACTGTTGACACCAGATACTATTAACAACTGCTTGTAAAGAAAGAAAAGAAGAGCTCTGCTGTTCTATTTCCAAATTCTTCAAATTTTGTACATTTCAGCTTTATACCTTTTCAAGTAGAACAGATTATTTCATCTCCTTATCAGGACACAAAACTGATCTATTTTCTTTGATGTCCAACACGTTTCACGTTTAGATAGCAAAGTTTTTCATGCTCTAACATCTACAATCCCAGTCACAGCTCTTACAAAATGTTTCTCATTAAACATGTTGCTCAGCTTCAAAATGTGCTTTTCATCCTGACTGAAGGGGAAGTCTTGAGTGAAAAGTACAGAAAGAAACCACATAAACACAGTCTAGCTGTCATAAATCTGTATTAAGCAATGTAAATTTAAGTCTCCACAGAACTGCTCTTCCCTTCCCTTCTTTTGCATCCCTGTTTAATCTTTAAAATTCAAATATTCTGGCAGTGAACATCTCTATCTCTTTTTCTACTTTTTACATAGATTAGAAGGTTTTTGAGAACCTGTTTTGCCAGGTCTTATTGAACACACAGTAAGGTGGGGGTTGTATAACCTCAGACAGTATCCCCAAGAACAGAACTGAAAAATGAGTATTAGCCACTTACTTATCATCATGCTCATAAATATTCAGGCCCAAAGCATCAACTCCCAGCCACAATTCAGTGCCTTTTTTATTCTTTATTTCAAAATAGTTGACTCCATACATTTCCAAGTCTTGTGCTATCTTAAGGTATTCCATCATAGAATCTTCCCTGATGAAAGAAGAAAAATTAGTATAGCACAGACAAAAAAATCGTAAGTACATTTTCAGAATAAGGGAACTACAGAATAACCAGTTAGCATAAAATTTAGTTACAAATTAAATCTCTCTTTGAAATTCAGTGTAGTTTGACTCAAACACTTGTATAAGCTCTACACCCTGACATCCAAGTAGAGTCCAATCACTGCACTTTGTCTTTTTGCCCCAAGAGCAAAGGAAACACTAAATGTGTTTTAGGGGTAGACAACAGTGGACAAATGCAGTTGACAGTCTTACCAGAAATTATGCAGGTAAATCAGTAACTTAACTGGAAACTGAGCCCTCACGGAAGGTTTTGTGCAAGTTTTTCACAACCACCAACTCTTGTTAGAATAAAAGAAAGCAGTTTTCCAAAGAAAGATACTACCTCCCAGAACACATCCTAATAATAATAAAAGGTCTTGGGAACACGTTTTTTTACATTATTACCTTAACATTCCCCTGTGCTCTTCATGCCAGTTCTGTATTCTTTCCTCCCACTGTTCTTTTGTCAGTTTGTGCTGTTCTAACACTCTGTGAACACAAGTTGTTGCTATTAAATGACACTGACAAGCAATTTAAACTCTTAAAGTTATAAAAGCAAGTTTAGTTACACAGCGTAACATATGCTTTAATTTAATAAACTTAAAGGTGGCTTCCTATACACTGCTCATCTTTTTGACACAAACAAGACACAAACTTTGTATTTGAACAAATCACTTTTAAAATGGTGTGAAAGTCTCCTCTTTTTTCCTGGTATTCTGTATGCTTTGTAAGATGAAGGGTCACACCATGGCATATCTCAACTTACAGTAAAGTCATAAAAAGTAATGATTGGAACACTTGAAAATGCAGACCTACAGAATCCTCATATGACAATGCTGCAAATTAATCTCTAGGTATACAGAGATACTTTCAAATGACAACAGAATGGAGGCTTGAGTGTAACACAGTAAGACAAGTTAGCAGATGAGCTGCTGGGGGGTTTTGTGTTAGTTTTTCTTTATAAATAAAATCAACACAGAAGCAGCTTTAGAAAGCTATTTGAGGTTTGTCTACAAGAGTCTGCAATGTAGGAATTTCATTTTGGCCTACTAGAATTTTCAATGTAGCACTGCAGCAAAAAAAATCAAATGCGTATGATAATTTTATTATGCTTTTATTCCACACACCCAGACCTTCAAGCATGCCTAGAGAAATTGTTTTAAAGGACAATTCAAACAATCATCTGAACATTTGTCTACTGAAAAGAAGCTTAAAATTAAAAGCATTTGAATTTGTATTGCACTCAAGCACTATGGTGTTCACAGACTGTCATGATAACTGAGCAAACCCCAAGATTTGTGAACATACTCAGTAATGACAGCTGAACTGGTTTTATATCTCCCTGTCTGCCTAACAAAGGGTATTTTTCTAGGAAAAGTTATAGACTTCACTGTAACAAGCTGGAAGCCAACAGCTAAACCCTAACTTTTCAGCAGGATTTTTAAAAATCTGAAACATTTGCTGATATATTTCTTTCAATACTTCACCACCACCTGTGAAATGCCTTTTTGTTTGCTAGAAAACTCTCATGCTTAGTCATGATAGTGAGTTTCCACTTTTAGTTTTAAAACCAAAAAGACAAAGCAAATGACTTTAAAGAAATGTCAAATTGCTCCACATCTCATTTCATTGACAACAAATGTTACATATTTAGCAAGCAGACATTTGCCCACGATACATCGCCATGTATTCACCTACACTAACTAAATTGTCTACCTTTGTACATCTGTGTTGCAATGCTCCTCTTCATGCCAAACACACCAGGAGCATGGTTTCAATTGCATAAAGAAACAGGACTAATCCTGGTGCTTACTTTCTCTAACCAATTAGATGAGTGACTGACACAAAAGGGTTTATACTCAACAGCAATGGCAACAATTTAGTTGCTAAATCTTCTGTTCAGGGTAGCATTCTCCTGCAATATATTTTATTTGCAGTACCCCTTACAATTACATTCAGGAAATTATTATCTCAGTGTAGAAAAACATTGAAAATGACGAAAACCAGAGAGTATCTAATGACTCTTAGCTACTTCTATGTTCAGGTGTTTGGATTTTAGTTTAGCAGCAGGCCTCCAGTAACATTAGACCGTTTTGGAGTACCTTGGAAAGGGGTTCAAATAAATGTCTGCAGGTGTTTGTGGACAGGACAGGAAATACACCTCAAGAGATCTGTGGCTGTGACACTTCCTTGTTACTTAAAGTCTAAATCAGGATCTCTAAATTTTACTAGCAAATCATAAACTGCTAAGAAAGCCACCATTAAATGCATATTATCACTGAATAATTTATTTATAAAAAATGTGCTATAATTAAGTTTCTATGCAGCAGTTGGTGCAAAACCAGCCTCACTCACCGCTGAGGGAGAAGTCTGTCATTGGCTAGGTAGCCGAGTTTATGGATATCCTTACTGTAATCTGCATACTTGGACTGGACAGCATAAGAAGCCAGAAGAACTGCAGTTTCTGGTGGGCAATATATTTCATCATTTAAGATTGATTCTTTGACTTGCAGGAAGAAAAGTCTCTGAGTTATTTCCTGAATCAATTCTTCAGATACATCCTCTGGAAAAAACTTGGCCCTGAACTTGAACTGCAAAGGATTTTCTTTCCGTACATCTTGCTGTGTTACCTGAGGAAGAGAAACACAGAAAAAAAGTAAGAAGAGCACTAAAAGGTGTATTAAATATAAGTGAGTAGTACAGAACCCTTCAGCTCCTCTACACTGCAATCCATCTCCTCCTAGCAAGCCCACCATGGAATTCACTTAAGGTTCCCAAGTTACAATCAAGCACACCAATCTGGATAAACTAAACAATGTGGAAATACTCCTTCAAGGCTGTTTAACAGATTTTTTGTAGGCTTATGTGACTTTGTATTTATCACAATAAAGATCTGGTAAAAAAGAAGCTGTAGAAAACATTAAAAAAATCAAAACTGTATCTAAGAATGACTTTCAGGAAGTAACAAATTAGAGTCTAACATTTCTTTAGCAAGAACTACAGCACATTTCTTCAACGTAACTGCAAAAGTTGCATTCTTTTAAGAGTCTTTGAACTCTTGACTAAATACATGTGCTTTGTTCCTGAACAAAACCCATAATCTCTTTAATCACACTATTTTTCTAGAATGGATAAGCTTTATAATCATGATTTCTGTGAGGAGATCAGATGTGGTCTAAGTGTGAAATAATTATCTACTTGAGCTTTCAACAAAAACTCATTTTTACATAAAATGTTTCATTTCATTTGTGCTAACCTTCCAGCACCAATTATAACCAAAGCAAAAACATTCAAAATTTAACTAATTTTAACATAAAATAGTGATTGCCAAAAGGTACATTCACAGTAAAATAATTCTTATATATTCCAATTCAAGTAATTTATTGCATATTTAATTTTATGTGCACTATTAGTCCCACTAGAACTTCTTTGCTAGACCTGAAATGATCTGTTTGCTTGACTTGTATGAGGTCTGAAAAACTGCAAAAACAACGCAAGCTTTTAACCACATATGTAGGACAGCATAAGTACCTACATATTCAACACTTGAGATGTCAGTTTTAGAAGTTTTGCTCACTTCTCATTATT
Source organism: Pithys albifrons albifrons (assembly GCF_047495875.1). Classification (NCBI taxonomy): domain Eukaryota; kingdom Metazoa; phylum Chordata; class Aves; order Passeriformes; family Thamnophilidae; genus Pithys; species Pithys albifrons. The sequence goes on along the minus strand of NC_092458.1, from coordinate 70,382,478 downwards.
GTCATGCATTATCTACATGTGTAGTATTAATGTAAATCTCACCAATGAAAAGTTAACTGTGCTCTTGCCATACTAAAATCTTACTTTCACATCTATTCTTTGATTTATCAAATTTTATCTATGTTTACTGCAAATATTTAAATAGTAATTTAAAAGCAAGAGCCAGTTTATGACAATGCATTTAAGAATTGAATGTTACAACCTTTCTTAAAAAAAAATAACTGCCTTAGTCAAAGCTAAAAAAATGAGCACACCCTTGGTTGCTCCTGAACTGTGTCAGCAGCTTAACTTGCTACAGGTTTTCATACAGCAATCTCTTCTGTATTTCTCACAAATGATGCCCCTAAATCCCACAGCCTTCAATCACTTGAGCAAGTTATTCCAGCTAACAAGATACCTGTAGCACTGTAAAGTTCACAGCGTATGAAACAAGAAACGTGAAATTCTAGGAGACAGCTTTGGTGGTCAGCACGTTTGATTCACTGGATTTACCACAGAGGAGAAGCAAAGGTTATATAAATGCAGACAGTGGGACTTCCTCCTAAAAGTCTCCAAATTTGCCTCCTAATACTGAAGATAAATAAGGTATTCTTCATTCAGTTCAATAAAAAATGTGTCCATTCTAAACAATGCCACTAATAAATAACCTGACAGCCAATATTAAAATAAAAGGTGACCATTGAAACTCATGAATACAATTTAAGGTAAAATGATCTGGTTCCCAATAGCTCGGAGATACAGGATGCTCAATGCTGTCTGGAAACAAAACAAAAATTATCCTACAATCCATCTACGAGCCTATTGGATACCTGAAGTTTAGACACCTACTATTCGTGCCTTGTTTAAGGATCTACAGCTGGATACGTACCAATCCCTGAAGCCCAAACAGCTCCACATACATGCTCAAAATGTAATACATTCATTCTATTATGTTTTGCTTCATAACAGGACAATAGTAAGTTTTCCTAATGCATGCACTGCCATGGTACTGGAAACACCGAAAACTATCTCCCTCTGAAATTAAATATTGATGCAGCTTTGCATATTCTTTATAAGTAATCAAATTTAACACTATATTTTGGCATTTAAAGAAAACGAAAAGCAATTTTTCAACTAAATTTGAAGTCAGCTATACCTCACCTAAAACATTAAAGCATAAAACCTTATAAAGTAGATTTCAAACTTGACTAAATATTAGGGAATTGTTACCTTTTTGTTTAGCTTCAGCCAAGTTGAATAGCCTTTGCTGTCCACATATTGTAGCCCAAAAAACCAGACTTCACGAAGACCAACAGTTTTCACCACCTAAAGAAAAATGAGCCACAATCATCAGTAATCACTGTAATTTTTTAAATGGTAATTAAGCTACGTAAACAACCTCAAACTGAGATCAAGCCTTACAAGAACAAAACAGATAAAATGGTAGAAAAACATCAGGTTCAGGGAATCCCACAGCTCTAAATACACTGAAACACTGTGTTTCCAGACTACCAACTGGAGCGTGCAGCTTACTGTGCACATCAGCACCTGAGGAACAGAAGGCAGTGAACAGGACCCGCAGACTGGGAAGCGATCTGCAGACCTATGAGAACTAAGTCCAATTCAACAGATGACGACTGGTGAAATGATAATAAAGAATAACATTTGTGGACACGGAATAGGGGTGAATCAACTCCTTCAAATATTTTTGCCATCTTCTAAGAGAGTTAATGATAAAAGGGATAAGGATGATCCGGCTAATACACCATACATGACTTTTCTGTAAGATTTCTGATCATATCTATCACCAAAAGCTACTAAAGAAACAAAATTGTCTTTGAATAAAGGGCAAGTTGTTTCAGAGATAGCTAGTTAAAAAGAAGAAAGAAAACAAAAATCCTGTTTTCACAACAGACTTGTAGAGTAACCACTAGGGAAGTCCCCCAGCACTTCTAAAAAGGATGAAACTGATGTGACAAAACCTGCTGTAGAAAATCTGCCATAAGGATCCGTGAATGAACAGTAAAAACACAAACCTCAATAAAAGATTGTATTTAATAAAAACAAAATACTGTACATAAAAGGCCACAATTTATGTGAACAAAGTTCTAGTTGTAAAGTTAAAAGGCAAGAAAACTGTTACATTACTATTCAAGTATATAGTATACCCAAATCTCTAATACTACATAAGGACTGGTCACATCAACTTTGAAAAGGATGCCACAGACTGGAAATGCTTCAGAAGTGTTGGAAAAGATTATCAGTGACTTGGAACGTCTTCTGCATAGCTAAGACAAGAAGTAGGGCTACTGACAGAGAAATGAGGAAAGGAAAAATATGACACAAGTCCTTGCATGGCACAGAAGGAAAATAGAGAATGATTATTCATTATTTGTCATAATGTAAGAATTAAAAGAATCAACAGAAATTATGACATTGCAGGCTCAAAGCAAACAAAATTAAGCACTTTTACTACAGAGTGTAATGAAACTGTGGAACTATTTTACAAGACTTTCGCACAGCAAAAGCACATGTGGATTCAATAAGCAATTAATCAGAAAGGTCCAGGAATGATCCTTAAATGATCGTATCCTCTGGCTCCAAAAGATCCTGTATGGCAGTACTTACGGATGGGCTCAGGCTGGACCATGCTGGGAAGCTGCTTTACTGAAGGCTGTTTTATGGAAGCATTCAGATGCATGCGAAGTAAATAGAATTTTACACATAGATCCTTCTCCATTTTAAAGTAGTACTATCAGTTGCAAAATTAATTAGAAAATGTCCTAAGACAGCTGTGCAAACGTACTTCTGCTGCCTTGCATATCTGCATTGTGATTTAACAATCATTCAAATATGCATCTTTTTGCCTCCTCTACCCTTTCACCATCAAGCTCCAAAGCACAAAATGGACAACATTTGTGGATTCAACGTGATGTCTTCAGTGAGCACAGTTATTTCTTCTAGAATTCCCACATCACTTACTTTAGAACATAAGAAACATTAAAAATAAGTGTATGTTGCTAGTATGGTCCTGAGTAACATTAAATTTGGTGTCCCAACACCAATGTCAGACCTGCTCCTTCTTCTGGCACAATCTCCCATATAATGTTGATCAAACTACTTATGGCTTTATCAGATGACTGAGAATGCTCATTACTTTGCAGCTGTCCAAGTTGAGCCTTTGCACCTTATCAGCTCTCTGAGCTGCAAAGAGCTGCAGATGCTCCACAGCTCTGCCCGTAAGGCACAAGGAGACAAGCGCTAATGCTCACGTCAAAACATTTTGCTCTCCCCCACTTAACTATGGCCCGCAACTGAGAGCCACTCTGCACATTACTTAAATACAGACAACTTGGACACAGAAATGCAGCTACATATGCTTGCAAACCAACACTAAACACAGCTTACATATTAGCCTGTTTTACTTCAGACTCCACAAATAAGGAAAAAGCATTGGTAATGTTGCCTCTCTGCTCAAAGAAAAAAAACTTTTTGAAACTTTGTACCAAGATTATATAATGCCCTTATGCACCACAGTAGCATGATATGAAAAGTAAATACAGAATGAGAAACTTAGCAGTTTGATTCTGGATCAAACATTAAGTAGCTTCATGCATGTCTTCATCACACGTGTAAAACAGATTTATCCACCATCCCATCCTACAGCTTGACTATAAATAGACCAAAAAAACTTCCCGGAGAAGAAAAGCAACCAGAACAATATACATTTTTGCAAATTCAATTATACATAAAGACAACCTAACAAAGATTTCATTTAGTCACCTTCTGAAAGAATGTAAGGAAGGCTTCGAGACATCTGGAAAGGACAGTGGAGTAGAATTCAAAATAAGGGAGACAACTGTCCCATTTTCTCCGAAAGGCAACTACAGTAAACCAGAACGACCAATGCCCAGAGCTAACACGACAAAACAACCCCCACCACTACAATCAGTGTGGAAACACACCCACCACAGGGTTCTTCCTCTCCCTGGGAAGTTACAGATGCTTAACTTGTTGACCAACCAAGGACAGAGCCCCTCTCTTGCCTATTCTGATGACTGACAGGACAGACAGAAGGTCCAATGAGAAATATGTTAAAACACCTCCTGAAATGCAAGTTGTAATAATGATAATTTTTTAAAAGTTTCTGCAATAAATTGCTGAGTTTGACAATGGACAAGAGAAAGACACAGATGTCAAATGGTACATTCTTGTCTGCTAGCAGATGAAGATGATGAAAACACATACATGGAATGGGAAACAAAACAAGAACTCCAGAAAATACCAATTAAAAAGTTTATAAGAACGCTGACTGAAAAAAGGACAAGTTATTCACAAAAAACATACAGGAACACTAAATAACAGCTAAATTCATGGAGAGGTTATTTTCTGCAATCAATAACCACGTTCACCACTTCTGCATAAACCAATCCTTTCAGTAACAGTGCTATGAAATTCTCTTTCTATAGAGAAACAGGATAACTTTTGTTTAAAAATTTCATGCTGGTTTTCCAATACAGTTCAGCTCTTGATGTTACTCTGTAGAACTCACACACGAATTTAAGATCAGGCTGAAATGCTTCCCCTTTCACATACAACTATGCTGGTTGGTTTTTCTCAACCTAAAATTGTTTCAATTTAAACTTCTAGTGCTAAGAGTTGGAGAGATGTCAAACACCACAGAGTGAACTGAGGAACAAAGAAGAGACCACAAAAATAAATTCAGAGGTGTATCGTTGTTCTCTGTTTGTGAATTCCCCAATTTGGATGAACCTGATTACCTGGGCACAAGATGTTACACAGCAGAACGTCACCCCACCCAATGCTGCATGGCAGAAGATAGCAAAGGTTGGCAGAAGAAAAGTAAAAGCTGGAGCCTTCTACATCACAGAATACCACACTTTTATTTGCTGGTGATGTTGGTTAGAAAAAAAGCAGGACAGCTCCTTTTTTCAAGAAGTCTTAGGAACAGACTTCACAAGTGTTACAACTGCAGAGGCTAAAGACATACTATTACCAATGTTAGAAAGGGGCAAGTGATACAAGCATTGAGTCAGACAGTAATTTCAAATGAAAATTGCAAATGAAATTTCCTTCATCTGAAAAAAAAAGCTCAGTGCTACAAACAATACACATTCTGCATTTAATCAACTCTAAAAGGTCAGCTAAAAGTTTAAATGCCCTTCAATGTCTTACTTTCCCTTCGTACTCATCATTACATACCTCAAAAGCAACTGCAGTGGAGTGGACAGAAACAACAGTTCTACTAGACATAACTGTTGATCTAGTTAAAATATTTTTGAAGAGTAATTTCATATACTGACACTTTTTTAAATAAACACATTTTTTAAATAAACACCTACATACATAAATATGTCTATAAGGTGTTTACTTGTATATTGAGGAAAAACAAAACAACACATCGGACAAGCTTCTATTCTTCATGTTTTGTGTAACACTCCACAACTTAGACCAAAAAATTGCATAAAGAATCTGATGGCTAACATCACATGAGTGCAAGAACAACCCTGTTTTAAGAAATCATTCATTTAGTCCATTTGACTGATGTATAAGAGAGAAACTATCAAGTGAGACTATGCAGTTCTAATAGGTCTGCAATCCATAAGCACATTAATGCTATCATTTTTATTTATTCTTTATTTTTTCCATTTTTTAACTTAAATTTCAAGGTAGTTCATAGAATAACATTATCTAGTTCTAATATTTGGGAAGTGAAAAACTGTCTACAGCTTCTATTGTTGGGGAAAAAAGTTAGCTTTCACAAATGAACTTACTGTTACATTCACATTTCTAACATATGTAATTCTAACAACTATATTGCAGTAGCAACTGTAACGTTATTAGACATAAGAAATCCTATTAATTCCAAAGTAGTTCTAGACATGATCCAAATGAAGCCTCACAGGCAACATATTTACAGTGTTGTCTTTGACTTCAATATGTTACATGAGAAGTAATCGGGAAATTCACACTAACTCACAGAATACCTTAGATAATATAAGGAAAAATATAATCTGCATGTGAGAACACTTTCACTTTTTCCAACTATGCCTTAATTCCCACAATACTATTTTATCTGTTTGTACTCGTATATACACAGAGGCACATAAGTTACCTGATCAAAGAGTTGCTTGCCTGTTGTATTGGGCTGGATGGCAAACTCCAACTCTGCATCCATTGTGGTCACTCTGACGTTGATCTACAGAAAATAAGGAAACATTTAAATTATACTATAACAGTGTAATGCTTCTGTATTCTGTGATTAGCTTGTGAGAAACAACATATGGGAAGTAAATTCAACAATATTAACGCTCTTGTGAACACAGAGAACACAGCAGTTAGAAAACTAGAAATTTTGAATCTGAAAAAAATCTCATCTTTTATTTAGTATAAAAGCATAATCAGGATAATACTTACCATTAGGTTCGTAAGTCAAAACGGAGAATAAATTTCAAAATCAATTTTATGGGATAGCTGACATCACTACTGAACATCTGAAGAATATTGTGACATTCAGCTACTGGGCACCGTCTTTCAGAGGGGTTCCCAAATGCATGCAAATGTTGCTGTCATATATGTATCATTTTAAGGTAATGTTTTCCTGGCAATATAAGAAGACAGCAGCCTCCTGCTTGCCATTTCTAAAATTAAGCAGCTTCAGCAGTTTTAAAGTGTACAGGACTAGAGCTTGCAAAACTCATGACAGATTAATAGCAGATTTTTAATCTGTAATAAAACTACAGAAGTTAAGTCCCCTTAATACAGATTCTCTTTGATGCCCTTATTACAAGACTGAAAAAACACCACCATTCAATGAACTTCTTCCTAAAGGGAGAGCCATTTTCCAGATGACTTGTGACAATTGCTGTTTTCATTTGTTATAAAATAAGAAGTCAAATATTCATAGAATCATAGAATCGATTGGGTTGGAAAAGAACTCCGAGATCGAGTCCAACCCTTGGTCCAGCTCCAGTCCATTTACCAGATCATGGCACTCAGTGCCACGGCCAATCTCAGTTTAAAAACCTCCAGGGATGGTGAATCCGCCACCTCTCTGGGCAGCCCATGGCAATGCCTGATTACTCTCTCTGCAAAGAATTTTTTTCTGATCTCCAACTTAAATTTCCCCTGGCAGAGCTTGAGCCCATGCCCCCTTGTCCTATTGCTGAGTGCCTGGGAGAAGAGACCAACCCCCACCTGGCTAGAACTTCCCTTCAGGTAGTTCTAGACAGTGATGAGGTCATATATACTTTGCTATAAATGGAAAAAACCCCAAACTCATGAAATTTATTTAAGGCACACAGATATATTCTGATTTTTCCCTACTGCAAAATTAGGACTTGTATTACAGTTTCTTATAATACTTGATCAACGCACGCATGAACCAGTTCCATTAACTATATCCCTAATTTTTCCACCAGGTGGAATACTCTGAGAACTGAGTATGTGGAAGACAGGACAGAAGAGAGACCTAAGGTTAGAAAAAGAAAATTGGATAACAGTTTGTTCTCACACAACAGATGAGGCTTTAAGTCCTTCCTTAAGTGTCAAGCTAAACAACTTTGGGCATGAGGGGGATAGGCCAGAAAAGAGTAGCCGGAGTGTGAGGACCTCAGGTAACTGACCTGCAAACAAGGATGGCAGAAGGGGCTTCGCAAACTTTTGTGTGTGCAAACAGTGATAAGGAACGAGTGTTGAAGGCTTTGGAGTAAAAGATAGCCAAGTTTTATTGCCAAAAAAAAATTAAAGGGTGTGTGTCAGGAAGAGGGAAAAAGAGCTGTATTCTGTAGATTCTCTGACTCTGCCCATTTCAAGAGCAGAAAAAAATTCCTTACAGAACAAATAACTCATTTTAAAATGGTAGGTCTAACTCACTGCCAGTTGCACTGTTTTAAGTGTGAGTGAGTGTCCCTTAACTGCAAGAAGTTAGTTTTTCTAAAGCAGTTTTTCAATTTAAAAAAATGAAGCCTACAAGTAATCATGTTACAAAGAATAAGGCCAAAAAGCAACTTTATTAACCCCAAAGAGCTCTGCTATGTAACAGCACCACTGCCAAAACAAGAAGCATCACAGAAGACCTACAAAGCACAGCAAGATCAACTAACTGCAGCAGCAGGCAGCAGAAATTTTTTTCCATAAATATCCTTATAACAAAAGTCATCTTCTACAAACACAGGAATTACTACCCAAGTTCATCCTTCTCAAGAACTAAAACACTCAAACAATAAAATAATAGTAGACATAAGGCAGAGGCAAACTCTGTAGACTCTGTTTGCTTCTGGATGTTACTGCCTCAAAAAATCTGAGTGCTCTAAGACTACACAGCTCCTGCACCTGCAATAGGCTGCCTGGCCACTTACATACATCACAGAACTTGCTTAAGTCTTTAGCAATCCTGTTTCTCTTTGAACTTCCAATTAACAGATCACCTGACTGCTAATTAATATTTACACTTTCAGTTCTAATAAAGTCACAAATTAAAATCACAGCAATATTACAATGCTAGCTTTTGTGATATGAGTTACTTAAGAAGATACTTACAAATTTTACACTACACTTGATGGTTTTCCTTCCAAAGGCATTTGGATTTTTGGCATACAAATACCAAGCTTTTATAACCTCATAACACTGTTTCACAGTTTCAATTATTTCTGGGCATGGAAAATAAGGTTACTTTTCTCAAAACCTGCAACTGAGCCCCAAGGTTTACTTATCTAATTCAAACCTTGATCACACAGCACCCTCTCAACAAAAATCAAATCTCTGATGTCAGCTGTGTTGTCTGTAAAGTAACACTGACCAACTACATTAACAAAAGTCATGGGGGGAGTTTCCACATTATTTATAAGACAGGGATTTAAGAAAACATACGCAAGAGAAAGAAGGCACGGAAACTTCAGAAATGGATTGTCACTCATGGAACTTGCTATTGTGTTTTCAGCTACTCTGAAGCAATTGTCTTTCTGTGACATTGCTGACAGCGGGAAATTATCTGAACCACAAATTATGAAGAGAGGCTCTAATCTGAACCAACTTTACCACAAACACAGGAACAGGAAGAAGCTCTTGCAATGGTGACAAGAAAATTGCATAAAGGTTTCCTTTAGCAAGTGTCAGAAGGCTACCACTACTCATACCACAAGACCCATCCAATGCCTGCTTTTCAAGCTTGCACTCACCACAATCACACATTTTTGTTGAAGATTGGTGACAGTTCTCTTCTTTACCCTACAGAATCATAGAATAGTTTGGGTTGGAAGGGACCTTTAAAGGCCATCTAGTTCAAACCTCTGCAATCAACCTCATCAGGCTGCTCAGAGCCCTATCCAGCCCAACCTTGAACTGTTTCCAGGGATAGAGCATTTACCATCTCTCTGGGCAATTGTTCTGGTGTTTCACCTCTCCCATCATAAAAACTTTCTTCCTTGTACCTCGGTCTGAATCTACATCCTTTTAGCTGAAAACCATTACCTATGCAACCATGTCCTATTGCAACAGATGCTGTTAAGAAGTTTGTCCCCACCTTTCCTATAAGCCCCCTTTAGGTACTGGATAGCAGCCTTTTCTCCAGGCTGAACAGCTCCAGCTCATTCCGCCTTTCCTCACAGGAGAGATGCTCCATTCCAACCATCATTTTTGTGATCCTTCTCTGGACCTGCTTCAACAACACGATGTCTTTCTTGTGCTGGGGACCCCAGAGCTGGATGCAGTGCTCAACATGGGGTCTCACTCCAGAGCACAGAGGTAGAATCCCCTCCTTTAACCTGCTGGCCACGCTGCTTTGGATGCAGCCCAGGACACAATTGGCCTTCTGGGCTGCCAGGGCACACTGACAGGTCACACGCAGCCTCTCACCCACCAACACCCTCAAGGCCTTCTCACCAGGGCTGCTCCCAATCCCTTCATCCCCCAGACTGCGTTGATACTGGGGGTTGCCCTGACCCAAGTGCAGAACCTTGCACTTGGTCTTGTTGAACCTCATGAGGTTCACATTGGCCCCTCTTCTAGAGCTTGCTCAGGTCCTTGGCATGAGAACTGGCAGCCTGAGTTTATCTGCATTTTACTAGACTTGCTTTGGGGCGGTCCCGTGGTGTAATGGAGAGCACTCTGGACTCTGAATCCCAAGGACATGAGTTCCAGTCTCAGTGGGACCGTCCCCTGGCAGTTCAATGCCTCCCTGCCATCCTATCCCGTCACATCTCGGATGCTCAGCAGGGTCAGCCCCGGTTAGTACCAGGTGCTGTGACAGTCCCGAGGACTTCACTGTCACTGTCCAAGCTCGCTCGGCCGTGGCAGATGGACCTCAGGACTTAAGCGGTGGGGCCAGTTCTGCACACACTGTGCCTCACCTAAAAAATCCACTGTGCAGGCTGGAAGGGCACACCCACGTGGGGAGAGCCCTGCTCAAATCTGCATTCATGAAGTCTGGCCATACTTACATACATACTGGACTCGCTTCAGAACGATTAAACACAGCCAAAGGAAAGGGAAGAACACATACATACCTCTGTGCTGATGATTCTTTGTGAAGGGAACAACTGATGTTCTGATAACAAATGCTGCTAATGGGTTATGAGAACATTTGACACAGCTCAAAGAATAGTATTCATAAAAATCCCAATCTACAGCAAATTATCTATTAAGTAATTTATCAAAATCAATAAAAAGCATAATCAATGAACATATCTGGATGAACATAGTTGGAAAAACAAACATCCATGTGCACTTAATAAAAGCATGCACTTCATATGGGAATTATGTTTTTCTTGTATTCTTTCACTTTTAAGAACTTAAAAAAATATTACTACACTTCCTTGTAGTACCCTCCACAATTTAATGAGCTATTACACCAATATCACACTAACCCTTGAACCTCTCCTCACAGACCCAGTCCATGGAACATGCACAAAAACTGTTGGCTCAATACTCTAATACATTCTATTACTGTATTTCTGCCATAGACTGCAGATATTAGTCGTGGCACTTCAGCTTTCATCAGGAAGTCCAAAACTGAGTAGGTACCAATATTTAGTAAGGAAGTAATTTAAAATAACATGAAAAAGGATTAAAGAGGTTTTGCTTGGTTTAATAAATGCAATATGAATTAGTCATATGTAAAAGCCACAGATACCAGTCTAATTCATATTTATAAGAAAACCACATAGAGTAAAAGAAATGTCTTCAAAGACTTTCCTGGCACCAGTTCAGCCAATTACTATCTCAAGTTTGCATATTAAATTATCTGTTAAGGCGTAGCAGTCCCACTGCTTTACACACTGCACAAACATACACAGCATGCTCTCCATGCCAACCTCAAACCATACACAGAAGAAGTGAAAAACTTTATGAAAAGGTAAAAAGGTAAGGATTAAACAGCAGGAGGTACAGAAGGCTACAGAATAATGGCAAACAGATTTTACTAGCAGACAAATCAAAAGCAAGCAGTTCTCCAAGCTGACATCAGTTGTCTACAATGCAGAAGTAAATCATATATTCAAACCATAGTTCAAATACTTCACTACATGGTCTTAAAGACTTTCCTGTACAACACCACTGTAGTAAAAAAGTTCATTCATACACTATTTCAATTCAAACACTTAACAAAAATCAACTTGGTCTTGTGAATATTAATTCAAATTTTAAGCCACCAGCTTATTCCAGAATGCTATTTACTCCTCCTGAATACACAATACCATAAAATGCTGAATGAGTCTAAAAAAGAATCCTTTTTAATATTAGTAAGTTTGACATAGAATCATAGAATTGATTGGGTTGGAAAAGACCTCAGAGATCATCATGTCCAACCCTTGGTCCAACTCCAGTCCATTTACCAGATCATGGCACTCAGTGCCATGGCCAATCTCAGTTTAAAAACCTCCACGGTCAGTGAATCCACCACCTCTATGGGCAGGACATCTACTCGTTACTGCCCAGTGTAATAATGTCTTCTCCTTCATGCCTTGCAGTCTTGCACAAAATGTGTTGCAAACTACCCCCAAAAACAGACAATATTTTAACTCCTCTTACACCCTATAAATGCAACTAATATTTCAGTCAATTAAACATAATCTTCTCAGCCTATGAAATGATTAACAGTTATGTAACCCATGATGTCTAATTTTAGCTTCTATGTTTCTATTTTCAGCCAAGAGCTGCGAGAATGGCATACAGCTGAAAAGCATTTTGTATCTGTTCTTTTAGGAAGAAAGCACTGAAAATAAGGGTCAACAAATAGTCTGTTCCTCAACATGCAGAGAGCTAAGCACACTGAGAGCAGATCTATTAAGAGCTCAAATTTTGAATACAGCTGCAAAGACCTAATTAAACAAAGAAGTCACCAATTTTTTTTTTACATGGATCACAACAGATGTTAAAATTTCTCACTCCTGGGTAGAACTGAGAATATTAAATCTCAGAACTATTTGGTCTTAAAAGCAGAGGAGATGCTGAGTAAACAGCTTGGAAAACTGGAATGCTACTTTGTTACAAACACAACCTAAGTGAACAAATAGGCTTTTCCACAGAAGCATTCACACAAGAAAGTGTTTCAATAATGTATATTTTTTGGACACATTGCCTTAATATCTCAGGACAATACATGAAGTCAGTTTTACCCTTTCAAAACAGGGGTTTCATTCAAGCTCTTTAAACTACCAGCCTCTGAGAGAAAATCTCAAACACATAACAACAATGACCTTTTACTACCACGTATAAGAAGATCATTCACAGTGGCATAAAACTTACTTCAGACTGAGACTTCCAGGAAAACTTAAAGATCTTTGCTATAAAATTCAAATATGCCAAGACCTTTTACTGGTCTTCATTTACTTAATTTTGTTTGGAATACTACATAACTCTTTGATGTGGAAAAAAAAATGAAACCAAAATCTATTTCATTGTTTTTTCTGTGATCTAGTGTGTACTGATTTCATTCAAACTGATTTATGGTGTTTGCATAACAAAAAAATTTATTCTAAAAACACTGGGAGAATCTACTTATAGTTGTACTGCACAGGCTACAAGACTACCAGACTTTTATGAAAACTATCAGCTGGATCATTAGAACAGACTCTGAAAAAAGAAAACCTAAATAGGTCACAGTAATAACACAGGAGAGAGATAAATAACACTGTCAAAAACCTCACCAGTTATGTTAAGTGGCTTTTCTCAGTTCTTACCCATGATTATGTCACTAGTTTTCAGGTTAAAAAATTTCCAACAATGAAGCTACAGAACACTGACAGTCTTCTTGCAACAGCTCTCAAATAAACAACAAGGAGTTAAAGCATAAATAGTTTCCTGACTGGAAGTACGTTTGGTTATTCTGGATTGTCTATAAAGACAACTCCCAAAAGCTACAGTAAAATATCCATAGCAGGAGACCTCAGAGTCCAGAACTATCAAATCCAAGCAGAACAGCAAGACCTTTCAGAGAACGAAGGCAGATTCCTGTAACAGAACCGATGATTAGGGTCTTACCCAAAGAAGGCAAAAAAAAAAAAAAGAACCAACCAAAAAAAGGGGAGGGAAAGTGCTCCAGCACATCTACCATTTAAGAAGAAACCAGATCAAACTCTGAGGCTCAATTTTTATAAGTAGTCACTTAATCTTTGGCATGTGTGCTACCTGTTAATTCACTGATTACCAATTATAATTACAACCTGCAGTTTACAAGAAGACACTGAGAAATGTAATCAAATTATTTTCGTTTTTAATGACTTCTTTCACTTGGCTTCCTTCTAAGATCTCACATGCACTTAAACTGTCAGGCAACATACGAGAACTCTTCATAAAAAGTCCCTTATGAAAGAAAAAAATTATATTCAGCGTGAGTCCAGTTTCTTTCCCATAATCTGTTAGCTAATTTCCATTATTAGGGTGGGTTGTGTGCTCTTTCAACACCTCTGCAATCCCAGTTCTAAGGGTATTGCTCTCCTTGTGATAAGCTCTAAAATTCCATTTCCTTCAATTTTCTCTGCTCCTTAAAATAGAGAGAACCCTGCCTGCCTAAATTTCATGGTTCCAATCCCAGAATTTAAAAAGAAGTTACTTCATTCAAGCTTTTTTTTTTTTCTTAGTCCTCACTTCTGTGGCTTCATGGCTCTATAGCTGCATAGGGTTGAAGGCCTCAAAAAGCAAATGAGCTCACAGTGACTTTTTGCCTCCTTCTTAAAACATAGTTTTCAGTTGAGAATCATAGAATCGATTGGGTTGGAAAAGACCTCCAAGATCATCAACCTTTGGTCCAACTCTAGTCCATTTACCAGATCATGGCACTCAGTGCCATGGCCAATCTCAGTTTAAAAACCTCCAGGGATGGGGAGTCCACCACCTCTCTGGGCAGCCCATTCCAATGCCTGATTACTCTCTCTGCAAAGAATTTTTTTCTGATCTCCAACTTAAATTTCCCCTGGCAGAGCTTGAGCCCGTGCCCCCTTGTCCTATTGCTGAGTGCCTGGGAGAAGGGAGCAACCCCCACCTGGCTAGAACTTCCCTTCAGGTAGTTCTAGACAGTGATGAGGTCACCTCTGAGCCTCCTCTTCTCCAGGCTAAACAACCCCAGCTCCCTCAGCCTCTCCCCACAGGGCTTGTGCTCCAGTCCCTTCACCAGCCTTGCTGCTCTTCTCTGGACCCGCTCCAGCACCTCAATATCCTTTCTGAACTGAGGGGCCCAGAACTGAACACAGTACTCAAGTTCTACCAAAGGCACTGCTCAATTCTCATAGCCAGGTCAGAAAATGGTACGCTGTTAATTCATTTTCCTGCCTTTTCTAGCGCAGCTTTCTGTAAGAAGCACCCTCAGCATGTGCTGAGATACTGCCCCTCGTGCTCTGGAGGGTGAGGAGGAAACTACAGAAACAACAAGGTATGGTCAGTTGATCAGCAGACCAACCACAAAGCTGAGAACAACTTCTAGCCCTTGGACAGTCCCATGTTCACATCCTTCATCAAGCTGAACTAGTTCCAAATGCTGGCATGCAATACAGGCTATTTACACAGGTAATTTCTGACCAACAGCAAAAACATTTTACATGTCTGTGTGTCAGTATTTATGTGTACACACACACATACACACACACACATACACACACAGACACAGACACATTTATTCTTAGTAAGAGATTTGCTGCTCCCAATCTACTACCGAAATGAAACATCAGTAAACAAAGCAAGCCTGAAGGCTATTACATAAACCAAATGAGTTGAGTAGAAATAATCTGACAATTTGGTTCCCTTTCTGAACGTTTTGCTCACTGAATATAAGAGGAAGAGAACCAGAAGTCATTGAACACATGGCAGATGAAATCCTAAACAACCAATATTACATCAACAGAAAATGAATCAAACTGCTGAATAATTATCTCCTCAAAGTCTTCTAGAATTATTACCAAAACAGAAATCGGAGGTTTCTTTCCCCTAGAAGGAAAATTGATTAACCCTTATCTCAGCCGAAGTGAGAGGAATAGGAGACCACAAACAGCACTTATTTCCTCCCTTCAAAACCTGCCTTCTCTGTGACCCCCCTCACCATGGTAAAACTACAACCTAACTTAGTGCAGACACTTCACCTATGTTCTGTCTTCCCTTGCCAAACACTGCAGCAAATCCTTCCACTGATTCTCATGGACACTGAGTCAGGCTTAAGTCATGCCTGTGTTAACCACTGTATGTGAGCTCATCTCAAAGTCAACAATTCCTGAAAAGTCGTTCCTCCTGCCAGCCGAACGGGTTCCAAGTACTGCCCCCACTTCCAAGTGTTCTCCACATCACTTGCACTACCAAGCTCTTTTGATCATTTTTTCCACATGTTGGTACTAAACAATCTCAACTTCAATTGTACATTATCAGATCTTATGAAAACTAGAAAAGCAGAATCAAAAGAACTGGAACTGCTTTAAGATCACCACTCTGAAACCTGAAAACCCTCTTAGATTTTAGATGGGTAAAAAACAGCTACTTACTGGTTTCGGCATTTTTCTTGTTTTCTGTAGTCTCTTGTCCACTTCAGTCCTCTACAAACTCTCTGCCCCCTTCTGCCAGAAACAAAATTAAAAGGGATGTTTTTAAGTGAATCAAAACGGAGTTCATTACATCACAGCAAATCGTACACATTCCAAAACAAGCAAAAAAGTGCTCTACATGTACAAAATACACTTTTCAGAAGATGACATAAAAAGCTACTAAATTAGCCAGTGGCAGAATCTACAGGCCTCTAAGCAGTAACACCCTTCCTATTTGTTGTAGAGCATTAATGCACTAATGTTAGAATACTAAGAGACAACAGTTCAAGTGCTAGAAATTCTTTTTTAAAGTTTTGTTATCAGACATCATCTACAATTAAAAAGCTCTAACATTATTTACAAATAAGTATAAATTTGTAACATTGTGAAGACAACAAAAAATCTAACAATTTTAAAGCATCAAAACTGTATTTCACATCTATAAAATCACTCATTTATCTGAAAAAAGATTGATATGGTCATTTTTCCCAAATGAAAAGAAATGCAAGTACACAAACACAGAAAAAAAAGAAAAAAAAACTTGCTCTGCTTGAAACAGAGGGTTTTTTTCTATTTTTTTTTAAGCAGAAAGGCTGTAACTTATGTCTACATGGCAGTGAAAGTATTCCCTATTGTGTTCTGTTCCAAAGAAGTTTTTATGCCTTGAAAAAACATGCTTGCAGTGCTACTGGTAGACAACATCCTGCCTCCCTTTCAACTCATTCTAACTCTCAAGGAACAAGCAGCTACTCAGCCTCTTGCACACATTTACGGCAATGAATCAGACCCATTGCTGGTTTGCAAAGAGTATCAAAGACAGCATTGCCTTCAAAAAGAATATGAACTGCAATTACACTTATACTAAGAAAAATGAGTATGATGTACTACTCAGAACAATTTGAGACTTCGATATTATAATTCCATGGCTGCAACAGATGAGTCAAACTTTCAGAAGTGCATAAAAGGAAAAAAAATATATAAAAACAGAACACTCAAGAGTAATCCAGTCATCAAAAACAATCTCTTGTATAAATAATCTTTCATTCATAAAGGAAAATTAAAATAGGAAGTATTTTTATACAAAGAAGCTAATTTTCCTTGCTTCTTGGCTATAAAAAAATACAGTAAATTTTAGAAACATTTGCACTGCACTTTAAGGTGCACTAGCCCTTCATTTTTTGTTTCATGTTCTAACCCGTAGAAGTATGTTTGAAAAGGGTGACTAGAGAAAGACATAAAGGTGAGAAATAGAGTTTAAGAAGCATCAATGTTGTTGTCTGGTAAAAAAAAAATGAATGTAAAGACTAAGAATTACAGAAAAAGAGATCTAATGGCATAACGCAGATATGGAGCAAAATTTTGTTTAACCAAAAATTAGTTTGAAAAAATTAAAGCAGTATTTTTAAGTTACACTCATTATGATATATCTAATGCAGCCCAACTATAAAAGATAATACTACATTTTTCTGGAATAAATACAATTATATTCCAGTAAATTTTTTTATGTAATTCCAGAAGATATTTTTAAGAACTCGACAGTATGAGTAATGCCCCAAGTGCAGGCTCGCTGCCTGATGCGCCGCACTGATTTACACACCGAGATGAGGTATCTTTGTCCTTCAGTCCAGTCTGTGCAAAGCAGGGAGCTGGGTGCTCACCCACACAAGGCTGCACTGCCACCATCAACACTTTACACCATTTATACGGTTCAGCACTCAAATAAATCATGGTTTATTGCCTACACAGCTCTCTTACTGATTGGCATTCTGCCTTCTGCTGGTTAAACGATTCTGTCTCTTCTCACACCCATCAGTCCACGTGCTCAGTCACTCTTCTCTTGAGTTGGTGGGCCCTGAGTTGTGGTCGCAATCTCCCCCTGCCAGAATTATCTTTTTCCCAGTTGGAGCTGATTTCAGCAGCGTTGTTGAATTGGCTTTGTTAGTTTCTTCCTTATTTTGGGAATTCCGCCAAATGTCCTTGTGGCTTGTGAATTCTGCATTCCCTGTTCCCGCTATCAGTGGTTCATCCTTCCCAGGCTTTGTTAACCACCCCCTGGGTCTGAGAGCACCCAAGCGTGTCAAGATCTCAACCTTAGCAAGGCAATTCTACCAACAAGTAATTTATCCTGCTCACACCTGGACATGGGCAGTAAGGCTACTACTCTAAGATACTCTTAAAGGTATCCTTGAAAAACAGGAATACATTTTTCTGCAATCCCCCTCCTCTTTTTGGGGGGGCAGGGTCAGGCAGGGGAAATATTGTCCTTACAACTCTGGCTTTTGATAAAAATTAAACAGCACATTTCCATTTCATAGAAGAGATTGCTTCCTCTTCCCCCTCTCTTTCCCAACATACTCCTTGGAAAAATTCAAGAGTGATAAAAAGCAAACCAAGTCTGGCTCTAATATCTGCCAATGGTTCACAGGATTCGAGTTGTCGTATTCCCGTGTGTTCACCTTTTTAACAGCGGAGGTTCACTGCCTCAAAAACTGAAGGCAGATTGAAGCCCTAGAGTTACACTCAGTTAATTAACGATGCAAAAGCTAAATTAGATTCTCATCTACCATTTTGTCAGCGAGCCAAGTCAACAGTACCAAAAGGAACAGAAAGTAGCACAACTATTTTTATGTGTCTTTAGTTATCCTAGCATTGAAAAGAGGGGTAAAGTAAGATGACTGATAAGGAAGTTCAGTCTCCAGGAGACAAATGACAGCATATGGCACAAGACTGAGATCTGTGTTATCAACTGATCACTTTCCGAGGTCTTTCTACAAGAGAACATGTCTGTCACTTTCTACAATGGCTGCCGTAGCCTCATACACTTTAAAATTACAAACTCTTCCATAAATATGTCCCAAATTTTTGCTTTGGGTTTTACCCAAACACCTTGTTGTAATACTATCAACAAACCATAAATTACTTACTTGAAAACATTTAAACCCTTAAGGTGACTTTTACAATCAGAAACACAGTTCTACAGGTTAATTCTCTGTTACCAAACCACAACTGGCAGACATGTGCTTGCATGCAAGAGAACTAAGCCATCAGTAAAAAGCAAGAATCCTCTGTTCAAAACTCAGTAAAAATGAAGTCTTACTATGAATCCCAAAGATCCACAGGCCTTATGAGCCCGAGAAATAACCACAGTATACGAGCACCAGAAAAAAAAAATCTATGCCAAACAAATAGCAGTGCAGGTATTTTTTGTTGAAATGCTTGTTGTAGTCTCTTTTACTAATGAAAAAAAAATCTCACTTCTTTAACAAAACTTAATAAATTTATAGCCAGCTATGCTGACCTAGTTCCCATTTTATATACAAAGCAAAACCAGCCTGTGCTAAATGCTTTCATGCTCAATATTGTGCAATTTCAAAACAGTACAATCAATACAAATATATTGCAACTCTTGTATATATGTATGTATATAAAAATCAGTAAGTTCACAGATCTTAAAACTGTGCAAAAATTGAAATCAAATCAGCATCCCATCTTTCTCAATTATTGGCACCAGCTAACTTTAAAACCAAAACAAATATAAGGAAAACATTTGGCCAAAAGAAACCAAAAATAACAGTCTGGCAAAATATTGTGCATCTGCACTGTTATCACTGGAGTGGGAGTTCACTTTTGCTACTAATGCGTTTCAGATAAATGTACATTTAGCAGATGCAATCGTATCAGTTTTACTAAATTTTAAACTTTGAAGCAACCAATTACATACAGTTTTATCTTAACACTCATGTGAAATGGCATTGCAAATAGAGGGGAAAAAACCCAAACCAGCCAAATGGGATTAGAAATTATATTCCTGTTGCTTCCTGCATTCTGAAACCAGTTTGTGACCTACTAGACACAGGCATTTCAAATCTTAAAGGTGCCTCTTCCAAATTAGGATTACCAAGGCTGTGACTCTGCAGTCTTCCTACTGCTACAACACTCAAGATCTTCAAGACTACTTGCAGTAATCTGGACTCTGGACCAGCAGGCTCAGCAGGCTCCATATCATAAATAGACCACACACAAAAAAAAACCCCTATAACAAAAAACCATCCAGAATATGAAGAATTCTCTTCAAATGAAGAACTGTGATGTCAATTCATTTCACCACAAGAGAGCAAGGATTTTTAAATCAGTATCATCCATGTTTCCAGTTATGCCACAGAAGCCAACAAATAAAGCAATTGTTGAAAGATGACAAAGAAAGCTTTCTTCAGGAAACGATGGCGCACAAAATGCCTGATGCCAAAATTCTGTCAAATAATTTATGCAGCAGCTGTTTTCAAAAGAAACATTCATACCCACAGCCATGAGTCTGAGGTGAGGATGGGACAGGAGGCAGAAGCTCGAGCAGGACGCTGGGCTGGTGGAGAAACAACCGTTAAGAGCAGGATCCCTATCTGCCAGCTCAGGGCCTTCTCTGAGCAGCAGTGTCCTCCCCAGCAGCATCCTTCCTAAACACAAGCAAGAGGGGCATCATCCATTTCCCTAAATACAGAGGGCAGGGACCACAGTGCTTTAGCCACAGCAGTACAACTAACTCATTTATTTACAGAAACATATTTAAAATTAATATACTTTTTCTTTTCAAAGTGTTGTACCATTCTGTTTTTGTGGTGCCTTAAAGGTTTTAGATCTTTGGGGAGGCAGCAATAGACAACTTAGAGGCCACCGTACCTGACTAACTGGTCTCAGATTTCTACAGAAACGTCTCTCTGCTCCAAAGCAGTCTGTCAGTGAATGCCTGCAGGGCAATCATCTTTCACACACTAACGACACACTTGCTGCAGTCCAATAAAGAAGCTCATTTGCCACAGACTTTACTTGTGCATATATCTTTTTCAGAGGGACAGAGAGATCACCCACACAGCTGTCTGCAGCATAAGCAAACCGGGAGGGGGGGAACTGAAACAAGTCATTGATCTCACAGGAAAAAAAACAAAAACAAAAAATAACCAACCAAAAAACCCCACCAAACAAACAAAAAAACCCAACAACAAAAACCAAAAAAACCAAACCAAACGAAACAAATCTAGACAAATAAAGAGCTGAATTCTATACCTAATAAATGAGATTTGATCAGTGCTCAATATCACATGCAGAGTTTTACATTCCAACCTTTTTTCTGAGTACTGTATCTTTCCCTTCCTGAAACCACCATTTTCCCCAACCTTCTCTTCCCTGAAACACTCAAGAGGCTTGCTGTCTCTGAAAAAGAACTGCAGTATAACCAGTAGAACTGCTATGCATTCAATGTATTTATAGGAAAATCCATTTGGAAGAGTGAAGGACTCCTGCTAAACTGGAGTTCCTCTGAACTTCAGAAGTACAAATGAAAACCTGGCAGTTGCCAACACAGTAGTTAAACTAAAAGCAACACAGACCAGTCAAAGAACATTCGTGCAATACTTACAGGTTTTCCAGTTAATAAAGTGATATGTTTTAGACACACTATATAATTTGCATAGTTAATACTTACCAAGTTTAATCTTATTTATTAAGCATTTAATATATATAAAATATTGTATATTATTTTTTCATAGTATTATAATACATTAAGTAATTGATTTATTTAATCTGTTAATTAACTATGAGCCTTCACTGCAAGTACCCACAACTGCACTATCTGACACAACTCTGTAATTCTGAAGAGTCCTACAATGACAGAAGAGCAAATCTTACCATGTACACGTGATGCACCAGCAAAATGGATATTAAGAATGGAAACTGATGGTTGTTTCTAAGTGAAATAAGCCTTTCTCTAAAAACACAGTTAGCAAAGAAATATGACATACCCAAAGTTCTGGGTATATGCCATCTCAAAGCCAAGTACTGTATTTTCTGAATGATACTGTTAAGTCTCTCAGAACTAGTTCCATAAAGGAAACTTAGGAACATGAACTGGCCACTCACATCATTCTCCATATACAGTAACTAGATTTATTAAATTGATATGTTCTAGTGTAAACGTTATTAACTCCCTTTTGGGCCAATGAACTATTTCTTTTTCCTTGTACTACATGACTTGAAGGCTTCATTTCACAGTGTGATTTATAAATGTCTAAAGTTGAAAGAAAAAAAGGTTTTAAATTCAAAGTACACCTCAGCACAAATGCACACAAATGCAGCTCTTCAGTGTTTAAAGGAAAAAGTCCACCTAGGCCCCCTCAGCTGTGGAGTGAACTCGCTGAGCATGCAAGACACTGACCCATTACGGCAGCACTCTGTATCTTTCAGCAATCAGTACTTTCTTCAGAAGTTCGTATAAAGCTTTGTTTACATTGACAAACTCGAAAATCCTCCCTTTCCTCTACTCCCACAGACTCCCAATGGGATACAAAGCGATAGGACAACTTTGATGTATTTAACACATCCAACAGAAAGACATAATGCCTTAAACAACTTTCCTCTTCACCTCTGCCAATAGAAATACCCCTTCTCAAAAAGCAGAGCGAGACTGTTGAAGAAGAAAGGCCGCATATCTATTCTGGAAAAGGATAAAGGAACTTTCTTTACAAGGAATGGCCTTCTACGTCATAACCTCTGCACTTCTTACCCCCTCTAATTTTGCACCTTGTAGGTGGATCCATATTCTCACTCTCTCTACAGCTTTACCCAATTTTCTGTGAAAACTTTTTTTCTGGCAGTACTGTTACCATCAAGCCCTGCAATGTTCTCTACTGCAATGGCAGAAATAGACCAGAACTCTTTCCATTATCTCTACAAACACTTTTACACCTTTTCTTTCAGTCAGCACTAAGGAAAACCCTCTGGACAGCTTCTGACATGTCACACCATGTAGTTTTCTATGCATTTTCTAAAGCTGTTCGTTGTACTTCTGCTCTCCAGTCTACCAATCCAACAAAAGAGCTCTGTCGCTTGAGGACAGAGCTTGGAAATACGCCACTGCCTTGCAATTGCCATTTGCTGGGAAGCTGCTTATCTGGGAACACTGCACTTACAGTTTATTTTTCTCACAGTCTCTCTTATGCTAAATCAATAGATCAACAGAGGTAAGTCTTACAATCCAATAAACTGCTACTACTTGTCCCATCTTGAACGATTAAAAAACTACGTGGTCCCAGGAGCCGGGACGTTCCTGCGCACCGCGGCAGCCCCCGGTCCTCCCTCGCAGCACGCGTTGCTCAGCAGCGATGGCAACGCAATATCTGAGAGCTGACAGCGACCACAATCTCCTCAACATATCAGGGGCCGTGCGGGCAGAGGCATCCCCAAAATGCCCCTGTGGCTTAAACACAACGGCGAGCATCGCTGATGGAAACAAAACAAGAGTGAGATGCGGGGGAGACACGTCTGAAGCCTGACACAAACCAGTCACAAAGTATTAATTAAAACTCAGAACTGCCCCTCCCATGACTCAGTTTAAAAAATGGAATCTTTCTAAAAGCCTGTACCAGAAAGAGGAACATGAAATACTTGTCTAGGATGTTAGAGGTTGGAAAAGACAGCTTAATAGCACCTTACAACTGAAGTGATTAGTTGTGTTGGCATAGAGTCCAAAGAGTCGGTTTTTTTTTTTTGCACGTTCAAACGAAGAAAACTGACAAAAGAGAAGTGAATTCCACCAAGCTGAAACTAAAACCTCTTATCTGCGCTAAACTTCAAGCGACAAAGTTAATTACAAATGCCCACGACTTGTTTAAAACATTAATCCATTCAAAACACAATGCACAAAGGCTCATTCAGGGCCGCTGCGCTCATTACGTCGCTCAGCACTTAAGGACTCTTAAAAACGCACATTGTCGAAAACAATAGACAGCAACAGATGCTCCACAGCACTTGTTTATGAAGTAATTCCGTATTATTCCCCCGCACGGCCGCAGTCAGCTGGCCCGCCCCGGCTGCCACATGTCTGCCCGGTGCACCCTCCGCGCCGCTCGGGCACATCAATAATGCAGCGGGGCCGCGCGGGGCGGGCGGGGGCGCGCACCGGGCCCCAGGGCGGTGAGTGCCCCGCACACGAGCGGCGCGGTGCCGTGTCCCCGCCGCCGCAACAAGTCGCACAGTGCCCCCCGCCCGCGAGGGCGGGTCCGGGTCCGGGTCCCACCCCCGCGGTCCCCGGTCCCACCTCACCTGGGGCTCCGCTCCCTCCGCGGCGCTGGGCGGAGGCGGGGGACGAGCCCCCTGGGCAGGGCGCGTGGAGCGCGACGCTGTCCGCTCCTGGCGGGGCGGGGCGGGGCGGAGCGGAGCGGAGCGTGGCGGGGCAGGGCGGTGTGTCCCCCCCGCCGCCCCGTGGCCGCGGGGCAGGAGGCGCTGGGGGCGGCCGCCGCAGCTCGCCGGGGCCGGGGCGCGGAGCGCGGCGGCCGCTCTGACAGCTCCGCAATATGGCGGCGACCGCCGCCGTTCGGATTTTCCCCCCCTATCAGATGTGGCTCCTGCGCCCGCACCGCGCACGCGCCCCGCGGCCGGGCATGCGCGGCGGGAGGCGCGAAGCCGCTGCCCGGAGGGACGCGGGGGCGGCCCTGGTGAGGGGCTCCCGTGAGGGACCGGGCCGGGACCTGGGACAGGGCGGGGGCGGGACACGGAGCTCCCGGGAGCGGAGGGCAGCGAGCGCCCACCCACCCTGTGAGGCGACGGCCCCTCGGGCGGAGCCGATGCTCGGGCACCCCGCGGGACCCCCGGAGCGCAGCCCTGCCCGTGCGGTGTGTGTGCCTGGGCCCGCCGCTACCTCCGGGACCCCCTGCGCGCTGCGGTGGGGAGGGGCTGAGGAGAAGGAGCTCTCCCGGTAACGCGGGGGGCGGCCGGGCGGGGAAGGAGACGGTGGTGAAGCCTGATCCAGGGAAAGAAGGGGCCGCCGGCAGCGCGGGAGTTTCCCGGCCAAGGCCCGCCAGAAATGGTGCCGCGGTTTTGGCAGGAGGTGCTCGGGGCGCGGTGGCAGCCCGGGTGTCTCGCCAGATAGGAAGGCACGAGCGGGCGATGCCACCAGGCCCGGGCTGCGGCGGGGACGAGCGGGGCTCGGCGGGTGGTGAGGAGGCGCTGGGAGGGGCCGAGCTCTTGACAAGAGAGATACCTTCAGGGGAAAAGCATGGAATGCAGTTTGAGTGGGGGCACTGACCGTATTGCCCTCCTCCATCTCATCGCAACGATGAGACCTCTCCTTTTCCATCATCCAGTTACGTGATCACACGTTTTCCTTCATGTACATATTTCCATTTTCTTCGTGTACAGTCCCAGTGGGGATGGAGAAGAAAATTGTAGTAAGGAGAATCTTTCTGAAGGATAGAGAGGTTGAGGCAATCCCAGCCCCCACTGTGCTTTTTCAGTTTATTTTTGTTTGCAAGAAAGTGAAGGTGCTCGCTGAGCTCAGTAGCAACCCAAGCAGGGAGGCCAAACAGCAGAGCTCAGTGCAAAGGGATCCACTTGAGTTACCAACTCTTGAGTCATGCAGCTGCTATTAATACACCTCGCCCTCCGGCTGTCTGATAAAGAAAGGTTGGGGGAAGATCTATGAGGAATTTTCAATTAAAAACTGCTTCTAAAAGAATAAAAAGAACGTTCTAGGATGTATTGGAGGTGGGGAGAAGGGGAAGAAGAGAAGAGCAGCCTGGCAAACAAGGAATAATCTCCCAGATAATCTATGGGAGCCTCACTGACGACATTTTTAATTATTTAGGCAAAACTTGAAGAACATTCCAATAAAGCAGATGACTACATAATACAAACTATGGTGAAATGAAATCGAATTATATAAGTTCAAATTTAATTACTTGTAGAGATATTTAATGAGTTTAATCCATGATGATTTTATGCATTATATTCTATATTTAAAACAGGCATTTCTCTTGCAGTCATCATCACAGAACCTGAACATCTCAGTCTGTTAAAGGTATGTTCAATTTCCTGCCATGGGCTATTCATTTCCAGCTTTGTCTATGCCATTTTGCTCCAAGGAAGAAGTGACAGTGGCTAATTCCTCCTCTCTGTTGTTCTTCATTGTGATGAACATCCTGGCATGAAATGGAACATTTTACAGTATGTTAAACTTCTAAGGCATCTTGCAGCCTCTGCATATACACAGTTTCACTGACCAGCCACTACCAGTATGCAACAGCAGTTCAGACAGCCTTTTCCTGCAGGTAGGTGTAAGGTAAATGAAAAATACAAACAATCCTGCAGAAAAACAAACCCTATTTCACTCAGTCACCTAAATAAATTGACTATAATTCATTGCAGTGCACAGATAAAATGTGTTTAGTTGACAGAATTAAAGGCTTGCTTTTCTTCCATAATAGTCCGTTCTGAACTGACTCAAATATAGAACTATTCCATTAGGGCCCAGTGTCTTTACTAGTGTTGATAGCATGAGGAAGAAAGTTCCTTTCAGTTTCTGCATTATCACTGCAGGATATGCTTTATCTCTTATCCCCTTACATGAAGAATATTATTGCTCAAAAATGTCAAGACAAATAATACTCTTATCTTCCTTGTCAACAGTATAATGTGGTTTGCTTCTCACCTTGCTTCCTTAACAAGGTGTAAAATTGCAGTTTGATAAAACAGGGCAGTAAAAACAAAAGTGTAGTTAGAGATCATATTCTTTGTAACCATGAAACTGAAACTACCGGAGGAACTACAGGCAATAAAGAGAGCTTTCAGATACCCCTATCAACTTAAATTACACAGTTCTTTAAGAGGTAGGTTATAAAGACAAAGGTAATGATAAGAATGCCTTAACTGCAAGATATAAAAGTTTATCCTTCAGTAGTAATGCCAAAACACAGCCCTTCATTAAAAAACAGATTTTAAACTTTCATTGCCCGATCTGAGAAATCAATCCTACACTCCCTTTGGAAAGTGTTTCTGAGCCAGTGCTTCTCCAGTGCATCTGCAAAAGCATAAAGCGTCAGTCAGTGAAGACCAAGTTGTGTGTTAAAATCTACTTTTAATACAGCTAAATGCACAGTTCAAGAGGCATTTTGAAAAGGAGAACTAAGAAGAAAAATCACCATGAGGAATTTCTGTTTTTTTTAATTTTATTTTAAATATACGCAAAACACCTTTTCTTTATTCTCTAAGTAAGATTTATGCCATTAGCTAGGAGGGAAGAGTAGTTCTGTCCATACCATGCCCCTAGCATGGAAAGTTATATGTGGACTTAGTCTACCAGCCTGGAAGGTCGCCACTCTGGGAATATTTATGTATATGACTCAGCACACACATACCCAGCTATTAATATGTTTACTGAAGCAGACTTGACATTGTCTAAAATTATTGCAGGGTAATTTTAGTGTTACTAATTGTATACTATAAAACGATGTTGGTTTTTTGTTGGTTAGTATTTGAATAACAATAAAAGAATATGTTGCCTTAATGGACATTAATTGTATTTATTTTTCCAACAAGTATGTTAGATTACCTTTTAAATTCTCCAGTAAAAACAAAGGAAATTTAAAGAATTTTGTGGTCATTAGATGAATCCAATTCACAGATATTTTAAATATTTGGTGAAGTTACAGTAGATGTCTGTTGATAAATTTGTCTGCCATGTAAAATTACTCAAAAAATTATTTTTCATGCATGATTTTAAAATACCAGATTTCAATAAAAACAAAAGGGTTCCAGTAGCCACACTGAACATTCCATGTTACTTTTATTGGATGCATATATACAATCGTAGCTTTGATCAAGTTCAAAAGGCAAAACATGGTATGACCCTGGAGGATTTGTCGTTTTCCTTTTTGAAGAACCACAGATGTGTGAAGCTTTCTTAGGTATCCTTCAGGGCCATGATCCTGCACTTCGGCAGCACCTCCTGGGAAGACGTCAGGGAGTCCAAGTCCAGCACCCTTCAGTTGGATAACACGAGTTTTGTGATGAGGGAGGACAGACCTAGTGTGGGAAAAGTTTTATGGAAGGGGAATTCTCCCTCCTCTTCGGAGACATGCAGGAAACAGGATAAACCAGCACCTGAAAGCCTGAAAAGAATGGTCAGGATAATGTACTGAAGTGCAGGGTTGGCAGCTGGCTCAGTGTTAGGCCGTTCTACCGTTTAGTAACCCAGTTGGAAAGACTCTAACATCACATTGGAACGTGAGTGGGCAGCAGACAGCTGTACCCTTGAAACTCCCAATGGTTGTTTGCAAAAGTCTCA
Organism: Pithys albifrons albifrons; assembly: GCF_047495875.1. Classification (NCBI taxonomy): domain Eukaryota; kingdom Metazoa; phylum Chordata; class Aves; order Passeriformes; family Thamnophilidae; genus Pithys; species Pithys albifrons. Next base: position 70,354,368 of record NC_092458.1, on the reverse strand, counting down.
TCTCACAGCCCAATCAATTCCTGCCAGTGAAGATTGAAGCAGAACATTGTTTCTCTTGATGGCTGCACCCACCAGAAGCCCCGGGCTGGGCTCAGTGAGAAGCCCAATTTACCACTGATGCTCTCTTACTCAAGACAATTTCTTTCAGTGACACATTTTTCTTTTGATCTTAAGTCTTTAGTACTAAAGCAATGGTGTCAGCCTATCTCAGGGCCAAATTTTAATGCCTTTTTTGCTCAAGACAGGAAGTAGTTGAATCACTTGCAGAGGAGTGTGTTCATTTAAGTGCCAAATATAGATCTCAGCAGTTCATTCTAAGTGAATCAGTATTTGCATCTCTGTGGTACTAATTTGCTAATTTAACTTTTGTACAGAAAGTATGTATTACACAGCCCTTATGTTCCATCTGTTATTTCTCATGGAATATACTGAGTTGGAAGGGACCCACAAAGGTCATCAAAGTCCAACACTTAAAAGTGAATGGCCCATGCAGGAGATTGAACCTCTGACTCTGGAGTTATTAGCACCAAGGTTTAACCAACTGAGCTAATCTCAATCACCATTAGAATTTTATTATTTGTTTCTGTAACTTGGCAATTGCACAGTAAAGCTGCTTGCAATTAAGACTGGAGCAAGCTGTCTGATATCCTGCATCTGAGATGGGACAAATCAGCTCATGTCACTGCTCTTGTGTCATGTCACCCAAACATGCCTTCTCTGATACATAAGGTTGTCATCTAATAGCTGACACTTAGCTGCAGTTCCTGCTCCTGTCCACTTAATGTTTTTATCTCATTCATAGTTACAATTATTATGACAAGTACAAGTTGTTCATCAGTGACAGCATTATTTTTTTAGCAACAGCGTTTATTGTAGTTATAATGTGGCTATAGCTGGGTTGCGTCTATAGCATTGGAAATCAAAGTAATTGATAATCATGGAGTTATTCACTTCAGCAAAATAATGTATTTACAACAAAATAAAATAGTATGTAAGGTACTAAGCACAGTAAAAGGCACCCATCCAGATAATAATTTTTTTGATTAAACTATTTCCACAGGCAAAAAAAGGAATATGGTTACCAAGGAATTGGGTGCAAGTGTTTGAAAACTTCAGAAGTGTATACAACTGTTAGAGCCAAAGCAAATGGTTTTGGATAGTTTTGTTGTTTTTATGATTTGGATTTGGGTTTTTTTCTCCTAAGATGCATGTACACTGTTCTGAGATACAGCCATACAACTTTGTGAATAAATAAATGTAAAAAGTAGAGCTTTTTACTATGAATCCATCTACAAAGTATTTTTAGGTCCTGATCCCTTCTAATTTTACTGCATTTACTTGCTTTTTTATTAACAAGCAGAAATAAGCAAAACTGTAGAAGGACTGTATAGAAATTTTCAAATATATTCTCATGACTTCATCATCTCCTGGTTCTACCAATGGACATGTCAAAGCCTCAAATACAAGTACATATTTCCCCACAACTCTAGCCTTTTTCTAAGATGTGAATTTCCTGGAATGTTTATATATATTTAGGGCAGGAGGGAAGAGCGAGCATTGAAGTAGACTGTTCAGGTTTGTGTTTTCCAGATACGGGGAATTTTTGATGGTGTGCCAGGAGCATCACAAAAGATGAAAAAATGCCTGCAGAACTAAAGGAAACACCCCATCACCTCTTTCAAGAGGATATTCCACAACAGTCTGCCCAACCCTTTTTTATGAAGAAAATGTTTTAGTTAGAAGCAAACAGATGGCAGTCTTTGCCAAAGTTGTTTTCAGCTAAACCTTAATCATGAAGCTCTGCTTAAAAAAGAAAAAGTAGCAAAAACCCAAAATGTCTCACCATCAACCTTATGTAAAGAGGTGAAGACTGAATACAAGGATACCTCGAAGGCAGTTGAAGAACTAAGCAGGCTACAATATTGCAAGTACGAAAACAATGGCATATGATTAAACTGAAATGTGAAATTAGTCCCCGTAAGGATGTAAATTCTGCTAATATTTATCTATTACCTGATGAACGGAGGTTGAAAGGATGGTATATAAGGGCAGATTTGATAAGTCAGATGATGCTGAAGTTGAAATTACAAAATAGTTTAATTGCTCCACAAAATTAAATTGAATGAGGTTGTGCTTGGAAACAGAGCCCTGTGACTGACTTGTTGTAGCTGTAATTCTTTCCTGTGGCTCAGGCAGACTTGAGAGCTCTGCCTGGTGTGGATTCCCCTTGGACCAAGAAGTTACGAGATTGCTCAGTCAGTCCTTCCCAGCTGGTGACACCTCAGATGCCTTTTTCTTCTTTCCTGAAGGCTATTTACATGAAATTTCTCTGATAATAATTTCTTCCAAAGCTCCTACCTTTGTTGTATTTAATTGAAGTTGGCTACCAGGTTTTGAAAGTTATCAACTAAACTTGCAGAGGAACAGAGTTTGATGACAAAATAGTTATAAAACTGAGATCCACTATGAAGGCAGAAGAAATACCAATCCCAGTCATTTATCTTGTTAAACAGCAAACAGTTTATTCTTATATCCTGAACTAATGTTCAGATTTGACTGTAGATAACCCATTATTAAGTTTTATTTTTGGCATTAAATGCTACTTGCAGCCTCCATTGAAATCATCTGGTTTGTTCATTACCTTTTCCATCTGAAGGTTCAAAATTTCATTACATCCCAAACTTGAACTCTGGCAGCAGGTTGAAAATCTGTCTGCTCCATGCATCTCTATAGCTCAGCTGTTCATTTTTTGAGTTTAATTCAATAAGATGAAGCATCCCTCCTGCAAAGACTTCTGGTTTGTTCACTTTTTGTTTCTTTGAAACAAAATATGTTCCTTGCACCCACTTAACAGATCAAGAGGAGAGTTACTCTGGTTGCCTTGCTGATTGCTCATTATCTTCTATATGGAGTTTCTTCTACATAGAGCCAGTCAAAACCATTGTGGCTTTACATGAAAATGAAGGTTTACTAGCTTGGAGACCTGTCCTTTCTTGCTTCTTTACACAATTTCCTATAATTTAAATACGGTTGAGATTTTTTCCCCCTCTTCTCTTTAGCTGTGCCCTGCAAACTTCATTTCTGTTGTCAATCCACAAAAGACTGGGGAAGTTTCATCAGTGTTTGTGTACAGGGAGCACAATAGTGAAGTAATTTTGCACAAGGTACAGAACATAAAGAATTAATCATGCACATTGTATGTTGACAATATTGTTACCACAAAAAGAGCTATCAATGTAGACAGTACAGTACATGGCTATAACCAACAGAATGTTTAAGATTGATGTATGTACAGATGATGCAACCTCAGCTGAAATCTGTACAATTCTGGTTTTTGCAGTCTAGAAGCCTACAGGATTAGGAGACATTTGGATACAGAACTAGGAGACATCTGAAGACACTGAAAGAGCATGGGAAAAAAGGCCTCTAACTGAATTTCTTTTTTCTTAAGAAATTAAATAAATGAGAAGAGATTGAAATATGCAGGCCTGAGGCTTGGGAAAGGGAAAAAGAAACCCAACCTGTAAAAAACAAACCAAACCAAAACCACACCAGTCCTTTTCTGACCACTGCATAGGAACAGAAAACCAAGAGGGGGTGAGTGCACCACTGACATCCTGTGCACAGAAAAGGAGCTGAACAGAAACGAGCAAGCTTGAAACATTCTTTTGAAAGGTTATGCTTTGTTGTATTTCTGATACTAGGTCAGACACTGAGAAAAAATATGGTATAGATTTGAAACTGTGATGTAATTGCGTTAATGTGTGAAAAGCCTGGGCAAACTAGCTCAGCATAAATGTGCTCAGGGCTAGCAGTCATCTGAATCTAAAACCTCTCTCTGAGCCTGGGGTTGCAGCAGCTCCTAGCACAGAAAACTCTGTAAAAAACAATCTTCCTGCAGCAACAAGGATTATTTGTGTCTTTACATGTGATTCCTATGAGAAAGCATAAAATTACGAGCAAGTGACTAACAAAAAGCAACAGCCAGCAGGATGGGCAGTAGGAAAGGAGAGCAGAGGACTGGGATCAACTAACTCAAATTACATGGTGACACTCCCAACACACAACAGCCTAAATTGAGGCAAGTGGTCAACCCATTGGACTTGGCATTAACTGCCAATGAAAAAAGTCCAACCTAAGGAGGTAAGTAGCTGTCACCTGCCCTGAGAAATCAGAGGAACACTCTGAAGTTATGACTACTGTCTTTTAGGGAAAGTGTAATTGCTGTCCCATTTCCCTTCCTTTACTTTCCTCCTTTCTAAGTTCTGTTTTGTTGTTTGTAAATGGGAAGTACAGTATTACTTAGGCCACTTTTTTGTAAATATTCCCTATACATTCTGCATCAAGGTCGAGCAAAAAGATTGCAAACATAAAAATGGCACAGAGATTGTAGTTTGTAAGCTTTAAATTTTTTATTCTTGTAGTACAAGAGGAGGCAGACTCTGTAGCTGACAACTCATATATTTGAAACCAAGAGTTGTCTTTTAATCAGAAAACAAAATAGACTGTGAAACTCCCTGCTCCAGGATGTTATTAAAGTCAAAATGCACAGCAGGAGTCTAAGAGGGAGGAAAATATTCTCTTGTCCCTAATTACTGTATTTCTGGATATTCTTTGTATTCATCCAAGAGGTATTAAAAGTAAAAAGACCAGCTTGAAACACAAAGTTTAAACAAGTTAGTAATTACAATGAAGTCTCCATCACCCCAGTTCTGTCAGAAATATGTTTGAGTTTGTTTTGGTTTTCATCTCAGAAGCACTGGGAATCGGCAACAGTTACAGATACACAGCCAGGCTAAATGAACCTAATGCTGTATGGCAAGTTATACGCTTCAGTGAGATCAACATTTTCTTAGAAATAAAACTAGGTTTAGTCCACAGAGAGAGCATATCAGTGATCAAACTATACTTGGCCTGAGGAAAAACAGAGGAAGGAATCTCTATGGTTTAATTTTGTAAAGCAAAGTTTCAAAGAGACTGCTGAAAAGCAAGTAATTGCTCCAAACTCCCTTTTTCTGAAAGGTCAATTTTTAGTTCCTTTTAGGAGAATGTACCCTTTAGGAGAATAAAAGAAATACATGTTACACAACTGTTCAGAAAATCCTTCATTACCGTAGGAAGTCAGTTCTTCTAGGCAACTTGAGCTTTTTGGGAAATTCATTTATACAGAGATTCATTTCAGATGTTACTGTACAACTAGTGGGGCTTAGAAAACCTTGCTTGCAAATGCAACAGACCATGAAAATGGTGAGTTAGAATCCTGTTTATAGCTCTGCTTAGCAATTAAAATTTCTAACTTAAAAATGCAATTGTCAGCTATTAAGATCTTTGAAAGCACTGCCATTCCCTGTGGAATGGTCTGTCACAATTACACCCAAAATTCTTTATAGCTCACTATATTTGCAAAGGCTCATTTTGATATTCAATCTTCCACATATCTAAAATTGGATGTCAGTAGTCCTGCTATACAACTGCATGGAAGAGGATAGTTCTCACTGTAACTTATCTTTCAAATAGTAGCATAGTCACAGTGTTCCTGCAATAGCAGCAGAGCAGCATCAATTTTTGTTTTTGTGTCATTTTCATTAGTAGTTGTATGACAACACTGAAACACTACATCCTGAAAAATACAGTGAGGGAGGCTGTATTGTTAAGGTGGCTTTACAAGCAAAATGAAAATACACTCGAAGTCTGCTTGAGAGCTTTTAATCAAGATGCTGTGTGTAAAACCAGCAGCAGTACTGTCACCTGCACTGACATGTAGGCACGTTCCATGCCCACTTCTTCACTTTGTCACATGAGAACTACTGCTGAAATGTCTTCATCAAGACTAGAGCCTTCAGAGCTATGCTTTATAAATGTTTCAGGCCTTCTTCAAGATGCTAGTATAACCTGATGTCATTTGCTTCTCATCAGGTTTTCAAAATCCCTGGAAGAGATTTTTAATTGCTAACATTTTTCTTCATCAGTTTAAGATTCACAACCGGCTAATCTGTATCTTAATATATTCAGAAATCAGTTACAAAAATATTTGTGTAGTACCTAACATAATCTATTATTCAAAAGCTCACTACATTCTATAGCAGTAAATTAAAATACAGAGTACAATTAGTCTCACAAGACCTATGAGTCTCATTAGTAGTACTGATGATTTCAGTCAAAGAACTGCTATGCATTTTGGTTTGCAGAACGGATGATCTAAGTTTTTCCAGATTCAGTGAAATCTAAACCACCAGACTGGTATTTTTCCTATGGAGTAGGCAAAGCCACAAAGAAATCTGTGGGAGAAGACTGACAATTCAGCAAATCAAGCAAAGATGGATTACAAGATACTACTTACCCTAAATTAAGCCATGACCATTATATTTCTTTACACAAGATGTCAGAGCTCTAGCAGAAATCTGGGAGAAGAACACAGGATTTTCCCCAGATTTTTTTTTTCTTGTGAAGCAGAGGCAGATGCACTTGAGACATCAATACTGCAAAGAAGGATGTAGGTGATTCTGGTTCCATATTTGGTCTGAGTGGGTGTATGTCAGCTGCCTTTTGAGGGATGTTCCTCACTCTTCCTGTAGAATAGATGCACCCTGTCAGGCATAAACCCAGCTGTGCAGCATCAAGCCACGTGCTGGCGCATGGGGATCTGAGAGCCTCAGGGAAGCTCAGAGGTTGGTTCACAGTAAGTCAGCTTGGCCACCACTCTGCATTGGTACAGAGACAGGATGCCCATGGGCTGTCTATGAGCATTTCTGCAGGTGTCACGTGGGCTGACACCTGCATGAGGGACAGGCACACCTCGACACAGGTCATGCTCCAATGTGGTGCTGAAGGGTGGATGCTGTTCTAGCTGCTGACTTCTGTTATACTTCTATGAAAGTATAATACAGTCAAATGAAAGCATGGAACTCTGTGACTCTGTGCTTGAATTGAAGTATTTTTCCTTCAGTAAAATGTGTTTTGTGATAATCCAGATGTAAAAGTCCAAGTATTTTTCCTTTACCTGTTGTGCGACATCTTGGTCTTTCAGGCAGTGAGACTATTCTTTTGAATACAACTATTCATATGTTTGCAGTGGCAGGAACATCCATCTTTCATACACACCCTCTTAACTATTAACCCAGGATAGGTAGATACAAAAGGAAACAAGTTCAGTCTAATTGTATGTCCCAGCTAGCAAATAGCAAAGGCAGAGGAGACCTGCAATGACTACAGCAATAGCGGCCTAGGGAACAACCCACACATCCCTACCCTCCTTCAATAAACAAATAGTAATTTCTGGTAAAGCATTTGCTTCTCCATTATATAACTGAATAGTTCGAATTTCTCCCACCATAGCAAGACAGCAGTCTACAGATAAAATCTGTCAAGTGTAACAAACACCAGTCCTAAAATCACAACTGCAGGCAAGTCAGTGAGATCAGAATGTCTCAAGGAAACTTTAAAAGGCATTTGCTTTTAAGGTTACTAAAAGAAGTATCACGATTAATCACAGAGGGCATAAAAGCTGGAGCTAGACTTTGATTTACTTGTCTTGACACAGGCCTCTACATCATGATGGTGAACCCAGCTTCGAGCTGGTGTAACACAGCAGGACTCCCCTAACTTCACAGTTTAAATCACAGAATTTGGCCTGTTTTAAGACTTGAGAGGTGCGTCATTCTGTTATCCTTGTTTCTATGTAGAAAACAAGCGTATAAAAGAATAATGGGGTAGAGCACTACCTCAGCAGTTTGGAAAGGCACTGGTACCACCACGGGTTACTAACTTGAACCTTGTGCCCACAGTTTGGCTGAGAGCCTTCTGAGCAGTGCAAGAGAAACCTACTGTATGATACATATACACCAGCAGAGTGCTCTGCCTTGAAATAAGAGCCGACAGGCAAAGCCAGTGGAATACATTGGAAGCATTGTTTTATTGCTGCTTTACTGCTGAGATTCCTGAACGGTCAGGAAAATGCCTGACGCTGCTGCCGCACTGTTCCAGCAGGAACCTGCTGCGGGATGTGGCTGAACACTGTGTCTCTGTGGTGTGCAGCAGCAGCTGAAGAACTGGAAATATCAGACACGTTCTCTCTATGCAACTGATTTCCAGCAGCTGGACTACTGCCAGCTAAACTAGCACAATTTACAAGTAAATCAGAATTTCTACACCAGCAGGAGCATGTCAGCTGCACTAAACCCACATAGAAGCTGGTACCAGGAAAGCAAGTGAGATGTTGGCTCCTCACCCCAGCCCTGCTGGCCCACACTGTGAGCTGGGCCCCACAGCTTTGGGTCACTTTATTCATTTCATGCTTAAAGGTTCTTGACTGCACACAGCAATCTTGGATTACAAAGGAGCATAGGCTACATCTCAACTGTTTTAAGTGCTGCCAAAACAAAAAGGGGACTTGGGTCAAGCCCAAGCTAGCCAAGAACAGAACTGACAAACCAAGGCTTTCAATAAATCACTTCCCAGAAAGTCATGAGACTAGCATTAAAAAACAAAACTCAGGAGGACTTAAAAATAGTTTGAGCTTGTCTTTATTTCCTTTCTGTGTTCTTCTATTCCGGTTTCTCTTCAAGTCCAGGAAGAGAACTTCTTCCTTGCTTGGGTTTAGATTTTCAATTCCTAGCTGATTGCCAGATTTTGAAATTTACATAAAAGAATATTCTAGGTACAATATTTTAAAAATTACAAAATTTAGCACCTTTGAAAACTACAGTTCACATTCCTGATGTGCTATACATGCTCCTGGGGTGTCAGAGAGAAGGATCCCCATATCTAACTCCAGTTAGGCTGTCAGAGGAGGAGCATAACTGATAAGCTTAGTACATCATGGATTCTCATGAAGTCCCAAATATGCAAGTACTTATTTGTAAGCTTCTAGCTGCTTTTGCTATCTTTTTTATATTAAGATAGAGCAGATATCGTCCTTCACACAATAAACATTTCCAGCTTCACATGGTGTGGTTCTTGGCGTAGTCCCATGCAGTGCCAGGAGCTGGTCTTCAATGATTCTTGTGGGTCCCTTCCAACTCATGATATTCTATGGTTCTCAGGATATTCTATGATTCTAACCTTGTCCTTCTTCACATGCACATGGAGGTATCTAATTTGGTCTCTTACATAACTGCCAGTGTATACTTTAAGAAGCTGAGCCCCAGTATTGCTTTATACACTGCTTAGCATTTTTATTTTTCAGTCATATCACTTATGGCTTCCAATGACTGTGAACAACAGCAACAAAATTTATTTGAAATTATAGCCTTTGACCAGAGAACATTTTGACATATATGCATTTTATCCAGCCTCTTGTCAGTTATCCACATTTCCATTTTTTATTCTAAAATCTCCCCATTTTCTTTTGGACTTAAAAATCTGACTAAAACTTTTGCTTCCCTTCACTGCTAGTACATGCAGCCTGTTCAGGGCTGTGACCAAGACAGAGCCTGTGCTTGCTATGCCTCCTAGAGGACACACAAACCTCCTGCCTCAGTACACTACCTTTGTGCACCACACTTTCCCTAACAATCCTATTCTGAAGTCTTTCTCATGTGTACATGAGCTGCTTCCCATTACAAACCAACAGGCTACCACTTAGAGTAAACACATTCCTTTGTAGAAGTCTAAACAAAAGCGTATTTTTCAAAGCTAGTAAAGACCAGCATGCAGGACCTCATACATCACTCACTACTGACAGCACAGCATGACCTGCAGCATCTACAGCAATCAACGCACTTGCCTAATGGAGAGATTTTGCTTTCGCCTTGTTGCATGTGTTCTTAGAGAACAACTGTATGGAATTCTGGGAAGAGAGCTAAAATGTGTTACTGTGAATTCGTAACAGCATTATCCAGAGAAGAGAAGAGGGCACCAGTAGACAAGAGGAGTGAATATCAGGCTGTAATTCACTGACAGTGCCAATTTTGTGCAGTTAGAAATGCTTTTTGCTTTCATTGGAGATGAAGTTTACTGTCTTGATCAGAAGTGGGACACTGGTAGTGATTGACCCAACACAAATTTACTAGGAAAGGTGTGCTGGATTTTGGTCCTCAACTCCTGTCCTCCAGTAAGAACAAGTCCAATTTCAGGGAGTTATTATACAAAAGAAAATTAGGAAGGCATTAGACTAAAGAGTCATCTGTTTTACGTTACACCAAAGATCTCTCAAGCCCTGCGTTTTGTCTCCAGCAACTGTAAAAGTTGATACCTGGGAAAGAACGTAACAATGGAGCAAGCATTGACTTCCCCAGAATACTTTCCCATCTTCCAGCATTGTGCAGATGAAGGACTTCAGACATGAGCTGGACATGGTGTTTTTGTACTGCATAGCCTGCAGTGGTTTTCCCTTTTATGACATCGTATGGTTGTGTTTTGAACACACTTTAAGGTCCCCTACAGATGGAGACAAATAACCACAATGGAAATCTGGCTCTAACTCAGTGATGACAAATTCTGCTGTTTTGAAAATTTCACATTACGCTGTCCGTATATTTTTTCAACCTACCATAGGAAGGAGCTGTTTCTATGAAATGTTATGTATAACATGGAGTAGAAGAATTTCTGAAATTCAGAAGAGTAAGAAAAGTCTTTCTGTGGACAAAGTCACACATCTTTCTATTAAAGAGTATCAAGGCTTTCAGAAAACTAACTTTAATATACCCTTCTCAGAGATGCAAATTCCCATACAGATTTCTGTCTATTATGTGTGACAGAACCATGGTTTGAAGCAATAGATTATTTACAGTTTAGCAGAATTCCTCTGCAATAATTCCCCTTCCTGTCATAAGACAGACTCAACTTCTCTGCTTTCCTCTCTGAGTGGATAATACCAGGCTCTGGCATATTCTGAGAGCAACACCTCTTTGAATGACAAAACTCCAAATATTTGTATCTGTTTTCAGCTGTATTTTGGGTGCATTCATGCCATGGTCTCTTTTAGACAGAAAACTAGGTCTCAGATAATCTGTAGTAATATATAGAAATTTTTTGCTGACAATTGGTATTGAACCTTGGAATTCTATGCTAAATAGAAGAATATCTGATACTTTTGCTCAGCAGCATAAACCAACCCAAACTGGGACTGTGTTTTTCCCAGAACACATCGTGTTCTCCACAGTGGGTCTGTAGGCTGGTTGATGAATCTGAAATGTCTGGAAACAGCTTGCTTTCTTCTTTTTCCTTTCCTTTTTCTTTTCCTGTTAGTTGTTGCAAAAACCACCTCTGTGAATCCAGTCCACAACTGACTTATGAATACTAGAATGGCAAAAGGGAGGGAGAGGCAGCGAGGAGAAGGACTGTGTAAGTTTCACCCCAGATTTCTATGAATTGTCATGCAATGACATGCTATGGACTCAATGATCACAGAATCACGGAATGGTTTGGGTTGGAAGGAACCTTAAAATTCATGAAGTTCCAGCCCATCTTCCATGGGAAGAGACACCTCCCACAAGACAAGGTTGCTCAGGACCCTTCAACCTGGTCTTGAGCACTTCCAGGGATGAGGCATCCACATCTGGTCAACCTGTGCCAGTGTCTCACCATCCTCAGAGTAAAGAATTTTCTTTCTAACATCCAATCTAAATCTCTCCTCTATCAGTTTGAAGCCATTTCTCTGTGCCCTATCACTACACACTCTTGTCCAAAGTCCTTCTCCAGCTCTCTTGCAGCTCTCTTATGGTAACGGAAGGCTGCAATGAGGTCTCTCCAGACCTTTCTCTCCTCCAGGGGAACAACTCCAACCCTCTCCATCTGTCTTCATAAGAGAGGTGGTCTAGCCCTTTGATCATCTTTGTGGCTGTGGTAGTTTTAGCTCAGTCTCAAATTAGCAGGCTCAGAGAATCTACGTAGATTAAGAGAGACAAGGTATCACCTGACTTAAGCAACCAAAGAAATATTTCATACCAGATGACGCAAACCTGAGATATGAATACTGGAGTAGGAGGTCTTTTCTCAGTTCCATCATGGCTGAAGTAGAGGCAAGACACGCAGCTGCTCCCCTGCTGGAGTGGGCCCTGCTGCTGCTGCCACTACTTGCATTTGGATTTAGTTTCAAAGAAGTAAAGACATTTTGTTGTTATACTTTCTGTTTTTTGCTGGGTGTCTTTTAAGATGCTTATGGATCTAGAGTGATAGAATCAGTTTTCAGTGGGAAGTAAAAAACTGTTGTTATATCTAACTTCCATGTGTGGTATATTGTAGTTTTCATTTTCTCTTTTCTGTATAAATACATATATAGCTAGTTTAAGTTTAAATCTAGTTTAAAGTTGGGGGTTTTTTCCCTTTCTCCCTTTTCTCAGCTGGGAAGAAGAGAGAGACTGACTCTGTATTGGGCAGTTGGCATTTTGCAAGCCCAACCCAAGACAGTGGCCTTCCTCTAGACTCACTCCAGTAGGTCCAGTCCATGAAGCTGGACAGAAACAGAATGATGAAGCTGAGGACACAGAAGGTTGTATGAATAACCATCGTCTTGCTGAAACTGTTTGCCCTCTAGTGGTTTGTTGGCCGCCTACCAATACAAACTTAAACATAATAAAGAACTGGAGGATATAATTTCAGAAAAAAAAATGTTTGCATTACAATCTGTTCCATACAAAAAAAGATGAGTGCCTCTTGCAAAGTGTTTGCCATTAGAATGAACATCCCATGGAGACAAGCAACAAAAACTTGGACACAACCAAGGTGAGAGTCAGACAAAGGTATACATCATTGGTAATTTTTCTCTTCTTTATTTCACTTTATTACTATTATTGTGTCGAGATGTCCTGACCTAAATTGCTCCCCTATTTCCTTCAAGCTTGTCCACCCAAAACCGTACATTATATAGAAACCATGAGGGCATTAGGAGGGCTCTGTGTCTGGGGGTGGAAGCAGCATGAGCTGGCTGCTCTGCAATAGGAGGTGTGCCAGGAGCTAAGCACAATACTGAGGTGTGTTGGTACAGAAAAATCACAAGTGAGCAATTCAGATCTATGTAAGATCCTGTAGGACTGAAACCAGCCTGCACCAACCCTGTGAGACTGAAGGCAGCTAAGAATAAACAAGTCACAGCTGCTTTGAGGAGTTAGCTACTCCCTAGAGGTTTCTCATGGGAGCTCCTCAGGTTTCTTACAGCACACCTGAGAGGTTCTTGAAAACATCTAGAGTAAGTTCTCCAAAACACTGGACCTGTGAGATATGGGTTATAACCCATTAAAATTTGTGGCTTGATGGTGTTAGGTTTAACCTAGCTAATGGTGTGTACCTTTAAGACTATATAAACCATGTGTGGTATATAATAAATGGGCATTCACTCGATCACATTGATCTCTGTGTGGTGTCCAGTTCCTCCGCCGTATATTTATTTCTTTAGAGGTGGGTGAAAGCAGTCACCTCACCAACAAGAAGCCAGGATGTGGAGCAGCAACCCACGGCCAAGCTTGGGTTGAGAGACAGTGGTCAGGGTCAGACACAGCCCAGTGGTAACAAAGCAGGGCCACAGTGACAAGGCAGGTCTGTGGCCAAGCCAGGATCCCAAGTCAGCAAGTCTGGATCAGGGCCAGACAGTGCAAACCGAGCTGCTGCACAGCTGCACTGGGGCACAGATGAGGGCCAGCACAAAGCCTCAGCTACAAATTGGCTCTCAAAGGAAAGGAAAGGCAGGCCCTGCTACTGGCTTTTCTCACAACTGCTCTTATCAGTGGAGGAGCTGACCTTGGATTCTGCCAAATAAACTTCTGCATAGGGGTAACGTGCTCAGGGCCATGTCAGTCAGAGGGCTGGAACAGAGCTATGGAACATATCCAGCACAGGGATAAAGCAGGGTAATGGCCTTCCTCATTAAAATGGTATGTGAGTGAAAACCCCACATGAAAACAGATCGAAGCAAAGTTCAAAGAGCTTACTGTATTCAGTTGGGGTGAATCAAGAACTCTTGATGTTAATGATGGCTTCATTAATGAGAAGCAGCAAAGGATATCTGAATTATTAACTGATCACACTGATTTAAAGCTCACTGATTTGAGGCTGCTAATTTAATTTGTACATGAAAAAAGATCAAATACAATCCTAGGATGTATCAGGGCCATAGATTTCTACTGGAGACACTGTACAAGACCTGAAGTGAACATACTAACTAGTCACCCATGTTTAACAATGGGGAATTCAAACTAACATATGCATAAATGGATCAGTGGGATAATCAGGAGAACAGTGAGAGTTTCCTGTCTTATGGAAGGAGATTAGTAATAACAATGGCTAAAATAAACTGAAGGAGACAAGTTACAACAGAGGCTAAAATAACAGGACTGGAGGGGCTACAACAAATGACAGGTGAATGTCAGAAAAAACCAAAAACTATATAAATTCACAAGTAGCCCTGGCCAGGAAAAAATCAGCATAAATAATTTTATATACTAAGAATTAAACTAAGAGAATAAATTATTTGAAAATTGATAAATAATTAGGCCTTCTCCACTTTCAAGGAATGAAATCTTGGGAATTTATCAGTGCAGTTAATACCAGCAAGAAAACTCTAAGACATGAGCAAATATTCAGTTAAAAATTTATTTAGTTACTTGAGATGCATATGACAGTAAAGGTTTACATTAGAAGGTCCAGAGAATCCCTTTCAGACTTATTTCTTGCATTAACCATTAATTTGTAACAAAGAACCTTCTGGTTGAAGTCAAACTAGACTGTATGATGCACTCTTTTGGCTTTACAATATTAGAAGTCTGGCTAGAGCTGTATGTATTTAGCTATATACTGCCTTAGGATTACTCATATATGACTCCATGCTATAGTGACAGCATTGGAATAAACTGTATTATTTGTGGTCACATTCTCTTATGTTGCAAAAGAAACCAATGAAAAAGAGCTCAGTGTGGGTGAGGAGGTACCAGTAACGTAGCTGAGGATCTAGCCCTCAGAGTATTGATTTTGGTGACTTCTCTGTGATATATTCACATATTTTAACTGCATTTACATTGATATATGATTTAATAAACATATTGAGTGCATTGATTTCAGTTATATTTTTAAAATACTATTCTTTGTGTGGTATATTGAACAAATGCAATTATTTTGCTAGTAATCAAAGAATAACTGAAAGTTCTTCTGCCTGTATTGTACACAGTGGCAACGTGTGCCAAGTTACTGCAGTCTCTGTGACAGGTAAAATTTCTAAGGAAATTGCATAGAAAACATGGTCAGCCTCATGTCAGCTGAAATGTAGAGACACATTGTGTGTGCAGGTAATGGTATGTGTTTAAAATCCAATGCTAAATCTAGATGGGGAGAGCAGTAAATTTGTTTTTGTGGAAAGAATACTGTGATGTAAAGGATAACGAGATGAAACAAATTTGGTTTTACAGCATAGGTGCTGCAAAAGCTGCTTTGACATAGCAACAGTTGAAATAAGTATAAAAGACAAGATGCTGACTATGTAAAATATCATGTTTGCCATATTTGTAATGGGTAAAGGGAATCCCTCTAACAAGACTAAGCCTAATTTTGAGGGTAGTAACTACACACCCGAAGTAGGGAAAATTGGCACTTTCAAGTCACTTGGCCAGAGAGTTTGGAAGCTTTTGACACTTCCACCAGAACCTTTTCTCCTTGAAGAAAATGCACTGGTTCCAGTTATATAGTACGATGTTTGCTCCCTCTTTGATATTACTCTGATGCAACAAAAGCATAAGGCATCAGGAATAACGTTAGCAACTTCAAGAGCATCAGAGGGAAACAACATTTCCTCTTTTTACCCATTTATTTCCACTCCCATTTGATCAATTATTTCAAAGTACAGGCTCCATTTCTTCTCGTTCACCCAGAACTCTTTAGTCTGGGTGAGTTAGAGTGAAGGGTTTCTATATAACCATCTAATCAAAACCTGTAGAGAGACAAATCTACATGTGCAGTCTGTAGTTGCTCAGGAAATCTCAAAATTTCCTATTGCACATACTGATCTTTGAGTTAGTCACCATGAGTGCTCACCCCCTGTTTGATCCTCTGATAGCACATCTGTCCCTTTGCTGTCGCCTGGATTTTAGCAGTTGGATCTTCTGTCATAAGAAATAGTAATGAATTAAGAAACAATCAAATCCAATAGAATAGAACAAAATTCTTCCTTTTATTCAGCACTGGGAACATGGGGGATAATTCCACCAAAGACACGTTCAGCGAGACTACCTGAAGGGAAGTTCTAGCCAGGTGGGGGTTGGTCTCTTCTCCCAGGCACTCAGCAATAGGACAAGGGGGCACGGGCTCAAGCTCTGCCAGGGGAAATTTAAGTTGGAGATCAGAAAAAAATTCTTTCTAGAGAAAGTAATCAGGCATTGGAATGGCCTGCCCAGAGAGGTGGTGGATTCCCCATCCCTGGAGGTTTTTAAACTGAGGTTGGACGTGACACTGAGTGCCATGATCTGGTAAATGGACTGGAGTTGGACCAAGGGTTGGACTTGATGACCTCGGAGATCTTTTCCAATCCAATTGATTCTATGATTCTATGACACTTTTGCGTTTCCAGGTTTATATACTTACTTAGAACTGATAACCCCTCCCCAAAGTTAAGCTGTATATTTTGGATGACTTTTAACAGATCTAATGGGCTGCTCTTATCTATGCAGACCCATATTTCCTTTTAACTAAACAATGTTACAGATTCAAGTCTCAACCTGGACAGGTTTTCTGATTTATTTCTTTCAGTTTATCTTCTAAACAAGGTTTTGGGTTATTTCTTAAAGTTCAGCTTACAGCTACAGGGTTAATTCCTCTTTGTCTAAACCTATGCATGGTTAAGATAACTGACAAATTAAGCTACAAGCTAAAATCAAAATTAATATAAAATACAAAGTTAGTACAGGTCTGATTAAAAATTAGTAAAGATCACATGTTTTTATGGAGAAGGGATAAAATCCATTTTCTTGAGGGGTCCCTATATCAGTAAGGAGGAAGTGGGAATTTCCCTATGGTCCTGCATGGACAACCCTGCGGTCAGCTCAGACTCCACCAATGCCAGCTCCACTTCCCTGGGAGTTCCACACGTATATATGGCCAGACTTTGCGAACGCAGATTTGGGCAGGGCTCTCCCCACCTGGGTGTGCCCTTCCAGCCTGCACAGTGGATTTTTAGGTCAGGCACAGCGTGCGCAGAACTGGCCCCACCGCTTAAGTCCTGAGGTCCATCTGCCACGGCCGAGCGAGCTTGGACAGTGACAGTGAAGTCCTCGGGACTGTCACAGCACCTGGTACTAACCGGGGCTGACCCTGCTGAGTGAGCATCCGAGATGTGACGGGATGGGATGGCAGGGAGGCATTGAACTGCCAGGGGACGGTCCCACTGAGACTGGAACTCATGTCCTTGGGATTCAGAGTCCAGAGTGCTCTCCTTTACACCACGGGACCGCCCCGAGTTCCATCATAATATCAGCTATTTCAGTGGGGTTCCGGGTTGCACCGACCACTTGCCCAGCCCGGAGCTGGAGCTGGATCCCGGCCCCCCGCAGGTCGCGCTTCCCAGAGGGGCATTTGGGATGTAGTGACGACCCTCTGGGTGACACCTCCATGACCAGAAGCCCTCACTGGCCCAGCCGGACCAGGGGCTCAGCACCTGTCGGGTTTCCCTGCGCCTCCCTGGGAGGTGCAGGGCTGGTATGGAGCGCTGTGCGGTGTGAGCGCTCTGCGCCGTTTCCGTAGGGCCCGGTCCCTCCCCTCCGCGCATTTTGCGTAACCCCGCGAGGTTACGTAGGCGGGGCTGGGCCTCGCGCTGCGTAAGCGGCTGCGAGAATCGCCGCCGGGCGTGCCGGAGGCCGTAGGCGGCGGGACTTTGCCCCCGCCCCGGTGCCGGTGCCGCCACCGCCACCGCTGCCGAGGCCCCGCGCTCCCGTCCCGTCCCGTCCCGTCCCGTCCCGCCGCCATGACCGCCCCGGGGCCGGCGCGGCTCCTCCGGGCCGCCGCCGCTTCCTCCCGCCGCTGGCTCTTCTCCTCCACCTCGCCAGCAGCCGGGATGAGGCCGGGCCATGGCAGCGCCGCCGCTGCCGGGAGGGCAGCGCGGCTGTTCAGCCTGTCCGCCCGGGCGGTGCTCAGGTAAGGAGGTCGCATCATGAGGCCCGGAGGAGCCGGGCCGTGCTCGGCGCTGGGGGCACCCGCGGCCAGCGGCTGCCCGTGGCACGGAGTGACCTTCCCTTCAGGGCCGCGTCGCGCTCCTCCTCTCGCCGTGGCGGTGGCACCGGAGCGCTCTGGGGCCCTTCCGCCCAGCTGTGCCCCGCGGCCGGGCCGGGGCTGCGCCGGGGCCCGGCTGCGGCCCGAGGCGGTGGGACCCGCAACCCCCTTGGAACGGCTTGTGGTACCGAACGGTAAACCAGGGCTCCTCATGCTCAGGCTAGTTTTCTAAAAGGTTGTGACCTTACCAAAGTTGCTTTTTTTTCTTTCTATTTTTTTCTTTCTATTTTTTCTTTCTATTTTTTTCTTTCTATTTTTTTCTTTCTATTTTTTTCTTTCTATTTTTTTCTTTCTATTTTTTCTTTCTATTTTTTCTTTCTATTTTTTCTTTCTATTTTTTCTTTCTATTTTTTCTTTCTATTTTTTCTTTCTATTTTTTTCTTTCTATTTTTTTCTTTCTATTTTTTCTTTTTTCCTTTCCTTTTTTCCTTTCCTTTTTTTTCCTTTCCTTTTTTTCCTTTCCTTTTTTTTCCTTTCCTTTTTTTTCCTTTCCTTTTTTTCCTTTCCTTTTTTTTACTTTCCTTTTTTTTACTTTCCTTTTTTTTTACTTTCCTTTTTTTTTACTTTCCTTTTTTTTTACTTTCCTTTTTTTTTACTTTCCTTTTTTTTTCCTTTCCTTTTTTTTTCCTTTCCTTTTTTTTTCCTTTCCTTTTTTTTTCCTTTCCTTTTGTTTTTCCTTTCCTTTTTTTTTTCCTTTCCTTTTTTTTTTCCTTTCCTTTTTTTTTCCTTTCCTTTTTTTTTCCTTTCCTTTTTTTTTCCTTTCCTTTTTTTTTCCTTTCCTTTTTTTTGTCCTTTCCTTTTTTTTGTCCTTTCCTTTTTTTTGTCCTTTCCTTTTTTTTGTCCTTTCCTTTTTTTTGTCCTTTCCTTTTTTTTGTCTTTCCTTTTTTTTTCCTTTCCTTTTTTTTTCCTTTCCTTTTTTTTCCTTTCCTTTTTTTTCCTTTCCTTTTTTTTTCCTTTCCTTTTTTTTTCCTTTCCTTTTTTTTTTCCTTTCCTTTTTTTTTTCCTTTCCTTTTTTTTTCCTTTCCTTTTTTTTTCCTTTCCTTTTTTTTTCCTTTCCTTTTTTTTTCCTTTCCTTTTTTTCCTTTCTTTTTTTTATTCCTTTCCTTTTTTCCCTTTCCTTTTCTTTTCCTTTCCTTTTTTTCCTTTTCCTTTCCTTTTTTTCCTTTTCCTTTCCTTTTTTTCCTTTTCCTTTCCTTTTTTTCCTTTTCCTTTCCTTTTTTCCCTTTCCTTTCCTTTTTTTCCCTTTCCTTTTTTTTCCCTTTCCTTTTCTTTTTTCCCTTTCCTTTTCTTTTTTCCCTTTCCTTTTCTTTTTTCCCTTTTCTTTTTTCCCTTTTCTTTTTTCCCTTTTCTTTTTTCCCTTTCCTTTTCTTTTTTCCCTTTCCTTTTCTTTTTTCCCTTTCCTTTTCTTTTTTCCCTTTCCTTTTCTTTTTTCCCTTTCCTTTTCTTTTTTCCCTTTCCTTTTCTTTTTTTCCTTTCCTTTTCTTTTTTCCTTTCCTTTTCTTTTTTCCTTTTCCCCTTTTTTTCCTTATTTTTTCCTTTCTTTTTTATTCTTCCTTTTTTTCTTTTCTATTCTTCCTTTTTTTTCTTTCTTTTTCTTTCTTCCTTTTCCTTTTTTTTTTTTAAATTTCTGTTTCCTATTAAAGTCTGGCTAGGCTTGTGCTAAAAATACAGCACGTAATAATAGCAAACCCAATACTGAAAATCTCTTCTGCCTTTGATACAATTTTACCACTGCTGAAGAACATTTGTGCATCTTTCTCCAAGGAAAGACTGGACGTGGCAAGTGCCACGGTCTGGTTTGTGTTGCTGGACTCGATGATCTCAGAGGTGTTTTCCAGCTGCATTGATTCTGTGATCCAGGTGTGCAGAACCCCTCCTCTCCTCACCAGCATGTATGAGCAGGTGTTTCAAAGTGCCTTACATCCATAGACATTTAATATTCCACAGTCCACAACTATAGTTTTGAGACATGTTGTCAGAGACTATGCACAGCCTTCTGGCTGGTAGTCTGTATATTGGAAGGTAGGTCAGAGTCTACAGCAAACTTTCACTATTTAAAATGCACAGATTTTAAAAGCCTGGTCTACGTGGCTGTCAGAAAAGTGTCCTTGAGTCAGGACAGGACTCACAATCACCTCCCCCTCTTTCAAGGGGGTTGGGTAACACCCTCATGGTCAGAGCTGTTTCAGTAGCTTGCTTTTAAACTTTCCCCTAGATGTTCTTTGTCTTTGTTCCAGCAGATACTTTTCGTATGGAGAGAGAAACTTAACTTTTTATTCTAGGACTCCCATGTGAGATGGTTAAATTATTAGTCATATCTCTTCTCTGAGTGACCCTGTCAGTGATCAGTTGATTTTGAAGTCCCTGATTTGCAACTTTTAATTAAAAAAAAAAAAGTAAGATACTGTCAGGCTTTTTTAAAGGTATTAAAAAAAGAAACAGGGTAAAAGTAGGGGAGAAAAGAATACTAGGAAGGGAAAACATTTCCTTGCCTAACAGTAATAGAAGACCTGCAATCCATCAGGTCTTTCACAAACAAGCTGAATACAGAATGAGTTTATTCACACTAACTGTGCAAGCACACCAGCAGAAAAGCTTAGGCAAGCAAGTATTTAAAATATGTTGTTTATATACTCCATGTCTTAATCTGACTGAGTGAGTCGGGGTAAAAATGAACATGTTTGTATACTATTTTCTCCATTTATGTGCGAGCTGTTTTCTCTAGTCCAGCCATTTCTGGACACTGTATTATTTGAGACCTAGTGCCTGACCTTTACATAGTCAGCCAGTGTTATTTCAGCAAAAAGATACATCAGTGTTTATATATGTAAAATTACCTGTATTTGTGCCTAGAGGATGAAGACTTCACTGTGCAAAACATTACCTGAGGTGATTCTTGTGAGCAGAGGTTCCCAAGGGTTTCACTGAGGCATCAGGCGTTATGTTTGCATTTCCATTTCCTCTTTTGCTCTATTTTTTCCTATTCTTCTGTTTCATGTCAGGGTGAACAGTAGTTACTAGTATCAGTTGGGATAGCTGTACAGTGTTTCTGGTGCACAGCATAATTACTGCATGCTTTAAAGATTAGTTCAGGTTTTGTAACTTCTGTATTTTAATTGAGGCCTGTGTAATAGTTTCAGTCATTAAACTCTTCAGGCATTTAGGGCTGTTGGATTTGCTGTTTATTAAAACATCTGGAAATAACAGAATTGGCCTTGCCATGTGCAACACCAGGCTACAGTTGTTACCTTTGTTTTGTTCATAGGAATGTAAGAGGTGATTCTTAACTTGGAAGTAATATCTCAGACTAAAAATGATATTTCTTTTAAGGAGGAAGAGGTAGCTGTCAGGATTCTTACAGTATTTACTCTTTTTTGCACTGAGCAATGAACAGTTCTCTTCTGTGCATTTGGAGTATGCTCAATTTAGATTATCCTAGTGAAGCTTGATAAAAAAGCTGGTAGTGCTGTGACAACCATATGAAGAGATTAATTGAATTTTCAATCTGGTGAAAAGGGTTTATGTGAGAATGAATCGGGGTATTTGTGTTTCATGCTGCTAACACAAACTATGTTTTGTTGTTCTTGGTAATCCTAAGGCTACTCAGACGTGCAGAGACCTGATGAATGTTTTATGTTAATTGCCTGTGACTAGTTCACAGCATGTTGGTAGTTGTTGATTGTTTCTCTTCACGCAAACAGTGTCTGGGTAGACAAAAGCCATGATACTTGAAATTTATAAAGCCAAAGTATTGTTGTGTGCAGGTGTGAATTTTATTTTTTTTATGGTGTCCCCCACTCATTAAAAGGATCTACTCAGTGTGTGTTTTGAATGTCTGACTAGTCTAACTATTACATATGCATAATTCTGAAAGTATTTTCACCACTCCATAAAGCCTCAGTGATTTTTTTAAATTAAACATTTTGGCTACATGAAGAGTGGTAAAGGTGGCAATAGCAGAAAACCAGATCATATTGGAAGAGACACCTTGAGTACTGTGTTCAGTTCTGGGCCCCTCAGTTCAGAAAGGATATTGAGGTGCTGAAGCGGGTCCAGAGAAGAGCAACAAGGCTGGTGAAGGGACTGGAGCACAAGTCCTATGGGGAGAGGCTGAGGGAGCTGGGGTTGTTTAACCTGGAGAAGAGGAGACTCAGAGGTGATCTCATCACTGTCCAGAACTACCTGAAGGGCAGTTCTAGCCAGGTGGGGCTGGTCTCTTCTCCCAGGCACTCAGCAATAGGACAAGAGGACACGGGCTCAAGCTCTGCCAGGGGAAATTGAAGTTGGAGATCAGGAAAAAATTCTTTCCAGAGAGAGTAATCAGGCATTGGAATGGGCTGCCCAGAGAGGTGGTGGATTCCCCATCCCTGGAGGTTTTTAAACTGAGACTGGACGTGGCACTGAGTGCCATGATCTGGTAAATGGACTGGAGTTGGACCAAGGGTTGGACTTGATGATCTCAGAGGTCTCTTCCAACCCAGTCGATTCTATGATTCTATGATTTAAGAAGGCCGTGTCTAACTTAACACAAATAAATAAATTTTAGTTTCAGTTTTAAATCAGGGTAGATTTAGGTCCTGTAGAAAGATTAATTGCATCAGTCTTTAGCAAAAGGCAGTGACTTTTGAAGAAGTGGTATTTTTGTTTGTCTCCTTGCTGCACCCACACCAGTTAGGCAAGCACAGCCACAGTGCAGGTCCACAACTGGCTGAACCAAGTGTAAGATTGCTCCTACTGGAAAAGGGATCCTACTGCTGGTTCCTCATTTTTGTTGTGGGCAGTGGCACTTTTGTCAGTTTTGCTTTCTGGTCCAGCTGGGACTACTTTGTTTTTATGGTTAATTTTCATCCAGATTAGCAAAATTAGTTGACTTGTGGTAATACTGATGTAAGGATGATGGCAGGGCGATTTGAAGTGGGGGTCACCCAAACCCACATTTTTATACTATAAAGAGGTTGGTTTAGTCTGATTGTGAAGCTTAGGTTGTGTCATTGCATTATGAAGTTGCAATAACACAACTGTTCTAAACCAGTGTAAATTCTGTCTGAGGGTCAGATCCGACTGTGCTGACTCTGACATTCGTGCACCCACTGACCTATGGAGCTTGGCTTGGAGCCAGTTTTGTTTCCAGACCCAGTTTACCCCATGGCAAAGTATGAGCTCTGGAGAGAGAAGGAACAAAGCAGCGGGGTCAGGACTGTTCTTGTGAGGCTGTGGTTTTGTACTACATTAAAGTGTAATCACACATGAAAACAGTTTAAAGTGAGTTTTGAAAACTGGGAGCTGACTTGTCATTTAGGAAAGTTCCAGTAATATAACAGACATCTTGCTTCTTGGTCTGTGTTTGTTGCAATTGCCTCATCCTACAGTAGGGTAAAGGGTATATTTAGGGTATTGGAATAAATATTTAGTACTTGCCATGTACTGAAGGTGCCCAGAAGTGCAAGTATATCTGGCATTGTGTCTCCTGTCACAGTTGTGCTTGTCATCTTGACAGAAATATTTCATCAGAGTGTAATTTGAGCTCTATAAGGGCTTTCTGCAGCAGTTTTAAATTGCACTGTCAGTGGTTTACCTTGGCTCTCAGAATGTGACCCTTTCCAGATGCAGTCTAAACCCATCAGTCTTAAACTCCCCATGGAGGAGGTGAATTTTGTACTGGTTTATTTAAATGGGCGCTTTTTTCCTTGGTTCTGCTGTGGGAGGTGTTAACATAGCAGAGGAGCAAAACAAAAAGCAGAGTGGTAACTTAGACCCCCACAGAATGGTTTGCTGGAGGTGGGCTTTGGATATCGCAGGTGACTGTGTGTCATTAATTACATTTTGTGAAGATACATCTCTAAGACTTCGTAATTTTATTATAGTGCATGCTTCAGTTGTATGGCAGATCAGCAATTATAGTTTTGGAATGAATTAATAGTTTGTAATAGCTTGTGGCTGCCTTCTGGAGAATGGTCTGAGGGATGATAGGAAAACAATCGAGCATGACATCATAATGAGTCATCATGGCACACACAACTGAGCTTACAGTTGTGGCAAGTATAGAAATAAAGTCTACAGCAACAAACATTTGTTGTTTTTCGTAACAAGCTAGGACTCATATTGCTAAAAATGCATTTTCTTTTACAGCCAGTTACAAAAATAATTTTGCAGTGATGTTCCAGCAGGGCAACTTTCATTATTGCTTCAATATTCAGCTCTACAGGTTAGAGTTTTCCAGAGGATGACTGGATTTCAAGCTTGTATATTTTGTATGCCATAGATTACTCAAGGCCCACAGTTAGTAAACAGAGTACAGGTAATAAGAAGCATTTGGTTCCTAAGTATGGATTTCACATGGAAACGTGACTTTTTGCATCACCTTTTGCTTGTTCTCTTTGTGTATCTCATCTCTTGGAAGATTTCTTCACTGTCCATACAACAAGTTTTTCTTGTTTTGCTCACTTACTATAGGAAAGAAAATAGTCTGTGTAAAATAGAGCAAACTGTATCTCATCAGTTTATTTAAAGCCTTCCTTTAATTTACATGTGAAATAACATAATAGGGAATGCAAAACCCTCTTTTTTCATATTAAAAGCTTTAGTTTTAAGACATTTTTAAGCAGACCGCAAGAGAGTTTTTCTTAAATAATTGTCTGAAAACAGAAAAATACAAAACCGTCTTTCTTTGAAACTGATGTAAAAACTTTGAGCTTCACCAGAATTAATATTTACAAGTCAAACTCCTAAGAGAATCTGTGCCTAAAAACAGCAGAATGTTTTTGGAGTATTCTTTGCCAGTTTTGGCAGGAGAATAGAATTAAATTTTGAAACTAATAAAGTAAAAAAGCTAAAACTCTAAGCAGAAATGGGAAAACTTACAATGTATCCTAAATGATAATGATGAGAACAATAGAAATTTCATAAATCCAGAGCAAGAGTCCACAGAAAGGTGGGGAGAGAAACACTGAATTAAGCTGTTTTATTTGTTAAAAATACAAATATTGTGCCTAAAATAAAATAGCTTTGATGCTCTTTGGTGAAAGGCTAAACATCAAGATGCCATGTATCTTCTAGTGACAAACCCAATCCAAGGTTTTTGGGTTTTTTGTTTTTCATGATCTTTGTTCAATGTGCAGCAGTAAATGCCTGCACCTGTTACAGATTTTAAAAGCCAAAAATTCAGGTTTCTCTGCTCTTAGAGTTGATAGTGATTATTAGTTTAGTAGTATTCAATCAATTATAAAGCTCAGAGACTTCTAGATTTCTTTAATTCTGTTATATAATTTTCTTTTGCAGCTCAGAAGATAAAATAACTGTCCATTTCATAAATCGCGATGGTGACAAACTGACAGCCAAGGGAAAACCTGGGGATTCACTGCTGGATGTTGTTGTTGATAACAATCTAGACATAGATGGTTTTGGTAAGTAGATTCATGGAGTACTTTATTCAGTGTCTAGAAATTATGTTCCAATTTATGCGTAAATGTTTATAGTATCATTTAGAATGGGAAAGTCCCTTAAGATCATCGAGTCTGACAGGGAGCTCAACATGTCCCAACAGTGTGCCCAGGTGGCCAAGAAGGCCAATGGGATCCTGTCCTGTATCAAAAATAGTATGACCAGCAGGACCAGGGAAGTGATCCTTCCCCTGTACTCTGCGTTGGTGAGGCCACACCTTGAGTACTGTGTTCAGTTCTGGGCCCCTCAGTTCAGGAAAGATATTGAGGTGCTGGAGCGAGTCCAGAGAAGAGCAACAAGGCTGGTGAAGGGACTGGAGCACAAGCCCTGTGGGGAGAGGCTGAGGGAGCTGGGGTTGTTTAGCCTGGAGAAGAGGAGGCTCAGAGGTGACCTCATCACTGTCCAGAACTACCTGAAAGGAAGTTCTAGCCAGGTGGGGGTTGGTCTCTTCTCCCAGGCACTCAGCAATAGGACAAGAGGACACGGGCTCAAGCTCTGCCAGGGGAAATTGAAGTTGGAGATCAGGAAAAAATTCTTTCCAGAGTGAGTAATCAGGCATTGGAATGGCCTGCCCAGAGAGGTGGTGGATTCCCCATCCCTGAAGGTTTTTAAACTGAGACTGGACGTGGCACTGAGTGCCATGATCTGGTAAATGGACTGGAGTTGGACCAAGGGTTGGACTTGATGGTCTCGGAGATCTTTTCCAACCCAATCGATTCTATGATTCTATGAATGGTTCTGGAGGCAACACAACACTGATGTATTTCTAAAAGTGTCTGGTTACTTCTGTAGTGTCATACTATCTCAATTTATTATCAGGCTTTTTGTAGCAAAGTTTGCTGTAGTGTTTGAGTGCAAAGTTAAATAAACAACCAAATCCATGTCAGTTAGCAGGGAAGAGCAAGAAGTTTAATTCTTGTTGAAGAACTGGAGTGAAAGAGACCAATGCTCTGGTGAAATTCTAAAGTAGTATGAGTTCTGTTTAAAATCATCATAGGAAGAAGTTGTAATTTCTCCCTATTTCTTCAAATTTTTGCACTTCCCATAGTTCTCATCATAGAATGGTTTGAGTTGGAAGGGAACTTGAAGACTGTTTAGTTCCAAGCCTCCTCCAGTGGGCACCTCCCACTAAACTACATTGCTAAAAGGTAGTTCCACTGAAGTTGTAGGATTCTGCCCATGCAAAGCAGCAGTATTAGGAAATGACAAATACCTTGGGAGAGGTGTTTTTATGAATATGAGCTGAAGAATTAATAGAACTAAAGCAGGAAGTGGAAGTACAATTTGCAAGACTGAATGTGCAACAGGAAGCCATGGGAAATGGAAAAAAGCAGAGAATTGTAGCAATTTGACATCTGAGGCATTTTAGTTAAATGCAAGTAAGTTTTACTGCTAGCAATAAAATCTTTTATGTGATTTGAAATATCATACTTAGTATCTGAGACAACTCCTACGTCTAGAGCTGCATACATCTGGGGAAGAGGAATTGTCTCTTGAAAATATGTTATGCATTGGGTGAACCAGCTTTATGTATTACTTGCTAAAAATGACTCAGGCTTATGGCTGGTCTGCTTGTATCCTACAGTAAATGTTATCTGTGTAAATACTAGCTGTGTTCAGGCATTGTGGTAAAGTGGGAAAAATAATGCTGTCAATAAACAGAAGCCAAACTGAAAAAAAATTTTGAATCCTGTAAGAATCTTTAATTATGACATATGCTAGTCTCATGTCAATAATGACTTGCTAATGAACATCATTCTAGGGCAGAGAAATAATGCAGTAATAATGCATGTTCTGTATTTAGAATAAAGATAATGAGGGAAAAGTAAAATGTAAGCCTTATCTATTTGCTTCTATCACTAGGGGGCATCCCGTGTGCAGTAATAGTAATAGAAATATCTTTATATAAAGGCTTACAAAACTTTTGAGTCATTTGTCTGCACTCTGTTTGTTTGTTACTGCTGACTTTACAGTTGTGGAAAGACCTTCCACTGTCCAAAGAGACTGGACAGTGTTCTTTCCTTCCCGCCTCGCTCCTTCCCTCACCTTCCCAACATTCAAGATCCTTAAACTGCTGACAAGACGAATTTTATATTTGGCTCCTAATTTAAACTTTACGTTTTCATGTGCAGTTGAAGACGTGGTGTATTTTAAAAATCAAATGTTCTAGTACAGTGTCATTCTCACTTTGAATATCTGCTGTTGATACTGTTACTGCCTGTAACAGCATCCTGTGCTTTCTGTATGGTTCTTGTGGTCTGATGATAAATTCCACTGTTTTTTCATAGCAGTGGTTTTGCATGCAATCTTCCTTCCCTTATTTCCATAATGAGTACAAAGGTGATGTGATCACAGTATTCTCGGTTCTGCTTTCCCTGGAAATGAGTAAATAAATGAAAATTGACTTATGTGTTACCTGCTCTCTCCTATCAATTTAAATCAGCACCTGAGGTTTCTGTGCCCCAGTCCCAGTTTCCACAATATTCAACCTTTCCCCACGCATTGAAGTTGCATGTTTCCTTTTCAACAATGTGAAAAACTTGGTGTCAGCCCAATACAGTGACAAATTTGTTACTGTCCTAGCTTTTACTGTCCTGTGATGACCTAATTGCTGTAGCATGTAGGGGTAGCTGATACTTGGTCAGCTGAACCCCAGCAAATTACTAGATCCTTGACTCATAATATATATAGGCCTCTTTAGCACAGATAAAACCATCTCTCACTGTCCTGACTGCCTTTTAGTGTTCTGCTGAGTGAGAAGAAATACCAAGTATAAAATCCCTCCTTCATGTATTTCTGAGGAATTTTTTATGTGTAGCAGATATCTTCTGATAAACTTCTGGAGAAAACCACCTCAAAACCATGGGAAAGAGAGATAAGAAGGATCAGCCTTGGAAATAAATCAAGTAGTGCTGATTGACAATACTGTCTGCTTTTGCATTCTTATAGTAGAAAACTTCCCTTCCTCTACATGGTGGAAAGGGAATTAGTGAAGTATTTTAACTAATTACAACATTTAAATAAATCTTACCATTATAGGAACTGCAGAAATACTATTGACAGTTGAATGCAGAGTAAGTATCACCTAATGCTACATGAAACATTAATTTTACTAATCAACAGAGACTTCGTGTATGAGACAAACACATATGTAGGATTTCTTCTGAAATTCTGCTGCAATTTGAAACTTGGATTTTCTGTTCCTGGTTTATTTTTCCCTTTAGGTGCATGTGAAGGAACACTAGCCTGTTCAACTTGCCATTTAATATTTGAAGACCACATATTTGAGAAACTAGATGCAATTACTGATGAAGAGATGGACATGCTGGACCTGGCATATGGCCTCACAGAAACGTAAGGCAACCAACACTTCATTGCACCAAAGAATGGAAAGAAGGATTTGCAGATAGGGCAGTCCAATATTCTTGGAGCACCTTAATCAGCTTTCAAGGAATAGCTGGATTCTGTTACAGAAATGGGACTGACAAATTTAAATACTGTTTATCCAAATTCATACTAAAAGATGTCAGTGTTGCTTTTGTAACTAAAAAGTGTCAGTTGCCAGTACTTGTCTTCAGAGGTGCCTGGTGCAAAAACATTAGATACTAAAGTATGACTGAAAACCCAGCTCCTTCAACAGAAGCTCTGCTGCTCCTGTCCTGTGTGTGATTTTTCTTGTACTTGTTTCTCTTCCCTTCTGTTTTTGTCTCTGTTAGTGTGTAGCTAGTTAATTAATTTTATGAATGTGTTTACATTAGTATTTTAGGGTTTGGTCAGATCTTCTTTTCGCAGAATCACAGAAGGGTTGAGTTTGGAGGGGACCTCTTGAGGTCAACTGGTCCAACCCCCTGCTCAAGCAGGGCCACCTAGATCCGATGCCCAGGGGCCATGTTCAGATGGCTTTTGAATATCTCCAGGGATGGAGACTCCACAACCTCTCTGGTACTAATGTACATTGTTAAGATCCCTCCTCCAAAGCCTTCCCTACGACTGTCCCGTATGTCAGTGTAACCTACTCATAATGCCTTGATTCATATCAGAGTGCTCTCCGTGCACACAAACCAGATTCCCTTTTGGGTGAAACTGATCACGAAGTGTGCTCTGACTGCTGATAGGCATTAGGATTAGACTAGCATTAGTCTAAAGTAACCCTTTGTTCTGCATCCCCCCCCCCCCCACCATCACATGTCTTGGTAATTAGGGTGTCACATCCTCGTCACAGTCCCATTTCTAGTGGGCTGTTCTACTTCCTTGATCATAGACCATGCCCACATGAGCAGGAGGCAGCTGTGCCTTGCAAGGTTTCATAAGCCCTTTTCTTCACCCTTCAGTGCAACTGCTTATTGATGTTTTGAGAATCTTTCCAGTGGTACCAAAAGCTTTATAGCTGGCCTGTACAGCATAGAGGTTTTTATGTCTCTGCAAAGAAGTGCTCTGAGTTAACTCATCTGTCTCCTTATATCAATACTGAGAGTCCCATACACATAATTTCTATATAAGAATATACTTTCTTACTTCAGACAAATCTGAACTTTTGTGGGAGGTTGCAAAGGCAAAGAAGTCAAGCTACAAAATACTTGTTGCAGCTTCTTTTGTTTCATTCTTTTTGCCCATCTCACAAAAACCCATTTTCAGATTTGAAAAAAACATAAGCACGTTAAGTGTGAATTTAATTTGCTCTTACCATTTACTGTAATTGCCCTGAATTTTTAGTTTAAGGGCCAAAATAATTCCTAAATAGCTCTGAAGGCAAGTGATCTAATAAAAACCTTTTTTCTTTGGCTAACTTTTAGTTAAATGTTTAAAACAATGAGATTTTACTGAATAATTCAATAACAGTAGAAATCCAGAGCCTGTTGTTTAAATGGTTCTATTTTCTCTCTAAGTTCTTCATACCAAATTAAGTTTTAGACCCTCTGAAGATGTTTGCTACTTCTATTAGGTTTTCCTAGCATCATGTGTTTTTCCTATGGCCAAGGACCTTTCTATGTGTGACAGGATGACTCTTCTGGAAGATGGAGCTTTAAGTTACTGGTATTTGCTGCAGGTTACCTGGGCTCCTGTGCTGATACAAATTTTTGTAATGGAGGTGCACTTCTATGCTCTGCCATAAGTATAAGGCTAAAAGCTTTTTCTTGTCAGTGACACTATATTTGGGAAAGTTTCAGGTAGCAACTGCCATGGAAGTCATGTTTTTTAAAATGATGGATTAATTATGAAGGTTAAAATGAAATAGTTTTGATTAACTGCAGAACAGTAGAGATTATTAAAAGTAGTAAGATAGGGGAATCCAACTCTGCCAAGTTAAATATTTAAGAAGAATATTGAAGCAAAAAATAAGCTGAGAAACAGCTTCCAAAAAGTAGAAAAATACCTGTTTCTAATATATGAGAAGGAGGAACCTGTCTACATGAAGAGCTGGTGAGTGATATAGAAGGTGCACTTAAAATAGAAAAAGCAAAATTTCCTTTGTGTTGTTGTCTCTAGAGATGTTATGGGATGTCCCTGTACTGGAAGGTCTCTTTGCAGAGGGCTTCCTGGAGTATTCCATGATCTTCCTTCATCTTCCTGATGTGTCTGTAGAAGTAGTGTTTAAGCAGATAAGTAAAATGAGTAGTAACAAATGGTAATAACTAGGTAGAATTCACCAGGAGCTCTATAAGAATTCAGTATGGCATTTCTGAACTGCTGTCTGCAAGGCTTAAGCAGTTGGTTTAAAAACGCTTCCACATCAAAGGAGTGGGAAGGTAGCAACCCAACTTTTAAAATGAGGTGATCAAAAGTGAAGAGAATCCTGAAGCTCTATACTGGGCACTTTAATCTTGTGTCTCTGTTGCTTTTCTATACTATCTACTGTGGGTCGAATTCAACAGGAAAGAATTGAACAGAGGTTTTGTAGAGGGATGAAGCAGATATGGGAGTTCTTCAGATAAGTCACTGAACCATGAAGAAAGATCTTGCAGTTCATGTAATTTATTTAGGTCTACAAATCCTTTAAGTCTTGAGTTGCAATAAGATAAGAAGATAAGAGCAAAGGCCCTGTAAAGGGTGAGTAATTGGTTAAGAAAAAGTAACATGGTAGAGTATGATAAGAGTATGTGATCAACAGTGTGATCTAAAAGTGATTGGTGCTAGGGTTTAATGAGCATGTTTGTGGAAGACTTGGGAAAACACAGAGTAAGGTTTGTGTATAGTGCTGTGCTACTCTGTGGTAATATCAATAACTGTCAGTGAGGATGTGAGGATCTTGTGCTACTGAGCAGTAGGCGATTGGGTTTGGCGTTAAAAGGTGCAGAGAAATGCATGTGGAGAGGTGGATGGAAGAGTGGTAACTTTTACATTCTTGAAATAGGCTGTCAGCTGGTGTCTTCCCAGGCGCTAGTGCTACAGGACACTGCCCATCCTTGCTGATGTTTTCCAGTATTCTATACTTGAGTACCAAGATATGGACACTGAACTAAAAATATCCTAGCAATAAAAGTGGTTTGTGATGTCTACAGAATTTTGATGTTCTATTAAAGCTTCTGATTTTAATTGCTTACGTGCATTATCTTTTTTTTTTGTTCATGCTAGGAAGGTAGAAAAATGAAGGATGGCGTCTCCTCAGGTGGCTTGAGTGTTTTATCCTTTTATCCTTCTCCTTCCCGTATTTCTTGTCTTTTCACTCTTTTCTGGTGTAATGACCCAGTCTTGAGCTTTTTCGTTTGAAAACATTGGACCCTGGATGGGGGGGGGGGGGGTTGTGCTGTGGTTTTTCTGAGGCTTTCATTCAGATTCATTGCCTTCATCTTTTCAGAGGTGCCAAATACCCTTGACTGACTTGCTAGTGACCCACTGAATGGAAGGGCCACCCTTTTTATGTATTGTCTCAGCAAGCAGAAGTACTCGGTGTATTACTTGCCAATGTACTGAACTCTGATGCTGAACAGAAATCATTATTGTTACCATACAGACCTTTGTGTTGATGTGTGGGGTTCGCTACTGGGCTTGATTAAGGCCACACACTAGAGTGGCTATTTCTAATCCATGGTATGTTTGGGATGCCTCAATGTTGGAGGCATAAGGGGGGTAAATGCTATGAGACATCTGGTGGGCCAGTACTAACAACGTCATGTTTCCCTACAGATCACGTTTAGGCTGCCAAATCTGCTTGAAGAAATCAATGAATGATATGACTGTTCGAGTACCAGAAGCTGTTGCTGACGCCAGACAATCAGTAGATATGAGTAAAAACTCCTAAAAGAAAATACCTTGGGGGTTTTAAAGAAGCGTAATTATTTTTATAACTTATTTTTAAATGTGTAATTAAATACGGAAACTTACATAATTGTGAGTTATTTTATATGACTATCAATATTAGATTAATGCTATTTTAATTTTCTTTATAGAACCTCTTATATTTTTACGCTTAAAATGCAATAATACTTCTTATAAGTAATCATCAGATTATAAACATTAACAACTGTATTACAGATTTCATATAACATTTTTTTGCCAAAACATTTAATGACATTTGGAAACTGGATCATTTCTACAAGACGTTTCCTAAAGAAACCCGTAGTATTTCTCGGTTTCAGACCTGGTTATATAAGAAGACAAAACTTAAAAGACTTCATGGAGTCTTTTTGAAGTGTTGTCATTAAAGAGCCAATTCACATTTTCAGTGAACATGATGCTTCCTCGGCAAATAGTGGATTTTCAGGGTAGGAATTTTCCAAACTTTGGAATGGTGGTAAGATGTACCAAATTTTATCTTGCAAAAATACTGCTAAACTCATTCTGGGTGCCATGTTATGGTTTAACCCAACACCACACAGCCATTTGTTTGCACATCACTGCCCCCACCCCCACCCAAAGCAGAGTGGGAGATAGACTTGGGATGGGGTGGGGGGGAAGTGAGAGATAAAGACAGTTTAGTAGGACAAAAACAGAAGGGAAAACAACAATAATAAGGATAAAATAATTACAATATACAAAACAAGTGATGCACAGTGCAGTTGCTCACCACTTGCTAACTGATGTCCAGAAAGCTCCTGAGCAGTGACCCCTGGCCAACTTTCCTCCAGTTTAGCATTTTGAGTGTGACACTGTCTGGTCTGGGGCATCCCTTTGGTCAGTTGGGGTCACCTGTCCTGGCTGTGTCCCCTCTGAACTCCCTGTGCACCCCCAGCCCACTCACTTGTGGAGAGGGGTGGGGAACTAAAAAGTCTTCGTTGTTGCTAAGCCATGTTTACACTAAAACACCAGTGTGTTATAAATATTATTTTAATTATAAATCCAAAACACAGCACTGTAACAGCTACTGGGAAGAAAATTAACCCTCTTCCAGGTGAAACCAGGACAAGCTGATGCAGAATTTTGGCACCTGCAGCTTAACTGTTGCCCAAATCGGATGTCAATAAACCTCAACAGAATTTGCATTTGACTACACCACAAATACAGGGATACACAGGGCTTAGAAGAGTGAAGCCTTGGAGATGTCTAATGAGAGAACATAACCACTGGATTTGCAATTTATCTGTCAACTTCTGGCTGTTCTCTCAAGATGGCTGAGTTGAGGTTGAATGGGGAAGTGTTTGTCAACATAAGATTTGTTCTGAAATCTTTATCCCTTTCTCAGTTTTGAGCTTGTGCAGGAGGCAGTCTGATGTTAGCCAGGCTGCTCAGCTTGAAGAGATTCCTCCTTTGTCCTGAGCTCATCTGTATACAGTAATCATTATTAAATCTTGACCTTTTTTTTTATTATTTTTACATGAGACACTGCTCATTATCTTCCAGGAGAGGCAACTGGGGTCATAGCTTGATGTATTGTGCATTCTTAACATCAAAAAGAAACCCAAGGTTTCGGTACAGCTGTGAGAGTTAGGGATAAATGTTCATACTTAATGAGTTTGGGAATCTTCTTGGGTTTTGTTTTGGGTTTACAGGGGAATTTTATTGGGTTGTTTGGGGTGTTTTTCATACAGCACTTCTTGTGGGAATCTTGAAGTGCTTAACACTGTGGTAAACAAATGTGAAACAGCCCTCATGTGACAGTTTTCTTTCCAAGCCAAGATTGTTTCATCACCTGTTTCCTGTGACAGCTTCTTGTTACAAAGACTGACTCTCCCATAGTGTGCCTGTGAAAGGAATTACTCAGCACAGCAAGGCAAAAAAGGACACTTTGAAGTTCATAATGAATTCTAGAGGTATCCCATATTGCATGCAAATGGAAATCTCAGAAGGCAAAGGAACTGACTTGCAGTCCCCCAAATGCACAGCTCGGAGATACTAGTTTGTTGTCAAAATGATTTGCAAATAAATATTATTTTTGACCTCTTTTAGACACATTATGGTTGTATGGATTTTTCTTTCTTCTCTAAGCCATTGGATGTATTTATTGCTGAAAAGTGGAACTTAACAGTTAATGGTAGACATCCCAGTCCTAAGTATGAATTCTTGTGCAGTGACACAATTATACCATGAAAACTAATTGGATACATACTTATTTCCTTGTCCGAATAAAGATTACAGGTAACTTGCTTTCTAAAACCATTTCCTTTCTCTGTTAAAACATCGAGTCAGTGGGTCTTTCCTGTCTCTCCCCCCTTAAAAGTGATGAGCAAATCAAAACTGACTTTTTTTCTTTTGCTTATAAAGTTTAGTTTACAGCACATGCTCAAAGTCTGGTGCTGAAACAGATCTTTAATTCACAAGCAGTGAATTAGGGGAGTGGTGGGGTGTGCTGTCTTCTGTTGCTTGGGTGTAGAAAGGTCCTTTGGATGGGGTTGGCTTTGTGAGGAAGCCAGGCCACAAGCATCCCTTTGCTTTTCCAAGAATGCAGCAGAGCTGGTCTGTGGGTCTGGGTCATGTCCCCTCCACCTTGTTAAATCACAGGCACAAGCCAGCAGTCCCCACCTGTGTGACGTGTGGTGTGTTTGTGTGATGTCTGAGGGGAAGGAAGGGTGCACCTCACGTTCCCCCATCATTGTGTCACGGTATGTCAGATGTTCCTGTTGTCTGGACTGCAAGCTGTCAGGTGAGACAAAAAAGGCAAGTTCTCCAGGCAGTTTCTGGCTTTTCAGACAACAAAACTAAATCTTAAAGGTTCACTCGTTTTGGCTACAGGGTGTCCAAAGATAAAAGGCAGCTATGTCCAAATTCAAATGACATCCCAGTTAGAGGCAAGCTGGAAAGGCTGTGTCCAAAAACTGCAGTGAAAGGGGCAGTGCTTGTCCTGCTCAAGGTCCAGGAGAGATCAGGGAAGGATTCTCTACAGCCTGTGTTCTGCCCTCACCAGGGACAATGTGATGTACAAAGATAGGGTAGACAAAAATCATTTGTCTAAGAAGAGATGCTCAAGATGTCACTGAGTTAGAAAACTCTCTGAAGAGTCTGCAGCTGCTTTAGAAGATTTCTCCTCAAATGATCTGAAAAAGAAGCAAAAGGGGAATGGGAATTTCCTGCATCATGGCAGGGGCTGTTCTCTCTGTGGATGGCCGTGTTAGATCCATGTGCTGCTGTAGCCTGCAGCGCCTTGGTGCTTCTTCTCTCCTTACTGTGCTGCCAGGAGAGTGACAAGCAGCGTGGTCCAGCCATAAAAAAACAAGCATTAAAAGTAACCCTGAGGGTTACTTTCTAATCCACTTGCTTTTTTATGAAGTTAGCTGGTTTTTTGATGTGAACTAATCAAAAATTTTAAAATGCCTTAAAAAGTCATTTCTAGCCAGCAGTGATTTATCATTTGAAATGTGGGTAAACTCTTAATCTGAGAGCTGTTGCCTCATTGTGCTCGGAGAAGCATATTCAAGACCACCTTCCGTGGTTCCGCAAACTCCCTTGACCTCAGCCCAGCAGAGAAAACACTATTCTGAGCATTACACAGCCTGTGTTCTTCCATGTGCTGTGTTACTTCAGTGGAGGCAGCGTGATTCCTCCCTATGCCTACCCACTTCCATAGTACAGCGCCGCCTTCTCCGAACAGGCATTCGGGCGCGTCCCTCGCGTCTGCTGGAGATGAGAGTTTAAAAAGCGGTTTGAACCGGCTTGGTATGACCTTCCTCAGGTCTGCTGAGATACAGAGGAGCTTTCCCGCTTCTGGGAAAGAGCAGGTTTGTGCCAGAAATTCTCTCGGCTGGTGCTGACCCCAGGTGGTAAATCCCTGCAGCACAGAGCTAGTGGGCATTAAAATTCGCGTGTGGGAGCAGCGCAGAATGTTGAAGCAGTTGAATGTGTAAGCCCAGCTCAGGTCGCGCTCCCGATGAAGCTGCTTGCTGTGAAGCCGGCTGGGATGCCTGTTGCTGTGAGAGAAACGCGTCTTTGGTGTTACAGTGGGAAAGAGCTATTGCTGGATCGGGCCGGGCTGCCCCGGCGCCGGTACCCGCGCCCAGCCGGCGACAAGGCTAAGCATGTGGTCCTGTAGACGGACAGATGCACAGACACACAGACATCGGTGAAATGCAGACAGAAAACACGGCTCCAGCCATCTGTCCCGTGAGCCCCCAGCCCTGCAGGCAACACCCTCCATCTGGGAGCCTGTGCCGTTGGCCCTGGGACTGGTGTCTCCCCATGACAATCCTGGAAGCAATGCTGTCAGTGGGTCAGCCACCTCTGTTGGGGCTGTTGGGTTCCCCTGCCTGTCGTGGTGCCTCCGTTCATGGCAATGAGCCATGGACCACATAACCTAACACTGTTCAGTGTGGGACATTTGTGCTCCTGGTTTCTCCAGCACTGCAGCAGGTAAGAGAGGATGGATGCATTGCATGTGAGAAGTGATAACAGCATGGGGATGCTGTTACCCTGTAAGTAACCTCTTCCAGGTACTCCAAGGAAGTCTGCAGCCACCTGTGGCTGTAATACCCGGGTTGCAGCTATGGCTGAATTGGTTTTCTTCCCTCTGGCAGCAAAATGCCACTGGCAGCTGGTGGGCTGAAATCTCTGGGTTTGGAGACGTGTGTGCCAGTTCTCACTGAAGGAATGCCAGGCTATGGATGGTGTTTCTCTTTCAGGCTGTGTTTCATGAAAAATGGTTCTACTTAAGGATCCAGTTTTGGTTCAACAAATGCCCAGATAAGCTGGATGTTCTTACTCCATCCAAGTGCATCTGAGCAGCTTCAGAGGTGGGTTGGCAGCCTGTTTTCATTTTACCCTTCCTTGAGTAACAGCCCTGCCTTGCACAGGTAAGCCAGCACTAGCTTTTCTTCTGATGAGTGCTTATAGGCTTTTTGAGTAATGATTTGGAAGAACACGGGCATTGCCTTCCTCAAAAACTGACTGGAGGGGAGAAAGAGGGAGAGGGAGTTGACACAAGATCACAGTGCTGCAGCTGCATCTTCTTGGATCCAGGACAGAGGCAGACATATACCACCCAGGGAGCAAGCAATGGGTTTTGGCTTTAGATAAAGGTAGAAGGTGTCATCTCAGAGGAATGTTTAACAACAGATGAAAACAGCAGTAAAAGAAAACAAATGGTGTCACAGAGACGAGGCATATGGTAGCTCAGAGTGATGGGGAAGCTCATTCAAGGCTGTGGTTCAGTTCCAGGGACTGATGACTTTCAGGGGGAAGCACATCAGGGGATGGCTGGAGCAGGAGAATCTCTGCTTCAGCTATCAGCATTTTTTTTCCTTCCAGCATAAGTGAGTTCTTACGATCATCACAGGCATTGGATTTTTGTCAGAAAATTAGGAAAAACACATTCTGTCCTGGCATGGGAAAGAAAAAACAATCAATGTCATTTCCCTTGAATTTTTCGTGCCCTTCTAGGGCTGTCCTTAAAGGAGGAGGGCACCACAGGACTCTGAGGCAGAGGGCTGGGAGGGCAAAGTAGAACTGCCCTGAGGGTGAATGTTGTGCTGTCAGGGAATCTCAGGAGACTGGGATCTCCCTCTGCTGAGTGATGTATATAGAAAATATATTTCCAACTCGGTCAGCCTGTATCTGAACATTGAATGTGAGCTTCACATTAAAAACCTCATTGCTGGTCTTTATTATCTACTATTTTGCATTTTATCAAGTTTTGTCTTTGGATAAGAAGGGTGGGAAAGGTCTAGTGAGTTCCCTGTCATAGTACTTACTTTTGGAGGTAAAAATACCTAAAGGAGGCACAGGGCATCAGAGACCTTTACAGCAGCACACCGAAATAAAGTGGGAAAACCAATTACTGGGGAACAGGAGCTATTTCTTAGAATAAAATTACAGAGCAACTGCCAGATATTTGCTATGATATTTCACTGCTTATGTAACTGGTTAATCAGTCCTGCCAACTGCCCAGCACTGCACTGCTCCTGGTTTGCCATAAAGCCACCATATACAATACATTTAATCCATTTCCATTTCCTTCCACCTGAAGAGCCTCCTTAATGGCTTTAGATCACGAGAATTTTGTAACATTAAACTTCCTCTGACGGTCATGTGCCAGAAATTCTTACTCTGGCAAAATCATTTCCCCAAATCATTTGCCAATGAC
This sequence comes from Pithys albifrons albifrons, assembly GCF_047495875.1. Taxonomy (NCBI): domain Eukaryota; kingdom Metazoa; phylum Chordata; class Aves; order Passeriformes; family Thamnophilidae; genus Pithys; species Pithys albifrons. Next base: position 70,315,298 of record NC_092458.1, on the reverse strand, counting down.
TGAAAAATCAGCTCCAATCCTGAGGTTAGCTTGAGCTGCAGTATAATCAGTGCAAGTACAGCTGCCCCAGCACTCAGTGTACTGCCCAATGCAGACACAGGCAGTATTTCATGGTTTCTGCAATGAGATGTTATTTCCCAGACCAATAGGGTTTTTTTTCTCTTTCAAATCTGGAAAGCACTCAAAAATACGTAGGAAGGTCCTTTTCGTGGTCACCCTCAAGGATGGAAAGAGACCTGCAAGGAGTTCATTCCTGGCAGCAAGTTTGGGTGGATGCTGCTCTGACAGCAGGTTTCAATCTGTAAAAAATTGACCCAAATCCACTGAGAGAAGAAAAAGACTCTTTAACCAATCCTTGCCTCATGCTCCTCACCTCTCCAAAATAAAGAGACTGGTATGTTTTGGTTTAGCAAAAATGTTGAAACAAATTATATTTGATACAAGTCACAGTACTATTTCAGAAGTGAAAACCACAATATTTCTTCCAGAGAATGCTGAATATTTAGAAATAAAAATAAACCACCTGGCCAGGCCCCACGGTGTATGCACTAATCTTTCAGCCCTCTCTGCTGTTACCTCCTACGCTGCTTCTGCTGGAGAGCTCCTGATTTATTGACTGTTTCCCTCCCACTCCATTGCCTGTAGTTTCTCATGACTTCCACTCACTCAATGGGTACATCTGTTCAGATTTTTTTTCTGTTCAGTTTATGTCCTTTTTATGGTGTTTCTTTGGCAGAGAGAAATCAGGTATCCTGCAAAAATTCCCTTTATACCACACAACTCAATATTTGCCTTGAAAGCAAGCTTTGCTCATTTCAATAATAACAATACTCTTCAGATTTCTCTTACTTTCCAAGTAACCATGGTGCCTGGAATCCCTGGTAGAGTAAATTTCTGGTGGAAATACAAGCCTTCTGGGAGCTGCCGAAGGTAAAAAGGAAGGGGTTCAGGAGCAGCTCCTGTCTCCAGTGCCACATCCTTGTGTTTCAGTACTGGCTATGGACCCTCTCCCATTCCCCAGGAGCTGTAGGAGGAACCCAGGCCTTGATCCCAGCATGATGCTGAGTTGCAGCTCAGTGCCCAGGGCCATAGAGGAGCAGCTGAATGAATTTGTGGATCAGATGCGTTCTCAGAGACGTGCAATGCCAGAAAACCTCACATTTCTGCTGCGTGGCTTTCGTCAAAGCTCCTGCTGCAAAAGTGCTGGAGCTGCATTGGATGACTGAGCACACAGCAAAAGATTAGTGACAACAAGGAAACCTCATGGCTGAGCAGCTTCACCTGGGGCTGCATCCTCTGCATGCTGCCTCTGCCAGGCAGGGCTCGCTCTTCTAACTGCTATTGACTTTGATATGCTCCTTGAAACTTTATCATGCTTTCTTCTGAAGAGATGAAGCAGCAGAAATCTGGAGCCTGCTTTGCTGTTTTCTACCAGGTTATCCACGGATCTGATGCCATCTGTAATGTCACAGTGCTCTTTTTCTAATTTCATAGCCTTGTTATTAGGGCTTTTGACAAAAGTCTCTATTGCTGACAACTTGTCAAGGTCCTGGCTGGGAGCTTTTTGATTTTCAAACTGAATTTCAGGCTATTTTCTCAATTACCACATCCACTTTCTTGTGGAAAATGTGAGATAAACTGCTGAATAAAATAATCCTCTTTTTTAAAAAAAAAATTGTGTGAAATTCAAATATTTTTCTTTTTCTATTTCTCTTCATACAGTGAAATCTGTTCATTTAAAATTCATATGCAGAAAATCAATTCTGCTGGTTTACATATGATACCATTTAATTCTGGTAAGCTTGTTCATAATGTTTTCCAAATCTGGTAAATACTAAAATTATCTCTCTAGAGCACAGACTGTAAAATATCTTTTTTAATCTTGCAATGTTTCCCAAAATGACAGACAGAGGTCTATAAACCCCAGAGATTTGGCTGGGAGTCACACAACCTCAGAAAGGTTTGAGTTGGAAGGGACCTTCAGAGATCACCCACTCCAATCCACTGTGTACCTGATTAGGGAACTGTACAAACTTTGTACATTGGACAAGTTTATTGCATAAAATTTCTAGTGTGTGTGATAAATTTATTGCCAAACTTGTCCAGATTTTTGAGGAAATGGACTGTATTGAAAGTTGGTGTGTTTTCACAGACTTCATTGGTTTAATATCTTAAATAATTCATGGTACATTATAAACCAGTTTTCATTAACATTTTTCATTTGCTCCAGTATGCCAGGAGTATTGCCCACATGTGACAATTTCTCAATATGATCTATAAGGGGGGGGGGGGGGGAAATTACAATTTTTTCCAATTAAAACCCCAAGAACTATAACAAATAAACCAAAAAGAACTGAAAGTGTGGATTCCATCTTCCCACCCAAGAGCTTAATGAGGCTGAAGATGCTGGACACAGTGATTATGAGCCCATGGTAAGTGGCCATTAGATAACTCTCAACTTGTTGGAAGAGTAACAGAGAGGATTAAGGTCATGTTAGACAGTGTCTTGTCATGGTTTAACCCCCACCAGCAACTAAGTACCAGCACCCTTGAGGAAATGAGCCATCGTGGGGACTTGTTGGTACCCACAGCCTGGAAGAGGCTGGATACAGCAGCTAAGCAGTACAAAACATTACAGATGAGAACATTAAGAATAGCTTTAAAGAGAGGAGCTGTCAGTCTGAAGTCTGACAGAAAAAGTCAATCAGGCCTGATAATTTGTAGAGAGAAGTCCAGTGACAACTAAGTGCAGACCAGATTGCTGCTTCTCAGCTGTGTTTGCTCATGAAGAGTCAAGTACAAATAAATCTAAAAGTTACCCTAAACTACAGCCAGTTACGTTATACTCTGATCCTTGGAGGATCATGGGCTATAAAAGTGGTTTTGTTTCTGTTTTTTGTAAATATAAATCCCAGGAGCAAGGATTCAGTTGAAGAGATAGTTCAAAGGTTATTTTAAGTGTAGAGTCTCTGGTGTGACATATGTGAACTCAGTGTGTCTTATCCTGACATGAGCTGAGTGGCCACCATGGGAATACATTGCTTTAGGAGGCAGAACTGTTCTCCTGGCAAATTAAAAAAGTCTGAAAAAAGCTCTTCAGAGATCAGGGCTGAGAAGAGAATTGTTAGGTAACCTCTCAGTTGGAAAAACAACCAAGTTCATGGAGTCCATGATATTTAGTGTCCGAAGTAATCATGAATATCTCTTCCAAGTTTTACCTTTTGAAAGTGGCTGTTTCCCTTGAGAATCTGAATCTGAGAGCAAGTGGAGTGCTTTGAATGTCAGTCTCTTGTGGGTAACTGGATACTTCTGGGTTTTTATCAGCTCTCCCAGTTCATCAGTTTGAGTCACTAATTTAGTTTTTACCCAAATAATTTTCACAAAGGTATTTTGATTGAACACAACTGTCACCTATGGCTTTTGATGTTTCTGTCATGGGGACACATCGTAGAGCTGTATCGCTGTATCAGCCTGTTTTGTATGTGGTTTGGCAAGATCTGTCTCCATTAGGTGTTTGTTGGGCACAAGGGATCTTGCTTCTGGTGATGAGACTGAAATGGGTGGGAGGTGCCTGAAGGGACAGAGACGTTATGGGGAAAAAAGGAGGAGAATACTTAGGATCTTGGGGGGGTAGATGGGTCTTTTTGTTTTCCTGTCAGTCTGCATGAAATATGTAAATACTCAGAGGATATCATTTGTCTTGGGAAATTAAGGAAATTAGAGTGGGAGGATTAGAGGCATTTTTAATCGGCCCTGGCTCTGCATCCAAGGACTTTTTCCTGATTCATCTTCATCATGGCAAGGAACTTCTATGTTGCACCTCAGAGGGTGCAAACCCTTAGGCCCATTTGCCACTGCTGAAGGGCTGACTTCTCATCTCTCCATTTGTGGATCTTGGACTGGTTTAGTCATCTGCATGTAGGAAGTTTGGTACGGTGCGCCTCTGCTCCCAGGGCTGTGTACCCCCTCCCTGCTTGTGCTGTCCTGCCTCCCAGCCCCTCGTGGGAGGCAGCAGCTCAGGGATGGCACAGGGACACATTGACAACCTTGTGACCACCAAGGCACCTACATAAGATAGGTACATATGTCCCTCCAAAACCTTCTGTCCATAACAGTGGCACGGGATAAGGGGTGATCTGAGGAGCCTTTACGGCTCATTTATTTCCCTGGAGTCTCTCTGGAGGCAAGCTTTTTTTTTTAAATTTTTGGTGGGTATTGATGAAGAGTGACAGTCATCTAAGGTCTAGCTCAGTACTTCACAATAGATGTTTCTGCTCACTGGGTGTTTGCTGTGCCTGTGTTTGTTTTAGTGGTTTTATATCTTATATTTGATGGAGCTGTATGGTCAAAATATTTACTAACCCCAGTTTTATCAAGGACTACACAAAAAAGTGCCTTAATGCATCCTCTCTACTTAATCTTTGTTGTTCAAATGGAATTTGAAGTTCAAATGGACTCATAATCTCTTCTTTTTTACAGTGGGCATTTTCAATCGATTTGTAAGTTGAGTGTGTGGGTGCTGCTTTCTTGTTTTCCATGTTAGGACAGTACCCTTTACAACAGAGTATCTTTCTGTCTTAGGAAATGATCTTTGCAAGGTGTCCTGAGGATGTATAATTACAATAGCTTCAGAAATAGAAATGTGACATTTACTTATTACGCCAAATATTAAGAAGCAAACAGGGAGTTAAAAGGGTAATACAGCAACTGAATTTTTCAATGTATTTAGTTGCTAATGCTGATGAGTGGTGAGGACATTATTGGAAAGCTTTTGTTAGAGGGAAGGATAAAAATAGAATTAATATCTCCCACAGGCAATTACTTTTAAAAATCACAGCTTGTTCCCTGTCTTAGAAGCTTGGTGGGATGGATGATGGAGCTCTTGTATGGGAACAGAAAGGATGAGAAACCTCAACCCTTGCTTTGTGCCAGGTTTCTCTCTGTGAATTTCCCCCCACTCTGCCACACTTTGCTCTTACCTCTACAAGAGCAAGAGAAGGTAAACCCTAGGCAGCTTGAGAGGTTCAAAGGGCACTTGCACACACAGGAGCCCCTTGGTAGTCCAAAGCAAGGGTTATGTGGTGAGTCATGGCTGCTGCTGTCAGTGGGTGGGCTGCAGTGTTTCTGCCAAAGGCAACTCTGGCTTCAAGCAGCCTCTGGGATGTGCAATGCACAAACCCCTTCCTATGTCAACCACTACACCTAGGTCACAGCTAACAGTTTGTGACTGGCTTTCAGTGTACTGCAGATAGTAAAATAGTAGCTGTGGCTAGAGCGGTCCTTTTACATCCCACCTAAACTAGGATTTAATCTAAATTCCACCTAAATGCACATAAATCCTAGAGAACCACTTGATTTCCTGCCTAGTTCTATGCAGCATGACACCTATTCCAGAATATGTCTCCTTGCTGGAACTTCAGTTTCCTTGTACCTAAAGCTGGAAGTGGGTGAATGCTGGGATGCCCTGCCCTGGGGGAAGGGGGTGGTCCTTTCTCACCTGAGCTTGCTGCAGTCCAGAAGGTTGTCTGTAACTCTGAAAAAGCCTTTTAGTTTTTAAACAGAAGCCAGTTATTTTCTTTAAGGGGTAGAAGGAGTGAATTGCAAGGGAGTTTGCTGTTTGTACCTTGCACAGTGTACAAGAAGGGATAGGACCTCATGTAGATGGTCTAAGTTGCTCTCTGGGGGCACCTGATCTTAGTGTACAGTGAACAGAGAGCCACAGATGCTTAACTTCACATGCCCTGGATTAGGCTCTGGAAACTTGAGTCCCCACCAAGGGAGACTTGGTGTCATGGTATCTCTTGACTGGACTTGGAAGTACCTTCAGCTGTACCTCCATCTCCCTGGCAGGTACCTGGCAGGCAGGTGGTGGTACTAAATCAGTGGTTGAGTATTGAAGAAGGCATTCATCATGAAGGACAGCTAGGGGTGGGAGAAGACACAATCCTTCAGCTATAGAAGAAACCTAGCACCAATTTAACACTAATTCTTGGATGGATAAAACCTCACCTAGGCCTTAGGAAAGTGGGTCATCTCCTTAATTAGCAGCCTAATATTCAGGCACAAATAGACCTGCAACACATGGCACCTTCAGCAACTTTGGCTCGTTTGTGTTGCAGTTTGTATCTTCTCAGTCACTGCACACATAGAGTACCAGATTTTCCCATCATCACTCCTGACTGTTCTTGTCCTACATGCAAGCATCATCACTGAAGCCTTATGCCTTTAGTGATGGCTGGTCCCCATGAACTATGCTAGGAAAGACTGCTCTGCTAGATGGGGGAACATCGACTCCATCCTACACATGGCAGCTGACTGGTGTCAGACCAGGCTTGAATTAAAAAGGATTTAAGAAAGTCTGGCACCCATAAAATCAGCAAACCTAAGACAGGGGTATCCCATCTCCCCGCTCACTGACCCTGAGCCTCTGAGTTGCTTCTCCAGGTTTTAATAAGCCCAGAAAAAATCTGGGCTACAAAGAGTCCCACAGCCAGCCCCTGAAGGTGAAATGTGCTCTTGGTCTAAAAGAATGGCACCTCAATTTTTCTTTACAGCAAAGATGCAAGACAATTAAATGCCACCCTGTCACCCAATCCCATCAGATCTTGGAAGCTAAGCAGGGTCAGCCCTGGTTGGTACTTGGATGGGAGACCTCCTGGGAATACCAGGGGCTGTAGGTTCTAGTCCTGAGGACTTCACTGGCACTGTCCAAACTCACTCAGCCGTGGCAGATGAACCTTAGGAGGAGCTATCGGTGGGGCCAGTTCTGCACACGCTGTGCCTCACCTAAAAAATCCACTGCTCAGGCTGGAAGGGCACACCCACATGGGGAGAGCCCTGCCCAAATCTGCATTCATGAAGCCGAGCCATCATCACAGCAAAGATGTGCTCAGTGAACTCTGCAGCCAAAAGCTAGTGCAGTTTTTCTGTAGGGAAGGATCTGAGAAATGTAAATAAACTGGATCGATGCAGTTAGTTAAGAGCATGTTACAAGAGTGTTTCATGATTTCCCTGGAATTATGTTCCCCTAAAAAACAAGACTTCTGGCAGTGGCAAAGACTGGTTGGCAAAGTGGCTGTACCTCCTTTGCTGACTGTTTCCTCTTGCACAGCCATACAACACTGGGTACAGTACCAGCTCTTCCTCCTTTCTCCTCCTCCAAACAGCACATAATCCTGGGTGGAAAGCTGTTGAGCACAGCTTGCAATGGTAATGTCGTTCATGACACCACTCAACAACACCCAACAAAGGGACTTTGGAATAGAATAGTGCACCATCTCAAGAAGGAAGCAACCTCCCTATTTCATCAGCATGTTAGCATGAATCTCTCCTCACTGATGTCTGAGCACAGCCTCACAGCACAGCATGAGGAAGTGTTCTTTTTGTCACATCATACTGGAGTCCAAAACTGTAATAAACTGCTTGAAAGTAAATGCAGTTTTAGATAACAACTCGGGCTGGATTCAGTCATGCAGATCCTTCAGCTGCAAGGCAGCTTTGCCTTGAGCCAGCTTGCAAATCAAGGCCATGGACATTATTCCTGAGAGGCCCTATGACTCTGTGGGGTATATGGCATGGCTGGGATGGGTGACTTGCACCCCCAGCCTGTCATGTTGCATCAAGGTGGGACTTGTCACATCACTTGCTCCAGAACAGGAACTTAGTGGGAGCCTGCAGGGTTGCAGAAACAATGGAGGGGCTTGAAAACACCCCAGGAGACAACCACAAGTGCTTTGTAAGTGTGTGCTCAGTGTGAGAGGAACTACCCTGCCTCCTGAGCTGGGCTGTGGTCATCTGTCCCCCATGGTTAATGAGAAAAAACTCCTCCAATAATTATTCCTAGAGCAAGATGCTCAATGGGGAGCTCTGACCTTTGTGTTTTAGAGCATTGCTGGATCAACTTGCTTTGCTTTCCTTGTCTGAGCTAATTTCTCTGATGCAGAGAGATGCTCACTCTTCTTGCTTCATTAGATGCTGTTCAGCATGTCCCTGGCTGCTGAGGGTGCACACTAATGGTCATTGTAAAAGCATTTTCTCGGCCTAATTAAGGAGGAAGAGTTCATTTGGCTAGATAGAAATTGTTAATAAAGCCTGAGCCACTGTTCTGGTGAAAAGTTCCCCATAATATCCATGAGATGGAGAAAAATTATGGTTCTGGGTGCAGAGCAGTCTGCCCAATTGAGCCCAGCAGAAGTCTCCTGCCCTACAAGCACACACAGGCTGGCCAGCAGCCTTCCCCTCTCCTGCTCAAACTTTGTTCAATTCAAACAGAGATAGAAATTTGAAAAATAAATTACTTCAGTTAGAAAAATCTACTGTAAAAATTACTTTGTCTGTCTCTTTTGTCTTCTCATTATTTTCTTACTCCGAGAATCACCTTAGTAAAAGGAGCTGAAGAAGGCAGTACATACTCTGTATATGTTGAATTTTGATGCCAACAATCATGGCATGCTTACAAGGAACAGGATAAAAATGGCATGGACAAAGAGCTGCCTTTGAAGAGTGGTTACCAGCAGATGGAAGGGCCCCTGGCTGTTTGCACTGGAAAGGGTTACACATGGTTCTTTCCTTCCCTGCTTGCCTCTGAACCTCAAGACGATTTAGATATTGGAACTGAGATAACGCTTTTGCAGACAATGCTAAGGTAAAAGGGATGTGGGTCTGGGATTCAGACTGGATGTGGGCTCTTCGGGTGCTCCCTCAGGATCAGGGGTGTACACACAGGTTTCCACGTGTGAGCTAAGTCCTGATCTCTCGTGGTAGCTGCTGAATATCCAGTCAATATGGTCAGCAGCGTTCAGAAATGAATCCATTCCTCTAAAGCAAGCCCCAGGAAAGCATCTGGCTGCCAAAGCATAGGTGCCTAATGCCACATTGGAGACTGAACCTGGTCTCCAGCTGCTGTCTCAGCGGGTCAGGGACCCTCCACATTCCCTGTGGCATCTTCCAGCCCTGTGCAGATGCATCTACTGTCCTAGGACATTTTGAATAACTGATGCAATGTATCTCATCTGCCAAACCCCTCTTTATGCCAACAGAAACATCTAAATTCAAAAGGACCTGATGGCACTGGAGTTGTAACAAGACATCAGGAAGCTGATGTTCAGCCATGAGGGGCTGTAGCACATCCAGGGTGGGATAACTCTCTGGATCACAGTGCAGGAGGACTATCTGATTATCTTGGTCTTCTTACCCACCACTTATGTACCCTCAGGGAGCACCCAGTCCCTCCCCCTGGGCGGGGACTCACACAATGGGTGATTAACTCTGGGAGCCAGGGGGTATTGAACTGTTGATGGCCCATTAGCAGCTCTGCCCCCCTCAGGCTGGGTGTGAAGGTGATAATGGCTCCCTGGGCAGCTGCTGCTAATGGCCCATTGAGCTTGGGGAGTGAATAGAGGGGGTAGAATAGACAGCTTTGATCACCTCCACACAGGGTTAGCTCCCTCCTGCTGAACTAGGACACTCACTCAGGCACCCCACATCCTCCTCCCAGCAGATTGCTCAGGCTGCAAAGACTTAAACGTTTCTCAACAAAAAGAGAAAATGAAGCAAATTGCATGGAATCAAATAGAACCTTTAATTCCACTTGTGATATTGATTTTCTGACTTTTTCCTTGACACTTCTAAAAGTGTGTAATAAATTGAAGTTAGATCTAAAGTAGAATATCATTTTACTTTTTTCATCTACAATGTCAGAAGAATATGTGGATTTTCACATAAAATGTAAATAAAGGGAACAGAGCTTCAACACTTTTTGAACAGAAACAATTTTTTAAAAATTATGTGTATTTATGAAATGTTTCCATATGACTGAAACCCTTGTCTTCCAACCAAAAATATTTTGACCAAAAATCTCCACCCAGCCTTTTTTTGATCTACAGCATCACCTGCAAGAAGCACACTGCAACAGCTGAAGACAAGCACCATAAGCTCAAATCTCCTACCTCCCCTTCTGCTGCTCTCTAGTCACTACTGCAGCAGTAATGATAATTGCCAAGAATTTGCATTTTTGCTTATCCTAAAGCTTGGTATTTCAAAGCAGAGACTTCAGAGAACTAATTAGCGCAGAGATTCATTAAATCTAAGAAATGCTGTCACTAGATAGATGGAGCATCCAGACCCTTAACCCATTTCCCAAAGGCAAACGCCTTTCTGCTTGTTGAGGCTTTAAACTCAGAGCGATCTAAATCCCTTAAGCTGCACAAGCATAGGGAAGGCCAGTTTATATCCTCTACCAGCCTTTTGCCTCAGCACTGGGGGCCTGGGGCTGCCCCAGGGCCATGGTGGGGCTGAGGCAGCACCAAGCCCCATGCTATGGCAGTGTGGGTTCAGCTCATCCCTTGCTGCTGTAACAAGCGACCCGCACAGGGCAGTGTTGCCAAAATGTGGCAGTGAGCCAAGATCAGCCTGCAGCCAGTGTGTGTCTGGAGAGAGGGAGAAAACTAAAGGGACACTATAGCAGCTCTGCGCTCTCATTCTCCTCCAATTCTTTCTCAGAACCTAAAGAAATGGCTGTGGCTTTGTGTGGAAGTTAATTAATGATAGTAAATAATATTCCTTTGTGCTAGGAGTGAATAGCGCCCTTTATTGGGGGATCTCAGTGTGCTTAATGCTCTGTATTTAATCCAGCTTCACAGCAAAAGCTAGCTGAATTATTCATTGCAAATAAATTATCTGAAGAATACAGTCTTTTTTTTTTTTGCTGCCTGTGAGCCGTCTGCTTTCTTTGATGCCCTTTTCCATAGCCAGCAGTGTCTTTACAACAATTTGGGCAACCGACCCACAGTGCACAGCTCGTTGTGCTGTTTGCTAATTGTGAGAGTGTGTGTGCACGTGTCAGGAGGCAGCAGGAGGAGGGACACAGCCTCCAGGTCCTGCTAAAGGTCTGAGTGAACCTTCGAATGGGGGAGAAAGCAATAAGCAATGCTGAGCATGTTCCTCATCTGCCTGCATAGATGAATACACACACATGCATATGTATATGGAGCTTTTCATATGCACATGCTGGGGATTCATGGAGTGCCCAGACTCCAGCTAAGACCAATTACATATGGTAAATCCACAAAGAAAGGGATTGAGATGACATCCTTCTGAACTGATTTTGGTATGAGGCTCAATGTTCGTTTAGAACACATCCAGTTCCTGATATTCAGGCAAATTAAAACCTCTCCCCACACCCTCAACAAGTAAAAAGCTCTGTATTGAAAAGTAGAGAGATTTGATTATTCAAAGTGAATGTGAACTCCATTGCTTCAGGAAAGCAACAGTCTGTATGTGACCCGGCTGCTTGAGGAGGACAAGGCCCTGCAGAACATACATTCAGGCCTGTCGACATCTGTATCCCTGGGCTTTTTTTATGTCCTGGGCCTGAGGAGGCATTGGTTGTGATTTTAGTCAGCCCTTCATCAGCACTTTGTTGCAGGTGGCAGATTTGAAACAAAGTCTTAGGATGCCATTTTCCCTGCAGGCAGAGCTCAGCTGAGAACTCACTGCTACCAGCAGGTTCGAGATGTCAAAAGTTGGTGTGGACCCAAAAAGCTCTTTGCTTAATTCACCTACACAGAAAAGTGGAGACATCACTGTGCAAGGAGCAGAGCTGGCCCTCGTCTCCCATGTCCCCACTGGCTGCCTGCAAGGAGGGAGGAGGGAGAATGGAGGTAGAGCCAGCGCTGGCTCCAGCCCCCAAGCTGCAGGGAAACTTTTCCCGTATGGATGGTCCCATCACCGAGCACGGGACAGCCCTGTCCTCACCTTCCCATCTCCAGAAAGAGTTGCTTCTCTGGGCAATTTTGTCAAGAGCAGTATTTACTTTAGTATTTGATGTGTGTCTGTGTTCTTGAACAATGAACCACCCAGATATGAGGGCCACCAGGGAGCCTCTCAAGGACAGCTCCCCATGGGGCTTGTTAGGAGCTGGATTGGACATGGCTGGTCCTCAATCAACAGCTGCACATATGGCAATGTGTCTCCAAATCTCTAGGTTAAGTGTCATGGTAAATGAATGTGTGACTGAAAATTATGAGTTTCCATGCTTTTAACATAGAATTTTTCCTGGCTGTTTTTTGTTATTGTTTTATCTGTTTATTTATTTTAAACAATAAGCTCACCTTTGTAAGAAGCGCTTGGGGTTTTTTGTTTAAGAAGATCATTCTGTGCAAATTTTTTCCCTTTGGAAATAGTTAAGCTGACAGAAAAAGAAATCTTACGTGCATGCTTTTGTCAGTTCCTTGTAATCAGTAACACCCACATAAAAAGCGCCAAAATCAGCAAGGAAACAGGCTGAATCCATAACAGTTGGGCTGACATTTTGTAATCACATTTGCTGAGAGGAAAATAAATGAAAGTATTCTAGTCTCCTTCCTCAAACCTGTTGTGTTATCTGCCCTCCAAGCACCGAGTAAGAAAAGCACTCAGACACCTTGACTGGGGTTCAGTGTGGATGTGATGTTCAACAGATGGCAAGAGCAGGGTGACTCCATCTTGAGAATGAGGTTTTGTGGTGGGCTGGCCCCATCTGGGTGCCAGGTACCTCCTAAAGCCTTTCCATCACTGCCTTCCACAACTGGACAGGGGAGAGAAAATATAACAAAAGGCTCATGACATGAGATAAGGATGAGGCGAGATCACAAATCAATTACTGTCATGGGCAAAACAGACTCAACTTGGGAAATATGAATTGTATTTATTACCAATCAAAAACAGGGTAGGATAATGAGAAGTAAAACGAATCTTAAAAACACCCTTCCCTCACCCATCCTTTGTTCATGGGCTCTAGCTCCTCTCCTCCATTGGCACAGGAAGGGGAAATGGGGGTTATGATCAGTTCATCACAGCTTGTTTCTACAACTGCTCAGGGAGAGAGGAATCCTTCCCCTACTCCCTGTGGGGACTGTCTCATAGGCTGCAGTTCTTCAAGGACTGCTGCAACATGGTTTCCTTTCCATGGGTTGCAGTCCTTCAAGAACAGTCTGCTCCAGCATGGCCTCCTTTCTCCATGGGTCATCAAGTCCCTGACAGGTTCCAAGTGTCCCTGGCTGCCTCTGTCCCTGTCCTGCTCTGGAGGACTGTCCTTTCCCTGTCCCTCCTCAGAAAGTATTTCAAAGCCCAGCTGGTGACACAGACCCGAAGAGCAGAGAGGTGTTGTCCCTTAAATTTGGCATTTGGCAGCCAATCCCACCTTCTCCCATTCATGGCAATAAACCCCAATAAATTTTTTTTTTTAAATAAGTAGGTTCAAGGATCTGATTCTGCATCAGTCACAGAAGAAAATCAGATTTGAGAGAATCCAGCCTTTCATGAGAGCCTAAGCAATCCTAACAGAAAACTAAGTATGGGGACTGTGTTAAGGCTATAAATACCTTCCTGACATCCGATCCCGTCAGATCTCGGAAGCTCAGCAGGGTCAGCCCCAGATTAGTACTTGGATGGGAGACCTCCTGGGAAATGCCGGGTGCTGTAGGTTCTAGTCCTGAGGACTTCACTGTCACTGTCCAAGCTCGCTCGGCCGTGGCAGATGGACCTCAGGACTTAAACGGTGGGGCCAGTTCTGCGCACGCTGTGCCTCACCTAAAATCCACTGCGCAGGCTGGAAGGGCACCCACATGGGGACAGCCCTTCCCAAATCTTCGTTCGCGAAGCCGAGCCACACACACACAGGATTGTCCAGACCTTGGAGTGATGAGCCTGGAGTAACAGCCCATTTTACAATGGGACCCACTCTGTATCCACACTGTGTGGGTCACCTCACTCCGAGGCAGGGCTGAGATTTTGTTCACAGAGACCTGTTTTCAGAATTAGGGCTTTTATGGCCTTTCAGAATGTGAGAAAAGTGAAGAATTTACATAGTAAAAATTCTTGGCAAAGTTGGAACCTCCAGTGTCTGTATAATAAACCAATTACTATGTTGTTGAATTTACACAGTTCAGACAAGTGGACTGCAAATTCATATCCCAAGGTAAAAAAATGCGAAAAATTCAGACTTTGGTTTTGCCAAACATTTTATTACAAATTCTTCTTCTTTTTTTTTTAATTAAATCTAGACAGGATGTGTAAGAATTGAATACTTTTTATTATTTCTTACATATTGAAAGAATATTTTGGAAGCCATTACTTTATAATAGGTAGATCTCTGTAATATAAATTAAAATTGTAAATGGAAACTTCATAGGAATCTTTTTTTTTTCAGCAATGTAGGAACATCTGGTATGGTTTCTAATTTATTTAGAAAAGAGGCACATAGGCTGCAGTCCAGTAAGGAATGTAAGTGCAGAAGCAATCTTATTTGACTTCTCTGGGACTGTTTACACATTTAAGCTAAGCCCAAGCCCAGGCACTCTGCTGAATGTGACCTTCCATAGCTCTTCATGCTATCTCTGTATGAAAAGTATTATGTCATTTAGATGCTGCACATTTCTGCAAGTATTTGGATATCTAGTAGAGGGATAGCAATGCCCCAGAAGCAATCAGATGGGCCTAAGCAATGAAGAGCATCTTTCAATGGCAAGCATCTGTGGAGACCAAGTCCTGCTTGGAAAGGTGACTTTCTTGGCTGTCTGGCACCTCAGGTTCCTCAAGTCAAAAGCACCTGTGGTCATGGTGTGAGATGCTCCTTTCCCAGTCAGGTGTGCCAATAAAACACCTAAGCACAGCCCTGCCACCCCCTCCAGCCCTTCTTAGGGAACTTTCAGTGGTGCTTTCAATGGTGTTTTAGATAAAACCAGTTTGTTCAGGTAAAACATTTGAAGTAGGAGCATTAACAAAGCTGCTATTGCCTGCTGTGAGGTCAGAGTCCACATGAGCTGTCACCTGTAGCGACTGACCTTGGTGGCTTTGACTGGATCTGGGGACATCACCTCCCTTCTGCACGAAGTCCTTTCAAAGCATTTTGCACTACATCCTTTGTGCAAGCTGTCCATGAGGCAGCTGACATTTAAAAATCCTCTTCTTGTTCAAAACTGCTTGCTGACTCTGTTGTAAGGCAGCCCCTTGCACACGGTGCTTACACACCATGAACAGCACAGGCAACGGGTACTGCTCCTCTCCAGCTTGTCAGGATTAACATCAGCTTGTGACATCTGTACTCACACATGGAAAATGACTCTCCTTGGTATCTGGCATTAACCACTCAGTCTGTCCCAGAGCAGACCCCAGGCTCCAGTTCCCCCAGGTGCTGCCACTGGCACCCTCCAGCTCTGAGGTTTGTGGTCCCGTTCCAGTTGCCAGCACTCAGCTCAGGTGCTGCTGCCCACTCATCTGGCTTGAAGGTTGCTGGTGGTCTCTCACATAGGCTCAGAGTAGAGAACATGTCCACACAGAGGGTCAGCTGGGAGAATGTAAGAGTAATTATTAGTAGTGATGAATAATTAATTACATACAGACTGTAGGGCAGCATGTGGTGATGAGGTACTGGGCACAGTCAGAGAAGTGTGTATTGTCCAGTCAAGCTGTCACCCAGACCAGCCCCTTTTTATCCCATTTTCCCTGTATTTTCTCATGCTGGTTCCTCCCCAGTCTACCTTGACCCCTCCCTTTCCCTGCCTTTGATCCTTACCCTAAGCATCCTGTAACAAGTCTTATACATTTCTACAGACCCCTTAAAACACCTCTTAAGAGGTTGTCCAATGTCCTCAAATACTTTCCCCTCCCCAGCCCCCCTGAGTCTTGTGCCCCTGCAGATACTGATCCCTGCCACTCTGCAGGGCCTTCTGGGCACTGGGCAGCCCTGCTGATGCCTTGGTGGGGTTCACCCAGGAACCCTGAGCTGACCACTCTCCTCTGACAGTCCAAGGGAATGGGTTGGGGCTCCCCTGGTGCAGGTGGGGTGACTGGAACCCCAACCAGCATTGTCCTCTGATCCCTTGGGGGATCCTCTACAGTCCAGGCTTAACCACCGCTGGGTGCTCTCTGTGGGCCACTTTTAATTCATTAGCCCTTACTGTTAGGGCTTATTGCCTAAACTCTCAGCAGGGACTGTGTGGCCTCAGCTGGGCACACTGGCAGCACAGTCCTGTCCCTTCTCTCCCTGGCTGGCAGACAACCCAGCCTCCACTGCCTGCCCCAGTGCCTGAGGCAACAGGGAATCCTGTGAAAGCTCTCCAAACCCAGGAGGAGAAGGAGGAAGAGGAGGACAGCCTTGCCTTCAATGGTCACATCAGAATTACTGCTGTGCCTGAGAGCAGATTTGTAACATGTTGACAGAAATAGTTTGTGACAAGAGAATCAAGTGCAGAGAAATAATTTCTGTACTGAAAACACCTCTCCCATGTAGGATCACAGAATGGCTAAATTCTGAAATATTTAACTTAATGCAACTGGCAGTAGCTACCGAGTACTTGTCCTCAAGGAACTGCTGACATTTGCAGTGAAGCCACAATGAAGCTGACAAAATAGGGCCTGAAGCAAACCTAGTATCAAGGAAAAATCATTACAGACTGCATTGTACATATTTATAAAACATAAATGATGTCAAAAACCTTTAGGCCCTGTGTGGCAACCATGTCCTAACAGAAATATTCAACACCTTTAACCAAAGGGTCTCCCCTTCTGGACACCAGTGGGTCAATTAGTTTAGCTTGACAATGGCCTCAATACAGAGACGTCGGTAACGAATCTGGAGAGTAATGAAACCATGCAAGCATGTCTGTGAATGAGAGAGCTGGCTTCCTTCCCTTGCTGTGTGTGCAGGGCTCTGCTCAGCCAGCAGACATTATGCTCCACTGCCTCTTACACTTGGCAGGAGCAAAGGAGTCTTCCACGGGGAATTGGCGTTGCACAAATGCCAAAGACGAGGCTCAGTGCAGCCGCAGCTTCTTCCTCAGGCTCTTCCCACATCAGCCCTTGGTGAAGGAAAAGCATTCAGTGTGGGTGATTCCTTGAGCCTCTCTCTAGATGATTCCTCAAAGTACTGTGAGTGCATGAGGATGTCCAGTGGTGTCACTGAGACTATCTCCTTATGCATATTCAGGTATTCTGGACAAAGGGTGTGGGGAGATGTTAAATACTGAAGGGAAAACATGTATCATAGCCTCTGTTCCTAATATATAAGCTTATTGGGATAACCTGAAGATTGGGTGTAAGACTACAGCTTTTACTGGTTTCTCAAGACATCTTCTGGGTTATTTAAGAAATCATCATCATAATCTGTTCCAAAACATTTTATTTATTTGTTTGAGTTAGGCACTTTTAGCAAATTTCTCCGGCTGCGATAAACATTGCTGTCCCTCCTCCAGACACGAGCAACATCTTTGACACAAGCCTTCAACACTGTCTCCTGAAGCATTCTCCTGGAGCAACTGGTAGCTCGTGGCTTGGACAGGTGAACTCTTTGCAGAATGAAAAATTGGATGTATATCTGGGCCAAGATAGTGGAGGGGAATGGAGTCAAATCCAGCTAGTTGCCAGTCACAAGAAATGTCCCACAGGGGAAAGAGGCTGGAAAACTGCCCAGTGGAAAAGGACCTGGGGGGTGCTGGTTGACCCTGGCTGGACATGAGCCAGCAGTGTGCCCAGGTGTGCAAGAAGGCCAGTGGCATCCTGGTCTGTATCAGCACCATTGCCCAGATCCCCCACACACAGTACCCTGCTTTTTGCTGGGTGCTGTGCAAACACCAGCAACGATCAGCTTGCCCCAGCAAACCAGGATATTTAGAGAAAAACTAGTAGTGCAAAATGGGGAACACAGGAGACAAAGAGCTTGGCCAAATGTCATACAGCAGATCAGAAACAGAGCTGGAAATGAGATGTCGACCACCAGGTCCTGTAGCCACATATGTCCCTAGAACAAAAAAGGAGCTGGAACAGCAGATATAAACAGAAATCCAGTGATTCAGAGTCATGGATAGAGACATCTTCAGTTTAAAGGTCATGCTTCATTCCCTGGACCTATAATCTATTTTGCTTGAACTCTACAAACTAGCTTAAACAAGAAGTAGATCATACATGTCTTTCCACTTCCTGGATTGGGCGGTTCTGGAAAGATAAAACTTGCAGGGATAAAGCAGTAGCTTTTATGAGATCAATGAAGAAGAATGGAAAAGCCCACAAACAAACCCCTCAAAAACCCAAATGGTGACATTTCCAGCACAGAAGTCTTTTACCAGGGCTAAAAAAAGACAAAAACTTTCAATGCAGTTTGAGGACAAATTACTCTAAATTCATATTATATTAGTCTCTGAAGTTACCTGAAAGAAATGATGGTTAGAACTTGTAAAACAGAGGCAAGCCGATCATTGTTATGAACAAGAACATGAACCCCTGTGGATCAGAAAGTCCAAGTGAGTGAGGTAATTTGTCACTTTGCTTTGTTTTGTGCCCTTGACAGCAGTGGATGAGGAGTTACTGCCACTGTTTCTTCTCTAACTCAGTCCTCTTTTTATTCTATTGTTTTCCTGCAAGGTTTTGCTACCTTGTGAAAGAAGAAAACATTTGGAAAACATCTTACCTACCAATTGTCACAAAAACTTGGGCACTTCCTCCAAAGCAGCCGCTGTAGTTTATGGAGGCAGGCAGCTGGAGAGGACGTGCTGACCCACAGCGAGCAGGACCTCGGTGGGACCTTGCCTAGAGCCCCCAGTGTTTGGGGCACCTTGCTGGAATCAGGGCAGAAGAGGGGGCTCAGTCCTTGGGGCCACCCCTCCCACACCACCATCTCTCAGGATGTACTGGGTTTGTGTAGCAAGGTTATGGTTGCCAGAGCTATGGGGGTGGGGGGTGGTGGTGGTGGTGGTGGTGTCTGTGAGATGCCAGAAGCTTCCCTCATGCCCAACAGATTCAATGCCAGCCAGCTCCAAGATGGTCGAGGTTGAGCCCAGCAGCTGGGATAACAGAGTTAAGAAGGGGGAAAAGATGCACAAGGGCAGCTGGAGAGAGAAGTGAGAATATGTGAGAGAAACAGCCCTGCAGACACCCAGGTCAGTGAAGAAGGACGGGGAGGAGATGCTCCAGGCACTGGAGCTGAGGTTCCCCTGAAGCCCGTGGTGCAGACCATGGTGAGGCAGCTGTGCCCTTGCAACCCACGGAAGTCCATGTGGGAGCTGAGATCCACCTGCAGCCCCTGGAGGAGCCCATGCTGGAGCAGGTGGATGCCTGGAGGAGGCTGTGACCCCATGGGAAGCCCACACTTGAGCAGACTTATGGCAGGACCAGGGGCCCATGAAAAGAGGAGCCCATGCTGGAACAGGTTTGCCGGCAGGACTTGCAACCCTGCAAGGGACCCATGTTGGAGCAGCCTGTTCCTGAAGGACTGCACCCCATGGAAGTGACCTGTGTTGGAACAGTTCACAAAGAACTGGAGCCTGTTGGAAGGACTCACATTGGAGAAGTTTGTGGAGAACTGTCTCCCAATGAGAGGGACTACAGGCTGAGGCAGGGGAAAAGTGTGAGGAGCCTGCTCCTGAGGAGGAAGGAGCGGCAGAGACAGTGTAAGATTAACTGAATGGAGCACCCATTCCCCCTTCCCCTGTGCCACTGGCAGGGAGGAGGTAGAGAAAATTTCAAATGAACTCAAGCCCAGCAAGAAGGGAGGGATGGGAGGAAGGTGTTTTAAGAATTAGGTTTTTGCTTCTCATTACCCTACTCTGATTTGTTTGGTAGTAAATGAAACCAATTTCCCAAAGTCAAGTCTGTTTTGCCCTGGCAGAAATAGGTGAGTTATCTTGACCCAATGAGCCTTTTCTTATATTTTTCTCCCCTGGCCAGCTGAGAAGTGGAGCAATAGACCAGCTTTGGTGGGCACCCAGACAGGGTCAACCCACCACACAGGCCATGAGCAAAGCCATAAAGAAGTTACAACTTTATTTTTAATATTACTTGGACCCAAGATCTCATTCCAGCTCGCCAGCGTGTGCAGGAGGAGAGCAGCAGGGATCTCTCTACATTAAATGCTGGCTTCCCAACAACAACATATCTAAAGCTGCTGTTTACTGCAGTGTTTAGAGTCACATCTGACACTCTGAAAACGTTCACTACAATTAATTTTGGATCTCAACAGCATTTAATTCCCTCACTAAGGCATTGCAGACAGTGATGTCCATCAGTGCTCTTTTTTGTGCTTGTCACAGAACATGCCTCGTGCAGCAGCCGTGTATGTCTTGTAAGACAGAAGTACATTTTAAATTGTGCTGGGTCTACATCCAACTTGTTCACCGTGTATTTGAAGCTCAAAACACTCCAGCATTAGCTGCAGCTTAAAAGCAGACACATAATTTGTTTCACATTGAAGCACACTTGGATATACTCTTTCTTCAGAGCAGCAGAGATAAATGACTTGCTGGAAGATACCATTTGTAGGACAGAACATTTATTTTGCAGAGACTAGAGATTTTCTAAAGCTTTATTATTTTTGCAATGAATCAGTATTGCTCCTTGATGTAATCTTGGCAGTGCAGCAATATACTGTTTCCAAAAGAAATGCAGAGTAGCTGACTTATTAAAAAATACATCTTTTTTTTGTTTGTTTTGAAGGAGATGCATATGTAGGGCTATTAGATGGCAGGCCTCACAATGCATACAAAGTATGTAACCTTTGGAAGGTGACAATTACAGATGAGATTCTGCATAGTACCTTTTTCATTAAAATAGCTGATTATGAAAAAGAACAAATTGCAGTCAAGTCTGCGAGTCTGCACACAATTGTACATGCTGGTATTGCTCTAAGTGCATGATGGCTTATTGCATTACGTGGGTCTCCACAAATGCAGTTTTGCTTACAACATTTGCAGGATTAGAGCCCAAAATAATAGCCGTCTGAGTCTATATTTTCAAGCAAAGGTATTTCTAACCTTGTTAGCAGACTTTCCTCCCTTGTTCACATCTGCCTGAGAGTATCCATTCTGCTTCATACAGAGCTAAAAGCCTGTTATGCTGATAATACTTGGGAACAGCTTAGTGCACTGGACAGTGTTTATTTACATTTTTCAGAAATGTGAGTGACTTAGGAGCACCAGCACCTCTAGGAAGCATAATTAAGCAGAACAGGATCTGAAACTCCAATGCTGGCCAGTATTAACTGTAGCTGGGGAAGGCTTTTGGAAACAGAACGCTAAGGAAACAATCACTGAAATTCCAGAAGCATTGTATGCATGCACACACTCAGATGTGTCTAGTTTAGTCCTGCCATTCTTACTTTCTCTATAACACTGCTGATAAAATACAAAAAATCTTGGTCTTATCCAGTGGCTTGCTCCCCTCCTTCCCTTCCTCCCAACCCTTATACCTATTACCCCAAAGAGCTCTCTTGACCTTGCACTGTTAATTGCATGCCATTAGCTGAAAGCACCATCCTACTTATAGATGAAGAGACTACAACTAGCAATTCTTGTTTGAATATTACTAAAATTTACAAAAGTCCACAGGATGATGCCAAGCAGCATGAATTATGCCACCCAAAGGAGAGGAAAAAGATTTGCAGTGGCATCACTGGGACTTTTGCTTCAGCAAAAGCTTGTAGAACTGACACATAAAAAAATTACACAGAATATAAATTGAATTTATGACATAACAAATAATATTTAATAGATAGCATTGAATGCATACACATCAATACCAGTGCTGTAACCACAAAACAGAACTTGTAAAATTAGCAGCAGTTTTTTGCAAGTACAAAAATACACATTTTTTTCAGAACATATATAATAGCAAAATTGAACAGGATATATTATACAAACTCAAAGCATTTAGATAATGCATTACTTTAATATATTATATGATGTATGACACAGACAGTGAGATCATCGAGTGCACTCTCAGCAAGTTTGCAGATAACACGAAGCTGAGAGGAGCAGTTGACACAACAGAAGGACAGGATCCCATCCAGAGGGGCCTGGATAAGCTCAAAAAGAGGGTCCATAGGAATCTCATGAGGTTTAACAAGTCTAAGGGCAAGGTACTGCACCTTGCCCCGGATCGGGACAATCCCAGATATGGGTACAGACTGGGAGAACTCTTTGAGAGCAGCCGTGTGGAGAAGACCTTGGGGATGCTGGTGGATGAGAGGCTGGACATGAGGTGACAATGTGCACTCTCAGCCCAGAAAGCCAGTTGTGTCCTGGGCTGCATCAAAAGCAGCATGGCCAGCAGGTTGAGGAAGGGGATTGTGCCCATCTATTCCACTCTGGTGAAACCCCACCTGGAGCACTGGATCCAGCTCTGGGGTCCCCAGCACAGGAAAGACATGGATCAGTTAGGAGGGGCCCAGAGGAGGGCCACAAAGAATATTAGAGGAAAGGAACACCTCTTCTGTGAGAAAATGCTGACAGAGTTGGTGTTGTTAAGACTGAAGAAGAGAAGGCTTCAGGAAGACCTCACTTCAGCCTTCCAGTACCTTAAGGGGGCTTATAAAAAGATGGAGAGATGACTTTTTATATGGGAAGATAGTGATGGGACAAGGGGCAATGGTTTTAAACTGAAAAAGTGCAGATTTAGATTAGATATTAGGAAGAAATTCTTTACTCAGAGAGTGGGGAAGCACTGGAACAGGTTGACCCAAGAAGCTGTGGCTGCCCCATCCCTGGAAGGGTTAAAGACCAGGCTGGATGGGGCTCTGAGCAACCTGGTCCCACGGAAGGTGTCCCTGCCCATAGCAGAGGTGTTGGAACTACATGACCTTTAAGATCCCTTCCAACCCAAACCATTCCACAATTCTGTGATTCTTCTATGTTTTAGATGCTGCATAATAAAATTACATGTGTTCTGCTTGCAATAATACACAATGCCATTTACAGCAATGTTAAGAAACTATCCACAACTTAAACATGAACAGAACAGCCAACAAAGCACAATAAATGAAACACACAGAGTTGCAAGGTGTTAGTTACAAGCTTCTGCGTTTCTCTTTAAATATTTTGAACTTACTTTTTTCTTTCCTTTGCAGTGTGAAAGGAATAACTACACCTATCAAACATACCGTATAAACATACAGAAAACAACACACTCCTTGGAGGACAATGAAAGTAATATTTATCAGTTTCAGAACAGTAGTATAATACCACAGTTATGGAATCTATGCTGACTTTGCACACTACATCAAAAGCACAAAGGACTGGGACTTACATCTGCAAGGCTCAACACTCGAGTGGTCAAGGGGAGAGGCCCAGCAGGCACCCCACTGCCATGGCAGGGTCAGAGAACGGGGCACTGGCCTAAGTCACCTCCTGGGTCCCTTCCAGATTTTCAGGAGATTTCCATTTGCTTGCTTTTTAGCAATTTTTATTATTCTTACAATGTTCTTGCAAAGCTTTATGTCAGAACATTACTCAAAAAGTTTCCTAAAACAAGAAAACTTGTGAGTCTGGGGACTGCTCAATTAAATTTGAACAACCTGGATGTTAAACTTAAAATGAACACACATTAACACCAAAGGCATTTTCTTTATGGTGTTTATTTTAAGCACTAAGATTCCTCTGCAAAAAAGCTTTGGTCAGTCTCTTTAAACTTTGAATTGCTGTAATATTTTTCTAGACCACCTCTTTCATCATGATGACTGTCTCTTTCTGTGACTTTCAGAGGCAATGGTTGAATTTTAGATTTAATCAAATAGCCCTGAACTCCATCAGTAGGTTTCAGGGGTGCTGGCCTGCTGTTGGGTTCCACCAAGCCCCCCTCAGACAAAGTGTCAGACGCAGGTTGTGGAGATGGTGGTGCCTTGGTGGGCATAACCAAATAGTCACCAGCCACAGCAGCAGCAGTGTCTTCATGTTTCTTTAGCGACTGAAAAGTGCTGTCAAAAGGGCAGGAGATTTCGCTTAGAGTAAACAGAGTCTGGTCTGAAAAGTGAGAGAAAGCACTGTCCATAGAGCAAATTGATGACACAGAGGGAGATGTTGCAGAAGAAGACTGGCTAGAAGAGCTAAATCCTGAGCAAATATTTAATCCCTCTGGCGTTGGAGGCAGGAGACAATGGGAAACATCTTTCCTTTCAATGTTTTGGTTTGTGTTGTCACTTTTACCAACATTAATCCCTATAATAAAGCTCTGATTGCTCAGCTTTTGCCTCTCCATCTGCAACGACTGAAGCTGACAGAGATAGTCTTCATCTTCCTGAGACAGGACAACATCACAGCTGGCTTTGCGTGTTGCCTTCTCAAGACCATCATCAATGTGGACAAAACTGGAGGCAAGGAGGGCAACTGCAGGCTCTGAGGAGCGCCTGTGCCTCCTCAAAGGTTTGAGAGCACCTGAGGTAGCTGCCAAGGAGAAACCCAGTGCACCAGAGCACAGAGACTCATTCTCTGAGTTTTCTTGTGATGAAAACTTCAGGTGCTTGTCAACAGAAATTGCCAACTGCTTCGATTTGGCCTCGCTCTGTATTTCATCCACCTCTGTCTGCTCCGAATCACCATCGCTCAGAGTGAAGACAGACTCCCTGCTTCTGTTATCCTGATCACGGGTTCTAATCCAGTCACTAGAAGAAGAATCAGCTTCATCATTCGCCTCATTTTCCAGGCTGTCATAGGAAGAATCATTCTGATGGAGAGAAGCAACATCTGCAAGAACAAATGAAGTGTTAACACACCAGTGACTGAACCACCCCATAGACAAGCAGCTCTTTTTTTTTTTTTTGGCAAGTGTCCCTTACTTTCAGGAGCATTTGCACTTCAAACATTCTTTACGCAGAAATACCAATAATTTCAGAAAAAAGTACTGTCTAATTTTGAAATGGAAAAGCTCTAGTGAGTGCTAAGCTGCAATTCAGTCAAGAAATACAGGATAACGGCACAAATAAGGGTTAGGGGTTTTTTTTGCTGTGCTTTTATTGGTTTGGTTTGTTTGTTCTAAGTGGGGAACTTTAGTAGCAGATAATCTAGCTGTAAACAATTACATATGTACATATATTTAACTGGCAAATTATTGATTTTTTCTTTTCATTACTGAATATTGAAAACAACATTTAACCTTTCTTTACTTCTTTCAGACAAATGAAGAAAACACGGCATACTTCGTATTTCTGTGGTGTTCCAGAAAATACAATATTTTTAAGAGCAACACTGTGAAGTTTTAGTCTGAGTTTAAACAGTCACCTCACTTCCACTGAGCAGTGCACACCTGGGTCCTATCTTGTATCTGCGATAATTGGAATTACATTAAGTCTCTTTTGCTCCAGGCCAGTCTAACCTGAGTTATCTCACATTTTCAGCAGACACATTTCACACATGGGCAGTCACACACACACCTCAGTGCGTGCCTCAAAACTTGTTCAGCTGCCATAACCTATCGTGGATCTGAGCTCTCAGTCCCAGCACATCCCAGCACAGTAGATCCCATGTACTTCACTCCTGGGGAGGGGGCAAGCCAAATATCACTGGATTTCACCAAATCTCATGGGAGGCAGAGCATAAGGAGCTCAGAACAGCCATGCCGATGCAAGTGCCATTACCCCTTTCAGCATAGGCCGGCTGTGACAAAATTTATTTTACAAAAATGCTGCTTTTGAAATATTTTAAGGAAAGACACAAAACTTCAGTCAAAATCAGTGCTGTCACAGAGCTGGAGAGAAAAAGAGCATTAATGATAATCCAAAAAGTTCTGTCAACTAGTCTGTCAGACAATTTCAGTCATCAGTTCCATGACTTTTCTGTGCTAGTAGCAAAATCTGGATGTCCCATTGAAATTCTGGAGATCTCTGGAGATCTCTCTCTTTTGATAGTAAAGAATAGATATTTTCAGTCCTAATATAATGGTGTGACATGACAGCTGTATTATAACCATTGTTGGTCACTGCCTTCCTGATATTCTGGAGGCTGAGGCAAAAGTTCTAGACTTAAGATGAACCTTTCTCCAGACTTTTTCATTTTTTAACTTTGTTTCCCCTTCCTTCTTTTTTTACCATAGTGGCTCAGATGACTGGTAGAGGAGCAAGAGAATATTTGTGAGAGCATTTTGTAATATGGCCCAGGTCTGTGGTAAGTTGAATCAGTTTTTATGACCAATCCTTTGGGCAGAGCAAAGAGAACAGCAGTATCTGGGAACACCACATGGAGAGGGAACAGCATTCTTCCATGGAATATACTGATCTTTTTTCTGGCTGAGTTTAGCCATCTTAAGGGGATCAAAACATCCATCTATATTACCTGAGCTGTTCTCTCTCTTGCATGTCATCAGTATTTCTCCAAAGAGGGAGGTAATTTCATCTCCAAAAATCCTGCAGCAATTCTCAATGAGGAACTGTACCAGACTAGAAATCTGCAACAAAGCAATGAGAGAGAGATGTCTTGTCAGATTTTCTATTACTGGACTTAGAGCAAGCTCACCACAGAGACGAGAAACAGGAGCAGGAACTACTCTCTCAGTCTCCTGGACCCAGATAAAATATCCTGGTATACACCATTGTGCACATCTTTTCCATTTCTACTCTCTCCTGTTCCGAGGTCACCACAACCACAGATCTTTCTGAGAGGGAAGCACTTTGCTAATGCACTGGGTATTGCTTTATGATCTCCCCCCACTTCTTCCAGGTAGATTGTGAGAATGGATAGATGAATGTTCCTGGAGCCCTGAAAAGAGGACAAATCCTGACCTGAAGAGGTACTGACTGTTTCCACATTTGTAACCAACAGCCTGGTTGAACAGGAAGAAGGTTGTTTGTTTTCTTACTGCACTTAAATGTCTCTTACCTTTTTTATAAATTCACTTTCTATATCAGGAGTGGAGGATACAGGAGGCCAGAGCAGGCTAGGTGCAATGCAAACAGCCAGATTAAATGCATTCATCTGGTTCTCTTCAGATCTCATTTCTATACTGTGCAGCACGCCAAAGATGTAACGTAAGAGAACAACATTAGCTCTGGGGAGCTGCTCTATTAACCTGAAAACACAAATGTAATTCTTCAAGTTAGTGACCATTTTTCATAGATACACACAAGTCAAGGTAAGGGAAATACAGAAATAGGGTAACTTGGTCCACTGATTAAAGCAGGGAGTGTGTCAAAGAGGTGTTCTTGCTCAGCTGCTTTCCCTCACTGTGTCTCTGAACAGTTTTCTGGTACGACAGCAAACACTGTAACACATAATTAAAATTATGCTCTGTCCAACTAATGAACCAAGTACAATGTATGCTATGAAACTGCACTTCACCCAAGTTGCCTGATAATTTACTGTTCACTTAACCAAACAGTTCAGCTGTCTCTCCATGCCATCTAGTTGCCTTAAGTATGTATGTGTGTAAGCACGTGTGAGGTCAGCCAGTGTACAAAGCTCTGCTGCCCATGACATAAACTTTGCCTACTTTCTGTTTTATAGCACCTGCAAGGATGGAGGCTTCCCTTGTCACTATGCTCCAGCATTTCATTCACAATTCCACCTTGGCTTCAGAATTGTTACTAAAATTTGAGATGAATGAGGGGAACTGTATGAGGAACTGACTTCAGCTTCACTTTCACCCAGGACTCCAAAGTTCCCTGCAGGTGGTTTTGGATTTGACATCAGGCAGAAATTCAGATCTTGGACAGTATATTTACAAATAATATAAGTTGGTTTGTTTTTTTCATGAAAGGATATTAAATTTATTTACTGATATCCACAAAAGGCAGAAAAGTGGGACAAAGGAGAGTCAGAAAATTCTCTCATACAAACAATTGCTTAAGTATATATACATATTTGAATGTTCTGTCATATATAAAGATACTTTTAGCATCTATTTAAAAAAAAATTAATTGCAAGTTGAATATTTGTGATTCTGCATTCTGGGATATGCATTTATAGGAAAAAAAGGCAGAGAATATAAGTAACTCTACCTTTGTATGCTTTTTATCTTCTCTTCATTATTTCCTTGCTCCAGCACAGAGACCCACTTATCACAGAGCTGGGATGACAAAATGCTGCCTGGGATGTTGCGAAGAAAATCCTTATCAAGAGAAAAAAAGAACAAAACACATGAACAGCTGTTCTGGAGCACGTGAGGGAGTAGGAATAAAATACACAGATAAAAGAGGATGTAGCTGTGGAACGGCACTCATTGACAAGCATATTATTATACACAGCAACCAGAAGCAGAAGAAAATCATCCGAGATAAAGAAGTACTTTAGATTATCCTTAAAGTGAATATTTTCTTGCCCTTTCCTTACCCTTTTCTGTCAAAATAGGGGTATTTGGATGTTTCATCTGAGACTGCTGAACTAAAACATCTGCAGTGAGACCAGGTATTTTGATGTTGCATGATGTCTGTCTTCACTCATCACTTAATTTCATCTGTAGTCCCTGTTTCTTCTCCTTAACTGACAAGCTCCAATACGTCCAGACCATAAGCACTCCAAGGCATCCCTACCTTCCTTGCCCTAATCAATCCTTTTTGGTAATGGAGTACTTACGCTAGTCATGGATAGTCTTGCTGCTCCTCTTCCTAATAGCTCAACCACTGTCAGGGCACTGTTGCAGCTTAGGAAGAAACCCAAATCCCAGCTTCCCAAACAAGCTAGGGTAAGGAAAGCTCCTGATACCAAAGGGTTTTAGATTTTTTGATTTTTTCATTTTTACAGATTTTAGAAGTACTTGTAACTGTAGTAAAATGTAGATTTAGTGCGCTAATATGTCTAACAGCTTAAGTTCAATGTTTATACATGCCAACCTATCCCACATATCAGTAGCTCAAATTCTTTTAGTTGTTTAGACTCTTTCCAAGGTAAAAAACTTAAGACTATCAGAAAGGCCTGCAGAATGAGACATAAACACGAGCCACCAACCTTGTGTCTAAAAACACTGGAAAAGCTCCAAGAGCCCTATGTGTGCTGAGGAAGACAAAAATGAAGAACAGAGGGTCCCACTGACCCCAGACTCAAATCCTAAGGGGGTGAGATCAAGGCTGGATCGAGAGATGTGTGAACTGGGGATTGGGTAGACCATATTATACAAACCATTGAAACCAGTGTTCAGGGGTGTGTTGATATGTATTCCTGTGGGCCCTCGGCCTGATATTAAAGGACTCACTTTTATCTTATCCCACACTAACTTGGCTCAGAGTCCTGTTTTGTTGGGGTCTCTCACGGCATCACTATGACGCTTTTTTGCACAAGGAACATTGGTTTTAACATACAAGATTGAAAGAAAACATAATGCATGGAAAAAAATCTAAATGTTTATGGCAACACTGTAAACTGACCAAGGTTTGTAGTGTAGGGTATTACTGAGACATGAGGAAACAGGTCTGCAAACATGCATTTTTAGTATTTCGTGTGCAGAGATAAAGAGAGTAACAGAACCAGGTTGTTACAGAGCCCTCGGGAAAGCCATCAGGAAAACAAGCTGGCTATTCTCTTCCTCATCCTAATTCAGTGGTAAACACCTTTGGAGATCCTCACAACATTATTGTGCCAGCCCATTCTTCTTAATTCAGCCCACCAATTCCTCTTTGGGCATCTCCCTGCAGAAAAGCCCTGCTTGCCTGTGCACAGGATCTGTGCTGCTCTCAGCCAAAAAGGGAGAAAGGAACATTCTTCACATACCTTAAACAAAGATGCAGTCACAAATATGGATTCACATGCTAGGTCCACTTCAGTGCCTGAATCAAGCTTTTCCTTAAGCTCTTTGAAGGTTTTTGCACTTGCAGAGCGTCTGAAAATACCCTTGGTGGAAGGGCCCTCTTGGTAAAGAAGGGAAAGCATGTCCTAAAAAAATTAGAAGGTAGAGAGGATTTCTCATAAATACATTTTATTGTCCTGTGCCACTAAAATGTAGTTTTACCACTTTGGCCACAGATAAAAACCTTTGAGTCCTAAAAAAGTTCAGAAATCAAACACAAGTCAAGGCTCACCCTCCAAACCATGCCCAAACTGCACAGCAAAGCTGTGACCTGGGGCTTTCATTTTGGAAAATCTCAGAAATCCCGTGCTGCCACTGCTGAGCACTAACTTCCTGCAGGATCTTCCAGGACTTGTGCAAGTTTCAGTCAAGTCATTTAAATATATAAACATTGTGGTATGAGAAAAGGAGAGCGGTCTACTTAACTCAAAGCTCTGCATCTGGCAGTGGCCTCAGACAGACACCACTTTATAAGAAGACACAAGACCCTCACTACTCATCACTGTGGTCAATATTATCACTGACCAGAGAAAGACTTCTGTTCCACTGCTGATGTCTGAAAAAACATAGATTTTTATCTAAGGCAGAAATTGTTTTGTTTGTTAATATCTATCTGCACTTCTACAGCAGATCAGTGTCAGATTTTTACTCCCTTTGCTGCTCGTGAGTGGTTGTGTACTCCGCAAACAGCTCAGGGCTGTCAGAGGGATCACCTCTGGGGCAAGGTGTTCCTGCCTGGGAGGTCACCCAGAGGGGGCTAAAGCTCAGCTTACAGCTCCTCTGAAGCTAAAGAAGCTGCAAGAATTAAACAAGTAGGCAGCTTACTACATAAGATATTTAAAAGAAAAGGGAAAGCAAGCAGATTCCTGCCTAGCTTTTACAGTAATAGGAGCGACTCATTGCTTCTGCTAAATAAAAGAGGAAAACAAGCAGAATAGGAAATGCTGAAACTTCTTCTGGGGTAATATGCACATGATATTTGCCAGATGCTTATTTCTCTGCAGTCTCCTGTGGGTCATCTCCCAGACATTCCAGTCACCTCTTGCAGGCCTGCTCCAAGCGATACAGAACTTGTCATGTTTATCTCTTCCACAGGAGAAACACATGCAGACCTTCTCTGGTATTATGTGTATGCACACAGTGGTCTGAAGACCAAGTTATCAAAAGAGATGGCAAGAAAAGGGACACTGGGGGAGAGTCTATCATCATTAAAGTGAATTACTGAACAGTAATGGCTAAGAAGTGGGGTCTGGGGACTTTCCTAGTCTGGGCTGTAAGGTAGGTCTTCTTGACATACAGCAGTGCAAGTAAGTCTAATTGAAACTATTATTTTTACTTTTCTTCTTTAATGTTTCTTTCTCATTCTTCCAGATGTTGAAGGCTGAGAATTCATGTAAGTGCAAATACTCTCATGGCAGCAGGACTTGTGTCAGCATTTTCATTTTCTTTGCAGGAATTTAGAGCTCTGCCGTCAAAACAGGCTGAGTCCCACACAACAGGATATTAGCACGTGAACAAACACTTTGCAAATGTATTTTGCACAAAATATCTACAAGATAAAGGTGGGAAGTTTGTGTTAAAGTAGCAAACCCAGACAAAATTACAGGAATGAAGTTAATGGTACAAGACAATTTAGTGTGGCAGTGGCTAAAAGAGCACCCTTCAGCTGTGAAAGTAGCCTCTGAAGCAGAGATATCAAACACACCTGCAACATTCATCTGTAATACTTTCCTTCTCTTGCAGGTAAATCCCACACAGTCCCCAGTATTCCATTCTCCATAGATGATGTGTGAGTTCAGAATTAAATTACATTTTGTGGCATAAATGCAATGTTTAAGATTCAAAGCATGAAGTCTACCAAGCTATGATTCTATTCTTAGTAACTCTTGGGATTTTTTTCAGATAAAAATTTACTAATATTTATGTTTTGGAGCAGTTTCTGATATGCAGCATTGGCTCATCTCTTAAACACAGAGCATGAGGGATCAGATATTCATATTCTTACAGTCCATCTCTGGAGGGCTTTTTTAAAATAACCTAAATTATAAAAATGCACACTTCTCCCTCAAAAGAAAATAACAAACCCACACTATTCAAAGACCTGAAAAGTCCTTATATGATTCACTATTCAGGCAGTGATAAAGCAGCACATCAAGGACAAGCTTAGTAGACAAAACATCTCTTCTTGTAAACTGGTGTAGCCCCACTGATTTCAGTGGGGCTCTGGCAAAGTTTTCTAGCCAAAAGTCGGGCCATTAGGATGCAGGGCCCAATCCTGCGAGGCTCACTCCAACTCTGTAAATACTTTGACTGCTGCACTGATAACAGGGCAGCCCTCAGTTCTGACCAAAAATGCCACTTATATGTCTTAGTTATGCCTAGGAATGGGCTCTCGGACAACCTTTTTCATGTTCCTAGACTGGTTTTGAGAGCACCCACAGCACCAGAGGTCTCTCAAGACAGGATGAAAAGAGGCTCTGTAGCCTCTGCATTTCCACCTGTTTTTGCAGTGGTGCTGTCGGATCACAAATGAGGACTCAGAGTGCTTCTCTGCCCTGGAATGCCCTCAAGAAAGGCTCTGAAACTGCCTAGGTATGGGCAGGTGGTAATTTTATGCACGCGTAGGCTGTCTATATGGGACAGTAGATGACACATTTATGGATTTGGGGATTTTATAGAGATCTTGGGAGTGGTTTAAAAAGTATATGTGAACGTGGCATTTATTTACACTGCATAAGTGAGGATTAGGGAACCAGCCTTATAACAGGGGCTATAAAGAAGAAACAGCCCAGAGCAGCAGACTGATCACATATATTTCTCAAGATGTTTTAAACTAAGCCTGACCACAGCATATATTAAAAACCAAAGTTCTCACTGAGAACCACAAATGAGGTTTCCTTTTGGAAACCTTTCTGCTTTCTTTCTTGGGTAATTTCAATATCCGATTTACAAACATGTTCTCATTTACTACACAAAGAAATTCCACCACTGTAAGACTCAACCATGAGTCTGGGACTCACCAAAAGAGGTTTGGGCAGGTTGTCATCCTCACAGATGGCTGTTAGCAGGAGGCCAAAGAGCTTCCCAGGAGCAGCAGATGTTGTGGAGACGGGTGCATTGTCCAAGTGAGTGCCTGGGCCACGCCAAAAAGCCCAGTTTATGATAGATCTTTTCCTTTTAAATGACTTTTGGCTTAAGTCTGGGGAAAGAGAAAGGTGTTTATTAGAAAAAATGCATTTCAATTCTAGTTCCAGTATTTGGTTTTTGGTGGTTGCTATGGTTTCCAAGGAAAAAATGTCATGAACTCAATCAACTACTTGGCATGCAACTAAGCCTAATCCACCATGCACATACCTGTGTGTGTGCGTGTGTGTGTGTGGAGAATGTGTTGCCTTACTCATGCCCTGAAGAGGATACAGGATCTGCACTGCAGTGCTGGACCAGTGTCAGCACTTACCACCAAGTGCAGGGTGGCAAACCTCAGCCTGCTGACTTCACACAGAACTGGACTCTGATAAGTAACTCATTTTCCACCCACAGGAGCAAACCCTCGGACCTTCTTTGGAAAAGAAGGTGTCCACTGTCCTCATCTTGGCTTGCTGTCCAGAGACATCCTAGTTCCCCTGGCAATGACGGAGAGCACCCACTCTCCCCACAAGTAACACCAGCAAATAAACTAATGGAGTGAGATGTTTTCAGATCAGGAAAAAACACTGTTTCTGCTGTCTTATCTGCAACACGAGAGTATCATTACTGTCCTCATTCCAAGTGTCTGCTGATCATGGCGCAGAGACAGTGCTTGTTTTTTAATCAATGCCTTCCAGATGGCATTTCAGCATGCTGCCGAATCACTGATGGGCTCTGTTTGTCTTAATTTTAGCATATTTCATGAGATATCAAAAGACCACCACTAACTGAAGCTCTTATTCTCTTATTTGCTGTGTACAAAGAAGGAAATACTGGTATTGGGATACAAAAAGGTATTTTTTTCATATGACCTTTCTCAACATCAGACAGTGTAAAGTCTCCTAACAGCGCAGGCTACTGCTAAGGAGGGAGGAGGCAGGGACAGTTTATGATAGAAACGCTAACTGGGAAAGACTTATTCTGATATATTTTTCCTTTTCAAGGTGTACTCAAAACGAACCAGCACTGATTTAGTTGCTTGCCTCCCCTATACACTTTTTTGTTAGGTCATTCTTCCACCTGGTCAAACATTTTACTCTCTGCTGTGGTGGAGGGCAGAAGCAAGGCTTGCAAAACAATATCAGATTTTCCTTTCTGATACTTTATTCTCTCCCATACTTTTTATAACTGTTTTTTTAACTCAGAGAGGGATTTTCATTATACGCCATTCCATTCCAGATCATGTTCCCTTTGGGAATGGGTGGAAGTCTTTTCATTAGATGCTTACAGGGTGAAAAGTTACAGTTTAATTCAAAATGTGAACATATGAATGTGGAAGCCTGATGAAAAATCCTTTTCATAAAATATAATGAGGATATACATTTTAAGAAGTGTAAGTCTGGCAGTGTCTAAGGCTTTAGTCGATACGTCATGTTTTGGGAGAACATAACTAACCTGTAACTTTCAAAACAACATTTTTTTCTTTCAGATGAGCTGAAATAAGGTTTGCTTCACTTGGAGTTATAGTCACATGATGGCAAATATACACAAGTGTTTTTTTCTATCAATTTTGTAGGTCTCGGTGGAAGTAGAAATTAAGAAAAGATGCTATTTTGGAGAACAAAGAATGGCAGAAGTGGACAAAAAAGGGGTATTAAAATTAGGAACTCTTCTTAGTCTCTAACTTTTTGGTCGCCTCTTAAAAGCCATGTCTCAAACTGACAGTGTGAGCAAGGGGTAATTGTAACTAACTGCAGCTATCTTTGAGGACAGGAAGGAAATCTTAACCAGTGTTCTTCAACATACCAGGGCAGAAACCAAAAACTGATGTACAGCAATGAAATGCCATGTCTCTTAAAAACCTAACATTCACTGAACAACAGGAAAACTCATCCTTTTTGGATTTCTTTTTCAAAGGGGTTGAGAAGTCTTAAGTGAAAGAGTAGCCAAGACAGGCACTAATTATTGCTCTGCTGAAGTACTTCCTTACAAAAACCTCAGGATCCTGCTCTGGTGGATTATTCTAGGCCAGAATCAGAAAAAAGGCAATACTGATTTGATGGAAGACTTTGCTCAGAGCTCACAGCAGCCATCTCTTCTGCTCATATTTTACATGAAGGGAATTTCCATTCATAGATAGTGTCCCAGTCATTGAAGTGGCATTTCCTCTTCTTGAAACTATTCAGAAACTTCTAAATAAAACTTCAGATCTAGTTAACAGTGTAGCATCTTTTCTGATCAAACCCTTAACTGTCAAACAGTTTTCAAAGACCTCCTTTCTGTATTGAGACTAATTTGTTGAAACTTTGTTTTCTAACAGACAATTAAATAATAATTTGGATTACAGAGTAGCCACTGGCAGCAGTTTCAAATTAAACTTTAAGCAAATAAGTATGATACTTTTTAGACATTTGCCCATGAGCATTACTTAATGGCTATGTTTAACAAGTAGATGACCATTCTGGTTACACATGGAAAGGCTACACAGGAGAGGTGACAAACACTTCAGTTCTTCCACACAATAAATTCTCCTATACTTTTTTTAACCATCCTGCCAGGACAGCTAATGCAACTACACCACCACAGCTGGTGTCCACACAGCTATTTATTTGACATGACAGCCAGTTGTCAGTCATGCCTGCCTGTCAGCACAGACACTGCTGCCTAACCCTGGCACACACTGGTGAAGCTGGGCAGCTGCTCCTCGCTGCCTGCAGAAAGCACAGCATGCCCAGCATAGTGGTATCAATGCAGGGAAGAGATGGGAGGCAGAACAGTACAGCAAGTGGCAGTGAAATGTGGGGTTACAGACGCCACTCTCTGTAAATCTGCCCTGTATGTGACAGTGTGCTTAGCAGTTAACCAACAACACACACATTTTGGCTTGCTGATCTGAATCTGAGCCTAAAGGCAGATCAGAGCCTTGCCTTGCACACAGGTAACTTTTGCCACTTTTCAAGACCGAAATAGGTGAGAAGGAGCTAGGAAGAGCACAATAAACAGTGCTGTATGTGAGATAACCTGCTCTGCTAGCAGTCAGACTATACATCACTTTAAAAGGTTTTGTCTGATGAAAGAAGAAAAGGTGAATTGACTAAAAGCCTTTCTCCCATCCAGTGCAATCCCTCTGCATGACCTGCAGGCTGCCCTAGGTTTCTGCTGCCCCAAGACAGCCTCACCTCCTCTCCTGCAGCTTGCACAGCACTGATGATAACACATCTGCATTAGAACTCTACAGGCCTGATTTGCATTTCTATTTTCTGTTGCCAGTCAACATCAGCTGCCAAAGCAGGCTCTGTAAACCTAATTACACCCTTTGCTAGATTGCCTCATTCTTGAAACATGCCATGAAGTAATATGTGATACAAATTACTGTGAAGGTGGAGGGATGAAGGCATGTGGAAAGGAAATTAATATATATAAAATGTAATCAATTTCCAGAATATTTTACAATAGACACTAGTATACCTTCCCTATATTTACTGTCTAAAAACATTACAAATGGATTTTATTAATATACTGTGGGAGATCTTAGCTACTGGGGAATGCATAAGCTAACACTGTGCATGTTATTTTTTATGATACAGTCATTAATGGTGAAGTAGGGCAGAGCTCCTAAATGAACTGATTATGTCAGTGTGTTAAGCACATTTAAAACACACCATGGGATGTATCCTTGCCCTAAGTCTAATGCTCCAATCCTGTAAAGATCTCCTTATTTCTTTTATCATGAGCAGTGCACAGTCATTGTGTTGTTGACAACAGAGTGCACAACAGAGAGCAGGTGCTCATATTTTTGCAAGATCAAGGCCAAAGGCAGAATAAAACATTTTCTTCATTTTGCTCAAAGAGTACTGGAATAAAGAAGTTCTATCCGCTCACCTCATCTAGGTACTCAAGTACATGTCTAGACTTTGCCACTTGAGGGTCCCAGTGAGGTAGTGTATAGTCCTAAGTACCTTATTGAGATAAAGGATGATGCCAAATGTTGCATGGGAATTCTGTGGCGAAGCGAAGTCTTGACTCCTGAACCACAAAACCCCTCTGCCTTGCTGCAGAGCATAGCAAGAGCTACAGAGAGAAGCTCAGCTAATAGACTGACAAAAAATTGCAGGGGAGGGATTCTGTCTTTCTTTTGCTGGTTTTAGAACAATCATTTGACAGGCAGCTTGTCAAAATGTAACTTACAAAGACGACACATATACAACAGCACACTCAGACTGGGGAGAGCTACATTGCAAAACCCCTGTGAGGCTGGAAGGTACAACTGCATGTTCCTCTTCACTTTTCACTACCCCCATCCCAGCACATTGGCTTTTTGTCGCAGAGCCAGAGAGGTAGCCAGGCTGCGGGTGAATGTTGCTGGGGTGAGCAGGACAACATACCGTTCAGCTGCTGGCACACAGCCACTTGGCTTGGCTTCAGCACAAACTGGCACTGCAGCTCCTGGGGCAGCTGCTCCGTCAGAAAAGACTCCTGAAGCTGCCTGGGGCAGGCACAGTGCTTTGATCCATGGGGCATAGCATCGCGAATGTGGCTCATTTTAATTCCAAAGGGATATTCATGTCCTGTTCAAAGAGAAAACATAATAATCTGTGTTGGATTGACTGGAGACTTGCAAAACTCCACTTGCCCTGGATGGAAGCAGATTTTGCTTGCTGGCCTGCAGCACTTTCAGTAATCTACAAATTGACACTTTTCTCCATATTTACACAGGCACAAATAATACATTGGCAGATAGGGAGGTGTAGATGTAAAAGTAAATTCAGACCTCTTACAGCTGTATCACATAAAAGTCCATCAGAAAAATATAAAAGAGTATTTCTGAATTCAGCGTTTATTATTGCTACTGTTTTCCTTATAGCACTGCAAGTTTAGGTATCGATTGCTCATATCATTCTAGAGAGAAATGAGATTTTGGGAACAGTCATTTTTGCTAAGCATGTAAAACCCCAAAAATCCAGTGTGAAAATGATCTTCCCCTCTTCTCCATGTTAAGTGTAAGAACCACCAACTCAGTCAAACGAGACACAATTATGGTTCCTGTCTGAGACTGAAACAGGAAGGAAACGTTAATCACAAGGCTAATGCAAATGAGCTACGCTTGGCTTTAACCAGCATCTTTGGGGACTACACAGATGCAATTCATTTCTGGAGGAGCTTTCAAAAATGCCACCGGAAAGATGTTTTTCAGACTTGTCTAAAGACCTGGCAAATGAAATATATTAAATATGGATGCAATGCTAAGATGTTTTAGTTAGCTTGCAGTTAGACTTGAACACTCGCAGTGGAAGAGATGCTATTTGAGATTACAGATAGTATGAAGCTGTGGTACAGTCAAAACTCTGCTCCTGATAGCTACCTATGATAAAAGCTGGCTTTATCTAATAAAACTTTGCATAAATGTCAAGAACAGCATCACTTTCATTTTCCAAGGACTCTTCATTTCCAAAGATTGTAACTCGAATCTGCAGTGAGAATCAGTCAATTAGAAAGGCCTTTACCATTTCTGAATTCTCTGGTTCTATGTCTAGAGCTGTGGATATGATTTGTCCTGAAGAAGATACACAATAATGGTCAGAAAGCCAAAGTCTGATATATTTCAAAGGCAGAACAGTTTGCACTGTCTATAACGTGCACAAGTTAGGCATTTTATAAATATTAATGTTGTCTGACTCCAGCAAAGTATTTGTAGCTAAGGCTGCTTTGAGAAGGAATGCTAAGATTTACTGGGGATAGATCTGTAGCAAGTAAAGATAGAAAATCTGACAGTTTTTCTTGTTCTAATCATCTGCAAACTCATAGCACAAGTAATGCTGGGCTTCTACAGGTTCTTAGTAATGGGAAGGGATTTGTCCTTAGTGAATCATGTGCCAAAATCAAATCACTCCATCCAATCACTTCTGAGATTTGGGTTGATTCCTGGGGATGAAATGTTTTGATTTTTAGAAGGAGAATAAGCACTAATTTGTTCCTAATCAGAGGGGAGCTGTCAGCCAGTATGAAAAACAGAGGCTTGAAAAGGACCTCTTGAATCACTTAACTTGAGTTGTGGAAGAACAGAACGTTTCTCAAAACTCTGCTGAGTTTTGCTGAGGACGGAAGTAAACAATGCTATGGACGTATAGGAAGAAATACTGTAAAGCTGGACCACCTCCAGGGGAGGAGGTGAGTGGAGAGGCCAACTCTGCAGAAAGGCTGGGCCTTATGCAGCATAACTGGGGCAGATACAATGAACTTTTTCAACCTCTTAGTGACACAAGCAGACAATTGCTCTTCAAAACAAAGGATCAGCATCTGACTAGCTCCCCAGATAGGCAAACTTCTGTCACAGGGAAGTAAGAGAAAAAACAGGAAAAACAACACAAAAGAGGAAACTGAAGTTCAGTCATCCCTGTATTTGTTGCTTCCTTCAGCACTAAAAACTGAGTGAATGTTGAAAACAAAACAACATCAAGAACTTACCAATAAGAGGGTAAGGAGCATGTTCTCTTCCTGAAATCACCCACAGCTTGTAGTCTTTTTCAGAGCCCTTTAAAACCAAAATCAAGAATAAGTTTGCCAGCTGTTAAGGACAGGCTCACTCAAGGTTTCTCATAATATAAGGATAACCTGAACCTTGTCAGCAGCATTTACTTTGCAGTGCCCAAGTTTGCCACCAGCAAAGTTTGTGTCTGTTGTGGTTGTGTGACCAAGGGTCAGCTCTGAGAATTGAGAGGTGCTCAAGCCCATAATTTCTGAGGGAAAAGGGGATGATTTTCCCCAATTCTTTCACTGCTCCTGGAAGCAGAGGGATGGATGTCCCAGCCCACTTTCTGCACCCAGCCCCAAGGAGAGACAGGTCTGATTCCTCAGAGGGATTACAGCCAAGCAGCACGAGGAGGAGGCCTGCTGCAGAGCATGTGGCAGACAGCAGGCAGTCCTGTGACCTAAGGTGACCCTTCAGCTCTGTCCTGAGTACCAGGAAAACCTCTCCTCCACCATCTCCGCAGCTTCTCTACATCCCCTGCAAGCAATCCCCTGCTTGTGAGCCAACAGCATCCTGTGACCCATGCAGGGCAGGAGCACCTTCACCTGAGACCTGAGTCCACCCTGATGATGTCAAAGCAAGGATAGCACCCATGGGGCTCCTGGCACTCAACACTGCCCCAAAATCTCCTTGTAGGGCTGCTGTCCTTTTGTGTGAAAGGGCTTGGGAGTACTGGCTGGTGCTTTAATAAGACTGCCAAGCCCTCTTTAAAATGTACAGCAGAGAGAAAAAATTTACGTAAAAGGAGACAATTTTCAAAAGACTGGAGAGTGTGATCATCTTTGGGAAAAGCTGTGTAAGACCTCTGATTTGAAAGCAAATTCAAAATAATGCCTTTAGCATAAATACACAAGTCAATGTTGCAGTTTAATTGAAGAAAGGTAATAGTACTCATTTCAAATATGACGGTGAGACAATAGAAATAAAAAGAATGACATTTAATATAAACCACACTGAGGGCAAAAGGAAATAGCAAGTGGATAAATACACTGCATTAAAAGTGATCTCCTTTAGTTTAAATTACTTTTCAGTGATACTGCTAAATCAGGATAATTAAAATTGAAAAGCTTTCTGGCTACAAAAGGTGATAAATACCTCATGACAGTATTTATTTAGTTTTAAAGTTAAACCCTACCTCCTCTTAAACAGATTTGCCTACTATCCTCATTGACTGGACCTTCACCCAGTGTCCCTGAGGCTCCTGAAACTCTTCC
Organism: Pithys albifrons albifrons; assembly: GCF_047495875.1. Lineage (NCBI taxonomy): Eukaryota > Metazoa > Chordata > Aves > Passeriformes > Thamnophilidae > Pithys > Pithys albifrons. The sequence continues at coordinate 70,274,921 of NC_092458.1, read as the reverse complement.
TACTTGCTGCATGCACCTGGTGTAATGCTGATACATCCAATAAAGCGTTTGCAGTTTGCTCTCTGACTGACAGAGCTTTCTGGCCCATATTAGCACTGCTGTTAAGTCAGCTAGCAGGGGGCAGAAGGAAAATAAATAGGCTTTGGAGACATCTCTGATGCCTCAGGGCAAGCAGCCAGGAGTAAATAAATACAGCTGAGTAGCACAAGAAAGGGTATTTGCTTTTCCTTTTACATATATATATGAAAGGGTTAGTCACCGAGAAGGGGAAGCAGGGGAAGGGGAAGAGAGAGTAAGCCTGGTTTCAGCAGGCACACTGTTCATCTTCTGACTGCAAATGCTGTCCCTTATGGGCTTTATGAGGCCATGTGTCAGTATAAATCTGACTGTCCCAGAAAAGTCAGCGTGTGCACTTACAGAGCTGGGAAACTCAAGGCCTTTCTTTCTGCTCCACTTGATAATTTGGAACAGATGATCAATGCCATTTTGCACGAGCTAGTTGTCATTTTACCACAGAAACCATAGAGGAAAAACCCCTGATGTGTTAAACCAGAGTGAACTCAGTCAAAGTAATAGCCCCATTAATCAGACAATATGTGAAATGTAGTTTCGATAATTGCCATTGAAAAGTCATTGAGCTTCTTTCAAGTGGTTCTCTCTGGACATAAATAAAAACCCTCACATAAGGTGAAGCTTCCTCACACTCAGAACAATCCTGAGAGGGGGCTAGGTATTTGATGGATACACAGGCTACAGCTTAATTTATTTAGGTTGTTTGATTTTATTGCTAATCTTATGATATGCTTCTAGTGAAAAAGGGCTTTATGCTATTAAAAAGCAGAGAAAAAATATAGTATATTACTTGGGCAATAATTCTGCAGGCAAAATTTTACATCTTTCAGATGGCTTTCCTTCTTTTTCCACTCAAAATAAAAACATAAAGAAGAGGAAAGGGTTGATTGTGACACACACAAAAGAACGTAAGGCTGAAACCTAACCAGCTCCTCCTCCTGGTCATCTCAGACAAAGTATTCTCTTTGAATATTACCATTTTCCTGGGGGTTTTTGTACACACAATGAGGAAGTGCAAATGACCCCCATAAAATGGGTAAAAAGGAAGCACATCACAATATAGCATAGTCTGATTTTTGATGCACACTAGGGGAGATAATCTGCAATTAAAATCCTAATTTTAACTCACATCTTATCCTTTCCTCCTTGTAACCCCTCCATCAACTACAGAGCTTCTTTATCAGACAGATTCTGAGCTCAGGCCAGAGCCCCAGCCCTGGTGTAAATGGGACGTCAAGGTGGGTAGACAGAAATTGCTGTGCCTGGGAAATGCCAAGCTAGAAGAATAGAACCCTGCACTGAAAGCCTGTATAAATAGGGATATTGGATGCTAGGGAATGCAAATTCTCAGGTTACTTCAATTTGTGCTGTGAGTGTCCAGAAGCCCCAGAGAAGCATAAGAGTGGCAAGGAAAGACTTGTCAGATTCTATGCAATGAGTTCAGCATATGCATCAAGAGTAAGACATTTTAAAAAATCTTGTTACCCAAACAGCAGACTGGCAGGCCAGTTAAAAAGCTGTCATCCATGACCTTCTATATTATCACTGGTGCTGGCTGTAGGCTCATTGTGAAATAGAATAAGGGAGCCAGAATTCTTGCCTTTGGCACTGATTCATTATTACACCTGAGGCACCACCTGGTCTGGTTTTGGGCAAAGGAAGCCAGCTGAGGTGGTACTTGATCTAGCAGGGATCACTGCAGCTATTCGGTGCACTACCCTGCATTACCATAAGTCCTGTGAAAGCCTTTTTTCCAAAACAGTTTCAGGACACTGCTTTAATTGGGTGCATTCAGATTCAGTGCATTCATATTCCCTGCATTACTGTAAGTCTTGTAAAAGCCTTTTCCCAAATCAGTTTCAGGACATTGCTTAAATTGGGTGCATTCAGATTCTGTGCAATCACTTAGTTACATTCTTGTCTCACCTAACACTAAAGGTCCATGGATATTTAGAGTACCTGAATTGGACAATTGGCAGCTTGTACTTGCAGTCTGGGGGCACAGCTTATCATGCATGTTTGCACATTTTGAAACCACCTAACAAGCAGGTCAGTAGGTTTCCTGTTCACACTGAAGCATGCAAAAGGAGCTCATCAAACCCTCCCATCTTGTGTCAAGATGTCTTCTCTTAGGCATCCACAAAACAGATTTAAAAGCAACTTGAAACATGACCAATCCCTTACAGAGATGAGAGACTTCCACAAAACTTTAAAGGCACTTGTTAGTCTCTGGAGGTCTATATATTAACAAGGCACTTCTGCTGCATTTCAACAACTCTGAATTGCTATGTTAAAGAATTTAATTAATGTTCATATCCTAAAACTTGGGAAAAGTGCATGGGAAGATCTGATTGTTAAAAGTGACTACAAAAAAGACTCATTAAAACTGGTGCAAGGACTTACATTAATTCCCAGCTGCTGCAGGGCCATCAGAATTACATCATTTGCTGTATCAACATTGGTTACACTTAGGGTTTTTGACTGTCAACAGAAAAAAAGAAGAAGGGGAAAATGCCATTAAAATTTGGATTTGCAAAGAGTATTTGAAGTGCAGTAATTCTACATAATTCATTGTTGAAAAAATTGAGAATATCTTGTTATAATTTTACTTGTTAAATAAATTATACTATGTAGATAAAGGTGCAGCTGTCTGAGACCAAGGTTTGATTTCCTCTGCTTTGTCACATACTTTCTGTATTTGCTCTCTGCCCCAGCAGCTCCATCAGAAGAGAGAGTGCCATGATTACTGGGGACATGACTTCCACATTAAAATATGCAAAAAGACAGAACTAACTGCACTTTAGACACTACATAAGGAAAACATAATGGTTTGACTAATTTAAAAGCATGCAAGTTTCCTTCAAAAAAATGAAATATTCCAGTGACTTTTTTCAGTGAAATATCAATAGTTAATAATCTCTGCCCTTTTCAACAGAAGTTCTCCCTGGGAGGAAAATATTGTACACAGGCTGTTCATCTCTATCAGCTTTGCCACATTCTATATAGATTTCTCAAAGCTAGATTTGGCCTAGTACCAGAAACACTTCCTCTTGGTAATCTTTCATCCATTTAAAATGCTACCTCTCCAGCAGCCTCCAGAATCTGCTGATTGGCACTGTGGGAAAGCATGGAGTAGCAGAGACACCAGTTCCTAAATAGCTACGGTGACCAACATGGAATGCCAAGCTTTGTGTTGGCAAAAGTGCTGCTTTCCACATGGAAGTCTTCCCAGAGTGAGATTTCAGCAGCTGCTGCCTGGAACCAGCATTACTCCGGTACCACTGGGCAATGCTCCGTACCTCAGCTCCATGGGTTGCTCTTATGCATCAAACACACTACAATTAATGACTCCATCCTCAGCCAGGCTGGAATATGGCAGCACCACTGCCATCACCTTGCAGAGGCAAAAAATTGGTGAAAGTGTTTCCAGAGTTGTTTCTGCTTGCGGCATCAAACCCATGCTGGTGTCACTTCCAAGCCAAGAGGCAACTCACACACACCAAGCCCAAGTTACTAAGCCCTCTTTAGAGTCTTGACTACACTAACAGCACTACACAGCTTTTTAGATTGCAGCTGGTTCCTGGACAGATTAAAGCCTTGGCAGAAGAAAGGCATGTCCACTGCAACAAACCACCTGGGTGTATCTGATGGCCCAAAGAGGGGAAGGTGGCACAGCTGGGATGTCGATGTTCACTGTCAGTCCCAAGACAATTTGCAACACCCTGACACCTTCTGTAGCATATCAATTTTATGCTGGCCATAAGGTGTTCAGGTGAAACAGCACTATGACATTCTGCATTTAGAAGAGATCTGAGCTGTACATTTGTGTAAGTTCCTGACGGTAACAAGCTGCCATGGCAATGAAAGGAAAGTAGTGAGAATACTATTATGTCTCGCTTCAGGACATATCTGAATGCTCATACCATAAAAAATTCAACATTTGCCTGAAGCAATGACATCTGGCTCTCAGGAGTAGGTCAGCACATTTGCATAAGTTTTGCTCTTGGCTAGAATATAATAAAATGGTTTGTACCTTGTGTTCAGCCTTCCCTACTGTCCAAAAATTAAATAATTCTTGGGATCTCCAGCTGCTATAGCACAGGAACCACAGTGCCATAAGAACTATTTGCATCCTCCTCTGTTTTATTACTGACAATATCTACACTACAGTGTGTCGTTTCTAGGACTGTCAGGATCAGGAGACCATATCTGGCACATGAACTAATTATAGCAAAGGAGAAAAGACCATTAAAAAATCCCCACCAAACTCTGGTACAAGACTGCAACCCGAGTGCCTTTATGATTTACAGACTTTGACACCTGAGCAGACTTTGGTCTGCAGTCCTACAGTTCCTGCATTTGAATGGTCACAATTTTTGGTATTGTTTATTAATTTTTGTCTTAGAAACCTGTATTATTATTTAACTTAATAATTATTTTCTGAAACAAAAAGGCAGACTCCTTTACACTTTCATCTATTCAAATACAGAATACTAAGGAGATTCACTGGAGGCCAAAGACTCCAGTGAAATCTAACTTCTGTAAAAATTTCTCATTCCCTTGCACATGCTCTTTAGGGTTCTGACTCGAAATACAAATGTTATAAGCACAGTTCGAAAGAAAAGACAGATGTAAAAGAAGCAAAGGAAAACCAGAGATATTACCACTGAATGCCAGGGTATCCCTATGGAACTGGCTACATTCAAGAATTTAGTTTAAATTGGTTAAAAATTACTTCATCAAAAAGGTGCAAATCACCCCGTGGATGACCTTTTTTACTACTTACTTTTTCCCTATAAATTTACCAGCATCAATTAGCTGATGAAAAACACACTTAGGGCAATTTCAAGGTGTACTTACACACTGCTTTATTGAATTAAGATCATTATAAACAATAAAACACATCACAGCCTTGCAGAATTGAATGAAGGCAGTTGTGGGTTTAGATGAGTTTTACAAGCAAACAAAAGGGTACATTGTACTGGCATTTCTGAAGATGCTTATGCATAAGTTCCGCTAGAGATGTTTCTTGGGACTTCACACTGAACAGTCTTCAGTTTGTAGGGCACAGCCAGTATTTCTTTAAATGTCTTTAAAACGGAAACCAGGCATTGAGCACAGAGAACAAACATTTCCGGGCTGCATATCCCACATCTTTTCAAGGGGCTGAATCCTTAAAGGAGATTGCAAACCAAAGGAACCCTTTCAATGTCCAATGTCCAAAGTGCAGGTCACTAGCACTGATAGGTGATATGGATTTAGACACCTGTTTAGCTCAAGAGCACTTACATATGCACAAGTTCCCACGTCCTTTGCAATTATCGTCAGAGGAATTCTTTTAGGATTGTCTTTTTCCTTCTCTTCTCTTATTCGACTGACAAAACAAGTACAAAACAAGTAAATTTTTAATATTGTAAATATAAATAGCAATACAGATATTTAAATAGCAATCAAGCAGTAACTGGATATGAAGCAGATTGTTTGCAGATGTACTGCAGTAGAAAGATCTCTGAGCACCAGCAGTATCTGGAAGGGATGGTGATTTTGGCCCCCAGTAATGCCCTGTTATAATGAAGCTCCTTGTAGAAATCAGAGTAATCAGTAGAGAAAAGTGAATAGAAAAAATCAAGCTAAAACTGCTCATTGTGATGCCTGAGTCTGCACTAAAGGCTCCTATTGGAATCAGTTACATCAGCACAGACTAGTTCAAAGGACTGAACAGGAAAAGAATGATCTGGAAATCATGTCAGTAAGGGTGATTTAAACAATCCACAAACTCTGAATAATCAGACAAAGACACAAACCACAAGCACAAGAACTGAGTGACCAGAAAACAGAACCATCACTAATAGTTTTCTGTCCGAACACTGAAGGAAATAAGACAGTTCTATTTATGCAAACCCTCCCACCATACCCTCCAGCTTGGGTTATGTTCTGTAAGACCAAAATATAGCCAGCCATGAGCAGCATGGTTAGGGTAGGTTAGGGCAGAGGTTCCTGAGCTGAGCTTGCTTAGATGCCATCACTATGGAAAGAACTCGGGGTTCAACTAGAGTGGTAGTGGCAAAGGCTCCTGCTGCTGCGTTGGGAAGGAACAATGTGTGACAGGTTTTGTGCTGAGCACAGGGAAGTGATTCCCTCCTTGCACAGTAATTGTTGCATAAAAGGCACACACCATTTTCTGCAGGGAGAAGACTAAGATTTAATTTTTTAATATCACTTTGAAAGAAATTATCTATCATGATGGCATAGGCACCACAGCTTGGGAATTGCTGGTCTAGACTGGGCCTCTTTTCAATGTCTTTAAAGACCATTTGAAAAAAGTACCTTTGCAAAAAAGACAGCCATGTTTCCTTTTGTTCTGCAGACCTGTAAAAAATTAAAGAAAAACAGGAACAAATCAGCCATCATTCCAATACCAAAACAGTTCTTGTACAAATCACAGTGGAATGGACTGTTCCTTGGCTGCAATTTCATAAATACCTACAAAACCTAAAAGATTTATCCAAATTTGAATGAAAGGTCTGCTTCCCTGCAAAGTCACCTGAAAAGCCTGCCATGGAGATCAAAAGCTGCAGTTACCAGTTTTTGTCACAGAAGTTAAAGCTTTATCAATGAATTCAGTAGGAAATGCATTGAGTTCTTAAACTAATATCCAAACAGAAGAGGAGAGCATTTTAAAATAAGAGCTTAATTCAAAAGTTTAAAGGCATTTCTTCAGGTATACAGACTTCTTTCCACTTTCACTAGTCTAATTACCTTCTTATTTATTAGTTGCTTTATCAGCACATCACAAAGTACACATATACCCATCATACCTAGTAGGGTTTAATTTTGGACATTTTAAGGCTTATCTCTTATCTTTCTCTCATTTCTACACTTTCAAGGATACAAAGCTGCCCAGTTAAATGTAGCTAATAATAGGACAGTTCAACGAATCTAACCTAATTTTGCTTTAACTTTCTTGATTAAAATCCTGTTCCAGATGGAGTAACTCCTATTCCCACTCTGCTGCTTTTTCAAATCAAGTTCTTCAAATTTTCAGAGCAGGCATTTAGGGAACTACAAACCTACTGAATGATGTGCAGGTAATGCATTTTGTAAATATTACAAATATGACTCTGCTTTGGCTATTTCAGTTCTGTTGGACAGGCATCTGGATTCACCCATGGCATTTTAGATTTTTGTTTTTTCGGTGTACCTCCAGACATACAATAATTTCACTCCTATAAGATCTCTGACTCTTTTTTGATTGAAGCTATTGCTTTCCTATTCAACTACTTTCTGATATCTATAAAGGATCACATACTGTCTCTAGATCAAAGCTCATGTTTATTGGCAAGAGTAAAACTGAAAATCAATAGAAAATTTCATCTTTGTTTCAGGCCTATCAAGTGTAAAAAACATAGACAGCACAACCAGCTCAACAGAGCGCAGTTTGTACACAGCATTCTCTTTGGGACAATAGAAATGAAGCTGGGTACTTCAGCTTTTGATCGTTGTTGATACAGAAGAAAATGCATTTTCCAAGACTCAGGCAAATTACTGTGGCTAAGCAGCTGGGATTTCAGGGGGATAGTGCCCTCCCTCCTCCAAAGTGACGACAGAGCCCTCCTGCTGAGACTAAAATTAGCCTAATCACTGAAATTACCTTCACAGCCCTTATGTGTCCTACAGTCAATGCTGCAAAGGCAGACCAAAAATCTTTCTCTCTATTAAAATTCAGACATTCTGCCTTAAGAGGAATTTTTACATTTTCTCTTGCACAATTAAACTGAAAAGAGAAATAGGACAAGGTCAGTATTTCACTGTATGTTTCTTTCTATTTCCAGTACATGCTCTTCTGTTTAAAACTGTCTTATCAGAGTCTCTTTGATCCTTTCATTAGCTTGGCTGTTTAATATTTGTAGTTCATCTTACTAATTAGCCAAGGTGTTCATCAAGTTATACCAAAAAAAAAAGGTAATTTTCACTAAGCAAGTTTGCAGCACAAACAGTGCTTTGCCAAATCATGTATTTTCTCAATATTTAAGATGATGAGTGAGTACCACTGCCCCATTTGCAGAGACAGAAGATGAGGTATGGAGGGTGACTTGCTCACAGCAGTAGAACTGGTTCATGAATCAGCTAGTTCCTGTCCCCCACATTCCCTGGTGCTGAAATGAATCTGTCATAGCCTTGCTACCTGTCAGCCTAAAGATATTTAAGTAAGTTGGTAAATAAAACGTATCTCAATTCTTACCTGAAATTTGCCACACAGTTTGTGGTGGGCCAGCCCAAAACAAAGGACCTCTCTGGGTCTGTGCTGCCTTCACAAACTTCTTCTGTACAAAATGCTGTCCACATCTCACAGAGACGTGCTTGGCACTTTAGTTTGAAATGAGAGTGTGACCTGCAGGCAGAAATTCACAGGTAAGTCACACACGTGAAAACAGCACAGCAGATTAAACAACTAGAGATTTTTCTTCCTTCAGGCACATGTGAAGCTTGCATTGGAGCCAATAGAAGCAGCTCTTCCACTTCAGTTAGAGAAAACAATGTTTTATTTGGTTATATACAAAAACATCAACTCCTCATTTAAAGGGGATCAACAGATCTTTTATTTGTGGAATAAACAGATTGCTTGTGGCGTCCCTGGGAATCCCTGTTCTTGGGGGAAAACCTCTTTTCATGTCTAGAGTTCTCCTCCAAATCTCGCCATGAGGCAAAGATGGTCACTTGTATTTGATTCTCCTTCCAGTGACTTTAATGCTACCAAGGAGTTTATAATACAGCTCCATTGCTTAGCCCCAGGGTCAAAAACTATGATGAGTTTAAGAAGTGACAACTAGGCCATGGTAAATGAAGCAATCCTGAAGAAAGAAGAAGCAGAAAAGTGCCATTTTTGTTAACTACAGCACAGGTCACCATACAGCCTCCACAAACCAGCTGCATGGTAGCTTTAGGCCCACATCACTTAGAGAATGAGCCAAAACTTCACACATTCTAGAAATATTTACTCATCTACAAGGAAGACACATAATTTCCCCAATTTTAAAAAATTTGGCCCTTCCTGTGTTTTCTCCTACTGAACAATAAAGTTCAATTTACAGATTTTCATGCTTTAATTTCAACTCTTTTCTTCAACCTAATTTCTCATTAGAAGTCTCCTTCCTTTGTAGGATTGGTGAGTGATAGTGGTGAATGAGAAACAAGCAAAAACTCACAAAGTCAATGCAGCTCTGTACCACTGCAACAGCCACTCACTTCAAGCCTTGCAGACTAATCACCTGAGCTGTGGATTTCCTGGGCCAGCAGGAAAAGACCAAAGGAAGAGTGTTCAGTCCCTGAAACCAAGGGGACATGCAAGCAAGAGTATGTCAGCTCACCACTGTGTTGCAAATATGGATGGGGACAGTGCCCAGCACCACAGTGACTAGTGCTCTGTAAATAAATATGCCAGGTAAGCAGTTTCTTAAGAGCTTTGATACACATGGGCTACTTTCTTTGAGTTTAGTCTCACTTACAAGGTATTTGACTTAGAACAGACTGAATAATACAGTCTGAAATGTGAAAGTACTTGAACCTTGTGGTTTTAAAGAGGACATAGATGAACTTGCAGTACCCTGACTGGTCTGAGGTTTCCAGCTGACACTGTACCAAAAGGTGTGGTGAGACAGTGTGCAGCATTGTTCACAGTGTTGGGCCAGAAAGGACTGTCTATGCATACCAAACCTGGCAAAAAGGGGCACTTCAATTTGATTGTCATAAAATACTGTACAATACCATCTCATGTTCCTGTATTTTTTTAACTAAAAGCTAAATACCATGTTCAGCTAAACCAAGACCATGGTGTTTCCTCATCAGGTGAACATTTTGCCTCTCTTCACTCTATTATGTTCTGCTACCTGATCAAAGAGAAACTTAAAGTACAGGAGAACATTTTAACATGCTCATTAAAAATTAGTTTATGAGTAAGGTCTGTCATGAATACAAAAATAACTGTATTCTGACTGACCACAGAATGAACCGTAAAAATGTAACTCACAAAAAAACCCCAGCTGTGAATTCTAATGTAGATAATCTGACTCCACTGAATCAATCTGTTGACCCTCCCTTTCTCCTCAACTTCTTTTTCCCATTACTCAGTACAATGAATACTCTATATGTTGTTTCACTTTTTAACATTTATAGTTCATAAAGCAAGACCTCTACAGTGCCAGTAGCAGGTGTCAGCAGGCTGTTGGCAGAAGCACAACGATATTCTCCAGTCATGCTTGATGTATATTCTTACCCTGTTTGCCATGCCTAGTCACAGCTTTCAGCTATTATCAGTATTCAAGTGGCCTGGTTTCCAGAGGCACTGAAACTGTAAACCTCCACTAACATCTAAAGAGCCTGAAGTATAATTTTATCCCTATATGCCATCTCCTCTATGCAATCCATGGGTTCTCAGCACTTTGTGAAACGTGGCTCTCCTTCTTAAATGCCTAAGCAATACCTCTAGAAATTAATATATCATCACTAAGGAAGCAGCATGACTGAACATTTGAAAAAAGGGTAAAATTCTAATGAATATTATATTTATTTTTAAGGAGTCTCCTAGCAAATGTTTCTGTAGCTATCAGGCAGATCCCAGGTCCGCTGAAATCAACAGAAAAATCACGAACACCAGTGGTGTAGGTATTGATGCCCTCCAAATTATGCCACGTCTGCAGAGCACATGCAGTTCCTCCTTTTGCTTGCAACTGGATACCTTGTAACTGATAACAAATGGAAGATTAACTTCTCACTGGATTTACTAATCTCCTTAATAGGAGCCCCTGACAAAAGCATTAATGGATCTACTGTGAGATTGCTACCATAATTCCATGTATGTACTCAACCATTAATTTCTATGTGCAGCCATGTTGGGAAAATAACCTTAAAGAGCATGTGTATATACGTGGGTGGGCATGACAAAAGAGGAAGAGGAAACCATTTCTCTGTGCCTCCCACACAAAAACTTGTGAGAAACCTTCTTGAACTGACAGATCTTTGAAATATTTACTCTGCAAATAAAAACACATGCTCTCTGTAAGAACTCTAATCAATATACAGAAAAGAGTATGTAACATTTACATGCTTAACTTTGGTTTAGTGAGAAAAACTCTTTCAAACAATTCATTTGTGACTTAATCCCCACATGAAGGCAGCAAAGGACAGGGCAGCAGAGGAGCACAGCACATGAGTATTATGCTTAATTATTATAAGCTGTAATAATGCATGATAAGAAAACATAACACTGTACATTTCAGAAATTATTAGAAAGAAGCAAAAAAATCAACCTATGGGCTCCTTGTCCAAAGTCATACATGGACCAGGTGTGGAGAGGACTTATTCCTCACAAATTTCCATGGGAGCAATGACAACTGGCTGCCTTTAAGCAGGAGCACAGTCCTGTACAGTAGTTTACTCAGCAAGCTCAGAGGATTCCCTGGTAGGCTTTGTTTGCTGCTCCTTCAGCTATCAGCAGGTGACTCAGAGGGGAGTCGGAGGTGTGGCTTGCTCGTTAGCAGGAGAGTGAGAAGGCTTTAAAAACATCTTTAGGGAGTGCAAGCGACCTGGAGCGCACGTCAGTGAGGGCGTGGCACGGCAGTTCGCACAGGCAGGGCAGAAGCCTAGGTATTTCTGAGGCTTTTTTTTTTCTCTGTTTGTTTGTTTCTCTTTTCTACCTTTCCCCACAGCTCAAGGCAGTCATGCCTCCCAAAAAAATGAAAGCTGTTGCTCCTGTTACCGGTAGAGGGGAGTCAATACAGACAGAACCCTCTAAAAAGGATGCAGCCACTCAGGCCTCTGGCTGCATAGACTGTCTGAGCCTGGACCTACTACCAGAGGACAGTATGAGAAGCGCCTGCATACGATGTGAGCAGGTGAACAATTTGTGGGTCTGGTGGCAGAGCTAAAGGAAGAGGTCGATAGGCTCAGAAACATAAGGGAGAGTGAAAGGGAAATTGACTGGAGGAGTCACACCCTTTCCACTCCTAAGGAAGCCCAGCAGGAGGTGGTGAAGCCCAGCCCCTCCTGCCATCGGGCAGACAGAACAGACCATAGGAATGGGGACGAATGGAAACAGGTGCCTGGTCGTAGAAGCAAAAACACCCCCTCTCGACCCCTTTCACCTGCCAGGGTGCCCTTAAAAAACAGGTATATGGCCCTGGACTCGGACAATCTGTTGGAGGACAGTCAGGAGGAGGATCTGTCTACAAGGTCTTCTGGTTACCCCTGTCTACCAGACGGGTTACGACTACAGGTAAGAGAAAAAAGAGAAGGGTTGTTGTAATCGGTGACTCCATTCTGAGGGGAACTGAGGGCCCTATATGTTGGCCAGACCCGTCCCACAGGGAAGTTTGCTGCCTTCCTGGGGCCAGGGTGAGGGATATTACCAAAAGACTTCCTAAGCTTATCCAACCCTCAGACTATTACCCGCTGTTGGTTGTCCAGGTTGGAAGTGATGACATTAATAAAAGGAGTACCAGAGTAATTAAAAAAGATTTCAAGGCACTGACCCGATCTCTTCAGGGGACAGGAGCACAGGTAGTAATTGCCTCAGTTCCTGTGCTAGCTGGGATGAATGAGGAGAGGTTTAGGAAAGCCCAGCTTACCAATAGGTGGCTTAGGGGATGGTGCTATCGTCAAAATTTTGGGTTTTTGGATCATGGCGCAAACTCCATGTTGCCCAGTCTCATCAAAGCAGATGGGCTTCATTTATCTAGGAAGGGCAAAAGAACTGTAGCCCATAAGTTGGCAGGGTTGGTTAGGAGGGCTTTAAACTGGGTTTGAAGGGGGAAGGGACGGCAACTGGGCTCTCCAGAGATAGGCCTAAGGGCACAGAGCCCGATGGCCCAGCTGAAGTGCATGTACACCAATGCACGCAGTATGGGAAACAAACAAGAGGAGCTGGAAGCCATAGTGCAGCAGGAAAACTATGACATAGTTGCTGTCACAGAAACGTTGGTGGGATGACTCACATGACTGGAGTGCTGCTATAGGGGGGCTACAAACTCTTCAGAAAGGACAGGCAGGGAAGGAGAGGTGGAGGGGTGGCTTTATATGTTAGAGAGTCTCTTGACTCTGTTGAAGTTGAGGTCAGCAGTGACAAGGTTGAGTGCCTGTGGGCCAGAATCAGGGGCAAGGCCAACAAGGCTGACACCCTTGTGGGTGTCTGTTACAGACCGCCCAACCAGGATGATGAAGGGGATGAATTATTCTACAAGCAGCTGGCAGATGTCTCAAAATCTCCAGCCCTTGTTCTTGTGGGTGACTTTAACCTGCCAGATATCTGCTGGGAGCTTCATACTGCAGAGAAGAGGCAGTCAAAGAGGTTTCTGGAGTGTATAGAGGACAATTTCCTTCATCAACTGGTAAATGAGCCTACCAGGGGGAAGGCCCTGCCAGACCTACTGTTTACAAACAGAGAGGGGCTGGTAGATGATGTAGTGGTTGGAGGCCGCCTGGGGCATAGTGACCATGAAATAATAGAATTTTCAGTCCTCAGGGATGTAAGGGAAGTCACCATTAAAACCTCTACTTTGGACTTCCGGAGAGCAGATTTTGGCCTATTCAAAAAACTGATTCAGAGCATACCCTGGGAAACAACCCTTAAAGGCAAGGGGGTCCAGGAGGGATGGACATGTTTTAAGAGGGAGATTTTGAATGCACAGCAATAGGCTGTCCCAGTGTGCCGAAAGGCCAGCCGGAGGGGAAGATGGCCCGCTTGGTTAAATAGGGAGATTCTGAAAGAAATCAGGGATAAAAAGACAGTTTACAGACTATGGAAAAAAGGGCTGGCTACTTACAAAGAATTTACAGATAGAGCTAGGTCATGCAGGAAAAAAATTAGGGAAAGAAAAGGGGAATTTGAAGTAAATTTGGCTATTTCAGTTAGGGATAACAAAAAGTCCTTTTATAAATACATTAATAACAAACTGAGGGGCAAGGAAAACCTCCATTCTCTGTTGGACTTGAAGGGAAATATAGTTAAGGAAGATGAGGAGAAGGCTGAGGTACTTAACACCTACTTTGCCTCAGTTTTCACCAGTAAGACAGGTGGCCCTCAAGACAACTGGCCTCTGGAGCTGGTAGACAGGGAGAGGGAGCTGAATAGCCCTCCTGTATTCCAGGAGGATATAGTTACTGATTTACTGAGCCAGCTGGATCCTAATAAGTCTATGGGACCAGACAGGATCCATCCCAGGGTGATGAGGGAGCTGGCAGAAGAGCTTGCCAAACCGCTCTCCATCATCTTCCAACAGTCCTGGCTCTCTGGGGAGGTCCCAGATGATTGTAAGTTGGCCAATGTCACCCCAATCCACAAAAAGGGCGGCAAGCAGGACCCTGGCAACTACAGGCCTGTCAGCCTGACCTCCGTGCCTGGCAGGGTTATGGAGCAGTTCATCCTGAGTGCAATCACACAGCACCTTCAGGGTGGACAATGGATTAGACCCAGCCAGCATGGGTTTAGGAGGGGCAGGTCCTGTCTGACCAACCTGATCTCTTTTTACGATCAGGTGACCCACCTGGTGGATGAGGGGAAGGCTGTGGATGTGGTCTATCTGGACTTCAGCAAGGCCTTTGATACTGTCTCCCATAATATACTCCTGGAAAAGCTGGTAGCCCATGGCCTGGACAAGTGTACCCTCTCCTGGATTAAGAGCTGGCTGGAGGGTCAGGCCCAGAGAGTGCTGGTGAACGGAGCTGCATCCAGCTGGCGGCCAGTCACCAGTGGTGTTCCCCAGGGGCCTGTGTTGGGTCCAGTCCTGTTTAACATCTTTATTGATGATTTAGATGAGGTGATTGAGTCCATCAACAGCAAATTTGCTGATGACACCAAGCTGGGAAGGAGTGTCGATCTGCTGGAAGGCAGGAGGGCTCTGCAGAGGGATCTGGATAGACTTGAGAGATGGGCTGATTCCAATGGGATGAAGTTCAACAAGGCCAAGTGCCGGGTCCTGCACTTTGGCCACAACAACCCCCTGCAGCGCTACAGGCTGGGCACAGTGTGGCTGGAGAGCAGACAGGCAGAAAGGGAACTTGGAGTACTAATTGACAGGAAGCTCAACATGAGCCAACAATGTGCCCAGGTGGCCAAGAAGGCCAATGGGATCCTGTCCTGTATCAAAAATAGCATGGCCAGCAGGACCAGGGAAGTGATCCTTTCCCTGTACTCTGTGCTGGTGAGGCCACACCTTGAGTACTGTGTTCAGTTCTGGGCCCCTCAGTTCAGAAAGGATATTGAGGGGCTGGAGCGAGTCCAGAGAAGAGCAACAAGGCTGGTGAAGGGACTGGAGCACAAGCCCTATGGGGAGAGGCTGAGGGAGCTGGGGTTGTTTAGCCTGGGGAAGAGGAGGCTCAGAGGTGACCTCATCACTGTCCAGAACTACCTGAAGGGAAGTTCTAGCCAGGTGGGGGCTGGTCTCTTCTCCCAGGCACTCAGCAATAGGACAAGGGGGCACAGGCTTAAGCTCTGCCTGGGGAAATTTAAGTTGGATATCAGAAAAAAATTCTTTATAGAGAGAGTAATCAGGCATTGGAATGGGCTGCCCAGAGAGGTGGTGGATTCACCATCCCTAGAGATTTTTAAACTGAGATTGGACGTGGCGCTGAGTGCCATGATCTGGTAAATGGACTAGAGTTGGACCAAGGGTTGGACTTGATGATCTCTGAGGTCTTTTCCAACCCAATCGATTCTATGATTCTATTCTATGACACAAAATGCTTGTTCCTCTCTTTAGGAAAAACTTGTACCTGTTTGCTGACCATATGAAGCCCAATTATACATGAGCTCCCTTTGTACTGTAACTGGCTACGTGCAGCTGAACTGGCACCAGCACAGTGCCAAGCTGTACACAAGATGCTGTAGGGGTTCATATGCCCCAAGCTGAAAAACTACTTAAGACAAAAGAGTATTACAAATTTTTAGCACCTTCACAAGGCCTAATTCTGAAGTTAAGATTCAACTGTATCATTAATTCTGTCCTGGTCTGACTCCTTTGACTCTGCACCAGGCTATTAAAAATCAATAGCAATCAACAGTCATGGCCACATAGCAATACACACACTCAGGTTTTCCTTCTAGGAATCAGCACTGGCATCTTAGTGTGAAACAGTTTTAAAAATGCTGATTTTTAAGTAGTATTCATTAGTGACAGCTCTGATGCTTTAATTGCTGACAGGGCAGCTGTAGAGAGAACATCCCAATTAGATCTTCAAAATACATGAAGTAATATCACTCAAAATACTATTTTCACCATTTCTAGAAAAGACTTGCATTTCCCCCTGCCCCTTTTTCACAAGCAAAAGCACAATTTGTTCTCTTCCACCTTTTTTCAAACATAGCAGTCTCTTCACCACATTAAATCACATGCTGTAGGAGCTGTTATTACTCCCTGGGGACCAGATTTTTGTGTGGTTACACCAAACAGTGCTTTCCTATGCAAATAGTCCCATTGGGACCCAGCCAAACCTGCAGTAATGTGCAGCTCAGCCTGGAGCTCTAATATTGCTTCTGCTTGGCATGCTGACCAGAGTGGGAGAGATTTACCCTTTCTGACTTCAGCTTTCTACAATTTAGGAGCTACGCTAGTGGACAATGCCCACTGAATAGCCAGTGTACGGAGTGAGAGACCCCAAATAACAAGACTCCCCTTGCCCACTATCAACACCTTTCAGCTTCAGGTGAGTTCACTGCAGTAAGGTGCTGTTTTTTGCCTCAGTGACAATAAGAGGAGTCTAGAAACCTGGGTAAGTTGCAAATAAATCACATTTTAAAACTGAAATTAGGTGAGGTGAATTCCACTCTAAACAAACAACAAACATCAATCAATACAGCAATAATGTTGTCATTGCTACTGCTGGAAGAATAGCAAGATTTCCCCTAAATATCTTTATGTTCACCACCCACCCATAGTGGAACATGTTTGGTGTAGAACATCCTCTGTGTTGTCACACTGCATCAAGTGAGGGAGTTCAGCTGGGGGGTTAAGTTTACCATGTGTGATTCAAACAGACACAGTTCGGATTTCTACAGAAAACACAGATTTCTTCTGGCTTTTCCCAGAAGCCCCTGAAACAATTGCTTAAGCGAAATGACACATTGCAAAAGCCCAGGATTCACATTGAGGTTGCCCACCCTGTGAAACCACAACACAGTGCCTAACAGAGAGTGAAGCTACATCAGGATTTTTTATCATTCTTTCCCCATAACCCATAACAACAAGTGAAAGCACGCCCTAAAATTGCCTTAAACCACAAATGTCGCATGAAGCTGGCATACTAGGCACAGCTTGTAAATGTGATTTAATTGTGAATGGTAGAGTGAATAATCAGAGCTCAGCAGTAAGCCTGATTACACACGAACACTACCCAGACTGCTCAGCATCGCTTCCCCTTCTCCTTCCCCACACTCCTTCTGGCACAGGACGCACTACAGAAACATACACTGCAATGCCATCTGCAATCACTCCTTTTATACAGCTGCTCATCACTGGTGTGTACCCAAAGCAGCTTCCAGGTGAGGGTTCAGACCTCTAACCCCTCTGCGGCACAACCACTGGTATTCGCACACTGCATGCAACTGAAGATGACCTGTCTAAAACATGACAAGTTGAAGGCAGAACAACAGAGAAGAGCAACAAGGCTGGTGAAGAGAGCTGGGGGTGTTTAGCCTGGAGAAGAGGAGGCTCAGCAGAGGTGACCTCATCACTGTCTAGAACTACCTGAAGGGCAGTTCTAGCCAGGTGGGGGTTGGTCTCTTCTCCCAGGCACTCAGCAATAGGACAAGGGGGCACGGGCTCAAGCTCTGCCAGGGGAAATTTAAGTTGGTGATCAGAAAAAAATTCTTTCCAGAGAGAATAATCAGGCATTAGAATGGCCTGCCCATAGAGGTGGTGGATTCACTGTCCGTGGAGGTTTTTAAACTGAGATTGGGTGTGGCACTGAGTGCCATGATCTGGTAAAGGGCCTGGAGTTGGACCAAGGGTTGGACTTGATGATCTCAGAGGTCTTTTCCAACCCAATCAATTCTATGATTCTGTAATACTCACTTGGATTTGGCAACAACCAAGATGTCTGTGAAGAGGAAAAGGTGTCGCTCTTGGGTTTGCAGACTCGTCTTCAGCTGTACGTGGCCATCCAGGATGAATGTTCGATTGTGGCATATGAAAGATTGGACAAGAGGCCATGCCTCTGGGCTGATGGGGGACAAGCAGCCTTCCCTGCAAAAGGAAATAAAATAAATGGGACAAAGGAAAGCAAATCAGTCAGTTGTCTGTGAGTGAGAAACAGGCATTCCCATACCTGCTGCCAAAAGACAATTTATTTGACCACATTTCAGTGAAAGGTGAAAGAGACTAAGAGGATAATTCAGCAGTCAGATTCTGACACAAAATCTATTAGGGACCGTCTGCACTGAGTCTTTTACAGCCCAACCACATTTCCAGCATTTAGCAAAGGACATAATTTAGACAACACAGCCCTCTCTATTTTATCTATTTGCATTTGCTTCCCGTTGTATTGAATTCTTAGACAAAATACTTCATCTTCTCCAAAACGAGAGAGGAGACATATTCATGATGAACAGATACCTGCACACCCATCTTGGTCATAGTAGGACTCATATTCACAGTTAAAAGAGCTTTATAGAAATTATTCAAAACCAAGGACAAATATAATGTGTAACTGAACCTTGCTAGAGACAGACAATGTACTAGATGCAACATGAGAAGAGGCTGCTCTGCCTTTCTCCCTCCCAGCACACAACCAGAAGCATTGAAGTAAACTCCTGCTGCAGATTTCGTGGTGTGACTGGAGCTATGCTTGTCTGAGGCTGCTGGGTAATCCAAACCCAGGTCTATGGGGAAAAAAATCAGACTCTCTCCTGGAAGACACTGATCTTTTCCAGGGAGGTATTGAATAGGTTTCAGCTCAAGATGGATTCTCTCCACCCCTCCTGTTCTGCATAAAGTAGCAGAATAGTTATGAGAGCAGAAATAGAGTTTCTCTAGCACGATGGTCAGCTCCCTCACCCAGACAGGATATCCCTCATTTCTGAGCCTGGCTCTAACAAATGACTATATGGAGCTGAACTGCAAGAATGTGAGGGTCTGAGAGGGGTCGCTAATGCTTATTGTAGGTCAGGCTCTCCCTTTGAAAGCCAGAGACATGACTTCAAATTCTCGCAGGAAGGTGAGAGAACAGAACATTGGTCTCCTACACTCTAATGTACCTTAAACAATGAATTTCTGAATTAAAACCGGGACCCATCAGTATCTTTACTTATGATTTTGAAATCTGATTTTCCAATTATTTGCTTTCCCTAGAGATGCCTCTAGATGAACCATCTCCCTTTCATAGAATGAAACGGTTCATTTTTTATTCAAACGTGTTTACTTTTTTTTTCTCGTTAAAAAAACAATTAAGCTAACATTCGACAGGCTCAGCTTGGCAAGAACAGACTGAAGTTAACAGCTTTGGAATTCTAGTTTACTCTGGTCCCACTGGAATGGATGACAAACACCTAACGACTTTGCTGGGAGAAGAAATGGAGCTTATACAGTGAAAGTCACAAAACGAAATAGGAGGGAAATGAAAGAAAACGAGAGTGAGCAGAGAAAACCTTCAAAGAAGGTCATAAACCTTCTTGTACCTCTCCTTAGAGCTGAGACGACTCATGACCCTCCTCTCCTTGACACCTGTGGCTGGATTATGCAGGAAATTATTTAGGAAATCCTGACAGATGGGAGAGAAAGGATAAGCTCTGAGATTGGCCTACATTAGCAGGACATACTTTCACTGATGTGTAAGGAGCTGGTGAGGATGTTTACTTGCTGGAGAGAGCCTTGTTTGGCCTTGGATTCCCCTTTCTGTCTGAACTTTTAAAAGAATTCCTCAATTTATTTTGTCTTAAGCTTGTCTTTCATTGCCTACTCCTTCAGGGAAGAGAGCAGGAAGCAGAAGGGGTGTCCAGGAGTGTGGAGGTTAAAGCAGAGAGAAGTTTAGGTCCAGTACAACTGTGTGGCCAGCTACAGGAATTAGGGGAACAACAAGCATCTGTCCTACTCTGCCACTTCCATTGGACAAAGAATTTGTCAAAGGGCGGTCCTGTGGTTTAATGGAGAGCACTCCAGACTCCGAATCCCAAGGACCTGAGTTCCAGTCTCAGGCAGTTCCCTGGCAGTTCAATGCCTCCCTGCCATCCCATCCCGTCACATCTCGGATGCTCAGCAGGGTCCCGAGGACTTCCCTGTCTCTGTCCAAGCTCACTCAGCCGTGGCAGATGGACCTGAAGACTGAAACGGTGGGGCCAGTTCTGCACATGCTGTGCCTCACCTAAAAAATCCACTGCGCAGGCTGGAAGGGCACACCCACGTGGGGAGAGCCCTTCCCAGATCTTCGTTCATGAAGTCTGGCCATACATACATACATAGGAATTTGTCAATTCACCAGTTCATCAGTGAGTTTTAGGTAATTGGGAGTTCATTTCATTAACTCCCTAGCAGTACCTGGCATAGAAATTTAGGCAGAAATCAGGAATGATGATGAGTCCATCTGCATGAAAGCCATGCATGGCCCTTACCTCAAAGATTGTCAGGATATACTCACTTGTATTTGAATCCAGTAACAACAATAGTTAGGAAACCCTCTTCATGTTACACTGCTGTAACCAAATTGGTAGAAGCATTCTTAAAATCATATAGGCAACTCTGATTATACCCGTTTGTCTATTTTCTACATCCTGATTTGTAAGGCCAGGAACCTCTCAAATTAAACTAAGCAAAATCTTTGTCACATAGGCACATAAATGAAGGTGGAGTAGGTTTAGTAATGCCAGCAGGGTCAAACAAATTGTACTGCATTTTGACCCATTGCCTTTCAAGCACATCTGACATCTGAACTCTAATAAGCACTCTTACATACTCTGATATTAGAGTTTACCTGATAAGCCTTATTAAAAAAAAAAAAAAAAAGGACACTATTTTCTTCCCTGCAAACAAAGTAGAAAAAAATCAGTCATTAATTCATCCAGAATCCTTTAAGGCTCCAGGAACAAGGAGCATGGAGGAAATTCAAATCAGCAGTGCCAAAAATGTCTTTTGGAAAGAATGCTTTTGATCCTCTCAATTAATGTTCCATTGTTACAAGAGATGAATGAAACCGACTGTTGTTACATTGAAGAAAATGCAAATCAGCAATACCCTCAGGCATAGGGATTCATATGAGAGAGGTGTTTCTGCAGTTCAGCTTTTAATGGCTCAATGATTTTTCTGGCCACTAAATAGGTCTAGTTTTGAAGAAGTGCTAAGTACACAAATACTGATTCTTTGAAAATTCATTTTAATAGCATTAGGCAAAACTCAGTACTTAAGTCAACGTGATTTCTGATATAATTGAAGTCAGTGATGTAGGGCTCTTTCTGCCTTCACTGTATTTCCCTAGAAGTCACTTTATGATTAACACAAGTAAAAGTCCCACAAAATAACATCTTTCCAGTATGGCAGAAAAAAATCCCATCATCCAGGTTTGTTAAGAAGGAACTGTGAACTTATTCCCAAACAATGGGGATAGATGGGAATCCTGCAGAGCCAGCAATCAGTCATGTTCCACTTTGTGTAGAAGCAAGGCTGACACTGATGTTTTGATGACACTGCCATTGTAAAACTAGTCTTAAGTGGACATTTTTTCTTAAAATGCTGTTTTGGAGGTCTGTGGAATTTTAAGTAAGGAGAAATTTTTGTAATTTGAGGATATCTACAAGTTATTCTTGACTTATTTAGAAAAAAACTAAAATCACTGTACTGGCTGAAATCAGTTGAAGGATAATTGAAGACTTCTCTCCTGGCATTTTCAGAACATAAATTCTTATACCTGTTATTTTTCAAATTAATCAAAACAGGCATTTTGTGCCTATTCAAAAGCCACTACAGCTTAAAAGAACTCTTCAGTTTTGTAGGTGCAATATATGAAGTTGAATGCCACAGTAGTCAGCCAAACACTGAAAAATACATCCCAGCTGCATTCAGTTTGAAAGCAAACACATCAATGCTCACTTCATCGATCCTGTATTTAGCAGAAACCACAAAGCACAAAAAAAATTTCTCCCTTCCCCTGCAGAGCTTCCTTGGAGTTTCCAATAAAACTGATACCTGAATGGCATGACCCACAAAATGTTAGTCTTGGTGTTAATGGAGATGTCACCTTTATTCTCTGTTTTTAGTGAAAACAATGAAAGAAATTATACTTTCTGAAGGAGTGTTTAACAGCGTATGTTAAGTGGATAATAAATCCATGATTCAAATGTCATCTATGCCATGGGAAGCTTTCCTCTGATTTCAGTTGATGATTACTTCAGCCTATCTATGGTTTAGATTAAGCTATAAGATGTCTCAGGGGAACAATCTGTTCTAGGGTAGCTAAGCTGGAATGAGCTACTGCAGGTACCTCAGCTATAAGACATCCCTCTTAGACTTCTCATGCTCCATCCTAAACCTCACTCCATTGTATTGGTTACTGTTCTCTGCTAGAACTTTTTTCCACTGCTGATATTGTTGCTGTCACAGAAGTCAATTTCCTCTTATGATGCAGCATCAACACTCTCCACACAACTAATACCTATTGAAATAAAATGCCATTTTGCTTTTAACCTCTGAAGTCCTTCACAAGAGGTAGGTGAGAAATTCACCTTTTCAGCTGCAGCTGCAGTGTAGTAAAATGGCAGCTATTCAAAAGGCTGAAACCTGAGTCAGTCCAGCCACATGAGAGGCTGTCCTTAGTCTGTCCAACACACATGCGTAATACCTTTCCAAATTCCACTTACAGTGAACAACTTCACCTATATTAATTTCACACATATGTACTGTAAGCAAAAATACTGCATGCCTCCAGCAGTGCTGAAGCCTGAGTAAGGACCAGAAGCACTTTCCAGTTTTCAACAGAATCAATCATAGAATCGTAGAATATCCTGATTTGGAAGGTATCAACAAGGATAATCAAATCATAGAGTCATAGACTAGCTTGGGTTGGAATAGATCTTTAAAGGTTATCTAGTCCCATTCCCCTACAGTGAGCAAAGACATCTTCAAATACATCAGGTTGCTCAGAGCACCAACTAACCTGACCTTGAATCTTTCCAGGCATGGGGCATCTTAACACCTCTCAAGGCTACCTTTCTTATAGGCCACCTTTAGGTACTGAATGGCTGCTCTAAAGTCTCCCTGGAGCCTTCTTTTCTCTCCAGGCTGAACAGTTCTAATTCTTTCAGCCTTTCCTCACAGGAGAGGTGTTCCACCCTAATCATCTTCATGGTTCTCCTCTGGACCTTCTCCAACAGGTTCATGTCCTTTCTGTGCTGAGGACTCCAGAGCTGGACACAGAACTCACTGTGGAGTCTCACCAGCGCAGAGCAGAGGGGCAGAATCACCTCTCTCGACTTGCTGGGCACACTCCTTTTGATGCACCCCAGGATCCCCAGGTCCTTTTCCATGGCAGTGCTCTCCAGCCTCCAGTTCCCCAGTCTGTATGAACATCTGAGGTTGCCCCATCCCAGATGCAGAATCCATCACTGTCCCTTGCTCAGCTTCACACGGTTGGGGACTGCCCAGTCCTCTAATATGTTGGGGTCTCTCTGCAGGGCCTCCCTGCCCTCAAGGGAGTCAACAGCTCCTCCTAACTTTTTGTCATCGGCAAACTTACCTAGTGTACCTTCTAGTCCTGCATCCAAGTCATTTATAATGATGTTGAAGAGAATGTGCCTACACACACAGAGCTTGTAGCTAAATCTAACCTTGTTTTGGCTACAGACTAGAGAGGCCACCAAGCAGAGCACATGCCAACCCTCCTCATGGTGTTCAGAGACAGCAGACTTATTTTCTGTATCTCAAATGCCAGTTTTGGATGGCTCTAAAAAACTCATCATTTATGTCTTAGGAAAAATAAAGTCAATGGATTTTCAACTTTAGTGTCTCAGTAAAGCATTTACTTTACCATCACAGAGTCACAGCTTTGGGCTAGAGCAACCCACTGAGAGAGGCAGGAGCTATTCACATCCTTTCAAGGCTAGTGAAAACAGCAGATATCTGCACAGTAAAAAACATCCACAGCTCAGCCCATATTACAGATTTTTGCCAAAATGGATTATCAGTCAGGGACAACATGGGATTTGTTACCATTAATGATACCCCCAAAAGCAAGCTTGATCGAGAAGGTAAGTTCCTCCATTCTTTTAATAGAGCTTAATTGGAAATTGGGTGACAATATTTGCACTTTTTTTCTGTGCTTCCTACTCGGACCCTTAAGCTCTTAAAAAGTCCTGTGAGAAGGAACTTCAATAGCAGCTTAATAGATGCTTGCTTCATATATTTGCTAATGAAGCAGGACTTGCTAGCTGAAGCTTGGAAGGCAAGATGGTTTACAGCTGGAAATCCTTTAACACATAAGACATATTAGCCATATTGTGTGGCTAGGGGGTGTTTGGCATTCAAGATACTTAATAAGGTATTGAGAACAAGTCTTTAACTAACCAAAAGCAAAGAGCTCCAATTTTCTGTGCAAGAGCTTGCCAAACAAGGTGAGATTAGATGAAAAAATCCCCAAACCTGTAACACAGCAGTGAGTACTGATCTGCCTTGCAGGGCTTCTTGTAGTGCACCAAAGTGCAATGTTCAGATTTCAGGACTCTGACACATACCAATCATCATAATAAATGATAATTGGGATGTGACTTGCACTATATTCTAGCGAACTTGACAAAATCATCACAGATTTTGCCAAAATCATCACACAAAACAGATTATCACATTCTGTACGCAAAAAAAAAGGGAAGAGTGAAAAACAAAATTAAAGGAGAGCATTTCTTGTACGCTGAAAACAACTGCCCATGCTTGGGACTGAACAGAAGACAACGGAGATGGTCCTGTTCATACTCCTAATTAATTTAGCCTCTATCATGCTGGTAGCTATTAAAGAATATGGCTTGAAGAGTCACTCCTCACTCTAGAAGGGCTGTGAAGAGAAAGCAGACCTACCTCCAAAATTTATCAGCAAGGGACTTTGTCTTTGAAAAACAGTGGAGGAACATGCAAAGCCCCCAAAGCCTCCATCATTTGCTCAAACCAGCTGTAGATGGAAAAGGGCAGAAACAGGGAGCTACTACATGGTTCTGCACACTAATCCTATCTAGCTGGGCATGTTCTTGTGACATGGCTTCTGGCTTGGCACAAACTCACAAACCATGGAGCAAGGAGCTGAAAACAGGCATGCCAACCATCATGCCCATTTCCCATGACTTGCTCAGTCCAGCCTACTCCATCCCCCACTGCCCATTTAGCATGACCATGCAAAGCCCTGTTGGCTTCAGGGATGAGTGTTCACTGCTCCTTTTGCCATAGACAAGGCAACATGCAGACAAGGCTCACCCACACAAAGCAATCTGCAGCTCACAACCCTACTTAGACAGACAGATATATATACACATATACATAAAAATCCTCTGCATTTTTAAAGGTGCTAACTACTCCTTTCTCTCACTGCCTCCCAACTGTGACCAGTGCCCTCGGTGAGTCACCCACATGCTCGGGGTCTGCCCACTTCAAATCCAGAATATGCATTTAATCTAAGTTTATAAGGCATTTTACTGTAATAAATAATAATTATACCTGGAGGGCAAAGGTAAGCACAAAAAGTATGAGTTTGGAGTGTAGGAGTGTTTTCCAGGAAGGTGGTAGGTAAGATATGGGCCAGCACAAAGTTAGTATGCAGTTGTAAACTTACACTGACTATTTATAGAAGAGACTTGAATAGACAAGCATAAAACTCTCTTAATCACATGGGCTGCCAACACATTTCTGAAAGTCTGCTGTCAATTGATCCCTGTTTTGCCAAGGGAGCTTCGTTCTGAGGATGCTGGGCATGTTTGCTTGTTGTTATCCATGGTAAATCTTATGCAGTTGAAGCAACACTTTGTGAAAACAGTGCAGCATTCCAGAAATAGCAAGTCTGTTTTCTGCAGCACTCTGTTAAAGTCCCCTAGGCCATCCCTGTTGCATGTATAGTAGCTTTTGTACCATGAAATAAGTGAAATCTGCTGGGTTTTTCAAAAAGCATTAGTTACTAAGATTTAAAAAGCCTGCTTTACTTTACAAGTATTCTTTACTGGTTCCAGGTTCTTTTTGACAAGTAATGTATTTGAACAAATCTAAGGCAGTGACCCTGTACCCCCGCATTTTCCCTTATGGACTGTGGATCTCACAGAGAGCTCTCTGCCCTGGAGCACACGTCGGCCTCAGTTCAGAGCCTCGAGAGCAGGGCTGTCCTCACTTTCCCTGTGCAAGCAGCTGGACCTCAGAAAGCTACAGTGGAAAATACAGCAACCAAGATCAAGCCGTGAGTCCCAACAGGGTCACAGAGACTTCAGAGACTTCAGGCTGTGTGTGCTGCAACCCCCTCTCCACCACGGGCAGGGCAAGCACAAGCCTGGACAGTGGGAAGGAAGATGAATACTAATTAGGAGCAAATTTTACTCAGATAAATAGACAAATTTACATTTTAGGGCAGAAATCAGTTTATATATATATTTTATATATCACTTATATTTAGGAAATTGGATACCACTCCTCTGCTTCTAAAACCTAGTGTACACATTTTAATGCAGTGTACATTGAAAAAATATTCCAACTTAGATTATAATAGGATTCTAAAAATTGCTTTGTATCATCTCTGCAGGATGTCAAATTCTTATTAAACATCATAAAAATTATTATGATGAATAGCATGGTTAACACTAAATGTTCCAGGTGTTGAGGCACATAACTATTACTTTTCTGTAGTCAGGCAGTAAAATACCACATAGCTGTAGGGTAAAATGCATGATTAAAACAAAATCCTGACACATTTCAGGATCGAGGCTTGGGAGCTTAACTGAAAACAAGCTGCACTTAAGTAATTTTTACATAGCCAAAAGGACAATATTCTCCACAGAGCAAATATGCACTACAGTATGGAGGCTGGAGACAGGAAACACGCTTGTGGTTTGGTTTGCTTTCAAGCCATTTTATTTTATTTTAACAAACAGCTGCAAGGTGTTTACTCTGAAAATTTAGCACAAGGGCAAAAGTCTCTATTGATGTAAATTAGCACCACATATCTTGGTCACATTTTGCCTATTTCCACCAGAAAAGAATTCAGTACAAGTTATTTAAATCCTATTGAAAAGCTCTCGCAGTGTGGGTGTCCTCCACTTCTGCTCTACAGCTCTGACAGCAATCCCTGAGCAGGGGAGAGGTTTAGGAGAGGACACATTCACATGTGGAAGTCAATAAAAGTTTTTTGGCCTTTGGAATAATTGATCCTCTGTTTACCACTGCAGCTCCCTCTCATTTTTACTGACTGACATAGTAGCACCACCTTGAGTTACTCTCATCCCAGTTGCACCAGGGAAATGCATTCCAGGCATTGTCTACCCAAACAGAGATTTCATTGTTCAGACAAAAACCCCAAACAAAAGTCACCAAAAAAGTGACCTTTAGGAGGAAAAAAAAAAAAGAATGATAATAAAGAAAAAAAAAGGAAAAAGGTAGGATGAACAAAGGGCAAAGAAAAGGCCAGAACTTAACACCCCAGTCCTGCAGTTCTGCACTATGGTTGTCTGGGCTTTTTGGAACTTCTTGTGGCTTACAAGAAATCTGGAGGCACAGGCTACTTTCAACCCAGCTTCTTCCTACCCATTCTGAGGAGGGATACAAGGGAGCACTCTGGAATCTCAAGTTCATCCATATCCCACTGGGAGGATCCAGTGCTAGACTTCAAATATGTGGACAGCCAAATCAAACCTGGAATCCACTAGCTGCTGTTCCCTGATTGTCCTTTTTCAGGAGAAAACTTGCTGATTATAAACAAAGTAATCACACACAAAGTGACCTATAAATAGCTTCAAGTACTGCCTTTAAAAGATAAGCTCCTTCACCATGCTTTATCCTTCCACAGACTACAGCTGTCATTGGAGCCACTGCTGACTGGCATTGCCTGTATCCCCAAAACGTAACAGCAACCTGGGAAGAGTACAGAGACGAAGTGGAGTGAGGAAGTCCAAGGCAAAGCTGGAACTGAACCTGGGAAGGGACACAAAGAATAGTAAGAAGGGCTTCCACAGATATGTCAGCCAGGAAAGGAACCAAAGAAGGTGTTCCCCCCTGATAAACAATGCTGGTAAACTGGTAACAATAGATGAGAAGACTGAGGTACCCCACAAACTTTTGCCTCAGTCTTCCATGGCAGTGTCTCTTCCCACACCTCTCAAGTGGATGGACAGCAGGATGGGAACTGGAGGAGCAGAGAGATTCTCACTGTAAGAGAAGATCAGGTTCATAACTACCTGAGGAACCTGAATGTACATAAATCTACAGAACCTGATGAGATGCATCCTGAGGGATGTCCTGAGGAGTCCTGAGGGAACTGGTGATGTAGTTGCTAAGCCACTCTCCACGATATTTGAAAAGTCATGGTGGTCAGGTGAAGTACCAGATGAGTGGGAAAAGGGAAATATTGTACCTATCTTTAAAAGGAGTAGAAAAGAGGACTCTGGGAACTACCAGCCTGTCAAACTCACATCTGTGCCTGGGAAGATCATGTAACAGATCCTCCTAGAAGTGATGCTAAGGCACATGTAGGTGATTTGAGAGGTGATTTGAAACAGCCAGCATGGCTTCACCAAGGGCAATTACTGCCTGACCAATGCAGTGGCCTTCTATGATGGAGTGATTACTGCAGTGGACAAGAGAAGAGCTATGGATGTAATTTAACTGAAAGGACAGATCACAGAATATTATGAATTGGAAGGAACCCACAAAGATCATCAAGTCCCACTCTTAAGTGAATGGCCCATGAGGGGATCAAACACACAATCTCGCTGTTATTAGCACTATACTCTAACCAACTGAGCTAATCTGTGGATCAATAGACTTCTATAAAGCCTTTGACATGGTCCTCCACAACATCCTTGTCTCTAAATTGGAGTAATAGATTTGTGATACTGTAGGGATTCTTTATGCCTCGTTGGTGTTGAGTTATACGGATGCAGTCAGCAACGATATGGTGATTCTCCTGGCCCTGGGGTTTAGTCCATAACCTAGGAGAAAATGTGCTCCCTGTCCTCCCTTACCACGTGGTCACTGAGAGCCCCAGAGAAAGGACACACAGAGACCACCAGAGAGGGAGAGGAACAAAGAGGAAGTTTATTCGTGGTCAAGGGTTTATATGGACTTTGGAGGGATTCAAACCACCAATAAGAGACAAGAGGGGAGTCTGGCTTTGGGCCAATAAGAGTAAGGGGATTTACAGACCGTGGGAGAGGGTTTCAGGTAGCATGATGTCACAATCTTCCCCCAGCTCCCTGAGCTTGCAGGGTGTTCTGGGAAGAAGGAACAGTGACTTGGCAAAAAAGACACTTCACCAGACCTTCTGTGCATTCAAACAACATTAAAAACATCAGTTGTTAAAGCATTATCAGTGGCTGGTTGATTCTCTTCACCAGCCCATTTCTGGCAGGACTTTCTCCATGCCATATATTGTGAATCCATCCCGACAGATTTGATGGATGGAGTGTTAGATGTATTAGGAATTGGTTGGATGGTCGCATCCAGAGGTCAATGGGTTGGAGTCCCAATGGACATCAGTGACAAGTGGTGTTCCTCAGGGATCCATATGGGAACCAGTGTTATTTAGTATCTTCATTAATGACAGAGATGAAGAGATCAAGTGCACCCCCAGCAAATCTGCAGATGACATCAAGCTGAGGGGTTTGGTTCACAAACCTGAATGACAGCATGCCATCCAGAGGGACCCGGACAAGCTTGAGAAGTGGGCCCATGGGAATCTCATGAGGTTTAACAAGGCCAAGGGCAAGGTGCTGCACCTGGGTCAGGGCAACCCACAATATATCAATACGGGCTGAGGAATGAAGCAATGGGAGAAGCGCTGCCAGGGAGGACTTGGGGGATCTTGTGGATGAGAGGCTGGACATGACCCAGCAATATGCTCTCATAGCCCAGAAAGCCAATTGTGTCCCAAGTTGCATCAAAAGCAGTGTGGCTAGAAGGTCAAGGGAGGGGATTCTGCCCCTTTACTCTGCTGTTGCGAGACCCCAGTTGGAGTATTGCAGCCAGCTCTGGGGTCCTCTGCACAGGAAGGACATGGACTAGTTGGAACAAGTTCAGAGGAGGGCCACCAAGATGATTAGAGGGATGGAGCACCTCTCCTACAAGGAAATGTTGAGAGAATTAGAACTGTTCATCCTAGAAAAGAGAAGGTTTTGGAGTGACCTAGTTGCAGCCTTCCAGTACTCGAAGGGAGCCTACAAGAAAGATGGAGAGAAACTATTTACAAGGACTTGTAGTAAAAGGACAAAGGTCAATGGCTTCCAACTGGAAGAGGGTAGGTTTAGATTAGATGTTAGGAAGAAAATCTTTCCCGTGAGGGTGATGACGCACTGGAACAGTTTGCTCAAAGAAGTTGTGGATGTGCCATCCCTGGAAGTGTTCAAGGCCAGGTTGGATGGGGCCCTGAGCAAGCTGGTCTAGTGGAAGGTGTCCCTGTCCATCCAGGAAAGCTGGAACTAGATGATCTTTAAGGGCCCTTCCAGCACAAGCCACCCTATGATTCTGTGATTCCATGAACTGTGGGACTCTGTGGGATGAACTTCACAAAGCCCCACTACAAACGTGAAGAGAGGATGTGCCCAGCCCTTGTACTGGCTTAAGATTTTAAGGATCACTTCCCTAAGAGGGACAACCAATATGGGTGGCATATGGAAGACAGGATTGTCACTTCACCTGTCCCAGCTGTAACAGGAAAAATCTGGCTTTGGTTTGCCTCAAGGGCTTTAAACTATATTTTAATACTAGTACTACAGCACAGGAATTATCCTATTACAGTGAAGGGATTACTTGGTACTCCTGCTGTTGCCAGCTATTGCAAGCATAATGACCCAGATTTCTTATGAACAGCCATGCAGCCACATGCACCTGTTTTCTCTCTGTAACTATCTGCCTACCTATTCAACAAGTGTTTCATGTAGCTACTCAGGCAGGTTACTCAGAGGTTCCTACTTGACCTGAGCTGGGGAAAAAAGCTACTAAAGGATTTCCCATATCCCTACATCTTATAACAGTAGTTATCTGTTCAGTGTTGCCAGCAGTCGTGCTGTACTGGGATCCATGAAAGCACAAGGTGTTTGGGGAGCCCTCTGGTCAGCAGGAGGGTGTCTAAAGAACAGAGGTACTAGAGAGGTCAGGAAGCCTCTGAGACGATGTTTTTTAAATCACAGTTTTAGATTCAGGTACTGGAATTATTACCATATCTTGCCCTTGAGGCTTATTATCCTTTACTGGATCTAGCCCCTGGTACTCAAACACTTCAGCCATGGGCACAGAAGAGATCTAAAGACAGACTGTTACTCCCATGGTGTGATTACAACTCCTCGCCAGCAGCTTTGTGCGTGAGGGATCAGCTGGAACAGGAGAAGCAAAACATATCAGCCCAGAGAAGAGTTCAATGCCTATTTAATGCTGACCCTTGTCAGAGGTGAGAGCACCAGAGGCTGCACATCAGCCCTCACATCATTAGAGCCCTTCTACTTGTTTACACAAGATAAATGATCATAAAGCAGTCTGAGCTAGTTGGTCTGTAATTTCCTCAGGTAGGCTGCTGCCCAAACTGCTTGGCCAGACTGTCATTTGGCAGAGATTTTGTTGTCTAAAATCAGGGATACACAATGGTTGGACAACAGCTGTACTCTGCCAGACCTCCAGGCTTAATCCAGAAAGTCCTTAAAATGGGCTGCAGCCAAAAGCACATGTGGACACTGAGACATCTGGACCAGCAGAGCCCCTGCACTCACCCTGATGAGCAGTGCCCCTCACTGTCTTCATCTTAAAACTGTCACAACTCTATCCAAAAGGGAATTGGCCTAAAGCGCTAGTGTTAAACTATTAGTCATTTATTGGAAAATTAATCCCTCATTTAAACTTCAATACCCTGCTTTCAAGCCTTTCTTCTTGTTTCCTCTCATTCCCCTTTAATAGGAGAGAAGCGCATCTCTGAGAGACGCAGCTCATTTCAATCTCCAGATGTACAAACATCACTGTAAGCCAGTTTGTATGTCATAGATGAAGAACTGAGGGGTTATAAAAAACAAACATATGCACACATACACACACACAAAACAAAACATCGAAAACACAGCAGACAGGAATGCCAACCTCTGAGTTAAAAGGCCATTTGAGGTCTCAGAAAGTTCACTTTGTTCCTTGTTAACAGTTCATAAAATTCTATCCCAGCTATTATGATGTAAAAATAACTTTTATGTTCAAGTGCATGGTTTAAGGAAATAATACTCATGTCATAATTAGCTGAAATGAAGCATGAATCTGAAATACCATAAAAATGACAACTTGTACAATATCATCACAAGTTGTTTTAATTATGTGCAATTCCATTAAAAAGGAAGAGCAATTTGATATGAAATAACAACTGAAAAAACCCCACTCAACACTACTTTTTTACAAATTCATATATCCTTATATTACGCAGGGAAGCACGACATACTGAGGGGAGAAATCCAGGGAATTTCTCATGCAGAGATTTCTGCCCGTTCTGACTAAGTACAAAACGTTAAAACATCAAAATTTTTCATGAAATGGAAAAATTTCATAAAAAATCCTGATCAACTGTTTTGAGGCTGAACTAAGTCTAAAAATTAGACTCAGAAGCAAAGAACTTTTCATTTGCTTTGTTGACTATTTAGCAACAGGATTTTCCATTCTTATTGATGACTAGCTGGAGCTGGAGCTTTGTGAAAAAAGTGATGAAGTATGACAAATCAAAATAAAATACATGGTGTCCGTATTTAATCCCTCTCATTGGGATTTTGTGGGATTTTGCCCTTTTTCTTACTTTGACTCATGGAACAGCTCTTCTGTATTCTTGAGTATATTGAGTCTCTCCAACAAAGGACTGTAAGATGAGGGATGGAGGACACAGGGCTGTCCCAGGGGCGCTGCCACTTTGATTTTCACCTTGGAGGACCACTCTGACAACAGTGACAACCCTTCTGCTTCCCAAAAAACCACAAGCCCTGTGGCTTCCAGAAGACTTGCCTTGCAAGGACTTCCTTCCATGGCATGCCTCTTCCTATGGGTGGACGAAGGTGCCATAGAGGCCTCATCCCTTTTGACCACAGCTTTTGAGTGGCTGAGAGCACAGTGAGTGGCCTTGACTACCCCAAACAGTGGGAATCTGTGTCCCTGTGCCCAAAGCACCTGTGTGAAGTGGACAGTTCCCCCATTAGCCTCTCCCCTCCCCTATCCTCTGCAGCCTTCCAGGGAACCCCCTGCACCCAAACTGTGGTTGCAACCCAAACTGCACCCAAACCCAGGGTTTGGAATGGGGGCAGGCTCAGTGGTACCTGTCCATGCTGACTCCCACGCCAGTCCTGAGCCTGCCTCCTCCCTGCTGCGGGCTGTGCCAGGGACAAACACTCAGTGACCACCCATATAAGGAACACATGGAAAATGGCACATACAGAAACTGTCATACATGGAAACTGGCACATATGGAAACTGGCACATACAGAAACTGGCACACATGGAAACTGGCAAACATGGAAACCAACACACCTGGAAACCAGCACATATGGAAACCAACACATACGGAAACTGGCACACATGGAAAGTGGCACATACGGAAACTGGCACACATGGAAACCGGCACACATGGAAACCGGAACACATACAGAAACTGGCACACATGGAAAGTGGCACAAATGGAACTGGAAAACATACGAAAACTGGCACACGTGGAAACCGGCGCACATGGAAACTGGCACACATGGAAACTGGAACACATACAGAAACTGGCACACATGGAAAGTGGCACACATGGAACTGGAAAACATACGGAAACTGGCACACGTGGAAACCGGCGCACATGGAAACTGGCACACATGGAAACTGGCACACATGGAAACTGGAACACATACAGAAACTGGCACACATGGAACTGGAAAACATACGGAAACTGGCACACGTGGAAACCGGCGCACATGGAAACCGGCGCACATGGAAACTGGCACACATGGAACTGGAACACATGGAAACTGGCACACATGGAAACTAGCACACATGGAAAACGGCACATACGGAAACTAGCACACATGGAAACTGGCACACACAGAAACTGGCACACACAGAAACTGGTGTACACACACATAGCCTTTGCCTCTCAGAGCCCCTCAAAATCAGCCACCTGGCTCACACTATCCCTGTGCCAGAGTGACCCTAAGCCATGCCCCATAACCCACCAGCAGTGGCACCATCGCCAGCCCAGCTGTGGCAGTCCTGGCCAAGGGTGCTGACCCCAGCAGAGGGGTGGCCTCAGCCTTGCACGCTGGTTCTGATCCCTCTCCAACACATGCTGCCATGCTGTGTGAGAGCAAGACCCACCTTGACATGGACAGGCAGGGTACCAGGCGGGCAAGAGTCTCTGTCATGAAGGCCTCGCACTGCCCCAGCCGGTAAAAACGGCTGTGACGGCCGAGTGCCTGGAGCACCCTCCCTGCACACCCTCCCTGCCCACGGCACCGAGGCGCTGAGCCTCACCAAACCAACACACCCTAACGAGGTCACACCGCCAGGCAACATTATTCGCTATCAAGGAAATGACTGAAGAGTGAGCAAAGTTATTACAATCGAAGTATCTACTTAATAGGGTGGTCCTGTGGTTTAAAGGAGAGCACTCAGGACTCTGAATCCCAAGGACCTGAGTTCCAGTCTCAGTGGGACCGTCCCCTGGCAGTTCAATGCCTCCCTGCCATCCCATCCCGTCACATCTCGGATGCTCAGCAGGGTCAGCCCCGGTTAGTACCGGGTGCTGTGACAGTCCCGAGGACTTCCCTGTCACTGTCCAAGCTCGCTCGGCTGTGGCAGATGGACCTCAGGACTTAAACGGTGGGGCCAGTTCTGCGCACGCTGTGCCTCACCTAAAAAATCCACTGTGCAGGCTGGAAGGGCACACCCACGTGGGGAGAGCCCTGCCCAAATCTGCATTCGCAAAGTCTGGCCATGCATACATATATCTACTTAGTGAGCTAGTTAACTTGCAACAAACTTTTATTCCCTCCCTCCCCACAGTCAGTTTTGCCTGTATCACCAACCACTCATCCTCCCTGTGAAAAAGAGACAGTTAAAGCCCTCTGGCAATTTACATTTATTAAAAGTCTCTATTTTTGTCTTCTTCTGGTCACATAGCTTGGATCATCCACATACCTCCTGATTAAAACCCAAAATACACAATGTCCAAGACTCTGGGAACACTCTGTATTTGACTAGCGCCAAGTGGAATGTATTACTAGATTACACATATGATCTTCGTTATCTGGGATATTTAGCCTTTGGCACAGGACCCCTGGAAGATAACATGCCAGAATCACTTACTGTGCACTGGGAGAAGGAAGAGCAGCCTCTCTGTGAATGACATAACACTACCTCTACGTACAGAAGGGGAGAAAACACCTTGGAAACTTGTGAAATCCTCAGTTTTTACCTTCCACTTCTTCAGCCATAAAAGCCACATAATAAAATTGGGTAGGGATGACATTTTAGGACATTCCTTCTTGTGTTCTTTGGAGATTTGTTCATAAAACCTTTTGAAAAATATCCTCCAGGTTTTTTAAACAGCCTCTGCTTGTAGGTTGCACCAAAATTACATCATAAACACACATCATGATGTAAAAAAGAGTTGTTTCATTTTCATATTTTAACACCTTTAGTGTGTGCAGACACTGATCTCTAAATGGTTGTGCAGACTGAGAAATTGTGAAATTATATTAATAAGTTTCAGCATGCAAAAATATCACTTTCAGTGATCTGGTAAGGTGTGCAACAGAAAAGGGGAAGCTGCCAGTGACTGCAGCATGTCGTTTGGCTGCCCCTGCAAAGTATCTGAGATGTGAGCAGAAGTCTGATAACACAGAACAAAAACTTGGGGTTTGTCACAAATGAAAATTGTTTGAGGGACATCAGAACAAAGGCTGAAAATCTGACTTGAAACAAGTCTTTATTATTCTCTACCAATTACTTTGAAATTACAATACCTGATACTTTAAATCCAGGCTTTTAATCTGTTTCAAGCCTGTAATTTGTGTTGCACTGAACTGTATCATTGAGTTGTGAATGTTTCATTAAAGGAAACCAAGAAAAAGTAAGAGGAAAATTACATCTGCAGAACAAGTCCAGGGCCAAATACAACTAACCCAAATCCTTTGCTAATTTCATACACATTAACAGAGTTAACAATCAAACATTTTTCCTGCATCTGAGTATCAGCCAAGAAAAATACCAAAAGATTACTTTTTCAATGTATTTCTACGATAACTTTACTCAAAGTGCTTCCAAAGAGGACATCTGATGATGTGGAACAGCCTTTACATGCCTATTCATCACCATTTTGTGATGAAAAAGAAGCTGTGCAGAAAAAAAGGAAGAGAAACCAGAACAGGAAGCAATGGAATAGTCTGTGTATTTTCACCTCTTGGGTGTAAGGGCCCAAATTCCACTATAATATCTGCACTAGTTACTATGTTCCTCTGCTGACTGCAGGTACAAGTCAAGTGAGGCAGGGATTACAGCATGATTGGACATCTAAGGTGCCATACAGCCATCCCAGAATTCTTCTGCAGGCCAAATATCTTGTACCTCCTTTTATATGACTGACATGGCAAGGCAAGATTTGTAAGGAAGGCTGAACTTTCATTAAAGCAAATGCTGTAGCTGGAGAAAAAGAAGACAAGATTTTAAGCACACAAGACTTTCAGGTCTGCTACTTTTTCAGGACTGGATAAGAGGACAATAGTACAAACAAGTATCAGCTGTTTCCAGCTAGATAATTTTGCCTTGGTCACATCCTCATGGCATCACAGCTACAAAACCTCTGAATGCTAAATAGCCATCTCCAGATGTTACAATGGGTTCTTTGAATAAATAGCATTAATAAATTTTAAAATGCCCCAAAGTAAAACTGTCTAAAGTCAGTGCCACTACATTTTATGAACGTGCCCTGATTATAAACCAGGGACACCTGACACATAAAGTGGTATAAAAAGTACAAACTGACTTGGCTTCTAAGTATTTCCTGCCTTTTTAAACTTTGCACTTGTTCATTAATTTCAACAAATACTGAGGTGAGCCAGCTGCTGAGGTGAGAGCATTCAAATAAATCCCTCACAGATGTTTGTTAACTTCAGATAGGAGCTTTATTATCTACAAGTCATTAATCAACCATTAACAAGTAAGTGTTATGGAGTCGTAGTATTAAGGTTCACTGCCAGAGAAGAATAATGGATTTTGCAGACTGGCTGTGTCTACAAGAAGGAGAACTAAGAGCTGAGACAGGTCTGAGGTAAAACATTTGGAGGAGATTAGAAAACATGAGAAGTCATTTTGTTGCTCTTCAGCTCTCCTTCAGGGAAAGCACTTCGCAAGAGCTAAGCATTTACACAACAAACTGAGTGGAAAGATCAAATTCATCCATCAGTTTGGTGATGGAGAGGAATGTGCTTTGCACAGCCAAACAGGGAAGTCAGGCACAGGTGAGAACTGCTGCTTCTGTGAACAATAATAAACACCATCCGAAGTGTCCCCCTCTGTAACTGGAAGACTCTGAAGCTACAAAACACTTGCTCTGGCTTCAGAGTCCTCAGACTTCACCCAATACCTCTCATAAAGGCCACAGGCTTTAGTTCAGAAGCAGTCAAATTGTTGCATGCCACAGAAGGAGGACAGGCATGACTGAGGCAGCATGACTGAGTTGTAAAAACAGGAAGGTCGGTCGGGTAGACAAAGCATTGCCCTTACTGCAGAATAAGGCAACAAGTTCCCCTCTTTGGTCCTCTCCACCACAAAGTTTCTGCCAACTGGCCTTACAAAAAAAATCCTTTCACACACTAGAAATAACTCTGATCTGGGCTATACGAGCAAGACATATTTACACTTCAGAAAGCATAAAATTCTTAGGTGAAAACTTACTGAGTGTGTACCACACTGGGTGTCTCTCCAGCTATTTCCAATTTCTGATACTTATGGAGCAGGCAATAAAACAAACTAAACAGCAGAATTGAAGAAAAATGTGAATGTCTGCACTCCAGCAGGCAAATGAAATTTGCCTTTCCTATTTTGCAACTCTGATTTCTTCACAGAATACTTTCCCCCGGTTTCTGAAATTCTGTGGAGTCCTACATGATATCAAATCAGGTATTAGTTAGATCAAACAAAAAAACTTTCTGAAGATCACACACTGACTATTTAACACATTACAGAGTAGGAAAAACTATTCCTTGCAAAGCCATACTCTAATTTCCCTTAATAACATTTCTTTGTAAAGAGCAATACACAGCTGGAAGCATTAACAGCCTACCAGATGGTTCACTTCTCGATAAACACATTTTGTAAGTTTAAAGTCTAATGAACTGTCGTGCAGGGAGACATAAGTTATGTATGCAGAGTGGTTCAAATAGCAGGTCAAGGCTGTGGCTGGACAGAGGACCAGCACCTTAGAAACTTCCATTTCTACGGCACCTTTATGTTGAAAGAGGGAAGGAGGAGGAAGGGCTGTTTCTGGCAGAGGAAAAGGACAAAGAATGCCAAATGCTTAACATCCACATATTCAGCCTGACAAGCGCTAATACTGGACAAGAGAAGGCTTGAGATTCAGGCTCACAGCATTGCCCTGAATCAGCAGGTGCTTCCAGAGCCCTAGAGAGCCTGTACCATTCAGCAGGCTAGGAGAGAAGAAACTTAGCTCAAATTAAATTGAACAATTCCACAATAAGCAATCCTGAGCTATGCCTGGCACTGCGTAAGTGTACTAGGCGGAAGTAGGAAACATCTTCTTCTGCCCATGCCATCTAAGCAGCCCAAATGTCACATGCCCAGCTGCAAACTGAGGAACAGCTTTGCCCACCCTATGGGGTATAAACAGCTCACCGTAGCAGCTCTGGAGAAACCCTTTCTAGGAGATCAGCTGGCATCTGGGCTGGCTCCATCACATCTTTCAGCAGGCTTTATAGTTGTGCAGCTACCAAGCAGCCTGAATTGGTGTGGACCTCAAAAACATGTCAAGTTTGCATCCGAGAAAGTGCAAAACACTACAGCCAGCAAAACTCACTGACTCACCTTGAGGCCGATCTAGATCTGCTAAGTGCTTTGACAAAGATCAAAGATGGCGCAGACTGGCGTCTCTGGGCCAAACTCTTCATTTTCTGATTGGAAAGAGAAACAAAATGAAATCATAGGTGAGATTCAGAACAGTAACTGCATTCATACAGACTGGCTGCATACAGACTCCAGTTTCAGACCATGGGAAAAAGGCTGTTATTGCCATCAGCAAGCCTAGTGGGGGAAAGTGGTTGTAAAATATCACCTATTGAGAAAAACAAAAGCATGACCAGAGAGCCAGTGATAAAGAAAAGCTGATAGTGTCTATATACAGATACCCAAGGTACACTGCATACATGAACTAAACACCTAGAGCTGGTCATCAAGCACTTTTTCACTCTTAATAATTTATTGTACTTTAAATTTATCAAATACCCAGATGGTGGTTTAAATTTCAAATGCCTCATACATTTCTCTGTCAGATCTGACATCTCCCATAAAATAAGGTTTGGATTCTACCCACCTAACCTTATGTGCTACATTAGCCTAACTTTTTTTCCCCAAATCTTTAGAGATGAGTGCATTTTCCTTCCCTACTAATCTAGCTGGGGCATTACATCTTGCCTCTCAGTAGTCAATAATGACGTTTTTTTCATTCCTAATTATATATGGGAAAAATAAGATACCGGGAGGCAGCAATGTTGTTAGCACAGAACTAGGAAAAGAATGAGAAAAAGGAGACACTCAAAGACAGAGAACACAGTGGGGGGAAAAAAAGACAAAGCACAAGAAGAGCTGCAAATGTTAGTAGCTAACAAGAGAGCAGGGATTTCCATTCAGTGAAGTTGAACAGTACAATCAAAATATTAAGCAAAGAAACCACACTGTTTTCCCCAGAGGTAGAAATTTTCAAAATCACCCACAAGAGACAAAACCCCACATTTCCCTGAACACAAATGTATTCACCACAATATATTCACTCTCCTTCTTGTGGCCAGAAGCAGGACTGAGCAGTCCTGGCCCTAACCCTGGAGCGGCTCTCTTGAACCGGTTGTGCAGCCTGCTGCCAAGGTGCATGACCTGTCCTCTCAATGACCCTCCACCAAAATGGGGATTGCTACCTTATTTAGCTCAAATACTTCCCAGAATAAACTGGTGAACAAAAGAACCGGGGTCAAACTCCTCCTGAGACCCCAACAGGACAGTATTCAAACCTGCAGTGGCCCCTTACACCACCCTGGCCACCACTGAGAGCCCACAGACAGGTGAGCCTTTGACAGTCATGAAGTCTGTTCTCAGCTAATCCCAAAGCACGACTTTCTTCCTTCTACTAAAAATAACCACTGGCCACCAGGACAAATATGTTAGAACAGTCAGAACAACTGATTCTTCTATCAATGTATGTGCTGGATGTGGCACACATTTTGTTTGGGCAGGTGCACAGCGTGCTCCCCTTGGAGAAATTGAACTCCACAGAACTACGCATTTTACTTGCTTTTGACAAGGGCATTTCTTCTATTCACTGCAGTGCATCTGCTATTGTGTCATTTTTTGGTTCTCCCTTTATTTATGTAAAGCATGCTTGTTTGTTTTGTCAGACACTCAGTTACAGCTATTGTGCAGCAATTGTTATAAACTCAACTGTGTAATTTCAATTCACCTTTAAAAATTATGCCCTTCTCCCTATTTTACCAAAAATTAACCTCCAAAAGATTGATAAATTAAGTCTGGGAACATTTAGCTGCCTCTCATTGCACTATAACTGGATAACAACAGACTGCTAACAAAACAGATGCCAAATTCTGATAGATTTGAAATAAATAAGCAAATAAATATCCGAATTTTTTGTAGTGAATGAAATCACTTTGTCTTACTGCTAGCAAATCTGAAAAGCTGTTAGCAGTTTTAAAAGTAGCATAGTTGCAAATATGAAGGCAAAAAGAGTCCTGTGTAACAATGCAATCTAACATCCTACAGAAAATCAGCCACATATTTCACACAACCAGCAGATTTTAGAAGTTTATATAAAGTATCAGCTCTCAATGGGAAATTCATTGCAATTTATTCATTATTGGGCAGATGGCTTTTGGAGGGGTAAAAACTGGAACATATCGGCTCCTGCAAAAGCAGTGGAACTTTGGTATATTTTCAGAGGGATCTTAATTCCTTTGACTTCTCAAGTCTGAAAATAAAGGAGCATTTTAAAATCTATGGCAATTATGGCAATTCTTTTCATGCTTGGGTTAGCAGTGCTGAATAGTGCCTACGGCAGTAAGAGTCTAGTCTTGACTTATATGTCTGAAGACCAAGGTAAAGTCTAAGATGACAGCAAGTTTAATCAGAGCTCAAATAATGGGCAGAGATAAATCTGTTGAAGGGCATCCCAGGAGGTCTGTGATCCAACCTCTCTGAACCTGCTGAGAGAAAGATGCATTTGAACAGGCTGCTCTAGGCCACCTCCAGCCCAGGTCTGTGTTGCCTCCAAGGATGACATTCCCCAGCCTCTCTGGCCACAGTCTTAGCACAGCTATTAAGCAAATCTTAGCAGAGAAAAAAAAAGAGACTCAAAACATAAAAAGATCACTGATGAGAAAAGGAAGGTTTTCACAGTGAAACTGAAATGAGTCAGATCAGCTGTATGCAAATAAAAACATTACACTGAGACATTGACTACAGACATAAAGAGGTGGTTTGTTTTTATTTTGCTAAGTACAGAGTTTGGGAAGAGAAAATAAGTGACCATCATGACAACTTGAATTGATTCACTTTGAGAAGGAAGAGGAAAAATTCATTTTTGGCTAAGTGAGACCCAGATGCCTGTTCTCCCCAGTTTCACTGCCTTTACATGTGCAAGAATGGCAATGTGGAGAAGAGGAGATACATCCTGAACAGCTGTAGTGAGAGCAGATGTTTGGGAGCAAAAGGAGATGCAACGGCCAGTTATCTAAGCATGGGACACAAAAGCATTTCTCAACATATGTCCCACATCATTACCTCCCATTTTTTCATGTAAAAATTAGAAAGGTCAACACAAAGAGAAATCCTCATACTTGTTGGCTGAGTCACACCCATGAGAAATGCATCATAAAATCAGTATCTGTAATGAATGTTTACAGTGTGCCAGATGCAAAGATGATAATCCTGTATCAGATAAGACAAACTAGAGTTATTTTTGTCTTACATTCAAAAGCTTGAGTTCCTGCCCACTCCCCACCAATTCAGGTTTAACTTCATACTTTCTGCATTTCTGGTGATGGTTGTCTTGACTGCTTTTTAACAGAAACTAAAGGGTTTTGCATTTTCAGTCGTTGGATTGGCAGCAGTATTTGGCCAATTTCTCATCTGATATAAGCAGACACAGGTCTATAGATTTCAAAATAATGAATTTACACTAGATCCTGATTAGCCCTACACTCTGAAACACTGTTTTGTAAACTGTGATGGAAGGTCGTTTATAAGCAGATTAGCCCACCATGCTGAGGACAATAAGCTTGCAAACCATCACTGAAAATATCCTATCCTGTGGATTACAGTAAAACTTGCATAAGGATCTCACAAGTCATCAGATGGAGGAAAAATCTATTCCTGACTGCCAGTATTCAACTAATTTTGCCTCACAGTTGAAGTGGATAATGGTACTGTGTGAAATTTACATAAAATAACATATTGCCAAGTTATGGTATTGATTTCCATTCTGTGAAAAAGGTAACATAGAGCAGCATCTTCATAATGAGATCAAAAGAACTGGAACTGCCTTGCACTTAATGTATTTCTCTTAACTATATCGTGCTTAGAAAGAGAACAGCAGAGTGTGAATTAAATAAAGAATGCATGAAAGCAATGTTAGTTATTATTTATTTTGTGATGGAATATAACTGACGTAACACATATACAGTGTTTGTAATATTTTAAAGTATCTAGAAGAGTTAAAATCTATGCAATAAGCAGATACCCTGCAGCAGCTACTGCAAACACACAGGAGTTTGGAGCAGGCAGGCTAAGGCAGGGACTGTGTGCTGTGATTCCCAAGGAGCACACTGCCCACGTTGCCAGGTTGTGATGCCTGACCCATACAATGGTCAGACATGTGCAGGAGGATTCCTCTCATTCAGCCTCACTCAGAAACCTGAGCTGTTTTACCCTATGCTTCTTTTGTAGCCAACAGAGAGAAAAGGACACATTTAGGGCACAATTCATCTTGTCCAAGAACTTTTCCTCCTACTGATTGTAACAGAAAACTAAGGTAATCAAGAAATTGAGTTAATCATCTCAATCTTCTTCTAGCTGTCTGAGCAAAGGACAAGGAACAAGCAAATTTGTGAGCTCGGTAGCATAAGGAGCAATTGTCTTCTTGTAGTGGTTGGAGCTTAACGAGGAGAAAATTATGTTTCCTGATGCCTATTTAAGAGACTCATACAAAATAGTTGAAAAATTATTTAGCTCCGCCTCCTCAGCAATGTGCAGACAACCTTGTTAAAGCCTCCTCAGACACTAAAGGATTTCAGGCTCCTGATTTGCAGGCTCAATCCAGAAGTGGGTCAAGGCTAGGACATCTACCTGGGTCATTTAACTGGGTGACAGGGACAACCCTCAGATGTGCCAATATCTTGAGCTGAGGATTGCACTCAAATGGCTAAGCTCTCCCTTTCACTGCTTTATTTTTCTAATAAAAGGAAGTCTCATTTTAACAAAGCCTACTCTTTGAAAGTATCTAAGTTAATAACTGTGAGGGATTTCACCCATGCAAACTCTGCTACTGTTGTCTGAGCAACAAAACATATCTGTGGCATGCAGTTCTGGTTCAGCTAGACATGAACCAAAGCACAGAATACAAACCCTTATCCTTTGTTTGGCAAAGTTCAATTAAGTGCCTGACAATCAAAAAATCAAAACAACTCTCAGCATATAGCAGTTAAATTTTTCAGGACAAGTGGACATCACTCTTTCCCCATATCACTGGGCTGCTTATGAGAGGCAATAGATTATTTTTCCTACATACTACAGTCCAGTATTTGTTAGATTGATAGAGCAGGGTTGTCTAAAAGTACCAAAAATAACAAGAATGTCGTATACTTTGGTAAAGGAAGAAATGGAACTATATTGACCTATAACATTCTTGGACCCTCATAAACAGGGTGAGAAGATGACTGCATTTGATCTGCTGGCTCAGGCAGCAGAGATGTAGGTCTCTCAGAGAGACCATTTACCATAAAGGCAGAGCAGGTGACAAAACTATGTGCTTTTGTTTATGCTGGTAGAAT
The DNA here is from genome assembly GCF_047495875.1 of Pithys albifrons albifrons. Classification (NCBI taxonomy): domain Eukaryota; kingdom Metazoa; phylum Chordata; class Aves; order Passeriformes; family Thamnophilidae; genus Pithys; species Pithys albifrons. The sequence continues at coordinate 70,230,376 of NC_092458.1, read as the reverse complement.
ACTTTTACTTACAAGGACTTTCCTAAAAATAAAGCCATTTTTGGATGGATAATTGAGGAGAAAACAATCACAGGGGCATAAGAGGAAAAGAGCTATAACATGGTGGAAAGCAAAAGCACATCAACATGGAACAGCAGCTGCTAGGGAGCTGAGCAAAGATGGAGACTAAAGGCCATCTCAGAGTAGAAAGAAAAATGGATGAAAGAAACTAAGAGCAAAACATGTTCTGCCAACTACTTCCAAAGGATTCAAATCTTTGGAAGCACTGATATGGATGTCTTCAAAAGATCTCATCCATCCACATCACAAGAAGGAGATGTATAAGGTTAGTAAAAATGCAGAGTCAGGCATTGAGTATTTCACTTGTGGATCCTACAGTCAGCTCACTGCACCCACAGTGCTCACATCAGTAACTCTGTGGTGGGTTTGATGAAGCCCAAAATCTTCTTTCAAGCCTGACACAAGGCAGGAAGGTTAACACATGGACACAATTCTGCCCCAGTTTCTATAGAGCAAGGCTTTCTCAAGAGCAGTTTGCAGATGACAGAGAGAGGACATTCCCCTCATTCCATATGGATACTTCAGGCAACATTAAATAAGCAGGTAATAATTTGATATCTGCAGTTCTTGGGTATTATAACCCACATCACTTGTCAATCCCCTCTCTCTCCTATTGCTACCATGAGGGACAAAAAAACCCCAAGACTAGGAAAATCAAAACTAGCATAATGTTCAGTTTCTCTAATGGACAGACAGAGGATGGATTGTTAACACTAGTTCATAATTAAAGCAGTATCAGGAGGTACATCACAACAGTAAGTTATCATAATGCAGCACAGTCCACCAAGGTGATTTTAACCTAAGGACCACCTAGGCAGATGATTTCATTAAAACAGGGGCTTTTTTGGTCCTCACCAGAGACAGAATTCCTGCAGGATATGTCTGCAGGATGACAGGAATTGTCCACCACTTCCCTAAAATGTGCCGTAAGTGTTCCTGGGCATCTGAGATTTCCAACACTACCAGGTGTGATTTTGGCAGCAACCCACCAGATCCTTAGCTGAGATCATAGTAAACAGGATAGAGTCTTTCAGGAAGAAGAAATATCTGCTTAAGGAGCTTTATGTTAAAAAACATAGACAGAGGGGCATGAGATCAAGTTATCATCAAATATAATGGGAAATACATACCTGATTCATCTTTGCAGAATAAGAAAAGTAAAGGGATAAAGATTATGTATGACTACCTTTACTCTTCCAATGAGATTAATTTGCCTGAATTATATCCATTTAGTACACTGTAGGGAAACACTATAGCTCTCCTTTCTCTGTCAGTAAACTGTTGTATTTGTGATGAAAATCACAAAGAAATATGCATTTATGATGATGGAATACCTTATTTCAAATCTCAAACCATAAATACTACGTTGCTAGGTGTGCAAAATTAGTATTTTTGCACGCACTGTAGAAGTAAATATTAAAAATTGCTAAGTCTCCAAAACATTTTAAGCCATTACTTGAAATCTTCAGGGAGGCAGCAAAAAACCCAAGTGTGACTCCTTGTGATACCAGATACTGTTTTGTGTAAAATATTTAGGACTGGTTGGAATCTAAAAAGAGAGATGTGAAACACCAAGAACTTATAAATATGGTTAAACGACCACAGCTGCTACTGCTGACATAGTTACACTGGCATAAAAGATATCTCTGCTGTATAGTTTGTTTTGATAAATTTGTAAAAATAAGCTCTATCTGTATAATCACTGTTACTCATGTTACTTCAATGCACTTCAGAGTTGCATCAATTTACTGGTATTGGTTACTAACCTAAACAGTCAATACAAAACTTCTCTGTACGGCAAGCACACAAAGTCCAGTGACTCCAGTATGTCCAGTAAAGGAGAGAATCAGTCCAGAATTTTTCAAGAGCATTAAATAAAACACTGCATTTCAATGTCACCTTTTAGCAGAGTGTCTTGAGTGCCTTGTAAGCATTTAACAGAGAGAACCTCCCACTGCCTGTGAGGTAGGTTAGCAGTGCAAAACATTTTGTGTGCCAAGAAAAGGAAAAGAAACAGTTCCAGGAAATCAGTTTAAAGGCTCATACTAAATCCATGAAAAAAGAAAAACCTAGACATTTTCTGTCTCTCTTCTGGTTCTATGGTGTGATCAAACGTGATCCTTCAGCTTCACTCTGACAGCCAAGCACAAGATGACGTTGGAGTTCAGAAAACCACAAAATGATGTAGCAAACCTCAGTTAATTTGAGAAAGGATAGTCAGGATAATAAAAGGGAGAAAGGTTCAGTGGTCACTTAGTGTCACATATTTGGGGATATTTTTTTGCCAGAAAGTAAAACAATTAACATTAAATACATATTTGCAACAAAATTGTTCAACTTCACATGTTGTGTCACCAGTATCCAAACTGATTTCTTGCCAACACATTCTTCCATTTAACTTTATGCAACCAATACAAACAATGTAAGCTCCCTGGTAGCAAGAAGGACTTTTTGTGTTGTAAAAACACTTGATGCTTTGGCACAGAGTGGAAGACAAAACAGAGGCATATATAGAGGCCATGGGACCCAAGCAGCGAAAGAAATATTTGAACTGTCGCTGAGATCCAGATTCAGGCAAAATTAGGAACAGCCCACTGCTATACATGCGTAAAGGTAGGAATCTTCTTCCACAGAGAGGTGCAAAGAGGTGGCATGTTAGTAGTCTCAAGGGAGCACCACAAGCATCTGAGCAGTTGGCTGGATGTTGGTGGCTGCCTCTGCTGGCTGTGCATGGTGTGCAAACTGCCATGCACTGCATGGCCCAGCCAGGGCCTCAAGCTGCTTCTTCACAGGAGGATCTCCATCTGTACCCCTACTGCATGTGCCTCCATGCTGAGGAATTCCAAAAAAGCTGCCAAGATCCGTAAAAAGCAATATCCCCGCTCTCTTGTCAGCACTGGCAAAAACAAGGTCTGCATTCCTTTGACTGTGGGCTCTTTGGCGCAAGAATAGGAAACACAAGTGTTACCATTAATATTTGTCCTCAGGATGCTGAATTATATGGTAGAACTTCTAAGAATAAAACCATTCATCATCATAGTACTTGAACATAAATTCTCATTTCAGGCAGGTGCCTAACATCACGGTTCTGCCAGGTTGGAAGGTACATGGTAGTCTATCTTCAGCAAAAATGAAAGAAATGGTAGACAAAAATCAAAGCTGCACATTTAGCCATGTCAAATAGATCACAGTACTTGGAGAAGGTGAGTATCTACTTTATCATTTTGCCCAGCTGGGCAGCAGGAGGTATTCCACCACTCTATGTAGGTGTATCATATGCCCACTTCAGAAACAAATCAGGTAATAACTGCAGTGTAGTAGAAGTCTTAGCCAAATTCTTTCCAGGCAACCACTTCACCACTGAGAGGAGCTGCCATAGGAAGGAGTCCGCAGGGCTGCAGTCAGGCTGGAGCACTATGTGGCTTGGTGGGACATAGCACACATGGACACAACCCATGGAAACACACAGCATCACTTCCCAGCCCTAAGAGACACATCAGCAGGAGAGGGATCAGGACTCCTTTCTGCACCACTGTGCCATGGCCAGCGAAGTCCCAACGACCACTTAGGCACAGGACTAACACAAGCTCAGCCTCTACTACCATGGATCCTAAATTCATATCACCAGCTGGACAGATTTAGTAAAGGACAATATAACCTGGCCCGTCATTCTAATCCTGACAGCCTATTTGGCAGTGCTCTGAAGTGCACCTCTAAAGACAAGGCAGTGGTTAGATTTAAATAACATTGTGAGCAAAACTGGCAAGGCAGGTAAGTACCAGCTCTGCTTTGGATAGAAAAACACTACAACACTTGCTAAACCAAAGAGAAAAATAGAAAAAAAGAATTCCTGCTTTATACACTGGGAAGAATGTAGTTATTATAGCTTGTTCTTTATAGCTAAATACAAGGCAGAAACAAGTGCTTGGCTGTATGCAGAAAGAAGCATTTTGCACTCGATCATGTCAGATGCTGAAAAGCAATTTGAGACATCAAACAGATTTTACAGCCGTTTTTGAAGATGGGATGAGGCTCTTCTGCCATCAATTGTGATATACTTAGTGCAAGGCGCTTCTCCAGGAAGCCTCTTACATGTCTCTTGCACAAAGCACGTGCGAGAGCAGCCAGCAAACACCCTCATCTCCAGTAAACCCTTCTCTCGCTCTCCCTAGGCACACATGCAGCAGATGCCTCTTAGATCCTCTGGATAACCATTCCGCAAACCTTTCCCCAGCTCTCTCTGAAACCCACCCAGCAAAACCTCCAGACATCCATCCAGCAAAGCTCCCTTTAGGTCTCCCCAGGACATCCATGCAGCGAACCCCTTTATCGTCCCAGCACATCCATGCATCAACATCCGTCGCTCCAAATCACCGGGAAATCCATGCAGCGAAGCCCCCTGGCTCCACTGAACACCATCCAGCAAACCCTTCCCGAGCTCCCCGGGACAGCTGTGCAGCGGCGCTCCTCTCCGATCCCGGACATTCAGGCAGCAGCCTCCCTTTGCTCCCGGGAGACGTGCACCAACCTCCCCGAGGTCCCGGGGCTTATCCACTTGGCAGAGCCCGCTGAGTCCCACCGGGCACCGCCGCACCTCCAGCTCCCCGGGGCACCCGTGCACAAGCCCTTCCCGCCGACAGCGCCGGCTGACTCGGCGGCTCCCCCGGCACTCCCGGTCCCCACGGCGGTGTGCAGGACCCGTGGGCGACGGCGCGACGAAGCGCCCGATGGGGCCGCGGGGGGCTCCGGGACCGGGGGAGCGCTTTCCCGTGCGGTCTCCGGGGGCGGCCTCACCTTCTTGCTGTCGGCGGCGGCGGCGAAGCCCCTGTTCTCGCCGCTCACCGAGGACGAACGGCCCGGCCCGAGGTGCTCCTGTTGCGGGGACATCACGTCCATGCAGCCCCGCGCCGCCGCGCTCCCGCCGCGGGGACACCCGCACCATGGACAGGGCGCGCCGCGCCCGGACACGCCCCCGTGGGAGGGACACGCCCCCAAAGGCCACGCCCCCCGGGTCGGGCCCCGCTGCACAGAAGAGGGCTGGAGGCGGGCGGGGAGCGGCTAAGGCGCATGCGCAGCTGCGGGGCTGGGCGAGGGGGTGGTGCAGTGGTCCAGGAATCCATGAGCATCAGGATGAGAGCACTGGCTGCGCCGATGCACGGCGCTGGCTCGAGAACTAATGAGTGCAAATAGGCTGTGAATAAGTCTCGTGGTGTAGTGGAGAGCAGTCCGGACTTCGAGTAGGGACCGTCCTCTGGCAGTTCAATGCCTCCCTGCCATTCCATCCCGTCACATCTCGAACGCTTAGCAGGGTCAGCTCCGGTTAGTACCGGGTGCTGTGACAGTCCTGAGGACTTCACTGTCACTGTCCAAGCTCGCTCGGCCGTGGCAGATAGACCTCAGGACTGAAACGGTGGGGCCAGTTCTGCACACGCTGTGCCTGACCTAAAAAATTCACTGCGCAGGCTGGAAGGGCACACCCACGTGGGGAGAGCCCTGCCCAAATCTGCGTTCATGAAGTTTGGCTATACATACAAGTCTCAGCTGCAGAAGGAAAGAAAGTGTACTGATCCCTACTGACTCCGAGAGGAGGAGGTTGTGGAGGGTCCCTGCCAGGCAGGAGCAGAAGCTGTAGGTCTGTGAATGGTGGTGGTTTAATACAGCTGCCATGGTTCTACGATATCGCATATCCCCATTAAATGTGGTGTCTTCGACAGCAAGGGGCTACTCCCGGTCAGCCAGGAGGTTCTTTGTAACCCTGCCTTTCTACACCTTGTGAGGAGTAGTTTTATCTCCAGCCTTTCCAGCTGTTACGAACTCTACATGCATTTCCTCCCACACTGATCACAAAAAAGCAAAGCAGAAAAAAGAGAGATCCTGCCTTCTCATGTGCCTTCTGCAAAAAGAGGTTTTACATCCCTGTGGTGAATTTGATTTGGCATTGTAGCTTTAACAAGGTCACTCTTCCTCTGGACTACCCTGTCTGCTTCTCCTGCTGAAGACACAAATTGGTGTGCTGCTCCATGACGTGGTGGCAGTGACTCTTGCTATATATGTCTGAAACAGCAATACACAATGAATTTGGTTCCATGTTGTGGAGCCACCCCAGATAGGTTATTTAGGTTCAGCATGTCTATGTGATAGTCGCTTCAGTGATCTCTGTGTTGAGATTAATATGGGCATCTGCCCTCTCCTTGCACCTTCGTTTCTGCAAATCAGTGGAGTCGTGTAAGTGTAAGTAAAGCAAAGATGAAATATTAAAGGCAGGCATGCAGTATGAGTGTTTCTGTCTCCTTGGAAGGGTTTTGTGGGGTTTAGTGGACTGTCCTCCCTACTCTATGGCCGACCAATTAAAAAGTGTTATAGGTATCTATGATCACCAGGAGATCACTGCTGTGTGTCTGATCTCAGGAAAACCAGCAGGCTGCCCCTAATATCCTTGGGAAAGAGCCATGGATGGTTAGGGCAGATGTTTGTATCAGCTGTGTGTGATAGCGTGTCATGAGTTTCACCATTTCCTCTTTATTGCATTTGTAAGGTCTTTCAGCTGAAATGTAAAAACCTTGAAATGATACATTCTTGGTATCTGTACTAATTTACAGGCAGATGGCCATTGATCACTGAGGCAAAGCAACATGTAAGAAAAGACTTCTGAATTTTTAAGCACAAGTCTGAAAGCCACTATGTCAGCTAATTTTTGCACCTCTGGGCATTGGTGCAGGCCAGGCATCAGGCCAGCTCTGTGTGCCCATCCCCACATGTGGTTCAGACTTTATACTGGTGCTCTCGCAGCTTCTCCCATCCCTTTGATCATATCCCTGTTTCTCCTTCTTCCTCTCCTTCCAGCATTGTGCAAGTCCCTCGAGGGGTTAGTAGCAAGTGGAGAACAAGCAGAGTCGTAGGCTTCCTCTGGCACAGCACCCAGGTCTGTTCAACAGGGAGGCAAGTCCAATTGCTACTGCAAGCACCCAACCCAGTGGGTGATGCCATCCCCAGGCAGGTCTTCGAATTGCTGTGAGAGGGCTGAGGACAGATTCATTAAAGTAGAAAGGAAACAGTGTAAAATGTCTATTCAAAGCCCAGAATATATTTAGCAATTTGGCAACCTCTTTTCTAAAAACATTTGCAAGTGATGATATTCTCGTTGACATTTTGGAAACAGGCCTATATGTATATGTTTATTTTGCAAAGGAAATGTTACATAAGCGTTCTGAAATACTTGCACGTGTTTAGGCGTGTTCTTTTATCTACTACCATTAGCACATTTCCTACACTCTCCATTGAATACTGACTCTTTTACCTACTTGCAGAGACAAATAGATTAAAGTCTTGCCATTTGGTGACCGAGATTGGACAAGCTGTTTCTCCTTGAAGCACAAATATGTTTACATACATGCAAACATACAGGCAGCATGTTTTTGTTAGCTTCAGTTCTTCTCTGGTGCCAATGTTTCCATACCTTTCCTTAACCTTTTCTACTAGTAAAAGGGATGGGAAGTTCAGTGCTTGAGATACGAACTGGCAGGAGTGACTGGGAGGGAGCAGGGCTTTACAAGCCTTACTTCTCTTCGCAGTGGCACAAAGTACAAGGGAGCACGGAGAGCAATGTACAATACAGTAGCAATGTATAGGCAGACTAGAGCACCTTGCCTGTAAAAAGACCTTCAGTGTGACCAAAGCAGTGAATGGGTCCCATGCCTTACAGTGATTAATCTTAAAGGGTAAAAATTAGTAGATCCACTAAGAACTGTCAAAAACAGGAAAAAGGAAAAACAGGTTTTCCCCAAAAGACTGTTCAGAGCTTAACTGGTAGTTTCTTTCTGTCACACCAGGACTTTGTTTATTGATTTTCATTTGGATTTTAAGAGATCCTTGAAAATTGGGAAGGTGATCGAGGCTGGGGACATAATGCAATTGCAGCCTCTGCAGAATCCCCAGTATTGCCTCTGCCTGATGCCTCTGTGCAGAGATTCCTGATGGGATAACTATCAGCTCTCCCTCACTGCTTGCCTAGAGATGCAGAAACTCCCACATGCACTCTTGTGGGGCCAGGCACAAGGACAGGGCTGCTGCTGCCTAAGCCACCCCTGTCCCTGCCATGCCACAGCACAAAGCAGGTACACTGTGACATTGGCCAGGTTAAGGGGCACCTACTGGGTGCTGCCTCTCATAACCCCAGTGCTATCAGGGTTGTGACATCAGCCTGAGTATTTCTGGTCCATGTTGGTCTAAATAATGAAAAGTTGAGGTCTATAATTGCACCAAATCAACCTTAAACTGCACCATCATCACCACCAGCCAAAATCCTGCTTGAGCCTTGCCCCCCTCCAAAGACGTACAAGGCTCAGGAAATAACATGCATGTTCATAGCAAGATTTTCTTTCTGTTGCCTTGGCCACAATGTTGTGTGAAGAAAAATACCAGAGAGGTGGGGGGGAATTGGGACAGAGAAATATATGGGTGTTGTAGGAAAATCATGCTTGTACACAAGACAGAGGAAAATTATTCTCTGGCAAACCCATCCAGGTGGAAATGTGACCCCTGTAAATCTGCCACATTAGGGAAACCCACAGTGAACTGTTAGCAAAAGCAAGATATGCAGGCCGCCGCTACCTCCAGTTTTCATGAGCCTTCCAAGCACGTTAGCACTAGCACACATTCCCTTCCAAGAAAACTATGATATCCAAGGAACTATGTGAGGCTATAAATGAGTGAATAGTACTTAACTTGAATTAAAAAAAAATGATTCTACCAAATCTGCCCTGAAAGGGTACATTTGCCTAAACACTAGTTTTATGAACCTCACAAGTGCTCCATGCAATTAAGGACATGGAATCGTTCTGAGCTGGAAACTCCATAGGCAGTTGTATTTCAATGAGATCTGCTGCAACAACTCTCTGTTTTAATATCCCAATACTTAGAATGTCATGCTTCTCATACATTGTGGACAGCTAAAAATAGGACCATATCTTGGACAGATTGGAGCTACTTAGGTGGAGAAAAACTGAGCTGAAATGAAAGCTTGGAGAAGGAGAACAGGATGGATGGAATGGATGCTGGAACTCAGCACCAGAGCTCTTAGCAGCAGGCATTTACCCTACAGTGTGAATCCTTCATTGCTCATCTTCACAGTGTTTACTGCTGCTCCTTTCCAAAAAGGTTGTGGTAAGCTGAAAGCATCCTCTGTGTTCTGTGATCCCAGAGGGTCTGGACAGAAGGTGGCCCAGGTACCAAGTCCCACTCTTCTGTTTTGAAAGTAACCTGCTAATAAAACTGTTTAATGCTCATGTAAGCAGCTGCTAAGTGGAATTCATTAATGTCCTGGGATTCAGGCTACAGCAGTTATTAATGCTTTGTGCAGATGGGTTCAGGAACTTCCCCATTCAGTCCCTTACTATGCTATAAAGTCTGCAAGGCCTTTTGTGCCAGATACTCTGCCCCAGAGACTCCATAAGCACTGAGAAACACCTCACCTGGGTAGTTCTGCCAAAGTTTGTCAAATAAAAGAAGATCTACTCACTCTCTCTCTCCCAAGAATACAGACGGTCCCTTATGAATGTGGAGGCCAAGTCTGAAGCCATGGTTCCAGCAGCCAGGATGAGTATGCACATTGAATGGGGACTCTGGCTGACAACTCCGCTGTAGAAGTAGGCACAGGCAGAGTACAGGGAGAGTCTGAGTATTGGGATCACCCCTATGACCATCTGGAGCCATCCTCCCATGGCTACACCTGTTGCCCAGATACGAGGGAAAACTTTTATGTCTCAGCCTTGCAGATGACCCTACCAATGATCCTACCAATTCTTAACATCCCCTTCAGCCTTGTTACATATGCTCTGTGAAATTCAGTCCAGCTCATCAAAGGGAGGTTTGCCTTTGAAGGGCTGCCTGTTTCCTGCATGCAAACATGGATCTGATTTAATTAAGTTTGATTTTATAATCAGTGTAGTTAAACCAGTAAGATGTTTACGAGCAAATATGACTGGCATGAGCATCTCAATGTCTATATGGCCTGATATCAACACCTCCCGTAAGCAATTGACATTTGAATTTTCCTACCATTCACATTTTCCTTGCTTTTCCTATACCGTCTTATTTTTATGCATTATTTCTTTTGTTCACATTAATATGCTCATAGGATTGTTTATTTTTAGTTTCTCTGCACTGAAGATTTTCTCACAGTCCTTGTTCTGCATTCAGTCTTTCAATTGCAAATTGCAAGGCAAAGTTGAAAGTCAGTAACTGGATACTCATCCATGAGGGACCTCACATAGGAGATAAGTATTAGACATGAAAGGATAGCATTTCACTTAAGATAAGGCCTAATCTCTTCCCTTTGTGAGCAACATTTCTGAACTTAATCTGAGCACTTGCACCAAAGCCGTTTAACTTTGCTCTCTGTTAGGTGGGTAGTGGTGGGAGTACACAAAACTGAAACTGCAGCATAATCCTGAGTACAAAAGGCAGATGCTATTAAGAGAAGGGAGGTTGACTTTAGAAAACATCTACTAAGTGTTCAAATATGTGCAGAACACACATCTCTTCAGTATAGGCTTGAGCATTGTTGGATCTCACTGTACCCATCACATGGGCTTTCCATCCTGGAAAACCAACAATCCACAGCACTCACAGTGATACTCAGTATCAGGGTTAGTTTCTATTCATATTCAACATATTCTTGAGAAAAGACATTCTATCACCTAAAATTTGATGAGGGTGTGTTTTCAGATGCTTGTCCCAACATTACAGTTGAGAAGCACAGTTATCAGCATACAGATCATAAATAACCTGCACTATTTTTTGTGTTACAGCCAGGTGTTGCCGACAGACTCCCTGGAGCTCCACAAAGCATTGGCCACATAGACAGCCAAATTCCCACTTCAGTGGTTTGAGACACAGAGTGATAAATTAGGTAACATGAGTCAGACTGGCATATAAGTGACCAGTGAGAATTATACATTCATAACAGGAACGTTTATAGTAACTAGAATGGGAAGTTATTGAGGTTGTGCTAAGAATAGAGCATCTTTGTTTTATGGATGATGGGACTTAAATTTATTGCAAGCAGAATGTGGGCTGTTGACATTGGCTCTTTAGGAAACATGAAGGAAACTCCCATGAACAGGACACCCTTTCGAGTGTAACATACACTCATCCATAAAAGTTATCATATTATCATCCTTGCTCTGGATTCAGTTCAGGCATCACTTTGTCTCTCTAATTCATGACCTAGACATTTTTTACTGTGAGTGTGTTTAAGAACCCTGAGGGCTGTATTTTTTATCAGTTTGTGTTTTTAACATACTGATGGATTTTATTATACTTCTGATCCCACCCTAGATGTGATACTTTCCGTTCACCATAGAGAACTCCATTTTTGTAATAGCCTGTGGGGCTGTCAAGCTGTGAATGGCAGATGTTAAAAAATGATGGGCAAGATTTTTAGTTCTCCTTTCATAACACACTGCAAAATTTTTCACTGCAAGACTAGGGTACTTTCAGAAATGACTCAGATGAATAAAAAATGAGTTAGACATCCTCCCACTGAGTGGGAATCCAAGAGGAAACAGCTCTATTTTCCTTGTACAGTGTTGAATTACTCCATATAAACTGATGCACATATCTTCAGCTTCTGTAAGCCAAGGTGGGAGCCCAAACTTCACTGCATTCCGTCGAGCAAGGACTTGGCTCTCCTGCCTGTCTCAGCCATAACAGCACCACTAGCATTTTACAGATTAAATGGTCTATTATCAAGTGTGGTGGGTTGTCCCTGATTAGATGCCAAGTGCCCACCAAAGCCGCTCCATTACTCTCCTCCATCACTTGGTGGGTCATCCTTGGCCAGCGGGGAGTCTGTCTTGGAGCCAGCTGGCATTGGCTGTGTCAGACACGAGGGAAGCTTCTGGCAGCTTCTCACAGAAGCCACCCCTGTAGCACCATCCCCTCCTCACCCACCAAAAAACCCCCAACCCTTGACATGCAAACCAAATACAAAGAGGGCTGAAATTCCTGTATCTTTTGTCTAATATGGACAATGAGGACTGTCAACCTCCAAAATGCAGTTTGGCTTTCATTGCAATGTAAGGGGGTGTAATTTCTGGAAAGGGCCAAACCAGCAGGAACAAGGTAGAGAAGTGTTCAAAGTCCCTTCCAAGCTCCTACCACAATCACTGCCTCTCAAGTACTACATCCAGCATCCTAATGTCTTAGGGAAAAAAGCAGTGATTCCAGATTGCATCCAAGCTGTGCCTGCCTCCAACCTGGTAATTATAAGAAGCAGATTTAAGAAGGACCTCAGAAGACCACCTAATCTCATCATCAAGCAGCTTTACCTGGGTCTTTCCTCAAGGCCTCTTGGATAACTTGTTGTTAGAAATGAGGAGTGATGGGGAAGTGTGACCTCCCTTGGGAGCCGGTCTTTGCAATGTCCCCATCAGTGGGAACTATTTTCCCTAATGGCTGACTGAAACAATCTTCTACTCAGTTAAGCCTATGGCAACTTGTCCTAAGCCCAGGGGATATGAACAGAGTTTATTCTTTCCTCCTTAGAGCTACCTTCTACATATTTGGACACTATGTCCCCACAACTTTTATTTCTAGACTAAACAATACCAAATCCTTCAGCTTTCCTTGCAGTCAATGATTCCTGGTCCTCTGACCTGTCTTGTTTTCTGAATTCTTTCCATTTGGTACATTTCCTTTCTAAATCATAATTTCTAAAGCAGGATGTGTTTTGTTTGTAAGGATGATGTGCACATGTTTCTCTTCCTTTTACACCCCACTTTCAACCCAAATGTTTCTCTGCTTCATTATTAACTGAAGAAAGGTGTAACTGTGGGGCAAGGTATGGGGAGGTTGGCAGTACATCCTTAAGATTTTACAAAACCATTTGTTATTTCCCATGAGTGGAAAGCCCTTTACCAAAGTTAAATATATTAATTTTACATTTCGTAGGTTTAATTATAACTGTTGAAGTCAGAAAATATACATAAAACTTAAAATATTTGGATATTTTAAGTTTACATGAGATTCCAGCAGTTATTGCTATCACATTTACTTCTCAATATGAAAGCTGTGACCCAGCATTTCTCCTGAATCAGCGGGATATGTGCCCTGGTTATCAAGCAAAGCTAAATGGTTATTGGTTTTAAATTAGCAGAAAAGTTATCACTACTGAAGAGCATACGTTTACCTGGAAAGCTAAGCTGTAGGACAGTTCTGGGCTTGAATTATTTTACTATTCAAGCTTGAGAAGAAAAAAAAAGAGGGTTGTTACTGTAATCATAGAATCATAGAATGGTTTGCATTGGAAGGGACCTTAAAGGTCATCTGTTTTCAGCATCTCTGCCATAAATTCCAGATCCTTCAAAACAAGAAAACTGTTTCACAAACTTTGTTAAAAATTAAAAAAGATCAAAAAGTAGGAAAAAAATATGAAAAAGAAAAGGTTAATGGATTTGGGGGGAAAAAATCCTTTAGGTTACTGGAAAACTGAGAAAGTTCATTACCATGAATGTAGAGGATTTGGGGCACAGGGGCAGCAAAGAGGACTGGAAGGGTTGGAAGAGGCACAACGTTGTCAGCCATGGAGCTGCTGTGTCAGGAAATGCCACATGCAGCAAAAGGGGACAAGGAGGCGGCAGAGGCACAGCCCTTTGTGTCTGCCAATCAGCAGCACGGGCTTTGCTGGGTTACTGTCACAGAGATCATGGCATGTGCTCAGCTCATCAGGGCCTTGGACAGAGAGGAGAGGACACCTGAGGACTGCTCTGCTGGGTCACCAACCCTGGTGAGCAGGGCAGAGAGCAACATCACCTTGGCAAAGGAATGACTGGATCTTCCCTCAACCTAAAAATAGCAACATAAAATAAATATTGTGTACTCATTAATTATAACTGTTGCAAGGGTAGAATAGGGGAAAAAACTTATTAGTACATGTTCAAATTACTTCACTAAAAGCCATTGTTTTTTCTTAAAGGAGCATGACTTTTTTCCCCAGATGCTTAGATGATCTAATTCTCATGGGGATTTCCCCTCAAGTGAACTCTCACACATGGGGGCAGATGGCATCAGCAATGTGGCAGTGCCACTCATTACAATATTTTGCACATAACCTGAGTACAAGAACACCCTATAATTATTTTAATGCAATTGGGATATATATTAAAGGCAGGCCTGAGGGGAAATAAAACATATAGCATTGATAACCACTGTTAGATGCTCCTGTGCCATCTTCCTGGGACATGAGACAGCATGCGGGCCTAACAGCTTCACATCTTATGTATTTGCAATTATCAAAATGTAATTGACTGTGAAGATGTGTACCTGGTCATGAAAATTTGGGAAAAAAACCCCATATAAAAATCCCAGCCTAAAATTAATGTCAAGAAGACCTGTGGTATTTATTAAAAAGAAACTCAAAATCATTATCACAGGACTATCATGTTGATTCTGCTGCTGTTCAAGGTTCACAGAGTAATCCTGCACTAAAGAGATTTGCTCTTACAGGTCAGTGGAAACTGTTGATCCTGAGAGGCCTGTCAAGAAAAATGAGTGAATTATGGGGTTTGGCCAAGTCATGTGCTTATCAGGCCAATTTCAGTAACCAAGGCAGCAAAACTCCATTTCAATTAACTGAAATTAAAATGTGTAAAAATGTATAGTCTTGGTTTTACAGGATTGTCAGTGTTTTGCAGTATGACATAATGACACATATTTTTATGTCCTCAGGACACTCCTGCTGGTTTCAAAAGGTTGAGCTGACACTGATGTCACATGATCCACTTATTCTACACTATATTCTAGCCTTGCACTTTATTTAATGCTTTCCAATTTTCTTTGGATGCCATAATTTTACAGTTACCTCACTGGATCAATGAGGAAAAGCAAAAAGCTGCTAGAGGAATGTTGTTTCACACACAAAGTCATCAGCAGCCCAGGTCTCTCCTAGCTTACCTTTCCTTCTCCTCCACCTGAAAGCAAACCCATTAAAAATGGTCCAGGAAACCTCCACCTCTGCATTCACATGCAAGATGTTCATAAATCATATTTCTTTAACAGTGGTTTATAATCTGATGTTGATGAAGCCTCTGGGGTAGCACTGTGTCTGAGAAGGAGCTGGTGCCAGAAAGAAGGTTGATGTATGTTTGCAAGCCTCCAGTGTTATCAGTGGAAACCCTCAGAGTTACATCAGTGCAAGAGCTCTCGCATTCTCTTTAGTTCAAAAGTTTCTATTGGCAGAATAATAAAAATCCCCCACTGCATCTTGTGAATAGTTTACACTGCAAATTCCAGAGCTCTGGCTGCTCCATCGCATGGGTCCCAAAGCACCACAGCCAGGCTGCTTCCCATCTGCAGCCAGCCCCTTCAGACCCCTCCAGCAGCACAAAAGGCTCCATACCCCACCTGAAAGACACCTTTCCTATAAAACCTCTTTCCAGAGCTGGGTGAGTGGGAGGAGGCTGGGACACAGACACAAAGCTGTGCTACAGCCTTGCAGGACTTCACAAGGAAATATGGTGGGTGATTTTCTAAGTGATATGGTGGCTCACAGGACATAGGAGCTGCTCCTGTGCCCCCTGAGTCTGGACCTGAAGGATTAATGCCAGCTCTTTAAGTTGTATCATAAAAGCCCATCTCTTAAACCCCAGCTCCTCACACTGTCCAGCAGATTGAGGTCATTTTCAGACTCATTAACTTGCTAAATAACCAAAATATGCCACAATATTGCAGGTCCCACCTGTCTCTTCTCCTTTCAAATCCTCTGAAAACAGAGAGCTGCTGCTGATGTTTAACCCCACCAGCCACCGCTGGCCATTCCACGATACCAGCACACTCCACCCTGTCTCCCCCAGCATCCATCCCCTCTACTCTGCGGTGGCCACTCCGCATTTCAGAGCAGTGACTGCTCACTAGACTCAATGGCATTCAGCTAGGAGGGCAAGGGTTTTCAGCTCTGCCTTCAGCTGCTGCCTAACCCAAGCCAAGTCAACCCAAAAAGGTATTTCTTTAAGCTTTGTGTCTTAGAGACTGCAGGAACTAAGGTGAGTTTGATGTGCCAGCCTGTGGTTTTGGCAAAAACCTCCAAGACCTTTGCTTTTCCTTGATCTTGAAGTTAAAATTTTCCTGCCTCATAATCACTTTTCTCTCTTTGCTTTCTATAGTTACCTATGGCAAAGAATATTTTCCCAGGCATAAAAAAAAATTTGTTTTCCCTTGTTTCATCCCTATTTGTTGTTTGTTCATCTTTCTGAATAACTGCTAGCATTAGTCATTTGTTCTCAGTTGTGCTCATGTCCTGCCTGTGCCTAGAGGACTTTGAGGATAGCTGGCAGCAGCAAGCAGGCTGTAGGCAGATACTTCATGCTAGGCAGTGTATTGCCCCATGTGCAGGTTGGCTACCACTGATCCTGGCTGTTAGACCCTGCTTTTCTGTAAGAGTTAATTAAAAGCTGGTCACCCATTAGGCTTCTCTACTAGATGTTTTGTTATGCTTCATAGCACTGTGTTTGTAGCTGTCCAGCCAGTTTTCAATCCATGTGACAATGTTCATTTCCAGGCCAGTTTTGATTATTTTTGTTTGGTGTGAGATACTGTATCATTTTCTTTGCTAAAATCCCAGAATATTTCCTTTGCGTCATTGCTTTTGTCCAGTAATGGTAAAACTCCATCATAAAATGTAATCAAGACTGTCTGGCGAGTTCTTTTATTTAGAAACACATGTGGCTTATTGCACATAATTCCACTGCCCTCTTGACGTTTCATGATTATATTTTCAATCAATGTTGTATTAATGTGGAGAGAGGGGACACACACAACACATTTGTTTCATACCTGACCAATCATTTTCTATGCACTTACACATGTCCTATAATGCAGAGCACGTATGCAAGGGAGCTATGTTATTTTTCCATGTGGTTTAGGCTGTTTGTTTATTTTGTCATTAGTTCTCAGTGAGAAGGTCATCCTTTCCTCCAGATGTTTATTACTTTCCAAACCAAAAAAGATTTCTCTCATAACTTGCATTGCAGACCTAATACTTGTAAAATGCATGAGTGATGCCAACACAGTAATGGTTTCAAGAACTTTCTATACACAGAGCTGTGGTTTACCACCATGACATGGCTTATCACAATTTAGCAGAGCGCCATAGCTTTTGATTAGTAAACCAAGTCTTGGCCAATTTGAAAACAATGCATGGGTGGTAAAAAGCAAGAATGTGTGTGTGGATTTGGGAGAGATTTGAGGCACTGGTTTCTTTCAGTTTTTCTATTTACTTCCATTTTCTAAATTACTATCACATATTCCCAACAGGGAGAAAAATGGTGACAATCAGGAAACATTTGGATGTTGACAAGTTGGAAAAATCTAGTCCACATTTGTCAATTCTATTTTCACCCTTAACCTTTATGCATCTCTGGTCCTTTCTTAGGTATAAATATGTTTCTGATATACTTATGCAGGGTGCATAAGCACGGAGCTTCCTGAGGTTTAAATATATTTTCTCAGTAATTTTCTCTCAGCAGAGTTTTTGATCACTGTGAGTGTACCCAGCTACTTCTGGATAGGTTACTACTGACTGCAAGGAGAGCAGGCTTCAAAATAAACTCATACATACATTAAAGAGAACTGACAGGGATACTCATATATTACATTATAGTTTCATGTATCTATGAGCTGAGAGGTGTATATATGTATACATGTTTTGCCTTTGGAAATCTTACAAATATGTTTCCTTGAGAAGATGAAATATACATATTGAGTATGTAAAAATTAGCTGGTTGTTTGGAAGGATGTGGCTCACATTTCTGACATGTCTGAAGTTGAATTTCTTCAAATAGAGTATTTTTGCCTTGATAGCATGAAAACTGTGGTGGGACTTGCTAGAGAGATTTATTTTGCTAGCTGAAAGCTGAGTAGGCATCTCTGAGCAGCAGGTGGTAAGGACAAGAGATAAGTTGAATTAAATCACCATAATGAACAGAGTTTGATTTAAGGAGAAAGAAATTTTTTTAATGACATCAAATTCCACTTGTGACTTTCTTTTCAGCAGAGATAAGCTGTAACTACTTTATGTTGAGCAAAATATAAATCTTTTGGTCTGGTACTATAATAACCAAGATGTCAGAGGTAATGTTACTTGATTTAGACTTTGCGGCATTCACTTGACAAGGAGAGGTGAGAGCCACACTGAAGAGCACTGCAGCAATAATCATACCAAATGTTGGGACAGAAGCAGTTTCTTTCTTTTCCTCATTGTGGGATTTTCACTACAGACAAGTCCTAAACCAATATTTTATGTCAGTTGTCCTGAGGGCAAGGTCAGCAGCTATCTGCAATTCAGCATTTCTGTAAGTTTGGCCCAGAAATATTTTCATCTGAGTTTCCTGCACTTTTAAAGAAACCAAATGTCACAGTGATCAACATCCCACATGCCTGGACAGGCAGCCTTTGGGCTTGGCCAAGACGTGCAGTGAATCACCTGTGAGAGGGTTGCGACTTTTCAATGCCTTGGGGATGGGGAATTCAGATCCTGTCTCTAAATTAAGTAATCTTCTGCAAGACTGCTGAGTCAGTCTCTAAATTAACTCAAAACTGTTTTCTGTTCTGAAATCATAGGGCTCAGATGCTTTAGTTTAGCTCACAGTGGTACAGTCAGAAGCAGCAGAATGGGAAACACTGGTACCCAGCTGAAAATGAAGGGAAAATATCCTGGGGAGGGAATAATAGGGAACAATCAGACTTGAGTTGGAGGGAAGTCTGTCTCACTAAACATGTTATTAAAAGCATATAAAGACAGCTCAAGGATGTCAAGGTCTAAAATGCTTTGGATTCTGAACACCATTTTAGTTAAAAAAACTTACTAAAATATTGTTTAATTCATAAAATTCAGCTTCATAGGTAGAAGATGTAAAAATCCATCCCCTTTCTGATAGGTTCTTTTGGCTAGTATACAGAAAGGACCTAAACATCAAGTATTCTGCTAAAGTATCTCACAAGCACTGCAACAGATGGAAGTCTCAGCTGTCCTTTGCACCCTCCCAGCAACACTGTGGTCACCACCACTGGAAACCTGTGGAAACAGTCTGAACAAGGAATGCTGTGGATCAGCTCCTTCCCACTGTAGGGATGGATACTGAGGGAAATAATCTCACAAGGTAACAACCAAATTACATTTCTACAAAGCTGATACTCTTCCTCTTTTTTTAGATAAGACTGTGACTCAAACAAACAAAACAAAAGACTAAATTTCACCTCCTTCCACAAGCTTTCTGCTGCTTAAACTGGCTTTGGAGAAGGTGGTTATTATTGACCATGTAGCTTCTTATGTAAAAAATAAGAGTTTGGAGGGAGAGTTTCCTTCCTAGCTGTTGAAATTGTGAATGGAAGGATATGGAATGAATATGCAAATGCAGAAAAGAAAATAAACAGTATTTGTGTGAAAAATAGACAATATTTGTGTGTAAGACTGAAGAAATACATATGCTCCAGTTGTTTATGATTGTTGTCATCCACGGGCAAGATGACTGCAAATGACATCTCTGTCTGTTCACGTCTTTAGTGAGCTTTCCATTTCCCACCATCAGAATAGACAGGAACACTTCCCTTGTCCTTTCTAGGTGTGACTGCTCCTTAGCACGGTGTGTTCAGGCATTTTTCATCATCCTTTTCTTCATATGTCAAACCTCAATATCACACTATACCAACTCAGGCTTTCTGGAATCAAAGTAGTGGCAGATCAACACATTTTTACCTTGATCAACATAAAACAATAGCAACATGTTTCTTTTCCCCCATGACATAACAGGGAAATCCCTTTTAGAGTAAATCAAAGACACTATAATCTGTTCTACATGTCCTGGAGTGTTTGCTTCTATGCATTTCTGGTTTTGCACATTCCTCAGCCCCTCACATGTGCACACAATCACATGCACAGACACCTGCATGGATGGATTCATTATCTTCTTCCGACCACCTGCTCCAGTTTCCTCCTGCAGTTTTCAGCTAAAGGCTCTGGCTGGCCGTGGGGCAGCCTGGCCCCAGTGTGCAAACCCTTGACCCACTCTCTCAGCAAGCCCTCACTTGTTCCTCCTGCTCAACCTCTCCACAGGCAGCTGCAAAAGGAGCCAAACAGGTGGTCTCTGCTTCCAGCCAGGAAGAGAGCATGCATCCTGCCCTCCTGCAGCTGCAAAGACAGGAGATGTCTGCAGTCATAAAATCCAAACTGTGTGGTCTTCCTAAACCCATACGACTTTGTGTCCACAGGACAGATGAGTCCAGCACACAAGCTGGCACAAACAGTAGAGCAGTCCAACCAGAAAACAGCTACTACAGTCCCCAGGTAACTGTGAGCATCTTGAAAATCAAACCTTGGATGCTGTGCTTTTCATGCTGGACTCATGAGCTGGATGGATGTTATTATTTACTGCGTTGTTCGTGGCCAGAAAGGATCCCTGGCAGTAATGAGTGTGACCTCTGCTTTGAAACCGGGAGTGATTGCTGTTTGCTTACAGCATGGTGTTATGCTGCAGTCATAGCAGCTCCAGGGAAGCAGCAAGTCTGCATTGCTTTCCAAGGACTCATTTCAGTCCTGTTGCCCAGAGCTCAGTTTTGCACAGCCCATCCAGGCAGCTGGTTTGCATGAAGACCCCATGAGCTGCTAGTGTGTCAAAATCGCCCAAATACCTGTCCCTGAGCTTGGAGGAGACCTGGGAGGAGTCCTCCAGATCTCCACCCCTCACACTGCACCTTTTCTTGCAATGCAGCAGCAGAGGACTGGCCACTGTGTCCTGACTGCTGCATATCAGATCACTGCTGGCATGGGATTTTGTGTCTTCACCTCTGAATTCAGGGTTTATCTGAAGATGTTTCTGAATTATGTGGAGATGATGGAAGCTATAAACTACTGAAAGTGAAGACACTTGCAAAAGAGGCCAGATGAGGCAAACCAGTCCTTTTTCGTCTCCACTGACATCCATCTCTGCGTTGGCGTGTCGAGCAGAGATGAACATTTCCTAAGTAAGAAATCATGTGTCCATCTGGCTAACAAATTGCCAAAGCCATTCTGTGGAGTGCCTCAGACTCTGAATCTGATATCAATTCTCTTTTCTCACCCTAAATCCACTTTTTTTTAATATCCGTAGTTAATCATTCCTACCTTTCACACCATGTGTCGTGACATGAGCCCCACCTTGGGAGCATAACAAGGTTACCCCTGACCATTTCCATTCCCTTATTACTTACCTTATTATGTGATAAGAGGCTGCCCAAATACTGGCACTTTTGCATCCCTGAAAATTACCACATATTTCTTGGTAAAGCTATCTGCTGACTCAAAAGTCTATCACTTACTGCACGCAGTTACTTCTCCATGCAAAGGGTCCAGTTCCTCTGTTGTGTAATCTGTCCATTTGAACTTCTGACAGCAAAAAACCAGATATTTGCTATTTCCTTGGCATGCAAGAGGCAATCAGTTCTTATATGGAGTAATGACTGGACAGAAATAATGTATAGTTATCTCCTATTGTTAGAATAAAACAGAAGGATGTAACTCCACTCCAAAACCATTAAAAATTGTCACTGCACTGTCTGCACATGTAGCCTTTTGAGAGGCCTACAGTTATAAAAAAGGTGAGAATTACAGCTTCACTCTGGAATTGTACTGCTGGACACCAGTTAATGATAATAAAACAGAGCAACTACCTGTATGCTGGATTACATAAGTAATGTGTAAAGTTAGGCACCTGGTTTAAAGTTGTTTGTCCCAGTTAGCTTCCAGCAAGAGTCATCTACTCTGCTGTTTCCTTACAGCTCAAGTTATTGATAGTTTGCCCCTTAGAGTGGTTTCCAATACTGCCTTTCCAGTTTGTCCTGTCAGGCTGTGCTGGCTCCCAGTGCTGGACATGGAAAGCCTCTGATGCAGCATCACCAGGGCTCACACTCCCTGTCCCATGGGTTTTATGTCCACAGCCAGATCCAGCACCACAGGGCATGAGATTCAGTGCACCCACCCTGTGGTCCAGCCAGCTCACAAGGCATCTCCTCAACAGCCCTTACAGGCTTTCTCCCCAGTACTTTTCCACTTGCTCACTGATGTATCTAACCTTATTTCTGAGGTTTGCTAAATATAAAGCCAGCCATAGGCTTCAGCAAGCAAACCGCATAACCCAAACAAAAGAAAACTCATTCCTCATTTCTCTGACCAGACCCAAACAACACCTACGACACTTCCCCAATTTAAGCATGTGAAATTTTCCTGCCAGCCACTGCAAAAAAAGCGCCTAAATCATCCTCTCAGGGAAATGGTGATAAGCCTGAGATGCAGAACTGCAGGTCTCTCTGCATCTCATGCCTCCATCACCCATCTTGGGCACTCAGACACTGGAGATCTGCTCCTTGCTATCTTAGTTATCCAAGGAGTTGCTGCTAAAATATTTTTGACTAGTTGAATATGGTTTTTAGCACTGTGCTATGGATTTACTACTGATGTGAGAGCAGAGCTTTTTCTGGTGGTGGCACTGTGGCATCTGTGGTATCTTCTTGATGGTCTCTGTATGATCAGCACCCAGTGCCCCAGTGAACCTGCATGGGCCCCAGCCACCTTCTGCCAGAGAGTTCTTGTCATATGGATTCAAAAGAATTAACCTTAGAAGAGTAAATTTCCTTGCTTTTAGGTAGCATATTTTTATTGTGATATTCTGCAAATAGATTTTCTTCATGCAAAATGACAAGCCCTGGACCAGCAACCCCATCCAAAGTCAAGTGATTCTAAAGGATTGTGCACAAGTTCATTTTTTAAAACAAGTCTCAGGTTTCTGTGGAAATCCACTCCTTTTACGCAACTTCCTTTTTGCTACAGCCCTCAGGACAAGATGGAGTGGCAAACCATAGGCTGTTTCTATTCTAGGGTAGCGTGTAAGAAATAACTGTGAGGTTCAGCAAAAGAATAGCAGCCTTTGGAGACAGATAACATCAGCAGCACTGATGCCCTTTGCCCTTTCTGTAGGAACTCAGCCCCACAGAAGCCACTGGTTTCCTTTCTTCTCCATGCAAAATTTCTTTCCTTCTTCTTTCTTCACCCTCACCTTTCTCCTCTCTGTTTCCCTCCATGCTGTGGTGCTTTTGCACTGACCAATCTGACCAATCTGTCCAGTTTTATTCACTTATCCTTCCTCGCAGAACACTGCTGCTCTAGTGGCTCAGCATCTCTGGCTGTCCCAGAAAGCTGTCCCTTTCTTGTCTAACCCTCTCATCACTCTTCCACTTGGAAAGTGCTTGCATCCTGCCCAGCTGCTGAGGGTCCCTCAGCCATATTCCACCATATGGCATCACATCCCTCGCTTTATCTCATGGAAAATATCGAGATAATCAGACCTGCCTTGCTGTGTTTCATGTAACCATCTGTCTGGGCTTCCCACTATTTGAGTGCTCTAATACCCATCGTGCTAGCCAGAATATAAGTGGGCTTTTACTGTCCAAATTCCTTAATCTAAACAAACATGAAAGGCCAAATTCTGTTCTGGCCTCCATTTGCACAAATCCCATTGTGACATTAAATGGAGCTGTTTGAATCAGTGTGAGCATGGAGTTTGGCCCAGAGTTTTCTAGCTGATTTATGGTGTCCATCTGGCTGCTCTTAGTCAAGGAGAGCCTGGCCTGAGCAGAGTTTTTAAACACTGTTATAGAGAATACTCAACTACGGCCACAGCCATGTTTGGTACCAGGGCTGGTGACCCAGCTCTCTCCCTCCTGTATCTCTTTTACATGTCTCTTGAGCTTTCAGACACTGTCTGTCTGGTCAAGTGAGACCCTGCCTTAAGTAAACACTCTGAAATGGAGATGATGATGTTTTAAAGAATGCTTGGCTGTGGCCAGTTTAACTGCTACCAGCACTGCTTCTGTAAAGCACTGTTAACCAAGGGCTATCACATATGTCTTCAGGTACAGGGAGAAAGCTGGGAGGCAAACTGCTCTTCTCCCAGTTCTGTTTAATACCCAAGGTACTGGTTGCAGTTAGCAGGTCCTTGGGCAGACCTAGTCTCCAGAAATCTATGCTGCAGCATCAGTGCTCTTTAAATCCCCTTCCCCAAAGTCACTGGCCATGCAAAACTTCAGTCCTCTGTGCCAGAAACCCATGCTACAATGGTGGTCCAGCTCTCACGATGTAGCTCTGCCAACAACATGGAGCACCACCTTCCCCAGAGACTCCAGCTCTCCCTGGGGTCCATCTCCTATCTCCATCTCGGTAGCCACTGAGACAGTCCAGCCCAGGCTTGCAGGAAGTGTTCAAAGGAGATGTGGGTAGGGATGGAGGTGGCAACACCCTTTGAGTACCTTGAAGTCTTTTGTAAAGAAATGGGGCACCTTCCTGGTATGTATGTCAAGCAGAGACAGGTGTACTTGAATCAGGGAGGGGCAATGAGACCCTCATTTCAGGAGTCTGTGAAAACAAGATTTTAAATCTTCCAGGATGCAGCACTCGAAAAATCACATTGTTTTACCTACCAGGCTCTGTTCACTTTGCACCACTGGACAATTGAAAGCCCAATAGCACCCAGTCAGCCCAGTTCCTGGTGAAAATGTGTTAACACTGAAAAAGTGAGGGTTTGAAATTGAAATCTGTATATTTTCTTCATTTGGAAAACAAATGACTCCTACAGTTCCTTATAAGGTTTTGTGACATGCCCAACATCTGCAATATTTAAAGACCACAGTTCTTGAAACCCAGCGAATGTCAGGGAATCTCAGCTTGCCTTAAAGAATTAGAAAAGCTCCTTTTCCTTGACTTTTCAGGAAAAAAAATCCTTATATTGAATCTGATTTTGTAGAGGTTCCAAAATCAGTCAAAAAGCAAATAAAAGTGAGCCTGTTAATTTTAAAATTTCAAGATTTCTGAATGCCAGGAATTGGTGACACAAAATTTCCATACAGACAATTAAGTGAGTCTTCTAATCAGTCAGCATGATAGAAAGTCTTTTGGATGCTACCCACAGGATTTGTTATTTTTATAACTCTTGGCTGGTTAAAGTTATTTTAAATTATTCCCTCTTATTACAGTTTGATGTTAATTAGCATATAGCTGAAAAAAGAAAATGTGTTAAATCTACAACCAGGAAGAAGCAGGGGAAAAAAAAGCCCTAAGTTTCCAAAAGCAATGCCATCACAGCCATGTTAGGCCTCCTAATCATTTCATGCACAAATTGATCTAAAAGTAGTGTGAAGAACCTACACTTTCACCTATTTGCCTCAAGTCAAGAAGATCTCAGAACTCCTCAAAGAGCTCAGGGATGTTTGAAGTGATGCATTATAACAAATTTTTGAAGGTTTCTTTGAAAGCAGAGGAGTTGAAGGTGTGTAGGTTAATTCTGCAGGGTCTTCCCAAACTGTTCTGCACTTCAGCACTGACTGGCCTCACCAAACAGGTGGCCAAAGACAAGCTCTTGGGTAGAATGGAAGTCAGAATTATCTATTTGGTGAATTCTAAGCAAGATCTTAAATATTTTTGTCAAACAGGAGGGAAGACCAGGGAGAAGATGTGAGAGCGAAGGAGGGAAACTGAGTTCTGCTGTGTGTGCAAGCAGGAGCCCAGGTTCTCACAGAAGTGGACTGACTCCTCTGCTCATCAACTTCTGCTTTCTGGACTCAATCTGCTTCTGATGTAAACTGGTACCCAGTTCCTTAGGACAGAGAGGAACAGACTGGAAGGCACTTCAACTCTGCATTTGCATCCTTTGCCATCCTCCAAGGCTAGACCATCCTCCCACCTCACTGTTTTCTGAGTAACTTCCTCAAGAGGATGGGCAGCAAAAAAAAAAAGGGGGGGGGGGGCTAGTAAATAAGGTAACTTGCTTAATATTTTCCTCATTAATGACTTTGCCTTTTCTCTGGCCTTAAGCCATTTTTTTTGGAGGAACTGTGCCTACTGCTTCCCCCTTGTCCACTAATCCAGTAAGCAAATTCATTAGGTATGACCCACATTTCTCATTGGGGAGTGACAGGAACTCACATGGGAGTCTTCCACACGTCTGGAAAACAGAGGTGTGCAGCCCAGAGGCTTTACTAAACACAGTTAAATTCTTCAGTCCTCATCCATGACAGAGTCCTGCTCTCCAGCATGAAGTGAGAGTACAGCTATTGTCAGTGAGGTGATACATGAGTGATTCTGGCATGGATGGGAAGAGATTTGGCTCTGCCATTTACAATGCAAGATTATACTTGCTTTTAACACTCT
Organism: Pithys albifrons albifrons; assembly: GCF_047495875.1. Classification (NCBI taxonomy): domain Eukaryota; kingdom Metazoa; phylum Chordata; class Aves; order Passeriformes; family Thamnophilidae; genus Pithys; species Pithys albifrons. Next base: position 70,204,089 of record NC_092458.1, on the reverse strand, counting down.
CACACCTGGAAAGGCTCCCATCCTCCCTGTCAGAAAAAGCCTCACATTGCACAGCTGGTGATGCAGGGTGCTGCGTCCAGAGCTGAGTTGGCTGCAGCTGCCCGACCATTCAAACCAGAAGGTGTGAAAGCAGAGGGCTGGAAATTGCCTTGGGAGATCACACAGTCCAAACCCTACACTGAGACAGGCTGCAAGACATCCAGGTTGTCCCTGACAGTTGTTTCTCTGACCTTGCTTAAAAACTTTTTAATTATCCTTATAATTAGAAAGTTGTAAAATTAAATGTCTCTAGCTGCAAATTTAGCTGATTACCTCTTGTGTGCCAGTCTGGTCCCCAGGGAGGTAATGTAACAATGGATAAGAGGAGGTCTGAGTGCTCTTTGGTATTTTATAGGGTTTAGGGTCAAAATCCAGGCCGAAGTAAGGATTTCATTGCTGCCTTACTAGTGAAACTGTTATAGATACAGTCATATTTTTTGGAGGATGAGAATAGGTGGGAAAACAAATGAGCATTCATAGCACGAAGGTGAGAACTGCTGATCCACTTATCTCTCCCCACTGGCCTAAGAGAGGAGTATGATTTTCCAGACTGCCCTGGGCAAGTCCCTTGTGTATTCTGTGGTCATCACTATTCAATGTGATGTTATTGTTGAGAAAGAAAAGTGTGAATTTCAAACAGCAAAATTCAGCCTTTTATCCATTTTTCCTCCCAAACACATGACAAGTGTTGCCTTCACAAAACATTTCCATTATTGATGGACACAAGTTCTTGGAGAAAAATTTGTTTGCCTGATTTTTCTGATTGTCTCTCCTCTCATTCCTGGCCCATGCAAGCCCCGAAGCTGGCTCAGGACTTTCACTGCAAATACCTGTGGAGATAAGGATTTTTGAGTTAAGGAAAAGGTTTTGGAGTTACTGGTAGATTTTGAAGCTTACTAGCAAGCATGTAATTAGTTTTGTGAGAAAATCTAGTAAATTAGCAAAACCAAAATGAGATAAGGAGGTTTTGGGACAAGCTGCTCTGAGAAAGAATGTTGAGGAGATAAAATTTTTATGGCAAAGAGAACATTTGTCTAGGAAGTTTCATCTAATTAAAAGCTGTAATAAAGTATATAGACACTGTGATAAAACCTATAGAACTTGGCTATGGGTGGGATTTGAGAATATATATTGTGTAATTTGAAGTTAGAGTTAGCTTTTACCTTTACCTATTTCTTCCTTTTTTCCTTTCTTCATAAAGTGATTTAATAGATTGTGTGACACTTGTAAACTGTGCCCTCATTAATTTCTTTAACCACCACAACCTACTGCAAAATCTCACAAATACCCTCTCTAACCTCAAAAGCATCTTGAAGTTCTCTTCTCCACCTTCTCCCAGTTTTTCTGGCATGTGAACACCAAAACTCCCATCTATGGACCTCTGACCCAACAGAAGTTTGATCAGAAACTGGTAGTTTCACAAAGTTCTATTAATGGAAATATTAAATAATATGTCAGATGGAGCAGGTTTCAAACTCTTACAAGACATGAACATGATGTAATATCTCCTTGGAAACACTGCATCGGGAGGGGGTTTGGCAGTATGTGTCTGTGATACTACAGATTGTGTAGTGTGGGACTACTATAGCTGTTGGCCACTGCAGCAGGAAAGCACCAGTCTTTCAAGGCTTTCTATATCCTGCCTGTTAAAGATATCTATGCAGCGACCAATTTTCAAAGCTCAAAAACTGTGATCTGTATTTTTATTATTTTTAAACTCAGGCAGCAAGAGTGCAAAAGGCACTCAGTCCCAAATTATGGATGTTTTCAAAAGGGTTTCAGCACATCCTGATGTGTTTCACTAAACATCCTATAGGAACAGCCATGCACTGGAAGCTAAGAGTGTCTTTTGATGAATCATGACCCACATTTAATATTTAACTTGAATAAACTGGCTTTCTAATACCAAAGAGATTTGTGTTTAGACACTAAAGGAAAACTTTAGTTTCTGGTTGCATTGGCATTAATAACCAAATTTTATCATGCTTCCTGTTTAATTTTGGGTAAAGTAAAGATGCATTTATACACAGTAAAGTGAGATAATCTAAGATGAATATGTCAAGCCAGATTGCAGAAAGAGGTGATATTTAGAGTGGATGACGCAATACTCGATATGAAATGCTGGTAACTTGGACTGTAATGTACCAGATTATATTAAAAAAAATTAGAGACAAAACAAATTCTTTTTTCCCTTCCTTCTGAGAAATCACTTTCAGGCAGGCCTTGAGACTCAACCTGTGATCTGATGTTCCCCCTTTTCACCCCCACCCCACTGCAGCAAATGAAGGTTTCTCAGAAAGCTTCCCTAGTCCAGGCTGCTGCTCTGTACAGCTCCATCTGAGAAACTGGTCACACAAGTGTATTTCCACATGGATAATAAAGGTATAGCAAATTGGTTCCTGGGTGAGCTCTCAAGAATGGGTTTCTTGGAAGCAGTAGAGAGCTCTCCTTTGGTGGTGGTGAAGCCACACTTTCTGGGGTATAGCCCTCCCCAGTGGGCAATCAGCTGGGCTAGGTTGTCATTCACGCAAACCCTGGACTGAAGCTTTTGGAGCAGGTTGCTCTCTGTGCAGCAAAACCACACCTGAGGAGCTCCAGCAGGGCCTGAACAGGGTCAGGGTGGGATGTAGTGGTTCAGCATCAGCATGCAGCCTGCAATTGCAGCATGCCCAGCAGTCTGCCATCCCAGGTTCTGCTTTTGCACAAATACATGTGTCTTTAATCCTGTAATAGAATCATAGAATGGTTTGGGTTGGAAGGGACCTCAAAGATCACCTAGTTTCTACCCCCTTGCCAAGGGCAGGGACACTTTCCACTAGACCAGGCTGCTCAGAGCCCCATCCAACCTGGCCTTGAACGCCTCCAGGGATGGGGCAAAACCACAGTTTCTCTGGGAAACCTCTTCCAGTGCCTCACCACTCTCACAGTAAAGAACTTCTTCATAACATCTAATCTAAATCTCCTTTCTTTCAGTTTGAAGCCATTCCTCTTGTCCTATCACTACTTGCTCTTGTAAATAGTCTCTCTCCATCCTTCTTGTAGGCTCCCTTCAGACTGCAAGGAGGTCCTCTAAAGCCTCCTCTTCTCCAGGCTGAACAACCCCAATTCTCTCAGTCTTTCCTCACAGGAGAGGTGCTCCATCTGCCTAATCAACTTGGTGGCCTATGCATGGTGAGTAATTTCTTTGGCTTTGTGTGCATGGGACTAATTTGGATGTGATTCTCTGTAGGAATGAGTCTTATGTGTCATTATTATTAACATAAACATATGCTCAGCATCAACATAAAGCTGTTCCAGCCACAACCACTGAAACACAGCCACTCTGTTCTGATTTCTTGCTAGTGTATTTCAGAACGGGTTAAAAAAGAAGATGAATCACTCTGCATGGAAGAAGCTAAAACTGGAGAGAGTGTGAAAGTTTGCCATTTTCCTGTTTATTGGTCCTGGGGAGGCTGAAGTGCTTGCAACACTCAGTAGCATGGGTGACAGCAAGGGCACAACAGTCTATGTGGCAGTATCTTTCCAGTCTAACACACACGCAGAGGGTATTTATTTCTATATATTATTAATGTGATTTTTCAGAATGAAGGCACTGAAGAATGATAGCTTCAGTCCCTGCAGGGAGGAACACCGATCACTAGAAAGGGAAAACATAATCCTGTATTTAAGGGTGAATTTCATCCATGCTGCACAGCAGTGCAAACTTCCCCAACCGTAGCATCCTCCAGAGCTGCTCAACCCTGACCTGGAGAATACCACCTCTGGGGCTGAGAAACTGGATGGTATTCTGGTTTTCAACTCTCTTTTGCTGTAGTGAAATATTTCCAGTAATAATAGGAGCTGTTCAATGTGTGGCTCAAACATTTGCTGAATGACAGCAGCACTGGGACTTTGCAGCTTAGAAAATTCCTTGTTCACCCTTGTGCGATGTGTGAGATCATGGAAAGACAGAGCAATTCACCCTCTGCCTGCCAAACACTTAATCACCATTTAAAAATTTTACGGCATCCCTTGGTGGCTATAAATTAGCACCATTTAACTACTTGCAGATATTTTTCAGAGAAAGCAAATTAGAACTATGGAAAAACAAGAGATAAGCAGAGCAATCATCTTAGCAGGAGGAAGCCACAAAGAAGGCAAGTGAGTCTTGGGAAACAATTCTCCTCAAATGGGCAAAGAACTGGCCTTTTAGGTAAGCACATGTTCACTTGTTATCTCATGCTACCACCACTTACAGTAAAGTGCACATTTTTTGAGGCTGTAACAGGAGAGAACGTATCCCTGGCTAATCTGCATGCCATTAGGTAGGTCCTCAAGTGTCTCTTGTTGTTGATAACAGGGCTGAATAAGTGCAGCAGAGTCCATCCTTGTGGCTGCCTGCCTCCCCAGTCCCAAGAGAAACAGCAGGCAGAAGCCAAGGATGGAGGAGCTCTGTGAAGCAGCTTCACAAGTTCCTGTGCAGGAGGTGACCCCAGGACAATGGAGGAACTGGGAACACAGCTCTGGGGGTCGGTGGCTTGAGGCCAGTATCATGGGTGGTTGTGATGGGAAAGCAGAGAAGTACCAGTGTGATTAGCTGGATCAGCTGTCCAGGCACACATCGAGCCCTGCACCACAGACTGGGAAAAGTGCCCACATGCTAATGAGCACAGAGATGTGGCAATTAACTTGGAAGCTCTTTGGATTAGGACCATCTGTGCCATGCTCATAGAGTACCTGCTGCAGCGGGCCCTCAGCCTGCCTGGCTGAAATGTTCCTGCAGGACAAACACCCGGAGCAAGGAGCTAACACTTTTCCTGTTATCACTCCATGTCTTTTTGGACAAAGCAGGGAAAACGATTATTTTTCAAAAGAACATTGTGTTATAACAACTCTGAGCATTATAAGCAGTTATAACTGCTCAGAGCAGCTCAGTCCTGAACTCAGTAACACTCTCCAGACAAGGAACATAGCAGAAACATATGCAGCTTTTTGGAACGGAAGGGAGAAGATGGACTGAAGACAATTCTGTGGAAGATTCAAGTACATTTTCCAGGAAAAGATAAATGATTCATCACACTTCTAATAGTGGTTATAGCCCTAATTGCAAAAGCAGTAGCACAGCACAAGCGATCAGATTAATTAAGAAGGAGCAGAATGACATCAATTCTGAAAATCAGAGAAAAGAGAAGAATTTTAGTGCAGTATCTTCAGGGGACATGCTGAAACTTTCCAGCATACAATCACCAAATCAGAATTTACAGCTCAAAACCTGCATGAAAGAAAAGCCAGGAAAGGCATCCTGAAAACCACTGGGGTCCAGTCCAACACCAGGGGAGCTGCTCATGCCCTCCTCCCAAGATTAAGCATTCTAGTCATTGTACCATATAGTCTAACCATTCATGGTAGGAAAGATTACAAACATTTTTAAAAAATATATTCCTGGGAAAAAGTTCATCTACTTGCTTTTTTATTTGTAAGAGAGCTCACACTTTATGGGGAGAGGACATATGCAACTAGTTTTGCACCTGTCAGGAAAAAATGCCATCTGCTCTCTGCCAAATTTATTTGATCATAAAATTTACCAATAAGGAAATAGTAGTAATTTTGAGACAGAATAATAAGACAGGAGTCTGACAGGATGTGTGATTGCATCTGGACATATACATTACAAGGTTAACTGGGTTACATGAATGTGCTGAAGGGTCAGCAGTGCCACCTGGCATTGTACCATCCTATGTTGAGACTGTAAGATTTTCTTTTCACAAATCCAGCTGTGTTTTAAAACTTCAACACCAATTTTACAAAGTATGCAATTACTGTATATAGTATATGTAACTGTGCTTTAGGATCCATTTTATGCATAGATACCATTTATTACTGATCTTACTGGATAAGCCCATGGTTCCAATGAAAACTTGAATAAAGCTCCTAGAGACTTGAGTGAAGCTAATGGTTAACATGCCTTTTCCTGCTGAGTTCTCAGAAGTCTAATTTCTGAGCACAGACTAGAAGCTGAGAGAAGGGTCCGTGAATTAGGTTCTACTTGAGTCCTGAGTATTTCCCTGCACTCAGTTTCCTACCCTGTGAGAGATTTTTCAGTGTCCTGTGAAAATAACACAGGATCTGTGTCCTCATCTCTCAAAAGAGGCTAATGCTTCCTCCCTGAAACGGACAAGTATGTGGAGGACAGCACAGAGGTCAGACCCACAGTGAAGTCAGGGCAAAACACTGTAGGTCCAGGCTAAGTCCAGAAGAGCTCTCAAAGGGGACAGACAAAATCCCACATGCATTGAAACCACCACAAGCAGAGGGGCTGGGCAGCAAAGAGGGTCCTTTCCAGCAGGTTCTTCTGAGCTATAATGAAACTTCCAGAGGGAAGGAGCAGTGACCTCCTAGGAGGGACTCTGCTAGGATGTCTCCTGTCCCCTTCCAGAGCACAATTACTTCTGTAGTTCACATCTTGTTGGTGTACCTGGTTTAGTCTTCAGTCTCCAACGACACATCTCCTAATGCCTGTAGCAGAGACCTATGTCATTTTAAACAGTGGAATGATACCAAATATTGTCAAGACTATCAAACCCTCCAACCAATGTGTGCTGCAAAGTTCAATTCTATCCTGAGCATGCATAACTTTAGCACAGCATTCAGAATCCAGATAGAAAATCACCGGTATATCTTCAAAAACAAAACAAAAACATGAATTAAATGAAAAACATGAGTACTAATAAACTGACCAAAGCCAACACCCTGTGGAAATCACAGTAGATTGACGGGTGCACACATCAGCTGCTCCCCAGAAAGCTTTTCAAAAAGTCAGGCATGTCCTACTGATTCTTCTCTGTAGGGAAGGACCTCCCCAGGCATCAGCCTAAGCAAAGGACAGTGTGACAGGAGAGTGAGACCTTCATGCTGTTGGTTTGTCAGCAGCTGGAAATAGTTACCAAGCCTTTTGTGGTGTGCAGGTGTGCAAATATTAAATGCTGCTGTCCTATAGACTCATCCTGGCCAGAAAGAACAATGTGAGTCACCTCCTTACGTGGAGGCAATCTGTCTAAGTGACTCTCAGCTCACTGTGAGCACCTTGCCGGAGCCTGTGACAGGGAAGCCATGGCACATTTGGCCAAGGTTTCCGGGACTGATCCATATTCTGAAACACGGAGTCTCCCAGGCAGCAGGATATAGGGGTCAGGCAGATTTTGGTTACCCAAGCAACCCACATGTTATGATTCCTAAACAACTGAGATGTTGGAAGGCTGAGAACACTTGAGGGGAATTATTATGGAAAACAGAAATAGTTTTCCAGCCATACAGACACACTGTGGTAAGATCTGCTTATTGACATGTTTTCAACTCCTCATCATTTTCTGAATGGCCAACAGATTACCAAATATCAGACCAGATATTTTATTTTCCTGTTTTCCATTATTAAATTCAGACACCAGCAAAAGAAGAGCCTGCCTGGGAAGAGTAGCAGGGGTGGCTGTGCCCTGCACTCTACCGTAGCACAGAGCCCCTTGGGTGTGCTGCCTGCAGTCAGCCCTTCACAGAGTACAGTTGCCTCATTAGGCTCGAGGAGCTGCAAAATGCCAGCTGAGATTGTAAACCAGAATGATGAAGATTACTGAAAGTCAGGGCATCTTGATGCAACAGCAGTCAGCATTGCTTCAGGGACACTAGAAAGCATCTCAGTTCACTGGACACCAGTGATAGCTGCTTGCAGACCATCTTCATTTTGAAATTTTATTAATGTTTGCTTGAAAACAGTTCTAACTGGCAAAGTGATATACTTGGATCTCACACACCAGGCTCATTTTCAGCCCCCAGTGCTGAACAGTTTTCACGGCAGATCAGTGCCTATAACCCCAATAACCTTCATTTAGCTTCACAGATCCTGACCTGAATCAGTTCCCCAGGCATTTAATTTGAGGCTCATGATTCATTATGTAGGTAGCTCATGTTAATCAGCAATTTGTTAACTGGCAAAATACCCCCCACCTCCTAAAAGACTGTGTTTCTCTAGTGCAAGGTGTCCTCACAGGGAGGAGCATGAAATGGAACTAGTCAGACAGAGCACTAGTTTTGTGTCAGCTGCTATCATGTACTTCAACTTAGGAAAAATTAGTCTGAACTCTCTTTTTCTTCTCTACCTTCTTTGGACTGTGTTTCCAAAGGTTAGCTGCACTCACAGGATATGGCATTAACAGAAGTACTGCCAATTACTTAAGGTACCCTATCAAAATATTTTCAAGGCAGATTTTTTGCAAGTACAATATGAGTCACATCTGAAGTCAGCCCCGCAGTAGCAGCCACTGTGATAAATAGGATAAATCAAATCAATTGCTCTGGCTCACATTTCCTATCCATCAATTTAGGAGTCATCTGTCTTTTCAAATAGCCAGGCTATTTGCCTGTATGCCTTTCAGAGGCAAATTTAGAGATCTGCTAAGCGGCTCCATGCAGAAACAAAAGGAATAAGAGTCACAGGATATAAGAAAGTGTCATAGAACATAATAAAAATGATCTTATGTAGTTGACTTCTGACCTTGGATGGGTAAAGCAACCATTGGCCTGAGCGAAGACCACTCAGCTCTGAATATTCAGCCCATCACAGTGTGCCAGCTGACAAGATAAGCAAAGAGATTGCAAGTCCCTTCAGATAAAAATGGATCATAACACTCACCTTCAGCAGCAGTCCCAAATACCCAGCAGCCAAAACCAGTGTAATCAGTACAAGATAACCAAATCACACCTACACTGGCATGACTGTGCATCCCTAAGCACCCCTTTCACCACATTAGCGGCCCAAGGCAAAAGCAATCTCTGGACTCCTGCAGAAAGCCAAAATTGGGCAACAAGGAGATGCTGGTATCTCTTCTAATGGCTCCATCCTTACCTCATGAGCATGCTCTTTTCTGCTCCACCCAATGTGCTGGCCAACCAGCCATGGAGGGGTGCCACTTATCTAAAAGCTGCCACTGAATAGGGGGAAAAGGGCTCTGTGTTTGCTGAGGACAAAGCTGATTTGGGCAAGTCGTTTAGGATCTTTTTGCTTTTCCATATCCCTTTCCATTGACCACATATACTAGTCTCCCTCAAAATACTTTATGTCTGTCCAAAGTAGGTTTGACAGGTTGAGGTTTTTGGTGGTGGTCTGGTTTGCAAGGGAAATTATGCTCTTGCATGTCAGCAAATGTATGAGACACATACTTTGACATTTCGACAGTCCTAATATAAAGATTGTTAAAATTTGGTAAAATTATCCTAGAAAACAACAGTCCAATTTAGGATCTCAGGCCCAAGTCCTGTCTTTCACAGATAATTAGGAATATTCCAGCAGCCAAAGAGCATGATTGTAGGTGTCTTCTCGAATCTTGAAGAATTACATCCTGAACTTTGATGTGGGCATTGAGAAGATTTTGAAGAAAAGAGAAGCCATAGAAACTGAGGAGCCCTTTGGGAGGCTGGAATGATACATGTGAAGAATGGAATTATGAGGGGATGCAATTTGCAGAATTAGACACAAGTTAGGGAGCTGCAAGGAGAGAAACCCATCTGTCATAGGCTGCCACTTGTTCAGTCACCATCAGTCTCTGAATGATTGGACTGGTAAGATACAATATTCCACTACAAAAATTTGAATCATTCTTATCAAAATGAGGCGAAGTAATGATGCTTTGAACCATTTCTAGAACTGAGAATTGTTTTTAATAACAGATGTGTTCATTGCTAAGGCTTTTCTGACAAAAAATATGATGATTTGAGGGAATCAGTTTGTTATATCTAGGATACTTGTGCTTTCAGATTCAGACAAATAATCACAGATCAAAGTGTGACTGCTTCTTTGTCACTACCTCCTAGTTCACACAGACATGTTCTCCAACACTTCTTGGCCACAAAAATTACAGAAAATTGAATCTGAAAGCTTTAAACCACTCAAAGCAGCCAGCTCCAAAAAGCTCATGCCATTCCACAATGGTCTTCATCCAGCTCTGGAGCTAAGCAACATACTGATTTTGGAATAGCATAACCCAATTGAGATTTGAAAATTAGCATAAAAGTTTAAATTCTTTTTGATTAATTTTTCTTGGTGATGAATTCATCTTTAACAGAGGATATTAACTCATAATTTGCTGCAATATTAACCAAATGACAGGATTTCAAAATCATGGCTCTTCCCCAAGTACTTCCTTCTGAATTAAAGCATTCACCCCTTAGTACAGCCAGTCCCCTATTCTTAAGTGAAGGTCAATATTGAAGCTAAATCAGAGAAGAAGCAAGGACTACTATATTTGTAATTAATTTAATATCTGTGCAGAACATCAGTACTCTGGAGTTTTAAGGTTCACAACTGTTTTGAAAATTATTTTCTTTCTAGGCAACGTGCCACCACAAAGAGTCTTTCAGATCAGGAGTTCCTCATCATTCATTTCACTGATGAGATGTTTTGGGATGAATCATGCATTGCTAAGAGTTCACTTTGAGGTTTGTCTTATACGCATCCCAGTGTGAAACATCCAGTACTACCATGAAAAATTAGTCTGGTGCACTGAGACACAGAGGTGGCAAGCAGCTACACTATTTGAGGAAGAAATAGTGGAAATCTTGTAAGTTGGGTAGTTGGCATCATCACTTTTGAGAAGACTTTACACATGGAAAACACCTGTTGAAGTTACTAAACCCCAGGTACTCCAGTTTCCCCATGGGCAAGACACCACTAAACCAATATCTTATACTTTTTAAATCCTTTTTATTAAGAAGAAACAGGCAAAACCAGCTAATAAACATTCTGAAATTCAGAACAATTGTGGCTGTTAGTACATTAATCTCCAGGAACAGGAGAGGCAACAGACATGACCCACCTGCGAGATCAAGATTTAATTAGGATTCCTTACCTCTAAATAGCAGGTGTTTGAATTATTCTATCTGGGAAAAAAAAAAGGGCAAGTTCCTGTGCTTCAGGTAGGGTTGTCTGAAAAAGGGCTCACCCTGTGCTTGTGTCATCCTCTATGAGAAAATCTTGTGTGAAAACCAGATCAGAGTGTTTGTAGATGCCGCATCCCTGGAAGCATTGAAGGTGAGGTTGGATGGGGCTCTGAACAACCTATGTGAAGGTGTCCCTGCTCATTGCAGGTGGATTGGATTCGCTGACCTTTAAAGGCTCTTTCCAACCCAAATTATTCTATGATTAGAAACAAATCCTGAAAGAGGTATGAATAACCTTAATCTTCGATAGTGGTAGGTGGGTCCATTCAAACAGTGACAGTTCAATATCACACATACTTCTAGAAGCTTGTGTACATTTTAAAGAACCTAGTAGTAGCTTAAAAAAATTAAGGAGTTTCTAAGTGAAACTTGCAGCCTTTTCCCACATTTGTCAGACAGTCCATGAACCAATGTGTAATGGAATAATCTGGGGAAAAAAATTTTTTTTCCATACCAAGTATGTGTGATGTCACCACTGCAACATGGAAATATTATGAGTATTGTAGTAAATTTTGCCACAGACAGAAGTGGACTTTATTTCTAATAAGACCCATGGTGTCGTGTTACTAATCTGTGTAGATGGTTAAATAGAAAACCTGGCAGCTGTTAATAGCCAAACAGTGCTTTCTACACTGCTCCTCATCATTTCCCTCTCTCACAGCAAAGGAAAAACTGGGATGGGGCCAGGGAACCAGAGTGTCCCTCTTGTCACAGATTGCACTGACTTAGCCATAGCACGAAGCCACAACCTCACTCTGTACCTTGATTTTCACAGCCACACTCTCTGTTTCAGAAGTCACTGGCAATAAACAGCCTCATAGAACAGAGAGCATGTGCTTCTGTGTGCCTGTACAGAGGGGCAGACAGATGGTGTCCCTTTGCATAGTAATGATGTTTACACTCAGAGTAAGGAATTTCCAGCTTCCCCAGTGACAGTGTGCAGACACCATCCTTCAGTTATGAGCTCACTTAGCACCAGCAGCAATGTAGAGATGTTTCCTGAGCATTGTGCAAGCTTCACTGCCCTTGTTGCAAGTGGGAATTTTTTCCTGATTATCATCATAGAATCATAGAATCATAGAATGAACTGGGTTGGAAGAGACCTCTGAGATCATCAAGTCCAACCCTTGATCCAACCCCGCTGATCCAACTCCGTGCCCTGGGCTGGTGATCACAGCGGGGTTGGATCAAGACTTGGTGGATTCTCCATCCCTGGAGGTGTTCAAGTGCCACATCCAGAGTCACCTTAAACACCTCCAGGGACGGAGAATCCACCCCGTCTCTGGGCAGCCCATTCCAATGCCTGAGCACTCTCTCTGCAAAGAATTTTCTTCTGATGTCCAACTTCAATTTCCCCTGGCAGAGCTTAAGCCCGTGCCCCCTTGTCCTATTGCTGAGTGCCTGGGAGAAGAGACCAACCCCCACCTGGCCAGAACTTCCCTTCAGGGAGTTCTAGACAGTGCCGAGGTCACCTCTGAGCCTCCTCTTCTCCAGGCTAAACACCCCCAGCTCCCTCAGCCTCTTCCCACAGCACTTGTGCTCCAGTCCCTTCTCCAGCCTCGTTGCTCTTCTCTGGCCCCGCTCCAGCCCCTCAATCTCTTGCCTGAACTGAGGGGCCCAGAACTGAACACAACACTTGAGGTCCCTCCCAACTCAGCATGTTCTGTGACTGTGGCATCACCAAGCCCCCCCTGTGCCCAATGCCCACCTTGGCACAGCCCTGCCAGCCCCTGGAGCCCACCCTGTGCCCGATGCCCACCTTGGCAAAGCCCTGCCAGCCCCTGGAGCCCACCCTGTGCCTGATGCCTACCTTGCCCCCATCCCAGAGCACTCAGTGCCATGACCAGTCCTGCCTTGGGCACCTCCAGGGCTGGGCACTCCAAACCTCCCTGGGCAGCCCCTGTCAGTGCCTGCCCACCCTTTCCAGGCAGAAATTCCTCCTGAAATCCAATCTGAACTTCCCCTGGAGCAGCTTGAGGTCGTTTCCTCTTTTCCTGAACATGGGCTGACAGCTCAGACACCTACATTCAAATTAAATATTCAAATTATATATATATTTCATATATATTTCTCTCTATACATATATATTTTTATATACATTTATATAGATATAGATATATATCTCTATATAGATATATAGAATCATAGAATCATAGAATCAATTGGGTTGGAAAAGACCTCTGAGATCATCAAGTCCAACACTTGGTCCAACTCTAGTCCATTTACTAGATCATGGCACTCAGTGCCACGTCCAATCTGCGTTTAAAAATCTCCAGGGATGGGGAATCCACCACCTCTCTGGGCAGCCCATTCCAATGCCTGATTACTCTCTCTATAAAGAATTTTTTTCTGATATCCGACTTCAATTTCCCCTGGCAGAGCTTAAGCCCGTGCCCCCTTGTCCTATTGCTGAGTGTCTGGAAGAAGAGACCAGCCCCCACCTGGCTAGAACTTCCTTTCAGGTAGTTCTGGACAGTGATGAGGTCACCTCTGAGCCTCCTCTTCTCCAGGCTAAACAACCCCAGCTCCCTCAGCCTCTCCCCATAGGACTTGTGCTCCAGTCCCTTCACCAGCCTTGTTGCTCTTCTCTGGACTCGCTCCAGCACCTCAATGTCCTTTCTGAACTGAGGGGCCCAGAACTGAACACAGTACTCAAGGTGTGGCCTCACCAACGCAGAGTACAGGGGAAGGATCACTTCCCTGGTCCTGCTGGCCACGCTATTTTTGACACAGGACAGGATCCCATTGGCCTTCTTGGCCACCTGGGCACACTGGTGGCTCCTGTTGAGCTTCCTGTCAATTAGTACTCCAAGTTCCCTTTCTGCCTGTCTGCTCTCCAGCCACTCTGTGCCCAGCCTGGAGCGCTGCAGGGGGTTGTTGTGGCCAAAGTGCAGGACCCGGCACTTGGCCTTATTGAACTTCATCCCATTGGAATCAGCCCATCTCTTAAGTCTATCCAGATCTCTCTGCAGAGCCCTCCTGCCTTCCGGCAGGTCGACACCCCCTCCCAGCTTGGTGTCATCAGCAAATTTGCTGATGATGGACTCAATCCCCTCATATAAATCATCAATAAAGATGTTAAACAGGACTGGACCCAACACTGACCCCTGGGGAACACCACTGGTGACCGGCCGCCAGCTGGATGCAGCTCCGTTCACCAGCACTCTCTGGGCCTGACCCTCCAGCCAGCTCTTAATCCAGGAGAGGGTACACTTGTCCAGGCCATGGGCTACCAGCTTTTTCAGGAGTATATTATGGGAGACAGTGTCAAAGGCCTTGCTGAAGTCCAGATAGACCACATCCACAGCCTTCCCCTCATCCACCAGGTGGGTCACCTGATCGTAAAAAGAGATCAGGTTGGTCAGACAGGACCTGCCCCTCCTAAACCCATGCTGGCTGGGTCTAATCCATTGTCCACCCTGAAGGTGCTGTGTGATTGCACTCAGGATGAACTGCTCCATAACCCTGCCAGGCATGGAGGTCAGGCTGACAGGCCTGTAGTTGCCAGGGTCCTGCTTGCCGCCCTTTTTGTGGATTGAGGTGACATTGGCCAACTTACAATCATCTGGGACCTCCCCAGAGAGCCAGGACTGTTGGAAGATGATGGAGAGTGGTTTGGCAAGCTCTTCTGCCAGCTCCTTCATCACCCTGGGATGGATCCTGTCTGGTCCCATAGACTTGTTAGGATCCAGCTGGCTCAGTAAGTCGGTCACTATTTCCTCCTGGAATACAGGAGGGGTATTCAGCTCCCTCTCCCTGTCCACCAGCTCCAGAGGCCAGTTGTCTTGAGGGCCACCTGTCTTACTGGTGAAAACTGAGGCAAAGTAGGTGTTAAGTACCTCAGCCTTCTCCTCATCTTCCTTAACTATATTTCCCTCCAAGTCCAACAGAGAATGGAGGTTTTCCTTGCCCCTCTTTTTGTTATTAATGTATTTATAATAGGATTTTTTGTTATCCCTAACTGAAATAGCCAAATTTACTTCAAATTCCCCTTTTCTTTCCCTAATTTTTTTCCTGCATGACCTAGCTCTATCTGTAAATTCTTCGTAAGTAGCCAGCCCTTTTTTCCATAGTCTGTAAACTTTCTTTTTATCCCTGATTTCTTTCAGAATCTCCCTATTTAACCAAGCTGGCCGTCTTCCCCTCCGGCTGGCCTTTCGGCACACTGGGACAGCCTATTGCTGTGCATTCAAAATCTCCCTCTTAAAACATGTCCATCCCTCCTGGACCCCCTTGCCTTTAAGGGTTGTTTCCCAGGGTATGCTCTGAATCAGTTTTTTGAATAGGCCAAAATCTGCTCTCCGGAAGTCCAAAGTAGAGGTTTTAATGGTGACTCTCCTTACATCCCTGAGGACTGAAAATTCTATTATTTCATGGTCACTATGCCCCAGGCGGCCTCCAACCACTACATCATCTACCAGCCCCTCTCTGTTTGTAAACAGTAGGTCTAGCAGGGCCTTCCCCCTGGTAGGCTCATTTACCAGTTGATGAAGGAAATTGTCCCCTATACTATACACTCCAGGAACCTCTTTGGCTGCCTCTTCTCTGCAGTATGAAGCTCCCAGCAGATATCTGGCAGGTTAAAGTCACCCACAAGAACAGGGGCTGGAGATTTTGAGACATCCGCCAGCTACTTGTAGAATAATTCATCCCCTTCATCATCCTGGTTGGGCGGTCTGTAACAGACACCCACAAGGGTGTCAGCCTTGTTGGCCTTGCCCCTGATTCTGGCCCACAGGCACTCAACCTTGTCACCACTGACCTCAACTTCAACAGAGTCAAGAGACTCTCTAACATATAAAGCCACCCCTCCACCTCTCCTTCCCTGCCTGTCCTTTCTGAAGAGCTTGTAGCCCCCCATAGCAGCACTCCAGTCATGTGAGTCATCCCACCACGTTTCTGTGACAGCAACTATGTCATAGTTTTCCTGCTGCACTATGGCTTCCAGCTCCTCTTGTTTGTTTCCCATACTGCGTGCATTGGTGTACATGCACTTCAGCTGGGCCACTGATTTCATTCTCAACTCGGGCTCTATGCCCTTAGGCCTATCTCTGGAGAGCCCAGTTGCCATCCTTTCCCCCTTCAAACCTAGTTT
The DNA here is from genome assembly GCF_047495875.1 of Pithys albifrons albifrons. Taxonomy (NCBI): domain Eukaryota; kingdom Metazoa; phylum Chordata; class Aves; order Passeriformes; family Thamnophilidae; genus Pithys; species Pithys albifrons. Next base: position 70,187,990 of record NC_092458.1, on the reverse strand, counting down.
AAAGCCCTCCTAACCAACCCTGCCAACTTATGGGCTACAGTTCTTTTGCCCTTCCTAGATAAATGAAGCCCATCTGCTTTGACAAGACTGGGCAACACGGAGTTTGCGCCATGATCAAAAAACCCAAAATTTTGACGATAGCACCATCCCCTAAGCCACCTATTGGTAAGCTGGGCTTTCCTAAACCTCTCCTCATTCATCCCAGCTAGCAGAAGAACTGAGGCAATTCTACCTGTGCTCCTGTCCCATGAAGAGATCGGGTCAGTGCCTTGAAATCTTTTTTAATTACTCTGGTACTCCTTTTATTAATGTCATCACTTCCAACCTGGACAACCAACAGCGGGTAATAGTCTGAGGGTTGGATAAGCTTAGGAAGTCTTTTGTTAATATCCCTCACCCTGGCCCCAGGAAGGCAGCAAACTTCCCTGTGGGATGGGTCTGGCCGACATATAGGGCCCTCAGTTCCCCTCAGAATGGAGTCACCAATTACAACAACCCTTCTCTTTTTCCTCTTACCTGTAGTTGTAAGCCGTCCGGTAGACTGGGGGTAACCAGAAGATCTTGTAGATAGATCCTCCTCCTGACTGTCCTCCAACAGACTGCCCGAGTCCAGGGCCATATACCTGTTTTTTAAGGGCCAGCGGAGGGCAGAGTTAGCCAGATCCTGGCATGAGCTGCTGACAGCTTCATCAGCACTGTGACACCACCCATGGATATCACCCATACTCAGGAACATGTTTCCCTTCCCCAACAAGCTATTTGCCTCAGGAAGATGTTGCAGTAGTCTTCACCCAAAGCTGCCATATAGGAACAGCACTTCTGGTACACTGGGCCTCTCGCCAAATGTCCTCCTTCCCCCTAGGCAGAGACAGGCTGAGAAGTGCTTAATGCTTGGTTACAGCAATTTATTGCTATTGCAGCCAGGGCTGACTTGCTGTGGCTCATCAGCTGCAGTACCTTAGCAAGGAGGAGATAACTTGGGAAGCCCCCATAAATCATGCTCTCACAGCCTACCTGATCTGAGCAGCCTTCAAGTGCCCTTAGGCAAGGAAGAGGAGATAGTCATCGTCTAAACTGCAGGTAAGCAAGTTTGTTTGTATGGCCTTATACTCTTAAGCAAGATGTGGCCTAAGAAACAAGTGCTGGAAAGTGCTGGTGAGAGGGAGTAATAAAAAAGTTGGTAAACAGAACCACTGTGGCACAGCATATATCTTATTTCTTCATACATTTCTCCTGCTGCTTCTTCTCATCATGTGCAATCATAATAGGCCATGCTCTTCCCACTTGAATTAATCAACATTTGCACTGACTGCAAGTAGAGCTCAGGATAAGCAGATACTCTAAAATATGTCCTTACTAAAATATGTCCTCATTGACCTCTGTGATTCTCTCTGTGCCTGTTAAAGATGAGATAAATTAATATGTATTATTTTGTTCTATTTAATATTTTTCTTTACATACCATTTCAGTTTCAGTTTCTGTCTGTTCTACCAGCAGAGAAGGTAAAATAAGACAGCAATTCTGCCCTTCACTTTGGAAGGAAAAGGATAGAAGCCAGAGGTCTGTGGAAATAATGAAAAGCCATATTTATAAAAAAGTCACCTCCTTTATCTTGATTTGTACTAAATAGATTTATTTGAAATACAAGTGAGTACTCACAAGGGCACTGTCAATTTAAAAATTACTGCATCTCTGCCTGAAAAGTACTTACTGTCCCTTGCTACAAATAAAGTTCATTGTAGATCAGTAAAAATGAAAGCAAAGCAGAAGTAAAAATCTCTGTTATTTTTTTGCTTCCCCTGTCCAGTCTGTGCTTTTATAGAGCCCTCTATCTCTTGGCAGCTACCTATTACCTCTTTGTATTTACAATTATGCTCACTCTTCAGAGGTTTGTTGCATAGTTGCAGCAGAAGGGAAAACACTTTTTTTTAAAATAAAATGGTATCAGGAGGTGAAAACAGATACCTTTCCCACACTTGTAACTCAACTGAATGTGAATTGAGAGCTAACATGTAAATGAGAAGAGCTTAATTTTTTGTCTTGCTGTGATTTCTAGTAGTGAATTCATTGCTTGTCATTTGTTGCTGCACACCTTATTTTCGTTAATGCCTAATGAACATGCACTTCCAGAGCGGGAGAGGGAGCGGCGGCTGTTGGTGGGGCAGCAGTCCCCCCAGGGCCGCAGCTGGCTGGTGCCCAGGTGATGCTGGTGCCCTGTGCCCCACTCCCAGCCACAGCTGTCCAAACACGTGGATCTGCTGCCCAGCCATGGGCTGGCTCAAAGTGTCATAAAAGTTATGAATAATAGGTTCTTGTTCCCTGCCTTCTGGTGTTTGAGCCTTTGCCCCTCTCTGGAGGGAGGTCCCCAGCTGGAGCACCCTGCCTCTTTTGCCATCTTAGGCTGGGAAAACAGGTTTTCACACCTCTCCTTGGTGACTAGGAGTGCCAGAGGGGAGTCCTTCCCTTCCACAGCCTGCAGCAGCAAATCATTAGACATCTTGCAGGAGCAAAGAAAACCCTAACTTTTCCTCTCTACCCCGAGCACTCTGCTATTTCTATTTGACTTCTCTGGAGTTTGGGGAACAGTCCTTCAGAAGTAAAGTATAAAATTCAGGAAATGGTTATTACTGTACCATATTACTTCCAGCATCCAGGTTATAACAGAAATGCTGGAAGAGCCCCTTTTGTGGCCCTTAGGAACAATTTTGGAGTGCCTTATAATAAGTATGCTTTCCAAATCTTCTGTAAGCTTAGCTTCCAGTTATGCTACAAGACTTGTCTGAATTCAAATTATTATTACATTCAGAAAAAAAAAAGACAAATATTTGGTGAACCTATAATAAGTTCAGGATGGATGGATACTAAGAGCAGAATAGTCTATTCTTAGAACTATGGAAATAGAATTTAAATAGAATTTCCTACAGAGGTAGTGCAGAGAGATAATGGGAGGATTACATCTCTAATGTACCAAGCTATTTTGGAATCTGGATGAGTTCTTTCTCTGAAAATTAATTTTTTCCCCAATGCTACCAAAAAAAAAAAAAAAAAGGTGAACCTCATTTTAATCAAATGCTAAGTTTATTCAGGTTAGTTTTCAAATATCTAGAAGTTGCTTCGGAGGCAGATTGTAATACCAGCTGATTCCAGAAAACCAAACCATAACTTTTACCTTGTGCATCAGTTTTCTGGGCTCTTTGCTAGGCAAACCTGAAGACCCATCCTCTTCCAGCAAGTACCACAAGTGTTGCTTTTTGGAGCAAGTCCTCCATGCTCTGAAGGATTCTCTAGGGAAAGGGTAGCAAACAAATGCTTTCACACACTTCCATGTGTACCATCAGGGCAGCAGTGTGATGCTGAGGAGCAATGCCCACCTGTAGGATTTTGAGCCAAATGGCTTTGCTCTTTACACTACTCTTGTTCCTGCTGCTGGCTACTTGGCCTTTGTTCCCTCCTACGGCCCTTGTGCTGGATGTACATGCCTATCCCAGTGCTCAGATGCAAAAAGGCCCCTCTTACAGCCTCACAAGCAAATCTGCAAGCTCTGTAGTCAGCTCCTCATGGGTTATCCAAGATGGACTGCATGTACACTCCCCACATTGCTTAACAGCTCTTTATGAAGCAGCAGACCCCAGGGAGCATTGTTGGCCAGCAATCCACCATTCATTTCTCCTGCCGCACCAGTCTGACTATTTATGAGGTGGCATGTGATTTGATGGTACTGGTTCCACATGTAATGCTGATGTCATGTGTTTTAGATTTTAAATGCCAGTTTCATTTTGTACTGCACAATAATTTGTTTCTTTGGCAGTCCATAAAGAATTGCACTGAGTCTTGGCATGCCTGCCTGCAACAACGTGGAAGGTGAAAGCAGGAGGACTTAATGTGCACTAGGGGTTGTACCAAGAGTGGTGCAGTTTATGTTCTCTGCCAAAAACATCATCTGACATCAAGATACATCTACGCATACCTGGAACACTTGCTGCTCCAAGTACTTTGCCAGCAATGATGAACAAGGTCTTGCAGTATCTGGGCAATGGATGTTTGATGTTAAGACTCATCCAGCAAGGCATGATGTAAAGATGGGAAAGTGAGGCAGAGCATCCTGCCAAGGTTGCAAAATTTATGTGCAAGACGGATCCCCCCTTGCACAACTCTCACTGCTTCACTAGAACCATTCTTCCTCTCCCAGATGCAGGCATCATCAGATTTTGGCCATATCTCCTCTAAACACTCTTCTGGTTAGAGGTAGCCCACATCTTGAAGCCTCTATTCAATATTTTTCCTGATATCAGAGTCCTGGGTGTAATCTATCTATCACACCTCCTACCTAGTTTTGAGCTAGTTTCCAGTACAAAATGACAGGGGCACATTTGGGAAACATACTTGAAGAAAGATACCAGTTGGACAAAGAAATAGAAAATCAATCCTTTTTTCTGACCTAAATCACTAATGAACAGAACTTACACCTCTTAAGGGAATAATAACAGGAATCAGCAAGGCACGAAATACCCACTGCAGTAAATAAAGGTATTTACCTCAGATGCACACATATATGAAATTTCATGTGCATTTACACAGGGAAACAAAGTTTTCCCAGTAATTTCTACTGCTCACAGAGGTGTCTGTGCCATGCTGGAGCTTCCCAAACACTGGAATGAATGCTGCTTGCCACAGTCATTTCTCCACCATTGTGCCAGAGGCATGTGAGCTCAGGACTGTATTCCTGAAAAAACTGTAACTTCAGAATGCTGTAAGAAAATTCATTCAAATGGGGATAATTTCCTGGCCATAACAGTGTGAAGAGCACCCTACTTGTGCACTACTAGCAGTACACATGGTGGACCTACAGCTGTGGAGCTAGATTCTCTCCTGTCTTTGCTATCTGTTCTGCCCAGATAAAATAATTTATCCTTGTGAAAGCACACCCTGCCTGCTGTGTATGAATTGTCATTACTATCTCCGTTCCATCCATCTGAGGTAAGACTTTCCTACATAATTGTGCTGGCAGAGACCAGATGTGGCTGAAGGTGACATCTGTTTTTAGTGGCATCTACCTAGCATAGTATTGTAAGTGCACTGCAGTACACTGCACCATACTGCTGTGTTTTGTTACTACATTTCCATGAATACAGCTGTATTCAAATTAAAGCTCCTGCTGATGTCCTAATAGCTCATCCTAGCATGCAAGTCTGATTTAGAAAAACTGTGCATATAAATTCTAAGGAAAAACTGAGAGAAAAATGAATCACACTGAAAACTGACAAGAGGAAGAGGAATTCTTAAAGGAATTGTTTGCACAACCTGGTTACTGAAATAAACCCAGCTGTTTGCTCCCAGTGCAAGCTCCCATGGATCTGGGTGCTTCATGGCATGACCCATGGAGACACACAGCTGTCACTGCTGCCTGCAGGCAGGACCCAGCTTCCCCAGGGACAGCCAGAACAGGATGGCCACCCTGAAGCCCACACTGGGCCACTCCCCACCCAGGACAGTATGGGTGCATGGCAGGCTTTGACCCCAGACTCATGTACACTTTGGAACCAATTCTGCATCATAGGCTGACAAACCCAACAAGACCCTTCATGGGCTGCATCAAGTGCTCCCATAAATCCTGAATTTACTTGCCAGTGCGGTTATCCTCTGCCAGGCTGCAATGAGCTGCCTGCTGCTAACTGCAAGGTCAACAGCTCTGCAAGTAGGGGCATAGGGCAAAATCACAGTGCATCAGGTCAAGCCAGTACTTATTGCTGTGTATTTATGTATGTTCTGACTTTAACTTCCCATTCCTCTCTATGTTTGTCTCTATGTTGTTTGCCTTCTGGCCTGAAGTGGCTTTCCCTATTGAAACAAATGAAGGGAAAGCTAATATCATCTTCAAATGGATGGACATAGAGAAAAAAAGTCTTAAGAAAACCAGAGATTTCTTTAGGAGTGGCACAGCAAAAAAAGCCAATACAGGTCCAGAGTAATGGTTCTGGTTGTAGTATGACAATATTGATCTGTCAGAGAGTTAGAAAAAAGTATCTGGGAGAGCAGAGATGAGATGGGAACACCCCAGCCCCTTTTCAGCTCTGAAGTGGACTGTCCACATTTCTTTTCATCATGTCTGTCTGTAGGTCTACAAAAAAGATACTCTCTTCCAATGTATCCTGCCCTGCACTCTGAGGCTCTCTTGTAATTATTTTCTCAGCTGAAGGACTTTAATACCGCAGAGTAATAAGCACAGCACACATACTTTGGCAGTTTGACTAGATAAGGTTATATACAGTATGACAGAGTTTTAAAATTATTACTGACCTGGCCAAAAGCTCAGTAAGAGCTGAACATCTTGTTCTCATGACATATTGAACCTCTTCTCCAGACCAGAGAACTCTGAACAAATTTCAGTAGGCAGCAATCACTTAGATGCACTTTGGACTCCCCACTCTGCCACTTCTCCTTAGAAGAGTCCCAGGGGAATGCATTTGTGATACACTGACTTCAGCTTTCACCTGTCAGAAAGTGTTAATCAAAACAGAGAAGTGAAAGATCTCCATCACCCAACACTGGAGCTGTCAAGTCCACCAGAGCGGGGTCAGGACACAACCGATACACATCACACACATCAATGACCTGCAAGAAGATGTATTGCAAATACGATTGCTGTTCAAAAATACTTAAAGAATTATTGTAGAAATTTCAACATACAGCCTGCTTTGGTTTCTCAGTGATGGAAGTTGTTGTCTTATTGCTGTACTATGTGTTAATCTTGCTCAAGTTCATGATAGATTTTGCAGAATTTCAGCCTTCTATTACTTTAAACTAAATGTCTCCTTTGTTGATTCAGTTATTCCTTTGCAGATGAGCCTTGAGTCATTGAAATGCATGTGATCTGCATGTAGACATCTGTGAATCCTGCACAGCCTGGAAAAACAGCTGTGACTGGTAGAACTTCAGAACAACAAGTAAAAAGAGTATCACTCCAAAAGGGTAGGAAAGAAACATGGTGTCACTGTTGGCAGAGAGACTCAAAGAACAATAAATAATTTGGCTTTTTTTTTCCTGTTAAGAGCATATCATAGACTCATAGAATCAGTTGCATTGGAAGAGACCTCTGAGATTATCAAGTCCAACCCTTGATCCAACCCCACTTTGCTTACTAGGTCATGGCACTAAGTGCCACGTCCAGTCTCAAATATGTGTCTTCTGGTGGAAGATTCAAACTGAAGACACTATAGCACCTTACATCTCATCATATTATCTCTCCAGTTCCGCAGTTTTTAATCAAATTAAACATACTTATTTACTTAGGTAGATACACTATTACGCAGAACTACAATGGCTCCAGTGGAGAAAAAACAGCTTTAGTGATTCTAGAAACTTTGCTTTCTGGACCATATAAGGTGTTTCTTAGAGATATATTTTCTGGGTATCTGTGGGCTCTGCCTCCTGCTAATTTATCCCACTTCCTGCAGGAGAGCCAACACTGCTCCCAGTATATTCCTCTGACCTGTTTAGTTAAATATTTCCAGCAGTGTACAAGCCAGTGCCACCCCAGGCAGCCTACTCCACTGATCACTGCCTGTGCCATCAGAAACTGGCTCTGCACATCTAGCCAAAACTGCCCGGAGGACTTTCAAGGCATCAGGATTTCTTGTCCCACCTCCTGTTGACATGAATGCTGTTCCAGCCTGAGAAACCTCTTCCGAACAAAATGGTCACTACATTTCCCAGCACTGCCCTGTTTGAGAGCAAACAGAGGTGCAAGTTTTGGTAGGGTGTCAGCAATACACTGTTTCTCTCTACTCCAATCCATGGAAAACCAGCCAGTCAGCACAGTCCATTGTCCACAGTGGTGTCACCGTTCAGTCTTGCCTGTCACATCTCCTTCCCAAAGCACTGTGCAACAGAGGAGTGCAATAAAAAGGTCATCGAGCTCTTCTTTCTCCATCACTTTTATCATATGAGCTGCAGAAAAACCAACCTCCACAGTGACCCTGGGAAACAGTAGCCATTAGGAGCAGGGGTCAGGGCATAATTTTGAGTGTACTCATGCAACTTCAGAGAAAAGTGTGAAAGAAGAATGTTCAAATAAATATGTGAACTATTAAGACTTAAAATTTGGTGAGCCCCAACTCAGCTCCAAAAAACTGGTGGGTTAGGTTAAATTCAGTTAGTTGTTCATGTGCCCCAGCAAAGTCCCTCAGTAAAACAGACCTCCTGAGCTAGACCAAAGGAACCATCTCCTTCCCTCTAAATCTGGCTGCAGAGGCTGCATATAGCATTTGGCCAGGGCAAGTGCTGGTCATCATGGTTTAATCAACAGCTGGAAATAGTTTGTACGCAGAAGATTCATCACCCCTTTGTCATGACAGCATATCATAAAATGTGAAGTTAAAAGGAATGAAATCTCATATCTCATCAAAGAGAAGAAATTTGTTGTGTGCTGGGTTTTCCTTTTTTTTTTTTAAGACAAAAAGAAAGATTATCCCCTAAAATCTTTCTAGCCCAAACCAACCTCAAGTGGGAAAGTCTGACACTCTATGGCTCAGTACCTTTATGTGACCATGCTGAAAACTTTTGCAGTGATTGCTATCTTGGAGCCCCTCATTCTTTACTTACTGTAAATATTAACTCTTTAGGGCTTGCAGTATCCTTATCTGAGCTACACACAGCAAGGGAGATTTCTGAACTGACAAAAAGTTAGCTGTCCTTTTAGTAAAGGCAACTTTAAGACAATTAATCAATTAATATTAAGTAAATAATTTAAATATAACTTTCCAAGCTAACCATGTGGTGCTGGAGGGAGCAAGGCATCTCCTGATAGCAAACTCCTCTCTGCCTCAAGTAGGATGTGTGGGGACCTGCAGCACCACACCCATCAAAGCAGGACAAGAGGCATGAGATGTATATTTTGGATTGCTAAGGATGTGACACCTTCATCAAAGACTGGGCATCTGAAGGAGCCCCTGATGCTTAGGCCCATATTACATCATTATTTCATGCAAAGCTGCTTGAGCACATCACTACCTCCCCCTGCCCACAACTGCTGTCACAGCTGAGTGTCTTTGTTGTGAAATTAAGCATGAAAGGTGGGCAGACCTCATGGAGTCCTTGACATATCTCTGTAATATGTTCTCTGCCTGTGACCCCTCTTTTGGCCATAGTCACTTCTCTATCATTATTTTAGAAAGGGATTGTTCTGATAGGGGTAGATAAATGGTGTTTGTATAGTAGGAAGGTGTTGTAGCTTTTTCCTAAAGGCAGAATAGCTTTCAATTCATACAATCTCCTTTTAAAATGTATACCACAGCCAGATCCTTTGGAATAAAATTGCTGTCTCCTGCTCTAGCTGGGGCAGCTCAGGCTCTCTCTCACATTTAAAGATCTTAATTTTTCATGCTAAGTAAGAATGATTGTAATCAAATATTTCTTCATGAAAAAATAGCCCTGTTTTAAGCACAGCTGTGTCCTCCCTGCTCCAGAAGGCCCCGGGGTCCCTCTGCAGGACCCTTGCTTTTCCCTATTAGTAAGGGTGGAGAGTGCAAGCAGGGCTGGATGTGCGGGTGTGCGCATGGACCATGCAGACCCCAATGGGGAGGGCAGGCAGACAGTGCTGACAAAGCAACGTCACTTGTAACTGAATTACCAGCACATGATTTATAACTAGACTGAATTTAGTGCTACCCATATAACTGAAATAAAACCCATGAAAGAGAATTGCACCTTGAGTCAGTGGCCATAAATCAACCACTCCCCAAATCTCCAGGATGTTGGGGGATGAAAAACGTATGTACTTGTAAGCGCTCCTAGGCTCCTTGGGAAGCAGGTCTGCATTTCATTTCATTTGTCCAACTCATAAGAAGTACAGTACTATATATATTTATATTTCCATTTTTACTTTCTTAAAGATGCCATGTCTCTGCTCTCTCCCCTATATCCTGTTTTCTCTTTTCATATTCATAATATTCCTAACATTTCAGTTTCATTTTAGTAGGAAGTAGCATTTAGCCCCCTGCCTCAAATCGCCTTACAAATTAAAATTAAATACATAACACTGCTCAGATGTAGCCACACCAGCAAAGAAATCTGGCAAAGGCTGAAAAGCAGAATTCTCCATGATGGATTAGACCAGAAAACTTAGATTGTTGTAACTTGGGTGCCAATGATTAGACCCTTAAATTCACACTAATTTCATAATTCATACTAACAGTACTTATGCTGATTTTCTGGGATGCTAAGTAACAGGCAGCTCCAAAGGAGATTTTCTGGGTCAAATATCCAGATATTTAAATCTAAAATTGGAAGATGGCATTTTAGGTACCTGTTTTTCCCAGGAGTGGGTCACTGGTAAGCTACCAGCTGCATGGGTGGTTGACTCACAACCAGGAGTGGAGCTGGGACCCCACACCACCACTTCTAATGGCGTGTACAGTTACCTCCCCAGTGCCCTCTGACTTTGGTCTTTCATTCAGTTGCCATCTGAAAATGAACATCCCCTTCCCACTCTCATTTCCCTCAGCAGTGTCCCTGTCTGGGGACTGGGCTGAGGAGATCCTACAGGGCCAGGTCATGGCCCCCAGCCCTCTGACTGAAGGCCAGGCTGTTTCTCCCATCCCTTTTATAGACTGGTGCCATCTCTCTCTTCTGGGATACACCCACAGCACCAGCCGCTGAGTTAAAAATACTTCCCTGCCCCTCATTATTCACCTCAGCAGGTCAAGGCAGGACTTTGATCTAAACTGAAAGGCATTCCCAGGGATATGGTTACATGAAACATACTCTATAAAGACTCCTTGTCATTAGGTTTTATCTTTGCTTGGTAAGTTTTAATGACATGCACATGATGAGGGCATTCTGGGAAAAAAGCAAGCCTGTGGTAGGACCCTGTTTGATTTAATATAGCTAAAAGTCATAACCATTCCTTGTTTTCTTCCTTGGCTGTGTTCTGGTGAGAACACACCTACCCTGATATTTGTTTTCACTCAAAGCAGCTTATGCTTACCCAGCACACAAAAAAATGTGTGGTCTTGGACAATTTCTCTGCTTCTGAAGCACTATGTGCTCCTGTTCATGCTGTAGAATGGCAGAAACTGTTCTTTTACTGTTTGGCATTTTGGCAGCCACCTGTCCCTGTGCACTCTGGATGAAGGATTTTGATGGACCCCCAAGTTGTCCTTTGTTCAACATGGGAGATGTGTTTGTGGCCAACTGTGGTTGACTTCATCACCTCCAGCCTGGTTTTGTGTGTCAGTTTACATTAGACAAAAATATGATAGGCCATATTTCAGTGATTATTGTATCAGTGAATTTTTTAACCAATCATGTTCACAAAACAAGGAAAGGGAAGATTTTTAAAATAGTTTACATAAAGTTCCTTGGTTATTTGATCCAGAGCTTTGTTTATTTTGGGTAGGTTCCTTAGGGCTTTATGCCACTTACTTAGGTCAGCTCTGTGTGAGGGTTTTGCTTAAGGTGTTTGGTTTAAAACCTGCTTTTCCAATGGTGGAAGCTGTGGGTGTGTCAAAGATCCTGGAAGAGCTGGGGTTTTGAGGGGAGTTGTTTGTTTGTGGGTTTGTTTTGGTCTTGTGTTTGGTTTTGGGGCGGGGTGTGTGGGGGGGTTGTTGTGTTGCTACTTTTTCTGCCATTCAAACAGCTTTGGTTTTGTATTTTCTTGACTCTTTTTGGAACAGGTTAGGGAGTTGAGGAGGTACAATTAGTTCCCATAGAAGAAGTTACATTAACTGGATATGGCTGCTCATCACCAGCACCAAGCTGAGGTTCATCTCAGGCAGAGGTTTTGCTGCACAAACTCCAGTGGCTAGCATGGGTTACACACAGGGAAGTAATAAAGACATACTAGCTCTGATTCTTGTTCCACCAACACAGCTATAAATCTGAAGGCTCTCCATTAAAGTCAGCAGTGTCATGCAGGTATGAGAAGTGACTCAGTGCAGCCAGCCGTGCTTACCTTGCTGTAACCCCAGCAGCTATTTTTCACTCAGATGTCATTGCTTTACCCATTAAACCCTGCTGGGTGAATGGAGAGAAGATTTTCTCTGAGATGGGTGCTAATGAAAGACGGCTCTGCCAGTTTTCCCCATGCACCCCAGGTGAGCAGAGCATCCTGCAGCACCTGCCTGGGGACTGCCCTGCATTCCTGGTGCAGCTTTCTGCAGGCAGCTCAGCTGCACGGGGCAGCACTGAGGAAGCAGAGAAACAGGTACAGGAGGTGCCAAACAGGCTGCCAGGAGACCACCCTGAGCCAGAGCTGCTGTCTGGCCCCATGCTGCCATCAAGAATTAAATAAAGCAGCCCTGTAAGTAGAAGAAAACCTCTTTAAGGCCAAGACCAGTAATGAGGTTCCCTCTGCCCAACACTTGTCATGCACTGAGGATTTGAAGGCCACCAGTGCTGTTTCTCCACTTCTCACTGCTTGTGCTTGCACTGGTCAAGTATTGTCCATGCCAAGAGTGAACACATCACCCCGTGTCACTCCTGAATGCTCCCTACCTTACATTTCAGGCAGCTGCCTATGGGCGGGGTTCAAATCTCTCAGTCTGCAGGGGGTCACTAAATATAAACTTTGCATATTTTGGAGGAATGAAACAAGCCTTGGGATGCAGAAGGCAAGGTGGAATCTTGCCCTCCGATTGCAGAAATCCTAACCAGAAAAATGTGAATTAACTTTATGCTTAAATACAGGATGACATGGGGTCATACTTTCTAGTGAATTTACTGTTTGCCAGAACCATGTCTTCAAAATAACCTATCATCACAATGCTGACAGATTGAACGAAAAAAAATTAAAAAATCAGGGTCTGTCGCTGCCCTGCCATTCTTGACACCCTGAGGGGAAAGTCTTGGCGAGAATGAGTTTGTAAAATACTACAGAAGTCAAGAAGTTTTGGTCTGTATCAGGCAGATGATAATACGGTGAACACTCAGCCAGCAGTCCCTTCTCCAGGACCTGTATGCCACCAGCCCACATGCCCCAGCAGAAGTAGAGAGGATGCAGGAGTCAGGATTGGTACCTTTTTCCCCAAGCCAAAGAAGAGCCACTGGTACACATGGAAATGCAAAATCAAATGGTATATGGAACTTGCAAGGCCGTTACCTGTCTCAGAGTCAGAACATATAAACATCCTTTTATTTCATTGCAGTCTATGGAGGGAAATAATATACCTACTCAGACTGATGTAAAAAAAATTATTTCAGATGACTCCATGGGCCTACATGTGAAGAATGGCATTTCTCATCAAGAATGAAAGCTTGAGAATCTGCTCCTAAGTTAACATGCCATGCAAAATGATCTGTAAGTCATTAAGATGGTGGGAGAGCCTGGAGGTGGGAGCCCTGACCAGCAAAGATCTAGAGACAGCCCAGCTCAGTATTCTGGCCCTCAGCTGTGGTACAGGAAGGTATTGTTTCCTGTTGTTTATGGGCTTTATTATCAAAATATTCTTTACATCTGCTAGGAAAAGATAGATAACTCCGTGCATTTTGCAATAAGGTTGCCCTTGTCCAGAATCATCTCATCTACATTTAAGAACTTAATTTTAACACCTGAAATTAGGTATTTAGTCACTTCAGACTTCCTCTGTAGAAGTCCTTCCTACATGTCTTTGATGTTGGCAAGGCAGACAGAGTAGAAACCATTCCTGGGGGTGTCCCTGAACATTGTTTTCACATTTTTGGAAAAGTCTATCCTGTATCACTCTCTCTCTGAAGCACTTCTACGGCATCAAAAAGAAGTCAGCCAGACCCAAATACATGTTCTTTAAAGGCACTTTCTGCTTTTCATTGTGTTAGCAACCTGCTATCAGGCCTCCTGCTGAGGATATCTGAAATGCACAGTTGCAGTCTTTAGGTACATGTCATTTACAAGATGTGTTGTCCTTTTCTCTAGAGATCATGTTAACTTGTCTGCAATCTGGATCCTTTTTGCTCGTGTCATACCAGTACCACAAGACATAAACCACAGCTACTGGAGAGCCTGGGCGGATTCTTTACAATACATGTAATGGAAACAGGTGAAATTTAAACAGTACACTTAAGTACTTTTCTAGTCCCCATTAGGGTCTTGCAGCTCTCCTTTATTTAAAGAATAAATTTCTGACACTTAAAAGAAGGTAAACAACTGTGGTTGAAAGCTTTAACATAAAACAGTCTCAACTCTGTTCTTTCTCTTGAGGAAAATGTTCAAATCACTATTAAAAAGTCTTTGTTGAGAATATGGAAATGTTTGGATTAAACATTTTATTTACTTTCTAAAAATGGAAGAAAAGCACAAAACAGGATTCAAATATACAAACACATGGAAAATGCACATGTACACAAAAGCAGTTAAGAAACAACTGATGCAACAAGTGTTTGGGAAGAAGTTAGCAGCAGGGTCATCCAGGAAAGAACATTCCCCTAAATACTGAACTTCAGCCACTTCAGCTAATAGAGCACAATCAGTTCAGGCTACTGCAAGTTAACAAATACAAGTGAAATCAAGATTATTTTTAAGGTCATATCATGTAATGGCCTTTGCTTAATGTGGTATTCTTCTAAGAAGAGGATTGAAATAGTTATGAATCCCCTTGGATCCATTAAATATCACAAAACTGTAGTAATTTCTTATACCTTGGTTTTGCTAAGTAAGAGGACAGCTCCTGGGTGATTAATAAGGCAGAAATTATTTTGCCTGTATGATTTTCCCCTGTATTTCTACATTGCTTATTGTATGCTTGGAGACCACAAGGAGGAGGTGGGGTATTCCATCATTTTGTGCGAGGGGTATGAGGTATTAGCAAAGCTGTCTTATTTTGGCTGTTTATCTCCCTCTTGTAAAAACAGCTACAGCCTCATCCTTCTGGCTGTATGCTGGAACCCGGCTTAGTGTCCAAGATTTTTTCAAGAGTAACATCTGCTTGAATAAAAGAATGTATAGGGTTAACTGATGGCCCACAGTCCAGCCTGGCTGAAGCCACTGTTCAATCTGATGGATTAGAGCCTAGCACCACCACACTCAGCTCCAAGTCCCCCAGGAAATCCTCATCTGCAGCAGATGGACTTACATCCCTGGACATCACAGAGTTAATGCACTTCTTCATCCAGACACTTAATTATTTCCATTTTCCAAGTCAGGCTGCACATGTTTAGTTTTGGTGATTTGTCAATTTAATTTTGGAGCTGAGGGCAGGGGGCAGGGTGGTGACAGCTGAAAGCATGCTGGCAAAGGACCCAGCAGCGCAGAAGTGCTGGTGCAGCGGCAGGGAAGGAGGGTTGCTCCCTGGTTCTCCGTCACGCTCTGGGGACGCACCCCTGGTGTGTGGCGATAGGCCTTGTCGTTATGTTTTATATCCCCGTGCTGATGTTAAGCAGAATTGACATCAGTACAAAGTGTCCCTGCGATACAGAATTTTCCAAAC
The DNA here is from genome assembly GCF_047495875.1 of Pithys albifrons albifrons. Classification (NCBI taxonomy): domain Eukaryota; kingdom Metazoa; phylum Chordata; class Aves; order Passeriformes; family Thamnophilidae; genus Pithys; species Pithys albifrons. The sequence goes on along the minus strand of NC_092458.1, from coordinate 70,172,592 downwards.
TGTACCAGAGCTAGATTCATATTTTCAAAGCCTGTTTTCAAAGTCTCTCCCTGAGTGCAAGGGTGAATCTGACAACCTAGTTGTGTCAGATGTGTGTAAAGTCACTGAACTGGGTGCACATACCTTTCCGTCACAAGTCAGTTACTGTAGCTGCTGAGGAAACTAGACATCAAGCCAAATACAAAGCAGAAATGGTTCTTTCTATTGTGTTACTTGTTTTTTGACCATTAATGAAAACAGACACCAATTAAAACTCCATAAGAGGCTGTGTCACCCCACTCAGGTGGGGAAAGAAAAGTAAATAAAGCATGCTTTTCAAGAAGTGTGATTTACCTTAAAAACAAAGCAGGATTAACAGCTTCTGTAGCATAGTCACAGCATTCTATTCTGCTTTCTGCTGGCAGCATTTGCCAAGTGAAGCATAACAAACCCCTAGCAATTTCTTCATTGCTGAGAAGATGGAGACAGACAATACGACCAGTGAAACCATTAGGACTCCAGCTGAAAAACTAAGGAAACCATTTTCTATAGTATCTTCCTGGTAAAATCTTGAATCTTCTTTTCCTCTCTGCTGGAAGAACTCTTGCCTTTGTTCAGCACTCATAACAAAGTCCACTTCAAAGTTACAGCAGGTTACCCAGTTTATTTTTGAACCCTCCTCAGGACAGAGATGTCACTGCCTTTCTGGGCCTCTGTTCTCACCTTTACCCTTGTTCAGAATATTTACTCCTTATGCAGGAGAAATTAACTGTTTGGCTACTTGTCTCTATTGGCTCTTGCCTTTCTGTGTTCAAGGAAAGTCCAGCTCCATTTTCTCTGCACCTCCCGTTAGATAGCTAACAATGCAGTGAAGTCGCTATCAAGCTTCTCTTCTTATGGCTGAACAAGCCCAGCTCTCTCAGTCTTTCCTCACAGCCATGTACTCCAGCCTCCAACCAGCTTCATAACCCCTTCTGGACTCACTCATATGTGTCCATGTCTCACTTTTCCTGAAGAGCCCAGGAGTGGATCCATCACTCTGGATGTGCCACACCAGCGTTGAATAGAGGCAATCACCTCCCCTGATATGCTGTTAAGGCTTTGCCTAATGCAATGCAAGATGCCACTGACTACTTTGCTGCAAGGGCACACTGCTGGCTCATGAAGTCAGGACTCATGTTTGTCTTTTTCCAGTTTCTGGCTTTGTCCATCTCACAAAGCCCACAGCCGTTGCATTGTGCTCTCTTTTTCTGACTAAGGACTCAGCTCTGCTGAAAATAATCCTGTCCTTATGCTCTTACAGAGCATCAGAGATATCTGCTACAATATATTCAGCCACACATCATAGGAACAGGGTGGATGTTGCAGTGGGATTTTGTTTCTAATTCATTTTACTTTGCCAAGGGAAGAACTGTCATAGAGGAAAAATTAGCTGTCATTAACTTACTTGCTATCTTTCTGGGATGGAGCATGCTCTGTTACTCTTAAGGAGCAGGTAACCTATGCTCAGACTCTCAGTCCACCTCCATCAATCTTTGTAGTCAGAGTTTTCACACTGGCATAGCTGTCACTTTAGGCACCAACTTTCTCTCACATTTTAGCATGGTTTTAAACCTTGAGAGAACTGCACCTGCATGTGTTAATGTGAGGCATATTTTGTTTCAATATTAAAAAAACAAATTTACCAATTTTGGCTATTAAAGCAGAACTAGATCCTGATAGAAACTGCTCTGAAGGTGTTATATTGGAATTGTCCCCATTGTGCTGCCCACAAACGTTGTGACATGTCAGTGGGAGACATTACCAGCTACAATTAAGACAAATGTGCAAGTACCTGCCACAATCAGTCTTCCTGAAAAGGATGAACCTCTGTGCCTGTAACAGGTATCCTGTCCCATCAGCTTTCACCCATAGCATTCCCAGAGGCAGTGGAGAACATGTCCATTTCTGGGCTGGTGCCAAGTCACCAGCCGTGGGGCATAGGAACAGCCTCCAGAAAACTAGTCTGTTCAGAGCAAAATCCTCACTTTGTTACCACATTACAAATTGGTTTTGTGGTCACATCCAGAGAGTAGTGGTCAACAGCTCAATTTCCAGATGGAAATCAGTGATAAGTGGTGTCCCTCAGGGATCTGTACTGGGACCAGACATTTTAATGTCTTCATCAATGACATAGACAGTGGGATCAAACACACCCTCAGCAGGTTTTCAGACAACACTGAGCTGAGTGGTACAGTTGACACACCTGAAAGATGGCCATCCAGAGGGACCTGGACAAGCTCAAGAAGTGAGTCCATGAGAACCTCATGAGAATTAACAAAGCCCAGTTCAAGATGCTGCAACTGGGTGAGGGCAACCTCTGGTATCAAAACAGGCTCTGGAATGAAATTATTGAGAGAAGCCCTGCAGAGAAGGGTACTCCTAGCATTTGCTTGCTTGGAACTTCTTTAACACAGTGAATGCTGCACAGCTTATGAGAGAGGAAATTTGCTGCTGCTCCAAGAGCTTTCCAAGCAAGTGAAAGCTACAAAGCACCTTAATCTTCTTACATCTTGTGATGCCTTTTAAGGGCTATTCAAACCCCACAACCAAGGAGCTGATTTTTATCTAAGGAGCTGGCACAACAGCACTGGCTGGAGTGACATGAGCTTTCTTTGGCCTTGTGAGCTTTGGAAGAAAATAGCTTTTCCCACCAGTCCTGTCTGTCATCTGCCCAGTCCTGCTGTGATATGAGACAGTATGCGCAGAACCATCTTTGTAGTGCCAGAAAAATCATTGTTAGTTTCCCTGCTGGTGTTCTGAGACGTGACACCTTCACAGGGTGGACCACAATGGGGTTTCCCAGGGAGCTGCAGGAGGTGCTTTGTTTCAGCCAAAGCACCATCAAAGCAGAGTAACAAACCCAGCTTCCAGCAGGGCTGGGCAAAGCTTTAATCAGCCATTTATCCAGCTTATTAAAGCAACTATGAGTAGCAGCAGATTTGCTGGTTTCCCCCACCACCACCCACATGAGCAACGTGCATTGCCCAAGCCCCTAAGAACTTGGCAGCCACACCAGTGCTCCCTGCACTGCAGAAACCAGAGGGCTGGTACAGAGCCTGTGCATCATCATGGTAGCATAAAAACACTGTTTTAAGGTGAAACATAACACACAGTTTGAAGCTGGAGAGAAGCTCTGGGTACATTGGATTCAGGGAGTGGCAGAAAGGGAGCTAGGACATTAATTTAAATGGGGAAAGATAGCCTACATGAAGGTTGACTTTGCAAAATCTCTCTGCTTATTTGCACTTCTGTGATATTTCCTGTCCTTTCCCAAGCGCAGGGTAAATTAGTCATTCAAATTCTACGAGTTATTTGAGCAAGATTAAAAAATAAATGACAACTTGCCTCCTTCTATGAGACCGAGTTATTTGAGCAGTGCTGTTTGTGTCTGGTATAAGCCTTGTCATGGGAAATTATGGAGGAGAGGAGAAATTATTGACCAAAATGGAAAAATTCCTAAGCTCATCACACTGGAGCTTCCTGAGGATGTCTCAGGTCTTCCAGCCTGCGGAGAATGGGTGAACCTCACCAGCTGAAAATCGGGAATGACAGGACTAAGTCACACATAAATCCAGCAACAAGATCTTTATTTTGGGTAACCCTTCTTTCTAAACCCTCTGGTCAGCAGCAAAAACAGGAGAGTTCAGATTTCTGGTGTGATGATTCACAAACATCTGTTTGAGCCACCTCAAAATGTAGGAAAGCTTAACTGAGCTCTCTGCTGCTTAGATCTAGTTTTCCTTACTCCCAAGCACAACCCTTTTGGCTTAAAGAGGAGAATAGAGAAAGAAAAAAAACATCAAAGTAGATAGTTTAACATGGTGTTAATAACTTTAAAGGAACTATTTCACTGTATGTCTTCTCAACTACAGCAAAAGGAGGGCTTGAACCAGATGCTGTAAATAGGAGTTGTGCATTATTCAGATTTGATCCAGGCTGTACAAACCTCTCTGCAGACTTGCCCCACTAAGTCCCTCTGAGACGCCTCAGTAAGCCTCAGAGACCAAAAGCATCAGTGGCATGGCACAGCAGTGCATGACAACATCCCTCTGCAGACACTTTCCAAAACTCAGTGGTTCTGTGCTTGTTGCTGCTGAGACAGCAGGAGTTCGTGCAAACAGATGCTGTAATCCAGCACAACATAAATATTGGCACAAGCTCAGTGAACTTCATGTTTATTAATCACAAACTGCAGCGAAACCTTTCCCAATGGCTCCTGCCAGCTCCAAGCCAGTGTGCACTGAGTGGGTTGCTGGCCTTGTACTAGTGTGTACAACCCTCTATCTCCTCAGTCACAGTTTCTAGCTAAGATCCTCCTCAAGGAGCACAGGATGATCATATCCAAGGTGCTTATCAGAAGCCACAAACATTGTTGGGGACAGCTCTAGGGTGACAGGTTAGTACCATGCTGGGATGTGCCCTAAATAGGGGTGGGTACTCAGGCCTTTTCCCCAGCCTCTCTGTTTTAGTGTATGTACAGCTCTATTAATCAACCTTGGGAATGATATTCTGGAGCATTCAGTTAAGAAATGTGCTTACCTGGGAAATGAAAGTGCTGGTCATCACACCAGCCATGACTGTGTCATTGCCAGCATCCTTCCTGTGTGCTGTGGGTACCTACCCTGGTTCTCTCCTTTTCCACATTTCTGAGTCTTCTGAGGCATGGTATACCTTCTTACCTGACTTACATATCTTCTTACATCATCTTCCCAAGTCTTCTCCATGCAACAATAATGAATAATTCACTTTTTCAAACTCTAGACACACTTCAACTGTAAAGCTGATCTGGAAAAAAAAAAAAAGAGTGCCTCATTTTGTGGGAGCAGCTCTATTTCTCTCACCTGTCAAAAAGAAATTACATTTCACATGCATACAGTTTGTTTCACACAGAATTATTGGGTCTTGCCTTGCCTTTATTTTCTTACTATACAATTTGCTTCAGATTCTGACAAAATTTTGGGGGGATAGGAGTGTTTTCGGATGCAGAAAACAAAATCTGTACACTTTAATAGTTTTAAGTGTCTCTTTCCCTGCCAACTCATTTTTAATAGTGTAGCAAAAACTTAGTCAAATATGCTCATCCCACTTCGCAAATCTTGTGCAGTCAAACAACTGGCAGCTGTTGAGCCAACTGTTTCCCATTTAAAAAAAAATTATTTATAAAAGAAAATGTCCAATCAGACATTCTTCCCTTTCTGTTCCACAGATGCCTGTTTAAATAAAACCTCCTTGTATTAATCATCTGTGGAGTTCTCTCTGCTCTGCTCAAGGTTTAATTACAGCTTTGTCAGAAGCAAAAGATAGTAAATAACAACACACACTGGATCTGGGTACTAGGGTTTATTTAGAGCTTACATATTTTGAGCCCTTGCCCTCTGTCATTATTTCCTGCACTCAATTCTCTGCTTTCTCCCAGGCCTCTGTGTCCCTCCCATAGGCAGGTTGTAGCTGTCCTGGGATGCTCAGCAGAAAGTTAGGTCAGGTCCTGCTGTGCCACTGCTGCTGATCTTGAGTGTCAATGGCCAAGGACACCCAGCTGTCACCTCTACACATCTTCCTGATCTCCAGGATCTTCCCCCACTCACAGGATCTTCCCTCTAATGTTCTTTATGAGATCACATCTTAACAGGGACCCTTCTATTTTGGGGTGTCCATAACCCAAGCCCTCCGTTTTCCCAACCAAATGTCCATGTGCAGAAGCTCAGCATATGGACCACCAGCCTCCTCCCTGGTGGCTCTGTCTCACAACTCTGTTAACTGGAATATTCGAGCTGTGCTGCTTTTCTTTAGCTCTTGTCTCATCAAATTCTGCAAGCAGATCATCCCAGTCACAGCTAGCAAGGAGTAAGTTTCTTCTTCGGTATTCAAAAATTCAGTTTTGGACTGTCACCTGCTCTCACACACATACCCAATGATCTGCTGTCAGTGTTCATAGCTTAAGCTATTTTTTCGCCTACAACAACTTTCAATAACATGTTCTTCCAGAGAATGGAAATTAGCTACAATTACATTTACTCACTCTAATTTCATTCTCTCTGATGAAATTGCTCGTCCCAACTATTGACATTTTCTTTGAATGCTAAACACACTGATACGTCAAGTACCAGTGTAAGCAAGTTGCAAAAGCAACACTTTCAAAAACAAACACTGTCTGTGTTAGAAAAAATGTTACACACTTTCCATTCCAACGTTAATCTACAGCAGATTGTATGAGGAGATAGGTGAGGCACTACACTGAAGGAAAATGCATGGAGAATATGTAGGAAAAATCATGAGTTTATGCTTTTGACATATTTTTCCAAGAACATTGGTCTGCATGAACCTCTTAAGTGCAAGGTTTTAACTTGAAGAGATTTCAAAAGTTCTGAGGCGTTTAAGACAACTTGAGAGAAGATGCTGCAGTTGATTCAAGAGGTAAGGACCTATAAGAAGTGAAAGCTATTAGTAATGCTTGTCTGACAGAGGCTCAGCTCTCATCAGCTGTCTGTGGCAGTAGGTTTGGAATGACATCCACTTCTCAAGTCAAAGAGAAACACCAGGAAGAAGCCAGAAAAACCAGTCATGGCTCCAACAAGCATAGTTAAAGGCTGAGATGGAAGTCAAGAAAGTGGAACACAGTTGGCCTGCCAGGTCCTGGGTGCAGCACTTGATTGTCAGGCAGATACTGAGAAAAGCTGGCAGACTGTGCTATCCAAATGAAGGAGCAATTTTCATTTGTTAAATTCAGCTTGTTTCCCAGCAATTGAATACTTTCCCACTCATCCAGTATGAGGTTCAATCCCATTCTTTCAGGGATGCTTGTTGCACACAGTCCTAGGGATCTTGTTGCACTGCCAAGTTGCTTGTTCAGCTTCACTGTGGCTGTTACACTGCATGGCCAGACACATGCTAAGACCCAACATGATGGCACTTGTGAAACATGTTCATAAAAACAAAGGAATTCATTAGAGGATGCAGAGGCATGAGAACAGCAACCCCCTCCCGGGGTTTAAAAGAGGACCTGACCAATTCTTAAAGCATCAACTAAGGCTGTACTACTTCAGGATCAGCATGTCCATGGACAAAAGACAAAATGTAAGATCTTCATCTTTTGTAAGAGAAAATACATCTTGAGTATTCTTGCTGTCTCTTGTGCATATAGACAGATGTAATCTCTGGTTTTATTGGGTTATAGGCTGTTATTGGTTTTTTTGCCAGGCAGGCTTATGAATGGTTAGAGGGATGTTCAGCCAATGTTTTTCCTGACATTCTGGTCTTTTCCAAGCACAGAACCTCAGTGCACAACACTAAAAGCACAGTAGCTCAGCCCTGGATATACAGTCAGTAATGACACCCCTGATATCTCTGTAGAGCCATATACAAAGATGGGAGTGCAGCCTGCTTGCATGCACTGGAAGATATGGATATGGTCATGTATGCTAAAGGAAGGAGAAAAATTATCCAGGGTTTGATGTAAAAAAAGCACATGCTCTGGGCTTTACTTGGGATTGAAAATTATTTTGGTTTAATAACATTTTATATTTCAAGTACAATTCAGATGGAAACACAATCTTCTCTAGTGGTGATTAAGGTGAGAATTAGTTTTAAACAACTGTAGAAAGATTCTATTACTCTCTTAATGAACTAGAGCATATGTCACATGAATTCTCACATACATCATCTTGTCCATGGGCAAAAATATGAACTTTGAATTTCTACCAGGAACACTGCTAGCAGAAAATAGAGGCTTACATGTTTCCAGCTGTCTTTTCAATTCTTCAGTTCACTGAATTTTGAAACCTTCTAAAAATTTCAGTACAGCCAAGGTCAGTTGTAACAAAGCATGATATCTTTGACCTGTGCAGTGCTCATTGCAAAGTACTCCCTTCATTTTATGCTAGTCTTTCTCACAAAATATTTGAAGGTGAATGTCTGGCCTTAATTTTAGTTCTCTTAAAGTATTTTTATAGTGGCCTGTGTACAACAGTATTTGTCTACATCTGCATTTATGAAGAATAGATTTTAAGCACATATAAGGGTAGGGAAAATAAGTTTTAGGCTAAAAATAATTGTTGTTATATGTAAAATGTCTCCCATGAGTTTAAGGCAGTTGCTTCTATTTAATCCTGGCTTACATGTTCATAGAGGGATGTTGTCTTGGTTCTGTGGTTGTAAGAAGGTTATCACATAAGAAGATGCCTCCCATAGACAGACTGGGCAAACCAAGTGTGCTGGTGGCTGCTGCAGAATGGTGAGAGGAAATTCTTGTCTCTGTGTAACAAGATTTAGCCAGACTAGAAAGTTGATGAGCATTCCACCATTCCAGAGGTTTTCTGCTGGATGCATACAGGCTGTGCTTTACACCAACCTAAGGCAGCCCTTACAGAGGCAGACATGAAACCCAGTTGGAGAAACTTTCACAAAGCCATTTCTGTCTGTGCTAGCCAGCACAAGAAAACTGAAATATGCAGTGCTTGATCTGGATGCTGCACACAGGGCAGATGTGGGAATGGGCCATTTCTCAGTGGGATGTCAGACGAGCCAAGCCAGGTGCAGGTGCTGAGGCTGGGGCAGGGGTCCCTACAGTCAGAAGGTGTTGCTGTATGCCTTGTGGGGGCTATATGAAAAGATGATCCCACAACAACAGTCTTTTCCTTATCCTTACTTTTCATGTTTGCATTCACAGCCTTTAAATATTTTGTGACTATTCTTTTCACCTTAATGTGCATCTTGCTCTTCATCCATCCATCCATCCATCCATCCATCCATCCATCCATCCATCCATCCATCCCCCCATCCATCCATCCATCCATCCATCCATCCATCCATCCATCCATCCATCCATCCATCCATCCATTCCACACAACCTCCCAAGAAAAGAATTCCCTTTACTATGCTGGTTTGCAAAACCGTAGGTAGGAATGAGATGTGGGGGCGTAAATATTCTCTCTCCTTCTGCCTGTTCCTACTTTCATTGAAACACCTTTGGTTTCCTGATGGGCAAAATTTCAGGATGGCCAAGACTAGGAAACCTGGGACTAGTCTGCTCTAAAGGACACAGGACCTCAGCCCTTCAGAGGGGCCAGTTACCCCATAACTGAGGGAGGACACGGCACAATTGTCACTTGCACTTGGAGAGATTGCCTGGTTTGTGCCTGAGTGCCTGGAAACATGCCCAGGCTGCCTACCCTGCTAAGTTGATAGGACAATCTCAGCATCATTTTGGAGCAGAACAGTAACCCATCCCAAAGAGCTGCTGGACACAGCTCAGGAGGGATTCACAATAAGCCATGTCAGTGCAAGCATCCTGTTGCTTCACTGCTGTCCTCAGAGCCAGCACTGGGCATGTCCCATGTGCCAGCACAGACCCAGGCCCTGGGGTCAGAGGACAACCTGTCTGCTCCATGAATACTCTTGTAGGAAAAGCCATCACTGCAAGGAGACACTAAGGGAGCATCTGTGAGGTTTAGGATCAATGCAGACTGACAGGAGGCATACAGCCACTCTGGAGAATGCTGATGGCATGTGTTTGAGAAGAACATGGAAGTGATGGTTGTGTTTCAGGCAGGGCTGCTGGAGAGCTCCATGCTAGAAACACAGGTCCCAGCAGCTGAGTGGCTGTGGCTTGTTCAAACCTGGCAGCACAGCAGGTGACTTTCCTAGAGAGGAGCCCACACCTGCACACACCTTGCTCTGAGGCTGGGAGTGATGGGTTTGTTTCTGGTCCATTTACTCAGCATCCAAAAGCATGGTGGGAGCAGGAAGCAACAGGCACAGCCAGCCCTTGGCATCCCAGGCTTTGCAGCATCGTTAGAGTGAGTGAAACTGACTGCCTGGGTCACTTGTTCATTGATTTTCTTTAGGGAAAGATGATTTACAAAATGTGAAAAGCATTCCAAAGTGAATGCTTATTTTGCAGTCAGCATCACAGGCTGAAGCTCCAGACACAGAGCTATGCCAGGATCTGACAATGCAATAGTAGGAGTCATAAAAATAACACAAAGGCATGAACTAACCTGCTTTCAAATCTCTTTTTTAAATGATTAATTTAATTCCTAATAACACATTTCTCACATCCATTTCACTATTTCTGAGCTGTATTGTTATGTAATAAAATGTTTTTTTCTTTGGCTATTTGCTGTAAAAATCACTCTGAAAAAAAAACAGATTGTGAATGAAGAACAACATGTGCCAGTTCCGTCAAAAAAGGAGACTCAACTCACGGTTTGGCAGTCACAGAAGGAGCTCAGGACCGTGCCAAGGAGGGGGCAAGCCAAAAATAGACCCTGGTCTGAATAAATGTGCGGTGATGCCTCTGGGCCAGGCAGCTTGAGCATCTCTTTCTGTCTGCAGACCATCTGCTTGCCTTAAACCTGCAGTGTTCCCATTTGGACACGTTTGTAGGAAAGATGGAGGGAAGGAAGGAGGGAAGGAAGGAGGGAAGGGAGGGAGGGAGGGAGGAAGGAAGGAAGGAAGGAAGGAAGGAAGGAAGGAAGGAAGGAAGGAAGGAAGGAAGGAAGGAAGGAAGGAAGGAAGGAAGGAAGGAAGGAAGGAAGGAAGGAAGGAAGGAAGGAAGGAAGGAAGGAAGGAAGGAAGGGAGGGAGGGAGGGAGGGAGGGAGGGAGGGAGGGAGGGAGGGAGGGAGGGAGGGAGGGAGGGAGGGAGGGAGGGAGGGAGGGAGGGAGGGAGGGAGGGAGGGAGGGAGGGAGGGAGGGAGGAAGGAAGGAAGGAAGGAAGGAAGGAAGGAAGGAAGGAAGGAAGGAAGGAAGGAAGGAAGGAAGGAAGGAAGGAAGGAAGGAAGGAAGGAAGGAAGGAAGGAAGGAAGGAAGGAAGGAAGGAAGGAAGGAAGGAAGGAAGGAAGGAAGGAAGGAAGGAAGGAAGGAAGGAAGGAAGGAAGGAAGGAAGGAAGGAAGGAAGGAAGGAAGGAAGGAAGGAAGGAAGGAAGGAAGGAAGGAAGGAAGGAAGGAAGGAAGGAAGGAAGGAAGGAAGGAAGGAAGGAAGGAAGGAAGGAAGGAAGGAAGGAAGGAAGGAAGGAAGGAAGGAAGGAAGGAAGGAAGGAAGGAAGGAAGGAAGGAAGGAAGGAAGGAAGGAAGGAAGGAAGGAAGGAAGGAAGGAAGGAAGGAAGGAAGGAAGGAAGGAAGGAAGGAAGGAAGGAAGGAAGGAAGGAAGGAAGGAAGGAAGGAAGGAAGGAAGGAAGGAAGGGAGGGAGGGAGGGAGGGAGGGAGGGAGGGAGGGAGGGAGGGAGGGAGGGAGGGAGGGAGGGAGGGAGGGAGGGAGGGAGGGAGGGAGGGAGGGAGGGAGGGAGGGAGGGAGGGAGGGAGGGAGGAAGGGAGGGAGGAAGGAAGGAAGGGAGGAAGGAAGGGAGGGCTGGTGGCTGTAGACACAGAATGCTTTCTGCAGTAGCACAGTGCTCTTTCAGATAAGTGTTGTTACAGAGAAAGCCTTCCCTTTTCATCATCAGACAAATGTTTTCTTGCATCTTCTCATTGTTCCTCAAACCCCCTCTAATGACCACTCACATGGCATGGGCAGTGAACACCCTTCCCTCTCCCTTCCCTGTATCTGTAAACTCTTACAGACCTGTCTCCCTAATGCCTCTTCCAGTTCTTTCCTGATACCCTAAATTACTATGTTTGTCAACATTGCATTGTTGAGGCTGCCCACCTCCAGGGTATCCAGTGACCTTCATATTCTTGTTCTCATCTCTGTAAGCCTTCAGCATATTTGATGGTTCCTCTGTGTATGATTTGATGGCTCTGGGCTCTTCTGAGGCTCCTCTCATCTCTCTGCACAAAGTTTTATTTTGAACTTTGATTATCTGTCATCTTGCAGCCTTTGTACCTTTGTTTTCCAACTTGACTTCTTCACCTAATCTAAGCAGAAAGGTGTAGGTCCTTCCGAGCAGGACTTCTTTGGACAAATCCCTGAGCCACTGTGGTTTCATTTTGATATGACATCTATTGTACACAAATATCAGACAACACTCTACAAAGGCAGCAAGGACCAGAACTGCTGTGTGTGCCCTGATTCAGGCTTTGTTCCCTGCTTCCCGAGTCCTGCCTTCATATTACCAAGACAACCCAACCCACACCGTGTGAGCGGCATGACTTGACTCTACATTGCCTCTTTAATGCAGCAGGGCAACAATTTATGCCTCTGCAGGCAATTCAGTCTTGCCCAGGACCTCTTGAGATGGCAGTCGGTCTAAAAAAACTTATACCAAAGGGTTGTACCTGTACTGGACAATGAAGGCGAGGCCAGCTGACCAAAACCATAGCCATTTTCAAATTACTCTTGATAAATAGTCAGGGCTGATACAGGCAGTGGAGTTGCTGTGTTCAGGGATGTTCCCTAGCCCATTTCATTTCCTAAGAGAGGTATAGCCACACTTTCTTTACTACTATTCATTACAAAGATATTCAGCCTGTCCATGTCCTTCCCCAGCTCCCCATTGTTTTCCATATCAGACTCACATTCTCTCATCTTCCAGCTCCCTCTCATCCCCATGCTTTTGTCTCAGAACCACTTTTTTTCTCATGTGAATGACTCTATTTTCCATTCTGTATCTACCAAGTGGTATTCTTCTGTCTTCATTTTCAGGCCTCTACTATCCCCCTATTTTCCATGTCTTCATGAGTATTTATGGCACTGCTCTAGGCATAGTCTCTAGCGTGTGCTTCTGCCTGCCACACAGGCAGACACATAGGCAGAGGTGCTAGCATTTATGAGCAGCTTGGTGGGAACCTGGAAAAGTGTAAGCTCTGAAGGTTTAGAGAAGGCCTACATAGTGCAAGCTCTTCTGGTCAACAGCTCAGTCTTCATTTGTCACAAATTCAAGGCTCTTTCTGATGCTCTTTTGCAGGGATGAACCTTGCCTTGGGCACGATCTGCTTTTAAATTTACAAGATGTGAAAATAGTTGGCCCAACAGTCAGCACTCCCACAAAGATGGCAATGCCCTTGATAGACATGTCATACCGATGCTTCAGCAGCACATGTAGGAGCCTCTGTCGCTAGTGGGTCCCAATGAACCCCAGCACACAGCCTTGCAAAACAGGCACGACCTTCACACTGACCTTCTCTGCTCCACATAGCAATAAGGCACTACCCTTCAGAGCAGTTTAGCATCAAATGAATAAACCAGACCTGAGTTTTAAGGGCTTCCTTGCAAAAAGGAATTTTTCATTTCATCCGTTACAGACAAAATAAAGTGTTACAGCCCCAGGCAGTCTGCAGTGGCTCTCCACAAGCCACAAGGATGTTGTCAGGCCTGGCCACTGTGTTTCACACCAGTGTTCTCCTGGCTGGAAAACCTGCTGCTCCCCCTTGCAGTGGCTGGGGCAATGTGATTCATAGCGGTTTCTTCAGGGTGTTCAATTAAAATCCCACAGCACCTGAACAGATTGGGCTTTCTCTAAATGGTTTGTTATTCCAACCAAAAACATTGAACAAGACACAGTATCTAAAAATGGATGTGAGAAAAATATGTTTCCTTATAGAGTTTAATCTCTCTTTGATAAAAAAGCACAGTGTAAAAGAAGGCAAACACTTCCATTTTATTGTCTACTATGATCCCAACATTCAGGACCAGGTCTATAGATTTGAAGGGAAGTATATGTCAGTGGCAAAATTACTACAGAATAATGACAACTAGTTAAAAATTAATTGTACTGAATTTGGACAAAGTTCTAAAGTAGAAACCAACAAAATTAGCACTGTCCCAATTTTTTAAAATTGGTTTATACATTGGTATGAAAAAAAGAGTACCATCTGTAACACTCAACTCTTCATCTCCCTCGAAATCCATGGTTCAGAAGCCTGTGGGCAGAGGGGCTTGGAATTGGGCTTGTCTTGGGGAGTCTTCTCAAATATTCCACTAGTTTTACTCGAGCAACACTGTCATTTTTCATGGAGTTTTTGACTTCTGTGATTGACTGTATTGGGTTAATGTCCTGCATACACTACCTTGGCTGATGACAAAGTCTATGGCTAATTCATTATAATTATTCAGCCATTTTTACTGAATCAGTGTTGTAGGTGGGTAAAAACTGCTGACATCCACCCATGATACTGTCAAGGAACAGTTACACTCCATTATGAACTCAAACAGCTGAAATAACAGTGGGTTTTGTGGCACAACTCTCTAAACCAAAATGACATATTAAAGAAGAAATGTCACTGGCTGTTTTTCCCAAGGGTTTATGTCAATGTGAAAAAGAGCTAGAAGGTTATAGGGCCCAGAACAAGCTGAAACGGAGACCTGTACGGCTGAGAGATGACTGACAGACACTTGAAACTAAGAGTAAAGAAATGGCTAGTTGCTATTTGATTTCTCCATGTTCACAGAAACATAGCTTCATTAGTCTTTATAAGTAAACACAAGGATTTCACACTAAAACTTTATAGTAGGGTCATTTTGTCCTCTGAGCAGAAATAATCTTTAACAGAACAGAATTTGTCTAAATATTTGTGTCATAAGAGGGGTCATTCTGGTTAGCATTATTATCTAAGCACACTTCATTCACAACTGCCCAAATTCACAGTTCCTTTCATGGGTCACTATTTCAGAGAAGAGTGGGTGAAGCACCCAACTTCTATGAAGAAACCATCATCTCAACCATCATCACCTTGGGAGCAAACCCAGGACCCACAGGCAGAGCTGATACCTGTGGTTTGTACTTGGAAATTATAGCAGGCTGCCTTTCTGGGATCTAGGGTCCCTGGGAAAATCTTGCATTGTGATAGAATTCACTGAATGGGCTTTATTTTGAGGGCAGTCAGTGAAAGATGAAAATGCCCACATGAGAATTTGTTTGGCACGTGTCTTTGGAGGATTTAAGAGTAAAGTATTCACAGTCATATCCAAGAGTGTAAGACTTGCATTGATTTTTTTCCTCTCCTCATCCATTTAATCATTCAAAATTCATAGCTGCATAATATTCTTCAGGTTACATTTCATTTTCTTTGTTCACCTTATGGCCCTCTTGACACAATGCATGCTCTTTCTGAGCACAGTCATCATTAAATACAAGCACCATCTATTTTATTGAAGCCTATATTTATTTCACTATCTCAGGGAATTGCTGGAGAAATTATTGCTAGCAGATATGTCCATAAAGACCATCCCTGAGGCACCTTTCTGATCATGGCTCTTCGGAAGGTTCCTGTTAACCACTTGCTGCTCATGACCAGGTCTGGAACTCATCAAAACTTTCATCCACTTCTTAAATTTGTTCTTTTTGTTCTCTATAACTTGTTTTTAATAAGGTGTGGTTAGAAAATTACTTTGTTTATATTTCTAGAGACTGCCAAAGATTTGAACAAATCAGAAGGGGAGATCGATTTTGCCCCAAGGCAATCTCTCTATAACCCCCGCCCCAAACAAACTCACACTGACAGCCCACTCCAGGGAGATTTATGTTTTCTCAAACTATATTAAGAAAAAGCTGATGGTGTGAAATGAAGGGCACTGTGGTTCTCCCACACCGATTCTTTCCTTCCCTCTCAGGCTGGTGAGCACAGGAAAGGAGAGGGACAGGACACTGGCCATCAGTGTTCACACAGGGAGATCACTGTGGGAATTCACTCCTCTGGTACAGGTACCTCCTCCTCTAACTTGTTTTCCTCTTGTTTAATATTTCTCAAGAAATAGTTTTGAACAGTAAAAATCTGCTATTGTATCTTAGCCAAAGTTCTCCAACATTTTTATGACAAAGTACATTGAAGTGCTGATAGGAAAGATATGGAACATTTGGGGATGATTGATCATCCTCAAATAAAGCATTCAATATAATTGCCTTCCCTAACTAAAAGAAGTGCTGTGGTTGCTGCATTACAAAAAAAGCTTCAGGAGGGGTGATTTCAGGGCTGTTGCTTAGATGGGGCAAACCTGTCCTACTAAAACCAGACTCTGGGGGTGTCCCAGAGAGGAAGGTCTTACCTGTGGTTCAGCTGTTTCAGTGACCTCACGTCTCTCTGTGGCCAATATTACTGCACAGGAAACCTCTGAGCAAACGTCTGTCTTTGGTGACTCTTCAGTGTCAATTCATAGAGATTACATTTTCCAAGGAAACAAAAAGCATCACAGGAACAGCGATACTGGAAAGGACAAGCTAATTCCAGAGTAGTCTGAAGTAACTGCAGCAACAGCACTAACAGTGGCAATTCTTGGATGGGGCAGGTAAAGCCCATTACTTGGAGCAGTTGTCACAAAACAGAAAGAGGGACAAACATGATCTAGCAGGACAGCCACTGCATAGTTTTATTTTAAAATTAAAACAATGTTTATTTTAAGACTTGGTGATTAGCACCATCACAGTTACTATGGGATATTTTCTCTCACAGCTGCAGCAGAAATCCAGGATCCAAAGGAAACCTGGGTAGAGAAAGGGAGCTCCTGAAGCAGAAGTTTGTTTCCCATATGAACATATGAAATATTGTACACTAGCATATTGTTATTCTAATTTTTGCAGTCTATTTTAAATCTTCTCTGACTTCTCTGAGTGCTCTTTTTTGCCACTGCAGGGATTATTGTGCTAATAAAAAACTTGCCATTCTTGGTGGAGTCCTTGAGTAGGAGATTTCTGTTTCTCATTGTTTTCTTATTGTTGGCTTTGAACTTCACATCTTTTGTGCTGATGTGTGCCTTGAAAGCCCTTCTCAGGGAATATAGTGTTACTAATGTGAGATGTTGATCAGCCCCCATGGCAGGATGTTTGTATACAGAGGAATGTTTTGATCTGTGGCTATAGCCTGAGTCTGGATCTTGCCTGGGTTAATTTCAATGCTGTTTTGTTTGATTGTGACAGGCTGCCTTCACTGTTTCTTGGGTTTACTCCATAGGTTTAATGTCTTTGATTTATCAATGGCCAGAGAATCGTGCTTTTCCCCATTTTTACATATTGTATGGTAAGTGCTATGTTGTCAGCAATTCCTGTTTAATATGTAGAGAGTTTTAAATTTATGAGCAGCACTATTACCCTTGCTCTGTTGAATTAATAGCAGATGCCCCTGAATTTTGTGTGTTTATATAGTATTCGTAACTTCTGATTAAACACAATACAGTCCTTGGGACATGTACAGTGCTTACATTTGAGTGTTAGTGAACAACATCACATGATTTTTGTATCTGTGACAGTCACAAGGGATTGTGAGGTGCTGGCTCAAAAGCAAACTTGCTGCTGCTCTACTCAGAAAGGAAGAAGAAAAAAAAAAGAGAAAGATAAATGGTTTCAGATTTGCCATGCTGGCTTGAATCCATGGTTGGGCTGGTCTGATCCCGTCTCCCTTGTCCAGCACCAGCTGAGAGCTGCAGAGGAAAACTGAAACAAATAAACTAACAAAATCTGAGAGATGTTTAGGCAATTTACCATGTGATTTACAAGATCAGAACACTCTTTGCTGACTTACAGGGATGGCCTGGGGCAGACAACTGTCATTACCTTTATTAAACTTCTAGAGCAGCAGATTGAAAGGAACTCAAGTGAGGGGTGTGGCAGTTTGAGAGAGGTTGACACAACCCGAGAAGGGGATGTGGTATTCCCCTCCTTGGCAGAAGAGGGAGGAAGGGCTGGGAAAGATCCACTTGGGCAGCACTTCCTACCACTGGAAGACGTAAGGGAAGCTGGTGGATGCTGCCTGAGGAAGTGCTGCTCTCACAGAGGCAATTCTCCCAGCTAGGGTTCATTAGCACTTTGGATGATGAAAGGATGTCCCAATGGATAGGCAGAGGACTTCAATGTACCCTAAGAATTGCCACTACTGCTGGTCTCAGGAAAGGACCAGATGAAAGCTATTCAGAACTCACATCTTGCTCATACTAGACATGTAGGAGGATAAAGGATGAGATACAGGGTAGTGCTTTAGTACTGTTTGCTCAAATAAGGTGATCAGAAAAACCTGGCCTGTGCCTCTGGGACCAGCCCCTCTGCTAAGTGCCCTAAAGACAAGATAAGTTCTCATGTACTACTGGCAGCAGAGGATGCCCCACTAAGGCAATTACTGCCCAGCAACTTGATCTCTCTTGAGAAGAGTTCTCAATTCACTCTCCCCATAAGCCTAGGATGACCTAGAATTCACATCCTTTTCTCTCCCAGTGCTGATTTCCCAGATCCTCGCCACCAGCTCTTACAAAATCTCCCCACATATATGCTGGACCAACAAAAACACAATTATTTTTAAGGGCACTCAAAGATCTTTCTTGTAAGCTACCCAAAATCCATACAATTATATTTAAAATTAATAAATAGACTGAATTTGAAAGTTTGCTAAACTGCTTTTTTCCACTTCCACCTCCTATTAAGATCGACGCAGTCCACTGTTTTTGTAAAAAGCATCAGTTCTTGAGCCTGTGGATTTCATCAGGCCCCTTGGAGGACTCAGCAGGCTGTGAACAGGAGATGGTGCTGGGAAAGGATGCCCAAAGGAGGGTACACTGTTGTAGCCCAGAAAAATGGTCTGATTGTGGGTTTAAGCAGTTGAATGATTTTGTCAAAGGAACCGGTTCTGTGCTTACTCCACATTGCTGGAGTAACCCCAACCATTCATTGCTGAGTGTTCAGTGTCTGGCAGGATCAGCTCTACACATTTGTCAAAAGTGTCTCAGCAACCCAGACTCTGCCTCTAGATACTTAATAAGAGATTTTGAACCACCAGAGATTTGCCATGGTCCTCGGAGTCATAGTTCCCGGGAGCTGATCAGAAATGATACAGAACCAAGCAGGGTGTAGAGACCTTCATGAGCATCTACAAGAATCAGCAGTCTCTCATAAAACCCTTGTGAATATGAAGACATGGTCCTAGAAGGTCTTCCATCACAATTTCCACCCCAAAGGCAGTAAACTCCATCCTTTACATCAGCAGCGGAGCAACTCCTTCTGAACATGGATTAATGGTGGGTTTTTTCACAGAATATTTGAAACTCCTCTGAGCTGTCGGTATGCTGGTGCTGATAGTGTGATTTTACAAATGGCCTCTGTTGCTGTGAAGATAAGCCAGGCTCTGCATTAAGGCTGTTGCTGCACATTTTAATCCAGCAAACCACCTCCAGTTTTCTTGACTTCCAAAATAGGAGCTGTCAAACCGTTTTCTGTTCTGTCAAGATTTTAGGAGTCTTCTGGACAACAGATTCCAACATTTTCTGAGTTCCTACTGGTTTTCTTTTTACCAGGTCTCCCACATTGTATGGAGGTTTATAGCAACTAGGCACATAATTTTGACAGAATGCCTACCTTCCATTTTCTTTCCTCTTCCCCATCATTAAAGCAGCCTGGACACACAGCCATAAAGATAACATTTGTAATGCAGTGGGTTTTAATATCAATTTAATAAGCCTCAGATCAAGATATGAAAGACAAAAAACCCAAAACCATAACATATAAATAAAATCAGCATATTCAAAGGCATATGTTTATCAGCTGTAAATCCATCTGACCTTACTTTGCCCAACAAATATGTGTATTTGTGTAGCAATTAACAGCCTCACACACAGAAACAGGCACAGATACACAGTGGAAGATCTTAGATCAAGCCACTAGTTCCTGTATTTTACTCTAGGAAAATCATTTAATATGACTAGTTAGAGGTTTCCAGCACAGCCGAATGACACAGTCCATGCTGAGTCGAAAAGACTGGGAAATGTTTCTGTGAGCAACTTTCATATATTAATGCTACATATACAGCACTGAAAGTGCATATGTGTGTGCAAATAACATCTGGTTCTCAACACCATTAGATCAAGTGGAATCATCTAGCCATTAGTTCAAGCGTTAATCCCTCTCCCAGTAGAAATCAGAGAACACCTGGGATGGGAAAAATCCTTTGGGAACAACAAATGGGAAAAAAGCTTTAACTGCAAAATATGTTTTAATGCAAGATTTTCAAATTGATCTAACGGCAGTAGCAAGTACCAACCATGAAATATAAAAGGTCCAGCAGGTAGGTTCATGGGAGGTAGGTGTCATGTTGGCTTTGCGATTTGTACAGATAAAGACAAGTCATACCTCAGACGGTGCCCATTCAGGTGCATAGGATGGACGGAAGGAGAGGGGGTCAGAGAGGTCATTAAGGCAGCAGCTGCCAACTCACAGCAGCAGAGATCCAGGTGGTGAAAACAATTTCTGTGGCTTACACTTGGACAATGCAGTTCCCAGTCACAAGCCTTGTCTCCACAGCTACTCCCATGAGCTGCTTGGAAGCAACCTGCCCTGCAGGGTGTCTGGGATGGAGGAGTACCAGGATGGAGTAGAGCACAGGCTCCACAGGACCAGAAGAGATGAAGCCAAGACAGGGAAAGAAGGGACATGGTGTTTTCCACTTGTGCTAATTTATACATGCTTGGCATACCTCCTTTCATTAAAAAATGAATTCCCCTCCTCATAGCCCTCAGTTGCTGTGTGAGATTAGATAGTTTTAACAAGCTCTATTTCTTTTTCAGAATTCTCAACTTTTCTAGAGGTGATAAATCTTGCTATGAGGTCTCTAGTGAGAATAAAACTTAATAAATAAAAATACCTGTATTTTATACAGGGACATGGATAAGAACAATGGCAATAGGAGAAGCTATTTCAAGAGCACTGAAACCTGGCCACTATCTAGGGTCTTTCCCATCCTACTTCCCCATCATCTGCTATTAATCCCTAATCTGGATGAGGGATGTCAAAGGATAAATACCTGTCTTTTCCCTTTAGTATTCATTTTGAACCTGTTGCCTATTAATCTGCCTCATTCCTATTTGAATCTGCTCTGGTTAAGCAGCTCCGCAAACTCCTGGGGCAAAAAGAAGTCAAAAAAATGACTATTCAATTAAAATCATTAAATTATTTATGTTGGAAAAGACATCTAAAATCATTGAGTCCAACCATTAAACCAAGCCCAATCATTAAACCATGTCCCCAAATGCCACATCTACCTACCTTTAAAATACCTTCAGGAACAGTGACTCCACCACTTCCCTAGGCAGCCTGTTCCAGTGCTCTTCAACCCTTTTGTGCTGGTTTAAAGGTGAACCAGCAGGGGAAATGAACTCACCACGAGAGAGATTATAAGTCAGACCTAAAATTTAATAATAATATTACAATAACAACACTGACACACAAGGGAAATTGCTTTCAACTCACAAAACCCCAGCAGTATAACCCAGTGTCCTGGGGCACAAACCCAAGGGGGTTTGTTTGCCCTTGTGCTGAGACCCCTGTGGTTCCCCCAAGTCCAGAGCAAAAGGAAAAGAAAAACCTGTTGGTGCAGGCGAGGGCTGTGGTCTGGGCGAGAGCGGTGATCTCCTCCTGTCGAGGTCCTGCTGCTGCTCTGGATCCGACGAGAGGTTCCCGAGGTCTTCTTACCCACCCCTTATGTATCCTCAGAGAGCTCTCAGTCCCTCCCCCTGGGCGGGGACTCACACAATGGGTGATTAACTCTGGGAGCCAGGGGGTGTTGAGCTGTTGATGGCCCATTAGCAGCTCCGCCCCCTCAGGCTGGGTGTGAAGTGATAATGGCTCCCTGGGCAGCTGCTGCTAATGGCCCATTGACCTTGGGGAATGAATAGAGGGGGTAGAATACACAGCTTTGATCACCCCCACACAGGGTTAGCTGGTCCCTCCTGCTGAACTAGGACACCTTTCCACGAAGAAATTATCCCAACTTGTAAAGAAGTATTTTCTGTTCTGAAAAATCTCGATATTTAGAACCTGGAAAGTTACCATTAAGACTTACAGTTTGCTTCTAACCCTTCAACAAGATCTCTAGTACAGTGACAGTTTGTAATGACAACTCACATACCTTGGCCCACGAACCCTTTATTTTTCAATGCCATCCAATTCTCATGACATGCTAGGATTTAGCTTACTTGTTTAGACTGCTAAACCCTGTATCTTAATCTCAACCTGATCCAGGCCTGCTGACTCATTTGCAAAAATTCTGGCCAAGGTCTTCCATGGTGAAGACTGATGTGAAGAATTCACTGAACTTTGCTACTCTGTCTTAACCATCTGTAATTGTCCTTTTTAACATGTTGATCATCAAGTGTTCCTACTTGTTTCCTGACTATTCCTGCTTTTGATCTACTTGAAGAGCTTTTTGATACCTCCCTTTTCAAGGCACATTTATTTCTTCTGTAGCTCTCTTATTTTTCTCTTTACATTTGAACTGCCACATTTTATTTCTGTTCCCTCTTTTAGGTTATCTCTTCTAGCCTTTTCCCTTCCATAGCTTTCTTTCTGACTGTTGAGCCACAGACAGCCTTCATTGGATGGTATTGTTATCTTTTCGCAGGAAAATGTGTGCTGGTAGCCTTAGGAGTGCAGATGGCATATAGGATGGGCTGGCCATGTGCTTTTAATAATCTTGTTACCTTCTGGAGGCTCCACACCTCCTATATTGCCATGTTATATCTTCACTGAACAGTGTGTTACACCTCCACATTCTCAGTCTGACTCCCTGGCTCACTGGGCCCTGTGTACAGCAACACACTCACACCTGGAGCTGGGACTGTTGCTGACCAAAAAACTGAGATAGGTACAGTTGCTTGAATACTTGCACCTGAAATTGAGAATTCTGAGAATTTTTAATGGTTTTCTTTGCTAAAAAGTTCTTTTGTGTCTGTTTCAGGTACAAGTACAGTAAAAACAATTACCAATCTTACAAACCAGACCAGAGTGAAAAATTAGAAAGACTGCAAGATGAGTTATTGCATTTTCCCTTGGCCCTCCTCAGCACTTTGTACTAGGAAGTTGACATCATCAGTCAAAAGAAAAATTAATTCTCCATATGTGTGAATGATACTGGGGGTTTTTTTTCTTCTCTTATTAATATTCTTTAGCTGCTTGACTTGTCCTATTGCAAATATACACAGGTAATAAGAGAGGTGTGACAATGTATGCTTATAGTTTTAATAGTCTAAGGAATTTTTTAATGCATTTTAGAAATGCAGTTACTGTGCTTGATTTCTTGCTGCATCTCTATTATTAGAAAAGAATTGCTGGGAAAGGTTGGTGTAATTAGGAAACTGAATATGTATGGTTTACAGGTAAGATTCAATGAGGAATCTGATTAGTTCATTATTTATGTTTTTAATGGCAAATGAATTCAAAGTATATAAGAATGTTTTGTGTCCCAGAGGTCCTGTTAGGGCTTAATATGGTCTTCTTACTTTCTGGAATAGTCTTAAACAAATAAATGATATATCACAATTGTAAGTGAAGGAATGCTGCATGATATAAACAAATTATCAGGAATATGGGACTAGTGTTACTTGTCTAATAATTTTTTTTGGCAAATATTTCAGAGACATTAATTTTATTGTCTACATCCTCTGTTTTTATTTCCTAGTGATACAGTTTTATGACTGTGATCTCAGCATGGATCTCTATTGATTGTCACCAAAATTGCTTGGCTCCAGTCTCTAACCTGACAAAGACTAAGCTTATGCTTGGATGTGGAAAGAATAAAGGAATGAGCCAGACCACTTTGTGAAAAGTTGTGCAAAGGAACAGCCATGACTTTTTGCCCCTGAAATAACTGTAAGAGACTGCTATTTCAATTTAACCCCCAGAATTGAGGTCCAGTGGATCTAACATCAGATTAGATGTTAGAAAATTAAAAATAAAAAAATCAGTTTCAGTTTAAGATTCTACATTAGAAAAAAATTTTCAGTGAAAAAGTCATTAGGCATTGGAATAAGTTACTCAGGGAGGTGGGGTAGCACTGTCTCTAGAAAAGTCCAAGGGGCATCTGGATGTGGCTTAGGCGGGATTGTTGTGGTGCTGTGTTGATGGTTGGACTAAATGATCCTCAAGGTCATGTGACTGTGTAACTTGAGCCATGTTGCTCAGCTGTGAGCCTTGGAGAGCTACTGATGCTCCCTCTTGAGCCAGACAGGAGGAACAGGCAAGAGCCTACAAAGCAGGGAGGGTGATTCACCTTCCAAAGGTGCCCATTTCTGTCCAATGACTATGAAGGGAGGTCATATAATAAACTTTAGATTCAGCCAACTCTCAGACTTCCAGCTTTACTTGAAATGGATTCCACCCAAAAGTTTTCTGCAGTGCACATATACAAGCTGGCACATTTTGCATCATGAGGAAAAAATCATTCCACAGAGATGACAGAGCTACACAAAACCCACAAATCACACAGTAAAGTACGTGAATATTTTTTGGTATACCTCAGTAGTGTCTGGGCAGGTGAAGAGATGGATAAATGCAGGTGGGCCACTGGAAAAGTACAGAGCTTTCCCTAATCACATCTGGCCTTAACCAATAGGTTCAGTATGGAAAGCACATGGAGTGTGCAGGAGAGCTGGGGGAGGAGTCCAGCATCCTCCAAATAACACCCATAAGCAAAGGCCAGAGATGGTGTCAGATGCCTCAGTTTTCCTTTCTCATTTCAATTTTTTTTCCTCGGATGTTGTAGTTTCTCAGAGCTGCCAGCTACACTATGCCCAAAAAAATCCTAATTTTGTTAAAAGAAAATGTCTTTATTTGTGCCAAGAAAACTGCATTTTCAGCAGCACTGAAAATGTTGGCCTTGGGACCAAATGATGAAAATACCTTCTTCTTCTTACCACATCTGTCCAAGTTCTAGCAAATTATTTCAGGGCTCCAAAGGTCTGGATGTTCAAGGATGAGTGAAATAGAAATGCTAATTAACACATACATTTACAACAATTCTTTCAGCCCTGATTACAATTGGCAGCAGAATTATGTTCATTCCAAAGACAACTTGGATCACATTTTTTTGTTACAACATACAACGTAAAGAAACTATACATTTAAGAAGATAATGAGGTTTGGTTGTACAAAACTTACAGACTTTTAAAGTGATTGCTATAAAAATATTAATAATGCCTGAATGAAAGATATTTGTTGGTCTGCCTATCTTTTTGAAGAAAGGGCCATCTTAAAACTTTTCCTCCTCAGTGACTTTCACAGTAATGCAGCCAGCTCATGTATGTCAGCTGTAATCTACAATCAATGCACTTCTTTTCAGTCAGGCTCCATTCCCATTCTTCAGGATGCTCCAGAGGCTCAGACGTCTACTGAGACTGTGCTTCAGGACTATCCTAGCCTAGAAAGCCCTAAGCAGTTGATACATATTGTACATATTGATTGGCCTGAATGCCCAATCAATATGTACATGCGCAGGGTGCTTCTACATCAGAAACACCTCAAAATTTTGTGGTATTTGTGATGCATGAGAACTCATACCAGACTCCAAAGCATGGGTAAATCCCCTGCAGTAAAAGCAGAGGATTAGATTTGTTGCACTTTTTAACCAGTTTTGGGCTCCCAGTTGAAGAATGATATTGTAGAACTGCATAGGGTCCATTTGAGTACACCCAAGATGGACATGGGAGCTAGAGCTTCTGACCTACAAAGAAAGACTGAGGACTTTGGGTGCTGTGTCTAGTTAAGGAGAGGCCAAGAGGGGTCTAACAGCCCCCTGTGAAGGTGCAACTCCAAAGAGGATGAACAAACAACTTTTGGTAGTGGCAGATATCTAAAGGGATAAGGCCACAGATTCAAGCTAAGCGTTCATCCACCTAGATGGTACTGCAAAACTGGAACCAGATGCCAGGAGACTTGGAATTCTCATCTTTGGAGTTTTACCAGATCTTGCCAGACAAAGCCACAGGTAACTTTGATCCAGTGTTGTTGATAGCCTCACTTGGAGTGGGAGGCTGGAGTGGAGACCTCCTGGGGTTCCTTCAAACCAGCATATCCATGAACTTGTGAAATTAACTGCGCAACCTGTGTGCAATAGGTCTAATACTGTTAGATCTCCTTTCAGCCTGGGGGCCAAAGGTCAAGGCTGCAAGGCATCAGTGCTCTACCTGAACCTGGTGCTGTCTAGTCTGTCTTCACCCCTGTTTTAACCTTCTTTAGCTTGCAAGGGCAATCACTCAAATCACTGTTGAGATTAGCACTCAGTCCTTACCTCCTGTGAGCATCCTTGGCAGTGTAGGAAACATGTGCATGAGTTTACATGTGGGTAAGGTCATGGCAAGGATCTGCTTTAATCTCCTGACAGTTGCTGGCCTGGCTGCCAGGTAGATTTGACTGTCCCCATGGTTCTTTCAGCGACTGTCTCACAAAGAATACACCAGGCATGGAGTGTCAGGTTGGGATTTTAGTTTCTCTTTGGAGTGGGCTTGAAATTGTGGAGTTTGAACCATGGACAGAAGCCACTTGCCATTCATACTTCATCATTTGGTTATACTTACCAAAGCATTTTTGGCTTACACAAGTTCTTTCAGGGAACCTCAAGCCTGAAAGCAAATCAGGAAAATAAATGTTTATTTTTCAATATTTTCTAGGCAGATCTGCTAGTTAGTAAGCATGTTGGTATCTGGAAGGTTGCAGGATTTATGAATGCACATTATCTCCGTGAGCAACAATGAGAACAGTGACCATAAATCCCTTCATGGGATTAATATACCACAGTGTGCTCTCTGCAGTTCAGCATGCTCATCAGGGCAGTGAAGGAAGATGAACATCAGAAGTATTGTTTTCCACTCATCACTGCCAAATTACCATAAAGAACTGCCCCTACAGCAACAACAAAAAACCCCAGATGATTAAGTATTTGCCTGAAGACATATATACAGTTTGATTATTTAGCTTAATTATCTTGGAAATGTGGTAAGTCAAAAGTATTGTCTGAGCTATAGCTACTATGAGATTTCCCTTTCTTACAATAAAGATTTTTACAAGTTTGAATTATTTCTCCAATATGTTCTAATAGTTTTGAACAAAATTTGAAAAGAGAAAACAAATCTCTTTCACCATTTAAAGTTGATTCTCTTTGTTTTACACAAAGGGCTGGAATCCTGAATACATTCCAGTTAAATATTTCACTTCTGTCTACTCAAAATTTACTCAGAAGACAGAATCAAATAATGTTTCCCTCTTCCTTCCCTCATCTGTGGTTCTCCCCTTGCTGCAACCATCTCAGAGGTAGCTGCATTTCTCTCTGACTGCAAAACTGGTCCAAGAACATCTCACACAGAACTTGTCAAAAACACAGAGGTGATGAAACAGGTTCTTATTTTGACAGGCAGCATAAATAGCAACAGATGTAGTTAAAAATATCCTAAGATTTGCTGTTTCAAGGCCTTATTTTCAGTTACTGATGACTTTTTCTGAGCGTCCAACTTTGTTCACCCTTGAATCTTTCAATTCTTTGTTGATTTCCTTTGGAAACTTGCAGGCAAAGCATGAGGTTTAAAGAGGCTAAGGAACACTCCCCTTCTTCCCTATATTAAAATGCTTCACACTGCAGCTTTAGCACTCTCCTATGCTGCAGCAGACCCGATATTTGGAAAGGAGGTTGCCTTGTGCTGGGACTAAAACAACTCCCACAGCTTTTGGAGTCCGAGGCCTCAGAAAACCACCATTCACTCTGGCAGAATTTAACAGCTGAACTCCTCCAAAGCTCCAGATTTGGTGTAACCATCAGTGATGTTGCTGAGTTGGAGCAGGACCTCTTCAGTCACCCCAGCACCCACCACAGGTCAATCTGCCCTGGTTGCCACTCCAAAACAAGGAGAGGGAAATGAAATACACTGTTTCTACCACAACTGGAACACAAGCCATCCACCCAACTCTCCACATTGGGGTCCTGGTGTAAGAGCCAGGGTGAAACCCAGGGCTCCCCTCTTTGCAGGGCCGGAATCCTCCTGCAGGGAGGTCAGCAGCACATTCCCACCTCCAGCCTCTAAGGCACATGGCTGGTAACTGTGCCAGACGCTGCACCACAGGAGGGAATTTCTGCTCCTCATGGTTTTGTGAAAACATGCAAAATGAAGCGTGAGAAAGAACCATGGGATATAGAATTCTATTTTATTTAGTTTCTCTTCATTTAATATAAGTAAATGCTGTATCATAATGTACAAGCAGAGAAATTGGGTGCAGATTGCGCAGATAACTTCTATTCTGATGTTTCCTAATTTCCCAGTCTTTAACCTTGTAATATTAATTTCTTCTTAACACTGCTCCTGGTACATGGTTCTTGAAGGGACGTGATCATGATAGCAGTGTAAGTGTACATAGTTATGGGAGCATTTTAATCCTGGGCTGGATCCTTTCTGTATGCATTGGAACATATAAAAATAGAGAGCACATCTCCTATAAGACTATTCTGGCACTCCCCATCTGTCACATGGTCACTGAAGAAGGAGGAACATTTGAGGCCAATCCACAGTGCAGGATGTTTGAGAGGCAACAACTGAGGGCCCAGGGGAAAACTGGACACATAAGCAACTGAAGGGAAGGGAGCAATACTCTGTTTTGTCTCTCCTTCCCTCTAGCCCACATATATCCCATAGCAGAAATCTTAGCATTTCCTTAATGCATCACAAGGATAAACACATACCCTACTACCAGCTTTTCCTTAGTTTGTCGCTCAGCAGTAACATGCTCCAGCAAACCTGAAGCAAAAGTTGCTCACAGCCGTGTGAGCAACTTATAGTTTGAATTAGTAAATGAACTGGGGGGAACAAAATCCAGGAAAAACTCAAATGACATTCAAAAACACAAAAACAAACAGTACAGATTTGTTTTATTTGAATGACATATTTATTTTTTTATCTGACACAAGTTGCTTCATTTTGATTTGAGTCATTTTTAATGAATGTAGAGACACAGAACCCAGAGGGCAATGAGGAGATGGAGGGGGGTGGGTGCAGCCTTGGTCTCAAATTCAAACCTCACCCAGAGTGCTGCATTCTGAGCTGGGTCTGGCTTACTGCCTGCTGCTTTCCCTGGGAACCTTGAGAAACTCTGCAAGGGGTTTTTCCTCTTTCTACTCTTGAAAGTCTTACACGTTGTGTATTAAATACTCAAATTATTTGTTGGACTTGCCAGGTGAATACTCTGAACATGAGACTGTCTCTTAAAAAATGGATATTTAATAACCTGGTACAATATTGAGCAAACTCTCAGAAAAGCATAGCTCTGTCCAGTAGCAGAGGAACTAAAATACTTTTCTGAAATGCTGGAATTGTTGGTTCAATCCTTAGTTCCAAAAGGGGCAACAAAGGACCTTTCAGTCACATCTAGCTGAAGGCTAGCAGAGTAGTATCTCCTGTGTGGTTTGTGGAAGGCTGGATGTCCTTACAAGACCTGTGTTATTTCAACCTACTCCTGAAGAGAATTTAGCAGCACTTGTCTGGGCACCACCTCCTACAGAGCAGGGTAAGGCAGTCTAAAGGCTCTAAATCCCTCTTCCTGACAGTACAGTGCTGGATGGACTCACATCCCATAAAACTGAAATAACAGCAGAGTGAATGAGATACAAAGGCTGCTTGCAGAGTCAGAACAGAGTATTGGATACCTGTCCCAAGAGGCAGGCTCTCGGGGCAGGTCTCAAGCTTCCAAGGGTTCTGTATGCTGCAATGGAACCTTTTGGCCTCCAGGCATGGGCCCCGACTGGCTGAAGGCATGGCACCCCTCTGTGGCCACTGGGACATCAGTGCTCACTGTAAGGAGGGAGCACACAGCTTGTGTTTGTAGCTGGGACACTGCTGTGCTCAGCTTGGCATGCTGATATGGAAGGGATTAGGGTAGCATGTGAGCTGTCTTGCCACAGAAGTGGACACAGAGAGTAAGTGCCATTTCTACCAGAGAGGCTGGAAACCTCAGCAAAATGTAGGGTACAAAGTATGAAGCATCTAACTTCAGGTGCAAAGCTAAATCCACAGGGGCAGTGAGTTAAAGATATGAGAGAGCTATGCTGACAGTTTCAGACAGTTTGGTCAATGTACTTCAGCATCACAAGGTTCCCTGTTGGGCACAGTCATCCACCAGGACCTGGTCTAACCTGCCAATTGCTACTACTAATAATAAAGAGCTCCATCATATAATGAAATGGCCATCCTTGTGTTTCTGCCTTGCCTTCAATAACCAGCTATCTCAATCATCATTAGCTGAGGCAGCTCTGCACAGTATTTTGCTACTCCTTGGAGATGTACCTCAAATTCTACATTCCACTTAAATCCAACTGTAGATACCTGACTGCTTTATTATTGACTTATCCTTAAATCTTTAGGCAGCCTTTAGACACTAAGGCAGGCAGGCAGTAATGGTTCAAAAACCTTTCAAATATATCAATAAAAACTACTCCAAAGACTGCATATGCTTGCTATTTTGCTGAGACTAAACTAAATTTTCAGCTCCAGAATAATGGATTTGTTTAAATTAAAGAGCTCTGGTCCTTCCGGTTTATGATTGTTTTCTTCTAAGGTACAAGCCAAGTGAGTATTAAATGAGCCCACTGTGGAGAGAAGAGGAAAAAGTGAAAATATAATTTATTTACATAGTGAATGCTCCACACAAGGTTCATAAAAACAAAGCATATTATGAAAAGTGAATTAAAACTCAATTGCTTCCAGGTTCAGAGAGTCTGATTAACTAATTAAACGATGTTTTCTCAAATCCAGCCCCTGAAGTCCCCAGAGAAGGTGGATAGTTGAAGGACACACTTTCAAACCACCAGCTCATTATTTCATTCCCCTTCACAGCATGGTTATGTAGCCTGAATGGCACAAGAGCAGTAACAGCCACCTTTTCTCTTTGAGGTCCCCCCAGGAAAGGGAACCTGCATACCTGGTATATATTGCAGAGGTCTGGTGTGTGCCATCACTGTCCACAGAATGAAGCCAGAGCTGCTTAGCTTTGTGTCATAGGCTTTCTCTATCCAACAGGCAATGGCACTCCCTCTTTATCTCCTGGGTTAGGGGCTGGTAGCAGAAGCAGGATCTGTTTGACATCCCCAGTGACTGGGCTGTACATCAGTCTGCCAAGTGGGAAGTCAGATAACCAGGGATCATTACCAGCATTATGTCAATGCAAGCAGTTCTCTGCAGCAGACTAAACCCTGTCAGTGTCCTATGTTCCTCTTTACTAAAAACTTTGTTAAAAATTCCTGCTGGCTTCCAACAATGCCTACCACTGGGATAGGCTTCTCTGGCAGGACAAAATGGGACAATTCCAAGATTAACTTGATTCCAGAACTTCAGAAGTGATAAGTTTTGGATGCTACATTACTTTATCTGAGACTGTCCCTACTGTAACCCAATGCTGTAAAATAGTGTGTGTTTAATGAGCCTTATGTTTTTCCTAATCCACATCAGCTCCTGAGCTACTTGGATTTGTTTGCTTCAATTTTGTACACCATCAGTCCCAAGCATATGGCGGGAAAAACCCAGGCTTATAAAAATAGTACCTTCAGCTTAGTCCTCTTCCATTGTTTTTTCCACACATTTTATTATAAAATCTTTTCTTTTGATGGATCAAACTATTTCAATCTTAACTTTATCAATTATTTGAAATATATAGGTCTGATGTCATCCATGAGCCCTTTGCATGAGGGGATGCACCGTATTTCATGATGTTTGCCAAATTCACACCTCATTTTCAAACCTGCAAAAAATCTCTAAATTAATTGAAGTAGATTCTGCTAAATTTAAGGATTTGGTCCATTTTTAAGTGACCTTTGGCAGTACTTCAGTAAAAAATTATCCATGAATGGAAGTAGGTTCTGTGTTTCACAGAACTGTAATTTTTAGACTTCTAGCTTTAGCCTGAAACCACTGGAAGACCACAGTTTCCTTGTACACATAGTGTAACCAACAGGCAGAGGGGAGTTGATGAACTGAGAGTATCCTATAGTCTTCTGAAACAAAACCAACCACACTGGCTCTGTCACAATCTGAAATGTTTATACAGATCAAGGGACTCTGAGTTTTGTCTCTGCGCCTTTCTTAGGCTACTGTCAAGAATAGTACAATCATTGTTTCAAAGCTCTGTAACTCTTAATTGTGCCTTAAAAGCAAGAAACATTCCTTAAATGGTAGGGGCAATATAACAGTAATTTTCAAACTTCACATAACACATAGTAATATACTGGTATTTTTATGAATCATGGGTCAAGTATGATTCCACACAGAGAATGATTTTATATTCCAGTGGGTACACTTTTCATTCTGAAGTGTGTCAAAAGTAATTGTTCTCTAAGCTCCAAAGCAGTCTAACACACTCTCTCCAACCACATGCAAAATGGAACCCTTGAAATTATTGTGAAATTAACTGTTTCGGGAAAAATTAGTCTCCAGCCTCCCAAACTCTTCAGATTGCAAATCCAGCCTTATGCTAATGCAATCAAATTGGGTTTCTTTCATACAGGCTTCTAGAAAAGGATTTGGTATGTCAGTGGTTGGATATACTCAATTCAATAAATGTAAATAAGAATTTTTATACAAGCTTTTGTTGGCTTGTCACACTGGAGGATTAAAAATTGGCAGTTGCACCAGTTTCCTCTTTGAGAGCTATTTTCTCAATTCAGATGTGATTTTACAGTACTGTAAGATACTAGAAAATAAAAGGAACCATTACATCCTTTTCTATCATAACATGAAACTCCCAGTGAAAAATAATCTCTCTGCCTATACTTTGGTGTTAGGAAAAAACAGAAAGATAATTTAGGCTGAGTTCAGATATGAAAAAAAATATTCTGCAAATCTGCAAATCTTCTCCTAAATACCTCAGATTTTATTCCTTCTCAGTGCTGTTACAGAAACCCCACAAACAGCTTTTTCATGAGCTTTTTTTAAATTTCTGTTCTTGGACTGAAAAAAGGGGGGAGAAAATCTGTTCATTCTCTGCTAAAACTCCTTATACAAAACTGAATTTCAGTTCTGTCTTGGTAATATGCCACAGAAGAAAACATTTGAATTTTCTTCTATCTATTCCAGCAACACCCAGGAAATTAAGAGAAACGTAGTAATTAAAACCCACTCCCTCATTTTTCAATGAGAACTCAGTTTCTCTCTGGGTTTTTTGAAATAAATGGGTCTGTTCTAGCTTATTTTTCTTGTCAAATATCTAACAGGTACACATTTTAAAAGCTACACATCACCTACATAACATAGTATACACAGCAGTGCCCATGTGCATACATCTAAAAGGAGATGACTTGTTCAGTGAAAGAGGAATGGATTTTTTTTCTTGTCTTCAGCAAGGCATTCAGTGCTGTCTCCCATTACATCCTCGTAGACAAACTGGTGAGTTATGGACAATACAAGTGGACTGTGAAGTGTATTGAAAACTGTCTGTAGTACCGCACTCTAAGGGTTGTGATCAGGGAACAAAACCCAGCTGGAGGCCAGTAAATAACTGGGTATCCCAGGGATTGATTCTGGGGCCAACACTGTTTAACAGCTTCATTAAGCACTTGGATGATGACACAGAGCACACCCT
The DNA here is from genome assembly GCF_047495875.1 of Pithys albifrons albifrons. Classification (NCBI taxonomy): domain Eukaryota; kingdom Metazoa; phylum Chordata; class Aves; order Passeriformes; family Thamnophilidae; genus Pithys; species Pithys albifrons. The sequence goes on along the minus strand of NC_092458.1, from coordinate 70,139,346 downwards.
TGGCAAGTTTGCAGATATGAAACTGGGAGGAGTGGTTGATGCACAAGATGGTTTTGCTGCCATTCAGAGGACCTTGACAGGCTGGAGAAATGGGCAGGTGGGAATCTTATGGAGTCCAGCAAAGGGAGAAACAATGGGCGAAAAAGTCCTGCAGCTGTGGAGGAATAACTCCAGACACCAGTACTGATTAGAAAGCAACTTGGCAGAGAAGGGTCTTAAGGTCTTGGTGGACAAGGATCAGGTGGACAACTTGTCCACCTTTTTGTGGACAGCTACAGACTGTTCACCCTGGAGAAAAAGATGCTTAGGGGAAACTTAGTGTGTTTCCAATGGGAAGATGTAAAGAAAATGAAGCCTATGTTGTCTCAGTAGTGTCCAGTAAGAGGACAGGAGGCAAGAGGCACAAACTGAAATGTAGGACAGTCTGCTTAAACATAAGAAAGGATTTTTTTACCATGAAGATGGTCAACCACTGGCATAAGCTCCCAGGTAGGTTATGGAATCTCTGGACATGGTTCTGGAGGATCTGCATTGAGCATCAGTTTGGACTGGGCAATCTCCTGAGATGCATTCCAGGCTCAGCTATGTGTTGATTTCGTCACAGAGAGTATGACCCCGTTACTCCAGGCAATATTCTCTGGCACAATTAGCATGTAGGCATTTTGGACAAACAGAGGAGCAAAGTTCTGGACAAAACCACAGAGCAAGTCCATTGATAGTGTAGATGTACCATAATTTAAATACATATGAAGTATCAACAGGACACAGCCCAGCACAGTGACCTCTGTACCTTAGACTGTAAACAAATTAAAAATAAATACATTTATAAGGCTCCTAAAAGCATTTTATTTTCTATTTTACATAGCTGAGCTCCCTCTATGCTTAAGCACAATTTCCTGGCAGGTAGTAGGAGAGCACCTGTCTCCCACCAAAGTTCCTCTGCAAAACAAATGCAAAGCAGAGGCATCTTATTTCCATCAGGTCTCCAGAGCAGTTCACTCCCTCAGGAAATTCTCAGCAATGTCTGTGTGTCTGGCCTGACTAGACAGGGAGCAGAGAAAAACTAGCTCTGATAGAGGTGCCCACACTGGAGGTGTCTGTAGAGATCAACTTCACCAGTACTGACTATAATCTGAGACCCCACTTCCCATATAAGCAGCTCCTTAGCAGCTCCCAGCACAGTTTTGAGGCTGTTCATGCAGGTTTGTCATGCAGAAGAGCTTTGAACTCCAGGAGCCAGCAAGGATCATGCAAGAGATGCTCATCTAGAAAGTCCCCATCTTAGGAAGGGCATTGCTGTGTCTAGGAGGTAGACAAATGTATTCTGGTGATAAGGATGAAAACTTCCAAGTTAAACTTCCACTTATATCCTTATCTAATTTTTGATCTGCAGAAGGTCTACTTCAGTGTCACATGCTGAATCTACTTCAATTAAAACAATCATTGAAGCATATGGGTTCTCCAAGCTTGCAAATTTTAGATATTAGAGAGTTAATTCCAACAAGAATGATAAGCCAACAAGGCTGTACTAAGAATGTAAAGACAACAAAACCATCAAAGTCTGGAAAAGGCTGAGCAAAATGCAAAACCTTTCCAACTGTCATGATCTTTAAAATATCTCCATTCCGTAACACTTCCTTGGCTTGGCATTTTTGGGGGAGAGTCAACATGAAATCACATTTCATCCTGAGACTAGCAAGTGACAGTCCCTCCCATATTCCTGTCAGCAAGGAATAAATTGGATTAGTCTCAGACAGCTTATGGTGTTCTGAAGATGTAAACATATGCCAATAAGAAGTAACATAACTCTCCAATTTAAACAAAGTAATGCACAAAGGAAGCCAGCAAGAGCCATACCAAGCTCATGTTAGTCATAATAGGCAGCTGCAGAACATGGGATGCCAGCAGCTTTACCCAAGCCCTGGTGACCATTAAAAATGTTATAAATAAGAAGGGCAAACTTGTTTTGCTGAACCTATAAATGACATATAACATCATATGCTAGATGAGGTTGACACTGAAAAACTGACCTGTGCTCTCACCTTTCACAGAGGTCAAAATTACATTACACTGGACAAGGAGGGGAGGAATAAGATAATCTACCTTTGCTGCTCACAGTGGACTAAGGACTCTGTTTTTCAAGTTCCAAATCCAGCACCAAATATACAATTCTTCCTGCCATCCCTAATCAGGAGTAAGGTTAAAATAGATACTACTGAATCAAAAGTTTCTCCACATTCCCACCAATGTAAACAGAGGGTACTGACATACAAGTACTTTATTTAATGTTACAAAGTTTTAATTATTTTTTATCTTGCTACCTACTGCTTGGTCCATTGCAAACAGACCGGTTTTCATGCCTTTGTGGGAACTGTATGGGAAATTACTTTGAAGAATCTGTACAATTTGTGGGAGCAGTCCTGGAGGATACAACAGCTGGGTGCTGTTATTTGCTCCCAGCTATGGACCATATGTTTATCAGTCTATGTACACAAACACAATTCCCTCCTCCCATTAGCAGCTGGAAAGAAATTGAGTTATATAGAAATGAAGCAAACCTTCATGACTCTGCATGAAATCCACAATATTTATGTGTCTAGATGACATTCAAGGGTAATTATTTTGCATAAAAGAAAAAAAAAATCTGTCAGAGCATAAATGCACAGACCTTAGTATTTTGATCCCATTCTCACTTGTAGAAACCAACTTTTTGATGCCAGAGTGTTCTGTAAAGATAATGCAGGGAGATCTAGCACATTTGAGTTTGGTTGGCATCACCAATTAAGAATCTTTCAAGACTATTACAGTGATAGTGTTGTGCCTGTGTGAGCCAGCACAACAGCTATTATGCTTTCTGGAATGGCTTGTACCCAGCCTTTTACATTAGAGCAATTTCCTGCAAGGCAGAGAAAATGCTGCCCAGGACATCAACAGCATCCTTAGACCCTGAGAACAAAAAGCTCCATGAAATGAGCTGCTAAATGAAAGAGTCTCTGTTTTGGTTTAACAAACTAAGCTGAAAAATACATTTAGAGCAACAGCGATATCACCAGATAGGAGGCTGTGTCTACAGTACTACAGTAAATACCCCAGGCATTTCTAGCCTTTCTTCTCCATCTGTCCTAGTGTTTCTCTGAACAGTGCATATTTTGAAATAAGCTTACAGTAAAATGGATGTGGATTAATGGTCCCTACAGATCTCTGTCAGATGTCACAACACACTTTTCTTTAGCAAACCTGCTCTTTATTAGCAAGCATCTTTCCCTGACAGCCCAAAGATATTTTAAAACACAGTATAGCACTCTGCTAGGGGTGGTAAACAACAGCCCCCATCAATAAGAGCACCTGACAATAATTAATGTATAATGTCAATTTTTTTTTAAAATACCATCAATTTATGTATATGATAGATAGAGCATGTAATAGAGTCAAAGAAGAGAAGGATGTATCACAAGTGGTTTTCCCTGGGACTCAGGATTGGAGCCAGTTCTGTTTAATATCTTGAAATGCTGCTCAGGATATCAGTCAGTTTGCAGGTGACACTAAATTGAGCGCGAGTGTTTTTCTGCTGGAGAGCAGGAAGGCTTTAGGGAGAGATCTGGACAAGGCCAATTGTATGACATTCAACAAGACCAAATGGTGGGTCCCACACTTGGGTCACAACAATCCCAGGCAGTGCTACAGGATGGGGGAAGAGTGGCTGGAAAGTTGCACAGTGAAAAGGACCTTGTCAACAGCAGCTGAGCATGAGCTAGCACTGAGCCCAGGTGGCCAAGAAGGCCAGTGGCATCCTGGCCCATATCAGCAGTAGTGTGGCCAGCAGGACCAGGGTAGTGATTATCTCCCTGTACGTGGCACTGGTGAGGCTGCACCTTGAATCCTGTGTTCAGTTTTGGGTCCCTCACTACAGGAAAGTTACTGAGATGCTGGACCATGTCCAGAGAAGGGTGACAGAGCTGGGGAAGGGTCTGGAGCACAAATCTTATGAGGAACAACTGAAAGGGCTGGGGTTGTTAATCTTGGAGAAAAAAAGGCTCAGAGGGGACCTTATTGCTCTCTACAACTACCTTAAAGAAGGTGGTAGTGGGGGCCAGCCTCTTCTCCCAGGTAACAAGCAACAGGTCAAGAAGAAACAAACTCAAGTTGCAGCAGGCAAAGCCTAGATTATATATTAGGGAAATTTCTTCACCAAAAACATTGTCAAGCACTGGCACAGGCTGCCCAGGGAGGTGGTGGAGTCCTCATCCCTGGAGGTATTTAAAAGATGTGCAGATGTGCCACTTATGTTCATGGTTCAGTTGTGGACTTGGCAGTGCTGAGTTAACGGTTGGACTCAATGATCTTAAACGTTTTTTCTAACTGAAATGGTATTATGATTCTATGATTCTATGTTTGGAGACAGAGGCAGGGAAAAGAGAGAAAAAAGAAAAACAGTTATCTATGGATTCTCAGAATAAAGAGCAAACAGCAGCAGCCGTATCCCTGCTGAGAACAAATGAGGAATTGACAACATTTAGGAGACATCCACAGCACATTTTTCACCTGCTGCTCTGGATAAAATCATACATCAAAGAAAGACACTCAAGTGCTGGCTGATGAAAACTGACAACAGAAATTTTGGTATACCGGTTCTGGCACAGCTATGTTCTGAACTCTTCAGGTAAGATTCAGCTCAAAGATTAACATGGCTAAATTTAGAAGCATACATGCGCACGAGCTCTCTCTGCCCCCTTTGTTGTCAGTGGAGATATAATCAGATTGGTCACAAACCCACAGAGATATTCAGCTCACTATGCAATAGCTAGGGACCCGCATGGCTGTCTGGACTCCCCTGGCTGTATCGACCAGAGCTTGACTCTTCCCTACAGAAAATCATCTTGAGCTGCTCCTAATCCTCCCACCTCCAGCAGCTACCCCAGCAGATAAGTGTTTTTCATAGGTCCTCTCTGTAATATCTACCAGGCTCATGCAATTCCTGGATACCTCAGAGCACCTAAATCTGCAATAGGCACACAAATCTAATCAACTGAATTCCATGCTAGAGCTTCACTGAGAGATTTGAGGGTCAGATCCAGAATCCTGTAGACAGAAAAGTAAATAATGTCTGAAAAACATGAAAAACAAGTGTCTTCTTACTCTTACTCCACTATTACATATCCTTCCGACCATGTTTCTGCATATCTACCTTCATATTTTCCAAGAATTCCACAGAGCTTTAATTGAAAGTCATATTAAGAACAACACCATATTTATTAAATATGGAAGAGGTTAATAACCAACAAGGCATTTTTATTTCTGCCTCAAATATAGTTATATTTCTTCCATAAATAAGAAAATGCAAATGTACTTTCGTGCAAATGTAACCTTTGTACTTGTAAAACATGAATGAAAATGTTGTCAGCAAGACTTAGTTTTATCATAAATTTTATGGCACCGAGAAATCGTGCAGAAGGAAAGCTGAAGAGTTCTATTCCAAAATTACCAAAGAAAGAAAAAAAATACAACATCTATTTCTACCTTTCATCATTCAAGTTGTTAGTAAATGCTGGTAGGCTTCATAGTGGTGGCATAGAAACATTTTCAAAGAGCACACTTGAAAGTACCAGATCTGACAAAGATAGTGACATGTTTCTTCTGTTCCACTCAGACAAGAAAAGGATTGACAATTAGCACCTTCTTAATGTCATTTGGAATGCCAATGCTTAAACCATAGCCTATATTCCATCAAAAGCTCTAGCCATTTTCAAAGAACTCTGGAACTGGCTCCAACAATACAAATGCATAAAAACTAATAAGCAGGACAGGCTGATTAATTTAAATTCATTATGATTAAATCATTGCATTTTTTTATTGCAGCCTCATAGCATTTTATTGCACTTAACACACAACAATGGTCTGAAAATCTTCACGTTGGTCAGTGGATAATCAGAGTCCCCACACATTTTCCCCAGGAAAGTAAGAGAGCAGCTGTGGATAACCTTACTGCAGCCCAGCTGCAGGTGGAAGGTGAGCAGGAGGAGAGGCTTAGGCTTTTGGCATCTGGTTATTGCAGAGTTAAGGGAAAAACACTGAAAAAAATGCAGAAGTGGAACAAAATGAAAGGAAATCTGCATAAGGGGATATCAGTCAGTCATCTGAGTTGGTAAGTCCTAGTTGGTTTTTTTGCAGTGCCTTATGGAAACAGCTATGGAAATTCAATTCAAAGCTCTGGCTGGCTTTGGTATCCCATCAGAGGAGGTGAGTATTGAGAGAGAGCCACAGTAACTCTACTTTAAGCCTGCATTTGAGCAGCAGCAGAAATCCAGAAATGCTCAAGCAGAGCAGAGCTACAAGAATCTGCACAGAGGACAGAACGTCAGAAATAGCTGATGAAATTCCAGCTACATATGAGGTGCTTCATTGATTTTAAGGTTAGAAATAAATTTACAGTTCAGACTGATACAGAATTTCACCAAACAACTTCCACTGGGAATCATTATTTACAAGGGTGAAGAATTCAACTTATGTGGCCATTGAAAAGATACTGTGAGTCACCAAAATAGAGATACTAACTGAAGTTACATGTGCAAATTATGGCATCTAGAATTAGTATGAACATAGGAAAGAATGGACTTAAAATACAGACCAGAGATGATTGATAGAAAGCATAAATAACCATTAAAATAATTTTGCAACCTCTTAACCATAGATATATTATAGCAGGGATACTTACAAAGACAGAGCTATTAGCATTTTCAGACTCACAATTTGGCAAAAAACTACCCTTTCAACAAAATATAAAGTACCTCATGAGCAGCAAATTATTTTGTTTACTAGGAAGCCTTAAACAGACAACAAACTGTTTTTCAAAGTACGTGCTTACATGTAAACTGCTCTTCCAAAAAAGACCAGGGGTTCATCTGGTTCAGCTGCCTCTTTCTGGCATCAGGAGGCATAAAAATATGCCTCATAATACACCTGGACTGCTGTGCAAATCTGTTTCACAGAGAGAAAATCTCAGCCCCAGCCTGAGCTGGCAAATGGGTTTTGTCTTCAAGTAGGAGTCCAGTTCAATTTTTCCAGCACTCTTTATTTCACTTGATGCTTTAAATTCTATTTAAGTCTAGACTGGAATCTCTTTAAATCTGGACTCGCTTCTCATTTAATTTCTGCATCAGTCCAGGGATGGTTTAAGTTTTGCTCTGGGACAGGGCAGAACAAATGAAGCCATTGCTGTTCATTGTGCACACCATTTTGTCAGCATTTCACTGCCTGGTGTGGAAGACCATCTTCCATCATGGGATTAGACAAACCTATCACTGTTAGGATTGTGCATGTGGTCTTTTTTTTTCAGTTCTTATTGAGGCCAGACCTTATCAATGGTGAGTAGCACCTGGGGTTTTAACCCAGGTTCCTACTGTACATGTCAGCAAGGTCCTTTAACATTTCATAAAGAACTGCTCAAAACATTTTTTATTGTTTTTAGATTGTTTTCTGCTGAAAGCTGCACCTGGAAGTGGGGCATTTCAATGAAATATGTCCATTCTCATGAGATCTTTCAACAGAAAAATGGCTTTAGGTTTTGTTTAGACAAAGGCAAACACCACACCGTGAGGTATTTCTTCCAAATAAGTTGTTTTGATGAATTTCAGTTTGATTATTTTCTATAATAAATCAGTGAGCTAATAATGGGTTCTACAGGACAAAGCATTTGATGTTAAATAAGCTGCACTGCACTGTGTTTAATACTGGAAAACAATATTAAGGGCAAACCATAGTATCACAGAATAATTAAGGTTGGAAAATTCCTCTAAGATCATTGAGTCCAACCATTAACCTAAGAATTCCACATCCACCACCTAGCCATGTTCCTAAGCATCACATCTGCACATCTTTTGAATATTTCCAGGGACATGGTTCCATCACTTCCCTGGGCAGCCTGTTTCAATGCTTGACCAACTTTTCAGTGAAGAAATTTTTTCTAATATCCAAGCTGAACTTCCCCTGGCACAACTTGAAGCCATTTCTTCCTGTCCTAAACCAAAATGAATCAAAGGGATACTATTGTAATAAAAGTTTGGAAAATTTTCATTTCCAGGGAAATGCTGAAACCGTTCCTTAGGGGGGAAAAATAATGAAACACAAAAAAACACAAAAAACTCTCCAAAAAAACAACAGACCAAAAATAATCCCCAAAAGCCCTCAGAGACAGTAGATGCTGCTGTGCAAATCTGCACAGAATGTGCACAGATACAAGATAATATTCTGAGTTACAGCAGCAAAAATAGGAATCACCACTTTAGGATATTGGAGTACAAATTGTAAGCTGGCCCGGACTCTTTAGAAAAAAAACCAAAGCAAAGAGCCAACGACATTAGAATCTATTAGCAGGGAAAAAATACAAGTTATGGAGAAATGGTATGCAAAAAAAAAAAAAATTTAGTCTCTTACAAGAGTTCCCTTTACTTGCCACCACCCTAATAGTTGTCATAGCCACTCTCTGTAACACACTGAGTTTGCATCTTTCTGTACCAAAGTCGTAGTAACAATTTCCATTACATGTTAAGTTTTCAGAATAAAGCATTCAGAAAAAGCTACATTTCTTCTCTGTTAACTATGTAACCTTTCCTTCCTCCATTAGCAATGCCTGGCCTGGTTTATGTGTGGCTATGTGACAGTGGAGATGTACAATTGCTGACCCTCTTCATGTGACGCAGGAAAATGCCCGTCTCACAAGACGTGAGGAAAATGGTCTTTTGCATTTTAATCAAATGCAGTAAAATATTTCTGAGCTGTTCCTGAAAAGGAACTTCAAACTCCCCTGGCTTTTTGTGATTAGCAAAAAGAGTGTGTATATTCCTTGCATAGCAAGGACCCTTGAAGGTCAAATCTCCTTCCTCAGGCTTCCTTCTCACATATATACAGAAGCTGAGGATCTGGAAGGGAAACTGGCTTCTCAGCAGAAAGGTGCTCTGGTAGAAAGGTGTGTGATGCAGTGAATCAAGCACATGAGAGTATTCCCCTGGCCAGCATGTCTCATGACAATCTGCAGAAGAAGAGGAGCTACAGCCAGCCACAGTCAATGAACGGGACATGAAGTATGTATGGCCACACTTTGCGAACACAGATTTGGGCAGGGCTCTCCCCACGTGGGTGTGCCCTTCCAGCCTGCGCAGTGGATTTTTTAGGTGAGGCACAGCGTGTGCAGAACTGGCCCCACCGTTTAAGTCCTCAGGTCCATCTGCCACGGTCGAGCGAGCTTGGACAGTGACAGTGAAGTCCTCGGGACTGTCACAGCACCCGGTACTAACCGGGGCTGACCCTGCTGAGCATCCGAGATCTGACAGGATCAGATGTCAGGGAGGCATTGAACTGCCAGGGGACAGTCCCCACTGAGACTGGAACTCAGGTCCTTGGGATTCAGAGTCCAGAGTGCTCTCCTTTACACCACGGGACCGCCCCAAGGGGACATGATGATGGGCTAATAACACCAAATTTCTGTGATCATCCTTAACCTGGGTCATGTCACGTCTCTAAGCTTCCCTAGTGTGGTGCTCAGCATATTTACAAAGAATTACAGATTTACAGAATTAACAAACTTTTATTTGAAATATTTGATTTCTCTCTCACCAACTGTGGTGTTACCCAGAAATGAACCTTGACAGCTCACTGCAGTCCCTCAGGGACAAAGCTGTGATGACAGAACAAATTCCTCCCATAATGGTATTTGGTATCACTCAGTTTTGCTTCAAATACTCAGCAATTTAATTGGACCAACCAAGGTCACCTTCCAGTTGGGAAGCTGAACTTTACAGGAAGGTACCTGTACAGTGCCCATGGATGTCAGTCCCCTGATGTCCCTCCCAAACAAGCCTCCTGAGTCTCAATCAGACACACATGGCCATCCTGGGCCAGGACAGGCAGCCTGCTCACAGTGTGCTGGCATCTCATGGGGACAGATCATGGCTCTGTGCTCAGGAGCCACTCCAGCTCTTCAAGTCTGACATAGCATGATCACAGCTCCAGCTAGTCAGCCTCTGGTCCAATTTCCTGCTCACAGCTAGTCAGCTCTGAGGTCAGGTCAGGCTGCTGAGGGCTACAACCAGTTGAGTCTTGAAATTATTCAAGGAGAGAGACTGGACAGCCTCTTTACACAACCTGTGCTCCTATCTGACTGTCCTGGTGGTGACACATCCTTCTGCCTGGTGACATCTCCTCAGAATGCACTTCCCCAGTGGCACTGGGGTGTCCTGTAAGGTCCATCCCCTCCCCGAAGCCATCTCTGCCTCAGAGTGAACAAGCCCAGCTCTCCCAGCCTCAACTGACAGGGTCCAAGCTCCAGACCTATCAACTCAGGGGCCTTCCCTGAACAACAGTAGGTTTAATGGTGTCTGTCCTGTACTGGGTGTAGAGATGTAGCCTAATAACTACTGAGTGCAGGGGGATAATGACTCCCCTCAGCCTCTGGCACCGTTCCTGTTCATACAGCCTATGCTGCCATTAGCCATTGCTGTTGATGGGACTTGCTGCTGTTTTGTCCCCAGTGTGTTTATTCTAATCTTCACATCCCGTGATATTTTCTGCCTATGCTGCAGTGAAGTGAGAGCTGTGCTTCCTCTGTGCGAGTCCCAGTGGGTGCTAGAGGCACACTTCCCTTACATGTTCACACCCAAGTAGAAGCTCACACACTAGATGTGTCAGAGCCAGCTGCCCACAGAGACATAGGAGGCTCCGGAGATCCACACAGCTGGAAGGGTAATGCAACATGAATCCCTCTCCAGGACCTCCCTCTCTGGCCAGGCCGAGCATGGTAGCACCATGTGAAGCATGTATGGAGCCAGTGAATAAAGTCTCAGTGATACCAGTGGTATGTGCTGGGACATGGGATCTGCTAGTCATTCCCAACAGGATCTCTTCCAGTCTGTGATTTGGAGTAGTGGAGCCATTTAAGCACAGACTGTAGTGACTGGACTGAGCAAGAGGACTCCTTGCATTTGGATGAGGATTCTTCGCTCTGTGTAGGTATAGTATATATTCAATGAATGAGTTCTTTTATTATAACTGCAGAAATCAGAGCTCTGATGGGATCAAGGGAAATTCTTTGTCCCAACAGCACTGCTATCTTTCATTCACCTTCATCCCCCTTACTCCTCAAGCAGTCTATTTAGTTTGCAAACTTTTTGAAGCCAGGACCTGGCTCCTTTCTGCTGGTAAAGCAGCTGGCACACAGTTAGTCCTGTACAAACAAACAATAATAATGCTTTTTTAGAAGCAGATGTTTGGAACCTGTTCTCAGATGGAAATGGCTGAGTCTAATTTAATGGAACACAAATAATGTGTTACATGCAATTATCTCCATATGAATGTTGGACACATTAATTAAAAGGGGACTTGGGGAATTCATTGCACACTATGTCACTCTGGCCTCACAGGTAGATGTTTTCCATACAAATGACTATGGGTGCCAATCCTGGTCTTACTAACATCCATTGTGAAAACATCACTGAATGCAGAGTGAGGCAGACTTCATTCTCTCCTCAGAGCACTGACTGAGTATTCCTTTTTCCCTTTAGTATGAGCATAACTACATAAACATTATTAGACCAGTGAGGATGTCTCTAGATACTGGTCATTTTCTTTGGATTTTTAAAATCTTTGAAGATCATACTTGAATGCTGATGCTGTCTTTCACTTCATAGACAGATGATACAGCTCCCAAGCTGCTATACTGACCATCACTGGCCAGTTCTCAGACAGCAGAAAAGCAAAGATGTGATACAGGTGGTACTCATTCTACTCATCCCATATTTCATCATGGATTTTAAAATGCTGACTAATATGCTAACTGCTGAACAGGAAATGATCCTCCCTTTGGTCACCCATCTGAACCAAACAGGTTTTTATTGTAATCAGACACTCTAGAGACAACGTTAGCAGACTGTTTAACCTACTGGAATTTAGTCAAAAGGGATGAACTATGTGCTTTCAACACAACAGAAGATATCTGAGAAAAAAGATAGCATGTATTTATATGCACACTCTAGAATGTATAAATACAGAATATCAATGTAACAGACTTTTCCTTTCAGCTGAAATTGACCCTTGAACTTCCATCATTCCCAGCAGCCTTTCACAGATGTAGATACCAGACCTATGGGTCCTTAACTTAGTGTCTGGCTTTCAGAAGCCAGACCTCACTTCACCAATCACTTCCATTGACAACTGCATTGACTTAAGTTATTAGTCATTAACGACAGCATAAGCCAGACAGGAATCAGTGCTAGCTTCAGTTTTCTGCTATGGTTACCTATAGATTCAGAGCTATAGAGAGAAAAATAAGTGCAGAAATAGTGCTTCAAATTCACAATTTCTGATGAAGAAACCTGGATAATGTTTCTGTGGCCTGAGAGTTTACACTTGCTTTGCTTAGTGGAGAGATCTGAATTCTAATTCTGGCCAAGACAAGTTCTAGTCAAAACATTTTGGGACAGGATTCTCACAGAAAAAAAATGTTTTGAAGAAACCAATTTTTTTTGTGCAATCTCATTTATTTAGCACCATATTGAGTGCTAGAATCAAATGTTTTTCAGAGGAAAATGCTACAAGACATCATTACTGTAAAATGTTGCACCTCTTGATATTACACAGTGCTTATCCTTTTTCTCATTCAGAGTATAGCACTATTTCATTAAAACATGAAGGGAAAACCATGTGATTTACAGAGAAAGAATATTTCAAAGCCATGCAAAATTTTTTTAATATTTAATTTCATGTTCTCTTTAAAAGGGTATGTCCAAAATTTCTACAGTTCCAAGCTCAGAACAAAAACAACTACTACAGTGAGAAAAAGCCCTATGGATGGGAATTCTGCATTTTGATCAGCTCTATTGATAGTCCTGAAGTTCTCTGTAAGCTTGGGCTGTATGTCATAAAGCTAGTATTATCACCATATGGAATTTGAAAGAAAAAGAAGGCTGAATATTAGCGACTACTAACTAATTCGAAAGCTTATTACACTGAAACAGCTGTCAGAGAAACTTCTAGAAGATCTTTCTCTTGTAGTACTGAATATATGGTGTGATGAAAGCTCTCAGAAAGCTCTGCTACAGACAAGAAGACAATCTGATAGATTAACCCATCATATAGCAAAACATTTTCATCTCTACTATCCGTCCCTGTCAGTGAAATTAGACACTGTTTTATCAAGACTAAGTTTGATCTAACTGTTGCAGAGCCTTTTGGATTTTCATGATTTCAGCTTTCAAAACTACTTAAGTTAATTCAAGAAATTTCCCAAATGGAATGTTGCCTTTCATCTTTCAGAGGAAATGATTCTGAGTGCTGCATGAGCAGTATTTTCAGCTCTGAGGTTTGAACTCACTGCAGTAATTAGAAATGTGAAATTTTTTAAGGGAGTTAAGTGGACTGCTTGAAGCTTTACATGTTTCCATATAGTCTCTTTCAGATTCAGTCTGTGCCAAATTCTCCAGTCCTGCCACGTGCTGCAAATGTAGCACTTGTACCAATAAGAATGGCATGATTGCTCTTCTGGATTTTTGGTTTCTACTAACACTTCTTTAAGCAGTTGTTTACCTCCATCCGAGTAGCAAAGTAATTTGATACACGTAAAGTATTTTCACAATGAAAATTTAAGGGTAATCATTCATTCTTTTGTTCCATCCAGTTCATATTTTTCCAGTTTCTATGGTGAAAACCATGTGATATTAATAGTAAATTCCTTGCCAAAGTTAAAATATATTCAACTCTCAATTATCCTAGAACTCAGTATGATCACATTGTACTGCAAGAAATAAAAAACCTGACTTTCTGAGAACAAGAAAGCATCAGAGGCCCCAAATCACTTAACTTTCTGTAGTGGGAAGATTCCATTCCCTGAAAACTGTGATCTGGCCACTGGCTTCCACAGATTTGTTATCTCTTTGCTGCACTGTGATATCACAGTCATGATGTCAGCAATGCTGGTGATGAGGAGTGTTAAATAAACAAGGTGCTGGATGTGACTCTTTCAGGATTTGCAAGATTACCGTTAGTGCACAAGCTACACATCTGAGATATCCTCAGCCACGCCAGCTCTAAGAAACAAATCAAAACTACTCTTACTTTCGCACACTACCTCTTCCAGGTTTCCCCAGTAATAAATTGGAAATCAAGATCCCACACAGGTCTCTAAGACACACTGCAGCCGGCACCTACTTCTACATCAAGTCTCCAGCTGAAAATTCATGTCTTCAGCACAGTAGAACTTACCAAGGCAAGAATAAAAACTTCTCTGCACAGGAGGGAAAAGCTCCCAAACTTTTTCAGAAGACAGCACTGAATATCGAGGTGCACTTGCACTGAAACCAAAGATGGTCCCCATGGGCCCTCCCTGCCTGCTACTCCCAGGAAAAAGCACATTTCTTTGATCCTGTCTCCTCTAAAAAAAGCCACACCTATGCATATGTTCTTTGCAAATCAACAGAAAAAACACACTACCTATTAGTTATGTCAAAGAATTCACTGCTAGAAAGTACCGTGATGTTGAGAAATCAGCATGGCACAGCACAGCAGGAGTGGCAAGGCAATGTTTGGCTGATTCCAACTCAATTCAGAGAAATAATCCACCTCAGATCCTCCCTACACATACCTACAATCTCCTTATTGTCACTTTCTATCTTAAACTGTGATGCACCAGTTACAACAGGAGAGTTTTACCTGAAAAATGAATTCATTAAGGAAACAACCTGCCTTTCTTACTATGCCTTGCTTATGCAGTGGCAATGGCATGAGTCTGAATGCTATATTTATGAAATACTGACAAATGTTTTAAATCCAGGAACTAGTAAAATACAAATACACCTGCATTTAGATTCCTTGTTTATATGAAGGGAGATTATTAATTTATCTGTCAAACTGCATCAGCCTCGAATTCTAGGAAAACAAAGGCTTTCAGATGAAATATTACCACAGTTATCACTGCATCTATTGTCTTTGTAAAATGTCATTTTGCACCGGTCAGGTTAGTTTCATACTAGCAGAGATATTTGCTTTAACGGCTATATTCTTACAGAACTCACAGTACTGAGAATTTCCCTGTACGTGGGCTACTGTAAGAAGCCTGTTACCACAGACAGCTCAGTGGTGCTCCTGACATTTTTTAATAGCTGCTAAGAATAGGACACCTAAAGCCATTTCCTTCAGTTCACTGTTTGGAAAGGCAGGGAAGTGATGACAATGATTCAGAAAGCCAGAAGAAGTTGCTGAACTCTGTTTTAATTGGACTCCAAGGGCAGCAGCAACATGGGCAACAGTAAAGAAAAGCTAAGAAAAAAACCAGTATTACGGTAAAATACAGGAAAACATTAAAAAGTCTGCTAAGATTGCCAGAGAAATAAAGATGAGCTCCAAGCAAAAAGAGCAGGTTGTTGAGCTGAAAGCCTCGAGATGCGACTTTCCTCTGGGACAGCTTGTGAGCTCAAAAAAATACACTTCACTTCCCTGTGTATTGGACCTCTTCTTTGTAAATGGATTTAAGTGACCATTTTTGTAAAGCACTTTCAACCTAGTAAGAAGCAAAATAATGTAAGAACTAGACATTAGTAAGTGATTACTCAGACACAGCAAATTTCTGATTCAGTCTTCATGGGTTTCTTGAGACAATGCTGTCACTTGGTGCCAAACTAACCATGAAAACAGGTAAAAATAACTTTTATTTATCAACACAATGGTTGGACTGGCCATGTAACACTGTTCCCGGAAACTCATTATTGACTAATTCCTGTACATCAAGCTCTGTCATTCCCCACCAGTACAACTTAGTAGATAAAAGCAAGCAGAGAGCTGGAAGCTTTGCCTTCTTTGGGCTCTTCCTGCTCTGCACAGTGTCACCTTTCCCTTCAGAGCATACACAGCTGCTGAGGGAAACATTTACCTGCTGGGTCCAGCTTTATAAGTTACATGCTCACATCTTAGATATGACATTTTTTTCAAGTTCCTCTTGTTCCCCTTTGCCCACATTTCTGCATCACAGTCACATAATGTGGCTCTCCCAGTTATGTTAAGGATCAGGTTCCCTGCACAAGGCAAGGAGAGACAGATACCTGGCTGACCCTCACAGTAAAGACTCCAGGAAGAAAATTCAAATTATGGGGCAAGAAGGAGATGAAGGGTAAATAAACAAGGCAGTAATTACAGCACAGGGCACAAGGAATATAGTACAAGGATCTAGATGCAGTCCAGAGGAAGTAACCCTTCATCAGTTCAAACTCACCATGGTTGGCCAAAGGAAGCAAACTTTCCTCCAGTCAACAGCTCCAGTAATTTCAACGGGATATGTAAAGTTGCTATAGCTGTAGGCCCTGAGCTCTTCTTGAATTATTTATTATCTCTAATAGTCTGTAAGGAGAAGACTGTAACATCTCACAGTAGTTCTCTACAAAGATCAAAGTCTTTAGAAAGAATCCACCTACAGGGCTGCAGATTTTGGAAGGCAAGTCTAACCCACTTACCCCTCTGGGTGTTACATGAACGGCTGCTTTGTCAGAGGAGGGTGAAAGGAACAGGAGGGATTTTATTGTCTGGTAACAGGCACTATGGGAAGCCGAAATATTAAGATTAACCGTAACTTTGGTTTTAACAATTAACAGCAGGGCTTTTTCACTTGTATGACTTGGGTGCTTTGAAGCATGAACACTGCAGATAACCACACAGTGCATTGAAAAGCACAACACACAAAAGAATTAGGAAAACGTCCTTTTAGTGAAGGAAAGGCTGGAGTGACTCAAGAAGCAAAATCGCAGCCTTGTACCTTTTGATAGCCAATTCAGCAAAAGCAAAGTAGTGGATATGAAAGCAAGCACAGTTTATCACCACACCAAATGGAGCATTGTATAAAAAGTACTGTGTGTCTATCTACTCAGTAGATCTACTCACCTACAGTGGAGAGAAACCCACTCAAAACCTCTTAAAAAAAGGAAGTCAAGGTACAGATTTTGGGGGCTTTTCAAACCCTAAAATGCTCATCAAATGTTGACTACAAAGCCCATGGAAATGAGTGATCACTGATCTGTTAATTAGACATGATCCTCTGTCAGTTATACAGACATTTTATATCCACAGCATTGTTTTTCCTGATGACAGTGACATCTCCTTGTCACTTTTTCTAGTGTAGAAGACAGATACATCCCGCCCAGCCCTCTGCTCTGCAAACCAGCCAGCTGCACACAGGAATGCTCTCCTAATAAACAGTTATCTTTACCATGGAAGACAAAAAGAAGAGGAAAACTCAACTTGATTAGCGAAGAAAACTGCAAATTGACTTCTTTGCACAGAAATCTCAGATAGAGTTGGTTAATTAATTCCAGTTAAAAACAGTCCATTTCCCAGAAAGAAGAGTAGGGGCTATTATTGTCAAGAACAATAGCTGGTATCTGTTACATAGGATCTCCTTAAAAAATATTATAATTCATTCATCAGGAAGAAAAGTGCTCTGATAGTTCCTTTGATTTAAGTGCTATGCACTCAATTTTTCATGCTGCCAGTACTAAATGCTGCCTAAAATTTCTAAAAATATGGCTCACCTCCCTAACTTGTGGAAAAGATCTCTACTAGGCTTCATCTTGACACAGAAAATAAAGCTGGTTCCAGAAAAGGTTGCTCCAATTGGAATGGCTGCTCCAGAAGAAGGGCTAGTGCACTGATTACAGTTCATACAGCAAACGTCATGACCACTAAACACAGCACAAAGCCAAAGATTGTTATGCACTAAATCAGTCATGAGAATGACTGAAGAAAAAGGATATGAATGACCATTCACAGGACTTTAGAACACTTCCCAGGGTGCCCAAATGGCCAACATCCTAATGAAAAATAGGCTAATTAGTAAACCAGCTAAAGGAAGGTAAAGAGAAAGTAAAACAGGGATAATGGCAACAATGCAAATAAGCATAACGACATTAAACCCAGAAATTTAAGAAAATTTAAAAGGAAAACAAAGCCACAAATACACTTCCATGGCCTTCAGAGTTATGAATAACATGCTGGTGTATAAGAATTTCAAGTATAATACAAACTTCTTAAATAAGTTCTTTTGCTGTATAAACAGTAGTCTTGGGCAAATATGAAATGCAGGCAGAAGTATTCAATAAATGTTTCCATTCTTCCTTGGGTAAAAAATATATATTTATATGAAATGATGACAAAATACTTTTGTTTCAACAGAGCAACAAGTGACAATGTTAATCAGCAATTAATAAAGCTAAACATTTATTTAAGCATGTCTGTCTAAACTGTACATGAGAGTTTGAAGGACCCAGCCCAGGAGTCTTCTGGCTTATTTATGCTGAGGTTTTTGACTCAGGCCTTAAGAAATGTGGCCGTTAAAAGACCTAGTGCCTTTTAAAATGTCTTGACATGCAGAGAAATAGTGTTCTGCTAGTGTGACCTGTGCACTTTCAGGCCTGTCAGCTTGACACTGACCCCCAGAAAAGTAGGAATGCATGTGACATACACTCAGTTAATAGAAAATGACAGAAGTTAATGCCATCTTTAAATATCAATGTGGATTTATAGAAAACAGATTTGGTGAAATAGCTGAATGACATTTTTTCATGGGTTTATATTTTTGGATGATAAAAAGACTAGTGTAGATGTAGTAACAGCAAACTTAAGTAAACAAGTTGATTTAAGACTGCATGACATTTTAAACAAAATATAACCACACAATATCAACATGGCACATATTATGTGGACTAAAAGCTGCCAAATTGACAAAATCTCTCAATTTTCCAAGAAGGATATTTTGGAAGAGAGTTGATCATTTTTTAATATCTCAGCAAATGTCATAATGGGGTTCTGTCACAGTTACTTTTATGTTTCTTCATTATGCTGAAAAAACACAAGTAATAAGAATCCAGGAGATGGAAGTGGAAGTTAAATCTATGAGCAATTACCCATAGGAATGTCTTCCTAGGGGTTACAGTGGAGTCCTCCTCTGTGCATATTTGAAAATTCATAAAATGTTGCTTTAGACCAGGCATACATGAAGTCAGCACAATCCTATGACTTGTGGCATGAAAAGGTTGGACTAAAGGATGGCCCCACCTGGCCTTAATTTATATATTGTTAACGTCAGAATACATGCTTGGGTAAACCTGAGCAGTCTGTGTGGATCCCTAAACAGAAATATAGATTAGGAAAAAATCATCTAAATGAATTTCTGTGCTGGCTTCAGTGGAGACAAGATTAAGCACCTGGTAATTTATCTGCCCTGATCACCAGGTTTGATGCATTGCCATTAGTTCCATCAAGAAAAGGTGTGGATTCATCAGGCAGCTTCATGCATCTGCACAGAGCCCCTGATGTCCACTGGGCTCTCCAAGAGGGCAGAGACACTTTCACAGAGAAATGGGTTGGATCAGACAGCAGAAATTACTAGCAATTACTAGGACAGGCTGCCTAGAGAAGCTGCAGATGCTCCATCCCTGGAAATGTTCAAGAACAGGTTGGATGGAGCTCGGAGAAACCTGGTCTAGTGCAAGGTGCCTGGTGGTCTCTGCCTGGTGGTCCCTACCCATGACAGAGGGGTTGGAACTAGATAATCTTTAAGATCCCTTCCAACCCAAACGATGCCATGATACTATGATTCTATGCATATTGGCTTTATCATTTTGCAACAGAACTCCGTGTCTGTCTTGCAATTCTGAAGTTACAAATGATATATGAAGATAAATACATCCATTTTTACACAAATAGAGCATTAAAGGAGAATGAACAAAATCTGTGTCAAAAGGGCACATCCTCACCCATAAGGCAGGTAATGATATTAACAGGGAGGGTTTTCATAAGGCCATGAAGAGAAATCACTTCTGCTTGAATATAGAAATCATCCCAGAACAAAGCTGACTTGACAGACAGTGAAATTTACCCTTGTGTCCAAAGCTATGCCAAACCTATTTTTTCTTTAAGTTTATTTGAACCTCTAAGTCGGATATAAGAAATGCTAAGTGCAGTGCTACATAGAATTCAAAATATATCCTTGCTTCACTCAAAGAAATTCTCAGAAGTATTTCAACTTACAAGTGGCACTTTATTGCAAAAATGAAAAGACATGTTATCTCCTGGTGGCAGAACACACCTTGGACCACATTTCATTTAACTGACAGCCCCATCATTGCAGTGAGAGCTGCACATATGGAACAAAGCACAGGCTTTTGACTGCTGAAGAAAAATCAAGTATCTCTTACAGCTAAAGGAAAGAATAGTTTCCTGCCTACTGCCTGATGTTCAGAAAGGGGTCCCATATTTCCTTCTGTCTGTGTGAATCTGTATTAGCAGTGGAATTATTCTGGTGTGAAGCTGTGGGACAAAGCAGTGAGACCTACATATGAGAAGACAGAATTAGCCTATTTTTAGTGAAGTAATCATCTACAAGGCAAGTAAAATATGAGAAAAAGAATTAATAGCAATTACTATCTTTAAAGCACTGTGCTAACAATTGCATCAGCTCTTATTTTCTGGTTATGTTTCATGGCTTCTACTGTATTAGGGGAATTCCATCTCTACTTGAGCTTTTATTTGCTCCACAAGTTTAATGGGAGCAGGCAATAATAACTACAAATAAATAATTAGATTTCATTTCTCCTGCATGTCCATTTTAGATAGTTACTGAGCCTTAGCCTGGAGAAAACTCTCAAAATAAAAACTTATTTTGCAAAGTATTTATTTATGGTGCTTGCTGAACTAAAACCAGTGTGGGCAGATGCTATAGGATTCTTATGCCTAGGTTTAGGTAAAACATCCAGAGGTGACCATAACAACCATATACTAATGCTTACACAGCATTTTTCTGCTATATTTATGGTGGATGAGTTCCTAAGAATCACGGAATATTTGACATAGGAAGGGGTGTCTGTAGATCACCAAGTCCAAGCCCCTGTTCAAGGCAGGGTCACCTATGGCAGGTTGCTCAGGTCCATACCCAGTCAAGTTCCTGTCAGCTGACCACTGAGTTAATTATTTGTCTGTTGTTAATAGATAAACACAGTTCCACTTACCTCAACAGCACCTACTGTACTTTAGAGTTTGGCTATAATTTCAAATTATAGAGGATGCACAATGACCTCTAGGTAGTCTAACGTTGTTCATGCAAATGTACATGTTATTGTAGAAAAAGCAAGTCTAGATTAAGTATTCAGACATCATTAACACTGATCAGATAAAACAGATAGCTTTTCTTTAATGAAGAAATAATGTATTGAATTACACTGAAGTTTATTTTAAATGAATGCTTCATTAAGTGTGAAATGGAGAAGTATTTATAAGCCTGCATAACAAATGATACAGTGCAAGAGCAGGCTGGCTTAATATATGCATATTGTTACTGTTGTTTCTGTGATGGTACCTCATGTAGGCATGGTAGACGTCACCAGAGAGAGGACAACAGATAAGAACTGAAGGATCAACAAAAAACAGAGGAAATACTATTCATCCAGTTAGACAGCCACAAAACTGAAAGCTGAATCCAAATCTTCCAAATTCAAATTTACTCATGTCTCTGAAGCTACTCATTAAAAACATCCTGGCGGAACAATTTTCTTCAGATTTTGCCAGTGTGTTGAATGGAAAACAACCATGAAGAAGGCTGGATTTCAGTTCTGACCCAGTGGAAACAAGCTAGAACTCTGTTTACACTTGCCACAGTTCATCTGTATTGCTCTGAAGGCAAATTCTGACTCCCAGATATCCCAGGAAACTGGGGTCCATGGCCCTAATGCAGCCTCCTGAATTTTAAGGTAGGAGCTCTCTCAAACCAACTAACCTGATACATCCACTGAAGTGCCATTACCTTTTGTGTAAAACTAAAAATGAGACCAGGCAAAATCAAAGACATGCCTTGCAATGCCAAGGTTCACTCCTTGGAGGTGCCTACCTCTCTCCAGAACAGGGAATGAGAAAGCCTTGATGACTAGCTTAAACCATGCCATACTTTTCAACCCAACAGGATATTAATATAATTATGAACTGGACTTGCAGGCTCATGTCAGCTGGAAAACAGTGTACAAAAATCCTTACAATGACAGATTAAAAGAATAAGGCAGAGGAGAAACAGACCTCACAGTTTTCTCATACCCATTTAAAGCAATTAAAAAGAATGCTTTGATCACTTCTCTTTCAGATTAACTATCCTTCTATTTCAGAGAGATATTTTCAAGGATCAAGGAGATTATATGAAAATTACCTTGAATGAATGCAGTATAAACTTCATAGGAGTAGTTAAATAAAGCATAATTTTTCACTTAAGTTTAATAAGTTACTGTAAGTACTGATTACTCTTTTTCAATAGCACTTTGCTCACATATAGCATGAAAATCTGATCTTGAAGAAACAAATTAAATATCAATTCCCAGAAGCCCCACTTCTGTGTGCTACTCTTCATCTTTTCTGAAAGACTTGCTCTGTCATAGTCTCTGCACATCATCAGGAGAACCTATAAAGGTCACCAAAACTTCACAATAAATTCCTGTCTGTCATATTATAGCCTTGGGAATTATTGCTGAATTATTTCTTCCTCAGGCACCGCCATCTGTCAATTCTTAGACAAAAAAAACCAGCTAAACACACAGCAAAAAAATATTGCTAATAGAAAAGCACTTTTCTGGTCATGTTCCCTTAGTTGTGATGCACAGTTTTCTGAAGTATCAGTCAAATGTCACAGTCCTTAACCATCTTTGAAAAACTGAGCTTTGGAGGTTTGGAATTTTCTTTTAACTCCTCTCTAACTCCCTTTTTCATGAAAAAATCCTTTATATGGTCCTGTGGATTGCACATGCTAAGTTTTTGACAATGGAAGCAGAAAGGGTGCAGAGAAGAAGCTGTCAGCCTGCAATACTATGTTGTGACAACTCAGAATTATCAGATTTATGAAAAACAATGGCCTGTCACACCAGGAAGAATGCTGGTCCTCTAATAAATATGCTCAGAGAAGTAAACTGATGTTGGGTTTCTGGGAGAAGGTGCATTACCTGCCTGAGTACTTCCTCTGATAGAAAAGGAGACCAGGGTATGGATCTGCATCTTCTCTGTGTACTAATGCTTTAACTCAGCTTTCAGCCTGAAGTGAAAAGAGAAGTGAATATCCTCTAAAAACAACGTAATCAAAGGCAGAATTGTTCACTGTTGTAAACAGAACAAAAATAACCACATCCATGCCAGCAGTCATGTAGACCAATGTCAGCTGGGATTTGGTAGGGTAAGAGCTAGGATATGTGTAACAGCGTGGTAGGTAGATGGGAAAAGCATACAGAGAAACATACAGGGTCAGACAGCAGAGCCTGAGCCCTGGTGCTCCATACCTTACCCATGCCCCTCTGAATGTCAAAAGGCACTAGGAGGAACCAGAAACAAGCAGTCATTCTGCCTGGTAAGATAGAGCACAAGGAAAGGTCAGGATGAGGAGAGCTGAAACCAGGCTCACCAGTCTGACACACTCAATGCACAGCACTTGGTCTCCAGCTGTGCTCCTGAGACACGGCACATCCTGCACTGACCTGAGTCAAGACACAGAAACATATCTTGGAAGGACCAGGCCATAGGGAAAATCCTGGGAAGTGCTTACCATTGTTAATAATGTCTGTATTAAGAGAGTCATCAGAGGGTAGAAGAGCCTAAAAGGTGAAAATCATTCAGTTTAGATCGTGAAGTTGATTTTTAAATGTATGATTTGCTATGCACAGTCTTTATCTGTCACATGAACATGGAGATTGACACAGTGGAAAAAAAATCAGTCCAATTTAATTAACTACTTGATGCTTCAGAGAAAACAGAATTATGAAATAGTCTTCCTACACCCTGTCACTAGCCTATGCATTGAAGCATAAAGATTACTTTTTTTTAACTCATCTAATTTGCTTGTGGATGGCTTAATTTTCCATATTATTCTTGATCTCTTCTACACTCCTGGCTCTAAAAATATTCACAGAAATTAACAAAATTTGCTGTATTTCAAAATGTAATCTATGTTTTGCCTTTCACTTCAATTGAAAACCATTGTTCTTTACTGTGTTTGACCTCCTCGGTGACAAAGAAAACTTGGCAAAGGGATGTTGAAATATCAGTTAGGGCTACTCAGGTCTTCCTCCACACATTACAGATAACTATTTTTTAACTTCAATCCAGTATCAGGAAAAATCCCCTTTTAATCTTCAAGTGATATATAAAATGCTTTCAACTTGGGGGCATCCCCAAAGCCTGCTCTTCTAGATATTTTAAGTGGCTAAAGGACTTTTTTATCATTTTGGAGATATCTAAAGATGCCTCCTTTTCAGAAAGAAATTACCTCTCTCCTCTATAAACTAGGTGCTGTATGTATTTTCAGAACAGAAAAGACAGACTTAAATAATAACTTTGAAATAAATACACAGTTAAAAAACCTCAAACAACACAACAAAGATTACAGCTACACTTCTAAAGTAGTGAAACAGATTAATTCTCTCCAGTGTCCTGTTTCCTGGGTGTCACTTACCAACAGATCTGCTTGTAGGAGATTGGAAAAATACTCCTTAAAACAAGCAGTGTCATGTGCTTCAGCATAAAGCAGCACCCAGCATCCTCTGGAAATTATTATTCCCAGGAAATTCTGCTGCTGTGCTGGGATCTTCTGAAACAGCTCATCTATTTGCTGAGACCACCTCAGAATATGGATGGGGAATTGAAAACTTAATTCATAGCCTATTCGAATAAATAGCAATTCCAAATTATTCCTACAGACTCTGCCTCAGGATATTTAGCAAACAGCTTTTAGGTATAAGCTTGGCTTGTAGCTGAATCATTTACTAACAGAATTCCTGCCCACTGAATCCTTCTGCTGCCTGCACCCCATCTTTGGCCTTGCTGGGCATCATCTGCATACAACAGGAACGGAAATAATTTTCAGAGTACTTTGAATAAATTAACGTGCCACTAGAAATCTCGCATCCCCTTGGCTGTTGTCAGTCTTCTTGATCCCATATTAAAAGATCAGTTGTTGATACCACTGACAGCTTTATTATTACTAAGTGACAGCATGTGTCAGAAAATCAAAAGAAAGCACAGCAAGAATATGAAAAGGTTGAAAGCAATGGTACAGATCAGCATCTAGCAAAGCCAGCAGGGCAGTAGCAGTGACAGCAAGTGCTCTGGACGCTTCCTTGTCCCTGATAATTCTAATGAAGCATCTAGAAAAAGGCAGAGATCATCCTGCAGAGCAAGGACTCAATGAGAACCATTCCAGCAGCCTATTCTGAAAAGTCAAGGGTGATGAGGCAGAAATGCTCGAGTCCTCCCGGAGCTGCAGGGACAGCCACTCAGTTACTTATCTCAAGGGCTGCCAGTCATATGTTTTGGCAGTGGCTCTAAAAAGCCACCAAATAACATTTTATCACTTGCCAATTCTTGACCAGTGCATGGAGCATATTGAAAGAACAGACCATTAATCACATCAAAAAAGAAACAAGCATGCTTGGTGTTTGTGACTCTGAAGTCCACCAGGGGAAAGCAAGTCAAAAGCAGCTTGTTTCCCCATTTCTGAGCATTCCAAAATTCTTAATTTCAATTTTTCTGGATGGTTTGCCTGCTTCAGGACACAAATATGGCAAAAAGCAAAAGAAATACCTAATTGAATGTCAATGGGAAATTAAATCCAGATAAAAAGTTGTATCATGAGTTAGTGCTTATAATTACTTTCATTTCTCATTATTTTCACCTTTTGTCTATTTTCAGTTACCCTGTCTTGAAGTATTTCTTTCTATTGAGGGACATAGCAGAGTCATCCATCTGCAACAATTTCACCAGCTTAACAAGGAAGAATAATGATTGGAACAGGTAAATTTTTTTGTGTTTGTGACTGAGCCTCCCTGTACCGAAGACCAGGGCAGAACACCAACCTTCCTGCAAACAAAGCTGCACTCAGAGTGATTCTCTTTGAAGAACTGAATATACTGGTTCAACCAAAGTACTCAGCTCTAACACAAATAACAGCCTTTAAATTCATTCATTTGGGAATAACACATGTCAATATTGTAGGTATTCTAATTTTTTATAAAACCTTTTATCTGAACAAATACATAAGCTCCCTGGCAGCAACATCACAAGCAACTTCCCATTGGCTTGTGAAGGCACAGAGGGCAAACCCACTCAGGTTCACAGCATTGTGTTAGTTTACACCCATTGCAAGGGACCAGACAGACTGGTACAGAAGAGGATGCTTGTATTTCTTCCTTCTTCATCTTTGACCTCACCTACCTTTTCCTGCTATTAAAATCACACTGGTGTGTCATGAGGAGTCACAACACTGTGAAGCAGATCAGTCTGAGAAAAATAACACACTGGGCAAGACATGGTCTCCAGTTTTAGAAGTGCAGAACTCAGAACAGCCTGATCCCCCTGTAGACCATCTCCAGCTTCTGTCTGCCAGGGTGATGATGCACTGCTGGCAAGACCAAAGGCCATTAAATCCTCCATAGAGCACTCCACACTATCAGAGTGGGACTCAGCAACAGGACTTTTTAACCTCCCATCTCAGTGCTGGGAGAGGTGTGTTAGGACAGCCTTGTAATCCCACAGACCACAGGGCAGGGTGTATCACAGCCCAGTCTCTTCCATCAGCCAGAAGTTTTGTAGTGCATAGGCGTCCAACCATTGCTGCCCTTTAGTTCGTCTTGCTTGTATCTCCTCTTAATATCTTCCTAACTACAAATATGGGGCCAAATTGCATTCTCTTGCAGGCAATGCTTCTTCTTTGATGCCAAATTAAATTATACATGGCAAAACGATACAGAAACTGATCATTTCTCTCTAACCTGTCTCAATATGAATTTTTCTTCACACCCAAACCATTTTTTGAAGAGTGCAAATAAATAAATTTCCCATAAAGGCCAAGGTAACATAACTCAGAAGAGGTCCTAAAGCACACATCCTTCATGTCTTTGCAAATCCTGTTCCAGCTCCCAGCATTCTGCAAGGCTATCAGGAACACAGATGAGGCTCTTGGTATATATGTTATTGCAAAGTAGATAATCTGCTTAGGGTCCACAGGATTTCTGATTCTCACAGAGAAGGAAGGAAACTTTTGTAACAGTAGAAATTTGGGATCATCACTTTCACTGACATTTACAGAAGTATCACGTGAAAATACACACAGAGCAGTTTGCACAAGCAGCTCAGTGTGTTTCATATTCTCTTTAGTGTTTTTCATAGGCTTTGCAATCAAATGAATGGGGATCTTATTTCTATTATGTTCTCAGATTGCTTCCACAGAGGAAGAGCTGGCTTTTAGAACCCAGGCCAGACTAAAAGTTATTTTGATTCAAATCCTTTCCCTCACAAGGATTTCTTAATTTTCAACTCAAGAATGATTTTTCAGCCTACCTGACATGATGCCATTATCAGAACTTCACAGCTTTGAAAATATCCCTAGGAGGCATCATGTGCTGAACATTCTCAGAATCAGCTAAATATAACCTCAGTGTTTGACTGAGGATTAGTAAATCATTAACCCACAGGAGGGTGAAATGTTCTTTTCAATCTGAAATACAAAGAAAGCATATAAATGTGTAGGTTTTTCCAAATGGTGGACATTGGTTGCCTAGGGAGGTGGTGGAGTCACCAACAGTAAAGGTGTTCAAGAAACAACTGCATGTGGCATGTAGTGCTGTGGTCTAATTGACAAGGTGGTGATCAATCAAAAGTTTGGCTCAATGATCTTGGAAGGTCTTCAAACCTAAATGATTCTGTGGGATTCTGTGAACTATAACTTGTGGTATTTCAAGAGTTTTGCTGAAACTTCGATTGGAGCACTGTGTCCAGGTTTGGGCACTAAGCAGGAAGAAATAGTCATCACTGGAAATCTAGAAAAAGAGTAGACTGGAAGAACTCTGTATTTGTTGGCATAGTGAGGCACTGGAAGAGGACAGCTGAGAAGACTGTGGTGTCCCTACAGTCAGAGCTTCCAAGACAATGTTGAATAATTATAAGTCATTAATTATACAGACACAAATTAATCCTGTCTAAGACAATAAAGACAAGCTAAACGGACTTGCAAGGTCACTGTTTTGGTTTCTAAAGTCCTAGGATTTTACAACCATTCACATACAAGTTAAGAAAAAGTCCTTCAGCATTTTAGTCAAAACAGGTGGCCTAGTGTGGGAATGAAAAAACTATTTAAACAGGCTTTTTTTTTCTATACAAACAAACCATAAAATGGCAGAGTCAGAGTCTACCCAACATCACCAGGTCCCAATCCCAAATAGCTTGTAAGCTGCATCTTGGAAGGGTGCATAGGAAAATTGCCTGGACTTCAAAGACAGAGCCAGCCTCACTAACTCCTTCTCTAACCTTCAGCTGAGAAGTAGGATGAAGAAGGTAATTTTCATCTTCAGTCTTAACAATGCCTCTTTAAAGCTTTTTACTATTTCAGCTAAAGTAGGGCTAGTTCAGACAGCTCAGTGGTGGGTCATCAACTGCTTCCAGCTGCCTTTTTGCTTATGGACACAAATGCCACACACCATTCACAGATTAATTTCCTTCTTCCTCATCAAATAAAAGCTCTCTTTCTTTTCACTTTTAACTCTTTAATTAATAGATTTCTAGATATCAGTATCTAACCCCTCAGTATTAGACATGCCATTACTCCACCATCTGATTGCTATCTCAGGGGATTATGGCACTGCTGCAAGCAGGAGACAACAGGAGGCAATTGACTGGCCTAGAAGCACACAGACTTCACGCCATTAAGGGAAGAGCGTTGTTAGAAATTACAGATATTCATCTGCCCTGGGACAGATGAAGGACTAGATTTCCTAGAAGCTGTTCTCCCAGAAACTGTCAAAATCCAACCCAGCAATCCATTCAGTTTAAGAGCAAGCAAGTCAGCAACATGCTGATGAGCCAGCTCTCAGAATCAGTAATGACTCAATTCAAAATTATTTATGCCAGATACATATAACATCAGCACAAAATCAAATCTCCATAAATCTGGGTTAAAGGATTCCAGGCAGGGTTTTTTTTTCATTACATGTATTTGCTAATACCAGAGGGGAGAAAAATTTACAGAACTTCCTCCAGATAATGTTTCTACCAGTGTGTAACAGGGATCTTCTAAAATAGGTGAATCAATGATTGATCCTGCAGATTACGGGACTTAAACACCTACAGGCAAATGCCTTTTTGATGTCCAGAAGTCCTTCCTTAGTGACCCTATTCATTTCAGCCAGCATGCTTTGGCTCACTTTGTGCAGTAGGAGCAACAACTTCATCACCCCTGGGAGCTACAAGGCACTAATCTCTGACTCCTCAGAATTCCCAACACTTTCTTCTGGAGGAACAGTCCAGAATGGAAAATTGTATCTAGTCTCCTAGGCTGCTCACCTTTTATGTCTCTTCCTTGGCAAAATGGCAGGTCTGGTTTTAACCTTGACTTCTGAAACAGGACCCAGTCACCATATTTTGGTTCTTGTTTAGCCATTCCCATTCCAACATCTGTCAAGTAAATCCTTTTCCAGTGATAAAATGGCTCTAGAAAAAAAACTCATAGCAGTTCGAGCTTAGTTCTGGTGTGAATCTAAACTGCCTCTACAGGATTTCACTGATTTCTCCAATTCATTTTATAAATATAGTTTCCAGCAAACTGATGAGCCTTTTCTGGATAATACTGGCCCAGGTCAGTGTCTTGTTATGGGAAGAACCATTAGGCTGGTTAGGCCACTACTGACAGCTGCAATACACTCACAGCCCTTAACATGGAGCTCTACCAAGCATCAGGGCACACCATGTAGGGAATATATCGTGTCCTAAAGTTGGCTCTTGCAGAAACCTCTAAGACTCAGTTTGTGAGCATCCAGTGCCACAATAAAGAATGCCTTTTTGTGAGTTAAGGCAGGTGCTGGAGAAGATATGGCTGATGGATGTCAAAACTGAAGGAATAGCAAATACAGGAATCAGGATCAAACAAAAAAACAAATTTTTAAAAAAAAGGTGCAAATCTCAGAACCAGATAAATTGTCTCAAAATAAAAAATGATGAAAATTAATCTATCCTCAGCAGAAGAAATTCTCCATATTTCTGTCCTAGGCATTTCCAACAGAACTGAACTCAGGGAAACCTAAGATAGAGTTAAGCCATGGTTGGGTAACAGGAGATATAATAAATAGCAGACATGGTAGCAGAAGCAATAATGTTTTTATACTGATGTCTGGAAAAGCTTATTAGTATTTTTTCCATTTTGCAATTTTCCCCATAGCAGCGTTAAAGAATGACACATACTCTACCTGCAGGGTTTATGAGAAAGGGACCGCATGCTTTCTACATGAGAAGATATTCCTAGTCTTTGCACCATCATATCAGCAGTTTCCTAACTCCATATAACTTGTTGACCCAGCAAATACGTGTTCTGGACAGCACACTTGCCAAATGCAGGTCACTGGGCTGTTAGTGCCCATTGTTTCCTGCCAAACAAAACTGAAGTATGTGCTGTTTTAATGAAATTGCACAGAAAGACATGTTAGAGATTTCCATTAAAAAAAAATGAGACTCTAGATGAAATCACAGCTCTTTATTCAAGCAGTATCACAATCATCTTGATAATGTTTCAGTTTTTCTATTACTAACAGCTGTGGATTCAGAGTAAGCCCAAACTTCATGCAATGTGGTCTTTTTTTGTCTAACATTTCATATGTAAATTGTGTCCAAAAGGCTTTACAGAAGTAAATAGGCAGCTACAGAGGAAAATAGCAGAGTCTGAGAGAAGTGAAAAAGAACAGCAAAGAACTGGATACTAAAGGGGAAATAGATACAGGATTCTTGGAGATAGTGACTACAGAGGATCACGATCAGAAAGACAATGGCTAGGGAAGAGCCTTTGCATAAAAGTGAAGGAAGAGGTTTCTGTAAGTTTAGCAGGAACCCTAAATTTATGGTCTGACCTTAAATCATTACCAAGCACTTCCTGACAGGTATTTCTCTGGAAATGAGGGCTGCCCTGAAGCTCTCAGCAGATCAAACTGGTAGGATATCCTTGAGAACAAGGTTTCTGATGAAGTAGAGAAAAAGTAAAGGTAAATATCTTTTCAAATAATCCATCTAACATATACTAATAAAGGCAGATGGACCATACATGCATTTTTGCAGCAATAAGTGAAATTAATTATGCAGCTGTGAACCCAGAACTGTGTTCTGAGTCTACTGCTATCTGTGGGTTCTGTTCTTTGCCATATGCTTAAACAAATTAGGTGAGATAGTAAGAGAACAAAACCATCTCAATTTACTATAACTGTCAGTAGAAATACATGACAAACTGCTAGTAAAAAGTATTTCAAAAACAGCAGAGAAACACTAGATTTATTCAGCTGTTGTGCAATGTTACGTATAACTTAAGCATAAAAGGAAAATTCCTTAGCTAATCTTCATAATTCACATAGATAACAGTACATTAGGCAAAATACTGGACACCATTAACTGC
Organism: Pithys albifrons albifrons; assembly: GCF_047495875.1. NCBI lineage: Eukaryota > Metazoa > Chordata > Aves > Passeriformes > Thamnophilidae > Pithys > Pithys albifrons. The sequence continues at coordinate 70,107,878 of NC_092458.1, read as the reverse complement.
TGCACATTTATACAGAGGTTGTTCCTGCCTTCTTCTTAACACAGAAGAAATTAGATAAATTTACCATAGACATTTAAATGCACCTGTCTTTAAAATCTCAAAAGAAAGGAAAATTTTTAACTTAGAAGAAGGGATTGAATTAAGTAATTTATACATGGTAAAGATAGCTACTTTCACTTCAAAGCAAATGTTCTAGAAAAAGTCTTCCCTATCTAGTCCAGACAATGACATATGCATTGCAGTAATAATACAGATGCTACAGGGTTTTGGGCTTATATACATTTAGATTTCTGTATATTAAAATGAATACCTTCTGAGTAATCATAATGCAATTACTTAAACAAGATTACTTGATTAGAATGGCATGTTAATATAAGAATCTTATCATTTAGATTTTGCTCTTAACTATCCTCCCTTTTTCCCTGGGTAATCATCATTACAGTAATGACAACGATAAAGGCCCATATGCTTCTTTGTCTCACACGCTGCTGATTGAGAGAGTGTGGTGCAAGTTAATGTATAATGAGCTCCACAGCACACTGTGCCAAATAAAGATGCCTATACAGAATTATGTGAGAGCAACCATGGCCCAAGAGAGCAGGGCATCCAGTGCCTGGAAGGCTGCCAGCCAGGGCTGGGGTACAGTTCTGTGGGCATGACAGAACCAGTGGGCAGCAGGAAGGGACACACCTCATCACAACCACAGATACCTACACAGTCATTAAGATAAGAGAGGCTGATGCTGCCTGGTGAGGTATGTGCAGGAAGCACATTGTCCCAGCCAGCACAAAACCAAATTTTTGAAAGCTGGCAGCATCTCGAATGGAGGTCATTCATGTCTGTAACCCACCTCTTGTCCAGGGGCACATTTTCACTGGTGCAGCTGCACTGATGCAATTTTCTCAGAGCAGCAGGTCCATGCCAGCACTGAATGACTTGTACAACCAGACTTTTTTGCACCGGGATAGCCATGTCAGGGGCTCAACTTCAGGTACAGGTGAGTTGCCAGAATATGAAAACTCAGTACACATTCCCAAACTGCAGCAGCAGCTTCTGTAGTACCACAGTAAAGAGCACAGATTATGAGCAAAGTTTATGACAAGATCTGGTGTCACATAACAAGAAGATCTTTGCCATAGCCTTTGCTGTCCAGAAAAGTAAAGGATGTTTTCATGGCTGTTTCAACACTTCTGCAGCTATGCAAACAAACAGGTACCTTTTTGCTTTTATTGTCTACGCACAGACAACAGTGGGCCCTGTCATCTAACAGCACAAGCTGTCCTCCCAGACTCATTTACTTTTTCCCACTTGACCTGAACACTTTTTGCAGGACAGGGGAGCACCCACCTTCATCATCTTGCTGTGCTCCTTGCAATGTAAGAAAACAGAAGGTGGTTGGCTTTTTCTTTTAAAAGCTAATCTTCATGTATCACTCCTTGATGCTGGATGCCCCTTGAGTTGTACACTGTAAATTTTCCCTTAGCAATGTAAATTTAATACAGATTGTTTAGCAGAAAAATCCCATGCACAGCTGGCAATGGTCATGTGAGTGAAAACAACTACTCAATATGTATCCTGCTAATATTACAAAGACACCTTGAAAGTAAAAATACCTTCATGGCACTGCCTTCATGCTTAAATTTTTCTCACAAGGAATGATTAAAAATTGTGCATATGAGAAAAAGAGAGAAAATAAAGAAGACTGAAGAAAAAACCATCACAATGCTAGATGAACTATAAATTGTTCCTGGCGTTTCAAATGCTTTATTAGGTTCAATGTGTTCATGGGAAAATCACTGGCATACACATTTTCAAACTAAACACTGCTTTTTATGAACGTCATTCATGTAGACAGATACTCAGTTTAAAATAACTTGGCCTTGGTTTCTTCAGAGGTCTTGAGCACTACTGTATCACATTGACATGAATCTCTGCTATGGATGCTTCAGCCCTTTGGAAACCAGTCCCATAGTGGGCACACAACATCTTTATTTGCATCCGAATATGTGAGCCTTGATGTGTAGTGAACAATCAGATCGTTTTTTTCCCAGTATTCAATAAAAGAAAGGTGAAGAATGTCACTGGAGTTCAAAGTATCACTGGTTTGATTCACATCTCAGTTGTTGATCTGGGAGAGACTTTCTCTTCCAAAGAGAAGCTGGCCTCATTAATGCTGACATTAATCCTTCACAGAAGAAAGGAAGAACTGGTTCCTTAATTTAAAGCAGATCTATTGATTGCATTCATAAACAAGAAGGAGGAACTGGGATTTCTGCATGACCTTTATCCTCTCTCCTCATTAAAAAAAAAAAAAAAAAGAAAAAAGGCAAAATGAAAAAATTCTGTTTACCCCAGCTATGCAAGGTTTGTGGGTTGAGGTACTGCACTGTAACCACCCTGCCCACCTCCCTTCTGAAAAATCTACTATTGATTGCTAATGGCATTGATGGATTGACCTTGATTTTCTCTTTCCAAGTGAAACCTTATATGTTGCCTGGAAAACAGTCCAATAGCTTGTTTAATTGTGCAAGGAATAGCTTTGGGGTGGAGGCTGCAATCCTTGCCAACACCAATTGCCTTGTGGAAAGCTTTCTGGCTTATGAAGCACTGAATGCTTCAACACCCATCACAGCTATTCCTCTTCTTTCTTAAAAGACATTTAATCTACACTTGGGCAGGTACTTTAAATGGAGTGGGAGATCTTGCTGGGAAATGGGAGAAAAAAACCTGAAAGCCTATAAGTGTCTTTCACGAAGGCTGCAGATGATAAACCTCTATTTTTGGCAGGACAGAGGAAAGTCAAGTCCAGTATTAGCAGAGTTTGCTTGTTCACATCACAGCTGACGTGTCTCCACAATATATACTCAAAGCATATTTGTTGTTTCTGGAAGAATTATGTCTGACAGAAGAGCTGTCTCTTGAATATTCAGGGTAGCTATTCATCAGAATAGATGTCTAAAGCTTTAATCATGACCACTCAGCCAAAACCTTCTTTCTGACAGAAACCATTTTCTTTAATGATGCAGATAAAAATGACAGACTTGACTGATAGTTGTTCAGTTTCATGCTGTTCATATTTACCTTTGCTTTACAAAATATCCTGAATTCACAGCACTTCATAGTTTTTGTGTAATGAAATTTTAAGGCCTTTTTTTCCAATATTTCTTCACCTTAAAGGGAAAAAAATCCTAGTGATATTTTGAAGTGATTTGGTGAAGGCTGGCCCTTGAATTCTTTGCTACAGTAGGAACAGAAAACCTAGCTCAAGGTAGCATCACTTTATTCAGTTTTGCTCCTTTATTCCTCCTTAAACTTATAGAGAAAGTATATGCATGCTATAAACCCAGTATGCTACAAGTCAGATCTGTAGTAAAGCAAGATAGAAGACAGGGTCACAGCATGGGTCAGATATTCTCATAAAAGCACTTTAATTTCCAGGGCACCCCTCTGGCTGCCCAAGCCTTGTGATTTTTCTGTAGAAACCACTGATGTGTATAGACATTAGCAGTGCTTTCACTGTCTTGATTCCTTGAGCATAAAACATTTCTTTAAGGCATCTTTAAGAAGACAAAACTTAAGAGTATTTTTTCCATCAAAGTACATGACTGCAAAGGATGTCCAGGATCACTGGGTCTTGCTCTGCAGTAAATGTTCCATAAAGACCTTCATGAAGTGAATTAGTTCCACTTTTAAATTGCTAGGTATTTTGGCTCCACTGTTCTCATTCCAGAGTCTTCTTTCCACGACAGCAAAAAATATTCTTCTCATTTCCCACTTAAACATATTCTTGTGGCAGGATAAGCAGTAGGTTGGCAACTGAAGAGGTAGGAGAGGGTCTGTTAAACCTTAGTAATGAGGTGGGCTAAGGCTTTCCTTTCTTCTGAGGAGCACTAGAGGAAAACAGCAAAAAACTCCCCATGTACATACAGATCCTTGCCCAGCACACAGAAATCAGTGTCTTCCATCACCTTATCCACATCCAAAATTCCCCATCAAGCTATGGCCAGTCCTCTCACCCACGCAGCTTAAAAGCCTAGAGAGACACTGGCCTATTATCTGACTGAAAGTTTCCCCTAAAACTTTTTTTAGCCCTACCTCCCACAGACCCACAAGAAGCAGACAGCCCTTCCTCCACCTCCCCCAACCCACCACAGAACCCCAGCGCCTCCCTCCACTGCGGTCTCCTGACCTTCTGTGGCACCTACTCTGCCATTACTGCAAAACTAAATTACTCCTAAAGGACCCTAACAATTTTGTCTCTGTGACTGAGAATTTTCAAGGCAAGACTAGGTCTTGTGCGAAAATTGTCAATAGTGTTTAAATAATCCTATTTTTTCTTCAGCATTTATCTTTGTCCTTCATGTCCTCCTTGCCCTTCTGCCACCACCAGTTAAATTATGGAAAGCAATAATGCCCACTTTCTATCTTCAGTTTACTGGAAGAAACTAAGATTTTTTTTAATTTTCACAAAGAAATTCTCCTCTCTTCCCTCTGTCATGCAAACCATCCTTCCCTGTGTCTGCTCCTCTGCAATTAACTCCTCCTTGAGCATTCACAGCTAAAACAGAGAGTGCCACTCCAGGAGAGCACTTGTTGGGGAGATTATATCCAATGAGAACATCCTGCCTTGTTCATCAAGGTAACAAAATTGTGTATTTCAAGGCTGTAACACAGTTGTTGCTCATACTGGTTGCTGCTAATTACATCCAGCTCTTAGTAACACAGCTCTCTTTAGTCAGGTCTTTCTGAGTGGTGAATTCCTACCTTACTGCAGAAGATACTTTTCTATTACTTCCTTACTACACAGTCCAGTGCTTTGTATTGTTGCCCTTTGATATTTTTTTCCCTTTTCTATTACTGCACTTTTGAAGACTATCTTCTTTTTCCTGTCTGGCATACACAGGCCTGTTTGAGGTCAGTCACTTCCAGCTTGCCTTTCCAAAGCCTCTAGTCGCTCCAACAGCCACCCCTCGTGCTCCTGCAGACCAAGGGCCTCCACATTTTGCACACAGAGGCTGCTGCAGACGTGGAGGTGAGAGAAATGAGCAGATCTCTCACACGCACTTTCTGACTTGGTACTTTCATGTTTCTAATTTAATTTCCATCATCTGTTCTCTTCTGAGCTAAGCAAGAAAGGTGATTGCATTGACATAGGCCATCTGTGTGCTCTAAGGTGTAAGAATGAAAAATGTTGTTCTGCCACCATAGAAAACTGTTGGAGCCCCTGATTTTGGTGGGTCTGAATGACCACCTTACAAGTTTCATTTTCACCTTAAAAGGACATGTTTCCAGCCTCAACCAATTGGAGTCAGACCACTGCACCCGAGGCTGGGTCACTTGAAGTCATATATACCTGTGTTTTTGAATAAACTTGGGATTTGCTTGAACACCATATTGGTGTGTGCAGTCTCACTAGAGCCTGGTTGGCAACAATTGGCGGACCCTCAACGTGATTTCAGGACATGGAAGCCATCTGCAGACCTGCCTAGAACCTTAAGTGGTAGCCCCCGAGAGCTGCTGTGCCCCAATTTTTTTGGGTGCTTTATGGAGAAGCCTCCGAGAGCTTCTGTCTCCCGTAAACTTGGGAGTTTTTTGTAGTGGCCTAGAGAGCTGCTGGAAGAACGTGGACTGAAAGAACCACGACCTTCAAACCGGTGAGTTAAAGAAACATGGGAAATACCAACTCAACTAAAATGAACTTATTGCTTGATAAATTTGAAAAATTAGCTCGTGTTACAAAAACAAACATTGAAAGACAAGCCTTACAGGAATTTTTGGACTGGTGCTTTAGTCGGGGGCATTTAACTGATGCCAATTCCACGTTTTCCATAGAATTGTGTGAGAATATTGGGGCAGATTTGTGGAATTTAGCGCAAACTGCACCCGAAGAATTTTTGCAGCTTATTCTGTCATATGCAGCTATATGGAAAATGCTGTTAGAGGTAGAACGAGCCCGTAAAAACCTCAAGCTACTGGAGAGAAAGGAAAAAAGCCTGCTTCTGCAGGCTGGATTTTCCTCTGAGCACCCTCCTGCACCACCGTGGGCACCGCCGCTCACGGAAACACCACCGCGGTACCCTTCTCTGCCTGTGCCGTCCGTCGGACCCCCGTTGCCATTCACTTCGGCATCGCCACCGCCCTATCCACAAGCCCGGAGCCAAGCGGTGGAGCCAGCGCTGTGCTGTTCCCGTACCCACACACAGCACCGTCCGCTCCCGCTCCAGAAAACCCGACGGAATCACAGCAACCATGGAATCAAAGCTTTTCCACACCGTCCATCGCCGCAAAAAGCTTTGCACCGCCTTACAACTACCAAGAAACAGCCTATGCACAGCAAATGAGCCCAGAGCCCACCTTTTACCTGCCTGTACCACCGACTGCCGCTGTAGGAGCGACTGGACCTCAACAGCAACCCTGGAACCCCACGAGACACGCCGCAGAAAACATCCAGCCATTCCAAATGGTGAGTGACTTTTATTTATATCCTGAAAGCAGTTCTCCCCCTGTCCATCCACCTTCGGCGCTGCCGCCGCTGCCGCCAATGCCCTGCGTGTACTTCGGGGCTGGAGTCGTGCCTCCGCCGCGCTCCCCGCCGCCTTGCGGGTACGCCAGAGTCGCTCCGTTGCGGCAGGAGACTGCCGCGGGAGACATTTCAGTGGGGCTCAAAACCGCGTGGCCAGGAAAACAAAGAGACCACGTGATTGAAAAGCCCGCGAAATCAAACAAAGGAATTGCGCGCCATTACAACGAGGCGCAAGGACCTCCCAACCCCCCTCCCTACTGCATGCAAATCAAGGCGCATGTGCAAGGCGCGAGTCCCCCGCAGCCCACAGGGGCCGGAGTACGGGAGGAATTAGCCTGCCCCTGGGGCAGATCAGTTCTCGCGCCACCACCACCACCTCCTGCGTGGATAGATACGCCCATCGACTGCGTCATGGAGAGGGGAGACACTCCTCCCCAGTGGAGCGGAGCCAGCGGAGCTCCCCCTGGGCGTTCCCTTCACTGCGTGCCATCCACAGCGCAAGTGTCCCGGGAGTGAGTTCCCACAGCACTGGGCGCGCAGGACACAAGCTCTGCAGCACCAGTGGGAACCCTCTCCCCGATAGCCACGCACTGCCTGCAGCCGCCGACACCGGCACTGGAACCCCCCACGCCGGTAGGGACTTCCCCTGCGCCGGCAACCTGGTACCTGCAGCCTTCATCACTGACAGCCACACCCACCAGCTGCAGCCCAGAATGGAGAGCAACATCACAGCCGTTTAAAGGCACAGCACCTAAAGAAAAAGAAGCCTCTGTTTGGGACACGCTGGGGGGAGCTGGGAATCACGATGTAGTAAAAAAGGGATTTGAAAGATCCAAGAATGCTGCCTTAGCTGCCTTTTCTAATCTTCCTAGAACAGGGAAGCCTCTGGTAACTCAAAAGACCATTTTAGAAGCTTTCACAGCTACTTTGGTACAGTTTATTGAAGCCTGTGACAAATTGCCCTGGGTAGAAGAGGAAGAAAAAGCAAGACCACATGCCTCTGCTCTAGCCACAGCTCTTGGCAAACAATCCACCCCAAAAAGGGGGAAAAGACCCTGGAGTTTAACAACAAAATCTTGTCCAGCACAACCAAAATACAGCAGAACTCAGAGCTTCACTGGAGAATGTAACCATTGTCACAGGCTTGGTCACAAGGCCCATGATTGTCATTCTAAATATAAAAAGGATGGTACTCCTCTAACAAACATGGGGTGGGGAGCTAGGCCTCCAGAAAACCAGAGGGGCTGCAGGCCATGGGGCACAGCCAGTCAAATATCTCATGGAAACTGGAGCCAAACTGCCTTCCCCATATGGCAACCACAACCACAAGCAGTGGTAACCTAGGACTAGTCATTAACTGTCCAATCAAACAAGAACAGTCCAGTTCAAGTTAGCATGTTGTTTAGCCTGTATTTTGAAATTCTGTTAATTTTCAGTTAAAGTGCAGTTTTTAGCTTATTGCACTACCAAGTTGCCCAGCAGACTGTAGGGATAAGGACACCTGTCCCCTCAGCTGCTGAACATTTTCTGCAAAATATAAGTGTTTATGTTTAGTCTTTGTGAATTTTCTCTGTGAATTCACACTTGTTTCCTGCTTTACCAAGAATGTATAAAGTGACTGAAAATCAAAGCTTCATTCTCAAACCTCTGTGATGGCCACACAGAAGTTCTGAGAATGGACCTTGAACTATAGCATAAGGAGACTTAGCTCAGCTGGACTGAACTTGCTTCTTTGCTAAGTGAAGTCAGACTGCACTCTTGGACACTTTGCACAAAATTTAATAAAATTTGTAGTTTGTTTACAGTGGTTTGTGCGGTGACGAGTGCACAAAAAGACCACAATTTCACACGTGAAAGAAAAGTTTCTTGTTTTGCACTAGTTGTAAGTTTGCAAATTCCAAACATACATGTCTTAGTCACGTATTGGTTTGTGTTAGTTTACAAAGGTTACTGTACCTCCTTCCAAAGGTCTATTTTGAAAAGAGAGGGGGAGGTAGGGATGTGTAACCTGCAAAATACCCTGTTAAGTCTTGAATTATCAAAATTTAAGCTTTTCAAAATGCTATTTCTCAATTTTCAAAATTTTTAGCCTTTCTGTTCAAGTTGCAATATGCATGATCCTAATGGTAACAATTTCCCCATTGGATAAGTTAGCTAAGGAGTTATGTGTATTATGTTGTTTGCATTTTTGCTTTGTTCTTTGAAACAAAAGGGGGAGATGTTGCAGCCCCTGATTTTGGTGGGTCTGAATGACCACCTTACAAGTTTCATTTTCACCTTAAAAGGACATGTTTCCAGCCTCAACCAATTGGAGTCAGACCTTCGCACCTGGGGCAGGGTCACTTGAAGTCATATATACCTGTGTTTTTGAATAAACTTGGGATTTGCTTGAACATCATATTGGTGTGTGTGATCTCACTAGAGCTTGGTCTGCAACAGAAAACATTCCAAGGGAGATGTATCTTAGATATTAGAGTCTGTTACCTCACAGAAGTTCCCTTCAGTTTTGTCTTACTGTGCAACTATTACATTTTTAAAAAGGCTTTAGGATAATGAGTCTATTTGTCTTAATCCTAATAATAAACTAAATAAAAACGTTTTTTCAGCTTACAAATATCTCCCCTCTGAAATTCCTGAAAGTCCCTTGCTGACATCAGCTCTGAGGAATTCCTGATGCTGGTTAGATAGATTTACATCATTCACTATTTAAAGTAGGAGAATTTAGCTAGAATTGCACCAGTGTAACAACCCAAAAACACGTCAGCTAATTATTTGCAAGCTCAGTACTATATATTTAATTCCAGGAACTGTCATTTGCTCAATGTCTATTTATTTACATTCTGATTTATCTCCTTATACTTACTTGAAGACTTTAGTTTTGTAAAGATGAACAAATAAAAATAAAATGGCTGTTGGCAATGTTTTACTTAAATGATCTGAGGAGTTTATTTTGAGAGAAGTAAAAATGGTTGGGCAAGAAGACTGTAGACACTGGATGACATTTAAGGTGGCATCGAGATGAGAAGAGTTCAAAAGATGGAAAGAACATCACCAGAAATTAAATATAAAACAAGAACCAAATACACTCTAAAGTAAATGAGGCAGGTGGAACTGAAGTAAACTGGAGAGGACAGGGCAGCTTTTGTACGTCTCCTTCAGACACCTCACTGCAGTACTACAAAAACCTAAGGACTCTCTCCCTCTCTGCAGATGCCACCAAAGCCAATGGTAATGAAACACAAGCACCACTGGCCCCGAGAGAGATTTGCAGGGGCACCAATACTACAGACCAGTGTCTGCAGCACTTCTGAGTATAAAAGGATTTATTTCATGACAAACCCATACAATGCTTCCCCACATGCACACTCTTTGAAAAGATGGAATGAAGACTCTGCTGCAATGGCACAACATATACATACAACATGATTCTTAAGTTTTTTGGCTTCATAATGATGAAGCCTGGAAGTAAAAAAGGAAAACCAAATTCTGGGAGATGTTTTTCAAATAAATACTCAAGCACATAGTGATTGAATGAGAGAGAAAAACATTATTAAAAATAAAACATTTTGTAGAATGCTTACTGTTATATGCCACTTTGAAAGGTGTCAAGAAAAAACTGGTTTTCAAAAATTGAAGAAGAATTCCTATTACTTGAGCAGCATCTTAGGAAATAACATTTGACTGAAGTAATGTGATATTACAGTGTTTTGAGAAGAACAAATTCATTTTATTAATGAACTCATAATTTTTTTTCAAAGCTCCTAATCCACTATAATGTGATGCACATCAACAAGGACTAAAACCCATTTTACTATTTATTAGATGCCATGTTCTATTGTTCAATATCAAAAGCTCCTATATGACAAGGACTGCATAAAAAAACCTATATTTTCTTCTGCCACATCATTCTTGAAAACACAGGTCTAAAAGTATTGAATGCATCAAAATATGCAGCAGGATACACCTAAAAAAAGAATGAGTCCATTCAGATATGATACAATGAATCCACTGAGAGATAATCTGGGCAAAGAGAAATATTTTTTATTTTTTTCAGATGACAAGTATGTTTCTGAACTTAATGTCTGAAAATGGTTTTGTTACATCAAACCCCACGTATTTCCTTACAAATGGTGAATCAAATTTGAGACACTTGTGGACTTTCACACAAATGAAAAAGTAACTGGGCATTCCTGTGGCATTTCACTGCCACACATCAAGCAGTTCAGCCTAAACACTTAAGACCAAAAATTGTAAAGAATAATAAATGACTGAACAATGTAAAGAGAAGATAAAGGGAATTGTTTTACAAGCACTGAAAATCACTAGTTCAAGACACTCTTGGAAAAGGGAATTCATAGTATTCAGCAATGCTGATGAATAAAAATATGAGACAAGTTAGTTATAAGCAAGTGTTTACTCAGATTTTGGAAAAGGTAACATTATGTCAAGCCTCCACTGCCCAGAATTATCCATAACTGTGTTATCAACAGTAACCCACGGGCTTCATATGTTCTCCTATTTTTAATCCTGATCTCAAAACACTAGACTATCTATTTTAAGATCGTGAAAAATATGTGCCAAATACGCTTGAGCTTCAAGAGAGACTATTTTCAAGGATTACATTTGAAAAGTTAAAAAGTTCCCTATTACTGAAGATACTTTGATAAGGAGAGAGAATTTTCTCAATAGTGCTGACAGTAATTGTGGAACATGGAGGTATTATGCAACTTTTTCAATTTATTTATGTCATTACAAGTTTAACTACATTTTTATTTGGAAAAAACCCAAACAAACAAAACTTAGAAAAAAATATTAGAATGATCCAGTTCATGAATCCAGATAAAGCTAAATTTAAAGTACTACGAATGAAGAATTTTTTCCATTTGGCTATAAAACATGTAAAGGTGGAGAAGATGAATTATTGGCTGAATCCATTTTGTAACAATTTGATGGGATTCATATGGGAGAACAAATGAAAACTCTTCATTGTGAAACACCAAGTGGCAACATCAAAAATTAAATCCCAAGAGCCAAGACATTCTTGTATATCAAATGTTTACCACTGGCAATGTGAAAATTTTTGAATCTATGTACTTCTCTGAGAAGTTGTTTTCATTTAATACAAGTAAATGTCTTACAGAGTAAATGAGTGTGGCACCTGTAACTCTCAAAGCCACACTGAGGTGCAGGATTGGGTAGGCCCACAGAAGAATAACTTTTCATTTTTCGTTTGTAGATAATGAAGTCAGTTACATGGAACTGCTCATCACTACATTTCAATTTATGGTTCCTTGTTTTTTATGGAATTAATTTCTTCTGATCATCTGCATTTACAAGTTCCTGTACCATCTGGAAAGGTACTTTCAAAATTTAAACAAACTCAAATGAGTTTTCTTTGAAATATTCCTCTTATACCTGGTCATGAATCACTCTATAGTCCCTATGGGGCTTTTAGAACAACTTTTTCATTCAGTTGCTAAATGAAGTGGGTGAAGCAGATGGTAGGCTATATGGGGAAAATATAAAAATAGCAAGATGCACAAGCATTCACACTGGGGTCTTGGAGGAAGCTTGTGTCTCCAAATCCAAGAACCAAGTTAGAAGGCTCTACCCTATCATTGCCAAAACTTCTCAGTTGGATGGGTGGGGCCACAAGTTCTATGCACAGGCTGTTTTAGTGCCTACTTTGACTAGCACAGGCTAAGAGCTCAGTATCTTCTTAAAGCCCACTTCAGAGCAGACAGTAGGCCCCTCATGCTGTCATTTCTACTTCAGTTTAAACACCAGTACACAGAGTTGTAACTGTGAGAAGCTGCAAATGTGCAACTTCTGCAGGCATGTCAGAACCTGAAACTGAGGTCAGTCATGCACCAGCTTCTTAACAAGACCCTCTAAATAGGAAAAGCTTTTCATGTGGATGTGAAAGCAGGAAGGCATCTGGCTTGGTCCAAAGCTAGAGGAGGTCCATCAGAAAACCGCATAAAGCTCATGGAAAGCCACTCGCCAGTTTCAGTGAGATTTGGATCAAGTTTTTATTGCATTACTTATAGCTCTGGAATCCACAGGGGTAAAGGAGCCCTGCACACAAATCCTTAAGAAAGGAAATAGAAAGGGAACACCCTGTGATTTCTCATTTCAATTACAAATTTTGAAGCTAGGGCAAATAGTCAAAATAAGTAAGTGTTTTCGCAGCTGTTCATCATAGCTTAAAATATATAAAGCTTGAGTTATAAGTTATTTTTCTATTTTAGAAATGCATCATAACTTCTGCCCCCACATGCATTTGCACAGAGAGCCTGTGAAAAGAATTTGCCGAGAAAGGGAGTGCATTGCCATCTGCTAACAGTCGAATGAGACTAAAGCAAGCCTAACCCACTTCTTTAAAAACACCGTCTTCCTATTGCCATCAATTTATCCTCATCCTCTGACTTGATGTGACCTGCTTTCAGTTTCTGAATGAATCTTGTGGTCATGAATATCCAGCACAGTAATAACTTAGGCAAGAATATTTGGTTGGACAAATGATTCTATGAAGTCTGAGGGGAAGAACATTAAGTGGGCAACAAAATACGCCTCCTTATAACTCCAGTATTATAATAACTCTAGGATTGCATTTACATTTTCTTATTTACAGTTGAAGTACATTTTACAGCCTGCCAGTTGTCAATGTTGCAAGTCTCAGTATTCTTCCTGCTTCCTTTCAGAAGTGATTCTGTAACCTACCAGTTCTCATTTCCATGAAGCATTTCTCCATATCATGTGAGTACTTAGGATGACCTTTGACATACGTATCTCAGTTGTTGCTTACTTAAGAGAATTTTTGACTTCTGTATTATATACCTTACTCTCAGAGGGAGGAAAGGTGTAGTCCTTGCCTTGTTGCCACAGTTAATAAGACACTGGGACCTGAAGTTACCTATCCAGCATTCCTAAATAAGGTTCCAGTGTGGAGCTACACTAGTAATGAGACCTTCCTTTTCCACCTGTCCTGAACAGCATCCCAACTGTCCTGAGCACTGCTGATTTAATGGCTCTTCTGGTTAGTGAGAAAAAAGTCACTGGATTTCTGCTACATAAAGAGAAGACTCCAGCAAGCTCCACAGCCCAGGGCCACAATCAGATTCCTTCAGTGAAGGAGATATTCCTGTACTTGCCAGCTAAATAAAGGAAACCAGAAAGGTCTCCATTGTGTTTTGGTGAAGAAGATCAGAGGAGAAAGTGGGAACAAAACTAGACTCCTAGAAAACACAGCTGAGATAATGTATCTCCAGAGCATCCATGCAAAGCAGCAAAGATGCATCTCCTTGGGGCCAAGATTAAATACATCACCTTCTGCATCTTTTACAGGCATCTAATTCTGAGGAATTTAATCAAAGGTAATACATCTTACAAGCAGATACTTCATTAGTACAATTAGGTATGGCAATTTTAATTCCTACAAATTGATATTATGGTATTACATTTTAATAAAGCCACATGTCAGGTAACCAATAGTAATCTCTTACTTACATCCACTTTCTATAGTGTAGAGGCTAAAAATTTTCCCAAACTAGTTTAAAACTCAAGGGGAGAGAAGAGTTTACTTTTATTTCCTTCACCGTTGTTCAAGCATCAGAGCTTACTGTCACTCATCTGAGATGACCTGGGAAACCAGTCTGCTCAATACCAACCTGCTTTAACTCTTTGCAAAAGAGGTAAAATTTGGAGGTTTGCCTCACTAATCATAAATTTTGCCAGTGATAGTCTGAAAAGTTTCATAAACTTTATTTCTGAATTGTTTATATCCACACAGTTTATATTATATTCTCACATTTTCCTCATTAAATGATTGCATCTGTGATCCAGAATAGATGGAACACTGCCAGAGGTTGGAAAGGTAACACAAGGAACAAAAAGACTCCTCAAACCTTTCTGTTTTGCTGTTTGAAATTTAACGTACTCTGTTCAAATGCTGGGCTTCCAGTAAAAGCTTATAAGCAAAGAATGGGTGCCTCAGCCTTTCAGACTTGATTAGCCAGCTTAGTGACATGTTCATGGATGAACCTTAGAAAGGAAAAACCTGAAATGCCAGTATTGCCTGAAGAAGGAAGACATTTTGTTTTGTACATCTTGTGATGTATCAGGATATGTTCCTGTTGTTTTCAGTAAAATTATTCTTTTTCAGTATTCCTCTAGCTGAAAGAAAGAATTACGAGTCCAAAATTTCAAATGCTCCTGGCAATTTTGTACCCCATATTTAGGAAGTCACTTGGATGACTTCCACAAAAAACAAGACACTCAAAAGCTAAAAAGTGGGGGGGTTTCATAAAATTATGCATCTAAAACAACAGAACTGACAGGTCTCTAGCTGGTACAAGGGACTATTTGGATCACAGTTTCTTTGCCAAAGGGTGCATAGTCCCCTCACTTGGCTTCAGGGGGAGGGGTAAGTAAGCATTTGGGTACAAAGTCTTAGAGATGCCAAGTCTTGTACTGTAGCCTCGAACATATGTCAGACATTTGTTATGTTCTGAATTAAAATGAAGATCAAAAGGGGGAATGGGGCTGAAATTTTATGCATCATGATTTCTTCACTAGAGACTGAGGTAGGACCACATCCTGGGGTTGCTAGACCAGCAGATGGGGGATTCTTGGATCTAAAGATCACAGAAATGCTCTAAAAATTGAAGGTTTGTAAATCCTCCTTTCCTTTAAAAAGATCACTAATCAACTCTACTGATTTTATTGTTGTTCTGAGCATGGCCTGTTCTAAAGGAGAAAAGAATGAAAAGCAGTAATTCATACAAACAATAATTCTTGTGATGACAGCTGCAATACTTTGTCAGAGTTCAGGTACACAGGGAAAAAAAGTCAAATAACTGGAACAGAAACAAGGCAAGGAATAAAAACGTCATAAATTTTCAAACACAGTAAGAACAAAAAATGTACCAGAGATGCTGCAGAGACAATAGATGATAAAGCTATAATACAAAGACCCAGAAAATAAAAAGTAACCATAGCAGAAAAACTAAGTGTATTTTGTAACTGTATTTGCTGGAAAAAGGGCAGGGGTGAGGAGAGGATATGCTGGCACACATCAGAAAACTTTTTTATGCTAAGCATGTGAAAGATCTGTCTCAACCCAAGGTGTCGATAGCAGTAGTTATGGAGTGAAAAAAAAGAAAGAGTGGTAACAACTGGACGGGAAAAGACAGTAGGAACTCAAGATTTTTAAAGATACTCTCGAGGATAAAAAAGCCAGACCACTAAACCCTTTAAAACTGCCTCACGTCCAGAAAACAGCAACCATTTTCACAAAGGTTTTGAGAAAAAAATTTGAAGAACTATAAGCAAATAACCTCAGCATTACTCCAAAGAAATTGGTAGCAACTCTTCTAAGATACAAGAGGGGAAGATCAACACAGTCTTCACAGAGGTCAAGCATCACAAATCAGTCAGAATTGTTTGTTTATACTTCAGTAAACACGTGGACAAAGAAGATGCATTTGCTATAATCTACTTTTGTTTCCAAAACACATTTGGTCAGGCTTACTATGAGACACTCCTCCAAAACCTAACTAAACCAGACAAGAGGAAAGGTCCTCACATGGCTACATACTTTGGCTACAGAAATGCAGAAGGGTCTTGCCACCAAGTGACTGAGGGATAAAATGACAGATTTCAGCACAAGTAAATCTAAAATTACGCAAAGGAGGAAAATCATGACTGTCTAATTCCTAAGAGGCATCTTTCAATGGTTAATATAGCTCATGTCATATCCCAGAGGTTATGTCACTGTAATTTCCAACCCCTGTGTGTGTTAAAAACATCTGTGAAAATTATAAACCCCTACCCTAAAATGGCAATCTTGAGTCAAGCAAAATTACCTTTTGGAAGGGAATGACCCTCCTTGAAAAAAAGCCAGAGGCCTGTAGATGCATGTGGAGGAAGAACTTCAATTGCTTTAGGAAAAAATTAAGTGAGAGCAAGTGTTTTTCATCATAGTATGTACCAGAGTAGCAATCTGATCATTATAACCCCTGGAATACAGTATATTCTATTATTTCACAAATAATCAGGTGGTATCATTTTTAACAGTGTGAATTGCTCCTAAATACAATTAAAATTATTCATAATGAACTGCATTATCTTCTCTTATGTGTCTCTAATGGAAAGCAGCATCTAAATTTGACACTTTGGGACAACACAAGTAAAACTTAAGCAAAATATCTAAGAATAGAGGGTGACAAAATATAGCTCCCCTTTATTACCAAATAAGCAGATAAAAATCTGACTCATACATACTGCAAAAGGTGCCAGAACCTCGACTAGACAAGATGCTCCTGACACCTTATCTTGATGTTCCAGAGAAGTATAAGTCAGAAAGGACCACTAGGGCACCACAGAGTTGCTGCAGAGGCCATTGCTTTCAGGTGATGTTAACAGCAACTGACTTTCCCCAGGGAGATGGGAATCTGCTGATGGGGTGAACAGAACCCCCCAGCTTGTATTTCCCTAAACACTACAGGAAAGTTATGTGAGATGTGCTGAAGCACCAGGGGGTGCTACATACTTGCTAGAAGATATGTGTGGGATATGTTGCTGCCTGAAATTTGCAATGGAGGGGGGAAATGGTTTATCCCCTGACAGTCATGCTAGGGAGAATTTAAGTAAGTTTAACAACAGAAGGAAAGTGTGCGTGCCAGTGGCAAATATATAAAAAATTTAAATGGCCAGCTGGTTTTCTTGATTTCATGATCTTCTCTTTCAGCTTTCAGACATGTTTCTCAGCCCCTTGAAGAGGCTGCCTTATGGAGGGAAGGCTGCCATCCTGCACCTCAGACCCTTCAGAACCCCCTGATAAACTTCATAAAGAGCAGACATGACCAAAAAGCTGCTTGTCAAAATCTGGACAGGGGAGTGTCTACCTTGGCAACTCAGCTAACAGACAGAAAAAAGAACGTCAGCACTCTTATAAACTAAAAATTTCAACATGAAACACCATCTCCAAATCTTCCCTGAGGAGTCTGGGTCTTTTCTCAGTGGTCACACTGCCCAAGCACTAACTGCAAGATGCTAGACCCTAAGCCCTCTCAGAACTGTACTTATGGGAAGCTGGCTTTGGAGGTACAGTTTTTGTTTTAGAGGGAATGTGGAAATGTTTTTTCTTCATCTGACCAGATGCCCCCAAAAGCCTTATTAGTTCCTTCTCCTCAAGAACACCATGACAGGGTAAATGAACCCAGGACAGGGCATTTAGGGTTTAGTATTGATTTATTACTGATGATGAGAAGAGGTGGACTGACTGGGAGTTCTAACTCCTGTGCTGCCCATCCCCAAGGACAACTCATGGCCATTTAAGACACACTGTTATTTATATCTCACAACAGGTTGTGCCAGCTTAAAGAGTAGGACCTCACACTGGCCTGGGTGAGTGTTTATAGGGCCATGCACCATCGTTGCCTTCAGCAGCATCTGGAAATGTAGCTCAGGTAGAAGCAGAATAGGCAGGGCTGCAGCATTGGGGAATCATGAGAATACTGTGTGGCCAAAGGAAACAGCTCCTCTGGCTCCTTCTCCTGGCATGCTATCTGCATGTTTGTACATGTGCATGGAGTAAGAATGGTGCTGGTATCTCTTTGCAATGCAGAAGCTGCCTGGGATAACTTTTGCTGTCAGACAAGATAGGGGCAAAAGACTTATGCACACACTGGTTGCAACTGTATACAGTAGAAACTAAAAGACCAAACTACTTCATGTAAATATGCACAGAACTGAAAAAGGCTGAAAAAGCCCCAGTCTGGGCTCTGATTTGGCAAGTCACTAGGCACATTTGGCCCATGTGGAAAGTCCACCTTAGATATCCCACTGCAGTATCAGAGCAGGGGGATATGCCATACATGTACACACACTGGATGAAGGTTGTATACACAGGCTGAAGGGCACGTCTGGGTGTTTGGGATCTGGTGCTCAAAGCAAACAGCTCATGAACACAGAACCACAGAATGGGTCAGGCTGGAAGGCACCACAGTGCATCGTCTGGTCCAACCTCCCTGCTCAGGCAGGGTCATCCTAGAGCACATTGCACAGGATTGTATCCAGGTAGTTCTTGAATATCTCCAGTGATGGAGACTTCACAACCTCTCTGGGCAACCTGTTCCTGTTTTCGACCAGCCACAGCTGACAGTGGTGTTGTCAAGCACACTTTCAGAGCAAGGTACAATGGATGCTTGGGGAGTGGGACCACAGGAGCACATGACAGATACGGGTTTTAGAAAACAGGCCTCTTGTTCATCATTTTACTCTTTTTACTTTTTGATAGCTTTATTTCAAGAAAATACAGATTTTTCACAATCTTCTCTCCCTATTATAGGTAATCAAAACACAAAGCTGAAGTAATAGATGTTACTTGGAGAAATTCAGAGCAGATACCACACCATCCAAAATCCCTTGTGCAGTTCTTTATTCTTTACTTTGGACCTTTTTCCTAATTGCAGATAGCATTTCAGTCTTTAGAGGTTTGACAGGTAATACATAATTTTAATATGTGTCCATGGCAACATTTATTTTGTTAGAATACTGTATATGCCACACTGGCAACAAACCGACAGTATCTAAACTAATTTCAAAAAAGAGTAATTACACCTTTCCATACTGTCAGCAAAGAGATCACTATCAACATCCCCAGCCTCAGCTAATTACTCAGTCTACTCCCGAACCTAATTTTGGTCTAAAACTGCTTGCAAGAAACATCTAAGTGACTGCAAAGACTTGTACTGTAATGCATTGTAGCCCTAAAAAGTCACCAAAATAAGTATCTAGTGAAGTAAGAAATTAAGTGACTATGAGACCAGAGGACTCTACCAAGTCCACATTTCATAAACAGCATCAATGACTTTTCACAAAAGCAGTGTTGCTGTGTTCAGCTTTCTCACACATTTATACAGTTGCAATAAATTCCTCTTCAGTGCTTGACAGGTTAATATTTACTTTCTTGGGCTATTTCTATTATGCTATCTCCCACATTCTTTAGAAGCGTGTTTTACGATTTTCCTGGAAAGAACTCCAGCATTGTTCCCAAGTAGCAAAGTGACGTCCTTGCCAGGTGAACACAGAGATGATATTCTGCTTCTTGTTACAAAGATTCAGTACAAATTAGCAGATAATTGGCAGAGCAGTTCAATGAAAATGAATTAATTCATGTCTTGCTCTAAGTGGACATTCTTGCCTTCATCCTCACTGGAAACTGGATAAATACCCCTATCAGTGTTAGACTTCAGCACCTTTGGCCTCTCAGACATCAGGCCAGGTAGAAAGCTGTCTGGCATAATCTTTAAAAGCATATTGATCTTTACTTGGATATTAATGAGGTTGCAGAGATCTGATGTGTAATTCCAGCCCATGCCTCCAAGAAAGACATGCGTAAAGCAGCTCAGTCATGAAAAAGAGATGATTAAAGACACTGACTAATTCTATTTGCTGCACACCCATTGTACTAGTCCCATTTCCTACACTTTATTAATGAGGGCACCATTGAAAAATCTGTTATCAATATTCTTATTATGCAAAGGTCACAGATTGCATTAGCATTTGCAATACAGCAGCTTTTTTCTAGGTTTGTGCAAGTCAGTCACTTGCCACACAAGCTACCATATAAAGAACCCATCATCTTTCTCACATTCACTCCTGCCTGGGTTCAGAGAAGAAGAATCTATCAGAAGTCAAGTATTTCATGAGCATCTAGAAGTCAGTATTACCCATACTGCTCAAACCTTTATTGTGACACTCACTTTCTACAAAACATCTGCCTTTGGAGATCTGAACAATAGCACAGTTGAAATTATCCAGCTGTCAGCATGTCTCACCAAGTCTCTATATGTTTGTTTTCAGGATGTGATTTTGTGCCTGCCACTAAGTTCTCAAACAAATGTCAGCGTTGTGCTCAAAGCAGCAGAAACTCCACTCAGAAGACAAAAGGGGAAGGAAAACACAGCAACTTTTCTTTATAGTTAAGAATCTTTACAGAATTCAGGTCAAAGGATTATGACATTCAGATCTTGATAATGAACATGACATTTTCACAGTTACATTATCTTCTCTAAATGTCAGAACAGAGTACTCCGGTCACAATATATCAGTGCACTGAGGGAGGATCTGGTATTCCACTCCCTCACAGCCATTTCATACCAGTTTGAGTTCATTTACAGTAACACAATTGTAAAATAAAAAAAATTAATTTACAAAAATGTTTAAAAGAGGAATACAGCAGAGGGATAGAGCAAATAATGACTTCTGAATTTCTGTGTGAAACATTTCCCTAAGTAAGACATCTTGGACATTTTAACAGTTGTAAAGACAATTATACTTGAGGAAGAAATCAACTCAGCCGTTCTCTAATATTTCAGACAGTACAATGTCTGGGGCTGTTCTCAGATGTAAACCAAAACTGACACTTTCCCTGGTGTTTGGTGCCTCTGTAAATGACCCTGAAAATTTGAACCAGACTTGCAGAAGGACAGTTACAAACTGCTAAGCAGAAAATGGAAAGAGCAAACGAACAAAAAAAAAAGAGAAACCCCCAAAATATTGATTGAACTCCAGCACACTCAATTCAGAAAGTTTAGCCTTTTAGCTCAGAATACTTGGTTGAAAATATCAGACAGCTATGAGTCCATGGACAACTAGAGTTAGACTACAGTGCTAAGACCATCTGTCATACCACTTTTTTTGGTGCATATGTAAAACCTCTTAGTGAAGCTAACACAGCCTCTGGCTCATTACCTCTATTTATCTTTGGCACATCACAATATTAGATTTGGAACCTGTAGTACAAGAACAAGGAATAAGAAAGGAACAATTAAACTTTAGATCTCTGCTTGTTCATCCCCTGCTCCCCATACTGTCATAACAATATTCATACTCTTATAATGATATTTTTTATTTGAGTACCTTTTCAAAGGTATAACTAACTAACGAACTAAATACATAACTTTGACAAGCTAATGTGTCTGCAAACTTGAGTGAAAAAAACAAATTTGTGTAATTTGGCAGATGAGAAAGCAGAGAAAATGACAAGGGTGTGACAGAATAACCAACGGAATAAGAGCTGAGAATAATTTCATTTTAGTTGAAAGCAACTTAATTTTTGCTGAGAGCAAAATGCAACCTCACAGTGCATTAACAGACACTACACAGCTGAAGTGGTAATAATTCAGTACATAGCATGTTGTCTGGTGCTCATGTCATACAGACAAATGTTCACGAAGCTGTTCAAATGACAGTAGCACATCCAGATAGAGCTTTGTTATCGAAGAATTAAAAACGTGATCTATTTGGTTTCTCTAATGGAAAGCAAAACACTGAGCTTGTGTAGTCTCTATGCTTACCATAACTGGCAACAAAAGTTACAAGATGCAGAAATTATTGCAAGGAATTTCAAAACTAGAGTATTATGGCTAAATGTATTGACCTAGAACATATTTGGGACAGTCTGACTTCCAGTTGACTACTCTCTCACAGCCAGTGGTTTCTCACCCCTCCAAGAAAATCACACATGGTAAGCACATTTCCCACATGCAACTGCTCAAACGTGTTTTCTGCTGATGACAACCACTAGCAAGAGAGTATAAGTAGTCACATTAGGTACAGAGAACAAGTAACAAGAAAATTTCCCTTTTCAGATGGAACAAATGGAGCAAAGAAGAAAAGGAAGAAACACCAACCAAGTTAATCCTGGTCCAATAAAAACTTCACTTAAACAACAGCTGGACACATCTCAGAAGGATGTATGGATATCAGGGTTCAGGCACAGAGATCTTACCACTACAGAAGTAAAAACTGTGAGCAGTACCTTCTCCTTGCTTCTGTAAATAAAGTGCATTGCTTTTGTACAATGAGCCTGATCTGTTCACATTAGTTCTGCTTGGAACAAACAGTAGTTTTGATAGATGATGCCTAACATTAGCATGGTATCAAGATAAAAGCATTACCTGTTCTTTATCATGTAAAATATCATAATCTTTGGCCTTCAAGTTCTTTTCTTTACAAATATTAAGTTACTCATATCTGCAATTCAACATACAGTAATGGACACAGAAATAAAAAATACAAAGAACTGGTAAGTACAATATTTATTAAAATGCTTAAAAATATTTTCTAACATAGCCATTTTCATCTTAATGGTACCCTTCTGAAATGCTTGGATCACTTGCAAATAAGTATCCTCACCCAGTTCTATTATCCTACATCTTTTTCAGAAACCCCTTCTTCATCACTTGTTAATAAAAAGGAGACAGGAACATACACTGCCTTCCAAGCACAGCTTTTAAAACATTTTAAATGATAAAGAGAACAGCTTGTGTAAAAAAAAATTTTTTTCACACGCTTTCTATTTCCCTCACTTTTAATTTCTCTCATAATTTTTAAGACGTGTTCCAGCACCCTTGGAGGAACCATTACTCATACGGAGTGGAGAAACTACAGATTCAGTTTGGTGTTTGACCACCGCACAGCTAACAATAAACTCTTGATTACATATAGCTGTGTATGTATTCTGCAAAACTCACTTGTTAGACTGTCTTTGTTGTTGATTCTGACACTCAACCAGCTTGTTACCAAATGCATCATTTTGATCAAAGGTTTTGTTCTAAATTCTCAAGTGTATAGGGAACGCTTTCGAGATGTTACATATTAAGACTGCAGGAGCAGTGAGACCACAGACAGTAGCCCTCTGAGAAGGGTACTGTAAGATTCCTAACTCTGCACACAAATCCAGTGCTCTTCACAAGTCTGCTGGGGACAGCTATAGTAACACTGCTGGAGGCAAATCCCCTGCTGGCTTTCAGACAGGCAATTTTACAGCAACAGGACAAGAACCTGCTCCCAATGGATTGTCTGCTAGAGGTTTGATCTGATGATATTTTGTATATCTTTGTGCATTGCTCACTTTTCTGAAGGGTAGTTCTTAGTTTCTGAGTGGCTGGTAGCCTCTGGCAGACTCAGTATTTCGAGATTTTTTCACCTTCATGCAGTAAGAAGTATGCTACTCCATTTGGAATTAGTTTCTTTATGCTTCTAAAGTTACTGCTTAATGTGGCCTGCCTGATATTACAAGGGTTTATACTGAATCTTCTATTTATTTACTTTTCTTCCTGAACCTTCTTTCTCATCCCCATGTTCATTTTCCACCATGAATAAAACAGTTTCACATGAGTTATGTCAGATGAAAAAAAAGTATCATAGAGAATAAAAATGTAGGAAGTTTCTTGGTAGAAAAGTAAGAATTAATGCAAAACTTTTGGGCAATAACAGTGACATTCTCCTTACCCAGTCCAACCTTGCCTGCCTGATATTGTCACAGTAATTTTCTTATTACTAATTTTTAATGAAAAATCCATGCTAAACATTAGATTAGATTAGAACAGATTAGATTAGATTTTGCTAGCTGCTAAATTTCTTACTGTGTATTTATAAGTGGGAGGATGCATTTATGAAAATCCATCTCTTTGTGTGTTGGTTCCCTCTCCTGCAATGAGCTGAGTGCTAGAAGCCACAGTGTACAGCACACAGTGTTTAAACGGTGTTTAATCATAACAGTGTTTAAACCAGCTCTGAGAGAAAAAGCTGTCAAAGGGACAATAATTTCACAAGATTCTGACTTTTCTTTCTCCACAGAGATTTAGTGGAATGCCTCCTTTTCAGATTTTTTTTTAAATAAAGCTGTTAGAGAAAAAAAGTAGGTTAATTCTCAATGCCTGTCCCTCCTAACATATTCTACACCGCCGAGTTTCTTCACAAAGGTCTTCTTCAGGCCTCTGTGCACAGTCGTATTCTCGGGGTATGCCATGCACTGTCCTGAACTCCAAGAGCACACTAAGCAGCTCTTATGCAAGCCTTGTCAGCTCTGACAGAGAGTGCTAGCAGGTTTCTGGACCTGTGCATGCTCTCCCCATCCCTCCAGCACAGCAGACCAACCTTCATGCTCAGTCCAAGCAGCAGAGCTCCCACCAGGAAGATTGTTACAGTGGAAATGCTGAGAGATGCTTTCTGACCTTCTCCATACAGACACAGCAGGTTAGTTACTCCAGCCCTCCCTTGTCCCTTAGGCTGAAAAGATCCATCTGCTTGAACTCTGTCACACATGCGAAAGCTGTGCTCCCTGCATGCTTGTCATCTTGTAATTTACAGATCAGCAGACTCACAAAGGTCCACAAGAAGTAGAAACGTGTGTGAAGGTAATGCTATTAATACTGTGGGGCTCTGTAGGATGTTGGGTTACCACTTCTGTGTCTGGTTTTGGCTGTTGTGCATGTACCTCATCCCCTTGTCAGTGCAATGAAGGGAAAGATTTTCCCAGGAAATATTCCTAATCCCAGTCCCTCTGGTTTTGTAGTTTATCCGGGCAAAACCTCTTTCTCCAAAGCTGCTTCTATGGACATTTCAATTTTGTCCAATAGACTATATTAATGTTGAAGTGCAGTCTTTGAAACAAATGCTCCACCACAGGCCCTCACACACAAGTCCTTCTGTCTTTCTTTCCACTGGCCTCAGAGTGAGCAGAACTACCAGATCTGAGTGTAAGAAGGAAGGAAGTGAATGAGATTGGGTAGCACACCTGCCGCCCAACTTATGGCACCATGAACAGCCAACTGAGGGTGTGGGGACAGGCAGGGAAACCTACAATTTCACACAGAACATAATGGTTGGAATTACACAGGCCCACGAGAGCTGTGGCTACAGAGCTGTCCGCGAGCTAAAGGCCAAATTAGCAGATTTAACTTCCACAGCCAGCCACGCATGTCCTACATAATGCAAGGCACTTACTCAGAATCCAGCCCTCCTAACATAATTTCTCTGTCTTTCCCTATTTTACATGTTTGTTTCTTATTTTTCTAAAATTCTGGTAATTTTAGAAATTGCACAAAAAGAGTTGGAGTACTTCTTAATACATTAAAACAATAATGTTCCAAACTAGTGAAGATAAATGCAAGAAATTCAAGCTCGTAATGATGTATCGTTTTTAAAATCAACATGGATTGTATCCAATATAACTCAAGTTAATCCTTAACCAGGTTTTTTTTCACACAAAAACAATGTCTACTTCAACTGGATCGGGACCAGTTACAAAGCTGTGTTATTTTTGGTAGTGATCGTAGTAACTGTAGCAGTAAAAAACAGCTTTAGTAATTTAAATGGCATTTCAAGCATTTTTAAAAGCACAGGGGTTTTTTTACATTATTGAAAACTCATTAGTTATTCATTTTGTATTGTTTGAGAAAAGCCTTAAGAGTAATTTTCCAAGATTGTAACTCAATATATGAATTAGATGGTGTTGTCAAAGTATAAATATATCCTAATATTGGTCTTTGCACTGTATTCTTTTAAATTACACGGCTTTACAGAAAGTTTTTTGAATGTGTGAGATGGCACAATACATTTATGTAGCCATAGGTACATATATATAAAGATCTCTAGAAATCCCCCATCACCATTTTTATGAGTTAGCATTTTTCAAGGTTGCAGAGAGCCTTACAAACATGAGGCAAGATCATCAACATTATTTTCCCACAGTCCTAAATCCTCCTTTACTGGACTATCTTCTTTAAAGTACATGGAAGTCATCTGATATCAAAACTCTCTCATCAAGAAGAAGGCATATTAGTGGTTCAGATAGGCCATGCACTGGAGCGAAAATAGCTCCATTAGCAGTTGAGAGTTACACTATGGAAAGAAATGCAACAAAAACAAGACAGAAGTTCAAATGCAGTGAAGGGAAAGAAGGAGCAGAAAGATAAAAGTGAAGAAAATACAGCAGTAAACCAGATTTTCTCAGTGATTTGCAACTGTAAAAAAAAGGCACTGAATATTATAAGGACCTAAGCATTTAGTAGTTAGTTCAGAAAGTTTCATTCTCCATCTGATTCACATGCAATCTTCCTGCTGGTATCAATGGCTAAGAACTTAGCGCTTTGGGGAATTCACTGGCCTGGTTTTATAGTTCTGGCTGCATGAATTATGTTCTGCATAATCAAATTGTGGCACTCATTATCACAGCATGCCAGAGACAGCATAAACAGGTTTAAAATAATTAAACAGATTTATGCAGAGAAGATCTATCAATTACTATTAAACATGACTAATGTTTAACCTACTGATTCCAGAAGCTAAAAGGATAAACAAGAAGAGATGCAATGTGTACCTACGATGTTTCTCTATGCACCCACTATTTACTACTGTTTGATACAATCACAGACTGAGATAGGTTGGAAGGGACCTTTGGAGATTATCTACTCCAACGTCCCTTCTCAAATCAAGGTCCCCTAGAACAGGTTCTGCACAGCTGGGCTTTGAATATCCTCAAGGAGGGTGAGACTACAGTCTCTGGACAACCTTTTCTAATGTTTGACCACCATTAGAGTAAGAAAGTTTTTTCTTTTGTTCACAGAATTCCCCATTTTTCAACTTATGCACTTTACATCTTGTCCTCTCACTGGATATCACTGAGAAACCTCTGGCTCCCTCTTCTTTATTCCCTCCCATCAGATATAAACACTGATTAAGACCCCTGAGTGTCTTCCAGGATAAAAAGTCGTAACTCTCTAAGCCTCTCCTCATATGGAAGGTGCTTCAAGTGCTTAATCATCTTCATGGCCTTTCATGGACTTGTTCCAGTTTGTCTATCATATTCTTGTACTCTTCCTTCTTGTCTTCCCAGCTTGTTTTTCCAATCCACTGCAACTACCCCACCATGTTGCTGGGATCACAGTGAGACTTAACCCTTCAGGTAGATGCAGTGCTGTAACCCCCCTGTTTGTTCCCCATGGAGCATACACTAGCATACAGGCACTCCAGAGAGGTACTTGGTCATGCTGATTTATTGGTCTGATCCAGTGAAGATGCTGTTTTGGTTTAACCCAGACACTCACTCACTCTGCCCTGCCAGCAGAATAGGGGAGAGAATCAGAAGGGCAGAAGTGACAAAACATGTGGGTTGACATAAAGACAGTCAAATAGTTAAAAATTAATAACAATAGTAATCATAATTGTGAGGGGGGAAAAGCAAAAAATAAAAAAAAAATCCCAAGAAGGACAAGTGATGCAAATGCGAACAGCTGCTCTGCCAGACCCAGAGAAGACACTTCCCTGGCTAAACTTCCTCCCCCTTTTTATTGCTGAGCACAGCACCATATGACCTGGGACATCCCGCTGGTCAGTTGGAATCAGTTGTCCCATCTGTGTCCCCTCCCAACTCCTTGTGCACCTTCAGCCCACTCACTGGTGGGGAGGGGTGAGAGGCAGAAAAGGCTTTGGCTCTGTGTAAGCCCTGCTCAGCAGTAACAAAAACATCCCTGGGTCATCAACACTGTTTCCAGCATAAATTCAAAACAGCGCCATACCAGCTACTAAGAAGAAACTTAACTCTATCCCAGCCAAAACCAGTACAGCTACACAACTGGTGCTCTGAGTTTTTACCTTTTGCCGCTCAATGTTGTAGGTAGTTGCCATACATTCATAGGCAACAGGCAGAGAAAAAACATTGTAGGCCATGGTCCAATACCTTACTCTAAACTAGGGTCAAATATTGCTCCTAAAAAATATGTTTTTAATATATTCTTAAGGTGTGCAGTAGTTTCAAACATCAGTTATCTCATTAAGTGCTTGTCTCTCCTTCACATTTGAACTTTTTCATAGTACTTACCCTAAATAGTCTCTACTTCAGCTAAAGTCCAAATTCTCACTGTTATTTGCATTCCTTTAATTTTCTTTTCATTGGCAGTGCTTTCCTGCCCCCTGACAAGTTTGGCTGCTTTCCCTGGTACACCATTCAACCAGTCCATACTTTTCTTCATGTTCTTCCCCAAACCCAGCATAATTGAGTAGTGAGGCCTGCCAAACAAAAAAGTACACTTGGATCTTTCAGATGATACTCATCTTGTTGACAATAGTATTATTATGGACTGCCATTTACTTTGTGATTTCTAAACTACATAATTTCAAAATCCTTCACGGAACATCTACAGGCACAGTTTACATCTCAGTTGAGGACATCCACAATGCAATGTCTGATGGAAGAAAGTGGTACTAATGGTTTTAGGACACAACAATGCCTGAGAAAAGCTGCTACTCAGAGAACAGGTGGGTCACGGAGAAGACAAGGCATAGACATGTTGCTTCTATACAGCACAGCATTTGTCCTTTCCAAAACCTATTGCACCATTAAGCACCCAACGTCAAAGACTTCCTGCCTTCCTCTGAAGTGAATCTGACTGCATGACCTTGCATGAACATAGCAAACAACATCTATTATCTTCTATGTTATTGTTGAAGATAAAGCCCACAAGAGCCAACCCTGTAAATGAAATCTGTATGTCCTTATGTGTTTGCCACAAATTAAACAACTTCTCATTATGAATAACCTTTATTTTTCTGTCACTCCTTACTGGTGGGACAGTTCCTCTGCTCCTTTCAAAATGAAAATGTGTTCAGTCACTCTGGCTGAAACTCCCACTAAATCAGGCTAAGAGGCATATGGAGCAGAGATCCTGCATTACTCACTCAGTAGTGTGTAGTTTCCCAAATGGGAGAAGCCAAGGGGACTCCAATGATACTAAAGCAGGTTCACACAAGAAGATGGGTGGAAATGGCACTCCTGACTCCAAGGGCTTCCAAGCAAAAAGGCTGACAAAAACCAAGCATGTGAAAAGTCTTCAAGTTGCTTTTTTCTATTAAATAGATCCAGTTTATAAAATCAGAGGGAAAGATAAATATTTTAAAATATACATCTACAGCTCCATAGGAGCTGTCAAAAGCTTCTGCTGCCATATGCATATGGCATAGAAATTTTTTGTGAAAATGCTAATGCCACTGCCTTTTACTAGTCTTCTGGAAGTGCACTTCTAAAAGCCAGACATGTCTAAGCTATTTTTAACACAGTAGATTCATTACATCAAATTAGGTCACCTTGTCTTTTAATGATAATTTTCACTTTCTCCTTTGATGCAGCACATAACTCAAACTTTTCTTCTGAGCAAAAGTTCAGATGAGTATTAGCATTACAGTCATAGCAAGGGTAAGACATAAATAAAGGGAAATATCAGACATATTAGGATTTTGAAGGGAATTATGAGTATTATAAAAAACCTGTACTATTTGCTCTTGAAACCTGGCACTGAGCAACTCTATTCCTTCTTAGGATTAGGTAGGTGACCAAGGTAACATGTGTACAAATTCAGATGATCTTGGAGGGAAACACTTCTATGAAATTAGGTCCTCTGTTCCAAGAAGAGTAATTACAGATGGCCAAAGTCTTGCTATTTATCAGTCACCTGCAGATTTCTCTGTTGTGGAGAAAAAAATATGAAATAAAGAAGAAAAAAAACAACCCAAACTATTTTAACATATTCCACTGGATACTTTATCCCAGGGAAAGACAGACAGCGATATCCATCAGTCTTTAAATCCTCTTGTTTACTGTACTGCTAGACTTTGTGTAATGTTGTTTTTCTTCCTGAAATGCATCTGCCAGTGACATGAAATGATCACAATGTAATATCCTAAATGCTTTCATCGTGTGCAATTATTTATTTTCATGCCATTCTAAAATCCTAGGCAGTTTGCCGACTTGATGATCATGTTTTCCCCCACAAAATACTTAATAGACAAGAGACAAAAGCCTTAGAAGGATCAAAAATAGAAATGTTTACATAACCGCCACTTGAATCATCAGAAAGCAAATGCTATATCTTATTAGAAAAACACAAACAAGTTTTTTGTGTCCATGGCTCTTTATTAATTGTTTGCCATAAACCTTTATCAACTAATTACAGTAATAATTACAAATAGAAAACACAATGAAACAATGAAACAAAGAAAGTAAGTAAAAGCCAAGCCAACTGAACTAATTTTTTACTATCCTTTGCAAAACCTGGCAAAAAGTTGACATGTAATTCCAGTTAATGTTATTAATTTAACTGAATGCTTCTAGAACTGCATTTATATTAATCCCATTTACAGCAATTTGCAAATAAATTTACAGTATAGGTCTTAGTTTTTAAACTCAAAAGAGAAAAATCCATAATGTCACAATTCCTTTTATCTTTTTTAAAAAGCTATAATGTGAATATTTTTTTAAACTAATGTTCTTTAAATTCTCATACTAGAACAACAATTCTGAAGTCTGCCATCAGAGGGGATAAAAACGTGATTTGTGGAGCACGAAGATGTTCTCTTTCATACAGCAGTTCTTTTGGCTATCCTGCTAAAAGAAAGATACCCTGTAAGTGTGCTTCTTGTGGTCAGATTATTTTACCACTTGGATTGAATTAATTTGACTTTGAAAAGTTAGCTGCTGTATGAGCATAATGTGAAACCTTTCCTTTTTTTCCTAGGGACTGAGATTTCAGACACCCTTGGCACTTCTGCACACCTCTTCAAAATTTCATTTGTAGTAACCAGTTGCACTTTGGTCTTTCTCAGTCATGCTTGATAGCATTAATAAATCCCAAACCCTACATGCTAATGTGCATGGACAGAACTTGTACAGGTTGCAGAAAAGAGAAAGCTCTTCCAGACACATTATTAGATAGCAGAATCATTTGAGCAGAATTCATCTCAGCAAAAGGTTGTAATGCAGATATCCCAGTCTCAGCTGTCTCTCTCAGTTACCTTTATGGTCAGTAGAGAAAAATAGGAACTTTTAAGCGTGATTCATCTGTTTTGCTTTAATCAGCTTTTCGAGAACATAAAGACTGATTCTCTAAAAGTGTTTTCTCAGCTAATTACAATAGAGTGTTCAGGTGAATTGTGGTCAGGTTGCACAGATCTAGGAATCCACATGCTTATAAACTGACTTTTAAGGTGACATAGCAAATGCCTGTTATGGTTGCAGACATGATAATTCATCACAAGCAGCAGAGAGCTGGTATTCTCCACTTCTCTGGGTCCCATTTCATTTTTGCCAGCTTATTAACAACCAATGGTTAGACAAGCCTGTTTATTCTCAAGTAGGACTAAAAAAGGGCTGAAAGTGCACTCATGGAGTGATTGCAGGGAACCAGTCCCATTTGGAAAACATTATTCTACATGGCCATTTCTGCTCAGAAGACTTCTGGCCCTGGGTGTCTTCAGAGGGTTTCAGCTGGCTGACAGGGGGGAGAAGAGTAAGCCAGACACAACATGCTTTCAAACCTTTTCTTGTGATGTCTTCAAGAATTTTCCAGAAGGAATCCAGTGAAGTCATACTGCTATTTTGCCATCTTTATTTCTCTCCAGCCTTACCCAAATAACTATTGTAATGGAAAGCAACATTAGTTTAACAGTACTCTGTATAACCTTTGGAACTCCTTTTGAAGCTGTACCTTTAAATAACATTACAGGAAACCTGGAAAATATAATGCTCTTATTAACCTCAAGAATTATTAAAACTTAGGGGCTCTTATCAGTCCTAAGAAGAGTTTCTACTGCTACATCAGCAGAAAACAAAAAAAACAAGGTAAATAAAACCAGGTAATATTTTCAGTAGACTACTTTGGGCAGGGATGGATACACCTTTTACCAAACTTTCTCTCCTTAAGTCCTTTCTTGCCACCTACACCTTCACAAACACCACAGATCTTTTCTTCTACATTCTAAAGTAATCTCCCTTCAAGCCTATATTCAGAAGCTGCTGAACCAACCTGTCTTTTGAATGACGTTCCTCAACTGCAAACTCCATACAAAACCCCATCTGAGATGGATGGGGTGTTTTTAAAAAAAACCAAACCCAAATCCAAACAAAAAAAGCCCTATACTTTCAAACCCATGTGTAGGCTCTTTCCTGGACTCATTAGCAACTCCAGGATAAGAACAACTTGATCTGGGTTTGTAAATGTGTGTCCAGGACTCAGACCTATGACGTGCTTGGAAAGACTGAAAACAACTGACCATGGATGACCTGATCAACTTTGCCTGGAATGTAAGTTAGCTCCGCTTTGTAAATACATGGAAATACACTCTGAAGAATTTCTAGCATTTCTGATTCAGTTTTAGAATTTTCCATTGTTTTAACAGAAGTCTGCTTGATTTGGATTTGTTTTTCTCCTTGTTCCAGCCACTGCTTTACCACCTGAATCTGGCCATGTCTTTTGTTCAGTTTAGAAGAACAGGTTTCACATTTTCCATTCAGAACTCCAGTGATTCCTGGAATAAAGGCGACTTACAGGGAAGAGCTTCCATGCATTGTTTCAGCCTGACAAGTGTAATTTAAAAAATGGAGAAAATAACATGGATTTCGCTGCGTGAAGAGCTATTCCCTTTTGTTTGTTTTGAACCGAACTCCTCAGTTGCTTTGATTGACCCTTAGTTCTTATGTTAGAAGGCACAGTGTCTGGTTGGTCCTATGTACCCTCTTCTGGCTGGTCCTGGAAATACAGCTTTCATATGCATGTGAGAGAGGGAGAGAGTACATTTATAGAGTGGTTCTTTGCACAACCTTATGTTGCTGTGTCGGCATTTAATGCTGAAGTTCATATTGTTTCACAATCAGCATTAACCTAAAGGCATCAACTCTCTCTTCACGATGCCCTGGAGTGATGTGTCAGCTGGTGTGGGGTGTAAGGTGCACCTAAAAAAAAGGATTATGGTGTGTTGCATCCTCATTTCTGTAACAAGGCTTGAGGCAACCAGGAGTGCCTTCAAGAGCCCCTTGTAGGTCAGTTCTTTTGTTGGAGTTCAGAAGTTAAGAAGTATGTGATACCTCATGTGTTGTGCTAAAAAAGGCTTGGTAACAAAAGAAGAGGAAAATCTATGGTTTGGGGTTTTTTTCCCCTTTCCAGGTAGGTGTTAGTAGGACTAAACATCTCTGTTGCATCCCCAGATGACAGACACTTTTGGGTTTTTTTTTCACAATTGCTGTCATAGTGATAGTAAGATTCTGGATTATTATAGAGGTGGCAGTTTTATTGTCTATGTTACTAAAGACAGTATTTCCCCCTAATTTTTCTTTCTAATAACAAATCACAGAATGAGGATTTTAGCCTTCCAAGGTCTTCAGCTTGAAAAAGTGAAGCATAAAATTCATATTAGGATAGAGTGCTATTTGAGTGGGTGTTTTGAATATCTCCAGGGAAGGAGATACTACAACCTTTCTGGACAACCTGTTCCAGTGCTCAGTCACCCTTACAGTGAAGAACTTCCTGTATTCCAGTTTCTGCCCTTTGCCTCTCATGCTACTGCTTGGCAGCACTGAGCAGAGCCTGCCTCCACACTCTCGTCATCCTCCTTTCAGATACATATATATACATTGTTTAGGACCCCTCTGTTGCCTCTTCTCAAGGCTGAACAGGCCAAATTCCCAGTATTTGCTGTAAGAGATGCTCCAGTCCCTTAATCACCTTTGTCACCCTCCACTGGATCTTCTAAAAGATGTTGAACACTTCTGTTAGCACAAATTCGCAATGAAGATTCTTTAATGTATCTGGATATTTCTGTCAGCTCTTTTATAAAGAAGTACATAGAAGATTATTTGAGGCAGCAGTACTGGCCATTATTAAATTACTGACATTACTATCTTTAAATTGAACAAGTAATTTACACAAAATACTTGAGTAAAATTCTGAGTAGAGCTGTTAAAGTCTGTCCCTGTATTAATCTCTTAAGTTATACTTAAGTTATACTTTCATGCAGATTTATTTTATCATAAATGCAGATACATTTTTAACTGCCAATGGATATCTCTTCAATTTCCTGAATGATACAAACTGTTTTTCCATAGAAGTGTTACAAATGTATAGAAATACATGTGAAATATTTATTAGCAAGGGCTAAAGTGTGCTACAAATACATAATACAAACAGGGTTTCAGGCCATGAAAAAGTATTCCCCTACTTCCCACTCAGAAGCCTGTGTTTTACTATTAGACTCACAATCCACACACATCATGATTGTTTTTCATCTTTATTGCTAAGGATGAATCTGTATTAGCAAGAATTATTGTGTAGAAGAACAAAATCTGTCGAGTGAAAGATATAGTATTGTGGAGTGGACAATGCCTTGGAAGTTTCTTGCTCTACTGCCACAGATAAACATCTCAGCCTTTATTATCCCAAGGAAGTGCATTTTTGTGCACTCATTTAACAAGACAGCTTTTTCTCTTGCAGCTTGGTACTACACTCAAGATCTGCAAATACAACTGCTAAGAAAAAGCATCGTCAAAAGTCTGAACAACCTGATCTAGCTGAAGATGTCCCTGGCTCATTGCAGGAGTGTTGGCCTACCTGATCTTTAAAGATCCCTTCCAACCCAAATTCCATGATTCTAACACATCCAAAGCAGGTAATAGGCAGTTCAGAGTAAAGGTGGTACTTCAGTGACATAATAGAATTTAGGTGTTCTTGAACTAATTGCATAAGAGATCTACAGCCCTTTTTTCTTTGTCATAAACTTAAGGTATGTTATATCCAAGAGCATTGTGTTTTTCATATTTTACTGAGTCAGGCTAACAGGTCTAAAATTTATTAGAATATGGGGTTTGTTAAGAGTTAAAAAAGGTTAAGAATACCAAAGAACACAACTAACTTTCTCCAATGAAACTAGAGGTGTTTCAAAGCCTGTTTTTTAAGACTGATTTCACCTTAATATCCATAAAACTTTCCCAAGCCAAAATAACAAGCTATTCTGTTCCCTCTGCAAGAGAACCTGGTTAATACCTTGTATTTTAATGCCTTATGAAGTATGGAAGTAGATTTTCAGTATGTTTTGTGAAAAAGAAAAAAGAAAATGACAGTAACTATGCCTTGACCAAGTGAAGAGGTGTGAATTTAAATTAATGTATCTTTGCACTTCACTGGAATGAAATCCTTAATTAAAAAGAGCTCACTTTGTGTAAGGAATTAAACGGTACATATATTTTTTGGTAAATGCCATTTTCATTAAGGATACAACAGACAAAAACCTACCCCAAATCCAGTAGCTAAAGGACTTGAACTTGATGTGCCAGGAATTTTGGCTGTCACCTGCATGGCAAAAAAAAAATCAAACAAAAATCTTACATCAATTAACAAGCATATGGGTCAATTATTAGTCTTTCTATATAAATTCCATAGTGATTTCATAGAAATAATGCTCCAATTGTTACAGAAAGGATTCTCATTCTAGAACCAGATTATTCTGACAAAGAAGTAACAATCAGGCAGTTCCAGCTCTTCTTTAGACATACAGTAAGTACTTCTAAAGTACAGGTACCAACTTTACACTTGGTTTTGAAAACTGATCTAAGATTAAGTCAAAGCAAGATGAAAATAAGGGAATTGACATTAATTACATTAATGAAGGAAAAAGTTATCAGAACAATAAATACATGTTTTTCTACACTCCACTCTCTAGTATGTATTTCAACCTTGTAACTGTATGTCAGAGCCAGTAATTCTATGTTTGGAATGTTAAAAAAAGTCCTTTCTGAATGTATCATTTTGCTCTTGAACGAGGCTTTACCTCATTTTATCAAACAGGAATACTTATTTTCAAGCAAAGTTCCTTGTTTGTTCTAGAATAACTCCAGAACTTAATGGAACTCATGGACTGCTAATTTTTTACTCTTTTTTTCATATAAATAACTAAAATCTGCATCTTCATGTTAGTAGTAGACAAGAAAGAAAAGGTAAGAGATTCCCAAGATGAATTTGTATCAGTGCCTAAGTTAGAGCTAAGGCTCCAGAGAAGCTCTACATTATTGAAATGTATTTTCAAAGGTACTTACAGGGGGTCTTCTTCCATGACTTGTTCTAGCTGCCTGTTGAAAAGCTGCATCATTTTCTAAATCCTACAAAAGTTAAAATAAAAAATCAACCCTTTTAAAATTACAACACCCAAAGTCACAATTACAGAACTTTTTGACTACTAAAAGCAGACAGGTAAAATACAGTAATTCTTCCCAAAATGCTTGACCCGAAGAAAACTGAATAACAGGTTTTGCTGACATGAAATTACAATGAGAGTATTTGTCTTTTTCGGTATTTTAGATTAGGAAGTGTAAAACCTCATTATTCTCTGAAAAATAAAAACACACTGAGGAAGCAGAGCTGAAGTAATAAAACATGAACTTTTATTTCCATCCAAATGTTTACTAGTCGTGCTATTTCTGAATTTTAAAATTAACACCTGCCATCCCAATCCATTAAGACATCTCACGTCTCTCAGATCATTCTGCAACTCCCATGAATTTGGCATTCGGATTTCACACAAGATGCCACCTGTCGTGGGTTTGAATCAAATTACCCCATTGTTCTTCCAAATACACCACACCAGGAGTTACCAGAAAGTGGTCTCCAGGGCTATCTTAAGACACCACAGATGCTCTGCTGGTTGCAGAGACTGACAGGATTCCATTCCTCTGTGGGCTTCTCCAGCAGCAGCACAGCAAGAGGTCAATGACCTACTGGCCAATGAGTTGCCTCTTTTGTCAGAAAACTTGCTGCTGCACACAATCTGAGAAACACTACACTGAATGTATCTACAAATAACTCAGATTTTACACTCCACAAATTCTAACCATTACAGCCTATTAGATGCATGCAAATATTTTGCTGGAATAGAAAACTATCCAAGAATTAAACAGTAAATTTCACTTCAAAGTGGTAGTAAACTTGTACATAGTTGTAGCCACAAGGTCTTGCCCTGTATTTCTAAGTTACAAATCTACACATGAGAAAGTTGGGAAACAGCAAATATTTTTACCTCTGTGTCAAACATGGGATTATAATCATTGTAGCCAGAATAGAGATCATCTTCCTCGTTCTCAGGAGCCAGACGCACATTTTGCATCATTTTCCTGTGAAACATTTAACATGCCAAATGTTATCTCAGTGGTTTTACGTAAATCTTTAAAAACGTAAAACACAAATGTGAAGTTTACAAGTTAAAAAGAGCTAGGACTCGCCTATAAACAGTATTAAATGGCAACATTTCATAGAATATTTTGTTTTGTACTTATACCAATTATGAAAACTGTAAACTATGTTCATCATTAAAACTGAATGATCATAACAAGTAACTGTATTACTACTCTGTAACTGTAACAAGTAACATTATAACAAGTAAGTGTATTCTCAAATGGTATCCTTCCATTGTCAGCTAATTCACGTTTAAGATAACTCTCTCATATTCTCAGGATTGTCTTTATTAGACCAAACAGTAGTTGTTAAATCTAATGAAAGTTATCTTCTCTAGCTTCAACCTTTCCTTCACACGTCCTCATATCAACACAGCCAAAGCCATTATTGATATGAAGATGTGAAGAATGTTGCAGAAAGAATCTGTCATGTATGAAGTATCTATCATACATGAAGAATGTTGTATACAGATGGCAAAGCCAAAGAAGTTTTCAGCAGCCAGCATTAAAGCAGCCCGGGTTCCAAAGCCTTTCTTCTCAAACACTCCACTGCATCCGCCTGGTGGCCTTTCCCTTACGGAGCACAGACCCCTTTGCCTGGCTACTTGTTTTCATGAGAACCCTAAGGCGGCAGCGTTTGATTTCATCAGGAACACGACGTGCATGCCCTTCAGCAAGCGAGCCTCAGGCAGGACGAAGGGCACGGTTCCTCTCCAGCAGCAGGAGCAGGAGGACGAGGAGGAGAAAAAGGAGGACGAGGAGGATGATGTCCCCCCGCCGCGCGCGGGCTCCCCCGGCCTGCGCCCGGGGAGGGGGGCGGCGACGCACCCCGAGCGGCTCCGCCTCGGCGAAAGCGGCGGAGGGCAGGCGGCTCCGGGCACCGGCGGGCCCACTTCCCGGCTCTCCTGTCCCAGGTCCTCGGTCCCCGTGCCCCACTCCCGCCTCCCCGTGCCCCGGCCGGCGTTGCCCGGACACGGCGGCGCTCCCCGCTTGCACCACGGCCGGGCGAGGCGGGCACAGCCGAGGGCGCGGTCCCGGGTGGGCGGTGCTGCCGTGAGGGACAGGCGGGCCGCGGCTGAGCAGAGCAGCCTGCTGGCTCTTTACTGCTGCAAGGGGAACAGCGGGAAAGCTCTTAGAGCGTTTGAGCATACACCTGAACGTTAGGACTTAAAGGATGGGGGCCCCGTGATGTAATGGAGAGCACTCTGGACTCTGAATCCCAAGGACCTGAGTTCCAGTCTCAGTGGGACCGTCGCCTGGCAGTTCAATGTCTCCCTGCCATCCTATCCCGTCACATCTCGGATGCTCAGCAGGGTCAGCCCCGGTTAGTACCGGGTGCTGTGACAGTCCCGAGGACTTCACTGTCACTGTCCAAGCTCGCTCGGCCGTGGCAAATGGACCTCAGGACTGAAACGGTGGGGTCAGTTCTGTGCACGCTGTGCCTGACCTAAAACATCCACTGCGCAGGCTGGAAGGGCACACCCACGTGGGGAGAGCCCTGCCCAAATCTGCGTTCGCGAAGCTGAGCCATTCATACATGCAATTCCCAGAGCCACAGCCCAAAACGTTACAGATCTCGTCTAAAACTACAGACGATTCCCAAGTGCCTGTGGCGTTTGTTTCTTTCTCATGCATCAACCCAGGATAAGTGGTTTGTTGAGTGCAGTGGGCTCTGAATAAAACTTCCATTTCTTGTGTTGAAGGAGTAACCCAGGACAACATAGGTACTAGAATAAAAAAACCCGCAGGTTTTTGTCCCCCAAGGGGATTTAAATCTCCAAACTGCAAGAACTGACTTCTGTGCAGCTGCTTTTGCTGTCTAACTCAGCTGCTTCCTGGAGATGTGTGGGCTGTATCCATTGCTTCCAGTTTCCACATAAGATGAACGTCTTTATCTGAACGGTCCATTCACCATGCCAATATTTAAACAAGAATTGTTTCACCATAGTTTATTATAGTTTAATATATTCAGTATTTTAGAGAAGTGCTTCCATGTGAGGGTGGTAAGGTGCTGCCACAGGTTGCCCAGGTCAGCTGTGGCCACTCCATCCCTAAAGTGTTCAAGGCCAGCTTGGACAGGCTTGGAGAAACGTGCTCTAGTGGAAGTTGTCCATGCCTACGGTAGCAGAGATTGGAACTGCGTTATCTTTAAGGTCCCTTTCCAACACAAACCATTCTGTGACTCTGTGTGTTAGATTATCCGTATTTCCAAGATGTGAGACTGTGCTCTAAGGAATAAAAATTGTGTCATGTGATAGAAGTACAAATAAAATTCGTTTCCCCTTTCCTTTTCTCCTAGGGAAGACGAGCACAAACCTGCTGTGAAGGATGGCAGGGTCATCAGACTGCCTACCTTTGCCCATTGGATAAGAAAAACAAGTGGAAACAACATCTGTTGTCTGCTAGGCATTGTTTTGCTGTGTGCAAATGAAAGGCTGTGATGTGGGTAATATTTACTGACTTTAAGGGGAAAATTATTAGCATAAATTAGTTGATGTTTCTGAAACATTAGACATCAATTAAAATTCAGAATGGGAAAAAGAATTCTACTCTTCTCCATAGCAGGGAATTTAGGATTACAGGATCATAGAAGGGACCTCAAGACATCCCGATTATCTTTATACCTAGTTTAAATTTCTTTGTGTTGCTTCCCAAGAGTAATGCCAACCTACCATCATTTTATGGTGAAAACTGTTATTTTAAGCCATAGATTTCCTTGTGAGAGAAAACCAAATCTACTTTGGTAAAGTAAATGGCTTCTTGCATGGTTACCAAATCTTGCAGTCAGCCATGAGCCCCCTACCTGAGAGCCCCTGAGAACATTGGTTTCTTGAGCTCCCAACTATTGCTGGCATGTGGAAATCAAGGTCGATCTACCTGATAGAATGTCTGTCCAGAACCCAGCCTCAATCAGGTTGATGGGATGCCACTCTGGAATTCTTGATGCAGTTTACGGGATGTCTAATTCCAATGTTAATCCAGCTGATGGGATATCAGCCCTAAATCCAACATTGATCAAAGCTGATGGCATATCAGTATGGAGTCCAATATTCATCCAGCAGTCTTTCTTCCAGTGTCCATCCAGTTGATGGGATGTTAATCCTACTTTCTGTGTTGATCCCACTGAGCCGCTCTGGCCCATGGGACATCCACTTGGCCCCCTTGGCATGCCCAGCTGTTGGCCCTGGGAAGCCTGAGAACTGGGGGGCCCCTTTCTCCTTCTGCATCCTCGTCATCCTCTTACTGTCCATCCCATCCTTGTTGTGCTCTACTTGTCCATCTCCATCACCCTGCACACAGAGAGAGAGAGAGTGAGATCCAGGGATCTTATCCCTCCTTGGGAGAGCTGCTCTTTGCGAGGGGCTGAGCTCTGCGCTCCTTATATATCTCTGGAGAATAACAACCCCCTTTGCACCAGGTTTCAGGGGAAGAAATCCATGGAGAAACAATCCCTTCCATGTCCCTTTCCCAGATAACACTCTTTGTGCCATCCTGAGATAATAAACCCATTCTCGGAACTCAAACACCTGCCATGCACAGGCAGGAGTGGAACAGATGTACCAATGGTGTGTCTGCTGAGGCCCAGGGACCCACCAGACCTTCCCCCCATGCTCCAGGGACCCCCAAACCACGCTGCAGGATCCAGTGTCCATCCAGCTGATGGGATGTCGGTTCTTAATCCAAGGTCCATCTAGCTTATAGGATGTCCGTTTCGAATCCAACTTTGATCCAGCTGATGGCATGTCAGTGCCGAGTTCAATGTCCATCCAGCACTTGTTTTTGAATTGTTGATCCAGCTGATGGGATCTTAATCCTGCTTTCTGTGTTTATCCGGCTCAGACACTCTGCCCGACGGAATTTCCTCTTGTCCACCTGCGCAGCCCCAGCTGATGGCCCTGGGAAACCTGAGAATTGGGGTTCCCCTTTCTCTATGTCCATCGCTGTTGTTCTCTTACTCTCCATTCCATCCCTCTCATTGTTTTCTTGTCAATCCTATTGCTGTCGTCCTCTTCTTGTCCATCTTCATTGTCCTGAAGAGAGAGAGAGAGAGAGACAGAGATCAAGTGAATCTCTTCATCCTGGGAGCGCGGCTCTCTGCCATGGGCTGAGCTCTGCGCTCCTTCTCTGTCTCTGGGGAGTGACAACTGCCTTTGCACCAGGTTTTAGAGGACAAATGCATAGAAAAACAATTCCTTCCATGTCCCTTTCCCATGTGCCCTCCCGAGATAACAAACCCATTTTCACAACTCAAACACCTGCCATGCACAGGCAGGAGCGGAACAGAGGTACCGCTGGTGTCTCTGCTGAGCCCCAGGGACCCACCAGCCCTTTCCCCCACACTCTGGGGACCCCCAAACCATGCTTCAGAATCCAAGGTCCATCCAGATCATAGGATGTTCATTCAAAATCCAGTGTCCATCCAGCTGATGGGATGTCAGTTCTCAATACAATGTCCATTCAGCTGATGGCCTGTCAGTGCAGAGTCCAATGTCCATCCAACACTTGTTTATGCAGTGTTGATCCAGTAGATGGGATGTTAATCCTGCTCTCTGCGTTGATCCCGCTGAGCTGCTCTGCCTGCAGGATTTCCACTTGGCATCCTCTGCATGTCCAGCTGTTGGCCCTGGGAAGCCTGAGAATTGGGGTCCCCCTTTCTCCTTGTGCATTCTCGTCATCCTCTTACTGTCCATCCCATCCTTGTTATCTTCTACGTGTCCATCTCTGTCATCCTGCACAGAGAGAGAGAGAGAGAGAGACAGAGAGAGAGAGAGAGAGACAGAGACAGAGAGACAGATGGAGATCCAGAGAACTTCTCCCTCCTAGGAGAGCTGCTCTCTGCCGTGGGCTGAGCTCTGTGCTCCTTCTACATCTCTTCGGGAGTAACAACCCCCTTTGGGCCAGGTTTCAGGGGAACAAATCCATAGAGAAACAACCCCTTCCATGTCCCTTTCCCAGGAAACACTCTTTGGGCTCTCCTGAGATAATAATCTTGTTTTAAGCACTAAAACACCTGCCATGCCTGGGCACACCAGCACAGACAGGAGTACAACAGAGGTACCGCTGGTGTCTCCGCTGAGGCCCAGGAACCCACCAGACCTTCCCCCCACACTCCGGGGACCCCCAAACCATGCTGCGGAATCCAAGGTCCATCCAGATCATAGGACGTGCACTCAGAATCCAGTGTCCATCTAGCTGATGGGATGTCCATTCTAAATCCAATGTCGATCCAGCTGATGGGATGTCAGTTCTCAATCCAACGTTGATCCGGCTGATGGCATATCAGTGCAGAGTCCAATGTCCATCCAGCACTTGTTTTTACAGTGTTGATTCAGATGATGGGATGTTAATCCTGGTTTCTGCATTGATCCCGCTGAGCCACTCTGCCCAACTGGATTTCCACTTGGCCTACTTTGCAGGCCCAGATGATGGCCTTGGGCAGCCTGACACTTGGGGTCCCCTTTCTCTATGTCCTCATACTCTCCATCCTATCCCTCTCATCCTCTTCTTGTCAATCCTATTGCTACCGTCCTCTTCTTGTCCATCTCTGTCATCCTGCAGAGAGAGAGAGAGATTGAGTGAATCTCTCTGTCCTGGGAGAGCTGCTCTCTGCCCTGGGCTGAGCTCTGTGCTCCTTCTATATCTCTTGGCAGTAATAACTCCCTTTGTGCAAGGTTTCAGGGCAACAGGGAGAAACAACACCTTCCGTGTCCTTTTCTCAGGTAACACTCTTTGTGCCATCCTGACATAACAAACCCGTTTTCAGAACTCAAACACCTGCCATGCACAGGCAGGAGTGGAATGGAGGTACCACTGGTGTCTCTGCTGAGCCCCAGGCAACAACCAGACCTTTCCCCCACACTCTGCAGACCCCCAAACCATGCTACGGAATCCAGTGTCCATCCAGATCATAGGATGTTGATTGAGAATCCAGTGTCCATCCAGTTGATGGCACGTCACTGAGGAGTCCAATGTCCATTCAACAATAGTTTTTGCAGTGTTGATCCAGCAGATGGGATGTTAATCCTGGTTTCTGCTTTGATCCATCTGAGCCACTCCGCACAATGGGATTTACACTTGTCCTCCTGTGCAGGGCTAGCAAATGGCCCTGGGCAGCCTGAGTCTGGGGGACCCCTTTCTCTATTTCCATGCCTGTCATCCTCTTACTCTCCATCCCATCCCTATCATTCTCTTCTTGTCAATCCTGTTGCTGACATCCTGTTCTTGTCCATCTCCATCGGACTGCACAGAGAGAGAGAGAGACGGAGATCCGGTGAACTTCTCCCTCCTGGGAGATCTCCTCCCTGCCACGGGCTGAGCTTGGCACTCCTTGGGAGTAACAGCCCCTTTGTGCCAGGTCTCAGGGGAACAAATCCATGGAGAAACAACCCCTTCTGTGTCCCTTTTCATGGTGACACTTTTGTGCCCTCCTAAGACAACAAACCCATTTTCACAACACAAACACCAGCCATGCACAGGCACATCAGCACAGGCAGGAGCGGAACAGAGGTGATGGCATATCAGTGCGGAGTCCATTTTCTATCCAGCCATTGTTTTTCCAGTGCCCATGCAGTTGATGGGATGTTAATCCTGCTTTCTCAGTTATCTTTCTGAGCCGCTCTGGCCCATGGGACGTCCACTTGTCTTGATCTGCATGCTCAGCTGTTGGCCCTGCGAAGCCTGAGAATTGGGGGTCCTCTTTTCCTTGTCCATCCTCGTCATTCTCTTATTCTGAAGCTCATCCTTGTTGTTCTCTACTTATCCATCTCCGTCGAACTGCAGAGAAACAGAGACAGAGATCGAGTGAATCTCCCCATCCTGGGAGAGCTGCTCTCTGTGAGGGGCAGACCTCTGCGCTCCTTCTATACCTCTCACTCAGGGCAAGGCTCTGACATGTCACAAGCATCTCTGGGCATCACCATGTTC
Source organism: Pithys albifrons albifrons (assembly GCF_047495875.1). Classification (NCBI taxonomy): domain Eukaryota; kingdom Metazoa; phylum Chordata; class Aves; order Passeriformes; family Thamnophilidae; genus Pithys; species Pithys albifrons. Next base: position 70,063,590 of record NC_092458.1, on the reverse strand, counting down.
CACATTCCAAAGGGCCCCTAAGGGCACCTGTGTCACAAAGGGACACACTTGGCACAACAGCAGAACTGACTGCACCCGACACGGGGAGCCCTGACACTTGTGAACTTGCAGCCCCTGCAGTGCCCTGAGCCCTGACACACACAGTCTGCAATTTCAATGCAGGGACTGACAGAATACTTGAAGGAAGTCCTTGCTTAAATTTAAGGGCTTTTATGCTTACAGGTCCTGTTCAAGATTACAGCAGGTGGGGAGAAAGCCCTGTCTCTCCATCCGCCACCTAACAGTAACAACCTCCACTGTTCCACGATCGAGGGCAACAAATCCACACAGAAACAACACTTTCCATGTACTTTCAGGGGTAACCCTCTTTGTGCCCTCCTGTGGTAACAAACCACTTTTCACAACTCAGACTCCTGATGTGCATAAGCGGCCAGGCACAGGCAGGATTGGGACAGAGGCCCAGCTGGCTCTCCTCCTAAAACCCAGGGAACTTCCCAGACCACCTCCCAACACCCCAGGGACCACCAAACCGTGTTGTGAAATCCAGATGATAGGATGTTTGTCCAGAATTAGGTCTCAATCCAGCTGATTGTATCTCACTCCAGAATCCAGTGTTGATCCATGCAATGGGATTTCAGCCATTAATCCTACATTGATCCAGCTGATGGCATGTCAGCATGGAGTCCAACGTCAATCCAGCAAATCTTTCTCCAGTGTCTATCCAGCTGATGGGATGTTAATCCTGCTTTCTGCGGGATGTTCACTTGGCCTCCACTGCAGGCCTAGCTGTGGGCCCAGGGCAGGCTCACCGGTTGGGGGGTCCCCTTTCTCCTTATCCATCCTCGTCACCCTCTTACTGTCCATCCCATCCTTGTCCATCCTGTTCTTGTCAATCTCCGTCATCCTGCAGAGAGACAGAGAGAGAGAGAGAGAGACAGAGACAGGGGGAGAGTGAGAGAGATTGAGAGAGAGAGAGAGAGAGAGAGGGAGATCCAATGAACTTCTCCCTCTTGGTGGAGCTCCTCTCTGCCATGGGCTGAGCTCTGCGCTCCTTATATATCTCTTAGGAGTAACAGTCCCTTTGTGCCAGGTCTCAGGGGAACAAATCCATGGAGAAACAACCCCTTCCATGTCCATTTCCAGGGTAACACTTTTGTGCCCTCCCAACATAACAAACCCATTTTCACAACTCAAACACCTGCCATGCACGGGCACATCAGCACAGGCAGGAGCGGAACAGAGGTACCCCTGATGTCTCTGCTGAGCCCCAGGGACCAACCAGACATTCCCCCCACACTCCGGGGCCCCCAAACCATGCTGCAGAATCCAAGGTCCATCCAGATCATAGGATGTTCATTCAGAATCCAGGGTCCATCCAGCTGATGGGATGTCTGTTCTGAATCCAATGTCAATCCAGATGATTGGATGTCAGCCCTTTATCCAACATTCATCCAGATGATGGCATAGCAGTAAGCAGACCAATGCCTATCCAGAAGTCCTTTTTCCAGTGTCCATCCAGTTGATGGGATGTTAATCATGCTTTCTGTGTTGATCCTGCTGAGCCGCTCTTGCCCATGGGATGTCCACGTTGCCTCCTCTGCATGCCCAGCTGTTGGCCGTCGGAAGCCTGAGAATTGGGGGTCCCCTTTTCCTTGTCCATCCTCGTCATTCTCTTATTCTCAGGCCCATCCTTGTTGTCCTCTACTTGTCCATCTCCGTCGTCCTGCAGAGAGGCAGAGACAGAGATCGAGTGAATCTCTCCCTCCTGGGAGAGCTGCTCTCTGCGAGGGGCTGAGCTCTGCACTCCATCTATACCTCTCGCTCAGGGCAGGGCTTTGACATGTCACAAGCATCTCTGGGCACCACCATGTCACGCATCACAAAGGGTGCCCAAGGGCACTTGTGTCACAAAGAGACACACCTGGCAGATCAGCAGAACTGACTGCACCCATCACAGAGAGCCCTGACATGTGTAATTTGTAGCCCCTGCAGTGCCCTGAGCTCTGGCACACACAATTTGAAAATTTAGTTTCAAAATACTTGGAGGAAGTTCATGCTTAAATTTAGGGGCTATTATGGGTACTGGTCCTGTTCAAGATTACAGCAGGTGGGGAGAAAGCCCTGTCTTTCCATCCACCCCCTGGGAGTAACAACATCCATTGTGCACCGAGCGAGGGCAAAAAACCCACACAGAAACAACACCTTCCGTGTCCTTTCAGGGATAACCCTCTTTGTGCCCTCCTGTAGTAACAAACCACTTTTCACAACTCAAAATCCTGAGACCATAAGCAGCCAGGCACAGGCAGGATTGGGACAGAAGCCCAGCTGGCTCATCTCCTAAAACCCAGGGAACTTTCCAGACCACCTCCCAACACCCCAGGGACCGCCAAACCCTGTTGTGAAATCCAAGGTCGATCCAGATGATAGGATGTCGGTCCAGAATTAGACCTCAATCCAGCTGATTGGATCTCACTCCAGAATCCAGTGTTAATCCATGTGGTGGGATGTCAGCCATTAATCCTACATTGATCCAGCTGATGGCATGTCAGCATGGAGTCCAACGTCAATCCAGCAAATCTTTCTCCAGTGTCTATCCAGCTGATGGGATGTTAATCCTGCTTTCTGCAGGATGTTCACTTGGCCTCCACTGCAGGCCTAGCTGTTGGCCCAGGGCAGGCTCACAGTTGGGGGTCCCCTTTCTCCTTATCCAACGTCGTCACCCTCTTACTCTCCATCCCATCCTTATCCATCCTGTTCTTGTCCAGCTCTGTCGTCCTGCAGAGAGACAGAGAGAGAGAGGGGGAGATCCAGTGAACTTCTCTCTCCTGGGAGAGCTCATCTCTGCCACGGGCTGAGGTCTGCGCTCCTTATATATATATTGGGAGTAACAGCCCCTTTGTGCCAGGTCTCAGGGGAACAAATCCATGGAGAAACAACTCCTTCTGTGTCCCTTTCCAGGGTAATTCTTTTGTGCCCTCCCAACATAACAAACCCATTTTCACAAATCAAACAACTGCCATGCATGGGACCATCAGCACAGGCAGGAGTGGAACAGAGGTACCACTCGTGTCTCTGCTGAGCCCCAGGGACCGACCAGCCCTTCCCCCCACACTCCAGGGACCCTCAAACCATGCTGCGGAATCCAAGGTCCATCCAGATCATAGGATGTTCATTCAGAATCCAGGGTCCATCCAGCTGATGGGATGTCCATTCTGAATCCCATTTCCATCCAGCTGATGGGTTCTCTCTTCTGAATCCAACGTTGATCCAGACAATGCCATATCAGTGCACAGCCCAATGTCCACCTAGCAGTCGTTTTTCCAGTGTCCATCCAGTAAGGGGATGTTAATCCTGCTTTCTGTGTTGATCCTGCTGAGCCGCTCTGGCCCATAGGATGTCCACTTGACCACCTCTGCTTGCTCAGCTGTTGACCCTGGGAAGCCTGAGATTTGGGGGTCCTCTTTTCCTTGTCCATCCTTGTCATTCTCTTACTCTCAAGCCCCTCCCTGTTGTCTGCTACTTGTCCATCTCCGTTGTCCTGCAGAGAGACAGAGACAGAGACAGAGTCAATCTCTCCCTCCTGGGAGAGCTGCTCTCTGTGAGGGGCTGAGCTCTGCGCTCCTTCTATACCTCTCGCTCAGGGCATGGCTCTGGCATTTCACAAACATCTCTGGGCACCACCATGTCACGCATCACAAAGGGTCCCTAAGGGCACTTGTGTCACAAAGAGACACACCTGGCACAACAGCAGAACTGACTGCACCCGAAATGGAGAGCCCTGACACTTATGCACTTGTAGCCCCTGCAGTGCCCTGAGCCCTGACACACACAGTCTGCAAATTTAATTTCAAAATACATTGAGTCAGTTCATGCTTAAATTTAGGGGCTGTTATGGTTAAAGCTGCAGTTTAAGATTAGAGCAGGAGGAGAGAAAGCCCTGTCTTTCCATTCACTCCCGGGGAGTAACAACCTCCATTGTGCACCGAGCGAGGGCAACAAATCCACACAGAAAGAACACCTTCCGTGTCCTTTCAGGGATAACCCTCTTTGTGCCCTCCTGTGGTAACAAACCACTTTTCACAACTCAAAATCCTGAGACCATAAGCAGCCAGGCACAGGCAGGCTTGGGACAGAGGCCCAGCTGGCTCATCTCCTAAAACCCAGGGAACTTTCCAGACCACCTCCCAACACCCCAGGGACCGCCAAACCCTGTTGTGAAATCCAAGGTCGATCCAGATGATAGGATGTCGGTCCAGAATTAGGCCTCAATCCAGCTAATTGGATCTCACTCCAGAATCCAAAGTTGATCCATGTGATGGGATATCAGCCGCTAATCCTACATTGATCCAGTTGATGACATGTCAGCATGGAGTCCAATGTCAATCCAGGAAATCTTTTTCCAGTGTCTATCCAGCTGATGGGATGTTAATCCTGCTTTCTGCATTGACCCGGCTGTGCTGCTTTGCCTGACAGGATTTCCAGTTGGCCTTCTGCGCAGGTCCAGCTGATGGCCCTGGGGAGCCTGAGACTTGGGGTTCCCTTTCTCCTCCTCTGTATCTGTCATCCTTTTGCTGTCCATCCCATTCCTGTCATCCTCTTCATGTCCATCTCCATTGTCTTGCAGAGAGACAGAGAGAGAGAGAGAGAGAGAGAGAGAGAGAGAGAGAGAGATCCATGGAACTTATCCTTTCTGGGAGATCTTGTCTCTGTGACTGGCTGAGTTCTGTTCTCGTTTTATAGCCCTTGGGTAGGGCAGGGCTCTGGCATGTCACAAGAGTCTCTGGGCACCACCATGTCCTGCATCACAAAGGGCCCCTTAAGGTCCTTCTGCTACAAAGGGACACACCTGGCATAACAGCAGAACTGACTGCACCCGACAGGGGGAGCCCTGACAGTTGTGCACTTGTAGCCCCTGCTGTGCCCTGAGCCCTGGCACACACAGTCTCTAGTTTCAATGAAGGGACTGCCAGAATACTTGGAGGAAGTTCATACCTAAAGTTAGAGTTTATTATGGGGAAAGCTCCTGTTTCAAGATTGCAGGAGGAGGATATAAAGCCCTGTCTCTCATCCACCCTCTTGGAATCACAACTCCCTTTGTGCCCGTTCATGTCTGCAAGTGTTGAAGGCCAGGATGGACAGGCTTTGAGCAACCTGCACTAGTGGAAGTTGTCCATGCCTGTGGTAGGGGTGACTGGAACTGCATCATCTGTATGGTCCCTTCCAACTCATACCATTCTGTGATTGTGTGTGTATGGTTGTCCATATTTCTGAGATGAGAGATTGTGTTCTAAGAAAGAAAAGTCATGTCAGGTCATAAATGTGCAAAGAAAATTTGTTTCCTCTTTCCTTTTCTCGTCTTATGGAAGAGGAACACAAAACAGCTGTGAAGGATCAGACTGCCTACCTTTGCCCAGAGGATAAAGAAAACAAATGGAAACAACATCTATTGTCTGCTAGGCATTGCTTTGCTGTGTGCAAATCAAACTCTGTGGCGGGGTAATATTTACTGACTTTAAAGGGAAAATTATTAGTATGAATTAGTTGATGTTTCCAAAACATTAGAGATCAATTAAAATTCAGAATGGGGGAAAGAATTCTACTCTTCTCTATAGCAGGGAATTTAGGATTACAGGATCATAGAAGGGACCTCAAGACAACCCTCTCATCTTTGTAACTAGTTTAAGTTTCTTTGTGTCTCTTACCAAAAGTAAAGCCAACCTACCATCATTTTATGGTGAAAACTGTCCTTTTAAGTCATAGATTCTCTTGTGAGAGTAAAACAGATCTACTTTGGTAAAGTAAATGTCTTCTTGCATGGTTATCAAATCTTTCAGTCAAGCATGTGCCCCATACCTGAGAGACTCTGAGAGCATTGGCTTCTTGAGCTCCAAAGTATTGCTGGCATGTGCTCTCCAGAGCACAGCAGGACTCCACATGCAGGGATGGCTCTCAGGCAGCAGCCAGTTCCTCTGGGCACAGACCTCATCACAGTCACCACTCACTCTGAGGGTGTTCAGCCACACTATTTTTTCCAATCAGCTTAGAAATCTGCTTTTAAAACTAAATGTCTCAATGAAAAGAAAAAAAGATTTTAAGACTTCCCGTATGCCAATCTCAGAAACTATATAAAAAATAAAAATCCCTAATGTCTTAGAAAAAGAAGATTTCTCCTACCATTTTTGCTACTTTCTCTTGGTACTTTGAAACCCATGATGAGCATCTGCTGATTTGCTCACAGCAAATCATTATACTGTGAGGAAAATTTCACATGCCTAAATGGGAAACAGAATAGAGCAGGGATCTCTGAACAAGCCTATGGTATTTTTGAGAGAGAAAATATTTTATGAGACCAATTTTAACCTACCGTTACTGCCTTATGCTAATGGCATAAGAAGGCTGCAAATACAATATACAGTGCAGAGTCAGTCAGAACACCTTTTTTATGGCCAAGGATTGTGTGAATCATGGAATGTCAGGGCCTTCTGCTGCTCACCTTTCAGCCTCAAAGTCCTTTCTGAAGAGATAAGGTGCAGAGGATATGAGTGAAAGGTCTTTCTACTCTGACTCCCATCAAGAGAAACAAAGATAACATAAAGAAGTATTAAGACATTATCACTTCTTGCATTAACCTGTTCACGTTCTGTGAATGAACCACTTTCACACAGAAACTTCAGACTTGAGACCTTTGAGCATGAGAATCTTTATCCCTGAAGTTTCTGGAGTGCAAGTATTTTGCAGAATAACAATCTTGATGTGTGAAAATTTTTCAGGTGCATTACTCACCACAGATTATGAACTTCAGGACAAGAACTATATATACATTTATAGCCCCCTTTTCCTGGCTGTGACTACTCATATGTAATTGAGCCTATGATTTTTGGCTCTTTCTCATTGCCCTCAGCTGCATCAATATGTATCAGAGTGGTGGTTAGATTCTGGAGCAAGAGTCCTAGCTCTGCTGTACGGCTTGTCCATATCAGGGACCTGGACATACTGGTGCCCAGCACTATTCTGATGTTTCAGCCCAAGTATCTAGAGGAGTGGAGAGAAGGCACTGTGTTAAGTAGGCAGTGCATCTACTTTGTAAATGAGATGGTGCTGGGGCACCACTGTAATTTGGCCACATTCATGTTGTCAAATTTTCTTACTCTCCAAAATTGGGTGCATACACTCAAACCAGTTATTGGAAGTGGTCTGTCGTCTGCATGGACTCTAATCCAACTGGAAATTATATTAGAGAATGGTAATCAGCCAACACTATAATGGGCTATTTTGACCTCAGACACATGTAACTCCAGCACTCAGTCTAGCCCCTTCCAGTACTGCATGTTGCCTACACTGCTGGAGTTTGCCCCAGGGGCCAGGAGCTTGGGAACACTCCCTGGCACAGATCTTTAGGCCTTGCAGTCCAGTTGTTACTTTGGACATCCTCACAACAACATAAGAGTCTCAACAGACTTTTTTCATGTTTCTAAAAGCTGTGTCAGTCTACGATTATTTTCTCTCTGGTGCTATGAAGTGTAAAAATGTATGAAAATTTATCACAAACCCTCAGGATCCTTTGTGGCAACCCAGGACCTCACTCATGGGCTGCGATTATGACATGATCTCACATTATGAAGCTACAGAAAGAAACCCTGTAATGAAGTAAGATGATGTAATTGTCTTCACTGGTTTTGGCTAAATCCAAAGGCCAAGCTGGACCATGAAGCTGCCACAAAGCAGAGTAGCAAGTTTAGTATATAGTCCAAGTAACACTGTAGGCTGTGAATTCCTGATCATTGTAAATTGGATTAAGCCAGCAGAGTCACTAAATGAAGTTGTCCCATTCTTTTCCCACCTTCTGATTTGCATCCCTGCCTCAGATCAGTCTTCTGACTGGCATCAAGTTACATACTTGTGGAGCTGAAGCAAACTGCAGATGCGATGAGGTTTTTCTTCAGATACCTTTCAAGACATCAACTACAAGATCCAGTGACATCAGTGAAAAATTAGGGCAGATTAAGGAGCCCATGAAGCTAACTCTTAAGCAGGAATTTCTTTGCCTTTCAATATATGGTGTATGAGTCTTTTTGGAGCGGTAACATTGCAAATAAGGACTGTTCCAGGACTTAGAGACTTGGGTTCAGGGGTTACTGGCCATCATCTCTGCCTGTTATAATTGCTGTTAGTGTGTACTTTGCCCTTGCTCTGCCAGTTGAACTGTTCATCTGATCAGCAACTAATCAGTGCGTTTAGAAAATGGTCTAAATTGAAAAAGTAATTCTCCCATTATAATCTTTAAAAAGCAATTTTCTAGCATTGAATTCTGGGCTGACTAGGTGTTCTGGATTTTCTGCTGTCATGCAGAGACTTCAGGTAGTTTGACTGCCACAGACAGTGAAGCTGCATTTAACTACTCCTCAGAGAACTAATGCATCTTGTCAGCATACCTCTAAAAATTACTGAGGGGCAAAAAATTACAAAACTCATTTAAAATTAAAGCCCTTATCATAGTTAACCTTCCAAAATATTTTTTAAGTTGAAAATTTAAGGGTGAAATGGTAATTGAACTTTATAGTAACTAAATTTATTTTAAGACCATTAAAAAATTAAAGCCTCAGGTCATGATCTTACACTTGAAAATTCATCATTCAACTGGTTAATATTTTTCTGACTGGTCTATGTTATTACCTTAATACTCTGAGCTTTTTTAGCTCATCAATAGATACATATTGCATGTTACTTTCCTCTGAACAGTATCGGTGTTAGAATCTTTATTTATTACCTCACTTATTTCTGTGCTGTTAAAAATACACCTCTATAGCACTTTTTAACATAAATTTCTTTTAGTTAATATTTCCTAACAGAAACAGTAAGTTAAAGGAGTGTTTTGGCTCTTGAAGGAGATTTAAAAGTTTATTTTATATTTGCGATCTCTGAGTTTGTGTGCATAAAATATATAAATTATGTTAAAATAATTAAAGTTAGAAAATGACGTGTCTCATAGAGTTATATTGAAAGCTTTTAAAGCAGCCACTTCACAACAGTTCTAAAGGCAAAAGACATTCAGTATGATTTTGTCCTAAGCAGCAATTTACAATATAGTCTGTATTCAGTAAAGCAAGTAAATAAATCGATTTATGTACAATTTGAAAACAAACTGGATCGAAGAACCTCATTACGAATAAAACATATGAGTAAGGTATGTAGAATCATAGAATATCCTGAGTTGAAAAAGACCCACGAGGATCATTGCAGTCCAGTTCCTGGCCCTGGCACAGGACCACACCATGTGCCTTTGTATGTCCCACCACATGTTGTAGTTTGGATTTGAAATGCATTTGTAACAGGAAAATTATCTTGTTAACAGGTATTTCTACTATTAGAGGATTTAATTCCATTTAGTTTAGGGGAAAGGGTGTGGCCTTGATAGAGGCAATTCACGCCACTAATCGAGGGATTTGGGAGCGGCGCGAAAAGGTGCTGTGCGAGTGGTTTGGGGGAAACTGCCGGAGGAGGAGTTTGGTTGCTCAGCTACCGAGAGAGGTGGTGCCGGAGGAGGAGTTTGGTTGCTCAGTTACCGAGAGGTGGTGCCGGAGGAGGAGTTTGATTGCTCAGTTACCGAGAGAGGTGGTGCCGGGGAGGAGTTTGGTTGCTCAGTTACCGAGAGAGGTGGTGCCGGGGAGGAGTTTGGGGGCGTGGTCGCCGACAGGGTGGCAACGAGAGGCTGTGCCTTCGCAAGGGGCGGTGACTTGAGCAGTTGAGGCGTGCCCAAAGCCGGTGGGCGGATACCGGAGGGCCCTGCCGAACCCTAGGTGGGGGGGGGGGGGGAGGGGTTGTACCCTGTTAGTAGCCCGTTGGGCCTTGGCAAGGGGGAGATACCTGCCCGGTAGTGCGCCACCGATAGGCCCCAGAGGGGGGGAGACAATACCCCTTGCCGGTGGCGGACAGGCCGCGCCATCGATAAACGAGACGGAGCTCCCCCGAGAAGGGGGAGGATAATTGAGTCCCATGGTGAGACGGGAAATTCTTGCCAAGTCTTTGACGGAGAGGGGTAGTGCCTCTGTCGGGTCCCGTGGTGAGGGGGATATAAACCTTGCCAACTTACAAGTTGTGGTGTGAATAATTAAGATGGTTTCCTCCCAAAGTAAGAATTCAGAGGAGGAATGGGAAGAGGAAATGACTATAGATAATATCCCCTCAGACAGTCCACTGGGACGAATGTTGGAGGCTTGGTATAGGACTCAGTGGACGAGGGATTTGGATAAGACAAAGATGGTAGAATGTTGTGCTGTGGAATGGACAAAATATCCCATCAGAAGAGATGGGATTCGATGGCCTCCCTATGGGTCCTTCGAGTTTTGGCTGTGTCAGGCTTTGAATAACTATGTGCATAAGAAGTGTGCTCGAGGGGCTGAAGAGATTAAATATGCAGAATGCTGGATTAAAAGTGTTGGAATATTTGCGGTACAAGTGGAAAAGGGAGACCATGGAGGAGAGAAGGGGACAGGACCCAAGAAGAAGGGGACTGGATGGGACCCCTTGGAATATATGGAGAATGGGAATTTGTTTAATCCCCCACCATATAACCCTGGGGCAGAGGGGGGACAGGATTTGGAGGAAGAAGCTCCAAGACCCCCAAGAACACGGAGTGTAACTAGACGGGAACAAGAGAGAGAACAGGACTCAGAACTGTATCCCTTAAGGGAGGTCCCCATGCAAGGAGCCCAAGGGGGAATCGGGTTTGTAAATGCACCCCTGACTAGCTCAGAGGTACGGGAGTTTAAACAAATGATGAAAAAACTGCTGGAAGATCCTGTGGGATTGGCTGAGGATCTGGATCAGTTCTTAGGGCCTAACATGTATACATGGGAAGAGATGCAGTCTATATTGACCATCCTGTTTACAGGAGAAGAAAGAGAGATGATTAGGCAGGCTGGAGTCAGAGTAAGGGACAGGGAGCACCCTGGTGGTGTGGAAGGTCAGAGGGGCAAACACAAGATGCCTTTAGCTCGCCCCCAATGGGACCAGAATACAGTTGAAGGGAGGTGGCACGTGTCGGATTATAGGGTATGTATAATAAGGGAGATAAAAGAGGCGGTGCTGAAATTCAGTAACATGTCAAAGGCACTTGAGGAGCGACAAAGTAAGGATGAGACCCCTACTGAATGGTTGAACAGGTTGAAAGCTAGTATGCAAAAGTATTCAGGGTTAGAAATGGATTCAGCAGCTGGTCAGGAGGTGTTAAAAATGATCTTTGTGACGCGGTCGTGGCCTGACATAAGAAGGAAGCTGGAGAAAATAGAGAACTGGCACGAGAAAGAGTTAAGTGAGTTAATGAAGGAAGTGCAGAAGGTGTATGTGAGGCGTGATGAAGAAAGGTACAAGAATAAGGCTCGAGTTATGATGGCTGTAGTACGTGAGGTGAATAAACAGGAAGGGGCTATGGGTAAGGATGTACTTGAAGATGAGATTGAGAGCAAAAGGTCTATGGGCTTTGAGAAGAAGGGAGGCGAAGACAGGAGGAATAGGAGAGTAACAGATGAAGAGGTTGGACGGCTGAAGGCAGAAGGACGGTGCTTCTTTTGCGGAGAGAAAAATCATATTAAGAAAAACTGTCCTAAGATGAGGAAAGAAGCCATGGTCTACCAGGTCCAGGATGAGATTGATGATTAGGGGGGTCAGGGACTCTATATAATAGAGGCAGGAACACCACAGGAGCCCTTGATAAATTTGAAGGTTGGGCCCCAAAAAGAAGAAATTTTGGTTTTGGTAGATACAGGTGCACAGCGCTCTTGTGTTTTAAAGATACCTAAAGGTTTGAAGTTTTCCAATGAGAGTGTATGGGGAACCTGGGCAAAGGGGGAAAGGTTTGAAGTACCATTGTTAGAAGAAGTTGAAATTAGAGGAAATGGAAAACAGGTGATAGGGAATCTATTAGTGGTCTCTAATGCTGGAGTTAATTTGTTGGGGCAAGATTTAATGGGACTGTTAGGAGTTGGAGTTATTCCAGAGGGAGAAGGAGTAGCAGTAAAGTTATTCATGCTAGAAGAAAACTTGGGAATAGACCCGAGGATTTGGGCCGAGTCGGGAGTAAGAGGGAAAATGAATATTAATCCTATTAGAGTGAGTTTGTATACGCAAAGGCCAGTAAAAATCCGACAGTATCCGATACCTCTTGACGGACGGAAGGCTTGAGTCCTGTTATTCAGGGGCTCTTGGAAGATAAACTAATAGAGCCATGCATGTCTCCGTATAATACCCCGATATTACTGGTACGGAAAGCTGATGGGACATATCGGCTTGTGCAGGACTTGAGAGAAGTCAATAAAGTGGTTAAGACCAGACACCCGGTGGTACCCAACCCCTACACACTGCTGGGGAAAATTCCTGCTGGCAGTAGGTGGTTTTCAGTGTTGGATCTTAAAGATGCTTTTTGGACTTGCCCACTAGAAGAGGGGTCTCGAGATATCTTTGCTTTTGAGTGGGAGTGTCCGGAAACTGGAAGGAAACAGCAGTACCGGTGGACAGTTCTTCCTCAAGGATTTTCTGAGGTGCCCAATTTGTTCAGGCAGGCTCTGGAGGAGGTCCTAGTAGGGTTCCAGGTGGAGCACGGGGTGGTAGTGATACAATATGCAGACGACTGCTGTTGGTAGGAAAAAGTGAAGAAATTGTGAAGAAAGAAACTGTTAGGCTGCTGAATTATCTGGCTGAAAAAGGGTTGAAGGTATCAAGAAAAAAGCTTCAGTTTGTACAGAAAGAAGTTAAATATTTGGGGCACATACTGACGGAAGAGGGAAAGACGTTGTGTCCGGAAAGGTTGCAAGGGATCTTGGCTATCACAATTCCTAGGAACAAACGAGAGGTTCGGAAGTTTCTGGGGTTAATCAGGTTCTGTCGGATGTGGATAGAACATTTTAGTGAACGGGCTAGATTTATGTATGAGAAATTGGCAGAGGATGTAGGAGAGACAGAAGAAATAATCTTTATGGCAGAAGAGGAGAAACAGTTCGAGGAGCTGAAAAGAACTCTCCTAAAGGCGCCTGTGTTGGCCTTGCCAAATTTGGACAAAGTTTTTGATCTGTTCGTGAATGTGGATGGTGGAGTTGCGAAGGGGATCGTGATGCAAGATCACGGAGGGTCTAGGAGACCAGTGGCCTATTTGTCTAAAATCCTAGAGCCGGTGGTAAAGGGGTGGCCGGTTTGTGTACAGGCAGTGGCAGCAGTTGCTGAACTGGTGAAGGAAACCAGGAAATTGATGTTTGGGGCAAAGACAATCATCCACACCCCTCATAATGTGAGGGCTATTCTGAACCAGAAGGCAGGGAGATGGATGACCAATACAAGAATATTAAAATATGAGGCCATCCTGATAGAAAAGGATGACCTGCAGCTGGTAAGCAGCAGTGTTGTCAATCCCTCACAATTCCTATATGGGGAGAGTGAAAGGGAAATGGAACAGTTGGAACATGACTGCCTAGAGCTGATAGAGTATCAGACCAAAATTAGGGAAGATTTATTGGAGGAGCCTATTGGTAAAGGGAAACACCTATTTGTTGATGGATCAGCTCGGGTAATTGAAGGAGAACGAAAGAATGGTAATGCTGTAATAGATGGGGACAGTTTGGAGGTGGTGGAAACAGGAAAGTTGCCCAAAGCCTGGTCAGCCCAGGCATGTGAAATCTATGCCTTGATAAGTGCCATCCGAGCTGTTGGTGAAGGGGTAGGAACCATATACACAGATTCCAAGTATGCTTGGGGTGTAGTTCATGTATTTGGGAAAATCTGGAAGGAGAAGGGGATGGTTACATCCCAAGGGAAAGAGGTGGCTCATGGGGAGCTGTTGGAAATGTTGCTAGAAGAAATACACCGTCCTGAAGAATTAGCGGTGGTCCACATAAGGGGCCATCAAGGCAGAAAAACGTGGATCGGAAGGGGAAATGAGGAGGCTGACAGAAGGGCAAAGGAAGCGGTGACCAATGAGGAGGTATCAGAGGTGCTCATAAAGGCTCTGGTTGCACATCTAAACCAAGTTCCTCGTCAGGTATTCTCCCAGAAGGAGGAGGAGATATTAAAGAAAATGGGGGCTGAGTGTAACCCAGAAGGGGAATGGAGAATGCAGGATGGCCGGTTGGTGTTGTCGAGTGCCGTGGCCCGGGAGGTGGTGAAAACCATGCACAACGGAACACACTGGGGAGTACAGGCCTTAGTAGATGCATTCCTGAGGGAATTTATATGCCCGGGAATATATACAATAACAAAACAAGTACTTGTGGGATGTTTAGTGTGCCAAAAAGTTAACAGGCAAGTTCAAAGGAGTAGTCAGAAAGGTGGAAGAGGGTTGGCACTGAGGCCCTTCCAAAGCGTTCAGGTAGATTTCACAGACCTGCCCCCACAACAGAGGTGGAAGCATCTACTGGTTATTGTGGACCATTTGACCCGTTGGGTGGAGGCCTACCCCGTAGTGAAAGCGGATGCTAAAACGGTTGCAAAGATATTGGTGGAACAAATAGTTCCACGGTTTGGGCCACCGGAGATTGTGGATTCTGATCAAGGACCGCACTTTGTAGCCAAGTCACTGAAAGCCTTATGTGAAGCTCTGGGAACTAGATGGGAACATCACACTCCCTGGCACCCTCAAAGCTCTGGCAGAGTAGAAAGAATGAATCAAACACTGAAAAATACCCTGACTAAACTGATGATGGAAACTGTGTTACCTTGGGTAAAATGCCTCCCTTTGGCATTATTCAGGATTAGAACTGCGCCTCGAAAGACCTTGGCATCTCTCCGTATGAGATGCTGTTCGGTATGCCATACCCTCTGGTGCAGGGACAGATGAGAACGCCCAGCTTAGAACTTGGAGAAAAGTATTTGAAAGAATATGTCCAGGTGATATCAACCAGACTGGAAAAGTTACGGGAACAAGGTCTGTTGCCTCAGACTGTGCGAGTGGAGGGTAAGGTGCACAGAGTGAAACCAGGTGACTGGGTATTGATAAAAGCATGGGAGAAAAAAACCTTTGAAGCCCAGGTGGGAGGGTCCCTATGAGGTATTGTTAACAACTGAAACAGCAGTAAGGACCAAGGAGAAGGGATGGACTCATCATACTAGAGTTAAAGGTCCGGTAAACCCCAGAGTGAATAAAACTGAAGACTAACCAGAATTCTGTAGTTGACAGGTGACAAAGCAAAGGAGTGAGGCAAGAGATCTCGGCTGAATAGCAACGTGGAAAGATTACGATGCAAAGGTAAAAAGGTATCCACTACCCCGGAAAACATACTTAATTCGGCCACGAGGAGGGAGGGCAAGACCGGATTGACCTCTTCCCCTTGCCGCAAGAAGATACCCGAACCTGGTGTTGGAGGCAACCCAATAGCCATGGTAGGCGGAAGGGAATGTCATACCGGACCTCCTTTGAAACTCTTAGTATCATCAGTGTTATTAACTGGAATCTTTCGAGTGACCATAGGAAAATATCACCGGTGTTATTATTATAAAGGGGGGGTAGTGAAAACCTTTAAATCCCACACCCCTATATAAGCCGGTCTTGTTATGATCAACACTTGAAGGCTGGGTGTGAGGAGGGAATGTTCAATATAGGATGGCTGGAAATCTGGAGCCTAAACCTGGAGATGAGCCCGAATTGGAATGTCCGCAGAATGAAGAATAGTTCTGCTGGTTCATTTACCAGAACAGTGAAGCAGAAGAAACAAAAGACAAAACCAGGTATAGGACAGCCTGGTGGAAACGGTTGGAATTATTGTTCTCTGTGTTAGTACGGGATTAATATATCTCCCCTGTTTGATCCCTTAGTTTATGAGATTAATTCTATCAGTTTGTTCAAAGCACACAGGTGGCCACGATGGCCGAAAGCTCAGCGGAATCCCAGGTCCGGAAATCCTGAAGGCAGAGACTAGTCAACCAAAAGGAAAGAAAAGAGCAGAAAAGCTTCTCAAAGTGTGGGAAGATGAGAGGCAGAAGTGTGAAAATGAAGTTTAATACTCCGAGACCCACAACGAACCCAAGGATGAAAAGAAAAAGGGGGGATTTGTGAGAAATAAAAAGAGAGGGTTCGTTGTGGGAGGTGTGGAAGGAAGGGGTTTTGGTTGATTTGAACAGTTGAATTAAAAGGTTCTGTGTTAATTGCTTTTTGGAAAAGTGGAATGGCCCTTTAAGGGGGCGATTTCTCCACATGCAGGTTAGACAGGCGAATTTGGCGGGCAGTCTGTGAGGCAGCAGCCTCAGCAAGGGGGGCTGTTGTCAGGGCCTGCGGACGGTGGTAGGGCCTGATAGGGCGACTGGATGGGCAAATCGGCATTGATGACGCAGCAAGAAATTGCCCAAAGAAGGTAGTGAAGAAGTGAAGTGATGGAGTAACCTCGAATCAGCGTGCACAGGACCATACATGGACTACAGAGGGATGGACTCCTGGATGGGAGGGAAGAGGGCATGGCGTGAAGGAAATAAATGGGGGTGACCTCCCCCTCCCCCGTGTGCTCCCCGGCGACTTCGCTGTGGCGAGGCACCCTGTGCGCGCAGTTTGGCCATTAAACCCTATTTTGCTTTGCTCCTTCAACTCGTCTCTCTAAAAATTCTTCGAGCCGAGATTTTTCTCACACTCTCATTGAGCTGAACCTGAAGCTCTTTACTTGAACAATGATGTGGATCTGAGGGGAAACGTGCCAGACAGAAGCAGTCCCCTACACACCACTGTACCTTGGTGTACAAGTGTGGACTGCAGCAAACTTCACAAGCAGGACCACTTGAAGCCTCAGGATGTGAGTCTCAATGCTGTTTTGTGACACTGACAAAAGTAGCTCTTATTGTTGGCATTTGGGAACCTTTTATTTCTCATAAGTGTATGTGGAGGGTTGGGAGAGCTGGGCTTTTGCTCCCTGTGGCTGCTGTGGCACTATTGCACTGAAGGCAGAAAACCTGTTCCTGGTAGCACCCACAGAAGCTGTGTGAGGAGATCTGGTCCCTACGACCTCATCTGGCACTGGACCCAAAATGACAGTGCTTAAAGTGTCAAAAAAGCACTGCCTTGGGGTCAAATATGCTATCATGAAGTTGTAATGATGATGTGGTGTACAGTGATGTGACAGTGCAGGGCTGATACCTACCGTCAACTTACCTGGCGTTCTCTGTAGTTCTAATGAAAAACCCAACCTTCTTTTCTCATCTGTTCCACTGGTTTATCTCTGACTTTTGCTCCCCTTTTAATCTTTTATTGATGCCCAAGTGGCCTTGCATTTTCCAGTTGCCAGAGATCACTAAAGTTTAATGCTGCAAATACAGTGGTCTTGGGAATGACAGGAAATGCATGTAATTACCAAAAGCCCACTGTAATAAATCATGGGTATGGAGTTCTGATCTTGTCTCTATTATGGAATTTTTTCAAATTTTTTTTTTGGAATCTCAGGTTACTTATGCTTGTGACACGATGCCTCGAGGCTGATGCCTGTTATACGTCTAAGTTACAACCTGCATTGCTTCAAGAGACATGATAAAACTGTCAGTTACTGCAAGTTTCCTCTATCTATTGCTGAGTAGTGTGATTTCACCAAAAGATGTAGGCAGACTGTTCCTGTGTGTATCCAGCATGGTAAACTGATTCATCTAAAAATAAAGGTAGTGCTAGAGGTGGCTAGATGGAAAAGTAGTATCAAACCCATGATTAGTTGATAGGTTTTTCCCTTTTGATGTGCTTATGGTACTTTGTGAATTGCTGAGGGCCTGTGACTTCAGTAGCTCTTAAAGACACTTGTTTGTTATCAACATCAACTGATCTTTTAATCAAATATTAAAGAGTCAAAGCTCTTTTTTCCTTTTTACAATGCTTGCAAGATGTATTTCCCCAAAATAAATGCTGGTGTATGAATTGGCTGATATTTATTTTTTTCTTTTCAGCGGACTCATTGGTCGCAGCTGGGCCATGGTGTTTGCTGCTGGAGGCTTCAAAGTGAAACTTTATGATATTGCACAACAACAGCTAACAAGTGCACTGGAAAACATTCGGTAGGTCACCTGACTCGAAATGACTGGGGTTATAATGAAATTGTGGAATTTTTGTAATTATGAATGAATAGCCATATCTTATGGAAGCACAGATTTCAAGCTTTGAGTAAGGCTTTAACTTAGGAGTACAGGTCCTGTTAAGATCAGAAGAACTGTGCTCCCAAGTGTCACTGAAAATTCTGAAGGGAAATTTACTTTTTAAGTAATGATTCAAGAGCTTAAGTTTGAATCCAAATTTTTAAAATTATGTTTACCACCATTAGGTTATCCATAGGCTAAGTTGAAAGCCTATGAATATAGGCAATTTTCCATAGAAAGACTCTTTCAAAGTGGAAGTTGGTTAAAATGGATGCTGAGGAGCCCTGTTACAATTCTTAGTATTTTATAACTAGAGTTTTTAAACTCTTGAACTAATATTTTTTGAATCTTAGAAGAACATGTTGCTAGTTTCACTAGGAATGCAGCTACTGATCAAGTAGAGTTGAAGCTGGGAAGCATCTTTAGAGGGAGAGCAAATTTGAGGTTGTGAACAAGAGATCCCTCATACTGGTTCAGGTGACAGTCCTCCAACCCTTTTCTCTTACCTTGTGGCACTGTGGCTAAAGGCCCATGCCTTTCATACTACAAGAGCTACCAAGTTCAAGTCTTGCCTGTCTGCTCTCTGCCCCCAACCTTCAGTGCCTAGAAGTTAATTATGTATTCAGTAACTCTTAACTAGATTTCTTCTAATTATTTCTTTAACCTTCCCTTGAACCCATGTAAATCCTTCTGTGGCCTCCTTGGCAAAGGAACTTTGTGCATGGAGAGAAAATCCAGCAAAGCCTTTCCTTTACAGAAGACAAAAAGACACTAGAAAATGCTCAAGTTTTTTTATCAAGAATATGTCATAAATTTTCATTATATATTCTCTAAAATTCTAGAAACTTGAGACACATTTTAAGTATTCACAAAAACGCTCTTGTCTGAATTAAATAAGGTGCCGGAACAACACTACATTCCATCAGCAAGCCATCAGCCTATATATACTTGGGAAGATTGTATCTTTATGCAAAAGAAGATTTTCCCATTCTCAACTCAAACAGTGTCATCTTTGCCAAAGTCAATGTATTAGCCAATATGTTAATGGGAATGTTTACCCAACAAGGGAATACACTAAAGCTCAAAATGTGTTTTAGTGATATCAAACAGATGAGATATAACTACTTAGTCACTGCTAATACAAATGCACTAATGCATTAGTCATAAATGCTTTTAAACCATGTATTAAAAGCTAATCACACCTGAAATAACTATGTATGTTAAAATTTCATTATATGTATACTTAATCATCCTATGCCATGGCTGAATTTAGTTCTCCAAAAATCACAGTATTACTCTATTACATTAACCCTCTATTAGACCTTTATTAGACTCCTGGGGTCAGAATCAATTAGCATGGAAACAAAACCAAAACTATACTGGTCCATACAAAGAGACAACTAGAGATATGGCCATAAGTGTGTGTTCAGAGCAAACATATAAAAATAGGGCAGTATGGAATGGTGGTTCCCTTAGTAAACTCTCTTGCTATGAGCACTGAAAGACTAACAGAGCTATGATACATCATGTGTGCACCATCCTTTTGAACTACTTTTTAACTACTGATCAGATTCATGGACCATAAAATTGACTGATCGTATTTTAATACATTTATAATTCTGTACAAAGTAGTTTTTAATGTCAAATTGTGGACTGGTTTCAAAAGCCCTTCTTGCTTAATTGAAGTCAGTCATTTTATCATTTCATCAGGTTCCTTCTGGTTCTTATGTTACTTAGAAGGAATGAACAACTGTGCCTGTCCATGTTCTTACAGAATATTCTATCCTATACTCTGTTCTTCAGTGATATCCATCCTAAGAGTTATAGTCCATATAAGCCTTTTCCTACAGAAATCTCTGCATGTTTCTAATCATTCAGAGTGATTTTTACTTGCAAGTGCAAAGAATAAAAATGTATTCTACTGAAAGTGATTTGGAGTAATTTTCTTTATGTGTGATTATCAAATTCAATTTTATGCTCAGCATTATAAGAATGTACTAAAAAATAGCTTTTTCACCAATAAAAGTTATTAACCACACATTTCAATTACTATTCCAGAAAAAAAAATCAGAAACACGGATAAGTAGATGAAAGATGAAGCAGACAGCAATACCAGCCAAAGTAAACAAAAATACTTTCCGTTCCTTATATTTTCTTGTAATTTGAAAGGAAGCGAAACTTAAAATACAGTTCTTTTTTTTTTTTTCATTCCACAAAAGCTCTGGGTATATTAATGCTCATGCGCTGTGTACACAGCAGCAATGCTTTACACTCTCACAAAGAGCAGATGCACACCCCAAATAATGAACAATACAAAGATAATTTCAGGAAACTTTAGGCAGAAAAAGCATACAATCTATTTTTCTATAGTATCACAAATTCAGTGTTTCTTGGATATTTAATATTATACCTTATGTAGATTGAAAACTAAAACCCACACAGTCCTGAGAATGTGACATAGCAGTCACTTTAAATTCAGATTTTCCATTTGTCATTGATTTCATTACTTTATGCATGAATAACACAAAAATCTTAAGACATAGAGTACCTTCTAGTAAAATTCTTTCTCTTTCCTAGACTAAGCAGAACTGGTCTGATAATAATTACAATGACAGGTATTGGAATGGATGTGCCACAGGGTGGTAATCTGGATCTTTCTAAACAGCATCACTTTTGTCAGTAAAGCAATAGCATTCAGAACCAATGGTATGCAATATTTTTTGTCCTAATAGCTTTTCCAGTTCCTTTGTCTACAGTTTTGGAGAAAATATCACAAAACAATCAAAACGGACAAGGTGAATTGATGGTCAAGTAACTAACTAGCTCAAGATCATACAAGGAGTTAGTGGAGGACTATATTACTAAACTGTCATTTCAGCAGTCTCAATATCCAAGCTCACAACCATCAGACAAAGCCTTATGAACCATAGAAATAATCCATACTCTTCCTTCATCAATATCCATTTTCAATGCACTATGAAGAATTCTAACTAATAAATCCTCTAAATGCCTTCTTAAGACATCAACAATTTTGTATGTATTAGTTATGAAAGACAAAGAAGCTGGTGGTTGTGTCTTACAGAGGTCCAGCAAGGGGCACCAAACCTGAGCAGCCCAGCAGGATGCTACAAAGTTTATGCAGACACACAGGGGAAATCATACATGCAACAATCTGCTGTGAAGGGAATACCATTTGCATCTTGAACTGCTGAAACTTTGTGTACAGGCACCAAAAGAATACTGTTTTTTTCCCTTTCATCTCACATAGGTGATTCCAAAAAATCTTCTAATAAATTGTTTTCTTACTGAAAGAACACAATTTGATCGAGTACTCTTTATCACAGGATCAGATCTCACCATCCAGCATGGCCTACAGTGCTTAGCTGTTGGCTTAGAAATACCACAAAGGAGAAGTGCGAGAAGAAATGTCTTCTCTGTCCATTTCAGGTGACTACCCATAACCATTGTATACAAACTCACAACACAGGTCATTAGCCAAATCTTCCTTCAGCACATTTGCCATATATACTCTCTATGGATACAAGAAGAGACCGTGCCTATTTTCCAGGGTGGTTATGCTTTTTCTAAGACTTTGCTTCCACCACTTCCACTTGCGACTGGCAAATTTTCATCTTTGTTTCTCAACAATAAACATACTACAGCAAGAGATGCAGCTGCAATATGCATCTAACTACCTTGGACCCAGACAGTTCTAACAGCATTAATAGGAGAGGGTGACACTGCAAGCCTCAGTGTGCACTGCAAAGTTTACCAGGACTCTGGTTCCCCAGGTTACCACGTCTTCACTCTCTTGCAAACAAGCTCCATCAAATATAGCTGGAGCAGTTGTGTCTCTGCATGAGCAGAAATATTGTCGTCAAAACTACACGCAGCCCTTGCAGCACAGTTTGCTATATTCCACAGACTACGGAATCACTATTAACATTGTCTATCATCTCATTTGGTTTCTGAAAGCAGTGGCACAGAGAGTTACTCTGTTTTTTTCCTGGAAAGTTTCTAGTAATTTTGGTCTACGCAAACACGTATGCAGTTGAAATACTGGCTTCCAAAAAGCACTGCTTATAATTTGTCAATGTTTGGTTCACGCATTATTCAAATTCTGCTATTCCTTAGGTTCCAATAAAATCTGAAGGCTCCAGGCAGCTTTTGTATTTCTGAAGTTGTGTTTTAAAATTGCTTAAGCAATAAAAGGTGACCTTGAAGTTAAATTATATGATAGGGTAAAAACAAATAACAAGCCTGATCACCAGCATGTTCTTCTCAGCTACGTGTTTAGACCCTAAAAACCTAGAGTTTCCTTCCCCGTTACACTAACTAAACAATAATCTATGCTCAAAAAATTTAGATGGGAAAGAGCATTTCATCAGCAATTTCAGATAGAATTTTTGTTGTGAAACCAAGTTTCTTGAAGATTTAAAGAACACAAGAGAAAGCTTGGTTTGCGTAGAGACAAAATTTCATTTTCAATGAGACTAACAGTGGCTGATCAGCAGAAAGATTTCAACATCTTTCATAACACTCCATACACACAAAAGTAATTGAAATACCCCCAAACCAACTTCAGTGCCCACACAGAGGCATCAGTCAGATCCCCACATGATGCAGCAATTCCACTATTTGATACTCATTTCTGTACTGGGGCCCAAATCTGTGCCTTGCTACAGATATACTGAGTTTCAGAGGTTGAAAGCTGAGTTCAGAAAAAGATTTTCTGCTTGTTTAAAAAGTCTTTATTTCCAGAGACCCCTATTTATGCTATGTGATCAAGGTGCACTGTAGTCTTTTTAACAGTAAATTAAAATTAGGAATACATACTTACACCTCGCTACCAGACCTGGAGAGATGGAGTTTCAACAGTCTCACTTTTTCAGGCTCCCAGATTCAGCAGCCAAGAACAAGGGACAAGGCAAACTCACAACTCAATGTCTGACTAGTACTTCCCTACTGAGTGTTAAAAAAGTACTGTGTTATGCTTACAGAAAAAAACTTGTAGGGGGAATTTTAACGGATGAAAGCTTGATTCAAGCATTAAAGATGTCTTATTAAAAATCACCATAACATTCTAGACTAAACACTCTTATCCCTATGAATTTTCATATCATATTTATACTATGAATATAATTGAAGACAGACTCAACAGATGTCCTACTCTGTGTCTAAGACAGAAAAACAGATTCTGTAGAGAAAAAAAGCAGTGTGAGTTCAGCACCAATGCCTTAGAAGTACCGAGGACCAAACTGTCCACCATTACATTTACAGATAGTTTGTTGGTTTTAACAAACAGGGTGGATGGGAAAAAATTATCTGGCATACCTTGCAAATAATTTCACTCATATAAAATCAGATAAATAATAGCTACTGAATATAAGCACCCCAATAACCACTACAAAATGGTTATTGGGCAGTGGTACTACTAAGCTTATGTAAGAACAGCCACTGACTGCACTGTTAAATGCAAAAGTTCTCAGTATGAGTAATAAGGGAACTGAATGGTTACTCAACAGCCACCTATACATCCAGCTCACTGTATGGCACCAGAAACACTAGTGGTAGCACCAGGAAAGGGTGAACACACACCTGGGATGAGAAAAAAGCAAGACCTACCCTTTCAGCAACAGCACAGGTTTAGATCAACTTTGACTGGTGATAAAATGTCATTTAGGCATAGTGATAAAAACAACGTAGTAACTGAAGATGAGTAAGAGGTAACCTTCTTTTTTTTTTTGAGTGACTGTTGCCAGATACTACAGCTGTAAAAATTAACTATTTAGAATGACAGAAAATCCACTGAAGAAAATACCAGCTGTATTGTTAGAGCAGAAATTTTGCATATTGGGTAATTCTAGAAATCACAAACTTGTACATCCTAGTTAACAAAAAACCTAATGATCTTGAAGTCTAATCTCTTTCATAGTGTAAGTAACCTAAATCTGTGATACATGTGAAAAATAATTATTCTGAGCCAGAAACTGTGAGTTGAGATTAAGTACATTTCCCTCAGCTATCAGTGGTCTCTCTTTTAGACCACCATAGTTTTGAAATTATTTGTCTAATGTGTAAACCTTCAGTTGTTAATGCTATGCAATTAATGAAAACATACTTCCAATACACCTGCACAACCCCTACCTACAAACTTTTCTGCGTTGTGGCATTGGCTCCAGACCCTTCTCCAGCTTCATCACCCTTCTCAGGAGACTCTCCAGCACCTCAATGCCCTTCTTGCAGTGAGTGGCCCAAAACTGAGCACAGCAGTCAAGGTGTGGCCTCACCAGTGCTGAGTGCAGGGAGACAATCACTGCTCTGGTCCTGCTGGCCACACTAATGCTGGTACAGGACAGGATGCCACTGGCCCTCGGCCACCTGGGCTCACTGCTGGCTCATGTCCAGCAGCTGCCGACCAGCACTCTCAGGTCCTTTTCCTACGGGCAGCTTTCCAGCCTCTCTTTCCCCAGCCTGTAGCACTGCACTATGACCTTATGTACGTTTTTAAACTGCATTTGACTATGACTTTAAAATATAACTGCGGTGCTCACAGCACAGCCACCAGCCTGCTCAGCAGTGCCCACCAAGGGCTGCGGGGCTCCCAGGGTTAGCCCATGCTGCCACCCCGTGGGCACTCACACCACACGCACACCCAGCATGGAACTGAGAAATACCAGCAGTGTGCTCTGCACAGCTGATGGCACAGGCACAGGCTGTTCCTTCCTTCCTGGAAGATTATTGTTGTCTTCTCAGAAACAATCAAACCGAGTTGCCGGGTTCGTCTTCAGATTTTCAGAGTGGTGTGAGCACAAAATTGAAGGGGTGCTGTGTACATTCTTTTATTCTCTCAGGTCTGGACTCACAGAGCTACAAAAACCCATAATGGATCATAGAATCATAGAATCGATTGGGTTGGAAAAGTCCTCCAAGATCACCAAGTGCAACCCTTGGTCCAACTCCAGTCCATTTATCAGATCATGGCACTCAGTACCACGTCCAAAATGCATGATATATAACACAACTTGTATGCCTATCTTTATAATTCCTTCATAAAGCCACAGAGAATGTGCAGCTATATTTTTACGAATTTTGACACAATTCATAAGCAGAAAATTATAACTTAAGCATTTGTTGCTATTGTTCACTTATGTATTAAATGGAGCTAAAGCTAAAATAATAAGCAAGGATGAGCTGTCATCCCACCAAAGAGCTAATTAGGCTTTTCATAGATAGTTAGGCTGCTTTTTAGACAACCATGTACACTGCTGGTTTAAAATTTCATTCAGATCTGTAACCAAGACAAACCTTCCTATCATTTCCCTTTCTGTGCCATCCCCACCCTACATTTTACCCCTCAGCTGTTACTCATTATGTTCTTAAGAAATTGTTTATGAGTTAAATTATAAGCAGGAATTGACATAGAATAAGGAAGATTAAGACAACATTTTGGGTGCACAAGCCTTTCCACATTGCTAGAGGAAGCAATTTCCAAAGCTAAATACATATTGAAAAAACACCTGTGATTTTAACTTTTTTACAAAAACTGGTTGGAGAGTCTGAGAGGAAAGATGACTGTTATTCACAGAACAAGGAGAATGAAGTTTAGCGCTTATGGGGCAGAGAGAGACAGTTAATTTGTCCCCTTCTGCAGGAAGTTATTTACAAGCTGAAGCAGTTTGAGGACAACATCTCAAAAATTCCAGCCCTCACAAACAGATCAGGCACATGCAAGTGCAGATAAAACCAATACAAACGTATCTGATTTGGGTGTTTTACCAAAAAGTATGTGAGGACCTATCTCCACAGATTTGCATCATTTTTAAACTTCTATTTTCTTCATGCTTTCTTCTCCATTATGCCTAAAATTCTCCTCCTGCCTTTTCAGCAGACGGGACTCTCCTCTTTTGGCTCTTTTCTCCACAGTTATTGTTTGCCTTGGCCACACCAACTGCAGTGCTCCCTGCTACTGAGAAAACCTTGAGCAGAGTTTATGTAACCTGCTGAACTCTATCTTATTATCCCAGCCTCATAAACACTCGCTTAGTACATTTAAAATTATAGGTGCAGGTTAGATCCCAGTGTTACCAGTGCAAAACATGGATGACTTGGATTTTGTTAGTAAAATTGACTCTTGGAAAGCTGGCTTAGTTCATGATTTGGCAAGGGTCTAAAAGTTGCAGTGTTGTCCCAAATGTAGGCTACTGCCTGACGTGCAGCACTGATTTACACACCGAGATGAGGTATCTCTGTTTCTTCAGTCCAGTCTGTGCAAAGCAGGGAGCTGGGTGCTAACCATCAAAAGGCTGCACTGCCACCATCAACACTTTACACCATTTATACAGTTCAGCAGACAAAGAGTTCATGGTTTATTGGCTACAAGGTACATAGCTGTCTTACTGATTGGCATTCTGCCTTCTACTGGTTAAGTGACTCTCTCTCTTCTCAGTCACTCTCTTCTTGAGTCAGTGGGTTTCATGAATCAGTGGGCCCTGAGTTGGGGTCCTAATGTCCCTCTGCTGAAATTACCTTTTTCCCAGTTGCAGCTGATTCCTGCACAGTTGCTAAGTGGGCTTTATTAGTCTCATCCTCATTTGGGGAGTTCTGCCAAGTGTCCTTGTGACTTGTGAATTCTGCATTCCCTGTGCCCACCCTTCCCAAGTTTTGGCAACCTCCCCATGGGTCTGAGATCATTGAAGTGTATCCAGCCCTCAACCTTAACAAGGCAATTCTACAAACAAGGAATTTATTTTTCTAACACCTGGGCATCAGCTGGGGAAAATCAATGTATTGCTAATTTTAAAACTTAACTGTTTTTTACTAGTGGTGATTAAACAGATAGCTAGAGAGTATTATGACAACCAAAAACAAGGAGTAAAATACTGCAAAAAAACATCTCTTACTTGCTGTGCAAGTAATGAAAATGCAGGTAGAATAAAGTAAGCTCAAATGGCTCCTAATCCAGTGTGCTGGTTTTGGCTGGAGTAGAGTTGATTTCCTTCACCAGTATGGCTGCTATGGGGCTGTTTCAGATTTGTGCTGAACAGAATGTTGATGGTATAGAAATGTTTTTGTTATGGTTGAGCAGTGGTTTGGCAGTTCAGGCTTTTTGTGCTGCCATGCTGGTAAGGAGACAGGGGAGGCTGGGAAGAGACACAGCCAGGATAGGTGACCCCAGGTGACCAAAGGGATATTCCAGACCAGATGACAGCGAGAGCAGTATGTAAAGCAGGGGGAAAGAAGTGTAGGGAATAATTTGACAGAGGGATTTGTTACAAGCAAGGGAAATGAAATGTTAATTTCGCTAATTTCACTAATTGATTGTTGTATCATTAATTGTTAAACCTTTCTTAATTAATATTCAAGTTAATAGATTTCTATTAAAGTTATGGGATTTGAGGGATTTTTACTGTGGGGTGTCAAGTGAGCAAGGCAAGTCGGAAGGGCTGTAAAGGTCGCAGAACCATTCAGGGGCTGCTGCTAGGGGAGGTTTGAAGGTGACAGGGACCGGTTGGGTGAGAGAGCATCATGACCAATCAGAGATGATTGCACAGTAAAAAATTGACCATAAAAAGAAGACCAATAGAGTGTCAAGAACCCGAGGTGGCAACATCCAATCCCAGTGACTGAAGACAAAAAAGGAAGAAAAAGGTTGGGCTACCCAGGGGACGTAGGGGCGTCAAGAGAGTATAAACCTAGTGAGCCACGGCTTCCTGGGTGGGGTCTCTCTAGCTACTGTTGCTGGTTGAGGTAATGTTCACGTGCAATTTATTGAATCTTTGCTTTGTTAATTTAATTCCATTCTGTCATCGGAAATAGGTTAAAAACCTGAGATTTTTCTCACAGAAGGATGAAGAAGGGGTCGTTTGGGGTGATGGCATGGGTCTTCCCCAGTAACCACTGCGTGTCATTGGGCCCTGCCCTCCTCAAAATAGCTGAACACCTGCCTGCTCATGAGAAGCACTGAATTAATTCCTTGCTTTGCCTTGCTTTGCTTGTGCGCGCGGCTTTGCTTTCCCTGTTATACTGCATCTCAGTGCATGAGCTTTCTGGCTTTTACTCTCCGGCTTCTCTACCCGATCTCGGTGTTGGGGGAGCGAGCGAGCAGCTGGGTGGCACTTGGCTGCTGGTTCGTTGCAGCACTACGTCCAGGGAGCGCGATCCCATCCCTAGGGCAGACGCCGCTCCCGGGCGCGGCGCGAAAGGGGTGGGGGTGGGTCCCGCCGTGTGCCCCTGACGCACCCGGCCGTGATTGGCTGAGGCGGCGCTGAAAAGCTCCGCGATTGGGCGGCAGTTTGGCGCGCAGCGACTCCGCGGGGCAGAGTGAGGGGTGGTGCTGCCGCCACTGCCTGTCCGCCCTCGGTGAGGGGAACTCGAATACGGCACGGCTTGTCCCGCCGAGCCCGGAGCGCCCCTGCCCGGCACACGCACCTGCGCTCAGATACACACGTGCGCTCCGGCACACACCTGCGGCAGCGGTGCGTGGGGCGCCGCGGGCGGGAGCAGGGAAGAGCACGTGTCATGGAGTAGCACTGCGAGAACAAACCCCCAGCCAAACAACAATAAAAAACCGCCCAAACAAGAGCCGAAAGGGTGGGGTGGGAGCGCGGGACGATGGGACAAAGTGGGTAGAGCGGGGAGGGTGTGGGGTAAAAGCGAATTTGGAAGGGGAGCCAAGGGGCCGCGTAGCATTGCTGAGAGAAGGGCGGTGGGTCAGCACACGGGGAGGATTGAGCAGGGCGTGATGCCACAGCGTGGACAGGCTGCAGTAAGGAGAGAGCATCTTGGGGAGAGGGCTGGATCGGGAAAGAGGTTTGAAAACCATCGGTGGGAAGATTGGGGTGGAGTGGTGGGGAGCGCAAATCGGGCGCTGCTTTGTCGCACTTCAAAGATTTGCTTTTCAAGGAAAAAGTAGGTGGGTGCCTTGTATGGTTTTTGTGTTCATTGCTTTCGTTTTGTACCTTGCAAAGTGATGTGAATTTGTAATGTTGGGTCGAGTGATGAACAAGGTTATGTTGTAGAGAATTGATAGCTTTTTTTTTCTCTCCTCCCAAAGTCAGACCCCATGAGTAAAAACAAAGGGATCTCCTTACTGGATGGCAGTAATAAGGAACTTAACAGAAAAAAAATGAAAGCTGTGAGGTATATAACTTTTTGAGATTAATGGCTTTAAAAGTTCTGAGTTTTATGATCAGGAAATAGAATTGAGGAAATATAGAAAATAATGCTTGTATTCTGCAGTGTTGCGAGTCCATTTTTATGTGTATTTGAGTAAAATACAGGGTTTGTGAACAGTTTTAGCATCATGGAAAGACATCTTAAATGTAACTTCTTGATACTGAGTTATTACGCTACTCCTATATGGCAGGGATCTGTATGTATTTTTTACAAGTAATTAAATCTCTGTTGATCTATTCAGTATGTTTTCAGTTTAACAACTATGAATGAGACTAAAATTGATTGTGTAACAACTCATTAATGCTAGTTCTACTTGCCTGGAATTCTGTATATGGAAAAGTTGTAGTACCGCGTTTATGTATGTTGAATTCAGTATGATCGTGCTGAAGTACATTTCAAGTTAACAGATGAGAACAAGTTTTTTGTTGTGTCAGGGTGGGGGGGTGTGGGTGTTTGCTTAACTGCACCTTCTTTGTAATGTCATTTGGCAAAAGTGGGCAAGCTTAGTTCTAAGAGAGCTGAAAGTCAGCATTCATTTCTCTCGTTGGTGTCCTTGATGATCTGAAACTTTCACTTTTACCTCTGAAGGCATCTCCTAAGCTGCTAGAAGAGGATTTTGCAGAACCAAATCAGAGAAACGGTGATTTGTGTGATATGTCAAAAGCTTTGAATATGAAAGGTGAGGCTTTTGGATCCTGTATTTCCAGCAGGTGTTTTTGTGTGCACACTTTTGTATTTTATATGGTCTGTTAAGGACAGTAGATGGGCTGGCACATTGGATTAGCACATTGTTTATTTAATGTGTTTCCAGTAGTTAGGAAGAAGATTCAATGCCTTTTGCTTCCTCTCCTACTGTTTTCTTGACAAAGCTATTGTTGAGTTTATTCTGAAAGAAACCTCATTTTTCTGGTGTTTTCTACATGAGTAGCTTTTTTCCAAGAGCTGCAAAAATGTATCAAATACATATTTATGAGTGCTTTGTGAAACAATTCTTTTGCCTGTATTTAAGGTACATTTTTTAAATGTGTGGTTTCTTTTGCCTTTTTGCATGTTAAGTGTTTATCTTGTCCTTAATGTAGTAGCAACATAATATAGCTAATGATGCAGATAATACCCTAATCATTACATGCAAGTCAGGCTTTATAATTCCCAGATAATTTCTGTATCTGTTTATAATTTCTATATGTTATATTCCCAGCTTTCGAATTCTGTCATTAAAAAAGTCAGTGTTCTAATTCTTCTTGACTTGATAAATACTGTCTAGAAGACTGCTCTGGTGATCGTGTGTTCCTGTTGTCTCATGGATTAAGGATGCCCTACAGGAGTGTTTTCTGTGCTTGCTTTTACAGCATTGTGTGGTGACGTGAAGGATGAAGATACTGATTTTTTTTGTTTCTCTTCTACGGAAGTAAGTTGATCTAAAGGTTCTGTTCCTTAGTCACTGTGGTGGTATTAGATAGTGATGTTAAAGGATCTTGGACGTTTTCACTGAGAGGAATTAAAGCAAGCGCAGTCCCCTCTGAACTAAGGGCCTGCACTTTATATGACTACCTACTTGCCCAGCATTTCTCATTGTGCACTGTTGCTGTGCAGTGCACGTGAGATGTCCAAAGCCTGGTTTTAGTCTCATTAATGCCTCATGTTGCCATCTCTGTTCCATCCTCTGATCTGTACACAGTGTACAAAAAAGAAGCTGATGTATATGTACATTTTGAGTTATGAAGACACCTCTCTTTCTGCATTTAAAAAAAATGTTCTGTGTGTGACTATTCTGTGTTATGACACGCTAACACCATTTTTTCCATAGAAATCTTTATTTTGGACAAGCACTAAGTGCTTTTTGTTTAAGTTTATGCTAAAGCTAAAGTGTGGCCAGATGTTTTTTTTGTCCTACAAAATTCAGATTTAGCATTTTGTTGCAAAATACAGGTAAGTCGAATCTGGCATTTCAGCCTTGCAATTAAACCTTGATGAAAAACTTAAGTTGTAGAGTCTTTTGGTAGTGCAATATAATGCAAATTTTGCATAATTAGGGGGAAAAATACTACGTGAAAACAGGAAACTGAGATTCCTTTTGCTAGGAGTGCTTTTTGATTATCACAAAGATGCACCAATGGCTACAGAACTTCTGCTTGGAAACTCTTTCCTTGGACTTCCCCTTGCACAATTCAACAGCAGTTTCTTTGAAGCTTGATCTAATTGATGTACTGCAGATGAAAACAGGTTTATAGAACACTTTCCTGGAACTTGGCTGTAACCCGGTATTTGAACTTGCTTTTTCCTTTTTGCCTCTGATTTTAGACCAGAACTTACATTCAATTTGATCTTTGTGGTGGCAACTCAGAAAGACCAGCAAGGTAAACCTTTTTCACATTCTTATGTGTCAGATCAGACTGGAGGAGGACTTGAGCAAGTAAGCATTTCCAGACATTTCTGTAGGGCTGACTTTTAATGTGTTTTTTAAACTTTACCCATGTGTTCTCAGTATGGTTGGCCTAGTACTGTGGGAACACATTGAGTAAATACGGTTTCATTGAGAGGCAACAAGAAACAAATTAGTTTGGCTTGAAAATGTGGGAAATCTTTAAGCACTGTGGTAAATACCTGGTAAGGGTTCAGAGATCTGCTGAAATGCCAGGCTGTGGTGGGAAGGGCTGTACCACTGAAGTGCTTCTTTTCCCCCATCTGCTGCTGATTAATGTTCATACAAAAAAGAACAGTCCCAGATAATTTGTTCAGATCTGCTACATAAGGGACATGTTCTGAAAGGAAGATGTAGGAAATTTGTCTTCCGAGTTTGGCACATGTAACATGCATTGCTAACCTTGCCCCAAGTGGAATAGAAACTAAAGGTTTCATGTATAGCTGTCCATTTCTGCAGCAGTATTTTCCAGATTCTCTTACAGTCTGTCAGAGTGAACAAACTGACCACAGGAAGAACAACTCAGTGCCTCCTTCCTGGAAAAAGCCTGGTTTATTTGGTTTTGTGAAGAGTCTTGTCAGCTGCTACAGAAAAGCAAGTCTAGGTGATCATACAACAGAATTTAATAGCCTTCCTAACAGGTTGCCAGTAGATGGTTTTGGTATCATGTCTCATGCATCCTAAAGGTTTTAACAGCATAATCAGTATCTGGAAAGATAATATTTGGGCAACAGATGAAAAATGAATCCTGGAATGTTAATAGTCATACATTTACTCTCACTGAGGATGAGAATCATCTACCAGCTACTAAGGTTTTGTTTATTAGGCCTTGCAAAAATTGTCAAATGAAAAAGTTACTTTTAAGAGCATTTTAGTAGAAAGGCATTTTTTGAAAAAAGAGGTATCTGCTGCCTATCACAGTGTGAATTTCACTGTTTCAAAAATATGTATATGTATGTATTTAGTGATAAATTTTGAACTACTTATGCATGTAAAGTATTTGTAGAAAGTTTGATATTTTATTTAAAATTCATAGGGTTTTTCCTTGGAAAATTTTTGTTTTGCAGGCCCTTCAGTCAGAATACTGAAAAGAAAAATGTTCATCACGTGTTTTCTTCAAATGGTGACCTGAGGGATGAACCAGCTCTAGCTCCAACAGCAGACATGGTGTGTTAACACGGGATTTCCTTATAGTCTCACTTACTGTTTTGGTTAATACTGAGCTTCTTAAAACATGAAACGCTGCAGCCTTAAAAGTTACATGCTGTTACTCCATCTTACTGTAGAACTGATGTGCAGCTGCAGTGTTAATAAAATACCTTGATAAAATGAGTGCAGCTCAAACTTCCAAACAAGATCACAGATGAAAAGTGTTCTATTCAGCTGGCTGTGAAACTGTGTATTTTGAATTTAGTTTTTCTTAAGACACCCCAGGCCTCACAGTATTTGGGTTTGGGACTTAATTAGGTTTTAGTTTTGAGATGGCTGCAAGGCTCATGCCCACATCATTATAGCAATAATTTGGTGTAAAAAGGTCGTTGGACAAATGGATCTTTCCTTAAACATTCTATTAAATTTCCTAACCTGAATGAGGTTTGTGAAGGTTTAGGCCAGGGGAACTAATGTGGATATTTTAAAGTGACAGAGTAAAATGGAAAGGAACGATACATCCAGTACCAGTCTTGGTTTTTTTCTGTGGAGATGGTCCTATACACTGATTTTGAAGGAATCATAACTTGGAAATGTCTGTTGTGGTTTCTTAAGTAGTTTTGTCATAGTCCATTAAAGTTTAGAATTTTTTTTTTCACATCAGCCTCATACTGGGAGCTTACTATGTTTTTTGTTTTCCCCAAGTGATAGTCCTAAATATTTTTTTTCTAAGCTGCAGTGTTCCCATTTTTCAATCTTCCCTATTTTCTTTCCTCTGTATTAGTAACTTTATTTTACTTTTCCTTCATGTATTCTTTTCATTTGATTTGTGTGTGTGTGTGTGTGTGTGCAAATAAATTGTGTGTATTTTAAAAAGAAATCTAGAATCTGTTCCAGAAATACCACACTGTAAATGTTCTCAGAGAAGTTCAGGTGAGCTAAGTATTTTGGGCTCGTTGGCCTCTATGGAGCTGCTTGGTCTTATGCACCTCAAGTGCCTCTCTCAGAGTGGCAAATGGTTATAGACCATCTTGTTTTTTAGTCGAACTTTGTGTTCATTGGCCAATCTTTTCTCAGGAGAACAGCAGTGGCCAGGATGTTGAGGAAGCTCTGTGCACAGCTGTCTGTAATCTCGGCCACTTCCGTGAAGCAGACAAGGTGGGTGAAAAATCAGTTAAGTAAATCACAAAGGAGTAAATCCTGTTCTTGATTGAAGGTATTTGTTATGAGTACTCGGCACATTAGTGTACCATTTAAATGTGCTCTTACTGCCTTTGTTTTGATATCTTTTGTCCTTCAACTTACTGTTTATGGTATTTTTGTGTATATATACAGCCTTAAATTCCAGGCTGTAGCCTGGAGGAATAGTTTGTAGAGGAGTATACAAGATAATTTAAAGTTAATAACTCAATACAAATACTTACCAGAATCATATGGAAGCTAGTCTTTAAATACTAAGTTTGTGTTTCCTTGGGTCAGGGGAGAGCTCAGCATTTGTTTTTGCGTTGGCAACTGTGTTAACTCTGTAGTTCTACTGTGCCTCTTTCTGGATTTAAAGGTGGAAAAGAAATTACATGGGGAACAGGAATAAAAAATTTAATGGACAGGATATGCAAAACCAGTCAAATAATACATTTTTATGCACTGTAAAACATAGGAAGAATCCCAAAATACCAAATAATGCTGTTAATAGGTTTTATTGAGTAACTTTTTTGAACTTCATCAATGAAAATTATTTTACTTTAACTCTTATTAAATGTGCTGTAGAAAATACTGCAGTTCTGTCTTGGCCATTTACCTACCTTTTATTTGTAAGAGACACAAGTTTAGAAGTATGTAGTGATTCAAAAGCTTAGTTCCAGTAAGCATGGGTTAAAGCCTCCCTTTCTAATTCTGTAGCAGTGGCCAGTCTGTTAAGCAGAGCTATGTTGAATTCCTATTTCATATACTAATGGCATCTTGTTAAAATGTACCATTTCAGTAGCTATAATAAAATGACTCATAGGTACAGCTGTGGTCTTGCAACAGCTTTTCAGCAAAGATCAAGAATTGTCAAAGCAGTGGCAGTGGTGCATTAATTAGATCTTTTCCCATAGTCTCTTCATTAAATGTAACTGTAGTGACAAAAATGACAGTAAGTTAGAGGGAAAATCTTTTTTTCTTTGTTTTTTTTCCCTTTATGCTCACAGTGAGTTTTATAACCCAGTAGAAATCTCAGTTGTCTGTGTATGGTGCCCTGTTTGAATATCAGGTAAGCAAAGTGAGACCGTTGGCCCAAGATCTGTTTGTTGCCTCATAGACCTAAAGGCTTCAGTTGAGTTTCCAAACAGTGCCAGCTGACTTGAATTTAAAGAAAACCAAGGGCTGTAATGAGTTGCAAGTGGTTTAAAGGTCGCTCTTTCTGTGGAGTGTTGATCAGTGTCTTATTGTTCATTGTTTCTGTTCCGAATTTTAAAAGAAGCAACTTCAGGAGAATAATAAAATAATGATTAAGAACTAATAAATGCATGTTTATTCCTACTGAACAAAATAGATACTGGAATACTTAGAGTCGAAAGTGAAGCATGAAAGAGATAAAGTCACAGACGCTGAAGATAGAAGTCTTGAACTTATTACTACCCTCCTCTCAAGGTACTAATCTAGTTTTATAGTATGCATGGATGAGCTGTTTTTATCAAGAAACTGTTTCTAATTCAGGTAAGAGTTCTAAACAAAATTTTAGTCTCTCACAGCATTATTTCATAATACCTGTCTTTAATTTTTGTGCAGTGTTTTTGCCCTTTCATTGTGATATCTTGGAGCTGCTTTGCATGGTTGGAAAACAGTAGTTTATGCAGCCTCTGCCCTTAAAAAATAAGAAAAATTAGTCCCAGTGTTAATTTTCTTCAAAAGCTGAATTTTGAGGGTTTTTTTTAATCCTTTCATTAATGAATAATCAATTCAACAAGAGGAATAACTTTTTTTTACAATTAGCTTTCTGAAAATTTTCAAGCTGATAGAAGCCTGAGGATGCTTTATTACTTCCTTTTGAAAAACAGTATCTTCAGGTATAAGGGAAAGAGAGATGTCAAAGCTTAGGTTTCCAGAAGAGCCTCTGAGAAGGGGATCTGGTGTGTTAATAGATTGAATTATAAATCCAATTGTCTAGTTTTCAGTTGAATGTGTTTGGAAATATCAGGAGGTTTAAATGGAAGAGTGCTTCTAACATTTGATTAAAAAGATGCTTCACAAAATTAACTTTGCAGTGTGAGCTCTTAACTTTGTTGTTCTGATTATCAAGTGCATTTCCCTTGCTTCTACTTTCCACTGTTTGGGGAAGATGATCTTGTGTGTGAGATGTATCCACTTTGCATTGTGGTATGACTGGTAGTTGTGTGTTTGTTTGAATCTGTGCAGCTGAGTGCATATTAAATTCTGAAAAATAGTGTTTTTAATACAGGAAGAGGAAATTCTTTGCTGACTTGATGGAAAACATCAACAACTACAGTGCTAGCATTGCAAAAGCTAAAGAAGTCATTGAACAGAAGAAAAAGCACTTGACTGGTGCCATTAGGACTGCAAAGGAATTAAAATTCTCACATTCTCTAAGAAACCAGTGTGATCTCGCTCAGGTAGTTGCATTCTTGCACTGTGAAATAATTTATTTTTAATAATTTATTTTTAAGGAATACATTCAAAATTGAAAGTTTGTGTGATGCTGGTTTGCTGACTTCAATACTGACACTTTGGCAGTATTGTATTCTTATCCCACCTCTACGCAGACACACAGAGTTTGTATTTGGTCTTGGTCACAAATTAGTCTGGTGACAGATACGAAGCAAAAATAATGGTTCTTGTCTTAAAGAGTTTGCTGTCTGAAAGAGCAGATGGAGCAGGGGAAAAAGGAAAACTGATGCATTACTGTTCAGTGAAATGGTGGTGTTTTCATCACTTCAGAAGTCTCTGAAGCCTTTTTTCATTCCAGAGTGCTCGAACCTTCTCACGGAAGTACTCCAGAATTAATAGCCACAGCCCCCCTGATCCTCCTGGTCTCAGGCCTTTACTTTAATTTTTCCTCCTCACCTGCTGTTCATAGAAACCCTTGCTACATGCCATGCTGTATCAGACCAAAGGTCCATCCTCTGAAGTCTCCTGTCTCTGACAATAGAGAGGAAAAGATGCTTGCAGGAAGCATCGAAGAAACTGGGCACTTAGGAACTTATAGGAAGTTGAAGGTTAAAGATTTCGGAATCACTAGAATACATCAGGATCATTACACTGAATAAACCTTATCTCGTTCTGTCATAAGCTCATGTAATACCTCCTTGAATAATGTCTTAAAGCTTGTGGCAGTGTGCATGGCTGTGTATATGTGCATTATACTATATGTATGCATTCTTATGTAATGGCAGTGAGATCCGTATTTTACTATTTGAAATGAGGTGTATATAAAATAGCTCCCTCTATTCTTTCAAAGTGTGCCACCCAGTTATTTCATTTGGAGCCTTTATATCCCTGGTGTTGAGAAAAAGAATTAATAATTGGTCTTGTCATTCTTTGCAGAAGTGTGCTTTTCAGAGTCATGCTCCCTGCATCCATTCATCACTTTCCATATGAACAAACTGAGTCTCATCTGACCCAGAAAAGAAATCTAATTCCTCCTTTTTTTCCTTGAATCCATCCTTTTTGCTTTTGTGTCATTTGCTTCCATCTTACCCAGTTTGATTTTTGGGTTTGTGTTTTTTTGGGGAACTGGCAGCCACCACCATCTTCCCTAGGGCTGTTTTCTTACTTAGAAGTCACTTTCTTCCTGTTAAAACAAAAAGAATATCTGATTTCTACTTCTTTTTACATGCTGACATTACAGAATACCAGCCATTAGGTCGTAGCAAGGTAAGCAGATCAATTTGAGAACTGGCTATTGGCTAAACTCTTGAGTTTTCTTCCATAAAAGTAAAAGTGTTATGCTCTGGCTTTGTCATGTTGTAGATAACAGGAGTCTGTGTAATCTGTTCTCTCTGTAATGGTAGTTAAAATTGTATTTGTTAATTTCAGGTTATTTATGACTTAAAGTTGCCAATTGAGGCTGAGCTTTCAAAAGTGAAGAATTTGAAGGGGAAAATACTTAAAAGGTAAATTGTGCCACTCCAGAATAATACCAGAGATGAAAAAATCACAACTAGGAAGTGCATAGAAGTTGAGGATCATTCTGTAGACATTAAAGGTTGTTGTAGAACAAATAATGGGTATATTCCTGAAGGGGCAGTGGGAGGCAAGAACAGATGGCTGTTCAATACTGTTTACACTTCAGTTTTCATAAACTGTTAGTTTTTAAAACTGGACAGCAAAGCTAAGGATTTAATTGAAATTGTTTACAGTTCTCTCAGCCTAAATGTAGAAGTACTTAGAAGATTTTGCCACTTTTCATTGGTAAAGAAAGTAATTATTAGTGTAATAAACAGAAACATACATTTTGGACTTTAGTTATACTTTAGTTCTTCAGGAATAAAATTCTTTCTCTGTGCAGAATAATTTATTTAACTAAACTATGTGTGAAAACTGAGTTGCAGTACTCTGTGCATGAGGGAGAAAGCAAAAGATAAGAATTTTGAAGTATAAATATGAAGATAAATGAGCAGCCAAATCTGTTGTTTTATAGGAGTGGAAGAAATAAACTGGAGTATGTAATTAATCTCTTACTGTGCTGAAAAATACCATAGATCTGAAACTGTCAGAGTGATTTAGGTATTCATGTCACCTGTGATACTTGTTCTCTCTTCTTGAGCTTGTTCCTGAACAGTTACAAGGTTACATCTTCACTAGAAGATTTGGGCAAGATTAAACAGGGAATGACACTGAAGTAAGTTATTTTTCTTATAAAAGAGGATAGGTACAGTAACTTACCTGTTTTTCTAATGGTCAGGTATTTATTGGAGATGAAATTAAAAAAATTATATATGCTTACAGAATTCTAAGAGTATATTGAATCAAAGTGAAACTTCAGATGCTTGAGTCAGTTAGTCCAATTAGTGTTTCAGTCCTTTGGTTTTACCGGTGTTTCACCAATGTGTATTTTGCTATACTGTTCAAGTCATCCACATTTTTTTATGCTGTGTGCTTTTTTCAACTTTGCTTGGCATTTAATGATGCAATCATAGAACCACTTAGGTTGGAAAAGACCTTTAGCATCATTGAGTCCAATGATGTAAACTTAACACTGCCAAGGCAACTGTTAAACCATGTCCCTGAGTGTCATGTCTTCATGTTTATAATACATGTAATACAGATGTTTATCCCTTCAGCATATGAAAATTATTTCAGGTAAGTGTAAATAAATCTCTGAAATGAACAGCAGATAGTGAAATTCTGGTATTTTCAATTCACAGTCTAAATACGGATTGCATCAAATGCCAAAAGAAATTACTTAAGATTAACAAAAAAATAAAACTCCTACTTTTAAAATTGTAATTGTTTTTATTTTATTATTTCCCTTTATTTTTCCCCCCATGGTCTTTGACAAAAACTTGAGAAAATGGACTGGAGTTGCTGTGAGGGCTGTTGTAGATAAAAGTGATTATGTTAGGAAAGGGTTATTGCATCCTATAATTGAAAATTCTACAAATTACGATAAAGACTATCTGTTAGTACAAAAGCATCTGTCATGCCTTTTGTTTTTAACATGAACCATCTTACTACATTATTAACATTTTTTTCTAATAGTTTGTCCTTGTGGTCTCTGATCATCTAAGCAGGGGTAGCTCTTGCACTTGAACTGTGCCCAGGAATATGTGCTCTGTCTGTACAAGTTCTTTTTCAGTTTCAGAAACATGTCACTGATTTTTTTTGCCTTGGTATTCAAAAACTTAGCACAGTTTATTCTTAGCAGCTCTTAGGAGGTTTTTTCTTAACATAGTGATAAGTTCTTAATAAAACCTCTGCTTTGACTTGTGCTTTTCTGGAAACAGACTGAATTACATTAATTTGTCTCTAAATAAAATTTTCCCCAAATACAGTGAAGATAATGGACAAGACATGTTTGTCCTTGATGACCAAGAAGAAATGCCTGATGTGATAATAGAAGAAATACTTGAAGATGACTTGGAAGGCAAGTTTCCTAATACCTGATGCTTTCAATGTTCCATTGTCAAGCCTGATGTTATTTTCATGTCATTTGTGTTTGGAGTTAGTTTGCTCCTACCAGTTCTTTAATGATTGTTTCAGTTCCTATGAGCTAGCATCGGGGTTTTTATCCCTCTGTTTAGCTTAGTGAAGACTTTCTCACAGGTATCCAGTTTTTCCATGATGATTCTTTTTGACCTGTGGTTGTTGCAGTCCCTTTCAGAGTTTCTGATACTGGCTCCTGGAGAATTCTTTTCCATCAGTTGCCTCAGCTTT
Organism: Pithys albifrons albifrons; assembly: GCF_047495875.1. Classification (NCBI taxonomy): domain Eukaryota; kingdom Metazoa; phylum Chordata; class Aves; order Passeriformes; family Thamnophilidae; genus Pithys; species Pithys albifrons. The sequence continues at coordinate 70,023,389 of NC_092458.1, read as the reverse complement.
CCGAATCTTTTCACAGGCTGTTGTCCTGTGATACCTGGGAATAATAGATAGGTTCCTCAGCTTGTCTGTTTTTCCCTGGACTGTACTAGTTAGAGTATAGCGAACAGGTCCATGGAGGGATCCTTCCCCCCTGTTGCTCTAGGGAGACTGAATCTGAAGTACTTGTTCCAGTGTTGGACCCTGCAGTACTGACAGCTGCTGTCATACTGCAGCAAGTCCAGCAGATCCTACCATGCTGCTGTCCAGGAGCCACTCAGAGTCTTAAAGGTCTTGTCCAGCCTTAATGATTTTATGATTCTACACTTATGACAAGGTAGCTGACTCATCGCATCATTGGAAATAGTGACCAGGGTTGATCCACAGGAGTTCGTGCACCTATAGGTCAAGTCTTTGAGCCATTCAGACTTTTTATCCAGATATCATCTTACCCACTGGAAATGTGCAGTGCATCTGTTCTGGACACTGCATTTTCTAAACTGGGAAGCACAGTCCTACTTACCTCCTCAGTGTTTCAGGTGCCATAATCTTTACAGTCCTTTGACTGGGATCTGTAGAGTTCAGAGATGGGGGCAGAGGTGACAGTGATTGAGTGATTGCAACATAAACCCAGTTGTAAATCTGACAATATCTGCTGGAGTCACTTGTAGGGTGTTTGATAATTTGTTTTATGCCTTACTCAGGTTTGACAGAATTAGTGTTTGTAAGCCATGTTATAGATCCATGCCATTTCTATATTCGAAGTTACTCACAGAGGAAAGAAGCTTTGGCTTTGCAGAAGAAATTGGAAAACTTCTGTTGTAATAAGAATTCATATCTCTTGCCTTCAGACATTTTGGAACTAGGTAAATGGTTAATTTTTAAAAGTCTACATAGCTTAAAATTCTACCTTGCAATATGCATTCCTTATTATCCTAACTCCTTTCTTCCTCCCCTACCCCTTTACACAGTAAAGCAGTCCTTATGTGTTCTGGAATCTACAACTGATTTTTTTAGAGAAGCATTGTGCACATTGTTTGGTAAAATAGGCTTTCATTAAGTCCCATGAACAAAACACGTAGAACTAAAAAAAGGCTGCAGTTCTTCTCAACCCCAACAAACTGAGTGTGTAGAGTAATCGGAGCAGTTGAAACACCTGGCTGTAAACTTCACGTTTTCTAGCATTAAGTGGTAATTGTTAACTGATAGCTTGTTCAGTATACTGCTTGTAATGGCAAGCCTAGTTCTTTAATGACTTCAGTAAAACAGCTTTCTGTCATGCAAGCAACATTCCCTTCTAGTGGATAGATGAATTTTTTTTAAAGTTCACTGAATAGCACTGTTCTAGAAGTAAAAATGAAAGGCTAAAAAACTAGAATTTTCTAATCCATGTGTTGATCATGTTGCCCACTCTTAGAATGTGTTTGGAAAACGGATAACAAGTATTTAATAACCTCATACATCAATGCTTTTTTGCCACTTTACTAAGAGGTAGAGAAAGTTTGCTAGAAATGACTTCTTAATACTAGCCTTACAGACACTGTAAATGAATGTGGAGGGGGTTTCCAGTGGCTATTGAGACATGGTTTTTACTGTCTTTGTTTTAGCAATAGCACTTTTACTATGTGTGTGGAGGATGGGAACATTGGAATATTATGCAGAACTGTAATAATAGTTGGAGTGTGAAATAATTAAAAGTACTAAATTGAGCCCTTTTTATTCGCTTCCATATAGGTGCTAGAACTTTCATTAAGAATAAGGAAACTGGAATGTGGTGCCGTGGAACTATCATGGAACTAATTCCCCTAGAAAGTAAAAGTCGGAGGAAGCCTTGTGATCCAATAAGATACAGAGTGTGTGATGTTGCATTGCTGAAAGTATTCCTGGTTGATTTTGGAAGTTCCATAGTTCTGGTTTTCTCAGGGTATGTTTACAGAGAGAGGTTTTTGTCTGCAGTTGTTGTCCTTAACTGTTGTTACTCAAGAAGATCTCTACTGAGAAACAAGCCCTTCCTCACCTTCACACAAATAGATAACTGGATACCCAAATGACACTAGTATTCTCTATTTATGTGTTTGCCACAGAAAAAGTGGTAGTGTATTTAAGTACAAAAGTGTGCAAGCCTTCATACATTAAAATATTTAACTTAGACTTGCATTGTAAAAGAGAACACAAGTCCTCTTCCTTAAAAGAAAAATTTATTTAATTGAGACTTTCTAGTTCTATTTCATTGATAGAACTTTATGCCAATTACTGCAATAATGACCTTTATTAGAAGTCTGGGGTTTTTAGGTGTTGAGTTTGGTTTTTGCTTTTAATCTAGTACTGCGTTTATTCCCATTGACATTAGATATGATCCCAGTGAAAGGCCTGATTCTGCTGCTCTGCAAACCATCGAAACCGATGACATTTGTCTGTTTGTGAGGAAGCCTGATCGGCACATTGAGACACAACTTGCAGCGGTTCCTTCTTTAGCAGTACGGTGTTCATTGAAGGATATTGTTCCCAAAAATGCAGTAAGTACAAGCTGCTTTTGAAGTATTTCAGGAGCTTTTTTCCTTAAGATTTATATTCAAGAACTTAAATATGTATTTTAAAATTACCTGATTCTGCTATAAACAAAATGAGACTTAAGAGTACAGGGTATATTGTATTTTTTAATGAAGTTAAATTACCTCCTGTAAACACATGGGTTGCATTGCTTTCTTTGAAAAGCAAATAAAAGCTTATAGCAGTCTCTCTTAAAAAACCTCTAGGTTTACAAATATGTATTTTGGGCTGAAATCTCACTACTCTTATTTTAGATATGTTCTTTTGTCAAATTTAGAAATGAATTGCAAAACTGGTACTTTTAGTTCATATCTGCCTGATAAGTGTATGCAAGTAGCAACTTTCAAAAATCATCCAGAGAAGAAATGGCTTCAGAATTTTTAAGAGACTCTTTTCAGGGGTTGTCCTTTTGTTCATTAAAATTTTTTGCCACATACTGAAAAGTGCTATCAGTCTGTATTCCATTACAAAGAAAAGGATACATATCACAGCATTATTTTCTTCAGTATTCACTTTTTATTAGGCTTGCTTTATTTTTGCCACATTCACATGGGAATGCCCTATGTCCCGTACAGCTGTGTATTTCTGACAGTATCATTGCTGGTCAGTTTGGGTTTCGTTTTTTTTTACCAATGTGAGATGTTGACTAAAATAACTTGAAATAGGAATGATCTGGGACAATTTTCACAAATGTGGGTAAAATGCCTTCCTTATACATGCTTTCATTTTTTTTCACACCTAAAAGTCACAGATTTGCAGTATCAAATGAGAAATGCATTAACTTGATCCCAGAGAATAAATTCTGTCAGGTTTTTTTGAGGTAGATAAAACATCATACAGGATGTTGTGGAGAGGAGGAATGTATAAATTGATTAAACCATGCTGTACATTTGTAAAGACACGAGAAGATAATAAACTTTAACATGAATGGGTAGAGTAGAAGTATAAGACATGAAATGAAAGAGACAATTGTAGTTTATCAGAATAATGAAAAGGGAATAAGACTTGAATCTTCAGAAGAAACATGCTGGAAACTGCAGCCCTTTAATTTGACTCAGTTTTATACAGTTGAATTCTTCTGTGATGGATTAGTAAGTGTATTTTATCCAGTACTGTCCTGGCTACAGACTAGACAGTCTGCATTCAGTATTTCATTTGCTTTGATTTTATTTTTAATCATTATTTGTTTTTTTTTGTTTTAATGTTCTCTGACATCTTGGGAGACTTTTTCTTTCTAACACAGAGTGAAGGCTGGGGAGAGGAAGCAAAGAGAAAATTTGTAGAAATCGTAAATAATAAAGTTGTTTCGATGATAGTATTTGGAAAAGAGAATGATGTTCTCATTGTGGATTTGAGAAAACCTCCATTTGTTGAAATCAGCAGTGATGTACCAGTGTCTCTCCAAGATACATTAGTTTTCTTAGATTTGGCAAGGTATGTTTTTTCCTTTAGTTTATGCTCTTATGCCATAATTGATAATGGAATAATACTTGCAAAGTGAAGCACACGTTGAAAGGTCATTGTTTGTGTTGGAGTATAACTAGTTACAGTAGCTGGAGCAGTGGCAGATAATTTTATTACTGCATCTATGTTCCTCATGTAATGGCTTTTTCTCACAAGTGAGGAAAAGGAAATCTAAAAGAAAATGGTGTTGTCAATGGGTAGAAGAATCTCGCCTTTTACCTTTTCTTTAACAATTCAAACGTACACCACTGCATCCCAAATAAAAGCTTTTTAGGAGCCAGCTGCCATGTATCATTCTCTGCACGTTACATTTGTGATGGGAGAAGATAGAGATAATTAACTGTACAAGCTGCAAGAGGGCAAGTTTAAGCTACACGTATAATGAATCAAGTTACTTTTATAGGACCATGTGGTGGATTTTTATGAATGTAAAACTGTTCCTTCTCAGTTAATTTTGAGTGAATTCATTACAGATTTCATTTTGTTTACCTTGAGTTTAGATTACAGGCTCCCAGTCAGTTAGAAAAGAATACCATCTTGCGCTACAATCCACCTAATATTCCGCAAGAAGGAGAAGAAGTCTTTGTTGTAGTTTGTCACATTAATAGTCCAAGTGATTTCTACCTCTGGTTGGTAAGTTTAAAAATAAAGAATATTTAAATAAAACTCAGCAAACGTTTTAATGTTGAGCTACTTGTAGTCCACACAAAACAAGCTACAACTTCTATTAAGTTCTGTCACTTGTCACCAGTGTTAGGATTCCTAGAACTAACAAGTAATATTAATTCCTACAATCCTAGAGGGATCCTAGATTAATTTCAGGAATTCTTAAAATCACAGAAGGTTAACGGACAAAAAATGTTATGTTACATGGTTAATTTCTGTGTGTTTTACTGTTTAGAATGGCGATTGAGCAGGGCAATACTCAACAATATTTAGACTCTTTAATTCACTTTATGTATTCATAATGACTTTTTAACTTTGGGGGGTAGATGAGAAAGTATACTACTAGAAAACTATTATCCCTTTAAAGAGCAAAAATGTCATGAAAAAATGCCTACTATTTATGTTTTGTTTTGGGCTTGGTTTTTTTTTCCAATTTTAGAGAGAAAGCTTGGAATCTTTATCTCTTCAAAAGAAAATTCAGGAGGTATATAAACATGAGAATGAGGAAAACTTGGGAATTTTCTGCCCAGTTGAAGGCCAAGCCTGTATTGCGAAACAAGAGGATGGGAATTGGTACAGAGCACAGATAAAAGGTGAAGCACTGATTGTTTAATGCTGGGTTGCAAGGTTGGATGTGCTCCTGGATTGGAGTCACACACTGAATATAAACAGTATTAAGCAGCCTTTCTTTTCCTTAGGCATTCTGGTACTAACGGTTTCATAAAGTCAGCAGCACTAATTTTGATTCTTCTGCTATTAATACACTGGTTTATACAGCTGTTCTTTTTAAACAGAGAGAAGCAGTATACTTAATTTTCTAGATATTATTGGAATTGTATGGTATAATTATTTTAAACAATATTTCACTAACTGTTAGTTTGAACTACTGGTATGGCTATTATGGCCAACCTGTGAGTGTATCTAGTGTAAGTTAATAATTCCCTGTAGTAATTCCAAAGGGAATGGAGAGGGCTTGTACTTTTGCTGACCTCTGTGTTGCCTGTATGGGCAGTGTAGCATGTCTGCATGCTCATATGGTTACTTGTCATGTATTCATGCCAGTGTCTCATAAAGTGGTTAGCTGTTAGGGGACCAAAATGCCAATGCTGTCAGTTCAGTGACAAAGGGCTGGCTCTTAAAAGAATACAGATTTTGAATTGGGTAATAAAAATGTGAAAATTTTATACTGACTGACTATACTGTGTGAGTGATTATATGGTGTGATGTTTCAGTTTTGCTCTGAAATTCTGGTGCTTTAACCTGCGTCAGATAATCACTTTTTTTTCTAGTAACTTGGGTTGTTTTTCTTGAAGGGCTGCCAAGTTGTCAAGAAGTTACAGTAAAATATGTTGACTACGGCAACACTGCTAATATATCTCATAAAGACATACGCAGAGTAAAAGAGGAGTTTCTGAGTTTTCCAGAAAAGGTAAGTCAGTGCTGGCCTGCATTAAACACTCAATAGCATCTCAGTGAATGAAAAGGAAGATAGAGGGTTGTTTACACTATGAAATAAATAACTTAAATAATTAAACAGCTTCCTTTTTGCCAGGGTTTGTGATGACTTAATATATTTTGTCTGTATGTCTTTTTAAAGCAATTTTTAAGAATTTAGAATTCTTTGAAATGTGAATGAACAAAGGATTGCAAAGTAAACATTCAGAAGGTGAGGGTATCAGAAGTGAGATTGCTTATGCGGCTTTATCCTGTTGCATGTAAGCATTGATAAATCTTCACACGTACCCATATACTGCATTGCCTTAAATGTAGGTTGGTTGTTGAAGAGTTTTGAATGAGGCTGTTTTAAGAGAAGTTAGACTTCTTTCAGCCCATTAATAGCAGTTTGCAGGTCTTGGGCTTGGGTGGTGCAGAAATTTTGGCCAGGATCGGAATAAGCAGTACTTAATATAGTTCTGGTTTTGTCACTCACAGCCCATTCTTTGAACGTTTGGTTAATCTGTCAGTCAGACTTACTTTCATATTTCTGACTGCCCAAGAATACCTGCAGAAAACATTTTCTGTTACCTTTATTTCCTTTGTCTCCCTTTTCCCTCACCTGTGTTATTTTTGGTGCAGTAAAAAAGGGGGAAACAGTAACATTCACAGTGAATTTAAAATTGAGCCAAAGTTTGCAACAAAGATGCTAAACAAAAATTCTTTTACTCTCAGCAGATTCCTTGTGTGTCCTTCTTATGTCTTCTAGTTAATAAAGTTCAAAATTTGACAGTTTTTTTTCTGTCATGGGTACTGTTGTGATGGTTCTGTTTTGACCTTCAGACTTTTACAATGATATAGTCATGTTAACTCAGACTCAAAGCATCTAAGATTATTACATTATAAGCAAAATAGGAGAAAGGCTTTCTTTATCACCTCTCAACAGTAATCTTTACTGATCTCTGCATCAGTTCTGTGCCTAACTGTAAAGAAAGGCAAGGAGAAATAAGCTCTTTCTATTTTAGCAAAAATGTATCTGAATTTGAGGTTCATACTCAGCTACTGGGAAGGGGCATGATTTTAAACTTTGTCAAATAGTGGTAATGTGGAACCAGAAGCCAAGGTCATCCTGTCTTGCATGAGAGCAAAATGAAGTCTGTGATTTCGTTGTAATGAGATGGTCTGGACACATATATGATGTTAGATGCCTGATTTTGAGTTGTTCTTCAGGCAATCAGGTGTAGGCTGGCTTGCATTGAGCCTTTTAAAGGGGCAGATGAGTGGAACAGAGAAGCCAAGAAAAGATTTGAAGAAATGACTGAAGATAAATTTATGCTGTGTTTAATTATTGGTAAGTTATCAAGAGTGTATTAATTTTTATTTACTTATTATTAAGTCAGCTCAAGTGTATAAATATGCACTTTCATATTCTGAATAGAATTTATTTGAAATGCTTATGTTCGTACATACTAAAGGTAGCCTGGAGTGAGAATATCTAAACATGAACTAATTGGAGGAGACACAACAGATACAACTTCTGACAAAAGCTCTGTTTATGTTGTCTTTTACAGACCACACCAGCATTAGGTCATAAAAGTATTCTGGTTTATTCAGATGATCTTGTTTCCATGAGTACTAGCTGTTTTTGACACTTCCTGACTACTGGTAGTTGAGTGTGTGAATGCTGCCACTCTAAATCGTCCCCTGGACCCCCCAAAAAGTTTCAGATAACACATACATACCTTAGTAGGATTTTTCTCAATATCATTTATTGTTCATATGCAGCTCGTTATTTTTCAGCCCCTGTGGAATGGTGGTTTGGAACCCATCTAATAAATGGAATTAAATGTAGGAGTTGTTTTTTTGTACAAAACTATTTAGTAATTATTGTTGTATTTTAAGTGAATTTTATGGGTATTTGAAGAGCTAAGCCTCTGCATGTTGTTGATGTTAAGAATGAATTAATGTATCAAATGTAATTTTAGAAAATTCTGTCTTCTAGTACCATTTGTTACACCTCCAGAATAACAAATAGTTTTTATACTGTCTTTGATTGGCACTAATTATGTTTATATTATTCGTTCACAGAAATTGTTGATAACATCTTATCTGTTGAACTCTTCCATTCCCCTGTTGATAATGGGAGAAAGCTTAGTGTTAACTGCCAGCTAGTTGAAGAAGACCTAGCATCCTACATTCCTGGGTAAATACACTGTGCATAACTTAAAATATTTGGAAATACTGAATTTGTGTACCAAAATTACTGGTGTTAGTATGTCACCTTTGGTTGCTGGAATTTACCACATTTGTGAGAAATGAATTTACAAATCCCATTCATCAGCTGGTGTAAATTAGGACATAACACTGCTGCATTTAATTTGCTGCCTTTTTACAGAGAAAATCCATGGGCTGTATTCATGAAAATCTATAATTACTCTTTCATTAGTAATGTCTGAATGCTGATGGAAATGGAAAGAGTGTTAAGCAGGAAGTTCTTATTCCAAAAGGAAATTCCTGTATTTGCTTTTCTCAGGAGGAAATATATAAGTGGTTTTTCATCTCTACCTCAGAAATACAACTAAATCTTAGGGACACTTAGTTCTTGTACTTGTCACAGCCACAATTTTTAGCAAGATTTTTGTAAAGTTGAGCAGCTTTATTTAAACCTGAACAACTGAGTTGTTTTGTCACTGTCACTAAGGTATTTTGTTATGTTACATCTATACTTAGATGCCTGCTTCCAGCCCTCAATCAAGAGGTGTATTATTTTAACAGAAGTTGCTGTGTAACACTGGTAACTCGACTAATGTGGATTTTTTGTTTGCTTATTCACTCCCCCTTCTTTAGTTGGACTGGGAGAAAAATCAAAGAAACAGGAGCAAAAAACCTCATGGATCAAAATAAAGACAGAGAAATTGCTTACCAAGTACTGCTGCAGGCACAACAGATTTGATTTATCTTGGTTATTACTAATTGGCATAAATATTTAATTACTGATTCCAGCATTGGTACACAAGACAAACATTTATAGCCCCTACCCTCCCCCTTCCCTAGGGATCAGGTTTACTCCAAGCACTTCTGCTCCCCCTCCTACACTCAGGTTACACTTGAGGGAGGCAGTGAGTGGTGCAGGCGTTGGGTTCTGGACACAGTTTATCTATGCCACTCCTTCCTTCTTTCCATCCTGTGCTTCAGCATGGACCCTCCACAGGCTTCTGTCCCTCAGGAGTGGGCCTCTTTGCCCCACAAAATACCTTCTGTTCCTAGGATCTTGGAGTTTCCTATGTTGTCCTTTGTATTCCGTCTTCTCTCTCCCTGCTGTTTTCTGCCCTTCATTAAGTTAGAGTTGTCACCAGCATTACTGAGGGAGGGCTAAGCCGTGCCCTGTTGAGGGCGTGTTGCAGAGCTGTGTGCGCCATGGGGCAGCACTTGCCTCTCCCGTCTGTCACCCTGCAACCCCCGTCCCCCAGCTACCAACATTACACCCAGTACACTGTGGAGTTTAGTTGGAGTGATGTTCCTCTTGGGGAGGATGGGCAAAGGGGTGTTCTTGGGGGGCTTGGGGCTTTTTAGCTCACTTTGTTTTCCAGTGTGTGTAGGTGTGTAGCTCTTCAGAGTTCATTTGTCATAATCTCTTACTGAATTTCCTGTTTGTGAAGGTGAATGTCTGCAACAAGGCAAGACTGAATAATGTAAACCTACTTTAGATCATTTAGGGCGGTCCTGTGGTGTAATGGAGAGCACTCTGGACTCTGAATCCCAAGGACCTGAGTTCCAGTCTCAGTGGGGACTGTCCTCTGGCAGTTCAATGCCTCCCTGCCATCCCATCCCGTCACATCTCGGATGCTCAGCAGGGTCAGCCCCGGTTAGTACCGGGTGCTGTGACAGTCCCAAGGACTTCCCTGTCACTGTCCAAGCTCGCTCGGCCGTGGCAGATGGACCCCAGGACTTAAACGGTGGGGCCAGTTCTGCACGTGCTGTGCCTCACCTAAAACATCCACTGCGCAGGCTGGAGGGGCACACCCAGGTGGGGAGAGCCCTGCCCAAATCTGCGTTTGCGAAGTCTGGCCATGCATACACTTTAGATCATTTAGAATCACATTTATGGTATTATTACCTTTCATGTTTAATGCTGTTAGGGGATACTCAGGCCTCCTCTAAACTAGTACAGTATGAGCAGGAGAACATGATGCTCTGTTTAAGCTGACTTGCTGATCAGCAAGCATCAGTAAACTTACTCTTGTGCTGGGATAAGAGGTAGTCCATACAGAATTCCAGAATGAAACCTGGGAGTCTGAAGTCCATTGCAAATTGGTAGGTTTTTTTTCCTGATGGATCTGGGTTCATAATTCCATACTGGAGTTACTAGAGGGTGGGATTGTAAGACATGTAACATGTATTTCGCTTGGGAGAGCTCTCCATGGGAGATTCTCTCTTCATAGTTCATAAGAGTTGCTTACAGAGTAAGTGTATTTCTGAGCTATGGTGTACATTTCCATCCTCGTTCTGCAGGTTAAGTGTTTTACCCAGCAGTTTCCAAGCACCTGCATCAGGAAGGTTTGCATGAACAATTGTAGCCTACGTAGTGGATGATTCAGTACTTAAACATCAAGGAATTTTCTCTGTGACAAAGCACTGGTTTTTCTTCCCCTGAAGAAGACAGGTGGTTAGATCTCTGAAAACAGAAAATACCTTCCTCCCAGAGGCGCAGAAATGGCCAGCAGTTAAACTCAGGCTTGCTGTCTCTTTCAACCAGGGATGTTTGCAAGAAACCAATTCTTTTGTATTAAAGGGTGTTTCTTCAGGCTGCAGCCTGGTACAATCTCTAGGTGGCACAGTCTGTGTGGATTTGTACTAAACTGGTGGTGGCTCAAAATACATACCAGGCAACTATTGATTGCTACTGGGCTTCACTCTGTCAAATCCACACAATTTAAACAAGTTCAAACAAGGTATTACCGTGATTATACTTGATCTAACACTTCAGTTAGGAAAGTGCTAGCACCAGTTATGTTGTATTTGTATCCTTAGGGAATGCTAGAAAGGTAAATATTTCGCTAATGTTAATATTCTTCTGAAAGAAGTATTTGCACATTGTAGAAGTTGAATGTTGCAGGTTTTACTCAGAGGCCACACTGCTTTCCAGAAGCAGATAATTTAATGTCTTTTAAGACAGACACAAACACTGAGGTTCAGCTTTCACTGGCAGCCTGGAACACATACTGTTTCCATCTGACATAAGAATGTCAAATCTCCTTCTGAAGGAGAAAAAAATTACTATCCTGAGTGTTTCAGAAGTAGCATTTATAAATGTTTTTGTCTTTTGTTGGGATTTTTGTCTGCTTTTTTAAGTTATAATTCCCTTCGTGTCAAAGTGGGATTATTGAACTGTTTTTAGCTTGTTTAAAATGTGTTTAAACTTCCCATTCTAATTATTTTGTGCTCTTTACAGGTACACCAAAAACACTGTGGTAGAGCCCAATGAAATATGGGATGATCCTCTAGAAGAAATTCCTAAAACCTCTGAAGTGGATGAAGGAGATTTCATGTTGCTTTCTAAGAAAGAGATGAGGGGGAGAATTAGCCATGTCGTGTCTCCTAGTAAAATTTTTCTACGATTGCTATCATCTGAAGTAATACTGAAAAGGTACTAAGATTCAAAGAACTTTTCATGTAAGATGCTCTTACTATAGAGTGGTGAAGTAACAAATTCTGAATAGAGTTGCATTTGACACTGTACTTTTTGAAGGCTGCTGTCTGATAATGCTTTGTTGAGGAAAGTATAGGAACAGAAGACAGGTTGGCAATATGTTTTAGTTTATTAATATTTCTGATTCCAAATTAAGTACATGATCTGACTCCTGTTTCAGTTTTAATGTAGTAAATATTGAGGCCTGATGAATGCAGCGTTGTCCAGAAGGATGAAATCTTATTCTTTCTTTTCTCTTTCCCATTCCTTCATTAGAAGTCTGGTTTAATACCAGTATCCTAAGGCACAGAATTAAGTATAGTAATTTTCACTGTGATTCCAGTAAACTGTTAGGAAGTTTGAAGAACATTTCTGGGCATAGTACATGAGCCTTCTCTTGATAAATATTTAGGTAACTTTTAGATAATAGTACGTACTGTTTGAAGACAGTTAAATGGACAGGTTATGGCTTAGTGCAAGTTGATTATTTTGTATTTATCTTTTTAACCTTCTTGGTTGTAACTACCTAGAGTTCTGCTTCATTCGTCATGGCACTAAATGAGTCCCACACTCTGAAGTTGTCAAGAGAGAACACTGATCTTTCAAGTAGTGCTGTATAATGTGGTCAGGATCACTCAGGTTGATTCCACTGTTTAAGGAAACACGATAGTCTTGCAGAATTTTCATCAGGTTGCATGTGTTTTGTAGCTCCTGTTTGATGTTTTCCTAACACATCATGAAGAAAAACTACTGTGTTTCTGTTAAACTGTTACTAAAACTTTATAGTTTGCTACTTAAGCAGTGATTGACTGAATAAGCCCTTTATTCGCTATATAAAATTTTAGTACAACAAAAGTGGGTTTTTTAATGTTAGTTTACAGGAGGAGATGGCTTCCATCTACAAGGAATCCCAGCCACAGCCTGTGAAGTGGGAAGGCAGTATGCACTGTGCTGTTTACGTACCTGATGTGGGACAGTGGCAAAGAGGTCAAATAAGCAGGATTATCTCTGAAACAAGTGCAGAGGTAAACCTCTTAGCATAGTAGGCTTCATACTTTGGTTTCTAAGCTTGTAAGCATTCACTAATTAAAATATGGTCAAATCTTTGCTTCTTACTTCTGTGTTAATATTTTCTCATATGGCCTTTTGTTAAGGGTTTAAGTTATGTTGTGCATTGCTGCAAGTAAGTTGACTGTCTTGACAAAGCTCCAATGCCTTTAGCAAGTTCAGGAAGGCTCATGAGGGGCTGACTTTCTGTGTATTTACACTAAACTTCGGAACATGGCACAGCTTCCCGAGGTACAGGCCTCACAATTCAGATTAGATTCCAGAAGGTCTGTGAAACTGAAATCAGTCACAGTAATTCAAACCTAATGATCCTAGTTAAGAGCTGGAGCCAGTTGAACAGAGTGCAGCACCACAGGAACACATGTAGTCATGTTGTTGCTTGAACCTTAAGCTGGTGGTGATGCACCACCGCATGAGAATAAAAAGGGAGCGGAGTGGCAGAGCTATTTCAGCAATTCTTGGTTTACTAAAAGTCTGAAAAGGCATTGAACCCCCTTTGAGCACACTTGTGTGGTTTGTCTCCTTTGTATGCTGTGGTAGTCATTGGTATGGTGTGATGAAGTACTTTGTTGCAGAAACCATTTGTTGAATCCTGGTAATGTTTGAAATTTTTTTAGCCTCTTCAGGTGTGCTTTGAATTACTTACAGGTAACACTGAGAGTGTTTTTTCTGTTTTATTGTGTTTCTTCTCTGTAACAGGTAATACTTTATGATTCTGGAGTTGAAAAAACAGTGGAGATCAGCTGTCTAAGAAAACTTGAGGAAAATATGAAGGCAATTAGCACATTAGCAATAGAATGTTGGTTGACGGATATAAGGTAGCCTTTCCCTTACTCTGAGTAGCCGCACTGGAAACTAATAATGACATAACTTATTTTGCTGTGTTAGCACTGGTTATCTAAGAGTTGGATGTGGTTTGCTTTTTGAATAACGAAGCAATGGAGTGGTGACTGTGGTTTATTTTATAAAGGTTTGGGGGCTTTTTCTACCACATTACCAATAAAGCAGAAACTGTGCTATAGAAGTAAATAATATTTATATGTTGAATTATAAAATAGTGAACAGTTCTATGTCACTGATTTTTTCCTTGGCTCAGAATTTGAGCTGAATCAGATCTCATGGAACTGCACAGAAGGTCTCCTTTTTTCTAGACTGTTAAGACAGGGGTCATCCTTCTGGAACTTACGATACTCCTCATTTTGAAGTTTTGGGGGTATATTTTTTTTAATCCTTCTTTTCAAAGAGATCCAGAAATGAATAATCATTTCATTTTACTGTTGATGAAAGAGGATTATCTTTTTTACCCCTGACAGTTCAGGCAGTCAAAAAAAAAATTCTCAGTGAAGGGAAGGGTTTGTAGTTATGCTCAGGAGACACCAACTTCTCTTGTACCAGAGATTATCTTTTGTTCTATGTTAGACCAACAGGTGGAAGCTCACAGTGGACAGCAACAGTGTGTGAATTCTTATCCTATCTCCTAACTGGAGCACAAGTAAAAATAATCATACAGGTTTGTAATCAGAACCAGTAGTATTTGTAAAATTTCTGCTAGGCTGTCTGTTAATTCAGTTTTTTCTGAATATTTTACTGTTCAAAAAGCTCTGAGTGGAATTTGCTTAGATAGCTGTTTGCTGTAGGGAAAAAGGTGCATTTTCTTCTTTCTGCTCTATTTGTATTACTCACTGGAGCATTAGAGCAGTTTGGCTACCCAGTGTGGAAAGAACTTAGTCTTGGATATATTTAGTTACCGGAGAATAATACCTGTATCTTTGGGATCACTGGATGCTGACAGCCTTTATGGACAGAAAAGCCAGATGCTCAAGTTCATGATGAGAATGATTTCAGCAGTTACTGTATTAGTTTTCAGGCATCAAAGAATGAAAAAAATAATCCAGTGCTGTATGAACCTCATCAATAATTGATTTTTCCCTGCTATTAACAAAAAAAACTTTAAAGGTTTGATTTGTTCAGTGTCTGTTGGCAGCTGCCACTGAGGTTTTATAATGTGTATAGAAATAAAAGCAGTGATGAGTGTAGTTATTTATGAGTGGGTTTAAAGCTCCTGCTGAAGGAAGACAAGTGTTTGGCAGTTCATTCTAATAAAACAAGGGAAAATATGTCTGATTTGCAGTCAGTACAAATAAAATTAAAAACATGCCTATAGTTTAGAGGAAATGCGTATTGTAATATGTTTCCCAGCTCTCTCATTTTTTTCCAGGAAAGTGATGGGTCTTGTGCACTGCCTGTGAAAATTCTTCACAAAGATGAAAGAGGAAAAATGGTTGATACTTCCGAATACCTTATTGAACAGGGTTTGGCTCTTAGAAACAGGAGGTTTGGATACTTTTATATTCTTGTAGACTCTGATATTCACTTTTGGATAAGCTAAGAAATAAAAAATTTGGATTGTCCTCTAAAGCATATATAGCAAGAGAACTTGATCTTCAGAGAACTTATTTGAGCGCAACATTAATTGTATCCATTGCACATTTCAGTTCTCTTAAGTTGGTAGACAAGATGTTTGACAGTATTTTAACAAGTATTTTCCACCTTTGTGGTTTTTTACTTCTATTATTTTATCCTTTGGTGCTTCTCAAGTTGTCGGTTAATTATTGATACGATTTGATTGAATCTACCAGAACTGATAAAGCTGACATGGTATGCTCAGTCTCCAAGGAATATCTGAATGTACATTTAGAGGAAGAGAACACACAAGTGGATGTTTGTAATTCCAAAACTGCATGTGCAAGAAACCGAGCTGTTCCAGAGGAAAACATCACTGTTTCGGAGAGCGAACAAAAGTCATTCAAAACAGACAAGTCACTGCCTCACTCAGGAATGGATGAAGCATACCCATCTCCTGTCGTACCTGAAGCAAAAATTTTTCTGGCTGTTGTGAGTTGTGTTGGAGGTGATGGAACTATTTATATAATACCAAAATCATATGGTAAGCTTACATAGAAGAAAATGTTTGTTAATGCGTCTGAGCACTTTCGTGTATCAGCATATACCAGATACATATTCTAGTATACATGTCGTGCATCAGAACACAGTTTTGAAAAATCGCTGTTGGGAGGAGACATGTCCTTTGGCATGGGGGGCAAGGGGCACATGCCCCTCCTCCTGCGGGGAGAGGTCCTGCAACTTCCCAGCAGAGGGAACCCAAATGCCCAAGACATGTCGCTCTGTCCTTGAATCAGCTCTCCTGTCCTTCCACCTCCTAAGAAATAAAAAAAACCCCAAGCAGTTGGACAGGCAGGTTACTTGCCTTTCTTCTCTAGGCAGTGTTGTATAAGGCAGCAAGTGCTTTATTTTGGAACATTGAGATTGTGATACATTATACTACTAATAAAGTAAAAGGAGTAATTTACTTTAACCATGAAACAGTCATAAAGATTTTTGGGAGTTAGCCTGACTCTCAAATATTACTGGGTTTTTTCCTTCAGTTTGAGCTCAGTATCCAATTTCCTTGGGCTCTTTATTTGTATTGTGATAGATTCCATACCTTGTAATATTTTATGTTTGTACTGTTTGAAAGGGGTTCATTTTTATCTGACAGGTGGAGTGTCAGTATTCAGTACCATGGCAGTATGTTGTGCTTTAGAGAAATGTTTACATATGAGAACACTAATTTATTTTTTTGTTCCACAAGTACATGTAACTGCTAGATCATACCATAAAACTTTGAAATTCAAAATACAGGAACCTGAGTTGCCCAGGGCTGTATTGTTCCAGGAGTTAGTGCTGTAGACTGTACCTATAGCAGAAAAGATTCTTCTGGACACCTGCTATGTATTGTTTCGTGGCATCCTACCAGTGTCTCTGGGAGTCTGTTGTCTTGTTTGTGCTTTTTATGGCTCTTGAATTAGTCCTGCCAGGGTGTCAGTTATAGTTATAGACTCTGCTCTGAGATGAGAATCCTGTATTATTAAGGGCTTCTGAACTGGGGAGGCAGTTTACTTTTTAAGTATCAGCTTGTTTGCATATATACTAGATGTTGCACATATATTTTGTATCACTCTTGGAAGGTGTTTTTTGTTGCAGCACATGTATTTTATGTTTATACATGTCTTTGTGTGAATCTGCTGGGTTTTAAGTATGGAAACCCTTTGCATGAGTATGTTATAGACTATTTTAAATTTATTTTTTTTATTTCCCCCCCCCCTTCCTTGAAGAAAATGCACTAAGCAAATTGATGACTGAAATACAAAGTGCCTTCAAAGGCCTTGGTCTTCTGATACCCTATGGCTGGAAAAGGGGAGAAGCTTGTGTTGTAAGAGGATCAGATATCATGTGGTATCGAGGGAAAGTTGTAGAAGTCAATGGCAGTACTCTCCAGGTGAGTTGGATTACAGTGAGGTTGTATGTATGAATATATGCATATGTACATTTAAAAATAGTGGCAAATAATCCAATCCTTTAAACTAAATTTAGAATCTCCATGTTTTCTCATTCAGCTGAACTGACAATGCAGATGCTCATTCTGCTTAAAAGTGTGATTACTGTCCTGAATTTTACATTTGTTTTAAAGATTAATTCTGTACCTCTTTCACTTGTCACAGTTTTTCCCATAGTTTTCCTAGTAATGATAAATTTCCTTGGGTAAAAAGCTACCCTTGGTCACCTGTAAGTAATCCCTTTTAGGTTTTTTTCTTGTTTTATTGTTTTTCTTACCATGTGCAGAATGCTTTGAAAACAATTAGGTTTGGCGTTGCCCCTGCCCTATCCCCATGCTGAAAGTAGTGGCTGTTTGTTTTCAATTCTTTCTGCTACTTTTTCTCATCAGCAGTTAATCTTACCTAACCTCTTGAGTCTGCTTGTGATTTTTGAATGTAGATTTGCAAAGTCTAACACTATCCTGGTTCACAAATCTTGAAAGAGAAATTTGGAAACAGAGCTTGTAATCTGCCATACCAGTTTTTTAATCCTTTCTTTCATTTCCACTTTGTCACATCACCTGTTTACTATCACACCATTTTTTTTCCCTCCAAAAAAGTGAATGTTGTAAATGAATGCTTTCTCTTTCTAAACTTAACTTTAAATCCAGGAATGATTTCAGGAAAGCTTTGCTTTTCCTATAGGTACAGTACATAGACCGTGGTTACACAGAGAGCATTCCTCAGTGTCATCTGTATCCAACTACACTTTATACTGATATTCCTCCCTTCTGCATCCCATGTCAGCTCTACAAGACATTACCGGTGAGTAATGGCAAATTTGTGTGTTAGTAGGTATTTGCTCAAATCTGTACACTGTTTTGTTACGGAAAAGTTGAGATTAGTTCCTGGTGTTTTTTCTTGCCTACAAGGATTCAGAGAAGACCTGATGAGAATCATTTCAGCCTTTTATCAGGAACAGACAGATTGCTGTATGAAGGGACTGTGCTTCAAAGGCACTGTCAGGAGAGCTAAACCTTTGTGAGACAGGACACTGGAGTAGTTGGCAGGGTGATACTTCGAAGTGACAATTTCATTTGCAACAGCAACAAGAAATAAGGCCTGGATTTCTTAATGCAAAATCGACAGAAAATTGCAGATCTTCAAGTTCTGCAGAAGTGTTTCTATCATTCTGAACTTTGCTGTGTAGGAAACAATGTAAACGGGTACAAGTGAATTGTGTTAGGTGGTTTTGTTAGTAATTATTTGCTTTGTAAATAACATCTTCACATATTATCACGCCTTGCTTCATTTATATGGTGCATTTAGTAAATGTGAATTACTGAAAATAGCACTTAAACTTTTAGAGAAAGCCTTTTTGTTGCTGGAAGCAGTTAAACAGATAAAGGCTGCAGCTCCAGTGAGGGCATGGGGTCTGCAATATCAATCCTGCTGGTGCAGATGTCAGACTGCAGGAAGAGCCTGGACCTTTCTCCTGGGGCAGGGACATGCAGCAGACTTGCCTGCAAAAGGGTGTGCCCATGTGGGGGACTCAGTGCAGCAAGTGGCTGAACTGCAGGAGGTGGTGGGAGGACTTTGTAACATCAGGGAAGCTGAGAAAGGGTTGGATAGCTGATTCCAGGTGCAGTCTGCAGTGGACCTGCAGCCAGAGGCCAAACAGCCAGAAAAACTCCCCCAGTGGCACACACAGAAGGGAGTGGAGGCAATAATGCAGAAGAGTGGAAGCTTGCAATGGCAAGGACCTGCAGGAAGAAGAGACTTGCCCCAAAGTTTGAGGTGTGCACTTGCAGGACAGCTTTGGCACTGCAGGCTGACAAGGACAAACCTGTCACATCAGCTGAGTAAGGCAGTGCCATCTGCTCCCCATATAACCACCTGTGCAACTAAGAAAAGGCAACAGGTGATAATAGTGAGCGCTCTTGAGTGAGGGGTACTGCCTGCTGGGGTTCCTGTGAGGGATGTCACAGGGAGACTGCCAAGAATCACACAGCCTACTCCTATCACCTGGTGCTGCAGTTTCATGTTGGCCCCAGGACAGAGCCCGGAGCAGTTTGAGCAGGATCAAGAAGGGTTGCAGATCCCAAGAGCTGTGGTTAAGAGTCTCTGGAGCACTAATAGGTTTCTTCATCAGTCACAAAATCACAGACTGTTCTGAGTTGGAAGGGACCTACAAGGATTGTAGAGTCCAACTCTTAAGTCAATGGTCCACACAGGGGATTGAACCCATGACCTTGGCATTATTGCAACCAAATTTTAACCAACTGAGCTAATCTCAGGGGAGTTGTTCCTGCCTGTCAAAGAGAAGGGGGTTGAAAGCTCCAGTCCCAGCCTGGTGAGTTAACAGATTATTATAGGACTTGTGCCACAGCCAGGGGTTTGGCTACTTTTCCAGTGGCTGTGGCTTTTAGAAACCTGGTCTGCTGGGGGCCTGTGGGGTCCATCTGTCAGAGAGGAAGGTCATCTTTTGGTCATAAGCTTGTAAACCCTGGAGAGGGATCACAGGTCAGCGAGAGAGCACCTGAAGAGCAGCACCTGTTGGAGCAAGTCCAGAGGAGGACAAGGAAGATGATCAGAGGGCTGGAAGAAAAGCTTTACTTTGAGAGTAGTGAGGCACTGGGACAGGTGGCACAGAGAAGCTGTGGATGCACCGTACCTGAAGTGTTCAAGGCCAGGCTGGAGGGGGCTCTGAGCAACCTGGTCTAGTGGAAGGTGTCCCTGCCCATAGCAGGGGAGTTGGAAATCTATGATCTTTAAGGTCCTTTCTAACCCAAACCATACTATGATTCTGTGAAAGACTGGCTTGTAGGGCTATGGGCTGAGAAGCAAACATACTGCAGGGAATAAAAGAAGTATTGAAAGTACTCTGTGTTTTGTTGTCTGTAATCTTAGATTCTTTTATTGTGTCTTTGGATTATGGTTCAGATAATTATGTACATACACATTATTATGTACATAGTAAAGGTTAGATTTGGCAAGCAGCATCTCTTTCTAAGCCATTTCAAGATCTGAAAATGGTGGGTTGGCATTGTTGCATAAGCTTTAATGCACCAAATAGATACTATTTAAATGGTTGTAGACAAATCAAACCAATGATTTGTGTTTTCAAGTAAGTTTTTTTAATGATAATCACATATTTTCACCTATCTTAGGAATAGGAAGAGTATTACTTACCAGCATCTTACTGTTTCATGCTTTTCTTCAAATAGATTGGAAATTTTTGGCAGCAGGATGCAGTACATTGCCTACAAGAACTACTTACAAATGAAGAGGTTGAAATACATGTTGAGGTAGCTTAATTTAGTCATAGATGTGGAATGAAGCTTAGTTGGGGGTGGGGGTTTCCTATTAACTGGCATTGAGAATAATACATGAAGGAGTATAGCAGTAAATACTTTTTTTTAGACAAAACAAAATTAACCTTTTATCTCCCATGGCTTTTACTGTATTATTAAATGTGTGCCTTAGAGGTAGTCACATTTTTTCATCCTGTTTTTATTGTGTTGTCATTTTGACAAGTCACCTAACTACCAACAGTATAAGTTCTATTTTAAGTGATTAAATTTTTATATGATTAAGTAGGGACATGTTTAAATGTATACATTAACATTATAGGGAAACATATGGTCTGTATTGACTAAAACCAAGCAATTTCAGATAGTTTAATTTCTAATGATAAATTGTGAAGGAGAAGAATTTGAGTGAGCAAGCATGGAATAATATTTCAGTGTCAGAATGAGTAGTTGGTGCTGCCATTCCAGAGATACAGTCCCATTCATGTGATAATTAATGTAGTAGCCATGCTTACTGGTTTTGTGTCTTTGGTGAATTAATATGGTGCATATCAGCATGACAGGGTTGAGTTTCCTGGTCACTGCTTCTAAAACCTCAGTCACACTATTACTATTATAATCCTGTTTTGTCTTGTGGAAATAGGAATTACCAAATAACCCATGGGACAAGTTGTCCATCAGCCTGTATTTTGGTGGGATATCACTTTCGTCCTTCATGGCACAGCAGAAGTACTGCATTGCTGAGGATCGTCTGGACATGCAAAAGCTGGTGAGACGTGTGTGTGTCCATCTCTTTCACTGTTGTTACTCTAACATGGAAAAGATTGCTCAGATTCTTGTTGTGACCTTTTATTTTTTTTAATTGTTTTTTTGTTTGACATTTTCGTATGGTTTTGTGATGTGAACAGCAGTAACTGAGTACGTGCGATGTGTTGATAAGATTGTGTGGAATAATGAATAGCCAAGAGTTTCTTCATGGACTCCTTTAAGAAAAAGAGATGTTTGCATTTCTGTTTGAAGTCCAACTAGTTTTTGTGTTCCTCTAAAGCCTAAAATGATGATAGGAATAGATTAATATTTGTATCACTTGAAGGGATTAGTTATTCATAGAAAAATATCCAAGGATGAAGATATTCCAAAGTAAACTGGATTAAGTATTTCAACATAAACCCAGTGATTTCTAAGGGAATTATGTAGGTTCCTTATTCCAAGTGTCTGGGATATTTATCGGTTCTTCTTTAGGGAAAGATTGAAATTTTCACCTGTCTTTGTTGTCTTAAAAACACCCTATATAAGTAACTGCTCTGTATTTTATTTAAATTTTTTTCTTGGATTCTGAGGATCAAGTTTATTTAAACTGCTAAGACTGTTACTTCATTTTTTTCTTAATTCTGTTTAAGCCTGCCAATGTGTTTTATTTTTCAACTTATGTCTTTTGATTCAGAAAATAATTTTACTGTACATAGTACGCTGCTGTCACTGCAGAAATTGTATGTTTTGTTGTGCATCATAGTGAAGTACAAGAGAGAATAGGAGCTGTATTCATGATGTGTGATCCAGCTTAGCTATGTGCTGTGCATCCTTATAAAGGCATAGTTTAATGCACCAGGGTTTATTTTGTTGTGAACCAAATGCATTAATGACATGTAGAATTTCAAACTGTAAAATACATTGGGTGTAAAGGAAGATGCTACTGAGGAGATGTGTCTGTATTTTGCAGTATCTGTTGCCTTTTTGAAGCAATGATAGTTGTGGGGGCTGAGGAGTGTAATTTATTCTTTGCCCTGCACTTAAGGGATAACTTGCTCTGACAAACTGCAGTAAAACAGGGCATGACATGCAGGGTTATCTGTGCCAATTAATTGCTGTGATTTTAGTTTCTCTTTCTAATTTTTTTCTCTCTTTAAAGGGAATTCCATATTTAATGCAGTTTTAAATTAACAGCAATCAAGTTAGTATGTCAGTATGTTCAGATCATTTCAAAGATATGTTCTTCATATTTTAAAATTATTAATTAGTTCTATTCTAGCTAAAGCTCTTTTTAAAAAAAGGTAAGTATTGAAAGAAAAAGTTCTTTTTTTTTTGTCAAGGACACACTGTTCATTTTGATACACATTCTTAGGTAACTTCTTTGAACCCAGAGTCAGACCACAGCTAGTTTCCATTTTGTCACTAAATGTGGTGCTCATCTGAAGTCTGTCTTGATCTAGGGGCTCTCTGCAGGAGACATTCCTGTTTCGCCCTGGTACGTGTTGCCACCACTGCCTGTTCCAGGAGATACCTTTCCTGTCAGAGTCACCCATTTGGTGTCCCCTAAGGAGGTATGTCTCGGAAACATCTCTCATATCTTGCAGTCCCCTGGAGCTGATGAAAAGGACATCATGGATAACAAGTTCAGAGCATTAGAGATGTTGCAAAATGGTACTGAGTTAATTGATGCAGGTAGTTATGCAGGGCAGCCACCTGAGTGAACTCTTAATGAAACACCTTCATGGGTTGGAGCAGAGAAATACTAATTATTTCTCTAAAAAAAATGAATTTTAAGAGTTCACAATGCTGCTGTCTGGTACTTAACGCTGTATAATAAGAATTTAGGTCATTGGATTTAATCTGGCAGAACAATGATGATTTTTAAGGCAGAATGTATTGTGCATTAATCAAATACAGGATTCCTACATGGACTTCGAATGTTGAATGATAAATAGAGAAGAAAAGGGAGCAAGAATGTGCTTAACCTTTCAAAGATAGGAACAAGTCATCTTTTAATAATTGTTGATCACCAATGGGATTGAAAGCTTTTAAGTCATCTGCTCAAAAGTTGTAACATGCGGGTCTTTTCCTTGAGTAGGTTTACATTTGCCTTGATGGTTCTGAGAACCTTCCGAAGCAGTCTGGCATAGAGAGCGCTGCCAGCAGTTATACAGGCAGCCTTGATGAGGCCCTGAAGTGGTGCAATAAAATTGTGGAGTCTTTTCCTCTTCTAAGAAGCTTTGTAAAAGGTACATTACTGTGTTTGTTTTCCCTATTGTTTCATGTAGATGTACCAAAACCCTGGATTTCTCTTTAAAAAATAGGAATATTTCTATGCATCTTTAAATAGAACTTTTGGAGCAGAAGTAGTAACACTGCACTATAATCATATGATACACTACAATAACATTTTTACTTTTCTTTAAATTGAGGCATTTGTGTCATTCTGATCCACTTGAAAATAATGGACACAACTCAGACTTCTGATGCCTGTTAAAGTTATGAACTGAGTTTAGATTGCATTTGGCAGTAATAGAACTTTTCCCGTAAGGTGCTTGTAACGGAAGCTGTAACTATGAAATTCTTGCTATTAAGTATTCCAAAGACAAATGTTATGTACAACAAATCATGTAACCAAGGTTTAGAAGTAATGTGAACCCTAAGGAACATCACTTTAATTCTGGATTTCTCCATTTAGGCAAAAAGATGGGCAATTCCCCTGTCCACAGCGGTTGGGCCTAAAATAACATAAAGTATGTGGGTCTAAAACTTTGTGAAGAAAACGGTTATTGCTAGTACTTGATTCTACCAACTGGTTAAACTCTGGTTGGGGATTTAGGCAGCATTTGCCCTGTGTCCTCCAGACTTAGGTCTGTTCTCTTAGTGATCAGTTTGTTTACTTACTGGCATGTGCAAAAGAGTAGAGGTTGAAGAGTTTTAACATTAAAGTGTTTGGATCACTACCAAGCAATTTACTGTTATTTCTTGTAATTACCTTGTGAAGTATTGGAACTTGACTTAAATTGCATACCTAGTGATTGTGAATTGGAGTTCAGAGAAAATTGGTGGATGTATAGAATGAAATCATAGCATGAATTTGAGAAGGAAAAAGAAACAATCTCTGTCACAGAGTAAAGTGGATTTTCAAGTTCAGTTTGTACTGCGCTGAGTATTCTGAGGTGTTACGTGGTGTTCCTCTTCTACAGAACTGCCTTGCCTTGCAGAATATGTGGATGGTTTATGGTATAGAGCAAAGCTCCTCTCTGTTACAGAGTCTGACCCTGTTCAGATTCAGATTCAGTTCGTTGACTATGGGACTTACTCGGTTGCTCCAATGCACAGGTAAATATATAAGAATACAATACACATAAAATGTCTGTATGTATGTATACACTTAAATTATGAAATATGTCTTTATAAAGAAATTCATGTATTTTTACATATATAATTTCTTTTTGTATAACTACATATATATTGTTTATCATTGATTTTAGTTGGAGAAAAAGGGGTTTGCCTGATTAGATAACCGTCTGCAGGGTATGGGGTTGTGCACCTGCTTCTGTCTCAGGCTGTTCTGAAAAGCCCATTATTACAATATCAGATTTCTCTATTATCTCCAGTCTCCTGTGAGTAGGCTCAGGCGTATAATCTGCTTCTGCACCCAAGAAGCTTACTCAAAACAAGGACTGAGCCCTCCAGGTGTACAAAAAAATCTTCCAATCCTGTGTGACTGCAGTCTGCACAGCAGATAACTGGGGGAGTAAGATAAGGGTTGGGGGAGTATCTGAGTGAGACACACTCTGCCCTGCTTGTGTAGAAAGTGGAATTTCAAATATCTGTTTTGCTTGGTGGTGAGCCATGCTAAGAACTCCTCCTGTGCTGACACACAGATGTCAGCTGAGTGTCTCAAACACTCCAGGCTTTTAGGGTTCCCTAAGCTTGTCTGAATTTCTCAAAGATAGACAGACAGATATCTACACACACACACAATGTATATATGTGGATAGAACTATAGTATGTATATATAGTACATGTACATATACATGGGGGGGGTTCTGTGTACTGCTTATTCACATTGACTTGCTCTTTACTGGTTGGGGAATCTGAGCATCCTTGCCAAAGATGAGATAAAATGGGGATTTGAACAATTTCCTCCTTCACAGACTGTTAGGATATGGGAGATGGTGTGTTTTATTTCAGGGTTGCATTTCCTGCTCTGCTCCCCATTCCCTAGCTTAGCTTCTGGGGTAGAGAGATAGAACAATGGGGAGGTGATAATACAAACCCAAGCTACCTGTTTCCAGTAGTGTGTCTAGAGCACATTCAGGCATCCAGCACTTTGAGCCACAGAGGTTTGTGGAGCCTGTGCTGTCGTGATTTGCACTTGGATTCCTGTGCTCAGGTCTGTGTTAGGCCCTTAGCCCTCCTCCCAAGGGCTGTGGTGGAGGGGCAGTCTGTGCCTGGCAGGCTGAGGGGCCTGTGTGCTGCTGGCCCTCTCTGTGATAGGTGCTGTACAGAGTCCTGCAGCAGGCCCAGCTACCTTGGGAATTGTTTGGTCTGATGCTGGCATGTTGCCGTAGAGCAGGGAGTCTGATCCCAGTTTCCAGACTGTAAATCTACCCGCATGAACCATTCAGCTGTCCGTCCTTACATCCTTACGGAGGGTTGAGCTCGATGGGTGCATTGTTGCAGGCAAACACTTCTCATTTTTGTTGTAGATTGCGCTACATACCTTACTGTCTACTGAAGTACCCTGTCCAGGCAGTACGAGTTCTGTTGGCTGGATTTAAACCTGCTTCAGATGACAGAAACACGGATCGAATTCCTTATTCCCCAGAATGGAGCCTGCAAGCACTGTGGGCTATGGCAGACTGCGTGGAAGGAAAACATCTCTCTGCATCCGTGCTTGTGAGAAACACTTTTTTCTTTTTTTTTTTTTCAAAGGCTAGCCCTTGTGGTTATAAAATGTCTTCTAGCACTTCTAGCACTCTAATTTTTAAGTGGCTGTTTTACTATGGATCCTCATAATTTGAGAACTATTTACTATGGAGGAAGGCTGACAAAGAGAGAGAGTGATATGATGCTTTTCCTAATCCTGCAATCACAAAGTCTCTGAGCATTCTTGCTATTTTAAAACCAGTTTTCTTTACTTAAAAACTGAAGTACTCTTCGTATATTCACAGTTCCATTTAGGCAGTGAGTGTAGCCAGTAAAGTAACTTTCAGTATTGGTCAGCATGAGATTTAAATTTGTTACTGTCAAAACTGTCAACTTTCAGACTCTTTCACCAGAGGTCACCATTTATTTGTATGGAGATGACAAAACTCTAGCTCATCTGAAACTGATAGAAATGGGACTTGCAGAGTTGGACGAGTGACATGTAAGTACAGTGACTGTGAACTACAAATTCATGCCATTGTGGAGGGATGATTTCACAAATTTTTAAAAAATTATAAACTGCCAGTAATGTTGACTTTCTAGAATTTATTTTTAAGAAAAATCCCTTTTGTCCTCATTCACTCGATTAATAAGTATTTGATATAAAGCAGAAAGCTGTTTAAAAAAATAGTTTATTTACATACCATAACTGAAGCCCAGTTACAGGTTTAAGAACTAACAGGTAGTGAAACAAAGAGCTCTAATGTGATGTAACATAAAGAGGTTTTGCTGCCAGTAACTGAAGAAAGTAATTTGTAGATGTGTGGTGGTGCACTCTCCCCATATAATCAAAATTAATTCTCTTTATTTCATCTGATCTCAATGCCAGATGCCAGTGGTTACTCAGGCAGACATCCATATCCATAGAGCTAGTCAAGCATGGAGTATTTTTAATGAAGGGCTTTACAGTGTGTTATCCAGAGTCAGAGACTTGGATTTTCAGATTTCTTGGCTAACTCTGTTATGTAGTATTTTCCCCTCCCATTTAATAAGCACTCTCCTAATAGATGTTTACTTTTTGATCTTGAAATAGTCAAACTGTATTCCCATCTCAATCTTTTCTGACCTTGGAGCCTTAAGTATTGTTCTGTGATACCCTTATCACAGGAGTAGATGGAACTAACGTATAGTGGTAAAAGATACCAAGCTGATGGTGGGCACATTTGTTTTAGTATCTTGTTAGAAGACTTGGAGAGAAGATGATAGTTCTGTTACTGTAACATAACTTCTGTTTCAGGTTTATTTGGTGACAGACATCTCCAGCACCCGGGAGAGGGAGAAAACAGTTGGGTGGGGGAGCATTACTGTCTTTATTCTGAAACATGTTTGCTGTGTTGTGGTTTTCTGTTTTCACTTTTAGGTGTTGTTATGCGTCTTTCACTTCAGAGTTTTGGGAATAAACAGTTTGTTCAGCATGCATCTGAGAGCTTGTTATCCTTTACTGCTGTAATGTGTAAGGTTTCTTTGGAAGTCTTTTTGTTGTAATAAATCTATTACAAGTAAAGCTCAGCCCCTTTCAGTCTCCCTATGGGAGGGAACACACACACCATGAAGACTCCACAGCCTCTCCAGGCAACCGCTTTTCGTGTCCAGCCACTCTGAGTAAAAAAAGCCTCTTGCTGTTCAGAGGGAACCTCCTGTGCTCTAGTCTGTGCTCATACATACATCCCTGCACACGTCTCTTCCCTCAGGCTCCCATGAAAGCAGAGAAACAAAGCTGACCTCAGCAGCAGGGCCCAGATGTGCTGTGAGGGCAGGGCACCTTGTGCCAGTCTAGATGGGCAGTGGAAGGATTCTTTCACAATTTCCATGCTTACTCTGCTACTAACCAGACGTGTGGACCCAAGAGAGGTGTCATGTGCTCATTTTCAATATATTTTAATTAAAAAAAAACACAAACACAAAACCCAGTTGATTATCACCCAGCTGGAAAGGGACTTATCCCTGAATTATGTAAGAGCTGCTGTTTGAGAGTGCCAGGAAGGCCAGGACCTGTCTGTCCACCCAACCAAGCAACTTCTGGGTGTGAGTGAGCACAGTTCTCACTGCTACTCTGGGACAAAAAAGGGCATAGACACAGTAAAGATGGAGCTTGCTTTCACGGAGGAGAAAGGGACAAGAAGAAAGTGAGGACCTTCCACTGTGCAAGAGAATGAAACAAATTTTTCAGCATCCCCAAGAATGGAATTAGAGCAACCAGCCTGGCAGCAGCTCTTTGCTAGTATGTACTGCAGAATTTTAAAAGTCAAGTCAGCTTAAAAACAGCTGATAGGTGGAAGAACTGGATGAAATTACTTCTGTTGATTTTCTGGTGTTTGGGTGTTCAAGTAGCTTAGAGAACTGACTTGTCCCCAAGTCTCACCTGTCCTAGCCTTATGACTATGGATGAGCAGTTTATGGAACAGATTTTGTGGTTTCCTAAGGCCGTTGCCTCCTAACTGTGAGATGAAGAAAAAACAATAATATTAGGAAGGAAAAAGAATAGCCTAAGGCTGACTGAAAAGGAGTGCTGCCATTCATATACTCTCAAGTGAAACGGTAAGTAAACTGACACCCAACTCTTATATGTAGCCACCTGCTGTATTTCACCACAGCAGAGGTAACAACAGCACAACTTGGATTGAGAAATCTGTCCTTAGATGTCTAAAATCAGGTAATCTACAGCTGCTTGAGTTTCCACTGACAGCTGATTTAAAAAACACTCTCTAAACCACACAACAGAATACTAACTTAATAAACTGCTCCTTGAAAGTGGAAATGGGGAAAAAATTAGCAAAAGCTGTGATGTAGTAGCACCAAATAAAAATAAATTTATTTTGTAAAAACTATAAACAATATATACACAAAAAGTTTCAAGGGTTGTCACTTCCTTGTTTACAGGAATGTACATTATTTTTGCTGATGTCTTAAGACTTAGTTTTGACATTGCCTACAACTTAGTGTCCATGATAATATTCCCATCCTTGTCCTTTACTCTGACTCTTCCAGAGACATACATTGTTGTCTGCTGTCCATTCATGTACACAGTCTTGACAGTACCATCTGGATATTCCCGTCTCTTGAACTGTGATGTATGTAGTTCTCTCTGGCCATTATTGAACTCTATAGTTTTGCTTCCATCTCTGCATTAAAGGGGAAAAAAAGTATTTTGTAAGGATTATACATAGGCTTAAGATTAATCTCAGAACAAACATCAAATGTGCAAGGGTAAACGAAGGAAGAAATGAAAATACAGTATTTGTGCAAAAAATGTGTTCTCTTAAATATCCCATCTGGTTCATACTTAAAAACCTGTTTCTGTAAAACTGAGATGACTTCTTTATACTTGGGAGCTTCTACTGCGCTTCCTATGCACTAAATGCATTGCAGTGCAAGAAGAGTTTAGAACACTGTTCTGAGCACTGCAATTCCCAGCTGTCTGTCAGACCTGCCTCCCAGCCAGGCTCTCCCATGTTTTCTAGGATTATGTACAAATAGAAAAGTCAGGTCAGGACAACACCCACAGGCATTCAGTCTTTGTCTCCTCCCAGGTACCCGAAAACCCCCAAACCTCAAGCAGTACATACATGTTCACAGTACAGTTTATGCAAATGTCAACCTGGAGAAGTAGATCTGTAACCACACAGTGCCCCTGCCCGTGAGCCCCAAGTGCTCCTGTCCCAGCCCAGGGACCCAAGAAGAAGGCAAAGCTTACGGCTGAACACGAACAATGGTGCCGTCTGGAAAGATACTTTCTTCCTGTCCATCTGCAAATAAATTCTTGATCGTTTGATCAGGAAAGGTAATTTCCTTCTTGCCATCAGGATAATGCTTCTCTGAAATGTATTTTGAGACAAGATATTTACTACATATATACATATATATATATATGGGTACTTACTCTGACAATTAGGTTGGGTGTTTTCTTTACCTATTTGTCCATTTGAAAACTGCAAGACCTCTAAGCCATCAGAGTATGTAGTATGTGTAATCTTAGCATCAGCATAATAATAAATCTGCAGAAAACAGCTCAGATTTAACATAACAAGTAAGCAGTTTTAAATATGTGTGTACACACATATGCATAAATAAGTATTTATTGGAAAACGTGGAAGATGTAGGGTACATACCACTGTTTGATCAGGCATAACCTGCTTCACATCCCCATTGAAGAAGGTTATAGTTACAGTCTTTCCATCAGAACCCACTTTTTTCCATGTTCCATTTGGGAAAAATGTGAGGTGACATCCATTTTTCAAAACCCTCTCAACCTAATGAAAACATTGCAGAGAGGTCAGTATTGAGCCATCACACTTATATTCTCATTCATCTTTCACAAGAGTTGTCTTCCTGAATTTCAGAGTGCCAAGCTCTCATTTCACCTTTCCATCAGGATAAGGAGTTTCTCTCTGTATCTCTTCACTGCCTGTGTAAGCAGGACCAGATGGTAGTGATACATGAGCTTCATTAGGAGAGGTGTCCTGAGATGACAAACAAACTCACATTAAGCTTTGTCTTTATACATTTTTTCCTGTGCTGACAGGCATTTTAGGAAACATTTAGGAATGGAAGGAAGACAAGTATGGGAAGGCATAAACACAATCTGGCATTCTAGTATAACTCAAGTGGTAAACCAGACTATAATAATTGGTTGTCTGTGGTCAGCTGTAGTCTGGACTAAAGTGGAATTCAGTGGCATGTTGATCATGGTGCTCAACTTCCCTAAGAAATACATATTAGGGTATGAAACAAGTTCCATAAAGCCTGAATGTGACCTACAGCAATTAATTAATGTAAGAATTATTTCAGCTATTTACAAGATCCTTGTGCAGTTGCTCTGCATGGAGCATATGAACATCCCTCTATTTTAATTCTCTTAAAAGGTAAAACATTTTGCAAAATTCAAAAGAGCAGGAGATTATTACTTTATTTTTTTTCCTGAGCCAAAGAATAATTCCTTTACTAGACACAGGTAAAACACTCTTCATTGACTAATACCTTGCCATTTTCTGGTATGACAGTAAAAGTTGAAGAATATAAGAAGCAGCCTTATCAGTCACCTTCCAGATACTCTTTTAAGTACAAATAACTATTATTTCATTTTAGGCTTTTTCCTCCCTCTTAGAAATCAAGACACAAGACTTACTACTGTAGAAGTCTTAGAAGAATCTTCTACTGCTGTCACTGTCTCAGAGTTGCTTCTCTCATTAGCAGGTCCTGATGCAGGTGTTCTAGGAAGTTTTCCTACTCAGATACATGTAATAGTTAAATTGGAGACTGAAACTGTTACAATTATATATGAGGTTAAGCTGTGCAGGACATCTACATTTCTGAAGTGCAGCAGGAATTGAAAGTGGCATATTTATTAAAAGAATAGGCATATGCCAATAAAAGAATTGGTCATTGCCACTGCTTCTTGTATCAGCAAGAAGCTGCAACTGAAGAATCACTGCAAAAGGCATAATGCACCTTCTCTCCTATTTCATCTCTGTGGATTTACATAGGATTCCCATCCCCCAGGAATTTAGACAACATTATTAGTTACGTCTTGTAATGAATAAAGGAAGGTTAATATAACCTTTTAACAGAAACTGATTAGCACACACTTTTCCCATGCCTCTCCTATTAAATTATCAAAATAAAACTAACTCCAGTTCTGGCACATACTCCTCTGACAGATAACATGATGGTTGCTTGAGCTGTCAGAAGTGTCAAAAAATATCCTGTAATGACTTTCTGTATGTTCATCAGGAAAGCAAAGAGCCTTTGCTCCTATCTGTGAACAAGGAACACCTGCTACAGTGTTGCCCATATGATTACAGATCCTGATAACGAGATTCAGAAGAGACACAACAGTTCCAATGCTATCAACACAGTCATCTAGAAGTTAGGAAGAAATTCTTCCCTGTGAGGGTGGTGAGGCACTGGAACAGGTTGCCCAGAGAAGTTGTGCATGCCCTGCAAGTGTTTGAGGCCAGATCGAATGGGCTTTGTGGAAAGCCCATGGAAGCAGGATGGAACTGGGTGGGTCCCATCCAATCCAAACCATTCTGTGCTTCTGTGATCTAATCAACATCTGCTGGTTGGAGAACACCAATGATGAATGCCATTTTGGACTACAGAAAGCAACAGACCACAGAATCACAGACTATTCTGAGTTGGAAGGGACCCACAAGGATCATCGGGTCCAACTCTTAAGTCAATGGCCCACATAGGGGATTGAACCCATGACCTTCGCATTATTACAACCAAGTTTTAACCAGCTGAGCTAATCTTAGGGTCAAAGCAGCTTCTGCTGTGCTCCAGACCACCAAATACAACCAAGAAGCATTTTCACTCTGACACTAGTCTCATCACAGCTTTCTCCAGAATCCTACCCTATGAGGAGGCATTTTTCCATATGCTCAAGCACATTACAACTTTCAGGTGCTGATGCACTCCACAGAGCAAAAATTCCCATTATTTTTATTTTAAAGACTTAACAAAATTCTCTGATCAGAAAAACATTTTTACCTTTTGCCTGTGAATAACTTTTGCCATTCATTTTGCTGCACTTCTGTAGTGGACAAGGCAGAGATGCAGTCTGACTTTTGGGGCCTCTGTTTGGTAAACACTAAAAGAAAGGGAGTATCTGTGGTTTATGTGACATATAACTGTTCATGCAGCATCAACAAAACTTATACACCATATGACATGAAATTTACTGGAAGCTTTCTTCATAAACTACACATTTGAGATGTGGTCAGCAGAAGGACGTGTGTGATGTAGCCCAACTCTTCCTCCATCTGCTCCCTCACTACCAACAACTACAGAATGTTAATTTGGTACAAGCAATCCAGAATAATAGTTACAGTTTCTAAACTTAATATAATTGCTTTAGACAATAGTGAACTGCCTGCTTTTCCTGGTTGATCTGTAAGGGACAGAGGGTCACAAGTTAGACCCCATCGATGATTTTTCTCTTATAAATGCATAATTCTGAGTTTCTAAGGTGAGTTCCTCAACAAAAAGGATGCTGCACATTGTGAACATTCACACTGGGAGAGAATGTGACATTGACAAAATTCTGTCTCTGTCACCACTAGTGTAGTCCCCACATTAGTAAATTAAAATTGAACAGCTAAGTTGAAGCTACTGGAGTTCAAGTACATGACACAAAACTTGTGAGTATTCAGATACATGTAAAACATCAAGATAAATAACTTACACATTCTGCTCTTTTGGGGGTCATAGCAGTGTTTTCTATTTTCCTCTTGCTTCCAGCAGCTTCTACTTTCTTCCATGCTTCTAGGCGAAACTTCTCCATAATTTTGATTTCCTCTTTTAGCTCCAAATTCTCATTTACTAAAGCTTCTATTTGATCTTTCAGGCGCCGATGGGTGGTTGACCATTTTGCCTCTTTTCGTTTTAAATCTTCCTGTAACTCTGCAATCTGCTGTTTTAAAGCCTTAGAAAAATGCACATTTATAAATTAAAGAGCTTTCATGTTTAAATATATTAAATTATTTTTTAGTTTCTGATAGAAATACAAGCATGCAGAAAAAAGTGAGATCAGCTTAATAGCACAGGGGATGAAAGGCAGGAGAAATTTCTTCCCTGAAAGATACTATTTACTTTAGAGTACCAAATTCATCAGCTCAGCTTCACAAGCTCCAATTTCCATCACAGGAATTGGTTTTATTGCTCTCTTGGCATCCTTTACACCTCACAGACTGGCCAATACAAATACACTTGAGACAGAAGCATGAAATCCTTAAGGCTACCTTTTGAGAGGACCCTTCAAAAATCTTGGCTCAGGAAAACAGAGAGGACACTGTCACACAAAACACACATAAATCTGCATAGCCAGTTCAGCAAATGTTACTTCAGTCTTTTGAAGTAAGGCCAATTTGTAGGGAAGGAAAAGGGAAATCCCTGTGTGGTGTTTAGTATGACTTCTCTATACATCTCACATACAATACATCCTGACAATGAAGAAACACACAGATCTTGTTTCCTACATCTCTGGTATCAGAAGCCCTACAAGTGATAATAAAATGTAACTTTGAAACTTGCAGAAGATTACTACATTAGACAGAATAAAACTCCTGTGAAGTTCTAGTTTGGCTTTTGATCCACTACCATGAATAAAAACTCACAACTTAATATTTTAACTTTGGTAATTTTGTGGCAAAGTTGAAGATCATCTGTCATAGTCACAAGCAGTTTTTAGTATGGAAATGTGACAAAGAGATTTGCTTGTTAGGAGTTTTGCCTTAAAATCATCAAACAACATTGGGAAGACTGTAGTTCCATTCCTCAATTACAATCATTTAGATTGGAAAAAAACCTTTAAGATTGTGGAATCCAACTGTTATGCCAGCACTGGCAAGTCCACCACTAACCCACATCTGCTAACAGTTCCCATTTTGATATCACTTGCAAAATTTCAACTAAGTTACAATTTAGTTCTTGACTGCCTTTAAGTGAATTTCCACATTCCTGTGAGGACTGGAAGAATAGTATGTCCTTATACCTGAATTTCATCACGTTCCTTTTTATCTGGAATTGCTCTAGCTTCTGTGGTGTATTTCTCAAAAACTTTACGCTCCTTTTGAAGTTTTTTTATTTCCTTTTTTTTATATTCTTCTATTTCAGCCAGTTCTTGGGCTTTCTGCTGTTCAAAGTCTGCAATTTCTTTCCTGTAATTATGAAACAAAGTTGTTGTTTTATTCCAAATCTACTTCAAATCTGGATTTTTAAGAAAGAAAATGAAGACTCAGTATTTTGTGGTCATTGATTCCAATTCAGCATCTATTAACCCCAGGAAGACTTACCTATAAATGGTATTACTTATTTAAGGAGTAAGAATTGTCATACAGTTAGTGTTTGAAGCCAAACAATTTATATTTTTGTATCTTCTAGTCACAAGAGTCATCCTGAATTTAGCAAAGCTTTGGCTAAAATCTTCCAACATTCTTCAAAACATTAGAACACCACTCTCCCAAAAGTACCAGGGAAAAGAATTTGCCAACAGAGGAGGTCACAAACATCAGCCAAAGACACAATGCTGTTTCCAAACAAAACAAAAGTGGCTGTGGTAGGAACAGGTGTGCCATATTTAACATCATCAGAGGTAATTATTCTACTCTGTATGTCGCTTATAAATGCCCCAGTTCAAATTAAAAGATTCTCGGTTGGTACAATCATCTAACCCAAAGCAAAAGCATCAATCATGTCAGTGTGAAGACCAGTTCTGCAAGACCAGTTTAGGACTGTGTTATCCCTCAGAACAAAAGTACACAAATTCTCTCAAGTATAACTTTCAATGATATCATATAAACCTAGCAGGGGTTCTTAATATTATAATTTCCGTGTAAGTTTCTTGACCTGTCTCCCATGTAACTGTTACCCATGAATTGTTTACTGGTGCTATTGATAACTGGACAGCATGATAGTCTGCAATGTCCTATGTAAGTGAATGCACCAAAATGTTTCATTTAAAAATCACCTGATATTTGCCAAGGCCTGCTCTCTTTCTTCACGGAGTTTAGTTAGAGTTGTGTTTTCAGCTCGGAATCTCTCTATCTCAGTTTCCAATTCAGTGAGTTTCTCTCTCAGTAGCTGGGATGGAACAGAGTTTCCTGCCAAAGCAAAGCCAGATGTACATTATCTAAGCTGCATCCATAAGACTGAAGCAAACAATTATCACACACCAGCTTAAAAATTGTAAAAAAATAATACTATTTTAGAGACAATTGTAATATTGCAAAAAACTTCTACTATTCCAGTAACACAGAAGATACATTTTAAAGCATTCTGTACTATTTACTC
The DNA here is from genome assembly GCF_047495875.1 of Pithys albifrons albifrons. Taxonomy (NCBI): domain Eukaryota; kingdom Metazoa; phylum Chordata; class Aves; order Passeriformes; family Thamnophilidae; genus Pithys; species Pithys albifrons. The sequence continues at coordinate 69,987,375 of NC_092458.1, read as the reverse complement.
AAGTACCTCAAATATGGAGTAGATCTATCATCTTTGTTCTTAAAATTCAACCTAAACGTTTCCTGACACAACTTCAGGCCATCCCCTTGGGTCCTGTCACTGGGCACCACAGAGAAGAGATCAGTATTTGCCCCTCCTCTTCCCCTCATGAGGAAGTAGTAACTGCAAAGAGATCTCCCCTCAGTCTCCTCTTCTTCAGGATGAACACACCAAGTGCCCTCAGCCGCTCCTCATGTGGCTTCCCCCTTCACCATCTTCATTGCCCTCCTTTGGACACTCTATAATGGCTTAATGTCTTTCTTATATTGTGGTACCCAAAACTGCACACAATACTCAAGGTGAGGCCGCCTCAGTGCAGAGCAGAGCAGGATAATCCCCTCCCTCAACCCACTGGTGATGCTGTGCCTGATGCCCCCCAGGAAGGACATGGTTGGCCCTCTGGGTGCCAGGGCACTGCTGGCTCAACTTGCCATAAACCAGGACCCCAGGTCTCTTTCATGGCACTGCTTTCCAGCATCTCATTCCTCAGTCTCTACAAATATCCAGGGTTGCCCCATCCCAGGTGCAGAATCCAGCACTTGCTCTTGTTAAAATATGTATGGCTGGTGATTGCCCAGTCCTCTAATATGTCGAGATCTCTCTGCATGGACTCTCTGACTTTGAGAGAATCAACAGCTCCTGCCAAATTAGTATCATTGGCAAATTTACTCAGTATCCTTTCCAGTCCTCTATCCAAGTTATTTATGAAGATGTTGAAGAGCACTGAGTCTGAGATGAAGCCCTGTGGAACCTCACTAGTGACAGGACTCCAGTCTGATGTTACCTCATTCACTATTACCCTCTGTGCTCAACCTGTGAGCCAATTGCTCACCCACCACATGATGTGTTTATCCAGCTGTGTGCTGGACCTTTTCTCCAGAAGGATACTGGGAGACATGGTACCATTTTTCTGAAATCCAAAAAGATCATGTCAACTGACTTATCATTAAAAACCTAAACAAAATTCTAAATATTCATTGGAGCAGAGTTTGAAACCAAGATCACAACCTTACAGAGCAAAGATTTACATGGGAGGCTGTGCCATCACTTTCACTGAACAACTCCATTTTTTATGATAGCAGAAACACAACAGCTTCAACAGGAGGTTTTGGAGACAGTCCTCCACAGACTGTAACCATATAGATGAAATCAACTTGTGCAAAACAGAAAAATTAATCCACATTTCCCATATTCCACATGAATTCCCTACATACTATACTACTCTTGGAAAATACAGGCAGGGCTGCCACTGCCTTATATCTTATAAGAGGAATAAGCTAACCTAGCAATGCATAGCATTACCTTACTGTAGTGGAAAGGGAGGTACCACTTCATTTTCACCTGGCCTTTGATACTTTCCTTCATTCAGAAACAATGATCAAGCAGCTCCAGATCAAGTTACTTCAATGAGCTGCTCTGACAAAAGAACTAGTCTCCAGAGGGGAAAAAGGAAAAATCAAAAACTAAACTAACATTTACCAAAAAAAAAAAAGTTTTCACCAATCCTTGTCATTCTGCAAGCTGCATAATTGTTAGACCTGGCATCAGACATGCAACCAGAGGAGATCTAAGGGGAGAACAGGGCCATTCCTTCCAGCAGAAGTCTGTACTTACACCCTTTGGTGTAATGTCAGGTTGAAGCTTAAGTGCTAGAAGGAAAAACTTGTAATATGTATCTTCTTCAACATTTTCTACCCATTGCTGTTCTCTCACCTCCTGGCTCCTGTTCCACGTTCAACTTGGTTTCACGTTCTAAATGACAGCCTGCTTTCTGTTTTGGTTTCAGTGAAGGAAACAGTTTCATCATCAGGCTTGATGCAGGAGGTCCACTTGAATCACTGTCCACTGCAGACTCTTTGGACATTTCATCTGCTTTCTTTGAGGCAACTTTTCTCTTTATTGCTTTATCTGGGACAGTTGAATCATTCTTACTGAGGAAGTCCATCTGTGAAGGCATTTTAGTGTATTTTTCAGGTAAAACACTGCTAACATAATTTTCATCAAGGTCACTCCATGTTCTGTCATCATCAAACTCAAACTTACTCCGACTTATACACGACATGCTTCTGTGATCATCTGTAGCTCTTCTAATCCTTTGCTTTGACAGTGCAATGCAATCTGTGTCTGACAAGCCAAGGTCAGTATCTCCATTTATGCTTTCTTTGCTGATGTCTGTAACAGAACTTCTACAATCAAAAAATTCTGGATCACTTTCTCTAGGGCTCACAAAGGCTGCCTTAGCATCCTTGTTGTCTTGCTTCACTGAGGTCTTAAATCCACTCTCAGAATCTGTAGTAGTATCTCCATTGCCCTCACCCTTATCTTCATTTACAATCCAATGATTACTTTTTAAATCAGGAGCTGTTTTCATGGAAGAAGCTGAAAATACTACATTGTCTATTTTATTCAATGGATCCTCCATTCTAAAATCTGTTCCTGAATTTGATGATGTGTGCATAACTAGGCTATTACGTGTATTTTCCTCTGCCATGCAGTCTGCACTTTTATTTTTCTCATTAGTATGTTTGACAGCCAGTGCCTTTACTTGCTGCTGTTTTGCCTTGACAGGGGTAGAAGACATTCTACGGCCTTTTAAAATTTGCTGATCTTGATCCAAGATCCTTTGCACAAATGAGGAATTACTTGAGAAAGATAATTCCTCTGCGGCTTGTTCTAGAAACAAAAACTCATCTAATTCTAGATTCTCTTTTTCTTTTTGTTTTTCCCAGTTCTCCATCTTATTCTGAAATGACATTTCAAAAGATAGTTCTGAATCTTTTACGGGGTGACCTACAGGACATTTAGGATTGGAAAAGGCACTGGCCAGATCTTGAGACAACTGAGACTTTTCTGTGCCAGGTAATTTGCTTTTGATTTTGCCAGTGTTAGACTTAGCAAATCCTACTCTGTTCTCTTTATTTTCTGTTTTGTTATTAATTTCTGATGGGTAATTATCTCTCATCTGTCCATCTTGATTTTTTCCTGATTGCATTCCTGTTTCTAATGGCAAGATATTTTCTCCATTGTGATTCCTGAGTACCACCATCTTCTGAATAGGGCAATGTTTTGCTTTATTGAGGTGGTTGTAATTTTTACTTGGTGCAAAAGGATTTTCAGAAACCAGTTCCTTGCCAGAAGGCACAGTTTTCTTCTGTATTTGTGATCTGTCCACTTTAATAACATTTCTGTCATCTGAAGCCCTTTGTTGAAGTTTTGAGATGTTTTCTCCATGTTTTGTAATTTTAGATTTGGCATTAGTGAATCTTGTTAAGCCTTCCCCTCTTTTCAGGAAGGGTCTTTTGATCATTATTCTTTGAACAGCTGATCCATTTGTCTCCTGAAAATGAGTAAAAAAATTAAACCACAAAATGCTAAAAAGCTCCTTACACAGTTTGAATATTTCTTCAAATAAGCCCCACATAAGAGTAGAATTTAGATGGTACATTTCTACTGGATTTCCAAATACTTAAACAAGTGGAATATCTGGAACTTATTTTATTTTATTTTTAGGAATGTGAAGTGTTAGCTTTCAATGCCAGCATCTTCCCTGTACATTTTTAAAGCACCTATCACATCTTGGCACAATATATAAAGAAGAATAAAGTTTTAAAAAAACGTTAATAAACAACCTGTAACTTCTGGTTTTGCTCCAGACGTTGCTCTTCTAGTTGTATCTGTTCTTCCAAGAATTCTTCAAAAGTCTGTTTCTTCTCATGCATTGTAGCTTTAATAGGCCTAGTGTAATTTAAAAAAATCTATATAAAATAACCCTCTAATAACTCTTATAATTCTATATAAAGTAACTATGTTTAACATCACTGCTATTCAAAAACCTAAGGTGTAATTGTGTAAGAGATGACAAATTATGAGGTGTTTTAGTCATTAAGTTAAACTGAGAAATGCATTTTAACACTACATGTTTATCTTTTGAGAAATAGTTTATCAAATCCCTGCAACAGTTAATATACATATCTCAAATATATTGTCTGCAGGTTTTGTTTTTCTTTCACTGTTTTTCTTAATGACCCTTTCTTTCAGCCAAATCACCAACCTTTCACTTGTAGTTTAGTCACACTGCTGATCTCTACAGTCTCACCTTCCCACTCAGGAGTGCTACTGAGATCATGTTCCCTGTGTCGCCTTTGATACTCCCCTTCCTCCACAGGATAAGGGTCTGGCTGGGATGCAGTGAGCTGTATTCATAGCAGCCCCTATGGTGCTGTGTTTTGGGGCTGTGACTACAACAGCCTTGATAACATAGGGGCTTTAAAACAATGCCAACTGCTACTGTTATTGTGTCAATGCGACACACAAATCTTTTACCATACTGTAGTGAGGTGACCTGGTTGAACATGAGGCGCCCACCAAAGGTGCTCTCTCACTCCCCTCTGCAACTGGACAGGGGAGAGAAAATATAACGAAGGCTTCATGAATTGAGATGAGGGCCAGGAGAGATCACCTACCAACTACTGTCACCCGGAAAACATACTCAAAGTGGGGATATTAATTAAATTTATTACAAATATAATCAGAGTAGGATAACGAAAAGTAAAATAAATCTTAAAAACACCTTCCCCAAACCCTCCCTCCTTCCCAAGTTCTACCTCCTTCCCCCCAGTGACACAGGGTGAGGGAATGGGGGTTATGGTCATTTCATCATAGGTTGTTTCTGCCACTGCTCAGAGAGAGGAATCCTTCTCCTGCCTCCCTGTGGGGTCCCTCCCATTGGAGACAGCCCTTCACAAACTTCTACAACGTGAGTCCATCCCAGGGGCAACAGTTCTTCACAAACTGCTGCCACGTGGGTCACTTCTCCATGGGGTGCAGTCCTTCAGACACAGGGTGCTCCAGCATGGGTCCCCCACAAGCCCTAAGTCCAGCCAGGAAAACCTGCTCCAGCATGGGCTCCTCTCTCCACAGGCTGCAGGTCCCTGCCAGAACCCTGCTCCATCATGGGCCTCCCACAGGGTCACAGCCTCCTTTGGGCATCCACCTGCTCCAGCGTGGGCTCCTCCATGGGCTGCAACTGGATGGCTGCACCCCCGTGGACCTCCATGGGCTGCAGGGGCACAGCTGCCTCACCATGGTCTGCACCACAGGCTGCAGGGGAACCTCAGCTCTGCTGCCTGGAGTACATCCTTCCCCTCCTTCTCCACTGACCTCAGTGTCTGCATTGTTGTTCACATAATCTCACTATGCTCCTCTCTGGCCGCAATTTTCACACAATAACTTTTTTTCCCCTTCTTAAATCTGTTATCACAGAGGCATTACTATCCTTCCTGATTGGCTTGGCCTTGGCCAGTGGTAGGTTTGTCCTAGAGCCAGCTGGCATTGGCTCTACTGGGCATGGGGGAAGCTTCTGGCAGCTTCTCAGAAAAGCCACTATAACCTTCCCTGCTACCAAAACCTGGCCACACAAACCCAACACACACATAGGAGAAGGTTTCTGCCACAACCACTATCAATAGTTCTTGGCCATATACAGACATTTTACAGAATCACAGAATGATTTTGTTGAAAGGGGCCTTAAAGATCATCCAGTTCCAACCCGCCCTGCTATGGGCAGGATACCTTTCACTAGACCAGCTTGCTCAGGGCCCCATCCAACCTGGCCCAGGTTCCACACACACCTCTTCATTCAATACACAACACCACACCTCTTACAGCATAAGAAATTTCAAGCAAGAACCTCTCCTACTACAGGTCACCACCGTACCTGGAAAAACTGAATCCTTGGTTGAGAAAGCTACACAAATTGAGAGTATCAAACTCTTTCAATCAGGACTCAGAATTCAACCAAACTTGTGTTATTCGATAAGAACTGCATAATCATGGTCTGAATTACCTTTCCTCTGTATCAGTCTGCAAATGTTCACCTCTGCTGGAATTTTCAGAGAGATCTGCACTTCCCACACATAAAGGATCAGTGTGATTGTGTTCATTCACCATTAACAGTTCCATCTTTTTTTCTGGACACCACATGTTTTTTCCTGTGAAAGTAATAGAATTTTTTTCATCCCAACAACAAATCAGTTTTCAGGACATACTTTAAGCAGCATTCAGGTCAGACTAAAAACAGAGGGGAACATCATGGCAATGTTCTCTTAATTCCTACACAAAATATTCCTAAGATTTCCCCAAATTAATTCTTATTTGAATTTGCACTTTCTTTTTAAAGGAACATCCAGTTATGCATAAAAAAAATTCCACAGACTTTAAATAGTCTACTCTGATTGTTTATCTTCTTTGCTATTGTTAATGTACGACTTAAAAAAATAACTGGAAAGATTTTTGATGTCTGCTGTACTGAAGCATTCCCTTATCAGGCTTCTATTTCCCACATATGTATAAATTGAGAACAATTTGATTTTTGTCTCATACTGATTTTAACAAAACTCCCATGGACAAAAACAGGAACTCTGAGGTCTGTAAGCCGTCAACAAACCAACCAACTAATCAAGTAAACCAACAAAAATCAGAAAATTTTCAAAATAAGTAGTATAAAATTATACTCAGTAACTACAAGGGGAAAAAACCCACCACATTAAATTATCTTTCTATAAATGACTAACCAGTAATGTATTTGCCTTCCTTGTCATTCAAACAATTTGGCCTTTTCAGAGGCACACACAGGCCCTGATTTTCACAGGCAGACACTTCTGAAGGGCTGTTCTTCAAAGATGAGGTGAATTCTTTGTTGGTTAACTTTTGTAAAGAATCATTGTCTTGTGTATGTGAAGAAGCAATTGGAGCATGAGTTATGTCTTCAAAGACATTCTGATATCCAGATGATGGCAATTGGTGTGAAGTTGTTAAGCCTGCTGAATGCCCAGGTCTGAGCTTTTGACTTTCAGCTGTTAGAGTATAGCCTTGAAATTAGAAGGAAAAAAATGGCTGTGTCACTGTATTTGTATTCCAACACTACTGTTCCACAGGAGAAAAGATATCACACTGAGTGAGCAAGATTGATCACCCAGACTCCATCCTTACATTACTGATCAAGAATAAGTGATTAGGCAATCCTGATTTTCTTGTCCTAAGATAAGCCCTAAATTAATTGTCTCAGGTAGGCAGAGTGAAGGAAAATCATTTAAGTCAGGTTAGACTGGTACTGCTAAGAGAAGAAAATAATACTGTTCAACTCTAAAAGCTTTTTTCAGCAGAGAACTGTCCCCTCTCTTTGCACACAGCAAACATACTGGAAGACTGACACAGGTTACAGGTGTTTGCTTTTGAATACAGATCAGCTCTCGAGTCTAGTTCCGTTCATCACCTGGATGCAACGTGTGTGAGCACAAACAAGGAGGGACCACTTCACTTGGCTACACTGAAAGCTTAAAGCAATCAAAAATACTGTGAGAAAGCAGCTCATCAGAAAGTAACTGTTTGATTTACACTTTATTTCATATATGTACTGCAAAACAAGGCCTCCCATCATAGTGCAGACTGATCAAGTTACAATTGCAGTTGGCATTTTATAAAAACAGGACAATATTCCTTCTACAGCAGTTCTCAACTTTCAGGCCCTGAAGCCATGCAGCATTTATCTTTGACTAATCAAGTGGTCTTAAGATGAAGAACACAGAATACACTTTAAGATTTTAACTGGAAAATGAGATTAAATTTTTCAGTTTGTTTTTTTTTTCAACTTACCAAGAGCTGCTGTCTGGCCAGATACCATACTAAGTAGCTTCTGCTGCTCTTCCATTAGCCTTTGAAGTTGCTCCATCTGTTGTTTCTTTAGCTGTTCCTGTTTCTGTTGTTGCAATTCCTTCAGCTTTTCAAACAAAAAATTAAGGGTATCAGAGGCTAGGTTTATTTAGAATGTTCCACAGGATTAGCAGCATCAAGACAACAGGTATTTATTGTTTCAAAGATACTCCATTAGGCAAGTGTAACATAAAGGAAATTAAGGATTTTTTATCTATGAATACACAGTTTGCCCAATTAACAGTTCTATTAGTCTTTAATTGACCAATCTGCAAACAACAGAAATCAGAAGATTCATTTCTACTGCATGGGGAAAATATTCCAATTCTGCTCTTTCAATGTTAACTTCTACTATATGCTGTGTTTTTATTAAAAAACTAAATATTTCATAATAATTAAATCTTTAGAAAAAGTTGGGGAGGGGGGTGGTTCCTCTCTCCAAGGTCTCAGGTACAGTACTGATGCAAAAGAAAAAGAGAGGAGAGAAAGTGCACTGAACAACATTAAGACTCGCGAAGCTCTCTGAACAAACAAGCATTTAAATGCTGATTAAATTCAGTAATCCAGTCTTCATTTTCTTGCACAGCAGGAGTCCCTGGCACTGCCTCAATACCAGCTTTGAGGGTCATATGAAGGCAGGGCATCCTGTACCCTACCAAACCTGCAACCCAGACTTCCTTTACAGAAATGGCCTTTCCATCAGGAACTGAAGTGGAACCTGGAGCGAGTCCAGAGAAGAGCAACAAGGCTGGTGAAGGGACTGGAGCACAAGCCCTATGGGGAGAGGCTGAGGGAGCTGGGGTTGTTTAGCCTGGAGAAGAGGAGGCTCAGAGGTGACCTCATCACTGTCTAGAACTACGTGAAGGGCAGTTCTAGCCAGGTGGGGGTTGGTCTCTTCTCCCAGGCACTCAGCAATAGGACAAGGGGGCACGGGCTCAAGCTCTGCCAGGGGAAATTTAAGTTGGATATCAGAAAAAAATTCTTTCCAGAGAGAGTAATCAGGCATTGCAATGGCCTGCCCAGAGAGGTGGTGGATTCACCATCCCTGGGGGTTTCTAAACTGAGATTGGATGTGGCACTGAGTGCCATGATCTGGTAAATGGACTGGAGTTGGACCAAGGGTTGGACTTGATGATCTCGGAGGTCTTTTCTAATCCAATGTATTCTATGATTCTATGATAAACCACAGATATGGGCAGCAGCCTCCATGTCCATCTTTGTATCTCCAATGCACACATACATACTAGGTACAGCTCCTCCAAAGGAAAGGAAGGAGGCCTGATGCAATCCTTCCACAGATAAACAACTGGATCACAACTGTCATCCGAGACACAAGAAAAAATTCCCTGGAATTTCCCTTGTAGTCCCAGTAAAAGCAGAAGGCACTATGCAAGTAGAAGTTATGAGCTAGTGATCAAGATCTAAAGATCACCTGAGTCTCATCTCCAACCTCTTCACTCAATAAATTAATCATACTTCTACCTGTTCTGATAATAATATCTTCAGAAAAACAAACTGACAAGCATCAGCTTATTTTTTGTTATAGATTGTTAATACCTAAGACAGGAGACTTAATAATTGCACTAACGACACAAATAAACCAGCTAATATTTGTCATTAGCCACTGACTGATACTGCTGACAATACTTAAAAAGTGAGTAAATATTTTCCTATCACATAAAATACAGAAGAAAACTTTTACAACACCAGGTGAGTTGTGGAATTCTCCTCTAGAGACACACACACACTCTCCTTCTTCGTTTGAGTGAACAGAGATTTGTGCTGATGGAGCTGCTGATAGAGTGGACAAGAAGGTAAGAGTTCATAATCCTTAAGAGTCAGATCTATTAAAGTGCTGCTGAACACTTTCAGCTAACACAATTTGTACCTAGTAATTGGGAAGAGCTATGAGGTAACATACAGCCACTTACAGTGGATTAACTGACATACCTGCATTAGAAAAAAAATGGTAAGGAACATCAAAGCATTATAATTGCTTTTGTCCTGATGTCTTAGATACTTTATCACATTCAACACTAACATGGGTCTTCATCTGAACAGAACCAGATATATGAATGTTCACGCCTACTTTGAGAACTAACAAAAGAAGTTGCTACAGACACAAGAACACACAACTTCACCACGTTGTAAATACCTGTGGTGAAGAACTACCACTGTAATGACCAGCACGCCATTTCCACAGCTCCCAGGGAAGCAACAATGGAACTTTGTAAAACTGTGTGTACCTTTCAGGTAAAATGATTCTGAGAACAATTTTGCTTCAAATGGACCCTGTGCCACCTGGAAACAATGGCGGTTAGACACTCAGTAACTGCACATCACGAGGAGGACACCAACTTTTCTGTGCACGTAACTGTAACTTGGGACTTGCTCTTTAAGCTTGCTGTGGCCTATACATGGCAAGGCCTTTGCTTACTTACAGGTATGACAAATCACTTGCAGGAACAAACTAAATCTTAATGGATGTATGTCAAGGAATCCTAGGACTTTTACCTGTTCAAGCTTTTGTAAGAGTGGATCGCTGTGACTGGATTTTTTCTGCCCATCCACTTCAGCACGGACCAAGTCTGGTTTAGAGCTTTCCATGGTACATGCTGCTGCTGGAAAAGATGTTCCAGTGGGATATTGCTGAAGTGTTTGAGAGCTGCCAGACTCTTCACACAGGGAGTCAGCACTCACAGAAGAGCTGTCTGAAAGACGCAACACTTCAGCAGGTAAAGCTGTGCTATTTTCAGAAGCAAGCAACAAATTCTCTTTCTTGAAGTTCAAACCAGTAAAACCAGGATCTAATAAGACTCCAGCTCGGGAACTGTCAAACATCCAATGTCCAATGAAGTTTTGTTCACCACTCAGATTTTCAACACTTGGCATCTTGTAAATTGTACTCCCCTTTCTTTGCTGATCAGCACTAACAAAACATTATTATGTTATGTAGGGTTAGGACAGTAAAACTTTCAAAGTTCCAGGGATTTGGATGGTTATCGACTTTTAGCACCTAAAAATTAAGCAGATAAACAAACTAAGAAATCTACAGTAACAGATTCCCAGTAAAAGAAAGTTACCCTCTTACAACCAACCTAATGTATTTATAAAAAATAATTCACAATCAATAGAAACAATTTGGACAATGAGTAACAAACACATCCTGTGCAAAAAAAAAATCAACATAATCCAACTCTGCATTGTCTTATTTGAGTGCAATACCATCTCAAATATTATAAAGCTGTGTATAATATTCTCTTCAGTAATAAAGAGAAGGATTTAGAATTTCTTTTAAACACTTGCAACAAAAGAAGAGAGGTGATGAGTTGAGAGGTTTCCCCCACAGGACCTTCATATTAATGCGGAGTTTCAAATATGTCCATCTAAATACAAAGTTTTTACTCCACATATTTAAGTGCAACAATCTATGATTTTTGTGCCTTCCTAAGTTCCTTGTGGAAACTCTACAACCACACTGCCTGTTAGCTTCTTTATCCCAAGATAAAAATCCATCCAAAAGGAAGTTTGAAGACTGCAACATATCCTGCAAGTGCCATAAACCAGGAATGACTTCCTCACTTAGGAAGAAAAAGAGCCAGAACTGCTGCCGGTGGTGGTGTGGCTGCAGGAGCCAGACCACTCAGCCCTGCTACCTCAAACTAGTCCCGGGGCAAGTAGCTCTGTCTGTGCATGTGGTGTGTCAGAGGGAACAGAGGAAAGAAGGGGCCAGACACAAAGGACAGGCAACCACAGCAGCCCAGGCTCAACAGTCCTGCTGATGAGGAAATAACTTCTTAAAACTTCCTCGTTCCCAAGGGATCAGTCCATGCCAGCTCTCGCTTAATCTTCCTGCTGTACAAAGGCTGATGCTTGCAACCAGAGTCTGAAAGCACGAACTGCGAGAAACAGCGCAATTCCCTCACAGAGATGTTTTCCGACTGCCTTCCGTTTTGAGACGCTACGGAAGATTCCCAGCGAGGTACAGACTGCTGCAGAGGCAAATTCAAGCACAGTTTGTTTCCCCCGTCACCTTTCAGACACCCTCCGGAGACTGCCTGCCACTCCAGGCCTTCCCAGGGCGGTCACGGCAGCAGCACCTGCCGGAGGTGCCAACCCGAGGAGCCGGCAGGGATAGGGATCGGGACAAAGGAATCCCTGCAAAGGTCGACGGTGGGGAGACGAGCACAGCCGCGTTCCTCGGTGGGGCCCAGCGCCCTCCTTCCTTCACGGACACGGACACGGACACGGACACGGACACGGACACGGACACGGACACGGACACGGACACGGACACGGCCCTCACACAGGACGCTCCAAGTGCTCCAACAGCCCCCGCTGCTCCCCCGACCCCGAAGCACCCGCCCCGCGACAGCTCCGCCCCGCGGCCCCTCGCAGGTAGCGGTGCGGCAGCTGCAGCCCCAAGCCCGGCCCCGCTCCTCACGCCGGTCCCGCAGCCGCGCCCAGCCCCCCGGCCGCCAGTGCTGCCTTTCTATTACAAACCTGCCGCCATCGCACAGCCTCCCGGCGCCACAGGCGAGCACCGCCCCAGTGCAGGGCATGCTGGGAGATGTAGTTCGAACGCCGTGGGTCCTCCGGGCAGCTGGGCAGAGGAGGCGGTGGGTTTGAACTACAGCTCCCAAGAGCCTCCGCGGCGAAGAGGCCGTTGATGGGCGTGCGGAGGGAAGGCTGTATGTCCCGGGGCTGCCCGGGCGGGAGGCGGCGGCGGGATGTGGTCCGGGTTGGGAGTGCCCCTGGAGCCTGAGCCGCCCGCAGGGCCCGGTGGCTCCCGGATCCTCCCCGAGGGCGGAGCGGGATGTCTCTGGTGTCAGCGCCGCTCTGCTGCCAGCGTGAGGCTGTGGGCTTGCAGCGCGCTGTTCCTGCGGCTGTGGCGCCCTTTTAAACAGCAGCAGGGCGGGAGGAAGGCAAAAATAAAGGGGCAAAAAGCAGCCCCCGACCTCCTGACGCTTTGTGCTTTAGGCACGCTCTTAGTGAGCGAAAGTAGTGTTTGCCTCTAAACTCCAGAAAGTGTTAGAGCACCACGCTCCAAAATCGCCGGCCGTGTCCTGATCCCACGGCTGCAGAGCCGGGCGCTGGGTTGGGTTGTACGAGCCCACGGCAGCCCCTTCAGGTGCTTACTGCTAGTTCTAATTTCTGCTGTTTCTTGCTGTAGTCCCATAGGGCTTCTCTCTGCAATACCTCTCATCATTTTTCCTGGACTTGCGTTTGACGAGTTACGAATATGTAACGTATGTATGGCCAGACTTTGCGAACGCAGATTTGGGCAGGGCTCTCCCCACCTGGGTGTGCCCTTCCAGCCTGCGCAGTGCATTTTTTAGGTCAGGCACAGCGTGCACAGAACTGGCCCCATCGTTTTAGTCCTGAGGTCCATCTGCCACGGCCGAGCGAGCTTGGACAGCGACAGGGAAGTCCTCGGGACTGTCACAGCACCCGGTACTAACCGAGGCTGACCCTGCTGAGCATCCAAGATGTGACGGGATGGGATGGCAGGGAGGCATTGAACTGCCAGGGGACGGTCCCACTGAGACTGGAACTCAGGTCCTTGGGATTCAGAGTCCAGAGTGCTCTCCATTACACCACGGGACCGCCCCACAAGTTAGAAATATACTGTCTCCATGATTGTGTCACACTGGATTCTGCATTAAGCGACTGCTAGAATGGGGAAGGATTTATACTTGTGGCTTTCTAAAGCACAGCATCACATTCAGTCCCTTTGACATCTTCAGTAGGAAAATACAGTAGAGGGGGGTTTGGGTTTATTTTTTTCCATTTACAAGCACACTGAAGGCCTTCCAAGACTACAGATTATTCATGGTCTATTTTTGAGTGATAAAAATAAAATCCATTGCTAACAGTAGCGTTGAGTTTGTGGTTTGGTCACGAAGTACAGGCTTGCATGCTTGTGTGAAATCCTTTTGAGGCTATTGGGACCTTATGGATCTCCACCAACATAAATTAAAATTGTAGGAATTAAACCAGTGATAAATAATCATCAGCAGCCTCACTGATAATAACTTCCTTGTTTGATGCTGCATTGACGCTATTCCAGTTATAAAAGTATTTATTAGCAATTAATAAGTTCTAAGTACACAGATTAAATACAACAGTGTTTTATTCTGATTTTGAATTTTGGAAATGTTGCCACTCAAAAATAGTAAAACCAAACACTTCTAAAATTCCTTAAGAAGTTTCTTTAGGGTATTTTCTGGGGAAATAGGAGAAGAGAGGCTACTATCCAGTAATGGGATATATCAACAATGAGAGAATAGTGGAAATCTCCCTCACTGTAGAAAGAGAAACGCTACTGGGGACAGATGTTGAACAGGTTTTAACTCAAATTCCTATTCTCTATCAGGTATTCCAAAGTTGATAGAATCACAGAATATTCTGGTTTGGAAGGGACCCACAAGGATTGTCAAAGTCCAACTCCAGGCCCTGCACAGGACAGTGCCAAGAATCACACTGTGTGCCTGAGAGCATTGTCCAAACCCTTCGTGAGCTCTGCCAGTCTTGGTGCTGTGACCACTTCCCTGGGGAGCCTGTTCCAGTGCCCAACCACTCTCTGGGGGAAGAATCTTTTCCTAATATCCAACCTAAACCTTCCCTGACACAACTTCATGTCATTCCCTTGGGTCCTGTCACTGGTCACTACAGAGAAGAGATCAGTGCCTGCCCCTCCTCTTCCCCTCATGAGGAAGCTGGAACTGCAATGAAGTCTCCCCTCAGGGCTGAACAGGCCAATTAGCTCAGCAGCTCCTCGTGGCTTCCTCTCCAGACCCTTCTCCATCCTCATGGCTCTCCTTTGGGTGCTCTCTAATAGTTTGAGATCTTTCTTGTATTGTGGCACACAGAACTGTCCACAGGAACTGAAGTGAGGCCACAACAGCACAGAGCAGAGCAGGACAATCACCTCCCTTGACTGAAGAATGCTGTGACAGTTTCAAAAGCTTTACTGAAATCCTAGAAGATTACACCAGATGGCTTCTTTTGGTCAACTAGGCGTGTTACCTTGTACAAAGAAATTTTGTCAAGTAGTACCTTCCCCTATGGAACCTATGCTGGATGTGATTGATGACTGCGTTGTCCTGGCTTTTTTTTGTGTGAGAAGAGTACTTTTATGCCAAAAGGACTGCTAATGAGAAAACAAACAAAAAACAAAACCAAGAGCCACAAAATATAGGTATATAATGACCTTGTGTGCCCTTTGATCTGCTACCTACCTGACCTAAATGCACATATTACCATTACAGAGTTGCCAGTACTATCAGGCATATAGTATTACAGACATGGATAAAATTGTGTCTGATACTGTTGGTTTTCCACATTTAATGAAACCCCAGATTCAAGTGGATCATGTTGCTCTCTCTCCTTGACTAATTGCTTCTTGCTTTTTACCTAATAATTTATGTTATTCCACAGTAGTTGGCCATCTGATTCCTTTTATACTGCACTGAAAAAACATTGAAAATCAAACAGGTCACAGAGTAATAAACATATTCCTTAAATGTAGTATAGGTAACATGCTCTAAATCTCACCCTAAAATTACCTCAGGCTACTGTGTTTTGCTGGAGGTTTTTTTTATCTGAAACTTTATCCTAATCATCTCCTCTCAACTTGGGTCCTTGATAAATTAATCAAACCATAATCTTATATTAGATTGTGAAGTGCTGATGACAGTGTCATTTAAACATTTCCTCTGCATTGACTCTGTCTCTTGGTTTATTCTCTATCCACACTGCAGTGGAATCTTTCTGCAGGGTTGATGCAAAGGTTTTGTTGACCTTGTAAAGGCTTTGATGCAATTTAACCAACACTAATTTTAAAGCCAGAAGGACCTATTGGGTAATTAAGTTCTCTGGGTTTAGTACTAAGAAACTAGTAGAGAAACTTCTGATAAATGTTTCCTTGTTTGCACATACATAGAGTAGAAAAAATAGTACATTAACACAAACACTTCAAACAGCATCTGCTTTCCTTTTTTTGCACTCTTTAATATAGGTGTTGTTTATTTACAGAAGTAGAAAGATAGAAGAATTTGATTTGAATTTGATCAGAATTTGCAGTCTATGTGGAGCTCTCATCAAGCTAAAGAAAGGTCATTTTTCCTCCAAATGGCCTTCCTAAGAGAGAGGGCAGTTTAATATCAAACGTTTTTCCATAATACACAAACTGCTCTCTGTTGCAGCCCTGATTCAGGTGGGTCTGAAGGACCACCATACAAGTTTCGTTTTCACGCCTCAACCAATTGGAGTCAGACCACCGCACCTAGGGTGGGGTCACTTGAAGTCATATATTACCTGTGTTTATGAATAAACTTGGGATTTGCTTGAACACCATATTGGTGTGTGCAGTCTCACTAGAGCCTGATTGGCAACAATTGGTGGACCCTCAACGTGATTTGAGGACATGGAAGCCATCTGCAGACCTGCCTAGAACCTTAAGTGGTAGCCCCCGAGAGCTGCTGTGCCCCAATTTTTTTGGGTGCTTTATGGAGAAGCCTCCGAGAGCTTCTGTCTCCCGTAAACTTGGGAGTTTTTTGTAGTGGCCTAGAGAGCTGCTGGAAGAACGTGGACTGAAGGAACCACGACCTTCAAACCGGTGAGTTAAAGAAACATGGGAAATACCAACTCGACTAAAATGAACTTATTGCTTGATAAATTTGAAAATTTAGCTCGTGTTACAAAAACAAACATTGAAAGACAAGCATTACAGGAATTTTTGGACTGGTGCTTCATTCGAGGGCACTTAACCGATGCCAATTCCACATTTTCCATAGAATTGTGTGATAACATTGGGGCAGATTTGTGGCATTTAGCGCAAACTGCACCCGAAGAGTTTTTGCTGCCCATTTCGTCATATGCAGCTATAAGGAAAATGCTGTTAGAGGTAGAACAAGCCATAAAAAACCTCGAGCTACCTGAGAGAAGGGAAAAAAGCCTGCTTCTGCAGGGTGGATTTTCCTCTGAGCACCCTTCTGCACCACCGTGGGCACCGCCGCTCACAGAAACGCCGCCGCGGTACCCTTTGGCACCGCCCGTGCCGCCTTCGGGACCCCCGCCGCGGTACTCCTCTGCCACACCGCTGTCACCCGTGCCGCCCTATCCACAAGCGTGGAGCCTGGAGCTGAGCCGCGGAGCCAGCGCTGTGCCCTTCCGGTACCCACACGCGCTCCGGGAAACCCGACGGAATCACAGCAACCATGGAATCAAAGCTTTTCCATGCCGTTCGTCACTGCAAAAAGCCAAGAAGTCGTCTTTGCACCGCCTTATAACTACCAAGGAACAGCCTATGCACAGCAAATGAGACCACCGGCTGCCGCTGTAGAAGCGGCCGGACCTCAGCAGCAACCTTGGAACCCCACGAGACACGCTGCAGAAAACATTCAGCCATGCCAAACCGTGAGTGACTTTTATTTAAATCCTAACTCCGAGAAGGCGCAATGGGGGATGCCCTCAGCCAAGAGAGACATGTGGAGGGGGGGGACAAACCCCATGGAGTTTCTCTCCCCCGTCCATCCATCTTTGGCGCTGGCTCTGCCGCCGCTGCTGGCAATGCCCTGCGGGTACCTCGGGGCTGGGGTGCCACCGCGGCGCTCCCCGCCGCCCCGTGGGTATGCCGGAGTCGCTCCGTTGCAGCAGGAGACTGCTGCGGGAGACATTTCAGCAGGGCTCGAAACCGCGTGGCCAGGAAAACAAAGAGACCACGTGATCGCAAAGCCCATGAAATCAAACAAAGGAATTGCCCGCGCTTACCATGAGGTGCAAGGACCGCCCAACCCCCCTCCCTACTGCCTGCCAATCACGGCGCATGCGTCAGGTGCAAGTTCCCCACAGCCCGCAGGGGCCGGGGTCGGCTCCGAATTCGCCCGCCCCTGGGGCGGATCAGTTCCCACGCCACCCCCACCACCTCCTGCGTGGATCAACTGCGTCATGGAGAGGGGAGAGACTCCTCCCCAGTGGAGCGGAGCCCTCGGAGCTCCCCCTGGGTGTTCCACAGTGCAGGCCTCCCGGGAGTGAGTTCCCACAGCGCTGGGCGCGCGGGACCCAAGCTCTGCAGCACCAGCGGGGACCTTCTCCCCGATAGCCGTGCGCTGCCCGCAGCTGCCAACACAGGCACTGGAACCCCCTGCGCCGGCAACCTGGTACCTGCAGCCTCCATCACCGACAGCCACACCCACCGGCTGTATTCCAGAATGGAGAGCAACATCACAGCCGTTTAAAGGTACCCTGTTTGGAACAGGGTGGGGGGAGCTGAGAATCGCGATGCTGCTAACTTAATTTCAAAGCTTTCTGATACCCAGGTACCGGATTCTGCAGATGGAGTCACAGAGCCACCTCACGACCTCACATTTAATACCCAGCAAAGGTACAAAGAGTTAGTATCCTTAGCTGCGGAAGTAGGTACACCTTCACCTTCCCTGCAACCCCTGGTTTCTGCGCCTGTGATTAACACTACACAAGGCTTAAAATGGGAGCCACTTGATTGGAAAATTGCACAAAAAATACACAGTATAGTCTTTCAATACGGCTATGACAATGCCTTGGTAAAAAACCAAGTCACAGCCTTCATAAAATACAATAACCTAATCCCAGCAGACACTAAGGCTTTAATGGAGTTTATTCTACCTTCTACTGCTTATATGATATTTCTACAGAAATGGAAAGAGCAGTTAACGGAGGAACAGGCAAAAAATATACACTTAGAAACTGGACATCCCTTAAAATTAGCATCTTTAGACCAGCTAATGGGATCAGGACCTTATGAAGACCCACAAACACAAGCTGCATTACACATGCATATTTTGCAACAGTCAAAGAATGCTGCTTTGACCGCATTCTCTAATCTGCCTAAGAAGGGAAAACCTTCTCTACCTTATATGCAAATAATGCAGAAACCTGGACAAACATTTATGGAATTTGTAGACAAAGTAAAAGAAGCCCTGGACATGGCTCCAAATCTCACCTCTGAAATGAAACCAGCCTTATTGAAAGATCTGGTAATTAATAATGCCAATCCTCAATGCAAACAGCTCATAGCCTCTCTACCAGCTACAGCTACTTTGGTACAGTTAATTGAAGCCTGTGCCAGATTGCCCTGGGTAGAAGAGGAAGAAAAAGCAAGGCTACATGCCTCTGCTCTGGCCACAGCTCTTGGCAAACAATCCATCCAAAAAAGGGGGAAAAGACCCTGGAATTTAACAACAAAATCTTGTCCAGCACAACCAAAATATAGAAGAACTCAAAGCTTCACTGGAAGATGTAACCGTTGTCACAGGCTTGGTCACAAGACCCATGATTGTCATTCTAAATATAAAAAGGATGGTACTCCTCTAACAAACATGGGGTGGGGAGCTAGGCCTCCAAAAAACCAGAGGGGCTGCAAGCCATGGGGCGCAGCCAGTCAAATATCTCATGGAAACTGGAGCCAAACTGCCTTCCCCATATGGCAACCACAACCACAAGCAGTGGTAGCCTAGGACTAGTCATTAACTGTCCAATCAAACAAGAACAGTCCAGTTCAAGTTAGCATGTTGTTTAGCCTGTATTTTGAAATTCTGTTAATTTTCAGTTAAAGTGCAGTTTTTAGCTTATTGCACTACCAAGTTGCCCAGCAGGCTGTAGGGATAAGGACACCTGTCCCCTCAGCTGCTGAACATTTTCTGCAAAATGTAAGTGTTTATGTTTAGCCTTTGTGAATTTTCTCTGTGAATTCACACTTGTTTGCTGCTTTACCAGAAGTGTATAAGGTGACTAAAAATCAAAGCTTCATTCTCAAACCTCTGTGATGGCCACACAGAAGTTCTGAGAATGGACCTTGAACATAAGGAGATTTAGTTCAGCTGGACTGAACTTGCTTCTTTGCTAAGTGAAGTCAGACTGCACTCTTACACACTTTGCA
Organism: Pithys albifrons albifrons; assembly: GCF_047495875.1. Lineage (NCBI taxonomy): Eukaryota > Metazoa > Chordata > Aves > Passeriformes > Thamnophilidae > Pithys > Pithys albifrons. The sequence continues at coordinate 69,967,706 of NC_092458.1, read as the reverse complement.
CAAAGTTTAATAAAATTTGTAGTTTTGTTTACAGTGGTTTGTGTGGTGACGAGTGCACAAAAAGACCACAATTTCACACGTGAAAGAAAAGTTTCTTGTTTTGCACTAGTTGTAAGTTTGCAAATTCCAAACATACATGTCTTAGTCACGTATTGGTTTGTGTTAGTTTACAAAGGTTACTGTACCTCCTTCCAAAGGTCTATTTTGAAAAGAGAGGGGGAGGTAGGGATGTATAACCTGCAAAATACCCTGTTAAGTCTTGAATCAGCAAAATTTAAGACTTTCAAAATGTTATTTCTCAATTTTCAAAATTTTCAGCCTTTCTGTTCAAGTTGCAATATGCATGAGTCTGGATAGTATCCTAATGGTAACAATTTCCCCATTGGATAAGTTAGCTAAGGAGTTATGTGTATTATGTTGTTTGCATTTTTGCTTTGTTCTTTGAAACAAAAGGGGGAGATGTTGCAGCCCCTGATTTTGGTGGGTCTGAATGACCACCTTACAAGTTTCATTTTCACCTTAAAAGGACATGTTTCCAGCCTCAACCAATTGGAGTCAGACCACTGCACCTAGAGCGGGGTCACTTGAAGTCACATATACCTGTGTTTTTGAATAACCTTGGGATTTGCTTGAACATCATATTGGTGTGTGCAGTCTCACTAGGACATGGTTTGCAACAGCTCTCCTTTCGCATTATTTTTGAACAACCTGTTTTTGATTTATTCTGCCTCATCCTGTGAGTCCAGGATGAATTTGGAGAGGCCAAGTATTCCAGAGGGTCAGCTTTGTCCAGTTATCTCACAAATAAAATTACTCGGCCTTAAGTCACTGTGGAAACTTTACATCATCAAGTAGGTTTTTTCAGAAATATAAACAGAGTAAAAGTCTTCGGCAGTGACACTGATACAAATCTCTGGTGAGATATGGACGTCGTGTCGTGGGATTCAAACATTCATTGGTAAGAAGAATTTATGACCTGAATGTTTAGTTTTACAGGCATACATCCTCTTCATGTGAGTTACTAGCAGGGTGTCTGCATTAGCAATTTGGCTTGGCACAGTGATGCAATTTTAAGCCAAATCAAAAGCTGCCTTATGTTAAGTTCTCAAAGTGGTTTTGAAGTGTACCCTCTGAATTCCTTTCAGAGAAAATTAAACTGGGCACTGTGGTTCAAATAAGCTTAGTGGGGGCATTGTTTTTGGCTTTGTTCTGTCTGAGCCCACCCAGTCATATGACCTGATAACTTGCACTGATGGGCTCTGAAAAAGCAAAGAAAGCCCCATGATATGCTGAGGAGCTCATATACTATACAAAGAGGTCAGTGCTCTGTGCAGTGTGCTCATTTACACAATGATTAGCATTCTAACCAACTTTTGAAATAACTTTACACTCACAAACATCAGGGCAAACAAATATACATTGATAATACATTTTAATCACTTAAACCAGATGCTGTCATTTTCTTGTCACAAATTCTATGCATGTTTAAATAAAACTTTCCCAGCTTCTCATATCTTAGCATAGTTTGTCACAAGTGGCATGCAGACAATTTTCACCTGAGTTGTTTTTCAGACAATTTAGTTTGACGCTACAGAGAAGAGCATCACTGCCTCTACTTCCATCTCCCCCAGCCTCCCCATCACTTCCACTGCTACAGTACTCCTTTCTGTGAATTTTTGCTGTAGTCCAGAGGGTGAATTCTGTTGGAAAACAGATCTGGATTAATACTAGCCTCTCAGTTCTGGGGGGTTTTGTTGTTGGGGGTGTGGTGTGTGTTTGCTGCATTGGGTTTAGTCTGGATCAGCTTTCCAAAGTTCTTTTTAAGTGTTGTGCTGTGAGGATTTTTTTTTAATATTTGCAGACTATGAATCAGTGAGTGGAAATATGAAAAGCAGTTTACAGTCTTGAACAGAAGAGTTATTTTATAATGGTTCAGTGTGAGAAGGGAACTGAAGGAGAAGTTGTTGCAGTACAAATTAAGGTAATTCCACATTCCTAATAGCGGGTATTAGCAGCAAGAGATCAAGACTAGAGTTTGCTCTTAGTTCAAGCCATGATTTTACTGAAAATGTAGGTCACACTGAATTTTCAACATAATTAAACAAAATGAGTAAAACTGATTAAGAGATATTCTGAGTGGATTTAATTAGCATGCTGATAAAATGGGTTGTTTTGGAATCTCCTAGAATTGCAAAGAATATGAGAGACTAGTCAGGTGGATAGCAGGAATGAAAATTTTCTCAGCCAAAAGAAAATATCTTTTCTCTTTTAGCAGGAAGGTAATAGAAATCCTTGAACACTGTGTGTTCATTATTAAAGTGAAATTCTTATGCATTCAGGAGAAAAGCAGGCTGAAAACATTCACGATAAACAGAGTGCAGGAGCTAAATTTGTGTTTAATAGCTAGGTGAGTACCAGATTTATTTCTGAGATCTCAGTAGGAGAGTGGTGCAAGTGTAGAGTGTTAATCTTGTCTTCTTCACATAGAGAAATAAGAACTGTAGAGATTATATCTCTGTTCAATATTTAAATGATAATATTCCATCTACATTTTTAATGCATGTGACTCTGTAGGAATAAACATCGTATAAAATATTAAAAGCTGTATTCTCCCTCCACAAAAGAACCAGGGAGGTTTTTTCCCTGGCTAAAATTGCCATGCTGTGTTTCTTCTCTCATTGTCTTAGCAGGGAAACTGAATAAGGAAATGCATCACTGAACTGGATTTTGTTTATGTTGTTGTTAATGCAAGCATTTGATTACAGAGTGAGGAAGAGATGATTGTAGAGCCAGAGGTCTGTAATATTGCAGGGGTTTTTAAATTTATATACAGCTTTTTGTTTTGAATATACATGCGAAATGCAGCATGGATAGATTACCAAGCCTGTTTGCATGATGTACACAGCAATCAGTGGGCTGCATCTATGCTGGTACATTCCATGCCCAGGAACTCCTGCAGAGACTGTGGCTGGCATGGCATGGCATGGCCCTCACCTAAATTAGTGAACCCACCTGGTCCTCAAGCCTGAGTGTTTGTATCCAGCCTGCCTAACAGGAATGGTAATGGGAATGTTCTGTCTCCCAAATCATGCCCAGAAAGTGGGAAGATGTGAATTGGCAGAAGTTTGAAGTATGACAAGGAACATGTAATGCCCTAATACTGTGAGTACTCACATGCCAAGGACGGTCCCGTGGTGTCATGGAGAGCACTCTGAATCCCAAGGACCTGAGTTCCAGTCTCAGTGGGACCGTCCCCTGGCAGTTCAATGCCTCCCTGCCATCCCATCCCGTCACATCTCGGATGCTCAGCAGGGTCAGCCCCGGTTAGTACTGGGTGCTGTGACAGTCCCGAGGACTTCACTGTCGCTGTCCAAGCTCGCTCGGCCGTGGCAGATGGACCTTGGGACTTAAAACGGTGGGGCCAGTTCTGTGCACGCTGTGCCTCACCTAAAAAATCCACTGTGCAGGCTGGAAGGGCACACCCACGTGGGGAGAGCCCTGCCCAAATCTGCGTTCATGAAGTTTGGCCATACATACGTACTCACATGCCAGTGACTGGGAATTGTCTTATATTATCTAACTTGATAGTGGAGGCATACCTTGTTACTTCTGCCACTTCAAAGTGACATTTCCTCCTTCCTATAGCTAACAATTGTGGCAAGCTCTTAGATATTATAATATCAAGCACTTACCTCTAATCCACCTTGGGGAGATGGTAATGCATTGTGTTGACACATAAACTGCTGATCTCCAGATATGATTTGAGGGAAAAAAGTCAATGAAATTGCCTCAATAAAAAAAATATGCTGTAAAAAAAGCTCTGCTAAAAAAAGTATTTCTTGAAAAGAATAAATGAGCTAAGAGTTAATGCAGTATAAATATGTACTAATTGAAATCTGTATTCTGAATCATCTTTATAAATACAGTGGGAAGAGAGATATTTCTGTTCCTAAATTTTGTGAGCTCTAAGATGAAGACAACAGCAAACAAGCAGACAGGGTGTTCTGGGTAAATCTTACCCAAGCTTCAAAAGTTATATTATGATTATAAGGAGTCTCATCTATGTCCAAATGGGAACCTCAGCTCAGTGCTGCTGTAACAGGGAAGAGCTTGTTTTTTAAAACTGTACATTTGTCATATGGAACAAATAACAGCACATGCATTTATCATCTTGTTTCAGAGTAAAGTAGATGTAATTTCATTCTGATGTAATAACCTTCCATTTTTCTGAGTCTATCAGTCCTTTCATACATAATGTTAACTGACAGAGGTGCAAAACCTGCTGCCTCTTAGCTATGACTATTTTACGTGATTTGACTTTTCTAAATGTTTTTGGTTTGTCTCAACTATGCAGAAAGTTTGAACTTTCATCACATACATGATTCTAGTAAAACAACTGATGAATGAAGTGACTAAGCCACTATCCTTCATATTTGAGAAGTCATGGCAATGCAGTGAAGTTCTCATTACCTGAAAAAGGGAAACATAATCCCCATTTTTTAAAAAGGGGTAAAAGTAAGACCCAGGGAATTACAAGTCAGTCAGTCTCACCTCAGTGCCTGGCAAGATCGTGGAGCAGATCCTTCTGGAATCTATGCTGAGGGATATGAAATATAAGGAGGTGATTAGTGACTGCCAACGTGGCTTCACTAAAGGCAAATCATGCCTGACAAATTTGGTGGCCTTCTAGGTCTGATTTTCAGCCTTGGTGGATAAGGGAAGAGCAACTGACGTGATTAACCTGGACTTGTGCAAGGCATTTCATTGTCCCACATGGCATCCTTGTCTCTAAACTGGAGACAACACATTTGTTTAATGTTGTGAGACAAGCCAAAGAACATGAAAAAGAGATGTGAAAAATAGTTCTAGTTCATGTGTACAGTCAGCAAAAAATTGATCAGACTTAAAATTATTAGTCTTTTAATTATTTTTTTTCTTCCTAGTAACAATACTTTTTATTTCTTTTGCATCTCTTGGGGTTTTGCTGGGTGCTAGTCTTTCCTTTAAGTATTTTTAAAAGTAGCAATCCTAGGTAGTTTTAAAGTAAAATTATAACTGTGTGTATACACTATATGTATGAAAAAGAAGGCAAACCAACCAATCAACCCAAAACCAACATAAGCTGTGGAGAAACAGTTCTCAGACTCTTCAGTAAAGTGTAGTCCTTGGCTTTATGCCCTAATTCTTTCTCTAGTTCCTGTCACAGAGGTCACGGTGGAAAAGTGCAGGAAGGGAATAAGCACTGGCATAACCCAGGGCAGTACCAATTCCAGGTAGGGAGTTGAGGCAGTTACCCATCAATGCTTGACTCCATATCCTGCCAGTTATATGGCTTAAAAAAATGTGACCATAGAAGCTGTTAACTTGTTCCATGTGTAAAATATATATGGATATTGAGCAGTAGAATTGTTTTTATTAACTATTCATAAGTGAGAGAAAACAGATCTTATACCGAGTAAATAAATGTTTTGGTTGCATATGTGGAAGGCATGTCATCTCCAGAAAGTAAAAATACTACAAATTAAAATGAAAACAACAATTCCAACCTTAATGTTATTGAAAGCAGTGAGAAAATAATTGAATACAAAGCAGGTACTCAGGTAAAATAAAATGAAAATTAAAGATACGCTTTGATACATCTATGTTGATACGTCTGTCAATGACAAAAAACAAAACAAAAAAGAAACAAAAATCCGCCCCAAAAAAAAACAAAAAAAAAAAATGGGGAAAACAACCCCAAACAAAACTAAACAAACCAACACACCCACTCCATTTTCCAGTCTGTTTCAGTGACTTCTGGAGATTACTCTTATTATCTTGAAATTATTCTTTCTTAATTTGCTGTATTCTGTGTGTATGAATTTATAGTGCTGCCTTTTTTCCTTTTTGTTTTTTACCTTTACCATTTACCTTGGAAATTGATTTTCCATTTTTCCATCTGATTGTACACCTACAGTCCTACTTCTTAATACCTGCAAAACTTGTACCAATGCAACAGATATTAGTACGGCTCAAGTTTCATGATTTTTTGGTTGGGGTTGTTTATCATCACAATGTTTTTCATTTCTTGGTTCACACAGTTATTTGCAATCCAGTCCAATTTGTTGTTCTCAGAAGTCCTAAGCATCTTTTTCTCATGAAAGCTCTTGGGAGAGCTGAAAATCAAGACAACTGAGACTGCTTTTTGTTGATTTGGAAGCAGTATTGTTATAACTGTTTCTATTTACTGAGCAAAAGGAACAAAACCAGCTCCAACACCCTCAAATCTATTACCAAAGTGCAGCTTTCACTTTTAGAGATGGTGTTCAGTCACAGGGTAGGTATTTAGTTACTCTAAGGGAATGTAATGAAAGTTACATTTGATTCAAAAGTCCTGATGCTGAAGGATATGACTACATGTATATAACCTACCATAATTTTTCTAAAGAATGAAGATTGAAATCTAGTTTTCATCTTCAGGTTAACACTAGACATTCAGCAGTTTGTCTGGATGGGATTTCATTTTGCAAAACTTTTTTGTTGCTAATTTCATGCTGAAAAAATTATTTATCTTCATATACTAGTTCTTTATTATGATGTTTCAGGCTATCACACTTCTCCGGGGACACCCTCTTGTCGCGGGGGAGAAGCTTGCGTGCCCTCATGAGATTGAGAGCTATGCTGGAGGTGGTTTGTGCCACCAGTAGGGTCTCCTATGCCAGACAGGTCTTAGCTGAAGGGTCAGACAAAGTGTGTCCACGGGCAGGATGGGCTCGCTGGCCGTCTGGCAACCATCCTAGGAGAAGGACAACTCCAACCCCAAACCCGGGCAGATGGAGCTCGTTTAGCCCTGTAAGGCCATCCATCTAAGAGAAGGATACTCTAACCAAACCTACATCCTGAGGTATTCGCTGTCACCGTCCAAGCTCGCTAGGCCGGGGCAGATGAACCTTAGGAGTAAAGGGTGGGACCAGTTCTGCGCACGCTGTGCCTCACCTAAAAAATCCATTGCGCAGGCTGGAAGGATTCACCCACATTGCAAAGCCCTGTAGCGACAGGTGAGGGTCGAAAAAGGCAGGTGATGGAAGCAGCTGGAAGCTGCAGACCCAACCCTGCATGCAGGCGGTTCAGGATATGGGTCATTAGAGACTTGACCCCAGAGATGACAGTCTCTTGCGGCAGCATCCTGAATGACCAAGCAGCCTTTTCTAGGGACAGCACTGCTTGCTCCACACGGAGAGGGGCCTAGCAAAGGTGGCCTAAACAAAGCTCATCTCCACACCCGGTTGGATAACCGCGGCCAACCAGCATCTTCCATGTGGTCAAACAAAAACAAAGAGATTTCAAAGGCATACACCTGCCTGCAAAGGTGTGCTCAAACTAACACTCGCATGTTGGAACATCAGAACCATGCTTGATACTGGGGATAATGGATGTCCTGACCGTCGTTCTGCTCTAATTGCCCACGAACTGTCACAGCTCAACATTGACATTGCTGCTCTCAGTGAAGTTCGTCTTCATGAGGAAGGTAGCCTTAAAGAACACGGTGCTGGCTACACACTCTACTGGTCAGGCAAACCCAAAACTGAAAGACACCGTTCAGGAGTTGGCTTCATGATTAAAAACTCCATTGCCTCCAAACTTGAAAATCTGCTGACAGGTCATTCCGATCGCATTATGTCCTTACGCCTCCCTCTACACAACAAGCAACATGTTGTTCTTTTTAGCGTATATGCCCCAACTCTCCAAGCTGACCCAGCGGAAAAAGACAAATTCTACACAGACCTGCACCACCTCACCCAAAATGTTCCTGCAGATGATAAGATCATAATCCTTGGTGACTTCAACGCCAGAGTAGGTAAGAATTCTGAAGCCTGGAAAGGAGTCCTGGGCAAGCATGGCGTTGGAAACTGCAACGACAACGGACGCCTCCTGCTAGAGTTTTGTGCAGAACGGCAGCTCACCATCACCAACACTGTCTTTCAACAGAAGGACAGCCTGAAGACAACCTGGATGCATCCTCGATCCAAGCACTGGCACCTCATTGACTATATCTTAGTACAACAGAGAAATGTCAGTGATGTCCGTCATACTCGAGTGATGCCGAGTGCAGAACGTCAAACAGACCACCGCCTTGTGCGCTGCAAACTTAACCTCCACTTCAAGCCCAAACCTAAGAGAGGCAGCATTCCAAGGAGGAGGCTCCAAGTCAGCAATCTTCAAACAGCCACAGTGAGAGACAGCTTTCAGGGAAACCTTCAAACTAGACTTAAAGATAATCCCATAGATCCCTCTCCTGAAGCACTTTGGCAACATATTAAAAGTTGCATTCTGCAGTCCTCTGAAGAGTCCCTAGGGTTCTCCTCCAAGAAAAACAAAGACTGGTTTGATGAGAACAATCAAGAGATCCAGGAATTGCTGAAGAAGAGAACTGCTCACCAAGCACACCTTGCTCAGCCATCTTCCCGTATAAAAAAAGCCGCCTTTCGTCTTGCATACAGTAAGCTCCAACAGAAACTTCGAGACATCCAGAACAAATGGTGGCTCGACCTAGCAGAAAAGACACAACTACGCGCAGATTTGGGTGACCAAAGAGGATTCTATGAGGCCCTGAAAGCAGTGTACGGACCCACACACCAGGTTCAAAGCCCCCTACTCAGTGCAGATGGTCAACTGCTTCTAACAGATAAAACCTCCATCCTGAAGCGATGGTCTGAGCACTTTCAGACTCTCTTCAGTGCCAACCGTGTAGTCCAAGGCTCAGCAATTCAGCACATTACACAACAACCAGTGAAACATGAATTGGATGCAGCCCCTACTATGGGAGAGATACTCAAGGCCATACAACAGGTGAAAACTGGCAAGGCAGCTGGGGTTGATGGAATTCCACCTGAAATCTGGAAGCATGGAGGTCAAGCACTCCATGCCAAATTCCACGAGCTTGTTGTGCATTGCTGGGAACAAGGGGAACTACCACCAGATCTCCGTGATGCAGTCATCATCACCCTGTACAAGAAGAAAGGAGAAAAATCAGACTGCTCAAATTACCGAGGTATTACTTTGCTCTCCATTGCTGGTAAAATCCTTGCAAGAATACTTCTGAACAGATTAGTACCCACTATTGCAGAAGATCTTCTACCTGAAAGCCAGTGTGGTTTCAGAGCCAATAGGAGCACCACAGACATGGTGTTTGTTCTCAGACAACTGCAAGAGAAGTGTAGGGAACAGAACAAAGGTCTCTATGTAACCTTCGTTGACCTCACCAAAGCTTTCGACACTGTGAGCAGAAAAGGCCTGTGGCAGATCTTGGAACGTTTAGGATGTCCCCCCAAGTTCCTCAAAATGATCATCCTGCTACATGAGGATCAGCGTGGACAAGTCAGATATGGCGATGCACTCTCTGAGCCCTTTCCAATAACCAGTGGTGTGAAACAAGGTTGCGTTCTTGCACCAACTCTATTCACAATCTTCTTCAGCATGATGCTCCAAAGAGCCACAGCAGACCTTGATGAAGAAAACGGCATCTACATCCGATATCGTACCGATGGAAGCCTATTCAACCTAAGGCGACTGAAGGTCCACACCAAGACCCTGAATCACCTTGTCCGTGAGCTGCTTTTTGCTGATGATGCTGCCCTCGTTGCTCACACAGAAGCAGCTCTGCAGCGCTTAACATCCTGCTTTGCAGAGGCTGCTGAGCTTTTTGGGCTGGAAGTCAGCCTGAAGAAGACAGAAGTTCTCTACCAACCTGCACCTCAAGAAGTCTTCCATCATCCTCACATCACCATAGGCAATTCAGAGCTTAAGTCAGTCCAGCAGTTCACCTATCTGGGAAGTATCATTTCCTCAGACGGTAAGATTGACAAAGAGATAGACAACAGGCTGGCAAAGGCATACAGAGCCTTCGGAAAACTCCATAAAAGAGTCTGGTCCAATAAACACCTGAAGAAAAGTACAAAGATTAGTGTCTACAGAGCCATTGTACTGTCTACTCTTTTATATGGGTCTGAATCATGGGTCATCTACCACCACCACCTGCGGCTTCTCGAACGCTTCCATCAGCGCTGCCTCCGTTCAATCCTAAACATCCACTGGTCTGATTACGTGACCAATGTGTCTGTTCTTGAACAGGCAGGGGTCAGCAGTATCGAGGCCATGCTGATGAGAACGCAGCTGCACTGGGCAGGGCACGTCTCCAGGATGGAGGATCACCGCCTTCCAAAGATTGTGCTCTATGGTGAACTCGCCACCAGCTGCCGCAAGAGAGGAGCCCCGAAGAAGAGATACAAGGACTCCCTGAAACAACACCTCAGCCTTGGCCATATTGACTGCCACCAATGGTCCTCTCTGGCCTCCAATCGGGATTCATGGAGACACACCATTCACGACGCTGCTGCTTCCTTTGAGAATGCACGGAGAGTCAGTCTTGAGGAGAAAAGACAACGCAGAAAGAACCGTTCCTTGCCAATGTCACCTAGGGAGACGTTCCGCTGTGCCTTTTGTGACCAGACCTGCCTATCCCATATCGGCCTTTTTAGCCACCAACACGCTTGCAGCAAGCGTGGGTAGTGCCCTTCTCAAATCTTCGTTCGCAAAGCCTAGCCATGATGATGAGGAGGCTATCACAGCACAGTATTTAAGGGGCATACCTCATCTTAATTTCTCTGATTCCATTCCAGGTTTTACTCTGAAAATGAGGAAGACACTTCTTTTTTTATTTTTCCCCAAGATTTTGAAGTTGCAAAATACAGTGTCCTTGAAAAAATATGCCTTTCTGTTATTGTGAGAGAATGTAGGAAGGTCAGGAGATGAATAAAAGGTTTACAGTTTTATACACAGCAACAGTAACTCTCCTATGTTATAATGTACCGCAATGCAAAGAGGAGTATTAAAAAGTGAATCCTTTCTGCCTTTCAGTGCATCCTAATTCTACCCAAATAAAACTTTTCAATTATCACTGTACTGTTCTCACCAAAATATTGCAATAGAATATGTTTCCTTCTGATAAGATATATGTTATCATGGCTGTTGGGTGTTAAATCTTTTTTTCTGACTTTTTAAGCCTCTATATAGTTCTTTTTACTAACTTTCCTCTTTGAAATTAGAGGATAATAAGCAATTCTTAACTAATACTGCTCAAGAATTAAAAGAGTACAGGGCTTATGTTGCAAACTTGAAGAGTGGGGATTTCCTGCTCAGGGAATCTTTTCCACCAGAAGCAGAATCTTCAGCTTCTACAAAACTGCAAAAGACTTGTACAACTTGAATGTTTACACTTTTCTGTCTTTAGCGATTTGGTTTATGTCCGCTAGTGCTCTCAGAAGATGTGCAGTTGATGTCATATAAACAAGTAATGTAGAATGTCCAAACTTGTGTGAGAATAGTTTAATGGCAGCCTCTGGAGTTGTAGAACAATGAGAAAAAGCTAAAGTAAATGCTTTAGCAATGATCCTAAGAAGAACGTGAGAAAATCTGTTTTCACAAATCTTTTTAATGTATGGATTGCACTGATTTTCATGGCCTCTCTATTCTCCTGTAGGTTTGTTACTCCAATTTTTTTTATTTTCTCGGGAATAATGTTTTTCTCACCAGAGCTTTCTGAACTGGAGATCAGGTGTCATCTGTTAGAGATGTTATAAACACTGGCCATTTTGAATCATCTGTTCTTGTAGCAACTGTGCAAAAAAGGAAGTGGCTTGGGTCTGCAGAGTATTGTGTTCATGTGCTTGATAGTACAATGCAAGACCTGGATGGTTTACTAACTGAATCAAGAAACAACATCAGCCTGAGTGACCTAAGTTAATTCTTGTTACTCTGTGAGAATGAGTATATAAATGCTAGGAAGCACATATGTTTTGTTTCATATTGGGATTGATAAATAGACTTTTGATACTTCTGCACTTCAGCAAATCCTTAGAATCATAGAATTGTTTAGGTTGCAGGAGACCTTTGAGATCATCGAATCCAACTATAAACCTAACTCTGCCAAAACTATTAAACCATGTCCCTGAAGCACCACATCTACACGTCTTTTAAATACCTCCAGAGATGGTGACTCCATCACTTCCCTGTGCAGCCTGTTCCAGTCCCTGCTTCAGAGATTTTTATCTCAAATTTGGCTTTAGAATTATGACACTAAAACATACTGTACTTCCCTGGGGCATATGGCTGTCCTCTTAATTTTATAGCAATATACACAATTCTTAGGATTCCTTTCATGAGGCAAGTCACATAAGAAAACAGTCACAGGAGGCAGTTCATACAGCAAGTTTGAAGCATACTTCAGTCAACCATTCTTTTGTAACGAAAAAAGAATTTTAATTATAGTCCTTGTATGCCTTATCAGATGACACATAATTAATGAACAGGTACTGTTGAAGGCCTTTGGATATTACAGCTGTTATTAAGAGTTATTCAGCCTTTTGTTAAGTCTATGGCTCATTTAATCCCACTTTCTTACATACCTCAATTCCTCTCTTTTGCTAACTAGACATTGAAAAGGATAACCTTTATTCATGTAATTTAAGTTCCTATAACTTAATAAACAACCAAGAAACCACTGTTTAAGATGAGAGTTTTGTTCACCTCTGTTATCACTGAAGGCAAAACTACCTCAAGATTGTCAGTCTTAAATTGGAAGACCTTGGCGAGTCGAGGGTCCCCAGTTCTGGAATGACTTTGCCATCTTATTACATGGAACTCACTTTTGATGCTGTTCCTCAACTGACATTTGGTAGAAGAAGGTTCCCTCACTTTCTGATGTGGAAATAATACACATTTATGTAGGTTCTGGTGACTAAGTAGTATATTAGCAATATTGTGAGAGTGTACTAAGAGACTGTAATAAGTACATTTGTTGCAGGTTAGGCCTAGCTGTTGCCAACCCTGGTCTGGCCCCCCTTCCCCCTCCCAGAACTTTCCCAGCAAAGGAAAGAAAAAAAACTACTGAAAAGAAACGCACTCTAAAGAAACTGATCTGAATAAAAAGAATAAATTATATTTACTAACATCTACAAACCACACTGTATACACAATACATAGGATCCCACGCACCAGGGGAGAGGGGAAGGGAGAAAAAGGGATTGATTAGCTGGAAAATAGGGAAGACACCAACCCAACCTAAAGAAACCGAATGAATCAAAACAAACACAATTAAAAACCTCAAGGAAGGGGAACAAGAATGAAACAATCTCACCCAGGACAGGAGAACCACCAGGGACCGGAGGGACCAGACTCCAACCACCTCCCACCAGCTCCTCTGCCAAGGAAGGGAAGCGCAGCAACAAAAACCACACCACACCACACCCCCCCCGCCCCCCCCCCCCCCCCCCCCCCCCCCCCCCCCCCCCGCTAAGTGGAAGACACGTGTGGAATACTTGTAACTTCCTTAGATACAATGGTTACTGAGGAAGCCATGGGTCAAACCATTACATTCTCCACCCCTTATTCCACACTGGTCTTTCCACGCAATCCTTGTATTCTTGCATTTGCTTATATCCCACACACATATATATAGTCCATATGCGGTCCTTTGAGGCAGATGTCTTGTCATCAAGGATCAACACCATCATCAGTTCAGCTTTAGTCCTTTGCCTTTTGGTTAGAGTCACAGTTCCAAGTTGAGGCCTAGTCCACAGTTTAGGGCTGCCTTATCGTTGGGCATCATGGGATATCAGTACCGGCTTTGTTTGGGTTTTTCTCATCTCATGTCTGGTTTCCTGCAAAACACAACTCAAAGCACATAATTAGTTCTTCCCCAAGGCTAGATTGCCTTGGGGCACACACTGTATCTCACCATCTTTCCTCATTATCCATCAGGTGTTTCCGGACCCTTGGGCAAAAACAATCCCACGAATGGGTTTGTCTTGGCCTGAGGGAGGGGTAATCCAGACAGATTTCCCTAACATGCCTCTCAAGTGAATCGCTGGAACTTTGTCTCCATCTACCGTGTGGAGGGATTCTGCTTGGGCAGGACCAGCTCGATTGATGGAGCCTCTGGTGTTAACCAACCAGGTGGCCTTGGCTAAATGCTTATCCCAGTTCTTGAAGGTTCCTCCACCTAGTGCCTTCAGAGTTGTTTTTAACAGTCCATTACACCTTTCAACCTTTCCAGCAGCAGGTGCATGATATGGAATGTGATATACCCATTCAATACCATGCTCCCGTGCCCAAGTGGCCACTAGATTGTTCTTGAAATGAGTCCCATTATCTGACTCAATGCGATCTGGAGTGCCATGCCTCCACAAGACCTGTTTTTCAAGGCCCAAGATAGTATTCCGGGCCGTTGCATGTGGTACTGAATATGTCTCTAACCATCCGGTGGTCGCTTCAACCATGGTAAGCACATAGCGCTTACCTTGGCTAGTCTGTGGCAATGTGATGTAGTCAACGTGCCAGGCCTCTCCGTATTTATACTTGTCCCAGCGTCCACCATACCAAAGGGGCTTCAACCTTTTTGCCTGCTTAATGGCAGCACAGGTTTCACAATCGCAGATAACCTGGGAAATAGAGTCCATAGTTAAATCCACCCCTTGGTCTCGTGCCCATTTATAGGTTGCGTCCCGGCCTTGATAGCCTGAAGCATCATGGGCCCATTGAGCTAGGAACAATTCTCCCTTTTGCTGCCAGTCGAGGTCTACTTGTGACACCTCAATCTGTGCAGCTCGGTCTGCCTGTCTGTTATTATCATGTTCCTCATTAGCTCGACCTTTGGGCACATGGGCATCTACATGGTGGACTCTCACGTTCAATTTCTTTACTCTGGCAGCAATGTCTTGCCACAGATCTGCAGCCCAGATGGGCTTCCCTCTACGCCTCCAATTCATCTTCTCCCACCGGTCTAGCCATCCCCAGAGAGCATTTGTTATCATCCATGAGTCGGTGTACAAGTAGAGCCTTGGCCATCCTTCTCTTTCAGCAATGTCTAGGGCCAATTGGACAGCTTTGAGTTCTGCGAACTGACTCGACTCGCCTTTCCCCTCAGTGGCTTCTGCCACCCGCTGGGTGGGATTCCACACAGCTGCTCTCCACTTCCGGCTCCTCCCTACGATACGGCAAGAACCATCAGTGAAAAGGGCATAGCCTGTCTTTTCATCTGGCAGCTGATTATATGGTGGAGCTTCTTCAGCTCAACTCACTGACTCTTCCTCTGCTTCATCTGCCAGGCTGAAGTTCCCACCTTCAGGCCAATTGGTTATAATTTCTAGAATTCCAGGGCAATTCGAGCTCCCAATTCGAACACATTGTGTAATCAAAGCAATCCACTTGCTCCACATGGCATTGGTGGCATGGTGTGTAGGGGGCACTTTTCCTTTGAACATCCAGCTTAACACTGGTAGTCGAGGTGCCAGGAAAAGCTGGGCTTCAGTACCAATTACCTCTGAGGCTGCTCGTATGCCTTCATATGCCGCTAGGATTTCCTTCTCCATAGGGGTGTAATTGGCCTCAGAGCCTTTGTAGCTTCGGCTCCAGAAACCAAGTGGTCGCCCTCATGTCTCACCAGGCACCTTTTGCCAGAGGCTCCAGGAGGGACCTTTATCTCCAGCTGTGGAATAAAGTACATTCTTCACATCTGGTCCCGTCCTGACTGGTCCAAGAGCCACGGCATGTGCGATTTCTTGCTTGATCTGCTTGAAAGCTTGTTGTTGTTCAGGACCCCATTGGAAAATGTTCTTTTTACGGGTCACAAAATAGAGAGGGCTCACCATCTGGCTTTACTCTGGGATGTGCATTCGCCAGAAGCCCATGGCTCCCAGAAACGCTTGGGTCTCTTTCTTGTTAGTCAGTGGAGCCATTGCTACAATCTTATTGATAACGTCGGTTGGAATCTGGCGACGTCCATCTTGCCATTTCACCCCAAGGAACTGAATCTCTCTGGCAGGTCCCTTGACCTTGCTCTTTTTGATGGCAAAACCAGCTTTGAGGAGAATCTGAATAATCTTTCATCCTTTTTCGAAGACTTCTTCTGCTGTGTCTCCCCATACAATGACATCATCAATATACTGGATGTGTTCTGGGGCCTCACCCTTCTCCAATGTGGCCTGGATCAGCCCATGACAAATGGTTGGACTGTGTTTCCACCCCTGGGGCAATCGGTTCCAGGTGTACTGCATGCCCCTCCAGGTGAAAGCAAACTTTGGCCTGCACTCTGGTGCCAGAGAAATGGAGAAGAATGCATTAGCAATGTCAATAGTGGCATACCACTTTGCTGCTTTGTACTCCAACTCATACTGGAGCTCCAACGTATCTGGCACAGCAGCACTCAGCGGTGGCGTAACTTCATTCAGGCCACGATAGTCCACAGTCAGTCTCCATTCTCCATCTGATTTACATACAGGCCAGATAGGGCTATTGAAGGGTGAGTGTGTTCTGCTGACCACCCCTTGGCTCTCCAGCTTCCTGATCATTTTATGGATGGGAATCCCAGTATCTCGGTTTGTACGATACTGTCGCCTATGTACAGTTGCAGTGGCCATTGGTACTTCTTGATCTTTGACTCGGAGTAATCCCACAGCAGAAGGGTCTTCTGAGAGACCAGGAAGAGTAGACAACTGTTTGGACTCTCCTTCAATCACTGTGGCTACACCAAAAGCCCACCGGTAGCCCTTCGGGTCCTTAAAGTGTCCTCTTTTTAAATAGTCCATACCCAGGATGCTAGGGGCTTCTGGTCCTGTCACAATGGAATGCTTTTCTCATTGGTCTCCTGTTAGGCTCATGTCAGCCTCTACCACCAACAGGTCCTGAGACCCTCTGGTAACTCCAGAAATAGACACAGTCTCTGTACTCTCATGTTCTGATGGCATTAATGTACATTGGGCACCAGTATCTACAAAAGCTCGGTATTTCTGAGGATCCGATGTGCCAGGCCGTCGAACCCACACAGCCCAGTAAACCCGATTATCATCCTCGTCCCTCTCCTCCTCCTGGCAGGAGGCAGGGCCCCTCTATTGTTGTTCCTGGTCGGAGCACTCTCCATCTGACATGTGCGATGCTCTGTCAGAGGCTCCTTCATCAGAATTGGGGAAGTTGCTTCTTTTGCGTCTTGGAGATCGATGTTTCTTTTCCGGGCTCTTTGCTTCAACTATGTGGACAGCTTTCTTGTCAGCTACTTTCCATTTTAATTCTTGCACTCGGGCTTTAAGTTTAGAGGTGGGTTCACCGTGCCATTTTTTCATGTTTTCCCCTAGTTTGTGCAGAAGGGCCCACAAGAAACCATGCTCACTCTGTGTCTTACTCCTGGGGCTTCCAGTTTCCTCTCGTGCTGCATGAGATGACCGAGAACGGGAACGGGAATGAGAACGAGAACTGGAACGAGAATAAGAACGAGACCTTCCTTTGCGACCTCTAGAACGTCTGCATCTAGGTTGTTCTTCATACACAGAGCATCTAGTATTCCTCTGGTGGCCTCTAGTTTTCCCTTGTGCTGCATGAGGTGACCGAGAACGGGAACGGGACTGAGAACGGGAACGGGACCAAGAACTTGAACTTGAACTTGAACAAGAATGAGAACGAGACCTTTCTTTGCGACCTCTAGAACCTTTGCCTCTAGGTTCTTCTTCATACACAGAGCATCTAGGATTCCTCCCTACCCTTTCCCCACTGTAGAGGGAAGAATGCTGGTAATTAGAGGGGACCCTCATGGTTTCCGATATTCTCCGTATCCAGTGACACATTCTGTCAACGTGTATCTCATTCTCGTCCATACTTAGAGGGTATGCAGAAATCAGACACGGCATATAAGACTTAGGGGGCCCATCCATCACCTTATCCCACATCAGCTGTGTGCATGGCATCTTCTCTGGGACCAAGATGTCATAGTAATTTGGATCGGAGTATATAATCTCCAGCATGGCCGGTTCCCGCAGATACTGGATGCCTTCTTCTGCAGTATTCCACTCTCTCGGAGCACTCATCAAATACTCTTTAAATGGGTATCTTGCCCTCACGGCACAGAGGATTCAGGTCCAGAGACTGGATGCCATCTCCCCCTGTCCCATTTCCTGTTCTATTTCACGGTCTCAGGCAAGAGATCCCAATTGTTGTGTTTCATGACCTTCCAGCACATGACTACTGGCCCCCTGGTCCCAACATCGCACCAGCCAGGTGAGGATGCGTTCATCGGGCCACCGACTGTAATCCCTTCGTATATCTCGAATCTCCTTTGGGGTCAATGATCGTATAATTTCACTTTCCCCCATTATTTCCTGTCCATCTCTCCCACGTACTATTCTCTCTACCTGTGTTTTTACTCTTCCACTCCTTCGTGGAACCTCTCTCACTTCCTTTCTGACCCTCTCACGTGAAGATGGGGATTGTTTATGCCATGAGGACGAGCTTCTATGGTGTTCACTCCGGGAGGATGGGCTCCTACATCGCCCACGCTGCGGAGAGAGACTTCTACTTCATTCGAGCCGTGGGGAAAGACTCCTAGCTTGTGCACCCTGTGAAAGGGAGCTCCTGCGTTGTTCATCAGGTCTGATGAATGGAGGTAGCACATAGTCCTTGGAAGGCCGGGGTAAGGGCCTTCCCCGGTCATCTATTCCCTCAAATGCAGGTCTAGTATGGGGAGGTAGAAGCACACCTCCAAAGGAGGGTTGCCTTTGGAGAGGCTGAAACGGTCCTTCCCTCAGGCTGACGGAAGCGCGTTGACCTCTTCTCTTCCTCCACTGGGTACTTGCGGATGTAGTCAGAGCACCAATCGTCGAATGTTATTCTATCCCAGGATGCTCGCACCACCCCTTTCCTTTCTCCAGGCATGCCTCTGGTCTCTTTTGCACGTGCCCCCAGTCCCATTAGGTGTGCCCCATCCCTTGTGGCCACTCCTCCCTCTCTGGCGGCTGCTCCCTCTTCTACTGTGACTATTCTTTCCTCTCGTGCCGTCGCTCCTTCCATCGTCACAGTAGTTTCTTCCTCTCTCGCAGCTGCTTCTTCATCTGCTTCTTCTTCTTCTTCTTTTTCTTCTTCTTCTGATTCCTCTTCTTCTTCTTCTTGTTCCAATTGCAGAGGTGGCTCTATGGGTTTTGTAGTCTCCTTTGTCCTCGTTGTTTTCTTCTTTATGGGGGCAATGCTAATCTTCCGGTCCGTAACTTCAGTTTGAGTTCCCACAGAGCAAATAGGAACTGTATCCGCGTCAGCTTGAGTCTGAGCTTCGACTGTGGTCTTGGTGGGTTTAGTAGGAATGGCTGCTTCCAGATCTACAGCTTGAGTCTGAGTTTCCACAGAGCAAATAGAAACTGTATTGACGTCGGCCTGAGTCTGAGCTTCAACTGTGGTCTTAGCAGGCTTAATAGAGATGGCAACCTCCAGATCTACGGCTTGAGTCTGAATTTCTATGGAGCAACCGGAAGCTGTATTAGCTTCAGCTTGCGTCTGGGTTTCAACCGTGGTTGTAGCGGGGACAGCAGAAATAGCCTTGTTCAGATTTGCAGCCTGAGTTTGGGTTTCTGTCGAGCAAACAGAGACTGTATTTGCTTCAGCCTGTGTTTGAGTTTCAGCTGTGGTTGTAGCAGAGACAGCAGAAATAGCCTTGTCCAGATTTGAAGCCTGAGTTTGGGTTTCTACCGAGCAAACAGAGGCTGTATTAGCTTCAGCAACTTGAGTTTGGGTCTCTACAGAGTGAACGGGGGCTGTATTAGTTTCAGCTACTTGAGTTTGGGTCTCTACAGAGTGAACGGGGGCTTTGCTGGCCTTGGCTTGAGTCTGAGTTTCAACTGTAGTTTTAGCAGGGACAGCGGAGATAGCCATGTCCGGGTCTGCAGCTTGAGTTTGGGTTTCTACAGAGCGGACGGAGGCTGTATTAGTTTCAGCTACTTGAGTTTGGGTCTCTACAGAAACAGCATCGACCTCATGCTATGTTTGGACTCTGCTTTCGGTAGTCTGAACGGGGACGACACGGGTCTCGGACGGCATATTTCCATATTCTATCCTGTCCTCAAGCCAGTGACAGCAGTCCATGGCAGAGCAATAAGCACTAGCCAGGCCCCAACACAAAGCAGAGACTCGGGTATACGGGTCCTCGTAGGAAAAACACTCTTCTGATAAACAGCAGGCCACCTCAACAGAGTCACACACTTGTTCTGACTTGAGCTTCCAATTAATGGGGGGTGAGATACACCCTAGCACTTTACCGAGATCCAACCAAGCCCCATCCCACCCCGGGACTGGCCTGTCCGAAGCCCCTTCCAAAGTTCCAGCGAGTCCCCCAAAGGCATAGCCTTTCTTAGGTCTGAAACAAGGGAAGCACCGAAGTGCCAGCATTCTTCCAATCTTATACAACAGTTTCATTACCTTCATAAACACTAGTGCTGTCACAACACAATTTAGGTAATAACTGGTACCAATTGTAACAGTAGGGATCTCTCTTAATAGGCCATTAATGTCATATTTTAACAGACCTTTAATGTCACATTTCAACAGGTCTTTAATGCCAAGATTCAGGAGGGCCTTACATGGATGACAATTATCAGGCAGACCTAGGTATGTCCCTAGGAGACCCCTCAGAGTGGGAGTAAGCGTTAGCACCATCAGTATGTAAAAGAATAGAAAGACACTTAACA
The DNA here is from genome assembly GCF_047495875.1 of Pithys albifrons albifrons. Lineage (NCBI taxonomy): Eukaryota > Metazoa > Chordata > Aves > Passeriformes > Thamnophilidae > Pithys > Pithys albifrons. The sequence goes on along the minus strand of NC_092458.1, from coordinate 69,947,172 downwards.
GGAGGCCTTTCACTACAAGAGACTGCCAGGCCAAGCCAACATGGTTGGAGTGACCTCCTCTGGTACCTCTCAGGTATTTGCTAAAAAGGGTAAAAACCATTCTTTCTATTGTTTACCTTATGCCTGAGTCCTCTGTTCCCAAACAAAAGACCTTGTTTATATCAACAATGTACTCTTGGCTGCCTTCACAGTGATTGTTTTGAAAATACCACTTCAGCTGGGAGTTCTCCCGGACACTGTTCTCTAAACAGAGAACTATTTACAAAACAATCCAAGGTCAGTATCTCCGTGGAACCTCCAATAATGTCGCAGGTTAGGCCTAGCTGTTGCCAACCCTGGACTGGCCCCCCTCCCCCTCCCAGAACTTTCCCAGCAAAGGAAAGAAAAAAAACTACTGAAAAGAAACGCACTCTAAAGAAACTGATCTGAATAAAAAGAATAAATTATATTTACTAACATCTACAAACCACACTGTATACACAATACATAGGATCCCACGCACCAGGGGAGAGGGGAAGGGAGAAAAAGGGATTGATTAGCCGGAAAATAGGGAAGACACCAACCCAACCTAAAGAAACCGAATGAATCAAAACAAACACAATTAAAAACCTCAAGGAAGGGGAACAAGAATGAAACAATCTCACCCAGGACAGGAGAACCACCAGGGACCGGAGGGACCAGACTCCAACCACCTCCCACCAGCTCCTCCGCCAAGGAAGGGAAGCACAGCAACAAAAACCACACCACACCACCACCCCCCCACACCCCCCCCCCCCCGCTAAGTGGAAGACACGTGTGGAATACTTGTAACTTCCTTAGATACAATGGTTACTGAGGAAGCCATGGGTCAAACCATTACAACATTGCATAAATCAGCAAAGACACAAGGAAACACTCTTTGTGGTAAATGCTTTTTATAGGTGCAATTGTTTGGATATTTTGATTCCTAACATATTTCAGATAGGTGAAATTTGATAAACATTTGGTAAATGATGTTCAATCTTTGTTAGTTTTTTCAAGAATTGAACCATAGACATTAAAGATTCTGTATCTCAATGCATCCGTCTGTAAGACTATTGTAAAACTCTTTTCACTAACTCTTCACGCTTATAATTAATTTACAAGAGAAATAGCATTTGTATTGAAAGAAAACAAATCTCAATATTTAAGAAGAGGTGTGCTGTTCTGTTAGATTAAACCTGCCATTTTTTCTCAAAGGCAGTTGAGAGACAGAGACTATTCTTGAATAAATACTGAACTGTAGTAAGACATTGCTATGCAGCCTCTAGTGTCAACATTTTACTAGCTGTTGCCTGTGGTTCATATAAATTAAACAGTATTTTGCCTTTTTTTCTCTTGCCTTGAAAGGACAAAATAATAGATTATTCATTGCTTTTATTGCATCTGTAGGTTGCACTTTATAAATAAGACTTCTATGTAGATGCACTGGTGCGCTTAGACATTCAGTAATAAATTTATTCTCCTCTACTTTCTGTTATTTCATCAATGCATTAAAGCTGACAATATGAATCAACAAGATATTATTATCTATCAATGTGATTTACATTCCATTTTATTTCAGAGAGGTTATTTTACTGTCTCTTAGCTCTGCAGAGTCATATCCATAATATACTGTGGATATTGCACTAAAAAGTTTCATTTCAGTGTGGAATTAAATGCTCTGTTTTCGGTTCCTATTGCTTTGCTCTCTTTCTCCGATTTTGCAGTAGCTTTCAGTTTAATAATCTCTTCTTTTAAAGGTGAGCAAAGTAGAAGGTGTTTTGCTCCAAGTACAGAATGCACTGGATGAGGGAGCTGGCGAGGTGGTACTACAAGAGATGATGATGGGATTCTACGAAGTCAGACATCACAACGTTGAAATAGAACATACAGTTTCCAAAAAGTTGTTATCTGGAAGACAGGACCTGTGTCAGGTAACTTTCCCAGATTGCTCATAAACCCTGATCTGCATGGTGCTACACCAGTTTTGAACATGCTCACTAGATAAACTGACAGGATACTTTGAACAGCTAGTTAAAGGCTGTCAGTTAAAAAAAATAATTTATTGGAGTCTTGCTAATAGAGTAACACTCATGGGAGAAACTGAACAGTGCTTTGAAGAGGAAGACCAGTTGCTGTCATGGTGACAGGAGCTTCCATTGCAATCATTGTTATGGCATCTTCAGCTGGATCAAATGAGAATCACGGAACTGTTGTAGTCATCCTCCAGCTGGCCGTAGCAACTACTCCAGCATATACATAATCAATTTCTATCGATTATCTAAAACTATATGCAAAATATATCTAAGCTACTTTAACTACATGCATAGACTATTCTGTGTACCCTTTCCTTTCCTGCAGATGCAGGAACAGTTTATGGAGGTTATTTAAAATTACCACTACTATGTACATTGTGGTCTCTTCCTATGCCTGCAGCACAAACTGCCAGAGGGAGTTCCCTGGACTGCCTGGATGGTGAGTCCAAGAAGTTAGTCAGAGTACCTAAACAGATAACATCTTTACATTGGTCTGAGCACAGCTGGCCTGCCTAGGGAGTCTCCAAGGAACTACCCCATAACTCCCCCCCCACCCCGCTCCTGTGTTATGTAGTCAGTTCTTTCATTTTTAATCTGGGTAAGAGTTCATCAATCAGGAGTTCAGTTACTGTGCTGCAAGTCAGTGCATTGTCTCATCTTTGCAGAAACTAGCTGGGGAATTCCATCCTGTTGGGGGCGTTGCTGATGAGGTGTGCTCCACCAGGTGAGGCTTGGGTGGGAGTGAGCAAGGCCAGGGCATTTACACCTCTGATCGCACAGCACCCAAATAGGAAGAGCAGAGCAGTGATTGCTGGTGATTGTAGCTGGGTCAGCCTACATGGTTTCCTCATGGTGGCTTGTCTGCAGCTCCAAGATCAGACCAGGAACTTGAGTCCACAGGGTCTGGGTGAGAACCAGGGAGGTGGGAGGCTTGATGCAGATGTATTGGCAACATGGTTCAGCTGACACCAAGGGTAAGAGCCTAAGCTCAAGGGCATCTCTTGAGCAAAAGAGAGGCAGGAGTCTTCTCACAGCTCTCTTTCAAGGCTCCACAGCAGCACTGACAAAGCTGGCACTAAGCCCAAGCAGCCAGGCCCTCTAGAGAGTGAGAGACTGACAGAGCTCTGCATGAATCTTGTAACTACGGAGCAAACTCAAATTTCCTTATTTTATTGCAATTATAATGCAAATTCCCTAGATTCTGCCAGAAATACCTGTTTCATTTTGCAAAGGATATCCAGAAGTTTCGCCTTGCTGAAGATCAACTAAAAGCATTTCAACCTGCAATTGGGGTGGAACCGGAATGAGAGAGCAATGAGACAGAGTCACAATGTCATTTACAGCATGAAAGTAAGAAATCTTTCTGTTTGTATATTGACTTGCTCCTTGAGTATCCTAAATACTTATCAGAACCCTTTTGAGTACTTGTATGAAGATGAAATAATAAAATATAATTTGTAGTTTGTTTGCAAATGTTACCAAATTAGTGATTACCATGTGGCATCTGTGTAGCATCTGTTTAACAGATTTACTACAGGCATAATTACCAACAGCAGTTGCAACTCCTTCTGTCACAGTGCATTTCAAGAGAAGTAAAGAAAGTACTTTTGCATAAATCATCAGATGGTTTTTAAATAATTCAAATACAAGGTTCAAAACAAAGACCTTGTAAGAGCTTAAAGAACTACCATGAACTCGTGATCCCTTAGACAGACTGCAGCTCAGCAATATAACACAGGTGTTCATAACAGAAACAGAGTGTTACTTTTGTGTTCTGAATTGCATAAAATAAATGTGGGCCACTGATATAGGATTAGTTTCACCATCCTTCCTGAACGTACATTTTAAAAAAAATCTTTTAAACCTTTTATAAGCTCTTTGTTTAAACTGTGCATTACCAAATGCAAATCTTTTGAACCCCATAAAAAACTGGTCTCAGGACAGATTGGGAAATCCTGTCCCTCTAGAAGGCAAGGATCATAGTCTTAGTAGCACAGGTAGAGTATGCTATTTATTGTCCTTTTTCATAACTCAGCCCTGAAAAATTAATCCATTTGTTAAATAGTCTTTTAGTCAAAATACTACTTAGTGTTTAGTTAACTGTTAAAAAAAAGGCAATTCAATCCCTAAATGAAGGTAAATTGTGAAACTGAGTGGAAAGAGCTTTTATTCTTAGAGCTCTATAGTCAAAAAATACCTAAAGCTCTTTGGTCAGTGAAAGGTTTGGCTTTATTTTTAAGTCTGTTTCTGCCTATGTGTAATCAAGTGACTATTGTACAGAAATTTCCTGCAGTTAAGTGTACTCATTCTGTCCCCTTTTAGGTTTGACTTTGGTTAGACAGCTTAAATTAGCTGTCACAAGTAAAGTATCAATCAATTGAGAAGAACCTGAAAATAGGCTAATAAAGTTACTCTAGCAGGATCAAATAAGGCTCAGCTCGGCTTTAGTACATATGCCCTAAGAACACACGCTGGCAAGTCGTGAGTCTTTTCCAATCACAGCGCATAATTCTATAATCTCCTCCCCTTTCAATGGCATCCAGCCTGGAGCAGTCTTAATCATGCTGAAGCTATGGCTTTACTAATTTCTGTCACATGTGTGTCTACACAATAATCTGTATTCGGGGATTTCAGTGTCAAAAGAGCTTCAAAAAAGTAAATAATGGGGTTTTTACTATTATAGACATATTGCAGTAGTGGCATCTTTTGTAGGTATCAACTTGACACCTCCATCTCTGCCATAATATCAAATAACTTTTAGAAGGTCATTTTTACTCTTATTTTGAAAGAGTTGATTAATGTTTTAGAGATTAAAAGATTCTACATCTCCCTATATGATTCTGGAGATATCTATTTGTCAAGCACTGATGAATATTATACCTTCATTTCCAAAGTACAAATAGAAGTTCCAGTCATGGCATGCTGATCAACATTTTGTAGAGCAAAGTACTGTTATACTGAAAGTATTAATGTTTTAATCACATTTTTAATAGTGCACAAAAACTTGCACAGAAACTACTAATTTTGAGTAAACCAAATGAATTGAAGCTAAATATTTCTTTCCTTTGGATGATAAAGTTACTGTTCACAGATTTTAAGCTTTTATCAATGGCAAACACATCACTGGAGAAGTAAGATATTATTGTACTTGGCCTTTGATGTAGCTCCTTCAGTGCCAAGATCTGAAAGCATTTAATTAATAATGAAGGTATGCAACTCTAATCTTGATTTCTCTCATGTCCTCTGTTGTTACCACTTACCAGGATTTCAGTGTAGTCTCATGATTTAAGAAAATATTTGTGAAGTTTTCTGTCTATCGAGAGTAAATGACTTATTTTGAGGCAATCTTTCATAGGTTAAAGAAAACAATGGTAAATAAGAATAGGGAATATTGAAAAGCTATCAGTCAGGTTCACGCAGCTTATCTAATGGACCAGAATACATCAGTATGTTGAAGATTGTAGTTTAGTGCCTGGTTGAAAATTTTGCAATTGTTCAGTTACTGATTCGTTGCTGAACCATGTCTATTTTGTGAAACTTTACTAGAACTTATCTGGACCATACAGTTGATATAATTCATCAGTTTTTTCCAGAAATTAAGGAATTATTAAAAGTTTGTCATTTCATATCATAGTACTATTTTTTCTTATGCTTCACTAAAACTAGGTAGTATTTTCTGTGTTAGAATTTAATTTCAATGTACCTAAACACCATTTAAATTATTGTTTTGGGAAATACAGGCTTTAATGATGTCATTAAAGCTAGTTTGTGGCTTTTGTTTTGGGTTATTCTTAGGATATTTTTATAATGAGTGTTGGAAACTAATCACCAAATTCTATAGTTGTGATCAAAATCAGCTGTATCACTGAACTGAGTTTTCAGAATGTCTGTATCACTTTTCATATGCCTGCTTCTGTGTCACCATGGCAACAGACCAAAGCATTAAATGAAAACACATTGTTAAAACACAGCTTTACAGTAACACCTTGTTTTGAAGCAAAAGTTCTGTGCCTAGAGGAATGGAGTTACATTAGAGGCTTCAGTAAGTTTATGATTGTTTTCCTTTGTAATTTCTTCTGTTTTGTTAGAAGATAATTGTTTGTAATCATTCTTGTCATAGAGCAATCTAAACACAAACTTAGGCATGCTGTGATAGGGTAGAAAGCTCGTAACTATCTCTGAGGATGTATTTGCTCCTGCAGAACTTGGAAAGTTGACTTGAGTTGGCACGTGTTAGATCTCATATTTGGAGTTACCTGCTGTGTCTGTGCTCATGCTTCTCCTGTGGCTTGCAAAGACATTGTGATGTTTCCTCTATGAAACAGAAGCTGAGTGTCTGCTAAATGCTGCTATTATCCTTTTCTGCTTCAGTGACAAGGTTCCCCATGATGGGTCCTGAATTCTCCAGGTGGAAGTTGAGGCCATTTCTGTGTTTAAATGCTGACACAGAACCAGAGATGGCCCTTGTCATCCTAGTCCCTGTGAGACCACATAGACACATCATACACCTGACTAACAATTGTACCTCCTCCTTCAGAGGTGTCTTATGTTGAGTTCTGAACTCCTCTGTGACCTTGGGAGAAAAACATGCACAGTTTCATCTGAATTTTAGCTGCTATGACACTCAGACACCAAATCTATATGATTAAATAAAGTTAAGAGGGTTCTACACAATGCCAGCTTAATGACATAAGGGAAAGGAACTCCAAGGTGATAAAACCATTAGGAATGACATATAAATATTTCATAACTGGTGCAGCTAAAATTTTTTTTCTTTAAAAGATTTCTGTTAAACAAGTAAAAACACGTAAGAAGTAAGTTGTTTTCATTAATATTGTTATCTGCTTTATTTTATCACTGCCTTAAATGATTAAGTTAAAACATTTAAATTTAACACTTTTTTATTTATATAGATTATTTGATGGTAAGTGGCATTATCAAAAAACAAGTTTTATTTCCACTTTCACTCTAATCTGGTTTTATCCTTAGGTAATATCATAGTGGAATATCTTTTAATTGTATACTCTTTTTCTTCACTAAATACTCCCTTTTGTTTCAGAAACATTTATTAAGGATTATATATAAATTCCCAAGTCACAAAACTTAATGAGACCATGATCTTCATTTTTTTCAATATCACTGCCTTTCTTTGCATTTGCATTTAAACTAAAAATTTACAGTTATCTGAAATTTTGATGATCCTGGTCAAGTAAGATTTCTTGGAAACTGAATTCTCAATCAGACTAACAGGCAATGCAAGGTACTAATAGCAGTAAATGTGTCAAAACTTAATATTTTCATATTTCCATATTAAAAAAAACCCACAAAAAATGCTTTCCATGAGCATGTCCTAGTTTCTTCTCTGTTCTGTCTGCAGAGCATGCGCAAACCCACATCTAAGTTTCTAGAGTTATATTTAATCTTGAAATAATGTTCTGTATAATTAAGTTGCTTTTATTCGTACAGTTACTATTGGTTAGTAGAAATATTGCACTGATCAGCTAAAGATTTGATACTATTTCTGACATATGTGGAATAAATTTACAAGTTCATACACTACTCATCCAGTTGTAGAAAAAGAATTTAAAATGATAACACCATTTAATATGTACTGTTAAGGGAAAATTTGACTAGAAAACACAAACATTGGGAAACACTTAAGAATAGCTATTGTGTGAGGATGAAAATAGGGCATCTATATCTCACTCTTTCCAGCTTCAGGTTCTAGAGGGAGCAGCACAAAGACATCTGAGTTAGCTGCAAACTTGTTAATATTAACTTGTTAATATTATGTTAATAATAATAATGTTAATAATTACTGTGTGAACTTTTTAATATTACATTAATAACATAATAGGGTTTCCTGGCTGCAGGTTGGTTCTCTCTGAATATACTTTGTGGCTGTGATAATGCATTGCATGTTTTATCTACAAGCATCTTAAGGATAATGGAGATATGTCTGTAAATAGAAAATATTTACTTATAGGATATGCAGAGGATACACAGATTCATGATACATTAATAATAATTGAGGTCAAAACTCAGAATAGTCAAGAATATTTATTAAAATGTGCCCATGTAAAAAAATGCTATAAGACTAGCAAATGCAAGGCCACAAGTAGATGTAATGGTTGCAGCTCTCACATATCAAACTTGGGAGATTATATCCTGAAACACAGTGACTACCAATAACCCAAAGTTTACTATTCACCCAATGAGTCAACAATGTGGAATGAGTGGCAAAAAGAGGGAATGCTGTTCCAAACTACACAAATCAAGAAGTAGCAAAGAGAGATTATTATACTTTGTCAGGCAAGTCTTAACGAAATTGGCAAAATGACAATCAGAAGACCTTAAAAAAATAAAAAGCAAACCAAAACAAAGAAACCCAAAACACAAGACAACAGCAAGAGGAAAACCCAGCCTCAAGGCCACACATACTGACCCATCAGCCAGCTGGGAGGTGAGTCCATGATATTGTATGGTATCTTGTGCCTTTTTTGTTTCTTGTTTGTATTATCAGACGTATCAAATTGATTTTTAATGTTATTACAGAAATAAAGTAAGAAGCAAAGTCTGAAAACGAAAGCTGAAAACGGAAAAAAAACCCCATGCAGTTTTAGCAGTGAAGTTTGGAACATTTAGCCAGGGAAAATTATGAACTTGCCTTGTCTGAAATCCAGTTTGGCTGTCTCTTATAAAGCTTAGGTTATAAAGATTAGGTTAAATTAAGAAATAATTGGCAAAAATGCTATGTAATATATTATAGAGGAGATCATGTCAAATGACCTGTTGATCTTTTCTAACCTTTTAAGCTATGAATACCCGTGGTAAATCAACATGGTTACTCTTTGGGTATCCTAGAAACAGAAATTGTCTAACTAGTTTGGTATTCTCCACTTTCATCCAAAGAATTGAAAAGGACAGGAAACATAGCTCCTTCTCCTGAAGATGTAATGGCATGCAAATTAAACACCATCTTCCCTGGAGAGCCAGTCAGGGTTTTTATTTTTCTCTTTATTTAGTGGATTTTTCATGGATATGTCTATTTAGGAGCCATCTAGTATTAAACACATACATAGTTGTATAGATAAAATATAAAGGTAAATTAATTTCTCTGTATCTATACCTCTGCCTTGGTAGTGCTGCCATGTATTTAAAGTGGAACTTTTATCCTAGAAAATACTTGTGCCTCATGTCTTCAGCTTTGAGCAGTGTTCATTCTGCAAACAGCTTGGTTACCTGTTTCTCTCAGATAAAAATTTCTGTTGTGCTTGAAGCCTTTCTGGTTTGGCTGTCTTCTTATCTAAACATGCATTCAGGAAAGTGAATGGTAATTTAAAGAATGAAATATGTAAATAGGAGCTGTACCTTGTAAACTTTCTATAACCTTTTTGGGAATAAGTTATGGGACTACATCTATTAAATTTGCTGTTGTCATTCCCTGTCCTCACAAAATAAATAATACTTTATTGTTATTAAATAAATATTTAAGTGCTTATTTTTTCCCTCTGCTAGAGAACAGACTGCAAATCTGTAATTAAATTAGTTACCAAGGTGCTGTTCTAGATATCTAGATTTCTCAGGTCTACCTACTTCAAAAGTGGGTAGAGAATTATCCTAACAAAATGAGTGACATAATGCATAAGTTGTACCATTTATGAGGTAATACTGAATATGCTAAAACCAAATAAACAGGAACAGTTTAGTTTTGATGAGAAAAATGTTAAGAACAATTTCACACCATGAACAGCAATCAATTTAATCAGCTTTAATTTCATTAAGCTGAGTATTCTCCAGAAGATATTTTCAGTTGCTTAGAATCTGGTGGGGTTTGTTTTCTCTTTTGCCTCATATGAGTAAATGTTTCAAAAGAATGACTAATCATTTCTGTTAAATCACAGGGGTTTTTTAACTGTTGTGCTGCTGTTTGTATATACTAGAAATGTCCCTACAATGTTTGATACAGATGTTGCATTTGCAGCAGTGGACTGGAACAAACAAGTCATGGCTGAGGCTGGAATTAAGTTGTTTCAAAGGCATACAGTTGCTCTACTAATTAAAAATAAGCAAATTATTAAACCATTAAATTTGTAGGACTGTGTTTACATTTTACACACAAATATTTATAGAATCTCTCAGTGTTTTATTCTGCTGTAGTTATTGCTGCTGTAGTGGTTTTTCTCAAAGGTATTTGAATCCTTTTCACTAGTAAGTGAAAAAGACACAGCTGGCACTTCTAGCTGGCGGCCAGTCACTAGTGGTGTTCCCCAGGGGTCAGTGTTGGGTCCAGTCCTGTTTAACATCTTTATTGATGATTTAGATGAGGGGATTGAGTCCATCATCAGCAAATTTGTTGATGACACCAAGCTGGGAGGGAGTGTCGACCTGCTGGAGGGCAGGAGGGCTCTGCAGAGGGATCTGGATAGACTTGAGAGATGGGCTGATTCCAATGGGATGAAGTTCAATAAGGCCAAGTGCCGGGTCCTGCACTTTGGCCGCAACAACCCCATGCAGTGCTACAGGCTGGGCACAGAGTGGCTGGAGAGCAGCCAGGCAGAAAGGGACCTTGGAGTACTAATTGACAGGAAGCTCAACATGAGTCAACAGTGTGCCCAGGTGGCCAAGAAGGCCAATGGGATCCTGTCCTGTATCAAAAATAGCGTGGCCAGCAGGACCAGGGAAGTGATCCTTCCCCTGTACTCTGCGTTGGTGAGGTCACACCTTGAGTACTGTGTTCAGTTCTGGGCCCCTCAGTTCAGAAAGGATATTGAGGGGCTGGAGCAGGGCCAGAGAAGAGCAACGAGGCTGGTGAAGGGACTGGAGCACAAGCCCTATGGGGAGAGGCTGAGGGAGCTGGGGGTGTTTAGCCTGGAGAAGAGGAGGCTCAGAGGTGACCTCATCACTGTCTAGAACTATCTGAAGGGCAGTTCTAGCCAGGTGAGGGTTGGTCTCTTCTCCCAGGCACTCAGCAACAGGACAAGGGGGTACGGGCTTAAGCTCTGCCAGAGGAAATTTAAGTTGGATATCAGAAAAAAATTCTTTCCAGAGAGAGTAATCAGGCATTGGAATGGCCTGCCCAGAGAGGTGGTGGATTCCCCATCCCTGGAGATTTTTAAATTGAGATTGGATGTGACACTGAGTGCCATGATCTGGTAAAGGGACTGGAGTTGGACCAAGGGTTGGACTTGATGATCTCGGAGGTCTTTTCCAACCCAACTGATTCCATGATTCTATGATTCTAACACTCTGGAGCACCTACAAACAGAATCCAGCTGTGGCTATGTCACAGAAAAGCTCATTATCCCCACTAGAAAACATTAATAAAAGGTTAGGTAGGAAAGGAAGGATCAATCCAACCCCTTTTGCTTTCACTCATAGGAACTCCTTCTGTAAGAAATACATTTAAAACTCAAGAGGATATCTTAAAATATGTGATTCCAGGTTATTACTCTTACACATGTTTTGTCAAGTCCCTGGCACCTGGTTATTTTCAGCTCCTTTTTTCTCTTAAATAAGATAACATGCTGCAGAGATTAAATACAAAGTCTTCACATTAGTGATCTGTCTATCCAATGCTAAAATTGATTAAAATAAGTAAAATGACAGATAAGATTTTCTTTCTGACAATTATGACTTTTCTCATTCCTCCTTGTCATTAGAGTTGCTTCATTTAAATGTATTAGTTTAGAGATTTCTTTCTGATGACTGCAATAATACAGCGATTCCCCCAAGGAAAGAAGAAAGAGATTCCTATTTGTGCAAATCTTTCCTTCTCTGTTGGAAATACTTTCACTTATTCGGGCATTTCATTGTTCCACTTTGGAAAGCCTTTGGTTTTTATAGCATCTTTGTTCATAGCAAGAACAGTATGCACTTCTGGTTGACTTATTTTTTAATTCTAGTACTTCTCACAAACTGATGGTGGCAGTGATGACTTTAAAAGCTTAATCTGTGATTTTTTTTGTAACTTGTAGAAGGGAATCCAGTGCTGTTTGCAGAAGAGTAAACTGGGGAAGAACACAAAGCCATCAAATTCCTTTTTCAGTTTTTCATGTAAGACCTGGGATACAGGTAAAGGGCAGACAAGTTGCACTTTTCAGGCACTAGAATTACATATATTTGTTAAAACTTCAAGATATGGCTATATTATATTCTTACACCATAATAAGAAAAATTAAGATGCTTGGGTATACATGTCTAATGCTTTTTTTTGAGTCTAGGAAGCTTCAACAGTGTTCTTTTTCTCCTGCTGTTACTCTGTATTCGGAATTTATGCTTATGAAAAACTAACTCATTAATTTTATTTTATACCAGACCAAACACTGAAGCCTAATTACAAAAGCAGACTAACAGTGATTTATTTTAATTTAATGGGCTTTTCACAGGTGTGAACACATTATGTTTTCTAAATTAAGGTAAGGAGCTTTGTGGTCTGAGGAAATGTAGTTGGAGCCAGCGCAATGGTTTGCACTGGGGCAAGATCAAGTGTATACAGAACAGTCTACACTTGTTTGCCTGTCCTTTGAAAATAACCAGAAGCAGAAGATTTCATAGTGCCGTAGGTGATGCACTATATTGCCCTTGCAAATGGAGAGTGCTCCTGGCAGTGACAGAGGAGGGTTATAAGAGGTTACTGGGGAAAACTGTGGAATCTCTTTCACAGATGTTTCCATGAGAATTTAAGTAAACATGTGCTAAGGGTGGAGTAGATACACTTGGTCTTGTGGAGGAAGTTGCCAAGAGGGATATCCTGATGTCCTTCTGTTTCCAAGGTGCTCTGAATTGTTTTCATATGCATAAGATAGAGGCTCTTTTCAGTAAAAATACAAAGGAAATATTTGTACATTTTATATCTGAGAAGAGCTAGGATACGTGTTTCTTAAGCACTCCTTAATATAGACAATGATAAGCTAGCTTCTAATCTGCTGTTTAGTCTTTGCATGATCAGTTGTTATTACTAGAGTTACCTTTGAAAGTAAGTGCTGGCAAAAATATGAAGAAAGGGTTTTTTCCTTCACCATTGCAACAATATATCACACATGGGTTATGTGTGAAAGGTATACATTCATACTAAAGGCTAAATTTAGTCTGAGTGATGTATGTTCTGTAAGGACCTGTTTCTGAGGCACAATATATTTACACTCTGCCTCTAGCAAAGGCAGTGGAACAAGCAAATAGGGTGTGGTTTATTTGCTTTTTGTTTAAGACTTATTTTTCCCCCTCCTACATGTTACATAAAAAAAATGTGTGCTTGCCAATTACTTTAACATTGAAACCAGTTCTTTTCCCTAATGAGAAACCCTATTAATGCCCCTACAGGACCCTGTCCTGAGGTGTCTGTCTGCATCTTTCTTGTGCCTTTCCCCAAACCCTCATCCAGCTGAGGGCAAAGGATACCTTTGATTCAACAAGTTCAAGTGCGAGGCTGGGAGATGAACTCATTTAGAGCAGCCCTGCAGAGAAGGACTTAAGGGGTCCTGTGGATGAGAGGCTGGACATGAGCCAACAGTGTGTGTGCACTTGTGCCTGCAAAGCCAGAGCTGTCCTGGGCTGCATCACATCAGCGTGGCCACAGGGCGAGGGAAGGCATTCTGCTTTCATGAGACCCCACCTGGGCTGCTGCAGCTCTGGGGGCTCAGCACAGGAGACACGGACATGCTGGAGCGAGTCCCGAGGCACCAGGAGGGTGATCAGAGGGCTGGAGCAGCTCTGCTGTGCGGAGAGACCGAGCGGGGCTGCTCCGCCTGGAGAGGAGGGGGCGCGGGGAGAGCTCACAGCATTTCCCAGGACCTGGAGGGCGATTATAAACCAGAGAAGAGCAGCACATGTACACGGCCGGGTTGTGATAGGACAAGGGGGGATGGTTTTAAACTAAGGACAGGTTTCGATTAGATATCTGGAATTCTGAGCGGTGCGGGTGGTGGGGGCACTGGCGCAGGCTGCCCCTTCCCTGGCAGTGTCCAAGGCCGGGCCCGAGGGAGCCCTGCACACCCCGGTACCGCGGGTGGTGCCGGTGTTGGTGTCGGTGCCACTGCCCCTGTCCCGCTCTGCCCCTGTCTCTGCCCCTGCCCCTGTCCGTGCCGTGCCGCTGCCCTGCCCCTTTCCCTGTCCCTGCCCTTTCCGTCCCTGTCCCTGTCTGCTCCATCCCCTGTCCCTGCACTTTCCCTGTCCCTGCTCTGCCCTACCCCATCCCCTGTCCCCATCCCCTGCTCTGCCCCTGTTCCTGCTCTGCCCCACCCCCTGTCCCTACCCCATCCCCTGTCCCTACCCCATCCCCTGTCCCTACCCCATCCCCTGTCCCTGCCCCATCCCCTGTCCCTGTCCCTGTCCCTGTCCCTGCCCCATCCTCTGTCCCTGTCCCTGCCCCATCCCCTGTCCCTGCCCCATCCCCTGTCCCTGCCCCATCCCCTGTCCCTACCCCATCCCCTGTCCCTACCCCATCCCCTGTCCCTGTCCCTGCCCCATCCCCTGTCCCTGTCCCTGTCCCTGCCCCATCCCCTGTCCCTGTCCCTGTCCCTGTCCCTGCCCCTGCCCCATCCTCTGTCCCTGTCCCTGCCCTTTCCCTGTCCCTGTTCTGTCCCCGTGTCCCTCAGGCCGCTCACGCCCAGCACGCCCCGCGCGGAGGTCACGCGGCCCTGTCCCGCCCCTGCGTCACGGGCTGCGGGGCCGCTGATTGGCTGGGTCGGGCGAGGCCCCGGCCCCGCGCGCCGTCGGGGCTGTCGCAGCCGCTCGGCGCCGCAATCGCTGCAGACTCGCCCAAGATGGCGGAGGCGGCGAGCGGGGCCGAGGCGGCGGCCGGGCTGGACGGGGCGGACGGAGAGCAGCGGGCGGCGGCTGCCGCGGCGGCCGGGGATGAGGAGGACGGGGAGGAAGACGGCAGCGGGGCGCGCGTTGCCGTGGATGCTGCGGCGGCAGCCGGCGGGGAGGCTGGCGGCGGAGAGAGCGAAGAGGAAGAGGACGAGGAGGAGGAGGACGTGTTCGAGGTGGAGAAGATCCTTGACATGAAGACCGAGGGGGTGAGTGCGCGGGGCTCTAACGCTGCGGCGAGAACCACGCGAAAACAGTAATCCCGTTACAAATGTGATGTAACCCACGCTATGCACGGCTTTGCGAGAAACCTTTTTGTCCTTTACTCCACATTCGGTCTCCTCATTTGTGTATGTATCCTCTTCCATCTGGACTAAGTTTGGTTTTTTCCGTTTGTCTGCGTTGTTAAACTGCTCTGAGCTCTCGGGGCTGAACTGCGGTAGCGTTTTATGTAAAAGGTTTCAGTGCAGGCCCGGGCGGGATTGGATATAATGGAGAATTTAGAGGTGGATTCAAGGTATGTGCAGTGAGACTGTGGTCACTGCGCTACAAAACGTGTGAGAACCTCCTAAAATAAGACAAGCTCCTCCCGATTGAAATAACTGGCTGCAGTGATCTTCCCATTGTTTAAACAGAAACACTAGACCTTCATTTCTTTCTTTGAAAGCAACCTAGGCTGATTGAAGTTCTTAAAAAATTTCCTAAACCTCAAATAAAAAAAAAAATTAAAGGAGTTATGGGATTTTTTACGATTTTGTGTTAGAAAAATTTTGTTTTTGCTAATAGAAGGGTTTTATTTTAGGCTTCAGTCAGGTCCATGACTTTGTAAAATTCTGCCTGTTTCATGTAAAATATCAGTGTTTTGAAACCCTTAGGCTGGAGAACCTTCAGATCGGCAATTTCCTAGATATTTGTTATGATATAAGTGAAGTACCTTGGCTGAAATATGTTGATGGCTTAAGAATGTTATACTTTTGGGGCAATACAATGTTTATAGCTTTGCCCTAGAACGTGTTGGTCAGTGTAAGTCAGGCTGGAAAACAAGAGGATTCCTTTTTTCCCTTTTTTTTTCTTTGCCTCCCTCCCCCCCCTCCAAGTGATGGAACCTGAAATCTGTAGGTTTAGGTGGTGGTGATGAGGCATATCATTCCACAGACTTTGGAAGAGCACCGGAATGTATCAGGTACCATCTCCTGAAAGTGTCACTGATGTGTGCTGGTAAAGGGTGTCCTCCTTGCATTCTCTTCCAAGCAGCCCGTTCCACACAGGTGCTGAGCTGGGGCAGTGCAAGGAGCCTCACCATACCTGTGTGCCCAGCAGGGGTTCACTGGGGCTTTGTACCATGAACTCCAGATGCATCAGGTCCCCTCCCCATTAGAATCATAGAATCGATTGGGTTGGAAAAGACCTCCGAGATCATCAAGTCCAACCCTTGGTCCAACTCCAGTCCATTTACCAGATCATGGCACTCCAATCTCAGTTTAAAAGCCTCCAGGGATGGGGAATCCACCACCTCTCTGGGCAGCCCATTCCAATGCCTGATTACTCTCTCTGGAAAGAATTTTTTTCTGATCTCCAACTTAAATTTCCCCTGGCAGAGCTTGAGTCCGTGCCCCCTTGTCCTATTGCTGACATCCTATTGCTCTGCAGTGGGACCTGTGTCCCTGTGTGTCACAATTACAGGCAAGGCAGGAACTCCTGACTTCCCCAATGCCTGGGAAAAGCTGTGTATTGCCTGGTGGTGGAGTATGCATTCGAGCTGTGGTTCCCAGCCTGCAGATTGCCCAGTCTGACACAAAGACCAGGGGATAGACTGGGTTGGCCACTGTCCAGCACAGCATCACTGTGTCCTGTGTCACAGAGACAGATGTGTGGGAGCCCGAGAGCGCCACACAGAGCAGCTCTTTCCAGTCACAGGCCTGGTGTTGCTGCACCTGGTGTGGGATGAGAGACTGCACTCTTGGGTTGGGCTTGGGCTGGGGAGTGAGACCTGCAGTTAAATAAAACATTAACATGTCCTCCTTAAGAGAACAAGCAATGAAAGCTTGGGCATGTATTCTCTCAGCATTTCTAGAAAGCCTTTCATACTACACCACAGTTACACTGAAACTACAGGCTCCTGAGCAAACTGTGATGTTCCACAGTGGAAGTGGGTAATGCTCTGCTGTTTAATGACATGGGGGTGCCCCTTTCCATAGGAGCTGGTTCTAGCTCATTGCGAGTTCTCATTGAAGCTACAACATTATAAAAATGCTTGGAAGTGTTCTATTAATTTTAAGTGAAACAATGTTGACAGGTGAGTGTAAGGCTGCCTGTGTATCTTTAGTGTAATAATCAATCTCCTGTGTTCGTTTAAAATGCATTTTTGTATCGCTCTCCATGTATGGGATGTAGATTCATTCAACAGGCCAGTAGTCTGTGTTTCCTTTAGACTTCATTTTATCCAGCTTTCTAATTGAAAAAGGACTTCTAGCTCAGTTTGTATCAGAGTTGCAAGGGTGTAGCACTGACTCTCCCGCTAACAGCAGTCCAGCATCTCAAAGGAATAACCCTGTGCCCCAGGGTAGAGGGGAGAGTCCAGATTTGCTGGAGAGGAGCTGGAAGAACCCACAGACAAGTAAGCTGAACATGAGTCAGCAGTTCTTGCAGCAAAGGAGGCCAGCAGTGTAGCAGAAGATCAAGGGAGATGCTCCTTCCTCTCTAATGAAAGCACCCGGGTACTGTGTCAAGTTCTGAGCCCCCCAGGACAGAAGAGACATGGACACACCAGGGAGAAGGGCTATGGAAGTAGTCAGGGAGCTGAGAGCCGTGTTTCCTCTGCCATAAGAAGGGAAGAATCAAGGAAGATCCTAGTGGTATCTGTATCCATTGAATGGGGGGATGTAGAAAGCACAGAGTCAGATCCTTCTCAGAGCTGCACAGTGAAAGGATGAGAGAGATGGTGGAAACCAGCAGGGAATATACAGAGATTTACTTTAACAATAAGTGCCAAGGGGCAGTTCTTTTGAATCTTTCTTTCTCCAGACTTGGTTAGCAGTGTAAGGTCTTTCAGAGCATTATCAGTCCATGTTTCAAAGAAAGCAATACTACCATTTTTGCCTCTCCAAAGGTGCTTTCCACAGTACTTTTGCTAATAAATTTATTTTTAATGGTAAAAAACTTTCTGATCTGGCAGAAAAAACTACATAGAGACTAAAAGGTGCAATTTTATCCCCTGGTGAAGTTAAATACTGTTGAAACAATTGGTCTTGGCTTTTTGTATGTTATCTTTTACCAAAATCTTTGTAATTAACTCCACTGAGATGCACACTCAGATTTTTATCTAAGTTTAGGTTGATCTTATTGGTGTTTTTTGTGTTTTTTTGTTTTTTCCTAGTTGGTGTTTCAGCTTATCAAAAATGTAATTGATAACAAATATAACAAAAATGATAAATTCCAGTATGGAACTAGGTGAATGGTGTTAATTCATTAGATATCTTTAGGTTTTATATCAAGTTCTTCAGCAAAAAAAAGTAATTCAAGCTTGAAATATATATATATAATAAATATTAAACTTTAAAAAAAAGGCTTAATGAGAAAATCTACTTTGTTAAAATGCCCAGGAATTTATGATTTGTACAGTATAGCTGTGGTTCTAAACAAATGTGAGATATTACAAGTATTTTGGGTAAAACTGCTCCCATGACACTTTACAACCTTCTTAGTTAAGTATGTGATGCTGATGGAAATAATTGTGGGAATTCTTATCTCAACATCATATGGGTTTCTCTGTATACAAAATGATCTGTCTATGATGATCCCCAAGAATTGAGTAGCCAATGCAATGCTGTGCTGTATTGGATTAAATGTTGTGGGTTTTTCTTACAGGGTAAAGTCCTCTATAAAGTACGGTGGAAAGGATATACCTCTGATGATGATACCTGGGAACCAGAGGTGCATTTAGAAGACTGCAAAGAAGTGCTGCTTGAATTCAGAAAAAAAATCGCGGACAATAAGCCTAAACCTGTTAAAAAAGACGTACAGGTGTGTTTTGCCTTCCAGTATCTTACACTGAATGTATTCACTAACTGGGCTCTGCTAATGGCAGGACAGAGAAGGGAAGACATTTGGAATGTGGAATTAAGAAGACTTAAGGAATCTCTCTCATCTGAAACTTTTGTTTCTTGTGAAACTTAATATTATTGCTCTTCTCTGATAGGGATTTTTGTTATAACTGACAAGTTTGATTGTATGCTCTGAATCCATCCAAACTTTATTTCCATTTTAATGGGACTATATCAAGGATGTATGGCCAGTTTAGTTTGTTTTTGACAACATAAAGAACCACTTTTCCCTACCACGTGCATATTGTCTTGTCAGGACACACTGCTCCAGTCACCCTCCTGCTTTCTGCAGCAGATAGATGAATTTTTACATCATCATTAAGTTTGGTAAGAGAGGAATCAGAAAAATTAGTTGCAAAAGGGTAGCACATGGCTTTTTCTTTTCTGCTTTTTAACTGCTCAGTTTGAAAAAGAAGTGTAAGCATCCTTTTTGAAAACTGGTACCCTGCTTCTGAGAAACTTATAGGTAAATTTTACAGAATTAATATTTTTAGTGTAAAATAGCACAGATTAGTTCTGTTCTGGAATCTGGTTGTTGGATGTATAATTGCTTTACTTGACTTGTTTATGTGTTCATTCTCATCCAAGCAGTTAGTAATGTAAGTTAGACAAGCAAGCTGTAATTGTATTTACAAGTTTTGCTATTTGGCAATGAGGAATGATCTTGGCAGTGACCAAAAGATTAAAAGGCTTAAAAATGTGGTTTTCCCAAGGACAAATGCTACCATTTTTGTATACTTTGCACCAAAATGATAGTTTATTGGGGAAAGAAATATTTCTTTTTCTTTACCTTTCAGAAACTGTCTCTAAACGATGATATATTTGAAGCAGAATCTGACAGTGACCTGCACAGTGAAACAAAAGATGATGTTTCACCAAAGAAGAAAAAGAAGAAGTCAAAGGATGTAGAGAATAAAAGTCCAGATGATCCGAAGAAGAAAAAGTCTAAATCAGCAAAACTCAAAGAAAAACCCAGAACAGAATGTGAAAGTTCCTCAGACACTTTGGTTTTAGATTCGAGACCAAAAAAACGGCCTGCAGAAACCAAGGAGGACTCAAAGGACCCAAAGAAGTCAAGGAGAGAGGATAGTAAAGAAACCAAGAAAAAAAAGGGAGAAGTTAAAGATATAAAGATAAAAGCTAAAGAAGATTATAAAGAACATAAAAAATTACTGAGGGAGAGGCATGGAGATGTTCAGGTTGACTCAGAATCAGGTACTCCAAATGATTCATTTTCTCAAGGGACTGATAATGAAAATGTAAATTCTGAAATTAAAGACGAGAAGGAAAAGGTGATAAGTGGAGAAGAGAGAATGGAACAAGAAATGCATGAAAAAGATGCTGTTGCTGATAGGCATCTTGATGGAGCAGCAAGTAATGAAGATGATAGTATTGATGGTAACATTAAAAGAAAGAAGAAAAAAATTCAGAAAGAAGACACTAGAGAGGAAGGTGAAAAAGTGGAAATTCAGGATACTTCTTTAGAGAAGAAAGGCATCCTCAAGAAGCAAACAGGGCAAGAAAAAGGATTGGGAGAGTTGGAGAAAGTGTCACCTGCTCCTTCACCAGTGCAGAAGGGTTTGAAATTGAGTGCTGATGACACGTTGTGCAAGACCGTGGATTCACCTGGGGAGGTAAGCAATGCTAAGGTATTAGGGTGGGAGCTGGGGATAAAATCGATCAGTGCTGAGGTACAGATACCTTGAACTGTGGCAGTTCAGGATGGTAGAGAGAGAAGTACAAATTGGAAAGGTATTGAGCTGCATGAAGCTGAAGAGACACCCACTGCACAGTGTATAAGAGGGTGGAGAATTTCTGGATTCTGAACACTGTAAAGGGGGAATGCTTAGGAGAGAAGGACATACTACATGTGAAAGGGTAAATTTCTCCTGTTTGTTATGTGCTCTTAGAATGAGTTCTGTTCTTCCAAAGCATGCTGTTGTTTTTAGCTTTGTTCCTGCCTACCTTCAGCAGTTGCCTCAGTTTGACTTTTTTCTACTTGTGTAGTAAGAGAGTCTTGAGCAACCCTCCATCCAGCACTGCACAGTGAAGTGCACTTTTGAGCTGAAACACACTTTGCTCTCTCTCAGGTGCCAGCCATTCCATCACACCTCACATGCAGTAGCACCTCCCTGAGAACTGGAATGCTCAAACTGCTTCTAAACCCAAGTCTCCCAGATGATTGTGCAGCAGTCGTGTCGTGTGTCAGAATTCCTGGAGTGCTCACAGAAAATGTTTACTTTCATTACATGGTTTCATATTAATAAGGAATGCTCTACCTGTTGGAAGAAATGAGCTGAGCAAATACAATACTGCTTATTTTTCCTTATTTAATACAGTAGCGTTTTAAGAAAATCAGTATTTTAAAAGCAAAAAAAAAAAATTTATGGAAATTTTTTTTAATGTTTCTGGGAAGATAATTTCTTTCAGCTGCTTCAGACTGTTCTAATACAGTTTGCAGTTCATAAAACATTGGCAGCGCAGAGAAACCTTGTTCTGACATAAGAGGATTGCAGCCAAACACCTTGATACTTACAGGACTATATCCCTCTTCTGAGGCCATAATTCAGTGGTGGGAATTACAGGAGGAGAAAGGCAAACTTTGGTAGAGGCAGTTGAGTTCTGTTTTGACAAATTTAATTATATATCTACATCTACAATAAATTTTTTCTGTGATATTAGGTATTGCTAAGCTCGAACTTATGTGTGGATATCATGAGTTTGGGTGGAGTTTTCTGAGTATGTTTCACAAATTGCTGTAGCTGTAACATTCTGTATGTGTAAACTGGAAAAGTTGGAACCTTTTGTGTCCAAATGTCAAGTTTTCTCAGTTGAGGTTCAAGTCAGTGCTGTCATAACTGCTTTGAATATGGTGGTACAAAATAGTTAAATACTTTGAAATAATTACTTTCTGTTCAGGTTCAGTATTTGGAACAAATGAGAAATCCATAATTTTGGATTTCCTTCAGAATGCTGGTTTTGTCTTAACTGGACCTCATGCCATAAAGCAACTTGCATGGCTGTGATGCAGTGAAAATACCAGTTGAAGTTGGTTTGTGTTGGAAATAACACTTCTCCTAGGGAAGAAGCCTTCACAGACTGAACTCCCGACTCCCCTGGTTGATTATTTTCTTAGGAATATCCACAAGTCTGTTGCATACATGTTTCAGTAGTATTGATTGTAAATATATTTTTTTCTTGGATTGGTGAACTAAGTTTGTTTTCCATTTTTTCTCTACCACTGAAATTTGATCTCTGTTCTCAGTATCAGGAGAAAGAAGTAAAGAAAATGGAAATTAAGGAAAAATCTCAAAAAAAAGAGTCTGAAAAAGAAGACAAAAGTAGAAGAGAACAGAAAAGCCTAAAAAGTAAGTTCTAATTGCTTAGAAGAGAGAAGGGAACAGCCCATCAGGACATTCTCCTCTTGCTCTACAAGGGTGGATATTGTATAGTTTCGTAACATACACAACAGAAACCAGGAATTCTGCTTTTATTTGATGAAACAAAAGTCTTCTGTTCAGTGGCTTTGTTAAAATGTGCTTCATGATGCTCTTAATAGAGGCTTCATGTAGGAAGAATGGAAGTGTATGGAGGTCTCTGACATTTTTGTAGGCAAGTCAAGATTTTACCCTTCTTAGTTTAATATTGACAGCTGTACTTCTGTGTCATGTAATAATAATATTTTTTTATTTTTTTAGAGGAATTCATCCAACTACTGGCTATTTTCAGAAGTGTTCTGATGATACTATGCATATACTTTTTTATATTTAGAAAAACTAGTAGAGATGCCCATCAGACAAACTTCTTGTCTCCTGCTTTAGCCCCAAGGATGAATTATACAACCTTAAAATATCACGAGAACTGAATGATGGGATACACAAAAAAATGTCTAGGTTGTATTTCTATTCTTAATAGTATAATGGAAGAGAAGTGTTAATGCTCTTGATCTCAGTAAAACTGGATTACTTACTCAGGATAAATTCCTTCACTACTTTGGTGAGGATGAACCGAGGAAAACTGGGGAACTCCACCTTTGGTAATCACAGATGAATGAACAGTAGCAATAACAGGTTATGCTGCTGATCACTGAAGCTGTGGGAAGGAGTGGATGGTTTGGAAATATACAAGTTATTTATTACTTATTTTAGTTCTTTTTCTTCCATATAATCACATAAATGATAGATGGCAAGCAACAAGTCCTGAGTTTGGGTATGGACATGCAGTTAGAATGGCTGACACTGGAAGAATTTCAGAAGCATCTTGATGGAGAAGATGAGAATCATGTATCCACAGAACCAATATCAAGTAGTGAGTATTTGCTGTGAGGAAGGGGTATTTCTTGGCTGACATTTCAAAGGGAAATATCCTATAACTGCATTGAATATATTTTCTAGCTCTCCTGAGGGATGCTGTTAAAAGTGGAGATTACATGACAGTGAAAATGGCACTTTCTTCAAATGTGGACTATAATCTGGATCAAGAGGTAATTTTTCTGCAACAGAAGTATTGGAAGGGAGTGGGAGGGAAAACTATAAATTTTGATGTAGTTGAAAAGCTTTCCCCTCTTGCATTGTAGCAGATTTCTGTCTCACCTTGGTAAAAAAGCACAAGGTGAAAACAGAGAGTACAAACTTAGAGACTTCAATATTTGCTATCCATGTCTTCCAAAGAAAAAGTCAAATTTGACAGAACCATCCCCGTAGCTGGATTTGCAGCCAATATGCCCACTGTGTTTAACTGAATATTACATGTGGAACTTTGCATGCTATAAGGAATGATAACTGTTAGGTCAAGTGACTAAAATGTGTAAAACATTATATGTGGTGGGGAAAAAAAATCCTAAAAAAACCCCTCAAAAACCTGAAAGTCTGACGCACTGGAGTCACTTCACTTTGTAATTAGTTTTCTGCTAGTTTATCATCAGCTGTATTCTTACTGGGTTTTCTTTCAAGGATCTATTTTCCTGTTCAATAGCACTGTAGTTCCATTTTTTTTAGTATCAGAATCTCTGATACCAGTATTTTGCCTGGTAATCTTGTGTAGTTGTGTTGTGTAGCATTTTGGGAATGCTACCTTAATGCTAAGGTTTGTGTAGTATAGTAGAAAAGATGCCAAATAGACTACTGAGGCAAGCATGTGTGCTTTGAGTGTCTGGTGGAAAATGCAGGAATGAGTGAGGAGATTGGCCACTGACAGAAGTGTCTTTGTACTTAAACTCTGATAAAATCAAGGAAATCTGTAGTGGTACCAACTGGCTGCAGCCTTAGTGGTTTCTCTCCAGTGACTGCTGATTTTTGTTCCCCATTGTCTTGCTGTTTTCCTCACCCTCAGATAAGATACCTTAACTGCCTTTCTTCCTGGTTCTTTCTGGGTTTCCTCCTTGTGCTGGTGCCCAGAATGTTACGGATTTTGCAGATTGTGGAGCTCAGACTGAGCCCTCTGGACCAGCGAACTGGGAGGTGATACTTTGTTGGTATCTGGCAGCCATGTATGCGTGAATTCTGCCAGGAAGGGAAGTCTTTGTGAAACCTGCTGAAACACTTTGCAATTCTTGTCTTGCAGCTTCAATGTATCTTGAAGTTATTTTATTACTATTTTTGTTAATGGCACTGCTTTTCCCTGCAGGACTCCAGTGGAATGACGCTGGTAATGCTTGCTGCTGCTGGCGGGCACGACGACCTTCTCCGCATCCTGATCCGGAAAGGAGCGAAAGTTAATCGCAGACAGAAAAATGGCACAACTGCATTGATACATGCAGCTGAAAAGGTTGGCTTGGTTATTGCCATGTTTGTGGTTCTTGGCTCTTTTACTTAGTGTTTAAAGGTGGTACACAATTTTTGTCCTTTTGATGATGCCTGGAAGTAGCTTACAAGATACAGCAGGGTGACATTATATGCATAATTTTAGCAGCTCTGGTTACTGTAGTGTGAAGTATGTTCTGATCACAAACCTTACCCTGAGTAGAGAATATTGTAGTGGAGGCAAAGAATATCTCTGAATTTTTGTCTGTCATGATCTCTGGCTACACAGGATCCAAACTGGGGAGGCTTGGAGAGATCACTGAGTAAGCAGGGTTTACTCTTTAAAAGTTGGACAACAGACACAAGTGTCTTGGGTTAAGCTGGCAAAATGCCAACTGTCCAAGACAGAGTGAAAAGGAAAGAAGAGGGAGAGGAAGAAAAAAAACCAACTCCAAACTAGGTTTATGCTGAAACGAACTATATGTATTTATACAGAAAAGAGAAAATTAAGAGAAAACTACAATATAACACACACTTACACAAGTTATATATAACAAGAAATAACCTCCCACTCCCCAGTTAATACAAAGTCTCTTACTTTAGATCTATAAGTACTCTAAAAGACACCTAGCAAGAAAGAGAAAGAGTAACAACAAAATGTTTCTACTTCCCTGAATTCAAACAAAATGCAAGCAGTGGCAGCAGGAACAGCAGGGCCTACTCTAGCAAGACAGGAGCTGCACTACGTCCTGTCTGTACCTCAGCCATAAAGGAACTGACTAAGCCACACCCACACGCTGGATTTTACCCCTTTTGAGATGGTGTTGTAGTATGGTATGGAATGCAACATTACTGGCTAGAAGAAGTCAGCTGTTAGCTAGCCCAGCCCAGCTCAAGTCAGCTGACAATCCCAAGCCTGGTCTGAACTTTAAAGCCTAAATTTAGGCCTACTCTGCTAACCCATAACAACAGGGCAAGGTCTTCTCAAACTAAGACCAGCTAAACTAGTAAACTAATAGTAAGTTGGAGTTTCACGGGTGTACTCCTCTGTTCGGGTTGGTTCGTGTGCTTTCCCTTGTACAGTACATAGAGGCTAAAAGGGAGCTTGATTCCAGTTTGGTGACTGATGCAAGCACACTACTTTCTTCCTCTGATGCCCATATTGCACTGTTTAGAAAATAGTAAGAATTGTAAATAATTACAGCCATCTACTTGCCTGAGTCTGAATTGTTCTTTACTAGCCATGAGAGAGAACAGGCTTCATTGTGTCATGACTCACGGTTTGAATTTTAGGGATGGATTTTAAGTAAATGTCATTTTATATTCTGAAGCAAAACTGGAATATTGTTCCTTACTTGTCTTGTGGTTTTGGGTTGGGTTTTTTTCAGAATTTTCTAACAACAGTAGCTATTCTTCTGGAAGCTGGGGCATATGTGAATGTGCAGCAGAGCAGTGGTGAAACTGCCTTAATGAAGGTAAATTCAGTGCTTGTCCTGACACAGTTTAACAGTAAATACTTTTGGCAAACTAATAAAACATTAAAATGTATTTGTAGAATTCATTTAGGGAACTTATGCTACATTTGAAATAAAAGTACTACTCATAGTTACTCTAAGCAGTGTTTTAATCCATTTCTTTTAATGTACTGTAATACCTAAACAATAAATGCAAGTTCTGTCAGCATGCAGTGCTAAATGGGGTTCATCATCCTCTTCTGTTGTTTGGCTCAAAGAAATGCAAATGTGGTCTTTAGACTG
Organism: Pithys albifrons albifrons; assembly: GCF_047495875.1. Taxonomy (NCBI): domain Eukaryota; kingdom Metazoa; phylum Chordata; class Aves; order Passeriformes; family Thamnophilidae; genus Pithys; species Pithys albifrons. The sequence continues at coordinate 69,920,725 of NC_092458.1, read as the reverse complement.
AGATAACAACGTTGTCAGCAGGAAGAGAAAAATTCCAGACAGGAAAATCTTTCCGTTGGGTGTTGCTATGATTGACACTTGTCATTTCATTGCAGGCCAGACATAAAATAGCTAGTTTGCAGTCTCCTTCCCACTGCCTGTTCTGCAGCTTTGCTCTCCCTGTCACAAAGGAATTTTTTTAAAAATTTTGTTGTAATGGGAAAATTCTAAGACTCTTAGAACAGTCTATGTTCTTAATATTTCTTCTTTATATCAAATAATTCCGCTGAAGTTCCCCTTTGGATAAACTTGGCAGTATTTATAAGTAGGCTGTTTATGCAGTTTGTTTACAGAAGAGATACAAAAGCTTTTCTGTGATACTGTTTCTCTTTTACCCTCTGCAAGGTTAACAAGTGTGGGGATTTCACATTTTCTGTAAAGAAAACATCACACTTGGGGTTTCCTCAGCCACTTAAGTCCAAAATCTTTTCATAATTTGGCTACCTCCAATTTGACCTTCGTTGTTTTTAAAGGTTTTATTAGTATTTGATGCACAGCTGTACATATTTTCTGGCAGCCTAGAGCTAGTTATTCTGGATATTTGTTTTGCCAAACAAGGAATAGTATCTTCATCCAGTAACTTACTGGAACAGGTTTAGCCCTGTGTGGATAAACATATCAACGTGTTTATTCAGTCACTCTTATATAACCTTAGGAGCTGGATCATACTTTTTAAGAGGGGGGAAGTCTTGGCACTTCTTTCCTTTCTGTGAGGTGATGTGGGATTTTTGTGGTTTTTTGGTTAGAGGGAGGCAGGTGGGTTGGTTTATTTATGGAAGATGATGGATAGAAGGCACAGGTAAAGTTCAGAGTGGAAAAAAATTTCAGAAGTGAACATCTGAAAGGCCTTATGAAGATAGAAAGTTGTATCTCTTGTGCCTTCCCTAATTTATCTGAGTGCAGTGTTTGAAAACAAGTGACCAAGAGCACGTGTTTGCATTCCTCAGAGGAACAGTGTTTTTTAGATTCTTCCTGTCCTTTTGCCTAGTCTTTGGTAACATGCCCTGAAATTCTTGATATAAGTAACAGTGAACAGCCTTGGACATTTAAGCAGTGGATAACAGGGACTGTCTAACATAGCTAAGTAATAGTCTGGGGCAAATTCTGTTAATTTACTGCACACCCAAAACACCATTTGAACTGACATGCCTCAAAGCAGGCTCTGGGAGTGTTACTGTAGTCATTCTGAATAGTTCTGCAGAAACATGTTTGTTCAGGTGTACAGTTCCAGGGAAATTTACAGTTACTGAACTCCAGCAGATTAGACATTTTCACAGAACTTTTTGGGTTTGCTTTATACATTTTTTCCTAATATTGCTGTATAAAGATAAAGTATTTATGGGGCATGTTCCTGAGTTTCCAGTTGTGTTACCATTCACAGACCAAGTACCTAAACTTGGCTTCTGAATTGTAACTAACTTTGGATTTTAATTCAATTCTGCAGTTCTGCTTTCTCTCATGTTATACTCTGTTCTGACAGGGATTTGTCATTGTTTTCTGTCCTTCCACCTTCTCCCTTTCCACACAGGCTTGTAAAAGAGGGAATTCTGATATAGTGCGGCTCATGATTGAAAGCGGCGCAGACTGTAATATCCTGTCTAAGCATCAGAACACAGCGATGCATTTTGCTAAACAGTGTAACAACATACTGGTGTATGAACAGCTCAGGAGCCATTTGGAAACGTGAGTAAACCACTTTGTAGTTTGTAATACCAGACATCATAACTTTGGTTTAAGTCAGGGGGAGGAGGGGGAAATTTCAGGAAAAAAACTAGATTTTATTTGGGTGGAAAGCTAACTAATAAATCACATGGAATTAAAATTACGAGAGCAGCCAGAATTAGCATACTCTTGCTCAAACACTTTAGTAAAAACATGGAAAGGAGGAAAAGGTAATTACTAGAAGTGAAGGATTCCTTAAACTAGGAATACAGCAATTGTGAAAAAGCACCAGCAAGTTGAATGTAAACACTTAATAGGACATGCCAAATAAAATAGCTTGCTAGAAAGCATAGGAAAAAAATCAAACAAACAAAATCACTGAAAAGTAAGTGCAGACAGTTGAGGTGTTATTGCACATCTAAATATCAGCTGTGAGCTCAAGTGCCAGGGATAAAGCTCTCATGCCAGTAGATGATGAAATAAAAATCTTTATCATGCAGTAGAATGACTGAAAAGTAGTGCAGTGTATGTGATATGTGAAGTGTTCATGTCATATGGTCGTGCAAATATACTGAGCTAAACTGAGACAAAGAGCAATCTCTTTAAGTGTCAATTTAGAGGAATACTGATAGTGTATCAAGTCATTTGTAGTCCAAGCTCATTCTCTTTTAGTATTTAGAAAGCCCTGGCTGTTTTCTGCCTCAGATCTCTTGCATTTCCCATCGACTAAGATCTTAAAGCTATCTTGTCAGAAACTGCCTTGTAATGGTCAGTGTGTATCTATCAAAAAACACCTGAAGTGACAGGGCAAAGAGGACAGAGTCAGGCTCTTTTGAGTGGTATCCAGTGACTGCGCGAGAGGCTGTGGACATAAACTGAAACACAGGAAACACATTTGTACTGCTGAGGGTAATGGAGCACCGGCACAGGCTGCCCGGAGGGGTTGTCAGTTCTCCATCCTTGGAAACTCTGAAAAGCCATTTGAACAGGGTCCTGGGCAACCAGCTCTAGGTGGCCTGAAGGAGCAGAGGGATTTGGCGAGAGGACTTCCAGAGGTCCCTTCGAGCCTCTGCCTTTCTGTGTTGTGATTCTGTGATTTCGTATCCGAGTTCCCAAAATCCCTTGAGCTTTCTCTTCTCCGAGCTGAACAGTCCCCGCTCTCTCAGCCTTTCCTCCAAGGAGAGATGCTCCAGTCCCTTCATCATCTTTGTGACCTTTCATTGGTCTCTCTCCAGTATGTCCATGTCTCTCATGTAGCGAGGAGCCTGGAACTGGATGTAGCACACCGGATGTGCTCTCCCCAGTGCCAGATTGGGGGAAGGAGCCTGTCCTGTGGCCTGCTCTGCTTCATGCATCCCAGGATGCTGTTGGCCACCTTTGCAGCAAGGGCACATTGCTGACTCAGGGTCAGCTTTGTGTCCACCAGGTCATTTTCTGCCAAGCTGCTTTCCAGCTGGGTGACTCCCAGCATGTCCTGGTACCAGGGGCTGTCCCTCCCCATGTGCAGGACTTTGCACTGCTCTGTGATGAACATCACAAGGTTCCTGCCAGCCCATTGTCCAGCCTCTTGAGGTCTCTTGTGGATGACAGAGATACACCAGAGGGTACCAGGCACTCCTCCCAGGTTTGTCTCATGTGCAGACAATGCTGAGGGTGCACTGCCCCATCATCCAGGTCAGTAATGAAGATGTTAAACAGAACTGGACCCTGTACTGACCTCAGGGGTGCAGCAGTAGTGGCTGGTTTCTAGCCAGACTTTGTGCTACTGATTTTTACTGAAGTAACATGTTCTGATTCAGTTTCATACTGAAAGTATTGTGATGTCAGTGTTGTTAGTGTGCTGTAAGGCTTGTCTGAGGTGTTGTAAGTCACTGCATCAAAATTCTGACCTGAGCAGATGAACACTGTAAGAAATGTTTTCTTCTTGTACAAGGCTTAATGGGAAAAAAAGTTCCAAAAGCATAAAAACTAATAATAATTTTTCAAACACAGAAAACTTGCTAAAGTGAGCAGGGGCAGCTGAAGTGGATAAATAGACTATGATGATTTTTCCCTAAGGGACAAAATTGTGACCTGTGAGTTAAGGTCTTGAAGGCAACGGAGAGCATGCAGATAAGTGATCTGGTACCTGCTGTTCAGTTTATTGAAACTTCCACTTACTGTTTGATGCTTTTCTCAGTTTGTTTTCTATTTAACATCTGCCACCTTCAGTTTTGTCTAATCTGAATAATGAGTTTTGCAAGATATTGACCGTGTAATTTTGCCAGTGAAGTGGCTGTTGAAATTAAATACTGATAATTGTGAAGTGATGTCCACGGGGTGTTACTGTCATAGTGTGAACTACAGAGGGAGTAACCCAGATCATGCCAACTGAGGAAGCTTCTAGACTTGTTATCTGAAAATAGTAGTGCAGTGCTTTTTATCAGTCAGAAAGGAGGATAATACAGTATAGTGGAGCTGAAAATAAAATTATTGAAAGGTCAAAATCCAAAATCAGAAAACAACAGAAGGTAACCCAAAGCCATGAGACAAGTTCTGTGGGCCATCCTAGTAAATTATTTAGTGACAGGTTTGAAGTGGAGGAATACTTTTGCACAAAAAAACTGAATTGTGGATCTTGTTGCAGAATGCTGTGTTCAAAAATGCATGGGATTTTGCAATGGATTAAGTAGATTTAATTTGGCTGCAGTCTCAAGTTTTGGATACCTCTAAATCAGATTGCTGGAAAATAGGACAGTGTACCAAAAAAAGACGACTGTTTAATTTCCGACATTTAATACGGCTTTGTCAAGCATCTGGAAACTAGGCTAGGTGGGCTTCTGGGCTTGCTTTGCCAGGGCAGTTCTTGGAGTTTCTTTCCAGTGAAACTCTTCAGTTGTAGCTTCTGCAGATGATAATCTTGGCTAGCAAGGCAGGCAAGTGTGCTCTGAATAACAACTGAAAATCTATAAAGCTGCAAGACTCGGGAGCTTTGCCATGCAAAAGCATTTAAAACCCATTCCTGACAGAACAGTTTTTTGAAGGGGATCGCTGAGTCACCTGCATGCCAAGGTGCCAAACACTGGTGGTTAGCCTGGCCTCCATTTGAAGGCCAGGCCGCTCACTGCACCCATCCCCCTGAAAGAAACAAACAAGCCGAATCTGGCTATTAAATGCTAGTGTTGCTACTTTTTCACTGTGTTACTCGTAGAGTTTAACTGGCAACTGCATTTTTTTCAACAGAAGTAAAATTATACAGGGACTCATTTGTTTTTATGTTGTACTTATAGTCAGCCTGATAAATCAGCCGGGCTGGGGAAGCCACCAGGTGCAAACAGATGTGTCAGGGATATCTTTCTTCATAAACAGCCTTCAAAATACATGGATAGTTGGAATTCTTTTTAATCTGCTGCAAAGCATTTTCTTTTTGTGGACATGCTAGATGAATTTCACATATGGCTGATAAAATATTATAGTAATAAAGCACTGGAGCCTGCATCTATGCATAAATGCTAGTGATAAAGGCATTCACTCCTGAAAATCAGGCCTCTAAAAAGATGGTCTGGAATCCTTGCGTGTCTGTGTGTGCGTGTCTGTGTGTGCGTGTCTCTGTGTGTGCGTGTCTCTGTGTGTGCGTGTCTGTGTGTGTGCGTGTCTGTGTGTGTGCGTGTCTGTGTGTGTGCGTGTCTGTGTGTGTGCGTGTCTGTGTGTGTGCGTGTCTGTGTGTGCGTGCGTGTCTGTGTGTGCGTGCGTGTCTGTGTGTGCGTGCGTGTCTGTGCGCGCGCGTGTCTGTGTGTCTGTGTCTGTGTGTGTCTGTGTGTGTGCGTCTGTCCGTCTCTCCGTCTATGCGCGTCTGTGTCTGTCCGTCTGTGTCCGTCCGTCTGTGTGAGTGTGAGCTCTCACTATGTGTGTGTCTGATAAAATAATTCACTGTGTGAAGTACAGGCCTCACTGCTTTGGTTTCCCAGGCTCTCCAAGGTAGCAGAAGATACCATCAGGAGTTACTTTGAAGCTCGCCTTGCGTTGCTGGAGCCAATCTTTCCAATTGCATGTCATCGTCTCTGTGAAGGGCAAGACTTCTCAACAGATTTTCACTATAAACCCCCACAAAATGTGCCAGAAGGTAGGGGTGGGGGGTTGGTTTGTTTAAAAAATGCAGAACAGTTCATTTTAAGTATGTCTTACAGTCTGCTATGTGCAATTATTTTTTTATGACATTGCAGTAAGTTACGTGAAGGATGCTCTCTCTCATCATGGGGCATGGGGAGAGCAGTTACATTTTGGTGTATCATGGGTGGGGTTTGTGTGTATCTTGTTTTTAAGATTTTTTGATTTTCAGTTGCCACATGCACAGCTTCTTTCTCTTCATGACTTCCATTAGCCAAGACAGGCATTATAGGAAAGGAGCAGTTTACCTTAGAAATAGCAGTTCAAGAAAGTCTCATCTTACTGAGAAAACGTCATAGTGGATCATGTTTTGTAGACAGTACCTCACACACTGGAGTTTTGGAGTATTTTCACTATCCTGATACAAATGCAGTCTAGAAACACTACTATTAAAGGAAATGGCATCAAAACTGTTTTGCCCACAAACCCCTTGAAAAAGCTGGGCATCGAATTCCCAAGGGACTTGGGAATGTCTCTCCATTCTTTCAGGAATTCAGATACTACTCTCTGTTGCTTAGCTTAGTTGAGGGTCATTTTTATTGAGTATATCAGGTACTGATACCTACTTTTCCCAAAGTAATGCAGTGTTGGATTCCACTTAAACAGAAAGGGGCTGTGTCTGCCCAGTTTTCTGGTTGTTCTGAGCTGTAGTGTAAGTCTTCCAGTTCTTGATTATAGATATTCTATTTTACAGAATTTTTATATATTAAAATGAGTTACGTGTGGGTATTTAAAGTTGCTGCTCGTTGAATTTTGGTGCAATTCATACGGATCTATAATTCACTGGGCTCAGTTTTCTGTTCTCTTGACTAGACCCAAACCTCATTCAATTTCATAACTCTGTAGGTAAACCCAAAGCCATTGAGGTGAACTGTGCTGAGGATTGCTGTTCCCATTTTGCATTCCTTTCTAGTAGCCACATAAAATTATTTCTGCTGCCAAAAGACCTTAATTTAGTGACCAAGTCAGTTGTTTTCTGGATCCACTGGCTTGGCAAATGGGATTTTTGCATGTTGCTTTGATAATCCATTGGGGGCTTATATTTACCATGTAATGGAAGTTTTTAATATTTTTACATATATATATATATATATATATATTTGTACCGAACTGTCTTCAAAGGTTCAGTGTAGGCAGTTCTAAATAATGGATCTCATTTCAAATTGATGTGACTGAATTGCTTTTCTCTTTCAGGATCTGGAATTCTTCTCTTTGTATTCCATGCAAATTTCTTAGGTAAAGATGTCATTGCTCGGCTCTGCGGACCATGCAGTGTACAAGCTGTGGTTTTAAATGACAAATTCCAGCTCCCTGTATTTTTGGTAAATCTTTTCATATAACTGACTATAAAACTACTTTATAAATTCTTCATGGAGCAGCCTTAGTAATCTCAGTGCTGTAATTTGGATTTTGAGTACTGTGATGAAGCATTTTCTTGCATTCTATGTTTGGGTTTTTTAAATGAAACTTAATTTGCTTCGTATATGGAGAGAACTACAAACCTTGCTCATCCATCCTAGATTCCGTAAAAGTTTATGACTTAAAATGCAGGTACATAGTGCTGGACAGCCTGCTCCTAAGTGGCCCTGTTTGAGCAGGAGGTTGGATTAGATGCCCTTGAGAGGTCTCCAACCTCAAGCCTTGTGTGATTCTGGGACTCCAGAACTGGATTTGAGCAGGCTGGTGAGAGTTCTGAATTGAAAGCTGTGTCAACTTCTCAAATTCACCTAAGTCTCTCACATTCCTGATACAAGTAAGTTCTTAAATTTTTTTTAACAACCTACTAGTTCTAATTATTAATTTCTGGGGTTTTTTAAATTTATTAAATGCATCACTCTGCACAATTTTGAAGTCCTCTCATTTTCTCAGTGGTTGCACCAAAGGGTCTTTGCAGTATACATGACATTCTTTCAAAAAAACTGCACAGTGAAAATGTTGTGTTCCATGAGTCCTCTCACATAGCTCTTTCAGCCATATCCTGCCATTAACTTTGTCCATTTTCTTTTTCCTTTTAGGATAGTCACTTTATTTATTCCTTCAGCCCCACTGCAGGCCTTAACAAGCTTTTCATACGGCTGGCAGATGCTCCTACTGCCAAGGTACAAAATGTTCTCAAAATTAAATGTGCACATCAATTTGTTGTGCAGTAACTCTTCCATAGTCTAAATGCTTCCAGTTGTATGTTGCGAATGTCAAATTTGAGGATTTTCCACCACCTCCTTATCCCAGTTCCCATCAGTTACAGCTCCATCATTGCCAGAACTCAGGAATGTTGCTAAGGATTAGCTCTGTTGTAATTGAGTTTTTTATGCTGCAGTCAGAATAATTCATGCACCAGGATAAACTAATGTTATATCTAAACATTTACCCCATCTATATTGTGAATTTAATGACCAAAAGATACATGGAGTGTCCTTTTTTTTGCGTACAGGTGTTTTTGCTTGTGCGTTGGAAGCATTTACTGGGGTATGCACGTATGCTTTTAAATAGTCGGTATAGTCTGTTGCAATTATAGGTGGCTTGGGCAGTACTCTCCACTACATGCTGCAAGATGCATCCTGTTCTGGTAGCGTTTATTTTATCCTTGGCAGATACATCAGTAAATTCCAGATTTTCATATTTAAAAGTTACACTCTTAAATTGATTTTATTGTGCTTTTCAGGTTTTTTTTTCTTCAGGGGAAAAAGGTATATTCAGATGGAAGTGGTATGTGTAGTTCTGATTTGGGGCTGCCTTGTTCAGACACCACCTGATGCAGCAGTGTTCTATTGGAGTCAAGCCACTGATAGTTCAGCAGGGCTACTATAGGCTGATTTTATTAAAGATTTTGTAATTTATTTTTTTATTTTTCAGTCACTACCAGTTGTGCCTTTTCTTGTGCCATTCTGACTGTTAAACCCAGTGGCTACATGTGAACAACGCTGAAATGACACCTTTGTTTGCTTTGCAGGTAAAGCTGCTAATAGGAGCGTACAGAGTGCAGTTGCAGTGACCTCCCAGCTGTGAGTGCGTTGAGTGGACTGACACTTGGGATACGCTTCTGATTCCTCTGTTCAGAGACTGACAAAGCAGTTTGGAACTTTTTAGCACCACACTCTTAAGGGTCAGTTCCCGGCTCACTGTTGCTCCCTGCAGTCATGCAGGAAGGTGTGTTGGAGAGCAGCTGAATGCGCTGCACTGGTGGGACAGGGTTGTCAGCTTTTGTACTTTGTACAGATGTAGATGTAAGTATTTGTGCCAATGATACATATAATTTTGTTTTTAACTCGTGGAGTCCAGACTGCATATTTCAGCTTTTCCACAATGTGGAATGGTGCATGTAAGAACTATTTAAGGTAATAACTACATGAAATGTCTTTTATAATAGAAAGATCTTTTTAATTTGTAAACTAAAGTTTTCTACTTATTCTAACGTTTCTATGTGAAATGCAGAACTGTCACATTCTTGGAGCCATGGGTAGAAATTACACCTTAAAATGACTGCATTAGATTTAACTTTGAATTGCTGAGGGCTGTGTTCTGGTTTAAAACTGTTTCCTGCCTCCCAGTGAGACAGCAGTTGTGCTTAGAGCGAGTCCCTTGGAGCTGACACGGTTAAGTCTGCAGGCATGGACAAAGACATCTGAGAGTCGCAGTCAGGTTCCTGGTTATGTCAGTGTTTAAAGCTACTTTTGTATTTGAGAAGCAACTGGTAGTTTTATAGACATCCTCACTCTTGGGGTCTTAGGTGACATCTGGAAACACAAACACAACCTGAAAATAGCAAACCAGAAAACATGTGACCACCTTCAGTGTGCAGGCAGTGCTTTTTTGTTGACAAAGAGATACACAGAGAATTTCAGATGTTCTCCCTGAGACATGAGAACACACATTGTCCTTTATTTCAGAAATTCAGTTCCTCAGTGCAAAGAGCTGCTATTTCTTTTTAATTATTATTTTATTTAAATGGCCCATTTTATCATATGACAGCAGTTTTATAATGGTTTTGTGCTGTAAAATACAAATGTAATACTTCTGCATGGAGTATAAAATATTTTTCTTTGTAAATTAACCAATGTCTTGAAAGGTAGGAAAAAAGGAAAAAAAAAAACCCAAACCAGATTGTGCCTTGCTGTTCTAGTTGTCACCTGTAGTTTACATGCCACTATGTGCCTACATTATTAGCAAAACTATTGTGCATAAATTCGTTGTATATTTGAGTGTTTATCATCAAAATTATGCAGATGTTTGAATTATCCTTTAAAGAACTGTGACTTTTTAATATAAAGTTCAATTAACCAGTTTTTAATTTTTGGTTCTTGAAAATTCTAATCTTTCCAATTTAAGAGATGCCAAATGAGTGAGGAACAAAGGACACTTTCAATTTTGTGGAATGTCACATTAAGCTATATAGAACTAGAACAGCAACATGACATACAAGTACTTATTTCTGTTTTGATTTAGAATAGTTGCTTATCTTTTTGCAAACAGTATTGATGGGATGTTAACAAGTTTGGCTTTTAAACTGACTTGGTACCTCCACCTCTCTGAAATACGTTAAGATACCTCACTTTGCCAAGTGACCACCTGAAATGCATGAAAAGCTCTGGCTGAGAATCAGGTGTGTCACTGCCAGCACTTGGACTTTGTGTAGCTGTAATTTTAGTCACTGTGCATGACTGGATGCTGAATAAGCAAAGGGGACATTTGTTTTCCCTTATGTTGGAGTGACATTTCCACATTTGTGGCTCTCCTTCCTCAGTTACTCTGGCACTCCACACGGAACAGCACAGTGTGTGTGCTCCTGTCAGTGCAATGGTGGAGCTGCTCAAGGCGGGGATAAAATGTTTTTAAACAAATGTCCATTATGATATAGATGCTGTTTAGAAGCTGTTGTACAGTCTAACCTAAAAGTGTCTGGTAATAATCCAAGAGTTGATATAGTAAGTAGTTTGTCAAAGGCCACTGATTTCAGGGATTTGCTTTGTTGTTTAGCTTGAGACACTTGGGAGAGAGGGAGGGAGTTCTAAAGAACATCGGAATAAAATTTGTGCTCATGATGCTTTTAAGGGATGGATATTTTGCAGCCATCTTTCTCTTTAATCCCTTCTGAAGATGCATAAAAGGCGTAAGAAAAGCTGTTTGAAGCAGGGTTTTGTCCAGGTTTTTTTATCCAATTGCTAAAAACTGTTTTGGTGGACAAAGGCTGAATAGAAAGTAGCTACAATAAAAACCAATTCTTTAGGCAATGTGGAGAAATACTTTGAAGTACTTGCTCAGTTTCTTCTTGCTGCATCAGCATCTGCAGTTCCTGTGAATTGCAGTGGCAGTAAATGGTTCTGAAGTGTCAGGTTCATTGTCTTCCACTGCTCCATCACCAGTACTTGTTTTCCTGGCTTCTCCCATAGGGTATGGAGGGTTGGTGGGTGGGGCAGCTGACTGTCTCACAGGTATTCAGTGCTTTCTGTGTCCATTTTTCAACAACAAGATGGGTTTTGATCAGTCTGGATTTAAGAAAGCTGTTCCAGCATGGGGAGGAGACAGCACAGAATGCAGTTGCCATGTTAGCCAGCTAGGCTTGCCCCAAGTGCATGAGAGCTGTCCCAAAATATCCTGCTTGTCTGTACCTGCTCTGATTCTGTTAGTGCCATTTGCCTTCCCATACAGTCCCAGAAACCAGCAGGTGTAACATCTTTTCCTTAGGTCAGTCTGTCAGAGTGGTGGCAGCCCAGGAGCTTTGGAGCACTGATGACCCTGCATGGTGCATTCCTATAGCGCTGTGTTTAGTCTTGGTGGAGTCCATAATGGACTCTTGCCTTTTAAGAAGCAAGAGAATTATAAAGGCCACATTTCTTAAGCTACTGGTGCAGCCATGGGCATGCACTGTAAGGCCATCACCAAATCCTGACACTTCAAAATGTCTCTGTTTTCCTGTGTCCCATGTAAACAGGGAAAATATTTTTCACCTTTTGACTGTTTTAAAATGTTTGAGTGGGTGAAGGACAAAGACAAATTTGGAAAAAAATACTAAAAATAGAGAAAAGACACCACAGACTACAAATCTGAGGAGGAGTGAGGCAGGAGGAAAAATTAAGGTTTAAAAAGAGTCTTTAAAATCTCAGATATCTCAAATATAGCAGCCAGGAAGAAGGGAGGAAAGATGGTTCTTTGCCATTTCAAGCCAACTGGTTTTCCATGGCAAACTCTCACCTGTCATGTGAGCTAGCTACAAAATACTTCCTACATGATTTGAATTGTAAGGAACTCTTTGGTTAGTTACTGTTGGCACTGGCTCTGTTATGGTAGATGGACCAGAGTTTCCTTGCCTTGTGCCTCTGCTGTGCCCACTGCTCTTGCAGGAGGCACAGCTCTGCTGCTGAGACACCCAAAACCACATGTGGGAACTGAAGACACTGCCACATACCCAAGGACACATGTGCTTCCTCCAAAACTGGAGTCATTGCAGCTGTAGGGGCGTGCATGGGCCACCAGAGCTGGAGGGCGGTATCATCCATGTGGTGACATCTCGATCTGTACCACAAACCCCAACTTCCTGATGAGAAGTGTTGTTCCTTGGAGCTGTTACTTGTACAGACCTTCCCTAGCCAAGTACAGAGAATATAGATTTGGGGAAGAAAAGCCCAGTTAGGCCTTTAGCAGCAGTTGCATCTCTCACACTAAACACAATCATCCATATGGGGGGAAAGCAGCTGTCCCAGCCCCAAACAGTAACTGCCAGAGCCCCATCCTGTACAGGCTGTGCTGACATAACAGTTTGTTTTTCTCAAAAGGCTTTATGAAGCTGGGTGAGACAACCCATCTGGAAAAGCTTGCACAGCAGATTTAAAAGCTTTGAACATTCCCTTACTTTCCCAGATCTGTCACCTCTGCTGTGTCAATATTGTAATAGTTCTTTCTGTGCCCAGCTGGAACAAGATCCCTAAGAGAGAAGCCCCCAGACCAGGACTCCAGCACGCACCCTTTCTGAAACAAAATGATTACCAGGAACCCTGCAATGGTTCCATAGTGCAGGGAGTCCAAGTAAGTACAGCAACAGAGCACTGACTTGCACCGCTTTTATTAGTGGTTTGATGCAACACTTGCATACACTGAAACAGTGATACCAGACTTCCACACTACTGTGCAACCCCAGGGTGAGCCTGGCTCCATCTCCTCTACCCCTTCTCTTACACAGCTGGAGTAAGAGTATCTCCTACCTCCTGCTATCTCCTGTTCTACAGCCAGAACAAACCCTGCTGCCCATTCTCATGGCTCCTGTGCTCCAACCTTCTGATCATCCCAGTAACCTCCATGGGACATGTTCCCAATATTTATCTTTTGTCTTCAGAAGCCCAGAACTGGTCACAGTGTTCCAGCTGCAGTCTGGGACATGCTGCACAGAGAGAACAGACTGCTGTCATGGCCCTTGCTCAGCTGTGCACTTTTAATGGAGCCAGAATGTGGTTGGACACGTTCGTCTTCACTTGTCCTGAAGAGCTGCTTCGCAAACAGTCCGTGCCCAGGATGCAAAACGGCATTAATTCAGTTCCTGCTGCAGGACTTGTGTTCACCTTTTTTGAACTGGGTGAGGCTCCCGTCAAGCCTTTAAGTTCACTGCCTTGTTCAGGAAATAGAAAATAAACAGCCTGTTATTAATTTAATTTGGTACAGTTTTACAATAGCTACAGAAACACTGAAAAAAACCTGGTGATGTGTTACAGGCTGACATTATTCGTGTCACATAAAAATTTTTCATCATTCATGGTTCTTCAGGGCTACACTAAGACAGCAGGCAGTTGCAGCATAACTTCTAATGCAATTGCACAGACAGTGAAAGCTTAATGCAGCTGTGACCTCCCCTATGGTTAACATTTCCTTCCAGTTCTTTCCAGCTGTCACTGGGACCTGTCATTTTTCTCTTTAAACCCCACCACTCTCCTCTATTTTGTCGTATGTTGTAGGATCTGAAAGTATTTTCTGATTTATTTGAATCTTAAGGCTTTTATTTAGTCCAAAAGCAATAATTTAAAGTAAGCAGCAGTTTTTTAATATATCACTTACTCTAATTCTTGTTGTAGAATTAAAACCATTGTAAAATGGTTTTAACAACACCATTTCCCTAGCACTGTTTCTGGAAAGAGAATCTCCTCCAGTGCAGTCCAGATGAAAGGGTGGTTGTACCTCAGTTATACATCAGAGTTGGTTAACACGAGCCTTCTGTGAAATGCTGGACTTGGGTTCTCACTGGGCACCACCTTTTGCGCAGAAGGCAGTAACATCACAAAAGCCTTAACTCCTCTCCTCATGCAGGAAGAGGTCTCTAGAACCTCCCAAGCAGACACTGTTCACGTTCTTCTGATACATCTTTTCCAAGCCCAGGGTGTTGGTGGGAGATGCATCACCTCCAGGCTGAGTCCCTTTCCATCATTTCAAATAGCACTTTTTCCTCAGGTCTCACAGGACAGGACAGTCTGCAAGCAGAAGGAAAACAGCTTTAAGTGAGAGTGATCAGTTCATCCCTCTCCACCGTTCAGACAGGTGTGACAGATTTAATTACTATTTTATTAGATAACACCATTACTCGTGTGCCCAAGAACTATGTTAAGCACAAAAATAGCACAAAGAGCCAGATAAATAAACACCAAGGAAACTGGTACCATCACAAAAGTCACAGCCACTGTTAAGTGCTCCAGCAGGTGGAATGCAATTCTCACCCTTGATGGTCCATGTAACTCCAAGGTGAAGAGCAGCACTTTGCACATCATCACTGTGTAGCAGAAAGCCATCTTCAGTTCCCAGGGTGTACAGCCACCAGAGGCTTCACTGAAACCTAATGCAGTCAATGGAGAGGAACATTTTCAGGAAGTATGATGCAGGCCAAGGAGCTAAAAGACAAGTTACATGGTAATTTCCTTGAAAATGTACTTTTCTAATCAAAGTATAGCACACAAGACTCAAACAGCAAATCACAGAGCAACACATTGGCAAATGCAACCGGATAAAGAGCTGAGAAATGCCAGGATGTTCCCAGACTGTTCTCTCTGGAAGTTAACTGGAAGTCTCTGTGTTCAGGAACCCCAACAACCGGCAGCCTGGGGTCTTGCAGTGCATGTGCTGGTACAAAACAGGACAGTGCACACGTTTCCTGCAGAGCTGAAGAAAGGAATGTGGTGACACATGGAGGCCAGCTCCCCTCTGCAAATATTGCTCAGCCACAAGCTCAGGAAGAACCAACTGAGGTCATTGACTTGGCTCCCCCTCCCAGTCTGGGGCATGCTCTGCCCAAATAAGAGTGTAATCCACTCACATTGCTATCTAATCTTCCCTTAGTTTAAAGACAATTTCATTAGGCCATTAGGCTTTGTCAGCCAGGTTCACACTGCACAGCCTGGGGTGCACATACACCGGTGAAAAATGGGGAAAGAGAAATAAAGGCTTGTATCACTCTGTTAAGATAAGTTGTTATTTAGCCAGTCAAAGAAACACTTGTATCTCCAAGAAACCTTGTCCATCCGCTTTTTCCTTCACAGGAAGGAAGTTGTAAATTGAGGACAGAAAAATTCTGAGATGCCTGGGAAACCTGCCAAACACCAAGGCTCCCAAATGGTTCTCTTGCACAGGAACACTCTTGATACATAGGGACAAGCAAGACTGAATTCCCAATGGCTACATAATCAAGACAAAATGTCCCCGGAATAAAAGTTTTTTGAGTGCAACACTGAAAAAATTAAGCAAGTGTTTTTCCAGTTCTACTTTTCTGATGAAGAGTTTTAGCTGCTTAACTTTTTTTAGATTTTGTGAGTAAATGCTTGTAGCTTGCTTATTTCCATAGCCTGGCTTATATTACACATTATTGTGTGATTATACCGTGATTTTACTACAACTAGAAAACAACAGAGGACTCCTTTGTGAAGGGCAAGGCAAAACTACAAAATGAGGTGTGCAACATGTTTTCTCACCTCCTCAGTGCCAGTATCAGAAGGTTAACAGGGTCTGGGTTAGGGAATAAAAATGGGACATGTCACACATTGTAGGCCTGATGGGATGCAGCCATGAATGCTGAGAGAGGAGCTGGCTGTGGGCACTGCGAGGCCACCCCACTGCTGACAGGGCATGGCAACGGGGAGAGGTGTGCGAGGACCAGAGAAAAGCAAATGTCACTCCTGTCTTTGAGAAGGGCAGGAAGGAGGACCCAGGGAACTACAGGCGCTAGGAAGACAACAGACCGACTACTCCAGGAAACCATTTCCAGACCAAGGAGGACAAGAAGGTAAGCGACAGCAATCAGCATAGACTTACAAAGAGGTCATGTGTAAATTCTGAAGGATCCTAACCTGCAAGCCTCTGTGATAAGGTAATCCAGTCAGAGGGCATGGGGGGCACAGTGGATATTTTCTACCTTGACTTCAGGAAAGCTTTTGACACTGCCCTGATATCTCCACTGACAAACACTACAGCCTGAATAAGTGGACCATGAGGTGGACTGAAAACTGGCTGAACAGCCAGGCCCACAAGGCTGTGGTCAGTGGCACAATGTCCTGCTGGATCCAGGGAGCAGCAGAGTATCCCTGTACTGAGGCCAGTCATTTTCAACATCATTTATGACCTGGTTGATGGGACAAGGCACTTCTCAGCAAGTTTGCAGGTGATACAAAGCTGAGAGGAGTGGCAGCCAATGGCAGAGCAACATGCTGCCGCCATCCAGCAACACCTGGACAGGCTGGAGAAATGGCCCGCAGTATCTCATGGAATTCAAGTGGGAAATGCAAAATCCTGCACCTGGGGAGGAATAATCCCAGGCACCAGGACAGGCTGAAGGCCAACTAGCTGGAAGTAGCTTTGCAGGTAAGAACCTGGTGATCCTGGTGAACACCAAGTCCAAGACCCACTAGAGCAAAGAACATGACCCAGCCACAAAGGCAGCCAGTGGCATCCTGCACTGCACTACAAAGAAAATTGGCAGTTTATAAAGAGATGATCATGTAGTTTGACCATCCTGCCATGGACCTTTTACATGTAATTAAAAAATAGGCCAATGATTCTTGGGTTTTATGTATCCAGTTCTCTGTTTACTGTTAACACAACTATAGAGACAGCTCTGAGTCCCTTTACTAGGCCAAACACACCCAGAGGAGAACTAACCCAAATCTGTCTTGCTTTACCAGTAGAACTTGAACATTGTGGTCAAATTGAATCAGTGTTTAAAACTGGTAATTTGGAATTTCTGAACTAAGGTACATAAAACTCCCTCTAAAGCCTTCCTGTCAGTCCCACCGCAATGTTGCCAACAGCCAAGGCAGACGACACCATGCACTTACTGTGTGTGCTCTGAACTCTAGCTCAGGTTTTACAGAGCACATGGACACAGCCTTCCAAACCAAAGCCTACTGGCTAGTGCGAAGGCCAGTTTAGAATCAGAAACTACTACCTTGGTCATACAAACAAACTGGATTCTGAGTGCAGTGCATCAGCAACCTCCAGTAGCTCAGACATGACATCCATTAATGCGGCACTGTGAGTTTTGGATGTAGTTTTGTAGCCACATTGTGGCTAGTCAGAGTTTGAGCTGACTGCTAGAGGCTGTGTACGTACACTTCAAGTCCCTTAGTAACATGTTAACACATGGCAGGAATTATGCAAGGAATCACATTATCTGAAATAAAGTATTAGTTGATGTGTAGAAGGAGAACTACTCTATGCCAGATCACAAATCTGAACAAAAAGAGGGCTTCTAATTTCAGTAACTGCTGCATAAAAGCCACATACCCTAATACGTACCTTGTACTAAAACTTGGTTTAGGATTCCCTTTCCTGTGCTTAAGATACACAAGGATTCTGCACAAGCCAGTCTTCATCTGCATTTTAAGATTTTAATTGCAACCTAAAAAATAAGCAGACAATAAATAACTATGACACTTTAAAAAACGTAGAAAATACAGTAGCTTCTCTTTTCAAACTCCCGTAAATTATAGAATTATAGAAAAATCCATTCTCTACCCATTCTTAC
Source organism: Pithys albifrons albifrons (assembly GCF_047495875.1). Taxonomy (NCBI): domain Eukaryota; kingdom Metazoa; phylum Chordata; class Aves; order Passeriformes; family Thamnophilidae; genus Pithys; species Pithys albifrons. The sequence continues at coordinate 69,902,892 of NC_092458.1, read as the reverse complement.
CATTTACTTGTTACTACAGATTTGTAAACCAATTTTAATTTAATTTTTACTACCTCAGCACTTTAACAACAGCTGTTCCAAGAACATTAACAAGTTCCTACATTTTCATACTTCTGCTTGGAGAAGATTAAGTGCAGTTCTCCTCCAAAGAGCCCCAGGGCATTTATCTCTGGAGGTTTTCTAAAACCCACATACTTCCAGTGACATAAGACATACTAACATATTGTCTCCTAAGCCTGCCAATGCACATGGCCAAAGTGACATTTCATCCTCCTCATATTAGTGCCACTACAATAATCAGGATCCCTGCACACAACACCTGAGAACCAAGTGCTCTCACTGCAGTCTCCTCCTCATTCCACAGCCTCCTGTGGCACAGACATAATTTATAAGGGGCAAAGCTATATATCAAAATAATACCACTGAACTGCAGTGAAATGTCCCACTATGTAATAACACATCAGAACAGACCTGCATACAAGTATCACTAAAATACACTTTAATAATAAAAGCATGTGATACAAAAGTTTAAGACTACAATTTTACAGCTTCTGCAACAGATCTGCTTGTATTTGCAGTAAGTGCAGTTAGAAGAACAAACAGCTAGTCAGAGTATTACTTTATTCCACTTACATTTATTAAATCATAATTAAAATTATTGTAATTCTATTAAAAGTGCCTAAATAAATGTGTTAATAAGGGTATGCATCATGAACTCTGTGTGTCTTCTTACAGAGTCATGTGCAAAATAATTATCCGAAGTGTTTAAAATACAGTAGCTCTGTGCCCCAGCCATTCAGGCTTCAAAACAGCTCTTGCCTGTACACACACATTCCCTCCTCCCCCCATTAAAAATCACCTCTTCTCCATAAATGCCTCCAACAAAATTACATGTGAGCACTGCAATGTTTGATAGGCTTAACATAATCCACTACTCAGGCACAGAAATGTGTTGCAGAGCCCAAGAGTCCTAACGAAATGTCTGGTGGAGGTGTCTGAAAAGATCCCAATTACTGCAGCACAAAGGGGTGAAGAAACTTTGTATGTTCTCCAATAAAGACTTCTTAAAACAATTTATCATCATCTTGAGGTCCTGTTTGATGATCAGAAAACTGAGCACACCCTGCAAAGTACTTGTTACAGAAAGAATTCCTTGGAAAGCCACACACAGGTAGCACCTTTCAGGTCAGCTTCACTTCAAGAATGGTCCCAAAAAAGCAACTCAGAAGTGACATAGGTGTAAATTACAACACACAACCACAAACATTTACAAGAAAGATAACATTTACCTTTTCAGACACAGCTGAAAACAGGCTGAGACCCGCAGCTCAGAATAAATACAAAGTTGGCACAATTTGTAAGTCCTATTCAAAGCACTGTTAATTCACCAATTCTCCCATTTGATTCCTTTTCATCTCCTCCCCCAGCTCTCACTCCCATGGTGCAGATTGCTATCTATCACATTTCAAAAGTTCCATTATCTATTCTGTACTGGACATTCATCAAGATGTGTATCTTATTTCTAAAGTAGAAATGACAGAGCAGAGCCCATTAACCCTTTCTAACCACACCTATAACTTTGCAAGTGCCAGTACTAAAATCATTAGGCAGGTGAAATGTAATAATGGCCATAGTGATGAACTGTGAGTCAGGCAGACCAGGCTGGAACTGCCATCTGGACAAGCATTAGTGTCCTGAGACATTACCTCCACATGGTGTAATTAATGCAGCTACTGATAGCTATGTGCCCACCTTAAGGGGAAGCTACAAACTGTACATATTTCAGTCTCCATTTAAATATAAAACATCACAATTATTTTCCCCTCTTTTTTCTTCCCCATCAACAAAGCTAAAGCATCCAAGGCCTAATACAGTCCTTCCAGTTTCTGTTACAGCCAGTGTGTATTTCGTGCTCTTGGTCACCCAGATTTACTGAGGATAAAGCAGTGAGCAATATTCTTGGCAACTAGTAGATACTAGTAACAAAACTGTAGCTACATAAATCTGCCTTGAAACCAGCCAGTGAGACTGCTAGTAGTCACAAAGTTCGTAGGTTCTGTTGGGTCTGTGCCTCTGTACTGTTTCTTCAGGATATTCTCTCCATAAAAAAATTACAATAATTCCAACATCTCACCCGGTATAAACCTACAAAAACCCTACTGTTTATGATTAACAGCAACGACTTTGTTAGAGCCAAACATATCGTAGCAGCCAGTGACGAAAAAAGGATTTCTAAGAGAGAACAGGAACACAGCAAAAAGTTATTTTCAAAGTAACGGACTCTGAATTTTCATTAATATGATAAAGCCTTTCTTTAAATTAAAGCTCCAAATGGGTATGATGCCAAGCAAAATGAAAGTGAAATAGTCTAAAAGTGTACCAGCATGATAAACATGCCTATTCTGAAGTGAACAGATGCATCACACATTAACTGAGTGATACTGTGCATATATTGTGCCATAATCAAGGAAAATTAAAAACCCACTGCCCATTTCCTCTGTCTCAAGTAATGACACACACTCAGGGTAACAGGGTACCTCCACTACTGTGTTTCCAACAGGGAATGGCTGTGTGGGAGAAGCACCAAGCTGCCAGTGCCGCATACTGAGCACAGACAGCCATGGCACTGTGACACTCAAGGACATTTACATTTACCTTGCACTCTGGGGCTGGGCAGCTTCACTGGCTTGACTGACACAGTAGGCCTTGAGATTTGTTTGGCTGGGGCTTTTCTGGGGTTCCGTTTTTTTAATTAACAGGATTTTTGCTGGCCACTATAACAAAGGGCTTCCCCCCTAAAATTACCCTGCATTTTCCCCTTTAGTTTAGGTCTACTTTGAAAAATACCTAGCAACACACAACGGCAGCGTGGGTAAATTTTGACCTCCACTCAAGTGACCAGATGTGGCATTTTGCATCAGCAGGCATAAGTAGCACTTTGAGAGTAGCAGAACCACTATCCAACACACAGAAAGGAAGAACTCCAATGCCGAGCTGTTCTCAGGAAAACACACAGTCCCTTGTGGCCACATATTTGGGGTTTCCAAAGGGAACCCGAGATGATCCGCAGAGCTGTGTTCATGTTTGCTTTTGTTCAGGTTTACCTATCAAAAGGTAACAGATAACAACATTGGCTGCTGACATACTAACACAACACACAGTGCTAGACATTTAAATGGTCAAGCAATCTCACCGTCCCCACTCTCCTCTTAGTTTGCATTTTAATCTGGCCAAACCTGCTCATCTCAGTTGTGAGTAGTCCCTGCTGAGGACAGTAAAACCATCACAGAATAAATTGTCACTTGGCATCACTGCATGGCTGCCAGGGATTGTAACAGACAAACTGCAGCACAGTTTTCCCCAATCCCTTGTTTGCCAAACTGTCCCCGTAGGAGCAGATACTTGCAGAATAGAAGCAAGTAAGAATTTAAGGAAAAAATTAACATTACCAAATTTAGTCTCAAAAAGAGTATTCAGTTCCCAGAAAAAAAAGGGGCTAATACTACTTGAACTGAGGTGGCAGTGCATTGAATTTCCTTGATAAGATTATTAAAAATACTCAACATCTATTTCACAACTTTCAATTTCTAAAGTGTAGGGTACCTGAAGTTAGCATATTACACAGAATGAGGAATCTCAAAGTAGTAACATTCCTCTTCTGGAATCAGGTTTCAAAAAAGGAAAAAACAGAGGCAGTTTCCAGCAGCCAGGCAATAGACACATACAAGTGACCACACTGTCATCAAGGGACATTTGTTTTTTTGTTTTGCCTAGATTGCAAAACTTCACCATACAGAAACTGGACTATTTCTTCAGTATTTAGGGAATGATGAGCATGTCTGTAAGTATTCAAACAGAAAGGACAAAGATTTCACCTGTGCAGCTTCAGCGAAGTCTGAATTCGAAGATACTGAAATTCTAAGTACTTTGAAAGATTAATAAAAATTGTTCATTTGCAAGTCATTATGTTCCTAGATGCAAGGCCATGTATTTAAAACAAAAGGAAGATCCCCCCCTTATTTTTTTGTAAAAATGATGCCTCACAATTTCAAAGAAGTTTGGGTTTCATCAGCAGAAGGGTTCTGAAATCTTTAACTTCTTAACATCACTCAGACTTCTATTGCACAGTATAATCATAGTGTTATATATAAATATGTGTTATATTTTTTGCAAAATCTTGTACACTGCCACGCTGTAGTCAAAATCACTGAAACACTCCTATGTGAAACAGCAACTCAATTCTCTACTCTTTAATACAGCCCGCTCCCCAATATTGCTGACATTCCCCTGTCGAGGAAACTGCAGCACCAGAACAGCTGGCTAAACACTGATTTTCATAATTATCCATTCTACTCATGTTGTTATTAATGCAGCAGAAATACCTTCTAATGTTCAGTTTTCTACTTTCAATGACTGTGTTCACGCCAAGCATCTTGGAAAAACCTCCAAGAACGGTATAATTTTCTCCATTCGGAACTCACACACCCTGTTACACGGGTGAGAAGTTCTGAGCATGTTGTAATACTTTACCTTGCCACAAACAGCTACAAAGTACAAAACTGTCGAAGGAGCAAGGGCATAACCCTTAACTCTCATCATCTTTCACCTAGAAATAATGACATACAGATGTGACTTCACAAATTAACAAAGAAAACTTAAGAAACCTGACAGATCAAAAGCATCTGAAACCTCCGTATTGGAAGCTACAGTTAAAATTTCATGAGCTTGTTTTGCCAGGTTCTGTAAACTCTGAGGTCCCCTATCACAGAAACTTACAGAATTTGAAACGAATTTAGAAAACTCTGCTGTAAACAAGATATAGCTGAGCCAGCACAGCTAGCAAAGAGTTAAGTGGTATCAGGATACCTCTACTACTTTAACAGAACTCAGGATACCATTGTGCCACACTGTGCAATCAAGTTTACAATTATGCAGTGTAAGAGAACCACTAAGATTTAAGAAACTTTTAAATAGTTCTATTAATTTTATTTCAAAATATTTTTAAATTGTTTTAAAGTAATAAAAATGTGTACAAGCAAAGCCTGAAGACAGTCTTCACAGATTTTACAGTTTTAGGACTACAGAAAACCAGCACATATTGTATCACAGAAAAATATAGAGTTGAGATGCAATGACCTCACTAGTGTGAGGATACTTTGGATCTTTCAAAAACTAAGGGGGAATTTAGTTTCACAGGAAACTTCCTAGACTGTGTATAATTCAATTTCCTCTAATTTAAAAGCTCACTATTGCTCAGGAATTGTGAAACTCACTGACACACAGCTTCTGAAGTGTTAGCAATGCTGCTTGACACAACTTCACACAGTGCTCCCCATTCCCTCCTGTAGGGTTCCTTACCTGTCATTTCTGCAGCAGGTGCCAAGTTAGGGCAGTGTCCTAACCTCCTTTTCCAACATAATGACAGCAGAACTGATTATCTTTGTGGGGCTACAATCTCTGAAGCTGTAAGACTGTGTTGGGGGAAGGGGCAGGGCAAGACGTGGTTACACAGTCCTTATGGTCAGCAACTCAAGATTCACTCAAAGAGCTTTCATCTTTGATGAGCTTCATTTAAAAATGTAAAATTTAACAATACTCCTCAATACAGACACCCATATTGAAATGAAACCTAATAAGGAAGCATTCAAATACCTAAGCATGTAATAGGGTTTAACATATAAAGTTTAATAAAAGCCAAAACTTTATTTAGATGACACAATCACAAAAGGGTCTAGCGACAATCTAGGTGGCTCATGCAGGGCCACCTAGTGCCAGTGCCCAGAACAATGTCTTCGCTCCACCACCTCTCTGGGCAGCCTGTGCCAGTGCTCCGTCACCCACACAGTAAAAATGTGCTTCCTGATGCTCAGAGCAAACCCACTGTGGTTCTGTTTGTACCCATTGCTTCTGGTCCTGTCAAAAGATTTGGTAATTCCTTGTGCAATTAAGTAACTTCCTTCCCGTGCTAACTCTACTTCTAACTCAGATTATTTCATAAAACACACACACCACCAATTTTTAGCTTCCACCAGAATAAAACTGTACTTGTTAAGAAACTGAAAATGTTATGTCAAATTTGAAATACACAGGAAATGGAATCTTATTTCAAGACAAAGACAATGGAACAGCAGTAAACACAATAAAGTGCAGGGCATCCTGCAAATGCTCTACTGCATATTGGTCCACGGACTTACCAAAACCACAAAGCAATGCTGAATAAAGGTACAATTTCTTGTGAAAATTTGTGTCTTGTGGAGAAAAAGCATTTACAGATCTGTTTTGATATGACCTAACTATTCCTTGCAACAAACCAAGTCTGCACTTGCCCAGTCCAGGCAGATTACTATTCAGACCCGGGCTAACAGCTGAGTGTAATGCCACCAAGAAACCTGTGAACATTTTCAAGACAGGGTATGCAGCAAACTCAGCCACATAAAACTGAAGAGCAAAGATTCTCTACTTGCTATTGCTGTACAAGCTTCATCATCGGGCAAGCCAGCACTCCAATTTGCTTTTTTGTCCTTTCTTGCACAACTGGCCACATTGCTGATGCTGCACCAGGCAGGATTTATCGCAGCTTCCAAGTACCATTTTACATTCCCTGGTTTAGTGGAAGTCACTACTACCTGCAAGACAAAGTTATTCTTCCTACCCAAAGTGAAACAGCTTTCTAAGTGAACAGCAAACATTTTTTTAAAAAGCATTAAGCCTCATGTCTCATACACAGAGCAAAGGAAGCACCTAGTAGCACGTTACAAAGAGGATTGAAAAGCAGTGTATTATCAGTAAACTCAAATCCGAATAAAGGAGCAGGCATCTCAGTAAGTGTTAGGAATACTAGTAACCCTTCCACCACATACTCCCCTTGAAAGACACTCCAGTTAGTTATCATTTTCTTCACTTAAGAGCAAAGTATAAAGACTTCAGTGATGAAACCCCCTTTGTGCAGGACTAAGCCAAAACCACACGGTAAGAAATGGCTAATTTCCTTTTGTTATCACATTACATGCAAAGGCAGTCAGTTGGCATCATATTCAAGACTAAATATTTTTAATCAAAAAGACTGATTCTTGCTACTATTTTTCACCACGGCTCATTCAGATTTCAACATGTAAGCTCATACTACAATTCTCACATTAAAAATATTAATTAAAACAAAGTTATCAGAATTATTTCAAGGTGACAAATTTTTAAGTATCAACACATTAATGAAACAATGGTTACAAACAGAGACTAAAATATACAAGCTGTTACTTCAGTTACCTGTTTGTGACTTTTGATATTCACAAGGAAAGAACAACCCTTCCAATGCACTACAATGTCTTGAAAAAGGAAACTCCACATAAGCAAGCAGCAGCTTCTCCAAAGCAGTCCACATTTCAAACCGAAGTCCTGCATACTGATGCATCCACTTCTTTTAAAGGTTAACAGAGTATCTCTGTGCTATCAGAGTATCTATGTGATAGCAGATTCTTGCACACTGCTTTTCACAGACCACCTTCAGAGCTGTTTGTTCTCACTTTGCTCAGCCTTGTTCTTACCTTCTTGCAATTTTATTTCCATCTTATTTTGGTCAACTTACTTTTCACTCTGAGCTCTCCAAAATCTCACACCTGATCAGCGTCTGACTGCTGGGTATGCTCTGACAGGGTGTGTTTATGTATAAAGTTTGTGTGATTCTAGTTCACACCAAGCTGTGTAAGCTAAAATAAAAGCAGATATCCCAATAGGTTTAAAGGTGATCCTTAGAACATGGAGGTAGCACAAGGTTTTCACATCCTTATTATAAAATTAGGGAATCAGAATCACCCAGCAGATTAGTTTACCTGTAACACACCTTGAATTACTAAAGGAATTTGTATCATTGACAGTACAAATGCAAACAGTTGGTATTTTCTGAAAAATCTCTACATGGTCTTTCTTAAGTCTCTAACTCTAGCTTGCTCAGATCCATGCCTCATTGAGAATACCACATTTCTACTAATGAAGTAGTATTTGGAAGTGCACTGCCATGACTGAAAAGGTGTAATCCAAGACCACTGAGGCTGGGAAGAGCTAATGCTGATTTAAGCACCCTGTGACTTTACCACTCTGAATCCCCACCCGCAGTGGCTGTCACTGTGCAACTCAAATTTGCTTGGCAGAAAAGATGGAGACACTGAAAAACACCCCTGTAGCCATAAAAGAACTGCATTACTGAGGCACACAAAGCAACAGCTGAAACAACAAAGGCACTACCACATTCCAAGTACTGGGAAGGCTGTGACAGTCGTGCAGCTGTACAGACACTCACTCATCAGACAAGCTACCTAAGATGCTGACTCTTTGACCATTCAGATTTATCACTATGGCAAAATAATTCTGTCCTTCATAAACTTAAAGCTTGATAACCCTATTCTTGTTTTGTCAAAATCAAGGCAAACTGGAAGGATGGGTATGTAAACTATATATATTTGAACTTCAGCCTTTTCCCAGCACAGTTTTGTCTTGCATATTTAAGCCTTTCCCTGCATGTCACTAATGTAGTTTCACCTTCTTTTATTTAAGGTTGGTTATGTAGACAAAAAGTAAAAATATGAGAAAATATAGCAAATTCCCCAATAACATAACTTTTCTCCATATCTTAATGAAACATAGGTTTTCAGACTCACTTTGACCATTAAAACATGTATTTTATTTGGATGTTTACACTGAACTACTTTTATTTATAGTAGAACTCTGAAATAACATCTAAGAATTTTAGATGAAGTTTCTAAGAGTCATATTTGGGGTGTTTAATTCCATGAGTTTTCAAATTCTTAGGTGCAGCAAACAAAGATGAGGTCAAACCATGACCTCCTGTTTTCCCACAATATTATCTCCCCATCTGTAAATCTATGAAAAGCACTTACCTACTTTTACCTTTCCGTATCAGTATTTCTACCCACTTGTGAATTCAGAAAGGGTAGCTAAGTTCTCATGTATTCTGTCACCTAATTTTTGTGTATTCTTTACACAAAAAAGAAACTCTGGAATCTAATTAATCCAGAACAAAGTCCTTTTTTTGCCCCATTAGAAAGAGCCATAAATTCTTTTTAAGGACATAACAGGTTAAGGATACATAAATGATGTTCATACACTAAGAAAACATATATGGAGAGATGTAACAACTTGCCAAATCATATAAAGAATTGTTTTTACTGTGCATCTGCTACCTGATGCTTTCCTTGAGCCCATTTCCATCCCGTTCAGTGTTAGAATCCTCAAATAAGGCTTTATAGCTCCTGTCTTCCATATCCTAAGGAAAATTTAAAGCTTTTACAACAAGCAAAAAGCTGGAATACACAACAGGAAACAGTCCTAAATGGAATGGATTAGGATAACCAGAGCAGGCCAGTAACAAGCTTCAAAGAAGAATGATTTGACCCATCCTGTAGTTGGTATGTCACCTCACAGCCTTCACATTAAAGCCTTGCAGAAGTTTGTGGCGTTTTCACCACAATTGTAACAGCAGGTTGGGGTTAAGGCACAATGTTCTCAATGTCAAACCAGTGAAAGACTGAGAGCTCAAGTAAGACATCTAGTAAAATAAACTTTTTCCACTTTGTTTGAAGATATACCATTTGACTTGTCCAATGATAGTTTTGAATATACACCAATGTTTTAAAAATTGGGGTTTTTAAACTGTAATAAACAGAAGATTCTACATTATCAGCTTCCTCAACAAATGCTTCAGGAACTAAGCAACACAGAATAATCAATCCTTTACCCTCCTTCACGTATGTACATGAACACTTTCAAACCTGTGAGTACTTCTGTGACTGCTACAGCAATAAAGCAGAAATACAAATGTAGTATCAAGGTTCTGAGCACTGAGTTTTAAAACAATGGTATGCTCAAGGTCAGCTTCTATCAAACTAGGCCTAAAGATGCAACATCCTCCAAGTAACTACAAGCACTTGAATTACCCTAATTCTGACATTCACACTACATGCCATAATCTCCAGTAAGTACCTGTACCTAAACTAACCAATTCTATTTGTAAGATGGTAGCAATGAATTAATACTTATAACTGGATAAAATAGGACAAATCATATTTCTTTTTAAGTCTCTGTAACAACATAATGGTCCCAATGTAAGGACTAAAAAATGCATGCCCAGTAGCATAATGCAACTCACGAGTATGATTTCTCCACAGATTTGTGCTTTCTCTGGCCCCCTCAAGGAGACTTACTCTAACTGTGACTTACTCTAACTCAGCACATTAAAATTTTCACTGTAAAAAATATGAAACTTAAACTAATTCTTCTTTTTCATGTTTAATCCAACTTGGAGAGTTAAGATTACTATTCAGAACAAACATCAAGACTTTTGGGCTTAATTTACTGTCTTGTACACATGCTTGGGATTAAAACCAGATGGAAACTAAACAAAACTCTTAAACTTTTTAATGTTAATACTGAAGTGTGCCCTAAACAGGAAGAAGTCTGGATTAATTGTGCAGAATATACCAAGTGATTTTATCCTCCTGAGTCAGCTGTCATTTCAGAAGCAGTAAGAGGCATACTGGACACTTCATTTACTTTCCTAATCAACACCTTTTCATGACTTGCTACTTTTTCCTCATATGCAATAGAAAAAGTGTATTTTGCTCAAAACATGCAGAATGAACACAAAACAGAAAGGAAGCTTAGCAATGAAAAACTCCTCTAGACAATTTACTTAATACCAATGCTCTAAAATCCCCCTTTCTACAGACATTTTCATTCAGCAATGAGACTAAAATATGAAACTGTACACAACCATGATGCAAGAATGATGGTGAACATGCAGCAAGTGGTATTACGAAAACTACACAAAGCGTAACACGGCAACAATAAACTGACACATATCCCAAAATGGTTCTAAAAGCATGGCCATCCCAACTGGCAAGTTTGCACAATTTTCACTTATAAACCAGCAAATTAATATATGACAATTCCTTCATACATTTTCTTTCAAAATTCTATAAATATTCAGTTTTTGAAATGCAGTAATTGTACTCTTCACACACTAAGGCAGAAACTTTATTTGTATTATTTGGCACAGCTCTGGTTCTGAAAAAGTCAAGATGTGGAACTGCTCCTGAAACAATGCTGAGAAAGTTCTAGAAGCACAATGTTCTAGAGTGGGAAAACACTGAAGACGAACTACGGCTTCATTATTACAACAGTTTTCCTTCTGTGCCTTCTGGAAAAGGCTTTTGATTGGAAGTTGATTAGAACTGGAGCTGCGGCTTACCTGTCACATGCTCTTTCCCTTAAAAGCAGAACAAAATACATGGAAAACCACAGTGCTATCATGTCAAAGAATGAACAACGTTAGCATTTCAAAAGACAGTATTTCCCATCTTTGTAATTGCAGTTTATGTATTTTCTTCCATGAAAAAGTACATGTGAATGGTCCTGCTTCTTTAAAGCAACTGTGCATAGCATCTTTCCTGGAGCAATCACGAAGAACACTATTTTCGATATTTTACTTGCTTGCATGTAACCTTCTTGGCAACTGCAGAAAGTGAACAGACAGGTCAAGCTCACATAAAATTTGGCTCAACAGTTTAGTGTACATTTTTTTCATTACTTCAAAGACTTTCCCTCTCAGATCAATTATCACTAAGAAGGTAGAACACAACATGTTACTTAGATATCTGAATTCCTCAACATGCTTACCTATTTGTTCTAAGATACGTATGTCTTAGAAGTACTGAAGATGCCTACAAAGTCACTTAATGAGAGCATATATAAAATTACATTCTCAGTCCACAGCACGAACTAACCCATGTGTGCACAGTGACAAAGAGTCTCGCTCTCCTGTCCGCTCCTCGCTCTTCTTTCCTTCCACACTGAAGGAGCAGAACTGTAATTCTCCCTGGGTCTCCTGTCCCCTGGTCCCTGCCTGGGGTCAGGGATGCAAGGGGGACACAGAGCAGGCAGGAAGCAGGACTGAGCAACAGGGAGGCCAAAGGGCTTGTCATATCTGCAGCAATGCAAGTACTGAATGATTTTAAATATGCACACAAGTATTTCCAACTTCCCATGACCATAAAAATATTTAAAACATTTGTAAGCAGTCTGAAAGACCAATTCCAGCTGGCAGTTCAAAGACTGCATTTTGTGGAACTGTGAGAGCTGGTTTATGCAGCAGAGGGTTTTTGTGCAATTTGACACTACATAAAAATATTTAAAGCTTAGTAACAGCACTGCACAGCAAATCCTTTTACAGCAAATAATGAACAGTAATGGAACTTTTTTTTAGAAAAAGAAACACATTGAAGTGCCCAGAACATCAAGAGCAAACAGATGCAAAACGAATTGCAAGAAATGCTTGTGATTTTTATATCTTTTTAGATTTATTACATTTCCTCTTCCACCTTGTATAAGCACATGTGTTATTTAAATACGAAAAACCAATTTTGCGTCAGGGTGGGTTGTGCACTGAGGTTTTTTGGGTTTGGGGTTTTTTTTTGAGAGAGAGGTGTTTTGTTTTGGCAAGGATTTTTTTCTTTCAAATATTCACTGGTCATAAAATTACTTTCCCTGTCACACAAATATTTATTACAGTGAAATTAAGGCCAAAAATTAATTAAAATACCTTAATCCCATCCCCCAGCTACTTGATAAATATGTACTATTTTATTTTCCTTTACCACAGTCTTCTGTTTGGTGCTTCTCTGTCTGACCCAGGTGTAAGAGTGGATTCTCCCTGGTGTGATGAGAGGCTAACCGTGTTAAAACCAGCTCCTTCATACTTACGACACCACGATGAGTGCACACTGTATACACCTTCTGTATCCAGCCACAAAATCAAGCCCTACAGAACAACTTCATAACAACAACACAGCAGAAACAGAGCCAACTGCAGTGACCCCACCCTACGCCCCAGAGTATTACAGTATTTTAGAACATCAATTATTTTCAGTTTTCCTGTGACTCTTTGGCCACCTGCACAAAACTAAACTCAGTTTAAAAAATCCAAGACATGAATGTAACTTGTATTTCCATATTTCCCATTAAAAACTAGTTGGTTTGTGGTTTTCATGTAGAACTAGATTTAAAGTTACTTTTGTGAATCTGCTGCAGATATAAAATTAAACCACACTTCTCCCACTTTCATTATGTTACTTTATTCCCTCTCTCCCATGTTTTTTCCAATTTACACAGAGGACCCTTCACACTTATTCCTGGTCCAGGATCTACACAGTTTTTTTCACTTAGAGGCAAGAACAGTATCTTTATTCTCACTGCAATTCTTTCAAATCAAGCACTTAATGTCCTGCATACAATTAGCATGTAAATTCAATCAAATTAATTATACAGCTATGTTTGACTCTATAGATATTGAGATATAAAAGCACACTGTAAAACTAGGAACAATCAAAGTGCTAGACAAATTATTTACCAAAACAAATGGAAAAACCTTATCAACACATGTATGTAGTAAGACAGTCCAGTTCCTTTTGAATTTCATACCTCTTATTATGAGCATTTTGTTCTCTGCTAAAGGGACCACATACAAACCAGTCAAGATTTTACTCATATTTACAAAATCACTTTTCTTTTAATGTGATTTGGGCACATAATAATCATTATATGAAAGCAGGGGTTCTTTTAATAGTTTTACCTACCTGCAAGTGAAAGAAAGCTTATCTGAATTTAAACTCTTTTAAGTAGTTCCTTTGATGAGGAAAAATGGTTGCTGTTCCAAACTCTTTTCCGAAGAAACCCATCTCTTACTGCTTTAAGAGTCAGGCTGAGTCCATTAATAAGAACACCTCCAGAATTCAAGGAAGTTCAAGATGGAAAAGACCTATTAAATCTATCCCACTAAAAGTGAACAGATGAAGGGTTTGTTTTCATGCATTAAAAATAAAAGTACTATTTTCATGAAAATTTCATGTTCAGTTTATCTACTCTACAAGTAACATTTTAAACATAAAATGTTATAAACTTCAGTATTTCACGGGTTACCATGAAAACATGCCTTAAATGCCTACAGCTGTCATCTTTTCTAAATATTTTATGAGAAAAACCTCAGAACTATTAACAAAACACCAAACTGGTGAGACCACCTACTAAGATTATTTCACAGTATATCCCAAAAGGCAACAAAACACCAATTCAATGGGAAAAATTATACCTGACATGAGGTATTCTACTTTTTAATCAATCCTTTTATAGTCACTGTGTTCTCACATTTCAGTAAGTGAATTTTTAAGAAAGCAAATACTTTTGGGTTACTACACTCCAACATTTTCCACTAAACTAGCACTGAATAGTCAATCATCTCAAGTAGTAATGTCTTAACTCTCTTTCCCACAGGCCACACTCACTCACTCCCTCCCTCCCATTCATCAATCAGGGACGTTTGGACGGATATTCCCTCAGGCTCCAGAAGTGAGGTAACAGCCCAAGGAAAGCACCAAACCCCAAGATAATTCTGCATCTTACAAAAGCACAGTTGCCCACATTAATAATTTCAGGGCTGCTGAGAAGACAACCACATTCCATTTGACGTATGTGCTCTCTAAAATCTGCCAGTCTTGCGCATGAGCACAGGCTAACAAAAGATACTGGATGCAGACTCTAAAACCACCTATGGATATGCACCACTTCTAGTCTTGGGAATGAGATTTAGAATCCCTTCACATTTGTGCTCCGATGTAAACTGACTCCAGCTGCTACTCCCTTCATTTTTCATGAAGGGAAAAATTACAATCCGACTTGTTAAAAATATTATAGAGAGGTACACAAAAACATTAGTTTCTGCAACATGCTTAAGTAAAATGAACTGCATGCCATCAGAGCACACCATTGATCTGCTAAACATCTCACCTCCAAGCGTATTTTTCTATTCAAAAGGCCTAAGGGGTTTTGGTTTTCACTTAAGATTCTGCCTTTGGATGGGTTATTTCAGAATTTTGGGGCCAATTTATGTCAAGGCAGATTAAGACCAATCAGCAATGTCTAGTTCATCAATGTCACTGCATTTCTGTGTAGTATCTTTCAAAGAATTTGTAATTAAAGATTATTCTACATCTGAAATCAAAAGTGGAAAAAGGAGAAAATTAGTTTGGTGCAACATTTTAAAATGTGACAAGAGTAATTCAGATCAGAATGCTCCTCAAAGGCATATTATAAAATCTTACTGGATTATGGTAAATTAATGTAATAGTCAGTTTCTGTTCTCTTCCTGCCATCTGTTTTAACCTTCTGTTCCAGTAACAATCTTCCGTTCACCCCATACCTTTATGTACAATTGGGCAAAACATATGTGGACAATAAATAAAACGACTTAAGGTCTGGAATTTTCTTTCTAGGTGATCCATAGTGATTTGTATTTTTCTGAGGAAATAAATACAGTAATGTATTGCCACCAATTTTCCTAAGATACCAACTTGCTTTATCTAATGAGCACAATGGACGGAGAACTACAAAGACATCAACTTGCAAACAAAATGAATTTTTTGTTTCTTAAGTGCCCAGTAGTTCTGCCTCAAGTGACTGAGGTGACAAATGCAAAAGCAGTTAGATAAGGCAAATTCTGGTAGTGGCGTGGGGTTTTTAATTTAAATGGAATAATAAAGCTTTGTTAAGTATTAAAATTGTATCTCACATGAAAATTAAACCGTTTAGACTGAAATGTCAGGAATAAGGTAAGAACTCAGTAAGTACACTACAAAAGTAAGTGCACTGCAGTTGTCCATTTCATATACATTTCAAGACTATTTGTTTTAGCACAGCATAATACAGCAGGGTCAGGACTCCACTGGACTTTCTACTCAAACAGTAGTTCAAAACTTAAGTACAGAGGTACAACAGAAAAAATGATAAACCAGCCAACCAGTTGAGGAACAAGAAAAATCAACTGCTTCAGCACAAGGGGAGAATCCTCAAGCATCAACACTGCCTGGCCACACCTATATACCATTTTTAGAAAACAAACTTGGACCATTCCTTTTTTAAGGAAATTAGGTGTTTACTGTATAGCTAGAATCAGTCTACCACATTTGGCAAAAGAAGCTGGGCCCTTATAGTTGAGCTCTGTAAAATCAACACAGTCAGGTGGCCCTGAGAAAGCTTTTATTAAGAGCTGAATTTGGAAGCTACAAAATGCAATCCTTATGAAGTCAACATTTCAGTATTTACTTGTTAGGACTTGGACCATGGACATTTAAAAAGGGATTATGTGATTTTCTGCTGTAAGGACAGCTGACAAAGCCACTGCTGCCACACAGCAGAGCCATCCAAGTCAGAGGTTTGCAGGAAGGGCAGTTCACAACTGCAGAATGAAAATCACTAATGGTAATTAAAATCTGCGGTAACTCTCCAATACAGACACACCTCTGCTTGCTATCAAAAATGCAGTGCAATAAACATGCATTTAACATAGCATGAAGCTGGCAAGGAAAGAATGAACCACTTTTGCAGATTTGGGATGTTTAACTTACTTCTGAAACACTCAAGGCACTACAAGGAGGAAGTTATCTATCTAGTAAAAAACTACACAGGAGTTAAACTACAAGGCCTGAATGACACAGCCTTTTCCTTAAAAAAAAATAACAGATCTCTTGAATTTAGTTCAGGTTATATTTAAAACATGTTCCTTGTACAGCTTTACAGTTTAGAAGTACCAATTCACACTGATACTTTCTTAATCCCCTAAAAATGTCACATACAATTGCAGAAAAGATGAGAAAAAAGTAATCTCATATTTAGACACCTTACTGGACATCAATGTAAACTGCATTTTCAACTGAATGCAGGACAGCAAAGCAGTGAGCTTAAGCAGTTGCTACATGCAAACACTGGTTTACACTAGTGAAAGGAAAAACCCATAATTTTCCCAAATGTTGAGTTAGGACTAGTGTGCTAAGTAAAACCAGTTGCAGGTTTGGCTGTGGTTTATTTTAAGAACAAGTTCCATAATATGATACAAATATCAAGTAGGGGAAACAGTATTTCAGACTCTGAGCATAACTCACTATTGTATTACAAAGTGTAGCATGTATCTCAAGTCAAGCAAAAAATGGCAGCATTAAACAGTCTAGAGCAAAGTTCTTAGCAGTTACAGATGTCACAAGTGAGGAGTTACACATATTACACCTCCTGAATTTTATCAAAACAATAGCTATCTTAAGCCACATAACACCAGCAATTTAAGTAACAGTGTACTTCCAAAATGTCAGCAATGCCACAATTTGCTTGTTACCTATTGCCTCAAAATTAAAGCCACCAAGATCATAATTTATATTAACAAGTAACACGTCCATGCCCTCTCTGCTCTTTGCATCCCATGCTCAGCTATGTATGTATTATTTTGATTTAATTAGGGAACCCAGGTTATCTCAAATTAGTTTTTAATCAATTTAGCATCAGTATTCATGCAGATAAAATTAAGTAATCTTATCTCTGAAAATGTGAGTGAACTGATAAAAATAGAACACTACTATTTTGCACAGGAAAAACAGTCGTGGTAACCAACCAATAACCCTACTCATTTGCCACTACAGGAATAGAACCAATAGGTCTTTTCCATCATCTTCCATGACTGACAAAACCAGAGTCATAATAAGCTTCCTAATGACTCAATCTGCAAGTCTGGCCTGGGTTGTGCTATAAATGGATATTTTTTCAAATTCATCATTCTGTAAAACCTTTATGAAGGATACTCATGGTGCAATCCTAAACGCATATTACTCAACTGTAAGCGAACACTTATTTTCACTAGAAAACGTGTATTTGCTTCCCTTTTTAAATAGTTAATCATTGATAACCAACGTGCTTCTATTCAAACCATTAAGGGAAATGTATAGTTATTAATAACGATGCACTACACAGTGGAAAGCTTTAAACCAGCTTGCAGAAATTTCTCCTTCCTTGCAATGGCAAGATACTTTAACCATCAGCAGAACACACAGATGTCACAGCAGATTTTCTTTTTGGTATGGATTAGGTAAATTCATTCATACTGTTACAAATAAAGCATACATACAGATTCCTTTCCCAAGGTTTTTTTTTAGCTCTCCAAGTTAAATTTTCTAAAGATTTGTGTAACAGATATACTCTGTTGATAAGCCCTACTGTGCCTAATTTGCAATGGTGGACTGAGATGCAAGGACACAGTATCCTTGAGAACACTTGGTATGAAATTTGTTGCTCTTCCAAAGACAAAACAAAAGCAGTTGTATTGTAAGTTGTTCACAGTATGTACTGCACCATGCAGTTTAGCTAAACAGATTCACTATTAAGAACTGAATTTTCTTGACGCACAGTAGAAACTACGTAAGAATGAAAATGATGCCACATAATTAAGCATAAAATTATTCTCACTTGGTATTAGTAATAACATTCCCAAATACTTTCCAGTGATTTTTTTATTGTAATCAGATAACTGCACGTTTTACAGCATAGTCACACATTGTTTTTTGCTATAGTCACAAACACATTGCCTTACATAATGATCCGCATCATTTCTGCTCTATACTACAAAGCCTATGACTGAATACAAAAAAAGTTTTACAAAAGAAACCGTTTTAAAGACTACAATAACAATAGAATTGTTTCCAGATAACAGCTAAAATTATAAAGGCATATCACTGTATAGTTTTACTGGAATTGCTAAAACAGTAAGGAATGAATTAAGATTCAGTATCTGCGACGCTTGTTAGGTCCTTCAAAGTTGCCCCCTGGGTTTCCTCTACCAAAGCCACCAGGTCCACCACTCACGGCACCCACACCACTCATTGGCGACTGAGGAGTTTCAGAGCCCGTTCTACTAACCAGAGGTGAACCCATCTGGGATGGGCCTCCTTGAGGGAATCTCTCATTATGCTAATACAAGTCCATTGGAACATGCCAAACGTGAGTTACAACAAAAACCACAAGTGATGTTGTCATGGAGTTCAGCAGATAGTCCAGCAGAATCAGGATCACACATAGAAGGAAGAAAGGAGCAATTCAATTAGTTACTATGGGAAAAGAGCTGGAAATTAAAGAGTGCTAATGTTATGCTCCAAATTTGCAAAGTAAATTAAAACTTAAAAACAATACTTAAAGACCAACTCTGGTGCTCAAAACAACTTCATCCTTACAAACACATCTGAAGCAATATATATTCTCTGTGTAACAGAGGAGTTTATACCTGAGCCCTATTCTGCCTTATATACCAACTACAATGCTTCTCCCTTCAATTAATTAGACACAGAATCATGGTCAAACTAAGGGGGAAGGGTGGAGAGGTGGGAGGATGGATCAGCTGTTTTATTTCCAGATACTGCATATTTTTTCTTTTAACAGCAATATAACCCAAAGACTTCCATACCCACATATCTGTGGATACTCCAAGACCACACTACCTGGAGTCAGTCTTTTACATGGCACCTTAGAAATCTTCAGTTAAGACTTTCAAAACCCTATCCAAATAAAATTATATTAGTTACAAAATGCATAATGGACTGTGCTTAGTTTAAAAAAAAACTTCGTATGTATCTAAAGCATATTCTGAAATACCAAACTAAGATAAAAACCCAGTTAATATTCCACATTTGTTTTCCTTAGCTCTGTGTCTAATATTAATAAAGGTATATATGGTTACACAACATTATTTGCTTAGCAATTAAGGCCTAAAATAGGAAACATGCATCTGAGCACTTACAGTTCCGTATTTATGCAAGTGTTTAAAAACAGAACCCCCACATGATGAAATTTAAATTCAATGTAACATAAGCCATTAAAAGCATAGATACATGGTGCAATTAGATCTGGAAATAACTCATCATTCACCTGTAGAGGAGAGTTATGCTTTCAGAAGAAATTCCTTCTGTACAGAGACCTACACTGACTGCCCAGGTATTCAGAATTTGACAAGGACATTCAAGACCAGCCCTTTCCTTACATGCCTGAATCAGAAAAGAATTCCTCTGAAAGCCTAACTCCAGAAATAGTAGTAGAGCTCTGCAGTTCTAAAGTCTGCTAGTTCATATATACATTACTAAAAAACAGCATTGTATCTATACAGATAAAAATATATGCAACTTAGATCATGATTGTAATGCAAGTGTTTGACGTTGTATAAGGTTCCTTCAAGAGCTGCATGAACAAGTACTACTGAGCCAAAGTACCTTTAAATCTGCAGCACTGGGTACATCTGATTAAAAATTATCTTTAACTCACGCTAGAACTTGTTAGCTACAGATAGGAATTTCAACAAATAACTTGTCATGAACTCCTAATCATTTTTACAATTTGAGTTTTGGACAAAAAGTCAAGTCCTCTTCTCAATAAGGACCCCTTCTCTCCAGCTAATGAGAAAAGTGAAGTCATTAATTACCTGTAATAAAGTATGGGGGGAAACTACTTTTAAAATGTTATATTTAAAGATAATCTGTGTTTCAAAAGACTGGAATGGAAGAAAAAGAAGAGTGCTTCAACTTTCCCCTTAAGCCTTCAGAAAAATATTCAATTTAAAAATTTAAATTTTTATTTCTAGTCTATAAAGCATATTCTCCATTTCCTTCACTGGAAATTAACTGTTAGGGTGTTTTCAGAGAGCCCTCCCAGGACCTTTAAAGTGTCTTTCCAACAACAGGAACAATAAAGACTATGCCGTTCTGCAGGGGCTTGCCCCCCAAATTAAAAACTCTTCAAGTCCAAAATGAAGAAAAAAATAAAAACTAATTTGTCCTTCAGAAGCATGCAGAAGAAAACAGAAGTAAAAAATATTTTTTAAAACATGCATTTCGAAGTGTCAGTATCCTCCATACATTTCCATACCTGGAATGACTTTTTGTAGAAAAACAACAGTTCAAGTTACATACTATGATTTACAGTATCATGTTCTTTTCAATACACCTCTTTTTCAGTGTCTATATAATTGTAACAGAATGTTCTAGAAGTGACCAGTAACACACTGGTCTACAGCAAAAGCATCTCCAAAACAAGTATTTTGTGAGTAGCATCCTACCCACTTTGTGAGAAATTACACAACTGATAAAATGAGCTGGCTCCGATGATGGGAAGGGAGACCCTCTCCTTTTTAACTTGTAAAGACCAGACTCATCATGTATTTAGTGCAAAATCAAAATCTCATTTTTCCTCTATAGAAAAAAAGTTTTTTGTTTGAACTTCATTATACAGATTGCTCAATCACAGACAACACTGTTGAGAAGGCATATGTAAAAAGATGCAGCTACAAAATGCTTCTGTGTTCCAGTGAAACTATAACAGAGCCACTGTTAATATTATATACTCCTTTATATTACACCACCACTAACCCAAATATCTATTAACAGAACAGTAGTGAAAAAAATCAGATTTTAAACTATACAGTTGTTTCTCTACATAAGACATTACAGCTTGGAAAAGTGACTGGCTATGAGCCCAAAGCAAAAATGGCTAGTGCTTTAATTGCATCCCAATGGCACAACAATTTTGATTAAATATTCCACATGTATACAAGATGGTCTCTACCACCCATAGCAACTGGGCACTGTTTCCTGTATTGATATGAGAGTTACACCTAAAATCTGTTGGCATACTGATTTTCTAAGTCGTGTCATTACTGTCGTAATCTCATGCACTTAACAGTGTTAGAAAAGAAATAGAACACTAAAGTTGCTTCAAAAAATAAATAGTTTACACAAAGATATCTTCACACTACATAGCTTCCAACATTTAACCATTTATCAAAAATCCTCATAAGCTAATTCACAGAATTTAGTCTTACAAAAGAACAGCAAAAGTCTAAATTTACAGATTACAGTTTCTAAGGGAAGTAGGATTTTTGCTGTAATGTCAAACAAATATTGCCATTCTGTGTTGTGAATTATTTGTAAGCACAAGTTTTATCAGTTATTTTTAGCAGATTGAAAACACGTAACATGTTCTAACTAAGCGTGAAAATACCTTTGGTAACAAGAATGGGCCATGAGACACGACAGCTATTCAAAGTAATTAAATTTGTGATACGTTACCACTGTTCCATTATCTGGCATCATTGGTGTTCCCATATTTGCAGCTCCTTCTGGTCCCATGGAAGGACCAGGACCCATTGCAGGGCCAGGCAAAGTTCCTCTGCTGTTCATATTCATACCCATCATTGGAGGAGGGCCTTGGTTACCAGCAGGTGCTGGGCTAAACGCATCTACGCAAAACAATCTGTACTTAGAGCTGTCCTATCTTCATTTTACAAGAACAAACAAACAATTTACAATATTTAAAAAGCCAAATGTGCAAGACTTCAAATACTTGAAATAAAAAAGTATATTCTTTGAGACTGTACATTTATCTCAATCATCTGCTTTTAAACAGATTTTCAATAATCCCTATTTCTCTGCATTACATAATTTGCCTCATGTATTTGAAAATCCCAACCCTTACAGCTTTATAGGTGTACAGTTTCTGTGCAGGAACTGAAGCATTCATATAGCATATATATGCAGTATACACACTACAAATAAGCGAAGCTCTCAAGTGATTTTACAGATATTGGCAGCTATAAGGCAACTTGGCTCTTTAGGGATGCTAACACATGAAATTTACATTTGGAAGTACTATTCCACCAGTATTATTTTAATTGTATATAGCATAAAATAGATTAAGGTCTAAAACCAACACCAGAGACGGCACTCAGTTTCACAATAAATTATGTGTAATACAGCATCAATAGAATCTTGTATTTAACTGTAATTTATTATGGGAAAAGTATCAGAAAACTAAGGAAAGTTTTGTTAGAACTGAAGTGACAGAAGAGTCTCCTCGAAAATTCTGATCAAAGTAAGAGGTACAAAGAAGGCTTGAAAACGTATTTTGAGACCATTTAGCTATAATACTGCATGGCAAACACCACTCTGTCAGTTCTCATTAAGATAAGGAACAACCAGGCAAAAACACCTTGCCATAACATTTTCTCATGTTTTCGTAAGAAAGAAAAAAGTCTGATTATATAAATACCTCACATGTGCCATCATGAAATATCAGGACTGGTGGTGATGTATTTCCCCCCATGCCAACAGTAATCCATTCTTTTTAGCTCAAGTGTGCAATTAAAACATAATAATGGAAAAAGACATACCTCTGGAATCTAGTCTACACTTAAACGTATGCACCATAAGAATATAAAGAAATTTGCTATGTTGCTAGACTAATAAGCTTGCTATTTTAAAATAAACCCTCTCACTTCTGATCACAACTGCACTTCTTCAGTAACGAATATACAAAGATACACCATTGTAAGAGGGCATTTAGCACAGACATAGTGCTGTAACTATCCGCAGGAATGCAAAACGACATCTCTATTACCTGCCCTGAGTGTATGTATTGTCAGATTCACGAACACAGATTTGGGCAGGGCTCTCCCCACATGCCCTTCCAGCCTGCACAGTGGATTTTTCAGGTCAGGCACAGCATTTGCAGAACTGGCCCCACCGTTTCAGTCCTGAGGTCCATCTGCCACGGCCAAGCGAGCTTGGACAGTGACAGTGAAGTCCTCGGGACTGCCACAGCACCCGGTACTAACTGGGGCTGACCCTGCTGAGCATCTGAGATGTGACGGGATGGGATGGCAGGGAGGCATTGAACTGCCAGGGGACGGTCCCCCACTGAGACTGGAACTCAGGTCCTTGGGATTCAGAGTCCAGAGTGCTCTCCTTTACACCACGGGACCACCCTGAGTACACACACCACAACAGTCAGTGAAACCATCATGTCAAATATACTGCTGCTGAAATCCCAGACCTGGGTTTGATCATTATGCCAACTGCAAACTGCCTTGCAAAAACAATCCAGGTAACACAGTAGCACATGTAAAGTGCTGAAAAGTTTACCAGAAGAGATAAAAATACTATAATTTTGCAAAGCAGAACTCCTTTGAGCTTAATAATGAGGAACTCCAAGACCTCTCCCTGTAACACTAAATCAATACAAAGGTATGCTCAAGTTGGATGCTTCTTACCTACCCACACACATCAACACTTCATGTAGCAGGTAGAAGACTGTGCTACAATTCAACAGAATTACCCCAAAATTGGGTATTACTATCATCAATTCAGTGGCTAAGTAGAAAAGGAAAAGTCTATAAACTGCCAATATAAGCAGAAACCTTTATTTTCAGAGGCTCCTCCTGTTTTGCAGGACTCCCATGATGGCAGTGTTCAGTGTTCAGGCAGTAGTGCCACTAACTGTTAAATTACTTGTTATTGGCTTGCTGATCAGTCTAATTAAACTGAGCCAGCTGTAAACACACAGGTGGTGTCACTTATGTGTCAACTGCAACAAAGTTCTTATGCTCTGTATCATACAAATACACCCACAGTGCTTCTAGGGTGATGGACTGCAACCTGTAATATTAATCCTATTTCAGGCATAGTCAGCTCTAATGGGAGGAAAACTACACAGTGTAATGCAAGGAGAGAGGGGGGCCCCTGAACACTTCCAGCAAGTGGCCACTACAGTATTTTAGCTGTAACTCAGAGGTCCTCCAAAGTCCTCCTAGCTCCAGAGCAGATGCTAAAACCTACCCACCTGATCACCCATTCTTTTTGGTGGGACACTGATGTTAGCAATTAATTTACAGGACCAGGTTCAGCATCGGATGGAAAGCAGGTACCAGTGTTCATGCAACAATGCACAGACACTGAAAAAACCCAAAGGTCTTTCTTCTGCAACCTGGAGGGCTGAAAAAGTACACTATAAATGTCTGAACTAAATTTGGCTATTTCAGTTAGGGATAACAAAAAGTCCTTTTATAAATACATTAATAACAAAAGGAGGGGCAAGGAAAACCTCCATTCTCTGTTGGACTTGGAGGGAAATATAGTTAAGGAAGATGAGGAGAAGGCTGAGGTACTTAACACCTACTTTGCCTCAGTTTTCACCAGTAAGACAGGTGGCCCTCAAGACAACTGGCCTCTGGAGCTGGTGGACAGGGAGAGGGAGCTGAATAGCCCTCCTGTATTCCAGGAGGAAATAGTGACCGACTTACTGAGCCAGCTGGATCCTAACAAGTCTATGGGACCAGATGGGATCCATCCCAGGGTGATGAAGGAGCTGGCAGAAGAGCTTGCCAAACTGCTCTCCATCATCTTCCAACAGTCCTGGCTCTCTGGGGAGGTCCCAGATGATTGGAGGTTGGCCAATGTCACCCCAATCCACAAAAAGGGCTGCAAGCAGGACCCTGGCAACCACAGGCCTGTCAGCCTGACCTCCATGCCTGGCAGGGTTATGGAGCAGTTCATCCTGAGTGCAATCACACAGCACCTTCAGGGTGGACAAGGGATTAGACCCAGCCAGCATGGGTTTAGGAGGGGCAGGTCCTGTCTGACCAACCTGATCTCTTTTTATGATCAGGTGATCCACCTGGTGGATGAGGGGAAGGCTGTGGATGTGGTCTATCTGGACTTCAGCAAGGCCTTTGATACTGTCTCCCATAATATACTCCTGAAAAAGCTGGTAGCCCATGGCCTGGACAAGTGTACCCTCTCCTGGATTAAGAGCTGGCTGGAGGGTCGGGCCCAGAGAGTGCTGGTGAACGGAGCTGCATCCAGCTGGCGGCCAGTCACCAGTGGTGTTCCCCAGGGGTCTGTATTGGGTCCAGTCCTGTTTAACATCTTTATTGATGATTTAGATGAGGGGATTGAGTCCATCATCAGCAAATTTGCTGATGACACCAAGTTGGGAGGGAGTGTCGACCTGCCGGAAGGCAGGAGGGCTCTGCAGAGGGATCTGGACAGACTTGAGAGGTGGGCTGATTCCAATGGGATGAAGTTCAACAAGGCCAAGTGCCGGGTCCTGCACTTTGGCCACAACAAACCCCTGCAGCACTACAGGCTGGGCACAGAGTGGCTGGAGAGCAGCCAGGCAGAAAGAGACCTTGGAGTACTAATTGACAGGAAGCTCAACATGAGTCAACAGTGTGCCCAGGTGGCCAAGGCCAATGGGATCCTGTCCTGTATCAAAAATAGCATGACCAGCAGGACCAGGGAAGTGATCCTTCCCCTGTACTCTGCATTGGTGAGGCCACACCTTGAGTACTGTGTTCAGTTTTGGGTCCCTCAGTTCAGAAAGGATATTGAGGTGCTGGAGCGAGTCCAGAGAAGAGCAACAAGGCTGGTGAAGGGACTGGAGCACAAGCCCTATGGGGAGAGGCTGAGGGAGCTGGGGTTGTTTAGCCTGGAGAAGAGGAGGCTCAGAGGTGACCTCATCACTGTCTAGAACTACCTGAAGGGAAGTTCTAGCCAGGTGGGGGCTGGTCTCTTCTCCCAGGCACTCAGAAATAGGACAAGGGGGCACGGGCTTAAGCTCTGCCAGGGGAAATTTAAGTTGGAGATCAGAAAAAAATTCTTTCCAGAGAGAGTAATCAGGCATTGGAATGGGCTGCCCAGAGAGGTGGCGGATTCACCATCCCTAGAGATTTTTAAACGCAGATTGGCTGTGGCACTGAGTGCCATGATCTAGTAAATGGACTAGAGTTGGACCAAGGGTTGGACTCGATGATCTTGGAGGTCTTTTCCAACCCAATCGATTCTATGATTCTATGATTCAATACCAAAGTCTGCTGCAGCTGGCAACAAGCCAGGGAGTAAGTCTCATCAAGGCAGAGAGTTCCCCAAAAAAGTCCCTTTTTTCCATTTTTAAGTTTATAAGCTGCACTTAGCACTACAGATCCAGTCACGTGCTATGATGAGGTACACAGATTCTCTCAGAACCTGTCACAGAAAACTAAAATGAGCAGTTCTGCACACAAGTCAGCCCAATACTTATTAAATCTGCCACAGAGGCACTGTGCTTCCTAATAATATAATGCAGATATTTCCATTACTAAAGATACTCCAGCTCTCTACTGTCACACATGATGAGAAGTTGTAAATGGCAAAGGCAAAGGTCAGTTAAAAATAAAGTTACAACTGTGACAGATGTGGAGAACAGACATTAAGGTCAATAATTAAATATCTACTATTTAAAGGTCTACTGTAAGGTTTTGGGGTCAGATTATTTTGGTTGTACAGGTGGAATTGTTAATATGCTAAAGAAAAAACAAAATCTCTATAGTGAGCTAACCTAAAATCCAAACACTGTGTTTATCTACTTGCTATGGATATTTTAAAATAGCAACTCAGTGTTACTGTAACTTCCTTTGGAACTACACAATTAATTTCTAAAAGTATCACGTTTAAAAGCAAGTCGCAACACAAAGCTTAGAAAACAAGACCATGAATATCACTGTTAAGCATTAAAACCTGACAAGAATTGCAGTAAATACACATTTAAAATCTGTATGTAAAAAGTGTATCTTATGGACCTGGACAACTTGGCACAGTATCGATATTTACAAAGTCTCTTAATTAAATGAAATTTTCAAGTATGCTGCAATGATATGCAAAAGTACAACTATAAAATAAAAAAATCAGTCACAATTTATGCTTCAGTTCATTATTTACAGGTAAGTTCACAGTGTCTTCCTTTAGAATTATTTTTAAAGCTTTTTATTCTCCCTGAAAGAAAAAGCCTATTTCTGTATTACAACTATAAACGTGTCTCAACTAATAAATGCAAGAAGTGGTGAATAATGTATTTTAAAATCTGATTCAATCAAATTTTTCAGTCTATAAATTCACATTACTCAAAAGGTCAAGTAAAAATGTTTACTCAGTTTTGTAGAAAAATCAGTTCTTTTACTATTACTTAAATCATCATCTTAATTTACTTTAAATTAACAACAGGAATCTTCCAATAGGTATACATTCAATACAGTTTAGTAAGATTTGGTGTTTTTGAAGAAATACTCTACATTTCAGTCTTGTTTAAAAGCAGATAGAGTGGATAAGTAAGATTCCAAACTGTTTCAGTCTGCATTTAGGGAGCAAGCACTAATTATCATACTTATCTAGATTTCACAGTAACACTTCTTAGCAGTGACAATATTTAAAGAGTAAATTGAGAATATTTGGAAATACAGATTTGCAGTAAATTAGTAGACCACCAATCACATTATTCATTAATGTCATCAAGAACTTGCCAATTTTGACCTCTACATCAATTCACTACAAGCAATTACAGTACCCACTTCCCTGAATAGGCAGTCCCTCCAAAAGAATGCCAAATATTTTTTGAACATAAAATTTCTCCTTTGTATCAGATAATTTTCAGAGCATCACCTTTTCCTGAATTTTGTTTCTCTTAAGTTGCACATTGTATTTTTTTCCCATGTGTAGTCAAAGCAATAAAATAAAGATACACTGGGAGGGGGAGGAGGGGGGTGAAGTTTGGAAACAAAATGTGTGGGGGTTTTTAATTCCTAATATTGCTTACTCCTTTTTACCAGTAGTTGTCACTGATTAATAGTGCTTGAGTACCATGTACAGTCCCAAAGAAAAAAAAAATTACATTACAGAAGCCTTTTTCCTTCAGATCCCTACCTCCCATGTTAATTGCTCCACGAGGACCCATATCACCCATTCTCATTTCCTGTTCTCTCTGAAAGCAAACATAGTTTTCATGGTCAACCTATCATTCTTAGAACTTAAAACATTCCCATTTACTCCAAGAAAATAAAAATGTTAAAAGTTTCCAAGGTTTTCAATGATTAAAAATAGTAAAAGGAATCAAGTTAACTATTCTCCCTAATATCAAATAGCTTAATAAGTTCAATATAACAATGCTGTACACTTCTGCATGTTAAATATCACAAATTTAATTTATCATATGCAGCAGTCTAAAGCTCCCAAAGAGTTATGTGATCAACTTCAAATGAATTTATCTTCATGCAGTGTTTTTCACAAGTAAGAAGTATATTTACATTTTAACTGTAAATAAAGAGATCTTATTACAGTATTGCCTAAAGGCCGTGGTTCAATAATAGTCCATCTGCCTTCATGATTCAAAAAATGCTTGGGTTGATTGGAAACAAGCTCTGATGTGTTATATTGTGCTATATAAACTCAATCTGCCAGTTCATCTTTTTTCCAATAGTTTGGACTTGGTCATGGCACATTTTCTGATAAATTAAATTATGTTATTGATACAATAGTTCAGATACTGACCATCCTTTTGAAACCAGAATAAATCTGTAGTATCAGCAAAGACTGTATCATGTATTTATACTAAACAGACAATTAACAAGTCAAATTGACCCAGATTCAACTGGTGCTCAGTCACCCAAGAGCAAGAGTTCTGACATTAATGAGCATGAACCACGGCCTGCTGTGAAACAATACTCAAAGGATAGCACCCAGAGCTGCAAAAAATCATCACTGAGAGGAAAACAAGACACACTATCAGAGATAATTCCAAAGGATTTTAGTATTACTCTTTACATCAAAATGATTAAACAGAAACAAATTCACACTTCAAAACAAAACCTAATGAAACTTTTCTCCTTAATTAAAAATTTTCTCTTTAATTTTCTACAAGAATGGCAGCATGCATTCCACTCCAGTGAACATGTCTGCTAAGAATAAGCATATGTAAAAAATTTTACCTCATTCTGAAAATCATTCCACTTACGATTTAAAAGCATAAGTACAGATGCACTTTGAAAAGAAATGTATATGCTAGGCAGCTAAACCAGTCTACAAGAAACTTTTACATGGAAATTATTAATAAAATCACAATACATTCATAGTGTTTTTACAGGTTCACAAAATTCCATTTTGGTAAACCATATTTGGGA
The DNA here is from genome assembly GCF_047495875.1 of Pithys albifrons albifrons. Lineage (NCBI taxonomy): Eukaryota > Metazoa > Chordata > Aves > Passeriformes > Thamnophilidae > Pithys > Pithys albifrons. The sequence goes on along the minus strand of NC_092458.1, from coordinate 69,873,209 downwards.
TGTCTAACATGAGCCTTCTGTCTTCACACACTTGACGCAGCAGACACCACTACTTGACAGGACAGAATCAACAGAAATATCCTGCTATGAGAAATTGCCGTAAGACACAGGACAAGAGGCTCTCAGGTCAACAACACTGTTTCTAGAAACTCATATTGACCTATAAAATGCATTAAACATAAGATTTCTTTTGAAAATAGTGTGTAAAGTACGAAGAGGAAAAATAAGGCTGGTAACTAAAAGACACAGGTAGGTTTTAAGGTCCAGCTACAAAAGGCCACTGATGGAATACTAAGGAGCTCTTCTTCTCACCCTAGAAACCATGTTAAAAATATGTAACAGAGCATGCAACTGCTTTGACAGACCTTTCATAGTAACATCAACTGGCATTTTAAGTAAAATCAGCAACCTCGTTAGGGCCAATCATATCGATTAAGTGATGCCCATGCCATAGAATCACCTCACTACTTTGTTGATATTAGTCTGTCCGCCTGTACACCTGAGCCCTGCCATGTGGAAGCAGAAGGAAAAGTGGTGTCTCATCCCTAATGTCAATGCCTAGCCCCAAATGATACAAACCCACTATGGCTATCAGTTTAGCAGCCTGTGTGTGCACCCATGCGTGCACATGTGCATGTGTGAAAACGAGACATGCAACAGACAGCTCTGAGATACCCATCAGCTACAAGGCACAGTACCAGATCTCGCACCAGTGCACACAACCTGATTCCCCTCAGGTTCAACCGAGATGCGACAACTTTAATGTCACAAGTGCCATGTAGGGCAGGGCCGACTACAATACTGGCTAGGTAAGGATGTTAAGTACAGAGCTGTAAAGTTGCAGTTACTAGAACTTGGCTTGCTTTCTCTGTAGCAGCACTGGCAAGCTTTAATGTATATTTTCTTTAAAAAAGTATGATAACTCCTCGCAATAAACCATTTCTTTTCTCAGCTTGAAACTTACACTACCAGTCTTCAGCTAACCATAAGTACAGCAAAAGTGGGGTAGAACTTGCAATTTTACTTTTTTAAGTCTAGTCTAACATTCATACCCAGGAATTAATTATTTGACATTTTTTAGCTTTAACGTCAGTGTTGAATTATTACAGTACAAAAAGCATTTTGACTATAGAATCAAGATCCATAAATGTGCCTTATGATCTCTGCTGCCTTTTAAGTTTATCAAAGCACCTACAAAAATTGTTAACATGATTCCTACTTTTGCATGTCCACAACTTACGATGTTCCCTTGAATTTTATAGCACAGGAAAATTCTATACCATGAAACACAGAATTTGCAAGTTTCCTGTCAGAGAAAATACTCAATTTCAAATGTTAACCAACAGTATATATCATCAATGTCATTAAATGCTCGACATTATTAGCAACTTGTATTTGCAGGAGTCCAGATAGTAACAAAAATTCAGTCCTATCACACACAAAATAAAGTCCTAGGCAGCTCTATACTATGTGAGCATAAACATGTTATAGCAGGTAAGTCAGGTCAACTAGACCATGGGTGTTGCCCTAAATATGACAGAGAAAGGAATACCAACAGGCAGTTTGACAGAGCAGCCAAACCAGTGCTGGTTGGTAACTCCAGCCCACCCGAGAGCTTCATTTTTGGATACTCCAGCCCTCTGCAGAACTCAACCATGAGCGCGTTACCTTCTCAGAGCTTCTTTTCCTCACTCTATGACTGCCCATTCTTCTGCTGAGTAGCAGCCTCCTTCAGCCCCTTCCCCAGAGCCACCCATAACTACCCTTAACAGGGAGTTAAAACTGAGCAGCAAGAGAGCAGGGCTAAACTCAACAGAGAAATATGTGGAGCGATTAAGAACCTCTGAAGTCACCTGGTACCTGGGAAAACAACTTAAAACTGGAAGAGAACAGGAAAAATGGATAATATACAATATAGGGGACAAAGAAAGCCATAACACAAAGAATGTGTAGTAATATATAAGTTAGTATTTGAGAAGATCAGGGGAAAAAACAAACAAACCAAAAAACCAAAGTCAAGTAAACAAAAAAAGTCCTATTGCAAAAGCACTACTTACACAATTCAAAAGAAAGCTTTCCAAATTACTTCTGTTGCAGGATTCTTGTATAATACTTCAGAACTCACTCACACAAACAACTCTCAACAATGTCCAATTCATCTGAGTAAACTGCTGTGATGGCAAATACAGGATTATACTTGCTGGTTGCTTCAGATACAAACATTAAAAATTGTATTTCATCACAATTCCAACTCATTTTAATGTCACTTGTAAAAAGTAAATCTACATCAAAATATTGAATTCACCTAACAATTCATACAGGAGAATGTATCAGATGGAAATTCCTTCTCACACCAAAAGTAAAAATACAGATAGTCATAAAACTGATGTTTTTTCACTAAGCAATAGCATTTTTTCCTTAGAAACAGGCCTTGCAATTGCAGCAGCCCAAAGAAAATTTCAAATATTGTCTCCAAGTGATACAATACTCATAGTAAAGCTATCAAAACATTATGGTATGAAATAAATACAGCATGGAATATCTCAGAACAGCAAAAAGCAAGATACCAGGAGAAATATTAAGATAACAGACCATACAGTTTTTAAGTGTTTGAGGCCAGGAGATGCACTTCCCATTTAACATGGGACTATTTACTCACCTTTCAGCTAAAGAATGGTGACCACAGTAATGCTAAGACACAGCAACCAAAAAATGCCTTTGTAAAAAGAGAACACTTACCCCATAAACTTGCCCATAGTAGTTTAATTAGCATTTTATCTAGGTTGTGTATGTAGAGCAAAATGTAATTCCCAGTGCTATTGATTCTCACTTGTTTTCATAAACATGGAAACCAAATTCTACTCTCTAGCAGTTAAAACAGGTATGACATTTCTGTACCTTTTACTGGAATTCATTAAACCACTTCTACTGTGGTTTATTTTATAAGTTCTTTCTAGAAAAGAAAATTATTTCTACAGACCTCTTCAGGAAGCATAAGACCCTTAAACCTTATACGAATTAAAATTTACTGAAAGATGCCTATATTTTAATGACATATATTATGTAAGTTATTAAAATTGCTAGTTGGCAATCAAAACTAGAATTTGGGGGGTACTTTTGATTGTGCATTAATTGTCTTTTCCTCAGAATGTCTATTTCATTCCAATGACTAGTTCAATGGAAGTTAAGCTGCAAGCAAGAAGTAATAAAAGCTTTCTCTTCCATCCATCCTTCTTGTCACCCTTCCCTCTTTGGTTTGTTCCTCAATTAAGATCCGTATATATAAGTTACAATATCCCCAAATGGTTCATTTTACTCCATCACACGCAGTAAGTAATTTTAAATGAAAATACCCATCTTTCAAAATCCAAGATTTCTGTGCATTCCTTAGCACTGCAGTCTAAATGCAGAGCTGATCCCTCCTCCTGGCTGGCATCATACTACCTGATTGCAGAGATGTCTTCCAGCCTTAACTACTCAAAAACCCTATGAAGCTGATAAGTGATAGCTCCTACCCAGGAGTTTGGAAGAACATAAGCTCACAGAAAACTACACAAATACCTTAAACTAGTTAACAACTAAAGTACATGTAGCTATAAAACATGTAGTAAACAGGAAACTACAGAGCTCTGTTTTTAAATAGGAAGCCTAATGAATTTTTGTTAGGTTTAATACCTGTCAGCTATTCAATCGAGACTCAATCTGTTAGAAAAACATTCAAAGAGGGCTGAAGGAGATAAGAGCAATTTACTTCTTGGTGACTGAGTCATGAAAAGAATTGATGGAGGTGACTCACTAAATTACAACATTAAAACACCCAAAGCATAAAAAACCCTATCACATCAGTAAAACCAGGAACTCACTTCACATGAAATACAGGCAGATACGTATATTCCAGTAAACGCTACAAATTGGAAAAACATCCCTAATGGTAGTAATAACTATAATCATAGCTGTTGACAATTTAAAAAATCTGATTTTCCCTTACAGAAAAAAAGGATTCATTATTAGTGTGGTGCATTACTCAAGTATTTCCATTATTTCAGTAAGATTGCAAAGGAAGCATCGATTTTATTAGAACAGGGGAATTTCTCTTAAAACTAATTAGCAGCAAATGTATAGGAATGTATGTAGGAGAAACGGCCATGCATTACATCTTTGCTCTCTGCTTGTAGTTCTGAGAACAAAAAGTCTTCTACTTCTGTGAGGCCTCACTTTCCTTCTGCATCAGGTGCTACAGACAGTCCTCAGCATTTAAACCCCACAGAAAAAAAACTTCTAACGAAACAAATGCCATTAAACTACTCAAAAATATTTAGTGTTTTAAGCTATTCTTTAAAAAATATCATACCTCGAAATATGTTTCAAAATCACAGATAAATTGTAATAAAAACTCATACTACATTTACATTAATGTGCAAGACAGCTACCACAACATATTAAAAATATCAATCTTAATATACATTGTAATGTATATTAGTGTATTTTATACAGATCAATAAAGAATTGGGTAGATAAGTACTCTGTTATACAACTTCATTAAGTACTGAAAAGCGTCTCAAGTGCATCCCCTAACACTGCAAAAGACAGAAATGGACTGCAGTTTTGTGTGTCATAGAGAGCGTGCACATACACTCAACACTCCTATTTTACATATTTAGGAGAAATGATTTTCAAAAAATTACATACTCACTCAGATTCACCCTAATTTGATAACAGATACTTCTGATCTTTGCAAAATGGAAGACAGTTCCGGATCCCTCTTTGTTTAGGCAGAGCAAGTTTCTACTTGCCAAAACACACAACTTGCTGGGGCTTTTTCTAACAGTAAGGTGTTAAACAGCTGTGAACTTCCTAGGATGCTTTGGTTTTGCCATCCTCCCACAGCTGGATGCAAAACCCAATCTGAAGTAAAGCTGACTTTCTTTCAATACATTAAATCCTCACATGATGTCTAAATCAGGTCTACACTGACAGTTTAAGAAAAGAAAGCCGTTTAATTGCACTAAGATTACCAACATTACAAAGACATTTAGGGGATACCTCACTAACCAAGAACATTTAATAATCCCCTGAAAGGAAATACTATTTAATACACAACAGACAACCATGAGACTGGTATTTTAAAGAGAGATGCTCACAGACCACATAGAGGCCCCTCAAATTTGCGAGCATCGAGGAGACTGAAAGACTCAAGAAATAGATTTTAATACATTGTACAAGCTGGCACTCAGAAATACTGTCATCTGTATCAGCTGCCAAATCATCTTAATACAATCTGATTACAAGTGCTAAAAATGAACAAGAATGAACAATCATGACATTACTACTACTCTCAAAATTAAGTTTCTAAAAATAATCTTTTTTCTTAAAATTAATTTTGGTGTGATTTGTGAGATTTTTCAGTTTTCCTCAAAATCTAAATAGAAGGACAGCCAAGTACAGTAATGAATATGCTGCTCTTCCATCTTGGCCAAAAGAATTGTATTTCATCCTTTCCAAATATGACAGATGTTTAGAGAGGCAGCACTTCATGTGCTATTCTTTCCTTTGTAATGCAGAAGAATCACTATCTCCTCTACCACATTTTACTCACATTTCAGGTGTCCTTTTCCCTTTTTTTTAAATCTAGAACGTTCTAATTAATTTCATCTCTAAGAAAACAACACTGTGACATTCTGTAGATGAATAAATATTTACACAATCAAAAAGCAAAACTGGGGAAAAAATTGTATTTTCTTCTTGTAAAAGGTGGACCAAAACAGCACCACTGAAAGACAGAAATAAATTAATTTTTCAGAACACAAGACTTCCAAGCCTCTCTATTCATCAACCTCCATATGCCACATTGGGCTCATCCCAGCCTGGAAATATATATAGTTCAGCTATTACTCAAAACTAGCAAAGAGAAAGCTGAAAAAACTTGTAGAAAAATACTGATGCAAGAAGGCAAGTTACGAGCTGGTTGAAATGCTTTCAAGAGAGAGAATCACAGAACAGTTACAGTTGGAAGGGACCTCTGGAGATGATCCTGTCCCACACCCTGCCAAGGCACAGGCACCTGGAGCAGGTGACACAGGAATGTGTCCAGGTGGGTTCTGAATGTCTCCAGAGAGGGAGACTCCACCACCTCCCTGGGGAGCTGTTCCAGTGCTCTGCCACCCTCAGTGTAAGCAAGTTCTTCCTCATGTTGAGGTGGAACTTACTGCATTTTAGTTCATGGCCATTGCTCCTCATCCTGTCGTTGGGGACCACGCTCCAGTCTGGCACCATCCTCTTGGCACCTGCCTTTGAGATACTTACATGTATTGATGAGATCCCCCTCTGAGTCTTCTCTGGACTAAACAGGCCCAAATCCCACAAGTCTCTCCTCACAAGAGAGATGCTCGAGACCCCTAATCACCCCTGTGGCCTCCTCTGGACCCTCCTCACCAGCAACTTGTCTTTCTTGAACTGTAGGGACCAGAACTGAACACAGTGCTTTGGATGTGGTCTCACCAGGGCCAAGGACAACTCAAAAGTTTTAGTCCACTGCAAGTGGCCAGTACCACAGAGTGAAACCCACTGCATTAAAAGGTCACTCTGAGGACACTGTTCAAAAACTGTGGGGCTTGTTTGTTGTTTGTTTTTTCCAAATTTAAGTTTCTGGTAGAAAGTAAATGAGATTAGGAAAACAGTCCAAAATACCTGCAACTCTCAGACAAACTGGTAAACTTGAGACTTGCAATAACATAAGCTGCAGCAGCTTTGTTTTACATAGAACTTATACTTTCAGAATGCTATGCTACAGGTCAAAAATTCAAATTGCAACCTAACTTGTTAACAAAAGAGAAAATGGTCTAAAATAAGCCAAGATTTACCCTAGAACCTACTCTGTCAATTACAGAACTTGGTTCCATATTGAAATTTATGTCTTTTCTGCTTTGTTATTTTGTCTTGTAGTTACTTGTCCCTTCTCTGAACTTTAATACTGCATTTAAGCCACTGCAATAATATAGTTATTTCTGAGCTTTTCTCCCTCCTCTCCCATTCCCATTTGTTATAATACAGTAAAACATTATGTGTGTGTGTGTGTGCATATACATATATATATATATATATACCTTCTACAAAATAAAACCTAAAAAGGTATCTCGTTTTCTCATACCCTGTGGAAAATGCTGTCCACCATCCAAAAAGATTAATGTATACAGAAGGCAAAATCAGGCCCCAAACAAAAGGCATTCATATAGTAGCTAGGAACAAAATCCAAACATTTTAATTCCATGCCTCTATTCAATCACCTTTGTATCATTTGTTCAGGTAAAAGAAAACCCTACCATGTCCCTTCACTGTCTGTGAAGCACTCTCTGGGGATCTCACTGCAAAAAAGGGCGATTTTTCCAAATTCCTTTGCTGTTGATTATTTGAGAGAAAACAGAAATAGGTATTCTGTCAAATTTTCCCCTTGCTATAACAACTAACACTCACAAGAAAGGTAAAAATCTGCTTCTCAAATATTTTAAGGTAAAATCCAAAAACGATTTTTCACAAGACAAAGTTGCTTAGAGAAGGTAAACATTTTTAACAGATCTGGAAATACTTTGAAAAATAAGAGGTACCAGTACATTACCTCTCTTAATAGCAACTTTCTCATTACAACAATTAATCTGGTTCTGCTGGAGTTTAGAGCCATCTTAGATCTATGGAATCAACACATTAAAAATATTTCTCCCATTTCTATGAGGTTCATTTTTTCAATGACAGTAAAGAAATTAAAGCATAAATTAAATACAGATCAATAGCTGTAACATAACACAAGTATTTTTCAAAGGGACTTTACTTACCCACAAAACTACTTTCTGGAAGAAATGTCCACCATACCACCAAGTTCACAATGGACACACATAATGGAATTACACTACATTCACAACATATTCACATCTTCACAGGCACATTAGAGGACTCTATGCTGCATCTGAGAATTATTCTGGGGTTTTTTGAGCTAAAGAAACATCACGAGAATAGGTTAAGTATCAAAACAGGCTTCCATGGGAGCATGGAATACCTTCCTTCCACAGAGCAGACTGCAAATGATTTAATTTAAGGTGCATCCCACAATTTATCTTGGTGGGTGTGCACTTGAAGGGCTGTTCAACTGGTAACAAAGACTGGCCTGACTGTACCATCATGCGCTAATACACTAATTAAATGAAAATCAGGTGTTATAAAACAATGCTGCATTTTAGTCTTCCCAAATGTTAAGTTTTCCTTTCACAAAACCCAAACCTATACAAACACTGAAATAAACACTAGATTGATTCAAAACAACTTTCCTCAAATGAAAGATTTAAAGATGCCACTTAGTGGAAGTCATCAATGTTTAATTAGAAGAAAAATTAATCAGCCAAGAATACCCTTTGTATCATTGTTTTATGTAAAATTAGAACTCCTTCTTAATTGTCAACTAAAACACTGCAAAATCAACTTAACACACTTTACAAGTAGCCCCAGTTATAGCCACAGCTCTTTGCCAGACTTTTGTATTAACAATTTTTCCTCACCAAGCATATACTATATATGCTGATTACATTATAATAAAAAAGTCCAATTGTAGTTGTTATCCCATAATGGATCTGAGTTATCAAGTGATTAGAATATGTACATATCTGCCAAAAGGAAGCTGAAAGCCCAGATTTTATAATGTTACAAAGAAGTCCTGAAGGAGAAACATCTAACAAAGTACAATGTCATTTATACATGTTCTGGATGTTGCTTACAACCAGAATATTTCAATTTTTGAGATTTTTTTCCATCAACTTTTGCCTGTCCACACATACAGCACATAAAACATAGAAAAACATGAATAGAGAAGCATCAATAAAACTTCCTGGCGTAAAACTAGGCTCTGTAATTTTCCAGCTAGTAATTTTTATGACCTGCAGGTGATTTACTGTAGAATGAGAGCAACATGAGGTAGACTTGAATGAAGAAAGATCTTGTAATTTGAATAAACAAAGATCTGATTGAGGAAAACAATACACTGTACCAGGCAATCCCAGTATTTGCATTGAAGTTTAAGAAATTGGTCATCTGAACAAATCCAAACAGATTAAGAAACATTGTTTTCTAATTAAATAACCTGACCCAAGTCCACACACAGTAACTCTTCAGCTACAGTGTCTGCTTTCACCAAAAGATATCCAACAAAGACTACTATTTAATTTATGTACCAAAGACCCCAAGGTCAGAATCATGTTAGGGATGCAACGGGGATCACAATCAATAGGGATGAACATGAATAGCTGGTTCTCACCTAAACAAAGAAGTTCCCCTACAGTTAAACAAATGTTTGATAATTCAAAAAAGGTGGGGAAAATGAACACAGACTCCATAAGTAAATAACACTTAGAAAGTATTATAAAAACCAGCACTGTACAGAGAAGAGAAACAAAGCTTGAAGAACCTAATTCCATGTCTTGATTTGATCTTTTATGTCAATACATTTAGAAGAGGCAACTACCAGCTCTTCCTGCCACAAGAAGATAAACAAAACTGCATTCAGGAACTCCAGAGAAAGCAGAATACTTTGTGCCATGTACAAAACAAAACTAATACCAACACTTCTTCACCTTACATAATTCTCAGCCTAAATGAGTGAGCCACTGACCACTGCAGGAAATCATAATGGTGATAAATGTTTTTAGTAGGGCCTGTTATGACAGGACATGGGATAATGGTTTTAGACTAAAAGTGGGTAGATTCAGACTAAATGTAAGGACGAAATGTTTTACAACGAGGGCAATGAAACACTGGAACAGGTTGCCCAGACAGATGGTGGATGTTCCATCCCTGGAAACATTAAAGATTAGGTGGACGGGGTCTGAGCAACCTGATCCAGATGAAGATGGCCCTGCTTATTGCAAGGCGGTTGCACCAGATGGCTTTTAAATGTCCCTTTCAAACGAAGCCATTCTATGATTCTAAGACAAGGTTCAGGAAAAACATCTCTAAATGGCAAACCTTGAATGTATTTAATTGACTCTTTTAAGTGTTAGTTTCTATAGAACTCCCCATCTGAATGGCTATGACACAGCTCTACTGAAACTCCTTGTCTTACCAAAAAACACTACTTATTAAAAATGTTAACTAATCTAACACCTTGTCTCTGGAAAATTAAAGTGTACTTGATGGAAGACAGAAGTATCAGATTTGAAGTCCATTTTCCTCATGGGAGACATAAGACAAGCACTATCTGTGGTAATGAGATAAACCTACTCTCACAAAGACACCTGTGAAATATTCAGGAGAAAAACATTTTAATTAAAAGATAAAATTTAGCCTGGTATCTACGAACAGGCAACTGAATTAAGACAAATTAATTTCTGTGTCTCGGTTTACTGCATTACCACTACTAAAATTTTCTGCTCTGTGAGAGCTACTTAAACAAAATGCTACAGGCAAAGCAAGAGGTGACATTAAAAAACCCCTACTTGGAATGCACTGCCCTGAAGAGAGAAACCAGATCTATGAACAAGGTTTCCTCACACGATGCACCAGAGCCCTTAACAGGTCTCCCCATATCAAAAAACACTATTTCCCTTATTGCTTCTTGAATGTTTTCTTCTTTCTTTTAACCTTTTAAATAAAAAGACAAACTTTTCTACCCAGAGGAACTTATTTTGGCTGCGAGTCTCAATGCCACCAAGTAAAATCTCAGGATTTAGACAGGTGGATGAGTCAAAAATAGGTACCAAGTAGACAATTGAAACTGAAAGTTAGTTTCTTCTTAGTCGGGGTAAATATGTGTACAAACTCCAAGTCAAACTTAACTCCAGTAGCTGAGGAAGAAAAAATGAAAATTATTAAGGCAAACATTAATTTTGGCTTCTTCAAAATATATATATGGCAATTATCAAACACATAAATAAAGGACTTTTCTAAGTTATTCATAAAAGCCTCATCCTTACTTGCCAGAATATGAAAAACTCCGTATGTCAGGAACTTAGACTGGATAAGTAGATTTTCTTTAAATTGTGACCAGTAATGATTTTCAGAAATAACATTAAAGTATAGAATATAGACTTATTAAATCTGTTCTTTAATAGATTATATCATTTTTATGATAAAATTTTTATTAAACAAGAAAAGCTAAGGATGCAAATGGAGTATTCTATAAACACACACACCACATGCATTTGAAGTCTATTTGTAATTGAACAAAAATGGCATCTGCTCAAGCTGAGACCTCACGAAGCACCAAAACTAAGAGAGAAGCCATTTTGCCATTACATATGAAGCATCTGAAAAGTGGTATTTTAGTTTCTTGATCATCAGTCTTACTGAGAGAAAATAAAGTTATAAACCAAACCAGAAAATCTAAAGAACATGGACAAAAAATTCCTTATCAATTACTGCAAAAGAGAACAAATCTGAGAATGCTTAAAATCAGTACCGCAACATCTAAATTCATACTGGAGATTTATGCACATTTGACAGCACATTAAGGTACAAAACTTATTTATGAATAGTCATTTTTGTTTGCAAGTTCACATGAAGTACATATTAGTATTTTCTCAGGCACTCGGTGCCATGTTAGACGATGACTGCAACAGAGTGAAAGATTAGTCTCCTAAATAAAACACAAAAACATTTATCACATTGCCTACTTACAGTTCACACATACAGAAATACAAAGTTATAAATTAAATATAACATTGTAACAATTATTTGCTCCATTACTGAAAAATAACTTTCAGCAGCATCCTTGAGACATAAAAACAACCCAGAAAGCCAACTACGACACATGCTAAAATGGTCACAGAATATTTACAACCAAAGGATAACTTATTCCACAAATTGCTTCATTTTAGGTATAAAAGCATATAATATGCTAAAAAAAATGGTTGAAGTCCTGCATTGACTTTCATGCAATCTCTTTTCATACTAAAAGATGACAGTTAAAGTATTTTTTCTACCTGACAGTGTAATTAAAGGCTGAAAACCATGTATTTTGTTTCTGTAAATAATACAAATTGAGTATTTTAAGGCCTGTTAAGGGAGTATTATTCTTTCCTGAAGTAACAAATTTAGTATGTGAAGCACAGAGGAACAGAAGAAATGCATGATTTAAGAATCACTCTACTAGTGTATATCACAGCACTCCTGCAAAAATAAAAGTAATATAGTGCTACTGCCAAAGCTGGGACCACCCACAAAATCACAGACTGCACATATATAAACTGCTTGCTCAATGGCCCATCGTATGTTGCTTTATGCAAAGGAAGAAACTTGATCACTGAAATGAAACCACTGCCAAGAAAAGCAGGAATGTTTTGTCAGGTTGGTGCTTTTCAGTTCTATGTTTAATGATATGCCTTTCTCCAATCCAGTTTTACCTTAGTAGGCTTTTAAAGAGCCAAACATGACCTACTGCTTCCACGAGTATGTGTGCTGGATTGCAGTAAGGAGCTCACTCCCATCTCCCAACCATACTCTGCAAAAGAGATTTTATAAAGCAGCAAGATGCAGAGACTTCATACAACCTCAAAACACCACCATCAGGTTAAGGACATTAGGCTGTCAAGATAAAATAACCAACGTTTATTATTAGAAAATAGATGAAATTTGAAAAGATCGTTGGAAATTTTTTATTAATTTATTACTGGCCATCTGCCTTAGCTTAGTTTTGAGTAAGGTAGGCTATGATTCCATGGTAATTCAAACTACTTACATTACTGCAGCTTTTGAGCATAAAGCTGTCAGAAGAGGGGATAAAAATACAGTTCTATTCACTTCAGAGGCAAGAAGTGCAAAAATCTACTCCTGAGTTACAAAAGTCCACAGAAATCTGACAATCATTTCAAACATGTCTAATGTTTACCTTGAAACTGAATGTACAAGTAAGGGGTAAGACGTGCCTCAACAGGCTCCAAAGAGTAACACATGGAAAGCTACACTTATAAATGCTCCAAAGAAGGACAAACCTCTTAGAACAAAACCTGAATATGTTGAGATGGCATTCCTGAAGCTACAAACTTAGCTGTTATTCTGCAATGTGCTTTTTCACTCCTTTGTTCTTGACTGTCTCACAGCTTTCGATCCAAGTCCACTACAGTCTGTACTGCTGAAGCAACTCCACTGCTTTAGTGGCTGCCACTTCATGCTGATACTCACGCAACACACCTGAGCAGCTGTGCATCTGCAAGAAACACTAAGGAAAGCAAAACAGCACCTACAAACAAGTTCTGCAAAGACTGTGGGATTAAAAAGAACAGTATTTAATATACAAAGTCTTACATGAAAGAACAGTAAGCATTCAGAAGTTTAATTTGATGATTTCAAAGGAAACAGTTCCTTACATATGCAAGTTACCCTTGAAAAAGGGGAAGATTCCTGGGAGGGAGAGGGCAAGGACATCCAAAAATCTTAACTCACTCTTTAAACCACCAGTAAGAAGAGCTGTGAGCTGTAGGGTGGTGTTGCAGCTCTTCTTTCATTAAGTACAATACCCATCTGACACTATTTCATAGTGTTACTACAGAATTAAATCTGTGCACCACAAAACTAGGACTACAACTCCTGCATATTTTAGTCTCTATTGTAGACACATGGAAACTATTAAACTACGTTGGTGACATGAACAAAAGTAGTTCCTGGAATGGGCATTATTTGGTAAAATGGTTCAGACTGAGATCTAACAGTGTAAATCTTGGCAAATGATTCACAACTGTGTAACAACCATTGCATGGCTGAATAATAATAATGCATTACTAACACTCAGAAGTACTTTTTAAAAAAAAATACTTGTGTTCTTGAAAAATAAAGTACTGTTCTCAATCACCATCAGCAAGCTCCTCTTTCAGACAGAGGAACGTATGCAAAATAAAAATGAGCACAATACTACAGGAAAACAAGTTTGCCAGTTAAGGTACTGTGAAATTAGAATGCATATATATTGATATGTTAACAAGAGATTTCAACTAAGTGACTTTTAGAAAGCAAGGGGAAAACCATAACCAATATGAGTGTTTACCAATAACTTATCTAGTAGAGATCACTGAACTGGACTAACACATTGTTAAGGCATCACTAGGCTGCCCATTAGATTAACAATCAATGCAATCCAATTTCTACTGTACAACATCACCAGAAACAGGAATGCCCAAGGAAGGGAAATCCCCCCACAGAAAATATTTTTTCATCTGTAACTAAACAAAGCAATTGGTAACTGCATTACATTTTATTACAAGATGCTTTTCAAAAGTAGTTATAAAAATCAAAGTTTAATGAGTTACGGAAAAGATACAGATAGAAATGGTCAACAGGAAAGCCTAATACTGCAGTCTTATACGAGAGGTTCCAATTCTGGTTGTCATTGAACTTACCATTTATCTTCCTCTTTTAGACTGAACAGTAAAAAGGGATAGGATATAAGTGAAGGAAGCTTACTTTTCAAAGCTTTTAAGAAACAAAAACAAGGATTAGAAACAATTATGATTCTCCTTCTAAACACATGGTTGGTAGAAGAGTTTAGTATGTTACAAGGATTATGCCAAAAGAGTTTATCAAGACCTGATATGGTAAAAAGGCATCCACCACTATGAAAAAATGCAATTCTCATCAAGAGTCAACTTTTAAACTCTTAGGAGAGAGCAACTTTTTCAGTATGTATACAATGGTAATCTGAGACTAGAAGTGTCAGATGGAATCTGTTCCCAGAAAACAACTGTTAGTAAGAACAAATAAAAACAAAACAGTTGCGTAAGAAATTCTAGGTTGAAAACAGATCTTATGTATCATTTTGCAACCTCCAGAAACAGTATACAACTTTTGTCTGCTGCAAAATGCAAAGGCTTTTCAATTCCCATTCTCACTATGTAAGTATCTAGAAACATGTTGGTATGTATGTATGTACATACGTATGTATGAATGGCCAGACTTCGCAAACGCAGATTTGGGCAGGGCTCTCCCCACGTGGCTGTGCCCTTCCAGCCTGCGCAGTGCATTTTTTAGGTCAGGCACAGCGTGCGCAGAACTGGCCCCACCGTTTAAGTCCTGAGGTCCATCTGCCACGGCCGAGCGGGCTTGGACAGTGACAGGGAAGTCCTCGGGACTGTCACAGCACCCAGTACTAACCGGGGCTGACCCTGCTGAGCATCCGAGATGTGACGGGATGGGATGGCAGGGAGGCATTGAACTGCCAGGGGACGGTCCCACTGAGACTGGAACTCAGGTCCTTGGGATTCAGAGTCCAGAGTGCTCTCCATTACACCACAGGACCGCCCTGTGTCATGTTGTAATGAACACCTACAAAATGACAGGCAGGTTTAGTCGCACAGGTGCCCTGATCAGAAAATGTTGCTGAAGAAAATAAGCAAACATACCACTTAAAAATTTGTCTCATTCTTGCTTTTTTAAATTTGAAAGAACATTAGAAGAAAAATTAAGTCAAAACACGATCAGAATACTACAGACTAGTCTAGAGAAAAGATTTTTTCATATAGTACTGCATAGGCCACTTCAACTTCATATGACAGTTCAAACTTAACACCTGTACTATATATCCCTTTATATATAACATTCAACACTTCTCGCAGGGCTGTTACTGCCCAGCTACATGTACATATTCTTGCAGTGCATGATTAGTTTCAGATGAACACAGTAATGCAACTCACTGGGAGAGGCACATTCTTCCAAAGCATTCTTTGACCCTCACCATTCCCCTCCAAAAAATTCAACATAAAGTCACAAAAACGGTGCACAGTGACTGAAGTGCTTTCCATTTCAACCACTCCCTTCCCTTCTTACCCTACATTTTTGCCAAGTCCAGCACACCAACTTGAAACAGTTTCTATTTCCATTGAGTTTGGAATTTAAAAAATGTAGAATAAGCAATGAGGAAGGCCCAACTGAGGCAAGCAACTCAAAGACAGAGACTAAATAACATTATCTAAAGAAAGACACAAGAAGAAAACCAGTAAAGGCTGTGATGGCCAACATTATCTAGTTTTCCCCAACACTCCAAGCTGCAAAATGTAGGCCATGATCTCCTGACAGCAGTGGAATCTGAGGGACCTACTGCCATCCCAAGGCTGTGGGTTGGCTCCCCAGCTTTCTGCTGCTGCAGCTCTCCACAGCGAGAGGTCTCACATCAGCCACAAGGAAACTGTGACAGGGCAGCCTCTGGGGTCAGGAGTCAGGCAACCCTAAAATATGCTACATTAAGACATTAAGGTGAAATGGAACTTCACATTTGGCAATACAGAATCACAATCAGTAAGTACTATTTCTAAATTATATAGACAACTGTTATATACTGTTTACCAAAGTATGTTTAATAGTATTTGGAACACTTGAACTCTCGGTCTTCATCACCCCCCCAAAAAAGACATGTTGAAAGCAATTTTCTTTCAAAGTGTGAGCACACATGGAAATAAATGACTGGTTGCTTTCTGATGCAAGTCCCTCAAAATACAGCGTGCAAAATCAGCAGATACCTGTTAGTGAAATCAAAAGAACTATTTTGCCTCCTCCTCATCTTTACTAAAACACTAAGGGGCAGAGGATGGGGAAAAATGCCCTGCCAAGAGCAGGAAATTATTTATTTTCTAGCATCTTTTAGGATTCCTCGGAACATAGGTCATGAATTCTTTGCAATCTTACAGAAAATTTTGTTGTATATAATGTTAAACAGGCATTTCTTCCACAAAAACAGAAAGTAGCTGAGAAATCAGCAGTTCATTTCTGATTCATGTATCATGATCATGTATGTGTGAAGGAGAGCAAAATTCCCTCCTGCAGACTACGGTTGTTATAATAACATAAAAGAGCATTGTGTGAATTGCTTATTCATTGCTTCCTCACTAAGAATAGCTGTAACAGTAACAGGTGTCTTAGTAATATGAAAAAAAGCATTTGCAAGACAGGTTGCATTCATTTAACTGATTTGCTTGGTAGAAATAAAGTCATACTCCTTGACCAAAAAAAACTTTGAAGCTTACTCTTCTGATACCACCCTTTTGCTCGTCCTGCAGAGGCAGAGATATCTAAATTATTGATGTAAATAATGTAGAATCTATAGCAGAGGACAAACTTTCCCCCCACCTTTATAACCTTTCAGCCTTCTTTAGTAAAGATTTTGATGTTTTCCTCATCTAGTTTTACAGTGGGATCAAAAAGGGAGAGTGATTTTAAGCTCCATATGAAATTAACACTATTTTGCTTCTGAAGGATATTCCTCTCATTAAGTTTTAAGCATAAATCAAAACAAGCAATTCAAACAAGCTTAACAGCATGAACTGGTTTAAAATTTAAACCTTCAGACAGACTAGGACACCTCCTCATGGAAACATCAATTCCCATCCCATTTTCCAAATAAAAAGACAAATTATCTAAACACCTTAAGGTCACTGAACTGTTACATCACCAGCTTGTAGGAAAAATAACAGTGATGTCAACATACAAAGAGAATAACTACAGTACTGAATATGTACCACTTCACTCAAGAGAAGGATGGAATTCCAAATTAAAAAGAGTAAACAAGAAGATGGCAATTCAATAGCTAGTGTAAAAAAATAATACAATTAAAAAATTACTGTGCAATGTGGACTTTCATCGTAGAATTTTACTTACATTGTCCATGAAATTTGGTTTAAATCCTCCCTCCTGCTGACGTCGTAACTCCTCCTGTTCCCTCTGCCGTAGCATCTCTTCTTCACGACGTCTGTGTTCTTCTTCATGTCTAGAATATTTTCCAAAAATTATGTAAACTTAGCATCTTGTGTCTTCAGGCTTGTATTCAGTGTCAGGACAGAGGATCGAGCATATAACTGAACTGGCAAATATTTACTTTTTTTATGCAGTGTAAGCCACTGATCTACTCCACTTGATGAGTTTGAATATTAAGTATTTTTCAAGTTTTTTAAACTGGAATACAGGTAATTACAATACCAGTACATACTTGATCTATTCTTCCAGCTACATATTGATAACCAGATTAAAATATTCCTTTTTTTAACAAGCGGATTAAAATATTTCAATACTGCCAAAAGATACGTTTTTAACTCTGAGATGTGTTTGTGTTGCTCTTTTTTACTTCACATTTATTGTGATATTTAACATAAAGAGTACAAATTCAATCAGCAAGATGATACTATGGCTATTTTCTTAAATTTTAGCAGAGACACAAAAACAAGTATTTGCATGAATCAGATCTCAAAGGAAAAATTGTTTGCAACATACCACAAGTGAAAATACTCTTCAAAATCCCACGTCAGACTGTAAAATTGCAATGCTATGATTCTATTTGCAGATGACCTGCCCATAAATCCTAGAAGCATGTTCATATCTATCACAGCTATGGTTCAGTCACAAGGTTAAAATAAACATGAAACAAAAAGAACTAGGTTAAGACATTTCTACACTATTCAGAAATCACCGAAATTTACAACAGAACTACTAGAGCTGATATAAATAAAAAACCTGAAGCAGAACTGGAAACCATTGTTTAACATTATGTTATGGGTTCACCTAGGTGGGCCTAGATTCGGGCTCTGAAGTTTGGATTAGGCCAAAGCTGTCAGCTGACTTGAGCTGGGCTGAGCTAACAGCTGACCTCTTCTAGCCAGTAATTTTGTATTCCATACCACATTATGACATCATCTCCAGGAAAGCAGGAACCAGTGTGGGAGTGGTTAAGGAGGAACAATTCTCCCTTTTGCTGCCAGTCTAGGTCTACTTGTGACACCTCAATCTGTGCAGCTCGGTCTGCCTGTCTGTTATTATCATGTTCCTCATTAGCTCGACCTTTAGGCACATGGGCATCTACATGGCATCTTTACTCTGGCAGCAATGTCTTGCCACAGATCTGCAGCCTAGATGGGTTTCCCTCTACGTCTCCAATTCATTGTCTTCCACCGGTCTAGCCACCCCCAGAGGGCATTCGCTATCATCCAGGAGTCGGTGTACAAGTAGAGCCTTGGCCATCCTTCTCTTTCTGCGATGTCCAGGGCCAATTGGACAGCTTTGAGTTCCGCATTATATTAACACTATCAGAAACAGCGCATATTACGTTTCTGAAAGGCAGATTTTTAACAGCAGAAACATTTCTACTTAGTATCAATAGCAGGCTCTACAAGCTGAAGTATTTAAACTCCAGCAGGCCCACAGCAGCTGCCACACCTCTGCACATGAGAAGACAAAATACCTCAATTGTATCTGCTTGCGTTTCTGAAGTTCCTGATTTCGAAGTTCTTCCAAACGCCTCAATTCTTCCTGACGGCGCATAAGATCTGATGGGATTAAAAGTGTATTTAAATATAAAAGCTGTCAATCAATAATATGGCAACATAAAAATTGTTATTACTGTCAGATAACAGTTCTGACATTCAAATTGCAAACAAATACCTCAATGCATTTAACTCCTTTCTTCCCATAAAGCTACAAAGAAACACATTGGATCCAGGGCTCACCAACACAAAAACATACAGGACAGGCAACGCCTCCACAGCAGGTTATGAAAAAAGAAATCTGCAGTCCTCAAAGCAAAAGAGAAAAACCTCTCAATTCCTTAAATCACACCCTGGTTTTCCATCTAGGGCATGGCACCAACTTTCTGACAATGCTTACACTGCTGAATGCACAGCACCATGTTCACCACACTCAGTACACCACTAGTACAATACAGATGCACTTACACTCTCCGGTACCCACTCCAGAACACTACATGGCACACATCAGGAAAACAGAAGTTACAAGATTCAGGTGCATGAAATTCAAACTTCCATGGAGATGCATCACATGACTCTATAGCACCTTACAAACGACTAGCCTTTCAACCCCCACCAAAAACAAAGAGCCACAGTCTCCTAAAGAGAACTTAAAATGCTTTTGAAAAGCAGGGCACAACTCACAGTTACTACTTTTGCTGACCAGTCACATTACTGATTTCTGCCTGGAAATTTTTGCTTTCCTCAAAGAATATTAATTCTACCTTTTGTTGGGAAGCAGTTGCCCTTTCTATCTTCATAGTAAATTGGTCACAAGACACTATTTATAGACACCACCAGGAACATTCCAACATACCACCTTTTGCACACCTTTTATGCTTTAGTTAAACTATTCTGCACATCTCTCTATGCATTTCTTCACTATACTTTTAATTTTTTAGCAACGCAAATCCCTTTCTTCAAAATTCCATCAGCATAAATTATTACAACTTGAAATTTTACTTTAATACCCAAAATCGATACTGATCAGTACATTTTGCCCAAGTATCATGTATTTGTTTCCTTTTCTAACAAAGTGTATTATCAGATTTTTACTCTCCTCATGTCAGTTGAGAAGTCCTTTCTCAAGCATGTTTTGCAGGATGGCCTTTCCAATCTCTTCTGCAAAATCAGCCTATTTCCCATTTGAAC
Organism: Pithys albifrons albifrons; assembly: GCF_047495875.1. Lineage (NCBI taxonomy): Eukaryota > Metazoa > Chordata > Aves > Passeriformes > Thamnophilidae > Pithys > Pithys albifrons. The sequence continues at coordinate 69,852,810 of NC_092458.1, read as the reverse complement.
AGAGTATGATTGCACTGAAGATTGACTCAAATCACCAAGTCTGAGAGCTGCTTCTTTCCAAAAGTGCTTTCGACACAAGGGCTGGCCACTGTTATGCTGGTACTTACAGAGTGTCACAAGCACAATACTTCTTCCTCTTAAATAACCTTTAGAGAGTATTTCAGAGTGCAAGTGTACTTTTCTGTTAAAAGGAGCCTTTAGATTGTTTCAGGGTATGACTGAGATCAAGAACTAACCCATTTTATACTCTACATTGTGGGGGGCATTGACTTAAGAGTTGGACTCGATCCGTGTGGGTCCCTTCCAACTCAGAATAGTCTGTGATTCTGTGTTGAAGAGATGTTTCCTTTTCAGTTCTTTGTTCTTGCAATTTCATGTAGCATTCCCTATTCCTGTGCACACTGGCACAGAATCACACACACAGACTGTTCTGAGTTGAAAGGGACCCACAAGGATCATCGAGTCCAACTCTTAACTCAATGGCCCACACAGGGGATTGAACCCATGACCTTGGCATTATTGCAACCAAGTTTTAACCAACTGAGCTAATCACAGGATTTCCTATTTCTATTACTAATTGCTACAAATTTATCATTTACTGCCCTCTGCTTTTAAGGTGTAGCAGTCTACTTTTCCCAGTGTTCTCCTAATTTTTTCCACAACACGGTTGGGAATATTGCCTTTCCTGAAACTGTTAGTACTTTAAAGTTCAGCATAGCAATTCATGATTCAGTAGCACCTGATAGTGGCAGACTCTTGGCACAAAGCCTTTCTAGCCAAGTGGAAATACAGATATGCAGGTTCAGGCTGGCACAAGAATCATTGATATGAAAAGCTCTGCAATCGTGGGAATTCTTTACTGACATATGCTGGACACAGGCCCTTGCTCTAAACTGAAAAAATCGGCAGTAAAGCAACTGTGGAAAAACACCAAAAACCCTCTGCGCTTTCCTCTGCTTCTGAAAGGACAAGGGCTTGATTTTATCCTCATCCCTCCCACAGCAGAGGGAAGAAAGTGAAAGTGTACTCTCACCTCAGCAGTTAATCCTATAAGCTGGAATACCAACTCCACAAAGACTTTTAAGCAGTTTTAGCTGCTGATTCAGTCAATTTTCCAGTACTTTCATAATCAATTTAACCATCTTTATGAGAGAATATTTACCAAGTTTGACATACACCACCAGTATGTATATCAGAAATATCATGTAATTTACTTACACATGGAAACATGTATTCTGCTTTACAAGTTACTTCTGACTCAGTCTGTCAAAACATGACACTTAAAAGTGAAAAATTACACATACCAAAAGAATTAAATCTACCTTCAGTATTAATACACCACCACAAAAACCTGAGTACTTAAACCAACCTATTCCAGAGCTGAGTCCTACTAGCTCCCATAAAGCAATTTCTACAGAACCTTCACCTGCAGGAGTGTATGGACCAGAAATCTCATCATTTCTGTCTTCTTTTTAGCTTCTACAAAATTAAAATATTGCATTTCATATTTCACAACTACCTCAATACATCTTTAAATGTGACTTTGTGCATCAGATACACAAAAATATCAGTTCTAGGTTCTGATGCCTTAGAAGTTTCATTGCATCTTTCTTAAAAACCCCTGAGATGCAATCTCATTAATATAATTAGTGAACTTAGACCCACAGACACTGTTCAGACCAACAACTTTTAAAGGCAGCTAATCTCAGAAAAACAAGTGAAAAAACCAATTTTCATACGTACTAAAGATGAAGAATTGAGATAAAAACAGAAGGATACTTGCTAACCCCTAGATCTCGGAAAACTAAATATCTGCAGGTGAATAAGCAGAAATTTAATTATCTGAACAAAACTTCAAGTTATCTGGTACCAAAAAAGTACTCTGCTAATCAAACTGTGAGGGGAAAAAATCCTCATCCCACACTAACAAAAGGCACATTTAAATCCTCACTGGAATATTAACACCAAATGCTCGTGGCTCTTTCATGGAAAGAGTAATTATCTTCCTTTTCCATATAAAAGGGGAGCTTAACAGATATTCCAAAAGAAGAGTAACTTTTCCTTAAAAAACCATCAATATCCACAAAACATATCTAAGCTGTTTTCCCAGGTTTGACCATAGAGAGCTTTTCTATGTTAATAAATAGGCCACTATCACGTCTCAGTTTAAAGCGAACTAATGCATGATAATTTACTAAAAAGTAATCCCTAATCTTGCACTCAAGTACAGGCAACAGGTGAATTCTAAGAAAATTTGAGAGCACAAGTTCTAGAACTGGCCATTAGCACTGCTAAATAATAACAGTTAGGTAAGTCAATGGTAAATTTATCCAACCTACATGCTCAGCACTGAATCATCTTTAGAAGTATCAGTCACACATATATCCAAAATTAAAAATGTGTGTCTAATTGAAAATGGAGGGCTGTGAGGGGTATGACAGGCACTGTTGTTACACCACATTGACATGCACATTGCTCACCTGTAAGAGAAGAGACATCTGTGCTTACAAGCAAACTGAACACTTTAACCTTTTTTCTTGGAAAATAAACCAAAAAACAACTTGACATTGTAATTTCATGTGCTGCAATAACTATCTGGCATTTCAGAAGAGTTTTCTATGTTACTGTGCTCTCTGTAAGACCTTACGCTTTTTATGTTATTAGATATATACAAATTATGTTACATTTTTATGTAATTATGCTCTGTTTAAGACCTTATGAAAACAGCATGGCTGCACACTGAAAGCATGTGTGCCTAGTCAAGAAAAACAGGCTACGTAAACCTCCTCCTAATGACAACTTCCAGTTGCAGTAGTTCTAAGAATACTATATAAAAAATTAAGTATATTCCATTCCTTTTCAACTCCATCCCAGTTATGAAAATGTTTTAAAGCTTATTTTAGAAGACTATGCATTTACATGCAATATAATTAAGCATTAACATTCTCCAATTCCACCACTCTAGTGACTACTCTAATTCAGCTCATATATTTAGAAAATGTCTTTAAGCAAGCAGGAAAAAAATGAAAATAAACCAATCCATACTGAGAAGTCATACTATCAACAAAAATGTTCCTCCTTAAGTGTAATCTTTAAGTAAAGCCAAGTCATTGCAGTAGACAACTTGTAAGTTATATCACAGAATATATCACAGACTGTTCTGAGTTGGAAGGGACCCACAGGGATCATCGAGTCCAACTCTCAAGACAATGGCCCATACAGGGGATTGAACCCATGACCTTGGCATTATTACAACCAAGTTTTAACCAACTGAGCTAATCTCAGGGTCTACTTGGGTTTAAGTTTTGAAATGCATCCCCTACTTAGAATCTCAACAAGTTCCCATTGTTTTGAACGGACAAGGACTCTTACTCAGTCTATCACGCTAATTGTTGTGCTGTCTTACGATCTAACACTCTTAAGGACAGGAATTTTTTAGGTAGCCATGATCTCCCTTTAGATTTAAAAACCCAAAACCTTTAGTACTTGCCCTGTTACTGTTCTCTCTGCCCAAAAAAGACAAGCTTCACTCTGTTCCATTTCCAAAGATAAGGCTTGAAAGCAACTGCTAGAGGACTTTTAGCCCACAACTAGAAGACAAGATGTTCAAACAATACAAAAAAGGGATATATAAGCTTAAAATTTGAAAAATGATTGAAATTCATGGCAACTGCGTGTTACTTTTAGTTGCTACATGCATACGATACTACACACACATCAGACTTCTCAGCTGAGTTTCAGAGGGGGGCAAAAAGTAACGTGGGCTACTGGAACATTTAATATCATACCAGAGGTGTACAAAACAGCCACAAGTACAAGCTATCATTCTTTCTGCACATGACCCACAAATAGTACTTAGTCCTATCTAGTACCATAAGCAGTGTCAAAAATGGAGAATAATTTTATTTATGAGTGTGAAGTTACCATTCAATCATTTTACATAATTATTTACATAATTTAACTACCTGTATGTATGGCCAGACTTCGTGAAGGAAGATTTGGGCAGGGCTCTCCCCACGTGGGTGTGCCCTTCCAGCCTGCACAGTGCATTTTTTAGGTGAGGCACAGCGTGCGCAGAACTGGCCCCACCGTTTAAGTCCTCAGGTCCATCTGCCACGGCCGAGCGAGCTTGGACAGTGACAGTGAAGTCCTCGGGACTGTCACAGCACCCGGTACTAACCAGGGCTGACCCTGCTGAGCATCCGAGATGTGACGGGATGGGATGGCAGGGAGGCATTGAACTGCCAGGGGACAGTCCCCACTGAGACTGGAACTCAGGTCCTTGGGATTCAGAGTCCAGTGCTCTTCTTTACACCACGGGACCGCCCATACATGAACTACCTACACTAGACAAATTTAAGAAACGAAGAAAACAGACCCACACAATCACCCCTTTATCAGTTTCTTAATTCATTTCTTCAAATTATCAAGGAATATGTGTAAGGAGAAATATTACTTCCTTTTTCTCAGTTAAATGCATTTAATCAAATAGTAGCTGGCAAAATCTCCAAGTATAAAGTGCAGGTCAAAATGCTACACAAAACAAACAAAACACAATAAATACTAGTAGCTTAGCCAATTTTACCTTGCCTCATCAGCATTAGCTGATGCTCATGTCTAGCTGCTTCCATTTCTGCCTCCAGTTTCTCTTTGGCTTCTCTAATGTTCCTGTCAACCTGTTCCCGCTGTTGCTTTTCCATCTCATCAAGAGCCTTCCACCTGGACGCATACTCAAACTCGAACGTTCCAGGCTGAGCAAAACGTGGAGGCTGCTCTCTTTCCCTAATAAAAAATTTGCAGTTAAAATATACAGCAGCAGACATGTAGATCAACAGCTCTAACAGGCAGAGAATGTACAAACAATCACTTCAAGTGTGGATCTGACTTTAAATCAAACTGTCAGATGAACACGTTCCAAACCAGATAAAACTTAATTCAACTGGCACGTCAAGTAACAAAGACTATTTTCCGAAAATTGTCCAAATAAAGACCTGTCCAATTTAAACTGAAAATTCATATTTACATCAGTACAAAATACTAAATTGCAACACTACATTAACTGTGTTCAGCCTTCTAAAACAAGCAGTCAATTCATAAAACCAGTCATTTAGATTGATATCAAAGCTTACTAAGGTAGCTCAGAATGTTAGCCAGAATCTGTAGACATTAAAAAGCGTCAACATTTTATTTCCCATTTTAACACTAATATTGTACCTAACAGTGACTAACTTTTAGGAATTGGTATTCTACAGCCTTAACAGAACAAACATTTTACCTTCAAGCAACATGATTTTTAATGGTAAATTACAATTTAAAAACAAGCATTTTCAGATTAGGTGACTTCTACGTCCTATCAAGACTCACTTCCTCATGTCATGCTCCAAGTTTTATCTGAAAGCTGCAAAGATGTACCCTTCACTGACTGGGAAAACAGCTGAAGAGCTATTCAGAGAACACAAAAATCTGTGGATATGTAAATGTCTGCAGGATTAGACCATCCCTGTAATCCATAACATACTCTATCTGGTCTGGCAACGAGCTCCCACTGATTGCAGTGCAGGCCAAGAATCTGCCTACTTTAGTAAATGCACAGAATGTTAAACCAACAATGCAAGTCTCTGAATTGTACTATGATTAGTAAATTTTGGGAGGGCCCTGTTTAATCCTTTGACACAAAATAATACAACATACAAAACGCTACTTCCTGCTACTCAACCTCAAAAATAAAAATTAGTGTATGTTTATCAAAGTAACTACTTACATAAATCATGTTTAATAAAACAAAGCTAACCACAACTTACTTGTGGTACTGTTGTGTTTTTTGCATGAGCTTCTCTGGAAGTCCATCCTCATCATCAAACTGCTCCATTGGTTCTACAACAACAGGCCGAGGTGTTCTGGAAAACATTTTCAACTTAATAACTGAATCATAAACAAAGCAGTTAAAGTTATTTTAACACTTTGAGGAAACACTCCAGAAAGCTGACATGTACTCTACAACTCCTGGATCTTGCCTTAAACCATAGAATTCCAGTGAATCCCAATTTAAGGAATTACCTTTGAAAAAAATTGTTTCTGTGCCCCAAACCAGCCATTCAGCCTAGAAACCACAACTTACTTGACATAGTTCTGTTTGCTATTAAGTATTTCACAGAATCACAGACTATTCTGAGATGGAAGTGACCCACAAGGATCATCAAGTCCAACTCTGAAGTCAGTGGCCCACATAGGGGATTGTATCCATGACCCTGACATTATTACAACCAGGTTTTAACCAACTGAGTTAATTTTTTAAAATATCAAACCCATCTAACAACAATTACAACATATTTAGGAAGTATGAGAGGAGATGATGGTTTAAGATCCTTAAGATTTGTAGCATACAAATTTTTAATAATACAGCTGCATAGTTTCTGACAGTTTTAAATAGTGGTTAACAGTTACTAAGCCCCTTTCTTATGTTTTATATCACAGTCTCAAAATTCTTGAAATTTTAATTGTCTTTTCTAGGAAAAATTTTTTAGCAAGGACATCTTGTTTGGGACACATACACAAAAGGACACAAGAAGGCATCACTGTAGTCAAAGCAGAAGGCTCAGAAACCTTGGAGAAGCTCCAAAGGCATGTGATGTAAGGGTGATGATGGTGAAGAAGTCAGGGGCCTTGAGACCTCCGGCCCAATTCTGGGGAGGTGTGCCAAGGGCAGACCCGAGGGAGGTTCTGAGGGCAGACAATCCTCAGGCTGTATGTATCCATTAGATATGATAATTAATTAGTGTTATACATTTGTAAGAGCCTTACACTCTGTGTGCACTTATGTATTCACTGCACCTAAAAGTGCTTTTAATGAAAGGCCTGCTCTCTATTTTATCTATACTAATATTGTCTGGAAAGCTTTCTTCCATTTTAGCATCAGATGGAACTCCCTTTTTCTTTCCATCAGTGAAGCAACACAGGGGCCATGATTATACTGGGAAAGCCTCAAATCCAAAACAGAACAACACAACCCATTCATATCTCTACAGACTTTCAGAACTGAGTTTTGAGGAGTTATCCTACAATTGAAAACAGCTTGGTAATCTGTCATTAACATTCCAGTGTTAATTAGAATCTGCTTAAGTTATTTAAAACTCATTCTTTGAACAACCATATGCTCACAAATCAGAATGCCAGTGTATCTTTGAAGCCTCTAGCTAGCATTTGGTGCTAATATTCCAGTGAGCTCCCTTGAAATGTAGCAACCAGAGTCAAGTATTAGCCAGTACTACCAGAGATAGCAGGGTAAGAACCCTGAACTGTGAAAAAAAATCTCTGCATCAGTCTTGGGAGCAGAGCCTACAAAAAACATACTTTTAAGCACTAGAAACACTATTTTCAAAATATCAGCACTCATTTGTTGTGTTCCGTGCCTTTATTTCACTTTGCAGATCTTCACCTCTCACTTTGGGCATCAAGTCTGGACTAAAAAGATGAAGTCTGGAATCACAGGGCACAACTCCGATACTCTGATGTTACCTGCATGGCAATTGATGATAGTTCTGCTTTTTAAACACAACTGAACTGCGGCACTAACAAGTTATGATTTAAACAATTTTAAATCTCTAAATTAATGTTTCAAATGTCTGATTTTGATATATTCAACCCATGAATTTAAAGATTTTCTTTTGATCAGGCAAAGAGTTTTCAGCTAATAGATGTGAAATCTTAGACTCTGAAGCAAAACATCCAAGTGTCATGGCAGCAGATTCATGCCAGTAATTGTTTCCAACTGTGTTTTAGGGAACGTGTCAGCCACCTAAGCAAGACAAAGATCAAGTGGTTTTTATTCACTCAGGTCACAGTCAGATGGTCAATTCAACTAATCTATCCAGCTGGTAAAACAAGAATACCATCAGTCATACCCTGGCTTCTTTTCCACTGCCACATCTCCCATGCCAAAAATAACACTCATGTTACACTGGAATAGATTACTGCCCTTGTTTGGCTCACCACACTCCCATTCAAATACTAAGGCCAAAATCCCCAGAGGGTAAGAACAAATTGCTGGCACCTCCTGGTAACAGCAAAGACCTATTCAGATTGGATTTACTGTGTAACTATCAAATCAGTTCAGTGGCACACAAGATTTATGGGATTACCACACGAAACAGCAGTGCAATCTCCTTCTGGTAACATTTTCTCCTGCCTTATTCTCTGCTGGACCTGACATTAGTTAGTAAGCACCATCATGTGCTCTAACAGACTGAAATGAACCCAAGAAAAACCCAATGTTTTTCTGTTGTTTTAGCAAACACAAGTGGCTCATGGAAATATCATGAAGTTCTCAAGCAGATGAGAGATTAACAGGACAGCCAGGGCAGGAAAACAACTGCAAGTTCCCCAATTCGATGGAAGCAAATTTCCATGCTGTGAAACCACAGCCTTAAGAAACAACCATGAATGTTTATCACTCCACAGTCTTTTCAGAAATCATTTGAAAATGTCACTTGTGAATGTCGTTAAGTACAGCAACTGACAACTCTCTTCAGCACATACAGAAACGAGAGATGCGAGAGAAGTTCTGCAATTTTCAAGTTTGCTTGCCCTCAAAATAGGTTTTCCAAAGACCATTGTGAGAAACCTCTGCAGAATGTATCTTTATTTAAAAACAACAAATAAAATCTGGCCTTAGAAGCCAAAAATAAAACTTTTTATATAGAAAACCTTTCCTGAGTCTATGGAAATGTCAGCATTGTTGCTCACAAAGAAAGGAATATTATTTTGTCATGTTACAGGGCTCAGAAAGATTGCAATCAATGAAAATAAACTCTCACTAGAAAATGCCCTACTATGCAGAAAAGTAATAATTGCATATAGGTAAGAAAAAGCAAAATTTTGCTCTCAGACTCTCATGTGGTAATGATTTGAGGTATTTATGTAAATTATCTTAATTTCTTACCTCACAGCTCTTGTAATTTGAAAATTAAATCATAACTAGGAAACACCCACGAATGCAGCTTCTGTTCACATCACAACAATATATTCACATGAAATCAAAGAAAAGCCTGGGTGGGAACTCACGTTGTTAGCAGGAATGCCCCATCACTGCATCTTTCTAGAGCTTTTCGTGCTGGAGGTTTTGCTGCAAACTCTACAAAACCTTTTCCTGTAGCTCTGCCACGATCATCTACGACAACCACGGCTCTTTCCACTGGCCCGAACTGAGAGAATGCTTGTTCCAGCAGCTCATTAGAAACCACAGGGGAAAGATTCTTGACAGTTAAGGCAGCTCCGTGTGTAGCAAATCGAATTCGAAGCGGTCTGCTCTTCAGAATAGTACCATCAAGTTCTGCCTTTGCTATTTCAGCCAGGGTCCTAGATTCCTTTATCAAGACAGAAAATATTCACAGATTTCATTTTCAAAGACAACAGATACCACTTCCGTGTGTCCCCCCCACCCCGGAGAAGTAGCAAAGTTGCTTTCCTTCACTTGAGCACACTGGCATCATGGTCATTCAATTTTATTTTCATCTAGTCAAAAAAAAAACAAACAACTAACGTTGTTCCTGTTCTCTGATTGAAAAAAAAAAACCAACCCAAAACGTGCATTCGTCACCCACTGTGATTTATCCTAAGAAATGACATAGGTGCAAATTTTTGTTGCACATAACAGGACATAACAAATTCTCATTATGACAGTGCTGCTCTGTAAAGGCTTTGAATAAAGTTGAAAACTTAATGCTTTTTCCTATTTACCTACTCAAATATTTATATTCAGCATTTCTAGCTCCAGGTAGTGGGAAACAGTATTTTCAAAGATTACACTACAGGATATAAGGTGTTTTGGTTTGGCTTCTTGTTTTGCCTTTTCACAAGTGAAAATATCACACTTGCTCTCAATGGATGTCCCATTCAAATGTCACCAGTAAATGACGAAATTACCTTCTTTGCTCATATATTCGTTCTTCTCACATTTATGGGCTTTGTGCACCCACACGCATGAGACAGAGTGTATCAAAACCTGTCTTTTTCCTCTCTTCACCAAAGTTGATCCTGCAATCCCTTACATTTAAAAAAAATCACTCTTTAGTCCTTTCCCCACAGTTGAACTGACTAGGTAAGCTTTTAAAAGATAGATAGATAGATAGATAGATAGATAAGATAGATATAGATAGATGAGATAGGTAGAGAGATGAGATAGATAGACAGATAGGTGTATATATACACACACATATATATGTATATATGTATATACACACACATATATATATATTCCCTAAACATAATGAAAAGGGGCTAGGGTTAGGGTTAAAAGCTCTATCTAACCTGTATTACATATAAAACTGTAATGATACGTAAATTATCGCATTTCCTCCAGAAAACTGCTATTTCAGGCCGGGCAAATCTCAGGGTAAAAGATGCACGGCAGAACTCCACGCGCATTTTAAGAAGACAACCAAAAAGAAAGAAATCCTAACCAGTAAAAATACATGAAAACATCATAGCTAGAGACACCCAAAGCACTGTAAAGCCATTCCCGGAATGATACAAATCCGTACATTCTAGACACGGCAGTCATGAAAAACAATCCTACATATTAAACCGCATTTACATACAATATTATAAACTTTTCAGATGATTTCTTTTTTTGCATGCTCGACTCGAGCACGTTTGAACAAGTATTTTAGGTATTACCGCTAAAAACCTAGTCTTATCTGCGCACAAGCAATTTAAACAAACCAAGATCGCCCACTCTTTGCAATTCCGTGATTGCATGTTCGGTTTTCACCACGTGTGAGAAGAGATATTTCGAAACAATTCTGCCCACCCAGTGCCAAGGTGAGACCGAAAGGGCAGCGGGTGGGAGGGCTGCTCAGAACGCAGGGTCTGGCTTGGATGTAGCAGGGGAGGGGGCAGAGGGAAGAGGAGGCGGGGGGACGAGCGCTAGCAGGGAGGAGAGAGAGAATGGGAGGCACTGCCATTTTTACACCCGCCGAAAAGGGAGCGAAGGAGGCGGGGGGCGATGGACCGAAGCCTCCCTTTTGCAAAGGCAGCCCCCGGGTCACGGGGCAGCCACAGGGGCTCGCCCGGATCCTCACCAAGCGGATGAAGCCGAAGCCGCGGTCCCGATTGATGAAGACCTCGCTGGGCTCCCCGTAGCGCTCGAAGAGGCGCTTGAAATCCTCCTCGGTGATATCAGTAGGCAGATTCCCCACGAACAGTCGGCAGCGCTGCGTGTAGCTCTTCTCTCCGGGTTTCAGAAAGCTCTTGATGTCGATGGTGAACCCAACCTCCTGCTCCTCATCTCCGCCACCTTCTTTGCTCGGCGCCAGCGCCATGGCCGCCGCCTCACTCTCCGCTTCCAGGCCCCGCAATCCTTTCAGGTTGCCGCCGCCACCTCCCACCATGCCCAGCGGCGCCGCTGGGGAGCTATTCTCGATCCGCACTTGCTTCAAGTTCCTATTCGCGGCCATATCGCCTCTCTCCGTGCCAGTTCTCCCTGGGGGCACCCGCAGCACAGCTCGACACTCTCCGCCTCCTCCGACCCTCCGCCGGTTCAAAATGGCGCCGCCGCCGGACCCGGCGCGTTGGGCCGGACCCGCCGAGGCCCCGCCTACCGGCGCCGCTCGCGCGCGGGGCTGTGGCGGCGCCGCTGCCGCCCATGGCGAGGGGCAGAGCTGTACGCTCCGTGCCCTCAGCGCCGGCATTGCCGTACCCTGCCCTGCCCGACCCTGTCTGGCACTGCCCTCCGCGCCGCTGCCGGCCATGGCGGTGGGTCTGCTGTGCCCTCCGTACCCTCAGCGCCGGCACTGCCCTGCCCTGTCTGGCACTGCCCTGTCTGGCACTGCCCTCAGCGCCGCCACTGCCCATAGCGGGGAGTCTGCTGTGCGCTCCGTGCCCTCAGCGGCGGCATTGCCGTACCCTGCTCTACCCTGCCCTGCCCTGCCCTCAGCGCCGGCACTGCCGTACCCTCCTGCCCTGCCCGGCCCGGCCCAGCCCTGTCTGGCATTGCCCTCAGCGCCGCTGCCGCCCATGGTGGGGGACAACGCTGTGCCCTCCGTGCTCTCCGTGCCCTCAGCGCCAGCACTGCCGTACCCTCCTGCCCTGCCTTGCCCGGCCCGGCCCGACCCTGTCTGGCACTCCCCTCAGCGCCGCTGTCGCCCATGGCGGGGGGAACTACTGTGCCCCTCCGTGCTCTCTGTGCCCTCAGCGCCGGCACTGCCGTACCCTCCCGACCCGGTCCGGCCCGGCCCTCAGCGCCGCCAGACGGGCCAGCCTGCCCCTGCCCCGGGCCGCCACACAGCCGTGTCCGCTGCCGCAGAGGCAGGTCCGTGCCAGAGGAGAGCAGCCGCCAGCGCAGCCATGGTGTACCCGCGCCGTGGGCTACACAACCCCGGCCCAGGCACAGCCCCCGGCCGCGGCTCTCCCGAGGCAGGGGCAGGCAGGGGGGTGCCCCGGTGGGGTGTCGGGGCGCTGCCGAGAGGAGGGAGGCACGGAGGCGTGACGCGGCTGCAGGGACAGCCGGGGAATCAGCTGGTGAAGGGGCTGGAGCCACAAGTGCTGTGGGGAGAGGCTGAGGGAGCTGGGGGTGTTTAGCCTGGAGAAGAGGAGGCTCAGAGGTGACCTCATCACTGTCTAGAACTACCTGAAGGGAAGTTATAGCCAGGTGGTGGTTGGTCTCTTCTCCCCAGCACTCAGCAATAGGACAAGGGGGCTCGGGCTCAAGCCATCCCTGGAGGTTTTTAAACTGAGATTGGACATGGCACTGAGTGCCATGATCTAGTAAATGCACTGGAGTTGGACCAAGGGTTGGCTTGATGATCTCGGAGGTCTTTTCCAACCCGACTGATTCTATGATTCTATTCTATGATCACAGAGGTATGGAATCAGTCGGGTTGGAAAAGACCTCTGAGATCACCGAACCCAAGCTATGACCGAACACCACCATGTCAACCAGACCATGGCACCGAGTGCCAGGTCCAGTCTTTCCTTAAACACCTCCAGGGACAACGACCATCACCTCCCTGAGCAGTCCATCACAGTATCTAGTCACCCTTTCTGTGAAGAAATGCATCCTAATGCCCAAACTAAACCTTCCATGGTGCAGCTTAAGATTGACTATGTCCTCTCATCCTGTCACTATTTGTCTGACAGAAGAAACCGCCCCCCAGCTGGCTGCAATCTCCTTCCAGGTAGTCGTGGAGAGCCTTTTTCTCCAGGCTAAGCAGCCCCAGCTGCCTCAGCTGCTGCTCCTGGGACATACTCCGAACTCTTCCCCAGCTCTGTTGTTCTTCTCTGGAAATGCTGCAGCATCTCAGTGTCCTTCCTGTAGTGAGAGGCCCAAAACTGGACAAAAGACTCGAGGTGTGGCCTCATCAATGCCGAGCACAGGGGGGCAATCACTTCCCTAGTTCTGCTGGCCACGCTGTTGCTGAATACCTGATTGCTGCAGATTGTGAAAGGGATTTCTCTAGATCTAGTTTGAAAATTAACACAAGATTTCATGTGATTGGGAGATCAACTTTGTTTACCTTGAATTTATCTCTAAAACATTTTGTCATCTACTGTCATTGAACAGTTTGCAAAGTGCTGAGTTGCACAGGAGTCCAGAATTAAAAAACAAAAAAGTCATTAGTTTGCAGCACTGAAAATAGAAGATTGATTTTCTAAAACCTCCCATGGACTCTGGCTCACATCTCATCTACAATCTTTGAGGTAAACTAGTAACATTATGAGTTAAATAATTTGTTTAAGTTGTTTAAATAATTTGTTTAATAATTTAGTTAAATGAATTTCAACTATATGCTAGATATTTTTCTTCATCTTTTCATAATTTTTGGATTTCTTACAGTAGATGGACCACCCGGGCACTGTCGTGGAGCATGGGAGCACCTGTGGACAGATGGGGCAGGAAAAACATTCACCAAGGCAGATGTGAGAGATGAATCTGGTGAAGAGAGGCCTTGTTACATCTGCTGTTCCCAGAACAATTTCTTACAGGGCAGCAGCTTTCATTATAAAGGCAATGCCTTTCTTCTGAGGGATGTGAAGTCAAACGTTTCCTTCCTCAGGCACCGCTTTGATTTGAGGAAACAATGAAATCCAATAGAATAGGACAAAATTCTTCCTTTTATTCAGCACTGGGAACATGGGGGATAATTCCACCAAATACATGTTCAACAAGACTTTTGTCTTTTCAGGTTTATATACTTAGTTAGGACCAATAACCCCTCCCCAAAGTTAAGCTGTGTATTTTGGGTGAATTTTAACAGATCTAATGGGCTGCTCTTACCTCCGCAGCCCTGTGTTTCCTTTCAACTAAACAATGTTACAGCTTCAAGCCTCAGCCTAGACAGGTTTTCTGATTTATTTCTTACAGTTTAGCCTTTAATCTGAACAAGGTTTTGGTTTATTTCTTAAAGTTCAGCTTACAGCAACAGGGTTAAATTCCTCTTTGTCTAAAGCTATGCATAGTTAAGATAACTGACAAACTAAGGTACAAGCTAAAATCAAAAATTAATAAAAAATACAAATTTAGTACAGAACTAATCAAAAATTAGTAGTAAAGACCACATGATTTTATGGAGAAGGGATAAAATCCTTTTTCTTGAGGGGTCCCTGTGTCACCTTCTTGTAGCAAAGACTACATACATCTCTCATCTGCAGCATAAGACTATAGTTTGCTCTCCTGCTCACCTGTGGGATGCCTTGTATGCTTCCACCAGTAGTTCAACTGGTGCACAGTTTCTCAGACAAAGATCTCATCAGTCTTGCCGGATGCCTCATGGAAAGCCCGATAATCTGTTCTTGGCTCCTACTACCATAGTAGCCTGAGCACTTTAGGTGCCCATGTAGCAATGCATGACACAGGGAAACTCCTGGACAGGGGAGCAAGACTTAAGGGGAAAATAACCATATTATTTGTTTCATAAATAATCATATTATTTATTTCATAATAGCACTGTGTTGTTGTTGTAGTTTGGGATTATTATGTAAATTCTCTCCCCTGCCACTTAACTGCCCAGGCCAGCGGTTAACAAAAGAAGCAGTTAACTGTGATCGCTGGGGTGGGGGCAGGTTTGTCTCTTTTGGTTTTTTTTTGGATATTCTCCTCAGTCTTGGCTCGGCGGAACGGGGGAGTGGGGGCTCCAA
The DNA here is from genome assembly GCF_047495875.1 of Pithys albifrons albifrons. Lineage (NCBI taxonomy): Eukaryota > Metazoa > Chordata > Aves > Passeriformes > Thamnophilidae > Pithys > Pithys albifrons. Next base: position 69,837,678 of record NC_092458.1, on the reverse strand, counting down.
GGAGGCAGGCTGCCCTGCTGGTTACTGCTGGGGTTTTCCCTGGCTGTCTTGCCGCTGCCTACTTCGGACTACTTTTTTTCCTGCCGTGCTGCTGCCTGCCTTGGATTTGCTGCTGGTTGCTCGTACCTTTCTGCTTCTTGGACGGGGAACACAGGGGGAAGAGACTGAGTCCATCTGAAAGCCCACTGCTCGTCTGTTTCGCTGGAGAGGGACTGAAACTCACTCTGCAGCCAGCCGGGCTGTGACAAGGACACTTAAGTATAACCTTTTCTCCCGGAGGAAAACCTGCTGGGTTTTGTTCTTGTTTTTTTTTTCTCTTATGGTGTTGGGGAAGTGGGTTGCACTAGTCTGTTTACATATATATATATATATATATATATATATATATATATAGCAGTTATCCTTCTTGTATTAAAATTCCTTTTCTTAAATTTGATAAAGAGTGGTGTGATTATTGTGGAGGAGGCCCCTCCCCTGCTTGTGGGTAAAACATTTTGGTTTTTCCCCTCAAACCGAGACAGTTGTAGTTTGGGATTGTTATGTAAATTCTCTCCCCTGCCACTAACTGCCCATGCCAGTAGTTAACAAAAGAAGTAGTTAACTGTTGATCACTTGGATGGGGGCAGGTTTGTCTCTTTTGTTTTGTGGGACATCTTTCCCTTCTTAGCTCCGTGGAACGGGGGAGCGGTGGCGGCCGAGGAGGGAAGCAGCTCTGCTGGCTACTGCTAGGGCTTCTGGCTGGGACGCTGTTTTTCTCCTCGCCCCGGCTGTTTCTCCTGGTTCCTGCATCTGGGATCCTGGCCTCTGTTGCAGCCACCACTGCCTGCACTGTCACGGCCTGCCCGCCCCGGCTGGGGCAGTGACCCGGGAGAGAGAGGTGTGCAGCTGCTTTTGCAGGACACGTGGTGGTTTCCCACTTTCAGCTTTCTTTTTCCTTCATCTGGGACAAGAGACACAGAGTTCATCTGAGAGCTAACCGCTCGTCTGTCTCGCTGGAGAGGGACTGGGAACTACTGGGAACTCACTCTGCAACCAGCCGGACTGTGACATTTGACACTGCTTAAGTATAACTTTCCTCCTGGAGGAAAACCTGCTGGGTTTTGTTGTTGTTTTTTTTTTCTTTCTCTTGTGGTGTTGGGGAAGCAGTTTGCACTAGTCTGTTTATATATAGCAGTTAAGAACAGTTATCCTTCTTGTATTAAATTCCTTTTTTCCTTAAATTTTATAAAGAGTGGCGTGATTATTGTGGAGAAGGCCCCCTCCCCCGCTTGTGGGTAAACATTTTGGGTTTTTTTTCCCCTCTAACCAAGACACACTGAGAAAGTCCAGATCATCACATGAGGTTAAAAGTTACTTCAGCTAGTGTGTGGCATGTACCGTTCTTTGGAAAAAGCAATATCAAGCATGATATTCAAGAACAGTTCTACAACAGGCATGAATCTGTTGCTCAGGGGTTTCCTTGTCTATTGGGGAATATTTTAAGTTCCTCTGTCTTGTTTTTCCATTTGAAGTACAACAAAGATTCTGCGGCCCTCAGTTCAGGAAAGATATTGAGGTGCTGGAGCGGGTCCAGAGAAGAGCAACAAGGCTGGTGAAGGGACTGAAGCACAAGCCCTATGGGGAGAGGCTGAGGGAGCTGGGGGTGTTTAGCCTGGAGAAGAGGAGGCTCAGAGGTGACCTCATCACTGTCTGGAACTACCTGAAGGGCAGTTCTAGCCAGGTGAGGGTTGGTCTCTTCTCTCAGGCACTCAGCAATAGGACAAGGGGGCACGGGCTCAAGCTCTGCCAGGGGAAATTGAAGTTGGATATCAGAAAAAAGTTCTTTCCAGAGAGAGTAATTAGGCATTGGATTCACTATCCCTGGAGGTTTTTAAACTGAGATTGGACGTGGCACTGAGTGCCATGATCTGGTAAAGGGACTGGAGTTGGACCAAGGGTTGGACTTGATGATCTCGGAGGGCTTTTCCAACGCAATCGATTCTAAGATTCTAAGAGCTCAGTTCTTTTTCTCCTATCTCTGAGCTTGTACAGGACCCTGAGAAAGCACAAGTTCCTAACTTTGTCGGCCCATCTCTTCCTGAAGCAGACTCAAGTATGTAGGTCTTCAAGCTAAACCCAGTTTTAAAGATCTGAAAATCAGAAAACACAGGTGGTAGAGGAAGGATATCTACTCACAGCAAAGGCAGGAAGTCAGGCAATGTAGGAGCATGAGGGAGGTATTAGAGTAGGATCCTTAAAACTTGATCATCTTGACTGTCCAAAGAGTTATGGTTTGTAGTATATTTAGGATTCATTAAAAAGTGTGAAGACAAACAAGAACTAACTTACAGCAAACCAGTAACTTTCTAAGTGGGTAATCATGTAAAGAGAATGATATATGTTAGAACTTATGTGACTATACGTTGTAGATGTATAGTCATCAGTAGATAAGGAAAGGGAGGTGCAAAGTAGTCTGCTTGTTAAGTTTTTGCCAGTGCTGTGTAATAAAATTGTCATGATTTTCAAATGCAGATTTCCAAATCAGGTTAATAATAAAAGCTATAACTGTCTACATATACAACCATAATATCCTGTGTATTATAAAAAAGTCAATAGGAGGACCAAGGAGTGTTTACAAATTCCATACTACTCTTACATTTCCTTAGCTGCACAATGTCTCAATAAAAAGTGATAGTTCAGTAAAACAGAGCAATACAACTCCCTAGAAGCAAGAAAATCCTTAATGTATCTGAAAATATATATCTGTTTTTAATGTGCTTATGGATCCACACAGTATCTTCATCAGTCAGATTTACAGTATAACCATAATGAACCTACATGGCCTGTTTAAACTTTTTTGTGGAGGAGCTATTTGCCCATGCCCTACAGTCAGACATGTCAGGGTAATATACAGAAAGAACCCAATATCTGCTGTGCTCTGTCACTTCCTCATGTTCATTTACATATCACTTTGCATTCTACTTATTCATCAGATCAGCCCCTGGCAGGTCACCTCCCTAGCTGCCCAGAGTCTTTGTGGCTTGATGATTGCTACACCTTGCCACTCCTACCAGCTAACAATAAATATTTTGAAAGGACACTAAGTGGAACTCTTGAAATTCTTGTTCTAATGCTTTCTTTCTGTTTTAATCATCTGCTGAAATTTTTATGATTTAACTAAGTCCAATTCATATCATGGGAGGAGTTCTGCTAGACTGTCCCAGCCACTTTCTATAGGTTTGGTATTGTTATATTTAATATTTAAATATATGTTTGTTTTAATATGTAATATTTAAATATTTAATATTTTGAATGGAGTTGAACTACATGAAATTAATTTCAGAAGAGTGGGGAAGTAACAGTTATGATCACATAGTGATTTGTTTCTACTCTGTAATCTTTGCAGAAAACAGGAGCAAAATTCTGAAAGTCACCTGTATTTTTCATTTCATCTGATACAGAGAAAAGTTCTTTTTGGTGTGTAAAGTGTTCATGCTATCAAGAGATTTAGGTGTTTTTCCAAGACACACACCATCCAGCCATGTACCATATGAGACACAATCAGAAGCAACTGTCCTAGCTTTTAATTTGCTATATCGTATCATTACTTTCCTACCAAATATCAGCATCCTGCTGAAAATCAGGGAGGCATCAGACCTCTAAGAGAAAGTCATGGGAGCTATTTATGCTGGAAACTTGTAAATGCTACACATCTTGATCTGCAAATAAAAATGTCAAACTATTTGTATTTACCTTCGAACAACTTCAAAGTGATTGCCCTGATGCCAAAACTCCATTTGTGACAGCTGTGTTAGTGCTGAAGCTAGTTTCTCAAAAGGCAATTGCATCTTACTGATCAACACATCCCTGGAATCCTAGGTTTATTTCTTTTTACTTCCTAAAATCTGCAATGGGTCACAGTCAGGATCAGGATTTGTACAGTGGTAGATCATGACAGAATGTATTAAGGAGAACTAGAGCTGAGAGGTAAATTAGGGTGTGTAAGAGGTTGTTCCACTTGAGAGGAGAAGGGAAACACGGGAAAGCACAAAATTCTGCACTGAAGAAGAGAATGGCATAAGGTAGTGGTTGACAGCCCAAGGATAGGATCCTTTTCAGAAGTGCAAGGCCCAGGAACTGAGGTACCACTGTGCATGACCTGCCACAGGTGGGAGCTGCTCCTGCTCTGCATCTCTTGGCAGTATAGACAGTGTTTGCCTTCAGTATTGCTCATGGTAGTATTGGGACAAATCAAGCTTAGGGTAGGTATTGGTCTCCACTACTGAGCTTTTTCTTACCAAGTTCAGTTGTCTAAGAATATTAAAAACATGGTCATAGCTGTGCCAGCAAGCCTGATGGTATAAACATAAAGATGTGGAGGAAGATTGCTTAATGCAATCTGAAATAGTGGTGCATACTTTGTAATCATCTGAGGATGACCTCATTATGTTACTGAATGAGTATTAAGAGTGGTTATGAGTGTCGTTGCAGTGTCATCTGGTGGCAAATACTGGAATTAACACAAGAATTTTAATAGGCTAATTCAAGATGAAAAACCTACAATAATGTTATCCTGTTGGTCCCAGATGGACAGCATGATTTGGATTTTCTATTTTTAAACCTGGTGGGAAAGCTTCCTTTCTCTGTTCTCCTTTCTTATTAGCATAATTAATAACAATGTACATTCATTGGTTTTACATGGATTGAAGTGTGTATGAATCACATTTATAAAATCTATGAATCCTAACCTAATATGGTTAGTAGCCACCTAAATGCATGCCATATTAGTAGATTTTTTAATGTGAATGAAGACCAGTATTTCAGAATTAGCTATGTAGTAGTAAGTCAGTATTATTGTTTAATATAACATTGGTTTCAATGAAACAAGAACTGAAAATATATGAAAATATAGTTGTCTGTGAAGGTGTAGTTGTCAGATGGGCGTTTAAGCTCGACAAATATAACCTGACTTTTCCAAAGCTACTTTCTCCACGAATATAACCAATGCATGCAATGCACTCATTTTTTAATATTTTTCAGCATACTGTCTGCCTATTCTGTAGAAGAGTGACAGTTAAGTACAAGAGGAAGCAGGAAGTTAAAACCTTAAGGATGCATTCCCCAAATACAGTCAGCCCTTAATTTATCTCTAAACAATCACTTGGTGTGCTGTCAGAATATCAGGCAATAAATTTCACTTTGGGATTCAGTAGGATGTGGTAGATGCCCAATGGCTTTTTACTCCATATAATTTCTCTCACAATCTGTAGCAAAATGTGTTTCTATTATTTGTATCCTCTCTGGTTAAGCTAGTGTATTTTGTATATTTTCTCACTTGATGCTTCTTTGTGCAAGAATTTCTTCTGTTGATTTTCCTTTCAAATTGGGGCATAAGGCTGTTTCCCTGTGAATTGACTTACTCTTCCACAATGCCACTGGAGCTGAAAATGTTCTGTAATCTGATCAGTGACTATGATCTGGAAAGGTCTGAGACATTTCTCTGTGATCTTTACTTTTGCTTTCCAGTTTCCAAGATTTGGTTTTGTGTTTGGCAAGGGAAGAAATTTAAACTGAATTAGGAGTGTGTGAACTCAGTTTTCAGTAGTTTATCTAATACTTTTACCAAGACCTCTGTGATCTCACTCATATCTGTCACTCACCCTTACAGCCAGATAAGAAATAGCATTTGTAATCTTTGAGCACAAGTATTTTACCATCCTGAAAACTCAATAACCTAAACATTTTATCTAATCAAAAATTAAGAAATAATGAACAAATTAGGTGATTTGAAACATTGCTTTGACACATTATTTAATATTTAACTTCAATTTTTAAAGTTTTTAAAAATTTTTAAAAGTAGAATGTGGTTTGTCTGTAGTGTAGCATGCAGGAATTCAGTAACTGCCATAATAGAGAAGCCTCAAGGCCTGTCTCATTCATCATCCTATCTTTGACAGGTAGTTGATGCCAAATGTTTAAGAGAAAAGTGTTGACCTCAGTGATCTCAATGTTGATAAATTAAAATTTATATCAGAAAATTAAGTTTTATGTCACATTAAGTAACCTGGCATTAAGCTGTTGTTAACTTACTATCTTTGATATTCAGTATTTGTTAATTCAAGTGTATGTCTAAAATTATACCACACATAGATCACATAGATCACATTTTCTGGATATTTACTATTTTTACAAAACTCTGGGAATGTAGGTTTTGTGACAGTGTGGCTGTGCCCAGCAGCATCACTTATACTGGTCTGTAGAGCCTCTGCTCCCTTCTTTCCTCTGCCATTTCTTATTGTCCCTGTCTTATTTCTTACTGCAGTGGTTTTTAACACCTTACTCTGCTGCTCATACAGCCATATGTGAAAGGGTTGGGGGAAGTCATCCAGTTAAAAGAATAGAGGGAGAAAGAGGAGGAGCAAGTGAAAGGTTGTTTAAGCAAGCATTTGTAGTTAATAAATGTGCTATTACCATTCCATCCTCTTCTCAAACAGCACTTGTTAGAGGTTTCCTTTTAACTGAGGGGAGGGAAGAAACACTACCTGAAGTACTATCTCCATCTATATCTGGAATTAGGAGGTAAAATTCTAGACAGAGTCTGTCCCTGTAACAATCTCACCTGAGAAATTTGAGGAGATCCTGCTACAGTTTAAAATTTTTCTATCCTTATGTCAGCCATCTTTCATGCAAGTCTTGCCAGCTTTCTGATCCACTGCCCATGAAAGTGGACTTGGGCTAAAAGAGTAAGCTGAATTGGACTAAATGAGGCAGGAGCACATATTTCTTGCTCCCAGCTCATCCTGGGTTTAAGGTAAAGTTATCTTGTCAAGAGAGGTGGCTCAGGTACCACACAGGCAGCTGGGAAATGTAACACACTAAATCATGATAGTAAAATCAACAATAAACCTTTAACCTAATGAAAATTTTAATGTAGACCCACTTTTCCCCCCAAAGTTGTAGCCCATGTAATAGTCTGGTATAGCCCATTTTGTCTCTTTTCAGACCAGAATAAAGAAGGGCACAGGTTCCCCAGTTAATCTCTCAAGCAAGATTTAATCCCAAAGTAAATGAAAGGGCAGTTTAGCTCATTCAGCAAACAAATACAATAAACTGCTCTACATGCCTGCAGGTCAGGCAGCCTCGCAGTGATAGAACAGTCTCAAAGAAAACCTGTAGCCAGCCAGCTTCCATTCTTGTTGGAATCCCATTGAAGCCTAGTAGCAGCGAGCTGTGGCCCTGAGTTCTTCCCCACACCAGTGAGTGATCAGTTACAAGGCAGAATAAGCTTCTCCTGCAGGTCCTCCGAGTTACTCCCACTGGGAGACAGTTACTGCAAGTCACTGGTTAAATGTGTGGCATAGGAAGATTGCTTTGTTGCCCAGCAATGAAGAAATCTGTTAGGAATTGTACTCTCCCATATAGAAATTTAAGACATAAAATAGCATATCTTACTAACTTCTAGATGAGACGCATATATGAGCTCCTTTTTGTTTTGGGATGTGGTTTGGTTTTTTTCTTGGTATGTTTTTTCCTAATATTAAGGACTGTAAAGAGAATTAAAGTAGGGTTTGTGTTTGAATGTCAGACCAAACAAAGGCAGATACTTGATGGGAACACATTTAATGCATCATCCTCTGAACCAAGCCCATTTATTTGACTATTTTCAATAGCAGGTGACAAAAGGTACAGAAGTCTTAAGCACTTACTACCTTCAAAAATAAGGCCATTTTTTATAGAGGTATCTATAAGGCAAACAACCTACAAAGTCTTGATCTTCTTAATATTTCAGTTTCTGCTCTGAGGAAAATGTTTACTTGCTTCACAAGGGTAATGTAATGTAATATGAATTAACTTTTCAGCATTCTGAATTCTCAAATGAAAGCAACTCTTCAAGTATAAATTCCCAAGATTACTAGCATATTATCACACACAAAATCCCAGTTACCCTATGGCAGGAATGTGAGCAGGACAAATCCCCAAAGAAAATTATGCTTATTAGGTGTTCCAATTCTGAGAAAAATTGGAAGAGTGGTCATTTTTTTTTTAAATCAGGCAAGGGACCAAGTCTACTGCTTGTAGAAACAGACTGGAAAGAATAATAACAATAAAAAATTAAAGCCAGGTACCCCTACCACAACTCTGGAAATCAGCTCATGTGGCCACCTGATGCCTCACAGGAGCATCCTCCATGCAACCTACTTTGGCATGTACAATGTACAAACCAGACTACATGCAAACCCTTCAGCCCATGGTGTTTACACAGTGGGAAACACACGTGCCTGATCCTAGCCAAGGATGTGTGCCTACTGGCTAGGCATGAATGGCTCTATTAGTATATATGGGAAATAGAATGAAATTTGAAAAAGAAATGATGATGTAGAAGCACCTAGAACTCAGTGGCATTCCAGACTTCTGGAATGTCCAAAATCCTGTCTCAAACTCCTTTGGACATAGTCAAACCTGGAACTACAAGGTCACAAAAAGTCACTAATTCAGCTTTTGTGGAGATGAATTTATTAGGAGGATACTCAATGAAGAGCTGCAAGCAGAACACTTGAGATACTTTTTCTCAAACTTGCCCAATCCTGACACACTATGCTGAGTGTGATGGATGCAGAACAAGTGAGGAGAGCATCCTCAGACATATGCACATACTTTCTAAGACATGTCAAGTATCTGTGAAGCCCTAAAATGGAAAGGCAAACTTGATGGAGAGGGAGACTAAACTGGCTGGGGTCCAGGGGTGAAGGGATGCTGCTGTCTCTGAGCCTGTGTACAGAAAATAGGTTTGGTGAGGGAAGGTTACTTACTATGACTCAATAACTTGATGACTTTTGCCTGAGCTCCTTCTGTCAAGAAATGTATTATTTCTCAATATTTCTCATGGATCAAAAGAAATTAAGAAGTAATCATCTCCTTGTGTTTATTTTTCCTTTTGCTTTCTCACATGACAAAGTAGAATCTCTACATGATTTGGTCCTGGACTAGGTCATCCACACCTGACTGGTGGCCACACTTGGGCAAGGTACCATGCATTGCAGCCAAATGTAAATGGTTTTGCACTGAATAGAATTTGAGCACAGGCAAAATTTGCCATAAATACAGCTACAAGAGTGAGTATTAAAAGCTAAACAGATATCTGGCATGCTGTTGGGCAATTTTGAATCATCAAGGTGCATTCTTTCAGGGGCTAAACTGATTAGCTTTGATTTGGTAAACCAACTAGAGAACAGATTCCATATTTTCAATGAAGAATAGCAGAAGAACCATGAAGCTTATATTTGAATTAAGAGAAGATAAGGAAAAGGGGACTTTCTGCTATAACCAGAGAAAAAGACCTGATGTTAGGTACACAGTTAAGCACTTGGTGAGTCCAGCCTTCACTTTGTTACGCTGAAGAATGGCAAAAGACATCTTTCCAAGCTGCATTGTTGTATGAGTCATAGAAGGAAGCTACAGATATAGGTCAATAACAGGGACAAAAAGGAAAATATCTGGAGAAGAGTGGCATCCAGCCCACCTATCAAGACAGAATGTCCTAGTTTAAAGGAAAGCAAGGCATGTATTTAAACCAGAGAAGGGAACTTCTTCTCCATAACCAACACTACACCCCTTTTAAATTTAAAAAGAACTTTAATTAGAAAATTTATATAAGAAGGATAACAGTTCTTAACTACTATACATATATAGATATAGATATAACTATGAACAAATTAGAACAAACTACTCCCCCAGCACCAAAAAAAACCCAAACCCCCAAGAAAAAACCTGTAATGTCCTCCCTGTGCAATTATATTTGTGGACAGCAGGTGGCAGTGTCGCACCTCAGCTGGTCGTGAGGTCAGCTCTGTTTCCCCAGAGAGGCAGAGACAAAGAGGCTGTATGACTCATGTAAGGGCAGGATGGAACATTTTCCGTGGGAAGGAGCACTCTCTCTCCTTGTCCTTTGTTCAAAGAAGGAGATGCTGGAAGCTGTGGGGTGGTGGTAATTCCCAGAAATCTCCTTGCAGTCAAAGTCAGTCTCCAGGAAAGAAAGTCTGCAGTATATCCCGAGGCAGCTGTGACCCTCCTTTCTCTCCTATCTCTGAAGCTCAGGGTGCCCAGAGATGGAGAGGGGAAGGCAAAGACCAGAGCCAGAAAATGAGCTCTCACCAGCTCAGCAAACAGTGGCTTCTAGTCCAGCAGCTGCCCAAAAATGAAGTGAAGCCAGCACACAGGAAAAAAAAGTTTCTTCCCCTCCCAGGTGCTGGGGGTCTGTTTCTCACCTCCGCCTCACCATTAAACCGGAATCTAGAGTCATCAAGCACTCCTTTGTTCTCAGTCCTGGCACTTCAACTCCCAAAACCTTTGTATTGGTGGGCAGAGAAAAATTTCCTGAAGGACCCTTCCCCTCCCATCTTTCTTTGTTTGAACCTTTAACAGGATTAAAGTCTTTATCTAACCGTATGGCAACATCACCCTCACTGCTTTCTATTTCTGATGTTAGTGGGAGATGCCCAAGACAGAGTGTTTGGATGAGGGGGAGATGGCTGGTCAAAATACCAAAATACTTTGAGAGCTGAAACTATTATCTGTGACATGGGTGTACACAGATACCAGTCCAGAATCAGGGAAAGTTCCCATAAATGACAGAAGGATGAAGAGTGTTAAATGGAAAAAATGCAGTAGGCACAAAAAGTTGGCAGTATTGAATGGATAGTAGAGTTGGGAGAAGGAGCAAGAGATTTAGCTGCACTTGCAGCAAGTGGCCAGGTTAGTTTTGAAGTGGGAATCACTTCCATGCAATCTGATGGGTGTGTTACAAAACTCAGACATTTTTTGTTATGTATATGACAATTCTCTCCTTTATTTTACATCCCTATACACCTTGCATAACTTTGCACATTTCTTATTCTAATATCATATCATCTTTTTAGTAAATGTGCTAACATGAGCTGCCTTTTAAAATACTTACTTGGCATTGATCATCAAACTTCTTGTTTATTGTTACTTTATTTTCTGCTATATCCGGAGGTTTACCTGTCAGCAGAAGTGGGCACATAAAGTTGCCGGTTAGGAAATCATGAACAATTGATCCTTTGCACAGTGCCAGCTCCTCCAGTTTTTCCTGATGTTGCAGGTTGATGTGTTTTGTTCTGCCATTTTCCAGCCCCATGCCGGAGTTCCTGATGGACTAAGCTCCCAGCTGAGCCCACACTCTGGCCACAGAGGTGCCACACTCCCCAAGTGGAGGACTGGGGGCACTGGTGGCTTCATTCCCTTTGAGAACTCTGGGAATTGCATGCCATTTTTAAGGAGGGAAACAGTGCCCTATGGCTTCAACCTCTGTGGAGGTTGTGCCTTCACCTCTGGGAGTACTGGGAAATGGTTGTCCACGGAGCACATTCCTGCATATGTTGCTGGAAGGATGCAGTGCTAGAGGTCCCAGTGGTTTTTAACAGTGCAGAAGACTGAACCATCCACATCGTTTCTATATTAGGGCAAAACTCAGAAGCGTAAGCCTACACATGGCATGGACAACTTTCAACCCACTCAGTTTTAACTTGTAGGCTAAGTAATTGATTTACACAATCCTATGACTGATTTTCATACTCAGGAAGAGAGCACTGAAATATTCAGAAGTATATTCTTATATATATGGTAAAGAAGTTCACTCTACACTGATCCATCTGTTTATGCCTGAAAATGTCAGGGCCAAGAGCTATCTCCCAAGATGAGATCCCTTCTGCCAACAGGACCGAGTATCGCTTACCTTGATGATGACTTGGATGGGATTCCCCAATGTGTATTTGCTCTTACAAGACATTTCTCCAATGGGCAATACATTTGAAAGATGATAATGTCATTTTACTGTTTCTTTTACAATTTATTCTTTTTTATGGAGCACATTCATCATATCTTCAGCAGAGGTGTGGCAGTCATCCCTGTCCATCCGCTGTTGCCTTGTGATACCTGGTATCTCAGTGGTTGTGGGTATGTTGCTCTGAAAAATTGGTGGTGGGCATGGCTGTAAGACCACACATGATCCTGGCTACAAATTGATACTGTTTAGTAAGACAGCAGTTGCCCGAATGCCGACTGAAAAATGCTGAGTTTAATTTAAAACTTTATTGCCAGATTTCACACTTTATACATAGTAAGAACTGTTTCTTGCCAAGTGACCTTTCAGAAGATCATGACATGCAAAATGGGTGAAAAATACACAGAAATCTGTGAACATAGACTGCAGTCCATCCAGACAGTGTGAATGCTTAACCTAGAGAAGAGCTTCCCCTGAGAAGCACTGTATTTACTGTTATAAAACACTATTTTTGGATTTCAAAATCACTTCAGGGAAGCCTACCCATCACCCTCAGATGCAAATCCTTTGAGAGTGTGATAAAAGTTTTGGTTAATAAAGAATTAAAAATATGTATTCCATATTCTGGTATGAATCTCTTACTTGTCCCAACAGATATGTTTGAGGATCAGAGGAGCAAACAGTACAAAAAAGGAAAACTGATCACATTGGAGAAGTGTGGAAAAAGCTCACCTTATACAGAGGCAAGCAGTAAGGCCATCAAAGGCAACTCATATTCTTTTTCTAAACTTGTGGAAAGACATAGAAATGCAAAACTTGCTCTCTAGGTAGTTTAAATGAATAGATAAATGGCAAAGAGAGATCAAGCTTGAATGAAGTCTCAGTGAAAAAATACCTTCAGAGATTACAGAAATCTTCTTCATATGCAAAGTTATTTGATGTAGAAAGTCAAGAATTACAGTAAAAAGTGGTTCAGAGATCATCACTACTGAGTCAACTAGTTATGTTACACAGTGAAATAATGATGAAGGAAGAACATCCATCAGCCTGCTTTTTTTTTTTTTTTGAGGCTAGAGCTGCTGTTAGAATTAACATTTTTATAGCAATATAAGTTCTGCCTTTCCATCTTTCTCCATTCAGCATTCTGTATGGAACTGGTCACAAAACTATCTGCCTACAAAGACACTGTGGTTTATATACCTAGTATCCCAAATATCAGAAGTTCCAGACAACATGGCTTTTAAAGTTACACATTTCTTCTTAGTTACCATTACCAATCCACTTCTACTCAACTTCCAGATACTGACTGGGAGTAACTGTAAAGTAAAAAGTAATTGTGATTACTTAATTGACTGCTAAGTGGCAGGATATTACATCTTCATTTACCCACGTGAATCTGGTCTCCCAATTTCATGATTATTTCACTAGAATACATGTTGCTTACTGTAGTTAAATATGCAATTCAATTGGTTCAATCTTACCTATGAAACTGTACTGCTACAGTTGTAGAACTGTCGTCAGCACAATTAAGATTTCATCTGAATTCTCTTTCATTCTTCACTTTTTGTTTTAGTAAATTTATTTGACTGGAAATGTTGAGCAGACTAGTTTTGAATTCCAGATGCTGGAGAAAAAAACCTGGTGCAGCACTGACATGTGTTTTAAAATTGCTTCAATCCAAAATATTCAGGTTATATAGAACTATAGCCTCTATAGTGTGATAGACAAATACTTTGGAGTATCCACTAGTTCAGAGGGATCTATTTCTATCTTACCTTTCCTTCTACCCTTAAAATTTCTGGGAAAAATAAAGAATGGAAAGTTTTACTAAAACAGAGTTGTAATTAAGTAAAACTATATGTAATTGTAATGAATATAATAAGCAGCCTGGTCATTTACTGGAATATTTCTCTTGATCAGGAGAAGCCTTAGGGCCTGGTTCCAAATTTGTAACTAGTGGATCACCCTTCAGATCAGATTTAATATAGATCAAGCATGAATAAAGCACTGCATTTCCATTACACTACCAAAGCATTTGATACAGCCTCTTTTATGATCACTGTCATTTTTCATGCTGTCTATAGGAGATCAAAATATGCTTGATTCAGCAAGAAGTCAGAAGTAGCTTGACAATACCTGATCCAATAGCAAATCCTCTAGGATACTGTTAACCTTCACATTTTTTACATATACTTGAGGTTTTGGGACGGGTTTGTATGAGCTCAGGACTTTGCATCACCTGGCTTCAATGTATTTTATCCAAAACCGTGGTCCTCAAGGTGGAGAACCACCTCAGGATACTGCAACAATGACAAGGGTGCATTAATGTCAAAGATGAATTACCTCCTGTCCACAGATATGGGGGAAAAGGAGGAAGGCTGCTGAAGGTTACCTAAGACTAATTACCATGGTCAAAATTACAACCCTGAGAGAGAATCAGACCTACTAATGCCAGGCTGCCTCTGTGTAATGAACTAGTCACCAACTGGAGCGTGTGCAGAAATGCATTGGTCAAGTTGACCCACGAACAGGCTTTGAGCAACTTCCTCTTTGTTGTAACTCATCTAAAAGCATGCAAATTCTCCAAAGGGAGGTGCTAGCTTTGTGATCTATTGCCTAGCACCTCTTTCTGAGCTGAACATCATCAAAGGTCAGAACGTGGATCTTGGCTCTGTGCACTCATTGACAGTCCAGCAGAGGAAGTGTGGCTTCAGAAACCAATCCTTGGATTTAATTGGTCTGGTTTGGTTTTACTTTGGTTTGGTTTGTTGTTCTAATGAAAGCACCCAGGTAACAATTTCAGTTGCACTGTGATTCTGAGTTAGTGCATTGTGAAGATTATTTTAATAGGGACAGTTTCAAGTAAAGTTTCCTTCTCATAATAGAATGTGTCACATGGAAAGTCCATTGTTTAATCTCAGGATGAAGAAGTTTTTTGGTGTGTGGTAATTGATTGTATGGTCACATTATAGATTCTCAAAAATTTGTCAGTTTTCTAATGGAAATCTAAAATTAGTATATTCTATCCATATTTAATTTTCTACATATGTAGTTTGATTTTAGGCAACAGTAATTAACACCTGCCTGGAAGTTCATTAGGAACAATCAGGTATCAAATTTGAAAATCAGTTGCTTATTCAGTGCCTATCTTAGTATCTCATTCTTAGCCTAATGAATACAATGATAGTGGTACAGAAAAGCAGCAGAAACAAACTTAACACCAGTTTATAGGTATTAAAAGGGCACTGTTTATTCAGCATGCTGGAGGTATGGAGGATAGCTCCTCTAATCCAGTGTGCCAAAGGACACATGGACAGGGGGGTTTATTACACATACTGTTTACATATTCATTAGCTAGCCTCACTTAATACATATTCATTAGTTTGCTCTACCTAGTCACACCCCTATTGGAAGTCATTCTTTGGTCCTTCTGGGTCTTTTACCTCTTGACCTCAGTCCTTGAGCAGGCACAGCATCATTGTGTTTCACCACCAAGAACTGTAATGTTTGTTCTTTATTTTATCTGGGTACACAGAATTTAGTTTACATCCTTCTTGTTTGAGTTACATCCCTTATCTAATTCTTGAGGACTTCTCTAAGGTTACATTGTTCCTTATTTGGGCATTCCGGGATACTTTGAGTAACGTTTCTATTTCTCCTATCAATAGAAAAATCTACCTGATCTGAATAATGCGATTCAAGAGCTTTTTTAGGACATTGAGAGTTAACTTTATGAAGGTAAGGATTAAAGCATAGATATTATATTCTAGTGCCTGCTGTCTATCTCCTGGAGCAATATTCTTAAAGAGAAATCTTGGACTTGTATTTAAAACTTAAAAAGCAAATTTCCAATCATGTGGTGGTGAAGGAAATGCTGCAATCATGAATTATGTATGACTGACTGAGGGTGTGTAATCTCCAAGCGTAAATAAGAAATGTAAGCAGAAACCACCACTTAGTGAAAGAACTCTGAGAACAAAAGAAGTCACAGATGACTTCTTTCAGACTAAGACACTTGCATAGCTTAGCTACAGAGGAGTATTGTCTATGAATACCTCCTCCTGCTCCTGCTTCTTCTCTGAAGAGAGATAAGTATTCCTGCTTCATTGTTCCTGAGAGAAGTCATCCCCTGAGACCTGTCTGGGAGGAGATAACAGAATTGGTGCTCAGGCACATGGTGTGATTCTTGGGATTCTCTGTGCAGGGCCAGGAGTTGGACTTCAATGATCCCTGTGGGTCCCTTCCAATTCAGGATCTTCTACAATTCCATGGTACTGTTCCTGACAGGATAGTGGGGAAGGCAACTCCTGCCACTACTGCTCCAGCAGAGAACCCCCAGCAAAGCTAACTGGAACCCTTGTCCTGACATACCTTGACTGCTTCAAGAGCTAGGAGAAGATGCCCCAAAAATTTATGGAGAGTGCACTGGGATTTGTCATGCAGGTCTTTTAGGCTGAGAATTTGCTAATCCCCACTGTAACATAGGAAGGAGTAGGGAAGCCTCTGAATCTTTCCAGCATAAAAATTTACAGGATGATGAGGACGTCTTAAAATAAACAGAACCCCTGAGCATATTTGAGCAGTTACAAATCTTCAGTCTTCACTTGCTGCTTAAAGATGAATATCCCCTTTGCTCACTTCTCCACTTAAATACAACTGTTCTAAATGACTGTGTTTAAAGTCTAAATGACTTTCAATCTTAGTACATTATTCAAATTATGATCAAATTGGAGTAACAGATTTTATTGTTTTTCAGGGAACTAGAATACTAATGGGGTAAAACCTGTTGTAAAAGGACACAGATTAGGAAATAAGCAATGCTGCAGATAGTAGAGGGACATTTGAAACTGAGGGTCTTTGGACAAAGAATAAAGGAAATATATATGGGTGTCACCACAGTGGGAACTTATTATAGATCAGTAAAACAAAAGTTGTAACTAATTGTGGGCATGTAGACAAATGATCCAGAGCAACTATTTGATTGCAATGTAGATTATTAGTTAGACTTATTATTTGTTGGAAAAAGAACACAGTGGAACACAGACTATCTGGTCTGTGAAAACTTTATGTCTCAGGGGAAAGCACCTTGAAGGAAGCTTCTGCAAGATACATTTTTAGCCAGTTGAGCAACTGGTTGAAATTGGGAGGTTAGGGGAACACCTAGGAAGGAAAGACTAGAAAATAGGAACTGGAGATCTTTGAAAAAATAAAAGCAAGCAGAAATTGGAGACAAGCTGCCAGTTCCTTAATAATGTACACACACAAATGTGAACCCTTTAATTGTGTAGGAAAGATAGCAAATGTACAAAGAGACCAACCTGGTTAAACCATGAGTTCTTCTTAAAGAACAAGGAAACAGAGAAAGTGCAAAGCAGGTCAAATTATCAGAGAAGAAATAAAAATATGTAGCATAAATATAGAGGTACAAAAATCAGAGAGGCCAAGGCACACAAAAATGTACTTAAATACTTTAGCAATACCATGAATATCAGGACAAGAATTAGCCCACTTATCAATACACAAGAAAGTTATCAACTGACATAATAGTTTAATGCGTTTTTTTTTTTTGCATCAGCTTCTGTCACCAAGGTCAGTCGCAATCAGATGGTAGCAAACGGCTCATAGTTAAAGGAGTAAGTATGCAGTCAAGAATAAGTAAGAATAGATTAGAAAATTCTTTGAATTGTGTACTTTCAAATTGTCAAACTTAAGAAACCACAGTCTAGGATATGGATGAAGTAGTTAGCAGCTATCTTTGATGAATTCTTTGAAGTAATGAGAGATTAGAAAACGGAAAACATTTAAAATGGGGGAAGGATAAATCTGGGAATTATAAACCAGACTTTCCTGTAAAAGTGCTGGAACAAACTGCTTATAAGAATCAGAAAGGCCAAATTTACAACCAGCATAAACCAAATCATAGCAATCTAGTTCAGTTGTTTTCTCTGTCAGGTTAATGAATCTTACAGATGAAGAACTGGTTGATGTTTTGTATAGTAACTTAAGTAATGGTTTTGATATCCTTGTATGTGAAAGCCCAATAAACAACCTGGAGAAAGATGACCAAGATGAAACTACCACAATGCAAAACTGTCCTCTGGCTATGTGGGAGAGTGGACAAAGTGTTGACAGGAGCCCTTCACGGGCAGAGTCCAGTGTTGTTCACTATTTCAAAAGGTACCCGAGTAGTTAAACAGAAAATCCAACTTTGCACAGAAACAGGAGAGATTTTAGCTGTGTTTAGTCAGGATTAGAATTCAAAAATAAGTTAGAGAAGTCATTTGGAGGAAAAAAAGGATATAACTCAACAGGGAAAAGATGCTACCTTCAGGCAAAAATAATCAAATGTAGGATGGAGAATAATGAAGTCCTAAGGTGATTGTTCTGCAAAGAAGGATGTGAGACTTCTGCTGTATTGCCAAAATACAATAGTGTTACAAAACCCTCAGCAATAGTGGGATGAAGAAACAGAAATACAGTCTACAAGACACAGGAAATAAACACACATCATGTGGCTCTGGAGACTCTTCTAATGCAATGCTGTGTTCAATTCATGGCACTGAACAAAGTCATGCATCAACTTGCAAGAGTCCAGAGAAAATGAAAAAAAAATATTAGAGCTAGAAAGCACAGGCTGAAAGAAATTAAGAATATAGTCTGTTTACACTGGTTCTGAAAAACAAGAACAATTCAAACTGGATGGTAGAGAAAAATTTTGTATGTTGAAGGTGTGGAAGCATTGAAATTTAGTTACAGATGTTCTTTAAAGACAAGCTCAGGTTTCAAAGAGCAGGTCGGGAATGTTAAAGATATAATTCATTCTGCATTGGGCTAAAACAATGGGCTACATGACCATGAGAGATCTCTTTCTGCCTTGACATTCCATGTCTTCTCCAGAACCTACTTAGTTCTAACAGATTTCAGCCTAGTGAAGCCGAGGATAAGGATCAGTTTCAGTCTTAATTACTCCACCTTTCCAAACTGTTACTGAAATACTGGGGTTTGGGTTTTCTTAAACATGAAAACTGCCTGCTCTGATGTTTTTAGCTCCAACTATTCAGTAATAATATTTATTTTCAGTATCCTGTACTTTAAGGATTAGGACATCCTGGCGAGGACTTAAGTCCTACAAACAGTAGTGATAGAGTGTGTTTCTACAGACAGAGATTATCGTGTGGGTAACTAGCTTGAGCTAGCTAGCTTAATACCATGCAGGAATTGGAGCACAGATTGCCTTCTCAAATGGCTGAATGAATCATTTCGCTAATCCATTCATGGCAGGAGGGTAAGAGGCTGATGTGTCACTTTGATACCATTTCCTCGAAAAGCAGCTGGAACTCTTCATATGTGAACAGAGCCATTGTGGCTTATTGTCTGTTCAGGGAATTCTTCTTTGTGGGCCTTATTGCTTTCATTATTTACAATTCTTTGCATAGAATACTTTAGACTATTTTAGACACCTTTTGCACCTAATCGTACAGCACAGTAGTTGAAATGGAATTAATTATTCATCCTCTGATCAGTATCTGAGAAGTCCCAGAATATTTGTCTGATGTTCTAAATAGAGCTGGTATGGCACACTGTCACATGCTGACCCCTTCTGATCACTCGGTGTGCACAGACTGCTGCAGAGTAATTAGTCATTCCCAAAGGTGCAAGACAGTTTCTTTTACATGTATTGTGGTTGTCATTCTCCTTGACTTTGTCAGTTTTATGTGCATAAGATACTATGTCTGTAATGACTGTCATTTTTACTCCTCGCAGTGGTAAATTTCCCAGGAATAACTGTTCCAGTGCTTCACACTATCTTTGCTATATTCTAAACTGTAATTTTAACCATAAAAGATGGAGGAAGTTGTTCCCTTAAGCAAGTCCTTTTTCTCCTATAATAACATCTGTGTTAGCCAGCACTAGCACACTTTTGATTTCATGTTGCATCTTTTTGTTTCCACAGAATTCTGTTTGTGCCATTCACAAAGGACAAGCTGCTTCTAGTTGTGTATCCCGATAATCTCACCTCGCATCACTGAAGGCAAATGTGAGAAGTCCATTACTCTGCTTGTCATTACCTTTTTTATCTCCCTACTTTTACCATCGAGTGTTTGAAAACATTTGTTTCTCTAATGAGACACCTGCCATTCCAGGTATTCCTTTTTTAAAAATTACAAATAAGGATAGAAGGTCCATCTTGCACTCCTCCCAGCTTCCATTCCAGTCTCACATTAGCACACCTGCTGAGGTGCACTCTTTCTAAATAAAATTAAATATGAATATATACAATTAAAAGAGGCCACCTAAATCCAGCTATCAGTCAACAAAGGAGCTGTCTCCAGCCTGAAAATTAAAATTTGTAGATGTTACCTAGAGGTGAAGTAAGTTGCTTTATCCATATCCATACTGGTGATATTTTCCCAGTTCTCAGAACTTCTTATTAAGGCAAACATGGTTGGATTCTACACAGGTAAGAACTTTATAGTTAAAAATAGAAAAGCCTTCAGTATCAGCTTCAGATATTTCAAAATACTGCTTTTCTTGTCTCCAGAGGAAGAAGACAAGTTACATGCAAATATGTACTATGATATTAAATGATCATTTCAGAGTACAAAAATGTAATGACAACTGGAAACTTTGGTCTGCTGAGACCAACTCAATTTTTCTCTACTCTATAATGTTTCATTTTAATTTAGCTGTTCTGATCTGATCCAGTGTTAGGTAAAGGAGCTGCTTCAATGACTAAAATTCCCAGAAACAAACTTCAGCAAATCATACTACATAGTTAAAATATCTAAAATCAGCTTTTCATTGGTGGAATTGGCCTTTTCAGTGGTATTCACAGAATCACAGAATGGGTGTGGTTGGAAGAGACTGCAGTGGGTTATCTGGGCCAACCTCTCTGCTCAAGCAGGGTCTTCTTAGAGCACATTGCACAGGATTGTATCCAGATGGTTCTTGAATATCTCCAGTGAGGGAGACTCTACAACCTCTCTTGACAGCCTGTTCCAGTGCTCAGTCACCTGCACAGTAAAGAAGTTCTTCCTCACATTCAAGTGGAAATATTGCCACAAGTTCACAGTAGAACTTCTACTTTGTTTGGCTTTAAACTCTTTGTTCTGTTCCCTGTAAAATCATACTCAGCTGCAAAATACATTTTGGAACTGAGAGCTGCTGTTGCTCACTTGTGCCACTGAGAAATTCAAGAGGCATCAATGTGTGTCAAGGCTTATATCCTGTTCATAGAATCATAGAATCGATCGGGTTGGAAAAGACCTCCGAGACCATCAAGTCCAACCCTTGGTCGAGCTCCAGTCCATTTACCAGATCATGGCTCTCAGTGCCACATCCAATCTCAGTTTAAAAACCTCCAGGGATGGGGAATCCACCACCTTCTCTGGGCAGGCCATTCCAATGCCTGATTACTCTCTCTGGAAAGAATTTTTTTCTGATCTCCAAGTTAAATTTCTCCTGGCAGAGCTTGAGCCCGTGCCCCCTTGTCCTATTGCTGAGTGTCTGGGAGAGGAGACCAACCCCCACCTGGCTAGAACTTCCCTTCAGGAAAGGGAATTCTTGAGATCTGCTTTCTGCTCCTATGTTGTTTCCCCTCCCACTCCTGTACTTGCACTTGACCAGAGCAGCCCAGTCCTCTGCATACACCAGAACTTTCTTTGGTTCATTTTATCTTTGTCAGTGGACATACACTTGACTATTGACTTAATGTGGTAAATCCTTTTACAGTTCTGTCTTCCTGAGTTCAGCATCTTCTCTTTACTCACAAAGACAACCTGTGGTTTTTGGAGTGGCCTATTTGCATGTTCTATTGCTTGTTGAGAAATAGTAGGTGGAAATATTTTCAGCTATGAATACATATATGGTTTTAAGCATTTTAATTTCAAAATGCTTCTTATAACTGCTTTCAGTATCCATTGGCTTTTGCTAGACTCATCTTAGAATAATCATAGAATCATAGAATCAGTTGGGTTGGAAGAGACCTCCGAGATCATCAAGTCCAACCGTTAATCCAACCCCACGTTGATTACTAGGTCATGGCACTCAGTGCCACATCCAGTCTCACCACCTTAAAAACCTCCAGGGTCGGAGAATCCACCACCTCCCTGGGCAGGCCATTCCAATGCCTGACCACTCTGTAAAGAACTTCTTCCTGATATCCAACCTAAACCTTCCCTGGCAGAGCTTAAGCCCATTCACTCTTGTCCTACTGTTGGTTGCCTGAGAGAAGAGACCAATCCCCACCTGGCTACAACATCCTTTCAGGTAGTTGCAGAGAATGGTAAGGTCTCCCCTGAGCCTCCTCTTCTCCAGGTTAAACACCCTCAGCTTCCTCAGCCTTTCCTCATACGATTTGTGCTCAAGCCCCTTCACCAGCCTTGTTGCTCTTCTCTGGACTCTTCTCTGCTTGTCAACAGCTGATAAGGAAAACATATGTAGTATTTTAGGCAAAGAAGGTTGACCTCAAGACAGTATTATTAAACTTGCATATAAAAGGAGAACCCTCCAAGCACTTAACTTTTATGGTTTTTTCTCTATAATGCATATTTTTTTAAATTATGAACATTTTGCATTTAAATTATGAGTATTTTGCAATTGCTTGCTCTCAAATAGTACATGACTCTTTCATTTTATAGCAAAGAAGAGTATCATGGTTCCCTGGGCCAGTGCCAAACAAACAAAAAACTGCCTATCTCAGCTGGTGTACAACTGGGAATATTCAGTACATCAGCTTCTAAGGGACAATCTGCAAGTGAGAAAACTAAAACAGGAAAATGCTGCAGTTTATATTTTTCCTTAAATGATTCACATTTAATCTGAAATTTAAAAGGGATCAATGTCCAAGAAACACCTGCTTTAGAATTTCTAGAACTGAGGGAATTGGGAGGGGTAGGAATTCTGTGAAGCTTCTGAAACCCTCCTGTGAAACAGTGAAAGAAAGAAAATTAAAACACTTCTGACTGTTACTCCATATACTGAGAAATGTTTGTTACAAAAGTGCATCTCTTAAAATATATAAGTGAAGGGTTTGATGTTAATTTAATTTGTTCCATCCAAATTCTTGTTTACATCTCTGATCTAATTCTAGTAAAATAGTTTCATTTTAATTCTGAAAGCACCACATTGGATTAATGAATTTATTTTGATTATGACATTTCCATGAGTGACAGACTTGATACAGAACTGCAACAAATTCAGAATGCACTCATTAATCCACACAAAAAACCATCTGAATCATATTACTTTGTCTAGCAAATATCAACAATAATAACAATGTTATTAGTAATGTAAAATATCTGAGTTTCTATCAAGGTAAATGTGAAGAAAATTAAACCCCTTGCTGTTTGTTGCTGGAGGTAAACCAAATTAAGAAATGCAACCCAATTCAGGAAAAGTAACTGGTCAACTATTATTAACTGTTCTTTGTAAATAAACCATAAACTTTTCCTGCCATGCTTATCGTAGAATTTAACAGCACTCGAAAAGCTCTCTGAAATGTGTGATTGCTATCAACAACAAAATCAACAACACAAAGCCGCTTAGTGGAAAATACAATACTTCTGTTTAGTCAGTGAGTTTCCCAACAACTCTGGGTGTTGATTTGCTTCCTTCAGAAAAACAAAGTAATAAAGTCAGTTATTTCTTGATACAATCCCACTTCTTTCCAAAGAAATAAAAATATATATACTCTGAGGAATATGGAAACAATTTAATTTTAAATAAACAGTAACATGAAACTCATTAGTCTTCCTCTGCCAAACTGATTAGACCATGTGTAGTGTAAGTGCCACAGGACATTTTTCCCATTTGTCTTCTTAATTCTTGATTCTAGTTAAACTATCTGGGCCCTGTTATTGAAAAAAGGATATTCAGGATGGCTTCCCTGACAGAAAGTCAGGAAGTGCTGTTGTGTCTCCTCTACTGAATGATTCTAGAAGAGACCCTCAGGTGCCTAATCAACATAGAATGAAAGCCTTTATAAAAATTAATTCCCATGTGAGTTATATTATAAGTTTCAGAGGAAAAATTATTAAAACATTTGTAGTGATGAAGAATCCATACCAAAGGTGGTAAGTAGTTCCAAAGCAGCCTGTGCCTTTCTTTTGTTCTGTTATGTTTGACCTCCACATTTAGGAGCTCTACTACCAAGCATAAGTTTCTCATGGGAGAAATGTTAAATAAAGTTAGGATTTGTATAAAGCTAAAGTCACCTGAGCTTCTCAGTGCAGTGGTGACTCTCACTACAGATTGACTGCTTTCTTCAGGCATCCAAAAGCTGGCCATTTAGAATAAGCACCAAGACTACCCTACACAACCAAAGGTCAATTCAGTACTGATCCACAACTTCACCAAGTACAGTTGTAATGTAACTTCCCTATAACGTCTTAAGAATTTGTTATTTATACATTTAAGGACTATAGTGGTCCTCTTGCCTACAAAACCGTGCGGACAAATCATATTTCACTATGAACCAAATAGCACTGGCCACGATAGAGCCCTTGAAAGATAGTAAAACAACTAGAGATAGAGAAAAATACTCTATTTTTTAATCCAGTAACATGTTGTCCTAGTTCAGCAGGTGGGACCAGTTATTACTGTGTGGAGGTGATCAAAGTTGTGTATTCTACCCCCTCTATTCATTTCCTAAGAACAATAGACCATTTGCAGAAGCTGCCCAGGGACTCATTAGCACCTTCACACCCAGCCTGAGGGGGCGTGGCTGCTAATGGGCCATCAACAGTTCAACAATACCCCCTGATTCCCAGAGTTAATCACCCATTGTGTGAGTCCCCGCCCTGGGGGAGGGACTGGGTGTTCCCTGAGGATACATAAGTGGTGGGTAAGAAGGCCTTGGCAACCTCTTGTCAGATCCAGAGGAGCAGCAGGACCTTGACCAGACTACAACCGCCACTCTTGACCAGACTACAGTCATCACCTGCACCAACAGGTTTTTCACTTCCTTTTGCTTTGGACTTGGAGGAACCACCCAGGTCTTGGCCCAAGGGCTAACAGACACCTTTGGGTTTGTGCCCCAGGACACTGGGTTATACTGTTGGGTTTTGTGAGTTGAAAGCAATTTCCTTTTGTGTCAGTGTATTTATTGTAATATTCTTATTAAATTGTAGCTCTGACTTCTAATCTCTATCGTGTTGAGTTCATTTCTCCTGCCGATTTACCTTTAAACCAGCACACGTGTATGTGTTGACAATTTCCCATTAAATTAAAGGTCTATAAACTGCATGGAGTTAAAATTTATGGCACTTGGCATTGTTGTAAAGGGATTTATTATAAACAATACTTCAAGTTCAGATGAAATTTTCTCCTGTGGATTATTTGGTTGTGAGCTTCCTCTCTCATGTGCTACATCAAAGTTCTACCGCTTCCTGAGACTAAGGCAAGACCTCCTCACAGTGCTGATCTTTTGTCTCTGGTGACCAGCGGTAGAACTGAAGGGAACAGGATGAAGCTGTGTCAGGGCATGTTTGGGTTGGATATCAGGAAAAGGTTCTCCACCCAGAGGGTGGCTGCACAGTGGAACAGGTTCCTATGGAATTGGTCATGGCACCAAGCCTGCCAGAGTTCAAGAAGCATTTGGACAACACTGTCAGGCAGATGGTGTGGTTTGGGGGATTGTCCTTTCCAGAGCTGTTGTGCTAAGTGTACGAAATCTGTTGGGAAATAATCCCCCTTGTGTTCCAGCTTGTCATCAGAGATAAGAGGGACTAGGTGTGGCTGAGCTTAATTCCTGATTTATAACCAGTTAGGTACTAGAAGTGTGGTCACATTCAATGAAAACATTCACAAATCATACATTCAGTAATAATGTTGTTTACCAATTCCACACTAGAAGCCTGGCTGCAATGAATAGGAACTTTCATGATCACCGATTCACAAATGGTACAACGGGTAATAGATTTGTGTTAGATTGCTGATAAATGTACTAGACCTACAAAACGTAAGTGCATAGTACTATATACAAGTGTTCCTGGTTATGCTCCAACACACGTACAGATCTTACTGAGAGGTGTCCCTGCTTTGCAGGGCAGAAAGGAGCAAGCCCACAGACTTGTCTGCAAAGTGGGGCAGGTATTCTCATCCTTCCAAAGTGGAGACCTTCAAGTATCATTTTTATACTTTTGGAAAAATGGAGGCGTCACTGTAGTAAAAAATTGACTACCTGTTAACTGCTGTCATAGATGCAGTGCCAGGCACCACTCAGTTGTTGGGCCTTGCTCAAGCCCAGGTGCCAAGATAAGCAAGTGGCTTAGCTCATGTTTTTGCTCAAACAGCCTCATAACTTGCTGTATTTGGACATAACAAGCCAGTCAACTTTCCAGGAGCTGGACTTGATCATCCTTGTGGGTCCATTCCAACTCAGGATATTCTATGATTCTATTCTATGATTCTATGATACCCTGTCTAGAAATTAGCTGGTATCTCACTTGTATTTGAGTAGACAAACAAGCTACCTACCTTAGTGTTCTTCAGCAGTGGGTCATCTGTTCTCCAGACTTTGGCCTGGTGAGGTTGTTTTGATAATATGGTCAGTGTTAAATATCTTGATGTCTCGAATCTTCAAAATGTAACATAATGTAATTACATTAAACAAAAGTCCCATAGAAATCCACAGAAATCTCCTGTTTGTTCCAAAAGAAACCTTGAAATCAATGTATTTAACAACTATGATCTGTGATAATATATGTAACCCACCTTCTTCCCATCTCTCTCCTTCCTGATTTCAATTCACTGATCTATATTTGCAAAAGGTACAAGCTGGAGGCTGAGAGAATATTTGGGAGATATCACTCTATTGCTATCTTCTGCTGTTCTCTACATTTCCACCATTGGCCACTGTGAGAGGTGGGATCCTGGACCAAACTGGTTTTATGTTTCTGTGTTTCTCTAAGCTTGAAATTCTCTGTTTGCTCAAGTTAGCTTGTGATTGATACATTTTTAGATTACATACATGTCCTAGTTCAGCAAGTGGGACCAGTTATCACTGTGCGTGGATGATCAAAAGCTGTGTATTCTACCCCCTCTATTCATTTCCCAAGGACAATGGACCATTAGCAGCAGCTGCCCAGGAAGTCATTAGCACCTTCACACCCAGCCTGGGGGGTGTGGCTGCTAATGGGTCATCAACGGTTCAACAATACTCCCTGGCTCCCAGAGTTAATCACCCATTGTGTGAGTCCCCGCCCTGGGGGAGGGACTGGGTGCTCCCTGAGGGTACATAAGTGGTGAGTAAGAAGACCTTGGGAACTTCTCGTTGGATCCAGAGCAGCAGCAGGACCTCGACAAGAGGAGACCACCACTCTCGACCAGACTACAGCCATCACCTGCACCAACAGGTTTTTCACTTCCTTTTGCTTTGGACTTGGGGGAACCACACGGGTCTCAGCACAAGGGCAAACAAACCCCTTTGGGTTTGTGCCCCAGGACACTGGGTTATACTGTTGGGTTTTGTGAGTTAAAATCAATTTCTTCTGGTGCTATTGTATTTATTGTAATATTCTTATTAAATTGTAGCTCTGACTTCTAATCTCTCTTGAGTTGAGTTCATTTCTCCTGTTGGTTTACCTTTAAACCAGCACACATACATATTGATATGCTCCAGTTTGAGGCGCAAACTCATTTTTCCTGAACAGCTTGCTGTAATATTAAGATCTGCAAGCAGGGAAGCGGTGCTGGAATACATAAATGGGAGCAGATACGCTTGAGGGGACTGAAGGATAAAGAAAAGTATGTGAGCTGGAACAAAGTTTCAAAGAGATAGGGGATTAGGATATAAGCCTCAAATGTGCCAGGAAGTGTATCTTCAAACTGGATGTTAGGACATAAGTGAGAAAATAAAAGACTGAGACATTGGATGCAGGGCAAGTAATGATGGAGAAGAAAATGGTCCTTTTGAATGCAGCTTAAGATCCAGAATTCCTGAGGCAGCTGGTAAAGAGACAACAGAAAATATTATCTTATCTCTCCCTAATGATTGAACTGCACAGAATTCACAGATGATATTTTTCTCCTGCTTTTATTTGCTACTAGCTTATGTCACCAGAATTTGTTCTATAAATTTCTGAGTTTTGAACTTTTTGAATGAGCCCCAGGGATGTACATTTGCTGCAACAAGACAGAATTTCTGGTGGCCGTTTTTCTGGATTGCCTTTTAGAAAGTTAGCTCCTAAAAGTAATTTGGAAAGTTTTAGGAATAAAGAGACTGAAACATTAAAAAATTAAAGAGCACTCAAACTCAGGTTGATGTGAAAACTTAATTCAAACTCCTGGAGTATATGTACTATGATACAGAGTTTTATCTGTGAGATCATATGCTATTTGCACCACAGGCCATTCCTTATTTCAGTACACAGGATACCTAGTGTTGAGTAAGGAAGACATAGAAGACATGAAGGAGCCTGTTGATTGTATAACCCTTTCTTCATCTAGTACAAAAGCTACACAGTGAAGTGACTGAGGCAGATGATTCCAAAAAGAAAAAGTTAATTGTGTTTTTCTGGACAGAAGAGTATCTCCTGAACCACTGGATTCTCTCTTTGTATTATTTCAATGGATCCTGTGTGAGGATGAAACTATTTTAATTCAGTTTTGGGACAGGCAATGAGAAATAGGTATTTTCACTTTCCAGGTACCCAGCCTCTCATGCTCAGTGGACTTCTCAACTGCAAACAAAGCTTATATCAGATGTGATTGCCAGATCAAGTGAAAAAGAAATGCTATAAACTTGACAAACACAACCACCCAAAACAGGCAGCCAAAATGACACGAATTTTTGACACTAATATAATTGTATGCTCTCCTTGCATAAAATGGGGATAAATGGAGTAAGGTTTGTGAAGCTGTCATGTGCCAGTGATAGGTGTCAAAAGAACCATAGAATTGTAGAATATGTTGAGTTGGAATGGACCCATGAGGGTCATCAAGTCCAACTCCTGACTCTACAAAGAACCATAAAAGTTAAACCACATATCTGAGTATTATCCAAACTGTTCTTGAACATCTACATGCTTGGGGCCATGAGCACTACCCTGGGGAGTTTGTTCCCATGTTTGACCACCCTATCAGTGAATAACTTTCTAACATCCAATTTGAACTTACCTCATCGCAGTTTTAAGCCATTCCCTTATGTCCTATCACCAGGCACCAGAGAGAACAGCACCTTCCTCTCTGCTTCCACTCATGAAGAAGTTGTGGGCAGCAGTCTCCTCTGAGCAGAACAAACCCTCTGCTGTTCCTCGTAAGTCATACCCTCCAGTCCCTTCACCATCTTTGCTGCTCTCCTTTGAACACACTGCAATGTTTTTAGATCCTTCTTATGTGGTGGAGCCCAATACTGCAGACAGTACTCAGGGCACAGAGCAGAGCAGGATAATCACTTCTTTTGCTCTGTTAGATACACTGTGCCTAATGCCCTTTTGGCTGGTGAGGCACATTATTTACTCAATCAAAACCCTCATATCCCTTTCTGCAGGGCTGTACTTGCACTGTAGGCTCTTGTTCCCTGTTATATACATGCATAAGGGATTGCACCATCCCAAGAAAATTGTTCAGACCATGGAATGGTGTTTCTTAAAAAAACCATGAACTTAATACCCTAGCATGGGAATAAAACAAAACATGGGAAGACATTTGTTCTTCATCTTATATACTGAATGTGACAGGGGTAATATGTAAAAGGAGTATTAGTGCAATTTAGGAACATGACATAATGCATATGCTAAAATATGCATTGCCAATTAATAATTAACTCAACAGGTGCAAAGCCCAGGAGCAGATTTGAAGGTGGAACCACAGGGTGAGAATTTTTGAGTCTCACTCATCATAAGCTGACAGAGTGTGACAAGGAGCTGCCTGTTGAGCTAAACATAGGCAGCAAGAAACAAGGATAGGAGACAGCAGCTCCAAGGAGTGGAGAGTATGGGAGGCAGTTCTCAAAAGCCGTGTCATGAATTGGATGTCATCATCACAGCTGGCTTTTTAGAACTGAAGTTGTGTGGGCATGTAGGAAATGTTGCATTTCCTAACCTGTAAGCATTTGACTTTGTAAACTTACTACTGCTTCAATTCTTTTTCATGTATATTTGTTTATGATAAGCAAGAATGGTTTAGAACAAAATGAAGAGAAGTTTGTGAAAGAAAATGATAGTTTTAGAGCAAGAGCATGAGATTGAACAGAAGGTACCTTACAAGACACTAAAAAGTTAAAAGGGAATGATGGACCTTTGAAGAACCACTGAAATAAAGAGAAAACCACAACAGATTCAGCATTGAAGGTGGGGATGCAGCAGTGATGGGACTGAAATTAAGGATCAAACACTGGTTAATGCGACAAAGAAAGAAGGAAGAAAGTGTTGTAGTTTGGGATTATTATGTAAATTCTCTCCCCTGCCACTAACTGCCCATGCCAGCAGTTAACAAAAGAAGCAGTTAACTGTTGATCACTTGGATGGGGGCAGGTTTGTCTCTTTTGGTTTTTTTGGGGACATCTTTTTTTTTTTCTCAGCTCCGAAGGCAGGAGCGGTGGCTGCCGAGGAGAGATGTGGTGGCACTGCTGGGGCTTCTGGCGGAGCTGCTGCTTTTCTCCTCGCCGTGGCTGCTTCTCCCGGTTCCTGCATCTGGGATCCCGGCCTCTGTTCCAGCCTGGCCACCGCCTGCACTGACCACCGCCTGCACCGTCACAGCCTGCCCGCCCCAGCTGGGGCAGTGACCCAGGAGAGAGAGAGGTTTGCAGCTGCTTTTGCAGGACACGTGGTGGTTCCCCACTTTCAGCTTTCTTTTTCCTTCATCTGGGACAAGAGACACAGAGTTCATCTGAGAGCTAACCACTCGTCTGTCTCGCTGGAGAGGGACTGGGAACTACTGGGAACTCACTCCGCAGCCAGTCGGACTGTGACATTTGACACTGCTTAAGTATAACTTTCCTCCTGGAGGAAAACCTGCTGGGTTTTGTTGTTGTTTGTTTTTTTTTTTTCTCTTGTGGTGTTGGGGAAGCGGTTTGCACTAGTCTGTTTATATATAGCAGTTAAGAACAGTTATCCTTCTTGTATTAAAATTCCTTTTTTTTCCTTAAATTTGATAAAGAGTGATGTGATTATTGTGGAGAAGGCCCCCTCCCCCGCTTGTGGGTAAACATTTGGGTTTTTTTCCCCTCAAACCAAGACAGAAAGATTTTGGGTATGTGAAAAAGAGGTTGCAGCGTGGTGACAGACGTTTAAAGAACAAGAATTTTAGTTTTCTGGTCACAAGTCAAAGTTCCATTCTGTAGTCTTTCTGAAGGAAGAAATGCTAAGGTCACTAACAAGTCTTATGACAGTCTCATCACATAATGTTGCCTTCATGGAAAATAGGGTTGGATCCTTCCCATTTGCAAAGCTCTGTGTGGCACATATTTTGAGTCTCATAGCAAGGAAGGGGATCTGTTGTTTAGAATAGTCTCCCATATACATTACAGTTTATCAAAGCCCTGGTGGAAAGATCCTGTAGTAAATGTCCTGTGTCCTGCCCTAACTTATTTTTCCAAATGGCCTTTTTCCATATACAAGAGCAGTACATTAATCCGATCTGAAGGTAGTGGTGACTATGGCACAGTCCTCACCCAAAAGAAAAGGACAAGTTGCCTAGAAAAACAACTTTGTTCATTGCTAGAACTGGCTCAGACACTGAATGAATCTGAAGAAAAATGTCTTTCTTTTGAAAATGAAAAGGTCTGCAGAAAATTACTTTTTTCTGGTTTTTGCCTACATGTCAAAATATTGTCAAAACTATCATCACAGTGATTTGTAAGAGAATCTTACTATGATTTTAAATAATTTGATTTTTAAATTAAATTTCCTGCAAGAAATTTATTAAAGAATGTTTTTAAAACTGACCAAATTTTAGCATTAGGATTTAACATGCACTTCACAATTTCGTATTTCACAAGTTTGGTTTTTTCTCTCTGAGAGGTCTAAACAATGCTAGTAACTAATTGAAAACTACATTGTGGATCTTACTGAGATAAAGCAGAAGCCAGATCACTAGTCAAAAACTACTCATTCCTTTTCATATGTGTAGCATCACTTTGATTTATCAGTGCTGTTTCAATAATGGGATACCCATTATTCCCCTGTGCCTCCTACTGCACCCCCTTATCTGGCACTATCACTCATCTAATTGCACATGCAGCAAGATCAATGCATTGGTCCAACTGAAAATTGGCAAATTTTTATCCACATGAATGCTCATGTCAGCATAGAAAGGTGACACAAATCTATAGCCAGTCAATGAGGAGAGGACAGGACTGGTACTTTTGGCAGCAGCTCCATCACACAACGACTTGCCTGTGGCAAAGTCATACGTTAAACCTCATGGAGCGTGATCTTATTCAAGTTCCTTAGTATGAGAAATACCAGGATAAATAAAGGAATACCACATGTGAGATTTATTGGAGAGAAATAAAGGTGAAGGTGTACTGAAGCTTGCTCTTCCAACATTGTTCTTACAAACCTCACAGATCTTCAACCTCTTAAGTAGAAAGGTCTTGTTTAGGAAACTAGAAAAGGTTTGGTTTACCAAATCTAGTACTTGATGAACATTAATGATCAGACAGTTTTTGAGATCTTCTAATGAAAACCTGGAGAGAAATTGGATTTAGAAAGAATAGGGAATACAAACGCAGATGCTGCTCCAAAGATAGGTTCTGGTAAGATGAGAAGCTGGGCTCATGCAATAACTGCCTCCTGCTGAAATGGAGTCACTCTCTCCTCCTTCAGGCTGCATGCTCTTCTGTACTGTCTTTGTGGGGGCTTTAGTACCTGGCTGATATCAGTCACTTCAACTCACTAAGGTGGCAAAAAGCTATTTGCCTTTTTTTTTTTTTTACTTAATTGGTTTAGTAGGTTGGAGAACAAATGTTACTAATGGTGGCAGGGCCCCAAATATAACTGCATGTCATAGCTGACAGGTTTTCTCAGTAAAATGTCAGTAAAACAACATGAAATGATGCTGTTTTAGACTTGGACTTACAGTTCGAGGACAATATAGAAAAATTGGTTGTAGAAAATGATCCTGAAGTTGATTTGGGGTAAATTGCATGGAAAGGAAAGAAAACAAAAGCAGGTCTGCATCTAAATGTCTTGATTTCATACGGCAAATTTTGGTAAACTAAGAGACCTAGTTAACCAAGCCAACTGAACTGAGGAAGTCAAAAGTTTGAAATTAAGATTATTCATGCTTTCTTCAAGGGGCAGGTGCTAACATAGTTCATAAAAAGGATAATTAGGTAGAGAACTTTTGAAGAAAGAGGGACTGACTAGCAGAAAAGCTTTGCTATACACTGCTAAGCACAGAGATGATATTTTCTACAGCAGAATGAGGGAAATGGCAGCAGGTAGTACCAAACAGGAGAGTGTCAAATTGAATAGTGTCTGCTAATAGATTTCTTTGAAACTTATTCTTGGGATTGATCTTATTGTTTGGCAAAGAAGAGAAAATAAGCTTATTGCATTGGCTAGTTTCATGAAACTAGGCAGCATCACCAACACAGCTGCAGTGGGATGTCATATGGAAAAACAATGAATGACTTTGATGACTGAAATAGTGGAAACAAAACAAACTGCCATAATACAAATGCAAAGTCATGCACTTGGAGACCAAATTTTGCTGTTAATGGAGAACTTTCACAGTTAATGAGTGGTGTAGAACAGAACATAGATACTACTAGAAGAGATGGTGGTTATCTAATGTACTTGTGCAAAAAGGCAGGTGCACACCCAGGGCTGCAATATTTCATGGAGATACAGAAATATTGATGTACTGTACAATGGATTAATTTGGTCTAAGATGGGATATTGGAAGAATTTGGACCCATTTTCAGACAGATATGTTCAGACTGGGACAGGTAGCAATAAAGGCTAGTAAGAATGACCAGTGGAATGAATATCTGTTGAGCAAGAAGAGATTAAAAAAATCTGTGTTTAGTCAAGCAAAAGGAAGGCTGAGAGGGAACATGATTACCGTCTATAAATATATCAGGGCTAAACACCAGGGAGGCAGAAGAGCTATTTAAGCCAAAGGATGAATATTGGCACAAAACCCAACTGGATTCTTGAATAAATTTAGTCTGGAAATTAGAAGAAGGTTTCTAACCACTGAAACAATGAAGTTCTGGAACAGATTTGCAACAGAAGTAGGGGGTAAGCATATCAAACTACCATTAAGATGGAGCTTGAAAAGTTTCTGGAAGGGATTATATGACACAGTTTCCTGTAATAGCAAGAAAGTGGACTCGGTGACCTAGGGAGTCTCTTCTAGTTTAAAGATCCTATATTTTGTTTTGCAGTGTCATTTCTTGTCCATAAAGACATGAGATTTATCCAACTAAACCCCTCAAATATTTAAAAATTAATAAAAACTCTTTTGCAAGGAGATTATGTCAGTTACTGTAAACCTCCTGAAAATTATTTCAGAAGAATAATTTGTTGGGTATCATATTCCTAGTCTTTACAGTATTGAAATGTCTTCTGTGGGAAGTTTCCCAGTTTAGAATATAAACTATTAGCTACTTTTACAAAACTGAAATATGGGATGTGGCATAAAGGTAATTTGAAGGCACATTATATTATGAAATGAATAGTAATATTATAGGATAGTGTATATTGTCTCATTATTTGACCTTTTGAAAGATTACTTTTGGTTAAATAAGCTGCAAATTAAACAGATGAACACAATTTGCTTATAGATACATATTGATTAGTTTATAAATATTATGAAATGTATATGTAGTTCAACAACCATAATGAAAACCACAGGTAATGTTTTGTACAAGGCATTTTTTTATTTTTTAAAATTGTATGGATTCCGTTATGTACAGTACACACACATATGGTATCATAGAATCATAGAGTGGATTATGTTGGAAGGCACCTTGAAGATCATCCAGCTCCAACTCCCCTGCCATGGGCATGGACACCTCCAACTAAAAGAGGTTGCTCAAAGCCCCATCCAACCTGGCCTTGAACACCATCAAAGATGGGGCATCCACAACTTTCCTGGGTGACCTGTTCCAGTGCCTCACCAACCCCAGAGTAAAGAATTTTTTCCGAAGTATCTTTTCATTAAGAGCCTTAGTCTATAAATAATAGCTGCTAATGCATAAGTTAAACCAAAAATTTGAGCGCTGATAGAGGGAATATTACACAATAAATCAAAATGATCAAGGTGTTACTGGTCATAGGGTTTTAAGACTCTAGCTTTGTTTGTTGTTGTTTGGTCTTCTGTTTTTAATCTCTTTTCCATCCACAACTCTTTCTTGAAGCTGTGTTGAGCAACCAACTAGTAGACCAGAATTTCATTATGCCATGACTATGAGAACACATGTTCAATCAACCAATAGTTTGTCCACATCTTTCTTCTTTGTGATGGCCAAGTGGGATTAAGGCTAATTAGACAAAGAATGAGATTAAGGACAAAAAGCAAAGGAAATACTTGCAGAAATTGTAGGGGAAGAAAGCAGAGAAAATAATAAAATAAAGAGGATAAATCAAACTGCAAAGCAGTGATTACAAACTTTTTGGGGCAGGACAATGTAGAAGCCAACAATGATTTTTGGGGTCACATACTTTACAAAGGATTACATTTCGTTTTCATTTTCGGGTTGGTGGAAACACACAGACATTTCTATAAACATAAGCTTTATCTGCACTCCAAACACAATTTTTTTCCAAGCCAATGTTTAAATCAGTTGTAATAAACTGTGTTCAAAAGGGATTCATGAACCTCTGCTTTCCAAGTGTTACATGTACAAAGTAGTGAAAGACATCTTGCTCAAATATTTCCTCTTGTTTCCTTACAACTCTGTTCTAGACACCTGAACAATTAGGTTGATGTAAACCAAAACAGTGCTCAGGAAGAAGTCCTTCAGTCAGAGGAAGACGTTTTCTTCTAACTCTAGGATGAATGCCACTATTCTTTATCATAGAGAAATACTGCTGATAGGAGATGGTAGCTTTAAACTGTGTTCATCCTGCTCTTACAATATACAATGCATCACCTGAAGGTTGGCTTGGTAGTGTTAAGATTTCTGCTCAAACATAAACTCTTCAAAATGTATCAGATTACTCCTTCTAAGATCAAATACAAGTTGACTGCTTTTTGAGACAATTTTACTCCATGACAGATAGAAGGATATCACTCTTCTTGTAAGCTGTTGAACAAACTGTTGGTTCAGTTTTGCTTAATTTATCTACTGCCAGTCAATATATTTGATGTTTCTTAGTGAAGTTGCTGACATCAGGCCTGTCCATGAAAGCAGTGGCTGGAGCCCATAAATACAAATGTTTGAGGTCTCTGGTGTTCATGAAGAGCTTTTGATGCTTAGTGTTTGAGCTAATGCTAACTCTTTTGAACCATAAAAAGAATTGCTTTATATGGATTATTCTTTAAAATAATCGGAATTATACATGGCTTTACAGATGAAGATGAATTTACACAGGTGTCTGAGCATTTTTGCCCTTTCTCCCAATGTCTATTGAAAAAATATAGGAAAAGTGAAGGTCTATTTCATTCTTTTTGGCTATATTTGAACATAAAAATTTAAAAATAGGGTTACATGTCTATAGGGGGACAAGGGGTCCCTGGGCTTATTAAACTTACATATGAATACATTTCAATATAACTCCTATATTGCAAGAAAAAACATTACAAATTTTTTGAGCTGTATAATCTAAAACATTAATGAAAATGTTGTATTGCTACATAGTACTCCTAGATGACACCATTAGGTAATGCCTTTTGCTAGGGCAGTTGTAAGATGAAAGTCTCCACTGGTTACTTTTTTAATGACTAGTAAGAGTGATAGGTTTCTCTTATGTGTTCTAAATTAGAGAACCACTTGTTTCCACCATCCATGTCTGATGTTTAAGCCCTCTTGAATTCCTTTCTGAGTTCATCAGAACTTCAAGTGAATGGGATTCCATGTTGAAGTTTCAACAGCTGTCTGCTCACATAATTAGCAGCATGGTGTGATGCTGTAGAACAAAGATTCAATTTATAGGGCAACTTCGAGGAGACCTTCAAAATGGGTGATGATGCACCACCATGGCACTTTCTTCCTTGGCAGTGGCTGTGTTGAAGCTGTTTTGCCATCAGCTCACATACTTTTCGGCAGGCATGAGCAAGCTGCCAGCCCTGAGGTTAACTCTCTCCCCCGACACCAGGTAGCGCTTCCAAGCTTCATCAGATGAGGAGGATGTCATGAGAAAAACCAAACAATCCTAAAAGCCAAAACACACGTTGATTACCATCAACAACATGCACTAATAGAGTAGAAGATTTTGGCTTGAGTTGTTGACTAGAGCCTGTGTCTCTGGGTGGGATCATT
Organism: Pithys albifrons albifrons; assembly: GCF_047495875.1. Taxonomy (NCBI): domain Eukaryota; kingdom Metazoa; phylum Chordata; class Aves; order Passeriformes; family Thamnophilidae; genus Pithys; species Pithys albifrons. Next base: position 69,800,521 of record NC_092458.1, on the reverse strand, counting down.
AGGAAGAAAGTAGAGGTATTGTTGTGACAATGGAAGATAGAAATTTTCTGGCCTCTCCCACACTTGCAAATGATTAGCCAAACACATCAAGGGTGGTGGAGAAGGGAGACAGCCCTCCAGTGCCTGCGGCGCAGACCGAGGGGAAGGCTGTCCCGTGGGAGGCTCCGGCTCGGGAATGGCGCCAGCGACGGAGTGCGGCTCCTGGCGCACACGGGAGGCTCCCGCTCTGGGGACGCCGCTCCGCGTGGTTGATACTGGCTGATCCCGGCTAGAGGAGGCAGGGCGGGTGTCGCTCTCTCTCTCCCTCTTCTGGCCAGAGGAGGATGGGGCCATGGGGCAGAGCTCTCCAAGCGCGCCGCACGGACGGCTGCGCTGCGCTGGTCTTCGAAGGAGCGGGCGCGAGTGTCATGGCCATGGCGGGGGAAGGAACCGCGCAAGGAAAGCGCGCATCCTCCATTTTGGCGGAGGGCAGGCAGAGTTGGCTCCCAGCGCTGGGTCGGAGCGCTCGTCCCCTCCCTGCAGCACTGCCGGGGGCACCCGGCTGCTCTTCCCGAGGGGAAGCCGCGCAGAGGCGCTTCCAATGGACGCCCCACCGCGCCTCGGCACGTATTGGTCCCATGCTCCCCGCAGCAGCTTCCGACAAAATGGAGGACGCCACCACTGCCACCAACACCACCACCAGCACCACCAGCAGCAGCTCCTCCAGGAGCCATGTCGGCGGCTGACATGGCGCCCTCCCCCGCGCAGGGCGGGGGCAGCAGGGCGGCCTCGGGCGAGGCGGCGCTGCTCGGTGGGGCGGGCTGCGGGGCCTCGGGCCAGGCGCCCGCCCCGAGGGACGTGAACTCTCCATCTTCCCTCTGGGAGCGCTTCCATTATCCAGCTCTGTCCATGATGAGAATGGCCCCAGTTTCAACGCTCCGGTGAGGGAAGGGAAAGAGCGGAGCGGGACCCCTCGGAGGACCTTTGCCAGCCCCATGGCTTGTTGGTGGGGGACGGGGCGGGAGAGGCGCGCCCGCGCCCCACGGGCGGAGCGGTGGCTCCCACAGGGACGAGCGCACGGGCGGGACGGACGGGCGGGGCGCGGGCGGCTCGGCGGCACCGCAACTTCGGCAAGTTCCCACCATCCGGGAGCGGCGGGGGCAGCGCCGGGCAGCCCCCGGGCGAGGGTAACGCGCCGGTCGGTGGGCAACGATCCGGGTTCCTCAAACCTGATGGATCAAAATGGGAAGAACCCCGAGCATGGCCAGGAGGAAGATTGGCAGTTTATAGGGTCAACCGGCTGCGGGCGGCTCTGATGGATGGGCGGCGCACCCACTCCGCTAGCCCAGCGCCAGAGCCCGCCCTCTAGGAAAGCCAATGCCGGGGCAGGGGGGCGGATCTCCCCGAGCTCGCTTGGCCCGGTTCCTCCTCCCCTTCGCCAGCAGCTGCGCTTCGCCCGGGACTGGACCGAGTTAGAGTTGAGGCGCCGGAGGAGTAACGCAGAGTGCGTGCGTCCCCGCGGGGGGGTCCGCGCCCGCGGGCGGAGGGGACCCGGTAAGGCGGGGGCGCTGCGCCGCACCGGGGGCGCGCTGGCGAGGGGGCTGGCGGCGCTCCGCTGCCCCCAGGGCGGGGATGGGAGAGCAACCACCGTGCCTCCCAGCTCCCCGGGCGAAGTACCCCGCGGTGCTGCCGCCACCTCTGGCGACGGGGGCGCGGGCGGCCCCCGGGGGCAGCCCCGCCGGGTACCATCGCGGCACGGAGCGGGCCGGCGGGGGCGAACGGAGGGCGCCCGGGGGCAGCCTCGGGGGGGGGAGGGGGGCAGGGGCATTTGGGGGAAGGGCCGGGTTTGCTCTCGCGCCTCCTATTTTAACTCTCTCCCTCCCTTTCCCCGCCGGGCCCGCGGCTGTTGTTCTGCCCCAGTGCCTCCCCCACCACCGCCCTCGCCGCCCCCCCCCCGGGTGCCTCCCTCCCTCCCTTGCTCCCTCCCCGCTGCTGCCCGGCGCGGCGCTCCGCGGCTCCTGCCGCCGTTCTGCTCCCGTATTGTTCGGCTGGGTCCCTCTAATGGCGGACAGGAGGCGGCAGTGCTGCTGGCCGACTGCAGGGGGGCAAACCCGGCTCCGGGGGCAATTGCGGCGCGGGCGCTCGCCCGTCGCCGGGGCGCTGCCGCTGCCGGCCCGCGGCCCCCGGGGCACCGCGGCGGGGCCGCTCGGCCAAGTTCGCAGGTAATTGTCGCTGCTCCGCCGCGGGTGCCGCCGCCGCTGCCTCCTGCCCCGGCACTCGCGCGGAGGAGCCTCCGGTGCGGTGGCGCCCGGGGCGGGTGGGCTCCATGTCGCCTCTCCTTCAGCAGCGAGCGCAGGCGGCGTGGGTGTGCCGTGAGGAGTGGAATACCCCACCGCCCCCGGGGAGGGCAGTGGATCTATTTATTTATTCCTTTATTTATTTATTTATGTGAAGGGTTGGAATTGAAGGGAACTGGTGAGTGATGCAGGCGGTACCTGCCCTGACCGGGTGAAGGCAGCGCTGCTTGGGGGCGCTGCCTCGTCCGCGCTGCCCCGCGTTAACCTCGTGTCTTTCCCTTAGGCTCCAGCCCAGTTTGGTGCAGCCTTGGCAGAGACCAACAAGGAGAGGGAGCTCCATTGTGAGTGCTATTTGTGTATCTCCTTCTGCCTTTGCTGGACCTGCTTGGGCAGGGCTTCACCCACACCCCGCGTATTCTCCCGCGGGCAGGGCCGGAAGGAGGTGCCTCCAGGGTTGGGCGGGCTATTCCTGGGTCCAGCAGTTGCTGCCCTGGGGCGAAGCCCCAGTAATGGCTGTGAGACGGCTCCTCCTCGGGGTGGACGCTGCTGCTGCAGACATCGCTCCTGCAATACCAACTCCGGCAGGCAGACGACGGGCTGTGCCGCCGCTCGCCTTACCCGGCTCGGAGGGAGGAGGACGACGAGGGCATATTTCGAGTGCCCTCTAGAGTTCCAGAGCGTGTATGAAAATCCGTGACAAGACACCTTCAGCCATCTTGAATTTTTTTCCCCCGTTTCTTCAATCTCATGCCCTGCATATCATCTTGAGGCTAAGAAGAGGCATGAGAGGTTTAAAGTCACCCAGCAATTTGTGAAGCCTACTCCATCGTCTCTCCTTTGTGCATTCAGACTTGTTCTCTACACACAGAGATTTGCTTGGGTGGTTTTGTTGGGTGTCACTCACACAGTTTGTGTGCCTTTGCAGGCCTTCTGAGCTGTCTGCTTTGCCCCTTCCCTAAAAAGCTGGAGGACACTGGGGAAACCCCCAGCTTCCCAAGAAGTGACCACTTCTGGTGTTTGTGTGGGATTTTCAGAGCAGGTTGTGATCTCGGTTGGGTGTTAGGTTGGCTAAGGAGAGCCTGGGTGCCAATTTCTGTCAGCACGACTGAGGTGTAATTTGGCTTTGGTTTCTGCCCTTTTTAATGATGGGGCTGTTTTTGTACAGTGAAGGAGCCAAGTAAAGTGGTGGGCGCACGGGGAGAGGTTCGGGCGCTCCCAGATTGGGATGCGGTACCGGGCTGTGCCACTAGAGGTGCCGGTGGGTGATTCAGCGGCTCCAGCCCGAGAACAAAACAAAAAGGCAGCGCTTGTCTTGCACTCTGGGTCCCTCGCTTGGGTACAGCACGGATTCGCGTATTGCAGTCTTTCCTACCACTTGTATCTTTATTTTTTTTTCTTTATTTTCCTCCTTCGCCATTGTACGTGGTAGACTTCCCAGATTTGCAAAGCTTGCAACTGTCATTGTCACTTTTTGGTGGCTTATGAATACTACAAAGAATGAGTTGTTCGCTGCAAAACCTCATTGCTTAGGCAGAAGGTATCAGATCTGGATTTATTTTGAGCATCTAAAATTACTAACCACATGAGAGACTCTTTATGGTCTGTTATCATTAATAAAGTGGTCTGTTCTAAGCCTTGACTTCCTGCTGTAATTTAAAAATTGTAATGTTTTAACTCTTACCATGTCTTGGATGTAAGGCTACCATCTAATTTTACTTCTGATTCCTTATGCGTTCCAGTCTAACAGCTGTTCTGCTTTTTCTGATGCTTCTTCATGTCAAAAAAAGTTACTCGTAAGAGTGATCAAGGCATTTAATGCTTTGGAAGTAGGGAGGCTGCTGTGATGGGAGTGAAAAAGGCTGTTGTGTACTGGAGCTGGTTTGAAAAAAACTATTGCAGCTTTGTGTGGCTGCCTATGAAAAGATGAGAATACTGCCAAGAACAGCTGTACAGCTAAGATTCAATAAACTTTACTGAGACTCTGTAAACATCTTGCAGAAAGCATCCTAGTAGATGTCATGTTGTCCTCCAACTGCAGTGATGGTGGTACAGCCTTCTTGTGGCACATGATAGAACCATTCTGTTACATTACATGTAGGAATGTCTTTGGTGCTTAGTGTTGCAAGTTCAGCTCCAGGAACAAAACGCCTTAGCCACATTATTAGGTGGTTAAACAAAATAACTTGTTTTAATAAGAGACTGTCTTAATTAGAGCAATAAATTTGCTTTATATTACTAATCCTCTTCGATATGATTGCATTCTGCTGTTGCTGGCCCTGGAATAACATGCTAAGAGAGATTGCATCAGAAAGAATGTAAAAGGGCTAGTGAAAAAGGGAAAGCAAGTTTCTTTGTCTTCCACAGAGCATGTTCAAATATACAGAGGCATGTGGGACCAAAACTGGTACAACCTCTTTCAGATTTTTGAGGTTGTTTGTTTGTTTTTAGTTTGTTTGTTTGTTTTGTCCAGAAGCATCATGAACAGTCTTGTTACAGAGGTTTTCATTGTGGTTTTGAGGACTCAGTACGGAATTACTGAAGTTCTATCACAATGTGTGAGTTTGCAACCAATTGATACAGCCTGCAACAAAAACAGAAAGAGGAGTTCCATGAAGAATTTGTATCAAGAATTGTTACTAATAGAAAATTCACTGTTCATTGAGAACTATTTCTTTTTTCCATCACAAATAACAATGAACTGTGGAAAGGGGTTGAAATTTAGAGTTCAGAAGAGTTGGCAAGTAAGGTGTCCCCTGTGAGAAGTTTGAGATAATACTTGCCTCATGAGGCTTTTAAAACCCCGGATACTGCAGGAGTTTTGTGTCCGCTGACGTCATTGCGTTTAACTCCACAGTTGAAATTGCTTTCTTTGCAACTTCTTGTAGTGATTTAGTCTTACTAGGTAAATGTTCTGTGTGGATAACTGGGTTTCTGAGATATTAGAGTTCAGAAGAAATTCAGCTTTTCTTCCATACTTGTAGCCTGCCCTTTGTGCTGCTGGCAAGTACTTCTGGCAGTAGATGTTGATATATGAGCAATCTACTCTATTTAAATGCTAATATTAACAGTGGTTTGTACTTCTAAGAGAAATTTCAGGTAGAAAGGAGCAGTGTGAAACTTCTGGAATGCAGTTGAATGGCATGGCTTCTTCAGTTAGCACTTTGACTGTTGATTTTATATCATAGTTTTCCAGCTGCACAATAACTTCCATCTCCTTCTGTTTGTTGCCAGCGCTGCATGCATTGATGTAGATGCACTTCATTTAGGCTATTCATCCTGCCACCTATTTTGGGAGAGGCCCTAATTCCCGTGGGACTGTTTTCTAGTGTTTCTGTGGTTTCTAATGTATCAACAAGCTTTGTGTCTTTGCTGTCCTGTGGATCTCCACCCCTTACCCCACTGAGATAGCTAAGGAGCATTCTTTACTGCTCTGTTTGTCTTGGTTGAACATGAGCAGGCAGTGTGGCCAGGAAGGCTGGTGGCATCCTGCCTGTATCAGCAACAGCATGGCCAGCAGGACTCCAGGGAAGTGATTGTCCCCCTGTACTTGGCAGTGGTGAGGCCACACCTTGAGTACTGTGTTCAGTTTTGGGTCCCTCACTATTAGAAAGATGTTGAGGTGATGGAGTGTGACCAGAGTGGGGCAACAGAGCTGGGGAAGGGACAGGAGCACAAGTCGTGTGAGGAGCAGCCGAGGGAACTGGGGTTGCTTAGCCTGGAGAAAAGGAGGCTCAGGGGAGACCTTATGGCTTTTCTACAGCTGCCTAAGAAGAGAAAGTTGTAGGAAGGTGGGGTTGGACTCTTCTTGCAGGTAACAAGCAATAGGCCAAGAATAAATGGCCTCAAGTTATACTAGGGGAGGTTTAGGTTACATATTAGGAAAAATTTCTTCATATAGGGGATTGTCAAGCATTGGAATAGACAGCCCAGGGAAGTGGTGGAGTCAGTATCCCCAGAGGTAATTAAAAGATGTGTAGATATGGCACTTGACATGATTTAGTGGTGAATATGGTGGTGTCCAGTTTAATGGTTGGACCCAATGATATTAAATGTCTTTTCTGACCTAAATGATACTATGATTTCAATGCCACTTTTTTAGACTTAAATTGTTCTGACAATTTAAGGCCTTTGTCTTCTGTGAACTTCAGAAGTTATCAATTTTAAGATGATAAACGTGTTTATTCTGTGCAACTCAATGCCATTAGAGTTCAGTAGGAAACACATACATAAAAAGTTTGATTCTAAATATGTGGATGGATGATAACATCTGCAGTTGTAATAGCTCAGATTAGTGACTGTCCGTTGTATGTATCCACTGAGGTATTCTCCTGCGTTCCCCTGAAGTATCTCATGGATTGGACATGTCAGTGATGAAAGGTTATTTTTTTTTTTTACTCCAGTTTGCTATCATAACAAAAGTAATTTCAATCAAGGATTATAATACAGATGACAAATTCAGATTTTACTAATCCAGGAATTAAAATCTACAGAGATTATTAATTTTTGCGGTCAACTGAGAGTTTCCAGCGACACAACTGCCACCAATGTGTTTTTCAAATTGTGTTCAGAGGGCATTTGCCCTTTGTAAGTTTGTCCTAATGCTTAAGTGCTTTATTTTGTCCATGTTTTCTAAACTTTTTTGGAGCTAGCTTCACCATAACTTCCTTCTCTGCTCCTTCCACCATCAGCTAATGGAGAATAATCTGTTGGGGGTGGCAGGCATTTGTCACAGGGGCAGGGGTGCAGAAGCAAGTATTCAGGGCTCTGAACAGAGTAGCTGCAGTACAGGTTTGGAACATACTTGGGCATTACAGTGCTCTAGCCAAGCATGCTGTGTGTCAGTAGTGTTGTGATGGGGGTTTTATTTGCTTTAAGTTTGAGATGAGACTACCTAATGATGTTTGCTGTTGTGCAGAAATGATGGGTTTAGGTCTCTAAAAAATGTAGTGCATGCTGTGTTCCTTCTTTACTTAAAAGGCATTCACTGGGCACTCTGTGCCTTACAAGACTATCAGAATCCTTCAGTTAGCATCAGTGTAACTTCCAAAAGCTGTAATACCTAACTTTGTGTACCTAGTTCTGTGCAGAAGTCTGTTGAGGCATGGTCCTTGCTCATCTGTTTCAAAACTGACACATGCTAACCAAGATGTCATCTCAGTTCCACCTTTTCCCCTGTGTAAGAGGTTGCCTGATAGGACAACAGCTGCTTGGATACTTGCACCATAGCTCACTGATGGAACTTCTGGGGGGCCAGCAAATAAACCAGATGCTTGGGAGAAGTCAGTGGTATTATGGAAGAGTTTGTATTGATTGCTACATGCAGTTTGCTCTAATCTTCTGTTGTGAAAGATGACACTGGAAGAAGATAGCAATTCAGTGGATTATGCCAGATTTTACTATGTGCACAATTTTCTAATTGAGGGCTGTTATGGCTCATAGCCAGTCTTGGAAAGATGGGCATGTTTACTTTCCTCCTGTAGGGTTTTGTTGGAAGGGTATTGGCATCTTACGTTCTTTTAGGCTCTTCCGTGTGATACAACCATACTGAACATTAAACAAAAGCCCACTCATAATGCAACTGTGCCTTTCTTTCTTTTGCTTTTTGTTTTCTCCTTGAAACTATAACCTTGGTGAAAACCTTACATCTCTCTTGAGTTCGTTTTCTTTAGATCTGTGTAAGGTCTCTCCAGTTTGGTATTTACCCCTGGCACTACATCAAATTTCTCTAAAAGTTATTTTGTTTCATTTCATTCATACTAAGCTGTCATCCCTGTATGGATGACCTTCAAGTCTCCCTCTCTTCCAGACTTGCTGCCTTCTGTACCAGCTAAATCTGTGTGTGCTTTTGACTTCTCTTTGGGAAGGTCTGACCTTTGGCTAAGGCTACTATCACAAAGGCAATCCTTCCTCCCCAGAATGAAAACTCCTTGCTGTCTGTAACTTGTAGACAGCCTTGTCATGAGATCTTTGGTTTAGGCCCATAATGGAGCCTGTGTTTTAGACACAGCACACACTACTCTTCTACCAGGCTGCAGATTTTCCCCACATAGTAAGCTGTGTCTAAACTGTTAAAAAACAATTAAGTGTTTGTGTTAATAAATCATGTGACTACATCTCACACCATGCCTTTGATCTCTCTATTTGTGGTAACAATTTTTCTTAACTGTTGGCATAAAAATAATGATCCTTCTCTCTTGATATGGATTCAGAATCCGAAACCAGAGTGCTTTCCTGGGTATTTTTTTATAGTGGGTATTTTTTTATAGTCTGGTCTTTTTCATCTCATGGCTGTAAAACCAGCAGGTTATACTTGCCTTTAATTTAAAGTTAGAATTTAACTGTGAAGATGCTATCTGTCTGTAAAGATATTATCTATCTTTTGTTGTTGTTAGAGATTATAAGTGCTCTGTAGGAAGTGACATCATGGGCAGTTAAACAATTTTTTTTCATTGTCCTGTGCTGCTCCTTATGCTTGGAGAAGTTCCATATGTGCACCCTTACAAGAAGTTGCAACCTGTCAATGCAGAAGAAGCTGGCTTGAAAACAAAACCAAACCATCACCACCTTTCCAGTCACCCTGCGACTCAAACATACCATCCTTAGAACAAGAACTAATTCTAACCATTGTTTATGGTGGTGCTGTTTCCTTGTATTCTCATTTTTGTCTCTCTCCATTTGTTGCCCCTTATGTTTGGGTTGTTTGCTCTTTGAAAAGTCTTACTCTGTGTTTGCACAGTGGCTGCCATAATGTGGGTCTATAACTTTGACTCCTGGGAGTCTGATAAGAGTTGTAATCTATGGGTGTGGTATCAATGTTTTTATTTTTTTTAATGTGTTGTGTGTGTGGAAAGGGGAAGAAGACCTCATGTTCTCTTTCACCTGAAATAATTTCATCATTTTGTTTGAGAACCAACTGACCAAGTAAGGCATCTGTTTCTGATCTAGCCATTCAGCAACAATCTATATATGTTTAAGAATTCCTATTAAGCTGGAAGAATTTACCAGATATCTTTTGATTTGTAACTGGTTTTCTGTGTGCATGGTTGGGTTTTTGTTTATTATTATTATTATTTTTAGTAGCAGTAGTAGTACTTTTGCTTGTGATGGTGGTTATGTTAATTTGGAAAAAAAATGCACATTCAGAAAGTGATGTTTTGTTCTGGCTGGTGGTGCCTCATTAAAGAAACCAAGAAGTATCTAGAGAGATCAAGTAAGAAATCCTTTGTAATACATATAATAAAAATAATCCCAATTTAGAAGTGACACAAAATGGAGAGTACAGCTAAGGTTGGTTGCTTTTTACTGCAAACAAATGTTGACTTTATCTTGGTATTGTTGCCATTGTCACTGTTTGATCATCATTATATATACTTCTATCAAAAGAATTAACAAATAGAATTACTGAGATGGTCTGACTAATGTATAGTACAGTAGTTATGATCTAAACTAAGTCCAGCAGCTTTTAATAATTTCAAAGAACTGGAAAGTTTGGAAAAGACTTACAAGAATGACTTAAGAAGGAGTGGAAAACATGCTTTTTATTAACAGGCTTCAGAAACTCAGTCTATTCCTCAATTAATAGATTAGGGTGTGACTTTGTCCTGGTCTAGGAGAGACTATGCACCCAATAATGTGTTAGGTGATAGGGTGAGCTTTCCTACCCCATCCACCACCCCCCATCACTCCCCAATGTTAAAGGCTTAATTTCTAAGTGTCAATTCCTGCCTAAGCAGCACAAAATCAGACAGGGAACAGTGTGGTTGCCTTTCAACAGGTACAATAACTAGGAGTTAGAGTAACTCATTGAGGCATAACTTCTTTTTAGGCAAAAGTTTTAGAGTATTGGAAAAGGTCCCCAATGGAAAAGTTGATAAGAGGTTTGTTTTTTTAAACGCTCAAAATACACTTTCAGTTGCAGATTTGAACTCAAAAGACAAAATACTATCTTAAATACTGTGTAGTGTGTTTTTCATGGGTTTAATTTGAAAGTATGTATCCTTGTTTGTGTGACCATTTAAACTAGCCTAACTTGGGTTTGTTGTTTGTCATTTGTCTCCTCCTCTTTGTACCAACACTGGTCTTTTCTGGCTTTTTAAAATTATCTTTTGTTTTTAATGTTGAGAGGGAATTTAGCTCCATGATCATAGCAATGAAATTTGGGGGTGAAGAGCTGTGTAGTTGTAGGGTATTTGCTCTATTTTTTGTGTTTCTGCCATGTTAACTCCTGATATGACCCATAAACAACTAGGGAGAAAGGGAGGAAGAGTGTGCTGGAGAAAGTGGGAGATAGGAGTAGGAATTCAAAACCAGAGTAGTCCTGTCCTAGACTGTATGTGGTTTGCAGTTGTGGAACTGCAGCCTTAGATAACACAATATGCATTTTATTTAAAAATAAAACTACCTTTTACATTATAAAAATAGTTTGATAACATGGGGCCTTGATTGCATAATGTGACTTGCAGCCAGCCAGTGCAGCTGTGAAAACCTATCATACTTGCCTTGCTGACCGTATCTATTCTTGCCTTGGATCCCATTTCCACCAACCTTACCTCAGCATGGAACTTGAACTCTTTGTGACTTTTTGTTTTCTTCCCTTTCCTTTTTTATCTCGTTTCGTTTGTGGTGATAAGTTTTTCTTTTCATTGTTATTCAGTAGCTTTGTTGGCCATTTACTTGGTCACAGTCCACATGGGTTTCCAAACCTTCTACAGATAGCATAACATTCACCTACTCTTTTAAATTCAGTTTTCTTTGTTCTGAATCACTAGATGCAATGAATACTAATCAATTCAGGTAAATTGTGTTGAAGGAACTTGTCCACACCAGGCCCAAAATACTAGGTTGTTAACCAATACTTGATTATTTCTTAAGGCTGAAAATATGGTCAAGACTGTTAGCTGGTAGTAGTTGATAAAGGCCAGAAAAATGGTCTACCTCCAAACTTGTTAATTTAGGAGCTATGACATGACAGTTTTTCCTCTTTCTAAGCACATCCAAAAGTAAAAATAAAGTATTTTAGAAGCATTAGTAAAAAAATATTTGTGCCATAGGCACTGAGAAGTGATGTGCCACTAGGCATGGTGGTTAGAATCATAGGATCAGTTGGGTTGGAAGAGACCTCCGAGATCAGCAAGTCCAGCCCTTAATCCAACTCCACGTTGATTACTAGATCATGGCACTCAGTGCCACGTCCTGTCTCGCCTTAAAAACCTCCAGGGTTGGAGAATCCACCACCTCTCTGGGCAGGCCATTCCAATGCCTGAACACTCTCTCTGCAAAGAATTTTTTTCTGATCTCCGACTTAAACCTCCCCTGGCAGAGCTTAAGCCCAGGCCCTCTTGTCCTGCTGTTGGTTGCCTGAGAGAAGAGACCAATCCCCACCTGGCTACAACATCCTTTCAGAAAGTTGTAGAGAGTGACAAGGTCTCCCCTGAGCCTTCTCCAGGCTAAACACCCCCAGCTTCCTCAGCCTCTCCCCATAGGGCTTGTGCTCCAGTCCCTTCACCAGCCTTGCAGCTCTTCTCTGGACCCGCTCCAGACCCTCAATATCTTTCCTGAACTGAGGGGCCCAGAACTGAACACAACACTCAAGGTGTGGCCTCACCAATGCAGAGTACAGGGGAAGGATCACTGCCCTGGTCCTGCTGGCCATGCTATTTTTGATACAGGACAGGATCCCATTGGCCTTCTTGGCCTTACCACACAAAGCAATGTGTTTTATGGGCTGTGCATACATGAAAGTAAAGTGAGTGCTAGTTTAAAATGATAATAAAACCCCCAACAAAGTAAGAGGCATCACTAATGAAGAAAAACATTAAAAATCCATGTTGATTATTAGAAAAGTGTCCTCATTTCCAAAATGTTTGGCAATAGTACAAGCTGGGCACTGATAGGGTAGAAGGCAGCTTTGGCTAGTCCTGGTGGACAGCAAGTTCAGTATGAACAGTGTGCCCTGGCAGAGTGGATGTGAACAGCATGCTGGACTGAATGAAGCAAAACTCTAGCCAACAGTTTAAGACCACTGTTTGATACTTGGGAGAACCCATCTACAGTGTTTAGTACAGTTTTGGTTAGACCCTGTTCTAATAAAGATACGGATGTTCTGGAGTGAGTCCAGTGTAGGGCCACCAGCTTAGAGGGCTGGAGCACATAACAAAGAAGGAAAAGCTGAGAGGGATGGGTGTGTTCAGTCTAAAGAAAAGGCTAGAGGGACAGGTTACTGCTGTCTTCAACTAATTAGTGGGCAAATATGGAGAAGAAAAAGCCAGGCTCTTCTCAGCGATGCCTATTGATAGAATGGCACATAATGGGCTTAAGTAGCAACAAGGGAAACTGAATAGCTAAGACAATCAAATACTGGAAAATTCTTGCACTTGAGATTTCATCTCTCCTGTCTCTGGTTGGGTTTTTTTTCAGATTTCATTATGGGTACAGCCGATGATAGATAAACCAATTCTTTGTAACTTGGCAAATTGGAAGATTGTGTGCTATTTGTGTGTATTAGGTGCTCTTCAAATGCCAGCCAAAGCTAGGGACTTCATAGATTTGAATTCTCAATTAATCTTTATTGCTCCCTAGGGAGCTGGAGTAAGGCATGTTTTTGAAATGTGTGCTGTGACCCACTGACATTTGTCAGTGTCTTGTATTCTATTGCCCAGGCCAGACATGTAAATAATTTCACTATTCTCACATCTGTTACTGATCTAGCCATTCAGCATTTATGTTTTTCCTATTAAATGTTAAGTTTTTTAAAGTTCAGATAGATCAAATGACAATTTGACCTCTTTGCATGTTGCATTAATGCCACTTTCTGCTATTTATTTTTATTTTTCAAGATTTTGCTTTCTCTTTTCCTGTTTTTGTGTCTTTAGCATAGTGTTGCCCTACTCTTACTCTACTCCCTTTCCACTTAGGTTATCTTTCAAGTTTGTAGCTGTGGTCTGGTGTTGCCCGTTTTTCTGGAAGGAGATATGCATTTGGATATAAGTAATAGATGTAACTTCCTTTGTGGGTCCTTTGTTTCTTTGTCTTGTTTCACCTTTCTGTTCCATTTATAATAAAGGATATCTTTAAGGAGCATCTTGCTGCTTGAATAGCAGAGAGATAAAATTTACTGTCCAATGCATTATACATAATGGCGTTTAATGCTAGAATTGGTGCTGTGTTCTTGCTGATCAGTGTCTTTTCATGATTAAACAGCCTTGAAATATGTTGAAAATGTGTGTGTATAAGGGGGAAATATAGTCAGTATAGCTGCCCTAAAACTTAGACACTGTTAGTCAACATTATGATTTTGGTTGATCCTGAATTCCTGTGCCAAGTGCTGCTTATTCTCTGATGAGTAATCTTGAGAATGATTTATAGATGTTTGGTTTGGATACTCTTGCATAGAATCAAGTTTGAGGTTGACCCTGAATTTTTATTCTGTTCTTGCATGCAGAGGAGCATTTCTTAGCAGTCATTGAGTAGGAAGACTCAAGGAAGAGGCTGTGTTAAGTAAAGTTATTCAAATGTTCCTGGAAGCATAAGTTGAAAACCAGATGTTGGCATTCATATGTAACACTGATGGCTTTGGTGCAGTTAAGATGCTCAAAGGCTACCAAAGTTTGTAAGCTTTAGTTGTATGAATAGTTTCTCTTGTGAATAAACCCAAAATTTAGTGACTTACCTGCTTCAATGTATTTCTTTCACTATGTAGATCTTGCCCTTTTACTATTCTCAGTTGCTGTCTCTGCTGGATTATAGGTCTTTGCGTCTGCTTTTTTATTGAACTCTCTGACATCTGCGTGACAAACACATTTTGAGTGTTACATAATGACTTTTAGTAAGCTAATTTCTTCAATCCATACAACTTCCATGAAAATCTGAGCAAAGAATGAAATTTGAAGCAGCTCCAAACCTATTGGAAAATAAATTCTGGAGTAGTCTCTCAAGACTGAGGTAATAAGATACCAGGCTTTTATAGTGATGGTGCTCAGAATAGATAAATGAGTTGTGAACCTACACTTAGGCAAGAGCTTTCAGGAGCAGGGTACTGTGTTCTGAAAAACCAGCAATATAAATATATTGATGGGTTTATGTTAACTATTATTCAGACTCTTTTGTATAATAATGATAAAATGGTTGGGTCATTGTGGCATCAATATGTCTTAGGTTCACTTAAAGTCTTGCACATTTCAGGTATCCCAGGGATTGTAACCAGTGGATATACATGTGTTACAGAATTCAGTCTGACATGTTTTAATATTCAGTCTGTCACTGTTTCACTGTCAATTAGCACATGCCTGTTGGAGTGTTTTACACAGTAGTTGCTGTCAGGGTAGTGCAGTTCAGTCTGTGGCTATCAGCTTGTCACAACTATCCTGTCTGCTAAAAGAACCTCTGTGCTGAAGTTCAGGACTTCAGTGGTATCAGCCTTGTTATGCTGAGACACAACTGTAGGGTTCTTGCACAGAAATTTTTGTTTCAGGGAACTGATCTGGCTGGAAGGGACTCCAGCAGGAATCAGCTGGGTCAGCTTGTGTCTGGTTATGTGTGTGGTTGCAGGAATAGCTGTGCCACATGATAACGTAACAAAGTGAGTCTGTGGGTCTGGTAACCAGGTGGACCTCCAGAAGTAGAGTTGTAAAAGTTAACAGTAAATCAAAGGCACCATGTAGTGTAGCCAAGGCTTATCTGAGCATAAAATGCTCGGGCTGATGACTAGATACCCGTTGGGAAGGATATAAGGAGAAAAAAAAACACAAACCAAGACCCAACTACACTGCCCCCTTCTCCTCTTCAGCAACTAAAAGTGCTGAATGTTTATAGTAAGAATGTTTAACAAAAATTGTTTTATTGTGTGGTTGCCCATGGTAAGAGTTTCATATATCTGGTGACCCAGGAGGACCCTGCAGCTGGTTTTTGCTTGGGGCTTTGGGGACTTGAAACCCCTCATCAGATTCAGAAGAGAACCAGAACCTCAACAGGAGGAGACCACCACTCTTGACCAGACTGTGGCAGTCATCTGTACCAACAGCTTTCTTGCTTCCTTTTACTTTGGACTTGGGGGAATCACACAGGGCTCAGCACAGGGGCTCCAAACCCCTTTGTGTTTGTGCCCCAGGTTGCTGGGTTACACTTCTGGGTTTTGTGAGTTAAAACAAATTTCTCTTTGTGCCCTTGCATTTATTGTAATATTGTTATTAAATTATAACTCTGACTTACAATCTCTTTTGTGTTGGGTTCGTTTCTCCTGCCGGTTTACCTTTAAACCAGCACAGTTGCTGTACTAGGTTAACAGACAATTCAGTAGCCTGTTTGCAACAGTGATATCTAGGAGTAGAGGCTTTTCAGTTACAGCCTGATTATTCTGCAGGTGTGTTGTAGTTTTCAGATGGCTGAGAATTGTAGAGTTGCCTTTGGACCGCTGTATTTAAGTGGTCAGTGCATTTATTTCATGTTTGCCTAATCCCTGTCTGAACTGGTTGCATTTCTAGCCTCTGTAGCCTTCTACAGAAGTAACTCTCACAATTAAGAAGAAAAGAAAATGTTTTCATGCACAATATATTATTAAAGCTGTTTAATTATTTCACTTGGCACCTTTTTGTTCTTGTAAGATACTGGTCAAATCTATCTTCTGTGTATTTTTTTTTATTCTTGCAGATTTAACATCTTTCTTCAGTTGTTTTTCTTTCAATGAAAAGTCTTTTCCTATAGTATTAATTATTCATGGAACTCATCTGTTTTTCCATTTCTCTGAAAAGGAACTCATCTGCTTTTTCCCTTTCTCGGAGAAGGGAGTGACCTGAACATCTCATGATAAGCAAGATGTTAGTGAGCTGTGTTTTTTATATAGTGACAAATATGTTCTGTTTTGTTTGATTTTTTCTTTTATTTTGTTTTTTATAGTCTTTGGTTGTTGATGATTGAGTAGCTTTGATTTGAAAGAGTGAGAGACTTGCAACTTGGATCTTCAATTGTAGTTACTTTTTGCTCGCTTTCATTACCTTGCATTTATCACTACTGCTTTTGCCTATCACGCTGTCTAAGCATTCAGTGTTGTAATATCCTTTGTGCAATCAGTTTCTGTTTTCAGCTGCTGTAAGTGTATGATTAGGAAGCACTCACTTTGGGAGTCACTGTCTCTTTTGACCCATGTTGACCTATGTCATTTTATTGTGAAATCCCTCTGATAACGTCTCTTGATTCTGATAACAGCAAACAAGACATGATGTTTTTCTCTTTATATAATTATGAATCTCCTAAAGAACCCTTTCTCAAATATTCTTATATGCTGTAAACCAATTTAACCAGGGTTGATATGTGAACCTTTCAAAATATTTTTGCAGTAGCCCTATGAGACATTACTTTTCTTTGTAAAATATGTTAGTTCCCCCCCCCCTTTTCTTGATGTATTTTCAGCTGTAGTTTCTGTCAATTTATCTAATGATGGAGGTAGGACTCTAGTTCTCACCTTCTGTATAGGTAATTGCAGGTAAGTTTGCTGACTGTCTTTAGAAATCTTAAGTGTCTGCCATGTGGCCCCAGGGATTTGTTCTAAAATCCCCTCATGTTAGCACTTTCTGACATTTTTCCTCTGACCTGACCCCTAGAAAGGGAGTTTAAAGATGGTCTTCCCTTATCTTTTCCTTATTGAACATCAGTGCAAAGAATTTATTCCATGTTTTCTGCAGTGGTTCAGGCTTCTTGGGTACTCTTTTTCTTTAGAAAAGTTGTGCTGTTTGTAAAATTGACAAGAATTGGAATTTTAAACTAACTGTTGCTCTGACATAGCTCAGAAGCACATCTAGCAAAAGTTAAAGAATAGGGCAAATATGTATGAAACTTCCCCGTAGTACAATTCCATCATCTTTGTTGATCAGACTTGCTAATAGTAGTCTTCATAGGGTTTTGGGGGTCTTTTTAGACTGGTTGTATACTTACTATGGTGAGGTTTTTCAATGGCCTTTGTGCTCTCAAGCTTTTTGTTCTAGTTGCTTTATTTCTTTTCCTTACACTTAAGTTGTTCTCCTTTCTGAAGATGTTGAGGTAATGAGGTTTTTTATTTTATTCCCCTGGGAATTTAGATATGCTTTGCTGGAGTGCTATCTGGATAATTACATGTTGAACTATGTTGCACGGCTCAGAATTCGACCAGAAGTTCGTTTTCCTTCTGTCTTCTCACTGGTTGCAGTTGGCTGTGTTGTAAAAATTTGTCCCCATTGTCCAGTGGTGGGTTGGTTTGTGGTTTTTAGAGGTTGGTTTCTTTTTCCCCTTTTTTGAGTCTGTCCTCTTCCCCTTGCCTACACAACAGCAGCTGGAATCATCAATTACTACTTTGAGGTCCTGTTATCTCGCATGCCACCATTGAGTGGAAGTGGTTGATAGTATACCATTAATATGCTCTTCTAGTTTGGATGTGGAATTTAAATGTAGCACAGTACCTGTTGAGGTGAATAATTTAGTTATAATACGGTACTTGCCTAGCAGAAAGTAGTATTCTTTTGCTGGGGTACATCAATCCCTCTGTTCTTGTTCCTATGTTTGTATCTTGTATAAGAATGTCTCCTAAATTTTATTCATCTGTTTACATTTGAAGATGTATCAGTTATGCATTATCTCCAAAGTAGTCTTGCGAGATTTCCTTTATTTTTAGGCTTACAGCCTTTATATCATTCAACAATGGAGTTAAGACTGATCTGAGTGCTACCTAGCTGGCTGTCTTAAAAACTCTAGTGGTTGCCATCCTTCTAAAGAAGGGGCTTGCATTTTGCCTTTTATTGATTTGAGCAATCAAACCTTGAATATAGCAGTGGGATTGTAAATTATTTCAGTGTGAAGACCTGTACAGGTGAGTGATGTAGTCTAATTTAAGAGGGACACACATGGCTGGGTTCAGGAAGGGCTGTTGTATATTGGCAGTACCTCTCTTTCTGTCCAGCTGCAATTTTCCTGCCTGTGCATCACCACAAAGCCTTGAGCTTATTCTGGAGTAATACTGAACATGCATCTTCTGCAGAGCAGTTCTCATTAGTTTAGGATTTTTTTTTGTTTGTTTGTTTGGGTTTGTTTGTTTGGGTTTGTTTGTTTGTTTTCAAAATCTCTGCAGTTCATCCAGCAATCAGTTTAATCAATCTTACAGGTTTCTAACAGTTGTATTTCTGTCATTAACCATCTTTTGCTGTTGCCAGTTGTGAGGTGTTTTTTCCTAGTTTCCCCTTTGAAACCTCCTTTTTCACTCTAAATCACACCTGTTTTGGTTGTTCTTATTTAGAAATACTGACCGTGACATTTTGTGGGTTTTGTGTTTCTCCTTGCTACTGGTGCCTTTAGACAACAAGCTACCTCACTTTGCACATTTCTGGAAAAATAATTCTGATTTTATGGGTAATTTTTTTGCAGAGGAAGGAGCTATTTGCAAGGAAATATATCCAGATTTTGCTTATGACAATGCAGTAACCGTTAAGCACATAACCTTTTCTTAGTTTTGTAGTACCTAACAAGGTCATCAAAACCTTTCTAAGGGCTTTGTGGGAAAAGTAAATAGATTTAGGCAAAACTATACATATTTTGGGGCTTAACTTTGCAACATATTATGTGCATGAACTGTAGTACAACCCAAGTCTGTCTTTCTGCTAAGGATTTGTAAAAATAGGAATAGCAAATGTTTGAGTCAGACTTGAGGTACAGTCTTGGCAAAGTCTCATTTTTTATTTGCTTCCATCTGTTCAGGTGTATTTAAAACTTTATTAAAAAGCTTTATGTGCCTGTGATGCTTTTGTTCTTGTAGAGAAAGAAAATACATGGCATAAACCTGTGAAACTTCATTAATGGCATTAATTCTTTCAGCAAAAGCTGAGAAGCAGGAAAACCTAACTTTACATTACAGCCCTAGAGGGGAAGAGTAAGATACGTAAAGGAGAATATTGGATTAAATTAATCTTCAGTGCAACTGACTGATTTCCAGGGAGATACAAGCCAACTGCATTGATAATGCAATTTTTTTTTCATAAGAAAACCTCTTTTATTCCAATTCAATGGTACCTTTATTGTGGTTCAAATGCTATTACGTAATGGCCTTTGGCTGTAAGGCTAACATAGGAAGGAATTAAAAGGTGGTCGCCTCTCTTCTAGGATTAATCTGGTTCACAGCTTTGCTGTTAGGGCCTTGTCCTGCCCTCCCTGCTCCCACTCAGTTAATGGACCAGAGGGCTTGAGTAATGTTATAAATGTGTAGAAGAGTATCTGAGCTTTATTCCTCTGGGCATTTTTACTGTCTGGAGATTTTAAGGGCTGTCCTCAAAGAGTAGGTAACTACACAAGTTGATACTCTTTCTTTTAACAAAACTACCAAATCTGGGAAACATAATGACTGTTATAAAACCTGAAGAATAAATAGAGGCTTGAACTTTGAACATTTTCAGTCCCTTGTGAATGATCACACGTGTTACTATAAGCCGTGGATGCCTGAATCTGTGCTATCACTGCAGTGCGTATATACACCCTGTAAATTATTAGCAATGCAAGGTTTGTATTGCATTGTAGGCCTGATTTGTAATGTATGTTCTGTCATTTTCCTTTTGTATCTTAATTTTAGCATAATATGTTCTGCTGCAAGCAGCAAGGAGGTTGACCCAATATAAAAAGGAAAGAAATGTAGCTGCTAAGATTTTTTTTTCTCGATTGCTCGGTTTACTTCAACCATCTATTTCCTTAATATTTTATTGCGGATATACTTCTTAATTCAAGTGTTTGATTACTTCATTGAAGTTATGTCTGTCTGTCCCTAACCAAACATGGTATTTTTTCTCTCTACTATGGAGCATCAAACGAAGGATTCTGGAAGTATGATGTGAAAGAGCAGAAAGTCTCAAACAGTCCTGCTGCTGCTTTATTCACAGCAATGACTTGAACAGAGTCACATTCTCTAACTTTGTAGGATGATAGTGCTGAAAGTCAGGTTTGCACTTAAACTGCAAATTTAGAAGGAAGTCACTTTAGGGAACAGAGTTGGTGGATGAGGCTTGAGGTGAAGAAACCATTTTGCATATCTAATACTTGTTTTAACCCTCTTTCAGAACGCTACTGTTTTGAAGGGCAGCAAGTTGGTATACAGCAGTTTGCCTGCAGGAAAGAAAATAAAAGTGCTTGGAGCAACTTATAAGGTAAACAGATTGCAGTGGATTTCTGGATGGGTAAGTATTGATGAGCAGGATATTTTTACTTCTTGTATTTATTTTCCTGTATAAAGATTTTATTAAAAAGCACAGAAAACTACTTCTAGCCTTTCCCAGAAGCTCAATGATGTCACAGAGTGTATACTCCAAGACATACCCAAATTATAACATAATTGTGTCTATATTTTTCCTGTTGTATGAATCAAGTTCAATTTAGCTTACTGTTAATATTTAGGAGAGTGATCTCATGTCCCTTAGTTTTGATTATATCCAGATTGACTTTAATAATGTTTTAAATTCATTAGAGAACTGACTATTATGAAGAAGAGATTACCCAAAACAAACAGTACTAAAAGCAAACAAAACCCTCCAGGCAAAGTAGTTGATGAGAAGGAGCCTGACTAAGCATCAGTTGTTGTTAAAAGAGCGAAAGTTACTGAAAGTTGTGCAGTTGAACATGACATAGTAAGTCATGGACTTGAAATGAACTGTTAGTGGTAGTGGCTACAACTGAGAGGTTGATGTCCACTTTGTGCTGCTCAATAATGTATCTATTCCTGTCCTGTGCAATGGTTTCATATATCTCTTCTTTGTTCCATTTGTCTTGGGGCTACTTAAGGAGCTTTGGTTGTGTGTGGTTGGTGGAGAATCAGTTGAATTTCAAAGTTGTTAATATAGAGAAAGATGGTGCCTTTTTTTTTGCTAGGCATTTGGATATACGCTTCAGCCTTTATCATCTAAGTGTATTTATATTGAAACTGTGACATTTCTAATAAGAATGAAATTTAATAGGAATTTGGAGTTTCTGCATGTCTGACTTTTGATCTTGCTTTGCAGTATGGCAAAGGCATTGTTAAAGGCTCTTTTTGTCCTTTTGTGGGATGGGAAAGAGACTGAGAAATCAGGATAATGTAATAAATGTCATCAAAAGTTCTATTTCCTGTATATGTATGTATTGCTAAACATAACCGCATGTAGCTATTGTGTGTGAAATGTTAATTGTGGCAGTATTTTTTCCCTAGTATAGGATTAGAAAATAAATTAATGTTAAGACATTCAAAGAAGAACATAGAAAAACTTTGGTTTTCTTTTTAGATTATCTCAGGAAAAAATAAAGTAAAAGCTGAAACAATTATGTAATTATTATAAATAACTGTTATTGGAAAGTTGTATCTTACTCTGAAATTGTGGTTTCTTGCTTTGTTTTTTTTCAAACAGCACATCTGGAATGGACACAAGTCCTCTGGGAGGATTAGACCTGTCTGAATATACTCCTGGTCTGCTAGGGAATATCACCATGGCAGCAGGTCTTGCAAATGTAGGAAATACATTTGGAGGGCCACCGAGTTCTTTGGTTTCTAGACCTAATAAATTCCAAAACTTGCCTATAGAAGATGATGATGATGTAGTTTTTATTGAACCTATACAACCTCCACAAAATTCTACATCCCTGGTAGCAGATCAAAGGAACACTGCGTTTACATCATCCAAAAATGAAGAACTTCAAGGGAATGACTGCAAAATGCTTTCTCCTCCAAAAGACTTAAATTCTCAAAAGGGGAGTGTAAGTGAAACTATTATTATTGATGATGAAGAAGACATTGAGACAAATCAAGGACAGGAGAAGAATGCTTCCAGTTTTAATGAACGAAGGCTTCCAGAGTGTAAGAATAGAACCAACGAAATGGAATTCTCAGCTTCCAGTTTTTCAAGAAGTAAGGTAAATTCAGGAGTAGGTAATAGTGGTATAACCACAGAACCAGACTCTGAAATTCAGATAGCTAATGTTACTACATTAGAAACAGGTGCTATGAGCTCTGTCAGTGACGGTCATTTAGCAAATACTGGAGGGCGTGACATGAACTTAATGATTACACATGTAACGTCACTGCAGAACGCCAGCTTGGGAGATGTATCTAACGGACTGCAGTCACGTAATTTTGGTGTTAATTTGCAAACATACACCCCATCTTTGACTTCACAGACCAAGACTGGTGTAGGACCTTTCAATCCTGGTAGAATGAACGTGGCTGGAGATGTATTTCAAAATGGAGAATCTGTGACTCATCATAATCCTGGTAAGTTCTAATTTTGAGTGTTTCCTTAAAAGCTGAAAATAAATTGTGAAATATTTGATTATAGAATGTTCGATTAAAGTATTTTTAGCATTGGCACTGCTTAGTCTTTTAGCTTAGTATGTATGAAAGATCTTGGTTCCCTTCATCTCCATCACTACCTTATCTGTGACTGTAAACTAAAATATTCTCAATCACATAATACATTAGAAAAATTGTCTTCACTAAAGGGTTATCAAGTATTGGAAGAGCCTGCCCAGGGAAACATATTAAGTCTCCATCCTTGGAGGTATTTAAAAGAGGTGTAGATGGGATGGATCCCTGGGACATAGTTTAGTGGTGGACTTGGCAGTGCTGGGTTAAGGTTGGACTTGATGATCCTCAATGTCTTTTCCAACCTAAATAATTTTATGAATATATATGTCTGGTTTGGAAGATTTCTTCAGGATCAGTGTGAGTCTGTTGCTCTTGGCTAAGTACCTCCACTGTGTATGAAGCAGCAGGTGCATAACAGCGAGACTTCTGTCCAACACATTAATTGAGAACCTGATGTCCCCAGTAAGCATTGCAGTACATTTGATAGAATGGCTTTGGTTGGAAGGGACCTATCACCTAATCCAGCCACCCTGCCATGAGCAGGAACATCTTCCACTGGATGAGGTTACTCAAAGCCCCAGCCAACCTGACTTTGAACACTTTCAGGGATGGGGCATCCATAGCTCCTCTGGGTAACCCATTCCAGTGTCTTGCCACCTTTGTTTTTAAAATTTATTTGTTGTGTCCAATGTAAACCTACCTTCTTTCAGTTTGAAGGCATTGCGTCTTGCCTTGTTACTTCAGAGCTTATTATAAAAAGTCTTTCTCCATATTTTTTTTAAACTCCCTTTATATATTGAAAAGCTGCAATAAGGTCTCCCCAGTCTTCTCCAGACTGAACAACTGCCAACTCTCTGCCTTTCTTCACAGGAGCAGTGTTCCAGCCTTCTGTCACTATTTGTGTTCCTCCTGTGTACCTGCTTTGATAGGCTCATTTCTGTCTTGTACAAGGGACCCCAGAGCTGGATGCAATACTCCAGGTGGGGTGTCAAGAGAGCAGAGAAGAGGGACATAATCACCCTGCGAGTATGGTGCTCGCTCATGTCCAGTTTTTCATCTACCAGTGTTCCCAGGCCCTTTTCTGCAGGGCTGCCTTCAATACACTCAGCCCCCAGTTTGTACTGATATTGAGGATTACCCTGATGGAAAGGAAAGACCTTGCACTTGGCCTTGTTGAGCTTTATGGTGTTCATGTGGACTCATTCCTCAAGGCTGTCAAGGTCCCTCTGTGTGGCATCCTATCCCTCTGGTTTATCAACTGCACCTTAGCAGTACATCTGCTGAGGTGTGCTTAATTTCACTGTTGGGGTCGTTGATGAAACTACTAAATAGCATCCATCCCAGTGTGGACCCTTGAGGGACACAGCTCATTACTGGTTTCCACTTGGATGTTGAGCCATTAACTAGTTTTTTGGATGTAATCATCCAGCCAATTCCCTGTCCATCAAATCTGTGTCTTCAATTTAGCTGCAAGAATGTTGTAGGGGACCACAGCAAAGGTCTTGAAGAAGTCCAGGCACATGAATTTCACATGCTTTGGACTGAACTTAGGTTTTGTTTCTCTAAGTAGAAACTAGTTTTTGGGCTCCAAAGATGCTCCAGAAACAGAGCCAATATGTAGGAGATTGAGGATGCAGCTCAGAATTGCCCTGATCTGAACCATGTTATTACTGTATATGTAGCTTGATATGTTTCAAGACCTCCTGTAAAACTTCAGTACTGTGTTTCTCCTCACCTCTGCACCAAGTTGCACTGACACATTTTTTTCAGCTCTTTAAAAGATGTCTCTTTTGCAAGATGGCTTTGCAAATAAATGGTACAGATCAGAGTAAGAAATAAGTTTATAACCATTTAGAGCAGGAATGAATGAGAGAGAATGGGAACAACCTGAAAAGCCATTGTAGTTAGAAGCAGAACATGAAGCTGTATGTATGGCCAGACTTTGCAAACGCAGATATGGGCAGGGCTCTCCCCACGTGGGTGTGCCCTTCCAGCCTGCGCAGTGCATTTTTTAGGTCAGGCACAGCGTGTGCAGAACTGGCCCCACCGTTTCAGTCCTGAGGTCCATCTGCCACGGTCGAGCAAGCTTGGACAGTGACAGGGAAGTCCTCGGGACTGTCACAGCACCCGGTACTAACCGGGGCTGACCCTGCTGAGCATCCGAGATGTGATGGGATGGGATGGCAGGGGGGCATTGAACTGACAGGGGACGGTCCCACTGAGACTGGAACTCAGGTCCTTGGGATTCAGAGTCCAGAGTGCTCTCCTTTACACCACGGGACCACACATGAAGCTGTATAGTCTCATAAACTTGGCCATTAGAGTATTGCAGGTAGAAACCTGAAGGATGAAGACGTAAGGCAGTGGGGCATGGAAACTCATCAGGAATCAAAGAAGAAAGTGCGATACACCTTTTCAGTTCAAGGACATGAAAACCAGATTTTTACAGCTCCTTTGTAGAAAATATAAAGCAGAGGAGGTAACACGGTTGAGAATGAGATGTGCAAAAAAAGGCATCATATAAAAATGGAAATCAATGAAGATGGGATGTGGAAAATGTAAAGGCAAAAAAAAGCAGATATCTTTAGATTTTCTTTTGGTATGTTCACGGAAGGAGAAATGCAACAAAATGTCAAGGGAAGCTATCTGAAGCCTTAAGAAACCAATGAATAATTGAAATAGTGAGGTTCTAGGAAGTCATGTTCCAAGAAGAGTTTCAAACCCAAATGAGTCTAGCAAATTCCAAGTTTTCATGAGTGGCAGTTGAGTGCTACTGGAATTACAAGCAGATGTAACTCTACTGCACATGCTGTGCATTCCTGGTAAGAGAGACAATGTGCTTTCATTTGAAAGCTGTGAGAAAAGAGAAGAATCTCGAAATACTTTGAAGTGTTAAAGGTGCTACCAGGGTATTATTATACCTCAGGTAGTAGACATACAGAAAAATTTGAAGAAGGCACTCAAGTGAATTTTAACATTAAACATAGTGGTAGCTCATCTTATTTTGTCAGTAAGGACAAAGCTTCAAAAGTAAACCTCTTTAATGATTTTAAGAGAAGAGTGTTTTCTTCTGTGACTTTTTCCCCTCACCTCTTTATTCCAGCTCTCCTGTTTACCTTCAGCCATTACAATGGATAGATTCCTAGATTGTCATACATGCCAGAGAATTAGGACATCCTTGACAGCTACAAGTCACACCAGAAAATTATCTTTTAACTGCTAAGGAATATGTGTCATTCATTGCACTAGCTCAAGGGTTCTTGGAATTTTGTCCCAAAAATGAATTTTAAAGTTATGCAGCAGTGTATGTTAATAAAACCCTTTGGGTAAAGAAAGGACTTCAAAGAATAGTATGAGGAAAGGATGCCTTTCAGTTATGGACCAAGGTGTGCCTTAAGAACGAGGTATAGACTGTTGCTGATGTCTGTAGGTTAAAGTTTTTGTTATCTGAAGTCATAGAATTTAAAATAATCTTTTTTATATTTGTGTAGTAATACTGGTTGTAATAACACTCCAGGTATACACTGAATTACTGCACAAAGACATTCAAGGCTGTAAGTCCCAAGTGCCATGCCAGTATTTGGTACAACTGCCACTGTTGAAAATCTGTGTAAATGTTTTTTATAATGCAAAGTTGTTTGTTGTTCACTTTTAATTCATGTTTAAGTAATTTATTATTATTTGTAGTTTTCAGAAACTCAGCTTTCCTAAATTCAAGTGATAATTATTTTGAATGAAATCTTAAATCCTAGAGAAAAGCCTAGAAACGACGTTTTATTGGGAGATTTCTTTTCCTCCCACAACTGTGTATTCTGCTCCAAACCAAGATACAGGACATATAATTTAACACCTGATTTTTCTGGATCTATTTCTTTCAGCAAAAATGTTTTACTTACATTCTTGTTATGCAATTTGCTCCTGTAGCAGGTTATGCTACAAAAGGTTGGGCAAAGTTGGCTTTGTTCCATGATAATCTATTTTCCAAAAATACAGATGGAAGACTAATGGACTCTGCAACACAGCAACATGAATTTGTGTACTGCCAGAAATTAATGAAAAATTATTTTCTAGGTTCATTGATTTCTACTGAGGAAGACCTGGAACTCTCATGACCTTGCAAGTTTTGCACACTAACTGTTATTCCTTGCATTGAAAATGTTATTGAGAAAACCACAAACTTTTACAGGAAATCAGTGATAATAGATGCAGATCTCAGCTGTGGACCCATTGTGTTTCACTCTGTCTGCAATACATTTCTCTGGCTGTGGGCTGGACTAGGAAACTAGTATGGGAAACCCCAGTTCTGGATTTAGCCCTGAGGCTGGACACCAGAGGCTTGTTACAGCCTTTTTATTTTTTAATTGCAGTTGCTAACTGCAGTTTTGTTTGTCTGAACATAAAGTTGCCATTTTGCAAACCCAGTGCAAGGTGAATCAAAGTCTGCAAAACTTGTCACTACTTGTAGGATGGAACCATCTTGAAATTTGTTAATGTTTGAAACTTTGTAACAGTGGAGAGTGGTACCATCAAACAGGATTTTGCTTTAAACCCGAATTGAAAGTATCTTTCTTCTGTTTTCAGTTCCAACAGAAAAATGATTTTATGATCATACATGGGTGAGTGTTTTTCTATGTGTATGTATGTGCCTCTTCACTTACTTTTATTTTTCTTTGGGTTTTTTGTCTTGAAGATTCTTGGATATCCCAGTCAGCTTCCTTCCCTAGGAATCAGAAGCAACCAGGTGTGGATTCCTTGTCACCTGTAGCATCACTTCCTAAGCAAATTTTCCAGCCTTCTGCCCAGCAACAGCCTTCTAAACAGGTTAAAGTCACATGTGCAAACTGCAAAAAGCCTTTACAGAAGGGACAGACTGCGTATCAGCGGAAGGGATCAGCTCACCTTTTCTGTTCTACTACCTGCCTCTCGTCATTTTCACACAAACCCACTCCAAAGAAACTCTGTGTTATGTGCAGAAAGTGAGTTTTTTTACTTTGTTTTACATTAGCAGCTAAATCCAGTCATACTGAGATTCTCATGCATGTGTGAGAGTTGCTTCATTGATAATACAAAATCTGACTATATGAGTACTTTATATAGTGTCACTTTAATGTTGTTTGCACATGTTGAATTCACTGTATCTGCTATAACAAAAAAAATGCACCAGCTTTTGAATTCAGAGTATGGGAGACTATTTCCTTAAAAGCCAATACATTATAAAAAATGATTTTTCTTTTTTTTTAAGACAAGTTGTCCAATTGTAATACATTCTGTGGTGAGATATACTTTACATACCAAGTCCTTAATGAAAATGGACCTCACATAGAAAGCACTCATTTTGATAGATGATGATACAAAATCAAGAGGCTTTAAAAGGAGGATAAAGGGCTAATTACAAGAACCTGGAAGAAGCTTGGGAGCTCTTTCAGTCTTGGCAGTATGAGGAGAGGAAGAGCCTTAGATTTTCCCCATAAATGGGGCAACTATGGCAATTTTAAGCAGGAGATACCTGAAGTGGGCAGTGCAGAGGGAGTGACAAGCATACCTAGAAGTGGCTTGTTTTAAATTACTGTTTAGGTTTGACTTGTAATATTTCATTATTTGTCAAACTTAAATTGCCAAAGAGAGGTCTTCTGTAATTGTGATCTTTTAGTGTTAAGTCTACAAAATAGCTGTATCATATTTTTCAGTGTACTGATTACTGAGTTACGTGCACTTTTTCTCAGTCTGGTACATGCTGTGGTGACCCTGGTTAAAAGGCAGAATCTTGCTGAACTAAAGAAGGCTTGCAGTAAAGACTGCCTTTGTTAATGTGTGCTTTGCAGAGGGTGGTCTTTACTCACAGATTTAAACTCATGAAAAAGTTTTACTTCAGTGTGCTGTGTGGTGGATTACTGGTTTGGAGCCAGTTGTAAGCTCCTGTCTTTTTTTTTGCTTCTATTTTTTTTCTTCTTGACACTCAGTAAAAATAAGCTATAGAAAGTGTGGATATCTTGTGTATACATACCTTGGTATACTAAAAACCTGGAAGAGGTAACATATTGTAGATTTTCAAAAATGCATGTAAAAGCTCCAGTTCTCTGAACCCTTTCCTTTATAGGGCTAGTTAAAAGCAATCTATACTCCTTCTGTTGGCTTGTTATGTGTTTATACACTATTCCATTTTTTAGAAGTAATCTGGTGACTACCATATTCAGCTAGCTGTATGATATATGAAGATACACGTAGTCCGTATATTTTAAGAGGCTACATACAAAACTGTCCCAAATGAAAGGCTTTATTTTTGAGTAATGAGGAAAATACTTTATTTCTAGATTTTGGGGTTATTTAAAATAGTTTTACTATGTTTAATCTCTAGACAACCTCTGTGAAATCACCCTTGTCGATTTTTGAGGTGATGGAGGTCTTTTGCTCTTGCACAACTACACAGTTTTTAGTCAACTGCAGTTAAATAGAAGTTAGTATATGTGTTAAATTGTTCCTCTGTAGTGTGACTTCATTATGAATACCAATCATACCCACCTTTTTTTACTTTGTTGCTGTGTTTTTGCTACCTGGTGGTAGCAGACCAGGTCCTCTGCCTGATACTTGTGTCTGTGTTCTTTTCCTGCTAAAGCAGGCATAATGTTAGGTTGCAGTTCAGTGAAAGGCTAACAGGACTCTAGGAAAATCCAGGAGACCTTGCATGTAGGTTGCATAGATGATAATACATGTCATAGGCTAGATTTTTGGAGGTTATGCTTAGTTGTATCTTTAAAAACTTAGATTACTTTAAGTGGAGACAGTGAAGCCTACAATAAACTTTTTAAAGGAATTGTATAACCCTATCTGCAAAGT
This sequence comes from Pithys albifrons albifrons, assembly GCF_047495875.1. NCBI lineage: Eukaryota > Metazoa > Chordata > Aves > Passeriformes > Thamnophilidae > Pithys > Pithys albifrons. Next base: position 69,771,082 of record NC_092458.1, on the reverse strand, counting down.
AAAAATTCCTAGGTGTTTTATTCTGATCCACTGTTTTAGCACTCTTCTGAGCCTTTGTAACTACATAAATAACATAGCAATTATTACGAAAAAGAAAGTATAGTAATTACCTGGCATTCTCCTTAGTCTTTGTAGTCTTTATTATCTTGTGTTACTCTTTGACTTTGCGTTGGTCTCCTTTGATGCAAGTTGATATGTGCTTTGATACAAGTTAATAGTGTGTGTAAGTGCTGGTGGAGTCCTGCCAGAAGCTGTGAGCTGCTCAGGGCAGGAGCTCTGCCTTTGTTTGCAGAAGTAATAGCACTCCCTAGCACAGATCTTAGTGGCTTTCGAAAGGGTAGGCCCAAATATGCTGACCTGGATGGAACAAGGCAGGCTTGCAAGGGTTAATATCCAGGGGCGGTACAATTTTATTTTCAAGGGCGTCAATCTAGGCAACCATATATTTTTCTAGGTTTTTTTAATTCATCCTTGTCTTGGGGCTCATAGTTATTGAGTGCCTGGGGCATATATTTTCCAGCTGGTGATCCAGATGTGCCCAGTCAATTTGTTTATATATTCTTTCCAGGAGTGTTTCCTGTGTGTCAATTGTAGGGGGTTTTTTGCTTAAAAGGCAAAAGGGGATGCTTTTATTTCTTCTCCTTGCTCCTTCTAATATATGGTATGTAGTGGTTTGGAACAGTATAAATAAGTTTGGTTTAAAGGTTTGTTTGACTTCAAATTAAGTTTGTTGATGGTTTTCTGGTTTTTAATGCATTGAATTGGTACAATTTCATGGGAAACTTTATGAACTGTTCAGATGCTTTGGAACTTTACTGTAGTTGTGCAATTAATTTTAAATTGTACATTATAAATTACAAATCTTCAGTACATGTTTGTGGTAGAGTTTTAAGCTTTTTGGTTGCATTTATAAGTTTTGAGAAATATGAGAAAACCTACTCTCTTCCTTTCATCCTGTCCTGAGATTAATACTTGAAAGGGTGAAACTATATATAAGAAAGACAATTTCTTAGTTTTTACTATAAATCTCAGTTTTTTCATGTGAAACTTAAGTATGTAACTCCTATGTAAAGTTAGAAAATGGCTAGTTCAAATTTGCTGTTCATGTTTTTGTATAAAATTCAGTTTGTCACAATTGTACCTAATGGTGCATTAATAGCTCTTAGTTCTAGAATAATCTACTGAGAGAAAAATAACCCAAATCCAAAGAAAATAAAATAGTATTTTGCACAGTAAAAACATACTTGCAGTACTTAGAGTGGTTGTAAAAATGCTGTTAAACTTAGTGTTCATCCTGTTACTAACAACTGTAAAGTAGAAAAACTTTTGAAATGTAAGCATTGAAAGGAAGAATGGATCGTCTAACACATGAAATGTTCTTGTTTAAATGTATATATACCTATACACAAGCACACGGAATTTCTTTTGTCTTTCAGAGATATAACAACAATGAAAGGTACCATTGTTGCTCAAGTAGATTCAAGTGAGTCTTTTCAGGAGTTTTGCAGTACATCATGTTTATCCTTCTATGAAGATAAACAGAATCCCTCAAAAGGAGCTTTGAATAAATCAAGATGCACTATCTGTGGTAAACTAACTGAGGTCTGTTTTTTCTCTTTCTCAATAATGACATATTAAATTCTGAAATAAGTGAACTGAAAATAAGGAAATTTAAAATCTTCAATATTTTCATATGCAGTGGGATATTAAGATATGCAGGCTTAATATTCATGAAAAGCCATGGAGGGAAGAAAGAATTCCAAGAGGTTAATATTTGATTTTTGTTTCAGAAACTTGAAGTGCCTTTTGCTGATAATGTGTTCTGCTAGGTGTAGAATCTTGTAATTATAACCCAGATATCCCACACAGAAGAACTGATGTTGGAATAAAGTCAAGATTTTACTGTATTACCTGCTTCTTTTACTGTATGTTTTGAAAGATATTGCAGATGGTTTTAGAAATCTGTAGAATACGTGTAATTTTAAATTCCCCTGAATGCATTTATTAACTCTTGATACCATTATTGAGTCCACTACAGTTCAGGCTACTACTTTACATAGTGTATATGTCTGGCCAGCCTTCATAGGCTATGTTGTTAACCTGTAAATCGACCATTTTATAGAATTGCATAAATTGGCCAGGTCTAATATGCAAATACTACATCCTTCTCTGTGGTCTTTCCTTTAGGCTGAGGAACAGGTGGGTCTAAGATTTTTTTCCTAGAACATTGGAGACAACAGAAACACCCATTCTTGTTCCAATATTTCATGGTCATTTCAAGCATCTCTGTTCTTAAATAGTGAGCTAGTAGAATCTGGTTTTAGTTATTGTACTTGAATATAAGACTTCTGTCTGCTCTACTATTTCAGGGAACTTTGTGCTTGTGTTGTGACAGAATACTTTTTTTTGTTTGTTTTCTAGATTCGTCATGAAGTTAGCTTTAAAAATATGACTCATAAGCTGTGTAGTGACCATTGCTTCAATAGATACAGGATGGCAAATGGTTTAATAATGAATTGCTGTGAGCATTGTGGGGAGTATTTGCCCAGTAAAGGAGCTGGAAACAATGTTCTTACTATTGATGGTCAGCAGAAACGATTCTGCTGTCAGAACTGCGTTGGTGAATACAAGCAGGTAATTACTTCTTTATCTATAAATTAACTTGAAATAAACATTGATATTTCTTAGGTTTATCCTGTTACTAATAGCATGGTTTTGCTTCTCATGAGAAAACATAAGTAGCAAAGACTTCTACAAATGAAATTAATGGCAATGAGGGCAAAGTAGGTGCAGTGGACCTTTTTTATTACTGGCTTTTTTTGATGTTGCTGTAATAGGGAATCTAATTGTTATTAGTCAAAATATAATTGAAATTAAACTTTCTGTTAATAGTTTCTATTTCCTTCTAATGGGTGTATCTGAAGTATATTAATAGCAAGTGCAACACAGGCTTACTGGTCCTTAAGTGGTATTCTTTTTTAGATAAAAATGCTTACTTGTGTGCAGTGGAAACATTTAACAATATGCAGAGCATACAGGTTGGGCATTACTGTAAGAAGGCTCTAGCTGGTTACACTTTGGCTGTGTACTTGTACGATGTCTAATCTGCACTGTACAGCATAGGATTAAAAAAGTTACTGTTACTTTCATCCTTCATTGTGTCAATATTTGTGCCTTCACTTTCTTTACTTGGTTTATTTTTCATTTGTTCTTAAGACTGTTAAGATTGTAATAATTGTTGTGGTTAAAAATAATTCCAAAGCAAGAAATCTGATGCTGGTATTTTTTATGTATTACAGAACCAGTTTAGCTCGGAAGTGTTGTTAATGCTGGTTGGAAGGTTTAAATGTTAATCACAGTATTTACAGTATAATAGGATAGCACTGAAATATTAAATATTTCTGGGGAGGATATGCCATTTGGAGATTCTGGTGTTTTTTTCCTTTGGGTTCTTTTGCTTGGTGTGTTCTGCTCTGAGTTTATAGGGGTAAGTGTTCTGAAGTACTGTTTTATCAGCAAGAAATTTCTGTTTCTGATTTTGAGATTCGGACTTGAATAAGTGAGTTGCCCCAGTGCTGCACATTGCATGGGGTTCTTTCTTCATCTCTTTCCATTTTTGAGAAACCAGTGGTCCAAGAGATGAAGAGCCATTGCAGTGCTGAATGTTGTAAGATTCTTCGATGTCGTCTCACATGCGTTTGTATTTTCTCATTGGACATCCGGTTCTGATGCTTTTGGGGTTGTCTGTTCTTGTGTATAAACTGTGTGTAAAGTGCAAATCTGGAAACTGCACATGTAAACAGTGTAACTGGAAACATAACATAAGCATTATTCTTTTGTCACAGCTATGCCAGAAGGGACAGGATAGGTAGGTTTCCAAGACACTAAATACATAGGCATGCCCAGAAGCCATAAAAAGACTTGAAGAAACATTGAATACTATATCTTGAAGAAAGAAAAAGGCCTGAGATTAAATTTGAACTTATGACATTCCCACACAGCCAGTATAACATATACTGCACATGGAATTACAAAATGAACATGGAATTTTGAGAGGTTGAATGATAAATTTGCACCTAACTTTAATGACAGAATGTACTCTATTTGTTCAGATATTGTTGTATTTTGTGTTTAGATGTGTATTTGAAAATGAGAAGGATATGGGCAACAAGTTGTATGTTCTGATTTGATTTAGGGAGGAGAAGCAGTTTTCAAGAACCAAGAATCTTCACAAGTAGTGTTGAGTATTGTGCATTATTGTGAGGATGCTTAGGAGAACTTTTAAAATTTCGACACATTCTGTGAGAAGCAGATTTTTTGCAAGCAGGTTCTTAATTCCTTTGTTAACATACTTGGTACTATGCAGCTGTAATAGACTGTGAGAAGCTTAATTTGAATGCTCATGTGCATCTGGTTTGGCATGTATTTTAGTGTATTTCTTAACTGGTAGGTTTCAAATATTCCTGGAGTGTGAGGGGTTTGGAATGTTTTTAATACCAAGAGAAACTTAAGGGGAAGTCTAGTCTGACCAGCCTAGTGGCTTTCTATGGTGGAGTGCCCCATCTTTCCTCTAAGTTCCCTTCAGGTACTGGAAAGCCACAATTAAGTCACCCTGAAACCTCTTTTTCCAGGCTGAATAATCCAAATTCTCTCAGCCTTTCCTCATAGGAGAGATTCTCCATCCCTCTGATCAACTTGTAGGCCATCCTCTGGACTCACTCCAACAGGTCGATGTCCTTCCTGTGCTGGGGACCCCAGAGCTGATGCAGCACTCCAGGTGGGGTCTCACAAGGGCAGAGTAGAGGGGCAGAATCCCCTCCCTTGACCTGCTGGCCACACTGCTTTTGATGCAGCCCGGGATTCAACTGGCTTTCTGGGCTGCAAGTGCACAGTGCCAGCTCATGCCCAGTCTCTGATCCACCAACACCCCGAAGTCATCCTTGGCAGAGCTGCTCTCAGTCTATTTATCCTCCCAGTCTGTATTGATACACTGTGGGTTGCCTTGACCCAGGTGCAGCACCTTGCACTTGGCCTTGTTAAACTTCATGAGGTTCCCATGGGCCCAACTTCTCAAGTGCTCCAGGTTCCTCTGGATGGCATCACGTCCTTCAGGTTTGCCAACAACACCACTTGGCTTGGTGTCATCCACGGAGTTGCTGAGGGTGCACTTGATCCCTTCATCTATGTCATTAATAAAGATACTAAATAACAGTAGTCCAAATATGGAGCCCTGAGGGACACCACCTGTCACTGATGTCCATTGGGACTCTGAGCCATTGACCACCATCCTCTGGATATGACCATCCAGCCAATTCCTAATCCACTTAATAGTCCACCCATCAAATCCATCATTCACCAGTACAGAGAAAAGGGTGTTTTGGTGGACTGTGTCTAAGGCTTTAAAGAAGTCCAGATAAATGACATTGTACAGCCTTTCCCTATAGATCAGGACTGTTTGCAAGAGCACATAGTGAGAGGAGAAGGGGGAACTGGTTTAAATTAAGAGTAGTTTTAGATTAGATATACTACAAAAACATTCTTCACTGTAAGGGAGGTGAGGCACTGAAACAGGTGTTCAAGGCCAGGCTGGATGGGGCTCTGATCAACCTGGTCTAGTAGAAGGTGTCTCCTCTGTCCGTGGCAGGGGCTGTGGAACTGCATGATCTTCAAAGTCCCTTCCAAGTCAAAACATTCTGTAATTCTGTGCTACTCAAAAATAGGAGTTTTAGTGTATGCTGTATGTTGGTGTCCACAGTTGCTCAGGACAAAATTATTTGGGAATATTTAGTTGTCTAGCAGGGTTTATTTAGGTCTCAACTTTTATTTGACTTGAGGTTTTTTGAACCGAATGTATTCCAAGGAATTTTTTTTAAAAAAGAAATTTAGAAGGCCACTGGCAACCCATTGGTTAACAATTGGTAAATTACAGGTTGTTTTGTTCAGTTATAATACTATTTTCTTCTGCTTTTAAAGGAGAACTAGTGAATAAGAGGGTTTGGGAAAGTCGTTAGTACATACTGAAATAGACTTAATGAAACCAGTAATACAGAAAAAGTTTGTCGTCGTTTGATTACAGCATTGTGTTGTATGACTAATTATTGTCTGTCATGTTAAGTTTTAGCAAATATTTTCTGGCAAAAATAGGTCATACTGGTATGAGCTTTGTACTAAGCAGTTTATATTGTAAATGTCATACACCTATCAATATTGCTATACATTTGTAGTAGTAACAAATGAAGACTCATTACTTGTACCTATCTATATACTTAATTCCAATTTTTTAAAATAAATATTGCACTGATTTGAACAGTTAATTTTCAGTAATTTATCATGGACATTTTTTTCCTTTTGGAATGAAAAAAGTTAAAATAATGCATAATAAATATTCCAGTGGCTCTGTGACCAAATAATTGGATTACAGCAAGTGATCCATCCGCTACAAAGGGTTTCTTTCGTCTGCTTTACACTATTGGTGGGACTAAGAAATTGTTCCTGGGATGGAGAGCAGCTTCCTGTTACCAATTTCAGAACCTGCTTTAAAACTGAGGCACACACATAATCTTTAATATTGCATCATTTTGCTTTTTTGAGAGGTGATGGCTGTCCTTTCTTTCCTAAAACTCAAAGTAATCACAGAACTTAAATGTCTTTCATATAAAAAAGTTTTGAAATACAAGTAAGTAATTTCTGTAAGAATTTTAAAAAATCAATAAATAGGCATAGCCTAACTAATATTCACTGTAGTTATATGCAAAAGAACATCAGTTTATTAATGACAACAACCATTTGTGAAGAAAGTGAAGTGCAAGTCAAGCTTTTTTAAAAAAGAGAAAACTATGATTAAATCATTACTCAAAAAAATAAATAATTCTCACAATTTAGATAAAATATAAAAACAAAACTCTTTGGAAGTGGTTATATTTTTTTAAACCTGAAGATGATGACTACTGTTAGATTGTAAATTCTTTAAATGTTGCACTGAGATTTAAACTCTTTGCATGTAGAGGGACAAGAGAGATTTAAAGAATGTCACCAAATAAATAAACCAACCAACCTAAAACACTAGAAGAGAATGAGATTAAATCTGAAAAGGAGGTGACTAAAATTGCCCATGTAATTTTGCAAATGCTGAAATATTTTACTTCTTTTTAGTTGACATTTCATATAATTAAAATGATGTAACTGTTTTAAAAATTACCTTAGTGATTCATTTGAAAATTAGTATCTATGCAACAAATTAGTACTGACCTCAAATATGCCTGCTATAAACACGTATTAACCACAAGCACACACCTATGGTTGTTTCAGTGTTTCTGATACTATTGCATGTTTTATGTCTACAAAATTAGTCAGCTTTCTTTTCAAGGTAGTTTCCATGTTGTATTGTGTTTTGGTGGATTTGGATAAAGGCTTGACAACCTTGTTCTAAGGAACAAGTGCAGTTCTGTGGCTTAGGCTGTGCAACCAACCATACCTTTTAATTTTCAGCTGTTCAACTCAGCTAAAGCTGAGTCTCTATCTAGTTTTAAAAATACTTTGCTTCCTGGCCTGATCTGTCCACAGTGCTCTTGATGAAAGCATTTAATGGCTTGCTATTTTAAAATGTTTCTTTGCTTTTTTTGCTTTGTTTCTGTAACTTAAATTCTTCTTGTTAGCATATGATCAGAAATTTGCTTTCTTTGGGTGCTTCGTAAAGTTGATGGTCTTCATCTGCTGTCAAGAAGCGGGGCAGGATCTCTAGCTATTTATTCATAGGTTTTTTAATAACTGGACAGGCTGCATATTGGAGGAATGCAAGCCAAATGAGTGTTTTTCTAGTTGGAGAGGACAATTGCAGTGTCTTTTCATCTAATTAAAAAATTTCTTTCATACTGAATAAAAGTACATTCAATTGACTTCCTTGATTAAAGCAAAGACTTGCTATTGAATATGGTTCAAGACTTAACGAGACTATACCATCCCTATAAGCTATTCCCTTGGAAAAAGCAGAAAAGAAACACTCTAGGCAGTTGTGCTTCCTTGTTTGATTTCTGCTCCTTGCCATGTTACTGCTCCTGTGAAACTCTTAAAACTCATTTTATCTCTGTGCAGGAATTCAAGAGCCTTCACTATATACAACAATACACATATCAGTTCTGCAACTTAGAGTTCACTGCTTACATAGAGGTTGTATCAGAAGGTGTATTGTTATCTACTAATTTAAACATCAGCAAATGCAGTGATAGAATGTCTTGTCACTTGGTACTTGTGGAAGCATCTAGGGTTTTCAGCTTTGTCTTGTCCCATGCAGTTGTCTGTTCCTTTTCTGGGCTTTGCCATGAAGACAGTCCTTAGAATCATAGAATCATAGAATCGATTGGGTTGGAAAAGACCTCCAAGATCATCGAGTCCCACCCTTCCTGTCCTTGTTTTTATTTTGATAGTACAAGTAGCTACAAAATATACTGCTTCCTGCTGTTCTTACTGTTTATCAACTCTGATTTCCAGGTGTCTGTTTCAAGGCAAAATACTCTGACCAAGTCAGTAATTGTGAGAGTTGAACAGCCCCTTTACAGTGAGATATTAGAAATACCAACTCTGCAATTTTTTTTTCAATTTCTGGTTGCTTTTAAAGAGAAGTTCTGTGGTTGCAGCCAGCTCAAACAATGGTTTGATAGTGGAGTCTCTTCCTCATGTGGTAAACCATTTCTGTTTGCTTCAGGTAATACTTAGTTTGGTATTAAGTAATCTCTGGTAATACTGTTGTCTGATACTATGTACACTTTTACAAATTAAGATAATTAGATGCTTTTTACCCTCTACTATGGTTAAAAGACAAAATCTTTATCAACCAAGGAATAATCATTTCCCCTTTCCTTCCTACTTAGTGATGTGGGCATTTTTTTTGGAATCCTCTTGGTCTGTGACTCTCAGTTTTTTACGTCTCAGATGCAAATCAAGGCCTTCTAGAAACTATCCCATTCTACCTTTTCTTCTACTTTTTATTTACTCCTGTTTTCTGATAACTCCTGTTTACTTCTTTTTATTGGACTGTTTGACATTTATTTTGGAGTTTGATCTTTTATCTCGGTAGGATGGATGCAACAAGGTCTCTAGACTTCAACTTGCATCCTCCTTTTTTCAGTGAGACGTAGAGGAAGATGAAGATTCCTTCTAAAATGATAGTTGCTTATAATGGCAAGAATATAAATTCCTCAAAAACCCTCTGCATGAACTTTATTTCAAGGAATTTGGATTCCTGTTGAGGCAATTCTTTTAATTCTGGAATATATCCCTTTCATATGGTTTGGCTGCAATCTTGGTAGGCACTTTTGTAGTTGCCCTTTTAAGTTTGACACTATCCTAGTGAATGGAATGAGTATTTAAAATGTATCTAGGTTTAGTGACTTGGAAGAATTTTTGTATCACATTGTTTTATAACATGCCTTTTATCTCTCATGATATACCTTTATGAAATAGATCTTTCTAGAATTGAGTTGCTAAGAGGGTATACAGCAAGTCATGAATGAATGAGTTGAGAATCAAATATAATGAGAAGAATATTCAGGCTTCTGTATCTACCCTAGACTGCTTTGGAAGAGGAACACAGCAGAATTTAGCAAAAATGAGTTCATCTCAATGCAGAATTTAGGTGGAGTGCTGAGTGACAGGTGTGGTCAGACTACTATGCATCAAGCTTCCCCTCAGAGGACACTGGCCTATTCTCTAGGAAATGGTGCCTCTGGATTAATGTTACTTACTTGTAATTATTAAATGATACAATTTTCTTAGTTTTCTTAGACTGTGTCTGGAGTACCATGGCCAGTTTTGAATTCCACAGGATGGAAGGCATCAGCACACTGATGCAAGTTCAGTGGAGAGCTACCAAGATGTTTAGATGGCTGGAGCACGTGACATAGGAAGACTGGCTCAGGAGACCCTAGTTTGTTCAGCCTTGGAAGCATAAAGGGGTATTAGTTATCCAGTGGAAGCTGGTAGAAGACGACAAAGTTGAACTCTTCTTAGAAGAGTTGCGCAGTGGAAGGAAAACACACATCTTGGAAATGAGGAAACTCATATAGATAAAGTTTTTTTTCTATAAGAGTTGTGAAATTTCTCTGAGGTGTTTTGGAATGCTTGTCCCTTGAGATGCTCAGATTTGACTGGACAAGATCCCGAGCAACCACCCTGATCCTGCTTTGAGCAAGAGGTTGCACTTGGTATCTGGAGGTCCCCTTCAGCCTATATGGTTCTGTGATTTTATACTTCTGAAACAAAAAAGGAAGCAGGGATTTTCAAAATAGAAAGTTTTGCATTTTTTGATCCCTCTTTAATTAGTCAGTAATGAAGATTTTTATATTTTGTTCTGGTTTTCCCCCTCTACCAGTGAAGTTCTTTTTGTCTCCTGCCATGTAATGTCAGTAACATTGACATGGCTTGAGAATTTTTTTAGTTTCCTTTCCAAACACCACTTTTGCTTGAGGATGTTTAAAATATTAAAGATGTGCTGTAGTAAAACCGTGAGAAAGCAGTTCTGGTTCTGGTCGGGGATTGAGACTCCCACAGTGTATGTAAGTGGGCATACAGGGAAGACTAAGACTAGGGCAGGTATTTAGGACATTTCCCCCTGAGCATTCTCTGAGCTTCTGACTCTCTCAAGGCCAAGGGATCTCTTAAACTTTGTGCAATGTTCCTGTATGCTATTTTTGTTGAATCTCTTTAATTAGTGCTTGTCCAGTTTCCTTGTGAACACATAGTTTTTCCATCTGACTTGTCTTTGGTAAGAGGTTCTGCTGACCTGCTGTTTGTTAAGAGAAGAGCTGCCTCCTGTTACTTGTTTTGAAACTTCTGTTGATATCCGTGTGATATCTCATAGTTGTTAATATTAGAAAAGACATTGAACAATTGATCCATAGTGCCCTACATCATACCATTTTTGGTTCTGTCATTATCCTCCTGAGTTACCTTGTTTCCAGGCCAAAAATCCTTCCCTCATAAGGATCGTCTTTGACCCTGTACTATAGTTTGCCTTAGTTTTAGTGAATTTTCTATTTGTTTATGCCAACTAGAAGGGTCCTTTTATGGAAAGGATTATCAAATGTTACTTTTTCTACAGAAAGGAATTAATATTATAGATTCTTAGAAATGAAAGAGAACATGATGAATTTGAGAGTAGAAATGTAAGTTACCTGAGAACCTTGAGAAGAGACAGTCTTATCTGGAAATTTCACAAGAACATGAGGAAAGTCTTGATTTGTGATACAACTATTAAAAAGCATGGAATGGGACTGTGCAAGGTTCTCTGTCGATGTTGTCAAAGAAGGAAGTCTTTGCTTTATACTATTAAATAAAGTAAATGCTTGAGACACCTATACTGATTGAATACTTTCAGGTATGCTTTAATCTTTTTTAATAACAGCATTGTACTTTTTGATTTTTTAATGGTTTTAATATTCAAGGTTGCAAGTTTGGGGAGTGCTGAAAAGAGTAATAAAAATGAAAGAAAAATGTTCAGCTTGAAGGAGATGATGACTGGCATTTTAGGAGCAGAAATTTTCAAGAGGTTATGAGCCTTCTAATTTTCTTTTTTCCGTTGGTGTCCTCTTTTCTTCACTTCTGTAACAGCACGTTTAATGCAGAAATGCTCAAACACTCTTCTTAGTTGCTATGACAAGAATAAAATGAGTGGTTTGCTATTACAATTTTGTTTCTACCCACAGAATCTTCTGCAGCCTTAAAATGTTTCTGGAAATTCATGTTCTTGATAGTCTTGATAAATTAGATCTAGGTTTGCTAGATTATTAATAGAAATTAATAAAGATTTTTCACGTTGCTTTTAAGTCTGAAAGAGCTAGGGTGAAATGAGTAAACAACTCCAGTATTTTGAGGATATATGAAATTCAGAAGTAATTGACAGTCTGTTACACTGTTCTTTGTGTGCATGACTATTTGAGGTGCTGGTCAGCAAAAGGTATTTCTGCTTTCAAGGAATTTTTGTCAAAATGTGTAGTTTGTTGACACAATGAATTTTTTCCAAGTATGCTCTGTTCAGCTTGCTATAAATTCACTTATTAAAACTTGCACTTTTATCTTGCTGTTTCTTGAAGTCACCATGGCCTGTGATTTTTATTTTGGACATGGAACTTGTGAAAGTTTAATTTACCTGTGCATTGTGTTCTGACTATATTGCTGAATGCTCTGTGTGAAGTTATTTGCCAGCTAACTGGCATGAGTGCTTCTAGACTCTACCTTTTGATTTTTCCCAGAGATACCTAGAGATAGCACATCTGTTAGTGCAAGCAGATTTTTTGATAGTGGTTGTCCATTAAGCATGTTCCAAGAAGTCAAGTCCTTCGTAAACTGTAGCCTTCTGTATTGTTACTGGTGATACAGTGTGGAGTTTGCTTGATCATAGAATCAATTGGGTTGGAAAAGACCTCCAGGATCATCAAGTCCAACCCTTGGTCCAACTCCAGTCCATTTACCAGATCATGGCACTCAGTGCCACGGCCAATCTCAGTTTAAAAACCTCCAGGGACGGTGAATCCACCACCTCTCTGGGCAGGCCATTCCAATGCCTGATTACTCTCTCTGCAAAGAATTTTTTTCTGATCTCCAACTTAAATTTCCCCTGGCAGAGCTTGAGCCCATGCCGCCTTGTCCTATTGCTGAGTGCCTGGGAGAAGAGACCAACCCCCACCTGGCCAGAACTTCCCTTCAGGTAGTTCTAGACAGTGATGAGGTCACCTCTGAGCCTGCTCTTCTCCAGGAAGATGATGGCCTGCTTTGGCTGTTAGCCTGTGAGAGGAGATGAATGTATATTGGCAGAATAGCTCTGACTCTATAACAGTGTAATTGCTGCATTTGGGCCTTGGTCCTTAGTGTGAATTTTATCAATATTGTGACTCATTAGGAAGATAATTAGGTCCTGGGTAGCATGTTTAAAGGCAAACAGAAAAAAATAAGATAGGAAGTATGAAGCTGTATTTTATACCCCCCACTAGACAGAAGTTTGATATCTTGACAGACCTCTTTTAAGGAAGAAAACCACAGCAAAGGTTTCATCAAAGCAGCATGTGGCAGTTGTGAAGTTGGATGGTAATTTTTTCTGGTCTCTGCAAGGTACTACATCCAGTTTATGGCACAGTCATGTATGTTTGTGTGTTTTTGTCTGCATGTTCTTAGTATAGGGGAGATGACATGTTACAGAACCATAAACTTCATGGCTTTAGCTAGTTTTCAAATGCAGGTAGTTAGGAAGAGCAAAGATAACCTCTGAAGGTTCTTACTCTGAACAAAATGAAGCACCTATGAAACATGCTTTGCCCTTCCTTCTCCCCTCAGTCCTTGAGAATAGGGAAAGAGAAAGAGGTAGTGCCAAAATTTCTCAACAGAAAGCAAGAAATCTAAGTGCCTAGGTAGGATATGGTCATTTCTAGTTGAAATGAGGAGTTTTCTGTGATCAGTGTCAAAAACATGATACTGTTTCTATGGGCAGGGCAGGTGTCTAGATAGTTTTTTCTGAAACCTGCTTTATGGTGCTTGAGATATTTGCCTAACAGTGACAATACAATAATGCATGTAGCACATCAGAACTATTGATTTTCTATGTTGGCTGTGTCATTGGTATTTCTGCTTGGTGCTTTTCTGTGCATTTTGTAAGAATATTTATTCCATTCTGTGGAAAACTTGATGGACTGCTGTGTCAAGAGATGTCAAAATTGAGTCTGTTATCCAATCAGAGTTCCTCATTGGCCTCAGTAGGGAACATAGAAAACTCTGCAGTGGTTTCCTCCTGCCTGGAGGATTGGATAGTACAAATTTTTTTTTTGGAAGTTCAGGTCCATTATTTAATCTTCATGTTCGTAACTTCTTTTTTGGGTGGGTGACTGTGTCATGGAACTGATTGCTCCGAGTGGTTGTGGAGTCTGCCTCACTGGAGATACCCAGATCCATCGGGATGCAATCCTATGCAGTGCGCCTTGGGAAGACCCTGCTTGAGCAGGGAGGTTGAACCACAGTTCCCTCCTGACCTTATCCATTCCGTGAATTGTATTTGCCATGCCAGATTCCGGTTTCTTTTCTTACAACCATTATCCTGTCAGCAGGGAGAGAGGAACAGAGTTGTTTCCAACTCTCCAACTTGCCACAACTTGCTCTGTACTCTTACTACCGTTCACAGTTTGCAGATGATGGGATTTGGGACGTAGTTGGATTTTTTTGGTTGGTTTGAGTTTTTGGAAGGAGGCGTGTGTATGTGTTTTGGATTTGCACAGAAGAGTTTTAGCTGACTTTTTACCTGGAGTAAGAGACCAACAATAGCTCTTGAGAAAATGATTATATGAGAGGAAGTTAATGTAGGAAGGGTCTTCTGACGGAGCAGGTTGCAGAAATAAGTTTCCTTCTATCGTTTTGTGTTTCGGTTTGGTTTTTTTTTTTAGACCATAATTTGAAGTCAAAAACCAAGCATAGTTTTAACTAATGCATTGTTTTACTTTGTTTTGTGTTTTAGAAATGTGGCAAATTAACATCTTGCACTGGCTGCAGAGCTCAGTGCAGGTTTTTTGACATGACTCAGTGCATAGGACCTAATGGATATATGGAGCCATACTGCTCAACTGTATGCATGAACACACACAAATCAAAATATGCAGAATCACAAAGTAAGTGAAAAGGATGATGGATTTTCATCACTGTTAAGAGCAGACTTTTTTGAATTTGTGCACTGGGGGTGGGTGGGTTTGTTTTACTGTTAGTCCATGAGAAGTGACTTCACAGAGTCTTTTAACTTTAAGGAAAAAAAGAAAGAGAAAAAAAGACCATCTGATATTGAACACCAGTAAATGGACCCATGAGGGGTCATTTTCCCCACCAGCCTTTTTTCTTGATGTTGGAAGCAATTTTCAACTGTCTTAAGGCTTCCTGTGAAAAAATGCTAAGACATAATGTGCTCTGTTGGGTCACAGTATGATAGTGCAGCTTTTATGCATATGGATTCATATTCTTTTGTGGGAGATCCAATCCCACCCCATTTTTTTCCCTCAAGCAAAAGATGGAGAAGGAGGGAGGTGGTTATAACACAAGGTAAAGTTTTTAATCTAGGTGAAAGGAACTGGTAGATAACTCAAAACATTTTCTTCAATATGCAAAGCAGTCATAGATGTCAACCTGAAGTTGAAAATGCTCTAGTGAATTTTATGGAAGAAGGTGCATTTTCATGTTTAATGCTGATCTTTAATTTTGTGTGACTCGTAGAAGCCAACTGGAAAACAAATTTGTAGCTTTTTACATTGAAGTAGTGGAAAGGGGTGACCTGTATATACTTCTTTTTTTTTTTACTATTATTTTGTGTTTATTTTGTTTGTAAACTACGTTTTTCTTTTAGGTATGGAAATTATTTGCCACTTTTGTAAACGAAACTGTTTACCTCAATATCAAGCCACAATGCCTGATGGAAAATTGTACAACTTTTGCAGTTCCAGTTGTGTAGCTAAATTTCAGGTTAGCTGTTGTGTTAAATCTTTTCCTCCCTAAATATTTATGTGCCTGTGTTTGTGTTAAGTATTTGCATATTAAACTAACCTGCTTATATATACATGCTTATGAGTTATAAATTAACAAAGCAGATGCTTCTGGCTCATAACAATTTCTTTGATCAAAGCACTGTTTCATAATGATAACACTGGCTGCTGTCTTAAGCTTATGGAATTGGATCATAACAACCAATTTCTCCTTGATATCATAAGAAAACACAAAACAGTATCACTATCACTGCTCATCTTATTTTTAACACCTCAGCCTCTTCATGGCTGAGCCTTCAAGGTTAGCCTTGCTGGCCTGCATTGAAGATTGACAAATCTAGTCTTTTTTATACTAAGTACAGTAACAGAGGTCTTATATTGAATATAGTACTAAAAAAAGTCTGTTGTGGGGAATAGTGACTGTCTCTGAAATGAAAGGTTACAGCCTAAGCTCTTGTGTTTATGGATGAAAGTAGCTGTTCAGCTTATGGACACAAAGTGTTGCAAGGCTAATGATAGGCACACTGGAAGTCTGCTATGCTTATTGAAAATGTTACGTTTTCAATATGACTTAAGGTTAAAGGACATGAGAAATGTGTTGCAGTGATTCATCTCTAGGTGACCAAAGAATATTTGTAAAGAAAGTGTATGTAAAAACAGTTTTGCAAGATGTAAACTGTATAATTGATAATTACCTCCTCATGTGTTACTGAGCAGTTACACCCACACAGGGTTTTCCCATTTGTTATTGAACTTTGCTGTTTTCTAATAACCTTTTGTTTCTAGCTAATTGTTCTTCTCATGGATTGAAATATGGGATAGATTCAGTTGAGTTGCTTGTTGCACAATTTATGTCCATATCTATATTCTTTTTTGTGTCCATATCTATATTCTCTTTTGTGCTGCCACCTTGCAAGATCATGGATCCTTATGAGAAAGAGACTATAAGAGGGAGAACAGCCTGCTTTATGTGATTTTTGTTTTGTAGTTGGTGGTAAAATAGTGGGACTGTATCTTGTTTTTCATGCTCTGTCTTGGAGAATGTTATTACAGAATTAAGGACAGAACTGCTCCCAAGTTGCATTGTTTTAAACCAGTTTTGCTATTGATACCATTACTGGATCAGTTGAAGATCTTGCTCCTAAGGGAAAAATTAACTCACATTTATCTATTGTGAGCATGAAGGCTGTAGTAAAAACGTCTTCTCAAAGTTAGAAATTGTGTAAGTGTCTGAAACTACAAGCTATCTTGCAAAACACAAGTCTGTGTAAAATTTTTGGAAAATCTGTGCTAAAGCTTTGATTGGTTTGGGTTTTTTTCCCAATTTATGGATGTATCTGGAAAGTAGTATGGGTATGAATTACAGATACAGTGTTTTTTAGCAGGGTACCCACTCTGGTTATGTTGTTCTCCTTCAGCATTACAGTGGAGTTTGGAAATGTTCTTTGTTCTCTACCTTACATCTCTCTCTCTCTTGTACACACACAGAAATACTTTCGTATGTTTGATCATAGTAGCAATAATTGAAGCTTCCATGCTCAGGCTAGAAGGTCTGCGTGTGCACGTGTTTAGTTGCTTCCCTGTTTAATTTCATGCCCTTCATTTTGCTTGTGGAAGAGTCCTGGTGGATGACAGTATGTAGAAGATTCCTCATGTGTGTTTGCCTCTCTCATTCTCATTTAGAATAATTTGGTTCTTTCAAAGACTCCTTTTTTTTCTCAACTAGGAAAAAAACCTAACCACAGTCTGGCTGCCTGTTAGCTCTCCCACAGGTACAGAAATGTTTGCACAGTTTGGTTTTGTGTTGCTGTGAGCAAGGGTATCCCCTCTGTCCCACACGCTGCGGTGGCAGGGGCAGGCCAGAGGCTGTGCTGCCATGGTGGTCCTCTCAGAAGTCCTGGGCTGTGCCTGGACTGCTGTGCTACTGTGCATTAGTCATTTGGCAGCTTAGGCCGGTTTGAGTTGGTTGCACTGAAGGCTGAAAAGGGCTTTACAAGGAATTTTTGCTTTGCTTGGCACTTCTCTTGCTCTTGTTGTTCCGGGCAGTCTCTCTAAAGAGGGAATAGATGTTCATGCCTTCCAAGATACCTTTTTAAAAGCACAACATAGATAAAACCATGCTGATCAGGGTGACCTGTGAAAACTTTTAATGAATTTATGATCATTTTTGATGTTTAATTCTCTGTGTGTAGTAATGCTCCCAGATACTTTAAGTATTTTTTAAGTTAGAGACAAAGCAGGATGATGAAGATACTGTATGCATGTCATCTTGACTCATTAAAATATTGTGCAGAAGCAGTCCTTAATTGTAAGCAGGATAATAGAAACTTTAAACAGGCATACAAAATAATCTTGTTATTAATTGTTGATTTTAAAACTATCTTCTGCTTGGTTTGTTGCTTTCAGTAATACGAATTCAGTTCTTTACAGATTTCTGGGAAAATACCTGGTTGATCATAGGAGTTCATGACAAAAAACATGGGGTTTATTTGATAAGCAGTAATGCTTACTAGTTTAGATTTAATTTAATCTGTAGTTCTGTGTAAATACTCTCTAGAACACTTCTCTACTTTTAAAGATTCTCAAACTCAGGTGTTCTCACATCTCTAGCTTTTGTTATTGTTCTGTTGCTTGTCCCCTAGACTGTGTGGATCTGAATTTCTACCCCAGAAAACAGTTGGGAAAAGAAATAAAAGAAGCTAAGAGTGGCATACCTCAGAAAACAAGAAAAAAACGCTTTAATTTTAACTCGTAGCCCTTCGAATAGGGTGTTTTGCTCCCGTATTTAAAGTTAACTACATGAAAACACTTTTGCTTTTCATTTGATGATCACTTAGTAAATCTTGTCTTCATTCCTCCCTCTGTCTCCTCTGTTTCTGTACAGTTTGCCCCATCTGCTATTTCTTTACATTTCCTTCATTCCTGAAATAGAGGTGGTGGGTATATTGCTTCTTGATTTCTTCTAGTTTTTAGCCAGAGCCTCTGGGACTCCACTGTGCTTACATAACCCACGTGGCAGCCTGTGTTGAGCATGGTGTTTGCTCTGGCAATAAACCTGCAAATAAGTGCCTAGATTGGACCTTTATGGCTCCCATGTTAGTGCAAATCTTCAGCTACCTTGTTTAGAGCAGCCAAAGAATAGGAAACCTCACTCAACCACAGGGACACTTGTTGCATATAGTGGGAAAAATATGACAATACTGTGTGTGGCCATCAGACTGTGCAAAAGTTGTTACGGGCCAGTGGGCCATTGGGAGAAAGGTGTTGTATCTTCTGCTTTATGGCATTTGGTTTTCAGGTCCTGTCTGTGACTGGGAGGTGTGCATGACTGTTTCATGCCTGCAAACTCCTGATACAGATTTAATGCAAAATGACACTGTATGCACTGCTAGCTAGAACTCTGCAGCACCACTTGTGTCAGGGTTTGTATCAGTAATAAGTCTCATGGCAATTTTTCTTTATTTTTTAGTATAGCTGGACCCTTACTAACCTGACAGTCTGAAGAAAAGTGTCACGTAGCAGAAATGTTTTGAATTTTCACTATTATAAGGTGTAGAGGTAGTAACAAAGCTGTCTAAAGAGAATTTATCTTTAAATATATTTGTCTTGTAGCAAATAGTGTGAGAAAGTTTTTTGAGAAGAGAGATGTAAGAAATTTTTCCTCTGGATTCTTCAAGTCTCTGTGATCGCAGTGATTCATTTTTTTTGTCTTGAACATGGCATATGTAATGCACCAATAGTTTTTGCTTGATTAGGGAATGTGCAAAAAGACTGTTCTGTAGGCACGTAAGATGTACTTGGAAAAGATACTAGTACTGTATAATTGAGTTCTCTTATCTTCTGATTGCCTCAGAAATGTATTAAGGAAATTACTCAGTTACAGAATTGAGTTGTCATACCTGTACATGCAATCCGTAGTATTTTTCTCAATCTTAAAACCTTAGATTGTTTGAATAATTGTCTAAAAATTGCGTAGTTCTATCTTCCTGCAATGGTAATTGAGGCTAGCTGGGACTGTTAACTGGTTTTCTCTTAATCTGAGTGGATGCTCAGTTTCTCACTGAAAGCCTTTTACTATAGTATTTGTATCTTCAAGTGGTATGCTTACCTAAGGTGTTGATAATATGCCTTGGTAACATTTGGATTTGAAAATACTTGTTTGTGGGTCTTTATCTGAAGTTCTGTGACCAAAATAATGCAAACTGTGAAGTGTATTTTTGTGAAAAGATGTGTTTTGTAATTAACAGGTGTTCAGGTTTTTTTTCATTTTTACAAAAATTTACCCTGAAATAACAGGTATTAGAAAGGTAAGGTAAAAAAATATGAGTTAAAGTAATAATGATGGAAGCAAGGGTAAAGATTCAGAATGGGAAAATGTAAGGGAAAAGGAATTAAGGTAGAAGACCTACCTGCTGTGCTTTTGCCATAACGCTGCTGAGTTTATAAACAAACTCCCAAATTCTCAAACACTGTAAGCTTAATTGGAAAACCCCACCATTCTAAAGTAAATTCCTTCTTTAGTTATGTGTGTATAATATGTGTTTATGTTTTTCAGACTCTCAGTGTACAGTCTTCAACAAATGGTCAGTTTGTCTCTTCCAGTGATATTCAGTTGAAATGTAATTATTGCAAAAGTTCTTTTTGTTCAAAGCCAGAAGTACTGGAATGGGAGGTAAGGGAGTTTTTGGTGTTATATTAGAATGTTGAAGTGTTAAAAAGTTTAAACTTTGAACTCCAATACAATTTTTGTACTTAGCTACTTCATAAGCTTAAAAAGTTCAGTTAAAATCTACCTCGTTCTGTAGAGTGTCATATAACTTCAGTATGAATAAAAGCAGGAGTCTTTGATCATAAATAGTATCTGTGCAACTTAAAGAAAAATGTAATTTCTCAGATCAGCTCAAAGTCTGAAATCTGCTTTCATCTTCAGTTATTGCAGATATGATGGACTATTATTACACTTCTCTATGAACTGACAGAAGTATCGGAAGAGTATGCTAAGATTGATTGGTGTATTTTCTGTTTAGTATTTTCCTGTGAAATAATGAGTATTTGTAGCACTGACTATCAGCTTAACTGGGATTTATTAATTTTTAGCATTAGATTCATACCCTAACTGTGTGTTTGCACTTCTGTTTACTTTACAAGTTGTGTCTTAATGGGAACTATTATTTAATGTTGCACTATCCAGCCCTCAAGATTTTATCCATTAACCCTATTCATGATGCTTTGCAACTTTGCATTTAGAACAAAGTGTATCAGTTCTGCAGCAGAGCATGTTCTGATGATTATAAGAAACTGCACTGCATTGTTACATACTGTGAATACTGTCAAGAAGAGAAAACGCTGCATGAGACGGTGAATTTCTCTGGTATCAAAAGACCCTTTTGTAGTGAAGGTATGTATGCATTTGGTTTTTCCTAAGGTATTGGTCATTGTGGTTCTACTGCGGTGGACTTAGTTAATAGGTAATGTTAAAATTTAAGGAAGCAAGTCATTCTGTTGTATTTGAGACTAAAACAAGTTTCTTCCTTCTTATTATTAATAACGTGCATATACCTATTATTATTAATGCATGTACTTGTGAATTTATCTGAGCCACCTTTAGAGCTTTTCATGACTTACTGCAGGTTAAGGAAGAGCGAGTAACACTCCTGAGTGTGTGTGTATATAAATCCGTACACATATGTAGGCACATGCATATATACCTGTGCACAAAACAATTAATTTTTTTTAAATGTATGCAACAGAACATATACCAACAGTAACTGCATTGATGAATACCAGGCTTTCTCTTTGATTAGTGTTTTCAAAATTTAATACAACAGTGGATGTTCTTTGTTGTCTTAGAATGGTTATTTAAGCAGTAGCTTGAATGATGCCTGTTGATCTGTGTTGATTACTGTCACTATAATTTTCTTGACTAATTACTTAAATTTTCAAAAAGAATACAACCTAAAAAGGAATTACATGGCCCTAGGATTCTTGAAAGTTGCATTATAACATGGTTTTAACAGAAACAGCAAAACAGAGTCTTAAAAAGGACATATCCTTTCCACTTCTGATGAGCTCTCCTTTGATACTGGTATTTAATCATGATCTTAGATAGAAGTCCTTAGAAGTTTTAACTATGAGTTTGGATGACCTATCTCTGAAGAATATGGTGAATATTATTTTTCTTTAGTTACAATATTAACACCTTCACTGTCATTTGTTAAACCCTACTGAAGATTTCTGCTTTCAAGCAGATTAAACAGTAGAGGTGCCCATTTACATGGAGGATCCTGTTGAGCTGGGAAGGAGTTGAGTGCAGAATTGGAGGCAGCCTTCCTTCCATGCCATTCCCCTGCAGCTCTGGACTCTGCAGTCTTTTGTTTCCGAGGAGTGGAGTGTGGTGACAGGTTTTTTTGCCGTGTTCTGGAATGGTGAAGTGGTAACTGGAGAGTAAAGAAAGGACCAAGCAAGGCCCAGCTTTACAGTGTATCATTGCTGTGCTCTAGCTAGAAATTGTTTCTGTGGATAAAACAATTCTACAGAATATATGCAAACAAGAACAAACTGCTTTTCTGGAGATTGCAGTATATGCTTGTATTACTGAGAATTTTTACAGCTCCCTCATTTTAAAGCCTGGTGGCTGTTACAATGAACTCAGTATGATTCATAATGCCAGCTATACCATTTATTACTTTTGTATGAGGAGGCTTGAGATAAGTGAGGACTTGTGTTTCCTATTTGAAAATTTGAGGAAGGAGAGAAATAAAAGCAGTCTCTGCTGTTTGAATGTAGTTACCAAGTGGGGGGGGAATCTATTTCCAGATATCTTTGTGTGAGTCTTGAGTTTGCAAGTGTTGGACTGCCAGCTTAAGAGTAAACACCTGTGTTTGTGAGGGTGAATATGTGAAATGTTACCATAAACCCAAAGTTTTATCATCTTACTGTGGTGGTCTGAACCACTGAATAATGGAGGGAGAGTAGTCAGAAGCATCATGAAGTAGATTATAACTTGAATAAATCTGTCATGTAACTGTCAGCTGTAGCTGAGGTGATGCTCATGACAAAGAGCTGATGTGTTCCTGATGCAAATAAACTGATGACCTGGAGAGAAATTCCATAGGAATAACCTAGACCATGTATTTTAAAGGAAAACCAGTGACAGTCATCAATGGCTGCAGGTATAGTGCAATCCAGAGTTAACAGTGTTTAGATATGACATGGGGAAGAGAGTACCAGGACTTTTGATGGACTGAGTGGAGGTCAACAAGTAGTTTTATCTTCAGAGCTGATCGATGCTACTTCCCCCTTTTCCAGGCACCTAACACCACCAGTTTGTCCTCGGTGTCCTAGCCTTTTCCCAGATCCATGTCCAACTGCTTGTGAAGTAGAAAAACTAGTAGAAGTACCAAATACTTGTTGGATATGGAGGTCATCCTGGTTTTGATATTGCACAGTGTTCAAGAAACCTCACCAATACTGTATCACAATTTGAGAAGGAATAGCCAAAAGTACTCAGTCACTAAAGTTACTGGCATTTTTGGAAGAAATTGAATTCTGGGGGAATTTCAAGGGTGTGTTTTTAAAAGGCTCCTAGATAAAATCAGCAGAAACAAACAGGTGTTGAAATTTCTGCAATTGTACTTATTTGTGCATTTTGAAGCATGTGTAAGCTCAACCACAAATATCTCTTGACTGCTTACAACTGCCTAGCTGGAGCACTGAAGATGTCATCATTGCTCTGCTCACATTCTTCATACTCAAAAAGGTTTTTTTTCACCTGCATATGCATATGTATTTACACGCAAACCCTGGCACCCACATTAAAGTCTCTGGGATCAGTATTTCTGTGCAGTTTTATTCCAGCTCTGTTTTGTTTGAGATACTTAAAAATATGTTCAGGGAGTAGCTGAAACTTCCATTACAGTAAGGTGTAATTAGAACTGACCTAGATTTTGTACTAAAGATGATTATTAATTCTTTCATGAAGTATAGTAGGCTTTTTTCTGGTTTTGTCCAAAAGTCAGATGCTTTGTGGCGAATGAACAACCCGAGTGGACTAGTGGAAAGAGTTTTATCTGTTCCCCTGGTGCTGAATTCCCCTGAATGCAGCATTGCAAAATACCAGTATCCAAATTAAATAAGTTACCTATTACATACACTTAAAGTAAGAAGACCAAAGTTGCATGCAGATTTTTATGTATGTATAGTTGGGTGAATGACAGTTGAGGATAGACTATGGAAGTTTTTAATCCTGAAGAAATCTTCCAAGTTATTGGGGCTTGGATTTTTTGGTTTTGTTAACATATATCCTTTCTGAGAGTCTAGGATAAAAAAAATTTTTGCAATCCAACAATGAAACTATTTTATTGAGTATCATCATGATTTTTTTTCACTTGTAAACTAGAACTGAGTGTTATTATTTAAATAACACAGGCTTAATAACTTTATGATGCAAATTTTAATAACTGATTCACATCTGGTAGTCTCCTTCTTGGAAGGAGAAGGTCAATAAGCTGTGGAGTAACTCAGTTATCTGATGCTTGAGAATTCCTTTCAAATGGATAATACAGATAAAAGACAGCTATGAAAACAGCAACTGTACTATCATCTTGATAGCATGCTAACAACTTTGTGGGAATTATGGATTCTGCAGATTAAACTCAGTGTAGACAATTCTGATATTTCATCTGAGTAGAGATAGACTTCTTTAAAATACTGTCAGGCTAGCAAGTGGAAAAAGAAATTTAGAACATTAGGTTATCTCTTGGAAAGGTGTATATTCATTTAAAGCATTGTAGATTTTAGAGTGGGATTTTTCCAACCACTGCTGCACAGAGAATTGTTCAGTAAAGTAAACTATTAAATGATCAGTTGATTAATATTTAGATTTATATGTAAACATACAGATATTGAGATTATCCTAAACACAAGTGTGTTAAATCTTGCAAAGGTGCTTACAGAACAGTGTTTCACAACCAATTAAGATACTGCCTGAAATTTACTGCAATCTTGTTGTTATTAGAAACAGAAAAAAAGTAATTTAAAAACTGTTGTATGATATGAAGTTTGCTAAGACTGTTATAGTTGCTGGGCTTCTCTGATGGGCCAAGGAAGTTTGATGTGTTCCCCTCTGACAAAGGGAGTTGCCATCAAGCCTGCTTGAATCACTTTGTTCCTTTGTTTGGTCTCATTATTTTTAAAGTGAGGGCTGTAGAAACAGCTTATTAATACTTCGCATTATCAGCTATCTAATTTAGAGACACTGTCACAGCTTTTAGAAATAAAATGGACATAATTTGGGCTAGCATACAGAAATTTTTGAAAGCCATAGAAAAGCACCTTTTTATGCAAATAGCATATAGCTATCAAGCTATCAAACAATTGGTAAGTAGTACAGAATGTGGTTAGAGGGGGGGAAAAGATACTTAGTATCTGTAAAATTCATGTCACAGTTAAGTGTTTTGCATAATGAAATCTTCTTTTACCAGCTCTTGGATTTGTACTTCATAGAGCTGTTACCTCCCTTTCTGCAGCTCTTGACAGAGGCCAACTTTGTTAAAATAACTTGGTCTTGCTATGGTGCTTGTTTAGTTCTAGCCTACAATGTTAGAATGTTTGGTTTTGCTCATGACCATTTGTTTTGGCAGTGTCCCTCTTGAGATAAATTTTAACCTAAAGTGTCAGCTTCCTGGTGGCTTTCTTTGAAGGTTTATTTGGTGCTGGGTTGGAATATCCTGGCAAAAGGGTATAAATGAAAAGGAAAGCTTGTCTTAAATACTGTAAAATGTATGATACATAAAAATGCGCTTTCACAGTTGCAAGAATCATGTTGTTGCTGAGGGAATGTATTCCTTTCCCACAAATAATGTTAGTAGAGAGGTGAAAGTCAGCTTTGGAGAGATTTTGAGGTGCCCAGGCTTTCTGAGAGAACATGACCTGCTTTGACTCCTGTGGACAAAAGTTACAGTGGGACTGTTTTTGTTAGGAGACTCTGATGGTAGAGCTCAGTTGTTCAGGCTGTAGTCTGGGCTGAAATCTTTGAGCTGCAAATGACTATTCCAAACAAATGTTGTTACTGTAAAAGCTCAAATACTCTTTTCTGCTGATAAAAATGACTTAAGGGAAAAGAGACAACATTCAGATCTGACAAGTCCCTTACAAAATATTTAACAGGGTCCCTTGCAACAGAAGCACCAAGTGAAGGCTCCTGGCTATGCTGAAGGAAAACATAGTTCCACAGCTTCTGGTCAAATGCACATGGTAGAGCTTGACAGTTGGTTCTTGGGGTATTCTAGATGTGGTAGAGTCTGGTTGTGTAGATGTCATTTCCATTTAGTGCTCTTTGGATGCATATCTTCTGAAATTACGTGAAATTTTTAACTTGTTAACCTGGAATTTGATATTTCTGGCAGTGTTTTTGTAGCTGAAAAGGAGATTGTGTTTATCTTCCTTCTGTCTGTGGAGAGGGAACATTGATACTGTTGAAGTAATGCCATTTAAATTTTGAGTGCAAGTTGTGCTCAACTTTGATATTTTTTTTTATTTGTGGAGAGTTAATCTCTGATAACGTGAAGAGTGTCAAGGGAAATCCTGTGCATTGTTCAACACCAGTGGTCCTTGTTACATTATCATTCCTCAGTGTTAATTCCACGGTTGTGTCTTTGAAAGAGATTTGAGATAGTTCTTTAAGTGAAGACAACATTGGCTGTTATAGGTAAAGGGTGATGCACTGTAAGATGCTGAGATTATGAGCACAAGAAGAAGGAAGCTTATAAAGATGCTTCTTATTAACCTGAAAGAATAATCAACCTGGAAAGGTTTCAGAACAAGCAAAACATGAGTAACTGGGTGAGAGTGGAAGGAAGGAGAAAGGAAGGAGATAGTATCTAATTATCAGAAAATATTAGGATAAACTGCAGGTGTCTAAAAGTGGAATTAAATAATAATAGTAAAAGGTTTTTAAGCTAATGACAAGGAAGGATGTAGTACACAACTTCTGTTACATAGAGAGGATGAGGTCTACTTTAGTGGCAATCCAAGCAGGACCCAAAATTTGGATGCCTTGCATCAGTTTTCCTAAGGATAGTGATGTTTATTATGAATCCAGAGACAGCAGATGATAGGGGTGAGGGTATGGAAGAGGTAGCTATTCCATGCAAAACAGTTCAAAGGGAGATACAGCAGAAAAATGGGGATGGAACATAGCTCCAGGAATCTTTAAGACCTAGGTTGTGATGCTGCAGGCTTGAGATAGTACAGGCCCATTGGATTCTTCTCTAGATGAAGTTGTTAATGGTTAACACTGGGAGTTATTACAAGATAGGACAGCAGGTCTTGTGTATTATTGGAAGGACAAATACAGTCTAGTAAGTACAGCCCTCAGAGTTAAAAATCCAATTTCTTTTAGAGTGGAACAATTACTTTCTGTAAAAGATGTTCTTCTCTGTGATAAAAAGAGACTGGTGATGAGGATTTGGGAATATTTCTAAGTTCAGCATTCCTTTTCACAGCTACTTGATGTGGAAATGTACTGAGGTTTCTGTAATTCAGGTAGGTACTGGTGGAATAGGATCAGGTTCTTAAGTAGCTTGCTTGCACTGAGTCTACAGTCAAGTCAAGTGAAGCAGGTTTCCTGCTATGGGCAGCTCCACAGGGCTGGACCTGGCAGCTCTTGGATCTGCCGAGAGAAAGGAAGCTCTCTTAACCTGGAACCTCCCTGAGGTGAAGGTTTGGAGGAACTGCTTGGGTGCTGCCTTGTCAGTAATCTTCTCTCTACCATTTATGTGGGGAACCAAAATTCCAGACTGTTGGAAGAGGTGGGTTTTGTGCTGGGCTTTGTTTGGAAGCCAGAATTCTAATAGCATAATTAATGATATGTTATGATAATTTAGCAGACACTCAGCTGCTACTTTTTTGCCTGCTTCAGATTTTGAGATACACTTTGAGAAATACTTTGTCTGAAAATGCTTCTTAGTGATCTTTCTCAGATGGCTGACTTGCAGGCTGGTCTGTTAGAAATTTGATAATTGATTCCTGGTGCACCTTGAGTCAAGTGACCTGTGCTTACATGTTCCTTTGAAAATAAGTGCTGTTTTCTCTCAGTCACTTTAGACCACTAGAGGTTGCATCTGGTCACACTGTAACTTGCACGTCTGGTGTTGTAGCCGAAATCCTGAGGAATTTAGGATTTGACTCATAACTTTCTGCTCCAAATGTTGATGTTGTCAGCTGTTTGTTTTAGGCAGTGCTTATACTCATGAACTCCCAAGTCCTCAGGGGAGTTAGGCTGGCCAAACTCTCAGGATTTTAGTGTTGATATTAGAAAGGTCAGTGCTTTTTGTATTACACAATGTACTGTAAGTCAAAGCCCACTTCACAGTCACATCTACAAAGCCATCCTGTCTGCTGCTGCTGTATTGATTCAGGATTTCCCTTGTGTGTGCACCATGAAGACCAAGTTGCTGGAGCTCAGAATGCCGAAGGTGAATGCTTTTTTCCATACAAAGAAAGACTTACTATTCCAGCCAGAACCATAGCATTTATCATAAAATGTGTATCCTAGGTTGCACCAAGGACCTAGAAAAGTTATTTTGTTTTCTCTTTGAAGTGACAAGATCTTGAAGCTAAACCAAATATTCCCTGGCCGGGTAGGTTAAGTTACCTATTACAAAGACTTTTAAAAAGTTTCAGACAAAGCTGAAGAATTTTACACATGATGTTGCAAAAGAAAGCCTTTGTACTTGGATTTTAGCAGTCAATGTCAATATCTGAAGTTTTATAGACATGGATTTTCTATCTGCTGTAGAGGCCTCCTTCAGCAAGTACCCCAGTGATCTATGAAAAAAACCCCATGTTTTTCAGGTATTTAGTCTTGATGGCTGGAATGTTGGACTTTTTGTTTCCCCTTACTTAAAGTTCACTTCTCATTTTTACCATGAGTCCTTAGAGCTGTGGGAGATGTTTCACTGTAAAATGGAAAATTTCTTACCTGATAACTTTTTTTGTCTAATATTACAGCAGCAGCATCTTAATTTTACTTCCTGTAGTTTAGCAGCCAAGAAAAATGTCAACTTTGTCCATCTCTTTTTGTAAACTATTTAGCCAGGTGGACACAGGTTACCTAATTGGTAGTAGTGGAGGACTACTAATCTGGACTACTAATCTGTAGCTTTGAAAAGCTGATGCAGCATTGGATGGCTTTTCTAAGACACAGCTGAAGAGAAGGGTACATTGTGGTGCTAAACTGTCTCTGGAATTGTACAGAACTGGGAAGAGTCTGACGGACCATGCAATAATAGAGAGATACAGCCAGGAGTCAAAAATACGGGCAAGAAGTGTTGTATGCTTGCAATGGGTACTTTCAACTAATAGCTTGCACACACTGGTATCTATAGAATTGCTATTCCTTCAAAGCAGTATATTTAAAATACAAATTAGTTGTACTGTAAGGATGGTTGCTTGATTTATCACTTTCCATCTGCGCTGCCTGTTTTCTGTGTTGATAATTTTCTTTATCTGTTGTTAAAGAACCAGATAGAGAACTTTAAAAAAAAGAAGTTTAAAACTGTTATTACTTAACAGTGTCTTATTAGTGCAATATTCTCTGATGGTCTTGTTTTGCAAAGACTAGTAAATTTAATTTGTTAGCAAAGCTTGTTGCATTGCAAGGTAAAGTTCCTCAGTAACCTTTTGGAAGATGCTGTCTGCTGCAGCTTCCATTTACTTTTGTGCTTTTAGTGATTTAAAAGTAGTATCTCAGTTTCACACATGTGAACTCCACCCTAATAGACAACAGCACAAGTCAGTTAATTGAAATTACTGAATATGGTATTCTGTATGGCAGAGGAAGTGCAGCTTGTTTGTTACATACTGAGTTTCATAACATACTGGAATAGAGGTGTCTGCATCTGTTAGATCGTATATATGCCCTTCCAGAGTGGACAGCTGAAGGGCATATGTACAGTCCACTGGTCTTTGATGGTATTGTGATATTTGGGAGGTCGTAAAAACAGGGTGCAGTACCTTAGGTCTGTGTAAATGTTATCTTGTCCCTCCAGTGGTTGACATAGAGTTACTTTGTCTTCTTGTTCTGTTCTCTTCTATAAAATTAGGGCAATTACAGAGGCATGTGGTATATGATTTTAGGCACCAGCTGAATAGAGACTAGATTTGAGGTAGTTTAAATACATTATATTCTCAAAATAGCCTGTATAATAGCTACAGTGTTCATCTTTTAACACATTTAATACGTTAGAATGTCTTTTCTAATTTGCTTGAGGGAGGATCAGATAATGGAAGAATACAGCTGTCATTATGGCAACCTTGGATTTATGACTGCATAACAAATGGAAAAAAAAAACCAAAACAAAACCAACACAAAAATACCCAACCAACCCAAACTAAAATAACCAATACCCCCACCCAACCCCAGTGTGAGAAGAAAAATTAAAATATTAATTGCATACAAATTCTTCACAAATTTCATATGTAATCTCCTTTCATTGCATAATTATTCTCAGTACTGGTCATTACTTACTTTATAGTCATATTTTTTAACAAACTCCTTAGTTCTTGGGTCATCTTGTACATATTAGTGTTTGTAAAAATTGATGAGTTGTCATAAGTGGTTTGTGGTATTAATGTGAATAAAGGTAGTAATTAAATAAAGTTGATCGCTGCAGATAGGTATTTCTTTAGCAGATAGTGTTGTCTGGATGTCTGGCATTCTAAGGATGTGTAACCGAGCAATGTAATTCCAAGTCAATGCTTTTGTATGTCTATATTAAAAGAAAATCATGTATTTTTTCCTGACTGTTTATTCAAGGCTTTGATAAGCAAAGATTCACCACGGAGTTTTGAAAAAGATGCAGGCATCACAGAAAACTATAGAGTTGTGCAGGAAAGGTGTTCAGATAAATGTCTTGAAATACAGTTTTATTATGCAACCTGAATTTGCCTGAAGCCCCACTTGTTAGCTGTTGTTGTATTCATTTAATTTTCGATATTTAACTCTTAACTGTGATATCTCTCTGTAAAAATTACTTTGTTCCTAATGTTTAAAATCTGTTTCCAGGCTGCAAGCTGCTATATAAACAAGACTTTGCAAGACGGTTAGGACTGAGATGTGTTTCTTGTAATTACTGCTCACAGCTGTGCAAAAAGGGAGCAACTAAGGAACTTGATGGTGTAGTGAGAGATTTCTGCAGTGAAGAGTGCTGTAAAAAATTTCAGGACTGGTACTACAAGGCAAGTAACTCAGAATTTTTGACGAGAGCTCCACAGTTAAAAAAACCAAAAATGCACATGTGAGGATATCTCAAGGACTGTGCAGCAAATATGGATTACTTCAGCAAAGCATTTGCTATACAACAAGCAAATGTATTAATTTCATCATTTGAGTTTTCGTAGATCTTAGAGCAGCATTTCTGTCACCTGATTTTATTAATTCATTTGGCAAGGAAGTCTTGAGTTACATAAAACCAAGAAATTACTATGTATATTTGTTACTTTACAATTCTAATTTTTTCTCATTTGATACCACATTTTTCTTGTCAAAACTTCTTAAATGTGTGTTCAGAATGTTGACAACACTGTTAGTAGCAGGAGGATACCTTCAGTTCACTGACAATAAACTAGGTTAGCGGAGTTTTTCTTCTTCCTGTTTTTGCCTCCTTTTTTGCCTTTTCCCTTCTCCCACAGTTTGAACTGCAGAGGCTTTGATTGTTCAGTATTTCCCAGTGGAAAGGATGCCAAAGGGAAAAGCAAGACCAAATGGATTTCTAATAAAAGTTTAAATCAAACCGATGGCATCTATTTCTTAATCTCTGGAAGTTTAACTACCTTGTGAAGCACAACCAGCAAAGAGTTCACATTAAGAGGTTTTGTTTACATTTTTTGTGAAAGAAAAAGATGAAAACCTGCGATTAGTGCCATGGATATAAAATATTTGATCTCTGGTGTGAACATCCTGGAAAGCTACACTGATAATATCAAAACAAGAACTACACTTGTGGATGCAATTGCAAAAAGACAGTACAAAATTCATCACAGTACCAAAACTCTGCACGCAGCCTGGAAGGCAATAAAAAGCTTGAAATGTTAGAGGGCTAGACACAAGTCTGTAATTCAAGATGATCTACCTACCATAAAAGAACTGAATATGAAGATGTAGCTGATATTTTGGAATGGCTGGTTCCAGAAATGTTACAGCCAAACACTGTGAATTCTTTATTTTGAAAAATGTATGTAGGGTCTTGTTAGACATTTTGAAAACTATTGAAGACCTCAATGTGTTTCTTTTGTCTCTTTTGAAAATAGGGGGATGAAGCTTGGCTGCAAAGTTCTTAACTAAAATGTTAACTTCATACAATAATATTGAATCTATATGCCTTAAAACTTGGGGTATGAGGTGAAATTTATCCCTGCATAAAAAGTGCCTTCTGATAGAGAACTTACTGAATCTTTGGTGTGCTTTAGAAATCTTTGGTGATCCAGCAAATAATGTAGTCTGGGGTTGTGCATACCAAACCAGTTCCGTGTGCATAAGCTTCTATGGAAGCTTGTACTGTGATTCAGCTTTGAGAACCACTTGAAAACTCAGACTTCAGGTTACCCTGATTCATGGGATGAAGTAATAACTTAATTGGCCCATGAAATCTGTTTAAGCAATGCTGATGGTACAGTGTTCCAGGAAGGTTAGATATGACGATGTGAAATCCTTTTAAATGGATTTGCTGGTAAATAGTGACTTTCGATGTTTTTGATGAGGCTGAGGTGGTAGATATTTCTACTTTTTGACTGTTACACTTGCATGTTAAAGAATTGTTGATAGTCATTTTTTTCAAGTGCTTCTTAAAGCCTTTACATAGTTGGGCTTTGGTTATAAAGGTTTGGAATTTACTATACGGGGAAGACATATAATAGGTTTTGGGAAATTGTGTCTTTTGCTTAAATTGTTTTTTTTTTCTCTACACCCTTGCTCCTAACATTTCCCACTTTTATAAAAGTCACTCCAGATATCTTAGATTTGGTACTACATTGTTAGCTCATGTTCTTACCTAGCCATGAATAGATGATGATCGAAATGTAGGAAGACAGAATAGATAAAGACCACTCCCCGAATTTGTACTTCATTAGCTGTTTTGTCTGTTAGCTTCTTAAAAGAATAGTTACATATGTATGAGCTTTGTCTCATTTATGCAATGTTCAGTGTTATTTTGGAGTTTCAATGACTGTATACCTGAAAGAGAACTAAGTAGTAATAACCTAGTAATGTTTTAACACCATCATTGTGTTCATTAAACAAGTGTTTGTCTCCATCTTCTTTGTCTACTTTTTTTTATGGACACATCTTTCTCATGTAGTATTATCTGAAAAACACCGTAACCTTTAAAAATAGTCAAGCATTATGGGAGAATGTCCCTGAATGCTAAAATTCTCCTATCAAAAACCCAGAAAAAGCTAGCAATGGTTAGAAGCACAACAACTGTTACCTAGGAGTGTTACAAGTTCATCAGACTGATCTAAAAGTGTCCTTTAAACCTAATATGAGACATTGCAATATAAAAGAATAGGTTAGTCCTAATCATCTGTTGGGCAGCAGCTACAGTTACCAGCTGGTGCCTATTCTGAGGAAATTTCTACTTTATTTTGTCCATGCACCTCTTAGACAAGAGGTAAAGTTTTTGTGTCTTAAGGTTAGTTCCCTAAGCGATTAGAAGTCCTCCTGTAAACTTGCATGCAATGGTTTGGTTATTAATCTGAAAAATGCCTGGGAAATTTCAATATAAAAGTTTTAATAGCTTGATGTTTGATGACCATTTCAATCATTTGATGTTATCCTGGAGCATTGCAAGTACCTTGTAAAAGAGTGTACAGTTCTGAGAACAGCACAGAAATCTTTTTCTTTAAATATACATTGAGAAACATTGCTGAAAGTACTGCAGCTGAGGCGTACACAGGTCATTCAAGGCTACAGTGGAGAATAAATAAGACTCAGCATGTGCAGTGGGACTGTGTATACAGTGGAGGTCAGGTTTCTGCAGCAAGAAGGAGTAGGAGGTGGGGGAGCTACAGTCTGAGTCATAGAAAAATGATTGTGGATGGTGAGCTCAGATAGCAACGATTGTCAGCAGTGGTAAAATGCGAAACTGGAGCCAGCGTTAATCAAAATGGTAAAGGCAGCAAGACAGCCTTGTGGAGTTTCTCTTGTCTGAATTCAGCCGTTCTGTAGATGGCATCTCAATTTCCAGTAAGTACACTTTCAGAATAGTTGATCTCCTTTCTCTTACTCACTCTCTGGAAATATCTTTCGCTTCCTATTTGTTGCAACTGAAGTCGTAATAGACAGCTAAGATTAGGTCAAGTTAATACTGTTGAAGAACATTTAGGAACAGGTGATGGAAGGATTAAAAATGTAAGTAAAAGTCCCCACATATGAAAAGTTTGTTCTTTAACCCTAATTTGGGGCAAACATCAGTGATTTATACTAGTCACCATGCTCATTTGAACATGTTGAAGAAATGGGAAAAGAAATACACCAAAACGTAGTCATGAGTGGCAAAGGACTTAAGTGCAGTTGAAGCACAGGAAGTAGAGATGGGCTTTTTGGAAACACAGAGACAGAGCAGACTTGAAGGCAGTTTTTTTGTAGAGTCAACGTATAATGCCAGTATCCCAAATGAAAACAAATGGAAAGGGGAAGGAAGGAAGGAAGGAAAAAGCAGAAAGTCATAAAATCGTAGAATGTCGTGAAAACCATTAGTTCACTTTCTCTTCCAATAAATTTCATGGTCAGGGCAGTGGGTAAGCAAGAAAGTAACAGGAAACTTGAGTGCATGGAAGGATGTATAATACTGACTGTAAGCACAATTAATTAAATGATAGAATGATGTAGCAAATGTAGGGATGAGAAGTGAAACATCGCTATTAAAGGAATCTCAAGTTTGCTAAGAAATAGTAACTTCCATGGGGAAGCAAACCGAATTTTTTTTCATCTAATTAACTTTGGAGAAGCACAAAAGATACAATAATACACTTGTTCAAAGGCCTAAACGAACAAAATAAACCAGAAGAGGAAGAGAACAGTTGCAGAAATCATAGAATCACAGAAGAGTTTAGGTTGGAAGGGACCTTTAAAGGGCTTCTAGTACAACACCTGTGCAATGAGCAGGGACATCGTCAACAAGATGAAGTTGCCCAGAGTCTCATCCGACCTGGCCTTGAATATTTCCTGGGATGGACTATCTACAGCCTCTCTGGGTAACCTGTTCCAGTGTTTCACCACCCTCATTCTAAAAAACTTCTTTTAGAAAATCCTAATCCAAATTGACCCTCCTTCAATTTAAAACCATTACTCCTTGTCCTATCACAACAGGCCCTGCTGTAGGAAGGCTGTAGTTGCTGAATTTGATGAGATTTGACCCCTTTTTCTTTCTCTGAAGGAGATTAAAAATTGAGCAAAAAGTGGTGTTTTGATAGTCAAGCAGTGTGCAGCAGGTCAGAAGAGATGGGCTTTTCTGTACATGGGTCAGCTGTCAAACAGTGTTAGGCGGGACTGAGGTTTAAAATTAGAGTGAATTATACATAATTTTTATCTACTGGTATTTCAGTCTTTTTGGTAGCTTTGGAAGATGCATTGAATGTGTGAATTCACAGCTTCCCTGAACTGATTAATCTAGACTATTTTGGCAACACTCTACACTTCATCATCTTCCCCACACCCTTCCAAGAATACAACTTACTTGCTCTTTTGTCCCACTGAGAAGATCTCTGCTGCAAAAAGAACTGTGGATCAGCATCAGCAGAAAGTCCAAGTGATAAATGTAACAAATTTGAGGGAGGATGGGGATAATGCAGTGCTGTAAGGTCTCTGACCTTGTGTGTCCTGCAGGTGTGTAAGCACTCCTGCTGACACCTGCACAGAGGAGGGGAAAGAGAAATACCTGCCCTTTCTGTGAGGTAATCCTGAAGCTGCAGCTTTAATTGCTCCCAATTAAAAGCTGGTTACACTGTTAGAATCAAGTCTCTCTATGTATCATCTTTAAATACTTGAAAATTACAACTGAGAGCTCAATTTCTTACATTGCCAGAGGATGGTACTGGACTGTTCAAGTAACAGAGAAGGAATTTTTTAAGTTTGAACTAATTGGCCTGTTCATATGTTTTGGAGTCACTTAAAACTACAGTTGGGCTTTTGTTTTGTTTCTTAAGCCATCAGAGCCTTGTGCATAACTGCAGTGTTGTGTATGGTTTTATGTATTAATGTTTTATGTTGCATATTGTTATAACTTCCCTCTTACTCTCCTGGCTATATTGTTGACTTACTTTGGATTCCTGAGCATCTATAAAACTTTTATTTTTCAAGGTCTGCTTTAGGATGGAAGTTGCAAGCAATATCAAGGCGAGCTGAGCTGTTCAGATACCACTGTTCAGACAATAATTTCTAGCCTGGCAGATTCAATGCAGTGGAATCCCTTTTGGAAGAAAACAGTATCTCTTAGGGATGCCTCACGAAAATATTGTGTAGGCTGGTGAAAGATCGTGTTTGAGTTTCAAGTTGCTGGCCAACTAGATTGTGGGGAGCCCTCTTTAGTTTGAGAGCAATTGTTTATAAATCACATAGAAATTTGGATGAACTAAAGAATTGGAATGTATAATTGTTGCCAAACAATGAAAATAACAAAGATATAAAATCTACTTAACACTAAAGGGCTGATTTGATACCTAGAGAAGTGATTCTATTGGTGACTTAAAACAAAAAAACACCAAACTTTGCGGGGATCAAAAAAGAACTCTATTTGCCAATAGAGTCATTAAGGAGTCTGTCACTTTCTGCTCTTGTTTTGCAGAATGCTTAAATGGAATTAATTAGAATAAATACCTAAAATTAATTTTTTGCTGACTGTTTAGAAGTCAGCAATTTTTAAAGATTTAATGAAGAATTAGTAAAACAAAGCAGATTTATTGTGGGTGTTAACCCTCAGCACACAATCAAGCGTGATGTAACAGACATGCCTATGTACACAGGTTAGAAGGTAGTGTGACTGCTGTAAGTGAGCGAGATTTAACTGTGTAGTGGTAATGAGTCCTCAGTGCTCTTGAAAATGTAACCTTTTAAAATGTAGAAATAGTTTTTCTTCCAAGGCTTGTTTAAAAATGTCCAAATCTTCCTTTGCATTAAGGCTGTGCGGTGTGACTGTTGTAAGTCCCAAGGAACCCTCAAAGAGAAGGTGCAGTGGCGCGGTGAAATGAAACACTTCTGCGATCAGCACTGCCTGCTCCGCTTCTACTGCCAACAGAACGAGCCAAACCTGGCAACCCAGAAAGGACCTGAGAACTTGTACTATGGTATGTTCTGCTTCATGGCTCATAAATGTCAAACAGGATGCTTCCTTTACATGAACAATTGAAAGCTGCATGAATTATTTATGTGTTATAATAAACAGCATTAGAGATCATCCCATTTTATGTTGTCATCAGGGGCATCACTGAGCTGTTTTGGGTTGTGTAACTTTAGTGTTGTATCATTATGGGAACAGAAGATGTTTTCCTCCTTTTGTTGTGCTAGTTTGTCACTAGTTGCTCTGCAAACACTTCTCAAAATGCCTTTTAGTCACAGAGTAGATAAATGCACTAGGAATGAGAAAAAAATGGAATTAAAAGGAAATAAGTGAAATTGAAATGAAAATTAAATTTAGTTAAAGTATCTAGATAAGAGGCACACATTACTTTTTTTTCCTTTCTGTTGGCAATAGGTACTATGTAAATTTGCTGAGTGCATATTTGTGTGGTATAAATGGCAAGTCAGTCAAAGTTCAAATAAATCAGCTTTTAAATGCAATTATGGGAACACACCTTCTTTGTATAGCCATTTTCATATCTGAACGTTATGGTATTTACTTTTCTGGAAGAGGCTGTATTCACATCTGGTAAGAGCACTGAGTTTAGCGTTTGCATTTGTGTAAGACTCAATACTGGAGTAGTGAGGTGGCTGTGAAGGAAGAGTCTTGTGTGCTGTTCTCACCTGCAGTGTGGTGCTCATCAGTGCCGTTAATTTAATGTTATATTGATTAGAGTTGTTGCCAGGGGTTGCTTACTGAAATGTGCTTAGATTTTCAAAGAGGGGAAAAAATAATTCTAAAAATGTTTCCTTATACTTTTAGATCAGGGCTGTCAAACCCCCCGGTCAAAAATGACGGTAAGTACATATATTTAACACACACACTCATAAATATATATATAAAATATATACATAAATAAAAATGATGTATTTAAAATGTGAGATCCTGGGGACTTAAAAGGGGATGCTATTAAAAACAAAAAATTAGTCTCTTTGAATGATAATTTATGGAGTTTTTTTAGTTTTTTTCATGTCAGTAGTTGAAATAAAATTTTTAAATGTTCATACTTTATCCTTTCTATGTGTTCTGGGAAACTAGATCATCAGCCATGTGTTTTATACCTATAGTACGTTCAAGTGTTGCTTCAAAGTTAATCAACTAACTGTGTGTCTTATTCACATGTTTAGGTGCCTTTATTGAGTATAGAAAGGGAAGAGAATTCCACTGACCAATTAGAATATTAAGATTGTAGCTAAGCTTTGAAAGGCTGAAAATAGGGCTTAGGATCTTAAATTTTATCATTCCCAATAGCAGAATGCTCTGGTTGCTGAAGGTCTGTCTAATTGACTTTGCTGCAGGTGACAGAGTAGGGAAGCATAACTAACCTTTTGCAGGATTCCTGTCTGGGAGAGTGGGAATCATCAGTGGAGCATTTTAGAGTTTCAGTGTTTGTCAGCTTGTCAAAAATACTAGTATTGTTTCAGTTAGTTTAGTGTGTTTTGTTTGAAACAGTTTTATTTTGATTTGCTTGTCACATGGGAGGTCTCGGAACTGCCTGTTCCTCCAAGGAGAAAATTGACTCACCTTTTAAATGCAAATAGGCATTAAAGATAAATCTTGTATTCAAGTGCAGGTTTTTTGATGGCATTATAAATATATTTATGAAAAACACAGAAAATAAAATTGCTTAGGTTACTAGAGACATCAGACAAGCTAAACTGTCATGTTAAGAACTTCTAGCATTTTATGTTTAATTAAAAGACCATGTCAAAGCTATATGTGAAGCAGTATCTTTTAGTGTATTTTAGAAAGTGTACACCTGTTAGAGTGTAGTGCTGTTCTTGGGACTTGATTTTCGTGCTGGATTTAGAAGGACAAGTGGAGCTAATCTTCCTACATATGGCCAAATAAAACTGAGTATTTCTTAAATCGGGTTCTAAAACAGGTGCTAGGGTACAAAAACCATGTCTGGAACAAGGGGTATTTTTTTCCTTCTTGTCTCTAAGGCTGCAGTTTGAGCAATATGGGATGTTCCCAAGTATTTTTTGTCACTATTGCAGAGCCAGCAGAGGGAGCTCGAAGTCTATACTTTAGGTACTAAAAAATTGTTTAGAGAATTTTTATTCAGAAATACTTTTTTTTTAAATGTGATCTTTGGATTATAGCATATTTCAAGAAGCTTAGACCTTGAGCTTAAAGTTTGCTACGCTGCTTATAGTGAATTCTTTGTACAGCTAAAATTATTTTTTACATTATAAAATTGCTTAAATTGTGCTTTCATTTAAACAAGAATGTAAACAAAATCTTTCCCTTAAATTTAAAAAAAAAGGGCAAATGAGCCAGAAGTTGTTACAGTGAGTCAAACACAACTGAATGTTGTTATGTTCCTGGCACTGGCAGCTCATGACTAGGCATGTAGAATAGCTTGCAGTTACAGAATAGTAGTTGATGCTGGTGTGTTGAGCTTTTGTGAGCTTCCTCTTCAGTATCTCCTTTATGAAAAGTATCAACTGATACATTAAGTCAAGAACTTCATATTGGAATCGGTTTGGTGCAATAGCACATTCTCTTATTTGCTTGTCTGCAGGGCTCAGCACCACCACCTTCTCCAACACCTAACAGAGAAATGAAGAACAAGGCAGTTCTCTGTAAGCCTTTGACAATGACAAAAGCCACGTACTGTAAACCTCATATGCAGACAAAGTCTTCTCAGACAGGTAACTCCTGAACTCTGCTGGAACTGCCAATTTCTTCATTGCAGATTTTCCTTAACTGTAACTTTCTTTGAACATACTGCAAATATTCTGATTTTTTTCACTATATGGCAGGTGTAAAATGTATTTGAAAACATGGCAGTGTTTGCCTTTTTCTTGTTTCTTTTAATAGAAGGTGATTGGAAAAAAGAGTATGTCCCAGTGCCTATTCCTGTACCTATCTATGTTCCGGTGCCTATGAACATGTATAGTCAGACTGTTCCTGTTCCTACAACAGTTCCTGTTCCTGTAAGTGAAACTTCAGCTTCATTTCAAAATTGGCATCTATTCACGTGTGTGTGTGTGTTTGTGGAACCACTTCATATTGGCTGTTCTTGTTTGGATCTGTTTAAAGGATTGCAGGATGCTGCAGCACTAATTGAAAAAGCATTAGAGTCTGCCAGTGGCACTTAAGTACCTGATTTTAATTTAGGAATTATCTGCCTGCTTCTTGTGTGCAAATCTCGTGCTGCTGAACGTTTTAGGAACAATTCTGAGTGTGCTGAATAGGCCTGAAAGAGCAAGATTTGTTCTGGTAACGAGGAAGCCAAAAAGGTTACATTGAGAAGGAATGGCAGAATGGGATAAACAGAAGGAAGAAAAGCAAAGGAAAATAACCCCAAACCTGGACTTTTATTGGCAAAAGAAAATAACTCCTTAATTTGTTATCACTTATATACCTAATCTCATCCAAATGGTGGGGAAAAAAAGCCCTGATTTCCTAAAATTCCGTATTTCACAAACAAACCACTAAGAGAGGATGCTGATTTGTTCAATCTATTAGTCTGAGGTTCTAATCAGATCTGTTTGAAACTTCGAAGTCCATTTGACCATCTATATTTTGTCATGTTTTTATTTTTTTCTGTATTCTTTCCTGCTTTTCCTTCTGTTCTCAGTCATTTATATTGAGCTTTTTAACCTGTCAGCATGTTTTGTTAGCTCACATTGGAGTGATTTGTTTCTAATCTGCAGTAACTCTGTCTTTTGGAAGAGGAGTATAGAGTTTTCTTCTGTGTTGGCTACTGTTGATGCTTTGTTGCAGCATTTTTTCTAATTATCTCTGTCTCCTTGACTGCACAGGTGCCAGTTCCAGTGTTTTTGCCCAGTACTCTGGATAGCAGTGAAAAAATCCATGCACCAATAGAAGAGCTGAGGGGCAAAGTGCCCTCAGATCCTTTAGAAACTGAGCTACTGAACTTGTCAGGGGTGGTACCTGAGCACATTGGAAAAGCTGAAGCTTCTGACATGGCTGGTGAGTTTCCTGATGAGTTTCTAGCTCTTTGGACTGCTGAGGGATGTGTGTGAATCAAGAGAAGTGTTGGGTTTAGTGGGAAAGTTTGAGTACAACAGTGCTGTCATTGAGATCTTATATTAAGTTGCCTTGATGGTTTAACCCCAGAAGGCAACTAAATACTACACAGCCACTTGCTTACTTCCCCCACACCTGGTGGGGAGGAGAATCAGAAAAAAAGTAAACCTTGTGAGTTAAGAACAGTTTAATAATTGAAATAAAATATAATAATGGTACTAATAGTAATAAATACCATGAAAAGGGGAGAGAGAGGACTAAAACACAAGAAAACTATGTGATACAGAATGCAGTTGCTCACCACCTGCTGATGGATGCCCATCCTACCCCAAGCAGCATTCACTGGATCCCCAGACAACTCCCCTTCATATATAGTGAACATCGCATTCTGTGGTATGGGATGTCCCTTTGGATGTTTCAGCTCAGCTGTTCTGGACATGCTCCCTCTCAGCTTCTTGTGTACCTGCTCTCTGGCAGAACATGGGAAACTGAACAACCAACACACCAGTGCATTATCAACATTATTCTCATAATAAAACTTTATGTCTGAAGATCAGAATTACGTATCCTATAATTATATTTTCTCAGTGCACATGTCTCTGTTCCCCTTTCCTGGCCCTGCCTGCCAAAATTCCCAAGCCTCTTCTGTATTTTTAAATTTGCCTTCACTCAAGTGAAATTTTGGGACTTTTTCAAGCCTTTGAACAGGTGTCTGAAAAGATGTTGATAAATTATATGAACTTTTGCCTTGTGCCTGGTAAACAGGAGGCCAGTGGAACTACAGTCCCAGGAGGCTTACTGCTTTCAAACATTGCCATTCCCTCACTACAAGTGCACATTTCTGGTAGTGCTGCAAGATTGCCACTTGCAGGTCCTTGCTCTGTTTTGTGAGGTACAGCCAAATGAGCAGATGTATGTCATCAGAGCTTGCTTGTTTGCAGAGGACTGAATTTGGAGAAAGCTGTCTTTGCCAGAAGTTGGAAAGAGGTCAAGCTTTGTTCTTCCCTGCTTGCTTGCCTTGTTTGTGAAACAGATACTACAAAAACAAACTTGAAAATTTGTTCCATTGTGACAGAATCAGGTAGAAAAATAGTTAGGTTTGTCAGGCTTGTTTGAGTTCTGTGATTGGCTGATAGGATCTCAAATATTTGATTTTCTATACATGTGCTTTGCTGATTCATCTTAATGAAGAAGGATAAAGGGCTAGTATGTCTCTCTTATGTCTGAAGGAAATGAGGTTGGAGAAGAAGATCTGATAACCCAAGAACAATAAAATGTGGGGCAGTGACAAGCAGAACAAGCAGCTTTAGAACCACTTGGCATCTAAAGTTCTAAATCTGCAGTGTTTACTAATCCATGTGTTGGTTAAAATAATGAGTTTTTCCTTTTCTTTCTGTTTTTTTTTTTAACAGGGGTGATAGCTGACTCAAATCTACTAAACTCAGAAACAGAGTCACGGACAAGCTTGCCTGATGTTCCATATGAGCCAGACCTTGATATTGAAATAGACTTTCCAAGAGGTAATTTTTCTATGCTTTTAATAAATATTGTGACATTGTGAGTGGCCGTTGTACTTTGTTTAATCATCCTTTCAGAGAAGCTTTATTTGGTTGCAGGATCCAGTTGACTGACTGTTATGTAAAACTTTGCCATTTCTTTGTAAGAATGGGGACTTCTGAATTAGTTCTTCCATCTTTCTAAACACAGTATTTGAAACAATGCAAAGAAAAGGGGAATTTACATTTCACAAACAAGTTAGCTGCATAATTTGGTTTGAATGTGGACTTAGGAAAGCTGTTGTGAGGGCTCGAGGATTCAGATGGAATATGTCTTGGCAAACATGGTGAATGCATTCTTCAGTCACCAAGTACTCCCATGGTTGAGAACAGAAATGACAAAAGGGTAAATTTCCCACTCAAATTTGTTAGAAAATTGCAAGTTGGCATGCTACCCACCACTTGTATTACCTTTTAATATCTTGTTAATGTTCATATTTTAAAAGGTAGCATCATTCCAGTTAGCAGCAGAATCACTTCTTTGAGACCTTTGTTGAAGAAACGCTTGATTTTTACATAGTACAATTTCTGCCGCTCTGCAGAATGCAGGGAGCAGTGTCTGTTTCCTGACACCATGTCCTAATCAATCCAAGATCCAGGAAAGCTTCTGGCTGTGGTTAGTGTCTTGACATAGATTCTGTTGGACATACAACTCTGATACCTCACCTGGGTAGCTGTTGGTGACAGTCTCCTTTTGTGTTCTGCTGTAGATAACTGCAGAAGATGCCCAGACTGGCTTTCTCACTTTGCTGTAAGTCTAACGTAAAGAGAAAGCCTGAGAATTAGTCTGACCTTCATTTTAGGACATGTACTAGTCAGATGCATACCAGATTTTTAACTGCCTCTTTAAGTGAGGCTTGGTACATGAGTAAG
Organism: Pithys albifrons albifrons; assembly: GCF_047495875.1. NCBI lineage: Eukaryota > Metazoa > Chordata > Aves > Passeriformes > Thamnophilidae > Pithys > Pithys albifrons. Next base: position 69,727,756 of record NC_092458.1, on the reverse strand, counting down.
GAAAACTCTGGAAGAAAGAAATAATCAAAGAGGAATAGTAAGTAACAGCAGTCTGTAGGAGATACTGATTGCACTTAAGTGCTTCTGAGATAAGATTGAGAAGGAGAAGGATTGCTTTTTAGACAGGTAACTGAGTTCTTAAATCTTTGGATGTGAGTGCTGTTTCATCTGGACCAGTTTGAGAGGTGTCTTGAGAAGTAAGATGGTGAAATGAGACTATCAGAAGGGCATTCAATTTTGAGTGAAGGCATTGTTTGATGGCCAAAAGAAGGATGAACCATCTTCAGTAAAGTAAATAAAAGTGGAATTTGCAACATTAAATCCATTCATATGTTGTCTAGTTCCACTGTGTTGCCTGCAATTGAGTCCTTCATCCTACCCATTCACACAGTATTTTGGGAACTGCCATATATCTGCCTAATGAACTTACTGTAACATCCATCATGAGCTAGACCTCCACCACTGGTATAGACTAAAGGGAGTTTCACTGAAGGAGTTTGACTTCTGATTCTTAATGTTTTTAATCAAATATCATGTTTATTAAATCTAAAACATTAATAGAAATTATGGAAATGCATGAACAAAAGTGCATGTACTCAGTTAATCTGTATTTTTCCAGTCATAGCTGCTCGTTCTCACCATAATTTAAACTTGATACCAAGACAACCTGGGCAGAAAAAATTTATGTAAGAGTCCACTGTAAAATATGCTGCCTTAGTGACTTAAGATAATGCTTGAAAATGTTGAGCATTGTGTCCTCTGTAATTTTTTTAGAAATAAACATTTTGACAGCTTTGTCCTACTTTAAATATAGAATAGATCTTTGAATATAAGAATCCAGTGTTTGATTTATCTGTGCCTTTGTGGACCCCCTTATGTTAATACACACTGATATAGCTCATGGTTTTTTTCAAAGCAGTATTATTCAAAAGGTGTTTAGAAACAAATTTCTGTTAATGTATTTTCAGCAACTGAGGAGCTTGATACAGAAAATGAGTTTTTGTTACCTCCTGTTTTTGGTGAAGAATATGAGGAACAGCCAAGGCCTCGGTCCAAAAAGAAGGTAATTTTCTCATGCTATTAAAAATATCGAAAGAAGCATAAAATTTAAGTTTAGTTGTCATACTGCTCTAAAATATGGTACTCTCGATTCATATCTAATATCCTATCCTAATGATGTAAATTGATATATTTCATATGATCAATTATTTCAGTCCAATGTCTATTGCAGATAACTGTTGAAATTAAAAGGAGTGTGATTTGTGAATTCTGATCCCATTTCTGCTTCTTAGTGGTGGAACTATTGATGTAATGTGCTAGTTTGTATATACCTACTGTACTCTTAGTAATGTTTTTCTACCTTGTACTTTGAACAAAGCTGTCTTGGTTTAATTTGGTAGTAAAGTGGAAGAATGTTGGCAGTACCATGGTTTATAGTGGGAGCTGTAACATCTCCTATATAAAAGAGTTTAAAAAGAAACATTTTTATTTGCTTGTAATTTTCAATCAATCTTAGTTTAGGCATTGCAAATAAATGACCTGTATTGTTTTATCTAGAACAATACTAACAGGAAATAGTTTCCTTGTGCCTAGCACAAAGCTGAAATTATTTTGTTCCATTAACAGCAATAGATATTGCAGCTTTAAAAAATCCAGCCAACTTCTAGTAAAGCTTTCTAAGAACAAATATGTCTTTCTGGTATGAAATTTGGAGTCTAAACTGTCAGCATTATCCACTGTGCATTATCCACATATTTACTGCTGGACATGCTTTAATTTGGGACCAGTGTATCATGTGTTTGTTGCATAATAAATACACTAGAACCAATAGAGCAACTATATTACCAAAAGTTACTGTGTCTATTAAGAACCAGTTTCAGAGGCAAATTAGAAACACCTGTCAGCTGAAGTAGATGCTGTCCTTAGAAGGATGATCCCCAAAGAAACCACCTACTGAATGAAGCATGTGCTTCATTACATTGAATGTTCAGTGCCAGGCTCTGTGTCACAGCTGCTGGCAGTGTTAACCACTGTGTGTCCATGGCAGGGAGTCAAGAGGAAAGCAGTGTCTGAGTACCAGTCACATGATGACAGCTCTGAGAACTCAGAGTGTAGTTTCCCGTTCAAATACGCGTACGGTGTGAATGCGTGGAAGCACTGGGTGAAGTCACGGTGTTTAGATGAAGAGCTTCCAGAACTAGAAGAACTAAAATCAAGTAAGTATTTCCAAAAGTTTGGCACCTGGATTCTTATTTGGTAGCGAAAATTGCTGTACTCGTGATTCTCAGGTGGAATTTTTAATGCACATGTCCCAAATGTTCCCACCATGACTATGATTATTTTACCACAGAGTTGCCCAACTCTTTTCTTTTTTTTCTCCTGGTTTCTCTATTTGGTTCAAAATGCTGAGTGTCATGCTTCTTGTGCAAGCTAGGACAGCACCTTCTTGGCTCTTCTGACTTTCGGTGACCATTTTGATTTTTTTGTTTGCATCCTATTTTTCCTCATATTTTAACTCACCTCAGAGTTCTCATTATTTCTGGACTTCTATTTTGCAAGTCAAGGATATTCTACTCTTTGTCCTGGAAAGAGATCTTCATCTGAGGCTGGCTCTGCCTGACTGTGGAGCTCTGGTACGAGGTGGCCCTCGATCTTGTGGAGCCTGCTGCTCTTTCTGCAGCGTTCCTCTCTATGTACATTCGTACTGTGACAGAAAAGGGGAATTGCTGCTACTCCTGCTGTCCTTCACCTCCCACAGGCATCCTTGCACCCTTGTGTTATGCTGTTGGATCTTTGGAAACTGCCATTTCCCCTGAAGGTGCCCCTCCACGCCACTGTCTTCACATCTTGGGCTGCTTCTGTGCCATCCACAACTGTGCATGACCGTGCATTTGCTAGGATTGTTACTGCATTTGGTTAACTGGATTTTACTCTTGCAGCTTGTTTATTCTAATACAGACCTAACATTTTAACTACTTAATACGTTTTAGTCTTGTTCACTGGTTAGTGGAGAGGAAATCAAGCCAGTTTTCCACTTTCTAGTTAAAAAATACCCCATCTCACCCTCACTGTGTGATAATTCTGTTGTATAATGTAGCATTTTTTCTCTATTTTACAGTAAAGTCTGTGAAATTAAAGGAAGATCTATTATCACATACTTCAGCTGAGTTAAACTATGGGTTGACACATTTTGTCAATGAAATTCGAAGGCCAAATGGAGAGAACTATGCACCTGACAGCATCTATTATCTGTGTCTTGGGATTCAGGAGGTTAGTAGAGGCTGTAGAGATGGGAAATGGAGCTGCTGGTTTGACTGTAACCCATTTCAGGGAAGAAGGGAGATAACATGGATTTACTGGCTAGGAGCTTTTCTTAATATATGGCTATGATCTGCAACACAGGCTCTGCTCTGTAAATCACATCATGGAAAGCTCTCTGTGTAGGAAATGATTTTGCAGACCCATCCTGAAAACTCAAATACAAATTGGGATATTGTGATAATTTTACCATCCTTGCTGTGTTAAAAGCAAGTAATTAGCAGTCAAAAATGACATAGTTATTTCAAATTATGTGCTTCATTTTGTTTGGTAAAGTTGTCTATTGCAAAAACAGAATGAAACAAGGCATGATCTGTAAAGGTTTTACTACTTCAGTTACTTAACATATAATGCAAATGAGCTAATTGAAGTGTCTTTTGGAGAGGGTCTAACTTACTGAATATTACTAACTGTAGACAGGACTGAGTGCAGGAAACTGCTATATTGGCTGTCTTACACACAGTAAGGTAGAAGGGAGTCAAGTTAAATGTATGTGAAAGCAGTAACATGTATCGCTAGATAATTAGAAAAACTGTTCCACAGCTTATCTTGTAAGCAGGTGATGTCTTAATTATTGGTACATAAGGCAAAACACAGATAAAATAAGCAGTGTTCAGAGCTGAAAGCACAGAAACTTTCATTCAAGATAATGAAAAATGCATATGATATGGAAAGCAAGCTATTTACAGGGTTTGCAATCCTATTTAGACTCTTCCATACATGAGGCAAAAGGCTTGAATCAAGTAAGTTTTTTAATTGAAATATTTTAAAAATAAGTTGTATCTGCACTAATTTTTCTGTGTTGCAAGTATGCAAAACTGTAGTTAGCTGGTATCTTTACCTCATGGTTGAAATTTGACAAGCGAACATTGTTTTTAGTCAATATTGCTGCAAGGTGTTTCAAATTCAGCTAGCTTTCTGCTTCTGCACTTGCATGATACACTGTCTCTCTGTATCTTTCTGTTGAATTGAAAATACTCTCGTTAAGCCGAGCAACGATACACAGAATGAGGCATGTGTTTATAAAATGGAACTCAAATAGTTTATTTTATTTACCTTTCTCTTTGTGCATTTGACATGGTCTATTTTGTCAGTCATGAAAGCTAGTTATGTGTAAAACTTTTTTCAGCTCTTCAGAACTATAGTTTGTGTGGCATAACACAATTATCATGAGTCCCAATACACATACACAGTGGTGCAACACTAGTGGAAGAGCAGGTGATCATTTTACCGTAATTGCTGCTTATACTTAGTGTCCAGTGTTTAATTCAGGTGATGTTAGCAGCCCTGATTTGTTGGCCAAATTGTGCCACTGCTGTTCAGACTGGTAGGAAGATGTGCCCTGTTTTGATGAGTTTGCATTTGACAAAGGCAGACAGTGAGTGAGGGACGTGGGAGCAATAGCAATAGGCAGTCAGCAACAGGACAAGGGGGCAAAGGCTCAAGCTCTGCCAGGGGAAATTTAAGTTGGAGATCAGAAAAAAATTCTTTCCAGAGAGGTGGTGGATTCACTATCCCTGGAGGTTTTTAAACTGAGGTTGGACCTGGCACTGAATGCCATGATCTGGTAAAGGGACTGGAGTTGGACCAAGGGTTGGACTTGATGATCTCAGAGGTCTTTTCCAACCCAATCGATTCTATGAGCTGTGAAGGGCTGCAGTCATCATCTGTGTGATAATGGCAAACTGTACCCCAATGGGTGTCTGTTACCCTTCTGAAGAAACATGTTTAAACTACATTGCACTTCACAGGTTCCTATTAGGGCTGTCAGGGTTTTGCCAAACACTTACTCTGAACCAGGAGGCAGAAATACTTCTGAGTTCTCACAAGCTTGTGTGTGAATTGGGTTTGAACCAATTTTCAGTCTGATTTCATTTTCACTGCCAGCATTCAGTGTGAGTGTTTAATGCAAACCAGAAAAAAAGAAAAATTCATGAGGGAAAAATGGGCCAGGAACAGAGGGGCAAAGCCCAGGAAGCTTCTAATTCGCTGTTACCTGGTTTAGAATTGCTTTATCAAATCAAAACTGATATATGTAAAAACAAGCACATTTGGGGGAAGACTGTGCTTTGAAGAACTAGTTTTACATGTATTATATGAAATAGTTATCTAAGTGAAGGTGTCGTGTTGGAGACTTCTAGGAAGTGTATTAATTCATTTTGCCTTGTTATAAAACTAATTGAAATGACCGTGACCACCTAGTATGAATAAGAGCTGTGTTTAATGTTATTTCAAGTATGTGTACAGAAATAGATGCCATTTCCAGAAGTGAGTACATACCTTGTCTGTCCCCTTTATTGTATTCACTAACAGGCTTGTTCATGCAAAGACAACACTGAAGTGGAAAATTTAAGAAGCCAATACTCCCTTTTTTAGAAATATCTCTAGAGAGGATAATGTCAAATACTGGTATAGCCCTCAGCCAGTAATTCTTGGTAAAGGTTTAGAAAAATTTCTGTCTCTGAGGTCAAGAGGGTTAAGATAATCAGATTGCAGAATAGGCAAGCACCTTGCGCCATCCTGTCATTTTTCTCTCACTGCTATATATTGTTGCAACAAATGTATTGCATTTTTTTTGCTCCCACTTCTCTGTTGAAGATGCTGATGTCAATGTCAAGAGTTCATATTTAAAATTGCTGACTTTTGCTATATATAGGGTTTTCTTCTTTGAAGACCTAGGTGGAGGAAAAGATAAATAAGTTGTTTGTGGTTTGGTTTTTTTAATTACTCCCCATTCACTGATACAGTGTTGCACACAGGACGTTTTAGAGACAAATGTTAGAGTTGTAATTAAACTGTGATTCAGATACAATTAGGAATTTACAACGTACATTATATTGGAGGTAACTTTTAACTGTTAAATATTGGAAAAGTGTCATAGCTTTACTTTTAGATACTGTTTTTCAGTGCAATGCTTGCACATTTGTAAAAAAAGAACCCTGCACCACAGGAGTGGTTCTAATCTGGATTTGTAAATGCTGTGTCTCTCTCTCTTTGCTGTAGTATTTGTATGGAAGTAATCGAAAAGACAACATATTTATTGATCCAATCTACCAGACATTTGAACAGGAGTTAAATAAAATCCTGAGAAGTTGGCAACCAAGCATACTTCCAGATGGTAATTTTCTTTTTGGTTGTATATGTTTTTCATCTCTTAATAGTTCTGTATTCTTAAGCATGTGTATAGATATATATCCATATATCTATATATGTATATGCATCTAAACATTTTATGCATTGCAATATTAATTGATAAGGAATTATAAAGATATTATCTAAGATATCAGTTAAGACTGTACCTGTTCTTATTGACTTGTTTCTGGGTAATCCATGCTGCAAGAGTTGATTTTGCCACTGCCTGTTAAAATTAACTGTCCGTTCTTAGGAGCAAAAGTTCGAATAAGCTCTTTGATGTGTAGTTTTTACCTTAGCTGAATTTGGTTTTTGGTCTATTTTTTCCCAGGTGGAAGTAGACAGACAGACACTGGGCTATGTGCGGGTAGGGCTACCAAGTGAAGTATTTTAGTCTTTCTTGGCTCAATTAGGAGGACTCTCTTGTAGGAGTCTTCTGCTGAGGAGGATCATCAGTTCATGGAGAAAGCAGATTTTCCCCAGCAGATAAATATTGGTGCCTCCATCTTGCTCACAATCCTCTCTTGAGTGAGGGCTTGTCCTTGCCAGACCCTTTCCTCTCTCTTTTTGATATTGGCTTCTCTCTGTATAGCTCTTGAGAGCCTTTGTGTTGGGTCCTCCCTGTGCTCTGTTACTGATCCTGTTAAGGAGTGCTTTCAAGTGAGATAGCCATTAGTAATAAGAAATAAGGTATGCTATTTGGAGGCCTTACTTGAGCAGAATAAAATTAACATAAAAATGTGCTTTTTATGACTGAACTAAGATTTCCCCCTGAGCATTTGCTTTTATGTAATAACATGAGAGAGCAGCATGTCAGCAGTGCTGTCCTAATGAAACAGAAATGTGTTCCCTGTGAGATTGCCTGTACTGGTCTTTCCCATGGACTGTCTCAGTGAATGTCAGTGTCTTTAAGAAGTGGTTTTGGTGCTGGGGACATATAATTAAATATGTCTATTAGAGGCTTCTGTCATGAGCATTTTGATACGTTTCATGGTAAACAGGATCTTGTTTTTTTGCACCTGGACAGTTTATGGGCTAATCCATTGTATTTTCTCTAATGTTCTTTTTTTTCCCCCCAAGGATCAATATTCTCTCGAGTTGAAGAAGATTATCTGTGGAGGATTAAACAGCTAGGATCACATTCACCTGTTGCTCTTCTGAATACTCTCTTCTACTTTAACACTAAATATTTTGGCCTGAAAACAGTGGAGCAGCACTTAAGACTTTCTTTTGGCACTGTATTTAGACAGTGGAAGAAAAATTCTATAACAATGGAAAGCAAAGCTTGTCTTCGATATCAAGTGTCTTCCCTGTGCAGAGCTGATAGTGAAGGTACTATGGCAGTTGAAAGTTAGTATTGCAGGAGCATCCACGTTGTGCTGTTCTGAGGAACATTTGAGCATCTTGCCAGGAGCCAGAGCTCTGCCTTTGCGTAAAGTTTAGCTGCTCTCAGCTCCCCGATCTCTAGTTGGAGTGTGTGGTCCATGGAGACTACAGGGTCTCTGCACTAAGTGATCCCTTTGAGCCCACTGGTTTCCATGTTAAATGCTGTGACTTTACTGTGGCTGGGGGAGGGCATTTCCAGTTTGCAGATATGTACAGTTTTGGTGACTGCCCTGCAGTACTTGGTGGGCTGCCCACACGGGGAACTGTACTGCAAAATGTGAAATAATTTGAAGTTGTGTCTTAGATATTGTTGATTTTCTTCTTAAAGATAAAATTACTCCTGGGAAAAGGAAACACGAAGATGATGTACCAGTATTTGAACAAATTGAAAACACGTCTGATCCAGCTAGATGCCCTGTGAAAATGTTTGAGTGCTATCTCTCTAAAAGGTAAGTATGATACAGGGTAGTACAAAAGGGTTCTAGAGTAAACCAGGTACAGAAGCCAATTGTTTTAATGCAACATGGAATGCATTCCAGCAAAGGGAATGGATTGGGGTCTTCTAAAAAATACCTAAATGAAAGTATTGAAACCTCTAGTTCTGTATCTGAGCAAGATGTGCAGAAAGGGTGGGAGCAGTGGAGTACTTTGGTGTTCACTGTCAAGGACTCTTCCTGAGAATGGCAATATGATTCCATTTTCTTATCTGGGAACACTAAGTGTCTCTGCAGAAAATTACCAGCAAGGGATCTGGTAGGCTTTACTGCTGAGGATTTCGTTGGTGGGGTCTCTGTCTCCTCTGCATCATCAGAAATACAATTATGTTGTTATAGAAAGAAACAAGTAAAGAGTAGCTTGTGGTCTGTTAATGCAACCACCTGTTTTTCATAACCTCAGTTAATTCTAGTTGTTGCAGGGGTATTTTGCCTTCACTCTGTCTCCTGTCATGGTTTGGAGAGGGTATGTTGTTAAAAAGTTGAAGTTGGATTTTGAACTAAGTTACACAGCTACTAGGGGAGAGAGGACACATAATTCTTTTTTTTTGCCTTTAGAGACATCTAAAGCTTTGGGGAAAAGAATACACTTAAATCCATTTAGAGCATCATTTATGGTGTGATTTCAAGTCATGCTGCCGTGCAGACATTAGTCACCATTGTTGACTAAAGCAGCAGACTGCTTCTGTTGGTTCTGCTTCTAATAAAATATACTTTGCATCTTTGTTGAAATAATTTTAATGAAATATTTAACACTTTAAAAACTATTGTAAAATTTTAGGTAATGCCAGCTGTTTGAAATATACTTGGCAACCAGTGAACAGCTGCAGCTGAAATTTCAGAATACTTCCATTCACAGCTATGAACACTGTATCATTGTCTCATTATATCTCAACTTGTGCCAGAAGAGGTGAAGGCTGGACATTAGGAGGAATTTCATCACAGAAAGGGTGATTAAAGTTCAGAATGAACTTAGCAGGGAGGTGGTGGAGTCACTGTCCCTGGAGGTGTTTAAGGAAAGACTGGATGTGGCACTCAGTGTCAAGGTCCAGTTGACATGGTGGTGTTCAGTCATAGTTTGGACTCGACAATCTTGTCTTTTCTAACCTAATTGATTCTGTGATTGCCTGCTCCTATAAAAATACTGGATTTCTAAGAAAGAAGGAAGGAGGTTAAAATATTTAAATTATTAGAATATTTTAAACATTCATATTTTGTTTCTTATCTGACTCTTAATGTGATGTGTGGGAGAGCAGAATAAGCCAACATTTACCCTAGCAGGTGAAGAGCAACACCTGAAATCTTAGCAGCCAGTTTGAGAAGGTGAGCTGATAAAAATTTTTATTTTTACTGAAGAAATATGAAATAGAGTTGATTTCTGAGATCTACAGTATTTATGAAGGAGGGAGCATGAGTGAACACCTGCACATACAGAATTGAAAATTCTTTTCTGAGACTTGCCTGAATGGACAAACTGCTAGAAATTCCCCAAAGGAGTCTTCTCTAGTGGCTTGGAGCTTGTTTCTGAGCTGGATTGAACTCCATAGTATAGTGGCTAAGGAATTAAGGAATTAAGCTTTAAAACAACCAACCTTTAAGTAAAGGAGGAGGAGGAGTTTTAGCTTGTTGTATTTCTATGCTTCTCAGAAGTACCATTCTCAGTTTTTCAAGGGAATCCCAGCCTCTGCAGTCAGATATAGCCAAATCAACCAGCACTTGTATGAGCAATTACTGATGTCAGGGTTTGGAAATCATAGAAAGTACTTCCTGGTTTAGCAAGTCCTGGATCTTCAGATTTTTGATAGCTGGAACAGTCTGTGGACTCTCGTATGCTTGCTAAGTCCCAAGCCTGTGGGACTGAGGCTGCTCAGAGGATGTGGGGCTGTCTGGGCGTGGGCTGGACCTGGCATGGCTCCTTCTCTGAACAAGTCTGCATTTCCCCACACTGTAACCTGCCTGGGCACAGTTAGAGTTTTGATGGTGCAGGATTTTGGAATTGCTAACATACTGTTTTGTCCTGTGAGGCTGTTTGCTAACCCCCTTTTTCCCCCCTCCTTCCAGCCCCCAGAATCTGAATCAGAGGACAGACATGTTCTATCTGCAGCCAGAGTGCTCTGTCTCAGCGGAGAGTCCCATCTGGTACACTGCCACCTCACTGGACCGCAACACTTTGGAAAACATGCTCGTACGGGTTCTTCTAGTAAAAGATATTTATGATAAAGACAATTATGAACTGGATGAAGACATAGATTAAAACAAGCTTCCAAAAACTGTCAAGGAAACAAAAACAGCATTAGATATAGTCATGCTGCTAGACCTTTACTATGGAAAACATTTCAAGTTTACCCTTTGTTTTATGAGTTTTGTAGCAGTGTGTACCCTCACCTGGGTATTACCATGTAAATAGTCTGTGAGTGAAAGTTTCCATATTCTGCGTAGTGGTTTTAGGATACATAACAAACACATTTCAGATTCTTTTTTTATTATTTATTTGATTAGGTATGTTTGTAACTTTTTACATTGCAAAATATGAATGAGAATGTGCCATGTGTAATTTTTTTTTCCCCTTGTAGTAAGAGACATCCATGTTGCACAACTCTGCTGTTGGAAGCTCTCTTGAAAGGAGGCTCTTTTAATGGCTTCTTAAACCGGATGGTTGTGTATGGGTAGCACTACTAAAGTTTAGAACTTGCTGTGTCTTTCCGAATTTTTAAATGAATTGTAAACTAATAGGTTTTTTACTTTTTAGTTACTGAAGCCTTATAAGGTTATGTAGAGAGATTCCATCTTATGTACCAAAAATAGAAAAAAGAGAATGCTGTCAATATTGGTGTACTGTAATGTGAATCTATTCTGGTGAAAACATTTTTTGTTGCCCTTATTAAAACCTTAGTGTCCTTTCGTTATTTGTGACTCTCTCTCAATTGCCCCTACAAATAAAAAATATATATTCAAATAAATGAATATAAGCTTAGAGCATGTGGTCATCAAGACATGTATTTTGTAAAAAAGAAAACTAAAACCAAAAACCCCTCAAAAAAAAAGGAAAAAGAAAAGAAAAAAAATAAATGTCTGATGACAATGCTATATAATCCTTTTTCATCTTTCCCAATCATAAATGCCAGTACCTCATATTAATGTAAATTTGTCCTTTGTAGCCTTAGAAAAAGGGGTTCTATGCCATATTACATGAAGTAATGTGGTATGCTAAATTTTAAACTTTCGTTTGTCCTTCCATTGCTGTATTTAAATACAGGCAATACTTGACTATGAGTGGGAAAATTCTTTCAACTAATGCCTCCATTCAAAAGCCATATGAGATGTGAAGTTAGAGAAAGTCGAAAGATAATTTTTCTTGAAGAAAAGTCCTTTCGTTTGTTCTATATCCTTTTGTTGTGCTTACTTTGCATAAGTAGTCTGATTTCCAGATACATGTTTAACTGCTTAAGTTTTGTTATTTGCTCATATTTAATTGATGCAAACAATATGGTGGTTCCAGCAATGGATTTACTATTGTACTGAAAAAATGTAGTAGAATATTCTACTATAAAGTAGTCATAAGTTTAAGTCTCTCCTTAATGGCATTAGTCATCTACTAAAGGAGAAACTTTCTATGTATATATATCACCACCTAAGCATTTATTTCTTGCAAGGGCTGCATGGCTTTTTCATTTTCCTTAGCTAAAAAGAATGCACATAAGAATGCATCTTTCTATATAGAGAAATAAAGCTTCAGTTGCTTTGTTTTGTTAAGTAAGTTATTTAAATTTCTGCTATTCTGGTGTGTCTGAGTATGTGTTCTTTTTAGATTTACTACTATTTCAAATGGAGACAGAGATGTACATATTTAATTTTAAATTTCTTTCTGGTGGCGTTGCCCTTCCTGTGAAATCAAGAAATACTGCACAGCACCAGTGAGTAGTTCACTAGCAGCTTCAATGCACTTTTCCCTCTGTGAACTTAGTTCGTTAACACTTTTTTCAAACAGCAGCCATAGAATGTGCCCATGATACATAAAGGGGATGAAATCAGGAATTGTAGTCATTGTTTTATTCTGGTCTCTCCTGCTTTTTTAACACCTGAATTGACCATAAGTTAAATTTTATGTATGGGAGTTGTTACTCATTACCTGTGTAAAATGCATCATGTACATAACCTGATATATTTCATTTAAACATACCTCTAAGTGTTTTGATAAATAGCAGTAAGAATCACTTGCAGCCCCTTCTCTGTATTCAGACTTCAGATACTTCATCAGAGACTTCACTCACTCCCTGATTACAACAGTATTTAACCACAAACACACTTTTATAAAACTGCAAACTTTGAACGTGAAGCTTAAAGTTTAATATATGTGTTGAGTGTTTTGTCCTAAACAGAGATTTAAATTCTTGTTCTCAAAATCAGAGTAGAGCTATTTCTTAAATAGTAAGATCAGTCTTTAGTATGGCATGTTGAACAATGTATAGGCATTTTCAGCATCATTAGGAAATAAGTAATGCTTCCTAAAGTTTATAAGAAATCACATTGTCCTTAATTCCTCACATTTTCTACCCAAGATTCATCTGCCATCAGAAAAAATATGTAAGTTGGGTCTTGAAATAGAAGTTTTTACATAGACATCCATGTTGGAAATATAAAGATGGTTGTCAAGAACAGAACTTTTATTCCAGAAGATGGAGCTGTTCCATCATCAGCAATAATGTTTTTCAAGTGGTTCATGTGTTCAGATTGAACATTGTAAACTGCAGAGGTACTGCAGTCAAGTATGCATCATGGTTCAATGTATGCATTTTATTCCTAAATTTGAATGGTGATGCAAAATGCAATAAAATACCTTAGTTCTGAAAAAATAAAGACATGCAATTTTATAATAATTAGGAGTTCAGGGCAAATACTTCTTTTTTTTCTTTGTAAGAACTCGCAGCAGCTGGACTTACAGAATAAGGTTGGTGCCAAGGAGTTAGATGTGCACTGCAGTGCAGGACAATGTTTGACTTCCTGTTCTATGCAAGCACTCAGCTTTCGGGTTAGTGATATGTATCAGAAACCTGCCCTTGCTGTGCCCCTCAGCAGGGTGTGAAGTGGCACCTCGGCTCATCCCTGTGAGCTCTGGCCGAACTCACCTGAGAAATGAAGTGTGGGGACTGCTCTGTCCACACAGAGCACTGCAGATGGTCCTGGAAATGCAGTCCAGTCCAGGCAGGGTTTTCTTAACTTTTCCAATTGTGCCAGCCTGTGCTCAGCATCCCCTTGGATAGAGATTGAATTTTGAACAATTCCCAGGTGAAGTAGTAACCTTAGGACACTAAAGAAATTAGCAGCAGTAAGCAAATTATATAGAAAATTTAGTTCAGTGTTAGAAATAGTGAAAAGTTCATGCAATTTTCAGATTACTTTGTTACTCGTCTTTCTTTTTGTAAGTAATTGCGTTCAGTCATTGAGGAAAATGTAGCTTTTTGTAATTAGTGAACTAAGCATAAATTATGACAGTTAATATTGGCTGAACAAAAAGCTGTGGAGTAATTTCAATGTGTACAATATTAATTACCTTTAAAGTACTCACAGTTGGATTCTATCATGCAGCAAAATTTGTTTTCCTAGTATGTATGACTCTGTCCCATGAGAGGCTGTGTGAATAGGTGGGGAAAACAGAAGAGGTGGTCCATAAACCTTGCAGTCCCAAAAAGAGATGGTGTGTGAGATGTAAGAGAAAAGGCATGAGTGGTGGTAGGCACTCATACCATACCCATTTTCGCTGTTTTGGGGGGGTTTTATGTGGAAGGGTTTTTTCTGATACACTTTCCCATTTTTGTCTGTTATGAATGGCAGTAAAGATTTTAATTTCCATTTTATCAAACATCCACCTTTCAATGTGTTGCACTTAATGCTGTACATTCATGTGATACATGCTATATGGAGAACTAAGTATGACACAGACTAAGTGGAGTGGGAACTTAGTTATTGAGATTTAAGGGGGTGTTTGGTCATCATATGTGAGACAAGAGTCTCTGGATTATAACAGCAAAGGTTGATGATATTTTGGAAGAATTAAAAATTGAGTTATGTTTTGTTTAGTTAGAACTAAGCCATAGAGTTTGTCTGTGTCTCACGAGGGTTGTGAGTGTGGCCACAGCACAGGACTCGCTGTCTCCAGGGGCTCGGTTGAATGTGGCAATTTCCCATTTCTCAAGTGAGAAATAAATCTTTCCTCTGGCAGCTTTTGAATGTGAAATGTTGAAACCTGAAAGCCTCGGCACAGGAGCCACAGCACAGATGCTTGGAACCAGCATGTCATGGGGCATTGCTTCAAAACTTAGGCTGGTGTTTCAGAGTATGTGGTGCTCATGAGCCGTCTCTGTGGGCATCTCGCAGGTGCCCAGCGCTGCTGCAGGGATTAGCCTGCTCATTGTGCTGCTCCAGTTGGAGCTGGCAGCCAGCTGGCAAGTGGCTCAGCCTTGGCAGGGCCCCAGCTCACTGCAGGCAGTGGTGGGCAGTGCTCCCCTCTCCTGCTCCCAGGCAGGGCAGGACCTGCTCTGCACATGGGGTGTCTCTCATGCTCTTTGCTGTGCTATCAAGGAGGCCCTGGTCACTTCTGAGTTCCTTGCTGTTGGTCTATAATGGAAAATGTGTGACTACAACATAAGCCAAGTTCATGATCCCTTTATATGGCATAATTGCACCTTAATGTTACCTTTACAAAAGCCTGTGCTCTCCCCAGCCCAGTTCTCCACCCAGTTGTCCAAGGTAAAATATCAGAATGGTTTTGTGTGAGACACCAGTGTAATAAAGAGCATTGGGATGCAGGGGGAGACAGGCTGGTGTTGGGCAAGGGGACTAAGCAAATTCACAGGGAGACAGGACAGAGAAGGTTGATGTATCCACTTCGAACAACTAGTGGGGTTTAAAAGTTGCAGGGTTAATATGTACTCTCTGATGATGCCTTCTGAGCTTCTGTCACCTCTTAAAACTTCCCACATAGCCTGGCTCAAAATTTTTCACCTGGCAACCACTCTATGTTGTGGAAATAAGGTATGTATTTGAAAGCCTAGTTTTTATTTTCAGGATGTTGATGTGCTGGTGTTTCCAAAGACATATGTTTAGAAAATATTTTTATTTCCTCACCCAAGAACTAGTTGCCTTTATGTAGTAAAGGCACTGATACAGCAGGTATGGCACATTTGCAGGTGCGTAACTTGAGTAGAGAAGGATACTGTTAACTTCTTGTATTGTGTCCCAGGTACCAGTGAGGTATTGTGGCACTTCTAATTTTTCAGTCAAGTTTTTTTCTATCTCCAGTGTGCTTTTTCCCTTTGTCTTACTTTTTTTTTTCCTTTCTGTGAATTGAAAGGAGAAAATCTTTGAAAATAACAGAATTCTTGGAAAAGTCCTTCAAGTATACAGTCAGTCATTTCTTCTGTTGTTCCTGGTTCGTACGTTAAAAACAAAAGCTTTGGTGGCTGGGCCTTCCCAAACATGAGCAGGCTGGTTTGGTTTCTCTCAGAAGAACTTCTCAAGGATGTCTTCTCCCCAGTACAAGAAGAGTTAGATATATTAGCATCTTCTTCCTTTATTTACCTATTTGGTGATTTATTTATTTATATAATTGTCCCTGGTTTACAGTCATAGAGGAGGGAAGTGTTGAGAGCATTAGGGGGTGTGTCATGCACAATGTGCCTAAGGTAAATATAAGTCCTCTATTTTGTTTTTGCACTAAAATTCTGGTTCACAAAACATGAAACATGTATATCCTTTCTGGGAAAGGAACAGGAATGTCCTTGTCATCTGTGTCACTTAAACTGATGACATTTCATTTGTGCCAAACCACTGGAAGTGCTTTACTGATTTAAAATATGTAATATTATATTCATTTTTAGTATCTTTGCTAAGCCATGAAGACTACTTCCAGTCATAAAGCTTCATTTTTCCTGCATTCAGCATTTGTTATACAAGGCAATATGTGTAGTATCTGCATTTCTAGTTTTCAATGAGTATTCTTTAATACCTTACTTGGAAGTGAATAAGAAGCTTTTCAGCTCAGGGTAAAGCTGTGTCACTAAGATAAAGGAAGGGGCAAACCATCATTGCAAAATCTTCAGCCTCAGTACCTCTGGGAAAAAACTAATCCCAAAACTCTTCCCTCCTCATTACATCTTAAAGTATCTTCTGTTTGTCTTTTCTCCAGCCCCAGATATGACACCCACACTAACATGTAACAACTCTATTGAGGTAATCAAAAGAATAAATACAGAAAGATTTAAAGTCTGATGTCTATTAACTAAAGAAAAAAAACTTTTTTTTTCCCCCTCTGATGAATTCTGGCTGTATCAGTGACCTTAGCAGAATTAAAAGTGAAAGTTTTAAAAAATAAAAAATAAAAAAGACAAGCTTTGAAAAAGAACAGGAGGAAGAGCAGTCTTTGGCCCTATGTCAGCTGGGGGAACTGAAAAGGCCGTAATTTGAATTCTCTACCAGTGTGTCCATTCAGTTCAGGTTGGTTGGAGGACAGGACCCCAGGCATTTTTTGCAATGGGCAGGCTTGTTCATATAGGTGTTCTTGTATCTTGGACAGCTCCTGTAGCCAATGTACTTGAAGTGATATCCTTCAAAGATGTATCTATGATATACCTATGTATGATTGTTCATCCAGAAAGTTGGCTACATTACACTAAAGCAGTCACCTCTGATGGTCTTCAGGCAAAAATTATTTCTTATAATAAAATCCCACCTCATCCCCAGAGGCAACATCCAATGTGCATTTCAGCATATTTTAAATAAGTGTGCTGATCCTCGGGGGAGGACATTGTCATCTGCGTCATTGGTGTCTCGTCTAGATAGTATGTGATTGCTCCTCAAGCTTCAACAGGAGAATCCCACAAAAGAAGAAAGGATGAGGTACTTACTGCTCTGAAATTCCTCACATCAACTGAATCTCCAGAAGCACGGGCAAGTGGTGAGTTAAGTTTCAGTACGTTGCTGGAACAAGAGAGAATCATGAAATTCCTTGGTGGCTCTGCAGTCAGTTTAACAAGGGGGCCAGCATTAGTGCTGAAGTTACTGACCTTTCTAAGGATCAGAGCCTAGCAAAGATGTGAAAAGGATTTTCTGGGAGAAAAGCTGAATTATTTGGATTGTTTGAACTCACTAGGGAGGAAATGAAGAACAAGGGATGTCACTGCAAACTGTTGAGCAAAAGAAATAAAAATCAACAAGAAGAGCAATGTCCCCTTCACAGTGTTTTGTTACTCTGCAGAAAGCCATCTCAGAAGGGAGGAGCAATGCTAAGTCTTTAGGTAGGGCTGCATGTATTTTTGCGTCAGGAGAGCCATCACAGAAATAATGTATAGATTCTTTAAATTTTATTTTTTTAAATGCAAGAAAGTGACACTTCTTCCCTGTTTGTATTCTTTTAAGCAAGTGTTCCACCTCCTACTCTTCCAGTAGGACCCTGGGACAGATTTTGCAAGGCAGGGAGAAACAGGTGAGGAAAAAGGGCCTCAGAAAAACTAGACCATCTGAGTTGTTTCATACTCTGCCTTCTCAAAAACGCAGTTGTTACCAGCATAGGGGAGGAGGCTCCTGAATTAAGGGGGAGCTGTGTAATGCTGCTGTCATCTTCTGAGATGAAAATTACCAGGAGGAAAACATTTCTTGGTGCCATTGTCATCCTCATTGCCACCATGGACTAGAGTGCACTGATGTGGGCTGCATTTGGTCTGGTGGAGAAGGCTGGGAGCCGAGATGCTGTGCTGCTCATGGTGTTGGATGTGCCTGTCTCGGGAGACACCTCAACAGCCCACTCTAGTGTTTGTTCCTGTGTTTGCCTGCTCCTGTTCCTTCTCATTAACAGAGTAATTCCCATGTCCTGCTGGAAAGGATCCCGCCTGGTGTAGCAATGGCAGCTCCACCCTGGTGTCACAGGATGACCACATTACCCTGTCCACAGAGTTCCCATGGTGGAAGCAACCACCAGGAGACTGACCTCACAGATCTTGCAGGGCTTGTGGGAATCTCATCAGCCTGCAGGGCTGGGAAGATGAGTGATGTGAGACCTGCTTACACAATTCTTGGGGGTACATTTGGGCACTACTCCAGACTCTGGTCAAGATGCCTCAGATGGTAATGGATCTTTCAGGCTGGGAGCTGAAGAAAGTGAGCTGTAGCATAGATGTGTGGCTTTCCCATGTGTATCAATTGCAGGTGATCTGCTGTAACTTTACAGACCTGAGGTATGTTGGCCCTGGCAGCATTTTGATGTGTTTTGCCAGCAGAGTCCAGAGGTGTATCCATCCAGAACCTGCTGTGATTTCTCACATCCTGGTGCTTGTAATAGTTGTTATCCTGTTGTTAAAAGAGCAAAATAATAAAGCAAGATATTTTTATGAATGTCTTATGCAGTGGAACCATGTGCACCAGTCATGCCTGAGAACTGATCTGCACTCCCCTGACAGAATCCTCCCAGCTCCCCTCGCTGTGGTGTTCCTGGTGTGCATGGTGGAGGGACAGGGAATTTGACATAAGCTGGCTCATTTCAATGTGGCTCTGGGAGCTCTGCTGCCACCTGGTTGTGTGTGATTCTTAACTTCCCAGGAGAAAGAAACTTTCAGCTTACTTCCCAAACTGTATCTTACAGAAAATGCAGGTACCAGGGAGAGTGCTTAGGAACCTTTAAGGACTTAGGTTGCTTTTTCTTCAAAAAGATTTTTAAGATGAACATTTATAGCCTGCTGTTTCTAGTTCATGACAATCACATTGCTGAACTGTTGCTACAGGAACCAAGAGATCCAATCTTGTGTTTCGGGAAGGTAACTAACAACACAGTAGTGAAGGCTTTGAAACAGCTTTACTAGCTCTGCAAATTGAGACCATGACTATAGCAAGTCATGGTTTGGACTCTGTGAAGGTCTTGTGGTTTCTCTGTCTGTGGTTAAGAAAGGTGATAGAAAAATTGCCAGGTTCAAAGGGCAGGCCTATTGCAGGATGCCCAGCAAGGTACCTACTAATAAAGGGGTCCAATTCAAGAATACCCAGTGTTGTCATCAAGACAGTATTTCAACTTCTGAGAAAAGCCTTATTTCAGTACAACAGGGAGATCGGGGACATCTGATCTTTTCAAGAATCATTTTCAGCCCACGAGGAACTCGGTTTGATCATGCAGAGACTCTGAATGAAACCTGATTTCCTACAGAAGTACCAAGTGATAAATATTATTGTGAGGGCATATCTCAACCAATGGCAGATGCACGTGATGCACAGTCATAATGATCAATTTCCTTGGAAGGAAGCTTCTGTGGTCAGAGCAAGAAATACGTGACAGGAGGACACACATATATATAACCAGAAACGTTTATGGCTCTTGGCATGTTTCTGGCTAGCACACAGCAGATCTTTCAAGTAGAGAACATGGACTATTTTGTCTGCCTCAAGAGTCAAATCTTGTTGAAGATAGTCAGGATTGCTGTTTTGCCCCCTACATGCTTCTGGAGATGTTTTGCTGCCCAGCAGGCCACCCACACTCCCCACCTTCTCCTCTTCCATAGAAACACCAGAGGTGCTGCCATCTTGCAGCAATGTGTCTTAAACTGTACCCCTAGCAAGAGTAAGAGGCAGCAGATTTATTTAGCTGATACGGCATAGATTAAAAAATATTCATGTTTATGGTTTTTTTAGAAGGCAGCCCTTTAGGCTGCCCACACTGCTCTGTGTCTTATGTGAATGGGATAAAGCCTGGCTAAGAAATGCTGATATTGAAAGAGGAACTCTTACTTTTCTCCTGCAGATAATTTGCAACATCATAGATCATGAAAAAAGGGAAATTCTACATCAGCTTTTTGATGTAGAATTTTTGATGATGTTTGATGCATGAAACTCAGGGAAATACAAGTGCATCCTCCACCAAGTAAGGAATCTCATTTTAGAGTTGTTGCCATGGTAGTTTAAGCCTGTATGTATACATCCCTCCCTAAAACTGCTGAAATATCAGAAATAGCCCTTGTGAGAAGGCATCTACTCTCTTTTCAGCTGTGTGAACCTAAAAGCCAACAAACCAAAGAAATACCTAAACTTCCTAAGTTGTTACACTACTGATACAGGGCTTGCTTATGGAATTTGTACATGAAACCATTACTGAATACAACACAGAAATGGTGTGCTCAATAGGGAAGAAAGCACAGGTTTCCCCTCCTTTATGTTCGTGCTTTAAGCTGCAGTTGTGCTCATTTTACTTGTTCTCTGCCCTAGAGGCTCTACCTGTTCTATGCCAAAGTGTTAGTTTAGGCAGATTTTTGGTGCAGCCCAATCTGGTGGAAAAGATCCATCCTTGCAGCAGACCCCTGTGGCCTGAAAGCCGATTGGCTGGTGGCCACCACCCAAACCGAGGTCCACCTGGATGTGCCCTTTAGGACTGGACTAGTTGGTGACTGGTGTGTCAGGGATTTTTGCCACCAACCTTATTGCTTTGAATGACCCAGAAAGCCAAAGTGGAAAGGAGGTAGGACAGGAACTGCCCGTACCTTTTCTAGGATAAGGTTGCTGCTGCAGAGCAACAGGGACCTTGCTTGTTTTCTTAACTCCAAGGCTTCACTCTGAGCTTGTGGAGCAAAGGGTCTGTAAAGCAGTTGCTAGCCAAAACTGTTTTGCCAAATAATCTCCCCATCATGACTGCCTGGCAGTTTGCAGGGCTGCTCCAGTTTCTTTGCATGTATGCAAAGATGGACATCAGTGAAGAGTGGTGCCCCTCAAGGGTCCATGTTGGAACCATGAGTGTTTAATGTCTTCATCAATTATACAAACAGTGGGATTGAATACACCCTCAGCAAGTTTGCAGATGACACCAAGCTGAGCAATGTGTTTGACACTGCTGAAGGATGGGATGCCATCCAGAAGGACCTGGACATGCTTGAGAAGTGGGTCCATGGGAATTTCATGAGGTTCAATGAGAGAAAGTGCAAGGTACTGCACCTGGCTCAGGGCAACCTGCAGTATCCATACAGGCTGAAGGATGAAGGGATTGAGAGCAGCCCTGCCAAGAAGGACTTAGGAGTTCTGGTGGATGAGAGGCTGGACATGAGCCAACACTGTGCTCTTGCAGCCTGGAAAGCCACTTGTGTCCTGGGCTGCATCAAAAGCAGCAAGAACAGCAGGTCAAAGGAGGTGATTCTGCCCCTCTGCTCTGCCCTCATGAGAGCCCACCTGGAGTGCTGTGTCCAACTCTAGTCCTCAGCACAGGAAAGACACAGACCTGTGCAGAGGAGGACCATGAAGATGTCCACAGCTGGAGCACCTCTTCAATGAGTAAAGACTAAGAGGGCTGGGGTTGTTCAGGTGAGAACAGAAGGATGTTAGAGACTTTACAACAGCCTTCCAGTACCTGGATAGGGCTTATAAGAAAGATGGGGACAAATTTTTTAGCAAATTTTTCACCTATAGTGATAGGAAAAGGGGAATGTTTTAAACTGAGAGAGAGTAGATTTGGACTGGATATAAGGAAGACATTTTTTGCGGTAGGGGTGGTGAAACACTGGAATAGGTTGCCCACAGAGGTGGTGGATGCCTCATTGCTGCAAGGATTCCTGGTCAGGTTAGGCTGGGCTCTGAGCAACCAAACTATTGCATGATTCTGATTCTAAGTTGTTTCTCCCACTGAGATCGTGGTCTTTGAACATATATAACATGCCTGAGACAAATAACTTTTTTCTTTTAACAGAAAATGTTATCTTCAAGCTAAGTCTTTTATATAATATTTACATTTTTCCTCAATGTCAAGTACTATTTCTTTGCTACAAAAATGCATCATGTCTTTTAGCCTTTCTTAGAGGCACATCTCACAGCAGCTGTATCACTTGCCACTGAAAGGTTCTGACCAGTCAGTGGTGGCTGCAGGAAAGGAAAGCAGAGACATTTGCTTTTATGAGCTTTGTACACAGCTCTGTGGGCATACATGATTCTGTTTCTCAGTTACAATAAGAATTAAATCAGGGTTTTTTTCCTGTAAATGGGAACATTAACTCTGTTTACTGTATACTGCTGTAGTCTCTGCCAGGTTTGACTTCCATATGTCTTGAGTTACAATTTCATCTCTCATTTTCACAGAAGAAACACTATATGTCAGCAGTAACTTATATATAGTGCTAGTCCATAATTTGTACTATTTCCCAACATAATTTTCAGGTATTCAGTAAAAGAATCTCACTAGCAGTGCCAGACAAATTAGCTGGTGATACATGTGGGAAGACAGACCACAGTGCAGCCACTGCATGTTTCTCAGTGAGACAAAATAGCATTAAAAGACAAATGGTACATCAGAGCTGTCTACTAAAATATATGCTCTTCCAATAGAAGACAATTGTTTGACTTTTTTTTCTTTCTTTTTTTGACAAATTTGGTGTTGCTGACAAGACGAGACCCTTTTTATGCCATTGTGTGAGGTGTCTGAGACAGTCACGTGGGTGCATGTGCAGCCAGTGCCTAACAAAGCCCTCAGCCCATCACTGACACACATACAATGAAAGCTTGATGTAACCACATTTTTGTTAACTCTGTGAAAACTCAGGAACATGGACAATGCAGGTCCCAGAGACTTTCATATTAAAGTGAAATGAGATATAATAATTAGATAGTACTGTTAATAAGAAAAGATTCCAAAAAATCTATTTCATTTATGAATCAGGGGGAAAACAGTAATCTAATTTCAACTCCCTTATTTTCCTGAGCTTTATTGTCAGTGCTGGTGGTTTCCAGTGATATGGATGTCCTACAATAAAGCAGGGCCAATGTTAACCAGGCAAATTCAAGCAAAACTATATGATTAAAAAGCAGTTGGCAGTGGTGGGAATTTCACACTACATATTTTCCCTTCCTATTTGATAGACAAGAGAGAATTGAAGCAGGGCAGCAGAGCTCTGCAGGAGACCTGCAGCTGCTGCAGCTACAGGGTGTGTGGGTACCTGGCCTGAAGGAGGACTGACCTGAGCAGTGATGATTTCACATCTGACTTCCTTAGCATAGAAGGAGAGGTAATGGGAGACAGCACCAAGTCTTGGGAGAGGTGGCTGGGTGTGAGATGGGAAAGGTTGCAGCCTGATGGGAGTGCTCTGCCACCTCATGTGAAAGTTACTGCAATTTTCATGGCACCTCCTTCATGGGCAGCCAGGGACTCACCAACAGAGACACAGGAGCACCACACTGAGGAGCCATGACACCCCATTGCGGGAGCACCATTGTAAGAAAAATAGACCAGTTGCATGGGAGCATCACACTGAGGACACACACCACACATATGGGAGCAGTGTGTATGAAGGAGCATGTCTGGAAGCATCACACTGTGGGCAGCTTTGGATGGTGATCTCGGTTTTTGTTTGTGGCAAAAGTTCAAAGGTGAGTTGGGATGACTTGTACACAGCATCACCACATCCTCCCTTGCAGACAAAGAGAAATTCCTGGCTTAAACTGGCCATGCCCACAGCCACAGGGTGCTAACAAGTAGTCTGAAGGCCAGAGGAAGCCTTAGCCATGTTTCTATGTTTTATGCAGAACATGTATTGACTGGGAATGCTTTTCATCAGAAAAGAGAATTTTATCACAATACAAAGAAAGTGCATACTGGTAGGATCACTCCTAGAGCTGTGTGGGTTTTGTGGCCTTTAGCAGTCTCTGCTCAAGCCCCACAGACACTCAGCACAACTGAGGAACAGCATCTTTTAGGTACAAGGATAAGAGAAGAGGTTATGGAGTCACCAACTCCAAAATGAAGATGAGAACCCTGGGCAACCCATGACAGCAGCAGCACAGACTGGTGTGGGACACCCAGATCCCAGACCATGGAAAACTGATGTGGGGGAGGATGAGGAGGAAGCAGGTTATCCAGCTGGAGTCGACTAGGTGTGCCTACCAGCACTTGCAGCACTGGTGAGCACAACATCGAAAGCTGAGGAAACAACTCTGAATAAAATCATTCCAAAGAAATGAAAGGAAGAATTTGCTGTAAAAGTTGGTGCTCTGCTGGCTGCTGGGATCCACCCATAGGTTCAGCCTCACTTGCTCCAGGCTAATATAAACAGTTGTTTTATCCAGGTCCAGTGTGGTAACCATGAGGTAAGTTTGCTGAAGATATTTCCAAAGCCTAATGAGATATCTTTGAAAGTTACCTGATTTAGAATTTGAGTCTGTTTCTGAATTCCAGCCAAATTCATAATACAAATCCAACAACAATTTTTATGAAATTTTGGATTAGGGCCAAATGCAAATTTTTGTTCTAAACTCATGCTTTCCAGCAATACAAACAATAAATACAGAATGAGTAGTTTAGAATGCATTTTCTCTGTAACAGTCTCTTTTCTTGCGCTTGTCCCAGGAGCAGAGGTCTTATTAGCTGTGGAGTAGTAGGTGGGGGATACTTGGATAACAGATACCTTTTGTGACTTGAAGATACACAGAAGAGAACCATTGCAGCTTTTCAGGCCAGAACAAAATGCTGTGATTGAGCATCACTCAGTGTTTTAAAATACCAGCACCCAGTAGTCACTCTGTTACCAGAGCAGTGATTAAGGGCTGTGAGCAGGGAAGTCCCTTCCTGCGATGCTGCCTGTCCATCACAGCCCCAAATTCAGTAAGAAAACTGACAGGTCTGGGGCACAGCTCAAAGGTGTGGTTATCTGAAGCCAATCAGATGAATCAATCACAGTGCAGAAGTGCCTGTCTCTCACTATGGACTCTAAAGCAGCCTGGATTTATTCCCATCTATACTTAGACAAGTTGAATCCCATCCCAAAGATGTTAAATGACACAAGTAGTTCTGAGTTTCTGTTTTATCTCACATACTTCTTTATGTAACAGATGTAAATATTTGTAATATCCTGGCCTGTCAAAATCAAGAGGCTATCATGGAAACTTGTTAGAGGAATATCTCTGTGTTAATAGCCATATCACATCTGGTTGTTTGTCAGGTTAGACCCGGACTTTATCAAGTGGCAGAAATACT
Source organism: Pithys albifrons albifrons (assembly GCF_047495875.1). Classification (NCBI taxonomy): domain Eukaryota; kingdom Metazoa; phylum Chordata; class Aves; order Passeriformes; family Thamnophilidae; genus Pithys; species Pithys albifrons. The sequence goes on along the minus strand of NC_092458.1, from coordinate 69,702,448 downwards.
ATAAATGATGGATTGACAAGGACATAGAGGTTGGGGGGCCCTCCATCCATTGACATCAGGGGCATTGAGGAGATCCAAATTCCCCACCAGAGTGTCTTCCCACTTCTGATCCAGGGACCGGAGGGCAAGTTTGCCTCATCTCGACCCTTTGTTCTCAAAATCCCAGTAACCTTGTGGGGGAAAGACATTGTCTCTCAGTGGGAACTTTCATTCCAAATTTCAAATTTGTAATAGGGGCCCCTGGGGCGCCGCAGGCCCCTCCCCTCACCTGGACCACTAACACCCCAGCCTGGATGAACCAGTGGCCCCTGAGGGGAGAGAAACTGTAGCAAATAAATATTTTAATTAGAGAACAATTGGAGAGGAAACAATTGATCCCCATGGACAGTCCATGGAACTTTCCCATTTTTACCATCCAGAAGGCTTCGGGAAAGTGGAGGCTCCTTCATGATCTGCGGGAGGCCAATAGTTTAATAGAGCCTATGGGGGCATTGCAGATGGGCTTACCATCCCCTGCAATGCTCCCAGAGGACTGGCCACTCATCGTAATTGACAGCAAGGATTGCTTTTTTAACATTTTTTGCATCCTAGCGACACCCGCAGATTTGCATTTACAGTTCCATCAGTGAATGCTTTGGAGCCTTCCAAATGTTACCACTGGACTGTCCTCCCACAGGGGATGAAAAACAGCTCGACGATTTGTCAGTCCGTGGTGTCAGGAATATTGGGGCCTGTGAGACAGCGTCATCCAGATGCAATAATTTACCATTACATGGATGACATTTTAATTTTGGCCATTGATTTACCCAAATTAACCCAGGTTCATATTACAGTCAAGGAAGTCCTTGGGGTCCATGGATTAGAAGTGGCCCCAGAAAAAACCCAGACCACCAGTCCCTGGAAGTATTTAGGTTACTGTTTAACAGGACTTTCACGCCACAAAGGGTGGCAATACCTGTGACAGTAAAGACTCTAAATCAGTTACAGACCCTCCTAGGGAACATAAACTGGGTCCGGAATTATCTGGGTTTGTCGACCGATTTTCTCTCACCGCTGTTCCAGCTGTTTAAAGGGGACTCCAGTCTATCATCCCCTAGGACCCTCACTCTGGAAGTGGAGAAAGTCCTTCAAGAAGTTATTCCCGTCTTTCTGCCCAGCAGGTTCACCATATGCGACCTGGCCTGTCCACTGCCTTAGTCATTTTTAGAGGAGAAAAACAGCCTTATGGCATCATAGGACATTTAGATAACAAAGAAAAAAGGTTTCTTCTGTTGGAGTGGATTTTTTTGAGTTTTCAGTTTTCTAAGACTATTACCACCTGTCCGGAAATGTTGGCGAAAGTGTGCCATAAAGGACGTTTAAGGTTTTGGGAGATCTCCGGACAGGACCCTGATTTTATTTATATTCCCCTTACCAAATCTCAGTTGCATTATTATGAAATACAAATGTTTGATTTTCAGTTGGTTATGGCAGATTATGTTGGAAAAGTGTTGTATAATTTACCTGTCATTCCGTTTTTACAGTTTTTGTCTATTTCTCAGCCTCAGTTACAGTTGTTTTATTCTTCGATCCCGCTTGAAAATGCTCAGAGTGTTTTTACTGATGGTTCCGGCAGAACAGGGAATGCCGTGGTTGCTTGGCTGGAGAACAGACAGTGGCATAAAGAATACACCACCTTACAGGGTCATTGCAGCTGGTTGAACTGTCGGCTGTCATCAAAGCCTTTCAGTTATTTCCTACCTCTTTGAACATTGTATCAGATTCCTGCTATGTGGTTGTATCAAGAATTGAAAACAGTTACCTGAAAGATGTTTCTAACCAGCAATTGTTTCAGATGTTTTCCACCCTCTCAAAGGTCATTCAGCACAGGGAGTATTCCTTTTATATCTAACATGTTAGAGCACACACAGATCTCCCTGGCCCTATGGTGGAGGGAAACAGGGTGGCCGATGAGGCAGCAAATTTGGAAATAATTGTAAATCTGGCCCCAATCACTAACAACTTTGAGAAGGCCAAATTGTCCCATAAATTTTTACACCAAAATATCAAAGCGCTGCGAAAACAATTTAATCTCTCGGCCAGCCAGGCTAGGGCAATAGTGTCTGCCTGTCCAGACTGCCAAAGAGCAACCCCGGTACCAGCAGAGGGTGTTAACCTGAGAGGACTTAGTCCTCTGGACCTTTGGCAGATGGACGTGACACATTTACCACAATTTGGCCACCTTCGCTACGTTCATGTGTCAGTAGACACCTGTTAGGGACTTATTATGGCCACGGTGCATATGGGGGAGAAAGCCAAGGATGTTAAGCAGCATTTCTCCCTTGCATTCACTGTTATGGGCATCCCAAAACAGGTCAAGACTGATAATGGCCCAGCTTACATTTCCACTTCACTGAAGGATTTTTTCAATCTGTGGGGAATTTCCCATGTCACCGGAATTCTCCACTCTCCTCAGGGTCAGGTGATCATTGAGAGAGCCCCCCTTACACTAAAAAACATGTTAAAAAAGCAGGAGAATTCGACGGTAGGGCTCTGCCCTCAAGAGAGGTTAAATAAGGCATTATACGTGTTAAATTTCTTAAATAGACTCCATGATGATACTCCCCCTGTTGAAAGGCACTTTAGAGCAGAAAAGATGAAAAGGGGTGAAGTGAAAGTTTGGTATAAAGATGTGGTAACTGGATAGTGGGTCGGCCCTGTCCCCCTGATGACATGGGGGAGAGGGCATGTCTGTGCTTCCACAATGGGTACCATCTCATTGTGTCCGCTTCCACCAGGACAGTGCCATCGCTACATGGACGCCAGTGGAGGAAGGGAAAGAATGGCATCTGGATATTTTGTTCTTTGAGGGAGAAGGCTCTTCATCTGTGGTGTGATCGTGATGCTGTTGGGAAGTGGAGTAGTGGTGCAACGGAGACAACAAGCTGCATCCTCAACAGTTGCTGCTTCACTGACCCCACCGGTCCGAACATGGGTGATGTCTTCCAGACAGAACGTCTGGTTACATCTAGCACAGTCGCTGAACATGGATTCCATCTGTTTGTCAACTTTAGATCCATCCAACCCCTTTAAAACATGCTTAGTGGGTCAGCCCTGGTCACCACGCAAATGGGGAGAATTCAGAAACCAGTATGCTCCCTGGTGCGATGACAGTGACCAGTATAGTAATCCAGTTTTGGACTGTTTTACCTGCCCAGAAAAAACTTTACATGTCAGGAAGACGTTTACGTATCAGTGACAGAGGCCCGAGGAATTGGAGATTTTAGGAAGTGTAAGGGCTCCGTTGTGTTTCTATTTTACACACAACCAACATGTCGCTGAAGTGGAGCTGATTAATGTCACCTCGCCTCAGCCCTATACTAATTTCAGCTTTTGGTCCAAGGATAAGGTATCCTATCAAATTCATGCTACCTCAGAGTCAGTTATCCTGCCCAAAGGGATTTTCCTAATTTGTGGGCAAAGAGTGTGGAAAATGATCCCTAGATTGGCAGCAGGGGGTCCTTGCACCTTTGGTAAGCTTACACTTTATAATCCTGCCTTGTTTATGCGGTCTCAAGGCCCACCTCTGATTCGTGAAGGAAAGGATGTACGCTCTCAGACATTTTTACATAAAAGTTCTCTGAGAACACGTAGATATTTTCAGGGTCTAGCACCGCCCCTTAAATTTCATACACAGCAGCATCCGACACCTCCCCGACCAAAGGCGACTAAAGCCAGCACCATAGTACCAACATTTAAGCCTCATCCATTAGAAGGCATGGAACACGTACATGAGTTTACTGCGGAATGCAATTCCAACATGCATTTCTGGTCAAAAGGAAAAAATATTCTAGGTGGAGCCATTATTCCAGCTATCAGCACCACCCATGTCTTGGATCTGATAACTAAGATGGGTTGCTGGCTGGCAAAATAGGCCAATGCTATGAGCCAGGCCTTGGAAGAACTATTATTGGATACCCAAGAAAATAAGAAAGCATTGCTCCAAAATAGGATAGCTATTGACTTTTTACTCCTTGTCAATGGTCAGGTTGTCAGGAATTTGAAGGGCTCTGTTGCCTTAATTTTTCCAACCATTCGACTTCGATCCATTCACATATCAACCAATTAAAATCACTGGTCCATGACATTAAACAGGACGATGGGTTACGGTTGGAGGATTTATTCAGCTGTCTAGCCTTCCAGGGCCTGTCGGCTATGGTCAAGAAGTCATTATCTGGTTAATAATCATGTTTGTTATTTGCTTGTTCATGTGTGTTTTCCCTTGGCTGTTAAAATGTTCTCAAAGTTTCAGGTTCCTTCAGGCTTCACCACAGGCTTACCCAGCAATAGAAAACAAAAAAAGAGGAGATGTCAGGTTAGACCCGCATTTTATCAAGTGGCAGAAATACTATAAACAATGGATTGACGAGGACATAGAGGTCGAGGGGCCTGAGGTTGCTGCGGACCCAAGCAAGCTGAGAGCAATTTATGAAGATTCTACCCAGTTCACCTCATACATTGATGTTTCCCCTGTTAATGACGTTGGTCATCATGTCTACCCATAATATTTCCCTATAGCAACCCTATCCAAGTTCTTCTTCCCACAGACCCTCAGAGCTTTTTCCTGCCAACCTCTCCCTCATTGGTTCAGATTTGGTGCAATGCACCACTTTCCCATATATGGTTCTGTTTATGCCATTGGTTCCTTTCTTGATTCCTCAATTGCATACCCCTCAGCCAAACAGATGTTTCCCCCCTCCCATTTTTCCAGAAAGTTCGACCCTGACCCTATATAAGTCCCATGTTTGCTAATAAACTGGCTTCTCTTGTGGACACCTGGCTCTGAGTGTGGTCCTTTCCTGGGAGCTGCACCAGGCTGGGTGTGGGAGGAGCTGTCCCTGGCTTTGAGAGGTGTCTAAAAGGGCTGATATCACTTCAAGCCTACAGCCACGATACCTCTCGGAGCCAAAGACCTGCACTCCAACTTCAGGAGCCACCTCATCCACCGATAGTTGTTGTCATAGTCCATGTGATCTTGAGCGTCCTGAGCTGGTTGCACTGTGGCTTTTCTGAACGACTGTGGGCAAACAAAATCACAACTGGAAAACTGAAGTAACAAAATTCCTCTTCCTTTCCTGACTGCCTCAGAGTATGAGGAGATTGGATAGTATAACTGTCTCTGCATAAGGGTTTAGATACTGCTGGAAACAGTCCTGTAACTATGTAACTCTTACTTTTCCTCAATAAATGTTGATTCAGTGGAAAAGTAGCACAAGTGAGGGATGGATTCTGGAAGAAATAGCATATCTCTGTGGTGACCAGCAAAGGTCCCAGTTTTGGTGGGCAGGAGATGAGAAAGGGCTCCCTTCCCATGGGCAGGGAACCTCGGACAGCTTCAGGAATGGTCATGCCAATTCCCACACTGGACCCTCTTCTCATGTTACCCAATGCACACTCCATAGCCTAAGTGCAAGCCAAAAGGGATGGCAACTCACTGTTGGCCATGGGGCTGCATCCAAGCAGGAGGAGAGCTGAAATGCAACATGACAGCTATGCAAAGGCAGGATATCATGAGACACACTGGAAGAATGAAAGAGATCCACTGTAAGGCAATACTGAAAAATGAACTTTAGAAGATAGAATGGAAAATATGTTAATGTGAAAAAAAGTCTCCGGCAGGATAACCAGCCTCTGCAAAATGAGCAGGGATGATTCTGTTTGATTTTTAAAACCTGAGTGATAACCCCCAGAGGAGATATTAAATACTTTAGACTGTGGGATGTTTCATGTGTTTTTTCTGTGTGGGGGAGTTTGTATACATCATTTTTTGAGGCCTATGAGAGATTTAGGGAAAGCCCAAGCCTAACTTGATTTTGCCAACCAAAAAAAGAGCCACTTCTTCGTCACAGAAGGAAACAATTGAGCAGTTGAGAGAAAAGTAATACGCCATGGTGTAGGGGTTTAAAAGTAAGAAACAGAGGTGGTGTAATTGGTTGTGATATTTTTCCTCAGGAACTGCCATGGAGTGGGCACTTGCCATCACTGAGCACCTGGATTTCAGAAAAGCTGGAGGAGATTCAGTTCAGAAGATGAGTTAAGTTGGCTCAGCCAGAGGTGTAGCTTGGAAATGTTCAGTTGGTCATGCCTAGGGCCCAGAAGTAGGGTATGAGGATAGAGGGACATTTGCTGCCTCACCACTGTGCCACACCATGCACTTGCCCAACAGCTTTAATTTGGACCTGCTACTCTCTGAGGCTATTCTGGATCTGCTAAATAAAAAAGTCCAGACCAAATCCCCACCCCTGAGGCAGCAGGAAGACAGTTCCCACAGTGCCTCAAGCCAGCCCTATCTCAAGCGGGTTTGCCATGGAGAGGTGGGTGGCAGAACCCATAACAAAGCAGTGTGCACACAATGAATGATAACTAAGTGCAAGTAGCAGAGAAACAGAAATGTCCAGGCTAAACCTCAGGCTGGGATGTCTTTGGACCCTGGGCTTTCTCACCATGTTTCCACCCAGAAGCACTTGGTGCAAAGCAGAGCAAACAGACTGGCACCAGTGTGCAGAGTGCTGGAGCCCCATGAGCTGGAGACAAAACCCTCATTCCCTCACCCACAGCAAGGAGGTCTGGCTGCCTGCCCTCTAGCACGGCTGGCAGCCTTCTTGCTGCTCCACTGGCCCCAAGAGGCCATGGCACAAACCTGCCAGTGGTTCAGCTCTAGCTAAACTGATCAGCTCAGCTTCAGACAGCACCTCGCTACCTTTTATTTTCACATTGTTTTGATATAGAGAGCTCTTAAAAGAAATACAGCAAAAAGAAAGAGCTAAACCAAGAAAGATCGAGTGTATTTGTTCGTGTCACTCAAATAGAGACATGAAAACTATTTTCATTATGTTATCAGCATACCATGTGATGCCAAAGAGGTTTTTGATTTTCTGATTTTCGCATTTTATAGATTTTAGGAACACAGTAACTGTAGCAAATGTAGATTTAATGTGCTAGTATTCTGGCAGCCTAAGTTTATTGTTTATACATCCTAACCATTAGCATTTATGGGTAGCTCAAATTCTTTTAGCTGTTTAGGCTCTCTTCAAGGCAGAAAAGCTGAAGACTATCAGAAAGGCCTGCAGAACAAGACCAAACATAAGCCAACAACCTTGAGTCTAAGAACACTGGAAGAACTCCAAAAACCCGAGGAAGAGGAGCTGATGAAGAGAGAGGGTCTCAACGACCCCAGTCTCAAATCCTGGGGGGTGGAACAGAGGTGGAACCAGGGTTGGACCGAGAGATGTGTCAACTGGGGATTGGGTGGTCGATATTATAAAAACCATGGAAATCAGTGTTCGGGTGGGGAAGATGTCATCATGTGTTCCCAAAAGCCCTGAGGCTAGACATTAAAGAATCTACCTTATCTTATCCCACATTAACTTGGCTCAGAGTCCTGTTTTTGGGTTCTCTCATGGCATCACATGCAAGCCATAAAGGTGCACTTTTGCTTTATTACAGCTTGATTTCTTTCCTAAGCAATACATCAATGCGGCATTACCTTTTACTAAGCAAGACAGAAAGATCTAGTCAGTAACCCTCAACTTTTTGATATTTATCCCCATCATACATTACCAGTGTGCCAGGAAAGAAAATAAACACCCCTAAGAAGTGATAGTGCTTAAAGTATGAAGTTGATACAGTATAAAATCAGGTTATCTTGAGTGGTTCTGTCTTTCTGTGGAAGAAAGTTCTTTCTCACTGGTTTGGCTGGTCACTTTATTTTAAACACATCAGGACATTTTTTTTCAAAGATGGAGATTTCTATCGAGCGGCGTTGGCGAGACTCCAGATTTCTTCTATTCATCGAGAGCTATAACAGTACTGAACACATAGCTGGGAGTGTGAAAGCAATGTTCACTCCTGCATTTTTGTTTCTGTTCAGTCCTCTTGTCCTTTTCGACAGCATAATAGAAGTGCTGCAGTAAGCAGGGTCAAGTAGGATATGCCAGTGAGAAATGTTAAAATGGGACTATAGGCTGCGATTATGGGCTCTAATGTGTGATGAATCCTTTTTAATCACATGATATGAACTAATGTCACCATTTATTATAAAACAACAAAGTGTTCAGCTACAGGAGGAATAGAATGGATGACAACTGCATTTTAAAATGTTTTGTTTAAGCAAGTACAGTGTGATCTTTTTAGATAACTAGGAAAAACTGAAGTTAAAATAAGTGCAAGTATTTCCAGATGGTTTTGGTTAGAACAAGTGTCTTTTCAGGACATGAGGATTCATCCCCTGAAAAGGGGATGTGCAATCAGTATCCACCTGCATCTTTGAGCTCAAGTGAAGAGGTTATTATACTAAAAATAGTTGCAAAATTTTAAACAGTGAATTCAAGACGTGTTAGTAAAACTGTAAATATAAAAAATCACAATAAAATTCTGTTCTAAAATGATTTGTAATAGTTATTTAAATATAATTGTCTTAAGTTATAGACTTTGTTTCATGCCAAAATGTCAGAATAAAAGTCTGAAAATACTGTCAATTTTGACACATCTTCAACTGTCCATCCAATCTTCTAGTTAAGTATCACGAAATATAGTAAGTGTTCAAGAGAGTCAAAAAATACTGTACCTGAAGAAAATGTGGTGAGACATGCCAGTGTCTTATCATCACTCAGAAATCATGGTTACTACACTGTCATCAATGTGGGGGCCAGTTTGCCCAACCACCAAGATCCTTTGCTCCAGATCCTACAGCTGACTTGTTGAATATGTTCTGCTGTATATGACTAATTTTTGTTAATTTCTTACCTAGTTTAATTCATAGGACTAGGACAGGTTAGTAACTCCTGGCTGGAGGTAGAGAGAATATCAGTGGGAAGCACTCACTTAAGTACCAAGCAGCCAGGTCAACTTGTTTGATAATAAAATTGGGGACAAAATCTCTCTGGATGGCCTTTTAAACTGCTTGGAAGTCCTGGTTGGAAGCACAAAGACATTGCTATGGTTTCCTCTGCCTTCTGCCAGTCCAGTCCAGACTGTCATGTCTCCCCTCTGCACTACACAACAGCTCTGATTCCTCAGCTTTCTGGAGCAGGAACCTGCCCTGCTCTTCTCCTCATCCTGCTCCATAATCATCAATTTTTAACTGAATTTTGCTATAAAGCTCAGTGTCATTAACGTCCTGGAGGCTGATCTCCCACAGCCCTGTGTATCACTGGAACCTGAGGACATTATTGGTTTCACTGGTTTAATATGCATTGATTTAGGCAAAAAGTGGCAAAAAACCTTTATGACTTGTGTTGTTAGAAATCGTTTAGAAAGTATATGAACTGGGAAGTTTAAACTTTAGACACGTATACTAAGGTAGAGCGTCTTACAGGGAGCAACACTGCAGTGGCAAAGTGCAAGCGTTTCTTCCATTTTCAGAGTTTCAGATTCATGAATAAGAGCATGTCCCCATTCCCACACTAACCTTTACTTAGCATGGGACCACATTTTTAGTTTCTGAAAGAAAGCTCTGCCTATAATTTTCTGGCTTTGTTGTTGCAGGATCTCTGCTGATAGATGATATAAGCATTGTCAGAGACCGTTCTGTCTCATAGCCTTTCACAGAGTCACAGAAGGGTTTGAAATGACCTCCAGAGATCACCTTCCTCAAGCAGAGCCACCTAGAGCCAATTACCCAAAACCATGCCCAGATGACTTTTGAATATCTCCAGTGATGGAAACATCATAACCCCTCTGGGAAGCCTGGGTCACTGCTCCATCACCCTCACAGTAAGTAAGTGTTTCCCAATGTTCAGAGGAAACTTCCTGTATTTCAGTTTTTGGCTGTTGCCCCTTCTCCTCTCCCTGGGAAGACTCTGGCTCCATCTGCTTTGCACCTTTGTTTAAGGTGTTTATACGTATTGATAAAATCTCTCTGAGCCTTCTCCAGGCTGAACCTTCCCAACTCTCTCAATGTCTCCTCACAGAAGAGATGCTCCACTCCCTTCATCATTTTTGTGGCCTATTGTTGAACTCTCTCCAGCATATCCATGTCTCTCTTGTCCTGGGAAGCCCAATCACTAGACACAGCACTCCAGGGGTGGCCTCACCAGGGCTGAGTAGAGGGAAAGGATCCTCTCCCTTGACCTGCTGACAGTGCCATGCCTAATGCAGCCCAGGATAACATCAGCTTTCTTTGATGAAAGGGCCTATTGCTGACTCATGTTGAACTTGGTGTCCACCAGGATCCTCAGGTCATCTTTTGCAAAGCTGCTTCCCAGCTGGCTGGTCCCCAGCATATGTTGGTACCTGGGGCTGTTCCTCCCCAGGTGCAGGGCTTTGCACTTCTCCTTGTTGAACTTCATGAGGTTCCTGTTGGCCCATTTCTCCAACCTTTCAAGCTTCCTCTGGATGGCAGCATGACTCTCAAAAACCTTACTGAAGTCTAGGTAGGCAAAATCCACTGCTCTGTGCCCCTTTCTACCAAGCCACTCATCTCATCATGCAAGTTTGTTGAGTGGTCAGACATGACTTCCCTTTGAAGCTGTGATCTTTCTGTTGCAGCAGACAAGGTGGGCTGACATCCTCAGAAAAAATTCTCTTTTTTCTTACATGCTTCTGCTGACTCCTACTAGTCCAGACCTGCTGAACAGCTATAAATAAACCAAATTAAACCAGTATATAACTGGGCATTCTGCGGCACTGACTTCCTTGTCAAGTGAAGCATAAGAACGACAAAGTAATTATGAGTAACAGAGCTGAACCTCAGTGTCCCATCATGTTCAACCTTTACAAATGCACAATAAGAGAATTATAAAGTTGAGGTTTTACTAATCTAAGAAAACAGTACAAAGCAGGAGAATGAGAAGGAAAGAAAATAGTATTAACTGCTAATTTCCAAACAATGGCCACTGAAAAGAAAGTGAATGACTCAGCTGAGGTTGGACAGGGAGTCTGCAGCAAAGGTGGAACCTAAACCTGTAGTTGAGCCTTTGTCTAGTTCCACAGCCATAAAACCATTCTTATGGATATCATATATGGAATATGTCTCCTAAGTTCTTGATGTCTTATGGTGACTACAATCAAATACTTTCAAATGTATATTTACAAGGTTTGCAACTAATTAATACTCACATGTATGCCAAAGTTCTCACAGAAAATAATTACATCAGGTTAGGATATGAAATCTGTGAAATCCAAGGCAAATACTGACTTCCCTGGAGACAGGATAGTACTGATGTCCATGCTGAAATAGGAGTTACTGGAGAAGATGAACATGGACCTGGCTACACAGCAGAAAATCTGTATTCCTGCAGCCAGAAAATACAATCCATGTATCAACTGTTTTCATACAGGCTTTTTTTTAATGTAAATGCCTTTCTACCATTATTTCATGAATACCTGGCAAGAGCACAGTGCAATGTTCTGCACTTGAGGGACAAGACTCCAAAAAGCATAGGTGGAATGAAGAGTGCAGCTGCTGATTGCTGTGCCCACAGTACTCTCTCTCTACTTCAATGATTTCTGTCTCCCTTATAGTGATGACAGCAACAGGAATTCAAAGTGCAGCCTTTGGATCAGAAACATTTTCACACAACTCTGCTAGAAGGAAAGGGAAATTAAGGTTAACAAAACTGTGTCTTACCAGAAATCACGTCCAGTTTCCCATATCCTGGAGTTGCATTATATACTGCTGAACTAAAGATAATACTTCTAGAACATTACAATATAGTGCCACATCTAAAGGGTCAATGTGGAAAATTTTTCATATTCAAACCCACAAAATTGGAAAGGACTGAAGGAGCTAAAGGGAAGATCAGTCAAGGACAAAAAAATCCCTCAACAACTAAAACGTGCAACAACAGTTTTTTTCTTCATTGGGTAATTAGCATGCAACACTGTCTTCCTGCAAAGCTCCCAGGAGAAGTAAGGTGTTGCCCTCTGAAGAAGGGGGAAGAAAAATGTCTGAGAACACTTGGCATTTTATTCTTGTTACTTCTTCAAGAGCAATAATTATGTGTGAGTAGAAGTTTACAGACTCTACCAGAAACTAGAAAAGCTTGGCTTGATCATTCAGCATTGCACCTTCTTGCATCAGCACACTCTTCTCAGATAAAAACACCTTATTGCTCTGTAGGTACCTTCACAAGTCTGTCCATACGGTGACCATGGCCTTTCCATCCAGCTGGTTTGCTCTTGGCAGCTCTATTCTGCTGATATTGGGTGGTGGGCATTATATGATATCAGTGTCTTTTAAACATCTGACCTTTGCAAAACAGCAATGAATAAAAGCAGTATGAGCAGCTTAAATGGCAGGAAGGATGCCTGTAAAGCCTCATAACTGAGACAAAGTGCTAAAACTGTATGACAACAAGCAAACAAACAAGTCAGAGAAGGGAATTATTTATTAAATATGACTTACAAAAGGATTTCTCAGAAGTGTTTTATTTCTCCTAATGCATGCTGAGGTCCTATATTCCCTTGTATGGGAACTGGGAGGTTTTCCTGCCCATGGCCAACTGGCTCTTGGGTACCTCTGATACCTCTGCCCTGGGTTAGAAAAGCTCTTGCCAGAGGAAAAGACAAGAGAAATGGAGATTTTGACATGCACTGGGGAAAATGCTATCTGGAAATACTGCTGCCTCTCTCGTCTACTGTAGGGTAAGCCTGCTTGAATGGGATGCACCAGCTATGCTGCACTTGGGCAGCTGGTGCTCGATGAGATGTGTTCTGCCCTTCCTCTGGGAAAATGGGGTGTGGGAGCAAGAGATGTGACCCAAGGATTAGCCTTTTATATATTTGTGCTCTGAGACAGATTTGTCTATTGTAGCTGGATCTTTAAAAAGCTACTTGGAATTCCCCAGTCCAGGCATCCTCCCTTTTGCTGAGTTGCTCTGGGCTCTCTGTCAACTGTTCTTGGACTTCTGATTAAGCCCTCATAAGTCATAACAGGGATTGTCAGCTCAGGAGGGAGGGAGGAGTAGAACACTCAAATTTTCCAGAAAAGGGACTATTGGTTTTCCTTGTCATTTTCTGAGAAGAGTAGGAGCCTATGCAGACCATGTGGAACTACAAGCTTACTTAAATACAAGTAAGATCCATGATTATATTTCTGAGGTCTGAAAAGATGGACAACACAGACTTCTGGTTTGTGTGCATAGAAAAGCCAGGTAGGACAAAACCATACAGAATTAATTAATGCTCCTTTCTGACCACAGAGTTATCTTTTTCTGAATGGGTGTAGTTGAAGTGACTTTAAAACACCTCCACCCAGGAGGTGCAACACAGAGGCACAGAAACCCTACAAAAGCTGTGTGTGGCCTCAAGTGCTTCTTTAAGCACAAAGAAATTTAGGGGCTTGTTTGGGGGTTGGCGTTATGGAATGCATTAAAAGAAAACAAAACAAAAAATAAAAAAGCAACAGAGAAATTGAAAGATACCAACAGTTTAGAAAAAGGGGACCAGGTTTATTTTCTCAGAAAACATAAGGAATTTGGGGATTTTTTTTGTTTGTCATTTATTGTGTCTAAGACAGCACTAATTTGTTCCACCTGAAAGTATCTCCCTGGCAGGAAATATCCTGTGTACAGTCTATGAACAAAAATATGGGGATGTTGATGATTTATTTTTCAACTTGCATGAGGCCAATGTAGTAAACACAGTAGTGTTAAATGAAATTTAGGTATGTGAATGATAAAATTATAATATTGTAATATTATAAAAGTATAAAATGCTACAGCATCCTACTTGTCATCTTGCTTGAATAATTTTCCATTTTCTCTAAACTAAAAGTGAAATAATAAGCAGGTTCTGTTCTGGCAGTAGCCACAACATAACTTCAAAACCTCATATATTGTCATCAAACTAGTCATCGGTTCTGTTTTTACATCTCTCATCATTGCATCTCTCCATGTCTTTGCATCTCTTCATCTTTACATCATCCATCTTTGCATCCCTCATCATCTCTTTGTATTATAGTTTAACATCATCCTGTAACTGCAGCACACCAGTCAGGTCTGTGCAGCATCTACTGTTAGTTTGTTCTGGTGGAAATTATCTTCAATGCCCTGTACGTGGTGCAGCATCAGAGGAAACATGATACTTTACCATTTGGATCCAATGACAAATTAATTTCCTAACAAGGTGCTAAAAGCATTTAATCTCCCTCTTTATGTTAACCATTTCTCCTCAAGTGTTCTGTCAAAGCTGAAAGCTGCTGTCTTTATTAGGAATAGCAATTTGATCATGCCAAAGTCCTTTTCTTCAACAGATCAGAAGTGTCCTCTTCCATTCACACTAGTCCAGAGTAATTCCAGTTGGGATCTTAAGTGCCAGCCATAATGGAGGAGAAAGAGTGAAGGACTCAGTGCTGATGCACTTTCACTTGACCTCATCATTAACACTGTGTAGTAGTTTTGGCTTTAGTCAGCATAGGTCCCCATTTAGGCCTCAGTTTTTAGCAGGCCTCAAAGGTTGTGACACAGATTAGAGGGGACAGGTACCATCTGACTTAAGCAGCCATAGAGGTATTTCATATCATCTGACATCATCAGGAAGTGTCGGGGAGTATAACAAGCAAGGTGGGAGGAGTCTCTGCTCTCTTCGGTCCATGCTTCTGACCAGGACGGTTCCCGCTCCCTGACTGCTGATATCAGGCCCTCCTGCCGGTCGGCACGTCTGCTTAGCCGGGGACGTGAGCACATTCCTGTTAATTCCTCTTTCCCTCTTGCTGGGAGGTTTCCTTTGGGGAGGGGGTTTGGTTGGTTTGGAGTTTCACCTGTTAGCTGGGGCGACCTCGGTGAGCCTGTTGTTGTTTCCTGTCACCATGTGCTATTTCATATTCTGTGTTAAGCTCTCCTCTTCTTTGTATAAATATAAAAACCTCACTGTGTCTAAAGCCTCGTTTCTGCTGTTTTCCCTCACTCTCCTGCTCTGGGAGTGGACTTTTTGACTGGGTACCAGGCAGTTGGCATTTTGCCAGCTCAAACTATAACACACTGTCAGCAAGTTGTCAACATCTGCACAGAAGTGGAGAGATGAACATCTAGGCACCATTTCTGTTGCTGCAGGCTGGATGGAATCACCTCCACAGCCAAGAGGCTCCTCCCAGTCCTGCCAGTCCCAGTGCCATCCTGTCCAAGGTCTAGTTCATGTCCAAGCCTACTCCAAAGCACTTGGTTTCCACTTCCAGAGAATGGCTATCTGCATTTGCTTTCTGAAACTAAGTACAGGTAGATATTTCCCATTGAAACATTCTGGGGCGAAGTTAGCAGTATCCAAAGTACAGTCTAGGAATGCAGAATCAATTAAAGAACATTCTAAAAATTGTTCTCCTGATTCTGAAATAGACTTTCAGCAGTAGCTTCCTGAGGCACAACCATAAGCTCCTTTTGCCTCTGTTAGTTGTCTCACTTTCATGAAGACATCGCACTTGGTTTTTACTCCAGTCACGGGGAATCCTAAAAATGTAATGTCACTGCTTGATGGATCCCACAAAATGTAGTCTTTCAAAATGTGGGAAATTTCCTACCATTTTCCAGTTAAAACATTTAACACAGATAACACTGCAGTTTCCTTCTCATGATGGACAAAAGGAACCTGAAGAAGTAATGTTTGCTTCTCAGCTCATTTTGCCATATGACACTACCCACATTAATCACATTTCGGTACTTTCTTTATTACACTGAACAACCATTGCTCATGGCATGTCTTCAAATTCTTCCTCAGTTTGGGCCTTTCCTCTAAATTACCCTGGCTTGTATCTTAGGGACTTGTTCACACATAATTCAGATGAAAGACAACTATGGTAATTGTCATGGAACTATATGGGACAGTTTGAGATGTCCTTAGCTATTTAGTGAACCTATAGACACATGGCAGGGGTTTTTAGAGCTGTAGTAAGGGTTGAAATTATGTACAGAATCAGCAGTGTTATGAAATAAATTATTTTTTTCATAGGTTGTTTTCTTCAAGACCTGTATTTTGCCCATCATATTCAATTTGCTAAATCATGTGTACTTGATTTTAAATATTATTGTACATTTGTGTGTAATTAAAAGCTTATACTACTTAACGAAGTCTGTTCTCAAAAATTTTCCTCCTTTGCAGTGGCTGAAAGTTTCTCTGTACACAAAAAAGCTTCTCATTGGCAAATGTGAAAGCGCTTCTTAAAGCAGATGAATGTCACAGTCCCCTTTTGTAGATGGGGTAAAGGAGGTACTGGGCAGTGACAAGACTTTCTCAAGGGTAATGTGAAGGCATTGCTAAGAGAAGTGAGGTTTCGTGACTGTTTTATTAACACTGAACATAGAGCACTAAATACTAGGGAATCACTTTGGAGAAAAGTCAGCATGAAAGTCAGGTATTACACTTACTTCATAAGAAGGGCAATGCTTGCCAGCAGTGGGAATCTAGTCTTGACAAGAGGTCACTTTTAGAAAAGGTTACTCCAGCCAGCTAGCCGTCCTCAGAAATGCTGGGCTGACATATGCCAACAGTTTGCAATTCCTCACCTTCTGACATCAACTCAGACACACAGAAAAATGTTCAGTCAATCAGCTGGTTTTTTCATACTCGGAATGTGCTTTTCTGCCTCGGAGTCCCGTACTTTGCAGTTTTTCTTCTAAACTGAGCGGCTCACTTGCAGAAGTAAGGGACATAAAGCTGATTACGCTTCCTGGGTCCACTTCACTGTGTCATTCATGCCTATCTCTAAGCAGCACAGTGATAACACAGCGCTTATACAGAAGGGAAAATAGTTGCTTGGTGACTACTCTACATTTTATATTTAACCCTTTAGCTCTCCTCTTCAGGGTTATCCATGTTTGGTGCATACATAAGGACAGCTAACAAATTGCAGCTTTGACACTGATAGGCAGAATTTTATCTTCATTTCTTACATGTTAAAATCAGGTATCTTAGCCTGAAAAGTAGAGCTTGAGAAATTCAGTTGCCCACCAGTGGCCAGAAGACCATCCCACTAGCCAGGTGCTGGATGGAGGGCTCTGTCTGCAACTCCGAAGAGGAACAATCCTGGTGAGGAGCACAACTGGGACTCCCTAGAGCCAAAAGTTACCATTCTTTGCCAGTAGCTGGAAACAGTTAAATATAAGCAAGTTTCCTTTGCATATCGCAGATGCTACTTTTGTTACTTTTCTAGCACAAAATGTTTGTAAGTCAAGTATGGATGTATTCTGCAAGTCTGCCCTTTTCGGTCCGGGGAGGCAGTAAGATAGCCACTGATCTGCTCCACGATCAGGGAGGGTGGAAATGCAGAAAGACCCATCATAAAGTCAGAAGAAAATCTGTCCAGAGACACTGTGGCACAGGGTCTCAGTGCAATGGGGCTCCTGCTGCAGGCAGATAAGCATCCTGAAGTGAGTAGATTCCATTGTGTGGGAATGTGTCAACATTGTTGACTGCAGCAAAGTATAGAGATGGCTGACAGAATTAAATAAAAAAACCTGGAGATCAGAACCAGAACAACAGTCAATTCAAGGATTCGGTGTTTTATTAAACATTTCATTCAAGGGGAAAAGAAATTGTCAATCTTGAAGAAGGCAAAATACACTGTCACTCTTCTATGTCTGGGTGATACTAGCCAACCTATCAGGAAAAATATTTTATTTTTACAGGCAGAGTGCTCTGTTTGTCCTTGGAATCTGTCCCAGAAGCAAGCAGGTTTCTATGTCTGGATCTCTTCCTCATGTGAGATATTTAATATGCACAGCCCTGCTTCATTTTTTGTGACTGACATTATGGAGCACAACCCAAGCATCTTTCAAACTTACGCCTTTTAAGACAGTTATGTTTCAAGCTATATTTTAAGCATGTCTCGAGAAATTACCTATGAAACTCTGCTTAAAATGATGGTAAAGGAAGGTTCACAGTAGTGTTAACATAAATCAAGATGTAAGCAAGTTTACATGAGAGCTACTTCTAGGGAAAAAACTGAGTAGCACCTGCTCCTAAATGAAACTGATCTCTCAATTTTGTAGGTAACTCATACTTGTATGTTGATGAGCAGATCTAAAAGCAGGGATTTCAACAAGCTGGAGGTAATTTAGAAGCAGAAATCAACACTGACTTTCACCAGAACAGGGAAACCATCATTATCCTGAAAACCCCTTGCTGGGCCTTCATAGGGTCTGACTTTTGGCAACTCAGTCAGCAGGAGAGATTGTTACAGGGCTGATGATGCCAACCCACCCTAGTGAGCAAGACCCAGGAGTCTGGTCCAGTGGTCCTGCATGTCAGGTAGCTGTAATGATTATAGTACACAGGCACCAGCACCTAGCACAGGTAGTGATACCTCCCAGAATATTTCCTAAAGCACAGTATGTCCCACTGATGGCCCTTGAGGTCTTGAGAAGACCATCTCTAGTGAGATACTCTGTGACTTTGTTCACTTTTGCCAAGGTGGTTAATCTGCTCCACATGCTGCCTGCCAGTGCCAGGGGAGGTGCTCAGGATGGCAGAGGATGTGGACTGGCTGATGACATGACATGCCTTGACAATGTTAGCTGCTGGAAGCCAAACTCAGCACCAGTAATAACATCCTGCAAGATGACACAGAAAGCTTAGAGCATGAGCACAAACATGCTACCACTCTACACAAGCCATATATTAGAAATACAATCCAGAAAGACCCTTAACAGTCCATGGCGTAGGCAGGGCCCAGCTGTAAAAATGTATAGAGAAACCTCCAAAGAAAATGGAACCCAGATAATGCCCCTAAGTGACCAAATGTATGGTTGTAAAGGTCATAAACTGTCTTTTGGCCATGCTGAGCTGGAACAGATGATCATTTTCAAAATTATGTATTATTGAGATTTGAGCTTGGAAAGTCCTCTGGGAATCTATGATAGCCTCAAGGAAATGATAATGAAATTTGTAAGAAGTTCCTCCAAAACCCTATGTCTGTAAAGAAAGGAGTGATACACTGAGAAAAGGGTTTCAAGAAACTCCTACAAAGTGTTGCAAGAGAAATGAAAAGACAGTGGAAGGCTGACTAGCAAAGTAAGCAAAGGATAAGGGAAAAAAAAAGAACTTCAGAAAGAAAAGAGAAAAAATTCCAATAAGAGCATGACTTCTGAGGAACTGAAGAGTGTAAGTAAGGAGCACCCATGCCGGGTTTTGGTCAGGCAGAAGGCATTAAAAGCATCTTGATTTGTGTGATGGGTTAGCAATAGCGAAGCAAGAGAGAGTGGATGGAGGGAAGAGTGGGATAGGAAAAAAGCAATTACAGGCACAAATTCTGAACTACAATGACTGAACTTCAAGGTACCGGAAGGTGAGAAACATCAGGGTATCCAAAGGTTTTCCATTTTTATAGAATGGAATGTGCTGAAGTTCATTGTGTATGAGGAAAGAGCTTGAGGATAGGCAAACAGGTTAAGAGAATGGGCTGAGAAGGAGTGGGTGTGAGGAAGAATAAGGAATTGGGCAAGAGAGAACAAGGGACCACTTGTGCAAATGGAGAGAGGAGAAGACAAACTACATCTCCAACAGCTATTGAATAGGGGGAAAAGAAATATAAGCTGGATAATGAGGGAAGTTGGGCTGTATTACACAGGGACGGGTAAGATCTGCAAGAAAAAAGAAATCTGATGGAAGGATATTTGGAGAAGTGAACCAAAAGACTCATGGAAAAGTGAGATGTTTATCTGGAACAATGAGGAGTTACAAAGAGCAGCACAGGGGAATGTTGCAGCCAGCAGTGACACTTTTAGCAATGAATTGGGTGTTGCAAAGACATCAAGAGAAGGCAGGGAAGAGATGGACACACCACTAAGTAGTGAGGATGAGTGCTGGGCAGAAAGGACAGAAACAGGAATGTCTATGATCGTTGCTAAAATAAACAGAGAAAGATAGGGATGTGGGACTAGCTCTGTGCTGTTAAGGTGAAGATATAAAAGCAGGAGGCAAGGGAAGAATTGTAAAGGGATGATACTGCAGAGCATGTAGGACAGGAAAGGGAGGAGAAAGAAACACAGTGTTACAGCAAGAGTCAAAAAGAATAGCCTAGATAAGGTTTCTAAAGAAGTCTGTCAGTGTGGCATTTTCAGCTGTTCCTGTGAAGCCAGGAGGCAGTGACCTCTACCTCTGGAGGGACTAAGCAGGCTGGGGACATCCTTAGATGTCACCCTTTAAGGGCTCCTCAGCAATCTCATCCACAAACTCAGTCCAGTCCCAGTACTGGTAGCTTCTCATAAATGTGCCTTTTATAAAACCTTGTAACACACAGATAATGTCAAGTTTTAGGAAAACCAAACCAGTAAGAGCCCTTCTGCACTGCAGAAAGCAGTACTGCCATTAAAATGTTCTTGTGAAAATATAAA
Organism: Pithys albifrons albifrons; assembly: GCF_047495875.1. Taxonomy (NCBI): domain Eukaryota; kingdom Metazoa; phylum Chordata; class Aves; order Passeriformes; family Thamnophilidae; genus Pithys; species Pithys albifrons. The sequence continues at coordinate 69,682,145 of NC_092458.1, read as the reverse complement.
AATGAGGATCAGCTGTATGACATGTGGTCTGGTTAAATTTAGAATTGACAAGTTAGGGGTCAAAATTGAGAAATAAGCTCCCTTTCCTGAACATTACATTTAATAGTGAACTCTTAAGCACTTATGTAGATCCCATATCTATATTAACATCGAGGTAGTACCTATAAATTCCCCAGCTGGGAATGAGGTACTTTGAACCAACATGCTGGACTCCAGTCCTTCAGGATATTTGTTCCAATCAATTTTCTACATTCTCCCTCTCTTCCTTAGGAGGATTTTCCTTCCTAATATTCAGCATAGTGGTTCAAACCTCACCTTCTCACACTTCACCTCAGGCTTTTCACCAAGGACTGACACTGAGCAGAAGGTCACTGCAGAAATTAGTGCCAACAATATGCCAACCTCCAGCATCTGGATCCCAGGGCACCTCCAGTATCACAGTATCAAAAGAAACCAATGCAGCATCAGACACAGCACAAGGAGGAGGCCATCAGTTTCTGGCCATGCTGTTCTAAACACATGTCCTGATCACTGCCAACAGGCTGTACACTCACTGCATTAGATCCTCCCCACTTTTGCTGGCATTTACCTGAGAGCCATCATGGAGACAGCACCTGCCCCCAGCATGAGAGGTGAGGTCCTTCAGCCACAGTGCTGACAGTGGCTGGTTGAAACGGGGACAGGATTTTTCATCTTATTCCAGGATGCCAAGGAGTAAAAACATTAAGGGAAAAAAGGTTTAGCAATGCAAAGGCAATGCACTGCCATGCTGGTCAGAGTGCCTATCATCCTAGCTCTCCCTGGAGATCAATGAGTTTGCCCAATGGCCTCAGTGCCTACACTGCCCATGCCAGCACCCAGAACCATCATTAGGGCTAAAGAGTCCATAAACCCAGTCTCCAAGTTTGAGGCTCTGACATTTCCTTAGGCAGACATGGAACTAGCCCTGACCCCACACTGAGCAGTGTCAGAGCTCAGCAGGATCTTTGGGATCCTGGCTGTATTCCTTTATGGATTTCTACATGACTGGAAACTGCAGTCACTAAGAGTCCTCTAAGCTTTATGGCATGTTGTCTCTGTCCCTGCCAGTGGGGTCTTTCCTACTGAGGAGAGCATTCCCAAAGTACCAACACTCCTTAGCACACACTGATCACTGCTCAGCCAAGTTCTAAATGTGTGGGAGAATAATGCTGAGAACTCCCAAGAATCATCAGTACTTTAATTCCTGCCTAAACTCCGGATTGGCACAGCAACCATGAAGGAGAATATCTGCCAAGCCACAGGCATGCCAGAGGCTGGATGCAGCTCAGTCCAAATACATCAGTGCAGTGAGGCCATTAACCTCACCACAGGTAGGGTTGCAAACTGCAAGACAATATTGTAAATATTGTCTGGCATTGCAAAGGTGAGACTAACCCTTGGGCAAGAATGCCTCAGGGTGCTGAAGAGGACCTGAAAGTTAATGGTATTTAAAAAAAATAAAAAATAAAAAAAAGGAGTGTGAGCAAGTTGCCCAGACAGATCTGCTGAACCATATACACTGTGGCTGTGGCTCTAATCATGCAAAAAGCATCACAAGCAGCAACTTTTTAAACTCTGAGAAAGATTAAACTTCCTTTCTCTCTGCTATTGGAAGTTGCCCCAAGATCCCTAGTTATTTATAAACCATGCTGCTGTAGGAAACTATAAATATCCAAAACGATAAGCATGCCCTTATTATTCTTAGAGTGGCCAACTAAGTAAAAATGGAAATCACCCTTGGCCTACTGGAACCTCTGCAGCCACATCCTCTGTCCCCACCCCATCAAACCAAAAGCAGAATTCCCAGGTCTGGATTTGACCTCACATCTTCATAATCAGTTCTTCAGCCAGACCTCAATCTCTGTATCTGATATGGTGACAACTCGGTATCTGATACCACACACAGTCAATAAACCCAAGAGGAGATACAGGATATTTTATAGACAGTGTAGGAAAATGAACAATGCACAGCATAGAAGATTATATTCTTCTATTGCAAAGATTACTGCTAGAAACAGCACAAATAGGTCCAAATCTGGCCCAAGCCATGACACCAAACATCTATAAAAACTCAGTCTTGCACAGGAGCACTTGTTGCCTAGTTGTCCCAGAATATAGTTTGCAATGCTTTAATTTTACATTTTTCTGGGTTGTTTTTGACCTCTTCTTGCAGCTGAAGATTTTTAAAGGACTACTTCAAATCTACCAGTGAATGAGAAACCTCGCTGCTGTTCCAGCAGAGAGCTAACTGCGTACCTCTCTGAATGCTCATTGTCACACTGCAGCTGCCGCGGGAGTTGTGAGGAAAATGAGGGAAAATTGCTTGATTTTACTGAGCATGAGCAAGGCCACACCTGGAGTGCTGTGTCCAGTTTCATAGCCCTCAGTTCAAGGGGAACGTGGAAACTGGAGATAGCCCAGCAAGTCAGTCAAGATGGTCAGGGGCCTGGAGTCCCAAAGAGATGTTGTGGGAAATGGGCTTATTTAGCCTGGTGAAGAGAAGGCTAAGGGAGGAAGTAATAGGATTCTAAAGCTGTTTGTAAGGGAGTTACAAACACAATAAAGCCAAACTCTCCTCGGTCATGGCAGAAGATAGTGTAAAAAGTGACAAAACCATGAAGAGGCAAAAGACATTTATGCAACTCTGACAGACAGTGATTGCTTAAAGTATTCAGCCCATGTGTTGCTCTGGTGGAGTCTGAACAGAAAACAATCTCCAGAAGCACTGCATTCACTGTATGCTGAGGGACTCAGTGGCTGTAGCAATGTCTGGTATCATAACCTTTCTACCTGAAAACTATACAGAAATCAAGCCTGAAACCAGAAAAAAAATTAATGTTACATTCACTTCTCTAAAACTGAGTTAATACTTTCTGGATCTGATTTGGTTTAGCCTTTACACTCTTTGACTACTTCTATAACTTACCAGGTCTCTTCCATAACAGCATTTCAACTCCTTTTGAACTAAAGGAGTAACTCAAAGACTTAAGCTCAAACATTTCAGAATTTGTGAAACTATTTCTTTCCCTGTATTTGGTTATAATTTTATTTTGAAGTGCACAAAATAGCTAAGGCAAACACATCCTAGAATAAAAATCGTGTCTGACAGCTACAATGTCACTTTGTAGCTAGAGGGAACATTCCTGCTGTCACTAAAATACCGCGGATGTAGCCAATTGAACAAAACTGGTACTGTCTAAACAAACTCAACACACAATGGCTAGTTCCTAACTTCAGAGGTTCAGCAGACCAACTGTGCTCCAGACAATGCTGAGTTTGTTTAAAGTGTAATACATTTAGTTGTGCATGCTTATATATGAGTTATTGTAAAGTTGCTTCAGGCTAAACTCATTTCTACTGCAACACCAGTGAAATGAGTGTACTCACAGCAGAGATTAATTTGGCCCATTATGTACTAAACTTCCAGATCTTTCTTTAAAAAAGAACTATTCTTTCTGGAACTGATCTTGTTCACTGCAGTCACCCAAACACAAAGGAAGTCTTATCTGTGTTACCCCAGCGTGGTGGAGTTATACCGGATTTATGTTGTTGCAACTGAGAGAATGCTTTCAGCTGAAAATAAAGACAGCTGCCCAAATTACATGCAGATCACTGCACTTCTCCTATACACCAAAAGACTTGTAATGCACATTTCAGTGTCATGCATGACTTGCTCTAGCAGCTGTAGGGAAGAGGAATTCCTGATACACAAAACTTTGTTAGAAAGTCAGGTCACAGCTTTAGCTGTAACAGATTTCAACATCTAAGCAAATACATTTAAGCTTTTTCATTATACATGGATGGCAAGCACCTTACAGGGCAGCAATGGAATTATTCTCCCATCTGGATCATCTACAGAGATGGTACCTCAGCATTCTGGGTATGAAACCTTCAAACTCACGAATGAAGGAATAAGATTCAAAATAACAACTAGGTGACTAAAACACAACTATTTGTGGAATTTAGGTGCCTAAAGAGAACTTAGAAATCACCTCATCACTACCACCTTCACTTTGTTTTGCTTGATGCTGCTTGAGTCACAGCTACTCTTCACGTGCTGCAAGATAATTTTAAAATTATCTAAAACAGAAAAAAGAACTAAATTTCAGAATGACATGCTGCTTTCAAAAGTATCATCTCCTTGTTTTTCTAATTAATAATGTTCCAGAGGAAATTTCTTAGGGCTGGTTTCATGAAGAATATATGAACACACATTGTATTCTGATTTGAAACCCCAGGATCCCTTGTGAAATAGAAATTCTGAATGTTGTCTGACCTTAGTGTCAACAGTCATTTTACAATGATGAGATTTATGTCACAGACCAGGCCAACAGAAGCAGAGACAGTGCTGAGACACCCAGACATTTGGGTTTTCATAGCAGGGAAGCAACACAAAAGTATGGACAATGCCAGAATTACTGAGACACATTTTATAGTTTTAACTTACACAGGAAGACAATAATTTCTTCATACTCTTAAGGAAGTTCTGAACCTTAATTAAGCCACACAGCTTGGATGAATTGGGAGCAACCTGTGCCACCAAGCCACTCTGAAGGGCTGATATTGCTTGTTGCAAGGAGAATGGCATGGAGGTGACAAACAGGCAGGCACTTGCGAGTTTACCTACAGCCACAGACACACTGCAAAAAGGGTTCACTCATGTAAAGACTTAAACAACAAAGACAACAAATAGAACTTTTGAAAATACATCCCAAAATTTAGACACATAATTCTTGTGCAGGCCACAGCAAGAGGCTGGTGCAGACTGCATCCTTCTCCGTGCTGCAAAGTTCCAAAACACTGCAGTCACTAGTACAGTCACATTCACAGACGTAAATGCAGGCATTATTTTGCAGACTCCTGGCCAAGAATTTTGCTCTCAAAGTATTGGGCTTTATCACTTTTAATTGAGTAGAGAGTTTGAGAGACCAGAGGATGTAGAAAAGCCAGAGAATCAGCTATGTGTATTTCTGGTACCCCAGCCAGGCTGGCTTTGCTGTAGGTTTTTCTCTCATAATGAAGAAGATTCTTTCCTCTCTCACTCTATAATCATGATGAGTTTGCTTAGGTAAAACATCCTTAGCTGCTTACTTCTGCATTTTGTGCAGAATTGACATAGCAAACCCCCCTACATAACACATGCAAAGCAAACAGGAGGTTCCTCTGTGAGGCAGCATAGTTCAACCATAATTATGTCTTAGTCTCTGCTCAGAAGACCACAACATTCCTTAAAGGCAAAATTTTTAGAAAGTTTGATGTTCTCAAACAGGGAAGTGAGATATATAACTGCTTGCTCTCCCTTATTAGTTTTCATTTCATTAAGAAGTATAGAAATACAATCTATATTCTCATGTGGAAAGTAAGGGATTTTTTACTCTACTCCATCAATTCACTGACTGTGGTGGGCCCTGTGCAAACACAAGAAAAATGTATCCCAAGGAAAAATGTACTGTCTTTTTGAGAGTTTGACCTTGTGAAGCCCTTTGTATTTTCAAAAATACTCTCTGTATAGCACAGGAACTCTTTAAAAATCCATGTCTCATACTACTTAGAAATGCAAAGGTCTGGATATTTTAATGTATTTTATCATGCTTTCATGGGACAAATAAATAAGGAGGCTGAAGAACTGCAGATATTTGCTCCATGGTTTTTTTCTCAGGAGAAACCCTCTAAAATGACAGAGATCTGGCTGACAAATGGTTACCCCCACACAGGTTAGAGGTGGCTACATTAGTGATGCAAACAAGAGCAAGCCTGAGCAGCTCTTTGTGACCTTGGTGTTAGTCTGCTCAGTGCCACTGTCTGTGGCCCCACACACCTCAACCACATCTATAGTCACTGTCGGGTGTGCTGAGGGTTACCCTTAAAAACAAAGTATGGCAAAAGCCCACACATTGAATGTCCTCCTCTAGGGACGAAAACACTTCTGACAGACACTGCACTACAGCTAGTGACAAAGATACACAAATCACACGCCACAAGAGAAAGAAAAGGAGGTCTCTACTCATGAAGGACAGCATTTTGTTGCTATGTACTACCAATGTCTCTTTAAAAATTAAAAAACCTTATGCAGTAAAGAACAGCTGGTGCAACCCAACTGTCCTACCAGTGCAGTAACAGTAATTAACAATACCTGTAATTCTGGCATAATATCACATACCTGCAGCACGTGCTGAAATGTGTATTTCCTCAAACCCTCTGTTTTCCTGGACTATGACACTCCAAGAAAAACACAGACTTCCTAGACCATTTTTATGAGAAGGCTCTCCAGTTTTGTGATTTTGGATAAGCACCTGCCCACTCTGTTGTCTGCTGAAAATAGACACAGTTAGACTTGATGCCCATTCAGTTGCCAAAAGTGATTAAAATGTCAGACCTGTTAAGACCTGACCCTCTGACATGTTTCCTTGGGAGGCAATGTGTATTGCTGTCATTCCTATTCCAACTAAAGAGTGGGAAAGCACTGATGAGATCAGTTAAATCCCTTTCTTAGTCACAGTGAAAATGCTTGCTAAAGTCCAGCTGATTGTTCCTGTGCCAAAGCCATGGCGACAGCAGCAGCAGTAGAGTGTGTGGAATGCTCCTCATTTGGCTTTCAGCACAACTGTTCAGAGATTTACTGGAACAAGTTGGAGTTCCCCCCCAGTATACCTCATTACCATCAGGATCTTACGGGTGCCATGACACAGCTGTGGATGAGAGGGGAACACCTTTCAGCCTTCTTCCACCAGCTCATGTGAAGCCATGTTGTTCAATGTGGCAGCAAAAGGTACCCACACCAACACACTGGCCTTCAGAGATCAAAGTAGCCACATACATATCTCATATTCCAGTGAGAAATTCTTTAAGGGAGTGGATGCAAGATTACAGCAGTGTAACTGTGTCCCAGGAGAGGGAGAGTCCAGGGCTGACCTGTGTCTGCACTAGCTGATGCTCTCAGCTCCCTTGGGAGTGCTCTGACTGTCTGTTCTTCAAGCAACAAAACTGTGGAAAACGTATCTAAATAGGATGTATGCAAGACATGTTTAAAACAAAAAGCGCTCGTGGTCGAAGGCAAGTCAGTTATCTTTAGCAATGCAGCTGGTATTAGCATATCACTTTGTGCATTTTCTTCCTTAACTTATTAACACTAAGCATAATCTTCGTACTGTCCATATTATACACCTGTTAGTTTGCTTTATCCCTGTCCTGTCATCAGAGAAGATGAACAATCTGGTTCACCATATGGATACATCATGTGAAGCATAAACAGAATTGCCAGAGCACAGGAGGCACCAAAAAATTACGCCTAACAGTCCTCACATAAGAGACAAGCACTCAGTACTACAGGGCAGAAACTATCCTCGCCAGTCAGGTCCATAAAAGTGCTGCATATGAATTGAAGTTTTACAGACCCTTCATACTTATTTTAACACTTCTGGAATAATCACTTAGTCTAGCCCTTTTCTCAAGTAAAACTTTTCTTACGTAAAACTCCTTTTCTCAAGTAAAACTTCCCAGAAATCTAGACTTGGCCTTTTCACAGGACTATACAATGTTTAGACTAACTTGCCTTTAGTACATTATACAATTGCAGTATAAAATTGGGTTACACTTCTGTGTGCTTAACTGTGAACTTTCCTATAATGGGCAAATCAGCAAATTTCAAATGGAGAGGATACCCCACATTATCCCCAGAAAGGATACATTTCACCTGCACTAAAATCCTTCATGCGTTTACAGGTAACAGTCTCATGACACACCAGCTAGATGGATAAATCAAAGTTAGTGAGTCAGTACTGGGGGAGAAGATGGGAATGACTATGAACACCATGCCACATGAGATGAACAGGGACTCGTGCCAAAGTAAGAGCCAAGGATGACACCTCTGTTTGGCAGAAGGCAGCATTGCATCCTTTGTGCCTGCTCAAGTAGGTCTAGATCACACATGTCTTCTGAAATGTGAACTTCCTTTGAAGCCACTGGGAGTTCTGCATGGAGACAGGTTTCAATATCCCATTTTGCAACAGATGCAATTCAATGAGCACTTCATATGAAGAAGGAAAGCAGCAGTGTAAGTGAATAAAGGGAAGGAACCAACTGTTCCATTGCATTAGTATTTTAAAAGACCATCTACACAACCATGAAAACTTAATCTAAAAGAGACAATGCTGTGGTACAAAAAGTTTATTTAGTCACAATTTTGTAAACATATGAGGTAAATTAACATTTACATCAACTTGCTTCTTACAGAATTTAATATACAAGGCACTTCTTTGAAGACAGCACTTTTAACTGTTTGTTGGTTTTATTGTTACTACAAGTTCCTGACAGCCCAGAAAACTTGTTATGTTTGTTGTCAGATTCTGTCATGTAAAAGACAAACACCTGCAAAGCAGCCAGAAAGTTCTGAGTGAGCTTTCTTATGCTTTACAACTCTTTAACTGTGAGAAACAGTGGCAATGAGAATAGCAATATATTCTCCACCTTAAAATATGCTCACATATCTTGCATAACTGTTCAAGAACTGAAACTTCTAGAATTAGATGGGCATCTACAGCAAACTTAAAATGCAAATCTACAATTTCTTATCCACATCAGCACTTTTTGCTTATGCAAACAGTCCCATTACTTTAATGGTCTTATTTGCAAATGTTAAAATAACTTCCATGAAATTGTATTTGCATGCTCAGAACCATATTTTTGCATAGAAAGAAAAACATTTATTTTTTGTAAAATCTTCTACAGTGTAACAGTGCAGTGTTTATCCACAAGTAATTTGTTTGGAATTTTAAACCAGGCTGTAAATTTAGCTTTTATAGGACCCATGTCACAGTTTTTGTCATTGAATCTCTAAACACACAGGAAGGCATATGAACATTAATGAACCTTAGTTTATTTGGTAATAATTGAGTTCATGATGAAAAGTATCTTTTCCCATAGTGTGCTCTCCATATATCCAACTCACATATTTCAAATATACAGAGAAAGTTGATACTATAGATCACTGATCAGGTTAAACTGTCTTTAATGGTACTCCTTTACACCTAAAGAGTTCCTGTGCTATAGTAAGACATTTCTCTCTAACACATTGGCAGAGTAATTTTTTTAATTCTTATACAAATGGAAACTTAGAAAGCAGTTTATTTCATTCAAATGTGCAATCTGAAATCAAAAACTGAATGTCAACTTCAGAAAATCAAAATTATAAGAGCACACTTTTCACAAGGAAAATCAAAGTAAAACATTTCCAATCGAAAAAAAAAATCCAGCCTGTTCAAATCCATGGTGTTAGTGTCTGTAGTAAACAAAAAGACCTGGGGCTTAAGGCTCTGCTTCTGCTGACTGCTGTCACCCATGTCAGCTCAGTGGAACACAACAGTTTGTAGCAGCTGAGGAGGTGGTCCCATAACTAACCAAAAAAAGGACCTAAGCACTGATCTGATCTTTAAAGCTTGCTTTAATTATTTTACTGATCTTACACTTACGTATTCATACCAGAAAATAATCTCAAGAGCTGCAAAATGTCACACATTTAATTAGCTCTAATTGCCTTGATGAACAAATATACTGCAAAAAGAGTAGTACATCAAACACCTGGCAACTTGTCCTAAGAGTATTTTTTCAGTTTTCTTTTCCATAGTTCGCCTCAGCATATTTTTAACTTCAAGTAAGAGAGAGAACAAGTTTCCCCACAACTATTCTACTCAAAGAGCAAAAATGAGTGGGGTTTCTTTCAGTTTGCTTAATATCAGGCATGATTCTGTTCTGACTTCTGTTTTTGCAATAACTTACCTACAAGTTTCATCTTGACTGCTCATCTAAGGCCTTTCAAGATTGTGGCTTGGACAGCTGTATGACTGTGCTAAATCAAAATATCACTTGCTACCAGTTCCCATGAGACTTTGTAATTAATTGATGTGAAAGAGTAGACAACTTGGAAATTAGCAGAGAATGACTATCAACAGAGTCTATTCTGCAAGTTAGAAAGTGTTTGTACACACTTTATAGAGCTGTGGAATTCTGCATAGTTATACTTGACTCATAGGATGTCAAATTCCATGTTCATTCATGAGTAAAGATTAAAGTGCCCCAAACTGGTCACACCATTAAGATCTTTCTTTCAACAAATCTGAACCCAGATGTGATGTAGCAACTAAAGCAGTTGTAAGCACTAAGGATGAGTTCTGCCAAAACAGTTACCTGGGTTTAAATGAAGAAACAGTTACTGGACTCCAAATGAAACTGTAGGTAATGAAGAGGCTTGATGCTGCATAGTTACGTGATGGAACTTAAGCTGATCTTAAAAGCACAACCTGTGAGCTGTAGCTTTGCTTTCTCAGACCAGTACTGCTTGGATGCAGAGGCTGCTCTCTCAGACTTCTCTTAGGGGTTGCAATAGAGTTACATTTCTCCCCCTGAGCTTCACCTAACAGGAAAAATGATCTTTTAGAGCTTTCCAGTAGTTAGTCTGACTGAAAATACCAAATGCTCCACAAAAGCATCTGAACTCCCTGCAGGTCTAACCACACACATTAACTTGAAAAGGTCAGACTAGGTATCAGTTGATCCTAAGTTAAATCTATCTGTGCTACTAATTTTTATATACAATATGGATACAATCCTGCAGGACACACTCTGTGAGGATTGTGCTAAAGTAAGGACTGCAAGATATTCAGAGCCCTATCAAACAGCAAGTCAGTTTTGCTCTCAGGCACTGATATAAAAAAAGCACATATTCCAGGTGGTCTTGTTTATATAAATACACTCCAGAAAGACTTTGACTTAATTCTTCAGAAGCATAGAAGAAGGGAAATGTAGGCTATAAATTCTGATCTACTAAAATACAGAGATGCATATTGCATTATTTCAGCAACATAATTAACTGGCATTTATCAAAACTTACAAAACTGCTACTAAAGATGCTACTGAATCTAAAAATTTTGAGTCATACTCTGTTTACATCTAGGCAATTCATCAGCTTCAGTCTAAGTTCAGCATAGTTGCATGGGTACAATAGAAAGCAGAATTTAGCTTCCAGCTTTCTGGCAGAAAGGGTTTTTATGGCTTATAATACAGAAAATTCAGGAGAGCATGTCAGAAGCTGAACACCTAATAATAAATATCTTTACTGTACTACTACACATGGACCTTTAATGCAGTGTCTGCTCCCAAGATCCATGGGAGCAGAAAGACTTCTCCTCACCTGGTTCACCAAAAGCAGGACAAGGCAGCCATGAGACAACATGCCCAAGGGGTGCAGAACAGTGCTTCTGATCATGAGAAGCTTTTTTCGACTACTCAGAAAGCAGTAAAAATGTTTAATCTTGAGCAGTGGAAATATATTTTAGCTTTTGAATAAAATGAACACATTCAGGAGAACATATAACAGCAGAAATAACGGGCAATTGTAACTACGTGCTACAGGGTGACCCTGCTTTGCCTGAGTAAGGACTCCACTGCCAGGCCAAATACTTTGAAGTTACAAAGGGCTATCCCAGTGTGTTTGACTGTACCTCTCCAATTACAGTACTTTCGATTTATAGCAGCAACACGACTGACTTCAAGCTTCAGTTCTTTTGGATTTTGCTTAGAACAGAAGTTGGGCCTAATTCTGCACTCCTCTTGTACTGAAATGCTCCCGAGCCTTATCAGGCATTCAGATTTCTGGCTAATGTGTTGTTAACAAAGGAATAAAGGACAGACCCCACTGTAAGGAAAGCCGCACCTTTGTAACAAATACTCAATACTTCCCTTCACTCATTTTTAAGGGAAACACACAATTTTCAAAAGCAGGATTTCTAAGTCTTTATCTAAAGCCCATTTCTTCTACATTTCTTCTGGCTCCCAAAACTTTACATGAATGTTAGTTTTGCTTGAATAAGGCCGGCAAGACCCGTTCCCAAATCTTGCTCCGTGTTAAATTCAACAGAAATTCTGCAAGTGACTTTCGTGGGATCAGAATAGACCCTTCAGCCACTATGTTGCCCAAATATTTTAGCCACCTTTTCTGCAATACAATATTATCTAATCTGTTTTCACTGACCTGTAAGACACTACAGATTGATGTTAAAGGGTAGAACGCAACAGAAAATAATGTTGCTTTGGGAATTTTACCATTAGTAAGTTTCTTTCCTCTTACATTTTCTTGTAAGATCAAAGATCAAACTAAAATTATTAAGTACAGTCAAGTAACTTTAAACTTAGAGATTAAAATAATTCTCAAAATGTTCAAATACTTAAAAATACGCACTCAGGTTTATTCCTAAAAAGCATTTTTCCAACAAACTTAAGCTGATATCTAATAGTCTAAAATGCAGAGTTGTACTTTATCCTATTGTTTGTCCACGGGCAATGTATGGGGCCACAGTGTACTGAAATCATAATCCTTGCTTTCGGAAGAGAAATTGTTCTGTGTAATAATTTCTGAGGTGTGGTTTAAATTCCTGTCCTCCTCTAAGCAGCTTCAGAAGTCATCTAAAATTATAATCAAACATGCTCAAACATATTTGCAGGCTTATAAACATGGCGTGATCATGGTCAGCAAACACTGGATAGAAGGTCAAACTGAACACTTCCTAACAGGTCAAGAGTTAAAAATAAAATATGGAAAGAAGAACCTCAAAAATCTATTACAGGGGTTACCTAAACTTTGCCTGGCCAAGGACCACACTGGTGATTTGCCATGAGCACAAAGGCTTCTTTAAGTCCTGCTGTACAGAAGAAACTGAGTCACCTTTAATATGGCAAGTTGGTCCATAGAGACAACAGGTGCCAGCAGGCAATATGCCACTCTGATGTTTGCCATAGGGCTACATAAGAGGAAGAAAATGATTCATCCCATCCGCTCATGTAGAGCTCTTGTGAAAAAGGGTGCAAATGAAGACAAGGGCAAGAGGGAGGTGACAGCCAGGCACATGGCACTAAGGATATTAACATTTTTCCCAGATCAAAGTCTACCTCGGGACACATGGCCAGCTACCATCGCCACCTACTATCTGTGCAGGCCTCCTCTATGGCTGCCCTTGGGAGTTCTGCCATGGACATGAAGGAAAGTGGGACTGGTCCCCTGGCCCACGAGCTGCGCTTTGGTCACCCCTGACCTATTAGAAAATGTTGATAATTTTCCCCACTACAACTCACAGAGTGCAAAAACAGCAAGCGTCTAAGTTTGAAGCCCAGGCCTTCTCACCCACGCCAGGCCTGGCCTCCCCAGGCAGCTCCCCTGCCTACTCTGCCTTCCACCACCTGCCTGCCCCGAGCAGGGGCGACTGCACTACACGGCCAGGTCGTCTGACCGGGCTCTGCAGCTGCTCGACTTACTGGCCCTGCTCAGGCGCCGCGTGTCCACGAGCAGCGGTGGCTCGTGCATCTCCACAGTGGTGCAGGCAGCCGAGATGGGCCGTGCCACCGATAGCATCTCCTCACCCTCGACATCCCACTTGCTGCTGCTTGCCCCACTCAGGCTGGTGCTGCTGCCGCTGTTGGCTGCGGCAATGGGCAGCACGGCTGGGGGTGGGAGTAGCTGCTCCAGTGGCTCTTCCTGCTCAGGAAGGGGATGCCGGACACTGCTTGGGGTCGAGGAGCCTGCTGAGCTGGAGGAAACCTTCCCCTGCTGCTCCGCTGCCATGTTGACCCAGTTCTGCTCGGATGTCAGGGCTTGGCTGCCATTGTTGAAGTAGCTGACGACAGCTGGGGTGGGTGTTGGAATGGGGGTCGGGATGGTGACAGGAGTGGAGGTGGGTGTGGGAGTCACAGCACGGTGTCTCTCCTCAAGAACTGGTGGAGCAACAGGGTAACCCGCCATGGAGGTTGTGTTGGAGGGGGGCCGTGGTCTCGGAGCAGCTGTAGCATAGTATGATGCCATGGTGACTGGGGTCAGCAGCGGTGTGACAGCACGGGTGTCAGGCAGAACAGGGGCCGGCGTGGCAGTCGTGACCACCACGGGTGGTGCTGGTGGTGGCAGGGAAACAGGTTTGGACTCCCCTGTTACCATAACCGGTGTCATTGTTGCGACAGGCATCTCAAGGATGTATTGGCTTGTCATGCCCTGCTTAAGCTTCTTCCACCCCAAGTGATATATCTCAAGCATGTTCAGCAGCAGGGAGACTGAGGCCACCACCAACATGAAGATGATGAAGATGGTCTTCTCAGTGGGCCTTGAGATGAAGCAGTCCACAGTGTGTGGACAAGGCGCACGGCTGCACTGGTAGACCGGTTTTAGCTCAAAGCCGTATAGGAAGTACTGGCCCACAATGAAGCCCACCTCAAACAGTGTCTTGAATATGATGTTGAAGACATAGGTACGGAGCAAGGCGCCCCCCATACGGATTCTACCACATTCATCACGGATTGGGGGCTTCTCCTTCCCCCTTTTGCCAATGGGATCCTTGATGTTATTGCTGCCTCCTCCACCAGCGCTGCCAGACGCTGCTGCTACTGCATAGTTGCCGTCTTTGCCGCTTCCCTTCTTTTTCAGCTCTTCTTTCTCTTTCCTCTTCTCCTCCATGCGTACAATGTGCAGGACATGGCCCAGGTAGATGAGGGTTGGAGTGGAGACAAAAATGATCTGCAGCACCCAGAAGCGGATGTGAGAAATTGGGAAGGCTTTGTCATAGCAAACATTTTCACAACCAGGTTGCTGAGTGTTGCACGTAAAGTCCGACTGCTCGTCTCCCCAGACCTCCTCAGCGGCAGCCCCCAGCACCAGTATCCTGAAGATAAACAGTACCGTCAGCCAAACCTTGCCAATAACCGTGGAGTGCTCCTGCGCATTCTCTAACAGTCTCCCCAGAAAGCTCCAGTCACCCATTGTTTCAGATTTCTAACCTACAATAAGAACATCAGAGCAATTAGAGCAATGTTAACAAATCTCATAATTACACAATGGTGGGGCAGAACAGATTGATCCTTGACAAAAGGTATTTTTCAAGTGCACTTGTTTCGCAGAATATTGCAGATGTGCATTAAGAACTAGATAACCCTGTGACCATGCAACCATGGGCTTTGGTGAGCACAGAAGTGAGGTGTTCAGTGCTTTCACACAGCCCATACAGGCTTAAGTGCCTATGCACAGCAGACAAGAAGGATTTGTAAGTTAGAATTTCTACAAGACCGAAATATTTAAAAAAACGGTATTTTCTGTTTCCTCCATCTGAGATGGCTCTTACTACTCCTGCCTATATTTAGAACAGATGGAAATCAGTTCAATTAAACAGATTAATCCCACCATTAATGTAACTGCCCTTGTAACAGTGTGATACAAAGTTTGCCTAACTCTAATAATTTTACTGTTATCAGAACTTATTTACTCCAGCATTCAGGAAGTTTGTAATGTCCCACGTCTCTGCTATTTTCAAACTGCACAAACACAGAAAAATCATTACACAAAACCTATGAAATTTAGTTTGATTTTTGAATGTGTATAACTCAACAAGCATATTCTCAAAGCTTGGTCTTGTTTGAAATTATTTATTTCTAAAAATAGAATTATTTTAATAACTCGAAATATTGGGAAGAATGAGAAATTTTGAGAGGAATGGTGAAAAGGTTTCTATGTTATTTCCCCTACCAGCCTGCCAGTTAGTGTTACTGAACCATATCTACTGCAACATCATTTGAAAAAAAAAAAGCAAAAAGAAACCAATAAACTCAAGGTCACTTCAGCAACTGTATACGGAGATTTTTCTTAGGAAAAAAAAATTATATCCTATGACCTTACTTCTGTGAAAAACAACTGGTATATATTCTCAGCAGTTTCCACCAATTCATGCATGATGTGCCTCCTATGTCTGTCCAATTCTAGGCAGACACAAAATTCCTGACTTGGAACAGCTTAAAGTACAAGGCTTTTTTAATATCAGATCCCTCACAAGCTTCCTCCAATTGAGAAACAAGCTATTATCTGCTGGTATTACTTCTGTTATCCTTTGCCTGTTCCTAATTGGAATATATGTAAAAATATTGGAATATATGTAATAACTACATTTCATTCTCCTAATAAACTCACTTCTGTATTTTATATGTCAGCCATCAACTGAGAACAAAATAAAAAATTTTACTTTCAGCTCACTTCAATACCTTGAGAAGGACTTATATTATAATTGTAATTAAATGCAAGAATTTGCATACCAAAAAATACTATCAGAAAAGTGATTATCCCCTTGTATAAAAACCTCAGAATATTTCATAAACATAAGTGAATTATACCTTACTATTCTATACTTATTCTTCTTATCCAAACACCCAGGGGTCTTACACTTCCCAAGAAAAAAAAGACACTCATCATTGCAGTTAGGAATTTACCACTATTCTCATATTTAGTGTAATTTCCAGCAATTATGACACTGGTTTTCCAAAAGAAGCATTTCCAAAGTTTATACTGAACTTCTTTAGGCTTTTAGTTCAGGCAATTAAAGAAACTAAAGTTATTTAAGGCACTTTTTATAACTTGACTTTACTATGAGGAAATGAAAGACCTGTAACTGCAGACTAGTATGCTTTCACACAAAACCCAACAACAAACCTATTAGTATTATGCATTTTTCTAAATCCTGGAATATTAATTTGCTTTTTATCCCACAAAGTCAATTCAATAAAAACACCCTCTAAAACATTCTGCAAAAACACATTCCATTTAAAATAAGCAAATTCTTTTTCCAGTGTAACATGCAACATTTCTGGCAAGTGATGATAATAACAATGAAACACCGATTTTGTGTACTAATGTCCCCGGTCCTGAAACATTTTTAAAATTTTTTTAAAAAGTATATTCAGACTCTTTTTGAAGAATGTATTTTTCTCCTCTTAAAACAGTAGCCCAAAATGGAATATATTTTGTTTTAATATTTTTATAATTTAATCTTCAATCTCAATCTTATAAAGCTGACAATATTTTGAATGGTTAAGGATTTTAATCTTGAGAAGCATTAATTTTTAAGGGAATAATGAATTAATTTTGTATTTTTTTTTACTCAAAACCATTTGAAGATATATGCAGTTAAGTTCCAGCTTTCAAGAGAACTAAACCATTGTTTGGAAATGTTCTCATTTTGAGTGGGGAAATGTAGGAACATCAGAATGCATAATGTGATATTTGATGGATTAAAGAAGTTTAGCATAAAGCAGATCTCAATATTTCCTTTCTCTGCTATTCTTTCCATTGCACTGTGCCTCTGAGATCAATACTTTCTGCCCCATTCTTTTTCTTCTAACCAGATCAAACAAAATAGGCAGCTCAGACAATAAGTAGTCAAAGTTAAAGTTTGTTCTTCTGTTACTAATAATTGTAATAGAAAGTTTAACAAGCAAAATGTTAGCCCATTAAATGCTCTTGAAATAACTACTTATGCTCCATTTTAAGCATGGCTGTGATTACTGTTGTGTCCAATGGCACAAAGCCCACACAGTGTTTTTTTATAAAGAGAGATATTGCTTTTTGTTGTTCAAAAAAATGAAGTTGGTTTGCCCTCATGGAAAATTATAACTCCTGCACTGTAAGGTAAACATAGGTATAATTTTTTACCCTTATGGGTACACTGCAGTGCATCTCTTCCTGAGATCATTAGATGATGACTACAAGAAAGCAGGATTTTTTGTGCTTTTCTGAAGATTTATCTAGTGATAAGCAGAAGAAGAACAATAACTATCTGTAAACCTTAAAGATGACAAGCCTGTTTATTCTTATTTATTCTTAACTATTCTCCTTTCACTAATGCTACTCAAGAATTTTTTTTTCGTTTTACTACAGGTCAGCAATGCCTAGGCTGAGATAATTCAGGACACCAAAGACATGATATAAGGGATTTCTCAAAGAATACACATCAAAAAGCTATTCTAAAGCTTACACTAGTTAAAATATTTATATCTGTGTATCAGAGTGCACAAATTCATCCTGCGCACAAAGAAAAGGTGTTTAAGCTCTGAGCAGATACTTCATGGCATCTTAACTACACAGATGTGAAAAACTTCCCGTGTTCATCTTAATATGAGTTGCAGCAATTGTTGCCTTCACCACAAATATGTATTGCCCATAGTACATTGATAAAAACAATTTCCAAGGGCAATGCAAAGTTATGAACCTCCACTGGCTGGAGGATTCCCAGAAATCCAGGTCACGTATCTTTCTTCAGTGTCAATACATTCTTCAGTGAGGAATTCTTAGAGCCAATGTAACTAATGCCTTAACTCAAATAATGACTAAATGACATCAAATGAAATTAGTTGGTTCACAGAGCTCACAGAATATTTGAGTTTTCCCCATTAAGTTCAACAATACCTAAAACTAAATTTAAACAGTCTCAACTCAATATTTTAGTTAAAATCAATATCAAGCTTGCCTTTGTGGTATTACATAAACTTCAACTGTACAGCATTGCTTTCAGTGCTCCTGAAATTCAGAGCTAGGCAACTTTTAAAACCTAATCTAAATATGGATTGTGAAAGGAGGCATTTTTTCTTTTTGTCCTTGGAAAAAATGCAGATTAATGAATGAAACATCTTTATCTGTATTTCTTGATGTCCACTAGAGAATGACAAGAGGATCTGTCTCAGAAAGCAATATAATTCAACGGTATGAAAAAAGCAAGGACTTCATGAACCTCAGGAATATTTAGTTCACTTAGAAAATCATTCCTCTGAGACAAATATTGAAAAATTTACATAAAATTGGCAAGGCATTTAAGAGTCGATGTCGTGTTATCAATTACTAGTTTAGTGCTTGCACAAATACACTTTGTGTATGGTGTGTTTTTGTGTGCGTATGACAAAGAGCACGAGCAAGAGAGAAAATAAATTTTAGAAGCTGTGATGTCATATATATCCATCTACAGGAGAGGAATAATTGTAATGTGGCATCTGTAAACTTGCCAGTTATTTTTACTTCTGATGACGTCACCAGAGTGGCTCACCACTCTGTATCAAGTGTGTGAAATATGACATTTTCATTATTTACAAGTTTACTCACACAAGTATATGTTTATGCATTTATCTACACATACACACACATAAATAACTACACAACTGTGTTACATGCATTGCCAGCTTATGTCACCTGATGTATTTATGATTTTATTATACTGGCATATCTGAAAAAATGTCTCTAAACAATTATTCAGAAACCTAACAGATGTCCTTGTCTGAGTTCTTAAATTCAGTCCACATTTCCTTTAATTTCTCATGATAGTCTAAAATCCTGGGATTTAGATTTTTATCTTTAAAATAATCTAAATGTTACAAAGCACCCTGAGAAAAAAATGATGCTAAAACAACTTGTAATATTTGGTTTGTTTTTACACTAAACAATCAGCCATCTCCATTACTGCAGGTTCTTAACTCTGCTAATTGAAATCAGATGAAAGCAGTCAACCTGCAGAATGTCTGCAGCATGACCATGGCATCCCAAACAAACTAGCACATATGCAGGCACAGAATGAGCTACTATAATTTCCAGTGAAACACCATGGTATGCAGTAATGTATGTATCTATGAAACACAATGGTGAGTGTTTCATAAGTCACAATGGAGGTTTCATAGCTCATTTTTTAAACTTGTTCAAATGAGGACTTGAAAAATACCTTTGTTCATGCTCACAGTGTCATACTTTCAGAAACATCTACTACCACTCTCACGGTATTTTAAACACTTGTTAAAAATTAATTCCTTAATTGATCTTGTTATTACCTTAAATTTACTTTACTGCTACGGAGCCTCCTCCTTAAATTCCAGGCAAAACTTCTTTTGACTTCTTCTTGACTTCACTTGACCTCTGAGTGAAAGTTTGGCCTGAGAAAATGAAAAGCGCAAGGAGCGCAGGGCTGAGACCAGGAGGAGAGCTCCACCACACCGGTTAAACTCCTCTGTTCCCTGGTATAACAAGCCCTGCTCTGACAGGAGAAAAACAGGAACAAAAAGGAACCCCTTTTCCCCCCAGAATACTCAAATGCCACCTTAGAGCTCTGTATTGGAATAAGACTGTGACTTACCAATCAAGCTGAACAGTGTGAAGGGTGTGGAGCTACCAGGGGACTGTAGAACAGCCGCTGAGCATGAGGGCACCAGTCCTACATCCCGAGTGAGCGGAGTATGAGTGAGATAGATCTGTCAGGTGCCCACATACGGTCAGCCACGATCAGCCAGACAGATCTAAAAACTGCACAGTAAGGAGTGTCCCGCCCTCCATCCCACATATACAAAGGAAAAATGCGCCTTTCTGGCATTCAGAGACTCATGAGGCTTTTTCACTGCAGAGAAGCAGCTACTCAATGTTTGAGTATCCGTGTGAAGGGACTCCAGGCAAGTTAAAGTAGCTGCAAGGGAGATGGTGCTATAAACCCTGTTCAAACTTCTGAAGGTACACTTTGGTACTATGGAAACCACATAATTTTTTTTCTAGTTTAATTCTAACATGTTCCAGTAGAATTGTCTCATTTCCCTTTAAATTCTCCTTAAAGAGAAGCTCTAGTAGCTCTGGGTACTCAGTTCAATTCATTCTTCATATCTATATATCTATGTCTTAAAGACCTAACACACTAAGGATTCCTAATAGCATCTTAGCCTTATATGGTTTCTTCAGTGAGCCAGCAATGAACCCAAATATTTTTCTGATACTCTCTTTGCCTATAGGAAAAAAAAGACAAAAATGAAACAATATCTTTTGCATATAATATTGACAAACTTTTATTTAATCAGCTATAAATACCTCCCAAAGAATATTTATTCATCTCAATACTTTGCATCACTTGTGAGTTGTGTGAACAAGTGAGTAATGGCATGTTTTGCTAACTCTGAGACTAAAGATGCGACCAGAGTGAGGTAAAAGCATGGTCAGTGCAGGGAGGCTGCCCAGCTGTTTTCCCCACCATCAGGAGGAAGTGCTTGTATGGGACAGGGAACTCACAGCTCACCACAAGCAGCCTCAGAACCACCCTGGGCTACACCCGTGAACTCCATCATTGCGTGTGGCACCATTCACAAGGGTGAAAGCAATTCTGGCTCTGCTTTATACTTAGAATTTAACTTTATTCTAAGTACAAAGCTGGCTTGAAATGCACATCAGTGTTCAAATGTCAGCGGCAGCCCTCAAGGAAGAAACCACATGCCCCTACACACGCACCCTTTGGCGGGCAACATCCACAACAGCTCCGGGTACATCTCGTATTTTGCTTTCCACTGCATCTCCTGAGGTATTTGGTGAGGTCTGGTCACTTTTGCCTCAGTTACGGCCTCACCTGCGAGCGCCGCCGCCTGCGCGCGGTCCCCTCGGTGGAGCGGGAACGGAGGGGCAGGAACGGAGGGACACTCGCACCAGGGTCCCTCACAGAGGCGCTCGAACCAGCCGCCCCTTCCACCACTCCTCCTGCGCAGCGTGGGGGGCTCGGCCCCGCCCTACCCTTCCCTGGCGCCCGGCCCAGGGCTCGGCGGCGCGGGGAGCCGACAGGGGAGCGGGCAGACCCCTGGGCAGCTCCCGCCTCCCACCTGCCCTGAGCGCGGGCTGCGGCGGTGCCTGCGGGCACAACCCGCGCCGGGAGCCGAGCGGCACGGCCGGGTCGCGCTACTTACGCTTCGCGGGGGAACGCTGTTTGAAGCAGCGAAGGCGCAACTCTTTGGGAAGAGTCCAGGCAGCGATGGCGCATAACTCGTGTAACCGGGGGGAAGGAAAGGCGCCCCCACCCAAACTTTGCGCGGGCTATGGGAAAAGCGCCGGGAGGGCACGGGGGTGGGTGCAGGGGCAGGGCGGCCCGGCAGGACGGGGCGCTGCTCCCTCCCTGTTGGTGCTGCTGCCCTCACTGGCAGCGCGCCCGTCGGGCGGGGGCACCTCCGGCCGCTGCCCCACCGGCACCGGGCTCCTGCCCCACCCTCTCCCCTCCCCTCCCCTCCCCTCCCCTCCCCTCCCCTCCCCTCCCCTCCCCTCTCTCCCCTCCCCTCCCCTCTCCTCCCCTTCATCTTAAGGAGGACGTGGACCTGTTGGAGTGAGTACAGAGAAGCCAACGAAGATGATCAGAGAGCTGGAGCACCTCTCCTGTGAAGACAGGCTGAGAGAGTGGAGTGGCTGTTCAGCCTGGAGAAGGGAAGCCTCTGATGAGACCATATAGCAGCCTTCCAATTCTTAAAGGGCTCTACAAGAAAGCCAGAGAGGAAGTTTTTATTAAGGGCATATAGTGGCTGGACAAGGGGGAAAGGCTCTAAAGTAAAAGAGGATAGATTGAGATTAGATACTAGGAAGAAATGCTTTACAGTGAATATGGTGACACACTGGAACAGGTTGCGCAGAGAAGTTGTGGATGCCTCATTCCTGGAAGTGTTCAAGACCAGATTGGATGGGGCTTTGAGCAACCTGGTCTAGTGGAAGGTGTCCCTGCGCTTGGCAGGGTAGATTGAAATTAGATCTTTGAGGTCACTTCCAACCCAAACCATCCTATGATTCTATGAAAGACAGAATGACTTGATTCTATGAAAGACAACATGACTTAAACTAGCACAACAACCTAACTATTCAGCAGTAATGTATGAGTTTCTGTTGATAGCTGCTCTACAAAGAGCTGAAAAATTAACCACAGCAGGTCATTCCAAAGACTCACTATTGCTCTATTTGGTAAAAATACCATCCAAGAAAAATTTTGAAACACTTTGTGGAGCTGTGTGTAGCAGAGGACTGTTGAGAAACTGAATCAGATCATCCCCATGTTCTCATATCCTTGCGATGCTTGATTGCTCCCTATAAATCTTACAGTTAGGGAGGAAGATCTCTGTTGACCCAAGCACTAGGGGTGGCACAAGGACAAATGACTATTCAGAGATGGGTGATACAGCTGAAGCACAGTACTGTCACGATTGCAAGTGTAGTAGTACTACTTACATTATAGTCACTTCCTTCATGGAAGTCTCTCAGGTCATAAGGTCAGCTGAAGAGTAGGAAGTTTGATTTTAGGGAGAGGAAGATCTCTTGTTTTCAGCCATCTGTCTGAAAGCTTTAATATCATGAAGCACTGTGTGTTTCTCTGATGGCTTTTTCAGTCTCTGGAAGTTTCAAGTGGTATTTCCCACCATCTGTAAAAACTGACCATGATACCTGTTTTTTTTAAGAAAAATATTCTTACTCAGGAGAGCAATGAGGCCTTTCAGTATCCTGCCATGAAAGGTTTTTATGATAGAATCTATTACAGTTCAGACACGAAGAATCTAATGCAGTACCTACTTACCATGGGACTACACACATTAGCCAACAATTTCCTTCCCAAGAATTCTCTTCTGGCTTCAAATAAGAAGAGCTTTGGTCTGTCAACAAAAACCCTCTAGGTCATTTGTGGAGAATTATACAGGCAAATATTGAAAACACATGGGGAATATTTGAAGAAAGCAGCTTTAAAAAATAACCAATCATGTACTGGTAAAAGCCGAAGCATGAAAACATGTTAAGGAGGTATGAGGGGCAATTTTTTAGTCATATGTTAGAACAGGAAGATCATCTATGCTCAGATTTAGTTAATGGTGTTAAAATGTGTCTATGTGAAGCTTCTGACACCCAAGTATTTCCATGGAAGAGCCATCCTGCTAAGCTTCCTCACTTATCTTTGAAGCTACACAGCACTACCAGCCCTCATTAAGTTTACATGATTCCCTCCATTGTAATTAACGCTACACAGCAGCATAAAACTTAAGGTGACATTTAAAATTTTACATTAAAATGCACAGTTTCAAAATTTTCATCCTTCCTTTAATTATCACAAAATCACAGAATCATTAGGGTTGGAAGGGACCTCTGGAAATCACCCAGTCCTCTCCCCCTGCCAAGGCAGGGTCACCTAGAGCAGGTGACACAGGAACATGTCCATGTGGGTTTTGAATGTCTCCAGAGAGGGATTATCTTCTTTACTACCACCCTTTGTCTTCCATCTAAGCCACATGTGCACAGACATTTAGAAGTATGTGATTTGGCTGGTGCAAAAACAAAGTGAATTCAAGAAGTGTGAAGACATAGCAGTCAGGCAGGTATTTTTAGGATTAGATGAATCAGGTTTTTATGGCAAGGTACATGGAAAGAAGATAAGAAATAGGCATAAAGCTTTATGAAATGATAAAAATATAAGGAAATGTATCTTGCTTAGTCTAAACCTGAACTACTGCTCAACAAGAAAAATGGGCTTTTTCAGATCAGTATTGATCCAAAGCAGTGTTTCCCCTCATACTGTTTCTAATTTAAATATCTAGTTTGGAGTACAGAAGAGGATCACTCTTACCATAACTGTGCATCCAAACACATGAATAGAAAGACCCTTAAACTGCAGTATATGTCATCAGTAGTAAACCAGGCACACCAAGGTGACACATGGCTCAGCAGTGCTGACAGCAGTTCTGTCCACACAGTCAGCCTAAAAAAAGCAGCTACAAATGCCTTCAGTTCAGCTTGTTGTGGCACTGTACGGTATGTCAGTAAAAAGAATGTGCTTGACATGCTGCTGCGCTACAGAAGGTGGCACTAAAGATATTTAAATGCTGGGAAAGGGTCCTGCTCACTCAGGAGGCACAGCCTGAAGCAAGGAGTATTCAAATCTTCTCTACCTGTTTTCTACATGTAATAATTGAAAGACTTTAACATTGATTAAATAATAAATAAAAGGGTGATAAAAAGACTGAGCTCATAGTTTGATCTCATACTATATACTAATTTTTATGCCATACCAATTAGTGATTTGTGTTCTGTTCTGTTAGACACTGCTGCCAAACACATCGGAGAACTCAACAAATTAACAAGTAAGAACTGGTGACAGCAAGAATTATTATTATTTCTGATTTATAGGAAGAGTTAATGTGACTTCTAGGTTGTAGGAATGGAGGCACAGGAAGACTTATTATCTTGTCCTAGGTTATATGGTTCTGAGAATAGCACTGAGACTATAGGCTGGTGTTTAAGCTGCCAGAACCAGCTTCCTCTCGGTAATCCTTTGGGAATGGTAGGAAGTCTCCATACAACAACAAAAATCTAAATTTTCTGGGATACGTAGCAGTGAGATGCTTTCCAGATCATCTTCATGAAAGCAAAAGCTCCATGTGAGATGTAGCAGAAGAATAACTGTAACTGTACAAGTCAGACATCTCTTAGGAGGAAGAACCAAAAAGAGAGGCACAGGACTTGTGAAATCCTGAGAGGAATTATTTCTGCTATCATTCTGTCATGGTGTGATACTATTTTTTTTACACACTATGGGCAGAAATATGAAATAAAAATATTGAAATACATTCATTCCTGCTGCAAGCCCGGCAGAAAGCTGGCTGAGATGAAAATGTTCAAATAGTTCTCTGCTGAGCTAATGTGTTACATCAACTCATACAAAAGTTGAGGAAACATTGTGTTGGAGCAAGGGAGAAGATGGCCAGTAGGTGAGAAGCAGGACCAGTAGAGAGGAATAAAGAGCATGGATACAGCAGCAGAAGAGGTAAAAGGCAGTTAAGACATTGCCTTTCTAGTAGCAGTCACTCAGGAAAACACAGCCAGAGGCTGTAGTTTGAAATTGCAGCATGTATAGCAGCAAATAAACTTCATGTTGCCATTCCCTCCACCCCTTCCACTCACTCCCTGCAGCTCTTCTTGCCCAACACCGTGGCCTGCTGCCCCACAATCATGTCAGCGTGGAAGTTCTGCAGGCCAGATCAGGGAATTGATCTGGATAAAAAACAATCCAGCAAAACAAAACATTTGTTTCTTCATCAGCTAAAACAGTCAGCCAATCCAGGGCTGAGAACAGCTGTGCAAACAACAGTGCTGGCATAGTAGAGGTCCTGGAGCAGAGGCGCTGTGTTGAATGGGGCAGGAGACAAGTGCAGACAGGATAAGGGGTGACATCAGTGTTAATGCCTTGAACTAGTATGGCTAGTGAACGATTCATAGTGCCAAACCACAACCAAGGCTCCCAAACAAGGATGTTCTTTCTCATTGTGTTCAGGGTGCAAGCAAATACGGTATGTTTTACCAGGAATATACCTTATTGTCATGCATGATGACTTTGTAAAGACCTCAAATAATGACTACTTCCACAGAAAGGAACAGCAATAGATATCTTGTTTGAAATAGAAAAAACAGTATTATGTATAGGGAAATTTCTCCACAAAATTCAAACTGCAGCACAGTGATGGTCTGCCTTTGAAATTAAAGAAATCAATAGCACAAAATGGCATGCTATTGCTGGGAAATATTCTGCATGCAGACCAGGCTTCAGTGAACTCCACCAATGTTTGCACATATAGTAAAATGAGCGGCAAAACTCAACATGGGTCTAGGTTTCAGTCTTCCTCCTATTGGGAAGAATGCCTCTTTTGTGAGACACAAAATAAAGGCATGAGGAGCTTTTTCCTCACTATGCTTCAGAAAAGAAAAAGAGTTCCATCACCAAGTTAATTTATATTAATTGCAATTTTATTTACTCACAATGCCACCTTATGTGCTTTGTTAAGTGGTACATATTACAGCACAAGAATACCTTATTACAATTGCTAAAAGCACAAAGGAACCATGCTGACAGAGATCATGCTGGATAGACCCTACACTGGCAAATAGACTTGAATTTATATGAAAGAGGTTTTTGATTCAACAGCTGAGCTCTGGCCAAGCAAAAGGAATCTGTACAAGTGACTTTTTCAGTTGAGGTTCCCTTCCTCATGCATTTCAGAAGTTCCCTCTGTCCTAGAGCAGTGTCCTACACCCAGACGATCCTCAACAGATGTTGGACAGAGTTGCCATTTAACACTCTTCAGTGATAATATGTCTGTCAACCAACTCCAAGCTTAACCTTCTTCACAGAGGGGTTTTGCAGTGTCTAGCCTACAACCTGTTGCAACATAAGGCCATAATATCTTGTCCTGTTGTGAGTGAATGTAGAGTGCAACATCTTCATCATTTTTTACACAATCTTTTACATATTTGAAGAGTGCTGCTGGGTCTTCCCTCAGGCTCTTCCAGGCCAATTAATTTCTTCCAGTCTTTCCTCACAGGTTCTGTGTTTTAGACATTTGATGGCATATTTTGCCTGACCCCTAGATTTCTCCAGCTGATAAATGGGCTTTTGGGGTGGATGGTGCCCCAAAGTAGGTTCTAGATAAGAACTTTTGGGTACTAACAGGAGTGGAAACTTTATTTTCAACATCTTATTTTTGACAAACCTTTATTGCAGAACAATATTCTTTCAAGTCAACAATATAATTGTCTCAGTTCTACCAATGACCTGCTGCAAACTCCAGTTCATCTCTACAAAGCTGTTCTTTGCTTCAGTTAGTTTTGCAAGTGCTTAGCATTTCACAATAATAGCACTCAGACCTTCCTAACTTCCAACACTCCTATTGTTAAACCATTTCTCCCAGTGATAAAGATCTTATTGTATCCTAGGTTTACCTTCCCATCCAGCTCCTCCCACCTGCAAACAGTTTATGCCATTTGGTGGATCTTGATGCTCTGACAACGAGTCATTAATAAGTACTTTACAGCTTTTATCATGGCATAGGCAGAAATTATGCCTGACAAATCCATGTTGCAATGTCATATTCAATCTTCTATCAGATAACAATGAGGGAATGATTTGGTCATTTTGTTGCTCTGTGTCTCTGCGTACATGTGTGTGGGTAAGTGTATAGACTGTTTTTGTTTATTTGTGCTGAACAGATTGTGGAAGTTATTTGAACTGTATATTAAAAACTCAGTCCTCAGAAAGGATGCAATACCTAAGGCAGGGACATGACAAACTGTAAGTAGACAATACACTAATGATGCAACATACAATAGGTTTGAAATCTTTACCACACAATAATTATAAATTATTTCTTCTGGCACCTGATGCAATGATCTTAACAATGGTTGATTAAACTGTTCTGCTTCCTGTGAACATGCCACTGCTGTCACCTTTATCTTTCATTTGGATTTGGGAATAGAGCAAGCAGCTGTGAAATAATACTTTTGAGTTTGTGGCAGTGATTAAACTGGCAGAAAAAGGGAAAAGGTGTGTGCAATGATGTGAGCAATTCTGACACTGGTAATACCAGGGGACTAACCATAGCAAAAGCAAGCTGTGTTCTCAAAGGTGGAGAGTCTCATATGTGACTTGTTTCCTCAGCTGGGCCTGCTGATTAAAGCTTAAGTGCATTTCCAAACCTAGCTTATTAAGACTTTCTTTTGGTGGCTAGGAAAGTTTATATAGAAAATACACAGGTCAGAGCTGAGCCAGCTTTACAGAAGAGAAATGTATTTTGTAAAAACTGGCTTGGTCAGAGAGGGAAAAAGGGTAGGTACCTTCTGAACTATCTTGAAGATCATTACCATTAGTCTTAGCTCATTAAGCTTCAAATAATTACTATTATCCTTACCAGTGTCTGCCAACAGTTTCAAATGACTTTGTAGATAATAAGATGGTGAAAATCCAAATAAATGTGTAATTTAATAGTCAGGGTAATAGCTGTCTTGAAT
The DNA here is from genome assembly GCF_047495875.1 of Pithys albifrons albifrons. Taxonomy (NCBI): domain Eukaryota; kingdom Metazoa; phylum Chordata; class Aves; order Passeriformes; family Thamnophilidae; genus Pithys; species Pithys albifrons. Next base: position 69,653,698 of record NC_092458.1, on the reverse strand, counting down.
TTCAGAACAGGTGACCAAAATATAGTGCAGTTCTTTGTGATTTCATTGCCTGGTAAAACCTAATTTGCAGGGGAGGGAATTATAATTAGGAAGAAAAACAGGTTAATTTTCACAAAGTTTAGTTTGTAGTAAAATTAACTTAGCTGTTGCCTACTGCTACAGTACACTTTTACAAAATAAAGCAGTTTTTAACAGAGTTGCTATTTTGAATTGAACCTCCCAGGTACAGGAGTGCTCTTCTCTGTATGGACCGTATAATTTTCCTTTTATATTCTTCCTGTCAGATACAAAATAACACACTACATTGGCTCTGGTAACTGCAAGCAACTGAAGGATTTTTTTTTTGTCTAAGAAAAACTTTAATACAAGTAGTTCTATATCCGTAAGAATCAAGGCTCTTTTACAGTCACAACCTCAGATTTTCTGCTTCAGTTTTCAACACTCTTGCAATCGTCATTCTGAGGAAAGCCTAGGAATCAAGTACCTAAACTGCAGACACTACTGGTGCATTTCCGGGATGAACAAACACAATTTCAACACAGCATTGTATTTTAATTTCTATAAAATCCATTTGTAGAAGGTCAGTTATGCAAGGTAGCATGTGCAGAAATAGGTACAATTCTCATGTTCCTATAAAGTATCTGACTTTTTTTTCCCATACAAAGCAGCTTTTCACTCAAATTAAATATACATGGAAAATAAGCCTAAGAGACAGTAAATATGTCCTTGTAGAGCTATTATTGCCTGACACTGCAGTCCTGGATTAAAGCCCTCTCTTGGCTATTTCCACTTTCCCAAATTCTGTCTTTTTCCCTGTGTGATAATCTGGTTACCAAACTGCTAGTTGAAGATATAACTTCACCATGTTAGTGTTAAGTTTTGGTGTGCCAAGTTCCAGGTAAATTCAAAGGCAGGCTGGGAAAACAAACTCCTTCCTCTGGAGCTGGTTAAGTTACTTATCACTGCCCTTCTCCAGCTGCAATTCTGCTAACACAAGGCTGTCTTAGGCAACATTTTATTTCAAATAGAACACATGTATGACCTTCCACTATGAACTCATGAAACTTCAGGACAGCAGGCAATGTATCTGACTGAAAAAACAACCCACAGCAGAAGGCTGAAATCCTTTCACTAGCCCTTGGCTATTAAATGTAGTATTGGTGCATACATTTTCCTTTATGGTAAAGAGATTTTTCATTAGACACATTAGATAACACACAGCTTGTACAAGTAATACAGAAAACAGACATCACATGAGCGCTTTAATTATAATTTCAGAAATCAAATAAGACAAAAGAAATTACAAAAGAAATGTAATACTAGAGCACTGAGACTAGATACTTTGTTCTCTTTGTACTTTTACATGGACTAATTCAGGAACTCTACCAAGCACAAACCTGGTATGTGCCAAGCTTTGTTCTTTGGAGTTGCATTAAAGATGTTTTCACAGTCCAAGTTTCTAGTCCAGCTCATTACGAATGACTATCTTTTCATTCTTGCTTCTGAGGATGACATTTTCATGATTTTCTTGCTCCCCCCTTAGATGACAGGTCTGCAGTCAAGTTGCAACACTGGATATAGCAATGGAAGGCTGTTCATGCTCCAGTTCCAGTGCACAGTGAGGGCCCATGAGCCTTAATGCACACAGCTTTGTTTACTCCAACAGTGACAAACTTAAACATGCAGTAAAAGATGAATGCAAATAGAGAAGCTAAGAGAGCAGTCATTCATTTTGGGGGAAAGACAGTAATTAAAGCTAAGAAGGAGAGACAGCAAGCCTTCTGGAAGTGGCTTCAATAAGCAGGCACTTGGGAGATAAGACTGTCTTGCTGTATTGTGCTGGTGTAGCTGCCTGTAACAGGTATAAAACATGTTTTGAGAAGACCAGACTGACTCATAGAGTTCTTCAAATTAGTAATATACAATTTACAGCTCAGAAATGTGAACTTTAAAAAAATCAAGTTCCTCCTCATTTCTTATTGGGTCACTTAGCTCTGCAAGCTGTCTCTAATTCATGCTAGACCAACTGTAAGAGGAATGGCGATTTAATCTCACACTGTGGAATGTCAGAGGGATTGGGAGTGGTTCACTCAACTTATTTGAAATGTACCTCAGATAGGGAAAATTTTTTATGAAGAAAAGCTGCGCAGGGTGAATAAGAAAAAGGGATCAATGGAAGGAGCACTCCATATCATGCTGTAAGTTGAAGGACTTCTTCTGGATATCAAAGAGAATGAAACAAGGCAATTTTTCTTGGTTTTTACTGAAAAAAGAACCCTTCTAAAGGTACACAGGTAAATGAAGCACACTCAGGTGGTAAAAATTCTCTTCATCAAATAAAGTCTGCTGTACTGAGATTCTTCACAAAGTACTGGAGGAGAACAAGAGAAGAAGGAAGACAGTTGCATTGCCTCTACCTCCTCAGACGTAACAATCCTTTTTTTCACCTCATCAAGACAATGACAAATTAATTTCGTTCCTCCCACTGCTGCAGCCTCTGTCACCTGTGTGGAGGCTTAGATGGAAGACAAAGGGTGGTAGTAAAGAAGATAATACCTCTCTGGAGACATTCAAAACCCACATAGACATGTTCCTGTGTCACCTGCTCTAGGTGACCCTGCCTTGGCAGGGGGAGTGGACAGGCACTGATCTCACTCTAGTTGAGATGCACCACCTCCAACCCTGTAGGAGATACTTCTCAGTGCAGGCAAGAAGATGAGAAGACATAAAAGCCATTACTGGTGCCCAGCAGAGCTGATAGCATGCATTGCCATAGAGTATCTTGTGTTCCCAGGCCATTTCCTTGCTCTCCAGATTACTTAGAGACAACATCTATAAACACGATCATCCCTCCCTCTTCTTCCTTTTCACAAGCTGCCATGTTCCACAAAAACCTTTTACCCCACTTTTAACCAAAACCCTTTGTTATTGGCCTGCCTCTGGGCTGACACAGTGTTTTTGTGATTCCTGGCTCTCCTTTGTGCACTAGAGCCTTCTCTGGTCCTTTCCACTCCCACCTTTTGAAAAGTGACTCAGTCTCAACAACAGGGCCAGCAGCAGGCATACTTGGAAAAGCTGCTGCCAGAGGGCTTCTCTCTATTTGTGAAAGCAGGAATACTAAATTAGCTCATTATTAGCTCATGATATTTAAAACCCGCATCAGTGGCAGCTTCCCAGGGAGGCTATAAATTTTAAAACACAAGTGAACATTCATTTTTATCCTTTTCTTTGAGCGTGAAAATATTACTTATTGTTTCCTGACACCTAAAGAAATTTATGGACAATGGGGAGCTAGGAGATCTTGAAACAGGGGAGTTATTTCAAAGCTGTTGTTTGCCTGGGTTGTTTCATGCAAACTTTTATCACTAGATAACACAACTCAGCCAGATTCAACATCATGCAGATACCAGACACAGCAAGCATGAAAATAGTAAATGTGGTTTTCTCCGTGGGCCGAGACACAAAACAATCCACTGTGTTGGGGCAGGGCCAAGCATTGCACTTCACCAGGCGAGGCATCTGGAACCCATCATACATGTAATAGAACACATACATGAAGATAGCTTCAAAGACGATCCTGAAGAAGATGCTGCTGGTGTATGTCCACCACAGGGGCCCCCGAATGTGAAACTTTACATTTTTTAGCTCTTCAATATCAATTTTCTCACCACTTCTGAATCTCCTTTTCTTCTCATGCTTGGTGTAGGCCACGTGCATGGCCACCAGCAGTGCAGGCGTGGAGACAAAGATCAGCTGCAGGGCCCAGAGTCTGATGTGAGAGATGGGGAAAAAGTGGTCATAGCAAACATTTCTGCAGCCAGGCTGAAGTGTGTTGCAAACAAAATCTTGCTGTTCATCTCCCCAGACTCTTTCTGCAGCCACAACCAGGATCATGATACGGAAGACGAACAGGACTGTGAGCCATATCTTCCCGATACTGGTGGAGTGTTTGTTGACACCTCCTAAAACAGTCTGCAAGGTTCCCCAGTCCATCTTCTTTTCTGTGTCCTTTCACCTGCAGGATGACACAATACACAGAATGGTCATTTTTCAAAGTGTGAAAAATCAGTTCAAGACCTTACATGAACAAGAGGACTTTCTAGCACTCTCTCCAGAGCCACAGGCAAATGTAAGTCACTTTCATTAATGTCACCCACATGTTTATGGATTCAAACAGCTTATTAAACTCTCTCCTTCCATGAATTTATGATGGGACAAATATACCTTGATGTATTTTTTAACAAGGCTTTGGGCAGGAAGTAAGTTACATCTTAATACAGTTCCTGTGTGTCCTCTATGCCCTCCTTACCTTTCTTGAGATATTTCCCTTGCTGTGAATTACTCTTGTCAGTGTTTTGCCTTTCATTGTATTCCCAAAGCAACAGAAATTACTATCACTGCATGAGTTAAGACACATCTAGACAGAGTAGAAAATTCTCTAGTATTTTCTACAGGATTTCTTGGCCAACACCACTGCCCAAGAAGGCTGTTGGTATTCCTTTGCCTCTGAGGCAAGTACTGTTTGGCCTTCTTCAGCACAAGTCCTTAGTCCACCCAGACAGCTCCAGCAGGCCTCCAAGGCTTTCTGCTGCATCTCAGACTTAGCCCTTAATCTTAAAAGTACAGCATTTGATTTTGCCAACACTGATGAGAAGCCTCAAGGCAGCTCTGTCAGGGCTTCATGCTTATATAGCACAACCCAGCATGTTGAGGAAGATACAGCAGAGCCTGCCCTTCCACGTTCATTGCTATCTCATCCAAAAAGGAGAAAAGCAGAGTCATAGAGTTGAGAGGAAAAAGCTCTCAGCTAAAGAGTTTGTTGAATTTCTAGATACTATCACACCCCAGCAGAATACAGGAGGTCACATCTCAGAGAGCATCCATTTCAGCTTTCTTCCTACTCATAAAAACTAAAATCCACATTCTTTGCTCCTTTGAAAGTAAGTTTAACTGAAGTCAGAATTCAGTCTCAGTGCTCAGCTTTCACTGATCGCAGCCATTTGGAAGCTACCAGTGAATTGGACAAAACACTTTGAAACCCGAGCCGGGAACCTCCGTAGCTGGTCCACCATCTCACTCAGCTGTGCGGTGTGGGAGAGCCACACAGGCCATGTATAAGAGCTCCGTCTCCTCTAGGCACTGGCTGTGTGCTGTGGGGAGAGCAGGGTACCTTACAACGCAACGTCGGTTAAGTTCACAAAGTCTCTCATTCTTACATAACAGAGAAAAATGGAGTTGTTTTTTTTTTTAATCCTGGTGTAGTTACAACACAACCAAAGGACTAGCATGCCCCAACGCATACCTTTGGTACTAGGGCCTAGCTTGTATGGACAAGCCTTGAGGCAAGAGGGAGAGGTCAGATTTACTGTGATGCGGAAAGGCGAAATTGAGTAAGACAAAAAAAAAAACCACAAAAAACTCCACAACCAACTTTGAGAAGATAGCTGGAATTCCTGAGACTTCTCATGCTTTGTCTCTGCTGAAACTGGCACTGTTTTATGCAACTTTTTACATTGACCTAAATTGCAGGCTATGATAAGACACCTGCGTCTTTCTGTTAAGAATTTCCTCATGCCTGTTGCATAGTCATTACAGTCAATGAAACCTTCACAAGGTTAATCAGGGCTGAAAGTAAGTATTTGAAGGGCATATCGCTGAGGGACGAACAGCCAGGTCTCCAAGTGCCGTCTTACATCGCAGTTCTGAACCAGTGCTGCAAGTTTTGGGAGAATATTTCTCCCTGCTTACCTGCCACTACAGAAACACCGAAATTGGCCGTGGGGAGTGAGTGAATCCACCGGAACACAACTTGCCAACACCAAGACACCAAGTCATTAGTGAAAAAGACTCCAAATGTCCACCTCAGGGTTACCGTCTGGATCCCAGCCCGTCCCTCCCTCCGTGCTCACTATTGTCCCATCAATTCCCGGGCGGCCGGTGCGGACGCGGAGCCCGCGGCGGGAAGGGGCTCGACTGCCATGGCCTTCTGCCAGCGGGCAAACACCCGGCTTGGCTCTCAGGTCCGACGGCTCCTGCCGGAATGCAGGCATCGGCCCCGAGCCACAGCCCAGCCGCCCGGGGCAGGGGCAGCTTCAGGCAGGCAGCGTGGCTGCCCCAGCCCCGCAGTGCCCCGCTCCGCTGCCGGCGGCCGCCCCGAGCTCAGCCCCGCCGGGACGGCCCCGGCCCGAGCCCCGCTCCGGCACACCACACGGATCCCGACCCATTCGGGGGACGCACAGCCCGATCCCGGTCCCGATCCCACCGGTCCGGCAGTCGGCAGCCGCTCCGGACGCTCACCTGTCGCGGCTCGGCAGGACACGCGGCAAGCGACGGGCGCGCCACGCTGCTCCGCTCCCGCTTCTCTCGGTGCGTACGGTTCCAGCTTCGCCGTCCCGGGGCTTTAAGGTCTCTCCCTGTTCACCTGCCTTTGCTTTAAACCCGCCTCTCGCCCGCCTCCGCCCGCGCCCCACTCCTCTGGATGCCGGGAGTCGGCGGGATAGAGCCCGGGGCGGGGCTGGGGGTCCGCCGTGCCGGCGGGGCGGGAGATGCCGGACATGGAGCAGGTGCCCCACGTGGGAAGCGCCCTCGGGTTTGCCCGGGTGGTCCGTGTACATAGGGCTCGCATCGGGCGAAGCTGTGTCGGTAGCCTCCAAACACAGCCCTGCGTGGCGATTGATTGCCAAGTGTTATCAGGAAACACGTCCCGGAGGGAAATCAGACCCTTGGGACCCTCCAAAACTTCTCCGGTGCCGTGGCAACCCGAGGGAATCGTCACTGTAGGCCACTTCGGGCAATGGTCAGATAAAATGCAGCTGCCACAGACTTTATGGTGAGGCAGAGCTGGGGAAAGAAAGCTGAGACCTTCTTATATGGCCTGAGTTTGGAAGACAAGAAACAGATAAACTAGCTGTTGAACTGATAATTAAAAAATTGATCCTGGTCGCCAGATGTAGGGATAACAAGGGCAGCAGGCAGCTAAAGGCAGGATAGAAGAAAAATGGTTATTTTTTCTCTTAAATCTTGTGGGCTTTTTACAGTGGTAAGAAATCTTTCTGGTATCCTCACTAGTGTGCACAGCTTTGATTTCACTTCTGCTACGCAAAGGGAGTGGAATAAAAGTTGTTCTTGTGAAAGTAATCTAGCAGGAAGTGTAAAGTGACTCAAAGAAGAGTTACTTGCCTTGCGAAGATCTGTCACTAGGTGTTATTTGTCTGGAGCTGAAGCTCTGTTGTTGACAATTAAAAAAAGTGGAAAAAGCTTCTTCTAATTATAGTTAGTACCCTTTAACCCCACTTTTAAGGAAAGCTAGTGAGGACAAAGACTGTGACCTGCCAGGCATGAATTAGCTGCATCAGCACTGCAGCCCTTACCTTGGGCTTTGCTTGCAAAGTATACCCAGTGTTGCTGTCGGGCTCAGGTCTGCGCTTCACCCGAGCATCCAGCTAAGAGTGACTTCTGTTAAATGATGCTTGATTACAACATAGTAAAGAGTTTTGCTTTTTAAAGAGCTGATAAAAAAAAAACCTACCAGAAAAGAATGTTGTATTAAAGAGGATGCGTGGGAAAGATATTAAGAAATTGTCTAAGTATATAAAGAAAGTTCTGCTAAAAATGCCATGTTTTTTCTGTTTATTGAAGTAATGATCTGTATGTTACACTTAGTATTGAGCTTGTTTTTGTGATGCCTGTCTGGAAGTAGAAACACTTTCATCATGAGGGATTTAAATAAAATTTAAGCTTGATCTAGTCATCTAGTCATTTGTATAGATGACAATTACAAGGAACAAGAACTTCTGTATCAGCAAAATGATGGTGCTAATTTGGTTTTGCTCTCAGAGGTTTAGAAAATTAAGTTGGATTTCATTGAATATCCTGAGTTGGAAAGGACTCATGGGGGTCATTGAGTCCAACTTCCTTCTCTGCACAGGACAACTCCAAAAATCACACCATGTCTGAGAACATTGTCCAAACACTTCTTGAACTCTGTCAGGCTTGGTGCCATGACTGCTTTCCTGAGGAGCCTGTTCCGGTGCCCAGCCACTCTCTGGGTGAAAAACCTTTTCATAATTTCCAACCTAAACCTCCCCTGAGACAACTTCAGGCCATTTCCTTGAGTCCTGTCATTGGCCACCAGAGAGGAGATTAGTGCCTGCCCCTCCTCTTCCCCTCATGAGGAAGGTGTAACTGCAGTGAGGTCTCCCCTCAGTCTCCTCATCTCTGGGCTGAACAGACTAAATGCCCTCAGCCGCACCTCATACGGCTTCTCCTCAAGGCCCTTCACAATCTCCACTGCCTTCCTTTACTCTATAATGGCTTAATATCTTTCTCGTATTGTGGCACCAAAAGCTGCACACAATATTCCAGGTGAGGCCGCTCCAGTGCAGAGCAGAGAGGGACAATCCCCTCCCTCGTCTGGCTGGTGAGGCCGTGCCTGATGCCCTCCAGGACACGGTTGGCCCTCCTGACTACCAGGGCACTGCTGACTCATATTCAACTTGCCATAGACCAGGACCCCCAGGGCCCTTTCTGTGGCACTGCTTTCCAGCGTCTCGTTCCCCAGCCTGTACATACATCTGGAGTTGCCCCTCCCAGGTGCAGAATCCAGCCTTCGTTGAATTTCCTGTGGTTGGGGATTGCCCAGTGCTCTGATTTGTCCAGGTCTCTCTGCAGGGCCTCCCTGCCTTCGAGGGAGTCAGCAGCTCCTCCCAGTTTTGAGTCATCTGCAAACTTACCTAGTGTACCTTCAAGTCCTGTATCCAAATCATTACTGAAGATGTTGAAGAGCACAGGGCCTAAGATGGAGCTGTGCGGAACCCCACTACTGATGGATCTCCAGCCTGATATTATCCCGTTTACTATAACCCTTTGTGCCCAAACCATGAGCCAGTTGCTCACCCACCACAGCTGTGTGCGGGACATTTTGTCCAGAAGAACACTGGGGGAGTATTGAAAGCTTTACTGAAATGTAAGATCTTTAAAGAAAAGAAAAGTCTCAAAGAATTAACTATTCTATGAAATAATACCCAATTTGGTAGTGGTAGATGTAAATGCTTAGAAGAAATCCACAGCTTGTGTTGCTCAGTACTGCCACAGTGTTTTTCATTTACATACTAACAAAATTATGCTAAAGCTGAGTGCTATTTTTAGTCTCCTTGATTTTTGTTTCCTTGATGATATGTGTAAGAAAGTATGTAACGCTATATTTGAGAAGGAGAGAGGCATCCTAGCAAGGAATTCTGACAGAGCACAAATCCAGGGGTGCAGGCTTGTTGCCTACACTTCACCTAACACCTGTCTCATTGGCAGGAGGTGCGAGAGACAAGTTTTAACAACTCTGGAATCTGTAAAGGTTCATCTGTAAGGAAGGAGTAGCATAGAAGGTGAGGAATACAAAGCATGTGTGTACAAAACATTAATTTTTGTGGATCGTAAAGTAATGCGGAAATAAAAGCATCATAAAAATAGGAAAATAAATACTGTTGTAATTTCCTCAACTCAGAAACAGGTTTTACCTTGTTTCAAGATAGCAGAAATCTTGCCGTCATCTTCCAGTAATGCCTTACAGCTTTCCAAAGACTGTCTGTGTCTCTTCATTTAAAAGCCCCCAGGCACCTCCAGAGGCTCTGTCTGGATCTATACTTTTAATAGCACTTGTTTCACTCTCTGCTTTGATTAACCATGCTTTGATGTCACCTTTATATGGATTATATAAATATTTAACACATATATATACACATATATGTAAATCCACATGATCCTGGAGTAATTAACTCAAAAGCTTAATTACGCATGGTAAAAAAAAAGTTTAATTTACTGAAAACCTGCTCTTTGATAACTTCATGGTACATTCCTGAGTTCTCACCATTGGGAGTAATAATTAATTATATTTCCCTGTTTGTGTCCTTCATGAATTCATAAGCTTCTGTCATCTCCTCTCTCCATCCTTTTTATTCTATGCTGAAAGGCCTCGTTTGATGGATCTGTGCCATGCAGGACCTGTTATATACTTTTATTATTATCATCACAGTTTTGTGTGTCTTTTTTACAAGAGCAGTCCAAGTACCTGCACAGTTTATGTTAAGCACAGAGCAATGCATTCTTCATAATTTTCTAGTAATTTCTATTTACTTGGTTTAATTTTTCAGACTCACTAAAGCAATAAGTTGACTTTTTCATAGTCACTCGAAGATCCTTTCCAAAGCATTGCAAAAAATTAGAACAGTACCTCCTGGGTTACATATATATCCATATACTTGAACAAGTGCATTTTGAACTAATTTTCACACTGTCTATTAGTTTGCACCAGCAGATGCCTAGGTTCACTTGCCATTTTATTATTCAGTTGCTCCCACTGGGCAAGATCTTCTGCTATTCCTTGTGGTCAAGTTTAGATTTTACTGCCACAAAGCATCACTTAATTCACAAACGTTTTGATTTTTGCTGATTCATATGTGTAGAAACTTCCTTATTCACTACTTTTGCTTAAAATTAAGCTCTGTCAAAACCAAGCAGCTTATCTGCTACTCATCATTCATAATTGTCATTAATCAACTGGAAATGCAGCTATAGACTCAGACCGTACTTCAGAAATAGTTTTCATTTTCTTGAGGCTGGATTAAATGTGCTGCACCAAGCATTTTTGCACTATCAGCAGTAAAAGCACCCTCCCAGTCCAACTTGGCATGTGTAACCAGTTTGCCTCTGCATTTAGTTTTCAAACATTCGTTTTAGTCATTCTAAGACAAAAAATACCATACTTGCTTAGCCTTTGAGCAAATAATTTTATCTCCTTCAATATCTTTATATGCATATTTAGTGGCTGAAATAGGTACCCAGTAATTTTTATCATGTTTTCTTTAATTGCCCTCAGAGCCTTTTAAAAATAAACCTTTGTATTTTATAGAAGAGTGCCTGAAATGCTGTTGGCAAGTCTGGCTCATTCAAATACATGATCACATGAGATCAAATCCATAAAGCTATAGCTCCCATGTCTACTATACAATACTGAGTTCCTAAAGTTAGCACATGTTGGGCATCATGTTGGGTACACTGCCTCCTCCCTGCCCACGCAGAAGTAATGGGCTCATGTGTCATTTTCAAAGAGCATTTTATTTATGGAAAACAAATTTTCATGGTTTGACATAAATACTTTTTTTGCTACTTTGTCATATTTCGGTTTTTTTAACAGTCAAATGTAAATATGATAAAAATACCACTATGGCTTAGTACTGTAAGAGGAAGATCAGAGATTTTAAGGCTGGTCTGAGTGTGAAAACAGCACTCAATGTGCTTTTTAAACTCAATTTGATCTAAGGTCTGCAAACATGCTGCTTATATCAGTGTTGCTGCAGGTGACTCTCAGGCCACAGGCATCAATCCCAAATCCTCAGTCTCCAAATGCTTCTCTGCCAGACAAAGCTTAAGGCCATCGATAAAACAAGCCAGGGCAGAAGACATCAACCTTCATTTATGTTCTCTGCCTAGTCCAAAAAATTCAGGAGGCTTCTGGAGAGGGGTGCAGCACCTAGTTGACTTCTGTGAGTTATAGCTGTATTCCACGAGACTGTTTCTCAAAATTATTTAGCAGTTGCACCATAAAACAGTATGTGCTCTGCCTTTGCTGTTGCTGAAATCGTGGCTGTTCAGGATAACAAGGAGGATAAATAAGTTTCATCACTTCGTCAAGATGTAAAAAAAAAAAATCCAACAAAACCCCCCAAAACCAAACAAAAAACTCCCCCAACAATGTGACACTTTACCATGACACTTTAAATCGGCTTGATGCTTTTTTTCAACCCCCTGGGGCAACCAGAATTTTCTTTGCTAGTGGTTGTTTGCCTCTTCTCCCTAATTCAAACAGATAAGCATGTTTCCCTCAACTTCTCAGGTCTTTTGTACAAGATCTGCAGCTCCAGAGACACCTTCACAGGGTCACCGCCTGTCCCTGCGGGTGGCAGATCTGGCTGGCCCAGCTCGCTCACCCCAGTTCTCCTTGCAGCTCACAGGGCCTCTCTCACTGCCCTCAACTCCACAGCCCCTGGCTATGCACAAAGGCTCAAACCCCTTCGTGGTAAAGCAAACTCGGTGGGTAGGACCCATATTTCCTACCTGGCTCAAAAAGCTTTTTGTGAGAGGGTGGCAGAGTCTTGTGTGGGAGGAGAGTGATACCTTTTCACAGAGGTCCCCTTTCTTCAAAAACTCTATCAGAAAGATGCACTGTAGGGCCAGGCATAGACAGAGCAGGGACTCTGAAGACGCTTCGTGCTTTCGTTTGCTTCTGGGAAGATGCTTTCCACTGTCTCTCAGAAATAAGGTCTCCCCAATGTAGAGGCGTGTGGGATACAGCCAGAGCGAGAGGGGCATACCTTACTTTTGACCAATTCCTACCCTTTGTCATGCACATTCCATGTATGTAAATGCACTATTCGAGTTCAGGCAAAGCTTTCTCGGGTTTGTCAAGAGCGCTTTTAGTCTTTGATGCTTATCTGAGAAGCTGTAGTTCTTCTATCTCTTGGAGCACACAGAGCATAGAAGAAACCCACATTAGTTTACTTATTCACAGATAAGGGTGGGAAGAAGACAATAAGAGAGATTGGTGGCAAATGACATACTCTGGGGAGAGAAACTGCTAAAGGCTGGATTGATGGAGCAGCCATAAAAGCTGTTAAATGCAAAGGGTAGTGCCAGTGAAGCCCGAGGAGGGGCTGGATGCCAACAGTGGGAGATGGTCTGATTCGGCACACCTCACAGAGAGAAGGGAAAGATGTGGGTGGGGAGCGTTGGGATTAAAATTTTCTGATGTGAGGCGTTGGACTCAGTGACAGCTCAAGGAGAATGGTGGGGAGAGCAGGCAGCATCTGAGAATGATGTATGATTCCTCCGTGGAAAGTGGGCTGGACTCACATATTCACATATATATGCATTGTTTTAATTTAATCTGAATAAAGTACGTTCTCTTGTTCCTTTTGTCAATACTCAAATCACTGACTACGTGACTAGCCCAGCAGTTTGCCAAGGTCTGAGATTCAATTCCTGAATCAGATTGAAAACAAGAATAGGATGATTCAATAACAACCTCGTTGCACCTATGTATGCATCATATTAACCAAGTCATTTCTTGGGAAACGTATCTTCATGCTAAACTAATCAAAGACAAAGGAGTTGAACTGGGTTTGAGAAGGAAGACTTATGAGGAACTAAGGACATGCAGTTGAAATCTCATACTGTAAGCAAAATTAAGAAAAATGCTGACTATTACAAAGAGCTTTCCAGGCAGAAGCTGCAGTCAAGCCCACACCATGTTCCACCAACAGATCTGTGTTGGATTACAGCTGTGACCTGCCGATCATCATGTGTCTGTGTGGCACTCAGTCAGCGGCAATCCCAGGGCCCTTTGGCTGGTATCCCTGTGCACTGTGCCCTGGAGCAATGCGCCTGGGAACATGCTTGTGGAGCTGTCTGGGATGTATCTGGGCAGTATCCCACGATATAAAGACAAGTCAAATTCTCAAATGCCCACTCTTTGTTTTTTCATTCCCTAGTTTTCCTTCATCCCCCACTTTAAGACTTTTGTTCCTGGCAATTCAACTATTTGTCAAACAACACCTCTCACTCATCCCATCAGATGGCTCCTTCACATATCAAAGCCTAGTGGTTTTCTTTTTATTTGTAGGTATCCAAGAGCAAGGGCTCCATCAACACTGAGGAGTGTTGAAAATTTAACACTCTGCCAGGGAGTTATGCACATGATTTGGCGAATGCTCCAAATCTGCTGACTTTTGGCAACCGTCTATATTCAGTGGAGCAGATTAAAAAAGAGCAGAGGGTGACAGGGTGAGATAGGGATGTTGATTGGGCAAATTCTACAACACCTGAAGAGGTTTTGGGCACTGAAGCACACAAAGCTGGGTGCAAAACTGGCACTGCTGCCCCTATGCAGAGACAACATTAGGAGAGCTCCTGTCATGACAGAAAACCAAGCAGACAGCTGCATGCTCGAGCTTGACTGCTGTTAGTCAATGGGCAACTATTTGGAATCCGAAAGTTAACAGAAATTATGCAAGGCTGTGAGGCCATACTTTGTACAGAAAATAAGAAAGAAAGCTGAAGTAGGTTTCAGGAAGACTTGTTTGGCCTAGGGCTGCTGAATATATAATAAAAAAGGATATACATCCAGATTATAGACTACCTTGTACCTAAGAGGGAAATGTTACCAGCAGAGTGGGGAGTGAAGTCAGCTTGCTGGAATGATTCTGCTGACCTGAAACAACCACACACAAAAACAAATAGCAAAGTACACAAAAATGCTGTTGAGCTGAGGGCAGCTTCCTTTGTCAGAGGAAGGCAGATCCTGCTTCTCTGGGCTTTGGGGGAGGTGGCGCTGGACTACAGCACAGCATTGCTGCTTGGAAGGACTCTTCTGAGTTCTATGGCATATGCAAACTCCAGTTTAGTAGCACAGATCTAAGTGTGTTTGATAGGTAAAACATGAAAAATAAACACGAGTTAAACCAGGGAAAATGTTAGATACCTTCCCAAAGTAAAAACAAACAAACCCATCACAAAAAGAAGCCAAACCAAGCAAAAAAAGAGAACTTTTTACTAAAATAATTCTTCTGCAGCTGATTAAGATGTTCATAGGCCAGTGTGACACTTCTCTTGCCTGAGTTTTTCTGAGTTTGTTACGTTCCTTTCCTGCATTTCTACAGGTGATAAACAGATGTTTAGTATAAATGGACAGGGCTAGGTAATGATCGGTGATAATTCTTGTAATTTATGACCCTCGCTGATAAATTTGGACTGCAATTGGAGATAACAGCCAGGAAAGGGACTGAACCAGCAGGTCACGAAAAGAGTCAGTAATTTATAACAGTATAAATTATTTTGAACAGTTATGGGAAGGGTGAAGCAGTGATTTTGTGTTCATCAAAGGTTCATAGCTCTTGTGTGTAACAGGTTGGAAAGGGATAAAGATGTTGGCTTGTCCTCTGTTTTGTGCAATAAGAGGTGGAGAACACTTTGAATATGGTAGTGTCCTTGGGGTACAAAGGCTGCTGGTGAAGAAATCCCTGGAACTCTTCCTCCAGTAGTCTGAATTATCTGTCTGCTATTTTAGGCTCTCCCTGACATCCTTATAAACTTTTAATTTGGTCTTCCTAGTCCTTACTTTTGCTTGCCCAAAGGACAGTGTCTTTTCAGCCCTGTCAATCTTCCCAGTCTTTTTGTCAGCAGTTGCCACGGGCTGGAAAAAACTGAGAACTTGTCTCCCTTCTGTGTTTCTTTTTGTTGAGTACCAAGAAGTCCTTGGTGTGCAAAATACTCCCAGAGAGAAGAAAGGCTTTTCCCAGGTCCTGACTCATACAGGGGAAAGTGAGTTTCAAGCTTTTTGAGGAGACTGTTGTACTGGCTGATTTGAAAGGAAGATAAGCTGCAAACTGTCAGGATGTTCCCTCAAAGATCTCTCCAGGATTTATGTGCAGCTGCAGATGTGTTTGAGTCGCACAGAACCAGAGAAAGGAGCTCAGGTGGTTATTGAGTCTACATACAGATTGAATCAGCTGGATTTAGATCAAGCCAAAGGGAACAGATAATTTAGGAGTGGAGCAGTAATTACTGCTAAATGAATATATGGAAGGAGTAATTGATTTCTGTCTCCAAAGTATGGTGGGTCCCCAGGGAAGATAATGTTCCAGGTACCAACGTCTCTCCTCCTTTCTTGTCATCATGCTGCTAAACCACAGAAGTCCCAGCACAGCCCACTGCAGGGATCTGGGGGAAGGGATCTTGTAGACACGGAAGAAGCAGCCGTCATGCCAAAAAATTACGAACAGTCACACAACATCTCCTCAGAAACCCCCTGAGATTATTCCTAAGCAATGTAGGCATTCAGGATTACAAAACCTCCAGGCAGACACAAGAAAGATTCCTTTCAACCAGCACCCCAAAATAAGGCAAACCAAATCCTTTTGGGTCAGAAATGTTTCTACTTCTGCTCTCTACTTTATTCAAGTATACCATAAAGGGAAAGGTGGATAACCAAAAAAACCCACTGTCTTTTGAAATCTTTGCATTACCCAAGTACTCTCAGTACTCAAAGTCTGGCTAGAAGTCAAGGGCTCTGGCTAAGCAGGGCCTTGGTGACATGCTGGCATAATTTAATGGGTCAGTTATCCAAAAGACCATTTCTTTTGCTAAGGAATAAATTTTTGACAGGTTGCTCCTCCTTATATGAGATTCTTTCTCAGCACCACTATGTGCCTGCTGCAAAGTTGTTTCTATATGAACTCATGTTTTTCTGAGTAAATGGTAGGTGGTATAATAAATTTACCACAGGAAAAAAAAAAGTCTATTCCTTTGTTATCTGACTACATAAAAAGGTAGCATTTTGAAAAAGAGATTGGAGGAGTTTGAGGCAAGCTCAAGGGGAAGCGTCCAGACTCCACACACTAAGTTGTGGTAGCTGGGGCTTCCTTACCAGATCCCCTCTTGTCTCAGCACACAGCTGCCCTTGCCCGTAGCTGTGCCCTGTTTCTGCTCCCTGCTGGTCACAGACACTCTGGTGTGTCCACAGATGTCGAGAGGAAGACCACAGCTGTGCTAGGATGGCCCCAGGAGAGCTCCAGAGTAACTCCCAACACTTTTGGCAGACTCACCTTTGTCCCATGCTGCTGTGTCTGATCCCAGAGGCAGCCCCAGGCTCACAGTCCCTCTGCTGCACACACCTCTACTTCTGCTCTATGTGTGCAGTCCCTTCTCAGTATGGCACCATGAAGGACTGGGATGTCTTTCCTGGCCAAGGCCACATGGTGTTGGGCTGTCTCAGCACATAGCTGTGCCTGTTTTTCTGCACAAGTGAAAAGCAGGAAAAAGTCATTTCCCCAGATATGTTGGGCTTTCAGAGAAAATGGAGAGGATGGAAAAAGAGGCAAATTTCAAGTCTTGACCCACAGGCTGTGAGGTTCCATACCAAAATGAGACTAGGCACTGCCAGGAGGGATTCACAGTGGGGCTCACCTCTTTGGACTGGTGTGGGGAACACTGAGGTCCTGCTGGCATTTGCATGGTACATGTTGGCTGATGGCCTAACTGGGAATATTGTCTGGACAACAGAAAATTGAGATTAAAACAATCTTACAGCAACTCTGTACATGTCTAGCTTGTGGAAAAATTGTAAAATAAATGAGGCCTAAACCACACCAGGTGTTTTACTGCTAGTTATTTTATCATTACGGGTAGGGCATCAGGTAAGGATGCTCATAAATCGATCACAGTAGTTTCTATTATTTCAAAACAGATAGAATCTACTGGAAATTATTCTGATTGATAGTATTGTATGAAGCCACAAGGAAATTCCATTCAAGATCAGAGTTTTTTCCCTGTCAGGGATTGCAACTGCTGTTGAAACACTTTATTTCCAAACTGCAACCCACAGCCTCAGGTGAGGTCATTCTTCCTTGTGTCAAGACATGTTGCATTGTTAGCCTATTGTACATTCTGGGAACAGGTAGTTTGCCTGTAAGTCAGCAAAATAGACATGCATATCCCTAACTTCAGAGATATGAAATAAAAAGTGTAAGGGTATAAAAAACAAGATTGTTCATGCCCATTTAGCTATGCATAGCTCCAGCTGCCCGGCTTAACTGGATTTGCATCTCTTTTTTCTTTTCTATGGCACTCAGTACACTTCCAACACTACCTGCGAATGTAATGGCACTGCAAGCTGATGTGGAAAATCACAGCAAGAACACTAAAACCAGCTAAAGTAATTTTTCTTTTTCCTTTTGCTAATTGGACATGTGCTGTGGCAGAGTTGTGTCCACAGTTTGGCTTGAGGTATAAACCGACTTGTGCTCCCTTTGAAATTCCAGGGAGTGAAGGAAGATACAGGGACAGTTTCCTAAATACTATCCAATTAGCCATAGAAGCTACTGCCAGATTTCTGAAATCCAGCACTTTCTGGTAAGCCTTACATTTCTATAGCAGAGCCCAGGACAGCGAGGGAGGGATTGTGAGCTGTGCCAGCGACAGGGGATGGTACTC
Organism: Pithys albifrons albifrons; assembly: GCF_047495875.1. NCBI lineage: Eukaryota > Metazoa > Chordata > Aves > Passeriformes > Thamnophilidae > Pithys > Pithys albifrons. The sequence continues at coordinate 69,635,659 of NC_092458.1, read as the reverse complement.
TCACCTCTCTCTCCTAAGGTTAGATGGAGATGTGGGAGTGAACACTGCAGTTTGAACGAATCACTTCAGCAACATGTTCCTGTCCTCAGTGGTGTCCTCCACCCTCGAAAAGTGATAGTCAAACCTCAAAATAGCACCTATTCAGGCTTTTGCTCTCACTGTTGCTGGGCATGGATAGTGCTGAGAGTTGATCCACTGTTCAAATTGGTTTGGCAGCACTGGCATCTTACCAAAATAAGATAAAATAATGTATCCAAGCTTTAGATTAATTGAAGTATATCTACCACAGGAATATAAAATAAATATAAAATTTATTTAGTTATTCAAAACAGCCTTTCTGCTATAGGAAATACTCAAGCAAAACCAGGTAGCCCTTATCTTTCAAGCATGTCATATTAAATACACCTCAAGTATGACCCAGGTGAATCTGATTCTGCTTCAGGTTTGCAGATTGGGCTGCATGACCTCCCATTTCTAATATTCACCTTTTTTCTTGGCATATGTGGAAAAAAGTAACACTTCTTCCTAACAGATCCATCCAGAAAAAAACTCATGCTGCTGTCTTTTAATCATGTTAAATAGGTGGTTATTCTTCAGTGGTCAGTTGGGTAATGCCTCGCAGGTCTTTGGTGAATGAGGCTGTAAAGAACCAGAACTGTTAACAAAACAAACAAAAATACAAAAAAGTAAAAGAAAAAAAGGAGGAAAAAAAAGAGTAAGTGTTAGCTTGCTGAGGAGTTCCTTAGGCTGATGAATTTTGTGTGAACCAGGTGATGTCTCAAGACCATTCCGGCCAAGGACCTGCACCTGAATCAGTCCCAAGAGCTTCTTTTGGTTCACGCGAACCTGATAGGATGTCTATGACTGCCAAACCTTTGATTGCTAATGAAGGTTTCCCTGCACAGTGATAAAGGGGTTAGATAGGTTTCGGGATGAGTTCCAAGAGACTATTTAGATATGTGATAGGATTAACATAAATGTCAAGACACCTCCGTTCAGAGCTGCAATAAAGAAAACCCCCACCCAGCTGCCACCCATCCCTTCAGGCACTTAAATTCACTGGGTGCCTTCCACTATCACCTACAAGTTCCCCACAACTCCTCTCCCTGGTATCACTGGAGGGACGAGGGGCTCTCCCCAGGTCAGTCCCCCGCTTCAGTGTGGGGAAGAACAGGGGAAGTGCCAGAGGGGCAAAGTGTGGGCAGCAGTTTGGCAGGTCAGGCTATCACTCCAGAGGGAATCCCAGCATGACTTTATGCTTTACAGTAAGCAGTGGATAAACACAAAAATAAGTTGGGATCAAAATTATCCCTCTTGGCTGTGAGGAGGGAAAACTGAGGTATGCAGCACTGCCCTTTCATCTCTAATTCCTGTGAAATAACAGTAACCACAGTTCCAGGTAAACAGTGTCATGTGTCTGTGACAACTGAAAAAAGTTACTCTTATTGATGCTTCTTTTTTTCCCTACAATGGCCAAGAAATATGAAGGTGTCTCTGGCCATCAGCCCTCACCTCTGCTGGCTGTGGGCACACCTTCCAGCTCTGTGCCAGAAGTCTTTGGGAGCAAACCTGTCATGTCTCTGATCCTCATGGATAGCTGAACCTGCCTCCCACCTGCCAGTATGATTGGGTGATATAATTATCTATTTCATTATTAATCTTCATCTTTACACATCTAAATTTTTTTTCTGTATCACCTCTGGGCACAGGGCAGAGCTGACTGAAGTGCCAGCTCAGGCAGCTCTCGTTCCTGAAGCAGTTCAGCCCATTGGAAACCAGGGAGCTGGATGAGGAAATCAAATTTTCCTTGAAATTATTTTTCCCCTACCATAGTAAGGCTGCTTAAAAGATCTTTCCCCACTGCACCTTCATTCTTCTCTGATCTAAACTAATTCTCTCTCATTATTGATGACTTTGTCTTCTATGATGGAGTGACTGTATCTGTGGACAAGTGATATAACGTGTTATAAAAGTATAATTTATCTGGACTTCGGTAAGGCTCTTCTGCTGAAAATATCCCTTTAAATATGAATAATTATCAGGGATGCCAAAATAAAACTGAATCTTTAACCCGAAGTTTAAAACATTTGCTGGGAATCCTAATTTTTGCTGCACTTACTCGGTGTTACTGCAAACTATTATTTTCATTATTCTTCCCTTTAGCCAAGGAACTGCAGGGTCAGAGCTGGGTTCAGCCCCATTCACACAGTTGTGGTGTGCAAGACAGGAGCATTCTGGCTCACTGCACAAGCTTTATCTGCACTGGGCAACTTTTCAGGGACTGGTAAATTAGTTAAATTTTTACTAGACAAGAAACTGGAAACTGAGTATGTAACTGTGAGTGTGGCAGTTTTTTCAGGCAGCCTCTGCCGGACACTTTTAAACTGTTTTTATTATCCCCAACTGAATACACATTGTGTGCCTACCTGGGACAGGTTTTGATTACTCCCAAGCCATCATCCCTGATAGCAAGATTAAATTCTCCCTTCTGTGTCACCCACATCTGGCTAAAAGCTGCAGGAGTCATTCCAGGTTTTGCTGTTATGAACTTTAGCCCCAGGGACATACAGAGAGTTTTACCTGGGCCACGGGTTCACCAGCTTGTTGCCTTCCCAGGCTTTTCATACATCATAAGTGGTATTAAAGGACAGAAAACAATGCCTTCTTGAGGTCATTGTCATGCTTTATATGATGTCATCACTGTTGTTATTGCTACTTAATACTTGTCTGAATTTCCCAGATGTCCCAAGACATCACTGAAATGGATCCCTGTCCTGAGAAGTGGTTGTGTAAGATACTGGGAGAAATTAGATTAACCGAGATTCCTCTATCATTTTGGTAATACAGAAAGGCTGTATCAAGCTGCCCTGGAGATTTAGGAGCAGAACTAGTTCTGCCTCTGGGTCCGAAGGAAGTAAAATAGCCTGATTCCCATGGAGTGGGAGTCCTGTTGGGGCAGGAGCCAGCAGTGTGTAAAACCTTCCTGCTTTACTGATCTTGCTGTCCCAAGCTCCTCTGATTTGTGGGCTTATATACAGATAAACAGCTACCCAACATCCAAAACAGCAGAGAAAAAATGCCCTCATCTTTGCTAAGCCAAAACATTTAGGGCTCTCTTCTCCTCCTCTAAGTAATAAAGTCTTTTCTGCACCAAATCACTGGAAACAGCTAAAATAGTTGAGAGAGCATGACCACACACGTGGGCTCTTTGGTCTGCACAGCACTGGGGGAGCATCGATGCCGGCAGTGGGCGGGCACAGCCTGAACCGGGAATAACTTACCCGACCTGGAGATCTGCTGCCAGGAGGTAATAGCTGCTGTGTGAAATGGGACCTGATGTTGCAAAAGGAGTGTACAGAACGTGGCTGGGTTGTATTGCACTGTTTTTAAGGAGTTACGCCCTTCCTAAGGACCTGGCCCAGGCCTGCTTGGAATTAACAGGGGTTTGCTGAGTGACAGTGGACCTGGCCCTGAAACATCTGCAAACTTGTAGAAAGTGTCTACGTGATTTTCACAGCATCGAAGGGTGTGGGGAGGCTGAAGTAGGAATTCTGGCGTTGATGAGTGTCCCAGTGGCTCTGGCAGGTGGTAGCCTGGTGGTGACAAGATGCAGGGAGTGGCACTCCTGTCCATATGCCTGTTGTCAGGGATTAAACAGGGTGCTGACTGGGGCCTTTGCTAGGACTTGATGGCTGAGTCAGAGCTCTGCAAGAACCTCTCCCTGTGTCCTCCTCTCACGGACCCACCCGTCCATTGCTTTATGTGTCAGACGAAGTGTTGTGCACTTCTGTGTGGAGAAACCCACTGGAGTCACCCAGCTGTGCACGCATGCTGGAGAAGCATTCATGCTCCAAAACAAGCATCAGGGTGCGGGTATGAGTAGGTGGGAAATTGCAGAAATGCAGTTATTTGCACCCCACTCCCGTCTTTCTGGATGAAGAGCTGGCCAATTTTTGGCTTCTGTGGAAGTTGAAAAGGCGGCCCTTCGCCTTTACATGCCCAAGCTGAGAAGTACAAGCCTGACAATACAGGGCTGTGCAAGGATACAGGTGCATGCAGTGCCTCTGGCAGGGGAAAGGCTGCTACACCAGTCGTGCTCTCACTGCAGTCTGACACAGCGTAAGGAAGTGGGAATGGTCTCCACTGACAGGTCCACCTGAGGGGACAGCAGTAGCCCGTCTGGCATAGAATCTCAGCTCTGGATTCAGACGCTGTGCTCCCTGAGAGCACAGCTGTGCTAAGGCACACGGAGGACAGACAGGGGATTTGGAACAGTCAGTAGGGTTTCACCAAGGATAGGTCCTACCTAATCAACCTTGGGGCCTTCTGTGATGGCGAGACTGTATCAAAGGACAAGTGATATAATGTGTTATAAAAGTGTCATTTATCTGGACTTCCGTAAGGCCTTTGGCACAGTTCACTCACAACGTCTTTCTCTCTGAATTGGAGAGATATGAATTTAATGGGTAGACTGAAGAATTGGTTGGATGGACATATCCAAAGGGGAGTGGTCAACAACTGAATGTCCTGATGGAGACCGGTGAACAGTGGTGTCCCTCAGGGGTCTCTATTGGGACCAGACTGTTTAATATCTCCATCAGTGACATAGACAGTGGGACCAAGCACACCCTCAGCAAGTTTGCAGGTGACACCAAGCCACGTCGTGGTTGACACACCTGAAGGATGGGATGCCATCCAGAGGGACCTAGACAAGCTTGAGAAATGGGTCCATGGGAACCTCATGTGGCTCAACAAGGCCAAGTGCAAGGTGCTGCACCTGGGTCAGAGCAACCCACAGTATACCAATACAGGCTGAGAGCAGCCCTGATGAGGATTTGGGGATGCTGGTGAATCAGAGGCTGGACGTGAGTTGGCACTGTGCTCTTGCAGCCAGGAAAGCCAATTGTGTCCTGAGCTGCATCAAAAGAAGCAAGATCAGCAGGTCAACAGAGGTAATTCTGCCCCTCTACTCTGCCCTCATGAGACCCCACCTGGAGTGCTGTGTCCAGCTCTGGAGGCTTCAGTACAGTAAAGTTGTGGACCTGTTGGAGTGGGTGCAAAGGCCACAAAAATGATCAGAGGGCTGGAAGGCATCTCCTACGAAGACAGGCTGAGAGAATTAAGATTGTTCAGCCTAGAAAAGGCTTCAAGGAGACCTTATTGTGATCTTTCAGTACTTAAAAGAGGCTTATAAGAAAGATGGTGACAAACGTTTTAGCAGGGCTTGTTGCAATAGGATGAGGGGATTGGTTTTAAGCTAAAGGAGGGTAGATTCAGACTAGATATTGGGATGACATTTTTTATAAATTACAGTGAAGCACGAACAGGATGTGCAGAAAGGTGGTAAATGCCCCATGGCAGGAAAGATTCAGCATTGGATGGGATTCTGAACAACCTAATGTAGTTGAAGGTGCCCCTGTTCATTGCAAAGATATTGGACTAGATGACCTTTAAAGGTCCCTTCCAACCCAAACTATTGTCTGATTCTATGAAACATATTTATTTCAGAAGCATTGAAATACAGCCTTGGTTCAGTAATGGGAATACAGATAACCATGCCAATAGAAAAACACACCAGGCAATTGGGAACAGAGGTCTTGTCTCGGTTTGAGGGGAAAAAACCAAAATGTTTTACCCACAAGCAGGGGAGGGGCCTCCTCCACAATAATCACACCACTCTTTATCAAATTTAAGAAAAGGAATTTTAATACAAGAAGGATAACTGATATATATATATATATATATGTAAACAGACTAGTGCAACCCACTTCCCCAACACCATAAGAGAAAAAAAAAAACAACAACAAAACCCAGCAGGTTTTCCTCCGGGAGAAAAGGTTATACTTAAGTGTCCTTGTCACAGCTCGGCTGGCTGCAGAGTGAGTTTCAGTCCCTCTCCAGCGAAACAGACGAGCAGTGGGCTTTCAGATGGACTCAGTCTCTTCCCCCTGTGTTCCCCGTCCAAGAAGCAGAAAAAGGTACGAGCAACCAGCAGCAAATCCAAGGCAGGCAGCAGCACGGCAGGAAAAGGTGGTCCGAAGTAGGCAGCGGCAAGACAGCCAGGGAAAACCCCAGCAGTAACCAGCAGGGCAGCCTGCCTCCTTGGAGTCCCCACTCCCCCCTTCCGCCGAGCCAAGACTGAGCAGAATATCCAAAAAAAAAAACCAAAAGAGACAAACCTGCCCCCACCCCAGCGATCACAGTTAACTGCTTCTTTTGTTAACCGCTGGCCTGGGCAGTTAAGTGGCAGGGGAGAGAATTTACATAATAATCCCAAACTACAACATTATCCACCCCTAAATTCTCTTCCATGCCGATACTCTACATTAAACTTAAATTTTCTTTCAAATAATTAAGTGTTTACAAATACAGTAATTTGAGTCGTTTACCCAGAGATAAGTTCCCCTTGAGGTATACATCGTGTCTCTCCATCTTCCTGCATCACCCACCAGGTGGAACCAGATCCTTGAGCAAAGACAACCCCACGAATGGGTTTGCCTTTGCCTGAGGCAGGGTTGATCCAGACTGTTTTCCCTAGCATACCTCTCAGGTGTATTACAGGGACTTTGTCTCCATCTACAGTGTGAAGGGGTTCTGATTGGGCAGGGCCGGCTCGATTGACAGAGCCTCTAGTGTTGACTAGCCATGTAGCCTTTGCTAAGTGTTGATCCCAGTGTTTGAAAGTCCCTCCACCCAACGCCTTCAAAGTGGTTTTCAACAGTCCATTACACCGCTCAACTTTCCCGGCAGCTGGTGCATGGTAGGGGATATGATACACCCACTCAATGCCATGTTCTCTCGCCCAGGTAGCAACTAAGCTGTTTTTGAAATGAGTTCCATTATCTGACTCAATTCGTTCTGGGGTGCCATGTCGCCACAGCACTTGTTTTTCCAGGCCTAGGATGGTGTTCCGAGCAGTGGCGTGAGGCACTGGGTGTGTCTCCAGCCACCCTGTGGTTGCTTCCACCATGGTGAGCACATAGCGCTTGCCTTGGCGGGTCTGTGGCAGTGTGATGTAGTCAACCTGCCAGGCCTCCCCGTACTTATACTTATCCCAGCGCCCACCATACCACAGGGGCTTCACTCTCTTAGCCTGCTTAATGGCAGCACATGTCTCGCAGTCGTGGATAACCTGAGAGATAATGTCCATGGTTAAATCCACCCCTCGGTCTCGTGCCCATTTATGAGTGGCATCTCTGCCCTGATGGCCCGAGGCATCATGGGCCCATCGAGCCAAGAACAGCTCTCCCTTGTGCTGCCAGTCCAGATCTGTCTGTGATACTTTCACTTGCGCAGCTCGGTCTGCCTGTTGGTTGTTGAGATGTTCCTCATTGGCCCGATTTTTGGGCACGTGTGCGTCTACGTGGCGGACTCTCACAATCAGCTTCTCTACTCGGGTGGCAATATCTTGCCATATATCGGCAGCCCAGATGGGTTTCCCTCTGCGTTTCCAATTGGTTTTCTTCCATCGGTCTAACCATCCCCAGAGAGCATTGGCCACCATCCATGAGTCGGTGTAGAGGTAAAGCTTTGGCCATTTCTCTCGTTCAGCAATGTCCAGGGCCAACTGCACGGCTTTAAGCTCTGCAAACTGACTCGACCCACCTTCTCCTTCAGTAGCTTCTGCAACTTGTCGTGTGGGACTCCATACAGCTGCTTTCCATTTGCGATTAGTCCCTACAATGCGACAGGAGCCATCGGTGAAGAGGGCGTAGCGTATTTCCTCTTTTGGCAATTGATTGTATGGTGGAGCTTCTTCCGCACGTGTCACCTGCTCTTCCTCTTCATCTGCTAGACCAAAGTTTTCACCTTCAGGCCAGTTTGTGATGATTTCCAGGATCCCAGGGCGATTTGATTTTCCTATACGGGCGCGCTGCGTAATCAGGGCAATCCACTTGCTCCAGGTAGCATCAGTGGCGTGATGTGTAGAGGCAGCCTGTCCTGACAACATCCACTTCAGCACTGGTAGTCGAGGTGCCAGAAACAGCTGTGCTTCTGTGCCAATCACCTCTGAGGCGGCTTGAACTCCTTCATAGGCGGCTAGGATCTCTTTCTCTGTGGGGGTATAGTTGGCTTCAGATCCTCTGTAGCCTCGGCTCCAGAATCCACGTGGTCGGCCTCGAGTCTCACCAGGCACCTTCTGCCAAAGGCTCTAAGACAGGCCATTATTCCCGGCAGCGGAGTAGAGCATGTTCTGTATGTCTGGTCCTGTCCTGACTGGTCCAAGGGCTACAGCCTGAGCAATCTCATGCTTAATCTGGTCAAAGGCTTGTTGCTGCTCAGGGCCCCAGTGGAAATCATTCTTCTTACGGGTTACCAAGTAGAGAGGGCTTACGATCTGACTGTATGCTGGGATATGCATCCTCCAGAACCCTATGGCACCCAGGAAGGCTTGTGTTTCCTTTTTGCTGGTGGGTGGAGACATTGCTGTGATCTTATTGATGACTTCTGTTGGAATCTGACGGCGTCCATCCTGCCACTTCACTCCCAGGAACTGGATCTCTTGGGCTGGTCCCTTAACCTTACTCCGTTTGATGGCAAAGCCAGCTCCCAAAAGGATCTGGATGATTTTCTCTCCTTTCTGAAAAACCTCTTCTGCTGTGTCCCCCCACACAATGATGTCATCAATGTATTGCAGGTGTTCTGGAGCCTCACCCTTCTCCAGTGCAGTCTGGATCAGTCCATGACAGATGGTGGGACTGTGTTTCCACCCCTGGGGTAGTCGGTTCCAGGTGTACTGCACGCCCCTCCAGGTAAAAGCAAACTGTGGCCTGCACTCTGGTGCCAGAGGAATGGAGAAGAACGCATTAGCAATGTCAATAGTGGCATACCACTTTGCTGCCCTGGACTCCAGTTCATACTGGAGCTCCAGCATGTCCGGCACAGCGGCACTCAGCGGTGGGGTAACTTCATTCAAGCCACGATAGTCCACAGTCAATCTCCATTCTCCATCAGACTTATGCACAGGCCAGATGGGGCTGTTGAAGGGTGAGTGGGTTTTGCTGACCACCCCTTGGCTCTCCAGTTCACGGATCATCTTATGGATGGGGATCACAGCATCACGGTTCGTTCGGTATTGCCGACGGTGCACTGTCGTGGTGGCAATTGGCACTTGCTGTTCCTCAACTTTCAACAGTCCAACAGCAGAAGGACTTTCTGAGAGACCTGGCAATGAGTTCAATTGTTCAATCCCTTCTGTCTGTACAGTGGCTATTCCAAAAGCCCATCTATGCCCCTTTGGGTCCTTAAAATATCCATTCCTGAGGTAGTCAATGCCCAGGATACATGGGGCGGCTGGACCAGTCACAATGGGGTGTTTCTGCCAATCTCTCCCTGTCAAGCTCACTTCAGCTTCTAGCACAGTCAACTCTTGAGATCCCCCTGTCACCCCAGAAATAGAAATAGTTTCTGAGCCCACATGTCCTGATGGCATTAATGTGCATTGAGCGCCAGTATCAACCAAAGCCTTATACTTTTGTGGGTCTGATGTACCAGGCCATCGAATCCACACAGTCCAATAGACACGGTTGTCCCGTGCCTCTACCTGGCTAGAGGCAGGGCCCCTCTAACACTGATCCTGGTCATAGCGGTCAGAACCTTTTCTCGATGAGTACACCTGGGAGGTGCCCTCCTGTGGGTCAGATTCTTGCCCGTGGGAAACTGGGACTGCACTTACTCTCACTGACCTTCTTCCATTCTCCTTCAGTTCTTGTACTCGGGCTGCAAGGGCACGGGTGGGTTTCCCATCCCACCGTCCCATGTCTTCTCCATGTTTGGCCAGGAAGTACCACATCTCAGTTCGTGAGGTCTGTCCACTTCCTCTGGCTGGGGGGCGTCTGGCTCTGACTTCAGAGGTTCTCATTCGCACTGGTGCCACTTGGAGACTTTCCCTAATTTCCTCTCTGATCGCTTTTACCTCTGCAGGCAGCGTCTTGAGACTCTCAACCAATGTCTCTACAGCAGAAATACGGGCCTGCATTGGGCTGTGGGTCATGCTTTCATATATCCGGAGCTTATTTGCTACTGCGCCCACTGTTTCATGGTTCTCTTCCCTATACATGGATGCCAGGAAATCGGTGTATTCAGCTGGCCCCGAGCGTGAAAGGTCCCACCACATATGTGGTGTGCATCTGACCTTGTCAGGGTCATTATTGGCTTGCCCACCTCTTCCAAAAAGCACGTCCATCATTGCCATCTCCCTCAGACGTAAAATTCCTTCTTCCATCGTCTTCCAAGTCTTCCTAATATGATGTTCCTGCAGGATTTCTCTATAAACAAACTTCTCTCTTACACCCGTTAGAAGTCGTGCCCAGAGTGAAAGGGGCTTTGATTCCCTCACGAACACCTGTTCAATAGCCACGTCCTGGGCCAGAGCCCCCAAAAACCTGGCTTCAGCACCATCCAGTTGTAAGGTTTCACCCATAAGGTCCCAAACTCGGATCAACCAAGTCAGGATGGGCTCACCCGGGTGTCGAGCAATGTCTTTCCGCAAACTACGGAGATTATCAAATGACAATGACTCAGTGATGATCTCAGGCTCTGGGTCTGCTTGCTGTGGAGGTGCAGCAGCCCCCTCATCGTCTGCTGGATGGTCTAATTTGGTCTTATATTTCCTTTTCTGAATAGGGGCAACTTCCATAGGCTTGGCCTGTCCTCCTGGTTTAGCCTCATCCTTTTCTCCCTTCACTGTGGCATCAGGGGTTTTATTCTCTCGCTTTTCCCCCTTCACTGGGCTAGGTTTCTGAATGCATTCTGGAAAAACCCTGGCCCTACCTTCAAACATTCTGTAAGCTGCAGGGATACAACCCTGCAGAAAAACCATAAAGAGCAAGATATCTCTGGCATCCAGGGAGAATTTAAACATCTCAAAAGCTGTTGTAGCAGACTTGAATGGGGAATGGACAAAGGGTTGGGAGAAGAGATTCCCCTTTGTTCCTTCCCAAGGGTCCGTACTATTATCACTGAATCCCCAGAGGTAGCAGCTTAGGTTGCGGCAGGAAAACAGCCTGGAGAGCACCACCCACATGACATCCAAAGGCATCGAATTCATGGCACCATAAATCCAGAGTAAGAACTCAATAATAATTGCGGCTATTTGAGTTTTGCTCATTGATTTGTTGATAAGACTTAAACCTGCCGCTCCTTTTGGCATGAATTTGTACCAACAAAAAGCCAATATATTATACAGGATGGTCCTGATGAACCCTAAGCTCAAGACCCACATGGTGCCACAAAATAGCAGTTATCCTTCTTTGTTTACAAGCCCCACGTTGGGCGCCAAGAAATGTCTCGGTTTGAGGGGAAAAAACCAAAATGTTTTACCCACAAGCAGGGGAGGGGCCTCCTCCACAATAATCACACCACTCTTTATCAAATTTAAGAAAAGGAATTTTAATACAAGAAGGATAACTGATATATATATATATATATGTAAACAGACTAGTGCAACCCACTTCCCCAACACCATAAGAGAAAAAAAAAAACAACAAAACCCAGCAGGTTTTCCTCCGGGAGAAAAGGTTATACTTAAGTGTCCTTGTCACAGCTCGGCTGGCTGCAGAGTGAGTTTCAGTCCCTCTCCAGCGAAACAGACGAGCAGTGGGCTTTCAGATGGACTCAGTCTCTTCCCCCTGTGTTCCCCGTCCAAGAAGCAGAAAAAGGTACGAGCAACCAGCAGCAAATCCAAGGCAGGCAGCAGCACGGCAGGAAAAGGTGGTCCAAAGTAGGCAGCGGCAAGACAGCCAGGGAAAAACCCCAGCAGTAACCAGCAGGGCAGCCTGCCTCCTTGGAGTCCCCACTCCCCCCTTCCGCCGAGCCAAGACTGAGCAGAATATCCAAAAAAAAAAACCAAAAGAGACAAACCTGCCCCCACCCCAGCGATCACAGTTAACTGCTTCTTTTGTTAACCGCTGGCCTGGGCAGTTAAGTGGCAGGGGAGAGAATTTACATAATAATCCCAAACTACAACAGGTCTGCCTACTGCTGGCTGTGGCAGTGCTTCTCAGTATGCCAACAGAGGGCAAGGGTGGGTGAGGCACTGAGTTGGCACTGCACACACCAGCAGAGTCTCTGCTTGGCCAAGTGACTGGGGGAGCAGAACTAACTCTGACCTGCCAGCAAGGAGCTCATGGCTGCAGTACATGGGGTAGGGGAGGCAGCCTAACTATGAGAAAGGAGAGCGGGTTCAGACCATCCCCCAACTAGTCTCGGTTGCTTTTAGTGCTCTGGCATGCAGGGTCATTGGGAAGGGCCTAGGTCAGTGGAAAAACCTAGTCAAAGTTGCAATGGGGCTGGGCTGAGAGGAACAGAAAAAGATGGAGGAGGATGTGCAGTGGGTCTGGAGTCAAGGGCTGTATTGTGTTAACAGGAACAGAATCCAGCAGTCACTGATGCTGCACCTGAAGGTGGTCAGGACTCCTGCCTATTTGAAAGGAAAGCAAGACAAGAGGGTGGGAGGGGATGCCGGGAATTTGCAAGAGAGCTTTTCCAGAGGCTCTGATTAATCGTTTGGCACCACAACCAATTTAAGCAATCTCTGCCCAAGGCCTAACAAAGGAGAAATCACAGGGTGGGGAGTTGCAGCAGGGATGGGCAGAGACTATTAAGCCACCTGCCATCAGAAAAAACTGGCTGAACTACCATGGAATGGCAGTGGTGCCAGTACTGTACAAACTGCTGGTCATCAGTGGGTCAGAGGCCACAAAATGCAGCAGGCAATAAGAAGTTAACTTGGAGAAAGAAGTAATTAAAGCTGCCATTTCATCAGGATACCATCTACTAAGAACAATTTAAAGAGGGCACTGATACTGTTAGGGACTTCTACTTGGCAGTAAACAGAAGTCAGGGGATATTTCAGATAAAGGAGAGTGTCCAGAATTAGGGTTGCACATAGGGTGAGAAGAAATATTCCAGCCAAACATATCAGTCTCAACTGGTCTTCCCTGCTGAGACAATCAATGCCTTAGCAATAGTGAAGCCTTGGATCAGCTCTGGCTCTTTGATTTACAGCTGTCCTTGTAAATTGGACGGGGATTGGCACATTTGTTCCCAACCCATCTGGCTGCCAGGACACCACAGCAACAGGGCAGTGTTGCCAGATTGCACCTTACCAGGTCCTGCTACCACACAAGAAACAGCCAACCAACCCAAACCCACTTAGAGCATGACCACACACATAGTTGTGCTGGCCAACAAAGGGCCATAGACAACCAGTTTTCTTCATTGAAACGTTGCCCACTTATCCAGGCTGAAAAGAACTACAGACACAGAGCTGATGTCCTAGAAAAAGCTAACTGCTGAAATAAAACCCCCAATGTTTGAAAACTTGTAAGCTGGAAAAAAACCTTCCACAGAGAAAGCTGTTATCATCCCCATTTGGGGTTTTGCAGGCCTGTGCTTTATCATAGACCAAGAAAAAATTACCCCTTCTTCATTGGAGGAAAACATATCTACCTTAAGGTGTTTTGCAAGTCTATTGGCATTCAGCATAGGGTTGTTTCAATTTAATCACTGGAAGTGGTGGGACATGATCAAGCATAATTATTAACTGATCTCCATTCATATTCACTATATGGTATGTGATTCACAGCACATCCTGGATGAAAGTCCTTAGCTCAAGTCTCAAGCTGTTCCATGAAACACAGTTCCGGAACAGAAGTAGCTGTGTCTCCGCACTCTGAAACCACCACGACTAGTGCCCCTGGGCAGACTGCGGGGTGATCTGGCGAGGTACAGCCTGAGCACACACTTTCCTGACCCTAAGGGAGCAGCTTCATTAAGGCTGCAGAGTGAACAATGCACACTGACATACAACTTTGTGTATACTTTTTCCTCGAGCTTGCTGGTAGACACGTTCAGAAGACTAGCAGCAATTTCTTTTCACAACAGTGGTTAAAAAAGAAAATGTGCTGCGAAGGCAGGAAAGATCAGGAGTTTGCCAGTGGAAGAGAATAGATAAATGACAGGGCTCAGCTCAGGCCCTCATGCAGGGACAGAGCTGACTCTAGGTATTTTCTCTCTCCTACTGCTTGTGCCTGCTCCCTGTTAGAGTTTTACCAGTCACACATAAAACAACCAACCTTCCCAAGCCCACTTACAGCACAGACACATACAGAGCTGTGCCAGTACCTGGAAGAAGTGTTATATGATAGCAAGAGGAAAAATCTGAGTGCGATCTCTGCTTCTAAGGGTACCTGCTCTTTGTTATGCCCGTTGGAAGGGTGGCTGCATTATACAAAAACAATAAGGCTAATCTATTTGTACTAGTGTAGGAAAAAAAAAGTAACTAACACAAGTCAGGGGTGAGAAGTGATCCAAATAGGAAACACAAAACCACACAGTTAGGGTCTGGCACTGCATCCACCTCTTCAACCTTCAGGTCCCCCTGCTTTCAACAGCTCCCACAAGCACATACTGCCATGCATTCGAGAGTTGCCCGTGTACCTCCACTGGACTATGGCCAACAGAATTAGGGCATCAGTGCTGTGGATGGGAATGGATCATGTGTAGGGACTACGTGCACTTGGGATGTAGAGGCACTACTTGAAAAAGCTTTTCATAAGTTCCTACTTAAGATCTCAGCAGCATTCACATATAGACTTTGACTCCACTGAGAAAGGTTAAAGTGTTTGCCTTTTATTCACAAGACTTGCTCCATTTCCAGTAATACTTTTCTATACCCTTGAAACCAGATAGCCTCTAGTCTCAGAACAGCACCATCAGTCTATTACAAAAAAAGCAAACAAATTAAAACCAAAAAGTTCCATGATGTGATATAGGATAAAGAAACATACAGCTAATACATTAGAGAAATAAACACCTACATAAAGTTATATAAGTTGCTATAGAAATGGCAGTATGCAATTAAAATATCAATACCATTACCAGGTCTGCTAGGTGTTTAAAGCAAGTCTACATAGGCTGTGCCTATATTCTCATGCCGGTTTCAGGATCTAGCTACCTCAATTATCCACACTGGTGGGCTTTCATACAACCTCCCCTACAGCCAGCAGTGTGTATGCAAGCATCTCAAGCTACCTGGCCAGACTCAAGCAGCACTTGCATAGCTGTAAAGATGTAGCCTATTGCTGTCTCCTCCATATGAAATGTGGTATTACAGGGTTCATCTGCATATGCCTGGTTAAGAAACAAAATATAGTCAGTTGTGTACTATAACACCTTAAGTAACATGGAATATTAAATTTTAGAAAAATATTTTAATTATCAGTTCACAAGTAAAAACTATTTCTATTACAAAACATCTTGCAATACTAGAATACCTAGTTTGGAAAGAATTTTGTTCTTATTGCTGTTGCATTTAGTTTTCAGGAGCTGTGTCAGCATGAAGGTAAGTGGCGGGCTTCCCACTTGTCATAGTCAGCTTGTAAGGGTACTCATAGGAAAGTCTATCTTCCTATTTAATCCTCACGCAGTTTTCACATGTTTAGGCTGCCCTTTTCCCAGACACATACATACTTGACACCTGACACTACGCATTGAAGTCTCACCCAACTTTGTTTCATGTAACAAGTTTCATTTGCAGCCATTGAATAAAACATTCACTCCAAAAAGAGTGAGCATCAGCACTGACACCACCTTAGCTACTTGTAAACCCTATAACTGTGTTCTGACAGCTATCAGATATCAACTCGTTCATTTCATTTTGTTTGGTTTCTTCCTTATTCTCATGGTTGGGTTGCTGTTTGGAATTTCCAGCCTTTCTAGACCTTCTGAGGAAAAACTTTGTCAGTAAGTAACATAATTCAGCCACATTTAACAGAATGCAAATGCTGGACACAGCAATCATGAAAATAGTAAACACTGTCTTTTCAGTAGGTCGGGAAACAAAGCAGTCTACCGTGTTGGGGCACGGCCAAGTGTCACACTTCATTAAGCGAGGCATACGGAACCCATCGTACATGAAATAAAATGCATACATGAACACTGCTTCAAAGACCAGTCTGAAAAAGATGCTGCTGGTGTATGTCCACCACAGGGAGCCCTCAATACGAAACCTCTGTCTTCTGATTTCTTCAATGTCCTTGTATTCACATTTCTGGTCTCCCTTTCTGAACTGCCTTTTCTTCTCATGCCTCCTGTAGGCCACGTGCATGGCCACCAGCAGTGCAGGCGTGGAGACAAAGATCAGCTGCAGGGCCCAGAGTCTGATGTGAGAGATGGGGAAAAAATGGTCATAGCAAACATTTCTGCAGCCAGGCTGAAGTGTGTTGCAGACAAAGTCATCTTGTTCATCTCCCCAGACTCTCTCTGCAGCCACAACCAGGATCATGATACGGAAGATGAACAGGACTGTGAGCCATATCTTCCCGATACTGGTGGAGTGTTTGTTTACACCTCCCAAAATGGTATGCAGAGCTCCCCAATCCATTGTCTTGTTTCAATCCTCTGACCTAAGATAAGACAAATAAACAAAAGTAAGATTAATCAAGACAGGAAACAAATACCATCAAGCATGTGGTTTAAAATGAAGGCAATATCATATAGTTGTACCATAGCCATTGGCTGTGGTAACATTTTGTTGATGCAGTGGGCTTACCTACAACTAGTTATAAATAATAATTTAATCACATATCAGTGGGTAACATTTCATTACTTGATTATATACATGGCACCACATTCATTTGACTTCTAGGTGTATTAGCCAATGCCACATTAAGTAGGAAAAGCAAATGGGAAACTGATGAACACAGTCTTAAATCAAAAGATACAACTTCTAGTAGTTAGATAAGAGTTACAAAATAATAGGAGGTATCAGCCAAAAGTAAGGTAGATGTCCTATTAGACAGATAGAATTCCTATATAGATTAAGGCAGACTGGTCTACCCTTAGCTTTAGACTATAAATAATATTTTGATGAGTACATTCCAGCAACAAAGATAGACCTTGAGTAACTGCTGCTGATGCTCTGCACCTTCCAGGTGACATGAAGCAGGTCTGGATAACCTGCATTCACCAATGTAAAAAATATGACTGTATTCTTAGTTGAAGCAAATTCCACAATAGCTTGAGACAATGAAGGTAAAGTCTTGGTCATTATCCATCTTGAGCTGGATGTTCAAAACCAATGCTTAAAGATCCATACTAAAATTGCTTTTCTCTCCACTAACTACAGAGAGGGTCTAGGGAACCTAGACAAAGACTGCTTCATTGTCAATGCCTGTCAGGTTATGTTCTCTTCCTTTCTCCCATGACACAGACTGTGCTCCCAGATTAGGGGAGACATTTCAGAGGCTGTGAGAGTCCTAAAATTAACACTGGAAGAGTTCAGATAGGATAGCAGGAGCTCAGAGACTTTTCAATAGAAGCTGTAGGTGAGCTTCAAAGTACTATGACTGTAATTCACAGCAGCATTCAGAGGCATTTCATTTCAGTCCACCTCCCCCACTTTGCTTCAGAAGAATTTACAGAAGTTTGCAAGCTACTCTGTATTCAGGAATCAGCCAGGACCCTTTAGGAGCGCTCACAGATCTCTCGACTCCGAAATTACTAATGAAGGCTTTTATTTCACAACTTCTTTAATTTGTTTGCCTCTCAGAGACCATATTTCTTCAGCATTTAGAGCACAAAGCATCAATAAGCAAAATCACCTTTTCAAAGTTTCTAGAAAAGAGCACCTACTGGCACAAAGGCCATCATACTGATCACAAGATTGGGGTTTTTTTTAACTCTGACCTGGCTCAGATTTCCATGAGGAAGAAAATGATGAGACTTCTTTGCAGTTATCTTCCAGGTCACACTCCTGTTCTGAGTAACGTCAAAAACCTTCCTGGTTTACAGTGAGTTATATATAATCAGTAGCTCAATTAATACAGACCATCAGTCAAAGTACACAACAGCTCAGAGAAAATGAGAGCACTTCATTGTTACATTACACAATGGTATCTTTTCCTTGAGTTATTGCAATCTGTCATCTCCCTTCACTAGTTCCATAAACTACATTTTTCTCAGATCCTCCTGGTTGACTGTGTGGGGTTACACCCCAGGAGGTGAAAACCAAGGGGGAGACCCAAGATTTTCTTCAGATCAGAGAGAACTTTTCCTGAACCTTCTTCAGGATGCAGAATCTATGTCAGTTATTTCCTCTGTACCTGTCTGAAAACAGTCCTGGAACGAGACTCACTTTCCTATCCTGCTAGGTTATTTTTCTAAGAGAAAAGATTATTTTTTTCATTAGCATGCAGATACAGAGAAAAGTCTCTGTAGGTTAACAGCCCTATAAGGGCACATTAAAGACCCTTAATCCAGATACTTATAAAACATAGCAGCTAAATTTTTAGTATTTATTTCCAACCCTTTTTCTGTCATCTGATTGATGAAAAAAATCAGACCAAACTTTCATTCAGAATTTGCCTTGGCAATCATTGTATTGTTAAACAGAGGAACAGCTACAACTTTATTAGTGTTCTCTGTTACTATTACACGCATATGGCAATTACAGTATTTATAAAACGACACTACAACTACGTATTCTGACTAGAAATACTTATGCACATTTGAAAATAAATCTCATAGAAGACTGGCACCATGCAAACTGCGCAATTACACACATCATTTACCCATCCTCTAACTCCACCAGAGTCCTTACATTTCTTCTCAGTTGTTTTATCTTCTCTCCGCCTGTCAACCATCTTCTTACAGTCTGAAAAGCCTCAGAAGTGGAGCCTCTGTATTCCCTCGTCATAAGCCCTGTTTCTTAGCATCACCTCTCACTGCACACCAATATGGCTCCCATTTTGTTACAACTTCACATGGATTTGTTTCCTCCTCCCTGTCTCCCTGTGCAGAAGGGGATTCAAAATATGAGTGTCCCAGTGTGTAGTTAGTGCAAGAAGCTCCCCTACCCTGTTTCTTCCCGAGGTCACACTGCAGTTTGTGTCCTGTAACTATGTGAAGGTACATTATAAACTAGATGACTTGTTCAAAAGTCACTCTCAGGACCAGTACGTTTTGGTTTGTTTGTTTTTTAAATCTGATCCCTTTCACCAATCTGCTCCATAGTACAGACCCACAGAGTCTCTAAAAAGGCCAGCTTCATTGAAGTAAAAAAACAAACAAAAAAACAGCCTGCAAATTGCAAAGCATGGGTAAGAACGAGAAGTCAGCAGAGAAGAGAGGTTGGCAAAGCTTTAGTGCTGGGGACAATGCACTCTCTTCATCTGACTTGCTGCATCTCCTTTGAGAGTATATTGTTCTTCCTAAGCCAAAACACTGTTCTTCAGTTCTAGCAAAAGCAAGTCTGTTATCTGGATCAATGAAGAAAAAGCCACCACATTTTGAAGAGACAGCCTCTTGCCCTGAGTCTCCTAGTGACATTTCCTCTCATTTCCAAAAAAGCCTTTGTTTTTCATCTCTGCCCAAATACTCACCCCTTCACCCTTCCTACATACCTTTCCAAATTCTTCAGCTCCTCTTGCCACCATGCACTACTCTTCCCGCTGCTTCTCCAGCTAGTCACCAACCTTTGCCCCTTCTTGCTCATGGCCTCTCAGGCTTGTTTTGACACTGGTGGAGAGTCATATGACTTCTGGAACACTCAAAAGTGGTACAGGCACTGATCAGATACCCATGAAGTCTCACTATCTTCTCCCTGAAGGGTGGCACAGTTACAATTGTAGGGCTGTATTCAGGCAGTCTGAATTCCAAATACTGTGGTCACAGTGTTTCCTACTAGCTGGCTTTAAACAGCTGTCCTCAGTGCAACTTAGAGGATCCAATGAGAGCAATTCAGAGACTGCCAAAGTGTTCACCTCTCTCCAATAAACAGTCACAGTGATCCAAGCAGAATTGAAGTTAACCAAGTATGGCCCTTCATACTATTAAGACATCTGTGCAGATCGCACCAGCTAAACATCCATTTTGGGTTATGTGTACTGATGTGATGACTCATTTACTCCTAACTCACTCAAAAGCCAGGGACAAGGATCATAGGTTATCCTTCTTCCAGGTACTTGGTACTTTCTTTTTACTAGCAAGTAAAATATTAACTATCTTGCTGAACAAAGGAGAAGAAAGCAAGAGAATGACATCCCTTTAATGGGTTGGTAACTCTTTTTTTATAGAGTCAGCCCAGATAATATTTCTATTTGAGTAAATCCAGGCAAATGCCTATAGAAATAACAGTATGTGGACAGTTGAGAACTCACCCAGTTTGCTGGTCTTAGAAGTACAGCATAGTACAGGAATACATTAAAGACATGAAAGCTTAGGTGAATTTGAGGGGGGAAATGTACAGTAGGAATGAGGATAGGGATTGGTTATAAAGGAAGATGTTGGGAAGAACAGAAGATAGCTAAAGTTAGTGAGATTGAATAGCTAAGCCTTTAGAATCCTTTCTAACATGGGAATATATTAAGTGGTAAATTTTCCTTCCAAAAATTGCAACTGGGCATGAAAATAAGCCTTTCCAAGCCTCAGCACAGACCTCTGTTCTACTACCAGTGGCACCTTCTGTTTCATTTCAATAGTTAGAGGACCACAGTAGTATAACAGCTGTTTAGAGTAGAGATTAAAAACACTTGCAGAAGGTCACTATGCTTCTCTGAAAAATTAAGTTACAAGGGAAATGGTTCTATATGATCACACAACAGTCACAGAAATAGGTATTTCATTTGGGGTTTGGTTTTTTGGTGTTGGTTTGGGGTTTTTTTCCACTAGTAAGCTAGACAGCAGCAAGAGAAGAACTACAGGTTAACTATTCCTATAGTTCTGTAGCTTCTGGGCACTATTTTGAGCTCTGCTGCCGTGGCTAGATTGCCTTCTACTTTAAAGCTAGCTCCTGTAAACCTACATTAAACCACAGTCACAGCACGCTGAATACACCCAGTGAAAATCCCTGTAATTCACAAAACTGACGACAATTATCACTGACGTCCCGGTTTATGAGTACAACTAGCTTGTTAACCAGATACTTTTTACCTCTGTTAAAGACTGTTATACTGGGAAATCATTAGGCAATGGCTAAATGTACAACTACAATACAGTGAAAGTAAAAAAACCAACAGAATATACATCTCTTTCACATACATGTTTGCTGCTATAGGATATTACCAAATTAAAAAAAAAGTCATTAGCAAGTATT
Organism: Pithys albifrons albifrons; assembly: GCF_047495875.1. Classification (NCBI taxonomy): domain Eukaryota; kingdom Metazoa; phylum Chordata; class Aves; order Passeriformes; family Thamnophilidae; genus Pithys; species Pithys albifrons. The sequence continues at coordinate 69,614,562 of NC_092458.1, read as the reverse complement.
ACGGTATTTGCTTATGCAATAGGAACATCTAAGAGTCCCATTAAAGAAGTCCACAGAATCCTTATACATAGTTCAGAGCAAGATTATGCCTGTCTCCCCACAGCTATAATTTGGATACCAATTTACTTACTCTACTGGATTTACACAGAAATTTTGAGGGTGCTCACAATGACTTCACTTGTATCAGAATTTTAATGTACAGTTCACCAGGAGTTACCAGTTTGGTGTGATATTCCACCACTTTCAGCAGTGCCTTCAGATGCTGATAGAAGATCAGCAGTCTGCCACGGTAAAAGTAACTTATCCCATGTGAGAATGTGTTAACCAAGACAGTCTTTAAGCAAAAAAGCACTGGTCTCAAGTGCCCCTCCCTATTCCCCAAGCTGGGGGCAAAGATAACTCAGATGCCTGCGAGTGGCAGTTCTAATATAGATTTTTTTTTTTGCCATGAAAAAGTTTTAGAACCTCTAAACTAGTAGATGCAAAATCACTACCAAAATTATTTTATGATCCAATTTGACACAAGAAATATTGCTGCATTCAAAAGTGTTGCTGAGACAACCTTCCCTTCAGGTTTTGATCTCAACAGTCACACTGGGAGCACTGGCTCATACAGAGGCTGATAACCAGCATCAAGGTGTCCTAGAGCTGTTTCATTACCCAGATCTGAAGAACATGCAAATCTGGATTTCTGCAGTTTTGCATCAGTGTACCTCCACCCTGCCAACATGGCATCTAGTTTACAGCAAGCACTTAATCGCTACTGTCTCGATTTTGTTATTCCTGTTGCTGTGTTAGTCCTGGTGCTCTACCACAAGAACAGCCACACTGCCAAGACTGAAGCAAGGAAGCTTCTAATAAATACAGCTTAACATCTTCCAAAGACAGCATCCTTTTGTTTCACCAAGAAAGGCTGGTACACAGGCTACAGCAATTACTTGCTAACTTGCTCAGACTTCCTACCTAATTTGTCAGTCTGCCCCATGCCTCAGTTTCCCAGACATCCAATCAGAGATAACAAAAATCTCACCATCTCATAGGGCTGTTCTGAAACGCTCCATTACAATTACAAGCTTCACAGGCTCAGAGGACCAAGACAGATAAGTACCAGTTCAAAGCTGGAAGCACAGAGCTTGAGCTCCATCATCCAGGGTATTTCTGACACCTGAAAAAGAATTGGAGCAACCTGCATTGCCATAGCTTTAATGCAGAGTTCAAAAACATAGGGATACAAAGCTTTGAACTTGGACTTTGGCAACCAAAATCCTTTAATAGGCAGCTTTCAGCTATTTTAATTTTACAGTGTTGTATTAAAAAAACTTCAATAAGCATGCAGCTGGAAGACTGAAATATCAACAACTCTACTTCTTTCCTAAAAAGCTGAATAAAGATCAAAAGAGCAGGCTAACAATCAGAAAAGACTGTGCAATTCTCTCTAGTAGCTCTTAAACTTTGTTCTAAACACCTATCTCCAGATCAGAGTGGAAACTGGAGAGCAGAAGAGCCGTGACAGAGAGATTATAGTATATCTGATTTGACACAAGAACAGGCAAAGACTAATCAGGAACAGGAAACCTCTGACAGTTGCAGGCCTGAACACTGCGTGCATTGTTCTTTCCTTCTACTCAAGTTTATGGAAACAGGAGACATTCTTTACCCTAATTAAACTCAGCGTGAAACCAAGAGAAACCCAACAAATTAGGATCCAATAAGTACACAGTTGTTATTAAAAAATTATGCTAGTTAAGTATCAACAGCATTAAGAGTTCAGTTCTACCCACAATGACCCCCTTACGACTGTCCTGTATTCATGCCCTCACATAAATTTTAAGTCATTTTCCAAGGATGCTTGGAAATATCCATAGCTATTTCAGTGGCCTGCAACTGTAACTGAAGGATTACTATCCTCCAGAAAATCCCTCCACAATATTCATTGCACTCATATAAAACAGGAAATCAGAAGTGCCAGTCATGCTTGAAGGCATAATAAGACAGCACAAGTGCTACTAGAATTCAGCCTATCTCAGCCATTTTCCCGTGTAAACCCTTCCTTCAAATCATGCTTAAAGCTCCCTGCTTTGGAAGAAAACCAAATTCCCAGGGGCTATGTCTTCACTAATACAAGTGTCTTATTTGCTATAAATAAAGTTTTAGGGATACTGTGCCCTCCCTGCTCCCAGTCATCAAAATAACGAAAAAGTTATCACATTTTTACACTGTCCTTTTTAAAAAAAAAACCAAAACAAACCTGTTACTTAATTCCTACTTTCTTCAACCTAGGCCTAAGCAAAGGTCTACATTCCCTCTATAAATCTGCTGTTCCTGCTTCAGTGTAGCATTTCCTATAAAACTGGCAAGCCATTGTCTTCTTTCACACACACTGAGAACTTGCAACCTTTTGGCAACACTAAATAAATTTATAAATACTAAGATTCTATACTGCAGCGCAGCTTCTCCTTGAGCACGTACTTTGTTATTTCATTCATGAAAAGTAAAGACAAAAGCAACTTTTTCCCTTTTAAAAGTCTATTGCAGGAAGAAATGCTGGTACAAGATAAGAAATAAGAGTAGTTTTCAACACTTTATCAGCTAATAGGAGATGTGTTTCTCTTTCTCCACATTCCTGCTGTTTTAAGAGCACATTATCTCACCTCATATCATCACTTCAAACTTCCTTACACAAACTGGTGTTTAGGTAGGCAAGAGTCATAGTTCTCCTTTCAGGTAACTCATCAGTCATCATTAAGTAGCAATTAAAGGCAGCGAGGAACAGAACAAGGAAAAACATAAAAAGTTAAAAACGGATTCAACCCATGTTCCTGTTTCATGCAGTGTCTGGGACCACTGCTTTCACTGGAACAGTTCACAAGAAGTAATTTGTAAAAGCATCCTCTTTACTCAAAGGCACGGACTAAGCTCATGCAATGACTGTTACAAAGAACTTGTATGTGTATCTCGAAGTGCTGCAATTTTTCCAGCTGCTGAGATAGTCTGCTATACCTTTTTCTCTGTACAGTTACTTTTTTTGCACAAAATAAATGAGGCTTCCTAAATAATCTGCCTAGGTTGTGCACCAAGGGATGCAAAACAGCAACACTGTCAGAGGCCTCAGAGGTCCCAGCTTCAGCAAACAGAGAACTAGCCTTGTCAGGACAGAATCAGTCTCTTCAGAGAAATATTTTAATCCAGGGGTATATTGTTCCATTCTCAAGCTCTGCGATATGTAGTCCTACCAATAACACCACTCACAGTTCTGAGGACTTTCCAAAGCCTCCCAGAAACCCTGACACATGCAATAGGGATGTAACCTCATGGCTCTGCACCCATCTGGGAAAATCACACTGCAATGCCCAGTTGGCACACGGAGGTACCTCCTTCCTCCAGACAGGCTTGTCCCACCATTGCCTTGTTCTCTAAGCTAAGGGTAACAATTGCATGCACAGCCTTCTTTGCCTAACATCTTTCCTCTAGGGCTTTTCAAGCTATGTATCTGGCAAGCAGAATTTCCAGGTTTAACAGTGAAGGCCAAGAGATATTAGAAATGACATAATTCCTTGAACAAAATCAAGGATGAAAATGTATTTTATTTTGCTCTTGACTCAGTGTATGCATGCACATTGTGGTAATCCCAAACATAATCTGAGTCCAAATCCTTATATCACTTCATACAGTACACAGCCAATAAAGTCCCATTAGTGATCAGTCATAAAAACTAGGTTTAAAGGAGCATTTTAAGACAAAAGGGAACTTCCTTCTTTCAACCCTGTGCCTGCTCTGTTAAGAATATTTCCAGACTACATAATGAAAACCAATGGAGTACAAGACAAGGAAATAATTTCCTCTATTAGAGGGGGGTGGGGAGGAAGAAATAAAAAAAAAAAGAGATTCTTTAACACAAGGGATTGTGAAAGTAAACACCCGATCTAGGAAAGCCCGATGATGGGGAAAACAGACATGCCCAGCATTCACAGGAACACACTCAGCTACAAGCTACTGGCAGGAGCGAAGCAAGCACACATACCCTTACTCCAGCATGTTCTTTGCATTTACTTAAGGGCTCGAATACTCGTTCCTTGTGCCATCTTATCCAACTCCGATACTCAAAAATACATTTATTTCTGACTCACACATCTCATTTCCTATTCTCCCTGTAATTCTAAGGAATGTTTCCAGTATGTGATCAGACACTTACAGGACCTGTCAGTTTTACTGATGCAAGCTGTTTACCTCCCCGTAGCTGCCTTAACACTGCGGGCGTGTCGCAAATTACCCGTAATTGCAGGAGTCTTGATTTTGCTCGGTGTTCTAGCCGGTCGTACGTCCTTCACATAACGCGCTTACACAGAGCTGCTGGGGGGCGAATAGAAGCCATCGGTAAGAAGTTAAACGCGTAATTAGCAGAGACACGAGCATTCCCAATTAAAACTGGTCGCGGGGTTCAGGCGCTCCCCGTGACACTTAGGCTCGGGAAGCGAAGCGGAGAACCCCATTCCGGGGCGGGGCAGGGGGTAAATCCTGTCGGGGGTGGTGGAGGGGGACCCACACACGGCGCCTCCGCGGCGGGCAGCGCCACCACAGCTCCGGCTCCGCTCCGGCCGTGCCAGCCCCGCTCTGCAGCGCAACAAGTACGGCGGAGCTGCTCAGGGGATCCTATGCGGGGAACCTGTACGGGGAACCTGCCCCGCCGCGCCCCTTCCGCCGCCGCCGGCTGCGCTGCCGGTTCGCCCCATCCATCCATCCATCCATCCCTCCCTCCCTTCCTTCCTCCGTCCCTCCTCCCCGCTCACCGCGCCCCTCACCTGCCCCGGCAGTACCGCAGCTTCGGGGAATGGGATCAGCCCACCCGGGGCTCCCGGCACCCCAGGCGGGTTGCGGGGCTCAGCGCGGGTCCGTCGGTGCCTGCGGAGCCGCCAGACCCGCCAGTCCAAGTCTCGCCGGTCCCCGCCAGTCCAAGTCTCGCCGCCCCGGAGCTTTAAGGTCCCTCCCCGTTCACCTGAGGCCGCTTTTAACCCGCCCCTCGCCCGCCTCCGCCCGCGCCTCGCTCCGCTCCTCCACCCATCCGGACGGCTGTGCGCCGGGAAGGGGCTTGTGTGGTGAGCGGGGCTTCGGACGCGAGGAGTGAGCGGCCAACATAAAGGGTGGGAGGGCTTGTGTCCGCCCCGGGGCGAACGCCCCCGCTGCTGCACGGGGTCTGCTGTAGGGCTGCAGGGGCAGAGCGAGGGGAAGGCAGGGCAAGGGAACAGCAGATAGGTGTGATTTTTCCAGAGGAAGCGCATATCTGTTTAAGGTAACAGTGTCGCGTTTCTATCTTGACTAATCCAGGTATTCAGAAGGGCCTTGAGACAGGAAAAAACCCCAGATCTTTTCTCCTGGAAATCATTAAAGAGCTGCTGGCCAAACACAGAAGGAAGAGCCAGTCTTTTCTGGCTTTTTGAGGTTTATTTCCAAGCACGATTGAAATGCTGCAGTAGTGCCCTGCAGACTCGCGGGCTTTCACGGAGCTGCGGATATTTGTCCGCGCAAAGACCTGTTTTGGAAAGTTTTCTGTTTCTAAGGAATACAGTTGCTCAGGAAACAGTTTACTTTGGGTTCAAAAATCTCAGCCCCAAAACTGTGTTCTCTGTCTTGCGCACAGACACATCAAACTAAGTAAATGGTTTGTAAACCTCTGAACTAAATTTCCAAAGAAAATGTACAGCGCAACTGGAACAACAGGACATTTGCTCAGACTTTGGGTGAAAAATGTGTGTGTTTGTGCTTGTTTAGAGTACAAGGGCTTGAAATAAACCATTTCCTGATAGATTTTACTGCCTTATATCTCCACTTCCTGGAATAAACATAATTCCTGTGAAAATCTTTTGCAAAAATCCGTGACTTAATTGATTTCATGTTCAGGAAGAAGAGGTAGAATTTCTAGCACAGACAATCTAATAATTGGCAGAAGAAATCATCATCTGTGGTTTAAACATTAGCCTCTGTGGTGCTCATCTTTCCTCCACCACCCCTTCTTGCCCTTGCACTTAGGTCCATGGAACCTACACATTAGGACCATAGAAAAATTTGTATTGGAAGAGATCTGAGAAGGCCTCTAATCCAGTCTCTTGGTCAAAGCTGGATCAGCTCTTGGCCCATTCAACAGTTATGCCTCATCCATGGGGAACCCAGCACCTCCAGCAGCTGAAATCGATTCATTGTAGGACTAGGCCCAAGGTATATGATGTGATGCTGAGCTAGACAAGCAATAAATACCTAAGGCCTGAGTTTACCTGCATTCGCTGACCTCTATGAAAGTTGTGTGTTCAAGTGATGTTCAAGGTTCATGTGTGTGATGTGCATGAGGAAGGGAGGTGGCTCTGGATGTGGACACACATCTGCACTTTGCAAAAGGGAGAGTCCGTCTTCTAATGGAAGAAACGCTTTAGAAGAGACAGCTGGAACTTGTGTTGTTCCCTCTCCAGTCCCCTTCCAGCTTGATTCAATGACCTTGAAAAAGTGAAATGTGTCATTCTAAGGTCAAAATACTTTCAACACTGGGTATATTTAGCTGCAGTGGAGGATTTTGAGTTTTGTGCTGTTTTTCAAGGCTGTCTTTGCTGCCAAAAGAGGGGTTTTATTCAATAAGAGAAGTATTATGAAGATATAAGTCAAAATTGTAAGTCGTGATAAGCAGCTGAGGGACCTGAGGGTGTTTAGCCTAGACAAAATGAGGCTCAGAGATGACCTTACTGCTCTCTACAGATACCTGAAAGGAGACTGTAGCAAGGTGGGGGTTGGTCTCTTCTCCCAGGTAACAAGTGACAAGACAAGAGAACATAGCCTCAAGCTGCCCAAATGAAAGTTCAGGTTGGGCATCAGGAAGAATTTCTTTACTGGAAGGGTGCTCCGGCATTGGAAAGGTGTGCCCAGGGGGGAGGTGTTGCATTCACTAGCCCTGGAAGTGTTCAGAAAACAACTGGATATGGCACTTAGTGCTATTGTTTAGTTGACAAGGTGGTGTTCAAACAAAGGTTAGACTCGATGACCTTGGAGGTCTTTTCCAACCTTCATGATTCTGTGATTCTATGAAAAGCTAGTGGAAAGAAGACCCTATGGGTCTGACTGCAAAATTGCCTGAAGGAGGTAAGCCCCGGGCAGAGATACAGTGTGGAGCTCTCCAAGTTGCCTTGTATCAGGTCTTCACTGCACTGCCTTTGGGAGGGTGTTACAGTTGGAGGCCAATGCCTGGATTTTCTCCCAAGAGAGAAGCACCCCGTTCTGGCAGCAAAGGAAAAGTCTTTAGTGATGTTCTGTGTTTCAAAAATTAGATGATATCAAACTAGCTGGAACCACAGTAGGTAGGACTGGATGAATGGATGACAGGGAGACAGGTACCACATTCTCCTCTACTGGATAATTTTTTAATCTCTTATCTGTTGAATGATACTTCTCTGACACAGTAGCATCAGCACAGTCTTTGATTATAAGTGATGATGCAAGAGACACTAGATAGAAAGAATGAGATGTGTCAGTGCTGGAAATTTAAGGACTAGGAGTCTTAGTTTTAATCGCAGTCTCTTTATTTATGAGGATAAAATGAAATATTTAGTAACTGACTACTTAGTAAACAGAGCTAAATTGTACTTATTCCTTTACAGATGATGAATGTTATATGTATTATTTAGCAAGCATATAAAAACTACTGGTTGATAAACCTGTAAAATAAATAGATGAGAATTAATTATTTTTTATTTTTGACAGCCTTCTTCTGTAATAGGTGCAGCTGTGCATAGGCAAGGCTATCTTGTACAGCATTTAAATCACAGGCACCCATTGGAAAATATTGGCATAGGTCAAGTCTTCCTTCTGAGCAATAATAAACCAGCATCTGACTAGAATTTTTGATGGAAATTTTAACCTAATTTTCGTGTACTTCATTAGGCTGAAGATTTGTACAAAACCAAATCCAACTTCCGAGTCTGCTTATTATTCAGAAGGCATAAAAGAGGAGGAAAAAACCAAATCCCAGGAAGTTTCTTTTCCTTTTTTTCCATGGCAGACGGCTGCTCAAACACTATGGTGCAGACTGGAAGCAGGAGGTTTTTCTTGAAAATTTCTGGTTCCTTTCCAAACCTTCACATCTCTAATTAGACTCTCTTTGCTTCTGACTATTTAGCAGTTCAGAGCCAGGGTGGGGAAAAAAACCTAAGTCCAGTCCTTCAGTGTGAAACTGTTGAGCTGATCTCAAAGTGCACACTGTCTTGTGGCACATTTGTTAGGGGACAACAGGCTGCTAATATATACTAAGTCTTAGATCAAGCCTTCTTGTATGCTGCTAAGGAAGCTGCTCTTCTTCAGCTTTTATTTTCAGTTTAATTTATTGGTCAACATTCCTACAGGGGTTGTGTTGGCCCTGACTTACACACTCTCAGCAAATCCCAGGACCTCATTTAGCCAGAAATAACACCCAAAGAGTCATTTCCTTTTCAGTATAATTACTTTAATGACAATGTGTAGTATGATAAGTGTTGCCCATGTGATATTACTCTTTATTAACCATTACAGCTCCTCAGGCACTTGTACAGCCTTGAAAAGCAGTGCCTTTTCCCACCTGCAAGGGCCTTACAGGTGCTCTTAGAGAACAATTAGGATTACACTTCCCTCCAATAACAGGCAGATGGCTGTCTGCCTTATCTTTTTGGCCTCAGGTTGTCCTCATCAATCAGACCTTCCCTTTTTTAGTTTTAGTTAACTTATATGCATGAAATATCCCAAGAGAAACATACCAGGTGCTTTCCTGCTAAAGTAACTTGGTGATCTTAGTGGTGTTCCCTGCTTGTGGAGATAGAAGGAGGAACAGGAGAGAACAAACAAACAAAAAAAACCAAAAAACAAAAAACCACATAAATTACAAACTAAAACTGAAACAAAACCAAAACAAACCAAATCCACCTCAACCCCAAATGATATGGGTAATCTAAAAAGGGGATGAAAATGGTTCCTAGCACTACCAATACAGGAACTAGCCTGTCTCACATGAACCCATGTAATTTACCTCCATTTTTTACCTCAAAATGAATGTGAGGAGTTGTTTTAGTACATTGCCTTGCTCTTCCAAGATGCCATTGGGAAGTGTACCTCTCCTGCATGCTAGTTAGGGTAGACTAAATCATTGTCAGGCACCCATCAAAGCCTCTCATTTTCCTAAGCTGACAGCTCTGGATATCCAGCATCAGCTTGATTTTATAGGCAGAGCTTTCATCATCCTTAGGCAGCCCAGTAATTTCTGCAACACTATTGCTAATTTGGAAGCTGACAGTTTCCATCTCCCCACCCCTCTGGTTTATTACAAATATTTCATCAGACCAGCTGTAGTCTGCCCTGTCCTTCTTCACTCTGGGCAAAGGGTGACAAGGAAGGCTGTCAGCAGTGATGCTCGGTTGCTGTGGTGATGTTTCTCCTGCAGCAGGCAGCTGCACTGAGTCCCCTGCTCCAGTGGCACCTAGCCCAGGCTCCCGGTGGACCCGCAGAGGCTTCCAGCTGATTTAATTGGTTCATTGTTTCCTGGTTTGATGTAATAAGTTCATTGTTCCCCAGTTCAACTTAATTGAGTCATTGTTACCCGATTTAACTGACTGATTGCTGCCTGACTTGATTTAATTAATTACCGCCTGACTTGCTGAATAAGCAAGCTCCTGCTGCCAACTGCCAGCACGGCTCATGGCTCCTAATCCATGCTGTCTACCTCTGCCCTTTCCCTGTATCAACCTGCTCTTCTCCTGCTCTCTGATCTCCTCTAGCCACATCCTCTGTCTCCTTCCTGCTTCTCCCTCCTGTAACTCTTCCCTAACCCAAAGACCTTCTCTCAGTCATCCTCTAATCCTCCTTTCTCTTTGACTCTGCTTTTCCCTGTCTTTAGCCCTGTGACTACCTCCAGTTTTCCTCCCAGAGTTCTCACCACTGTGTGCCACAGTAACCCTCCCTGCTTTGATGCCTCTAAAGCTGCTCCTGAGCTCTCCCAAGGGCTTTGCATTTCTTTACTTCATGTGTCCCAGATTACCCTTCCTATAGTGGGAGGTTTTTTTATCCTATTCTGCCTATCATTCCTATACAGGCATCAGCACTTGTCCAGTGCTCTCCTTTTTCCCTCATTTCCACTACTTGCCTGTAGACACTTTTTTCTTCCTTCAAGGTATCATTCAGAAGCCTTTCCCTCCCCTGGTTGCATGTTACCTAGCATCCTCTAGGCTTTGGGCTCTTTTTAATTCCTTCCCTGTCCCAGATCCATTCACTTGCTTTGATATTTCTGTGTCCACTGTAAGGATATCTTCTCTGATTGCTCCTTATCTCTTTAGCCTGTTGTTTTCACCTAAGGTATTCTGATGATGGTTCAGGTTTCTCACTGACCCTCCACTTTCTAGCCCTCACTTCGTTCTCCAATCTCCCAAGATCTCTTTCATTTCTGTGTCTCTGTGTTTCTCTGTCTCTATTCAGCAGAAACAGAAACATGAGATACAGATATATCTTGTCCTCTTTTCTCTGCTGTTCTGCACCACTGTCCATCTGATGGTCAGTCTAGGAGTAGGCATGCACTTCTGCAAGCAGAGAATTGCTGTTTCACAATGTAGTTTTGTCAAGTTGTAAGTTTGCATTCATATTAATGGACAGCACGAACCCAGGCTTCACCATGGCCATTTCAGTTCAGTGCATACAGGTGAAGTCAGCTCTACCTGTGCTGCCAGTCCAGTATGCACAACATCTTGTATGGGCAGATATCCCTCCTGGCTTTGCATTGTCCAGGACTTGTTGGCCATGCTATACTTTCTGTTCCGTCTTCACTGTTTCTATTTACCTGTTTTTATTTCTTCATGTACTGAAAGAAAGTCCAGGAATGATTGATTTTCTCTCTACCAGTGTAATCCTCATCATTCAATTGCCAACTGGCATTTGGATTCTGCATTCCTGGGATCAGATTCAGAGTGTGTTGTCCCTCCTTTCTCTGTCTCTCTCCTTTTTGCTAGTGCGTCAATGTTTTCTTGAAGACAAGATCTCATTGTCTACAAAGACACCTCTCTCCCCTTCCAGTCTTTACGGAACCTCTACTCATAGAATGATAGAATCATTTATGTTGGAAAAGACCACCAGGATCATCGAGCCCAACCTTTGACTGAACATCACCTTGCCAAGTAAACCATAGCACTAAGTGCCACATTCAGGTATTTCTTGAACACTTCCAGGGATGGTGACTCCACCACTTCCATGGGCAGCCCATTCCAATGCCTGACTGCTCTTTCAGTGAAGAAACCTACACTGCATCGATGAGGGTCTTCAATTTCACTTGCAGTGAGTTAATCTGTCTCTGCATAGTTTTCCATGCATGTAAAAGCCATTATATTCTTAGGGCATTTTTGTTCAGTCCTTTCTGGGTTTCATATGGCAAACTCCACTGAGTTCAAGTACCTAAGAACCTTGGAAGACACTTTGGTAGAGCTTTGTTTGGGGTTTTTTGTTTTGTTGGGTATTTTTTAATTAGCCACATTTCAGTTTATTTCTTTTTCTTACAGTGTCCTAAACCTCAGTGCAGTTTAGGAGTTTCTCTCAGCATGGTAGGCAGGATACACAGCTTCTGTATATCCTAGTTAAAGAAACAGAGTCATATTTCTACTGCTCTAACATCCATTCCCTCTCCTCTATTAGCAATTCCCTTTGAATTCATCTTTGCAGGTCCTCTCCTGTTGTTGGCTTTAACTCACTTGTTTAATTTGCAGAGCCCATCTGACTTTACAGATGATACAGATACTGGCAATCCCTCTCACATTACGAGTATATGAAAGTGTGACAATCAGTCCTGTTCCCATGAAAGCTGCTGCCAAACCTTTCATAAAATGTCATGAGAACAGCATGGAGCCTCAGATTCTTCATTCCATTCTCCATGATGGTAATTAAAATAACGTTAAAATTAACAATACAATTAGCAGTTGCCAGGCTCTTCTTGTTGTCTTCAGCATCTGGTAAGGCATCTTGCTGCTAGTGATTCCATTCTCTGAGCTGATATATACAGAATATGGATGTTCCAGGTTTTTCATAGCGTGGAGCACATGTTGAGAAAGAGAGAACTGGGGACTGTCCTTCCATGTACAATCTGTCTTTCCGTTTTTAACTGCAAAGCACTCCCATTGCAATAACAATGGCTGCATAGATGGTTAAAAATTATTTGTAGCCTTTTACCTTTATTTGGTATGAAGTATTTTGTCCTTTTCTAAAATGTTAATGACAGTCTGATGATGTTCCCTTTTTCAGCCCCACCCTGCACTTCAGATAATTCTGCCCCTAGGGAAAACACTGATATCAAGCACTCTGCACTTTGTTCAGAAATCAAAAATGAAGCTAAATCTCTGCAGGTTGCTTCACTGCAGGGTTACGAGAAGTTTCCATTGAATCCATCTGAACTTATCATTGCACAATAATTGTGGTGTCAGGATACTCTAATAAAGGCAAGGACAAAGATAAAATCCCTCAAAGTTTTACAAGATTATACAAATGGTTTTATCTCAAACTGAGAAACAAACATAAAATCAGATGGAACCATGCACTTGCATGCAGGAAAGAGCTGCAGTGCATTGTGAGATGCTCATCATTATGTAGTCATGAAAGGCAGTACTGGTTATGCACTGGAAGGTAATTGAGGTCTTTTTCCTCTACATTTGGAAATTTGAAGAATTATCTGTGTGCCTCTCTCTTACTCCTGTAGTTTTCCATCCTCTCCATTTCAAATAACAAAGCTGTGATGAAGGACAAGATGTTTGGATTGTCCTTATAGAAGTCAGAATCCACTGGGTTAGTGTGTGGCTTCACCCCATGTCTCCTGAGTTATGGGAGCTCCCCTCGTGCTAATCACTGGCAGCAACAATAATTTTTGACAAAAACTTAACTTTCAGCTACAGCATCCTTCTGGCTTTCCTTAGTAATGTCTGTGCCAGATATTTTAATAAACACAGGACACCTATTGACATGCCAACCTGTAGTTATCATTAGTATAGCTATCTGAAAAGTCCAAATCCTACACACATAAGCTTAGAGATACATATTAACCCAAAGCCCCATTCCTCCCATGCATGCTAAGAATACCACCAGCAAATGTCATCACAGTATGTTCAAGAGTTGAAAATTTTCCAGTTCAATCATGTTGATAATTATCTTCTGTGACTCTGGCAACCCCTTGTTGAATAGCCCTAATTCGGAAAGTATTTGCTAGACTCTTCTGAAAGAAGGCCATCTTCCATGAAGCAAAAGGGCCCTCACAGAAGGCAGCTCATAGAGGCAACATTTCAGGGGTTAGGTCGGAGGTTCTGTGTGGGTCATAGAAATTAATGAATATTCATAACAGCAGGTTGGACAAAGCAATTTAACTATTTACATCTGGTCCTATTTGATTGCCAGTAAGAGACATGAATTTGGGAAAGAATATATAAATGCAGAGGTTTATAAAACAGACAAATTGTCCATTTACCTTACTGGCTCAGTCATACAGAGGAAATGTGTGTAACCCTCTAGTCCAGCTACTTTGCTCTCACAGGATCCAAACTTACCAAAAAAAAAAAATTGGTCTTCCTCTTAGATTCGCCTTTTATTTTCTACTCCAACATTATTTAAGTGTTTACAATGTTTTATGCAGCTGTATAAAGAACAATGAATCATGTTCTGCAGGACAGAGGCTCTGTAAATTAACCCTTAAATGTGAGCTGGTAAGAGCCTACAGAATTTAGCCATAGAGACATAATGTGTGCAGGAACTTATGAAATGCAGAGCAAGAGTCAGACGGAATTAGCTGCCAAGTTCCCAAATGGCTTACCTTCTTCAAATGGTTTGCTCTCTTCTTCCAATGGTTTGGTCTCTTCTTCCAATGATTTGGTCTCTTCTTCCATGGCTTTGTTTAGAACCTGCATAATTACATGGTGTCACTGCTTTCACAAATGTTTTATGCTTTTCTGTACATTTCAGCTATGAAAGGCCTGCTTTCTATTGGCAAAAAGGATGATTATGGTTAGAGTATATTTATGGGCCTTTGACTTTGCCCCATCAGGTAACTGCAGCTGCATATTCACTTTCAGAGGTATATTTAGTAATGAGAAAATAGCTTCAAATATTATCATTTACATGGACATTTTAATTTTGTAAATGATCATATCTATGAAACGTTGTTACTTACCTTTCTATTGGAAGCATTCCAAATAATGTCAATTTTTAGAGCTTCAGGTGTGCATTTCCCCTGATGCCCCTTGGGCCTATGAGGGTCTGACGTGGATGTTTTCATACATCCACAAAATCATTCACAGGGACCGTTGGATAAGCAGGTAACCTACCTATATGTTTGCAGAATCAAGCTCTAAATCAGTGAATGGCATCAGTCTGAAGCCCCTGTGATGGAAAAGCAGAACATCACTGCTGTTTTAATGTGCCAAATATTCCTTAACATTTTTGTCCAGAGTAGAAAAATGGCTCCCTACTGGTGGAGAATGGAAGCCTCAGCAGTAATTCACATTTTTCCTCATTACTGAAAGGAAATATTCCCCATTAATTTGTTGCCCATTCCCAGACTTCCAGGTTGAAAAAGGAGAGATTTCCAGGTCTCCCCAGACAGCTGGGCCAGGTGTCCTATGTTGTCTCTATTTTCAAGTGTGCTGGGCTTCCAAAATATGGCAAGGGCTTTTGCCTTACTAGTCATTAAAAAAACCCAAAACTAATTACATTCCTCCTTTACCTCCCTTGTACCTTATCAATGAAATGAGAAAGCAGGTAAGAGCCTGCCTGGAAAGTGTTAGGTTTAACTATGATGAGGTCCATGTGACTGAGGCTCCAGGGTGAGTCTCATGGATTTTATCCTCCCAGATCCTCTTTCTCTGCTCCCACACATCTTGCTGCTTCTCACTTGGGGTGTGTCACTGCTCTTTACACCTTCTAGGCCAAAAGCAAGATTTTTAGCTTGTGCTCACAAGCATTTTGATTATCTAAGCACCTCAACAGGCAGTGGCAAAATAATAATGGGTTTCCAAGAGTTACTCCAATTGGGTTATGACTGAATTGGTGATTTGCAACAATGGAGTGCAAGATTTTGCTGTGTCAGCTACTGGATTTGAACAGGACTCATTCTCAGCACTTGCTCACAGGGGCATCCCAAAAGCAAAGTACTTTAATCACTCCTCATGCAAGCTGACTGAACTGGACTCTGCAACATAGATATGGACTGAGCAGAAAGCTAGCAACTTTTTCCAGCTCAAATACCCTTGTACCCCAGCCCCAACACTTGCCCAACTTTAGAAAGACTGAAGTTGTAGAGATGGAGTGGCTAAAGAGGTCTTGACAAACATCTCCCTTTCAGGAGAGAATAACTAAGTTAGGCTGACAGTCCCTGCAGGAAGAGAAAGGAGGAAGGGATATTCCCAGTTCTCATCCCTACTGTGATGATCCTCAGTTCCCATGGATTGAAACCACTGAGATAATCTCTCCTCTGCTGCCAGATCCCCAGGTGGTTCAGCCAGGGTAGTCAAGCCAGTCTTGTCAGAATAGTACAAGTTAAAAATCATAGCCTCTCTTTAATTTAGTCAGGTACAACTCATACTTCATGGCCTTTATGAGATCCTACCTGAAGAGGTAAGAAATATATCCCTTGTCCCATAGGACATCATTATAATAATCCCATGGGGTGTCCTCTACCTCCTAAAGTGTGTAGGCTACTGTCAAACAAAGAGTGCTGAAATCAGCCAGTGACTGTTACCACCTTTTTGGCCTATCTGCTGAGACTATTACTAATACCCAAGAGTTTTTATTCAGCCAACACTGTTGATTTTCAGTGGCCAGCAAGTGCCTCTCATCTCATTCCTGCTGAATAGAACAGGCTGGTCTCTGCTTAGACAGCATCTTCTGTCAGACACCACAGTCAGGATTACACCTATGGACAGCCCATCCCAACAAACCCTCTCCCAGGCCACAGCTGCTACTACCTAACTGTGGGCTAACATGCCAACATGCTCCCCTTGCCCCAGTGCCCTGCCAGCCCTCTTCTCTCTTCTTCACCAGCACGGCCAAGCAGACATCAGCAGAGTGGGCAGAGGTTGGGCAATGCAGGACAGTCATGCCCTCTGCTTTTTCCTGCTTTGGTATGATGATGATGTTGTATTCTGGGGCAGCAGGAAGACCTGTGGAGCACATGTGGCTCCTGAGGGATGCAATCTCCAATTTTTTCTGCTGCTTTGGATGCGCAGCTGTGTGGTAATTACAGTGTGGGGGTTACAGAGCTGACTCAGGCTGTGGGAAGCCTTCTTGTCTCATGACACTTAAAGGTCCCCACTGAGTCTGCGCTAGACACATTTAGGTTACAGGAGAACCTTTCTTCATCATCCAGCAAACTGGTTTTCCTCTTAAAGAAGGTCTCTTCCCATTTATCCCAACCTTCTGCCCAGTGATGAATGGACTCCTGCTTACTTCATCCTGCCAGTCATCCCCTTTGTAGTATGCACTGGCTAACATCTCTGCAATTCTGGCACTCGGCAGTTTGCATGGTTGGACGTAGCAGGGCCTGGCTACGACCTCCTGTGGTTGCAAATCTCCAGCTTCCTGGGTGTCGTCCCATCACAGGGTCTTCCTGCCTTGCTGTGTGGAGTAAAGAAGGGAAGTCACCCTTTGGAAACTGCCTCATGCTCTTCCTTCCCTCAGTCCATGCAGCAAAATTGTTTTTCTTCCAACGCGTTCAGGATCTCCTGTGGCCCCAGGGGAGGAAAGATGTGCCTCTTAGCCATGAAACCAGATTTGCTTTGGTTGTAGATTATTCTCCATCTAGTGAAAACAGCCAGGAAATTTGTTTTGGACTATGGAATTCAGCTTCTCTGCACAAGATTTTCAGCCACTCATCTTGGCCAGATGAGTGAGATCTCTGTTACTGGAGAGTGAGGTGAGAGGGGAGACCATCAACTGAGTGGAGCCACCAGAGCATCCCTGACGTAAGACATGAGACAAAATCCATATGAAAGCCAAGTGAAAGGCAGACACAAAGACATGTTATACTGTGCTCGGGTTATCTATGCGGTCTCCTGTCAACAGGATAGAAAGACTAGAAAAAAGGGAAGGGCATATGAAATGGGATTGGCAACCGCCACTGGTTAAAATGAAATGGACACTTAATAATGTGTAGAACAAGTGACTCAGATTTTGATGCTGTCTTTTAACTTAGGATCGATGCCTGTGTAGATTACATGGCACATTTGCAGGAGGAGTACTCATAGAATATAGATGTTATTAGAACAGGATAATTATTTGTATTTTGTGCCAAGCCTAAAACCACATTACAAAGAGGTCTTAAATGCAATTTTGCCAAAATTATTCAACACAGAAATGAGAATAGAAGGGTTGATCAGTGTGTAAAGGACAGCACACACCGAACTCAGACTTCTTCCTTTATTATGTGAGTTGCCTTAAATTTAAGAAAGCAAATCCTGTAACAATAATTGTTTTCAACTAAGGCAGGCAAAGGCTTTGGCTCCTGAGAAACCAGCAGTCTCCTGCACAGAAAGATTATCTAAATAGCCCCCACCAGGAATTTTGGAGGGCAGGAGCTTTTGAAATTTACCCACATCCCTGTTTTGGTGTTTCCTTGGTCTCCCTGCAGAAGATGGGGCTGCTGAAAGCAAGCCCTTTTCTGGGCCACAGGGCTGTTGCATTACCCCGAGGTGCTCAGGATACAAGAAGGAAGTCAGAGTGTCTAGGAAGCCTTTTAACTCTTCACAGCCATAAACATTTCTATTTAACTTCCAGAATCCCTCTTCCCTCAGGGGAAACTGCTGCTTGTTTCTCTTTTACCACTGGATGTGAAACCAGGCCTGTTATTACTGGCACTCCCTTCCCAATGCATTTTTCTTGGTTTAAAGGATTCTGAATTTTTAAAAGGGAAACCTGAGACTTTTTTGTTAAAGACTCCTGTATTTTTTGTGAGTAGAGGAGCTCTCTCTGTGTACATTTTCCATTTTCAGAGCCTTAAGCATGAGGGACTCCTTCTTTACCTGGTACTTCGTACGCAACTCTGCCCTTTCTTCAGCCATGAAATAACCACACCAATAAGAAAATAACTCATTGCCTGCCTGTGAAACAAAATTATTAGTAAATTAGCAAAACCAGAGAACAAGGCAGAGGTAAATAATTGCTCTTTCCCTGTCTTCATGAGAGATGAGTCCTGCACATAAAATCCACATCCCAAGTGTAAGCAGGAAAGAGAGCTTCAAGGCACAGATGTCCAGAGGGGTTTGGTTTGCCCAGGTGCTTCTGTGATGTTTCCCATCATAGCCCATACCCTTCCAGGGTCCTCCTTACTCACCTCCCTGAGACCTGGCTGCTGCAGCCACTTGTCTCCCCTCCAGGAGAGACCCTGCCTTTTCCTGGGACACAGAGCCATGGCTCACACCTGCATTTCCTGGGTCAGTGAAAGGACTGAAATTTGTGTCTCCAAAACCTGTGCCATGGACCATGCCATACACTGAGCAGGGGTAGCAAATATTTTCTCGTATTGATGGTTAACCACATGGAGTCTTGCTCTGCCAAACTGCCAAGACCTACCCTAACACTTCTGCTATTCCCTCCAGGAGTCTATTTGTTTCTCTATGTTTTTTTTTTAGTAAATATTTGTCCTGAAAACAGCCTTGCTGAAGTGGATACAATCAAAATAAAGGCCAGACTCTGAAACATTGGTATTTCCCCCATGTGTGATGGCTCTCAGGCCCTCTCTGTGCCAAGCACTGGGCCTCTGAGTCCATCTCAGCAGTGCATAGTAGAGCTCCGAGAGGGAACCAGACGAGCTTGTGTTTTACGTGCCTCTATGGTTTTGTTGTGACACATGTCACCTCTCACCCATCGACCCCAGTGGGAATGCATAGGTCTTCCAAACACTTTTGGGAAATCACATGTCCGCTTGGCTTCCCAGCTCAGTTTCCCAGCTTGACCCCAGTCAACAAGTGTTCCCTGGGACTTTTCCTTGGGGGACCCTGTGGCATAAGACAGGAGTCTTAAAAAATAAAGTTTTACATGAGCCACTTAAGTGTGACCTTGATTTGATCTCTTTCCCCTTTGCAAAGTCAGGGTGAGGCTTTCACCTTGGCGTTGGCTTGCTGGGGGCTGGTGGAGCTGCTGAGCATGTCCCTACAGGCTTTCAGGCTGCTCTGGAGCAGCCAGAGGTCTCATCCACAGCTCTTGTCCTGCAGATTGGAATCTCCCAGGGTAAAACCCTAGTACAGAGGACGCTGATCCCTGTGGGCCTGGGGAAAAGTACATATCAGATGTACACATGCTGAGGAGGGAGCAAAGGAACTCAGTGAAAAAACAAATCCTAACAAGCCTGGGATACTAATTTTAAGTAGTAATTCACATATTACTTAATGCTTAAGGGCAAAATTCATGCTGCCTAAGATACTTTCCCAAGTTTGCAATGCATGGCATTTGCAACACAGTAAGTAGGTACATTTTAACACTTTCCATGTCCACAAAGATATTCAAAGATATAACCCATGCCACATCAGATATTCACATGGTAACTGCATGATTTTGGGAATACATTTGAGTGTTGTAAAGAAGATCCCTGATGAGATCTATTCTTGCTGTCCCTCCTTGAAGAGTCCAGACTGCCATTATAACCACATTGAGCAAGAAGGAGGAGAGGATGCCCATTAACCCCTTCATTAAGTGCTGAGGTGGCAGTCACAGTCAGGGTGCGTCCAGAAGAGCCAGATGAACAACTTCTGCAAAGAACAGAAATCCCATTTGAATCCCACAGGGCTGTGGACAGTACCAGCAGTAACAACACTGAGTTTTGATGCATCTTTCCATTTCTGGAACTCAGAGAAGCCCATGGTGATTAACCAGCTGAATCTGCCATCAGGAAACAGAAATTTCCATTTTGGAGCATGGAGGTGACACCCTGAGTGCCCTAACATCGAGCATGTGTCAGTACGGGAGACAGACTTTAGGTCCTCTACAAGACCACTCAGGTTTTGTCACAGTTTCTTTTCTTTGTTTTGCAGTTACAATAAAAATGCTATTATAAATTCTGTTACTGTCTGTCCTGCCCAGAGCTGTGTGCTGCAGGAGACCACAGTGCAGTTTATTCCACCCGACTCTCCTGCCAGGTACAACAACACTCACTCGCAGAGATAGTGATAGATGGTGATGGTCTGCTAAGGTGTTGTTTTTAGAAGCTTTTCCATAGCTTCCCACCAGGACAACAAGTGGGCAAATTACATTGTCAGCCATCCCCAAAGAGGCTGGTAAAAGGACAAAAGGCCACTGAGCTGCTCTGCCCAAAGTCGGGGGTGGGAGTAACCAAGGGCTTGTTTTCTCATACAAGGACTGAAGGGTCCTGAGGAAGGGGAGTTCCTTGACCTAATTTGCTGCTTTGGCAGGTGAACGGTACTTGAGTTGGTCACCTGCACACAGGGGCTGTGCCACCTCCATTCAGCAGTCTGCATCCAAATCTCAGCCATCCTCAGTAGATCATAGCCAAAACAGCATCCCATAAGAGGAAACTCTGGGAAAGCATTAGTGAAGAACAGAAGAACAGTAAAAATATAGAAACATTATCCAGAACTGGACTTCCAATGTGTCCAGCTTGTGACAATCCTAATTCTCTTGAGGTTCTCACCAACAGCCACTCTCAGCATTAGGAGGAGCTAGAAGTGTGTGGGAGCAAAGAAACTTATATCTTAAAATCAAATTACCATACAAACTAGAAGGCAAAAAATATATTGCATGAGATAAATTTTCCTTAATAGAATTGCCAATGTACAGAAGTAAAAAAAAAGATTTTTCTAACAAACACCAGTGCATATTTCAAATAACACTGAGTTTTCATTTTCAGCTCTTTCCCTTCTTTCTTTTTTCCTTCCCCATTTTCCCATCTAAATTTCATTTTGCTAAATATTTCTCCCTGTTGCTCAGATAACCATATCCGATTGCAGAGGCTTGAAGCGTAACTAATGATGAAAGACGACCTGAGGTATACCGGAGTGCGTACGCCACAGGGGTGTGGACATAAATCCCTGAAATATGCTGGCAGTATGACCAGAGTGGTTCTACCTGTAGGTTAAGTCAAGATAAGAACCTGCTGGATGGTTGCACACACAGGGAATTAGACAAAAACAAATTCTTCATGATTGTTAAAAATCCACCAGGACTGTTGGCTTGCAGAGCCTGCAGATTGTGGGGCCAGGAGAGGTCTAAGCCTCCTGTGTCTTTTGACACAAAAGTTTATTGCAACCCTCTATCCCAATGGTGTGGTCCCAGCTGGGAGAGTGGGAGGAGAGAGTTAGTCCTACCAGCCAGGAGCTGGACTTTTGCTCCAGGTGGGCTTTTCTTCTCAAGGCTGGCCCTGTTGCACCTGGCTCATGGGCACCTCTGTCTTATCATGGCAGGCTTCAGTGGTAGGCATGAGGTCCCTGATGGGCGCTGGTGTGGTGGGTGGTGGCAGGCAGTGGGGGCGGAGGCTGCCCCCCATCAGTGACCAGCCCTTCGCGGAGGTGGAGGTTACATACAGGCAGTGGAACGTGTCTGTTCAGGGCACAGGCAGTGAGGCATGCAATGAGTGAATGAATGACTAATGGCTCCAGACTGGCCTAGTTAACACCAGGGCAGCTTCACTACGTGCTGCTTTGGTGGGTCCCCGCAGTGCTGGTGAACAGGAGACAAGGACTGCTTCTTGCTGGAGTGAAGGACAGGTGAGAAAAGCCTCCCCTCACTCAGAGATGCTGAGCACAGGCCTCCCCTTCATTTCATATGGAAGGAGGGCTTTGGTTTTGCACAGGAAGTAAATAACTGGAAAATACTCGTACAATCATAGAATATGCTGAGTTGGAAAGGTCGCATCAGGATTGTCGGGTCCAACTCCTGGCCCTGCACAGGATAGCCCAAGAATCACACCATGTGCCTGAGAGCATTGTCCAAACACTTCTTGTACTCAGACAGGCTTGGTGCCATGACCACTTCCCTGGGGAGCCTATTCCAGTGTCCAAATCCCCTCTGGGTGGAAAACCTCTTCCTGATATCTAAGCTAAAACACTCCCAATTCAGCATCATGCTGTTTTCTTGAGTCCTGTGGCTGATCACAGTAGTGAAGAGATTGGCACCTGCCCCTCCACTACCCTTCAGGAGGAAGACTGCCATGAGGTCTCCCCTCAGTCTCCTCTTCTCCAGCCTGAACAAACCAGGTCACCTCAGCCACTCTTTGTAAGGCATCCCCTCCAGACCCTTCACCATCCTTGCGGCCCTCCTTTGGATGCTCTATAATAGCTTAATATCTTTTTTATATTGTGGTGTCCAAAACTGAATGCAGGACTCAAGGTGAGGCCTCACCAGTGCAGAGCAGAGCAGGACAATCCTGTCCTTGGAGGTGCTGCAGCATGTGAACTGGCACTTCTTGCACAGCACCTCCATACAGAGCTATCTCAAAATTATTTACAAATGCCAACCAAGACCAAAGGCACAGATGTGCAATTTTGGTCATGGTATTGCAAGGTTTTACAAGTGTTGGTTGATGATAGATTCCCTCTTTGAAAAGCCAGGACTGCTTAGGTCACTTGGAGTGTGGAAAGATCTCAGAAAACAACACAGGCAAGCAGAAGACATCAAATAAAAAACAGTTCCCACAGTGCATTTTTAACCCTGCAGATTGTGGAAGAAGAAACAAAAAGTAATCTTTAAGTAGCAAAATGCTCTACCACAAAGAATGAATTAAAAACCCCTCCCAAACAAATAATAAGTGTTCTTGACAATGAAAGCTTGCATGATACCTATGCTAGGCTTCTGACTGATGCCCCTGAGCTGGCAGTACTGGAGCAGTGTCAGGTGTGTGCACTCACTTTCCAATCACACAGCTCCTCTTGTGCAGCCCACAAAGTCTGTCCTGACCCACCACAGTGTGATGTGGACAGGTGATAATGGAGAGCATCTTCCAGTGGATGGCTTGTGAGTTTGAGAGGCTCAGGTGTTAAAGGGAACTCCCAATGGAAAGCTATGGCCAAACACCTGTTATTTTTAACACTTAAAGGCTATCTAATCCCTCAGTTCATCTCTCCCTTTGGCTCTGTACCTCTGGCATTAATGCAGCTATGGCTAAGGGCTTTAAATTTTCCTTGCTATTAGTCAGCTCAGGAGCTGTACCTTTCTAAGGGTTTGTAGATGCCCACATCTTGAACCTGTACTGTTTCACTTTCCATCAAGTATTAAAATGTCATGAGATAATTGCTGCTTTTCTTCAGACTTTTTGACCCATATTTAGTGCTGAAATTCTTTCTGGCTAGACTGTTGATTGGGTCTTGCAGCAGTGCAGCACCAGACATCTGCTGCCAGCAGTGACACAGAGGAGTGCAGGGCTCATCCGCCAGAGAAATGGGAAAGGCACACTGCTCTAAATGGGGCCACTTTTGTGCCACAGCAGTGGATATGCACAGTGAGAGATTTTTTTTCCCTGCAAGCATGAGGATAGGGCCTTGGCCATAGCTTGTAGCTGGCAGGGAACATGCAGCTTCCAGCTCAGGGAGGGAGCAGGAGTGGATGATGACTCACAGCCACAAGTGACTCCCTCCCTCCCTGCCAGCCACAAGTGCTGGGCAGCAGATTTCAGGGAGGAAGAGAAGGACAAAACACTCATCATCCACTCCGTGTCCTCCACTGATACACTCTGTTCATCTGGACAGGGCTGAAAATAACAACATGCAAGAGGAAGGGCAATGGGTGCAGGCAGCATGGGTGGAAGGTCTGAGCTTGCCAGAGTTTGGTTGGGATCACCTCTGAGCTCGATGTGAGTCACCCTGTCATGACAGCAAATTGGTCAGGACTGGGAGAAGACAAGTGTTACCTTCACTCTTCTTGACACAGAAATGAGCATTGATTTGGTGTGGTTTAATATATGATAAGATCTTCAAATTAATTGAGTGCTGGGTCCTGCTCTGGACATGGTTCTTGCAGATCTGGATGAAGTGAGAAGCATTCAACAAGCACAAGAATTAGGAGAAATATACACTAAGGGATTCAAAAGGAAAAATTTAGGAACTTGGCCCATTTAGTCCAAGAAAAGAAGATTAGGAACAGAGATGGAAAAAATCCTCTAATATATAAAACCTTCTTGAGAGGATGATCATTTCATATTATCTGTGTAGACAAAGACATGAAGAAATCAGTTTTCCTTCTGCAACAAAGAGTGCTTTGACAGCCTACCAGGGAACACATCCAAGATGTACAAGGTGTGGAGTGTGGGGAGAGGCTGGAGAATCCCTTTCCATAAAGATTGATCAGTAGTCCTGAGACAAACCTTCCTGTGATGTTTCCCTGCACCAAGAGTGCCTGTGCCAGGGGACTGCCAGGGCTCCCTGGCAGGAGGGGTGTCTCAGGTACAGAGGGGGAACACAGCAATCCCACCAGTTCTCTTCCTAGTTTGCATTCTGTCGCCTCAAACGTGGCGTTAAGTATTCTTGGCAAAAGTTGTGACTGTGCTTGAACAAGCATTTGATAAGATCCATAAAGCTAAACACAGCTTACTGCTCTATAAGAAAGTGTTGAACACCAAGTATGCCCCACTTTCTATGATCTAAACCATGTCAATTTTTAAAGTGGAATTCATAACACACCTGGAGCTAACTATTTCCATCTACTTACATTACAGACAGTGTTAAGTGAGATATTGTTTTAATTTTTCTGAGCCAGACAGAGATAATAGCTCCAGGAAACAGTTTAAGTGTGTGAAAAATAAAAAGGACAGTGTAGGTTGCTAAGAGATAATGATTTGCAAAACACAAATACTTACACAAAGGAAATGATTAATTCAGGACATTCTTTACATATCACCTCTATAATCTTTTCACCTGCAGACCATTATGTACTTTTATCTCACAGCATACTCACTTTGTCTTCCAACCAATCCTTTTAATCTGCCTAGTTCGTTCAAACACACATCTCTAATTTATCCATCCTTCTGTCTGTTACAGCCATCCTCAATCCGTGGAATAACACCCATGGACCCATTGCACAGAGAATTGGATACATCTGCACTTTGACACCAAAGAGAGGTTCAAAGAATGGTTCCCTGCACCAATGTCTGTTCAACACAGGTGGCTGCGCCACATCTCCTTTTGCCATGATCCATGGAGGAGTTAGCAGTGTGGAGTCAGCTCCTGTGAACATGGACATTTTGTCCTTTGCCTTAGATGAATACACTGGAAATGAGAAGCTGTACGTCTTAGCAGGAAAAACTGATGTTTGCAGGTCAATGGAGAATGTTGTCAGTAATTTAAATATGTCTGCTATTTAAACTGTCTTACATGCAGTGACCAAGAAACAGCATTCAGGTCTTCCATGGGAATGTGTCTCCCAACTTCCAAATGCCAAATCATTGCTCATGGAAAGGAGAAGTGAAGGAGCCCCACAAATCCTTGGCTGCTATTAGCACTTCACCTCAGACAATGGCCTAAATGTTTACTAATTCTTGGAAATCTGCAATCTTGTTGAAAACTGCATTTTGTTTTATGATAGTGCTGTCATTTGAGTGTCTGCATGGCATGGTTTTCCCTGTGAAGTGCTGCCTCCTGAAGCAGATGCCTCCTGCAAGGAATGAGCATGACCAGCCCATGGCATCCCCAGCTCCCTGACCAGTTATTGGGGTTGACTGGCTCTTCCTTCTTCACTGTTGCCTTTAAAATTATGTGAATCCGCCGATGGCAACTTTCACTGAGACTGCTTCGAATACAGACTCCCATTGTATCGTTAAGGAAGCATAGAGGTGACCCTCCACAAAACCAGGAAAGGGCAGTAAAACCTTCCAATTGGTACCTCTTTGCATTCTCCTGGTTTTGAAGATATTTTCTGATGTTCCAGTGGACTTTCCCTATTAGTTTCACATCTATGTCCTGCTCTGGAGCTGTTTCCCTCTTCTTTTCCCTCTTCTGTCACAGTCTCAGTCTTGAAAGCAATTCCTTCTGACAATACCCTTGTGTGCAGACTTTATTTTCCATTTCTTTCATGACTTCTCCTTTCTAAAAGTTATAATTATCCACTCTTGGTGATTTCTTCATTACTTTGTGCAATGGTGATGTCTCAGCAGCCCTGTCTTATTCATACCCTTCCAGAAATTATTGTATTATGTATTGTTTGCATTGCTTTACCATGGTTCCATGATGCCCACCACCACTATTTTTTCACAATGACCTAAATTGTTCCCACCTTATCCCTTTGGAAACCACCTTCTCAGAGCTAACCTTTACTTACTGTGATCAAGTGTCACCCCACCTTTTTCTTCATCTCCCTTTTGGTCTCTTTAGAGAAACTAATTTGTGGCTGCATAAGCATTGGGTGTATGCTTATATTAAGCGTTAGGCAATATTGTGTATTGTAATTGTTTGTAATTTGCCTGTTCATAGGGATCTCTTATTTGTACTAACTATATCTGCATCCTCTCCAAGAGATGTGTATCTAACCTTTTCTAAAAGAACTCAAAGACCTCTGCAACTGCTCTAAATAGCTTGTTCAGTTGCTTAATGAAGCTATGGATCAAACGCTCTTGGTACTTGTATTTTCAGCTAGGGTGAACTTTGTACAACCTTGTGAAAGCTTGAAAAATATTTTAAAATCTATTTCATAGATGCAGCTGAGCAGTGAGTGGGCAACTGGAAAATAAGGGAGATGGCAGTGAACCTCCAAACAGGCATGGATTAACAAAAATTTTTAAAAATGGAGTAGTAGTAGGACAGGAACCGTATAAAGTCACAAATGGAAAAAACAAAAGGGCTGCTAGGAGAAAGCTCACTGTCTGTGAACAAATGGCAGAAAGAAACAGAGTGGGCCAGGATCATGGCGTGTCTTCCTGGGCAGTGAAGGGAGACGCTCACATGGATCCAAAGATGACCCAGTGCAGCCTCCCTCTGTCCAGGCTGTGTTTGGGGTATTGTTCCACCTGTTAGATGGATGCTGCCTATTAGATTGTTGCCAAAGGTGAAAACATATTGTCATAAAATTCTCCCCAATAAATTCACCTTCATTAAGTCAGCTGGCATTTTAATTGTGGAGACTATACTTTCTCCACCCAGCTACTGTGGTTTTCCCAGGTATGCAAGCTGGGGATTTTAGCCAAGGATGGAGTTTGTGTGAACTGTAGCTGGTTTCACACTCAAGTTGAGAAAAATAACCACAAAACTACAAGCATGTATTAAGCATTTCATAATTTCCCTACAAAAGGGATAAAAAAGAGGAAGAAGTTTCACAGATTGGTGAAAAGAGTTTTCTCCATGGGAGATTGTAGGACATACCACCAAAAAAAAAAAAAAAGAAAAGAAAAAATAGTTCAAGTAACAAAAAAAAAAAAAAAGGACTCCCTGAGAAAGCCGTGAGTGGAAGGAGAGTGTTTGCCAAACAGGCCTGGAAACCAACAAAAATGTATCACATGGCTGGAGAATATAAAGAAAGAATATGAAGTGAGAGCTTGAGGGAATGAGGGCTCAGAAAAGCTGTGCCAGTGAGCACTGGTAGGTCCACCACACATCATGTATGTGGGGTCTCAGCTTCTCAGGGAGGATACAAGGAGTTGAAAAGGCAACAGGCAGGAGCCAGGAGTTGGAAAAGCTGCCCTGGGAGGCTAAAAAGGGGATATAATGTTCCTTATTACAGGGGCAATGCTGACAAAAAGGGTCCTGCTTCTACTGCCTTGTGCCTTCTAGGTCCAAACCCCTGTGGTATGAAAAGGCCTTCTGCCAATAAGTTTGTTTTAAGGCTCACAGAGCAGTTGATTACCTATGATCTCAGCAGGCACCGAGTCAACAGATAAATACTGAGTTAGCCATAAAATAGAGAGCAGCTTTATCTTCGACCCTGTCATGAGATTAAATCAGACAAGTCAAACTTCACCGTCAATAGAGAGGATTATGAAAAGGCTGTATTTGGCACTACAGCACCAGCAGCACACAGCACTGTCCTGGAGAAATGTGAGTCAGAGGAATTGGTGCTGATGGGCAGCTGGGCTGTGCCTGAACTGCAATATGCTGCTGGGAATGACCAAAACAGGCCTTTGTGATATCAGCCATCATTAAGCAGGGTCCAGACAGCCAGAGAGAGGAGTTTGGATCCCATCTACTGAATGAAAAAAACCCCAGTAGTCACTAGATCCAAAATTGCTTGTAGCGGGTGGAGTGGGAGGTTGGTACAACATGTGGGTAGCAATTAATCCCCATGTGTAGCTTTGAAATAAAAGGTGATCCTCTGAGCAGCTGAGAAACATTAGTAATAAAAGATCATCAGAAGAAATAGAGTGGAAACAGAGGTGGATGGTAAATGGTGAATGGACAATTCAAAGCGAGGTTTAAAAAGAAAGGAAAAAGAAGAAATATAATATTACAGAGTGTAGTATATACATGGCTAAATGAGCTTGGAAATTGTGCAAAGGGTCATATATTTAAAAAGGGGTGGAAAATATAAGTTTCTCCCACAGGAAACTTCTTCAGGAAATGTACCCAAGAAGGAGGAGTTGTGACAAGCAACCAGAGTAATGCTGTTTCAGTTCCACCACTGAAAATAAACTCACTGAGCATTACTAAAAGTAAAGGGACAGCTATGGACTTAATGTTAAACAAACCAGTCTTCCCATGGTAGCTGAATTTTATTCAATTCAGGTATTTTTGCTTTCCTGCTATAAACAAGGTGACCATGTTTTGTTCTGGAAGTCTCTCAACACTGCCTTAATTAGGCAGCTTCAAAATGATCTCTGTTGTTTATGCCATATTACTCATAAATCATGACCATGGTCATATTCAAGCCATTGTTTTAGGCTCTAATCCAGTGGCGATCACCTTTGCCTTTTAATATAAGTTTCAGAACCTTTGACATGATTGCCAGAGGAAGCTCCTACAACTACACATGGTTTGGCAAAAGAGCCCCATGCTGCTAGTAGATCTGTCTCATGGAACGTCCTCAAGGTTTCCTCTCACTGAAGCAATGCCATGAGGTGGGTGGCAGCTGGTAGTAACCTGTGGAAGGAAAAATCAGAGAAGCTGCAGTAGGGATCACAGAACAGAGAGCCTGGGCCAGCACAACACTGGGGCAGATGGACCTCACTTAGCTTTTACAGGTAAATTATCTTGGAAGGAAAACATTGATTTAAGAGGTGAATAGTCCAAGCTTCTTAGTCTGGAAAATGAGTGAATGAGGATGAGCTGTTAATATCTTTTTCTAACTATGCAACAGGCTGTGGCAGGGCTTCCTATGTTCTGGGCAGACTGGCCTGTTTAGGCAGTACAAGCAAAAGTCCTTTGCTACAGAAACAGAGCAGCAAGCCATGCTGGAGGCCAACACAGACCTATCTGGCCTAAGAAGTGGAACAAACCCCAGGACTGTGGGCAAGGCTGCCCACACAGCCTATTTACTGAAACTGCACTAACACGGCCAGGAGACAGGTGTCAGAGCAAAAGTCCTTTTGGTGTCATTCCAGAAACTCATCAGCAGGTTACAGGAGAGGTGGCAGCTGGAAGTCACACTTTCTTTTGCTTTTCATAAGCATGGGGACAGGACTGCCAACCAGGTGGACATGGCAGTAAGTACCTGAGGCTACAGTCAGTGGCCACTCTCTGGACAGTTGTCACAAGTTTTATGGCAGGAAGTGCCATGAGTTGGTTGGGCAGTGCTTTACTGAGGCAGCACTCTCCAAAGGAGCCTGGACTACAGAGAGCCTTGAAAGCAAAAGCTCTATGCAGATGCAGGAAGCAGTATTCACACAGCATAACAAACACGTACCTCACATACCGATGATTAAATATGATTGCATTGATTGCATTAATCCCTATCTAATGGTTCTCCTTACAATAAACGATTAAGATACTAAGATCAGATTAAAACATGAGATCAGGTTACTACTTAATTAAATCTGATTTACTTGTAGTAGTATAAATATTACCCGCATCTTGATAAGAAAATTTCTATTTTCTAATTTTCTCTGTAGTCATATCCTTATTTTTAATGGCTTCTGTTTTGTAAACAAAAGACTAGAGTAGTGTGAGTTGTTGTCTCTTTCAGCAATTCTATAGTCATCCTTTACTATGCAGTGATGCAGATTTTGGTGGAAGGGAGATGATGTTTGTGATAAACTTTTCTTCTTAAATAAAGGAAAATCAAAAGTAAAAAAAAAGGAACGTTTCTGGTGTAAAGAATTACACAATATGACTTTGTGCTAGTCCATAAGCTTCTGCAGAACACCAACCAGGCACAGGCACTGCTCATTCTATTAAATCACCTGATTTTGCAACTTGCTGTCCCCACTAGCCCATATGTTTGAAATGGCACAGTTACATCTTTCCATTACTGCATGGCTTTGAAATGATATTGCTGAGTAAAACCAGAAACTCTGTTTTTGTGGTTGCAAGGTGCTCTGGAATGTGGAAAGCTGTGCACTTCTGTGACTGCTGCCTTTGTGTTATAGTGGCAATTCCAGTAATTCGTTTTTAACAGAAATACTTTCTATATTACTGCTGAGAACTTAATAGGCTGATTGCACCCCATTAACTTTTTAAGTAGGGCTTAAGAAAATACAAGTTCTACAGCAACATAGCTGGGAGCAAAGCTGACTGGTAAGCGACAACCTCATTTCTTCAGTAATATCAGTGACAGTAAGAATTTTCTAGCCTCGTCACTTTCTCCTTGGACTGCCAAAAATGCCCCCATGGTATTCCTTAGGAGCATTACCTGTTGTAGCAGACCATGAACAAGCAACTGTGGCTTTGTGTGGAAAGTATGTACTGGTAAGGTATCAGAAAACTTAGTGCAAGACCTAAAGTTTAAATACATCACAAATGCAAAGGAAGGTTTTCACAATGTTTGAAGCTACAGAGACTTTTTAATGCTTTCTGTTGGAAAACATCCCCATTGTGATGACACAGAAGTGTTGGACTATTATGGAGACCTCTGGCAGTATGTTAAAGCTGTAACATTCATCATCTAGGGTTACGCTAAACAAATCAAACATCCAATTTGGGGCAAATTTACAGCTCTGTTTTATGTAGAATCATTTGAAAAAGTAAGTTTGGCTTCTGCACAAAGCTTTCCTATATCCACCTGAAAAGTATGGACTCAACCTTTTCATGTTAGACTGAATTCTACTCACAGATAAAGGGAAACAAGTTTCTGAATGACTCTGCATCTTACATGTTTGCTTGTGAAAAAAGGTCTGAAATCCAAGTAGCTGGAAGTCTAAAAGCCACACTTTAAAATCTCCATTTCATGCACAGGTTCAAGAAGAAAATTCATGCATGTTAAGTGCTGTTTTATTCCAAGTATCTCTCAATTTCAGTGTTTGATGAAGAGCAATCCATCCTTGCTGAAGAAACAAAAATTGTCAGAAAGAGAAAGAAAATACTGAGGGGCGTGCAACCCCATGCAGCATTTCTTTGAATGTATGTTAAGAAAGTCAGTCATGCTGTTTCTAGCAAACTAGAAAATTGCTAATTTATTTTCTGACCTTCTTGTTTATAATAGAAGCAATAGGTCTGTGTAGCCTTTCTAAAGAAGAAAGTTTTACCTGAAAAATGAAATGTAAGAGATACCAGTCCATGGGTAACTCCCTGTAAATGATGTGCTCTACGCTGCATCACTGCTTAACTCTGAGTAACCATCTGAAGGGAGGAATCCCTTTCTGTGTCTGAAATCACAGACAAGAACAGAGAGAAATCCTTGGCTGCTGGCTTGATACATAACAAGCCTTACCAAATCAAATGTGAGTTTTCCCCTGGGGTCAGTTTTTGTCTTTCCACTCTGGCTGATTTGCAGTAGCACCCCCCCACACACACACAGACACACACAGAAGCTTGAGGGAACATAAGCAGATGAGCAGGCAGATAGAGCAAACATACTCATTTACACTTGTTTACTCTAAGTAGATCCAAATTAATTTGTGAAACATTCCCTTTGGGCCTGGTAGGTTGTTGAAAGCAAAAGACCATTTGTTTTTCTTACTGACATTTACAGCAATTACTATGTTCACATCTGCTGGGCTCCTCTTCTCATAGAGAGCTCCTGTCCTCCGTATCTCTGTCTCTGCAAGGGCACCACAGTTACATATTCTCAAAAACCTTTTTGGAACTCCACTATGGCAATGCAATCCTGGCATGTAACTATATAGGCACTGGCAGGAGTTCTCATCTTTTGAAAAACTGACAACGACATAATTTTGTCTCAAATTTTTTTCTATTTTTATAACGAGCACTACGAGCAGTTATCCTGCTTCCCTAAGGAAGCACAGTTCACTCTGCCTAAAAGATGGTATAGATAGGATAACACATCTTCTTCTTACCATTGCGATTATATAGATTAGGGCAACCAGAAAACGCTTACATTTTAACTTTCAAAATAGTATCATCACTCGAAGAATAACCACAGACTAGGGAAAGTAAATTCATACAGCTGCTTTGCAAGCTGCAAACTACTCCCATTAGACTCAAAGATTTTTAAGAAACAGAGGTATTGGGCTTCCCTCCGTGAAGCAGATGAGTGCTTTCCTGCATCTGTCCTTTCTTCCTTACTTTACACATGATTTGGTTTAACTTCCAACAGGCTTTGGTATGAACGCACTGGATTCTACTTCCAATAAGCAGCAGCAACTTATAGTAAAGTACACATAATAAGGAAAATAATGTCAAATTGGTTAAACAGAGAAAAACAGTGCAATAAAGACAGGGACTTAGAAAATTGTGTATGTGTAACCAGGTTTAAAAAATACAGGATTTTAAAATATGCTATTGTGTAAAAAAAGAAACCACAAGATAAATTGTTTCAAAATATCTCATAGTTTACCATAAAATATTTGCTTGAACATTTAAGTAATTATTTCTTATTCTGCTGACAGTCAAACAAAATAAATTTGACTGTATCTGCAGCACTTTGAAACTTTGTAGGGCTGCTGGTGTTAATTCTGAATGTGTCCTCACAAAATCCCAGGTGCAAGCCATTACAAGAAGTTTACTGTATTTGAGGAGAAAAGTAATGGGATAAAAGGAGTAAGACAAATTTGAAGAATAAAATTAAACCAATTATTTCAACAGAACTGGAATTGTGCAGTTATTTCCACACATTAACACCACCCTCAATTTAATTTACGATTTGGGTAAAAATGTCCTTTCAATGTATGTGACAATTTGAACTAATCTACATTCTTTGGAGGTAACTGACTTTAAGACAGAGCAACATTTCTGATGCGAAGTAGTCCAAAATCAAATAAAACTTGGAATCAGGCTAATGCAGGCTAGTACAAGCCCCTCTCATTCTTTTAGCTACTTTCTCCTAATGCTTTCCAGTTGTTGTTGCATTTAACAACAAATAATTGTGTGTGCTTCAAATCCTATGCAAATGTCAGCTAAACCACATTTCTTGTTAAGAAATCTCCCGCCACCTTCAACTTGTAGTTGTAAACCTGAGTGGGACTGATGTTTCAAGATGAGCTTTGCTGTATGCCAGACCCTGTGGAGGAGCTGCTTACCACACAGAAGTGCTCTGGTTCTCTTCAGAGAGCTCTTCTCCCCACAGAAAATCATTCCATCATGGCAGGGCCCCATGGCTGCAACAACTGGTTGCCAAGACACAAAGTACAGGGGAGTGCACATTACTCTTGTCTATTTTCTCCCACTGACTTCCAAAAATTATTCTGCTGGGACATTGGTTTCTAAAGACCTGTACATAATATGCATGTAGTGGTACCACTAAAGCATAAATCACACTGGAGCACAGAAGTTAATAACTTCCTCATTAAAATATTTTATTAATAAGCAAATAATAAAGACAGTGGCAAATATTTAATTACATTATCCAGTTTTAAAATATCTCAGAATAAACAGAAGCAATGCCAGCTAATTAGCTATGACCATGTCATATGCCCATAAGAAAAACAGGTCAAATCTTGAAAGTAATCAGAACCTTCTCTGGCCCTGTCTGAAATGCAAGGACATACATAAAATGAGGAAATCAGCCTCATAATTAATTTACTATTGTTTAACAAGGCCTCAGGAGTGAGGACTGAACTTTCCAACTTCAGATATTTAAATGCAGGTTGAGCCAGTCGCTGTGGCAATAAAAAACAATAGAAGAAACCTGACAATTTTAAGTAAATATTGGAATAAAATAATTTGAGCTTTCAAATTTTCCTCTCTCTCCACTGATTATAAAGAAGCACCGGACAACCTCTGCACTCTGCCTCCCATCCTATGTTTCACATCCAGGTATGTGTTCTTGGCCCACCACTTGTGTCAAGCAATACAATTTATCCTACATCTCTTTTACTGTGACCTAAGCAGAAATAAGTGGTATTGGTATGTTCATGCAGACATTTCTGCTGTTCAGCTCAAAATGGTAACTAAAGTTTCAACAGTTTTGTGTGCTGCATCCTTTATAAAAAACCCATCAGAATTAGCGAAATGATAGCTTAAAAATTCTGCATCTGTGCTGTGACTGAAGTTACATGACCACTTAGCACAAATTCAGAAATGCGTAACTCAGGCAGGGTGGGTGCAAGGCACTGTTTCAAGTTATTCTTACTATCTGCATAACAATAATGCCCCAAGGTTCCAGCTAAGATCAAAGTCCAACCATATTACAGGGTACAGACATTCATAATAACACTTTGCTGTGGATAAAAACATGCCACCACAGCACCTGAGGTTGATACTCCTTCCAGGTATGTCCTGCATCCTTGTATGTGGAGGAGATGTGCCTCCCAAGGGCAGGGCAACAGTAAAGCCTAATTGCTACATCTAAGCCACTGCATCTCTTCCTCTGCAAGGGAGCAAAATAGATCATAGTATCATAGAATGGCTTGGGTTGGAGGGGACCTGAAAGATCATCTAGTTCCACCCTAGATATCTGGGGTCCCTTCAGCTGCAGCTGTTACATTCACTACAGCTTAGCCCTAACGAAGCAGATCTTGCTTCAGCTGATATATAGAACAGATGTGGCATGACAGAGGTGAACTGGCTTCATTCAGACAGTGATGGACAAAGCCCAGACAGATCCATTACACCGTACTGTCTCCCAGACTAGTTACTAAATCAAAATCTCTTATTTATCAGAGATAAGTCTTAAAATGGGGCACATATTAATGCAGCAATGCCAATGGCCAGCATCAAACATCAGTGGGCAAAGCCCTGGGGTATCAAGTGCATGATCTCAAAGACCAAGTAGGTCTCTGGCAAGAACCAGGGGTAGGGAATGAAGGGGGATTTGTTCTATTTACTCACATTTAGATCACCATACAGGTACAGAAGTGCCAAGGGGTGGGAAAGGAGGAGCATTTCTTTCCCCTACATTGTGGTACAGTAACAGATAGAAGCTGAAGTGCCCCTTACTGCCGCTGAGGTCTCAGCTCACTGGCCAGTGACCCTTCTCTTTGCTCAATACA
The DNA here is from genome assembly GCF_047495875.1 of Pithys albifrons albifrons. Lineage (NCBI taxonomy): Eukaryota > Metazoa > Chordata > Aves > Passeriformes > Thamnophilidae > Pithys > Pithys albifrons. Next base: position 69,579,146 of record NC_092458.1, on the reverse strand, counting down.
ACCTTCTCCTATCTGCAGCCAGAGCTTCACAAATTAACCTCACTGTCACAGTGATTGGTGGGTGAGGGCCTATTTTCTCCAGTGACAAACAGCTGATATTTGCCTGTTTCAGATCCCTGCATAAGCAAATATTGTTCAAGTGCTGAATTCCTAAGCAAGCTGAAAAATGCATTATTTAAAACGTGATTGTGTTCTAGCATTGCACAATATTAATATTGCTAAAGCTACTCAATGCTTGGACATTTAATGCATTTATACAGTAATTTGATAAATTTGAACTGAACTTTTTAGTAACTGTTTCTAGTTATTAATGAATTTGACAAATTTGGACCAAGTATTTAATTGGTCTCTACAAGTGCACCTATCATGGGTTGCACATTCAGCCTCCTCTTCTGTGTGACCAAAAATCTCCACTTTTTTATGAAGATCTGCTCTTCATGTGGTCTCTCCTGTTAGACAAGGCACACCTCAGTCAGATTTCATTTGTGATTTCAGTTTGGCAAGACCAGTGAGACATTCATCTCTCCATTTTCTCCTGGCATCCAGGACTTTTGGAACAACTGGAATTTTTTCAGACATTGCCTGGAACAGAAAATTTAAGATGATTAAATCTCATGTTCTGAATAGAAAGTTTCTCACCAGCATCATTTTTGTGCTTTCCCTGTGTCAGACCAAGTCACCATCCACACAACTATAATTTAGCCTATTACAAGCAATAGGTCACTAGTTCTTTACATGGGTGACTGGAAATGAGCCAACTCATATGAAAAGAAAAGTGCTTCTACTTGCACAAGGTTATCCTGAATGTGACAATGAAGATGACTAACGAAACGACAAAACATCAGCCTCTTCCCTCATTTGGCTCCACACAGCTACCGTCTCTGACAATAACCTTTTATCAAGCAGGAGGGAGGCAATCTCACTATTTATGTGGCTGAAAATGTGCTCTAAACCAGATTCCTGTGTGTGTTTTTGAAGCTGTGGTGTCTCTTCTGATTCCCAATAAATGTAATGAGGGACACCACGTTTATTAAGAACATTTTGTCTTAACAGTGCCAGTTATAATAAAAATTATAGGGGTGGACACACAAACTCAGGGAGAAAAGGGTATTTCTGAGTGCACAACTGAAGTTGACTTAGAAATGCCAAAGGAAAAAAAGCTGTTTTGAGAGACCAGGTAGAGTTTACAAGGTCATCTTTGCCAAAATAGTACCTGAGGTCTTAGGCTTAAAAAGCAAGTGTTGATAAATGGGGTAAAACCTGGACCTGTCACCAATGACTGGCAAGCTGTGGTCACTCCAGAAAAAAATCAGCCTGAGGGACAGAGAAATAAGATAAGAAAAGTTTAATGATTTACTCTAGAAGAGGATACTTGGAAGCCTATCTTTAGCACTGAAGACTGAAGATAACAAAAAGACACAGAAGTAGATGTTGAAGTGGAATCCAGCTTTCTATTAAAAACCCCAAACTCTTTCATATCAGTTAAAAGCTTCTAATTGTGAATGATTCCACAATTATTACTGATTGTTATTATAAGCAATCTATATTGTTAAAGCATAGAAGTTTTTTTTCCTTTTTAACATAGCTCATGTTGAAATTGCATTAACATAAATAGGAACAAAAAATGCTATCTTCCAGAGAGACTCCCTCCATATTTGGAATTAATCTCTGACAGCTGATCAGACATGACTCAACATATACATGTGTTCTTAAGTGAAGCGTTAAAAAAGGTAGAGTTAGGAAATACTTTAGTTAATTCCTATGGTCATTCAAAATAGCCTACATAGTGAATATAAACAAACTGTGGGCTTAGACAAACTAGACAAACTAGATCCCAATTCTGAAGAGCACTTAAAAAACATCTTATCTTTAAACATGCAAGTGACCTTCCCAGACTGCTCAGATACTTAACTTAAACATGCATTTGCATGCATTACAGACTGGAACTCTAGTTTGTAAAGAACACAAAAACAAGAAAAAGAACACCCAGAAGGAAAAAAGCTACAGAGTTTATGTAGGAAGGAATCTTTTTCCTTAAAGTGGACATTCACACAATAAATACAGACTACAGACACCTCTAGCAGTACACTGAAACGGGACAAATGTTAAAATAAAAGCCAACATTCTTTGTTCTAAATGTCGCTGTTTTTATCAACTCCATATTTACCTGGTTGACTTTCTGCACAATTTCACCTGAAAATTCTGGAACTGGCCCAAAGGTGTTCAGAACAAGTCTCATTCCTTCAGAGTATCTTTCACAATAATTTGAAATTCCTAAAAATAAAAAGGGAAAGTTAGATTTCAACAGAATTTCATAGTCAAGGTCAGTAAAGCTACCTGTGCTTAAGCACTGTCTTAAATCAAAGACCCAAAAAATGGTCTGCTCTTATGATTAAGACACCTAATTGTCATCAAGAAAAAATGGATTCTATGCACATTTTCATTAAGGTTCATGGAAAAATTGTTTAGGACACGCCTTCATTGCAAAAACAATTAATGTTACATACCAGCAGGCAATACTATGTGAGAGGCACAGTACAACCACAGCTTTACTTGAGACCAGAAAGCTTCCCTGACCAGTGTCCAGGAGGAGAGTGTTCTCACCTCTCTTCTCCTCCTGATCAGTGCGTGTCACATCCATTGATGCATTCCTGTTTTTATTTATTAATCTGCAGGGTATCAAGAACAACTTTGCTCAGGGTGAAAGGGTCAAAGGCATGGAGACCCAGCGAAGGAAAAATGCTTAAGAAGGAACAGATGGATCTTGCAGATCAATACTTTACATTGCAACTGGGTTAGTCACAGGAATTTGAATTTTATGACCCTCTTTGATGGTTGAACACTTGTATGGGGAGACAGGATCCACCCGACAAAGAGGAAAAAAGCATCTTTGCCAAAAACCTGGCCAGTCTGGTGAGAAAAGCTTTATACTAGGACCACTGGAAAAGTGAGATTAGAGTCAGTAACCGAGAGAGGAAGGTGTGTATGGGAGCAGAAAGAAAAGAGTGCAGGGTAGCACATACAAGACAAATCTCAAAGTATAAAAATAGCAGAAGGAGTCTACCTCTAGTGTATGTGCACAAATGCATGCAGCTGGGAAACAACCAGGGAAAGGAAGAGATACTACAGGATGATCAGTCTCACTTTTGTCCCTGAGAAAACCAAGGAGAAAGTCCTCTTGAAACAAATCCTTGGGCACAGAAATAAGAAGAAAGTGACTGTGACAGTCAGCATGCAGTCACCAATGAGTACACCATGGTGTAAATCATGTCTGACTGACCTCATTGTCTTCTGTGCTAACATAATTATTGGTGGAAAATAGGAAAGTAGTGGATATCATTTACCTTAGCTTTAGAAGGGCATTTGACATGGTCTTCCATGACATTCTTGTATCAAAGTTAGGATATTAGGGTCTTCCTGTTTGGACAACTAGGCAGACAAAAACCCAAGTTGCATATGCAGGCTCAGAGGTAGTGGTTAATGGATTGTACTCCACCTGGAAGCCAGTAAAAGTGGAATATTGCAGGAATCTGTCCTGAGACCTGTACTGCTTAGTAGCACTTGCTTGTAAAGTTTGTGGATGGCATCAAATTGGGTGAGGGTGGGGAGCTGGAGGGGGATGAACCAGTGGCTATATTAGAGGGCAGGGCTGCCCTTAGACAAGTTGAAGCAATGAGCCAATATAAAACTTTAAAGGACATATGCACAATTCTGCACCTCAGAAGGAAGAGCTCCTTGCAACACCAAAGGCTTGTGAACCCCAGGAACTCCAGGCAGCAAGCTGACATGAACCAACAGTGTGCCCTGGCAGCCAGGAGTGCCAACAACAGCCTGGGCTGTGTGAACAGACTCAAGTTAGTTAACAGTAGAGTGAAGGAAGTGATTAACTTCCTTTACTCAGCACTCATCAGGCTGCATCCAGAATAATGCATTTTTGCAGTATTGGGAGTTTGGGACTCCCCAGTACAAAAAAACATTGACAGGAGCAGCTTCAGCAGAGGCCACCAAAACCATGGGGGTAGGAGCACTTGTGAGGAGAGGCTGGGGGGAGCTGAGCTTGTTCAGCCTGGAGAAGAGCTGGTTTTGGGGGGGACCTAACTGCAGCTTCCCAGTGCCTACACAGAGGTCACTGAGCAGACAGAACCAGGCTTGTTATTGTTGCTGCTCAGCAGAATGACAAGAGACCATCTGAAATGAGGGGTTCAGACTGGATACTCAAGCACTGACACAAGTTGCCCACTGAGACTGCTCAATCTCCATCTCTGCGGTTTTTCAAGACTTGATGAAACTCTGAGAGCTTGGTCTGACTTCAGAACAGACCCTGCTGCGAGCATCTTAAAAAACATAAAGAAAACTAGCAATAATGGGTAAATGGCAATCAAGCAGACTTGGCTGAATTAGAGAAAAACCCAGCTTTCATCAGCTCCAGTGGGAATCTCAAAAAAATTACTGTGGAGGCACTAGAAAGGAACTTAAATAATAAGTGTACCAAAAAGAGAAATCAGTCACTTAGCTAGACTTTTTAGTGCTTTTAACTACCACATAATCATGAAAGGATAGGGCAGCCTTTCCCAATCAGGAAGCTGCACCACAATGGTAAACAAGCAATGCTTGCCTGACAGTAAGCAAGCCCATACTTGTAAGAATGTGATTATCCTGATGATCATCCTAGATCTCAGAATTTCTGGGTATCCAATAGAGGCTTGTGACAATCCTTCTTTTCTGAGAACCATAAAGAAGAATTTGCATCCCGTTATTGCTAATTATCAAAGCAAAGGGGTGAAACATGCAAAGACAAAGACAAGCAGTTATGGGCACTAAGTCTTTCATGAAGACTCAGGATATTGTACAGACTGAGAAGCATGAACAAGAACTGCTCCTGGTCTTATCAACCACAAAATGCAGGAAATATAAGTGGGTGGGCCTGACTATTGCACAAAAGAATGCAACTCAGGTCAAGACTCATTAAGTAACCTCTTTCCTAAACAGCTTGTAGATAGTTCCCTGAAATGCAATACTGTGTGATATCAATACCACAGAAGTCACACCTGCCTAACCCTAAAATGGTTGTGGTTGAAATGAATGAATGGAAACCTCTGACTACTGACATCTATGTATCATAAACTACAACACTTAGACTTCTCAACATGCCTCAAATCACTCTAGTACAGGTTTTCCAAAAGGCCTCTGAAACTCTTGTTTCTGGACAAAAGACAGCAGAACTTTCAAAGAACAAAGGCTCAATGAGGTATTAAATTTCCTGCAGCACTCTGAAGTCAGGATGACCATCAGATAAATAACTCAAAGGAGAGAATGGGACAACATGTCCATTGCGTAAGAGCAACACAGGGAGACTGAGAGTATTCAACCCTCTTAAAAATGGACTAGAAACATTCTGCAGTATCTGAAGGAAGGACAGCAGCCTTGTAAGGAACCTGTATTTGGTGCCAAGAGCGTGACAGCATTCAGTCTGCCTGTTCCCTTCTGTTATCTACCCATGGAGCATATGTGTTCCCAGAATACCATCTGGCATGTTCTAACCTTCCCCAACACAAGAAGGAAGGTCAGCTGGTCATACAGGTACTCTAATTACATGGAAAATTAGTTATTTTGCTCCATTTTCTTGACTGACACATAGCCAAAAACCTCCAGACTGCCTAGTGGGCTTCAAAACATCACTGGCAGGAAGTGAGATTCAGGAAGAGAAGCATTACTGTGGGACATGGAACAGGCTGTGATACAGTCCTATTGCTTCACTGAGGGAATAAGCAGAGACCACCATCCTCTGCCATAAACACTCTGGAAAGGACCCATGGTTATCAGGGTTTATTGACCATACCCTGTCATAAGCATGAGTGTTTACCTATTACATCTTAACAGCTGGGCTCACAGACTTTGGCACCTGAAGCCAACCCAGACTGACCTACAGGGGATATGGTATCTACATGAGCAAACTTGGGAACTCAAGGCAATTCTGGATGAGACTCATGCACAAACCATAAGACAAAGATAGTTACATTTCAACTTGTTCATGTGAGCTTTTACTTTTAACAGTGAGGAGTCTGAGCAAAAATGTCCCCCACATTATGTAACATCATTGAAAGTTCCCAGATACAGAAGCAGAAATAACTGAGACTGAAGATTGCAGAATTAATGTTGGGTACACCTTGTTAACCCACAGCTCCCACCTGGACAATGACAAAATAAAAAATGGCAACTCAGTCAAATGTAGCAATTCAAGCAAATCCCCATAAAACACTGGTGACAGAAGGAATGGTAAACAGAGCAGTGTCAGCTACCATTTATTCTGGTGCTTATCCAGCTGACACAGGTCTATGACACTTAGACCAGTGTTGAATAGTTTGGGTTTGGTACTTTTCCAACAGTCAAGGGGAACCTTTCAAACAACTGCTAAGCCTGTGTAGTAACACCATAGATCTGAGTAGTTTTGATTCTAGTGCAGTCAGGAGAAGGTATAATAGAAGACTGTGTGCCAGAAATCCTTTTCACAAGTCTCAAGCTAAGAAAATAACATTAGTGTCTTGGGAATGCTAAATGGATATGGCTGATCCACTTACTTGGTGAATGTGAACTCCAGGGCTGGACATGGCCTTGAAAGCTCACTCAGCCAGCTAGACCTGGAAATCAAGCTCCTACTGGCAGCTCACCTTGAATGAATCACAACAATTTCTGGGTAGATGCAGCTCATCAATACAACAGAGACATGCCAAATGCAGGCTGGGTAACACAACTCACTCACTGCACGTAATGTATGAATGAAAAGAAGCCTTATGCAAAGTCAGCAAAATAGAAAAAGGTGGGGGAAAAAAGTTATGGACCTAGAGAAAAGCAGCAGCATTAGTGCAGTTGCTCAACATTGTGGCTGAAATGGCAACACGCAGGCTGTGTTCTGCTGCATGCCAAGCAGGGAGTGAGCACTGCAAAATCCTTCAAGTCTCAAGTGAAGGAAATAGACCAAAAGTTAGCATACACATACAGTGTCCCCCAAGGATTAAAAAACCAATAGTTTCAAAATAACCAACTCAAGATAGTACCCCCAGTGTGAAATTTAAGTGGAGACAACTGGATTTTTAATTTGGTCAGTAATCAGGACCAACTGTATGCTGCCAGCTTCAAGAAGGCATTTGAGCAACAGGGAATTGCTGGTAAAATCACTTAGCTTTTTAACTGCAAACTGAAAATTAGCAAATATTTGATTCCAGGCCTTTAATCTTAGGAGTCCTTTGGTTCAAAGGTCAGGGCTATTGCAGAGGGGGATGAGAAGAGCCTTTGATAGGAGCACAGGGAGAAAAAGGAGGAAAACAAATATGACAGAATCCCTTTAACTTTAATCCTTGTTGATACCACCCAGGGAGCAGCTTGAGCTGGAAGAATTAGCACTGGTAAACAGTGTGAGACTGACAGGGGAGGACCCGGGAGGTAGGGAAAACAGGAAGAAGATGGCAAATGGAGCTGTTTAAAACAACCATCTCTCCTTGCATGGCATCCAGTTGCTGTGCCTACACTATGCCCCAGTATCTCTGGAGAGCAAGAATGATGCAAGATGCATCTGGGACAGAGGAAGAGGATGATAGCTTCCTCTTCTCTATGTGGTTTGTTGGCTCCCTGTCTAATCTCCATCTTCCCTGAACACACTCACTCCCATCAGCTTTGAGGGAAAGAGGCTGTGGGGGAAGGCAGATGTTGCAGCAACTGGGAACTACGAACACAGAACAGAAATACCTCCAGGGAAGGCAGGATTTTCCTGAATCTTCCTTCCACCACTTAGTCACAGCTATGGCAGAAAGTGAAACGAGGAATGTGGAACAAAAAGTTCTAAGGGAGTAGTGGATGCAGGATTATAGAGACGAAAAGGGGAATACTCTGTCTTCATTGAATGTCCCAAACCCATTCAGCATTTCTGACTTCAACAGTATAGTTACAGAAATATGTTTTCACAAGCAAGGTAAGGGCATTGATTCAAGGCTCTTCAGCTGCCCATATGTCTCTAGGACACACAAGGCTCTTTATATCAACAAAGGAATAAGCTGCTACTTATTCAGCTTCAAGAGTCCGGGCAGTTTCCAAAATGGCTAATGAACTGTTCCACAAGAATTTGACCAAATAACCACACTTCCAGTTTGCAGGTCCTTACTTGAAGGACTTGCGCTGGTGTGGTGCAAATATGGTTCTTGCTGAAATGTCTCTGGTTGCACCATCAAGATGAATATGGCACTGATGAAGAAAAACAAACTCAGAACAGATATTTAGCTTACAAACGGGCATAAAATGTTTCACTGCCCTGAGAAGATCTCTTCACAAGTGAAGTTCATACAGAGAAAGGTGATGAAAGTAGTAGGAAAAAAAGGGAAAAACACAACAGTATAAAATGTTCATATAATATTCATGCATCATAGTTTGTAACCACCTTGAAGTATCTCAGCTTCTTTTCTCTTCATAAGAAAGACCAGAGGCACAAGGGATGCAAACAAGCAAACGCGGTAAACCAGTCGAGCAAGGAGACTATACATGGGGCAAAACAAGGAAGGCACTGACATATTTGTGAGAGAGAATGAGAGACAGGAGCAAGTGTTACTGGCATGGTCAGGGAACACCCCAAAGAGAGGGTGCTTCATGATATGGAGTATTAACTTGATGACTTTCAACCTGACGAGCAGCATAGCATGATCCTGGAATGACTCAAAAAGAGTAGGCAAGATGGTCAATCCACTGATGCAATAGCATCAACAATTTGAAACGACGGGTGGGGTTGACTTCAGCATGTAAATCTGAGAAGAGGCTGCACTGACAGATGAGTATGGATGACAACAGAAAAGAAGGGGTATATTTTAGGATCATCATGGAGTAACCTGACATGGTTAGGTTGTGTTCAGAGAAACACAAGTCCCAAACTCTGCTTTACTGATAGAGAGATTACATTTCTAGACATTACAGCTGCAAGGGAAACATTCTAAATGTAATCCTATCTTAACAAGGGTGTTTCTGAACATAGATGTATGCTTCTAGTTAGAGTGTGAATTCACTCTGTTAGTTCCCATAGGAATTCATTTACGATTCTAGCTGCATGAATACCTTCAACTACCCTAAGATAGTCATAGCACCCAAAAAAGTTTTATTCTTGTTGTCCCTGTGTTACCATCTCAACAGCAATGCACAAACATTTCTGCAGGTCTGTGACCCAGTTCAAGGAATTAAACTGAGTCAATATGAACCATTTGTTAAGTTAGTATCAAATCTGGGATGAATTCCTCAGTCTAAGTCACTTGGTGACCATACATATTCTTTCATTAGCATAAAGGAGAGGGATGCATCAAGATGTGTTTTTTTGGACCCATCTATAATGACTTAAGCAATAAAGCATTAAGAATTCCTGCACAAAGTCATGTGCTCCTTTCAGAAAGCAGAGGGAACCATTTTACACCCAAGAGTCCAGAGAAGGAAACTGCTGCACAGAAGCCAGTATGCTGAAAAATCCACACCTTGACTTACTGTACATGAACTTTTTCATACAGAAATGCCCTGCAGTTCCACAGAGGGAAAGAGCAGTTCTAGCAGGATTATGAACTGCTTTCTTCAGCCTATGGGGAGAGGAATTGAAACCACATAAACACGTATGAAATAGATGTGGGTTCATGAAAAAATAGTGGCTTGTATGATTATATTCCATTGTGACGCTTCATCTAAGTTGTACCTTCTTACAAGTATTCCTGAATTAGGTCAACATATTTTATTATCCTAAAACAGAATACATAGGTTGGACTGAAAAGGAGGAAATCTTCTTTTTCTTAGATTTTACTGTCTTAGAGGTTCTCACACCTGCTGACTAGCTTGTGGTAGAAAAGTTCCTGAACCCTACAGGGCAGCATCGAAGCACCAGCCACAGCAATGGAAATAATCTCTGCTCTTGAACCAGCCAGCATGCCTGTTTAGAGTAATTGTTAAAAAACATGCTTGCCTATGTCTTGCCTAGGCAGACACTAAAAATTTCCTTCTTTGAACTATGACTTATGATTCCCTACTCTTTCATATTTTGTGCACTTCATACAGCACAATCAATGAGGTATCATCCAAACCCAATTCGCCTGGCAGGTGCTTCCAAGATGAGTAAGCATTCCCACTTCCAGGAAGAGGAACATAATTTTGACCATGAAGAGTCATTCCCAGCTTACTGAATATTTGTACTTACATTATTGGGACCATACATCAGCCCCAATTTCCACACAAACTCTTGCAGACACCTGTATGAATACTGCTGTGAGTGACAGGTAGAATATAATCCTGGAACAGTGCTTATATAAATACAGGAGAGAAAATAGCAACAAAGATCCTTCAACCTCCCCCCATCCAGCTCTTTGCTAGTATTAGCAGTTTAGATCAAGATTAAATTCCAATTATAGCTCACTAAACAACATACTAATAAAATAACTGATCTAAGCCAATTGTGAAATATATATGAAGAATTCTTGCTACAAACTTGTAAAACACAATATATGATAGTCTAGCCTCTGGTTTTACAGATGATTTTCTTGGAAGGGCTTAAAAGGAGCTGACAGTTCAAGAAATGAGATTCAGGAGATGCAATCGTACTGAGGCTGGATCACCTACAGTATTTTCACAGATAGGCAGGTACATATGCAGGTGGGACATCATGTCTGCTAATGTGATCCCACAATAAGTAAACAGGTTAAGGTGACTTTAGTGAAATTAACTGATCTTCATAGTAAAAGATTAGTAGCATTTGCTATGATGCTGCCATGTGAAATCATAAGAGGACAAACTCAAAAAAAAGAGCTTAGCGAAACTGAAATCAGCATTAATTTTACTTGCTGAAACCAACAATCAATATTATAATATTATGCAATTTGGATGTGCCTTTTCCACCCCCAAAGCGTTTTCCTTCCTGTCTGTTGCAATTCAATTCTCAAACTGCCGTTGCTGTTTCTCCTCCTTTTGATGACTTCATGCTGTCATTTTATTTCATGTTCAAGGCTGTTGGCTCACTGCCATACAGGCAACATTCCTAATATTCACACATGGATTAACTGGTAACCTAAAGTCACCTGGATAATAGGTTTGATAGTATCCTTTATGGAGTACAGGATGTAAGAACTAACACAGTGGAAATGTGGCATTAGCACATAGAAAGTTCACAGGAGGAAAAGAAGAAATGCTGATCTCAGAAAAAATAATTGGAATAATGTTCTTTATTCAAACCCAAGGAAAAATGTCACATTACCCTAAAAAAAAAGAACACTTTTTTTCTCTCACATGCCTCCTTCATGCCTACCACCTTTCCTCACTGATAACAGAGATTTAAGATTGTGAGCAACTAATACCTTACAGCTGTAAAGACAGGCAGCTGCTGTGAAGTTGGTGAAGCTGATAGACAAGGTAACAAAAAGAATAGAAGGGGTTTCTTATACCTACATCCATTTCCCTTCACTGATAAAAAATATACAGTATTAGTACAATGCTTCAGATCAGGTTGTCATAGAATCAGAGTCATTTAGGCTGGAAAATACCTCTAAGATCATCGAGTCCAACCATTAACCCAGAACTGCCAAGTCCAACACTAAACCAGGTCCCCCAAGTGTCACATTAACACATCTTTTCAACACCTCTAGGGATGAGGACTCAACCACTTCCCTGGACAGCCTGCTACAATGCTTGACAACTCCTTCTATGAAGAATTTTTCCCTAGTATCCACTCTAAACCTTCCCTCGAGGGTTCCATCTCAAGGTGCAACTTGAAGCCATTTCCTCTTGTCCTGTCACTTGTTAGTTGGGACAAAAGATCAACCCCCACCTGGCTACAACCACCTTTCAGGTAGTTGCAGAGAGCCCCCTTTTCTCCAAGGAGAGACAACCGCAGCTCCCTCAGCCACTCATCCTAAGACTGGTCTCCAGACCTTTCATGAGGTCTGTTGCCCTTCTCTGGACATGCTCCAGGACCTCAATGTCTTTCTTGTATTGAGGGGCCCAAAACTGAACACAGGATTTGAGGTGCAGCCTCACCAGTGCCAAGTACAGGGGGCCAATCACTGCCCTGGTCCTGCTGGCCACACTACTGCTGATACAGGCCAGGATGCTACTGGCCTTCTTGGCCACCTGGGCCCACTGCTGGCTCATGTACAGTTGCTGTAGACCAAGACCCCCTGTTCCAATTCCACTGGGCAACTTTACAGCCACTCTCCCTGCAGCCTGTAGCACTGCATGGAATTGTTGTGATCCAAATGTGGGACTCATCACTTAGCCTTGTTGAAGCTCATACAATTGGCCTCAGTCCATGGATCCAGCCTGTTCAGATCCCTCTGCAGATCCTTCTCGCCCTCTAGAAGATCAACATTGCAATCCAGCTTGGTGTCACCTGCCAACCAATTGAGGGTGCACTCAATCCCTCTGTCCACATCACTGACGAAGATGTTAAACAGGACTGTCACAAACACTGCGCCCTGAGGAACACCAGTAGTGACTGGTTCCCAGCTGGATGCCAATCCATTTCACCACCACTCTTTGGGCCATCCAGACAACTTTTTACCCAGCAAACAATGCACTCATCCAAGCCATGAGCAGCCAGTCTCTCCAGGAGAAAGCTATGGGAAAAGTGTCAAAGGATTTACTGAAAAGTCCTGGCAGACCATATCCACAACCTCTCTCTCATCCACAAAGTGGGTCATCTTGCCATAGAAGGAGATCAGGTTAGCCAAGCAAATCCTTGGCAATCAAGAGGAAGTCTATACTATTCCATATTATGTGAAGCAATACTGAGCAACTGAAGAGAAATTGGCACTGGTATGAAACTATGAACATAAGCCATCACATGTCCTGACATCAGCAATTTTGATTTAAACTGAGAGCAAGAGTCTGAGTCAGTCAGTAAGCACATAAACAGGAGCAGCTCTAGACGCAGAGACAATGCATCTGCAAGGGCAGGAGTGAAGCAATACTTCTCATGATCCAAGTTACTGAATAAGCCAACAAGGTGCTTTTGTGGAAGTGGTCCAGTACACAAATGTATTAATTACATTACTTTAGGGCTATTTTTAATTGAGAATATTATTTAATGTCAAAATAACTCTACAGGTGTATTTTGGTTTTGTATTTTGCAAGCCCATCACCAGACTACTCTTTTGATTTATCAGTTTCTTGGATTATATTTCCTAAGCTTTCTTCCTGTTATCTGGAATACTAACATTCCTAATAGAAAGAATCATTAAATCTAGAAGCTGGGTAACTTCTGCCATTAATGAACAACCTACCAGTTCCACGTGTTACCGAAAACTGGTTTGAGACAGGAAGTTTTAGAGATGTTTTTGTAACAATGGCTACTTCCTGATGGGAAGAAGGAAGCTAAGCTGCATCATGATGGAACATTAAATGCCCAAAAGCACTCCAGGAAGCGCCTCAAAGCCAATCCAGATGACTTACATGATTCCATTTATCTCAAATAAACATTGTTTGAGAATTCAGAAGTCGAAGACACGGATTAAAAAAAAAGGATTGAGAAGTATGATTTGATGTCAAATGGATTACCATTTTTTTGGTATTAACAAACATTCTGTTTCAGTTTTAAGTTTTAGCAGAGGCAGTTCAGCAAGTTGCTCTGACAGAAGACTGTACATGGATGGTTCCTGCAGAGGATGGCATGACAGCTTAGTGGAGTGGTGGGGGCTGGACTGGACAACCATGGCCTGCAAGACTCCAGGTAGTTTGCTGTGTTGGAGGCGAGTACTACATACATCTGTTCTATGTAAAGAATTTTTATTTCATTTGATGTAATTCACTTTTTATTTAGCCACTATTCAAAAAACATCTAGAAATCTGTCTTAATCATGCAAGAGAGATATTGAACTGTTACTTGACTGCTTCGTCAAGTCAACTTTCTATGCACAGTATTCTGCTGACAAAAGTAATTTTACTTCACTCAGGATCTAAGCCAGCTCAAAGCACACCAGCTCCAGCGATATTTACATCTGCTACAAATTCGGGGGGGGGGGGCATTCATCTCTGGAAAGTGATTTTCTGTTGACATTGGGTTATCAGATGAACTTTTTCAATACTTTCTTCTCCTGATACTCAGACAGTACTGAACTATGGCTACAGCAATGGTGTGAAAGCACTGGAGTGAGTGCTGGAAAAAATTAATTACACAGCTAGTGTTTTATAAATTGTCATCTGATCATTTACAATAGGATGGTCGATATCCATTTCCTGTCATCCACCTCAAGTTTTAGGTAAGTTTTCCTTTTCTTACCATTACAATAAAGAAAGAGACAAGTCATGGTTGCAGCAATCCTAAGCCGTTTTGTTACATAACATTTCCAGAGTCTTGTGCAAGGTAAGCCTTCCCTTCTTATTCACAACAATTTACACTACCTACCTTCTGCATTAAGATGCATGGTTTCCAGAGGTCCAATAAATGCATATCGCATTCCCAATCCATCAGACATCACGAGGTCTAGATCAGTAGGAGATATTATTCCTTCCTAAGCAGCAAAAGTAGAACAGGAAGGAAGGCTGGTGAATGTTTGCTTTTAATATAAAATTCCCCATTTTTTGTATATAATTAAAAAACAAGTAATAAAAACTAAGGCTAGAAATAGCAGTTAGCTTGCAAAGAGAAACACAACTGTTTGCCATAAATGTCCATATATTATGCAAACCTTCCTGTGGTTCAGTATAAGTAGTCATTCATATCTCTAAGATTGCTGCACTTCATAGTCCAACTACATTTTAATACATTCTGACAGTATTTTTTTTAAATCTATAAATTAATATACTTTTACATACAGTATGTACTATTTGTACACAGTGGTTTCCCTGATACTTATTACTTTCAATAATTCGTGTAATAAAACTAAACTAAGCTGTTTATGTTAATGTCCTCTTTTTGTTCCAGAAGCTGAGAATCAGAGAAGCAAGCAAGCATGACACTCTTAATAGGATATGACCAAAAGAGTTAATATACTAACCCTTTTAAATACAGGAGTTTAGGCTGAATGTTACACCTCCCCTAATATTCTCTTACTTTTGGGGTTTGGGGCAGAGTCATAATTAGCAGAATGGCAGTGCAGCAGTGGGTACTACTCCTGAGGCCATGTGCAAAAAACATTACGACCAAACATATAGGCAATGCAGTTGCCACTCCCTCCCACAAAAGTCACTGAACATTCAATCTACCCAGCCTCAACCTGCCCAGAGTTCTCCAAAGTTCACTGCCAGCCTCCCATCTCAGAGCTGGCAGGATACAACGCAAGAGACATGCAAAACAAAGCATTTCTCATGTTAAAGGTTGAGCACTGCTATTCCACCCACATGGTAGCACTTGCAAGAAAGCCAACGCCTCCACCAGGTTAGGGCAAGTACAGGAAAGGTTGTGAAAAAATGAGTTACAGTTCATTACCTTAACAGATTTACTTGAGAAGAATACTATCTATTACATGAGATTGTTTTCACCATACTAGAAAAGTATGAACTAACTAAGGCTTGTTCTAACCAATTATATCAGATAAAGCTTGGTTTCAGGAATTTGTCCTTATTCACTGACATGAAAACACTTCCATCAGGTTTAGGAAGTGAAAGAGGTGCTGAACTGCTTCTAATTTGTCTTCTCACCCTACGCTGAGATGCTCTCCTCACTGAGTGCTTGTTTCTTAACAAGCCCCTTTGAGCTGCAGAATACAAGTATGCCTACTCATTTGCTTGGCCAAAGACATCTTTTTCTGTTAAATTTCCCCTCTTGCAGGGCCCTGTCTCAATACCCTTTTGTATCACACAGTCATCAGCTAAAGTTACGGGCACGCAGGACAGCTCTCCCAGGCTGGAGTAGACATTGACATCTGAGCTAGACATCTAGACTCTCTTTATAATCACCAGGGAGAAAAAGGAAATCAGAATCCTAAAGCAGGCTTCTGGAATAGATGAGTTGTGTCCTAAAAGGGCCTAACTCTCCTCACTGATTGAAAGATGAGTAAGGAGCTTAGATATTAACGTCTACATTGTAGACAGTCCATCATAAGTGAGCTGTGTCTCACTCCAGTGTCCTCCTGTGTTCATCATCTACAGCTACTTTAAATGAAAGTTACAAGCCAAGAACCAACATAACTTATATAGCTGGCCACAGACATCATTTTATCATCTCAGGCTTAAACAGAGACTTTTATAAGACAATCTCAAGTCTCAACCTGTTAGTAAGCCTTGCTCCTATCAAAAAAGAAAACCCCAACCCTGTCTGAAATCCTTGTTGCAGATTGCAGATGACTTTATAACTCTACCTTGAAAAGGAAACATTAACATCATTATTAAGATCTATACACCATATATGGAACACACAGTTCTGGTAACAATTTAATTAGACATTAAGTGGCAGGGAGAAGAAAGCATTATTTTCTTCAACTGAAAGGTACAGCATAGGCAAGGTAAAGTAACTTATCTAGAGGCAGACGGAAAGGTGTGCATAAAGAAAGGTCTGTATGAACGAAAACCTCAGAGAAAATTCAGATTTACAGACCAGCATCAGTGTGACTAACACAGGCACCATAGGTTCTGTGAAAGCTTTTTCCCCTGACGTGGCAACACAACTTCTCTGAACATCATCAGCAAAGTCAACAAAAGCGCTCTTCTGTTGGGAGCGCTTCATTCAAACAATGAGTTGTGCTGGTAAAGCTGTGCTTGATGAGTGTTTGTTTCCCCTCACCCTGACTGACACGGATTCATGGACAAAAGATTAACCACAAATTCCAGACAAGCATTTGAACCACAGTAGCAGTTTAAAACTGTAAACATAGTGTTAAAAGAGTTAAACAGGCTCTTGAAGCACTTCAGAATCATGGCAAATTTATTTTCAAACTAAAAACATATTTATTTGATACCATAGTCCTCAGCTTTGATACTGACATTTGAAGACCAGGTGCCCTCAGAATCATGAGATGAGCAACCTTTTGACTACAGCTGCAACCGATATTCACAGGTGCTAAAAGGCAAAAATGGTTGCCACCAGAAGGAAAACAGGACAGATCCCTTCAGCTGAGTGATATACTAGTATTGTATAGACATAAGCTCAGTTTCTTTTCACATAGACCCATTTAAAGAACAGCTTTTTGCTTTTTCTCTTCAGAAATTAAAACCACATAAATTATAAATAATAATTTATAAATAATAATTTATTTAATAATCCTACTCCCACTTACGTTAAGGCCATCATAAACTGGTAGAATGATTCAGCAGGGTGGGTGCAAGGTTAGCAAAGCGTCTTCCACAAGAATTGGTGTTTATGCTAAGCACTAAACAAGAAGGAGTTCTGACCCAGTTTCATTACCTCTAGGTGTGAAATAATCTTCCCAAGGGGATTTTTCATCCTGGATTACCCTTTTTGTAAGTCTTCGCCTCCAGCACTTGTCAGAGGGAAAAGGAAGTGTGTTAAGAACTGGAAGTTTTTCCAGTTATAGAATTAAGATCTTACTTTAAAGTAAATTCCACCAAAATCCTTAATGGCGCTGATGGCCAGTCAAACTTCAAAAATCTAGACCAGATCAGAATTCTCCACACTTCTTATTACACCACAAACTCATTTTCATGAGATTTTAATCTCCAGGGATGCCACAGTATTTTCCTAATGAGCCTTTGGTATTCTATTAGTGCTTTTCCCTATGCAGAGACCTTTTTCACCTCTCCAAAAACCTGTGGTGGTTCCGCAGTCTCCACCTTTAGGCTCTGACCCAACCTGCTTGGTTTTCATCAACAGCCTTTACATCTGTGACTCACACCCACATTGCAACTTCTGTCACTGACTTGGTTTGTAATTATACTAAATGCAGCATGACCAAACCCCCCTCAATCTCACTTTTTTAATTCTACCAATTGATCATGTTCTCCTACTCACTCCAGTCTGTTTATAAAGTTATTTTGGCCTCCTCTGTGTCCTGGACCACAGACTTTCTGTCTCTAAATCTGCCACTTCATGCTCTGTATCTCCCAAATCCAGTATTCTTTTTTTTCCCCTAATTGCCACTAATATATTCATTCTCTCTAAGCAGCACTTCTTACACCCTTCTCTTGACTATCACTTCAATCAAGTCCCTTCCATCCACACCCTGATGAGATAATTTTTCAATCCTGTCATTTTGAGCAGAGGAGTTTTCTCCTAAATCCCTCTACCAGCTTCATCTCTTTTCATTTCATAATGTTTGAGAAACTTGTTGTACTACACACTTCACACCTCTTTACTTTGTTGGCATTCATCTTCCTTCTTCCATGGTACCCTTACTCATCTCACCCTGTAACACCTGGTTTCAACATTATTTTTCTCCTTGTCCCTTTAAATTTCCTTTTATGATATTCCCCCTTTTATGGGGCACTGCAACTAGATGTTTAACCCTATTCCTTATCTTTGATCTTCTGGAAAGGTCCACTGGATAACACTGAAATGTAATTAATAGTAAGGAATTTGGAATTTCATAAATCTTGCCAGTATTTAAGGACTGCTAACCTAAGCACCTGAGAAGGGAGAGGTATATAAATTAAGGATTTAAGCCAATACACCTGACTGCCATGAAAACAAATTAAAATGGACACACAGCCAAACCACGACATTATTTTCCAAAAGATTAACAAAAATGGCAGGCTGCCCATTCTTCTTGTCTTTCACAATGACCATGATATAGAAGAAAACTTACTTTTGAAGAAAAAACCCCACATTAACACAGTATTAAAACTTCATACAAAGGGAAGTAGAGACTGTTAAGACACACAATCCATCCTGCAAAGCAGTTTTAAGAGGTCCTTAAAAGCAGCTGAAACTCTTAAATTATATCAAGGCTAAAAACCTGTTACGTTCTTCTCACTATCTCTGCTGCTGTATTTTATGACTTCCTTGCAAATCCCAGATGATGCTTAGAAAAATATTTCAAAAAGTTAAAATTCCACTCAGTAATCCACAGCTAAAGGACAGACCTAGATATTCAGAGTAAGGCTTGAGACTTCTAAACTGAAGCATTGGTGAAACTGTCTAGTTGTTACTTTCCAGGTTATGTCAATCAAAACTGTACCTTCAGAACAAGGCAAAGGCAAGCTATGTAACTAACAAGCTTTTGCAGCATAATTTCAGACTACTACAGAATGTATTGGTACTGGTAAAAGCCCAAAACTAATACTGTTTGGAGTGCACAGGGTGCTTCCCAGGCAAATAAAGGCAGTAAGTCTCTGCTCCTAAGAGTTAGGAACACAATCACATACACCTGTGACCACCATCAACGGAGACGTGAGAAAGTAAATAAATGGTAATAGAGACTAACAGAGAAAGAGGTTTGAGATATTTTTCCTGTTACTGGCTACAGGTTATTCTAATGGTTCCAAACCAGTATGGTTCCAAACCAGTAATATAAAAATTTAGGGTTGATAACAGAGGAATAAGGATTTTCAACCTCAACATCTCACAGTACATAAATAAGAAACCTACAGAAAGAACAGTCTCACATAGGCTATGAAGTTCTACAGAAAGTTCTCAGACACAGGACCTTAAAGAGACACACTGAAGTGCTCCTGGTGTCTGCCTTTACATGAAGTGTGGAGCATGAGGAGACAGATAACTAATGCAAAAAGTTCCTGCCACAAATACCTGCAATGCCCATGTGTTTGTGATGTGCAACTCAAACCATCCTTCTAAAAGACATCTTGTCACAAAAAGAGTGAGTGACTCAGATCTCTTTGTAGCACTCTTGCCTCAAATGGAAGCACTTGGTTGAATTACATCCTTTAGATCCACAAATTAATCTATTGTCTTTGCTTCTAAGTTCTTATAGTCAAACTTCTGCATCCTTTAATTCAGGTTCCTAGTTATCCATGTGACCAAAGTTCCCAGAACTCAACTGTATGTCTCCAAATCAGTTTTTATTCTCCTGCCTTCCTACAGTTTGTATCTCAACTTTCAGGCCTCCTAATTTTTTACCACCTTAACTCCACACTTCCCACTCCCATCTCTAGTCCAGTCCTACATTCACAGCACTCATTCTGTGCCCGGTTTTAAGATCCCAGCCTCGCCATGTATGCTCCTGGGCACCTCTGCACCTTTGGCAAAGACAAACTGCATTCCGATACCCAGGTTTCTCATTGCTGCTTCAGTCACTTTGCCCAGCTGGGGATTGCCCAGTTGTATAATTTGCCAAGGTCACTCTGCAGGCCCTCCCTGCCTTCAAGGGAGTCAGCAGCTCCTCCCAGTTCTGTGTCATCTGCAAACTTGCTTAGTATCCCTTCCAGTCCTGTGTACAAGTCATGTAAGAAGGTGTTGAACAGCACAGGGACCAAGATGGAGCCCTGTGGAACCCCACTAGTGACAGGTCACCAGTCTGATGTTCCCCCATTTACCATTACCCTTTGTTATTAGTACAGCTGACCTGCATGTCTGTCCTACCAACAATGACTTTAACAGTACATTAATACTTCTCCAGAGAAACTTCCACCAATTTCTTTAGCGAAACAGCTTGACCAAAAAAAACCCCAAAAACAAAATAAAACAAACACCACAAAAAAATAACAAACCAAAAACCCAAAGAAAACCCTCACAAACAAAAAAGGCTATCCACATAAAGGTGTATGAAATTGGACTCTGACCAAACTATATGTGGATGTGTGCATATATAAGATCATTCCTCTACCATTACTATAAATATTTTTGAGGCAAGGATGCAGATGAGAACTTCCAAGCTTCTGTCTCAGACAAGTCCTCAAAAAAACTAGGCAGATGTTTACAAAAAGGGGCTGATTTAAGATCATTTCAAGTAGCTTTGAAATACTTAGGAGTCTGCTTTTATGTTTCTCTGCTAGTTTATGTCCTTGTTATGTAGCAAAGAACTAATACAATGCAGTGCAAAACAACAGTCCTCCCACAACAATATAGATTTTCCCCAAGCACTTATCATGTTAAAATTAAAGAAAACTTGGAAATAGCACTGATCAGTTTATGACACGTAACTGTAGACATAACTTTACAACCATTAATAAAACAAGTAAGCTTGAAATTATGGTTTATGGTTCTGTCTCATCGTTCTTTCACAACAGTCAAAACCAATATACAATAATTAGCATAAAAACACCAAGGTGTTCATAAGTAATTTCATGAGAATGTCTGTGTCAGACAGACCCAGAATACCAGCATTCAAGTTGACTTGGATTGCCTTACCAATACACACAACTTATGTATCTAATTCCAAAAGGATTAATAGTGTGGTTACTTTGGTCAAGAATGTATTATTAATATGTCCCTCCTGCTATTATTTGCAGTTTACATTCCACCCCAGGGGCTTCTTAGAGTAAGGAAAACATGTTTCAATGTTATCAATGGAAGTAAAACTTGATTTTTAGGAGTCTCTCAAAGACAGAGTTGGGAAGGCTGATGTTTTCAACAGTAAGAACTGAAAGTGACTTTACAGTTAGAAGCAAGAAGCATTTTTCTCCATTTGGAAAGTTGAAAACACCAAAAGAACATGACTTGAAATAAAAATTACTATGTTGGCAGCACAGCAGTAGAAACACACAAACTGTCCCAGGCCTGCAGCTCTCACCTATCTGCGGTCATTCTCCTGCCATCAAAGGCACTGTGCAGCCTGAAGTCACACAGCTGAAACTATACACCTTTGACAGCAGCTATTTGTTCAGGCTTCTGGAATGGAAGTATAGCCACCAAAGTTGTTACAGTTTAAATGTGTATTTGCCCAAAACACAGTAAAATTATACAAGAACAGAACAACTTGGAAACTTACTTTGATGATGCACAACAAAAGCAACTTTAATTATCTATCAGTGCTTCAAGCACTATTTTTTTACTATTCACATCACCACCCCCCACATAAGAGCATCTGTACAGGTTCATACTAAAGGTTCACCTCAGCTCAATACCTCCTTTCAACAGCAGCCCATGACATGTTCTTGCACTCTTCCACAGCTGAAGACCAAACAGAGATTGATACTTTCAATGGTATGTACTGCCCCATCTCCCAGCAGTGCAGTCTTTGAGACTCTGAGAACTGCAGGTTGCTTCTGCAGAGTCTAACATCAATGTTTCTAAGTGATCCGATTCAAATTTAGCAACTTACATTACTATGGCAGCGGCTTCCACAACTGAGTTTATGCCTTCAGAGACGTGAAAGAATCCTGCTAGACTTCCCTGAATACCTGTGCTGACCTAGAGTGTTCTATCAATGTGCCTACACATTATCAGTCTTACTGATCCACAGTTCCCCAATAACCCTTTGATTTTTTAAAAAGTAAGGTGTGCTAACTTTCATCTCTGAAGTATTATGCTACACAGTGTATAAAATAGTGCCTAAATTAGTATTTTATCAACTTCGTATTTCAGTTTTGTGATCCTTGGGTAAGTTCCATTTCTCCTTCACAATCTGCCATTACTCATTTACTCTTTCCTTCTCCAAAAACCTTGCTCTTAGAATGACTTATTCTACATCAGATCTCTTCCTTTCAAGGAAAGGTTCCCACAGTGTAACCTCTTTAACAGTGAATGTTGCAGCTCAGCTAGCTTTTTCTTAACTTCCTTGTTCACAATTTGTAGCAGTTGCTTTACATTTTTATTCTCAAAAGTATTTCTTTTCACCAGTAATTCCATGGCTTCAAAAATAATTTAGAGGTTAATTTAGATAGGGCCAGACTCTTTTCAGTGCTGTCTAGCACACAGGACAAGGGGTAACAGGCACAAACTAGAAACTCAGAAAGCTTCATCTGAATAGGAAGGAAAAGATTCTTTACTTTGAGGGTGATGGAGCACTGGAACAGGCTCCTCACTGGAACCCAATGAGGCTGTGGAGTATTCTGCTCTGAAGATATTCAAATCCCACCTAGATGTGATCCTGTGCAACCTGCTGTAGTATAGGGGTGGGACTGGATGATCTCCAAAGGTCCCATCCAAACCCAACTATTCTGTGATCCTGTATTACTGCCCCTTCTATCCTATGTCTTTCAACATGACTACAGCTTTTTGAAGGGGTTTTTCTTATCATAAACTTGAGACTTTATATTAAATGTAATTTAAAAAATTTAAATAAAACATCTCCAGAAGATCCATTCCTTCCAAACAACATTGTTTTACTTATTATTATTCACCATCTCTTTTATATTGTTATATTATGTTGCTAGTGAAAGCCAACTATAGTTATCAAAATCAGTTGAGCAACTGTGTTGAGATAATTCTTTGGAAAAAGCGTAGCTTTGTTTACAATGATATTACCTTAGTTTTAAGATCTTTACCTATATTTGTGTGCACAGTTGTTTTAAACAGCTTGAAAAATCAAAACACTTGTCCACAAAAAAGAAAAAAAAGCCCTATTCAAGCCCAGTTGAAACTCTTCTCTACAGAACAGCAGCAGACTCATAACTCAGCTCCTGCTGATGAAAGATCAGACTTTTCAGCACAGAACAGGTAACTGTGGGAAAAGCTGAAGGGACACAAACAAATGATTCTCAGCTGGAAGTCTGAATGGGTGGGAGGAGGAGAAATCTGTCTTTACCTACAAGTATCAAGTAACAGTTGAACCTATGAGTTAACTTCCTGAAAGGCAAAAGAGAAAACCATTTAAAATATTATTTTCATAGCCACTGTACAGCAGGCCAGCAACATTAAAGAAATAACATGAAATGATGAAACAGCCTACAAAAAAGAAAAATCAGTATTTTGATTTCTAGACTTTTAAGGTTTTTCTTTTGATTGTCCTGAAAATAATAGTATTCTGCAAAGAAAGCAGGATAAAGAATAGTTGTTATGATCACATATGACTTTGTTTTTGTCAGTCTTTGTTATTTATAACTGACATCACTTCTTACTGGTTTTGATCTACATGTTAAACATATATTTCATGTTCATAAGAGACAGCTTAACAAAGATGATAAATTTATAGGAAGTTTTAAATAGACATCTCACTTGTCACATCTACAAAACTGACCAAGTGTGTGTGTAGATACTGAAAAAATAAATACATACACCCACGAGTCTCCAGGCTTCACTTATCACTGCATACTGTAGTCGATTGAGAACAAACCCCTCTATTTCTCTGCTTAGTCTGACAGGAGACTGGCCAATCTTCTTCATCAGAGCATATGTTCTCTCTGTAGTAGAAGGATCTGTTTCTGGATGAGGAACAATTTCAACCAATGGCACAAAGTAAGGTGGATTTACCTCAAGAAGAAACACAAAAGAAGAATGTCAACCATCAACGGAACAAGTTAATATAAAGCATTTTTATAGCTGCCAGTAGCTTGGGTATTTTTCAGTGAACACAGTAAGCTCAATATTCAGACCCTGAAAGACTTTACCAATCCAATAAAAGCTGGTGCATTAATCCAAATTATAAAAAATAATTAATCTCACACTAAATTGAACTCTCTTTAACCCCAGCAAAGTTCATGGAGCTACACTAAAGATGTCAGAACTCAAACAGTACTACAAGACTTAATACTGACTTAAGTAACTAATGTTTTTTCAATATTCAGGCTGCTTGTTGTTTTAAGTAATGTGGTCACTACCTGTCTTTCCAAATTAAGGTATTTCCTTTTAGATATTTGGGAACTTTATACAAAAGTATTGCTAAACACCACCTGTAAGATGCAATATTTATAGATAAGCTGCTACTGGCCCAAGCCTGTAAATATATGCTAAAGACAGTAAGAGATGCCACATAAAACATACTCTGAAAATGTTGCAGAACAGGATACCTTCAAATACTATACTTAAAAAAATAAATTACCTCTCCCTGACTCTTCCCAAATATAATTTTTCTTCAAGTCAAGACCTTTGTGTAATGTATTTTTGAAGAAAAAAAAAACGACAAAAAACCAACAAAAAAAAGTTAAGAAACATTCTAGAAACAGCTAAAAGTTCTTCAGGTTATAGTGGCCCAGAGAGAAACACTGTCTGTGTGCTCCTTCCAAGGTAGCAGTCCTTCAGCCCTACTCTTAAGGTGTTAAACTCAGCACTCCAGGCAATCTAGTTTCCAGGCAATAGAAGGAGCTCACGTATCATAAATTACTACCAGGAATAACACTGATATTTAAAGGATGGTAATTTAGTACTGATTCTCTCATCATACTCCTTTATAGTCAACTGCTTTTAACTGTGCTCATGGAAGTGCAGTATGGGATTTAGTCACAGCAACATTCAAACAGTCTTTCCTCTCTGCATGTTTTTTCTGGTGACCAGTAAGAGGACCTAAGGGAACGGCCTGAAGTTGTGTCAGGGGAGGTTTAGGTTGGGTATCAGAAAAAGCTTCTTCAGCCAAAGGGTGGTTGGGCACTGAACAGGCTCTCCAGAGAGCTGGTCACAGCACCAAGCCTGACAGAGCTCAAGAAGCATTTGGAAGATACTCTCAGGCACATGGTGTGACTCTTGGGGATGGTCCTGTGCAGGGCTAAGTGTTGAACTCCATGATCCTTGTGGGTCCCTTCCAACTCAGCATATTCTGTGATTCTTTTCAGTAATTATATGGTTCCCTTTACTGCAGGGTCTGACCAATGCATAAAGTGATGTATGTTACATTTGCTCTCTAAGAACTGAGGTAACACACCTCATTCCCTTTAGAGTGCCTTGTGTCCCAACAGAGCCTTCCTTGCTTTGGCAGTGCCGAGAACTCATGCCGAGAACAGCACGATGGGACACCATCGCAGGTGTGGTGCCAGGCAACTAGGCAAGACCCAAAACACTACAAGCACCAGGATGTTCTCTGAAGGCTTCTCTAACCCATAAGTATATCATAGGTTCCAATCAGAAAGAGAACAAGTTAATTGTTGAGAGAGACTGGAGCTAATCAAAACTTCTCCCAAGATTAGTGCTGACAGTGATCTTATTGAAATATTCCATTTCATGAATTTGGCACGGGGATATATGGGTGTGTTCATGAGCACACTGACGAGACTTAGAAAGACAATTTTTTAGGCATGAGATAATAGATCCTGGTAAAAGCTAAAATAGGTATAACATACATGAAATAGGGAACAGGGGAAGGTTTCTAAAAATAAGAAATGTTGGTGGGGCCACACCTTGAGTATTGTGTTCAGTTCTGGGCCCTTCAGTTAAGGAAAGATATTGAGGTGCTGGAGCAGGTCCAGAGAAGAGCAACAAGGCTGGTGAAGGGACTGGAGCACAAGTCCTATGGGGAGAGGCTGAGGGAGCTGGGGGTGTTTAGCGTGGAGAAGAGGAGGCTCAGAGGTGACCTCATCACTGTCTAGAACTACCTGAAGGGAAGTTCTAGCCAGGTGGGGGTTGGTCTCTTCTCCCAGGCACTCAGCAATAGGACAAGGGGGCACGGGCTCAAGCTCTGCCAGGGGAAATTTAAGTTGGAGATCAGAAGAAAATTCTTTCCAGAGAGAGTAATCAGGCATTGGAATGGCCTGTCCAGAGAGGTGGTGCATTCACCATCCCTGGAGGTTTTTAAACTGAGATTGGCCGTGGCACTGAGTGCCATGATCTGGTAAATGGACTGGAGTTGGTCCAAGGGTTGGACTTGATGATCTCGGAGGTCTTTTCTAATCCAATCAATTCTATGATTCTATGATTTCAGTAAGTAGAAGGTTACCTTAATCTAACAAAATGAAAGCTAAGAAAGGATCTGACAAAGAAAACACTGAAAAGAATTAACCTACACAAAAGCTGACAACAAATATAAAAATTAATTTTAATGAACTGTTAGTAAGATTAGAAGAAAAATTAGAAGACACAAACAACTTCTAGCAAGACTTGAGGAGTTAAAAAAAAATCTAACAGAGCGAGCTTAATATGTTTTTAAGATTATTTGATTACACAGTTTCCTGGAGAACAGGGGACTTGACCCAATGGCATAGTCTCCTCTAGCTCCATATTCCTAGCAGGTGTATATAGTACATGAGAAGAGACCCACTCTGCAGCAGACCTCTACAGATACACTGCCTGAAACTGCTTTCAGAGAACAGCTATACCTGTTGGGTAAGTACTGTGTGCATTTCTATCATACAGCTGTGTTATGGGATTTCACTTCTCTTTTTTTTTAATTACTGAACCATGTTAAGAAAAGCGATAAGCTGCTCCAGCTCTTAAGGCCCTTCATTTTATTTCAACTCAACAAGCTCCCCTGTGCCATAGGCTCTACAACTTTAGCTTTTCATTTTTCTGGTAGATCAAATTCTACACTTGTTTTCAGTGTCTTCCAGAACTGCTTGCTTTCTGCAGCCATGAAGTCCTAGTGTTGCCTTCGAGATCTTAGTAAAGGCAAAAAAAGCCCAAAACCAAACAAAAAAACCCCCACCAAAAGCCAACAACTACTACAAAGCAAGTGTATTTCCTGATGTTACAGATGCAGAAAGACCACTGAAGAGTACACTGGCTTACAGGTTCTCCAGTACACTCAGTATAGCTGAGTAAAGCTGAGATTACTAAGAAATAGTCTCAGTTGGACTGCAAAGACATTTCAGAACACTTAAGCATTTTAAGGCACTCCAAAACATTTAATTTGAAAATTAATATATATCCTTACAACAGCAAGCTAGGAAATGTTTATGCAGAGACTAGCTACCTTTCCAGATCTGATAAAACCTGGTTTCAGGAGCAGATCCCATAAAAACTGCAGTACAGACTAAGCAACAGACCAGCTTGGGAAAAGAGTAAGCAAGAGTACAGTAAGATCAAAGACTGACAGTTAGGCAGCCAGGAACAGGTTAAAAAAAAAGAAATTGTATAGTTACTTAATAAAGAAATCTAGAAGAAACATTATCTCTTCTCTTGCAGTACAGAAAGTTCTGACCCTGGAAATATGAGATAAGGAACTTCTGAATTTTAGACTGGAGAAAGGCTAAATCCAGGCACAGATACATACTTTGAAGTTTCACTTTGTTTTTAATTAAAATGGATCAAAACCTATTTATTTAGAAACAAACCAATTCTTTTGTTCCCCTTGACACCCAGTCATTCCAAGGTACAAAGACTGGGCTGGAGGGGTGTCAGGAAGTGACTGACCAAATGCTTTGACACTACAGCATTAGGCTACAGATAGCTGTAGAGACACCACAGAAAAGTACTGTATTTTTGTATTCTTGAGCATGTCCAGGGAACTGACATTTCCTTTATGCACTGAGGGGTGCCCTGGAGAGATATCACGTAGTTACCAAATTGCAGAAAATGGAGCAGTACCTTTCTCCAGATACTGTAAACATTCATGACCACAGTCCTCTTAAATTGATTGGTCAAACACCAGATTAACATTGGGCAAACAAATTCATTAGCTTATTGAGTAGTAGAAAACAGAAGCAGTAAGAATCCCAGTGATCAAGATAAAATGCTCTTCCATGCTGAGAAGAGATGTGATAAACTGCTGTCTGCAAGTTTTACATGCACCTCTACAGAGGCTCACAAGTGCCCTTCACAATTTTGAGGTTCTGCTGCAACGTCTAGTCATGCCATTTCTGCATCACTGCCCTGTCCCAGCTGGTTGTGAAGTATGCAAATTCAGCTCCAAGTCCAGTTTGTTACATTTCATCATTCTTCCATTCTCTTTCAGCTATACTGTGTGTGCATCAGAAATCTGAAGAAACCAGAGTCAAAAGTTTCCATCCTTCATCAACATTGCCTGCAGCTCAGTGTTTGGTCTCTCACTGTTAGCCAACAGCAGCTGAAAAAGGGTACTACAGAAGATTAACAATAACACAAGAAGTAGGCAATGTTGAGGTTTGTATTCAAAACACAGAATTCCTGCATTTTGAGAGCCAGTAGTTAGAGAAAGCACAACAGCTTACACAGGATGTATCTTGAGCCAACAGTATGAAATGTGCTTATATCCTCTCCATGCTGCTGCTCACAGAATGAACAAACTACAGCTTTTTTTAAAAGTTGGGTCTCTGCACACTAACAGTGGCACACAAGCACTCCAAATACCATCTTTCAGTCTGCAGGAAGGAGTTTTGGATCCAGTTTATACAAAAACAAAACATGTGGTCATACTTACAGGATGTGACACAATACACTGCTTAACGTGTTTAAGGCCAGTGAACAATTTGCTGGGTAAGAGACAAGAGGTTGAGCTGCTCAAGATAACATTGTCACCAACAATAAGATCCAACTGACTGAAAATCTTCTTTTTCAGATCCAGGTTCTCTGGAGTACATTCCTGGAATAAAAACAAGAATGAGTATTAGAAGTCATCTAGTTCAATAGTATCTATTCATATATTCCAGGCTTCACTGATCCCACTGACACCTACGAACTCAGCACAAACCTTTTATTTTAATCAAACTAGACATACCAGTGAGCCATAACACAAAAATCCCTTCCCACAGATAAAGAAATGGAAAGCCCAAGAGTTTCTCTATAGCAGAATGGACCACCACACACCACAGGAGACGTAACACAAAACAAACTACTCAGTTGTATCTAAAGTATAGACTTATACTCACACACAGAGATAACACAGTACAGGGGACTAAGATCTGGTCTCCTTTTTTTTTTGAGTAGTAGTCTGTATTCTTGGAAATAGGTATATCTCAAAAGAAGACAAACTTAGAACCTACAAGATTATGGCAGGAGATTCCAAAGTACAACTGTGCAATCTGCACTGAAATAATTCTCAGAGTTGAAATGAACAGAGATACTTAAACTTTTCAAGTGTGAGGGTCACTGAGAAAGATTTCTGAAGTAGAATGTACACTATCAAAACTTCTCCCAAAGCCACTGAGCATGTTCAGCTCTAAAGTACGGTTTGAAATTTCACATGTATGAGCCAAAAGCCACAATCTACAGCCACTAGATTTCTAAAGTTATCTTCAGGAGCTGCCTGAAGGAGAGCATGCAGATGTCCACTAGTGTGGGAACACCAAGGATATGGGAGAGTAATTACAGTGGATCCCACAATCAACAGAGAAGACTTCAGTCTATAAGAGGAAAACAGAAGAACAAAGCTAGCTTGTTTCTGGGGTTTCTAGAAGGGTTTAAAAAAAATCCAAACAGGATTCCAAAGCTGCAAAGCCTCAGCTTTCCCCTTAAAACACAGAAAATGTCTGCTCATTTCCACTTCCAACCTCCTACTTGCTAATACTTCATTCTGTCTTTCCTGTTATAATGAAATGCATATGGAGGGTAGGGAAAATGGCTACACATGTGACATAGTCCAAATTTACTTTAAATATCCGCAGCTTCAGATAGACTTGTGCCAGAGTTTTAAAACCAGTAAATGGGTTAAAAGTAATTTGAGGTCTTAAAACATAAGTTTCATGGAACAGTACTAAAGGTTCCATGATGCAGAAGAGATAAACAGGGTCATTTAAGAACTCCAAATAGAGCCCAAAGTATTAGGCAGCCTTATCAAAACAAAATGATACTCTGCTCATAGTTCCAGAATCCCTGCCTGTTGGTTAGGTTTAAATAGTTTCTTTTAGTGAAGCCAAAGATGATGAGAACGCTGCAGATACTGTTCAGGCTAATAAAAGAGCTGCTCTGAATAAGTTTGTGAACTTGAAACTCTAAGCCTGCTCTCACATCAGATGATAATCAAAAAGGCAAACTCAAATCTGCTGGAAACTCAAACCTGCCATGGTTACATAAGGTTTCTGAACAGGCCATTTGCTTGAAGTCTCTTGTATAGTGTCACAATTGTATTCAGGTTGGACCACTGCAAAAAAGTTTCTGTTCTCAAGCATGCGATTATTTTCTCAGAGGCACCAATTCCCTAAAGAACAGGGGGGAAATTAAACTCTAAACAATCCATTAACCAGAAACCTCACTTGCTGTCAGTTATGAGCCTGGAAAGGTCTGAGCCTACTCTGTTTACCCTGAGAAAGAGAAGATCAAACAGAGAGCAGGTAAGATACAGCTTTAAAGCTGCCAGAGTCTCTCTCAAAGAATCAGTGCAAAAAGGTTAGCATGCACCCCTATGCATTTTAAGTGACACTTTATATTTCTGTGTCCTTTTCTTAGGGAAGATCATACTTCTCATTTGCAGTGAACCTTTATTCCAAGGCCTGATCAGTTAAACAAGGCTGCTACCAATCGTGACTTCCAATTTAAACGTTATTAGAAATCTCGTAACAGCCTGATCAGAACATGACAGTTGTTAATTTTTAAAACATACCTCCTGGAACAGTTGTACTGAATTAAAGATGTAAAGGTTAAAGGCAATAGGCATTACACTATTCAAATACACGTTCAGAGAACACAAAGCAGCTACTTGACCAGTCTATGAACTCTTAAACCACTACACAAAAATAAACACATACTAGACTCACTCCCTAGCTAACAACCTTGATACCCTGACAAGGTGATTGAAGTCTAGTTGCCCCTATTTAAAAAGTTGCACTCATACGACACAACCCCTGGAATGCCTGTACATGGAAAGCTAGGGAGTTTTATCTGTTTAAATCCAGTGTCTCTGTGTTTTGGTATAGCCCTTTCTCACCATGCTATCTGCTGCTGTTTGTGCTCCCACACACATCCCTGCTCATCTAAGTGCACAACTTCATTTATCTATATTTAAATGCTGGCATCTACCCAGGTTCTTCCCATTCATTTTCAAATGTGCCAATGTAGCAGCTCACCTGTACTTTCTGGGAAAACATTCCCCAAAACAGTATCTTGCAAAATACCTTTTCTTTACACTAGCAATGAGAATCACTGCCAAGCAATTTATTAGTATTGGTTGGCAAAAGCAGCAAAGCATGGCCTGAAGCAAAGCATTGCAAAACAGTGGTATAGTTCCAAAATAAGTGATACTGTCCTACACAAACATGGCAGTATAAGATGAAAGCCAAATATTTAAACTAGCATGCAGAAGGTTAAACATAAGCAACCATTCAACAACAAGCATGCCACTTTCTGTAAGATTATCTGGAGATTCTGTTGCAGGGAGCACACTGAGGCCCCTCAACAGCGAGTGTTGGGGCTGAGGGTAGTCACCAGCATAAGGAATTGCTGAATAAAGTCTGAAAACCACAGTTGCACAATGATGAGTTTCTACCTCCTGACTAGATTCTGGCTGCTGCAAATTCAAAATATAATCAAGAAAGCATTTCTTTCCTGGCAATCTTAATATGAAGATTTATGATAATAAATATTCCTGCAAGTGAAGATTGATGTATCTTGATCTGTCCTAGATTCTCCTTTATTCCAGGACTGTATCCCATACCATGGGATTCTTCTGAGCAGATTTTGGCCTGAAAAGCCAGTCGTCTCCCCTGAAGTCGAATGCTGTGATCCCAGTTTTTGTCTTGCTTCTCCTCTCAGGATCCACAACTTTACCATCTCATGGTCAAGACTTCCTCCTGACCTTCACATCTCCAACCAGCTCTTCATTGTTTGTAAGTATGAGATCCAGCACATGTCCTCTGTTCTGTTCCTCAACCACCTGTGTTGGGAAGTCACATGAGTGCATTCTAGAATCCTCCTGAATTCTTTGTGCTCTCCTGTGCCGTCCTATCATCGGATACTGATGTGATTGATGAAGTCATGGGTCTCTAAATGTGAGGCTTCTTCCAGTTGTCTGAAGAAGGCCTTTCCTTCCTGATCGTGGGGTCCAGAGCAGAGATCTACCACAATATCCTGTTGGTGGTCCTGTTAATCCTGACCCATAAGCGCTCAACTGGCTCCCTCAATCAAACCAGGGCAGAGCTCTGTCCATGCAAGCTCACAGAGTGTAACAAATAGCCCAGGCAGCTATGCCCCTCCTATCTGTCTTGCACCACCTAAGCCCCAAAAGCTGCACTTCACTGCCATGCAAGAACATCCTGTAGCCTTCCCCTAACCATAACTGAGGCAGAAAATTATTTTCAAGAGTTCTGCAACTTCCTTCTTCCCAATAAACTCAATGGGGTTTCAAGTAGCAGGTAAACTGCCTTAGGAGCCACAACCACTCTGATTGCAACAGGATGCTCTCCACCTTCTGCAGTTAAGTGAGGACTGCTAAATGTGCCACAAGCCCTGGCTCTGTTCCTCTATTAATACACATAAAAATAACAGTGTTTTGAGCAGCCTCAGCTTTTCAGTGCTGTGATTTAGCTGACAATTTTGAGGTACTTCTGTACAACAGTTCCCAGAGTCAAGTGACAGCAATTCTCTTTCTCACAGAATGAGGATGTAGCAGCAGCTTTCAAACTATCTCACAAGCTGGACAGACTGTCAGCACTCCTGCAACAGCAATCACATTATATCCAGCTTTTTGTGAGAATATGAAGATCTTCACAGGGTAAGAGACAAAGAGTTCTGCATCTCAGAAGAGCAGCTTTTCTGAAAGGTCTGGTGCCTAATATGTTTCCACAAATACTTCAGCATCTTCTATAGGTATAATCCACTAGAAAAAGCACTTCCCAGAAAACCAGGCATAATTGTTTTATTTTCAATCTAACAAGTCACTTCAGAATGTTGTATTCTAAAAAAAAACAACTGATTAATATAAACCTACAAAAAGCTGGGACTTGTGGATTTTTATAGATAACCTGAATGCTGTTTAAGACAGACATTAAAATACCTGGAAAGGAGACCTGCAAATTAAATTAAATTAAATACAGATTTCAAATCACTATTACTATCTATAGATAGCAACTGTACAGTCAAATACAACTATTCCATAGAATCTTACCACATCTAAATACAAATAGTAATAAAATATTCTTGAAAAAGCCTAGTTGAAATAAGTACATGTGCTAAAATAAGCTCTCTGTAAACTAAACCCTGCAATTTTACAACCAGTTCCATTTCCCCAATATCACTGGCAAAGTTGAGATCAATGAAGTTATCAAAGCAGGACTGCATCTATTTGCTCCATCTTGTATACACACTGCTGTGTTTCTGTCATTAGCACTGTTTTATTGAATCCATATCAAAATCAAGTTATATTTTAGGGAAAATAGTGTTTAAAATGCTCACCACTATCATTACTATTTCAGTCCTAATTATTTCTATTTAGGTTTTTGTATTGACATGCTATTTCAGTCTGCTCCTGCAGGGTTTGGGTGAGTGCAGGGTCTGGAAGAGTGAAGATCTGCCTTCAATTAAGGAAACTTGAGCTTTTTTCTTTCATTTTCCATGTCAGACACTGAAGTGAATTCTACCCAGTAAACCAGAGTCTCACACATGACCCTGGGGAACTATACAACCTGCAATCAAAAAATGTGACATTTTGACTGCAGAGTTTTGGAATTCAGCTACAGAAAAAAGCAGACATATAAAATTGTGGTTTTAATATCAGAAAAAACTCTTAAATCAGAATATCAATTTTGCTTCTGATATTATTGTTAAGTACTACAACTTAGCTCAAATATCTAATTTTTTCATACATTGAATAGGTTTGGTAATTTCACAAAATTATTACACATTTCAAATGCAAATACTTGACTTCAAGTATTTTGGGCTTTTCCATCATGCTCCCACAAAAAACAGTTTTAAATGCATATTCTGAGGCACTTTAAAGATGGATAGTATGTGGATTTAACAGTATACCAAGACATTAATCAAGATAAACTGACAAATAAAAATTCATTATTTCAAACCTTTCAGTGCAGTGTCAGCACTTTGATCAGTTAAACTAAGGAAGAACGAGAAAAAAAAACACAAAGCAAACCACCAGAAAACCCCTGAAACACCTGCTGGTGATGCAGAAATCCAATCCAGGGAACAGCAGCTCATCAGGATGCCTGCACCTTTCCCCCTTGCAGATACTCATTCCACATAAATGGTATACACCTTCCTTCAAGCACATGTCCAAATACCAGATCATTAACAAAAATATCTTAGGCAATAAAAGACTCCTTAGATGTAAACAAACTCTAGTTAGCCAAAAACAAGCCACACAACCTTGGCAACCAAGACTTTTTTTTAACCTGAACTATTTCATTAAATACTGCTGTCCTGTAAGCCAAAGGTAAGAAAGCATCATAAGGGCAGCAGCTCCTTGAACTGAAAAGCAGACCGGTCATTTATTAGGAATAACAGGGCCACCTTAGCACCATGTGACACAATTATAAAAAATAAGAATAAAATAAAGGAATGAGGGCTTCACATCCTGGGGCTTCAGTTACAGATTTTCTGTGGGTTATGTACGGACTGAAGGAAAAGGCTTAACATGGTAGGGAGAAGGAATCAACACAAGAGGATTTTAAGAACATGTTAACACATTTTTGTCATTACTGATCCTGCCTAACTTTGGCCAGGGGTTGGACTAAGTAACCTCTACAGTCTGATTTTACATAACTCAGTAGCCAGTAGGGCAGTGAAGGTAAAGGTGAACCTCCTGATAAAGATAGGGTTTTCTGATATGCTGAGGGTTGGGGCAGACACACAGACCCCCATTCAAGTTTAACTCTTATTTGTATCATTTAATTTTTTTAAAATTTCCATTTAATATATAGTTATAAAAATGCTTTACAGCAAATCTACAAGTGACTTTTAAAACAAAGTTAAAACAAAGTTAAAACTTTTAAAACAAAGTTAAGTTCATACTCAGAAAAGTTTTAATAGAATTCAAAACCAGCAACTAAAAGGACAGTAGATAAGTAAGCTCATTATTAAGGAGTTGTAAAAGCACCAGATAAAGCACCAGCACTTTCTGGCTAATCTAATTAAAAAAAAAATTAGGGCTATAAATCACTTTAGATCTGAAGTGATAACTTTTTATTTGTCTTGAATATATGAGCTCATACCAGTGTGAAACCTGATGCTTCTTAAATCACTGCCTCTTGAGTGACATGAAACACAGTCTACCATATGATACTTTACAAGTAAACAACATTTAGTTGAGGTGAAATCCAGCATTTGGATGGAAACATTTTGTACTTTCCTACAGCTGAGAAACATACTTTGCTAAGAACACAAGCAATAAAAGTATTGAGTTACTGCTGATTTATATTGTTCAGAATAAATGTCTGAGTTACAAATGTCTGTTCAACTTTCAGTAGAAAACATAAAATGGGATTTGAGGAAGTACTAGTTTTCAGAACTACATTTTCTACAATCAAACTCAGATTTGGGAGGGTTTGGGGAGGAAGTGGGGGGCTTTGGGGCTGTTTTTTTTTGTTTAAAACAAGTAAAACAAATGGCATTTTGCTTCATCACGTGTTAGTATCACGGCACAAAGAGATCCATCATTTTCCATGATGTTCACATGTCCCACAAAACTTGCAAAAGACACACAAGTTATTCAGGTTGCGACAGATGAAGATCCTTTTTGCTCCCTCAGCCTGTTTGAGATCTTATTGCCCTTTCTTGCCTGACATCCTCTTCTCCACATCTTTTCTCAAAGAACTAGCTCTTCTCTGTTTTCTTCTACCATGATCCCATCCACTCTGAAAAATATGGAAAGTGATCTAGGAAAGGCAATGGAAACACAATACAGCTCCAGAAGAGTGACCAGGGAGCACTGGGAAGAGAATCTGAAAAGAAAGATGAATTGTTGGGCTGGATGACAGTTTTGGCAATGGCAACCTTCTGAAACAAGAACCAAAACCATATTCAAGACTGTAATGGTAGACAACACCAGCAGTTATATGCACAGAATAGACGGGGAACTAATGTTAGAAAGCGTGGAAGGATGTAAGTCTATTCAGCAGCAGCACCACTGGCAAGCTCTTTACCTAAACATCATCTTTGGGCTCAACTCAAACATTGACTTGATAAAATGTTTTACACCAAGTGTTTGAGATCAGAACGTTTCAAACTCTAAAATGAGGAAGTTTTCTGAAAACCTCTACAAAGATAGTAAGTCAGGTCACATGCTTAAAACCTGTTCCTTCAGAAGCCAAAACACAACTCCTGGTGCCTCAGGCCAGTGTTTCAGGTAAGTAGGGTAAAGCCAGGCCTAAGGTTGTATTTACCCAGCTGAGAGTAAACAGATCCATGTTTGTTTGCCTAGGGCTCAGTCCAGAAGAAGCCACGTTACTGCAATGCTTGCACGCTCTGCCACCCAGCAGTTTTGTTTCTACAGAGGTATGTCACCAACACAGCTTCCAAACTGGTATGGTCTTCCAGCCTATGAGCTCAGGGCAGCTGAAGGCATCTTCACCCATTCTCTGCAGATACTCCCTCATTCCCAGAAGTAAAAAGGTTCTTGAAAGCCATCAGGAAAGTAAAACAAAAGGTAGGGGTAGAAACTGGTACCAGACAGTGAAAGACTAATTTTGCTGACCAGAAACACAGCTTGTCAAAGCTCCGAAGTCAATGCTGGTTTCTACTCTGAGGCACCACCAGGTTTTTTGAAAGCTGTTAACATTGTTTTTCTAATTAAGTCTAACCGGGAGATGAAAGAGCCAGCAAAATCTAAAAGATACCCTGTTGAAGATCTATTAGTGTTGTTATCACCAGCTCAAGAGGGTCTGCAGGTGTAATGGGGTAGGGACACACACATGTCCCTCTCTCCTTTTAAAGGACATGGGGTAGGAGATAAAGATACTGCTCAAGAGCTTTTAGGCAGGGTCCTTTTGAAAGTAAAAAAGATAAATACCTTAAGAACACAAGGTATAAGTTAAAAGTTTAATTTCATCCCCTTGCCCAATCTGCTCTGTCCCATGGCACAGCACAACTGACAGGTTTAGAGAGCACATCTCAGCCACCTTATGTGTCCATCTTCAACTAGCCCAGCCAGCCCTCACAACTCACCAGAATACACAGCAGCTTAGGTGTAAAGAGTAAAATCTTACCAATAGTTAGTCATCTTAGCTTCCTCTGAAAGCTAGTAAATTTTATAATTCAGTTAGCAAATCATTCCATTTAACTGGTTTTGTTTTACTACAATTGTGGTAAGAGATCATACACTGACTTCTGCTCAGTTTATATTGTTTAGAAAATAGACACACATACACCTAAATCTGGTTTTAATATCAAAAGGAGTACTAAGATATTTAGTACCCAACAGTCACACAGGTGACAAAAGTTATCCCATATTTTTGCAGGAAAGCTAAGAGCACAATATTAAAAAACATTTACCTCACCCATGATGACCCCATTAATGCAATCAATATTTTATTTTTTAAGTAACTAAAGTCAGAACACTTGCACTCATAAGTTACAATGAATATATTTTGTACTTCCAGATTCAAAGCTGCACTAGGCAATGTTTCCAATATTTAATATGGCTCAGCCAGAAAGTAATTAGGAAATTGCTGTGAGCCTAGAATTAAGATTCTTTCATTCTATTCCACCACCTTTCTTTATTAAAGACTAGTTCAAATAAGTTGCCTGCCCACTTCCACTGTGTATTAGTTAACACTTTGAATCAAACTAAAGTTGAATGTTATGGTTTGATGAGCTGACATGAATAGTGCCAACCATGTTTCACACACATTATTTGTTATCCATGGGCATACTGCAGCAATTTATTTTTATTTATGTACAAAATAATTACATGTTAAAAGACATCAAGAGGACTAAGGGAACCTAAAATAGTACCAAAAAGCTCAAGTTACCCCAGGTACAATGTTGCTGTTTGGAGCCTACCAACACAACACTGCTGTCTTTCAACTATCTGAAGGGAACACACAGACTCTCTGAGGTCCATGTGGTAGGAGAAGAGGCAAGAATGAAATTTCAAGAATAATAATTCCAATTAGATATTGGGAAAGAAGTTGCACAATGAGGGCAATTAGACATTGTAACAAGTTACCCAAAGAGATCAGAAGTGTTTATCCAAAACTCAACAGCACAAATCCTGAGCAAGATGATGTAAGCTGGTGCTGCAGTGAGTTGGGCCAAATGACTTCCATAGGTACTTTCCAACTCAAAATTACTTTGATTTTGCAGCATTTGCTTGATGCCCATTTTGTAGATTAACTGATGGTAGTGGGGAAGGATGCAGTCCCCAATTTAATCTGAAGTGGCATGCAAGACCTTGTTAAAAACTCCTACTGCAAAAGACCCTCTCTAACAGGATCAATGGCATATTAAAACTCAGTGTCTCCATTGGAGCAACAAGAGCCAAGAACTTCACCACAGTGGTGTTCAGCTTCAAAAAAGATGGTCAAAAGAAGTGAGGATGTTAAAAAGATGGAAAATTTGCTGTATGAAGGATCAGATCCTTACAGGTGGCATACAGAGAAAGTAAAGACACCACACAGACAAACCAGGTAGTAAGAAATGCCTGAAAGAGCAAAAGAAAACAAGCAGAATTACAAGAGTACTGGAAACAAGACAGCCTTCACAAAGTTGATGTGGTACTCGAACATGGCCCTGCAGGATTGTTATTTTGTGAAAATAAGGCACTCCCCAGAATTTATAGATAGAATAACAAAAAAGTTTTCTGTCTCCAAAATGCACAGAGGAGAATGCATAGGACCAAAAGATGAGAGTACAGAAGGTTCACCTGGAAAATACACACAGAAGAGTGATTTCTTTGCAACTGTTTCACCTTCTAATCCTTGTAGAAAACTGAAGCCTTAAGTCTTGGGAACTCCCAGGTGCTCTCTGAAATTGTAAGAAGCTGAAGAAAGCATAGAACAGAGGACAGTAGAATCAGAACTTAGGTACTGGGGCATGTTTTGACATGGCTGAAATACCTGACACAGTAACAATGATATACAACCACTTACTTGAAACAAAACTGAATGTACACTGTTTTGGTACCAAAGAGAAGAGTGGCAATCATGATGCAGCTTCTAGGAGAACGCCAGGAAAGATCTCAACAGTAAGCCTTATGTCTTTATCAAGCAAGTTAAAAGAAAAAGCTAGCACCAAATAAGTATTACATAAATTGAAAGGGGAATAAAAGACAAAAAATATTAAGGAAGAAAAAAGCAACTTTATGGAGGGATATCCCAACTCACAGATGTAGTTTAGAAGCTGTCTTCAGAATTATCTAAAGGAAGCAACAGACACAGGCATCATGTAGCTGAATGCCCAGAAGTATTGCAACAAAAATACTAAGAGCTTTCAATGACGTCAACTGATCACATGTGAGACAAAAGAAGGTAGAAAGAACAATCAGTTCTTATGCATTGGAATATGCAGGGCAGTGCTGTTCCACAGATCTGTGCCCTTTGTTACATCCACATAAATGACCTGAAAGTTGGCTCATAAAATTTATGTTGGCCATCATTATTACAACCACAAACATTTGCAGCACTTTACAGGACTGAGTGATGAGACAATATGTATGTATGTATGTGTATGTATGGCCAGATTTGGCAAACGCAGATTTGGGCAGGGCTCTCCCCACTTGGGTGTGCCCTTCCAGCCTGTGCAGTGGATTTTTTAGGTGAGGCACAGCGTGCACAGAACTGGCCCCACCGTTTAAGTCCTGAGGTCCATCTGCCACGGCCGAGCAAGCTTGGACAGTGACAGGGAAGTTCTCGAGACTGTCACAGCACCTGGTACTAACCGGGGCTGACCCTGCTGAGCATCCGAGATGTGACGGGATGGGATGCCAGGGAGGCATTGAACTGCCAGGGGACGGTCCCACTGAGACTGGAACTCAGGTCCTTGATGAGACAATAAAATTGCAGATAAAACTAGTAGAAGCAGGCATCACCTACATGAATACAATAATATGAACAGACAAGTTCTGAGCTCATTAGTGATGAAAGAGTAAGATACTGGGGTAACAGCATATAGTTTCATGATACAGAGAAAAGAAAGGGAACACCAAACAGTATACCAGTATACTACTATAAAAATCTAGAGTACATTCACACCTTGACTTCTGTATGAAGCTTTGCCCTTCCTCCCATTCTCTCCCTCTCCACCTCATCAAACTGGGAGGAAGAAAAGGTCTGGAATTCTGTTCCCTTTCCGTTCAATTTGTTATTGAGGTTATGTTGGAGCTAAACAGACTGTGGGACTTACAGCGTGAAAGAGTGTAAGTTGTCAGCTCTTGGGTAGAGCACACATAGACATAGAGACACACATACATGTACAGACAGCTAATAGTACAACCCTGGAATAATATAGGGGGACCGTGCAGGATAGAAGATGCCAATCTTAATGAAAACTCATTCATACTTTATCCCAGAAATAGTCCCAGATTCACCCATCCTTGGAACTATGCCCAATCCAGTGAGCATATTAATAGGTAGTAGCCACAAACCATCAGGTCTAGTACTTCAGCTTGTTCCCTTCTCCAATTTTACTTAGAAGCACACATTTCAAACCTATATATCTACTCTGTTTTAATACTCTAACACTTTGAAATAGCTGTGTTTGGCTACAGCACTCCCTCACAGTCAGAATAGAAGTCACCACGGACATAGTCATATTCCCTGCCTTCACTAGGTACCTGGAGAGGAAGAAACATGTTTTAGTCCCAGCTCTAGGATGCGTGGTGTTCCTTAAGAGGTAATCTCTCCTCTAAGAATCTCCTGCCCACCTGCACCTCACATTCATCTTTCTGACAGGTACAGTCTCTGTTCTACATGGAGTCAGCAATTCCTCTCATCTGAGCTACCAGCATCTCCCAACACAACTCAGAAGAAACCTGAAAGGAGTTTTGAGTAGGAAATCCTGCAGAGACATGATCTCCCACATCAGGATACAAGGCTAGAAAAAACTTTAACAAGCATGACTTCATCGTTATGGGGTCAGGATGCTGGGGCTGGACACACCACCTTCTTCACTGCCCACCTACTGTACAGCACTGCTTTTAATCATCTTTCTAAACTGTCTGCTAGGAGTTGGCAAATCTTTGCTTACCTGAATGAAAGTGGCACCCTCTACTGCTGCCTTCAGATCTGTACAAACACTAATGAGAGCCAACTGCTGTTCCGCACTCAAAGTTCCTTTCAGGATTCCCGATTTCTCCATCTCTTTCATTTGTTTGCTGACAGAAACAACATAGACACATTTTAAATACTTTATAAGTGTTAAGACAACAGTACTTTTTTTAAAAAGCTTCTTAACAAATCAGTAGTACTACGCTATTTTCATGCCACTGCATATATTCATACTCAAAAATATAAGGGTTAATTTCAGTCACTTCTCATTGCTCCCCCGTTTTTTGTTTTTTATTTTCTCTTCAAGTAGAGACATTTCTACAATCTACTCCTAGAGGCAGGATTGCCTCCTTGTAGGAACACCTCTTTAACTGTATAGAAATAAATAAATACATTCCATACAGCCAAGAGTCCTTTCTAAAAAACCTGTACCACTACATGTTTTTTTTAAAAAATATAACTAAGAGAGAAAATGTCAAAAAATTCAAGTTCATGTTAAATTGAATAGCCAGTGCTTGAAATCAATGTTTGAGTACACACCACTGCTGAGGCTGGACGTGCCACCTTCTCAACAACAGTCTCTACAGTCTGAAGCCTTCGAACATTCAGAGCAAGCAAGCCATTTTTCAAAACCACTGTAAGTCATTTAGAGGAACAATTTCCACAGAAATTAAGTAGGATTAAACTGCCTGATCGCAATCATTCTCAGGCTGTTTGCTGTAGCCATCATGGTTATCATGGTTAAATCTGTTCAGTTACCTCAAGCCAGAACTCCTCTGAGTCTTTGGGTATTATTCAGCAAAAACTCCTCACCCTGAATACAGGAGGAAATTCAGCTAATGAATAGCAATAGGAAAAACCTTTATTCTCTCTACCAACTCTGTTTTGAAGCACTGGCTTCTTTTTGGATGTCTTTTTACATCATAAATAAACTGCCCTTGCCACTCACTTGAAGAGTAGAAAAGCTGTAGTGATCAGAGAAGCTACACAAACTGGAAAAAGTGTATTTTTGTACTGCACAAATCATAACTGAATATAGAAATAATCAGAGACCTGTCACGTGTTTCTTAAGTGACTGTGGCACTGAAGCACACATGACAATCTTCCTGAGAGGCTTTAAAGGACAATACACATTAAATGGGCAGAATTTATTTGTATAGGCCCAGACAATCTCCACCACTTCAGACCTTCATACACCTGCCCAGTCCCCTCCAAGTGTCCAGACAGTAACTCTGAATTTAATTCTGCACCTAGAGATCTCAGAGGAGAGAGATGTTTGTCACACTCTACAGCAGCCAGACAGACATTGTTCTTGGGAAGCAGGACAGGCACCCAGTCCCAGGGTCAGGACACCATCAGCCCCAGGCCATTTCAGTCCAGCTCCATCACTTACACCCTGGGGCAGACCTTCCTCATGTCCTGTCAGTGACATCACTGCAGATACCAGCAATCCTAAACACACCAGACAAGGAACTACTGGATCCCAGCTCTCAGTTACTTTATGAAGTTGTGGGAGATGTTGTCTATACTTTTCAAGCAGCATTTTAAGTCAATTGAGAAGTGAGAGGACTCAGATCATTACACTGCCTCTTTTTCTCTCTACGCCTTTCAGACCAGCTGCTGAGCAATGTGTGATAATGCCCTCACACTTTGTCATACTATCCTTTTATTTAGAACTCTTTCCTCTCAACAAGTATTGTTGACATAGATGAAATAAAAATATTAAGCTTCTTCCTCCAGACTGTCCTAAACAAGATGAGTGAGACTCATCTCACCTGCTCTGTTAACATGCATACCTGAGACAACCATCTTCAGCTGTCTTTTAGAGATGGAAAAATGAAGTGTTTCAGGTGTGTTTGTTCAACCTTTTAGGCCACCAAGTAGATAATCCTATTGTCTTATACTGGAAGTGCCTATTTCCTGCCCCAAGATAACATAGTTCAGAATAAGAATTTAGACCACAGTATTCTGAAGTCAAAGATGAAAGTTTGTGGGGATTTATTTACAGACAATCCAGTTCCTACTTAACTATATGGAAGCAAGTCACACCTCAGTCAAGATTCACTGAGCACTCAGATCTTCAGCTTGAACTAGCTTACTACATCTACCCTTAAATTCCAAAGAATCGGAATTTTACCTCAGCATCCATGTAGTTGTGCTGTATCCAACAAAATAGAGCAAATACAGGCTCTACTAGTTTTATCATGACTTTGTTAAGAATTTATAAATACCTGCAGCTTTGCAAGTTATTCTGATGTCCTTTCTCCCACATCAAGTATACCAAAAGAAAACATTTGTTTCCCAGCAAACAGAACGGCTTTGCAGCAATATGTTATCCTGGGAGCAACCCCACTAAAAATAAAATACCTTCAGATTACTATTTCTACCAATTTATGCAGTCCAAAAATGATGAAGTTTTCCATTAATAGCTTTCTGCCTCTTTTCTCAAATCTGGGTGTAGACTCAAAAAGCTAGACCTTTCCTATCCAAAGCTAAAGTAATCAGAAATTCCTTTTAATAAGTTTTGTTTAAGAGCACTTCAATGTAGAAAAGAAATTGCACACTCCCCCCCCTAGGCAAAGCCACAGAAATCAACAGGAAATCCATCAAATATCTGGAGGAATTCCTTGTTTGGTTTCTTAATGGCACAGGATATGGATAGCTGAAAAGCACAGACTTCTATATCTTAAGCAATCAGCATGGCAAGGAATTTGAAGCAGAAATCTTCAGCTTCATTTCTCAAGCTCACAGAGTATATACAGAAGAGCTTGCTAGGCTGAAACTTCATCCAACACTTAAAAGTTTCTAGCACACTAGAGGTGCTAGGGTTTCATCTACAAAGAAATGGGTGCACATAAGATAGAATATCCAAACTTCTGGCTACCTCACACTGTGTGAGGCAAGATAAGGAGCCAATAATTCAAAAGGCATTAACTATTCATTCATCAGAAGTTCATTTTCCAGGTGCTCTTGCCCAAATCCAGCATACTCTTGTTCACAGACCACACGTATTAAAAAAAACCCCAAAACAACCCCCAAAAGAACCCATGCAAACAAATTTAAGTTTGAAGAGACCACAACAGAATTATTTCCTTCTTTGAAAAGAGAGTAAAGTTCTTGTTCAGCATC
This sequence comes from Pithys albifrons albifrons, assembly GCF_047495875.1. Classification (NCBI taxonomy): domain Eukaryota; kingdom Metazoa; phylum Chordata; class Aves; order Passeriformes; family Thamnophilidae; genus Pithys; species Pithys albifrons. Next base: position 69,534,362 of record NC_092458.1, on the reverse strand, counting down.
TCAGCAATACTACACTTGTCTCCCTGATCCTCCAAAACAACCATCCATGACTGGTAACTGAGAGATTCAAAACAGCAAGAGTCACAGACAGAGATTGAGCTCTTATTTTTCATCCTCAAGCTCTTACAGAACTTTGTAGAACCTGTCTCCTGTTCCATATCTTTCCTTCTTTGCCAGTAATAACCATCCTGTCATTTCTGCTTCTGTCATAAGCCATTACAGACTACACTTTGAACTGAGACCAACAATTCTTAGCTAACCTGCAAAACTACCATCTCTATCCTTTGCAACTTAGGGCTGGATTTTTTTTGTTTCCTCTTGAACAAAAATCTTTCTGTCAATATCATCAATCTTCATGTTAGCAATTTGTTTAAATTAGCATAGCCATAGGGAATATGTGCTTTACTTTAGTTTTGGTCTCCCCTCCCAGGAAATGTTCTTCTTTGGACCTTTTACCAATATATTTATTGACATTTTGGTTGGTTTGTTCCACAAATTAATTTCAAGTCTTCCAAATGCTAAACTATATATTCCCCTGGGCTATTAGACTGCCACAAAAGTGTGGGCAAAGGAAGCGAGTGTTCCTTGATACTTAACATAGATTTAAGGCACAAACCAGACCAGCTTGTACATACAACAGTGCACCACTGACCTCTAGTGGGGGATGATTTTTTATTCACGGCAGCCTAAACTTTTAGGGGATCATCCCTAGGATGAGCACAGACTGAGGTCATTGCAGCCATGTCCTTAGCACACAGCACAGCACTTCAGTCTGCAGCTGTATTGTGCACACAGTTTGGAGAGTTTGACTCAATACCCGTAATATCTTTGAAGAATTCACAACCATAAGAAAACACTACTTCCTTTTAGAGCCCACACTTTATTTACCTCCAGAGTTTTACTGTTCTATCTGCCTGCACATGTCAACACTATTCTGGGAACTAGGCCAGTATTTACTTCAGGGTAAGGCAGCCAATCTATAGGAAAACTCCTGAACACATAAAATGCCTGGAATGCTCCTGGTTACAACTCTAAAAGTCTTTACAGAAGGACCCTGCAAGCAATGCAAACACTTAACTCATCTTGTTCTCACCTCACCTGCCTCACCTTTATGCACAGCTACTATTGGGCTGTCGTGCTATTCAGCACACACCGCTGCAACAAGCAAGTACTTGCAAGATTAAAGACCATTTAATCACAATATATTGCCCACATGAGCAAGGAAGGAAGAGAACACCAATAGTATTCTTCACAAGTCCAGCCAGTCACTGTTGCCCAAAGACTAGAACCATTAACCAGTCAAAGCGCTACCATCTAGTGCTGTTTGATACCCGAAACAACAAATCAACGCACCAGCAGTTCTGGGTCCCTCAGTTCAAGAAAGATATTGTGGTACTAGAGCGAGTCCAGAGAAGAGCAACAAGGCTGGTGAAGGGACAAGTCCTGTGGGGAGAGGCTGAGGGAACTGGGGTTGTTTAGTCTGGAGAAGAGAATGCTCAGGAGAGACTTATTACTCTCTACAACTACCTGAAAGGATGTTGTAGCCAGGTGGGGACTGGTTTCTTCTCTCAGGCAACCAATAGTAGGAGAAGAGGGCACAGGCTTAAGCTCTGCCAGGGGAGGTTTAGGTTGGATATCAGGAAGAAGTTCTTTACAGAGAGAATGGTCAGGCATTGGAATGGCCTGCCCAGGGAGGTGGTGGATTCTCCGACCCTGAAGGTTTTTAAGGAGAGACTGGACGTGGCACTGAGTGCCATGATCTAGTAATCAAAGTGGGGTTGGATTAAGGGTTGGACTTGATGATTTCAGAGGTCTCTTCCAACCCAACTGGTTCTATGATTCCATATATCTAGCCTGAGACATAACAGAACAAGTAGGTTAACTGAGAGCCCCTGACACTGGGACTAGTTCACTGTGCACACATAAATAGCCAAATAGTAAGCTGCCAATACTCAGTAGCAATTGGCCATCTGGAAGTGCCAGTGACCACTTTCCCTCTTTCTGCTTTTCCCAGATTAAAGGCAAGGACACAACACATCACCATGGAAGAGCTATCACACAGGAAGTCTTCCTGAAACAGTAGAAAAACTGGACCACTAAAGTATGTATGTTTGTGTCCAGACAGGACAGATCCAGAGCTGTCAAATGCACTTCATCTATAGCAATGGCAGTATACTAAAGAGGGATAGATGCACACCCGCCTTTGACACAGAGGCACAAAGCAAAGAACTATAGAGGAGCTGGGATACAGCCTAAGAGTGTGGTGATGTAAAAAACCCAGAGTTCTGAGATCTCCTAAAGTTATCAAACACACAGACTGTTTTCTAGCCACAGCACTCTCAGGATGTCTACACTGGTATTTCACAAACTGGATGCTGCAATGAGAGCAAAGACTTGGTAACAGGAAAAGCAATCATGATTACCATGTTTTTTCCATGGTAAACACAGTGTCATCAATACTGGAATGTCTGAGCAGAGCATGGAACTCATTACAAGTCAACCCCAATGCTGTCTCCAAATCTAGTGACCTAAGTAAGCTCAGACATTAGGTTTCCCACCCTTTTGGCATCTTGGCATCAGAACTGACAAGTTTATGCTGGGAAACTTTCCTGCTAGTAGGTATTTTCTGTAGTTCTTAACTATTTTAAGTTTAGCTTCAAGATGTAAATTCTCACAAATAACCAAGTAGGCCTACCTAAAATAGAGACCCACAGTTCATATCCCTGCTTCTGACTATGCAGACGCAGCCTAAAACTTGTGTCTCCCACAGTCTCAGACACACTGGCTGAAAGGGGCCTTGGGAAGTCTCAAGTTCAGCTTGCACTTGCAGCAGAAATATTGCTAACACCAGATTTGGTTAGCCTTGGTTTTATGTGGAGTAGAGGATGCTACTTTTTTCTAGTTCTTGCATCTAGTTCATTTTCCATAGTAATTGTGCTCCTATAGCACAGAGAAGTAGAGGTTGCTTACTGCAATACTGCACTTCACTATGTATCAAGTCCAATAAAATTTATGGTCAAATTAATACTTAATGAAGAGAGCAAATATGATATTCTGATCTCAAGACTGCTTGGCTCCAACTTGTTACAGGCCTAATGTCTTTGAATCATGCAGAACAGCAACCAAAGATCAGCTAAAGCCAGCATGCAAGTATTTCTCACTGAACAGTCTCACGTTTCCATTTAGATTTGGCACCATATGTTACTATTCAGAAGGCAGAGTTCTGAGTTCTGTAGAAGTCAATTCTGGACTAACAAAACTCTCTAATTATTTTTTAAATTAATGACATTTAAATTAGTTTAAAGGAGAGGGTCCCTGTTACTTAATAAAGAGAGGCTCGAAGTTGCTTCCCTTCCAGTATTTCCTTACTTTGATAGATTGCATTTCACTTGTGTCTATGTAATAAAAGCAGCAATAATAATTTTATGTGCCCATATTACTAGTACCTAACTACCACCTCACAAAGTCAACTTCAACCTGTCACAGAAAATTTTTCTACTTGTGATAAGAGAAGGAAGGAAGGATCAAAAAGAACAGAGTTTCTAGTATAAATCTACTGTTTAGCATAGCTGAGTATAATGGTGTAGTTCTAAAAATAATAAAAATAAATTTGTTTTTTGTGTTTTAGCATAGTCTACACTCTGAGATCCTTTACAAAAAGCTAGATGTTGTATACAACTTTGTGTATACAACTATTTCTAGTATATAAAAACCAAACAGTTCCCTTCTCATGTGTCCTGGAGGAGACACAGTTTTGTATCTAAATAAATACCATATTTAACCAGCACCTACTTCTAGAAAGAAATCACAGAACACATGTGTAAATATCCAAGTTTCAGTTTCCTCTTCAGAGTCAACTAAACTTTTTCCCTTGCAATAGTCTTCCATACAGAACAGTGTTTGCACATACAATGAAACATCAATCAATTACAAATACAGCATTTCCACTGTAATTAACCAATCTTTATCAACAGTTTAATTATGTTGTGAACATAAGCACAGTTAACCACTTGAAAAAGTAATTTGGGAGCCAGGGGCATGAACTAAAAGCATTTCTGCATCCTATGTTTCAGGATTACTTTCAGGAATAGGTTACTAAATCTATCACACCACATTAGGTCTTAGGAAACACACCCTCCTTTCCTTTCTGTAGTTCATTGAGTGATACTGTGGCAACCTGACAAGTATTTGCACTTGTTTCAATAGATTCAAATCCATGCTTTAATCTTATCTTTTACCCATAACCAAGTGTTTTGAATAAATTTACATCTCAGATTCTCCATAGAGATACAGTCAGGCTCTCATGATCATTGTATGTCCATCCTAGACTCATTCCAATCCTCTTGCAGGATTATATACCCCTGCTGCCCATCTACATCATTAAGTTAAGGAACTCTGAGATGTTCTGAATTTATATAAAAGGCTATGAGTGACAAGTCAATGTACTAAATGGCAATGACATAAAATTTGGAGGGAAAAAGGAAAGCATATCACAGCAAGTCCAGAGAAATAGTCACCATCTGGCTTTGTCTTCTCCTGTGAGCCCTCCTTACCTGCTCAAGCTCCAGCTTTTCCAAAAGTATCACAGCAGTAACTGAGTGTGATTCAGCAGGTTGTGTGCTATGAAATCAGTGCAAATATTATGAAGATATTATTATCCATGCATTATTATTATTATCAGTGCAAATATTATTTGCACTGACTATTTTGATAGACGTAATCATTAAAATAGTAGTTGAAGAAACTGCATAACTTGTATTTTTGTTACAAAAACTATGTTGTCCTGAACCTAGGAGTTTTAACTAGAATGTTACAACAGCCAAGATACACAAGTTAATTATAAATTGAGTTAAGAGCACCTTACGTAAAAGGCAAAACCTGCCCTGAACTCAAGTGAACTTGCCTTGAACTTATCAATGAATTGGATGAAGAGGCAGGTGCCTCCACAGAGAGTTGACTGATGACATGAAACTGGGAGGAGTGGCCAGTACTCCAGAGTTCTGTGCAGCTCTTCAGAAGGACCTCAATAGGCTGAAGAAAGGGGCAGAGTGGAAGTTCAACAAAGAAAAATGTGGGGTCCTGCACCTGGGGAGGAATAGCCCCATGTACCAGGACAGGCTGGGGACTGACCTGCTGGAAAGCAACTCTGTGGAGAAGAACCTGAGAGTCCTGGCGGACAACAAGCTGTTGATGAGCCAAGCAGTGTGCCCGGCAGACATGGAGCTCCTGCAGCAGATCCAGTGGAGGGTGACAAAGGTGATTAAGGGACTGGAGCATCTCTTACAGCAAATACTGGGAATTTGGCCTGTTCAGTCTTGAGAAGAGGCAACAGAGGGGTCCTAAACCATGTATATAAGTATCTGAAAGGAGGACGACGAGAGTGTGGAGGCAGGCTCTGCTCAGTGCTGCCAAGCAGTAGCATGAGAGGCAAAGGGCAGAAACTGGAATACAGGAAGTTCCACCTGAACACAAGGGAGCACTTCTTCACTGTGAGGGTGACTGAGCACTGGAACAGGTTGTCCAGAAAGACTGTAGTATCTCCTTCCCTGGAGATATTCGAAAGACCCACTCAAATAGCACTCTATCCTAATATGCATGACATTTTATGCTTCACTTTTTCAAGCTGAAGACCTTGGAAGGCTAAAATCCTCATTCTGTGATTTGTTACTAGAAAGAAAAAATTAGGGGGAAATACTGTCTTTAGTAACATAGACTATAAAACTGCCACCTCTATAATAATCCAGAATCTTATCATGGCTATCACTATGACAGCAATTGTGAAAAAAACCCCCAAAAGTGTCTGTCATCTGGGGATGCAACAGAGATGTTTAGTCCTACTAACACCTACCTGGAAAGGGGAAAAAAACCCCAAACCATAGATTTTCCTCTTCTTTTGTTACCAAGCCTTTTTTAGCACAACACATGAGGTATCACATACTGCTTAATTTCTGAACTCCAACAAAAGAACTGACCTACAAGGGGCTCTTGAAGGCACTCCTGGTTGCCTCAAGCCTTGTTACAGAAATGAGGATGCAACACACCATAATCGTTTTTTTAGGTTCACCTTACACCCCACACCAGCTGACACATCACTCCAGGGCATCGTGAAGAGAGAGTTGATGCCTTTAGGTTAATGCTGATTGTGAAACAATATGAACTTCAGCATTAAATGCCGACACAGCAACATAAGGTTGTGCAAAGAACCACTCTATAAATGTACTCTCTCCCTCTCTCACATGCATATGAAAGCTGTATTTCCAGGACCAGCAAGAAGAGGGTACATAGGACCAACCACACTGGGCCTTCTAACATAAGAACTAAGGGTCAATCAAAGCAACTGAGGAGTTCGGTTCAAAACAAACAAAAGGGAATAGCTCTTCACGCAGCGAAATCTGCAGAACACAAAGTCCTTTGCTAAGGAGGCCACAGAAGGATTTACATGGGTTCAAGGGAAGGTTAAAGAAATAATTAGAAGAAATCTAGTTAAGAGTTACTGAATACATAATTAACTTCTAGGCACTGAAGGTTGGGGGCAGGGAGCAGACAGGCAAGACTTGAACTTGGTAGCTCTTGTAGTATGAAAGGCATGGGCCTTTAGCCACAGTGCCACAGGGTAAGAGAAAAGGGTTGGAGGACTGTCACCTGAACCAGTGTGAGGGATCTCTTGTTCACAACCTCAAATTTGGTCTCCCTCTAAAGATGATTCCCAGCTTCAACTCTACTTGATCAGAAGCTGCATTCCTAGTGAAACTAGCAACATGTTCTTCTAAGATTCAAAAAATATTAGTTCAAGAGTTTAAAAACTCTAGTTATAAAATACTAAGAATTGTAACAGGGCTCCTCAGCATCCATTTTAACCAACTTCCACTTTGAAAGAGTCTTTCTATGGAAAATTGCCTATATTCATAGGCTTTCAACTTAGCCTATGGATAACCTAATGGTGGTAAACATGATTTTAAATATTTGGATTCAAACTTAAGCTCTTGAATCATTACTTAAAAAGTAAATTTCTCTTCAGAATTTTCAGTGACACTTGGGGGCACAGTTCTTCTGATCTTAACAGGACCTGTACTCCTAAGTTAAAGCCTTACTCAAAGCTTGAAATCTGTGCTTCCATAAGACATGGCTATTCATTCATAATTACAAAAATTCCACAATTTCATTACAACCCCAGTCATTTCAAGTCAGGTGACCTACCGAATGTTTTCCAGTCCACTTGTTAGCTGCTGTTGTGCAATATCATAAAGTTTCACTTTGAAGCCTCCAGCAGCAAACACCATGGCCCAGCTGCGACCAATGAGTCCGCTGAAAAAAATACATATCAGACAATTCATACACCAGCATTTATTTCGGGGAAATACATCTTGCAAGCATTGTAAAAAGGAAAAAAGAGCTTTGACTCTTCAATATTTGATTAAAAGATCAGTTGATGTTGATAACAAACAAGTGTCTTTAAAAGCTACTGAAGTCACAGGCCCTCAGCAATTCACAAAGTACCATAAGCACATCAAAAGGGAAAAACCTATCAACTAATCATGGGTTTGATACTACTTTTCCATCTAGCCACCTCTAGCACTACCTTTATTTTTAGATGAATCAGTTTACCATGCTGGATACACACAGGAACAGTCTGCCTACATCTTTTGGTGAAATCACACTACTCAGCAATAGATAGAGGAAACTTGCAGTAACTGACAGTTTTATCATGTCTCTTGAAGCAATGCAGGTTGTAACTTAGACGTATAACAGGCATCAGCCTCGAGGCATCGTGTCACAAGCATAAGTAAACTGAGATTCCAAAAAAAAATTTGAAAAAATTCCATAATAGAGACAAGAGCAGAACTCCATACCCATGATTTATTACAGTGGGCTTTTGGTAATTACATGCATTTCCTGTCATTCCCAAGACCACTGTATTTGCAGCATTAAACTTTAGTGATCTCTGGCAACTGGAAAATGCAAGGCCACTTGGGCATCAATAAAAGATTAAAAGGGGAGCAAAAGTCAGAGATAAACCAGTGGAACAGATGAGAAAAGAAGGAAGAGAAAACAGGAACATGTTCAGCCTTTGGTTTAAGTATATATTTTTAAAAAGGACCAAAACAGGAAGCATCAGGAAATAGCAGGAATCAGTGGAAATAATTGGGACCAAAAGAAAAAGTGAAGCCTTGCACTGAGTGCTGTTAAATAGACAGTAACATCTCACTCAAAACCTACTATTTAGAAGTAAAACCACACAACTTCACAGGAGTAAGCCCAGACTTCACTAGTTCTCAGGCAAGCTACAGAACAAACTTAAGGTACAGGTAAGGTATGGTCAAGGTTTGTTAGTTACTGTAGCCTCCTGGCAAGCAAGAATTTGTACAGTGAAAGCATTTGGATCACTTAAACCTTAAACAAGCATATCTGGCTGCCAGGATCTTTATAAACTTGCATTATTTCTCTAAACTGCACTGTTAAATTAAGTTTCTTTAAAACAGTGTTTGATGACCAACAGTTTATTTTGCTTCAGAATACAGGTTTTTAGGTGGGGTTTTTCATTAGAACTACAGAGAACGCCAGGTAAGTTGACGGTAGGTATCAGCCCTGCACTGTCACATCACTGTACACCACATCATCATTACAACTTCATGATAGCATATTTGACCCCAAGGCAGTGCTTTTTTGACACTTTAAGCACTGTCATTTTGGGTCCAGTGCCAGATGAGGTCGTAGGGACCAGATCTCCTCACACAGCTTCTGTGGGTGCTACCAGGAACAGGTTTTCTGCCTTCAGTGCAATAGTGCCACAGCAGCCACAGGGAGCAAAAGCCCAGCTCTCCCAACCCTCCACATACACTTATGAGAAATAAAAGGTTCCCAAATGCCAACAATAAGAGCTACTTTTGTCAGTGTCACAAAACAGCATGGAGACTCACATCCTGAGGCTTCAAGTGGTCCTGCTTGTGAAGTTTGCTGCAGTCCACACTTGTACACCAAGGTACAGTGGTGTGTAGGGGACTGCTTCTGTCTGGCACGTTTCCCCTCAGATCCACATCATTGTTCAAGTAAAGAGCTTCAGGTTCAGCTCAATGAGAGGATGAAATAACGCATTCCCAAACAAGCCAGAAACAGTGCTGTGTTTTGTGTTATTAAAATATTACTTCAGGAGCATGTAAGCACAGCCTAGGAGTTTCTTGACAGAGCTGGCAAACAGGACGTTAAAGCTGTGCTTGGATTTCTCCACTCCTCTTGCACTAAGGCATTGCAATGAAAAGGAGAACAGTCTTTAACACCTAAAGGGTGACTTACTTCGGTAGACATGCTGTGCATGTTTGTTTGCTGTTTGTTTTAAAGCAGCACAGAGCTGTCAGGGAGTGAAGCAAAGGTACTCCAAGCAGCCAAACAGGTGTTTCCCCGCCTGGTTCCCGAGATGCAGCAGCAGCACGACCCCGCAGCTGGCCAAAACCCACCGACCACCCCGAGCCATCACCTCGCCGATACAACCGACGCCTGCAGCAGCGGAGCAGCCGAGCCAGGGCCGTACCCGCCGCTGAGTCCCCAAACCCATCTCCCCGCAGGCCGAGCTGTGCCGGGACAGCGTCCCAGCCCCTCCGCACGCCGCGGTGATCCGTCCCCAGAGCCGGCGGGCGCTGCCCCCGCCCACAGGAGAGAAGAGGGGTTACCTGCCGATGATGGCAACCTGCGAGGGCTCCATGGCTGCGTCCGGGCGGTGCGGGCCGTGCTACGGGACGATCTGCGGGTACCGCGCTCCGGGAACACCCCCGCGCTGCCCCGCGCGCCCCCGCCCGCCGCGCGCGCCATGTCGCGGCCGCCCATTGGCCCGCGCCCCTCGGCCACGCCCAGGGGCGGGGCGAGCCGGGCCGGGCGCGCCCCCGGCCGGGCCGCGGCTGCTCCTGCGGACGCGCCTCCAGCCTCCAGTTCCCGCCTCCGGATCTCGGGTCCCGCCCCCGGGTCGCTCTCGGTGCGGTGTCCCCGCTGTGTCTCGCACCGCTCGCTCTGGCCTGAGCCGAGGGCAGCTCACCCTCCACCTCCTACTACAGAGGCCGGCGATAGCACTGGAATGCATCGAACTCCATTGCTTTTGAGAAGGGTACAAATGAACGTCAAAGCAATGTTCTAATTTGAAAGCCATTCCGTGCTTCTTCACATTGTATGTATGGGCGGACTTCGTGCCAACAGATTTGGGCAGGGCTCTCCCCACATGGGTGTGCCCTTCCAGCCTGCGCAGTGGATTTTTCAGGTGAGGCACAGCGTGCGCAGAACTGGCCCCACCGTTTCAGTCCTGAGGTCCATCTGCCACGGCCGAGCGAGCTTGGGCAGTGACTGGGAAGTCCTCAGGACTGTCACAGCACCTGGTACTAACCGGGGCTGACCCTGCTGAGCATCGGAGATGTGACGGGATGGGATGGCAGGGAGGCATCGAACTGCCAGGGGACGGTCCCGCTGAGACTGGAACTCAGGTCCTTGGGATTCAGAGTCCAGAGTGCTCTTCTTTACACCACGGAATCGTTTTTTCACATTAAGGAAGGCCTTATTATTCTTAAAAGTGCTTTATCCTCGAATTCTGAATTAATTTGGTATTTTGCTGTCCTTGGTTTTTATACAAAATCTTTTAAAAGTTGTGCCAAAATGTGACATTCTAATGCCAACACTTCAGGCTGTGCTGTAACATGCACTGTTCCTGTTGGTGTGCTACATTACTCACTTGTTCCAATTTGATGCAGTTCTTACTGATCTGCATATTGCTCTGTAATCATGCTAGATGTTCCCAAAAAGAAAAAAAAATTAGCATTCAAATGCTTATTTATTGTCAAAAATTATATTACTGTACTCTTCGTATAGCTGAGAAATCCTTGTAAGTTCTCCTGTATTTCTGGCTTTCTGAAAAAAAAAATTCAGCTGAAACTTAATACATTTGCTCCCGGAATAAAGGTTTGATGGTTACTGATGAAGTTCAGTGAACCTTTGTTCAGCTATCATTTCTTCAAAGAAAAAAAAAAAAGGCCTACATAATCATTTGGTTCATCTGTCCCCCTTGCTGGCACTTGCTAATTCCAGCCACAGTCAACAAGGAGTTGATGAGATCTCAAAAGTATAAATTCCTAACGCCTTCATCAATACTACTCAAGAGATAGCAAGTAGAAAACCAAACCCTCTCCTTGACTTCCTGACCTTAATAATACCACCCACATAACCTGAAATGTGCCAGTAACTGGGAACATGAGTGGAGTGAATGTAATTAAGTCATGGGAAGATTTAAGGCAATGGGACAGAAGAGTGGAGGATGCTGTGCCAGTTCTGCTGCTCAGGGTTTGTGTAGGCTGGTGGAGAAAGCAGTTTTATGATTTTAGCAAGTACCAATTTTACTGCTTTGAAGGCTAATTCAAAATGGCTTGACTTGGCATATGTTCTAAATGCAAAGACCATGGTGTAGCCAAAACAGAATTAAAAGCTCAGTTAAACTGTTCGGGAGTGTTACTACAGAGGTATGAGAGCTAATGACAGTCATGGTAAAAGCAATTACATGGCCGTTATGTTCACAAAACTCTGTGGCAATGAAATCTCAACTATATTATTATTTCTGTTATTCATATATTAGTGATAAAGCCACATAGCTCTACATTATTTACTCATAATTAGGGTATGACAGGACAGCAACCACATTCCCCATGGTTTACAGTGACCAAACACACTGGTAAGTTCAAACTGAATAGATCTAAAGAGGAGAGAGAAGTTTGCAAGAAGAAAGGAAAATATAAATAATTAAAGTATCAGAAGTGTAAGTCGAGGGAAGAAAATATGTTTCAAAACAAAGTACAAGCTTCATTTTTCTGTAATAGCATAAGAGTTTTAGGCCTACTACTTGTAAGTGCCAGGGTTTCTCCTCTCTCTTCTGCAATTCACAGGAGGTTCCATAAGCCCAGAAACATGAAAAACCTACAACCAACCAATAGTATGGTGAAAGGACCTGGGCTCCATTAGGGAATGAAAAGTAGGGCTTGTGCTGGCAGCAGGAGAGGCCCAAGTGGAGCAAATATGAACCCACCAGCATATATATTCTTTCTGCTAAGCCAAACAGCAGGAGGAGCAGATTTGACTTGTGTTGGGAGCTGCACAGTTGATTTTAGTCTCTAGCTATGCAGCAGGGTCCTCTGCTGCACCATGTGCAGAACTGAAATCTGCTACTGGCCAAGGACAGGTGGGTTTACTGCAAGGAAGAAGAAGGATGGTATAAAAGGGTCATGTAATAACCAAGGGGAAATAACTCAGGTTAACTGTGAGCCAGAGGGAGGCAGAATATGAAAGAGATGTGAATTCCCCCTTGGAGAAAATAAAGAAATTGCATGCTTTTCAAATAAAGAGGGTCCTAGCCTGAGCTTTGGCATTGAATGAGAAAACAGAGGCATAGTTCACATTTGTTAAGTATTAGATCAGTTTAATACATTACTTGCTCACCAGAGCAACCAGAAAGTATATTAATTTTGTAATGGACTATGGCACATTGCTGCCATGATCCTAATGGTCCAGAAAACACAATGCCTTAAAGTGATATCTTTAATTAGTAACTTCATTGCTATTCTGTAGAATTCTAATTAATAGTTTGCATATTGTAGTTATAACTACTGATTTTACTGAAATTTTGCTACAATGAAACCATAATTTGAATATTGTTAGTAGTTAATTTAGGTGGTCTTTCACAGTGCAAATGGCCTGATGCAAATACTACCAATATTGCTAAAATGTTGATTCTTAATGAAGCAATCTGCAGGAATTGGAATATGATTAGTAGTAAAATAGGTATTACAAAAACATGATTCGGCAAAACTAAATGGAATTAAATCCTCTAGTAGAAGAAATACCTGTTAACAAGATAATTTTCCTGTTACAAATGCATTTCAAATCCAAACTACAACATGTGGTGGGACATACAAAGGTACATGGTGTGGTCCTGTGCCAGGGCCAGGAACTGGACTGCAATGATCCTCGTGGGTCTTTTTCAACTCAGGATATTCTATGATTCTACATACCTTACTCATAACATATGTTTTATTTGTAATGAGGTTCTTCGATCCAGTTTGTTTTCAAATTGTACATAAATCGATTTATTTACTTGCTTTACTAAATACAGACTATATTGTAAATTGGTGCTTAGGACAAAATCATACTGAATGTCTTTTGTCTTTAGAATTGTTGTGAAGTGGCTGCTTTAAAAGCTTTCAATATAACTATGAGACACGTCATTTTCTAACTTTAATTATTTTAACATAATTTATATATTTTATGCACACAAACTCAGAGATCGCAAATATAAAATAAACTTTTAAATCTCCTTCAAGAGACAAAACACTCCTTTAACTTACTGTTTCTGTTAGGAAATATTAACTAAAAGAAATTTATGTTAAAAAGTGCTATAGAGGTGTATTTTTATCAGCACAGAAATAAGTGAGGTAATAAATAAAGATTCTAACACCAATACTGTTCAGAGGAAAGTAACATGCAATATCTATCTATTGATGAGATAAAAAAGCTCAGAGTATTAAGGTAGTAACATAGACCAGTCAGAAAAATACTAACCGGTTGAATGATGAATTTTCAAGTGTAAGAAGATCATGATCTGAGGCTTTAATTTTTTAATGGTCTTAAAATAAATTTAGTTACAATAAAGTTCAATTACCATTTGACCCTTAAATTTTCAACTTAAAAATATTTTGAAAGGTTAAGTATTATAAGGGCTTTAATTTTAAATGAGTTTTGTATTTTTTTGCCCCTCAGTAATTTTTAGAGGTATGCTGACAAGATGCATTAGTTCTCTGAGGAGTAGTTAAATGCAGCTTCACTGTCTGTGGCAGTCAAACTACCTGAAGTCTCTGCATGACAGCAGAAAATCCAGAAGACCTAGTCAGCCCAGAATTCAATGCTAGAAAATTGCTTTTTAAAGATTATAATGGGAGAATTACTTTTTCAATTTAGACCATTTTCTAAACGCACTGATTAGTTGCTGATCAGATGAACAGTTCAACTGGCAGAGCAAGGGCAAAGTACACACTAACAGCAATTATAACAGGCAGAGATGATGGCCAGTAACCCCTGAACCCAAGTCTGTAAGTCCTGAAACAGTCCTTATTTGCAATGTTACCTCTGCAAAAAGACTCATACACCATATATTGAAAGGCAAAGAAATTCCTACTTAAGAGTTAGCTTCATGGGCTCCTTAATCTGCCCTAATTTTTCACTGATGTCACTGGATCTTGTAGTTGATGTCTTGAAAGGTATCTGAAGAAAAACCTCATCAGATCTGCAGTTTGCTTCAGCTCCACAAGTATGTAACTTGATGCCAGTCAGAAGACTGATCTGAGGCAGGGATGCAAATCAGAAGGTGGGAAAAGAATGGGACAACTTCATTTAGTGACTCTGCTGGCTTAATCCAATTTAAAATGATCAGGAATTCACAGCCTACAGTGTTACTTGGACTATATACTAAACTTCCTACACTGCTTTTTGGCAGCTTCATGGTCCAGCTTGGCCTTTGGATTTAGCCAAAACCAGTGAAGACAATTACATCATCTTACTTCATTACAGGGTTTCTTCCTGTAGCTTCATCTTGTGAGATCATGTCATAATCGCAGCCCATGAGTGAAGTCCTGGGTTGCCACAAAGGATCCTGAGGGTTTGTGATAAATTTTCATACATTTTTACACTTCATAGCACCAGAGAGAAAATAATCGTAGACTGACACAGCTTTTAGAAACATGAAAAAAGTCTGTTGAGACTCTTATGTTGTTGTGAGGATGTCCAAAGTAACAACTGGACTGCAAGGCCTAAAGATCTGTGCCAGGGAGTGTTCCCAAGCTCCTGGCCCCTGGGGCACACTCCAGCAGTGTAGGCAACATGCAGTACTGGAAGGGGCTAGACTGAGTGCTGGAGTTACATGTGTCTGAGGTCAAAATAGCCCATTATAGTGTTGGCTGATTACCATTCTCTAATATAATTTCCAGTTGGATTAGAGTCCATGCAGACTACAGACCACTTCCAATAACTGGTTTGAGTGTATACACCCGATTTTGGAGAGTAAGAAAGTTTGACAACATGAATGTGGCCAAATTACAGTGGTGCCCCAGCACCATCTCATTTACAAAGTAGATGCACTGCCTACTTAACACAGTGCCTTCTCTCCACTCCTCTAGATACTTGGGCTGAAACATCAGAATAGTGCTGGGCACCAGTATGTCCAGGTCCCTGATATGGACAAGCCGTACAGCAGAGCTAGGACTCTTGCTCCAGAATCTAACCACCACTCTGATACATATTGATGCAGCTGAGGGCAATGAGAAAGAGCCAAAAATCATAGGCTCAATTACATATGAGTAGTCACAGCCAGGAAAAGGGGGCTATAAATGTATATATAGTTCTTGTCCTGAAGTTCATAATCTGTGGTGAGTAATGCACCTGAAAAATTTTCACACATCAAGATTGTTATTCTGCAAAATACTTGCACTCCAGAAACTTCAGGGATAAAGATTCTCATGCTCAAAGGTCTCAAGTCTGAAGTTTCTGTGTGAAAGTGGTTCATGAACGGAATGTGAACAGGTTAATGCAAGAAGTGATAATGTCTTAATACTTCTTTATGTTATCTTTGTTTCTCTTGATGGGAGTCAGAGTAGAAAGACCTTTCACTCATATCCTCTGCACTTTATCTCTTCAGAAAGGACTTTGAGGCTGAAAGGTGAGCAGTAGAAGGCCCTGACATTGCATAATTCACACAATCCTTGGCCATAAAAAAGGTGTTCTGACTGACTCTGCACTGTATATTGTACTTGCAGCCTTGTTATTCCATTAGCATAAGGCAGTAACGGTAGGTTAAAATTGGTCTCATAAAATATTTTCTCTCTCAAAAATACCATAGGCTTGTTCAGAGATCCCTGCTCTATTCTGTTTCCCATTTCGGCATGTGAAACTTTCCTCACAGTATAATGATTTGCTGTGAGCAAATCAGCAGATGCTCATCATGGGTTTCAAAGTACCAAGAGAAAGTAGTAAAAATCGTAGGAGAAGTCATCTTTTTCTAAGACATTAGGGATTTTTACTTTTTATTTAGTTTCTGAGATTGGCATGCGGGAAGTCTTAAAATCTTTTTTTTTTTTTTTCATTGAGACAGTTTTAAAAGCAGAATTCTCAGCTGACTGGAAAAAATAGTGTGGCTGAACACCCTCAGAGTGAGTGGTGACTGTGATGAGGTCTGTGCCCAGAGGTACTGGCTGCTGCCTGAGAGCCATCCCTGCTCGTGGAGTCCTGCTGTGCTCTGGAGAGCACATGCCAGCAATAGCTTGGAGCTCAAGAAGCCAATGCTCTCAGGTATTGGGCACATGCTTGACTGCAAGATTTGATAGACATGCAAGAAGATATTTACTTTACCAAAGTAGGTCTGCTTTGCTCTTAAAAGGGAATCTATGACATAAAATGACAGTTTTCACCATAAAATGATGGTAGGTTGGCTTTACTTTTGGTAAGAGACACAAAGAAACTTAAACTAGTTACAAAGATGAGAGGGTTGTCTTGAGGTCCCTTCTATGATCCTGTAATCCTAAATTCCCTGCTATAGAGAAGAGTAGAATTCTTTCCCCCATTCTGAATTTTAATTGATCTCTAATGTTTTGGAAACATCAACTAATTTATACTAATAATTTTCCCTTTAAAGTCAGTAAATATTACCCCGCCACAGAGTTTGATTTGCACACAGCAAAGCAATGCCTAGCAGACAATAGATGTTGTTTCCATTTGTTTTCTTTATCCTCTGGGCAAAGGTAGGCAGTCTGATCCTTCACAGCTGTTTTGTGTTCCTCTTCCATAAGACAAGAAAAGGAAAGGGGAAACAAATTTTCTTTGTACATTTATGACCTGACACGACTTTTCTTTCTTAGAACACAATCTCTCATCTCAGAAATAAAGACAACCATACACACACAATCACAGAATGGTATGAGTTGGAAGGGACCATACAGATGATGCAGTTCCAGTCACCCTACCATAGGCATGGACAATTTCCACTAGAGCAGGTTGCTCAAAGCCTGTCCATCCTGGCCTTCAACACTTGCAGACATGAACGGGCACAAAGGGAGTTGTGATTCCAAGAGGGTGGATGAGAGACAGGGCTTTATATCCTCCTCCTGCAATCTTGAAACAGGAGCTTTCCCCCTAATAAACTCTAACTTTAGGAATAAACTTCCTCCAAGTATTCTGGCAGTCCCTGCGTTGAAATTACAGACTGTGTGTGTCAGGGCTCAGTACACTGCAGGGGCTACAAGTGCACAAGTCAGGGCTTCCCCTGTCGGGTGCAGTCAGTTCTGCTGTTGTGCCAGGTGTGTCCCTTTGTAGCAGAAGGACCTTAAGGGGCCCTTTGTGATGCAGGACATGGTGGTGCCCAGAGACTCTTGTGATATGCCAGAGCCCTGCCCTACCCAAGGGCTATAAAACCAGGACAGAACTCAGCCAGTCACAGGGACAAGATCTTCCAGAAAGAAGTTCCATAGATCTCTCTCTCTCTCTCTCTCTCTCTGCAAGACAATGGAGATGGACATGAAGAGGATGACAGGAATGGGATGGACAGCAAGAGGATGACAGATACGGAGGAGGAGAAAGGGAACCCCAAGTCTCAGGCTCCCCAGGGCCATCAGCTGGGCCTGCGCAGAAGGCCAACTGGAAATCCCGTCAGGCAAAGCAGCACAGCCGGGTCAATGCAGAAACCAGGATTAACATCCCATCAGCTGGATAGACACTGGAAAAAGATTTCCTGGATTGACATTGGACTCCATGCTGACATGTCATCAACTGGATCAATGTAGGATTAGCGGCTGATATCCCATCACATGGATCAACTTTGGATTCTGGAGTGAGATCCAATCAGCTGGATTGAGGCCTAATTCTGGACCGACATCCTATCATCTGGATCGACCTTGGATTTCACAACAGGGTTTGGCGGTCCCTGGGGTGTTGGGACGTGGTCTGGGAAGTTCCCTGGTTTTTAGGAGACGAGCCAGCTGGGCCTCTGTCCCAAGCCTGCCTATGCCGGGCCGCTTATACACATCAGGAGTTTGAGTTGTGAAAAGTGGTTTATTACCACAGGAGGGCACAAAGAGGGTTATCCCTGAAAGGACACGGAAGGTGTTCTTTCTGTGTGGGTTTGTTGCCCTCAATCGGCGCACAATGGATTGGATGGAGAGACAGGGCTTTCTCCCCTCCTGCTGTAATCTTGAACTGCAGCTTTAACCATAATAGCCCCTAAATTTAAGCATGAACTTTCTCAATGTATTTTGAAATTAAATTTGCAGACTGTGTGTGTCAGGGCTCAGGGCACTGCAGGGGCTACAAGTGCATAAGTGTCAGCGCTCCCTGTGATGGGTGCAGTCAGTTCTGCTGTTGTGCCAGGTGTGTCCCTTTGTGACACAAGTGCCCTTAGGGACCCTTTGTGATGCGTGACAGGGTGGTGCCCAGAGATGTTTGTGACATGCCAGAGCCATGCCCTGAGCGAGAGGTATGGAAGGAGCACAGAGCTCAGCCCCTCACAGAGAGCAGCTCTCCCAGGAGGGAGAGATTCACTCGATCTCTGTCTCTGTCTCTCTGCAGAATGACAGAGATGGACATGTAGAGGACAACAAGGAGGGGCTTGAGAGTAAGACAATGATGAGGATGGACAAGGTAAAGGCGACCCTCAATTCTCAGGCTTCCCAGGGTCAACAGATGGGCATGCAGAGGAGGCCAAGTAGACATCCTATGGGCCAGAGTGGCTCAGCAGGATCAACACAGAAAGCAGGATTAACATCCCGTTACTGGATGGACACTGGAAAAACGACTGCCAGATGGACTTTGGGCTGCGCACTGATATGGCTTCGTCTGGATCAACGTTGGGTTCAGAAGAGAGAACCCATCAGCTGGATGGACATGGGATTCAGAATGGACATCCCATCAGCTAAATGAACACTGGATTCTGAATTAACATCCTATGATCTGAGTGGGCCTTGGATTCCGCAACATGGTTTGGGAGTCCCCAGAGTGTGAGGGGAAGGGCTGGTGGGTCCCTGGGGCTCAGCAGAGACACCAGCAGTACCTCTGTTCCACTCCTGCCTCTGTTGATGTGCCTGTGCATGGCAGGTGTTTGAGTTGTGAAAATGGGTTTGTTATCTCGGGAGGGCACAAAAGTGTTAACCTGGAAAGGGACACAGAAGGGGTTGTTTCTCCATGGATTTATTCCCCTGAGACCTGGCACAAGGGGGCTGTTACTGCCAAGAGATATATAAGGAGCACAGAGCTCAGCCCATGGCAGAGAGGAGCTCTCCCAGGAGGGAGAAGTTCACTGATCTCCCTCTCTCTCTCTCTACAGGACGACGGAGATGGCCAAGAAGAGGATGGACAAGGATGGGATGGACAGTAAGAGGGTGATGAGGATAAATAAGGAGAAAGGGGAGCCCCACCTCCAAGCCTACCCTGAGCCAACACTTAGGACTGCAGTGCAGGCCAAGTGAACATCCCGCAGAAAGCAGGATTATCATCCCATGAGATGAATAGACACTGGAAAAAGATTTGCTTCATTGATGTTGGACTCCACACTCACATGCCATCAGCAGGATCACTGTAAGATTAAGAGCTGAGGTCCCATCACATGGATCAGCTTTGGATTCTGGAGTGAGATCCAATCAGCTGGATTGAGGTCTAATTCTGGACCGACATCCTATCATCTGGATCGACCTTGGATTTCACAACAGGGTTTGGAGGTCCCTGGGGTGTTGGGACGTGGTCTGGGAAGTTCCCTGGGTTTTAGGAGACGAGCCAGCTGGGCCTCTGTCCCAAGCCTGCCTATGCCGGGCCGCTTATGCACATCAGGATTTTGAGTTGTGAAAAGTGGTTTGTTACCACAGGAGGGCACAAAGAGGGTTACCCCTGATAGGATACGGAAGGTGTTGTTTCTGTGTGGGTTTGTTGCCCTCGATCGGTGCACAATGGGGGTTTGTTACTCCCAGGAGGTGGACGGAGGGCTTTCTACCCTCCTGCTGTAATCTCTAACAGCAGCTTTACCTGTAATGGCCCCTAAATTTAAGCATGAACTTCCTCCAAGTATTTTGAAACTAAATTTTCAGACTGTGTGTGCCAGGGCTCAAGGCACTGCAGAGGCTACAAATGCACACGTGTCAGGGCTCTCCCTGTCGGGTGCAGTCAGTTCTGCTGTTCTGCCAGGTGTGTCCCTTTGTGACACAGGTGTCCTTAGGATCCCTTTGGAATGCGGAACATGGTGGTGCCTAGAGATGCTTGTGACATGTCAGAGCCCTGCCCTGAGCGAGAGGTATAGAAGGAGCACAGAAGCTCAGCCCCTCACAGAGAGCAGCTCTCCCAGGAGGGAGAGATTCACTCGATCTTTGTCTCTGTCTCTCTGCAGGATGACGGAGATAGACAAGTAGAGGACAGCAAGGATGATGGGCTTGAGAGTAAGACAATGATGAGGATGGACAAGGTAAAGGGGACCCCCAATTCTCAGACTTCCCAGGGCCAACAGCTCGGCATGCAGAGGGGGCCAAGTGGACATCCCATGGGCCAGAGCGGTTCAGAAGGATCAACACAGAAAGCAGGATTAACATTCCATCAGCTGGATGGACACTGGAAACACGACTGATGGATGGACGTTGGACTCTGCCATCATCTGGAGCAACGTTGGATTTAGGACTGACATCCCATCAGCTGGATAAACATTGGATTCAAAATGGACATCCCATCAGCTGGATGGACAGTGGATTCTGAATGAACATCCTATGATCTGGATGGACCTTGGATTCTACAGCATGGTTTGGGGGTCCCCAGAATGTGGGGGGAAGGGCTGGTGGGTCCCTGGGGCTCAGCAGAGACACCAGCGGTACCTCTGTTCCCCTCCCGCCTGTGCTGATGTGCCCGTGCGTGCTTGGTGTTTGAGTTGTGAAAATGGGTTTGTTATCTCATGAAGGCACAAAAGTGTTACCCTGAAAAGGGACATGGAAGGGGTTGTTTCTCCATGGATTTATTCCCCTGAGACCTGGTGCAAAGGATCTTTTACTCCCCAGAGACATATAGAAGTAGTGCAGAGTTCAGCCCATGGCAGAGAGGAGCTCTCCCAGGAGGGAGAAGTTCACTGGATCTTCCTCTCTCTCTCTCTCTCTCTCTCTCTCTCTCTCCCTCCCTCTCTGTGCAGGATGACAGAGATGGACAAGTAGAGGACAACAAGGATTAAATGGACAGTAAGATGATGAGGATGCACAAGGAGAAAGGGGGCCCTCAATTCTCAGGCTTCCCAGGGCCAACAGCTGGGCATGCAGAGGATGCCAAGTGGAAATCCTGCAGGCAGAGCAGCTCAGCGGGATCAACGCAGAGAGCAGGATTAACATCCCATCTACTGGATCAACACTGCATAAACAAGTGTTGGATGGACATTGGACTCTGCACTGACAGGCCATCAGCTGAATGGACATTGTATTGAGAACTGACATCCCATCAGCTGGATGGACACTGGATTTTGAATGAACATCCTATGATCTGGATGGACCTTGGATTCTGAAGCATGGTTTGGGGGTCCCCAGAGTGTGGGGGAAAGGGCTGGTGGGTCCCTGGGGCTCAGCAGAGACACCAGCGGTACCTCTGTTCCGCTCCTGCCTGTGCATGGCAGGTGTTTGAGTTGTGAAAATGGGTTTGTTATCTCGGGAGGGCACATAGGAAAGGGACATGGAAGGGATTGTTTTTCTATGCATTTGTTCCCCTGAGACCTGGTGCAAAGGGAGTTGTTACTCCCCAGAGACAGAGAAGGAGCGCAGAGCTCAGCCCATGGCAGAGAGCCGCGCTCCCAGGATGAAGAGATTCACTTGATCTCTGTCTCTTTCTCTCTCTCTTCAGGACAACGGAGATGGATAAGAAGAGGACGACAGCAATAGGATTGACAAGAAGACGATGAGAGGGATGGAATGGAGAGTAAGAGAACAATAGCGATGGACATAGAGAAAGGGGAACCCCAATTCTCATGTTTCCCAGGGCCATCAGCTGGGGCTGCGCAGGTGGACAAGAGGAAATTCCGTCGGGCAGAGTGTCTGAGCCGGATAAACACAGAAAGCAGGATTAAGATCCCATCAGCTGGATCAACACTGCAAAAACAAGTGCTGGATGGACATTGAACTCAGCAATGACATGCCATCAGCTGGATCAAAGCTGGATTCGAAACGGACATCCTATAAGCTAGATGGACCTTGGATTAAGAACCGACATCCCATCAGCTGGATGGACACTGGATCCTGCAGCGTGGTTTGGGGGTCCCTGGAGCATGGGGGGAAGGTCTGGTGGATCCCTGGGCCTCAGCAGACACACCACTGGTACCTCTGTTCCACTCCTGCCTGTGCATGGCAGGTGTTTGAGTTCCGAGAATGGGTTTATTATCTCAGGATGGCACAGTGTTATCTGGGAAAGGGACATGGAAGGGATTGTTTCTCCATGGATTTCTTCCCCTGAAACCTGGTGCAAAGGGGGTTGTTATTCTCCAGAGATATATAAGGAGCGCAGAGCTCAGCCCCTCGCAGAGAGCAGCTCTCCCAGGAGGGATAAGATCCCTGGATCTCACTCTCTCTCTCTCTGTGTGCAGGACTATGGAGATGGACAAGTAGAGCACAACAAGGATGGGATGGACAGTAAGAGGATGACGAGGATGCAGGAGAAAGGGGCCCCCCAGTTCTCAGGCTTCCCAGGGCCAATAGCTGGGCATGCCAAGGGGGCCAAGTGGACGTCCCATGGGCAAGAGCGGCTCAATGGAATCAACACAGAAAGTAGGATTAACCTCCCATCAACTGGATGGACACTGGAAGAAGGACTGCTGGTTGAATATTGAACTCCACACTGATACGCCATCAGCTTTGATCAGTGTTGGATTTAGGGCTGATATCCCATCAGCGGGATTAACATTGGAATTAGACATCCCGTAAGCTGCATCAAGAATTCCAGAGTGGCATCCCATCAGCCTGATTGAGGTTGAGTTCTGGACAGACATTCTAACAGGTAGATCGACCTTGGTTTCCACATGCCAGCAATAATTGGGAGCTCAAGAAGCCAATGTTCTCAGGGGCTCTCAGGTAGGGGGCTCATGGCTGACTGCAAGATTTGGTAACCATGCAAGAAGCCATTTACTTTACCAAAGTAGATTTGGTTTTCTCTCACAAGGAAATCTATGGCTTAAAATAACAGTTTTCACCATAAAATGATGGTAGGTTGGCATTACTCTTGAGAAGCAACACAAAGAAATTTAAACTAGGTATAAAGATAATCGGGATGTCTTGAGGTCCCTTCTATGGTCCTGTAATCCTAAATTCCCTGCTATGGAGAAGAGTAGAATTCTTTTTCCCATTCTGAATTTTAATTGATGTCTAATGTTTCAGAAACATCAACTAATTTATGCTAATAATTTTCCCCTTAAAGTCAGTAAATATTACCCACATCAGAGCCTTTCGTTTGCACACAGCAAAACAATGCCTAGCAGACAACAGATGTTGTTTCCACTTGTTTTTCTTATCCAATGGGCAAAGGTAGGCAGTCTGATGACCCTGCCATCCTTCACAGCAGGTTTGTGTTCCTCTTCCCTAGGAGAAAAGGAAAGGGGAAACGAATTTTATTTGTACTTCTATCACATGACACAATTTTTATTCCTTAGAGCACAGTCTCACATCTTGGAAATACGGATAATCTAACACACAGAGTCACAGAATGGTTTGTGTTGGAAAGGGACCTTAAAGATAACGCAGTTCCAATCTCTGCTACCGTAGGCATGGACAACTTCCACTAGACCACGTTTCTCCAAGCCTGTCCAAGCTGGCCTTGAACACTTCAGGGATGGAGTGGCCACAGCTGACCTGGGCAACCTGTGGCAGCACCTTACCACCCTCACATGGAAGCACTTCTCTAAAATACTGATTATATTAAACTATAATAAACTATGGTGAAACAATTCTTGTTTAAATATTGGCATGGTGAATGGACCGTTCAGATAAAGACGTTCATCTTATGTGGAAACTGGAAGCAATGGATACAGCCCACACATCTCCAGGAAGCAGCTGAGTTAGACAGCAAAAGCAGCTTCACAGAAGTCAGTTCTTGCAGTTTGGCGATTTAAATCCCCTTGGGGGACAAAAACCTGCGTGGTTTTTTATTCTAGTACCTATGTTGTCCTGGGTTACTCCTTCAACACAAGAAATGGAAGTTTTATTCAGAGCCCACTGCACTCAACAAACCACTTATCCTGGGTTGATGCATGAGAAAGAAACAAACGCCACAGGCACTAGGGAATCGTCTGTAGTTTTAGACGAGATCTGTAACGTTTTGGACTGTAGCTCTGGGAATTGCATGTATGAATGGCTCAGCTTCGCGGACGCAGATTTGGGCAGGGCTCTCCCCACGTGGGTGTGCCCTTCCAGCCTGCGCAGTGGATGTTTTAGGTCAGGCACAGCGTGCACAGAACTGGCCCCACCGTTTCAGTCCTGAGGTCCATTTGCCACGGCCGAGCGAGCTTGGACAGTGACAGTGAAGTCCTCGGGACTGTCACAGCACCCGGTACTAACCGGGGCCGACCGTGCTGAGCATCCGAGATGTGACGGGATGGGATGGCAGGGAGGCATTGAACTGCCAGGGGACGGTCCCTACTGAGACTGGAACTCAGGTCCTTGGGATTCAGAGTCCAGAGTGCTCTCCATTACATCACGGGACCCCCATCCTTTAAGTCCTAACGTTCAGGTGTATGCTCAAACGCTCTAAGAGCTTTCCCGCTGTTCCCCTTGCACCAGTAAAGAGCCAGCAGGCTGCTCTGCTCAGCCGCGGCCCGCCTGTCCCTCACGGCAGCACCGCCCACCCGGGGCCCCGCCCCCGGCTCTGCCCGCCCCGCCCGGCCGCGGTGCATGCGGGGAGCGCCGCCGTGTCCGGGCAACGCCGGCCGGGGCACGGGGAGCCGGGAGTGGGGCACGGGGACCGAGGACCTGGGACAGGAGAGCCGGGGAGTGGGCCCGCCGGTGCCCGGAGTCGCCTGCCCTCCGCCGCTTTCGCCGAGGCGGAGCCGCTCGGGGTGCGTCGCCGCCCCCCGCCCCGGGCGCAGGCCGGGAGAGCCCGCGCGCGGCGGGGGGACATCATCCTCCTCGTCCTCCTTTTTCTCCTCCTCGTCCTCCTGCTCCTGCTGCCGGAGAGGAACCGTGCCCTTCGTCCTGCCTGAGGCTCGCTTGCTGAAGGGCATGCACGTCGTGTTCCTGATGAAATCAAACGCTGCCGCCTTAGGGTTCTCATGAAAACAAGTAGCCAGGCAAAGGGGTCTGTGCTCCGTAAGGGAAAGGCCACCAGGCGGATGCAGTGGAGTGTTTGAGAAGAAAGGCTTTGGAACCCGGGCTGCTTTAATGCTGGCTGCTGAAAACTTCTTTGGCTTTGCCATCTGTATACAACATTCTTCATGTATGATAGATACTTCATACATGACAGATTCTTTCTGCAACATTCTTCACATCTTCATATCAATAATGGCTTTGGCTGTGTTGATATGAGGACGTGTGAAGGAAAGGTTGAAGCTAGAGAAGATAACTTTCATTAGATTTAACAACTACTGTTTGGTCTAATAAAGACAATCCTGAGAATATGAGAGAGTTATCTTAAACGTGAATTAGCTGACAATGGAAGGATACCATTTGAGAATACACTTACTTGTTATAATGTTACTTGTTACAGTTACAGAGTAGTAATACAGTTACTTGTTATGATCATTCAGTTTTAATGATAAACACAGTTTACAGTTTTCATAATTGGTATAAGTACAAAACAAAATATTCTATGAAATGTTGCCATTTAATACTGTTTATAGGCGAGTCCTAGCTCTTTTTAACTTGTAAACTTCACATTTGTGTTTTACGTTTTTAAAGATTTACGTAAAACCACTGAGATAACATTTGGCATGTTAAATGTTTCACAGGAAAATGATGCAAAATGTGCGTCTGGCTCCTGAGAACGAGGAAGATGATCTCTATTCTGGCTACAATGATTATAATCCCATGTTTGACACAGAGGTAAAAATATTTGCTGTTTCCCAACTTTCTCATGTGTAGATTTGTAACTTAGGAATACAGGGCAAGAACTTGTGGCTACAACTATGTACAAGTTTACTACCACTTTGAAGTGAAATTTACTGTTTAATTCTTGGATAGTTTTCTATTCCAGCAAAATATTTGCATGCATCTAATAGGCTGTAATGGTTAGAATTTATGGAGTGTAAAATCTGAGTTATTTGTAGATACATTCAGTGTGGTGTTTCTCAGATTGTGTGCAGCAGCAGCAAGTTTTCTGACAAAAGAGGCGACTCATTGGCCAGTAGGTCATTGACCTCTTGCTGTGCTGCTGCTGGAGAAGCCCACAGAGGAATGGAATCCTGTCAGTCTCTGCAACCAGCAGAGCATCTGTGGTGTCTTAAGATAGCCCTGGAGACCACTTTCTGGTAACTCCTGGTGTGGTGTATTTGGAAGAACAATGGGGTAATTTGATTCAAACCCACGACAGGTGGCATCTTGTGTGAAATCCGAATGCCAAATTCATGGGAGTTGCAGAATGATCTGAGAGACGTGAGATGTCTTAATGGATTGGGATGGCAGGTGTTAATTTTAAAATTCAGAAATAGCACGACTAGTAAACATTTGGATGGAAATAAAAGTTCATGTTTTATTACTTCAGCTCTGCTTCCTCAGTGTGTTTTTATTTTTCAGAGAATAATGAGGTTTTACACTTCCTAATCTAAAATACTGAAAAAGACAAATACTCTCATTGTAATTTCATGTCAGCAAAACCTGTTACTCAGTTTTCTTCGGGTCAAGCATTTTGGGAAGAATTACTGTATTTTACCTGTCTGCTTTTAGTAGTCAAAAAGTTCTGTAATTGTGACTTTGGGTGTTGTAATTTTAAAAGAGTTGATTTTTTATTTTAACTTTTGTAGGATTTAGAAAATGATGCAGCTTTTCAACAGGCAGCTAGAACAAGTCATGGAAGAAGACCCCCTGTAAGTACCTTTGAAAATACATTTCAATAATGTAGAGCTTCTCTGGAGCCTTAGCTCTAACTTAGGCACTGATACAAATTCATCTTGGGAACCTCTTACCTTTTTTTTCTTGTCTACTACTAACATGAAGATGCAGATTTTAGTTATTTATATGAAAAAAAGAGTAAAAAATTAGCAGACCATGAGTTCCATTAAGTTCTGGAGTTATTCTAGAACAAACAAGAAACTTTGCTTGAAAATAAGTATTCCTGTTTGATAAAATGAGGTAAAGCCTTGTTCAAGAGCAAAATGATACATTCAGAAAGGACTTTTTTTAACATTCCAAACATAGAATTACTGGCTCTGACATACAGTTACAAGGTTGAAATACATACTAGAGAGTGGAGTGTAGAAAAACATGTATTTATTGTTCTGATAACTTTTTCCTTCATTAATGTAATTAATGTCAATTCCCTTATTTTCATCTTGCTTTGACTTAATCTTAGATCAGTTTTCAAAACCAAGTGTAAAGTTGGTACCTGTACTTTAGAAGTACTTACTGTATGTCTAAAGAAGAGCTGGAACTGCCTGATTGTTACTTCTTTGTCAGAATAATCTGGTTCTAGAATGAGAATCCTTTCTGTAACAATTGGAGCATTTATTTCTATGAAATCACTATGGAATTTATATAGAAAGACTAATAATTGACCCATATGCTTGTTAATTGATGTAAGATTTTTGTTTGATTTTTTTTTTGCCATGCAGGTGACAGCCAAAATTCCTGGCACATCAAGTTCAAGTCCTTTAGCTACTGGATTTGGGGTAGGTTTTTGTCTGTTGTATCCTTAATGAAAATGGCATTTACCAAAAAATAAATGTACCGTTTAATTCCTTGCACAAAGTGAGCTCTTTTTAATTAAGGATTTCATTCAAGTGAAATGCACAGATTCATTATTTTAAATTCACACCTCTTCACTTGGTCAAGGCATAGTTACTGTCATTTTTCTTTTTCACAAAACATACTGAAAATCTACTTCCATACTTCATAAGGCATTAAAATACAAGGTATTAACCAGGTTCTCTTGCAGAGGGAACAGAATAGCTTGTTATTTTGGCTTGGGAAAGTTTTATGGATATTAAGGTTAAATCAGTCTTAAAAAACAGGCTTTGAAACACCTCTAGTTTCATTGGAGAAAGTTAGTTGTGTTCTTTGGTATTCTTAACCTTTTTTAACTCTTAACAAACACCATATTCTAATAAATTTTAGACCTGTTCGCCTGACTCAGTAAAATATGAAAAACACAATGCTCTTGGATATAACTTACCTTAAGTTTATGACAAAGAAAAAAGGGCTGTAGATCTCTTATGCAATTAGTTCAAGAACACCTAAATTCTATTATGTCACTGAAGTACCACCTTTACTCTGAACTGCCTATTACCTGTTTTGGATGTGTTAGAATCATGGAATTTGGGTTGGAAGGGATCTTTAAAGATCAGGCAGGCCAACACTCCTGCAATGAGCCAGGGACATCTTCAGCTAGATCAGGTTGTTCAGACTTTTGACGATGCTTTTTCTTAGCAGTTGTATTTGCAGATCTTGAGTGTAGTACCAAGCTGCAAGAGAAAAAGCTGTCTTGTTAAATGAGTGCACAAAAATGCACTTCCTTGGGATAATAAAGGCTGAGATGTTTATCTGTGGCAGTAGAGCAAGAAACTTCCAAGGCATTGTCCACTCCACAATACTATATCTTTCACTCGACAGATTTTGTTCTTCTACACAATAATTCTTGCTAATACAGATTCATCCTTAGCAATAAAAATGAAAAACAATCATGATGTGTGTGGATTGTGAGTCTAATAGTAAAACACAGGCTTCTGAGTGGGAAGTAGGGGAATACTTTTTCATGGCCTGAAACCCTGTTTGTATTATGTATTTGTAGCACACTTTAGCCCTTGCTAATAAATATTTCACATGTATTTCTATACATTTGTAACACTTCTATGGAAAAACAGTTTGTATCATTCAGGAAATTGAAGAGATATCCATTGGCAGTTAAAAATGTGTCTGCATTTATGATAAAATAAATCTGCATGAAAGTATAACTTAAGAGATTAATACAGGGACAGACTTTAACAGCTCTACTCAGAATTTTACTCAAGTATTTTGTGTAAATTACTTGTTCAATTTAAAGATAGTAATGTCAGTAATTTAATAATGGCCAGTACTGCTGCCTCAAATAATCCTCTATGTACTTCTTTATAAAAGAGCTGACAGAAATATCCAGATACATTAAAAAAACTTTATTGTAAATTTGTGCTAACAGAAGTGTTCAACATCTTTTAATGTGCCAGGCCCTGGCAGTATATTGCTTATGAATAACATAAATGGGAACTTTGCTGTGAACTTATGTGAGAGCTCAACTTTTGAGCCTCGGTGTTGAGAAGATTGTACATTGGCTTTTTACGCTTTGTGAATGCTGGTTTCAAACAATTTACTTATTTTTGTAGCCAAAGGCAACTTTATCTTCATCTATGGGAAGACCAATGACAGGAGGTATACAGGTAAAAGTTTCAATATACACATTTGATATTCATTTGGACCAATGAATTTTTCTGATAAGTGTTTGATACAAGTATTTAAAAGATTTTTATTGCTTAAATACTACAACATTTTACATGTTCGATTTAGTGACGGGTTTAACAACTGTTTTTTGTATTTAACAGTTTTGTAGTACATAATTATAGTAAATAATAAAATATATAAAAATTATATCTATAAATACATAAAATGATGTCTGTATTGTCCACAATATAATTTTAATAAGATAATTTTAATATATCTTCTTCTTTGTTTGAGGATGGGGTTTCTCGACCAATGACAGCAGTGCAAGCTGCAGGTTACACTAAGGCAGCTGTGAGAGGTATGGCTTGTAGAAGTCACCAGCTGCACCAGGAAGATGTTATTTACAATTTTCAGTGCCCTGTTAATTTTGCAGGTTCTTCATTTGATTCTCTTGGCCGAGTAAGAGGTCCTGCTCCACCTCTGGAAAAGAAAAATTCAGACAGGTTTGTTCAGTTTTGCATTAAATTATTTCGAAGCATTTACAGCAACAGAAAGCCAACCATGCACAGAGTTCAGAAACATCAAGGCAGTTACAAAACCTTGAGGGGCCAAGCTCCTAACTTTGTGAAATAATGCCACAAACAGTTTACATGTGGCTAGCTGACTTCCCACAACATCTTGCACTGACTTTCAGGAAGATCTGATTTCAGCGATTGCTGGTTCTAAATAGCTCAGCAGCCTGAATGTAGCTGTTGCCACACAAATGCTATTATATAGAATTGTGGAGGATCATGAAGTGTGTGTGACAGACAAGGAGTGCCATGATTCTTGCAGCTCTCTCAGAAGAACTTGGGGGAATTTACCTGCTGTTTCTCTCTTAGCACTTGAGGTAAAACTTGCATGCTGTTGCAGATGTTGTGGAGTTCACCCAGAAAGTGCGGTTGAGCTTTCCAATACAAAAGTTGTGTTCCCCAAACGTTGCTCTATAGGAATAGGGAATCCTACCGAAATATTTGATTATTTAGCAGGCAAAAAAATCTAGATGAATAACAACTTTTTGTTATAACCTGCATTTGCAAGCAATACTTTGGAGTTATGTATGCAAGTAAAGGTTCAATTAATTGCTTTTAATGTGTTATTTCATTTCACTACGTCTTTGATTTGAAAGCTGATCTGTTGTTCTGTTGTTACTTCTCCTGAACAAATTGAGTTCATGAAATTTGCCTGTCTGTATTGTTCTCTTAAGAGGACTTATGTTTTCCTAGGTTTCTGTTCTCAAATTGAGACTGTGAATGTGATATCTTTGGAGGATTTTCTTTTGGTGTGGTTTCACATGGTATTTTCTTTGATGGGAAAACCAGTTAGTTGCAACATGTGGAATATCACTACTCTGTTTTATTGAGTAAGGTATAAAAATATGAATTATGTGTAAAAGCTTAGTGTTTGCAGTTATGTTACTAGTGTTGATCCTTTATTATTTCCTTTTTTTCAGTCCAGAAGAGAGGATGAGGCAGTTGGAAAAAAAGGTGAATGAACTGGTTGAAGAAAGCTGCATTGCCAACAGCTGTGGAGACTTGAAATTGGTAATTTTTCTGGATTTCACTTCACTTCTACTGTTGTGTGAAGATCAATTTGTATAGTTAGGTGTTTCAAACTGACTGACGTTAAAACATTTAAAATGATGAAAATCGTTTTAATTCTAGTTTTGTTATGACTCTTCTGGTCTAGTGATACTTTGTATTACCAAAGAAAAGGTAGGAGCTTTTTTTCTGGCATATGTATTTGTTAAGATTTCAGTGTTACAGAAATACCCTTCCCTCCGTCTCTTCACTGGCCTCTTCAAATGGGTCTGATCAGTTAATCATAGTGGCACAGTTTTGGCCAAAGTTAGCTAGGATTTTTCTCAACAGTTCCTAGATGTGGTTGAAGGTTACTATGGATAAGAAACTATTTCCAGTAGGCAGTTTGAATGTATTTGGTCTGTTGTAGCATGTACTATAGCAATGTTGTTCCAGTGAGTAGTGGCTAAGTAATGGGCTCTAGCCCATATGATTTACATCTAGTATAGATGTAATTGGAGACCTCAAGCTGTTTGGACAAATTAGCACTTCTAATAAATGTTGCCTTTCTGTTTGACACAAAGGAATATTTTTCTATCTGTAGTCTGATTCAGACAATTTCAAATACCTCCTCAGGTCTTATGAAACATGGTAGGTACAGCATCATTTAATCTTCCATCAGCTATCTTAATGTATCTTAAGGTTTGCAGTAGTCCATCTGCTGATAAATGATGTTTTTTCAAATGTCTTTGCATTGAGATCTAGAGTTCATACAGCTCTCAGGAGCCGCACTGGACCCAGTGACAGTGAGAACTTTCTTATTTGAAGGGACTGTATGTTGCCTGGTGCTCTCTGTACACAGTGTAAGCCTCCTTAGCTCCTTTATGCAAGGCAATACTGTGTGCCTGTGTGATGCTGCTTATCAGCCTACATATGTTATCCTTACAATTTTAGCTGCATTTGGCAGATTTTTTAAGAAACGGTTATCTCTTGGCCTAATTCAGGCCTCCTGAAGATGAGACATTCTGCCCTTTGCTTGTAGAAAAATACCCAGTGTTTCATTAGGAAGCATTTCAGATTTTAGGTTTTTTAATATCTCTAAGACCCTAGTTTACCTTTGGAACTGGTACAGCAAGAACATACTTCTCTCATCAATGATTTTGTCTTTTGTAGAGTGAATAATTTCAAATACAGAGTAGGACATTTAGTGTACTAGACTGTGACTGGAAGATTCTAATTGTCTTGAGGGCTGTTTCAGGATTGGTGACGTTCCACATATTTTTGCCTGTTACAAAGAAGCATTGTATCTATTGCTTTTGAGAAAAAAAGCTGTTCCAGATCTCTGAATACATTCTTGTTTCTCTGATCAAAAAGCCTGATATGTGCCCTTCTTCAGTTTGTGCAGCAATTCCAGTGATTGTAATCAAATGAACATGAGACTGTACACTGATCGTCTTGATTCTGATAGGTCAGCCTGGACAGTTCTGATGTCAGGATGATACTGTACTGTGTGAGGACTCCCTTTATGCTTGCACTTAGTAGAACAGTCATCTGGAATACTGGGCTACATCAGCAATACTCCTTTCCAATGATTTTTGGATTATCTGTTCAGCTAATAGCCTGATATCCTTTGGAGAGAAGAGTTTCACTTAGCATATCTTCTCCTAGGAGTCCACAGCATGGGGAGTTTGCTTTCTTGGGGAGCAAACAAGAAGGCTTCTAGTAGGGAAACTATGAGTCACAAAATGGACTCAAGTCTGGTTTTAGGCTGGAGTGGGCCACCATTCAAGCTAACAAAGATCCTTTTGTAATAAAACAATTTTTCCTGCTGCTGATAGCTTCTGATTAGAGAGTATGAAAGACATTTATCCATTTTTTTATCTTCATTTAGGACAAGTATCCTTAATCATAGAATCATAGAATCGATTGGGTTGGAAAAGACCTCCGAGATCATCAAGTCCAACCCTTGGTCCAACTCCAGTCCATTTACCAGATCATGGCACTCGGTGCCACGTCCAATCTCAGTTTAAACTGAGACCTATTCCAATATACTTCTGTTATAATGTCTGAATTTCACCTTCACTAGGAGATGAGCTGACTTGTTTCATTAATTTTTCTTGAGCCCCTTGCATGTATCGTCAATAATGTTCTTTGTTTCTTGATGTCAAAAGGTTGTTTTTTACGTAAGATTATACCAGATCATTCCAATGGTCCTCTAGGATATTTGTGTTAGTTTCTGGCAAGGCCAGCAGAATATCTATTTTCCTGCAAAAGCCATCAAAGTTGCCAGCTCATTAAAAGGCTCAAGCTGGATTTGCCTTCTGTCATAAGGATTAAGAATCAAGCTGTACTTTGAAGTATTTCCTTCACCCCTGGTTACCAGATAGCTCCCTGCATTAGCTCAGTTGATTAAAACTTGGTTGGAATAATGCCAAGGTCATGGGTTCAATCCCTTGTATGGAGCTTTGACTTAGGAGTTGGACTCGATGATCCTTGTGGGTCCCTTCCAACTCAGAATAGTCTGTGATTCTGTGATCTCTGCCTGGTGTGGTAACTTTCTTTCTCACTGTGCCCTTGTGGAGCCATACAGGACTGCCAGTGGCACTTGTTAGACCCACAGCAGTACTTGTGCAAAGGCACTTGACACCAGTCTGCAGAGGGTTATAATCAGACACATATTTGTGACATACCACTGTGGATAGATAAAAAGGGAAAGCAATTTATCAGCATCAAGAAATAGTCAAGGTGTATGTACAGGATACCTTTGTATGTTTATAACATGCATGTTTATTTCCTGCCTTCACTTTCTTCCCTCCAACACTTTCCTACACTGGGATTCTACAGTAAGGAAGCATGCCAAGCCTAATTGCTTTCCTTCCACTCCCCCTCACCCACCCACCCCCAATTTCTGTGCACTTTCTATGATTAATACAATTGGAATAATCTTCTAGGATCACCATAATCCGATGTTTGTGGCATATGTATGTGTGTGACTGTACTTTTCTAAAATTATACAGCTAACACCTTTTTTGGGTTATAGTGCCATTTTTCAGGCATTTGGTACAGTGTGTGCATCAAAAGAAAATAGAGATGAGTATATTCTCTTCATATGTGCTTCGAATATATTTGTGTCATCTTGGGTCAGTAAGAATCAAGGCACTTTTAAATTCTAGTATTTTATTTAAGGCTCTGGAAAAAGCAAAAGAGGCTGGAAGACAGGAAAGAGAATTGTTGAGACAACGTGAACAAATTGCTCCTCCAGAAAATATCAACTTAGACCTCACTTTCTCAGTAAGTGCTTAGAAATCTTTAATGAGTAAAATGTTGCTAAAAAGCCTTCTGAACAGATAAAACAGTGTTCTGAACGGATATTTCAGTGTTTCCTGAAGTGTGTGTGTGTGTTATAATGCTCCTAGCAGTGTACCAGAGAAGATCCATTTATGTTATCAAGTCTATTCCCAGGCAATCTAAGTGGGGAAGGATGCCCATGAATATCCACTCCAGCTATCTACTCATATGCAAAACTTGCTTGTCAAAACATAACAGATGTAAATCCTGTACTTCAAAAATAAATAGTCTCAAAAATGTAACATGCCAAGAGAAGAAAACAGGAAAGATTGGACACTGCCTTTAAATTGAACCATAAAGTGACAGAGAATGTATTACATGAAATAGGATATAGTAATATTCCTGAATCTTAAAGCAGGTGTCTAGACATATAGTCTGTTTTTCAAACTAATAGTAGGCCTTTTTTTTTAATGGATACAACATGAATAAAAGTACTTGAGGGATATTTAAAGTTGTACCCCAGGCAGTGCTGTAGAGACAACTATTAACATTAATATATTGAATTAGGCAGACCTAGTAATTTATTTTAGCGTGAAGGTTGGGGTAAAAGTGGGGGTAAAATGCAGAGATACTTTACCTGACTCCAGCAGAACTTGTGTTTTGAAACAGCAGTTTAGAAAAATTCTCTTTCTAAACTGAGTGACCACTGGCAGCAGGACCATTTTCCATGTGTCATAAATTACACACAGTTTCTGAGAATGATCTTATATTTTTAATAAACTTGTATTATAGTATAGTGTTTACTTATTTCTAAAGCTCTTCTAAAGCATACTTAATATGACTTTGATGGTAGTTATTTATGTAAAAAAATAAAAGAATTACATAGAATAAGTAAATTTGTTTCCTGTATGTCAATGTGCAAGAACAAAGGAACACGGGAAGGGAAGCTTAAAACCAGTAAAAACAATACTTCCAAAGTAAAATTAATTTGAAATTATCTATTATGAATTCAAGTTTATTACTGTTGAGAGAACAATGTATTTTCTTGTACCTATAATTTCAATTTTTACAGGTTCTTCTCAATCTGGCCAGTCAGTATGACGCTAATGAAATGTACTCTGAAGCACTGACTACTTACGAAGTTATAGTGAAGAATAAGATGTTCACCAATGGAGGTAGGTTATATTCCAAGGTGGATTAAAATTGGAAGTCTAGCATTCAGAATGAGTGCTGCATCTGCATGGTGTTGACTCAGAGATCTCAGCCCTCAGAGTCAGTCAGCCAGTCAGAGTGGACAGCAGAAACTCACTGTCTCTCACTCGGAGAGGCAAACCACATTAAGCTATGCCAACTTACCAAGTCTTTTCTTTCCATAGACTAAGCTAAACATAAAGCCAAATCTATAATTTTTTCATACCACACACAGTATGTTGTCTGCTCTAATATTAATTGTTTCTCTTTTGATTTGGCTTTTCCCTCCTGAAAGATTCTTTTAGTATTTTGCACATCCTTTAGACTCCTACAGTGCATTTTTCTCAAAGGTACTTTCTCGCAGCTGTCTTCCTGGAGAGAACTATAAATAATCTCTACGTCATCCCTCAGCTCATAATCAAAGCTAGAATACATTTTGCATTATATTTCTATTCTAGGTTTCATCATTACTTCATTTTCTCCTGGGTGAAATTCACAGAAGGCAGTTCTATACAGTGTTGCTTTAAAGGGATATTAGTATCTTGTAATGAAGACAATTTTTTTTAAGTTGTTGTTCTACCCTGTCAATTTGGAACAACTTAAAAATGTTATAACTCATTGCCTTCTTTTGATAGGTATACTGAAGGTAAATATGGGAAATATATATTTCAAACAACGGAACTACTCCAAAGCTATCAAATTCTACCGTATGGCTCTAGACCAGATCACCAGTGCCCACAAACAGATGAGGTGAGTTTCTTCTAGGAGGCCTGCTTATGAAATACAGGGTTTGGATACAATATGATTTGGGAGTTAAAATATATAACCTAATCCCGATTTCTTTACTTAGGATAAAAATAATGGAAAATATCGGAGTTGCATTTATTAAAACTGGCCAATACGTTGATGCCATTTCTTCATTTGAAGACATAATGAGCATATCCCCAAATCTGAAGGCAGGCTTCAACTTGATCCTGTCTTATTTTGCTATTGGAGATGGTGAGCAAATGAAGAATGCCTTCAAAAAACTGATTGCAGTTCCTGTGGAAGTGGATTGTGATGACAAATACATTTCACTAAATGTAAGTTTGAAAAAATAAACTGTGTCTTTATATAATGAACTGGGACAGAGAGGGAGAGATATGGAATGTCTGGACCGTACTGAATATGTAAATGGATACGTATTTAAGTATCTGAAATAACTTTTTTTTCCAACATGAATTTAGTGTGGCAGTACTGCTCTGAAGTGTAAAATAATGAGAGAACATTCACATTCTTTTTTCCTCAAAAGATATTATGTGCATAAAATCCACACCACGCCATTGTCTCCATAATGATTTTTTGAAATTCATCCGTGCTTACTTACATGGATCACTTACTGCTTTACCCTCTTCATTTATGTAAAATTTTAATAAAATATTTATAAGATAAAATGTGAGTAAGGTAATCCAAGTTTTCTCAAATGAGTGCTAGTAAAACTTGTAATACTATAGTGTTATTTTACAGGAGAAAATTTTAGTGATTTTTGCAGATGCTTATTTTTGTTTATTAGACTTGATTGGAAACTGGGCTTCCTTTGTACTGTGAAACCAGCAGCTTATGATGCTAAAATCAGGAAAAAGTAATTCATAGGTTTAGGGTCTCTTTTAGAAAGGTCATCTCCTAGCAATCTTGTTTTCAATGATGCAAAGCTTCCATTTTCAGTCCTAAAGACCAAATATATAATTAATCTTCAAACCGTTAGCAACTTAAGAGTAGCTGTTGCTTCCTATTGTTGTAGCATAGGCAAATAATATTTAATTTATGAAGCATATAGATTTATATTTATTGATTATATATATTTTAATATATTTTATATAGTTCATTAGAGATTATGTAACAGTAAGGATCATTAAACCATTGAATTAACTGAAGACTGTGTAAAGTCAGTCATTGAAATAAAACCTTTAGACTGTAGTTATTTCTAAAGATAGGGAAGTTATAGTTTTAACATACATTCCAAATTCTCTATTTTGTTATGAAGAGGTGAGAGAAAAGATCACAGTTTCCCTCTGGTCTTAATTTTGTATAAATCTATGCTCTATGCCTAATAAATGAGGGAGAGGTGGCTACATAGCATACCTGCATTGCTTCTTTTAGAGCTAACTGGAGATGTGTGATAGAAATCATAAGATGATCATGTGAGTTATTGTGATGAGGAGGTAGCACAAGTCCTCATCTGCTGAAAGCAGTTCAGCAAATGCTTATTTTTAAGCATGAGAGGAATCTCATTGTGGTCTGCAGCCTTCCCAGTCTGATATACACAACATGAACTACATCTGTGAACAACCCTAACGTGAGCTGTAACAACATACATGAGCAGAAAAACAATTGAAGTAGCTGTAATGCCAAATTTCATATTTACAGTAGAAAACTACTTTAAACTTAAGCTGGCTTTTTCACATGTGGAAAGTGACATTATAGACATATATAATTTGCATCGATTTATGTTTGCAGTCATATTGTCTATATAATATGTAAAATGTTTGTGTACTGGCATAATTTGCAGTTATTTTGTCCCCCTTCAGGATGATCTACATAAGAATTTACTTCTTGAAGCCATTAAAAATGACAGTATAAGCCAAATGGAACGTGAGAGGTAATGGTGGAGTCTATTCTTTTTTGACTGTGATGCCTGGAATTTTAGGTCCTGAAAGGATTATCCGTCTTCTCACCTGTCTGCAGCTCTTGTTACAAAAGTGGTCTCATAATTCTTTGGAAAGAACACACTCAGAAGAACCAGTTGGATCACTCAGTTTGTTGTACTGCACTAAAGTAGAATATCTAGCCCAAATGATCTGGGTTACCCTGCTTAAAACTTGCAGTGTTAGAGTTTTTTTAAAAATACAACTTACAAAATACAAATTACAGTGCAGTGACAGGAAAAGAGGAAAAACTGAGAGCTTTATCAAGATATAGGGCAGTATCAAGATACAGGTAGCTGGTTAGATTGACTTCTAAGACTGTCCTGAGTGGAGGAAGAAGCAAGAACAAGTTTTGGTTATTTTTTTTTCTGTACATGTTTTTTAAATGATGACATAGATTGTTTTGGGTTGAAAAGGGCTTTAAGGATCATCTAGTTCCAACCCCTCTGCCACAGGAAGGGACACCTTCCAGTAGACCAGGTTGCTCAAAGCCCCATCCAACCTGGCCTTGAACACTTCCAGGGGTGGGGCATCCACAATTTCTCTGGGCAACCTGTTCCCGTGCCTCTCCACCCTCACAATGGAGAATTTCTTTCATATTTTTGTGTTGTGTTTTTTTTTGTTTTCTTTTTCCTTAGGAAATCCATGGCAGAGGAATACATCATGACAGCTGCCAAACTCATTGCACCAGTAATCGAGACATCTTTTGCGGTAGGCTATGACTGGTAAGGGTCGAGTTGGGGCTTCTTTTTGTCTAAACTATATGTCAATCTTTTGTTGTGCTGGTTATGAAACCAGATTCACAAATGTAAACAGCCTGGGAAACACCATCTGCTCCGCATCTCAAACGTGGCATCCAGGCTTTTTATAGTTTGTCTCCATAATGCTATGGAGAACAACAAAATGAAGTATTAGTCTATTCTGTGATAAAAATTTAATTTATCACTGAAACTCAACTGTTAGATACATATTTTGCACCATTCTGTATTCACAAAAAAAAGAGCTTCTAAAAGCTCAATTGAATTTGAAAATTCAACTTGAAAATTGTAAAGCTTTTAAAAGTCTCAGTAAACAAACACCTCATGGAAAACAATGATCACTACTCTTTACTCTAAGTTTGAAGGAAGCATAATGAAAACTTGGTTGCCTAGCAAGTTTTTATTACTCCATAGACTCATTTATATAAAACACTGGCATCCAAATTTTTATTGGAAAGATTTATTTGGGTTTCATTTAAAAACTTTATAAATGTAAACTTAATCTGCCATTTCTTAAGCATTTATATAAATATATACAGGGATAAGCTCTTGATACAGTTCACCATTTGGACTTTATTTTTCGATTTACAGCTTAGCTTTTTCTTTCTGTGGTATTTTTCACAGCAGAGTACTCTTCTATTTAAAACAAAATCAAATAGACACACTTATTATAATGACAGTATAAAAATTATTTGTATAACTTTTTCAAGATGTATTTTAAACTTACTTTACTTTTGTATTATAAGGACTTCCATCATTTCTGTATTTTTAATAATACTGGATAATACCATGTACACAAACAAAAGTTGTGTGTCTGCAGGTACAACATTACTATCAGGTGTTCAGTGTTTGAGTAGTGAAAGACATTTGTTGGGAAAAGACAACTGTCCTTTACCTGGGTCTTTTGCCTCTTAGGATTATTTTCAAATTTTGCATGTCCTATAATTATAATTTACTAAGCTGTTTATGCTAACATGAAGTAATCTCTCACACAAATGTGTTTTATCTATTAAAGTCCACAAGGTGGTGTTGGTTTAATAATCATTATAATCTTACAATTTTACTACTTCTGCCATTCTGAATTGTCAGAACTTAAACAGTACGTCTTGTGAAAATTAGCTTGCTGCTTTATAATTTGTTAGCATACTTGTTTGTACATAATTTGTAAGTCATACTTGTTTGCTCTGTGTCTTGTGTTTTGTTCAGGAAAACTGGAAAAGGTTGTCAGATACTGTTTCTTTAGTGCTATCCACAGAATACTTGTCATGTAGTAACACTCTCATATGTGTTCTGGCTAATTAAGCAACTTCTGGTGAGATATGTGGGATTGTTTTGTTCGTATCAGGACAGATTTACTCTTTTATTTTAGGCTGAGGTATTCAAGCCCGGTGAAGAAGTTTAATCAGCAGTTTGAGCTTAGTTTTTCAAATTACAAACGTCTGAGTCCTCTGAGTATTAAATGTGCTTTTAATCAGATTAATTTTCTTTAAAGAAATAAAGTGAGGACAAATAGTCTTCAGATTTCTTAGCTTCTTACTTAAAATGTGACATAATCTTCGGACTATTCTGTCGTATTCCATAAAGAACAGTTGGATAGTTAGATCTCATTGCATTTTATGATTAAAAGATGTTAGTAGTAGCAGTTGAAAATAATTTTAGACTTTGCAAAGACATTGGTAATAAAAGAAGAAATTACTGGGGTTTAATATAATTTTTCCTCCGACATAGAAGGCATTTGGATGGAGACTGTCCATGTGCTGACCTAGTTGTAGCAGCAGGCACTTGGTTACATTAGACTTCTGTTGGCAATGTAGCCAGCTGTTGGAAGGGAAGAAGGCAGCTCTCCACCAGTTAAACAAATAGTGGAAGGGATTAAGAAAGCATCCTGCAAGTTCTTCATTTACTCTGCTTAATTACCAACTGTTTGTGAAAGAACATCTTAACTGTCTGCTGTACTCTGTTCTGCACTCACTTTGCAGAAGACCCTAAGCCACAAGTAACTGGAGGATGACCAGAAAGAGGTTTATTATTATGACTATATTATTATTACATAGCTCAGGAACACAATCTACAGTCTCTGCAGATTGTTCACCAATCAGGTTTAAGGGTTTGGTAATATATGCAACGGGAGACGAGGTTTAAAAAATGACTGTATGGAATATATCCAAAGAAAATAATTTGAAAAATTCTCTTAGTGAGTTTTTGACATCAAGTATTACTCAGTGATGAAAAATAAAATGATATTTAGTCAGGTGACTTAAAAAAATATAGCAGAGATACTATTATTATAGTATGTATATTATAGGTTGTGGATATAAGTATTTTCTCAAATATTTTTAATCAGTGCTCTTTGGCTCTGTAAAGAAAGATTAGCTAAGAAAAACTGAGTTTGGAAAGCAAATTAGATGCAAAAGCGTATAACTGGAGGGATTTGCACAGGTGCATTTTGTTCATGGCTTGCTTTCTGTTGCAGGTGTGTTAATGTGGTAAAAGCTTCCCAGTATGTAGAGTTAGCCAATGACCTGGAAATAAATAAAGCCACTACTTACTTGAGGCAGCAGAATTTTAACCAGGTATAGTAACCTTTTACATTAGTACTTTTTAATACTATATTTGCAAAGGCACCTTTCTTAGCCACAGCCTATTTTTTTTGGCAAGGGAAAGAATGGTTTATGGAAATATAATAATTATTTTGATGCTGATGAGTAAAATCGCTTTGTAAAAACGCTGGCAAGAGATGAGTTTTATCTAAAAGAAACTTCTGCCACAGGAGCTGGAGTGAATGCACTTCATTTCAAAATCAAGACACCTAAATTTAGTTATCTTCAGTGAGAGTCCAAGCTATCA
Organism: Pithys albifrons albifrons; assembly: GCF_047495875.1. Lineage (NCBI taxonomy): Eukaryota > Metazoa > Chordata > Aves > Passeriformes > Thamnophilidae > Pithys > Pithys albifrons. Next base: position 69,492,429 of record NC_092458.1, on the reverse strand, counting down.
TTACAGTTAGTGGGACTGCAGTTAGTACAGTCAATAGAGCCTGGAAAGCCTGTTGCTAATGATGCCGTGAGAGACCCCAACAAAACAGGACTCTGAGCCAAGCTAGTGTGGGATAAGAGAAAAAGTGAAAGTCCTTTAATATCAGGCCAAGGGCCCACAGGAATACATATTGATGTGCCCCCAAACACCGATTTCTATGGTTTTTATAATATGGTCTACCCAATCCCCAGTTCACACATCTCTCGGTCCAGCCCCATCTTGCTTCTGGTCACACCTCCTTAGGAGTTGAGTCTGGGGTCCGTGGGATCCTCTGTTCTTCATTTTTGTCTTCCTCAGCACAAGTAGGGCTCTTGGAGGTTTTCCAGTGTTCTTAGACACAAGGTTGTTGGTTTAATGTTTATGTCTTGTTCTGCAGGCCTTCTGATGTTCTTCAGTTTTCTGCCTTGGAAAGATGTCTAAACAACTTAAAAGAATTTGAGTTACTGATATGTGGCAGAGGTTGGCATGTATAAACATTGAACTTAAGCTGCTAGAAATATTAGCACATTAAACCTACATTTTACTACAGTTACAAGTACTTCTAAAATCTATAAAAATGAAAAAATCAGGAAATCAAAAACCCCATAGGCATCACTAATCAGGGTGGAGATGTTTTCATTAATACGAGCTGAATCTTTCTCTCAGGTTGACTGTAGTACCAAAACATATGTAGCTGCATCTCATATGTGTCCTTAATGTTTGTGCTCTGGTCTTCTCACTGTTCCCCACATACTAAGCATTCCCTAAAATACTGTAAACTGTCCTTATACTTTAGTTGGCCCTCCTATTTTTCCATTGAAATACAAACTGAAATTAAATTAAGCATCTGCTCAAGAGCTTGGACAGTTCTGCATCTCTGATAAAAACGCTTGCCTCTTTGGAGGGCACAGAGAGCTGAGTGAATCACCAGTATTGGGAAGATATTATAGCAGTTTAAGCCACAATGTGTATTATCAAATAAGGAAGGTCATAGAAAAGATACAGTATTGCTTTTTCTAAATAAAATACAGCTCATTGCTCAAAATTCAATAGCTAGCAGAAGCTCAGAAAATGGATCTACCAAAATCATTATGACTTTATAATTTTTATCATGCTCATTATTGAATGTTTCATTTTAATTGGTTTGTTGTATTTTTAAATATACATGTGAAATAACTTCTGGCTATATTGAAATTATTTCTGTATATATATGTAGGTAAGATACTTCTCCAGCTGGCTGCTCAATCACTAGTTAGATTAATTTCTGCCTTTGAATTTTATGCTGAATGGCCTTCATTTTAAAAATCATCACCAATCTCTTTCTAAGAAGCACAGGAGGCTGTTAACTGTAGCTTTGCTTTTCTGTGCATATAATTTTCCAGTGTAGGTATATAAATTAATGCCACGGCTTGCCATGTTTAAGTTTTTGGTATTAAAAGAAGTGAATGTGCAGATTTCTTATTGTGTTTTATTTAAAGACAAATGCAATTTTTTGCTCTTAATCGTTATGGGCTGTGGGACAATTTGTAATACCAGGTCTTCATCAAAATTGTAATGTAATCTTTTATTTGCTTGTGGAAAAAGCTTGGTTTGAAATGTGAAAACAGCTTCATTTAAACAAAAAGAAGCTCAGATATCTGACAAGATTTGATCAGTTTGCTTCTAACATGCACTGATTTGTACATTCAGTGATAGGAATGTTTAATAAACAAGGACTAGAGCAACCTCCAGGTTTGCAGGAGTAGCAAGAAGTACAAGAGATCCTTATACAGCAGAATTACATCTGAACCTGTGAATACCTCTGTCATTTTCTAAGGTCCTTCACCTTCCCACAGCTTGGAGGGAGTGCACACAGGGCCACATGCTTAACTTTAGCCTCTTTTACTTTTCATGGTTAAGCTTTTCTAGTTTTCTGAGCAGCTCCTCCTGTCTGTTTTGTCCTCTTCTCTTTCCCTGCAGATACAGTAAGAGAGTTACCCTTTGTTATACTGCATATCTGACTGTTGTGGTTTAATCCCAGCTGGAAACTAAGCATCACATGTCACTTGCTCACTCCCTGCCCTGCTAGGATGGGGGACAGAATCAGGAGGGTCAAGTGATAAAACTCCTGGATTGAGATAAAGACAGTGTAATAGGTAAAGCCAAAGATGTGCATGCAAGCAAAGCAGAACAAAGGAATTCATCCACCACTCCCTGTGGGCAGGCAGATATTCAGCCATCCCCAGGAAAGCAAGGGTTCAACCCATGAAAGTGACTTGGTGAGACAAGTGCCATCTTCTCTGAGCATCCACTCTTTCCTCCTCCTTCCCCCAGCTTAATATACTGGGCGTGATGCCACATGGTCTGGAATATCCCTTGGGTCAGTTGGAGTCAGCTGTCCCAGCTGGGTCCCCTCCCAGCTCCTCCTGCATCCACTCACTGGTGGGGTGGGGTGAGAGGCAGAAAAGGCCTCAGCTCTGTGTAAGCCCTGCTCAACAGTAACAAAAAAATCCCTGGGCTACCAACACTGTTTCCAGCATAAAAGCAAAACACAGCCACATACAAGCTACTATGAAAAAAATAACTCTATCTCAGACAAAACCAGCACACTGATAGCTTTTCTGAGATCAGAAAGCAGTTTGAGAGTTTGGAAAATTTTGGGCAAATCTGGTAGCTTTATTGATGCTAGCTTTTGAAGGGTGAGAGTGTTACAGGTAGGGAAACAGTCATATGATCTCAAGAATTTACTATTTTGATGGTAATTCTTTGTGAATTAATTTTAAAACAAAATTCTGCAGGTTAACCATGCAGATCCTTAACATCTACACCCTGCTTGCGTCAGGCAAGTTGCTTTGAAGTTAAACTTCTGTAAGCAAACAATTTAGGTACATTGGAAGCATGTCACAAAGAATAGTTTGGACAGTAAGGGTTATGACTGTTGAATCTAATCATTATTGTTGGGATTAAAAAGTTAGAAGTTCTTTAGAAATCTTCAAATGTACCTGATGAGACAGTGCTGTGTTGCAAAGACAAAAGGAATATTGCCATGGATTTTAATCCTAGGGCTCTTAATTGCTGAAATGGTTCAAGAGACCTGCAGCATTATTTACTGGTAAATGACCAGTATATGAATTGAGTTCAGACTCATGTGAACTTTTCATTATACATGAAAAGGACATCACTTCCTCTCTGATCTTTATCATTAGAAGTGTCATTTGTCAGTAAAAGCAAAAGTAAATGAATCAGCTGCAATGGGAAATGGCTTTTCAGAAAGTCACTTTGAACTGTAGAGCTCTAAATTCACTGAAAATAAATTCCATGAAGAAGCAAGCCTTTGCTTAAGAGTAGAGTACCTCAGATATAGTAGCGTTGTGTCTGAAAATATTTGGGATCATTCCCTTTTTGGAGAAAGTCACAAAGTTTAAAACTATCATAGTTACAATTCCTACATTTCTGAGACCACAAAATCTAGAGCCTAACTTTTGAAGTGCTTTTCTTGATTGAAATTGGTGTTTTTATAGAGAATTTTCTATTATTGGAGAGTATTAGGATCATTAGCAGTTCATAGTTCCTGGGTGGAATGTAGTTGACTAAATCAATGAACTACATTTAGCTGCAGATACTTTGTCATTTTACACATCATTAGTACTGTCATGGGTTTTGTGTGGGGTAACTGTAAAAACAGTATGTATGACAGTCAGTTAAAACCTGTTTCCTTTATGTTTATTTTGGCATTTGACACACAGTATCATGCATTCACTTTGATACCTAAATAGCAGCTGATATGTTTCATGTCAAGAAAGAAGGAAACGTTTGAATTGTTAGTTTTGATGGCTAAATTGAGGTTGCCATATCTGTGTTGTAATAATGATGGAGCTGGGCTCACTGGGACATTCTATCAGTTTTGCAGTTAATATAAATATTTACATAAAGAAGACATTTTCTTAATCATTTAGTCTGCTAAATGTAGTTACAAATGTTATTTCATAGTCAATGAAAAGAAGAAGCTGCCTTTTATTTCAAAGTTTCTTTCATAGTTTAAATGTGTTTAATTTTTGTCTGCAAACATCTTTATTTTGAAGTTTATGAAATCTAGTTTTCATGTAAGAATATTTTAAAAAATTGTTTGGCCTCAGGTTTCACATTTGAGTACTTCCTGAACTTAGACAGTTGTTGCCATCTTAGTATATCAATTACTAATCTTACTAAACCAACTGCAAGTAGAAGTCCAGTCCTGTGCTCTTATGTGTATTTTTTATATAGCATGTTCTTTTTTAGCTTTTTAATAAGGGTTTTAATGTCAGTTCTCTCATGTTCACTTAAAGAACTGGGAAAATAGGAGAATTTTAATTAGCTGGCTAGATTAAAAGCAAACCATCTAACATTGTATTTTATATGTATAGAGCTGTCAGATATCAGTGTAGCTATGTATAATGCAGATATACTTTTGCATGCACATGCTTAAATTAAGTGTGTGTTACAACCTCTAGTTAATTATCAGGTATGTGAGTGTATGAGTTGATAATTTCAGCTGTTTGTTACTGTGAAGTTTTATCAACTTTCTGAAAGGATTTTGGAATTAGTTTGCTTCAGTTGGAAGTAAGTTGTTTCCAAATTACTTCTAGGCACTGGAGACTTTGAAAATGTTGGTAAAAAAGGATAGCAGAGTAAAGAGCGCAGCTGCAACAAACCTTTCATGCCTTTACTATTTGGTAAGTGTTTGCTTCAACAAAACCAGGTAAGACCTGCAGTTTACGTAGCAACTTCTGTCTTTCTGTAGATTTTATATCTGTCTAAATAATCTCGGTAAAGAAGAAGAAACGGTTAGAGGAGTTACTCTTGAACACCAGTTCTTGGCTGTAGTTGAAGTTTTGATCAGATCCTTTTGTGTCTTCTTGCTGGGAGGAAAAGTGAGATTGAGCCCCAGGCTGCAGTAGTGTGCCTGCAGTGGGATTTGTGCAGAAGCTCCGGGGCTGCATTTAAAACAGGGATCCTGGAGACCCAGGCTGAATGTCAGAAGACTTAAAGTATGTAGCTTAGGCAGTGGTGTTTGTGTATGAAGTTTGTAGGGTATGGGGACTCTTCTTTTTTTTTTTTTAACAGAAATGCTACTGTAAAAGAAAATTTCCAGACTAGATTAGACAAAGCAGCAAGGCACATCTCAAGTGTTATCTGAAACTGGAAAAAGATGATCTACCTTATGCAAATATATAAAGAAATATTTTAGGAATGAAGAATCAGGCAGAAAGGGACCTGAGGGTTCTGACTGACAGGAAGCTGAACACAAGTCAGCAGTGTGCCCAGGTGGCCAAGAAGGCCAATGGGATCATGGCCTGTATTAGGAATAGTGTGGCCAGCAGGATCAGGGCAGTGATCCTTCCCCTGTACTTTGTGTTGGTGAGGCCACACCTTGAGTACTGTGTTCTGGGCCCCTCAGTTTAGGAAGGATATTGAAGTGCTGAAGCTCTCCAAAGAATGATAGTGAGGCTGGTGAAGGGACTGGTGAGGCTGAGGGAGCTGGGGTTGTTTAGTCTGGAGAAGACGAGGCTCAGGGGAGACCTTATTGCTCTGTACAACTACCTGAAAGGAGGCTGTAGCCAGATGGGAGTTGGTCTCTTCTCCCAGGCAACCAGCAGTAGAACAAGACAGTACAATTGTAAGCTGCGCCAAGAGGGGTTTAGGTTGGACATTAGGAAGAAGTTCTTTACAGAGAGAGTGATTAGGTATTGGAATGGGCTGCCCAGGGAGGTGATGGAGGTGTTGTGCATCCTTGGAGGTGTTTAAGAAGAGATCAAAAATGGTGTTGGGTCATAGGTTGAACTCAATGACCTCAGAGGTCTTTTCCAGCCTACTGGATTCTGTAATCTGGTTTTTTTTTTCATTCTCAACCTTTTGTAATTCCTAAAAGAAGCCACAGCTGCAAGAAAATTGACAGACAATTGGCTAACACAATGTTGTGTTTTGTTCATACAGGGGAATGACTTGGAACAAGCAACTGACTATGCAGATTTAGCTGTAAATTCTGATAGGCACAATCCCGCAGCCCTAACTAACAAAGGTAATACTGTTTTTGCAAATGGAGACTATGAGAAAGCAGCTGAATTTTATAAGGAAGCTCTCAAGAATGATTCCTTATGCACTGAAGCACTTTATAATCTTGGTAAGTCATAGGTGCTTTTGTGATTTAGCTTTTGTCTAAAGGTAACATTAATTTTTTCTGAGAATCTATTTTTCAAAGTGTTCTTATGTAGAAATATATGTGAATAATTATTGTTTTATTGAGTAATTTATGTTATAGCAAGGTATTAACTTGTACTTCCTGTCTGTTCTGCAAAATAAATCCCAGTGTTAACTACATGAACTAGTAATTGCAGATGAGTAAGTTACTCTGAAGAGTAAGAAATTTATACTATCTACTAAAAGTATACCAGTTTTAGTATTATTAAACCATTAGAGTGATTTCTCCTCATTCTGTCCTTCACCTTGTTCAAAAAGAAACATTACACATGTTCTTGGTCTTTGACTGGGTTCGTGTTCCTTGTGTTTATCAGTTTGGTAGGTCATGCTGGCTGGTAAGAATTACAAGCATGGCTCTCACAAATAGTCTGTTAATGTCAATGCCTCCAAGTACTGTGTTCCTGTTTTGATTTTCTTGGTTATTCTATCAAGTCAATATGCCAAAGTAGTCTTTTTTTTCACTTCATTAATACTGTAACCTTTTTTTTTTTTAGGTTTAGCATATAAGAAGCTAAACAGGATAGGTGAAGCCTTGGATTTTTTTCTGAAATTCCATGCAATCCTTCCAAATAGTGCCCAAGTCCTTTTCCAGATAGCAAGCATGTATCTTTTTCTCAATTATGATAAGGAGTGGTGGTTTTACTAAACTCATTTAGTCTGAAATACGTGTTTCAACCATGACAGGGTGACTTAGAAATTTACTGTGGTGTCCGTTATAGTAAGAATGATGTTTGTGAAAATGAGACCAGAACTTAAACCTTCTTGAACGTTTCCAGTGAAGCAAGTGAAAAAATACATTAAGGCTGTTCACTTTGCAGAGAATGAGTGATTTACGTTCAGTATTAAATTGTGTCCTGGAATATTTAACATGCTGCTGATTTTATTATGAAAATAATACAGCAGATATAAGCACAATTAAGTAAAATACTTAAGAAAAAAATTATAGTTAATGAATGTAAAGTTCTCTTCTGAAAGCTGTTTTCAGATTAGTTAATGTATGTGTAAGAAAGTAATTGTCTCCCAGCACCACAAAAGCTCAACAGATTGAAAAGCTGAGGAGGGATTGGCTTTGCACATCACCAGTGATATTCTATACTATGAATTTCTTTAACAATTCTTATGAGGATGTGCAAACCATAATAAAATCCTCCCCAAGGCAGAACAAATTCTAGTTGCTGTACAACACTTTTAAGAATAGTGTAGGTAATAAAAATGTGTTTTGATCAGTAAAATAAGTAACCTCTAAAAATACCAAGTACTCTGACCTCTAGTCCTTGTTGTACAGCCCCTTTACAACAGTGTAAATGGCCCAACAACTCCCAGTTCCCATCTGGGAAAGAGCTTCTCTGTGTAAAACTGCTTTCCAGCAATATTCACAAGCTTTTTCCATGACAGGTAGGATGCAGTAGAAACTATAAAAAATGGGTTGGGCAGTAGCTCCAGCTTACACTGCTGAGAGCTCTGAGCCATTGTGCCCCTCAGGGGTGACTGCAGAGGGAAGAGCACCCTGCATCTAAAGCTGCCTCCGTTCTCTGGACCAGAATTGTGTATTGTGCTTCTTAGACATACAGCAGAAAATCTCATGCTGGCAAAAGTCTGTTCTTGGGAATAGCAGTTTTACCTTATCACTTATGTTAGAACAAAATGTTGTTAGTATGAAAAAGTGTGTGTGTGTGGCTCGGCTTCGCGAACGAAGATTTGGGAAGGGCTGTCCCCACGTGGGTGTGCCCTTCCAGCCTGTGCAGTGGATTTTAGGTGAGGCTCAGCGTGCGCAGAACTGGCCCCACCGTTTTTTTAAGTCCTGAGGTTCGTCTGCCACGGACGAACGAGCTTGGACAGTGCCAGTGAAGTCCTCAGGACTAGAACCTACAGCACCCGGCATTTCCCAGGAGGTCTCCCATCCAAGTACTAATCTGGGGCTGAATCCAGTTGTAAAGGCTACAAATCAATGACCTGGTTCTCGTACTTCATTCTTATAAATGAGAAAGTCAAAGTAAAATCAGTGTCAGAGAGAGAGAGGAGAAGTGAACCCAAAGTTCTATTGAGCCCAACCTGGTTTTAAGGTGAAAGAGCAGCCAGAGTCTCTGAATGTTTTTCTTCCTTTAGCATAATAAAAATACTTTCTGAGGGAAATGAAATTATGAAAACAATGTGAAAAGAAAAGAAAGCCAGTGTATCTCCACACTACAGTGACTGGCGTCTGTTCAGCATATGGATTGCATTATGTAAAGTAATAGAAATTCTAAGTAAATCAAACTACCATCCACGTCAGTCCTTGACTAAAGAAAACTCAGATATGAGATCATGGAAGATCCCAATCAAGCCATAGAGTGGCTCCTGCGGTTGATCAGTGTAGTGCCAACTGATCCACATGTGCTTTCAAAGCTAGGGAAATTATATGACAATGAAGGTGATAAATCCCAAGCTTTTCATTATTACTATGAGGTACTTGCTCTTATGTTGCTTTTTCAATGCTCTTTATAATAATTAAAGAAAATTTTGCCATAGCTTCCTGTATCAAATTAACAATTGATTAAGATTTTTAAAATGTCCTCCAGAAATAAAAAAAAATATATATTAACAAAATTAACAAAATCTAATTTTTGTAGTCAGATCCTAAGGAAACACATAGCCCGTATTTCCATGTGGATACTGACCTCAGACTTTTGTGTTTCTTTATGTTGTTGTTGTTTACATTGACTTGTAACAGTTTTATTTTAAAATATAATCTGGGACAAACCAAAACCCCAATATAGTAAATTTATATAGTAAAATATGTAAATTTAAAGGTGTGTGTGATGTGACTGAGTTTGTTGGAAGCTATATCTGTATAGTAGATATGGAGATACATATATGATGTGTTTATGTGTGTAAGTGTAGATATTTTAATGGTATGGCTATACATTATGTATACCCAGTTGCCTAAAGAAGGGAACCATTTTCATTTCAAACCACCTGTACTATTGTCTGTAGTTTGGAGAGATTCTTCTATTTTAGAAAACAGACTAAGATGGGAAATTGCTTTGCTGCAATATAAGGGTTCTTTTTATTGGTGTGAAGTAAGGATGATCAAAGGCTGTGCTGCAGTCTGAATTACTGCTTGAGTTGTGCTTGATGATAATTTTGCTGCCTGTTTCAGTGGAAATTTCTAAAAAGCTGAAAATGTTATTTATGTACATATGTGTAGAAAAGAATACTTTTAGGTGAGTTTTCCATCAGACTGATGTGAATATGGAATTGTACATGTATTAGTTAGCATTGTTTAACGTTTTAGATAACTTACTCATATGTAGACATGAGCTAAGTAATGTTTTTGTTGTTGCAAGCTATTTAAAATAGTATTTCAAATAAGGCTAGATGGAAAATGTGACAGACTCATCTCAGGTAACTTCTAAAAAGCATTCTGCAATTAGAAAACTTGGTCTGCTATTTTTTTCCCCCATGATCACTTATTATACACACTACTTCCATTCATTTGTATTACGTGTTTTGGGCATCTGGAGAATTAAACACTTGAGTAAGATATTCCAGAAGTACCATAAAGATCTTGTTTATCACTAAAATTGTGGGGGTTTTTCACCTTTCCTATTTTGTCAGTCATACCGGTATTTCCCTTCGAACATTGAGGTCATTGAATGGCTTGGAGCGTATTACATTGACACCCAGTTTTGTGAAAAAGCCATTGAGTACTTTGAAAGAGCAGCGCTTATCCTGTAAGTAGCTATTATTTTATGCCTACTCAGATTTGTGATCAGACATCTGTAAGTATACCTAGAGATAAATCAGTTGGATAACATTAATAATACTGTAAGCAAACACTGGAGTTAGGAGGATTTGTGATGTTATTTAATTTTCTCACCTTTGTTCATTTACAGTCTTTTTTTGCTCTTACTATGCAATTTTAATGATAAGTAAGATCCTCCATTGTGCCCAAGATGTTGTTAGGTATTAGACCCTGTTTTTCTCTGTTATCTGCCATTAAACACAGCTACAAAGTGGGCAACAGCTCTGCAAAGCCACCAAGTCTTCTTTCTCTATGACTTTATGTGGAACACTTCCTTTCTGTTATTTTGTTATGTGGTGATTTGTTGGTTTAGATAAATGCATGTTTTAGCTGTTCTTGCTGCATTTGTACTTTTCACATCACTTCTACTTCATAAAAAAGCTATTACAAATAAGGTATATAAGTAAGCAAAAATGTGCATTGAAGAACTACCAGTGGTCCGTGAAAATAAGTTGACAGGTTCAATTGATGCTGATAGAGATGCCTGAAATATACTGAGACAGTTTGGCAACTTAGTTGCTAAAATTTTCTGTTAGCAAAATGTGATGCAGTTCAGAAAGTATATAGGCCATATATATTTTAGTTCAGAAAGGAAACTAACAAGAGAATGGTTAATAAATAAAATTTGATCAAATTGAAATCTGTAATCCAGAGTTCAAAGATAATTCTAAAAAGACATACATTTGGTCTTTTTATGTGGAAACAATTATTTATCTGTAGGCTCATGAAGCATTTTGTGTTAATAGACCAACTAAAATTCATGGAACTAAAATTCACTCAAATAAGTGTGAATTTCTCTATTTTGTGTTTTAGGAAACCTGTCAAAAATCAGACTAAGCAAAACTCTGTTATTGCTTGTCTTGTGATGATCTAAAATTTTACATTCCATGAATCTGAATGACGTGCATGTACAAGATGGCATGTGAACAAAACATTTGTGCAGTATTATTCAAGGAAAAATCATGCTGCAAATAGGTTGTAAGAAATTCAGTAAAAAAATACTAGTTCTGTCTTTAAAACTTTTTAGAGTAGACAAGAATTATAGAAAAGAAAGTCCAGGGTTTAAATGAGAATTAAAAATGAAAAAATAAATAGAAAAACATAGACTTCCCACAAGCGGTGGTATGATTATAAAGAGAGGTGTAAATTAGATAAAAATACACAGTTCTCAGGTTTGCAGTATTCTCTTCCCTATAAATACTGGCCACCTTAAAAAATCGTATTTTGTCAAGCTATGAGATTGCAAATACTGGCATTCATGGCCTTCCTAGAAAATATGGAAAGAAACAGATGAAACTAAAAAGAATTATTTCATGATCTTCTTTTGGCAGAGATCTACATGTTTTGTGCTTCGTGTCTCAGTCTGTGCATGAAGCATGAAGTATGTGGATTGTAAAGTACTTAGGAAAAATTGGCATATCTCTGACAAAGGTTAGTGGTTCATATGTCAGGTCTGCTAATTGTGTCTGGGCACAGAGTCATGAGCAGGAGAAAGACTATAGCATAGGACTGAAAATGAGTGACATCGAGGCCTGAGAACTGGTGCATGATGCAGGGGTAAACTATGTGTAAACTGGGTTGGCTAAATTCTTTTTAGGAAGGGAGTATGCTAGGTGGAAAATTTATTAGTAGTTAAATAGTAGGTCTTCACCAGATGCAGATTATTTTGCTTATTCGTTCTTTGGCAAATGTGCATAATTTTATTTTATTTATATGTAGGCCAACACAAGTGAAGTGGCAGCTGATGGTTGCAAGTTGCTACAGGAGAAGTGGTAGGTTCTGTAACTTACTGGTAACTGGGTAGAGGTTTGTAACATTTTTTTAATCCATTGGAGTTGCTCAGACTGGAAAATATAGGAAGGGGGCTTATAGGAAAGATGGAGGTAGACTGGGGTCTGCAGTTCCAGGACAAAGAGCAGTGGTTTTAAACTGAAAGAGGGTAGACTTACTCTGGACATAAAGAAGAAATTCTTTACTGTGAGGATGGGGAGACACTGGAACAGGTTACCCAGAGAAGTTGTGGATGCTCAAAAAGCCAGATTGGATGGGGCTTGGAGCAACTTGGTATAGAGGAAGGTGTCCCTGCCCATAGCAGGGAGGCTGGAACTGGATGATCTTTAAAAGTCCTTTCCAACCCAAACCATTTTACAATTCTTTGATTTGTTTTGATTGATGTTTTAATTTTTTTTTTATCTTTTCTGACTGATGTGAATATTGGTCTTATAGTTTAGTGAACATTCAGTTATGTATGCTTTTGTTACAAGTTTTCTGTGTATATGTAATAAAACACAAACTTTCTTTTAAGTCCAGGAACCATTTCTGCACTGACTTATGCATGAAACATTCCTTGTGCTGTTAAATAAATAAAATAAAGAAAATAATACAGCATAAATTACTTGATATAAGGTTTTTTGAATGTAATTATGCTACCAACTGATCCAACATAAACAAGTAGTTTTCCAGGTTGCTTAATTCCCTTTCCTTTTCAACAGCAGGTATAATTTTTCAATGTTGAAATAGTATTTGCACCACACAAACAAAAGAGACTCTTAATGTGCTATATTTTCATACTGGGAATATAATACACTGATAAACCAAAAAGATTAGTCTCTTTTCATTTTGCTTATTTCACCACCTAAAATGCATTCAAGATACTCAATGACGTAAATGATACTCTTCTTTCTTCCTGTTCCATTTTGTCCCTCTCTTTATGCTTCTTTAGAACTTTGCAGAATAGTCTTTGTAATAAGTAAGTGCATTTTCTCACTCAGCTCAGTTACTTATACAGCAGTGAGAAAAGGAACAGGACCTGGGGAAGCCAGTGAATTAAGAACAATCAGCACCACCCGAAACTAGACAGATGAAATATTTTTCCAGCAAAGAAACATGGTGGGTTTGGCTGCTCTGTTTATGATTCATTGGCAAAATTCCCGGTTTATCATGTTAACACATAGCACATCAGTTGGATCTCTGCCTCGCACTAGGAAGAGAAAAATAGTGATACCTCAACAAACGTCTTTGTCAAGTATTTTATGGATATGACGTTTTAGATTCACAGGGTCAATCAGTCCTTTCCATAGTCAATCTGAGTCAAAATTGAAGGCAAAAGCCTTAAGGAATAGTTACTACCTTACCAGGTCAAGGCAAAGGAGAGAAACACAACTTTGTACTCTGCTGGAAGGGAGGATAGGCAGAGCTCACCTATTAAATATGTCCGTTTGACCAGTCCATACATTTGCAGTCTCACATAAGTTCTGGTAGGCTTGATACAGCTTGTCCAGTAGTTGTATTATAGAAACGGGGTCTTAGAGAAAGGTCAAAAAAAAAGGCAAAAATCAGGAAACTGCTCTTCATTAGTTCTGTTACTTACAGAGCAATTTGAACTGTTTTCAGATGCTCTTAATTTTTGCTATCAGTATTTAAAGAATGTAAATTTGGTCTTACCAAATTTGGTCTTATGATATTAAGTCAATAACTAAAAAGATTAATTTATATTAAAGTGTATCAATTTCTCATCAGATAGTCTTTTTTATGTTGGAATGTGTGGATAGGAGATGTTTTGTTTGTTTGCAGGTAACTACCAGAAAGCTCTAGAGAAATACAAGGTCATTCACAGAAAATTCCCAGAGAATGTTGAATGTAAGTTGTTTCATTCCGTGGTACAACTGTCAAAGGAAACTTTGTTACATTGAATATGTGTGTTAGTAATCATAGGATGTATTTTTCATATGAAAATATTTTCATGAACTAACATTTTTATTCATGCTAATGCTGCATGTTTTCTGTAACAACACTAAAGTGTGATTTAAGAAATATTAGGGCAATGCTGAAGAAGAGTGATGAAAATAAATTTTAACTGAGTCAGATTGGTTGAATTCTTTCTCATGAAAAATTATGTTACTTACTAAATCTTACTTATGATAAAATATATGTATTTTTACTTCTATTTCCTGCTAGTTGAAACTCCTGCTGTAAGTTTCTAGATATGAAAAAATCTTATTGCTGAGTTTTACTAAAGCCAGACTTTCCAAAAGAACGTAGAGGGTGAGATTTTTTTGCTGTGTTTCTAACTATAGTTGGGCAACCAGTCTCTGGAAAATCTTTGAAGAGTAAGACGTTTTGCAAAATCAGTCACACTTGTACTCTAAATAAAAAAGCCATGTAGAAAATAGAGGTTGTCAGTGGATGTGAAAACATCCTCCTACAACCCACACTCTGCCTCACAAATTCCAAAATATGAGGTTGTTGCCAACAAGTCTGTACTTTTAAATGCAATGTAGGGAGAACATTAATTCAATTTTATTTTCAAATTCTATCCTTCTGCTTTAAAAAATGTATTGCTTTTTAAAGAGGAATCACACAGCTCTCTTGTATGACTGAAATTCAGTACTATAACTCCTCAAAGTTATAAGCATGAGGAGTTCATATTGATCACATGTATTTTGGAGGGGTATTTTAGAATGCAAGTATGTTTCTGAATTCTACAAATTACACAAATGGAGGCAGAAGTTAGACAAGACAATTTAACTGATAAAAGTTTTTGCTGCTGGAGCAATGGTGGTTCATCATCCCTTCGTGACCACCTGCTCCCTAAGCCAGCAGAAAACTAACTTGGCACAAAATGAGTAACACATTAGTGAAAGCTCAGGAGAGTAATGTATCAAGTTGTGCTTGTTTCTGCTTCTGGTCTTCCAAAGGAATGTTGAGAAACATATAGGCATAGCAACAATGTTTTCAGAGTTTGGTATAGTGTCTCAGGAGAATGTTTTTAGGGGTTCTGTTCAATAATACAGTTGATTTTCAAGTCAGATTTGTTGGGATTTTTCAATTCTATAGATAGTACTCTTTGAAAAATCAACCACAGCAACAGAAAAGAACATGTTGATTCACTTTCAACAAAATGCTTTTGATAGCAGCTCCTCAGTAATGTCTTACTATCATTACTATGCTCCCAGCTTGCAAAATATTTTGAAAATGCCAAGTTCTGAACCAGATGAGTTAGTATGTCTCGGGCCTTTCACATATATAAATGGTATTTGTACTGTTTGTGAACACAGACACAGAGAAAATGTTAAATTACCTGCAAAATATCACAGCTTACATAGTGAAATGGGACTGGAGTCACCTTGTGTGCCCAGTTACTTGCATTGTTTGCCATTCTGCACGTCCAGTCCTGTTGGGGTGCGCTTGTAGTTGGACTTGCTTGTAAACTTTTTTGACCAATGCTTTTTGCTTTTCAATTAGGCCTCCGATTTTTAGTTCGTCTCTGCACAGATATGGGGCTGAAAGAAGTCCAGGAATATGAAACAAAGCTCAAGAAAGTGGAAAAATTAAAAGAAATAAGAGAACAGGTAAGTACACAGATGAAGCTAAGATAGTGTTTATGATACTTCAAGATGAAATATGTTACTAACTTCTATAGAGACACTCATGTTTGTGGTTTGGGGAGTTTAAAGTACTGATTAGTCTTTTATCTATCTGAGTAGTTTTTGACCACCAGATTTTCTGTGATTTTTAAATACTAGTGAAAGATGGACTGTGTGGATGTGATGGGAATGCCGGAGCCACTCACATAATTTAATGCCTTTGGAATTTGGTCTTTCCTACTTACTTGCCAGATTTTATTTAATTCTTTATTGTATTTATGAGCCAAGGAATAATGCAACTACAGGGAGAAATGGAGAGCCTAAAAATTTGTCTATATAGGAGAACTTTTTATATAAAAAGCTGCAACATAGACACATTACATAGGTAGAAGTAAACTATTCATGTTAGTGCCAATTTTTAAACCAGAAAAAAAAATTGCATGGAAAAGCGACAGGCTATGAAAGGTATGAGATCATAACTTGTGTTCTGTTCAGGAGAGTGAGCTCACATTTGTGTGTGTGTGCACTCGTGCATTGTTTTCTTACTATTTGGTGATAAAGTAAGATTTTGAAATTAAAAACAGCTGCTTGTTTGAAAAGCATTATCCATGCTGTTGAGCTGCAAAACGTTCAGACTTGCTTTTGCTATCCAGAGAATTGCCTCAAAGCTACATAGTCACAACAGCACACATTAAGTCTTAACTAATTTACTCTGCTCCTAATAACACTTACTGGTCCCATTGGATTCCAGATAATGTGTAAATGCATCCTTAGCAACTTTCACTTAAATTTTCCAGGGAGTCTGAGTATGCACATGAACAGTAGGACATTTTAAAAATTAAACTCACAAAGGGAAACACTGATCAAAGGATTCCAACTTTATGCTACAACCATACTTTAAAGGACTAGCTGAAGTGTATTGGTTTGGATTTTCAGTAAATGTAAAATTTAAAGCACTTGGGAAAATGGACAAAAGAAAGCAGTCTACAGCTGTAGTGGGATTAATATCCCTCCATGTCATCCCATAATTGTATCAGTAGGCAAAACAGATGACCAGATATAAGGTTTCTATTCTGAAAAACTCATAATTAAGAGATGTCTCTGAAGTGTGTTAAGCAGGTTTTCCCTGTTTCTAGGGCGTATCAGTTCAATGTCAGTGATATACTTCATTCTTTGCAGTAACTTTCAACACCTCAGTGCTTTACTTGGGAAGGGTCACAAATGAAACCAGTTGCAACTGGATTATTTTATAGTTCATGAAAGAGGTCCCTGGAGATAGAGAAGCTGTCTGTTTACTTGCATGTAATTATGGCTATTTTTTACACTGAAGGGGTTAATTATGTACCATGGATCGACGAATGTTGAGGATTTTAATGTAAACACCTTTTTTTCCTTTCAGAAAGTTAGACTGTGTTAGGAAATTGTGACATCTCTTCCTTTTTATTTCATATAGAAAGTGGGAGCTTTCCCAAACACATTCCTGTACTTTTCGGTGGGGAAAAACCTACCAGTCGAATATTTAAACATTTAAATCATCTAAGTTACTTGAGATTTTAGTAACACAGAAATTATATTTAAATTATGGGGGATTTTTTCATTCTGACTTCAAATTGCGTTAAGGGAATTCACTGAGTCATACCTGAATGGCAGAGGTGTCAGTGGAATCCCGTACAGACTCATGGTAGGACAAGTTATTGCATAGTTGGTTTAGACTGTTCATACTTCAGTAGTGATCATAATTCAGCCATGGTATGGAAAGCTTACATTTCAGTATTCCTGTTTAGGAGTCTGGTGACTGTATCCTGTCACAAAACTAACCTTCCAAAGCAGGATCATAGAATGGTTTGGGTTGGAAAAGACTCTTAAAGATCATCTTGTCCCAGCGTCCCTGCCATGGGCAAGGACACCTTTCACTAGACCAGGCTGTTCAAAGCTCCATCCAACCTGACATCAACACTTTCAGGGGTGGGGCATCCACAACTTCTCTGGGCAATCTGTTCCTGTGTCCCAGCACCCTTATCATAATTATTTCTCCCCCTTAGCTATCCTTTTTCAGTTTTATCTTGTCCTACCACCACAGGCCTTGGTAAAAAGTCTGTCCCCATCTTTCTTATAAGACCCCTTTAAGTATTGAAAGGCCACAGCAAGGTCTCCCTGGAGTCTTCTCTTCTCCAGGCTGAACAACCCTAACTCTCTCAGTCTGTCTTTACTGGAAAAGTGCTCCAGCCCTCTCCATGGCCCTCCTCTGAGCCCTCTCCAACAGGTCCATGTCCTTATGTTGGGGGCCCCTGAACCGTGCACACAACTCCAGGTGTGGTCTCATGAGGACAGAGTAGAAGGGAGAATAAGGTATCTATGATGGCACTTTTAACTAGTCAAAGCTTTAAAGTAGATCTGCCTAAATATTTCCCTATAGTCTGTTGCCCAGAAAAGAAAAAAAAAAGCTTTTAAATTCAGCCTTTTAAATAAGCCCGATAGTACTGTAATTTAAACTAAACCAATTTTCATTTAAACAGATTAAAAGGAAGTGCTCTAGGTTTAAAAAACAAAACCCAAACCAAACACTCCTCTTGCCTCCCTGGCTCCTCAAAACCATCACCACCAATAAATAGATTTCTAGTCAGCTTTGTCAGCTTCATTCCTGCAGATAGGCCAGTGTTTGCAACCTGAATAAATTCAGTGAGTTTCTGAATGGCAGAAAAATTCTGCCTCTGTGGTTCCTAGTACACTCTTGAGAACCTCTGAAGTCTGATGAGTTGCTTTCTGCTCCTTCTTGTAGCTCCTTGTCTTGGATTAACATCTCCCTCTTTGGCTCTCTTACCTGCCACACTCTGAAAACTCCCAAGTTCCTCCTTAAGGAAAGAAACAACTTCTGCCCCCCAGGGAATCTGCTGACCTAGTTTTCTTAAAAATCAACACTGTTATAGTTGTATAGGAACAGAGACTGAGAGAAGATGTTACAGGATGCACTGCAATTTAGTATGTGGCTGTCCTGTTTCAGAAGTTGAGCATCTCTGTGTCAGAAGCTCAGCATCAGTGTTGTCTTGCAAACAATAGCCCTGCAGTTCCTTTTTTTGCTGTTGGTATTACATCTGGATTCTGTACCCTGGTTTTGGGATGGAGGGTTTTATTTGTCTTTCATTGATTAGGGTGTGTGTGTGGTTTTTTAGTCTTATGTCTACCATCTGGCTTTGGAAATTACTAGGGGGTTTTGTCCTAAGAAGTTCCTTCTGTCATCCATGACCATATAGTCATAAACTATACCATCAAGTTCTAAAATTACCAAAATTTTACTATTTCATCACCCAAGTTTCCAATAGGAATACTGGTTTCAGTTAGCACTAGCAGATACACTGCAATTTCTGCTCCCAGTTTCAGTCTCAGCTATGTTTGCTCAATTGCACCCAGTAAACACAAATGGCTAAATGCTAGTGTAATATACCTGCATTTCAAAGCCTGCAGACAGACTTTATCTTCCTGTAGAAATCCATCAAAATTTGCTATTCTGACATTGTTTTTCTAGAATAAATATATCCACATGGAGTTTTTACCAAAATAAATACTCTGGAGTACTTATTTCCCTCAGTTCTGTAATATGGACAAGTTGTTAAATACTTCCAGCCAAGAATTGGGGAACATCTGTGGAGTTCATTCCCTGTAGAAAGCATTCAATTTTTATTGCAACCTTCATATGTTGGGGCATTTGAAACAGGGGAGTGTTGGGTTTTTTGTTTGGTTTTGTTTTACTTTTTACTGTATTAATCTTCCTTTTTCATATTTCAGTTTAAAAAAGACAGGTAACAGTGTAAAAGTTCACGTGAGCTCCTTGGCACTGATATGTACACACATTACTATTTATTTCCGTTCTGTGAGCTTAATGACTGAAAATGAGGGGCTGAGTGGGTGTGGTGAGAAGCGGTGATGATGGGTGCAAATGTTGGGGGGACTCACTGCCCTTCCCTTCAGGCTTCTACAGCTGGACTAACCATCCCAAATGTCTTTTGCAGTCATGGGAGAGAAACAGACATTTTCAGGGTGGAAACCTAATTTGAATGTCTGCTTTTAGTGTGGGATTACTTACAAACTACTTGCTTGGAACTTTACAGGAATTAATCATATGTTTAAGCTGTAGTGCTTGTGTAACATTTTGGGAGTAGAGTCCTAGGATGTAAATGCCAAGAGGGCACTGTCATAAAGGGACTGCTGCCCTCTGGCAGACAGAAGCTGAGCTTCCATTGTCAGACTTGATGTCAGTCATTCAACATTTGGAGAGTCTGAACATGGTTCTTGAAAGATTGATATATGCTACTTCACTGGAATGTGAAAAGGATATTTAATACAAAATCCAGAGAACATATTTTAGACTTGAGGATTTCCCAAAATAAATAAAAAGTATGAGAAATTCTGGTCCCAGACTGAATTGCTCCAAGACCAGTCCTGGTTTCACACTAGGCTCCATGCTTTCCTGTCTGACTCCTGTGAGTTTTGATTTAAGAGTTCTTCCTTTTTCTGTTGGCATGAATTTTGAAAGTTCTTTCACTACTTTGGTGTCATTCCAACTCTGCCAGACTCCATGGTATTTTTCTGGTGAAAAATCAGTGAAGAAGCTTCAGTAATTGACCTGAAGACATGGCTAGGTAGTGTGCACATGTGTTTTAATGAGATCCTGAAGTCATATTTTGAATAGGATGCAGAGATACTTTATTAATAGCTGAATGCTTTAAACATTAAGTTTTTGTACCTATCTATCAAAAAGTCTCTTGCTGAGATGTACCTTCTTGTTATTGACAAGATGTGTGAGAAATTCGGAGTTTTGCCAGGAGAAGCCAAGTCTGCCATGTCATACAGAGGTATTGCTTTGATAAACTGTTAAAGTTTTCAAATAACACTAAAAAAAACACAGCTGGGAGATGTTTATGGTACCTTCCTCTGTACAAGAGAGCTGACTTTTTAAACACAGCTTTTAAAGTGTTTACCTTCACCTTTATCTTGCATTTAACACTCAACAGCAAATTAAGTTTTGCTGTGAAGTACAGTGCTGTGCCAAGAATTCAAAATCTAAGATCCATAGGGTGAATAGTTCTTTTTATAGATTCCCCTACTTCTCCCCTTTGAGTCTTTACAATAATAAAATGCTTGTGGGATTTACAAGATGTTAATAGGCAGAGGCTACTTTGAACTCATGCAAGGAGGGCCATGTTGCCTGTTTTTTCAGCTGCACTTTACAGAGGAACATCTGAACTATTTTTATGCACATTCCTTGTATAAATTTTATCTGAAGAAAAATAACTCATTGAGATACTCTGTTTGAATTTCACAGAACTCTTGTTTTATGTAAACATTGGATTTAACAATGATTTTAAGCACAGTTTTGTGTGTTGAAAGAAAAGGGTTTATTAGTTGCAGTATAGTAAGTCTAGTTTGATGATCTTCTACTGTTTGTTTCATAAGCTAGGTTGAATTTTTGATAATTATCTCTAATATATATTACTAAATGGGTTTTTTTTGTTCTGTTCTTTTCAACCTTTTTTCACTGTTCTGCAGCGCGTTAAGTCTGGCAGAGATGACAGTGCCCGGAACCGCAGAGAAGGAAGTGATGGTAAGTACTCAGTGCCTCTGCTTAAATATGCAATTTGCCAGGATCCTAAAGAAAACAGGTTTTCTGGAAGTGTTTGTAAAAGCCCCTTACATTCTGAAATGCATACAAATATGCATTGAGCAATATGGAAATACTTCACAAATTTTGTTTCGAACATTTTGATTATCTGATTGGTGTATGAAACTGCAACTGGTACAGTAACATGGATTTGGTCTATCATTTGTGTTTTATATACAGATCTCAGTGTATTTCTAAAGCTATATTTCTGCTTGTTTTCAGTACTGTGGACTTGATCATTTTTATCCTGTTAACTTGGTATTTGAACATTTTTCTCTCATTAACTTTGGAATATTTGCTATAAGGAAAAGTTTGTTATAACAGAACATATAAGCCATGAAAAACAGGAATTCATTGTTTCTTTATTTAACATGGAGGAAAGTGAATTTTGTGCCCACCACCTAGTCTGTTACGTTAGATATTTGTTACAAGTTCAAGAGACTGTTCTGTGCAACCACCTTCATAATAAGGATCACATTCCCTTACTATCTTTGCTCTCTTCCTTCCCCCCTTTCCAGTATAGCAGAATTGGAGTACTAGAGTCTTCCCTAGAGGAAAGCTTGCTCTCAGACTACTAAGTCTCTGCTTCTATAGCTTTACAATGCTGACTTCCACAAATATAAAACTCTTGCAATGTAAGTCAGGAAACTGTCCTGCTTTGCCTTTTCTGTAGTAGGTAGCCTGCATACTGCAGAGCTAATGATTTTTCCCTCCCATTATTTTAAATTCATGAAATGTTAGTAATGTAAACTTACCTCTTACCCACTGGTACTCTAAGGAAACTAGCACACTTCAAGCTACTTCAGCCACCTGGAAAAAAAAATCCATATTTTGACCCCTAAAAAATGGTTTCTCTGTATTCTCCTTTTGGTTTATCTTAATATTGATGGGTCTTATAAAAAGATATCCCCCGTAAATTCTCGCCATTCTTCCCTTCCTTTTACAGAGAAATAATTTATGACTTTTTTTCTTATTTAGTAATTTTATTTCTTAAATATAGCAGATATTTTACTACACTTATCAAATCCTATAGTGTCATGAAAATCAGAGAAATTATTAGTGTAATCTGAAGATAACATTAGAATGTTATTCTGTTTATGAAGAGTGCTCTCCTGGATTCTCTAAGGGTTGAGTGAGTGTTGGGGGTTTAAGAGAGTTCTCATTCCTTTTTCAGCTCAGTAGTTTCACTAGAGAAGCTTTTAAATCGTGTCTTGATCTGTAGAAGAAACTCCATTCACCTGGCGTTGAATTTCACCTGTTCTGAGCCTCAGGCCAAAGTAATTCTTGGAGTGAAATTCTTTAACTTGGTAACAGAGAGGAATGAAAGTTTTTCTGGTCTTACCTTTGTTACATTAGCCCTGTGATCAGGCAGCCAGCTAGAGGTGCCAGCAAAACATCAGTGTGAGACAGGATTGGTCCCTGTTCTCCATCCTAAAGTAGGATCCACTTTAGCTTGTAATAAATAGAAATGAAGAGCAGCATTGGTAGCAGGCAAGGATCTTTACAGCTGCACAAAACATTGCATCAGGCATGTAGGCAAAGAACATAAAGGGTCTCTTAAATTACAGCTCTATTTTGTAATTATCCCTACCCTCATTAGTGAAGAAGGGGAATATTATCAGGAGGGAGTGAGTCAGTCATTTAGCAAAAGAAGATATAAATACTGATCAAGCTGAAAGCATGCCAAGACAACACTAATCCCTCAGACTACTAGTTTGTCAATATTTCTTTTAAAGACAGAAATATCTATGGAAATTTGTCCTTTTTCAAATTAAAAAAAATTAAAAAATAGTATGAGAAGGTAAGCAGGGTCAGAATTGACTTAGAATATGCCCTATCAATAATTCTTAGATTGTCTCTCAAGATACTATGTCAAGGATATGAAAGAATGGGAAAAAACAGAGTCTGGGAGCAAGTCTGTATAAAAGCACGTTTGAGAAGTCTTCATTATACAAATTCAGTGCCAAAGATCCAGCCTTTCTGGAAATGACTCGGCAAACAAGCAGAGGTACAAAGAAGGTCCTGTATTGAGCCTGGAGTTAACTTGTCTGCTGGGATTCTTAATTAAAAGTTGTGGTGAGATGTACTACTTACATGTATTTTTAGAATTAGTCAAAGGTACATTTTAGCTGGTGATGTTGACTCTGGGAAGCCTTATCGGTGAAGAAACTGCACCCTAACAGCATCAGATATTAAGGACTATGTTGTTGTTTGTCTACCTTTTACTGAGGATTACTAAGAGAAACTTGAAGACCCAAACATTTTATTTTGTCCACTGTTTGGCGTTATTAACCTGGGATAGGAGCTGTATTTTGCAGTTTAATAAATTTCTGTACATGGCCTGTGTCAAGACACATGTGAAATATAAATATGGGTTATTTCATAATTTTAGTATGCTTTTGATAAACAAATTACTTCAAAAGAAGAATTAAAAAATTTTGTATACATTTTAAGATTAGTCTTTTCCAGTGGCGTTGCCAAGACCAAAACAGATCATTTTCCTACACTGTATGAGGGATTTGCCATCATTACTGAAGCCAGTGAAGCATGGAATCCTCCTTAGTTTAGTACTTACTAGCTAAGTTAAAGTACTTACTAGCTAAATGAAGTGTGTATGCATTCCAAATATTTTAGGTATGATGCCTGTTTTATTTCTTTCTCCTTACCAGCTCGCTATCCCCATACTTGGTGGCATTCCCAACAGATTTTCCCCCCAAGTATTTTGTCCCTATATAGGTATTTATATTGTGAGAATTAATAATTCAGACTTCCATGTTTTAGGAAATATGATCTACAATTGCTTTTAAAGAGGGAGCTAAGAGGAAAGAGAACTAACCCAGCAGGATTGGTATTTCACAGAGTGTCCACTACTTTGCCAATATAAATTAAAATAGAAAGTGTGTGAGATGCACCAAAGCACAATTTGAACAATAGGATTGTATGTGTATGTATGCACAGCCAGACTTTGCGAACGCAGATTTGGGCAGGGCTCTCCCCACGTGGGTGTGCCCTTCCAGCCTGCGCAGTGGATGTTTAGGTGAGGCACAGCGTGCGCAGAACTGGCCCCACTGTTTCAGTCCTGAGGTCCATCTGCCACGGCCGAGCGAGCTTGGACAGTGACAGTGAAGTCTTCGGGACTGTCACAGCACCTGGTACTAACCGGGGCTGACCCTGCTGAGCATCCGAGATGTGACGGGATGGGATGGCAGGGAGGCATTGAACTGCCAGGGGATGGTCCCACTGAGACTGGAACTCAGGTCCTTGGGATTCAGAGTCCAGAGTGCTCTCCTTTACACCACGGGACCGCCCTACAATAGGATTAATGTATGGATGAATGGTAGACAGAATAGAAACAGGGAGACCAAGAAAATTGACACCTCTATCAATGTCAGTTGAAGTCTGCTCTGGTTTTGTGAGGAAGAGAAGCATTAAATCTGAAATGCCTCCTGAAAATTGAACACATTTGTCATTCCTATTATAAAAAGTGAATTTTTCTGCTCTCCACAAAAAGCAGATGACATTGATACAGTCCCATTAAAATTATTCTTTTTAATTTAAGAAAGGAGAAAGAAAAAAAAAACAAAGCACCACAAAACCCTGAAGGAAGCTAACAGTACATTTTAGTTTAGGCAGTTCTCAAAGATTTCCTTTCCAATAATCTTTTCTTGTTTTCATGCTCACTTTTTTGTGTTTTGCAGATATATGATGGTAATATCCAGAATTTAGAAGTTAGGACATTGTGGTTTTTACTACTGTAAGAGATTTGTACTGTTTAATAGCATAGTGCCTTTATACATAGAGATAATGAAAAGTATGGACTTAAGTAATACATTACCATAAGCAGTGTTTACTTGGTCTCTGCATTTGCCCAGCTCTCTGAATGGGGAGTTTTGTAGTGGATGAGAGGAGCCATGGAGTCTCGCAGCCCAAAGAAGCAGTGTTGAATTCAGAAGATGAAAGGCTGAGCACTTTGCAGTCTCCTTGTTACCTAAGCCTGTCCAGATGAATTTGGAAAGAATACCATGTGAGAGTAATTTAGGTGTCTCTTCCCTTTTTCGTTTCACTGGTGCCAGTGTCAGTGGAGAAATGGGTTTGTCCATCCCGTATTCAAACACCTCTTACCATCCCTTAGGGATCTCCTCACACAGTATGGAAGGAAGCACATTAGAGATGTCAGGGCTATAGGCACCCCAGATAACCTCGACTGTGAGAGAGGCAAGAGACTTTTTTGTTGCCCTGACAGCCAGGACATCTCAATCACTTATATTTTCTAGGCTTTGTGTGCCTCTTGAAGCCTCATTAATTACAAGTCACTTGGGATGGTTGGCTGTGTGTGCAAAATAGAAAAAAAGTCTTCTTAATAAACAGATAGGGAAAATCTCGGAGTGAAGAAAACATTATGTTTTCTGCTCTGGACTCACCTAAGGAGTTAGCTGAACTGACACACCACAAACTGTTTTCATTCAACACAACTTCAAATCAAAATAACCTACAGTGGAGTTAAAAATTGCATTACTTCCCATGCTGTTTCACAGTTTTAATATAATATACTGCCTTCTACACTGAACTTACTGTTTGGTCAAAACAATGCCCATTCTTCTCCAAAGATGGTGTCTTCACTCCAAATATGAAAGATACACAGAGCTGCACTTAAAATACATTCTGTATTTAGTGGAGCATTAGCCCACTGTGCACTTTGTTACATAAACATTTTACATAGGAGGCAGATTAGCAAACAACTGTACCCCTTTTCATCTTTTTCTGATGAATAAAATGGTACTAAAAATTGTAATTTACTTATTTTGTGATACTGGAGGAATTTCCAGTGAAGTAGTCTCATCACTATAATTGCAACTAGTGAAATTCAGTTAAAAAAATAAATACAAATACCATGGATTTTAGGAGTTGGAATAGAGAGAGGTATCACGCGACGTAGGAAGTACAAAAACACATAAAAATATTTAGAATCTATTTTGCTAAAATAGGATTCTTACAAAAAAGGATTACTTTTGCGGTATGTTGCTTTATTCATTTTTCTGCCATATATAAATAACCGGTTTTTAAAATCTAAGTTTTATATTTTTATTTTTCCCTTCCAAATTCTATGTGGAGAAATCAGTTCAAATTAGTTTTTTTAAGACATTGAACAAATTTAAATGAATGAAACATATTATAATAGAATAATTTAAATATCCTAAGTATAATATTGTGGCTCTGACTTTTAAATAGATGAGAGAAAAGAATGCACTGTAAAAGATACCAGCATGCAGAGGGTATTATCTTTGTATGCATAGTCCCCAGTTAAGGCTGCTGAGGGGAAGATATCAGCATGATAAGTATCAAGTATGATCATTTTACAGAGTAAATGTATTTATAAATCAGATTTTAAAAAATATATTGACCTACTCTGCTCAGTCAGTTACTGTTGCTTTTTCAACTGAAACCTGGAGCCATTTTCCTCCAGTCAGTTTATGTGTGTGTCCACATTGTCACATTTCAGAGTGAGTACACAGGGATTGCCCTCCATTTGAACTACAGTAATAACATAATAAATAAATTAAAGCATAATATGTAAATAAATAAGGAGGAGGTATTGATTGAAGTGCAGTTTTCTTTAGATACAGAGAGCAGTTTAGTTCAGCAGTGGTCTTCCATTATTGAAAAGCTGCCTTGAATTAGCAGCATGTGTTTGTACAGTTAATGTAGTGCAGATAGAATGAATTTGCAGTTTGAGAAATATCTACCTGTAGTCCTTTGATTGCAGGTGCAATCAGGCAGACATTAACACTCAAAGCTGTGCTGGTAGTAGAGAACTACAAATAAATCTTTTCATCCAGAGTTTTTATTACTATGCTTCCTCCTGATGCCTGAAAAGTCTGTAAAAAAAGACTCCCAAGCCAAATTTTGGTAGGAGATAAGAGGGTAATTACTTTAAAGAGCACCCAGACTCACCCAGGAACACATCAACACGCGCGTGGGCCAGCTTTAATTTCCGTGGCTTTTATAGCATTACCCATCCAATCATCACGTTACACATCTCCAGTTCAACCTTTTTTCCTGCCCTGGTCCCACCCCTGTTCCAACCCCCCAGGAACTGAGTCTGGGGTCGGTGAGACCTCCTCTTCATCAGTCCTCCTCTTCCTCGGGCTTTTGGAGTTCTTCCATTGTTCTGACTACTGGGTCACTCTGCCCTGTGTTTATGTCTCTTTTTGATATTTTTCAATCTTCTACCTTGAACAAAAGGCTGAACAGCTAAGGAATTTGAACTGCCTGTTCTGGGACAGGGAGTAGTGATAGAAAGACATTAAACTCAAGCTGCTAGAAATCTACTTTGCTGCAGCTACTGTGTTTCTAAAATCTATAAAATGTGAAAATCAAAATTCAAAAGCCCTTCTTGTATCAGTCCCCATGTTAGCTTTGTTTTCTTCTGTGTATTACTTTGGTGAGGTTTAGTTTCATTCCCATAATCCAAAAGCTGAAATGTATAGAAAATCTTTTTCCTGGGTGGGGTGAGGGCAACAGGGAATGGTGAGTAGAAACTGTAAAACTCACCTCCTGAAGGTATCCATGTCTGTGATAAAAAGCTTTAAAAACAATTCCTTCCCTCAAGTTCTCTTCACTGTAGGATACCAAAATCGTGCAGTCTGCATTGCAAGCTTATATTCCTTAACACTTCCAAATTATGTGTGAATGTGTACTGAATAAAAGCAAGTAGATCATTTATTTGCAAACAGAACTACAAAAAGTAATTTTGAAATGGGATTTAAACTTCTGGCACATCATGTTACATGGTCAACAGAATTTTTAATAGCTGCCATATTGGCAGGCAAATCCTGTATCCCATGGCAGAGTGTCAAGAAAAGCTTTACCCCAAATGGCTCAACAACTGGGACATTCCTCCTGAAAGCTGGAACTGTGGGTTTGAACTCCCTCAGGTGAAGGAAGGCATTGAAGCCAGACCTCTGGCTTCCTGAGCTGCTGTCTGACATCTCCGTGCAATGCAGATGTTAAGCACCTCTGGATGTACTTACAAAGAAAGGAATGATGCTCCTCTTCTGTGTTTTTAGATGCATTCAGGGCATACTGCAGTCCATAGAGACTTGATGGGGTTTTGCATATTAGCCTAATTTAAAGTAGCTGTGGGCTGCTGCCAGCAGAGGTGTTACCCTTCCCTTCACTCTTGCTGTAGATACAGTGGTCATATAGAGGTAAGGTGACCTGCACTACTTTGCTGATCCACCTGAGAAAAAGTTTTCATTAAGTTTTAAATGTATCAGGAACCTGCTCCAGCATGGCCTGCTACCACTGGACAGCATAGGGAGGGGGATACGATGCAGGGCAGGAAGGGCATGGTGCTCCTGTCTGTGGCGAGTTGGGGCTGCACTAGTGTGTTCAGAGGAAATGAAAGGTGGAACTTCTTACCCCAAGTTCTTACAGATGCAGAAATTTTGGTGTCTTAAGAGAAGACTGAACGGTTCCTGGAGAATAAATCAACCTGTCTCATGATTAAACACCAAATGCCACTACCTTTCCCTGACCACACGCTTGATTTACAAAGTGTTGGAAGCTATGAAATTTTCCTTGGAGAGATACTGTATATGTTTGCTCTACTTATGATGCTCTTCCCCCATCGTCTTCTGATCTTTTGTATGGGCAGTAAGTCAGTTGAGCTAGATCTTTAATCTAGTAAGGCATTCATATGTTCTTTCTGCTTAGGTGTTGAGGACACTGTGCCCATAGACACCTACTCTTTATAGTTTTTTCCCAGAGTGTGTTTAGTCAAGGTGGGAGGTACTGATCAAGTAACTTGGAGCTTCTGGAAAGAACAACCCAACCCCTCTCAGCACTTCTTCTCCTTCCTGTTCCTTTTCATGTGTTCTTGCTGCTTTCTTTGCATTACTTTTAGCATTAATCTCACCCTGTGGTGAATTGGTTCAGTCCATTAAACACAGTAAATAATGTGTTTGGGCAACTGTATCAAGTCTGAATCCTAAAAAACTGTGTTTGTGTAAACAGCTGCATTTACTCACTGTTACAGCACTCACAATTCCATTGACTGTATTGGTTCACAAACAGAAAGAGGAGCTTGGGTTCCAGAATCACATGCTGATCCACCTGCAGGCATGGCCATTTTGGACAACTCAGTCACAGCAGTATGTGCTGCTATGAAAGGAGATTCAGAGCTGTGGAAGGAGGAGCAGCTGGTCAGGTTTAGATACTTAAGTAGATGGAGAGAGAAAAGGAGAGGAACATTGGCTCAGATTTTAGACTTACTGCCTCATTCCCTAAAACTTAGGGGTCCTGGGATGTCCAAGAAAGCCTCTGTTTTCAATTTTGTGTTTTTAGGGCAGTGAGATATAGAGGTAACTTGTGGGTATTGAGTTTATCCCAGCCAGTTTTGTTTGTTTACCATCTGGGTTTTTTCCTTCTTTTAGTTAATATAAAGTGTTTCACCTTCCTTTGGTAGTATCAGTAAAACTCACGTGTTTTCCTCCTTCACAATAGAAAACTTTTGATGTACAATCTTCTTCCTCTTTTGTTTTTATTACACCCAGTTCTTCCTTTCAGTTAAACCTGTGGAGTTTCTTTGACTAGTTCAGTCTTTCTCTAGAGCAGTTTCTGGTGTCTTGTTCTTATCTTTGCATCTCTTTACTGCTTTTTCCAGTTTTAATCATTATCTTGTAAATTATTTGTTTTCCATTGCACAAGACTTTGTGCCTACTTCTGTCCTACTCCTTTTCTCCTTGTTACCATTTTGTATTTTCCTCTACACTGTCCTCAAAACATTTTCATCCACACTGTCTTTGAGGCTCAGCACTCACCTCCATGTTGCACAGGCCTGTCCAGAGTCCACTGAACTCAAGGGGCAGCCCTTCTTGTAATTTCACAGCCCTTTGGTTGAGCCCCCTCAGTGAAACACAGGGATTTCTCTCCATTCCTTCAAATCCTTTGTTAAGTATTCACTTCTTTCATGAAGCCTGTCAGTAAGAATTGGTCTGAGGGAGGTGGATGTGCATTAAAATACATTTTCCCTGCTTTGAAATTTCAGCTGTCATCTGTGTCTTGTGAACTTATTAACAGTTTGACATATGTGACCGTACGTATTAGATCTTTCTTGGAGCAGAGACATTGTTTTCCAATTTAGGGCTGAGCAAACAGAAGTCTGAAATAGTATTTGTAGAGAAATAAAGGTTTGTCACCTTTGTAGAAGTTTGGCTTCTTGGATTTTTTCTTTTAATAATAACAATATTTATTAAAATAACATTTATAGTAAATAAGACAATGGAAATGTGTTGCCCACTCCAGACTTTGTAATTAATGTTTACTGAGTGAAACCCATCTTTCCTCCTTAAAGATGGAAGACTTTTAGTAACAGCATTGTTTGGTGTTGTAAATGAGCATGTTTGTATTTGGCTCCATGGCATGTCCTGCCTTGTAAATACATCAAGTCAAACTCAGATGTTTTCTCCTAGGAGAAAATATATTGCATAAAAATTTGTTGTAGCAGATGAGATTGAAAGCTTGCCATGAACGTGAAAAAGAGATTCAGAGGTGAACAGAATATTTAAAGTGTCTGGAATACTGCTGTGGCAAGAGAATGTTAATCTGATGATGTCTGGGCAGGAGGCAGCCCTCGGAGCCGACACATTCCTTGGGGCCCCGCTGCAAACTGAGCTGCCAGCACAGTGTTTACAGCAAGATGCAGGGCCAGGATAGTCTGTATACATGAACTGTGCCCGCCTGCCATGCAGACAGCACATGTCAAATATACCCTTGCCATCAGAAGCAAAGTTAGTGTTGTATTTAACCTTGACAGTACTGAGCAGGTGGATCACACAGATATATTGGTGAGCACACAGACATATGAAATGTACATATACACTGTAACGCTGTTTATATTCATTGTGCTTATTTTAACTCCAAAATGTGACTGTAATTTATAAGCAACTGAAATGTCAGCATTTGAAGCAGAAATATTTTAAGGCGCTTACTCCAAAGTAAATAAGGCTGTATATATTTTTTAAAAGCATTCACACACACGTGTATGGACACAGTGTCCATTATGTTTTAACAACCACTGTTACAACTGAGTGCTGTGTCTGTCATGAAAAGACGGTTTCATCCAAATCTTGTTTGACAGATAGTAGTAGCTGAATTGATGTTGTTGTGTCATGATTTCACAGAATATAACAGCATGTTATTTGTCTTCCTGGTGTTTTATTTTTCTGTTCCACAGACAGTAGTGGTACCAAAGGGGAAAGACTGACTGCCAAACTAAAAGCTTTGCCTGGAACAAACGAACCCTATGAAAGCAGCAGTAGTAAAGAAATAGGCAAGTGGACATCTTACACCTTCTTACTTTCCTATCCTTCAGAGAGAGGAGAAATAAAGAGAGAAAAAAATAAGTTATTGGAAGAGCATGTAAAATTAGATAATTAGGGAAATATTTTCTGCATGAAACTGAGATTTTAGCTTCCTTATTCAGAGCTCACTATAAAGTAATTGTAAATATTAAGAAATGTGTCCCACATTAATATTACTTTCAATATGTGTCTGCTGCATCCTTTAAATCAGTTCCTGTGGGTCTGCTGTGATAAGTTCTTCAGTAAAATTGAATTTTCAAAGGGGTTTAAAAACTCAACTCCATGTGGAATATAGTACTTCCTAAAAAGCCATTCCTTAAACAAATCATCACTATTGCTGCTCCTTGCACTTTTCTGAAGTCTTTTTCTTACTGTAGTATAATAAAGAGAAACTTATTTTAAGAAAATAATTAAAAAGAAGGGGAAAATAGGCTTCTGTCACTAGCACTCAGGAACTTTGCTCTTGTGCCCTGCCTCAGTTTCTAAATGCAGTATTTTGTTCTCCTTCAGTATTCATATGCTCTTTCTGGTCTGCATTTCAAAGACACCTTACAGATATGTAGTGCTAAAACCCAGTCTTATGTTTGATTTTGTATGTTTGAAACAAAGCTAAAATTACTTCCAGGTAACCATTTCAAATGTGTTTATTTAAACCCCAGATGCCTCCTATGTAGATCCACTTGGCCCACAAGCAGAAAGACCAAGAACTGCAGCAAGAAAAAGAGCTGAGGAAGATGACTTTGCTGATGAAGAACTAGGAGAAGATCTGCTTCCAGAATAGCCACTCAACATTTTTTTTTAATTCTTGTAAAAGTTTTATCTGAAAAAGTTTCATTCATTATTATTTTGTAGTGTTTTTTGATAAATTGTTTGTGAAATATTTTAGTTATATGGTACCTTACATTAAAAACATGGATTTGAAATTGTAGTGTCTTTCATAATTGATTTAAAAAAAATAAGGTAAGGTTATTTTACTTGTGCATAAAATCTACAGATGTACTCAAACTCATTGCAAACTATATCAAATGCATAACGCTTTTCCTTTCAGAGATAGATGTGATATTAATATGAAACACAGAAACCTCTAAAATTTCACCTTTCAATGCAAAATACCTCAAAGCAATCCTGTATCCTTCATCCAAACCCAGAATTTATTTAAGGCCTGTGAACTGAGTTTCAAAAAATGTTGGATATGACCTTGGTCTTTCTTAAGGCCCCAGTTCAGCAAAGCACTTGGAAGGATAGCAAAGAAAGCATCTTAGTTTTAGTCTATGTTTAGCTGAACTAGGGCCATTTTGAAGTCTCTTGGCAACCTCCTTATTTTCATTGTTTTTTTTTTTTTATTTCAAATGGTCAGAGTTGGCAGGATTTCAGTCTAGTTTGTTCAGAATTGCTAATTAGATTGCACCTTTGGAATCTTACGTGGGAGACTGGGGCATTGACTATACAGTGGTAGCTTTCTACAGCCCAGGCTGAGTATGGGCAAAGATGTTCGTTACAGAAATCATCATTTTGCTTGTGAACTCAGCAAGTCTGATCTGAAGTTAATGAGACATTAAATTCCTGATTTATATCACTTTTGAGGAATAAAAATGCTCATTAGGTGTTCAGAATTTCCTAATAAACACTTGCAAAACTAGTCCACTGAGGTGGCTTGTTTTTAGAACACGAGCCTGAGTTTGGTTTAATAGTTAGAGTTTGGTTATTGTACTTTGAAATGCAAGGATTTAGTCTTTTAAAATTTCCAGTGCTCAGTGTTGGTGCTCAGATTGTTTCCCACCTTGTGACACTGGAGAGATCTCTTTGTATCTTCATGAAAGGTTCTTTCCAGATTTTAAAACATCTCCTCAGTCTCATAGGGTGTCTCTGCCAGGGGTCAGGAGCATTGTGTGGGGTTTATGGTACAGCTGAGGAGCTGCTCTGTATGTACCAGGCTTCCCATGGTACTAGTGCAGCACGTGGGCTGGGACTGCCCCAGCCTCCTCCTGGTGGGATGAGCAGAGCATGTGCAGTGTGGCTTACACAACATCCCGAGGAGCTCACCCAGGAAGAAAGACACTGTAAGCTTTGTAAACTGTAAGACACTGTAAACTGAGATTGGACGTGGCACTGAGTGCCATGATCTAGTAAAGGGACTGGAGTTGGACCAAGGGTTGGACTTGATGATCTTGAGGTCTTTTCCAACCCAATTGATTCTATGATTCTATGATTCCATGATTCTCTGGGGCCTGATCCTGCTAAGGGATGGAAAACAGCATGAGAAGGAACTGGATGGCACCTGTCGTATTTCTCCCAAGTCTTTCTCTTGCCCGCTCTTCAGTCCTGCTGTATCTACTGTTCTGGTCATGGAATAACATATTGCTGAGTGTCGTAGTAGTTCTTCTCTGTCAGGCTTAATCTTGGAAGACCTGGACCACCCAGACGCAATGTGTCAGGCCAGAGGGAGCATTTTCAGCTACAGACTGCAGTGGTATGAGATATCTGACTTAATCACAGTGGGAGAAAATATCTGGGACCATGGCAGGGAGGATAGATAAACCTGCGAAACAGTGCAAAAGAGAAGACGGGCAAGATACTGTCATGGTCTTCCAACACAAAAACGTTTGAGTAGAGCATCTCATCAAACATTGCAATCACACAAACATGTCCATGATAAAGTGGTATGAATTACCAATAACTTGGGATATGTTTCACAACTTAGTCTGTAGAAACTCTCCTATGGACATCGGAGATTTTGATTGGCAGCAGTTTCTTGGGTCGGTTTGCCCTAACTAACTGTACATTATGTAAAGTCCTGTGGATTACAAAGAATTGCTCTTTTGTTCCAAACCTGCACAAACTCTTAGGCACTTCTGGAACATGTTGTTTCCTATGGAGAAACTCCCAGGAACTTCTGGAACATGTTGTTTCCTATAGCATGAGGATCTGATTATATAATGCTCTGGGTTATGATGTATTTGCATGTTATTGTGCAAGCACAGTTGAGCTTGTTCAGAACTGACAGAAAGCCCTGGGATCCAGCTCCAACACCAGAATAATCAGTCCTACTGACAGTCAAAGTGCTTTAGCCCAGGTTTATCTACTTCTAAACCACGTTAACTATGGCTGTGTCTCTATCAGAATGGCAGCGTTGCCAGTGCAAGCCCAGAGCCGAGGAGCTGATGTGTAACCATCCGTCCTGTAAGAGCAGTAGCACAGTGGAGCACAGGAATAGAGTTTTGGACCATGTCAGTTAATCTCCCAGACAGTTGTCTTACATGATCCAAAGGTGAGCCTGGGCTAGGAACCATTCTTTTTAAGCAGCTTCAGTGCAACATTCTTCTTCTTTGGTGCGAGATGTTCTGTGTGAAGGAACACAAGATGTGACATCCCTCCTGGACTCAAGGCTGGAGAGTAATCCCTGATGGGGATTAATACACTGTAATCTATTGAGAAAGAAGCTGCATGCATGTCCAAAGTGCTGTGTCAGCATGTTGCTGGAAGGCCTCCAGCTGTCAGGAGTTGAACACACTTGCACGAATCAGGCAGCTCCAGCCTTGAAGGAGGTGTGGCCAGCCCAGTGGGCTGCTGTGTCTAAATTGGTAGATCAATTGTTTAAAATTCCTGAATAAAATTTTAGCAACTGCAATAGGACTGCTATTTTAATTTATTCTTTTGTATTGGAAGAGTAGTAGTATTAAACCTAGGAAAATGCTAATCCTCTTGAGGAACTGACTCATGATACATGTGATCTTGTATTATCATGAAAAATATATTGGTCACAATATTAAACAATCCTCAGCTGACCTCTCAGACTTGATATCTTCCTCAGGATGTGCTGGATTTAGTTACATACAAGGTTGCCTTTCTCTTTACATGAATGAAAAATGTCTCTTTGTACAGTAGCCAAATAAAGAATTACTTGGGTAGTATGTTATTTATTTCTAAGCAAGCCTTACCTCACACTATCAGGGTATTCTTGATCACATACTTCATGTTTTATCCTGAACATTCTTCAATACAGATTGCATAACTCATTACTTTTAAAACAAAGCTATTCTAGAGTAACATGGGAATTGAAAGCTGTACAAAGAAAAGATATATAGTTCATAGAATCATAGAACAGTTTGGCTGGGAAACCCCTTAAAGATCATCTAGTTCTAACCCCCACTACATGGGGGGACACCCTCCACTAGACCAAGTTGCTTCAAGCCCCATCTAACCTGGCCTTGAACACTTCCAAGGCTGGGGCATCCACATGTTCTCTGGGCAACGTGTTCCAGTGGGTTACCACCCTCACAGTGAAGAATTTCTTCCTAATGTCTAATATAAACCTACTCTCAGTTTGAAGCCATTTTCCCTTGTCCTATCACTACAGGCCCTTGTAAAAAGTCCCTCTCCCAGCTTTCTTGTAGGCCCCTTTAGGTACTGGAAGGCTACTCTAAGGTCTTCCCACAGCCTTCTCTTCACCAGGCTGAACAACCTCAGCTCTCTCAGCCTGTCTTCACAGGAGAGTTGCTTCAGCCCTCTGATCATTTTCATGGCCCTCATCTGGACTTGCTACAGCAAGTTCCTCTGCTGGGGAATGTCAGAACTGCACACAGCATTCCAGGTGGGGTATCACAAGACCAGAGCAGAGCAGCAGCATCACCTCCCTTGCTCTGCTGGCCACACTGCTTTTGATGCAGCCCAGAACACAGCTGGCTTTCTGTGCTGCCAGCACACATTGCTGGGTCATGTTCAGCTTCTCGTCAACCAACACCCTCAAGTCCTTCTCCTCACTGCTGCTTTCAGTCCATTCTCCACCCAGCCTGTGTTTGTGCTTGGAGTTGCCAATAAATAGATCTGCAAGTATTATGAGGAAGGGCTGTTTCTCTTCTTGGTTCCTTTGCAAGTGTAGTATGAGACCATAAGAAATTAATTTAATTTGCTAAGCCTTGACTGTTCTTGATCTCAAAGGCACAGATACTCAACTTTTTGGTAGAAAGGCTATTTTTAACATGTTTCTTCCTCAGTTTCCACTTTTGCAAAATGAAGTCCACAGAGGATTCTCCACTTTGCAAGAATTCACTTTTGCCATGCTAAATTGCATAACCACTGTAAAACATGCTGAGATCCTGCTGAGGAAGGTGCTATGCCATGGCAGCTGCAAAGTGGTATTACAATGCTTACAACTGCAGGGAAGATGAATGGGAACAGAACAGTTTGGGTGACAGGTTATCTGCAAACAGAATGTGAGGGAGAAGCATATCTTTGAGGAATAATTTAATTCTCTGTCTGAAGATTTATACCTGTTGGTGATGCCAGGTGAATGTTTGTTCCACCCAACAATATGAGTTGTTCAACTTGAAGATATATATATATGATGATTTTTAAATGTTTTTCACATCATTATTTCAGATAGAGATAGGATCTCATTAATGTACATGCTGTTGTAGCAGGATGGGGATAAACATTTGCAATATGCCAGTTTAGGGCAATTTTGCCACTGCTGTGACAAGCACATTATGTGGTATCATTAATAGTGCTTATCGCAATAATGTGATTTATTTATGTGTGAGCCAAGGTATCTGGAGAAGGCTGTTATGCCAGGGCAGCTATGGAAGACAACAACCCCAACTAAGAAGAAGTCCTGACAAGGTTGGTTATTGGGGATTAATGTGTCTGGGAAGGGCTGCATTCTTACATCTACTGTCAGGTTTTCATGATCATTCAAATGGTTCTGAAACAATTTTTCAAATTATCTTAACACTGATGATAATGTAGTTGAATAGGATTTTTTGTCTTGCTATGCCATATTTTTCTCCAGCTGTTAGTAACAATGTAAGACATAATGAAGACACAAACCTTGTATGTTTTTCATTAAACACATTTCAGTGTTTAGCATTGCATGAAATGCTCTCTGATGGAATCACATGCAGAAAGTGTTTCTTCTTATTCATACAAACTCACTAAAAATGTTTGCCTTATTCTTGCATATCTTAGTTTTCTTTTGAACATCCTAACTGAAATTCTTATTATCTGGCATTGATCATGTTATGGGTTTAGCCAGGTGGGCCTAAACTTAGGTTTTAAAGTTCAGCTAGGCCTAGGATTGTCAGCTGATTTAAGCTGGGCTGAGCTAGCTAACAGCTGACTTCTTCCAGCCAATAATACTGTATTCCATATCATACTACATCATCTCAAAGGGTGTAAAATCCAGTGTGTGGGAGTGGCTTAGTGAGTTCCATCATGGCTGTACTAAGAGGAGGACATCTAGCAGCTCCTCTACTGTGCTAGGCCCTGCTCCTGTTACCTCTGCTTGCATTTTGTTTGCATTCAGGGAAGTGGAAATATTTTGTTGTTATACTTTCTCTTTCTTGCTGTGTGTCTTTTGGAGTGCTTATGAATTTAGAGTAATGGGCTTTGTATTAATTGGGAAGTGGGAAGTTATTCCTTGTTATATATGCATAACTTGTGTAAGTGTGTGTTATATTGTAGTTCTCTCTTAGTTTTCTCTTCTCTGTATAAATACATGTAGTTAGTTTCAGCATAAACCTGGTTTTGAAGTTTTTTTTTCCCCTCTCCCTCTTCTCTTCCCTTAGCTGGTTGGGGGGAAGAAGAACCCTTTTCACCCTGTCCTGGACAGTTGGCATTTTGCCAGCTCAACCCAGGACAGATCACTATGATGATAATCCTGA
Source organism: Pithys albifrons albifrons (assembly GCF_047495875.1). Lineage (NCBI taxonomy): Eukaryota > Metazoa > Chordata > Aves > Passeriformes > Thamnophilidae > Pithys > Pithys albifrons. Next base: position 69,454,366 of record NC_092458.1, on the reverse strand, counting down.
GAGAGAGGCAGATGCCATTCTCAAGCACAAATGTTGCATGACAATTGCCAGAAAGAGTAGTTAAAATATTATGTAAAAGTGAAAGAAATACTTTTTCTTCTGACTCTCCTATAAGTGACAAGTTTCTCTTTCCATTCCCCTCAAGCGTTTCCTCTTTGTCTTGGTTAAAAAGGGATAATGTCAGGTGAATAAAGGAGGATAAGAAACAGTAGGGCACACCATGAAGCTCACCGGAATCCAATAGAATGTGAAGATTGGATCAGGCTATAATTCATAGTTTAAATGTTTGCATATAAGGAGGTGAACTATTGTCTTCATTTGTAATATATTTGGGTCAGGCAAGTGGAAAGTTTACAGTAAAATATTGTTAAAACACTACAGGGCAACACCAGAAGCTTGGGAGACTATTCAGAACACTTATGACTGGAGGCAGGTGGGTGAGTGAGAGCTGAGGGGACAGGGCAGAGAGGAGGGCAAGGAAGGGAGGGCTGCTGCCCTTCCAAGCGCTGGGCGCAGACAGGGGTCGTCTGTGGTGTGACAGATGGTGGCTGCTCCTCCTTTGTCTTCTAGAACTGGAGACTCACCCAAGAACACGACCAGACCCCACTCCTGTCCTCAGCCAATCAGCCAGAGAGATTTGCTACTTTCTACAGGGACACTGATGTAAAGATAAGGAATCAAAAGTGACACCAACTCCTGGCACCAACCCCAGTGATGTAGTGGGAACCCCAGTGATGGTGGGCAGCAGGCTGGCAATGGTCCATGTTGCTGCAGGGATGGTGATAAATCCAGCCTGCAATTGTTGTCACCTGGCTGCCTGTGGGATTTGGGACTGGCAGCCCTAGCATGAAGCTCGGAGGACCAGAGGCAGGGGCTGCTGAAGGTGATGGAGGATTGCAGCTCCATTTTTGATACTAACCCTTTGTCAAGGGCATGGGCTGGATGTTCTGCACTCAGAATTTTCAGCTGAGGCCATCAAAGGAAAACATCTCACTGCCGTGTCTGTTTTCTCTTAGCAACAGCATGAGCCATGAATTCCCTGTAGATTCACATACAGGTGCAGATGCCTGCTATTCTGAATTCACTGACCGCAGTGTTATCATATATTGCATCAAATTCAGAACAGACTTTGTACTACTATATATTTTTTCCAGTATATCAGAAAATTATAAATGACAATGACACCGATAAGTAATTTCTCAAAGTAATGGAAAAACCTAAGTTGCCAAAGTGTATCAGTAAATTTTTTATGACTCAGTTGTCTCTGGGGTAGAGTATGCCATGAGAACTGGCCCTGTGCTCTTTCAGATCCTGTGTAATGGAGTGTCATTTGCTGCCCTTCTGTGATTCTTGTTATTTGAATCAATGAGATTCAAATAATACAATGCAATAATGTACAGAATTAGAATACTGCCTGGATAAGACTCAAAGCCTTAAATACACTAGCAGTTTAATGATTGTGACATTGTCTTCTGTTCATCTGCTCTGATTTTTTGAGGCAGACCTCTCTCAGAAATGCCAAGGAATATAAAGAAAGTGCATAAAAGTAATTTTGCAAAGCCAAGTGTGACATTCTCATGCTACTCAGAAAGCACTGGCTTATTTTAGGAAGAGTAACAAAAAAATCTGTTGTGATAAATATTTGCCATGTTATCGCACATATCACTCAAAGGTGTTGAAGTAACACAAGGCCATGTACAGCAAAGAGTTCAGGAGTTAGACTGGATTGAGTTAAATGGAAGCTGCCTTGCCCCAGTCTCTTGCCTGAGGCTAAGACTGCAAAATAGAGTTTTTAATTCAATTTTAAACAGTCCTTCTTCAGAGTCAAAACCTGAATCAAATCCTACACAGTTCAAGTTAAGATACTGCTCATCAGTGATACTGACCTATGATGCATACAGTACCAAAATCACTAAAAAACAGAGACTTAATGACTTTTCAGAAACCATGAAATCAAGTCACTTCATCAAATTATGAATGCCATATCACTGTTTCAATTCCAGCCTGGTCAGTGAAGCTGATGTCTTGTAGCTCTGTGGTACAAAGCTGGGGTTTCTCAGTCCTTGTATGATTTATGATTCTATTTACCCTTATTCCCAACCAGTATTTTGATATTTAACTATCCCTATACTAAATGCTTTAGTAGATGTGCAGGGCTTAATCATAGCCTATGAAATATTTTATTCAAGTGATGAATTCTAAGGCTGTTTTTAATGCAAACTATTTCAGTGGACTACATTTTCTATGACCCAGACAGATGCTTATTTCTGTGGGTTATGCCAGAGACAATGAATACATTGCATCACGTGTGTTTAGAAGTACCAGTAAACCAGCGCAGAATATATGGAGAAGTCACTAGAGGTGAGACTCACCTCGGCCTCATCTAGATGTGCACGATGCAAGTTTCTCACCTTCTTAAGCAGTTCCTCTTCCAGTCAGCAGAGTAACACTGCAGTGGGTGTCTGCCACAGGTCACCTCAGCAGGAGAAACAAGTGGATCAGGCTGTCCAGCGACAGCCCCAAGACGCCTCACCTTCCCCCACCTTCGTCAGGTGGTGCATCAACCACCCCAGTGACTGCTGGACAAAACGCCACAACAGGGATGTTTCTGGAGAAACAAGCCAGAGGTGCTGCCTGGAGCCGGTCAAGTTGGAGATCCCAGAGCCTGACCAGAGCCAGTGCCAATTGCTCTAAAGTGACTGGGAGAGCCCGTGCTGCAGCGGTCCCTTCCCCAGCTGCCGTCACTCAGCCAGGGCTGGGCTATTTCCAGCTGCAAATCCCCACGCTTTTTCTCATCAGCCTTGGCCTTTTGGCTCCAACCGGGCCAAGTGCCTCTCGCTCTGCCCCAGCCTGGAGCGCTGGGTGTCCTGGCGGGGTTGAGGCGCTCCTGGCTGTGCCCGTGCTGCGGGTGCGGCGGGAGGAAGCGCGGGGCTCCCGACGGCACGGCCGGGGCTGCGGGAGCGCCAGCCCGGCAGCTCCGCGGCCGCGACCGGTCCGGGACTTGTGCGGACGGAGCCCAGCCGTGCCCGCGGGGCTGTGGCGGGGCCGGGGGCAGCGCGGCGGGGTGCGGGCCCGGCCCGCTCGCCGCCTCCGTGGGCGCCGCTGAACATGTTGCTGGCAGGCGAGGCCAGGGGAGATGCAGTGAGGCGCGGGGCATTTTTCCAACAGCTGCTCCGCCGGGAGAGGCAGTGGCACGGCGCGGAGCCGCATCCCGCCGCTCTCGCCGGCTGCCCCGCGGAGGCACAGCGCGGCCGCCATGCAGAGAGGCAGGGTAAGGCTGCGGGCTGCGGGCCGGGGCTGCGGGGCGCGGCGGGGCGCGGTCCCGGCCCCGCTGACGGCGCCGTCGTTACAGGTGCGGGCGTTGCTGTTGGCGCTGCTGTGCGGGGCGCTGCTCCCGCAACGCAATGAGCCCGCCAGGGCGCCCAAGCAGCGGCCGGCGCGGACACGGAGCTGCGGAGAGCGGCCCGAGGAGCTGCTGGAGCAGCTGTACGGGCGGCTGGCGGCGGGAATGCTCAGCGCCTTCCACCACACCCTGCAGCCCGAGCCGCAGGGCCGCCAGCACAACGCCAGCTGCCCCGCCGGGGCACGGCCCGTCGCCGACAAGAGGGTCCGGCTCCCCGTCAACCTGCGCAGCGCATCGCCCTGGGCTTACAGGTGACTCCGGGCGCCGGGGGAAGGGGGTCCGAAGGGAGCCGGGCCGGGGTCCCCGCGGGACAGCGGCGCCCCGGGGGCGGGGATGGCCACGGCACCGAGCGGCAGCGCGGTGGAAAGGGGCTAAGGGAGACGTCCCATCAGCAGGTACGAGGTGAATACTTATTAACAGCTTGCCCGAGGAAGACGTCTAATGGGCAGAAAGAGAAACGAATGAGGTGGAGTGAGCCGTGAGATGGAGCTCACACCCACCCTCACCCGAGAGCGCAGACCACCCCTCAAAAAGTCCCATGCGCAAATTCAGTCTGTGAGGTTCACTCAGAGGACCCTCAGCAAAGAACCACCACCAAGGAAGCACCTCCTGAGTCTGTAACAGCGCCAGAGGGGCACACATCTTTCCTTAAGATGTGACTCCAGACACTCTGCTGTTTATAAAATACATCAAAGTCTGTGTTCTTGTTACACCTCAGCAGAGCCGTATCTTCACTTCCCAAACATTCCCAAAGGGTTGCTGTCCAGTCTGCTGTAGGAGCATAGGCAAGGAGTGAGTACAGCAATATTCTGCATCTGTGTTTTCAGCCTATGCTTTACAAAACTCCTTCCCCTGAGGTGGAACACGGGCTGACAGACAGTTTTTAAGGGGCATAAAAATAATGAAGTAAAGTAAACTTGAAGTTAGGGTAGTTGATACACAAACCAAGGGTCTGCATTTCTATAGGGAGCTATGGAGAAGCTTGGAAACCACTTATCTAGAACACTAAACCCGGTGTGTGATCATGTTTTCAAACAACTATCAAGGTGGTTTGTCTAAGTAAGACTAACAGAACTGAGTTCTGTGTTTTCAGGTTTCTGTAAAGACACCTCAGACAACAGAACGGTAAAACATGCCCAAACTTAAAAGGAACTGACTTTCTTACTACTTTCTGTGCATTATGCTTCCCATATGCTTTGATGCAGTTACTGTGTATTCAGCAAACAAATATCTCCTTGTTAGTAGTCTCCAATAAACATTTATTTTGTGGCATGGTTTTTGCCCACTTTTAGTTTAAGAAGTAATCCTACTGAGAGAAAAATGGTTTATTTGCTCAGTAAGCCTTTCATAAACAAAGTATTTTTAGTAAGACATTTTCTCTAAGCAGACTGAGAACTTCTAAGACACCTAAACAAGCGCAAAGCAACTGTGATGAACAAAACACTTACCATTAGGCTTAGGTATTTTTTATGGTGGTTTCCCCAAATACTAGTGCTATCAGAAAATTGTTCTTCTAGTTTGAAAACAGTGTCTTCCCTGCTTACATCACCCAGTCAGGCAGGTGTTTATTTTCAATTGGAGCTCTGTATAGGCTTATTTCTTAATAGCTGGTTTTCAGAGCCTGGCTTACAAAATGTTTATTAAGAAGCTGTAAATCCACTGTACTTTTCATCAAAATGTTTTCAAACAGACTTCTAACCATTCAAGTGCAAGTAACTTGATGACATCTCCAAGCTAGGAATTTTAGAAGATGGTGGGGAAAAAAGTATTATACCATTAAAAGCAAAATCTAAAAATATATTTAGGGGAAAAACTGTTTCTCTAGGGTGAAGAGACCTGAACACACTCTCTAGTTAACAGATCTCATTTACAGCTTTTTTTTGTGACTGGAGTTTTACTGCATCATTAATGTGCAGTAAGACAGCAACAGACACCACGAGATTGGTAATGAAAGTGTACAATGGGAGATTGCTCACGTGCATGAGCTGTTACAACCTGCTGTCTCATAGATTTTGAAGCCATCTACGAAGATCTGTTTTGTTGTAGAGTCTTCACCTGAGTACTCTGGAAGGAAGCCCTCTCATCCCATTAGAACTACTGTATATCTTTGAGAAGGACATGCAGTTCTCCATCAAAAATCTGCAAGTATTGTCACGTGGCACTTTGCTAATGGTTAAATGATTTCTCTTACACAATCCCAACAATTTCTTCTCTATGGCTGGGGTGTTAATCTGAAAATCTGCATACATCTCTCTTCTGTAATACAGGGCCTCCTTGACAAGCCTACTTAGATTTAATTCTTTCCTCATAAACTGCTCCCCTGCACTGATTCGTTGCTGTCTCCCAAACTGCCTTCTGAATCACCACAGTTGCTCTAGTAGTGAATGCTTAGAAATAAATTCAGACCCTTCTTGTACACTAAATGCAATAAATGCAGACCCTTCTTGTACACTACAGGACACTGCTCAAGGGCTGAATTTGACTACTTGAAATTCGCATCAAGATTCCTGCCCCGTTTCAGTGTCTCACAGACATCCTGCTCTCTGACTTCTTTTCTGCACCTAAAGACTTACAGTGCAAGTCATTTTTGCTCTGTGCATAAGGGGTCCTTCTTTCTTTCTGACCTGTATTTCAACATCTGAGATATCTCATGCCGATTCTATGTCTTCATCAGTGCTGCAGCAGTTCCCATTGTTACCATCTGCAGATTTCATTAACATACTGTTTATACTCCCTATTCCAGGTCATTAATAATAAAGATATTAAGTCTGGCTTTACTTACCTTCCCCTGTATATCTCCCTAGGCACCTGCTCCCAGCTGTTTAACACTGCTGCTTGTAATTCTGCTCAGATGACTGTTCAGCTCAAGTCAACTGAATATTTTTTCATATCAGCATTTATGACAAAGAATCAAATATATTACGTAGAGATCTGCGTATAACGTTCACCCCCCTGCATCACCTATATCCCAACTTTGTCATTCTAAGTGTGGAAGAATTAGGTTTGACTGGCTTAAAGCTCAGATAATCCTTGAGTGGCTTCTTTCCTTGTCTTTGTTCTGTGCTTACTATCTATTTATTTTCCATTACTTTGTCTTTTAATTTGGTTATACAAAAATCAAGACTTACATCATTTTTGGCTTGCTACAACCCAGAGATACAGAGGTACATGGATTGCACCACAGATCCGTCTGGTTCCCAATCCTGCTGCTAGGAGCAACCAACAGGTGGTATTTAAAGCAAAAGTTAGGAGAAAAATATTCATCTGCCTGATACTGAAATTCCACCCTGATGGCCACAGGAGATCAGCATATAACTCAGGGCACAAAGTTTAATCATGCAAATCACTCTTTACTCTGCAGAGCTATAAAGAGGCAGCAGAGTTCCCTGAAGTCAGCTGAGCATGTTGGATTTGTTCAGCAGTTCAGGAAGTTGGTCTAAAAATTACCCAGATTTAAAAAAAAAAATAGATCCAGCATCAGAAATTCTGTCATGAAATCATCATTCCATGAAATCATCAGGCTGACTGTGTGCCAGTTTCTGACACCCATCCAGCAGTTTCTTGTCCTTTTTAGCAGTATTAGATGGACAGACAATAATATCCAGAAAGCCAAGGAGGTTCTGGCAGGGGTCATGGTCCTTGGCTACTACTGTGGTTCAGAGTTGATTAAGTAGAATTAGTGATGTGGGCTGACCTACAAACCCTGCCCACAGCACAGGGTGGGTGCTGCCCATTAATGTACATAAACGGTAATCATGGTGAATCTTTACCGATGCAAGCTCAGCTCCAGAGATGCACAGACAAGTTTCTCATGGACAAGAGCCATTATAAAAAGTATTGCTTTTAAATGCATGTCTAAACGTTTGCAGGCTCTGATCATAAAGCTCAGAGTAACAGTTGGAAAATCTGATCCCACTGAAGTCAACCACACTTTTTACAGGTAGTTTTGATTTGTGATTCCATTCTTGGTGCTGCAGAGCACAGATGCCATTCATTAATCAGCTGTACACAACAGCTCTCTTTTCATTTTCTGTTTTCTTAAGGTTATAACAATCATAGCTAGTTTGTAGGAATACCTTCAGAGTCTTCTGCAAACACACTCCTGCCTGACATTAGCAAAAATTCTTAATGTGTATTCAAGAAGTCATTGACATTTCTGAATTTCCAAATCCCATGGCTTCTGTGTCTGCCTCTGGGGCCTAATCCTGTGTTTACTAAGGGTTATTTCAGAGATTTAACTTTTATTGTTAATGTTCCTCTGATCATGAAATTCCACATCATCTGCTGCCTCTCTCAAACATTGCCCAGCCTGTTTTCTCTGTTTTTCAAAATCCAGTTTCAGTTTATAAGCATCCTTGATTTAGTGTTCATTTACATAAAATCTTAATAAAAGTAATACAGGCAAGTCATTTTTTACTGGTAAAAGCCAAGCTTGTCTTCAGTGTGTTTGAAAAATGTCATGCAAGAGTGCTTTCCTTTAAATAATACTTCATTAATTTTCTAGAAGCTTATCCAAGATATTTTTCTGTGATTTAACATTACCATGTGGCACAGTGTGCATATCCCAAAGACACAGCCAAGGGAAAGAATACAAGGGGACGCAGAACTGCCATGCTTTTTAGCTGAGTGCATATTCATACAGCTCTTCAGAAAATCAGTTAGGATTAGGCTGTGTTGTGCAAGCGCTGTGCGTACTACCTGCATATGAAACAAACCAAGCATAATGTGAACAAAAGAACACCTGCTGTAGGGAAATAAATGTCTTGCCAAGAGGGAAAAAAGTTGTTAGCTCTTAATCCTGTAAGTATTTTGGAGTGCAAAGGAAGGGGATGACGATCTGCCTGTTAGACTTCTGATAATATCCAGCTGTTAGCCTAGTGCTAACAGTGATTTTCTGAGGAGTCGGCTGCCTGCCCAGCACAGCATCTCACCCCCTGGATTCAGAAGCTTGGAAACTATGAAGTGATAACATTATTAAAAATACTATACGTGAAAGTGGCAGTACAGGACAAGAGAGATTAGTCTCTACAAGAGTTTTACTTCTGACAGAAACTTTAGTCTTGAGTTTCCAGGCTTAGAATGTAAAATGGCAGGAAGTTTGTTTTTCAGTGGGAGCCCTCAAAGCGCTCGTAGGGTCATAAGGAAAAGCAGCCTAGTCACACTTCATTAGCAGTTCCAGTTCAGCACAAACCTGCTTCTTGTTCCAGCAGACCAAAACAGAGCAGCCCAGCAGAGCTCCCTGCTCCTGTCGCTTGTGAATTGGGAGTGCTGGCGAAGCAGAGGGAGCCTTATGTACCAGTGGCTGCCTTCACAGGACAAGGACAATCCTCATAAAAAAGTCTGGGCTGTCTAATTTGCAGCAATGGCCATAGCAAATAACATGAGGCTGCAGGGGACAGCTGAGTGCCAGTGGGAAGCTGCACTTCGCTGGTCCTCCACCACTCTTCCCAGCTGCATCCATCCCAGCTAAGTGTATCTTACACTACATGTGGGAAAGATTCAGTGGGAACTTGGAGCATGTGTTTTGTCCGGTTAATTAACCTGATCAAACATGCTTGCCCTTTTCCAGAAGATGTAAGAACATGGCTCGTAGTGCTTAGAGTGATGGAAAGGCATCAAACTGCAGCAGCCGAGGCAGTGGGCATTATCTGCAGAGAGTGAACTTGTTCCGTACATACAAACAGAGCAAGCAGGTCACACAACTGCATTTATCCAGCCAGGTCACTGGTGCTTGTTAGTGGTTCAGACCCAAGCAGGTCTGGGCTGCCTAAAAAGATAAAAATGAAGCTTTAGTTATATGGCTTTTCTGAACAGGTTTATGCTGAAGATGCAGAATTTGAATATGGCTCCAAATTTTAGTGATATTTGAATTAAGCTGTTAATTTCAGGAGGCATTACTTAGAGCTTTCAGCCTTAAAGTTCTGGTCTGGATGCAAAACCACATCTATATTTTCAATCCATCATTCAGTTTGGATCCTCTCTGATTCTTCACATGATGGAAGTAGAGATGTCTACATCAAACTTAGTAATGTAAGAGACTTTTTCCTTGAAAAGTAGAAAACCATGCCACAAGCACACCATCCTTCCAAAAAAACCCCCCATTTATACCTAACTTTTGCCATGTGGGAATTTGGAAGGGAAGGTTTGTTGCAGACTATGATTCCAGTGTTCTGCTGTTATTAGTGAAAACTCTCATGTTTGCATTCAGAAGTGTGTTCGTGCTTTCCAGTAACATCATAAACCAGGTGCTAGAGATAATACAGTAGAGGAAATACCAATGACTTGACATACGATGTGTTTAACAATCCACCACTGAACTTACTCAGACTTGAGTTTGAAATGGGAATGTATCACGGTGGAAAGGCCTGTATTCCCCTTTCTTCCCTTCTGCTGGCTACCACACATCTATTTCACAGAGATCCTGTAACATGAAGGTATTTCCTGGGGAAAGTAAGTATAAATGTGACAGAGAAGCTTTGCAAAAAATATCTGCAACATCACCGGTATCTGGCTATGAGAGAACCGGTCAGGTTTTTTTGTGAAAAAAACAAATTCTTTAAAATTTTCTTTACAGAAATATATATAAATAATGGTCATTATGTATGTATTTAAAAAGACTATTTTCTTTGATGACAGGAGAATCAAGTTTGAGTTTGGCCAAAGCTGTGACTCCAGATTTCTTTTAACCTGATAAAGAGGCAGTAATTAGGAAAAGAGCAGCTCCCTTCTGCCCCATCTACAGTGCTTGTTCATGGTGGCTTGTTGGTGTAGAGCTCTGTGTGTATGTGGCAAGAAAGTTCACAGACAAAACCCCAGCTTTTGGTGAAGTTTCTCTTCAGTTGAATGAATTCTTTGATTAATCCTGTGACCACAAACACATCAGCAGAAACCCAGGGGCAGATGTGAGAGGGAGAGCCAGGCTGCCTGTTTTTGAAAGAGTAGATTTTGTTGACTAGCAGTGTCTGCTGTCACAGCTTGAGGCAGAGCTACACTGCCTCTTCCACAGCTGAAACCTCATCTCAGAGAGGACCTGAAGAGATAAAAGGCTAACACTTTGATACTCAAAGAAGTGCTGCAAATCCTGGGAAACATAATTTAGAAATCACTTTAGTAAGAGTTAAGATCACTCTAAGATATACTAAGAGATTTCACCTGGAGCACTGCAACCAGCCCTGGGACCCCAACGTAAGAAGGACATTGGAGTGAGTGAGGGGAGGGCCATGAAGATGCTCTGAGGCATGGAGCACCCCTCCTGTTAAGACAGGCTGACAGGCGTCCAGTATCTAAAGAGCATCTACAATAATGCTGGAGAGGGCAGTTAGTGATAGGGAGTAATTGCTCCAAACTGAAAGCAGACAGGTTTAGATCAGGTATTAGAAAGAAACAGGAAGTGATGGTGTGTGAGGCACAGGCTGCCCAGAGAAGCTGTGGATGCCCCATCCTAGGAAGTGTTCAAGGTCAGATTGGATGAGGCTTTGAGCAATCCAGCCTAGTGGAAGGTGTCCCTGCCCATGGCAGGGGGATTGGAACTACATGATCTTTAAGGTCCCTTCCAACCTAAACCATTCCATGATTAAATGGTGCTATTGTGGTTTTCAAAATCAGTTACTTTGAAATGGCTGTGGGAAGGGGGTATTGTATACTCAGCAGCAATTTTTAACCCATAAATAATTATCTTTATGACAGGTATTTGATTCACTTTTGTTATGCAGTTGCCCTACTTCATCTGCTATGTGGTGGTTCTATCCTGATCCCAAGTAGAGTATGGCCTAAAGCCCCATGCAAGAATTTTTGCTGTTCTTGGAGTACTTCTTGATGAACATTACAGGCTTGGCCATTCTCTTTGGTATCAAATGTTTTTTACTCAATTTTTTCCTCAGCTGCTGTGATTTATCACCCACACATGTGAAATTATTGATTCAGTTTTCAAGAAAAAAATGCTTCACTTCACTGTTAGAAAAATTTACCAAATAAAGAGGCAGCGAAGTACTGCAATGGAGCCTCTGGGCAGGCTGGGGATCTCCACTGGAGGCTTTTAAGAACAGGCTGGACAACTATGGGCAAATAAATCTGAACTTGCCCCATGGAGGCATCTGGACTAGGTGACCTTCCGATGTGTCTCCAGGCTCTCTGTGTGTGGGTCTGACCATGTACTGTGTGAAAGTCGGAGCAGGGGAAAGGGCAGAAAAGGCTCTCCTGTTCCCTGACAGATGGGCATGTGCTCCTGTTAACATATGTGAGGTCAGCATTGTCCCAAAGCGAGGATAGGCCCTGAGGGAGGAGCACTGGCTGTGCTTCTGGGCTAAACACTTCTCCAGCCAACAGAGCCATCATCCCTCTCCAGCTGGACAGTGAAGCCAGTGCTGAAGCAGGGCTAGTTCTGTAATGGTGTGACAGCAGAAGGGTAACTGGAGGAAGCCTAATAGTGCAAAGAGGACAGCGGTGGGCACAGGAGTAAAAGGTATTTTTAAAAATCCTCATTTTCTGGAGGTGCAAACATATTTTCTAGAATAATGGCACACAGTATGTGTGAATAATGGCACATAATGGGCAAGTTGCAGCCATGCCCCGCAGTTACTTCCAGCATAAGCAGGAAAATTGGGTAAAGAACAAAGCAAGAAATACATCACCACAATAAGCAGTGTGGCTGCACACTCCAGCACATGTACACTGCTGTGCACTTAGTCTTTTATTTCAAAAAATAAGTAGACTTTATCAGCTTTTACTCTCTTTGCTAAAAGCAATGGCTATGGGTCAGCCAAGATCTGTGTCACCTGAGACCATAGTATCACATCTTAGTTTCTGCATCCAATAACATCCAGAGAGGAATGATAGAACTGTACATAGAATCATAGAATCATTAAGGTTGGAAAGTACCTTCAAGATCATTGAGTTCAACCTTTCACCAATCACCACCACCTTGTCAACTAAACCACAGGACTAAGTGCCACATCCAGTTGCTTCATGAACACCTGCAGGGATGGTGACTCCACCCCACTGGGCAGTCCATTCCAATGCCTAACAGCCCTTTCTGTGAAGAAATTCTTCCTAATGTCCAACTGAAGCTTAGGTTAAAAGCTTTGCTCCTGCTAATAAGGATTTTCTAGATACAGGGCAATGATAAGTGAAAAGAAAGGTCCAAACAACAAATGGTGAGACAACAAAAAATAGAGGCTATACTCCTGCAGCTTTGAGGCAGTGCTTTACTTCAAAATGTAGCAGGTGAGGGTAGAAAAACCACCGACATTGCAGTTTATCACAGTACAGGCATGAAAATGTTACTTTTCTCTGGTTAGGGGAAGAGACAGTAGAGGTGAATTAGAGAAAGGAATACAGAGGTCACTTTCAAGGGGAAGGCATCTTTATAACTCCACGTGTAGTAGGGAGGCAAACAATATTACAGAAGTAATAGTGCAATTCAATTCAAGTTATTAAATTTGAAAACATCATGTCATGGCTTCAACAGTAATAATGTTAATAAGGATTTGTACCAATTTTTGCAGAACTTGAAGCAGATCAAATGCCCAGGTGTCCTTTTTAATGCTCTGCTTACCCATTCAGCCCAAAACACAAAACTTACTCTTCTTAAACCCCTGAAGCTCAAAATTTGGAAAGCCAAATGCTTCAGACTTTCATGTGCACTGTGTGACCTGATCAGTTCTGTAAGTTGTTCATGTTTTTTTCTTTAGACTTTACAGATAAGAAGCCGGGCACCAACAGTTACAGCTATTTTTCCTGGCAAAGACAACAAACACATGATATAATTATTATAACAATATAATAATACTGATGGGGTGGTCCTGTGGTGTAAAGGAGAGCACTCTGGACTCTGAATCCCAAGGACCTGAGTTCAAGTCTCAGTGGGACCGTCCCCTGGCAGTTCAATGCCTCCCTGCCATCCCATCCCGTCACATCTCGGATGCTCAGCAGGGTCAGCCCCGGTTAGTACTGGGTGCTGTGACAGTCCCGAGGACTTCCCTGTCACTGTCCAAGCTCGCTCGGCCGTGGCAGATGGACCTGAGGACTGAAACGGTGGGGCCAGTTCTGTGCATGCTGTGCCTCACCTAAAAAATCCACTGCGCAGGCTGGAAGGGCACACCCACGTGGGGAGAGCCCTGCCCAAATCTGCGTTCGTGAAGTCTGGCCATACACACATAATAATATTGATACATAACATTATATAACTCCAGATGAATGTATCTATTTTTAGAGCTACTAATGAATCTTTATGTGCTTCCCTGTAGAATTTCATACGATCCCACCAGATATCCCAAATACATCCCTGAAGCATACTGTCTGTGCAAAGGCTGCCTCATGGGTATCTTTTGGGAGGAGAATTTCCGCTTCCGCAGCACCCCTGTGTACATGCCGACCGTCATCCTGCGCCGCACGTCCTCGTGTGCCGGTGGCCGCTACGTCTATGTGGAGGATTACATCACCATCCCCGTGGGCTGCACCTGCGTGCCTGAGCAAGAGAAGGAGGCCGAAAGCGTCAACTCCAGTATAGACAAGCAAGAGGTGAAGTTGCTGGGGAGCCAGAACAAGCCGTCATCAGAATGAGGAGATTTGGAGTCGTGTTGCATTCCTGGCCTTGCAGCATCACTGCCCCACCTCAGGAAACAGCGTCACAGCAGCAAACACATTGACTTGCCCTCTTAGAATCATAGAATCGATTGGGTTGGAAAAGACCTCTGAAATTGTCAAGTCCAACCCTTGGTCCAACTCCATTCCATTTACCAGATCATGGCACTCAGTGCCACGTCCAATCTCAGTTTAAAAACCTCCAGGGATGGTGAGTCCACCACCTCTCTGGGCAGCCCATTCCAATGCCTGATTACTCTCTCTCTGGAAAGAATTTTTTACTGATATCCAACTTAAATTTCCCCTGGCAGGGCTTTTTCTGCTTACAGTTATTTCAGTCATCAAACAGAAAGCTTTGTCCAGGCACTTGGATCATTAGAGATGGCAGTCCATGTTAAGAACTCCTTTAGCTCAAGTACACTTGTTTAGTAAACTTGTTGAGTTCATTGTTGCCAATTTCAAAGTAGTCTTTTTTCTTTTTGTTAGAGCAGAACATTTTATCCTTGCTTATTCGCAGTAAATTTTAGAAAATGATGCAATTTTAAGACATGCTAGCTATTATTATTATTATAGCAGGCTGCTGGTTGTAGATATTTTTAAGGAATCTCTTATACTCTAATTATCCTTATATAAAAATCACATATCTGCCATACATGTGCCAAATCAGAAGTTAAAAGGATAATTTCTTATTCTGGGAGAGTCTTCCTTTATATTGCATAAACTTCAGTGTTTTTGGCTGTTACATCTTTGACTGTTTATACACTACAGCAAGGAAACCTTTGCTGAGTTACAGTTATTAATGAAAAAATATCCTGTGTTTGTTATTTTTAAACTTGCCAAATTGCTAAGGGTACAAAAGTGTTGAGAAAAAACATGCTTAAATATTGTAAAACTGCAGCAGACTTTTCTGATGTGGACTAAGTCTAATTACACAGAAAATACCAGTTACATAAAACAGTTTGGGTCGCAAGAATTCTGTATCAGATTTCATCCATCACTAACTGCTTAACTGTTTCTTGTGATAAAACTGTATCTGTACAGTTAAAAGGCCAAAACCTTTTTCATGTTAGGTGAGGAGATTCTCCATTAGAAAATAAGTTCAGAGGACAGACTTCATCTCAAGTACACGGCAGGTGGGGAAGCAGGCTAGATTTTTACTTCTAGATGCTCCAAGAAGTCATTGAGGTGAGTCCCAGCCAATCCAAATGATTTATACACTTACTGGTACTAATTTTTCCCTAAGCCACATGTAACAACCACCTGTAAAAGCTGCTAGTCTGCAGAAGCACCATCTTCCATCTGTGCAGTTTACTGCTGATGGAACTTGATGGCAAGCCCTGACCAGAAACTCTGGATACACAAAAACTTTTATGTGCAGAACAAGAAACTGAACGTTGACTCAGTCTAGTGAATGAGAATCAGGAATAACCAGGCACACCTTGCACAAACATAATTCCTCAGAAGGCCATACTTGCCAAAATTCATAAATCCCTGACTGCACAGCAGAGAGTATCTTTTACAGTTGAAGGATCATGACTGCAGTATTTTTACAGGATAAACAGTATTTGCAGCAATGTATTTGCTACATCAAGAATTGGAAAATTGGCCTTAATTCATAGCAGAGAAAGCCCCTACCCTACACAAACATACATTTCTTTGGAGTGTTGTTGGCGGAAGAATGGAGAGACCATGAATGCATCAGAATTAACAAGTTAAATAGAGAATGAACGTCATATGACAACTCCTTGTCTTGGTGCATAATTATGGACTGTGCTCTCTACGACTCAGTCAGGCATAACAGTATTTTTACAGTGCAATCTGTGTAATTTCTTACAAAGCCTAAAATAGCTTTAAGAACTCCAGAAACCAATAAAAGATTCCCATCACAATGTCAGATTAAAGATTTCAACGGTGTCTTTTGTGGAGATGCTTTTCCTTAATTGTACTTGTCTTTAGATCTGTGTTTCCTCAAATTGTGATGCTTCTATCTCAAGGGGATCCTCAAAGGAGAGTTCAAAGAAGGTCATAAAGTGTTTATACTACTCAGAGAACAGCTAATTGCCTAGCTGCTGCCAGCAATTAGAGGTAGTTACTTGTTCCCTAGAGGATGTAAATACTTGCAGCAGTTACAACCACTTTTCCTTCCCCCTAATGTGAAGAACTCCTCACCCTCTGAGCAGAGGGAAGTGGTGATCATAGGGGTTCAAAAGGGAGGCAGACCCACAACTGGAGAAACACTGCATTAGATGATGTTTCAGCAGCCTGACATCTTATGGTTTCACTATTACATTGTGGGGTTTTCTCCACACACACACTTCAGGTGAAGATGGACCTTCAGACTCCACAGCATAGAAAGCAAAGTCTTCACTGTAAAAGGCAGTAAAATGACCCCAAACAACAACAAAATGCCAAATCATGCAGCACTTAACATTTAGTAAATGTCCAGAGGGGACTACCATCTAAAACTCTGGCTAAGCAGTGCCCTCCAGCAGAACTCATCTGTCTGCCCACACACTTTTGTTAAATAAATTTGTCTGCAACAACTTAGTTATTAGAGCAATAGATGTATTTGCGTGATGTGGAGAAAAAAAAAAAACATTTTTTTGCAACTCTTGTCCTGCAGGCACTAATTACTGGAGTTATTTTGAGGTTTTCAAGTAACTAGAGCATGTTCTGGTAATTCCTGAGAGTTGCAAGCTAAGATCAGGTAACTGGAACATAATCAGTTTCTCCATCCAGAAAAATAGATGCTTTAGCTTACATAGAGCTTCAGAAATTGGATGACTGAAAGTACTAGAGAACTGCAAAATCTCAGTGGATCAACAGAATGAGTATGTTGGCAACTTCCTTCTTGTCACACTGCAACAAGTGCAGAAAGCTTCCCATAGTTACAAGCATCCTCATGTTACCTTGTTCAGAAGCCCATTTTCCTTTTTTATTTTTCACCCTCTTCTGTGACAGACTCTTTAGCTGAGCCAGTTTGCTTCATGGTCCAACTTTCCAATTAGGTATCTCTTAAAATCTATGTTTTAGCGGGAGCAACTGTTTGTTTGTTAGTCAACAATGGTCTAACATCAAGAACTATTAGCTACACAAACATTGGTTGACCTTCAAAAAATCCTTCCATCTATCCTTTCTCTCCACATTACTCACGTTGAAATGGTTGAGTATTAAATGTAGTTTGTATTTGTTGGAATTGTTTTCTTTTGTTTTTTTTTTTAACGAGGTCATCACATGATGGATTTATATCAGTGTAACTTCAAATGTGGTGTGACATTTTACAGCCTGTAGCCCTCTGGTTACAACTGCTGCAGCCTTGGCTTTCATATGCATGGGGGGAGGGAGGGTTCATTGAAGTTGCTTCAAGGCTTCACAAACTGTTGACAGAAGGCAGACATGAAATGCCTCACTGAACCAACTCCAGCCCCAATAAATGCAAACAATTCAAAGCTGGAACTATCTGGCAGCTGCGACTTATTTGAGAAAATTTTTTGTTGTGCCAGGAAAATTTTTTCCTTCAATGAGGTTGTCCCTGGAATACATTAGGAGCCACAAAACACAGAACACTATCATTGGTAAAGAGATTATTTTTTTCCCTGTAGTATCACTTAAGATAGGCTGGAAAATTCCTGTCATTCAGGAAGGTTGAGAAAAGCCTGAGATGCTGGGTTTGGTTTCCTTGCCAATCATTACCTGAAGGTGTTTTGTCTGAATAAGTGGAGATCTACAGCTGCAAGTGCACAAGGAATTGCATGGGGGAACGTGAACATGAAAGCAAGAAGGGAAAAAGGCTGTGATGTCCTCACAAGGTGCAACACCCATTAATCTTGCTGGGATTAGGGAACAGCTATAATTGGAGTAGGACACATGAGGAAGATCTAGTCAATCCTATGTGTTTTGGTGGCATGAGCTGTACTCCCATCTAAGGAGGCTGCAGAACACGAGCAGACCCAGAGCAGCAGCACAGTCCTGACCGCAACTGACAAGGGGCTTCTGCAGCCCCAACCAGCTGTCCTGTTTCCACCTCAGTGCACGGACTGGGGCTGTTCTGTGCAGGTAACCCGAGCAGAGAGACAGAACCAACAGAGACATCTCCCAGGTGCTCTGGTCCAGAAGAGCATGGGCAGAGGGTGGAGGAAATTGTGTGGTACAGAGATGGGCTGCCTGTGCAACACAGCTGAGAGCACCCACATTTTTAACAGAAATGCAGATCTTACTGGAACTTACCTTGGACTTCATTGGAACTGCATTTCTAGAAATGTTTCATTTGTCATCTGTGGTGAGTGCAGGCAGCTGCAGTATATTCTCGTCACCTACAGCCACCAGTCTGTGCACAAGCCCCCAGGTTTTCCCTGCCAAGTGTTGCAGCCACACCAACAGCAGGGCACTGAGATGTCCTGCTCCTGCACAGTGCCTGTCACTGCAGATAAGGGGCTGTAGCACAGGACTCTGCAGTCGTAAATGCCACTGGAAAAACAGCACAGTGCTAACACTCCTCCACAGTCTGCTCCAACAGAAAGTCCATCCATGAGACATCTGCAGTAAAGAAAGTCAATTGCTACATGACACCAATGTTTTTATTCATAATCCTATTACAGAAGAAACGAGAGATTTTGTTGTCACATAGTATTTCTTAAAGTTACCATGACGGCACAAAGTATTTACAACGAATTTTCGTGACTTGTACCCTTCTCAGAAACAGCTTCTGCCTTGGAATCAAGTAGGACAAAAATAGTCTACCTCCCATCATGAAGGCTGTAAATGCCACTAGTCAAGCTTGGGCAGCTGCCTGCATTCACCAGGCTTTTAAGAGGAAAGTCAGCAGACAACGGGCTGCTCTGTTGAGTGCATCTGCACAGACATCCATATACCCTCATCTTCATAACTGTGCATCTTCACAGTGCCTCTTTTCAAAGCTGTCTGACCTACCTGTGAGAAGCAGCAGTTATTTTGCTGGAAGTGAATTTCTAGGTATAACTGAATGGTGCACTTTTTAAGAAAGGTCTCTGATGAAGTTAGCAAAGTTGTCTTTTGATCCTGCTATAGAGTCCAACAACACATGTACCAAAATAAAGCAAACAACTGAAGGAATTAATAGCAAAGCAGCAGCCTTGGTGAAGCTTTGATTTGAAGAGCACATTCTAATTTAGGTGGAGGGCACGGGAAGAATATCATCCCTTTTGGCAATACCTGTCCCACTTGAAGCCTGCACATAGTTGAAGACGAAGTTTCATGAGTTACTTCATTGTCTCCATCTGCTTGGTAATAAAACAGTTTACAATTCTGAAGTATAGATTTGTGCCAATAGCTGTGTGGTTAACATTCTGGTTTGCTTTTTTTTTAAAACTGGTCACATAAAAGTGATAGTGAAGCCTCCTGGAAAACAACTAAAGCCAGCTGTATGTCACCTGTGGACAGTCATTTTCAGGGGGGATTCTGGCTCAGCAGCAAGGAAGTCCTCTGGTTTGAAAGGCAAGACTGTATTGGCCCTGGGCTCACAGAGACTGTCAGAGTCGTCTGGTGCTTGTTCTCCCTCTGCTGCGCTTCGCTCGTTTAACAAACTTGTCACCTGTTTGACAGAAACCAAGGGTGTGAAAGAGAAAGAAAACTGTTTCATCATGAAACTCAGAAACAGCAGGTATAAAGTGGAAGGAAGGAAAGGCCTTGGAAAATGGGGAAGAGAGCTACAGTGGCTTGGACAGGTATTTATGGACCACTGTTGTGTACAGCTCAGGCAGCAAGATTCTCTGAGCATTGAGAGAGGATTTTAGTCCTTCTACATTATTCCTGCTCAATTGTTTACTAGATGGGAAGATGTGCATCCGAACAGCAGAAATGCACAGGAACATGAGTGTTACCTCTACCTTATAAAAACATCTTGTCTCACAAGCTTAATAAGGTTTATTCCTACTGCAAAATAAATTGCTTAATACTTCGTTTTAGGTGATTCATTTTGTAGATGCAGCATTTCTGTTAGCCTTTTACACAATATGGCATAGACAATTACTTGTGTTTTGTACAGTATATTTATAAATTATAAAACTGTTGAATGTCTAGAAATTTATGAACCGTTTTCACCCAAAAATACATTAGTAGTATAGTTAGGCAAAACTAACTTCAAAAATTCCCAGTTACCAAAAATGTCTACTATCCCAAAGCAAAATTTTTCTAATGTATCATCTATTTTGACTGAAATATACTCCAAACCTTGTATATAAAATCTAACATTTGCAATAGTGGGAGTTTATTGATACATTATGTTATTCCTCAGTGGCCTTGTGAGATTCACCGCTTTCTAGGATGCTTCTATTCTACTGCTCTGCTGTTGCCTGTGGAAGAGGAGGAAAAGATAAAACTGCGCAACTGGAAAAAACAAACTGTTCTGGTAACTATGAACTTGACTTACACATGTAAATCATCTTTAGTTTAATATTGAAATCAATTAAAAATCAGGCGCTATATTTAATCAGAGCCACTACAATTCAAGATTTAAGAGACTAAAGTGTATGGGTCACAGTAGTACAGGATTGTCAAGTCCTTTTGCAGTGACCATTCTGATGTCTGCAAAGCAAACACCTATGTGTTGTTATAAGCTAAAATCACTTCAAAAAGGTCACTGAAGTGTCCTTGAATGGTAAAAGCTACCAGTTAAAATGAAACTCTAACAGAGAATTTCGTGTTATTCAGCCCCTCCATTGTTTGGTCCGCATTTACCTGGCAGGCAAGATACAGAACACAGTAACTGCAGATGGTGACTCATTTAAAAGAGAGAGGCTAACACGCGTTGATTAAAGGTGGCCCAGAAAACAGTATGTGGAGCTGAATATTTCAGCACCAAGAACTGTGGAGTCACTGATGAAAAACAGAATGCAGCCTGACTGACAAAGTTGTAGATCTTCTTATGAGAATCAGTACAGTCCAGAAGCATAGTTTACATAACATCGAAATTCATTGGCTAAATTTCGTGAGTGTTTTGGAATAAACCTGCACATCTTCACACCAAGATGCTTTGCTGCCTGTTCCTCCATGACTGCACCTGCAGCAAAAACAATTGGTATTCAATAAGGAAAACAGTAACAGAATGCTTAGACTTTTTTATTAGCTCCTCCCAAATTCATATATAATAAGCCTGGATTTTTACAAGGAAGGAAGGCTTAAAGCAGCTACTCAGTCAGCCTTCCTTAATAACTGAATCTATTGGGAAATTTAAAATAACTCTAAAAGAATGGAAGACACTCTGAGCAAATGCATGTCTGAGAACTTTCATAAATAAGTAGGGAGCATCAGTGCCCTTTTTACAGAAAACAAACTTGAACTCAGTCTTATTGCTACATGCCAAGGAAGTTAAATAGTGGGGAGCCATGGGAAATGCAAACAGATTACATATACTCTTCCACTTAAATAAACTGCAGTGCAGTGTTTGCAGCTATGCACTGAGCAATCGCGTCCTTGAGCAGCATTTCTCAAACTTTGCAAACTGAAGGACCACCTATCCCATTTAGGGAGAAAAATTCTGAGAACCATCCTTGTCCCGTGAGCAATTAAGCCAAGAAGTAGACTTTCTATGGCTACATATTGTTTTAATTTTTTATTTACATTGCCTGCTTGGTTGACTTTCCTCAAATTGTGTGTAAAAAGTGGCTTTGTCCTTCACTTTTTGCAAAGTTTCCTGGATGGCTTCAGACGTCTTGCAATAACAATATAGTTTAGGAAATGCCATGACTAAGGCAGATACACATCACTTCTTAAACCAGCAAGTGTATCTTCATAAAGAAGGACCTGCAAGTACAGATATGTAGTTATCTAGTTTCACTGCTCTTATCACTGGTTTTTAATTCCTCCTGCTGTGTATCAGTTCCTAAGACATAAACAATAACTTGCAACTATGTTTGCCATACCGAGATTTCAATCATTGCAATTATCATTTCTTTTACAAGAAAAAGAAGTATTTCTAGAACTTTGCAGGATGATCTTCCAATTCTTCAAAACTTCAGTTAAACTTATAATGCCATAAGAAAAAAATTACTGACTTTTAAAAGTTCTATTAAAAACCACTTGCCTTCAGTTTAAAACAAAGGCTGAACTCCAGTATTGAAATAAAAAGCTTAGGATACATATTTGCCCTTAAATTAATGATAATTTAGCATTATTGAGTTAGTATTTCTCTCACATGAGTCATTTTGTCTTTTGAGAGACAGAAAAAGATGCTTATGGGGACCTAATAATTTTATTAGTTATACCTGTGCAAAGCAGTATCTTTTCCTTTGTTAAGTACTTGATTGTCTCTGCAGTTTTCTGAAGACATTCCTCAGACAGATAGGGTGGATCTGCTATCACAATGTCAAAACTGTGTGGCAGGAGATTTTCAGGTAAGTTCAAAGGCTGGTTGTAATCATAGAAGATAAATTCTTCTCCATATACAGAAAACCTTCTGTCGTACTCAAGTATACACACTGAAAAATCTTTACCATCCAGTTCTTTCAGTTTTTGGTACACACTCGGTGCACTAACACAGGCTATCCTGCAAAAGACACAGGAACACAGAATATTGATTTAGAACGCAAATAACAGCAACAAAAGTGCTACACAAGTCCTTGGCTGCTTTAGGAAAACATTTTAAACATTAGTCTCCAAAATGCATGCTATTCTTCCTCCAATCTAACAACTAATTACTGTAATAACTGAGTTTTAAGTATTAAAGTACTAAAGCCATTACCTCTTCAACCGCCATGCTGCACAAAGACCTTAACTACAGAGAAAACTGTATTTCAAAAAAGCACAAAAAGATACTTGAACATTTAAAATTAAAAATTACTCCTTGGAAAGAAAACCAAGTTTTCCCATCTGTCCTACAGAAACATTGTACAAAAACAGAGAAAAGAATTACAAGTTATTAATATGCTCCAGGGAGCTCTTTGTATTTCTGAAAAATTAAAAAGATTCATAGTAAACTTTTACAAGGCACAGCCTCCAATAGTCAATAAAATGATAAATGGGAAGATCAGTATAAACTACTAACTAAGTACCAGCCAAGCAGTTCTGCAAAATGGCATTTGAACAAAGATGAAGTACAGTGAGTAATGAGTTAAGGTGTGTGCTCTGTCTACACAGTAGAAACAAAGCATTTACAGAAAAAAGACATGTTAAATCTACCACACAATTATTAAAACCTACCTGCCACCTTCTCCAGCTGCCACAACCGCTTCCTTGGCCAGGCACAACGCAGTTTCATCACTGTACCAAAACTGGCTCAGTTGCTGAGACAGATAATGCACAATTACAAACAACATCAAATCTTCTGACTGTGCTATGGACAGTGAGGTGTGGTGAGTCATAACTGAAGAAACCAAAATCCACAGCAACCTCCCAGTTCACAAACTGTAAAGCTGGAGAAGTGACTGTTTTCCTGACAGTCTTTCTACTGCTGTAATCCAGTGACATGCAGCAGGCAGCTCACACCACGAGTTTCCAAAGCATGTACGGCAGAGTATCAGGAAAACCAAGTAATCCAAACCACTGACAACCCCATGTGCAGATGCACAATACTTAAGTGCTCTTAAATTGGCTTACTTTAGCAGAAGAGAAAGAAGGAACTTGAAAAGTGCCGGTACAGAAGGAAATAAAGGATAAAACTACTAAATCAGAAAGGATCAAAAAAAGGAAGAGACAAACACCCAAAACAAACCAGAGACAAATAAAAAATCAGTCTGACACAAATAAAAACAAGCAGCAGAACAGTCATCCACAAAAACAAAGAAATAAAACACAGAGAGAAATACAATGTGAAAGGAAGGATCACTTGATCTTGTAACACTGTGTTTGTCTCAGACTCAGGAGGAGTCTTTGTACCTTCACATGCCAGGCTGAAGTTAAAATTTCCAGAAGGGACAGATGCTTCTGTTAGCAGCTTTATTCTCCCTCCAAGTATTTCTAGTTTGTACCCTTCCCACACACATGTAGAACAGACAATTATACCCAGATTTAACAGGAAATCAGATCTCCCTACAGTGTTACTGTCCATGAGTAAGAACATCTTGAGTGTTCCCCTTTGTAATTTCATTTAATTATCCATTCACAAAAGAAACTCAGTAAAGGCTACTTCTCTACCTGTGCTTCATTCATTGAGGTTTATATTTTCTTACCCAATCTTCTTCTATTGAGCCAATGGAATATTGATTAAACCCCTGGGAGGTCTTCATGCCCTTTCTCTCCTGCTGTTCCAAATAGAACTCCTGGAGGGCAGCCAACGTATGGGATGAAAGCTGGGGAATGTCATCGTCATCCATTTTTCTAGATGTCAACCAGAAAAAAGAAAATCGAACCCTTTTCAATGGTGAATGCTTTTAATAACAGCGTAATCTCTTGAGGTAAAACAACTTCCACCGACAATGCAACTAAAACCAAAAACCTCCTAACAAAAGAAAACATATTCCCTCTACTTAGGTGCTCTTAAATTGGTGAGAGGCTGATTGGAAATAACATCTTTCCACAGAGAATTTAGGAACAGCAGCAACACTGTTCCCTTTCTGTACAACAGAGATTTGGCTTGTATTCTTACAGGGAAGTTCTAATCACAGTTCTTGGTTTCCTGAATCCGTATACCTTGTATTTATCACCTTTTGGAAAAAACCTCCTTTAGCGGATTTGGCAAATCCTATAGAAATTATTCCCTTCTCGCCTAGAAAAAATGACAGCTCCTGGTCATTCCTTCCATGTTAAAAGTTACACAATTCTGACTCACAATGAAGTAAACTAGCATTCTAGCTCAGCATCACCTGGCTTTAACTTCCATGCTATGAAACAATTCCTCTGAATGTCAGAAACCTAAAATAAAGTAATAATTAAAAAAAAGGGCAGGTAAGAACTCATAAATATGTTTTTCTAACCGTACTCCATTGAAAACTTGTGCATTTTGTGTGTAAAAACCTGGACATAACTTGTATCAAAAAGACACAGTATGTACTAATGGAATAGCACAGCCATTTCCAGCAAACTCCTGATGTGTGTTCGGCTGCACAGCCCTGCCCACCCCAGGCACTGCAGCACAGTCTGTGCCCTTCCCAGAGGGGACGGTGCCACCTCGTGGAATGACGGTGCGAGAAACCACTTGGCACATGAAAAGTAACTGGAGAAAACTGGAAAACATTCCTCTCTCAAGAAACCCGATCTCGGATCACACAAGCAATGACTCCAACCGGACTTGGAAACGGGAGCGCGCCTGACTTTGCGCAGAAGTCCCCGAGAACCGCGTGACACCTGAACGATGTGTGAACCTGAGCCATTTCATGTACGAATTGATTCACAGTGTCTGGAATGGAGAAAGTCCTGCCAGAAATGGATTTGTGAAGAAGATCAACAAGCCACTGATATTGTTTAACAACTGATGTTTTTAATGTTGTTTAACTGTACAAAATGTTTGTTAAAATGTCTTTTTGCAAAATCACTGCTTCTCCTTCCCAGAATACCTTGGGATAGCTGATATCTCAGGGGTCTGGAGGAAGGTTGGACCTGAACCCCCTCCTACTGAATGTAAATCCCCTTACTATCATTGGCCCAGAGCCAAACCCTCTTCTTGTTTTCTGTTGGTGGGTTTTGAATCCCGCCAAGGTCCATATAAACCCCTGACTAGCAATAAACTTTCTCTTTTCCTTCTCTCTCCCCAGTGGTCCCTGTATGTCCTTCTCTGGGGCTCTCGGGGACCACGTGGTCAGGGAAAGTGGGGAGCACATTTTCTCCTAGGTAATGGAATAAGCTCCAGGACCAGGAGAAGCATCATACCCTTGCAGATTGCATCCCTACAACAGACAGCACCAACGAGGCAGAAAGAACCCCCAAAGGGACAATTTCAAGTACAGCTGCTCCTGGTTTTTCTTCTCCCCGTCCCCTGCATTACAACGACAACTCCAGAACCGGCAGCCTCCTCCCCTTCCACCCTTCCTTCCACTCCAGCAGAGCTTTCAAGACGAAGTTTCCTAAAACACCTTCTCCACGCTTGCTAGAAAAAGGATACCCTAACCTGCCGCTGTGAGGTACTGACACCACACACATCTACATGGGATGAGAGGAAAGCGCTTGGCATGTCCAGAGTATCTCTCACTGCCTTGCTGGCTTCTCTCAGGCCAGGCTGGCTAAACAGGGAATTGTTCAGAGTCTAAAGATACACCTGTGGCATAAGCCTCACACAACAGAATTTCTAAGTCAAGCTATCTAGTAAGACCAAAATAATAATTTTTTTCCATATTTTTGTTGAGTAAAACATAAGTGTTTTAAAAATAAATATATTACTACATATTAGAATATTTTTTATATAAATGACTGCAAGTTCAGACAGATGATACAGTTTCTCGCCACAGTGCTCCAACAACTCACAACACTGTGATCCATTTTAGGCCCTACACAACAATTTATTTTTGTTAGGACATGTTAGAAATTTAAAATCACTCCTTAATTCACAACTTTTTTTTTAATTATGTGAATGACACATGCAGTAATCTCATTAGCTATTATCCCCTACACATGGATCCATCTATGCTTTGACACTAAGAAACTGAAACAGATGAGAAGTTACAGTCCTTAAGTCAAAAGGTGGAATTTTATTTTCTGTTCAGTGAGCCCATACAGGCATTTGCAAGGACTAAATCCATGCCTATGGAACAAAACCCTCACAGATAAAACAGCTGATGAAGAATTTCCCATTGTTTCAGTAGATAATAAGGCATCTTTTATCTATTAATAATTTTTAGTTGATTTTTTAATAGCCTTCCTTTTGGTTTGTAAATTAAAGCCTTAGGAACTAAGCAGTAATTAACTATGAGGTTGCAAGGAGAGGTAACTCGGAACATATGGTAGAAATATTAGGCACATCTATTACAAATGCCCCCAGAATTCAATATATTTTTTCTGAATGCACATATACTGACTGAGATCATTAGCATGAACACATTCTCATGCTTAGGAACTTCATCAGAAAACTATTAAAAGTGAGTTTATGTGAACAAGACTTGTAAATTCCTTCAAGGGAGACAGTTCTACTGTTTATAACCCTTCCAGAAAGTTCACTGCTCTCAAGTCCAGAAGCACCTTTGAAACTTTTGGGGGAGGATGGGAAGAAGCACAGAAACCCACAGTGCTTCTGGCTCTCAGGGAACCTTTACATTCTTAATGCCCAAGGCTCCTCAGGCTCCAGCTGTGCTTGCCCCAGGTCCTGGGTCCCTCCCCCAGGAGCCCATGCTCTATCCTTGTACAGACTCTACTGGAGCCACACAGGGATGCAGGGCTGGATTTTAGGAATGCCCTGGGATTCAGAGCATTTAGAACACATACACTGCTGATCCAGCCACATTACCCACAATAAATCCTTCATGACTAGGAATACAAGATTTAAAAGTAGCAAAGTGACAGATCTTCTTTACTATTAATTCTTAGTTTACACGTTGCATTTGCACCTAATTTACAAAGCAAAATGATAACAAAATCAGATCTCCAAGAATAGCTCAAGAACACTGCATGAAGTTTAGGAAAATAAGACTCATGGTGAAGTCAGTTAGACCAAAGGAAAGCAGGAAAAAGGGGGTAAGCTTCTACAGATTGAGCTGAACAGGAACAGGCAGGTCTGTGTTCACACAGTAAAATGGCAAATTTGAAGGACCAAATCTAGGTCTCTCAAGGACCAGATCTACACATAAAACAGGTAAAGTGAGGTGACTACAACTGTACCACATGGCCTACAGTGCAGCAGGCAGGATGAAGGGGGTGGAGGTGCCTGCAGCCTCCTTAGTTCCTTGCCCTCTACACAGCTCAGTCTCTCTTTTATTTGAACTGTTCAGCCAAATGTCATCACTACAGAGTGAAAAGCTCTTCAAAGAAAACAAAAAACCACAAGAAATAATAGTAGCAGTGGACACTCCAAGGTCTTGTCTACACAAGAATACTGCACCTATTTAATGAGTTTCCAGATGTCATGGAGGAAAACTCTTAATTTTATATAACTAAATTCTAAAATGGAAGAAAATAAACTCTAAGTTAAAAGGAAACCAAGTGCCAATGCTATAGGGAAAATTAACATTCTTTGGTGCCTTGTACATTTATTCTACCCATAATTATGATCACTTGAAAAACAGTATTCTCTGAGACAGTCTCCATGCCTGAATGGAACTGTGCCCCTGTCAGAGAAGTCTGGAAACCTGTGGTCGCAGGTCAGCAGAGACAAGTGCCCCATGTGCCCTTACACCATTGCTCACCCCGTAAACATGGAACACTTAGCTTGCTCCAGAGGTTAAATCCTCCTACATCCATAGCTCTACTCAAAAGGAAGCTCCTCTCACACAGGGGAAGGCAGGCAGGAGGTAGGATGTGTATTTACAGAGCCACCTGGAAAAATACTCTCCTTGTGAAGCACACAGCTTCTTCAGAGCTTTTACCAAGAGCCCGCACCAAAGGAGACTCTCTAGCATCTCTCTGCCAAAGAGGCTGCATCAGCCCAACCTGTGTCTGTGAGCTGGGGCTCCCCAAATGCCCACACAACTCAGAAATACCATGTGGTAGGTGTACCAGCCAGTTTTCTTTTGTGGCACCCTAAGGATGTCACGTCATTGTAGTAAAGTGCCCCTAAGCTGAAGGGGAAAAGGAAGGACTGCTGAAAGGCAATGGAACAGAAATACAACTGGAAAGCCATGCTGTTCATTCTGGGAAGGGGGAGGGAGGGGACAGGGTAGGGCCCTTAGATCTTTTAGCGAGAATATAAAAAGCACATGTGCAACTTCAGAAAAGATCTTATTCTAGAGTAATGTGGATCTAAAGAGAGAGAGCATGAAATGGAGTTTAACATAGTTGTCTATGTTATTTCTTCCAAGCTGCCCAAGTCAGTCTCTGAGACAAGCAGCTCATCATCTACAGTGTTTGTAGCACACAACAAGAAACGCTGGGCAATGGTGTGCAGCCATAATCAAAGTCACCTGGAAGGGGCTCCAACCACCTGTCTGGAGGTAAGACAGAGACTGGATCTGAGGGACTGAACACTACTAAAGGCTGGACACGTGCCCTGATATCTCAAAAGCCAGACCACACTGCACTGTGCTCAAGCTTCAGCTCGTTATCATGTACAGGAATCCAAACTACCTGAAGGGAAGTTCTGGCCAGGTGGGGGTTGGTCTCTTCTCCCAGGCACTCAGCAATAGGACAAGGGGGCACGGGCTCAAGCTCTGCCAGGGGAAATTTAAGTTGGAGATCAGAAAAAAATTCTTTCCAGAGAGAGTAATCAGGTATTGGAATGGCCTGCCCAGAGAGGGGGTGGATTCCCCATCCCTGGAAGTTTTTAAACTGAGGTTGGACCTGGAACTGAGTGCCATGATCTGGTAAATAGACTGGAGTTGGACCAAGGGTTGGACTTGATGATCTCGGAGGTCTTTTCCCACCCAATCAATTCTATGATTCTATGAAATCCTGAGTCCTCAGACAACAATCAGAGGGGTGGCCAAACTAACCCACATGTAGGTGCAGAGAGAATTTGTCCCACTACAGTAAAAGCCGAGACAGAGAGAATGTCTCCTATTGGAAACAATTTTTGAGACCTTTAAATCCTAAAGGGAGTTGATTGTCAATGATTTGACAAGATCCCGGGAGTATTGCCCAATGCACTTTGACAGGAATAACTGACAGGGCAAAGGGTATGAAATCCATCAGTATAAAGTAGTTTAGATCCCAAAAATCCTCCTGACAGCTAGTTTAACAGAGCATTGCTAGGCCCTACCTACATCTGTTTGGTAGAGTCTTCTGATATGAATGAAAAATTCTCAAGCATCTGAGACACAGAAAATCTCAGAAAGTCAAGTATTTGAGGCCCAGGTGCTATGAAACAAAACGACCTCTGAAGAGAATAACCAGACCAGGGGACATCAGAAAAGCCGAACTGACAAACCTGAAGCAGTTTTCTTACGTGCTAATGGTTTTGTGGAGTAGGGAAGGAGGGACAAGGCAGGATTTGTGGCCCAGGGGCAGCTCACCTGCCACAGATCTGAGACAGCTTCATTTCAGGATTAAGTCTGAATAACTTTTTGTTCATGTCCACGGCAAATAGCTCAAGAAGAAAGCTGTAGTAGGTCAGGTCAAGCATTGATACCAGTCATTCTTGTGTCCTGAAGGGTTGATACTGCTCATTCCATCCTTAGGACAACCAAACTCACTGTCCCAAATGGACCAAGATAAGGCAAATATATGTGATACTCCCCAATCCATACTCTCCCAGACTAACCATTTTCTGCTAAGTAAGGTGTTCTGCTTTTGAATTGATTCATTCTATGAATGTAGTTCTCTGAAACACTTGTCCAGTATCAAAACTCTTGTCCAGTATCCCTTAAATTCCCATAAAAAATTTTAATCTACAATGTCATCTGGTCAGAAGCTTCATTTTATCAATCATTTTCTGAATAACTACCTTTTCTTGCTGTGAACATGCACTCACTTCCCATGGTGCAGACACTTGTCAGAAGAGAAAGGCAGTGGTTGAGCCCTATACTCTCTCCATGTGTCATTTCACAGACACCTTTAAGTCATCCCCCTTCCCTCAGCAAACTGGTTGTTTTCCAGCCTGAGGGGTCTTAACCCTCTCTGATGGGCTGACAAAAGCCTTTTGATTCATTCATTCTTCCTTGTTGAATCCTTCTAATATACCCTTTTTTTGAGGAGACTAGAACACTACACAATGTCTAAGATACGGGTGATAACGTTTATACTGTTGTTTCATGATGTTTTCTTTACACTCTATTTCTTTTCCTAAAAAATTCTAGCATTTCATGTGTTTTTCTGGCTCCTATCAAACACTGATACGTTTTTCAGGTATCATGTATCATAATCCCAAATCTCCTGACTGTAAGGGAATTGTGTCTGGTAACATGACAAAGAATTTAAAAAGAAATTTAAAAGGGACTGTCAAGAGCTCCAAGTTACCAATACATACAGAATAAAACTGGACAGCAGTTGTGGTCTCTTTATCTCTACAAAAACCAGGGAAAATACTGAAACTGGAAAAGGTTCAAGGAAGTTCCTTTTGACCCTGAGATTAGCTCAGTTGGTTAAACCTTGGTTGTAATAATGCCAAGGTCATGAGTTCAATCCCCTGTGTGAGCCATTGACTTAAGAGTTGGACCCGATGATCCTTGTGGGTCCTTCCAAATCAGAATAGTCTGTGATTCTGTGAAGAAGAAGGGTAGTGGGACATCCAAAGACTAGAAAAGCTTTTGCAGGGCAGTAAGTATGAGGAAGGAGTAACTAAGAAGGGGTGTGACAGAACATGTAATCATGAGTGGCATGAACACCACAGGCAAAGATGGACTATGGTTTTCCAAGGCAAGAATTAAAAGGCCAAGTGTAGGCTGAAAGGGCCTTGATGAAAAAAAAAAAAACACAAAAAAACCCCCAAAAATCCAAAACCCAAGCCAAAACAACAAAACTAAACCAACAGCAGCAAAAACACCATCAAAAGGAGCTGGTTCATGACCCAAGGTGCTGTGGAGCTGCAGAATTCCTTGGTGACTGAATTTCCGAGTGCATCAAAGTAACACAGGGAAGTTCACAGATGAGAAACTCTCAGGGCATTACTAGATACACGGAAACTGCACTGGATTGAAAAGGTAAGGTCAGGAGGCCTCGTGGCTGCTGGAAGGCACAGGAAAGGTGAAGGGACTGGAGCACAAGTCCTATGGGGAGAGGCTGAGGGAGCTGGGGGTATTTAGCCTGGAGAAGAGGAGGCTCAGAGGTGACCTCATCACTGTCTAGAACTACCTGAAGGGAAGTTCTGGCCAGGTGGGGGCTGGTCTCTTCTCCCAGGCACTCAGCAATAGGACAAGGGGGCACGGGCTCAAGCTCTGCCAGGGGAAATTTAAGTTGGAGATCAGAAAAAAATTCTTTCCAGAGAGAGTAATCAGGCATTGGAATGGGCTGCCCAGAGAGGTGGTGGATTCCCCATCCCTGGAGGTTTTTAAACTGAGACTGGACGTGGCACTGAGTGCCATGATCTGGTAAATGAACTGGAGTTGGACCTAGGGTTGGACTTGATGATCTTGGAGGTCTTTTCTAACCCAGTCGACTCTATGATTCTATGAAAGCACGGTATGTCCCAACCCCATTCCCACGCTTTCCAGCAAGCACGGAGGGAGCACCGGCAGGGCTCGGCACCGCCGGGACACTCCCACACGAGAACGGAAGACGGGACACCCGCGGCTTGTGAAGAACAAGGCCCATTTCTCCCGCTCCCTCCCCTGGGTATGGCTCTGAGGGCGCCCTGCAGCCGCAATGAGCCTCCGCGGGACACGGCGTAATCCCGGCCTGCCCTCCTGCACCTCCATCGCCACCGACCCCACCCCGGGGAGGGGGGAGCCAGGGGGTGGGCGGGCAGGCGGCTCCGCGCTGTCCCAGCCTCGGGGCCCTTGGAGCGGGGACGCCTCCCGCCCTCACTGCGGGGACGGGCGGACGCGCACGGGGCCTCCGCGGCCGCACCACCGCCACTGTCCCGCCTCGTGCCGTCCCGCGCCGACAACTCGCGCCACTCACCGCCCGCGGATCCCTCCGCGCGCGCGCGCGGAGCCCTCGTGGCAGGCCCCGCCCCGCGTGCCGCGCGCGCCCCCTGCTGGGGACCGCGGCCTGAGGGGGCGGGGCCGCGCCGCCCTTCGTATTTCCAATGCCCATCCCTTTACCAATCCCGCACGGAGCCGGACCTCTCAGCAACCCGCCCCTCGCGCCGCTCCCGGACAC
The DNA here is from genome assembly GCF_047495875.1 of Pithys albifrons albifrons. Classification (NCBI taxonomy): domain Eukaryota; kingdom Metazoa; phylum Chordata; class Aves; order Passeriformes; family Thamnophilidae; genus Pithys; species Pithys albifrons. Next base: position 69,421,635 of record NC_092458.1, on the reverse strand, counting down.
AGACACACACACAGACATACACAGAGCACAGAGACACGCACAGACACACACACACACAGACAGACACGCACACAGAGACAGACACACAAAGAGACACACAGACACACACACAGAGACGCCCACGCAGACACAGAGACAGACACACAAAGAGACACACAGACACACACACACAGATAGACACAGAAAGACACAGACACACACACGCACAAGACACGCGCACACACACAGAGACGCGCACACACACAGAGACACCCACGCACACAGACACACACACAGACCCACTCATGCACACACACCCCACACCTTAGCTCCGCTGGCCGCTGCCCGTGTCGCCCCGCCCGCGCCTCCCCCCCCCCGCAGACGCTCCCCGGGCACGGCCCCAGCGGGCGCTCCGGGCGGCCCCGGCTGCAGGAGGGCCGCGGCCACAGAGAACGCCGCGCTGGGGAGGCATTTCAAGGAGGCAGTCCAAGCTGGGGTGTGAGGCAGCCAAAGGGCGCCCGTTCCGTCGGGCCCGGAGCTGGAGGTGCTGACAGGCCATCCCTCGGGGGCTGGAGCTGCCGCCTGGCAGCGCAGCCCAGCTCAGCCCAGCCCAGCCCAGCCCAGCCCAGCGCCACGGACAGCTGGACCTGCTCCCCAGGCTTTCCCTTTCTGTTAGGGTTGAAACAAGCTCCTTTTCTTGCATACAAACAGAAGGCAAGATTCAAAAGATAGCAAGTTTGAAAATACTTTCCTTGTTCCATTTCACAGAATCACAGAATGGTTTGGGTTGGAAACGACTTTAAAGATCGTCCAGTTCAACCCCCTGCCGTGGGCAGGGACAAGTTCTACTAGACGGGGTTCCTCAGAGCCTCATCCAACCTGGCCTTCAACACTTCCAGGGATGGTGCATCCACAGCTTCTCTGGGAAACCTGTTCCAATGCCTCACCACTCTCACAGTAAAGAGTTGCTTCCGAATATCTAATCTAAACCTACTCTCTTCCAGGTTGAAGCCATTCCCCCTTGTCCTGTCACTACATATCCTTGTAAAAAGTTTATCTCCATCTTTCTTCTTACCTGACACCTGCATAATATTGTGGCAAGACATGTGGTTGAGATGCTCCAAGTGACACTTTAGCAATTTTCCCATTTCATGTATACTGAACACATTTTACGTGAAAAACATTCTGCACAGGACTGATAATTAAAAGATCCAGGAGACTGGGATGACACATACTCTGGAATCCAGATTTCCTGGAGCAGTCCACCCCATGACAAGCAGCTCATCCTCACAAAGGGTTACAGAGATCGGGTGAGGGCACATGGCTGTGTGGGGGCTTGGCAGTAGGCAGAGACACATTATTTAGGTTATGATACCAGATACTACTTGGCAGCAAACAGACATCTCAAGACCTTGCCTGAATCCTGTTACAAGACAGTTCTAGAAGGAAAGCTCAGCAGGAGCTTGAGTAACTCTGTAGGAAGGAAAACAGGTTCTCTTACAATGCAATTCCTTTGGGATGCGAGGACAAACTGCAAACATGGGAACACGTGTAAAGTGCACCCTGCAACAAATTTAATAGTAATTGGGTTTCATGGTTGCAAATCTCTGTTGCAGGAAGGTGTTTCTAGTTAAGCTAAGTCCCTATCCTTTGACTGACAAAGCCACACCACACAACACTGACACCAGTGTCCTTAAGATGAACCTGAAGACACAGGCCACTGCCTCTTCACTAATGCATATGTTAGACAGAAAACAGTTTTTAAAAACACAGTTCTACCCTGGAAAGCAACAGCAACTTGTTACTCAAAAGGCTTTTGTGTTTTGATGTTGAGTTCTTATTTTTACTCTATTGTATTTTTTTCTCTAATAATGAAATTCTATACTTTTCAGTCCTCTTGCTATAGCACAAGCCATACCCATATGAAAAGGTATAATCAGCTTTAATTAATAAAAAATAATTAAATTCTAAGTGTAGAATCTCTCCTGTTGCCATTAAGCCTAAGAAAATGATTAGCTTTTTTACCCCAAAACCCTGACATTTTTAGGACTGGCAAACCAACTGCACGTGGATTTGGAAGGCTGCCAAGCACACAATGCTTTACAACCACACAAGGATAACTTCATGCCAACAGAATCCTACTTCTGATGATGGAAAATAAAGAAGTGGAAATACTCTACTTGCAGAACAACCTGCAACACCTCACCTTTGTAAGCAAAGCTTACTGTGCTTTCTCTTTCAATACCAAACTGTTCTCCTACAGATGCAGAACCAAAGGTGGGCTGGAGCAGGCCAGGTGTATCACAGCTTCCTGAGACCTTGGGGCATAGGGGAGGACAGACTGCAGGTCAACCTCTTAAAAGCTCACAGTTGCTCCATGAATTCATATACAGTAGTAAGTTTTCATCCTCAGACAGTTCACGGACTCAAAACTCATTCTCTATGGAGATGCAAGTCTCAGAAACATGACAGTGACATGATCCTTGTGATTTCTATTTTGCCAGGCTTTGTGGATCCCTTGGAAGTAATTCAGGGGCCACAAAGAGGGCTACAGTATTCAGATTGAAAAATGCTCTACTTAAGTGACTACTAGTCACTTAACACTACCTAGTGGTATTGACATTTAAAATGGATTTTAGAAGTATTAAAAAACCCAAACCAACCCTGAAACAGAATTACCAATATGTAACCTTTACACATTTTCACAGTCCCACTGATTTTACCATTCCTCCTGATTCATGCAGTTCTCTCAAAAAATGTCCTGAGATACACGGTAACATACAAACTTCATGGAATTTTCTGGTCCCAAAGCCTTCTCATGGCTGTTTTTGATTTTTTCCCCAAAAAGATGTAATCACTCTGTCATCACAAGAAACAAGAAGGAAAATATATAAAATATATTTAGCAAAACCAGTAAAATTAAAGTGGAACAGAAAATGCAGTCAAGTAGCAAACATGTACAGCAGCAGATTTTACAGTTTTTCCTACACATACCTCTGCACTTATTTCACACACACTCTTTAAGGAGAAGGAAGAAAATAGAAAGCAGATAGGGTAAAGAAAGAAAACATTTTTTCCTGAACACTAAGTGGGGTTTATTACTGCTTTTTGCTTTTGAAACTTCAATTGAGACTATATATACCTCTAAGAAAAATAAGAGGACACCCTTTTCTCTGTCCCGAAAGCAAAATTACACTGTCCTCCTTTTACAGACTATACTGGTATCTTAAATAGTTATACTTGCAGGATCTAGACATTATCTGGCCATCTTAAGGGATGCAGGTAACAAACATTTTAACCAAGATACAAAACAGATGTCCAATTTTTCCAGCTTTCCTGAGGCTGAGTGAATTGTTTAAATACATGTGCGCTTATCGAAAACCATGTTACAGTACATTTTAACAGTAGTTTGTTAAGAAATCATGAAAGTGCATAACAGCCTAAAAGCAGGCAAAAAGTACTTCAGAAGAACAGTCTTTCCTTAAAGTGGCAGAAGAATATACACTTTCCCCAAAGCAGTGTTAATCTTTTGTGAGGACATCAGTGATCTTCCTAAAGACTCCACAGTGTGGTGGTGGGGTTTGAGCTTTGGGTTTTTTTTCTGAGTTACAACAACCATTTGAATGAACAAAAGACCTTTAGTAGTATTGGTGCAGTTCCAAAATTAAAGCAAATGTCCTAACAACTTAAACTGAGTTACGAGTGAGGCTTTCAATTCAGTAATTGTGTTGGAGTTTAGGGATGACTTTTTCTTTCAGAAAACACCAAACACAGAGACTGGAAGCAGTTTGAATATGCCACAAATCTGAACTGCAGCATCCAAACCAGAAAGTTAAAGCAAATCAAACATACACATCTTTACAAGCATAACAGTAGGCCAGACACAGAGGGCAAGAAAAAGGGAAGTACATCACACCCACATCTTTGCTTCACTCTAACTTGCAAAGGCAGCAGCATGTCAGACAAATCAAACCTGATACCATCTAATAAGATGTTAAGGGGAAAACAGCCATTCCATGAGATTCAAATAGAGACAGGAGAAAAACTAGTAATGAATTATGTATCAGTCACAGTGGGTAACTTCAGTGTTCTCTTTGGAGATGTAGACTTGTCTGGAATGTCTTCCAAAATAAAGAATAATGTATACACTGATAGTGTTATTTCATTTCACAGAATTCCAAAATAGCACTTTGTTTTCCCCAACCAATGTGTGGATGAAAGGGCAGATTTTATTAATCCCTATCAAGATGATATGGGTTACAAAGTTATGGGATAACACTTGTATTTATTTTTCTTCTTGCAGAGTAACTTGATGTATTTTTCTTTCTCCAGATAAGGTTGCAAAGGTTTTTTACTTTCTTCTCCTCCTCCTTCCTTCTTCCAGTTCATGTACAACCTCCTCCTTGGCTGATGGGCTGGACAAATTCCACTTGGAGGGTTGAGCTTTCCTACCTTTCTGCTTGTTAGACATGGCAAATCACTGAAGGAAAAAACCCACCACCAACTCCACCACTCACAACTGAAGCAAATTTAAGTTTTCTAAAGGCAAAATTGATGGAGTTTCTGTACACTTAGACAGACAAGTGTGAATGAAGGCTTTGTACCCAAATCATTCAAGTTTATTCCAGACCTTATATTTAAGGTAAATCAGAATAGTTCCATTTTCCACATGAAAGGCTGCTTGGATACGCTGCTGTTAGTCTGACCAGCTGCTTTCAGGAATTTCCTCAAAATTACCTTAAATGTTTCCATCCTTCACCACAATGTTCACTGAACTAAACCATGCCAATATAAATAATAAATGCAATAATTTTACTTCTGAAACCTGTAAAATTTTAGAGATACATACAGCCAAGATGTACAGCAAGCAGTCACCACCATAGCTGTCACATAGTTTTACTTTCAGGATTTGTGAAGCTTTTTTTTCTTCCTTTTAAGATGTGAGTGCACAGAAGTAAGAGGGGAGCAATAGAAAACAGCTGTAGTTTATCCAAATGTAATGGTATTATAGCACATTAGGAACTGCTGCCTGTAACTGAACTTTTCTGATATCCATGAAGTAACATACTGTGAGATGTCCCTTACATGGGAACAGACTACAAGTTTGGAGGACATTTCCGTGCCAGATATTAATCAGAAACAGTTTAAATGAAATATACACACACACACACAAAATTAAAGACCCAGAAATCAGTATTCTTTTGGGGTAGACAAATACCACCAATAACAGTGACCTGAAAAGTCACTGTTAATTTTTTTTTTTGAAGATGGGGGAAAAGATTCCTTTGATTATATATTCACAGCCATTCCTGGTAACTGCAGTCCAGTGTGAGATATTCATGTTGTGCCCCTAATCACACTTGTTTTCTCTTTTGATGGACAAACTAATGCCTTAAGTGCAGATGCAAATTAAAGTTACCCCATCAACTCTTAACCTAATTACTGCACATTCACTGGAGCCAAAGAGCAAAATGTGTAGCCTAAGGTTTCATAATGTTTCTATTTTTGTTTCTACCAAAAGGAGGTATAACAAATGCTATTTCAGGGATTCAACACAGAGGAGAATTTAGAAAAACATTAAACAAGAATACACACAAATCACACATGGCCAAAACAAAATAATAAAAGTCTTTAGTGGAAAACAATTTGATCCTTCTCCTGCTTATGGATCTTAAAAATACACAAAATTGAAAATTCAGTTGTGATAAGGCTTGATTACACAGCCATTTCCCAAGTCTTATTGCAACAAATTGTGAAACACTTCTATGCAACTTCGTATCTTCAACTGTACAGGTAAAACAATACTTGAAATCAACTAGCACTTCAATCCCTGTGTTTTTAATATATAAACTCAACACAGTACTGAATTATACATTTAAAATATTTACACACTTGACCAACAGCAGTACTAGCATTTATTGCCTTAAAACTGCATGTTCACTGCATGGAGGTTCCTTATTTTGTACAAAGGGAACAAATAAAAGAGGAAAATATTTTTCTTCCTCATTATAAACTCTAGAATGGTTCAATGGGAGATTGAAACATGCCAGGGAATGCTACTAGAAAGGTTTTATCAATTTCAAGTATCAAGCTGTAACAGATTAGAAAATCACATAGGCATTATCTCTCTCTTGAGGCTGGAACAGTCTTCCAAATCCACTTAAGAATGGCTCAAAAGAACACGGAAAGCAGGATAGGGAAAGGGAAGAAATGAAAAAACAGAATCAATTTGAATTCACTGAGGAGAAGGGAAAGCCAGGGGTATCTTACTTCTCAGTTGTTAGGGCCCCAAGAAATTTCATACCACAAAAAGCATTTTATAAGAGCCAAGATCTTAAGGCTCTAAAGCAAAACACACTTCATGGTTTGCTTCATGATCAGTGTTAGAAAGCATTAATCTAATTTACTGTAAAAAGGGCACAAACAACTCATATTAAATACAAATTTCTGGGGGCGAGGGGGGAGATGGGAAGGCAGGGTCAGGGGTGACTCTTAAAGTTTAGTTGTTACCATTAGGCTTTGGTTATACTGAGTAAGTGGAACAGACATGGTAGAAAGGAGTGGTGTTTGTTCCTTGCAGAAAGGTGTAAAAAAACCAAGACCAAACAAAACAAAAAACCCTACCACAAGCAGCACTTGTCACAAGTAGAGGCCCCAAAGCCTGACTAACTAACGACTGTCTTCTTCCTGTGTAGAGCAGAACCGAGGCACACTGGTGGCACACTTTATTTCAGAAGAAGCCACCATTTCAATCAGCTGTAATTGAAATAATGACAATTTACTGCAAGCATTCCTGTACTGCAGTACATCAGTCCTGGGGAATACTGCACCACTGCTGCCTCTCCGGGGCTTTATAATTATGAAAATCTGTTCTCATTACAGTAAATCTTACACCTCACAAAACTAAAGTATGTAATATCTACATAGCATCTCAGATCCTCAATGCATTTTATAGGCATAAACTAATCCTCACAACATCCCTGTGAGGTAGGTAGGTGTTAATGCTATTTTAACAACAACACAATTCTAGCAACTTGCCAATGGCAAGAGGATCCAGTGGAAAAACTTATTACAAAATTAGAGGAGCTTGGCTCCTACTCCTGCGCTTATATTCATCAAGCTACTTCTATTAAAAACCCCACCACTCCTTCTTATGTAATTACGTAACCAAATCTGAAATTACTTGAAGTGTTTTACAAGACAAATGCTGCAATTCATATTTTTAATAGTTTTACACATCACAAATTAGAATTTGCTTTCCCTTTTAAATGATTTTAAATGGACAATGGACTGCTGTGAGCAAGCTTATTTTCTAGAACTACATGGCTTAGATAGAAAGGGAATTGCCCAGGAAAACACTGGGGCTTTAGTGAGCACTGTGAACTGTGAAAGAGATTACTCCAATTCAACTCCCGCTCTCTTTCAACTAGTAGGATTTGGATAAGTTGAGAAAACGAGTTTCTCATTCCTGAGAAAAAAAAAGTGAGCCCTTTACCACTAAACAGTGAAACACAAACTTCTGGGCAAAAAGTAGCAGATTCTGGTGGTAATTCAATGAAGCTAATTAAGGCATAAATGCATGTGGAAGTGGAGTTTTCACACTGTAGCAGTCCACTTCTGTCTGTCCTTACGTATCTGTGCTTTCAAGGTCTGAATTTTTTGATTGAACTCGATGGTCATGCTTGTCAACATCACGAATCGTAGGATGAACAACAGAAAATTATTCTGCCAGCATTAGAACTATTACAGTGGAGAGGGAGCTAGCAAAATGGGAAAGAAGCTACCTGATTTCTAGTCTCAGAATGAAAACACTGATCAATAATCTGTTTTAGCAAGAAAAGTCCAGACAAATATATTTGCTACAGTTACATCATGCAGCATTTATAATTCGGTTTGAGTTGGGGTTTTTTCCTTCAAAAAACAGGTGCATTTTAGAACCATTATTCACTTTGCACAGAGAATGGAAAATCAATGCAGTGATACTATAAAACTTTCAGAACACTTACGTGGAGCCAGCTCTCAGTGTTCACTAAAAATGGTCTATGAGTCTTGCCTGTGGACCTTAGTGAGCTTTCACATGTAGATTTACAGCAATTGGATGTGTAGATCACTGAAGAATTTTTTTTTGTAGGGATATAGAAGCCAAATAGTTCAGGTAAAAGCAGTCACCAAGCCAGCAGGAGTATGAATGAATAAAACTTATTCCCAGAAGCTTTTGCAACAATTTCATGGATGTCACTAAGCAGACATCTTAGCATTTGCTCTAAAAGAAACATAAAATGGCATGGGAAGATCCCTGTTGAATATATTAGAATATAAGAAAAGAAATAGCAAAGTATAACAGTAAGAAGGAAAATTACAAAAAAACCTAAAACTCTTACTAGGACAGTTTCCCTTTAACATATAATATTAATTTTAAATGAAGGGCAGAGGACATTTTCAAACAACCTTCAAAACTAGTCTTTGAAAGTAAGTATTCATACTTAAGCAAGACTTGATACTCAAAAATGCTCTGTGTCTTTGATTGTTACAACACAATGGGCCTGATAAGAGAAATAATGGGTATGCACATTACTTTATCCTGAATTCATCAATCACAATATGCAAGAGGATTTCAAAACTTTAAAGTTAATAAATATTTTTAAATAGTGAGCCAGCTTTAGGATTAAAAAAACAAAGTGACAGAGCTAGGTAAAAAAAAGAAATTAGTGAAATACCACTTAGTCAGACACAAAAAAATTGAAAGTATTTGCTATTACCTCTTTGAAGACTTTGGTCTAGGTATTTGACATTGAGCACATAATAACAAACTAGCAGCTCCTACTGCCACTTAAGTTCCCAGGCTTCAATGCCCTTCCTCTGAAAAAAATGAGGTTTCAAAACTGCTGCCCCATCCAATGTACAAACTCAGAAAAACTCCAGAAGCAGTTTCAAAAACATAGCAAACTCCAGATAATTAAAAAAAAAAGATCAGCAAGCATAACAGTTTGAAACAGAAGGATCTGCCAGGATCATTATCTTTTGTGCAAGTGCACAGTCGAGAAATCCTTTAAAGAAAAGCATTAGTTTCAAGAAAAAATTGAGAGCAATACCCCTGTTCTAAAATACTATGCAAATATCAGAGAAATAAAATACTAGCTGGGAAGGTACATTATTAACTAACAAGTTTTATGGTCACTTTGTAATGTGTAAATGTGGCCTCGCCTCGTTTTCACATCAATTAAAAGAGAAAAGTTTAATAAAGAGATGGTATTTTTGGCCTTGTGGATCCATGCTTGAGTCACATATGGACTTAAATTTAGTGGAAATTAAAAAAAAAAAGCATTGGGGTCTTAGATCACTTATAGCACAGTATTGAGAGACTTGTGTCTTCTATAAATTCTGGCTATTATGGATAATTTTGAGATGAATAGCTGAAGAATGGCACAGAATTGCAAACTTGAAGCTACACAGAGCCATATAAAAGTGTATACCATACATTTTATACAAATTTTAAAAACGCATGGCAAATTTCAACAGCGTAATTTAGCAGAGATCTTAAACAGAAGGGCCCACTTCTGCCTCCATGTATTTCCACCAAAATAATTTTGCTAGGTGTGCAGCATTTGTATTTGCTTCAGTTTTGTCTGGTTTAAGACAGGAGACAAAGCAAGCCTTGTGTGCCGCTCTCCCTTGTTGGCTTCCCATACTCAGGGCACTGTATTCTGCTATCATAAGAGCTAAAGTGCTGATAGAAATACCAAGCAAGAGCAGAGCAGCTGGAAGGGCTCTGCAGAAGCGGAGCTGGATTCAGCAAAACCAAGTCTCCCAAACCACTAGACATCCCAATTACCTTTCCCTGCTCGAGTCAAACACACACAGACCTTGAGTAAAAGGGTCTGATGCTCCTGTGCTAGCGTTATTGTTTTAGCTAATGCCCCAACATTATAAAGTTTGCCAGTAATTCACACCTTTCGGGTTGTTATTGCTTAAGCAAACAGTTCAGTGTAGAAATACATTGCAGTTTCGTGCAACCCGGGTAAGAATCAAAACAGATACTGAAAGTAAAACTACACATGAACCTTGCATTAGACACTCATTTCAAAATGACACGTCAACATGAAAGGCTGCAACAGGTACACAGCAGCTCAGTTTCAACATCCTAAACCAACTCTGAGGAGTCAAATCTTGTCTTAAATCTTGCCTTAAATTTCTTATGTAAAGTATATGAGCTTTTTTTTTTCTTTTAAATTAAGGCAATGAAATGGCTACAGTTCCTAAAGTTCATTTTAGGGAAACAAAAATATACACCTTTTCTTTTCTTTGAACTTTAGGCAGCAGAACATAAGGTAAAAACCTGCATTGCATTAAACATGCAATGTTGGATTGATGTAGAAAAACAGAACTAAACACAAGTTAAAATGCCATTTGGTTTTTCTTCCCCATTGGAACACAAACTCAAAGAGAGGAAAAATAAAGCTTAAAATCAGCTAAACTGTTTAGAGCTTTATATGTATCTGCATCACACTCTAACATGATTTTGGGTAGAAAAGAAATCTGCATGTTTATATGACCACTCATATTTTAAACCAGTGCAGGGGGAAAGGCACTGCATTTATTTTTCATTGTGCCCGTATCTGTTTGCACATATATAGAAAAAAATAAATTCAAATTTTCTGTTCATTCTCTCCCACACACAAGTATGACAGATTGCAGTTAACACATAATAGCAGAAGCTGATTCAAAGTTGACCTCTCCTATTCCATTGTGTTACGTTCAAACTTCCAGGCTCTCTAGAATCTGAGATGGCTGCAAAGAACCCAGAGACAGGTACAAGATCTAGTCAGCATCAGCATTTCTCAGTGCATTTTGCAGAAAGGGTCTAAATTAGGCAAAGAGTTTTGTTGTTTATTTTACACAGAGAAGTCCACCAACATTTGCCATAAATTCTTCTAAGCTCTTTAAGAAGGCCATCTTCTGCTTACGGTCCAGTGTAGGGGGAGTGCTGCTTGCAGTGAGCTTGTTGAAGGCATCTGCTAACCGCTGGTAAATTACTGGATCTTGCTGAGTTGATAGCAACGTTTCCACTAGCTCTGAATATTCAGCCTGTTAAATAAACATTAAAAAAATCCCAATATATACAGCATCTCTCATCAGGACAAGATCCAGAATAAAAGCTGCGACAGAAAACTATCAGCACCTCTTCACCAGTTACCCAGTTTCACTGACCACTGTATCAGCAGCAACTATGGACCCCACAGCCTTTCACCTACCTCTAAACCAGATAAAGTACTTCATCCAGGCTGGGTATTACAGTAAGGCTAAAGAAGCCCTCAAAGTGCTTTGCAGTATACAGTAAGATGACAATTTAAGGTAACCTTTTCAAAGGATCTTCTGGCTCTTCCTTGGCATAGGCTTATCCCTGCAAACTGGACTGCTCTTTCTTCATGCCCGCCCCGTGTTCGGTGTGCTGTACCAACTACCTCCTCCCACAGGTTCTCCATTTTCTAAGGTCCTCTCCCTGGGACAAAGAGCTTAGATTCCTTTTGAAGAGCTTCCTACTTAGTCTCATGCTTACTTGGACAGAAACAGAAGACAAAGAAACATATTAAACATGACTAGAAGGACACTGCCAAGGGGCACACACCTGGAGCAAGTCCAAAGTGATTGAGCTCTGGGAGCATGGGTGAAGGACACAGGAGCCAGAATGGCATTCCTTGCAATTCTGCCAGTGAGGGGTTGGGTGGAGGTAGATACACTATGAATTTGCCACCTGTGGGTGGTATCACAGGGTCTTTTTGTCTTACATAATCATTAGTTGCACTTTGAGGGATAAGGGCTGCTAGCAAGAGAGAGGATCCATAGGACAAAGTGGCTTAGGAGCATCTTTGCCAAAGGCTTGGCAATCTGGCAGGAAGTGCTTTAAAGGGTGTGTTGGAGGATGGTGGTAACATTGCTTGTAGATAAGTGAGGAGACAGCAACCAATAGTATTAAGAACACAAGGAAGTGTGATGGGTTTAACAGTGCTCATCAGGAAGTATTCAGAAGGTTGAAAGGAGGCCAGCCTCAAATGTCTGTGTAGAAATGCATTCAGTTTTGGAAACAGAAGGAGCTAGAGCTTCATATGCAGGTGCAGGGCTGCAACATCATTGCAGGCACTGAGATGTGGTGGGACAGGTGGCATGACTGGAGCGTTTCAAGGGACAGACAGAAGCTCTTTAGGGATGACAAAACATAAGACTGCCACTTCTGTGAAATGGCAGCTGAAACTAAAGATGCTTTTTTACAGACTGGGCAACAATCTAGTTGAGTACTTACAGATCATGATCAGAGGAGAGGTAGCAAAGATGACATCATGGTGGGATCCTGTTACAAATCCACAGGACAGGGCTTTTAGTGGACTGAGTCATCTTCAATCAACTTGAGGAAGTTTCCAGATCAGACTTACAAGAGATTATCTCCCTGACATTTGCTCAAATACCAGATGGGCTACCCAGGGGTGTGACTTTGCATCTGCTACTCACAGCTAGGAAGAGCTGGTCAGGGATATGGTAATTAATGCCAGCCTTTCAGGGATCATGAAATAGAGGATTTAAGGATCCCCAAGAGAGTGAAGAAAGACGGCAGCCAAGTACAGAATCTGGACATCAAGAGAGCAGATTTCACCTTATTCAAGAGGCTGGTGGGTGGTATACTGTGGGAGTGAGCTCTGGAGACAAAAAGAGCTTTAAAAGGACAACGTCTTCCCAGCACATGAATAGCCTCAGTCCAAATACTGAGGAAAATAATACAAACATGTAAGGACACTGACTCAGCTAAGCAGGGAAATCACAACTGAACTCCAGTGCAAGGACAACACATTCAGGAAATAGAAGCATGGACAGCTACAAAGGAGGAAAGCAGAAACACTGTCTGGACAAGAACAATAACAGACAAATGAAGTTGAGATAAAGCTGAATTTAGCAAGGTGCAAACACAACAAAAGCAGCTTCTACTAGTACTGCTGCTGAATGGAATGGGTGATTTAATGATATTAGGCATAATGTAAGGCTGAAATAATCAGTGCTTTCTTTGCCTTGGTCTTCGCTGACAGGTTTTTCCAGACCTTTGTGACTAGAGACAGGGTTCAAGGAGAAGAGGAACTATCCATAGTAAAGAGGATCAACCCAGGGATCTCTTGAGAAATTGTGATTCATACAAGCTCATGAAACCTGACAGAATCTATCCAAGAGTTCAGAAAGCTGGCTCATGTCATTACAAGACTGCTGTCTATCATCTTTGAATGACTAAGAAAATCATGAAGCAAGTACTCCTGGAGGCTATCTCTCGGAATGTGAAAGAGAAAAGGATTGAGAACAGCCAGTCTGGATTTACCTAGAATAAATCATACTTTACCACACTGTCTTCTAAGACAAAATGGCTGGATAAGCAGAGAGCAGTGGATGCCTGACCATCGCAAGTCTTTAGCAGTTGTGCACAGCATCCTTGTAACCAAGCTGGGATTTTCTTGTCTAAATGGGTAGGCTACTACATGGGTGAAAACATACCTGTGTTATCAGCTTATAAGGGCTTGAGGTTAATGGCACATATTCCACCTGGAAGATGGTTACAAGTGGCACTGAGAGCTCTCATCTGCACCTTGTCCTTTTAAATAATTGTTATGTTAGGCACACAGTAACTACTCTCCTTTAACAAATTACTTCTTTTCAGGGTGTAAGCAACCTGGAGGAGGTGAGGAATTGCACTCTCCTCAAGTCCCTGGATGAAACCAAACTGGGGACTGCAGCCAGTGCATTCAAGAGCAGGACTGACAGACACATACTCAGGCTGGAGGAACGAACTGACAGGAAACTCAGGAAACTCAACAGGGACAAATGCAAGGTCCTGCAGCTGAAACAGACTAATCCCTGCAGCCATACAGGCTGGGAACTGACAGGCTGGGGAGCAGTTCTGCTGAAAGAACGGCCTGAAGGTGCTGGTGGGCAACAGGCTAAGGAAGTCAGCAGTGTGTCCTGTCAGCAGTGAACATTATCACCATACTGGGCTGTGTTTATTGTCTATCTTTATATGCACTCGTTAGAACAGATGTGGAATACAGATGTAGATATTGATAACTTGAATGAGTCCAGCAGTGGCCCACCACGACTGTCTGGCAGGTGTTGAAAGCATATGAATTATATGGATAACAAGGCACTTAATGGGCCACTTAAAAAGGCTTTGGAATATCCATGTTGGAGGTTTTCAGAATACAGCTGGAGAAAGTCCTGAGCAACTTGGTCTGAATTCAAGGTTGACTCCACCTTGAGCAGAAAGTTGGACTACAGACCTCCTGAGGATCCCCTCCTTCCAACCCAAATGCTTCTATGATTTACCAGGCACACAGTAACTACTCTCCTTTAACAAACGACTTCTTTTCAGGGTGTAAGTGTCTAAATGCCATACCTGATGCAAACACACTAATGTGTAGAATGCTTCACCTGCTGCAGTTGTCATTTCTGTATTGTGCTTCTGAAGTACCAGCATATCAAAAACCATCTGAAATTGCAAAACAGAAGTAGTTATGGAAGCGTAAACTGAACTTTCTACTTTATTAACATATGCTGCTGAAGCTCATCTTCACTTCTGGTAATAATGAATATGTATTTAGAAACATCCAAGGCTGCTGTTTGCTTTGTTGACTTTTTTGTTTTTTAAATTGAAGTACCAATAATTTGGAAGCCAAGTTCTTTTAGAAGTCAAGTCTTGGCTTAACAGCATAAATTCACATCTCAAAGCACTGAAACCGGCTGTTGATTTATATCCACTGTTCTTCAGAGAGAAATTACACCTCTTGTATTTTTTCTCCAAAAGCTGCAGATACAGCAGAAAAATAATTTAAAAAGCCTTTGGTCTTCCAGAATAAAACACAGAAGTTTTTCCTCAAGCTTTGGAGTCTCCTACAGCTCACAGAAAGTCAAACAAGGGACAGATTAGTAACAGCAGTGTTGTAATTTTAAGTGGAAGTTTAGAAAATAGGGTGCAAAGCCATGTTAATTTAGAAGATATATAAAGACAAAATTATTTAAGAGTTTCCTATTCTCTCAGCTTTGCTGATGTATGCTTTTAATGAGCAATCCCAGAAGTTGTCAGTTTTGTAAGAAAAGATGCCTTTATTGAAGAACGGTATGTGTCTGAACTGGAGTCTATACAAAATCAGGAGACAAGCACACAAATTCCACATTACTTTGTTGCCATTTAGTAGGAGCCTGGTTGCTACCAGGTCACTCCAAAATTCAGTCAGATGGTCCTAAAAGGAAAGTACTAAATGTGATATTGAATTAAGAAAATGTGTAATTTATTAGATACACTAAATAAATTACAACGTATTCTTTCTAGTTTCCAAGTATGATCTTTTACATGCCTTTTGTTTTAGCACTCTACCCAGCCTCCAGTTTACACAAGTCTGGAAGCTTTATTTTCACAGCTTTCACAGTAGACATAACCACTAAAATTGTCAATCAGTTCTACAGCTCATCTGCAGAGCACTGGTAAATAAAAACTGTATTCTGAGAGGCTCAGGTCTTTTGGTTATTGGCAATAAGATTGCTTTCCTCTACGCCTCCATCCTCCTTTGTACTCTAGTCCAAAATCATCAATTCTTTACACCCTCTTTCTTATTAAATTGCCCCTTTTTTAAGGTAATAGGCTGTTTCTTACTATACGTGTGATCCTGATTAACCCAGATTTGATCACTGTTTGGCCTCTGGATGCTAAAAACCAAAGTAACAGGAAACACAGATGCCTTACCTTAAGAAAGTGCCTTGTTGCTAGAAAAAGAGTTGAATCTGTTTCTTGTGCTTTTGCACACTGTTCTGCTAACGGTGTTACAGCCTCCAGACAGAGCTGGCAAACCTCTGAGCTCATTCTGATAATGAGGGTTAAAGAATCGAAGGCAGATTACAATTAAATTGTGACAAAGCTACCCAGTTGTGACAGAAATAGAAAATATTTGAAATGCTTGTACGTTCCAAGGTTTCTTTTCACTATAAAGCTGTTAATTAAAAAAAAAAATTAAAAAAATCCCCCAACCAACCAACTAGAAAAAGGGAGAAAAAAAAAGAATTCCAACTTCGTTGCTTTCTTTTATTAGCTACATGCCCGAAGGTAACATAACCCCCTCTGACATAACATTTTCAGAAAGAGTCCCGTATGGTCAAGCTCATCTGTTTCTGACACGTGCCATAGATTAGTGAAAATGGTACTCCCATTATGAGGGAGAGCCCATTGGCACCCTGACAGGAAATGCTCTGGAGCCAGCCCAGTAGAACAGCAGCAATGTTTTATATTACCAGCTGAGAAACTAATTCAGGAATGGCTTTGGGATACCAGCTGAAGGCTTATGAGGTTACACACTCTGAA
The DNA here is from genome assembly GCF_047495875.1 of Pithys albifrons albifrons. Taxonomy (NCBI): domain Eukaryota; kingdom Metazoa; phylum Chordata; class Aves; order Passeriformes; family Thamnophilidae; genus Pithys; species Pithys albifrons. The sequence continues at coordinate 69,405,278 of NC_092458.1, read as the reverse complement.
ATGAAGTAATGGAGGAGGCAGGAATGGCTGCCAGAAAAAACTTACATGCTAAACTACTTAAAGGCTGCGCCCAAGCACAAGTCAGAGACAATTCAGCTAATACTAGAATCTCAATAGACACTACAGTGAAACTCTCAGTCCCCAGAGAGCAGAGTGAGTCAATTATTGATATACAATTATAGATACTGATATTGATAGAAAAAGAAAAAATTTAAAAGATTAAAAAAATGAGATTTTTTAACATGTCCTTAGATTTGGTTATAGCAACTTAGATTTTTTTTTAAACACTCTGAAGTTCTATAAAGGATACGATGACATCCCTAACTCCAGTGAGTACATTAGGCTCTTAAAGAGGTCTTCTGGAAGTTGTGGAATTTTCTCAGGGAATATTTCACAGATGAAAGTGATTAATTTGTAATATTGATTACACAGGGATGGAAACTGTCAAAAGAAAAACATGATAGTTTTAGATTCAGTAACATAACTATTCTTGCATAATCTTCAACTGTACAAAGAGACAGGACTACTGCTTTCCACTGAAGAAGGAAACCCAGTTTCAGTAGGCAACTTCAGTCATTAGAATGGCTACAATTTTATTAGCAAACACTGTATGACAATAAAACAAGTTTGTTAAAGCTAAACAGTTGATGGTGGGAGTCTGGTATCTGCTCTATACAAATTCAAGGAGTTTTACTTCAGACCAGAACAAATCTAGTGCTGTGAGGTAAAAGCCTTGCGAGCATTTGGAGCACAATAGAGGGGCTTCCAGGGTACATCCTTTGACTTGGTTTCATCCAACATGGACATAAGCCCTCTCACTTACCAAGAGTACCAGATGAGAAAGCACATGAAGAGGGGGCAACTGAGATACACTTCAGAATTGTGTTCCCCTGATTCAAAGTAAAATATTAACACAGTGCAACCCAAAGAAATGCTGCTGTCCCATTGTTTCATATTTTACTGTTCTACTGACAAGCTGCTATGTATGAAAGCCATCGGTAGTGTAAAACAGAGTTACTTTTAACTTACTTAATATTACTGTTTATGTTTCCTATCACACTTCTGACACTATCAGAAAAAGGATTCCACAAGCCACATTTCAGGTTTGGCTGTGGATCTGCTCAGACTTGCTTTTAGAAGAAAAGAGTTTTGTTTAGGACCTTCAAAAATACAGTTTCTCAGCTTACAACATTCTTTTCAAACAGTATCTAGAACTATGGAATAGTTATCTACTCTTATAAAGTCTAGAAAACTCAGAGATATGGAATGCATATAGGAATGAATTCTGGGAATTTTTTACTATAAAGCTTTCATATTCTAGCAGCTCAGTGTAAAAACACACTTACCTTTAGCAGATCTTGGGACATTAGAGGCAGAACTAGATTAACCCCATATAAGACAACATCTGCTGCTGATACAGATCTATTTGTAGCTTGCCCAGGCTCATGTCCTCTAAATACTTCATCTATAGGAAAGACAGAAACTATTTTGTATAAAAGGAGGATTAAACATATTGAAGGAAGAGTCTCATTTCTTTAAAGTCATTTTTAAAAATTAGGACTATTCCTCTCTCTCCAAACAAAAACATGAGGCACTGTATTAAAATAGAAACTTCGTGAGTGGAGACTGTCACATCACTCTGTATTTATATTCATTAGGACTAAGTATTTCATAATCACTTGTACCAGATGGCATGCTAAACCAGAACACTTCAGCTGCACTCTGAGGGCTCCATTCCACTACGGAACATTGCATTTGTTTCTAGGGATAGCTGCTTCATGCCTTCACACAGATAGCAAGAAAAATATTACTGCATTTTTATATTATATATATATATATATGTGTGTGTGTGTGTGTGTGTGTGTGTGTGTGTGTGTATGTATTATATTTATCTGTGGTTTAATATCTTTTATAAAAAGAATGGGAGAGTTAACGTAGAAAATTCTGTAGTTTGGATGTTGCCAAGTTTTCTCCAGTTACAGGCAAGACCTACATTTCCCATCAACTGGCAGTGACCTTACGTTTGTAATTCCTGTATTGAGACAGCAGCAGTATGCAGACACCTTGCAATACATTTCATCTCTGGGCTTTACACTTAGGTTTTGTTCACATTACTTGGTGTCATGGTAAGTATTTTACAGTGTTTTCCACACAACTAATATGCAGATCTCAAAGAGAATACGTTACATAGCATTGGGTTGTCCATCTAAATCTGGTTCTATATTGTGTTTGGCGCACATGGTGAAAAACAGAATGATGCACGGAATTTTGAAGTACAAGTTCTCTCTTTATAGATATACCTCAGAAAAGCAATTAACAACATCAAAACATGCTTGGTATCAAAGAGAATCTGCCTACGTTCTTTGTGTAAAAACTGTATAGGACAGGGTGAGATGTGAACCATGCAAATGTGTTTTGGCTCATTCAAAAGCAATACACAACAGCTACAGCTAGAACTGCAGATCATATTCAGGACAAGTGCAATTTTAAGTGGCAAATACACATAAGAAAGTAACAGGCTGGGATACAAAAAGGCAATTACAGCAACGAACCACAAAGCATGTTCTGTGAAAGAGGAAAATAGAAGACCCTCAAATACCATGGAATTTTAATGAGCTCGACGTTTCACAGAAGTTGAAGCCTGTACTGAGAAGACAATCCACCTGCCCTCTTGCAGAAATGTCCTACTCCAACTTCTGTATGGGCTTTTTGTTATTAACTGCTGCTACTACATGTTCAGACTTGTAACATTCAGATTTCAAGCTGTTTCATATGCACCCTTATTTGTTTTATGAGAGGAATAATACTTTCAGATCCTAGAATACTATGAAAAGTCCTTTCTTTGCTACTGGCACATTAAATAGTTATTTCCACATCCTGATCTAGTCAAGCCTAAAACTTCAGTTTTCACTTTACACAGATTGAACACATGCCCCACAGTGGTTCTTACAGTTTAGAATTTGTTTAGAACAGTTTAGAAGTTGTGGTTTAGCAATTACCAATTCCTTAGTACCTGTATCACTGAAATCTATGAATTCTTTTGATAGAAGATTAGTGAGAAGCTCCATAATAAGGAGGAGATCCTGGTACTGGTCTTCTTCTGCTGTAACATCTATCCGTTGTCGACCTAGATTATTCTTAGAATACACCTGGAGCAGAGTTAGGCAGGCCTCATACAAGTTCATGGCTTTGGCCTATAAAACAATGTTACATAAGTAAGAATATTTTAAGATGGCATTACTTGGTAGACAACACTTCAAGATTTTAATTTCAGGATACGACCACGTTTTGCAACAACTGCACACAAAATCATCAAGGAAACAGCCACCTTAAGCAGCAAGAACACTTACAGCCATTATTGACGTGCTATTGACAGTAACAGCAGAAGATTACTTTTATTGATTTCTCAATCTTAACAAAAAACCAGCGTGGCTTGGCACAGGATGACAAGTCTCACTACTCTCACAAACCAGATTATCAACAAAATCTCTGGGGGACAACTTCAGCTATAGAAGTTTTGAGCCACACAACACTGTGCATACCCAGTTTGGAATAGGCAGGAACTCTTCCAGATGCAAAAGCAAAATTAGCCAACATTGCAAAGACCTAAGTGTACTGCACTGACTCAAAATTTAACTGTTAACTTCTGGGTGTAAAGTAAGATATACACAAGTATCCCCCAAAATGTCAGAGCAAGGAAAAGAATTCAAAAGGTTTATTTGAAGGCAAGAACACAAAAAATCTTACAAAGCAAAAACTGGCTGTGCTTCCAGGGCACAGGGCCTGAGAAAAGGCAAAAACCTCTTTTCATTCCTGGGCTTTATCATCGTCTCTGATCTCCCTCCCCCAGGCTCACTGCCAGCACGGCCTGTAACACTGTGAGGATTTCTGTCTCTTCAGACTACAGAGATACTGCATTTTTTCTCTCGTATGCAAAGGAGAAGGGAAAAACACTCAGCTATTTATGAGGAAAGTACTCTTAGGCAGGAAGTCCTCCTAAGCATAAAACGAGTTCTAGCTCCCCATTAGAAATTCTTATGAAAAGGGTACCTGTCCCTACATTGGTATCTCTTAATGCCTTGTCTAGGACCAAGGCAGTGTCTCTTTGGGATACATTTATCACATAAAACAGTGCTGCAATTCTCTTAGACCAGACTTCAGGAAAGTTTGATACAGTTGAAAAAAGAAAGTACTCAACATAGTCTGTCCTCTTCTGCCAGCCATGCACAGTTAGACTAGTGATGAACATGGTCAAATTTATTGATATAAGAACAGTCTAAATATTCTGCTTTTAATCTTTGCAAGCATATGTTTTAAAACAAAAGAATTTCTTAACAGATGTGAATACATAGCCTTTCTTTCTCCCTATAAAAATCACTACACTTTATTTTGCTTAAGAAATAGCATTGTATGCACATGCACCCACACACAGACACTCTCCCCCCACTTTCCCTTCTTCCCCTTCTGGTTGTATTTACCTCTCCAAGATAGCAAATTTGTTTATGTGCAACTTCAACAAAGACTTCTATTATGAGATTAACAGTCTCTGGTGTGTTTTTGTATACTTCCATTAATCCAATGCAATTATTAAGGAAGTCCATAAGGAAATTGAAGAGAATTGCTACGTTATCAATCTGGGTAGCCTCAGCAATGCCACAGAGTGCTTCTAACGTAGCAGTGATTTCCTGTTTCACTTCCTCCTCCTGACAGATCTGCTGAAAATTTTCTTGGTTTATCACATTCAAGAATCGCTGCTGGAGTGGCTGAAGAACCTTGAAATTTTTTAGAAAAGGAACATTAAAATAAACATGATACTATAAGAGATGTGAGGCTTAAGTAATTTAGCAAGCTCATGGGTTGCTTTTGGCATGGCAATTACAAGAATCAATCCCTTCCAGTTTCCAACAGCTCAGTTATGTTATTATCTGCCACGTTAACATAAACTGAAGTAGTAGTTATTAGTGTTTCTCATTACCCATCATTACCTGCCCACAGGTTTCAAAATGAGCACCTCCATAAGTATTTCAGGTTATTTTGTAGTGTTTAAACAAATTAAAACGACCTTCTCTGGCTTACACTATTTGGTTCTCTTCCAAATGCAGTATTAGGGAAAAAACTGTTAACAATGAAAGCTGTTGTTAACAATGTGCACAGTTATTGTTGCCACATTATGATTCTCAATAGCGCAATCACTATTGTCATCAGCTGTGTTTGGAAACAATTTAGAAACTTCCATAAAAAAATTAAATGTTTTTTTCCCCAATTACTTTCAGTGTGTTATAGTTGTACCTTAAACCACTAATTTCATAGCTCTGCTAACAAAACCAAGGCTTTCGCAGAAGGTCAGTACTTTCCAAACTCCTGTGGTGCTTCCTGATCACATTTCAGCTTCTTTCTTGGACCAAGATGTCAGGTATTAAATATCTTAGCTTTAATGGAGCCAGGGCACAAAGAGCTGGCCAAGGCTCTTTATTCGGTTCCACATTGGCTTTTTGCTTACTGGCATTGAGTGAATAACTGGATAATTCATAACACCACCAAATTAAAATGAAAGAAAAAATGGCACAGTTCAAGGGGGATGATTAAATCTTTTATAATAGTCTATTTCAAGCATGTTGTTATACTGTCTGCTTCACAAACATCCCAGTTAACTATTAGTGGTTTCTGTTTAGGTTGTGATGTTTTAGATACCATTTAGATACAAGAAATACAACTGCTGACCCTCAAAGAGAGATTAATTTCAAAATTTAATTAGATATGAAAAATAAAAATATGCTAGACAAGTTGACTTTGTGTCACCATAAAATTCCCTAGACTAACTTGTCCTGCTGACTACAACTGAGGTAATAAAAGCATCAAAATAGCTTACCTCTGTCCAGTATTGTTGCTTTGTTTCTGTGTCCATATGAGCAAAACCTCCTAAAACTAAAGCTTTCATTAGTGTTCTCTGCACAGAACTGGACAAATAGTGAAGAGGAGGGCTTCGCCTTGCAAACTGTTTTGCTAAATTCCACCAGTTTTCACACTGAATAACTAAGTTTGCCCTAAAGGAGGGAAAAATAGTTTAAATAAAGACTTCACAAAATGGTGTGAACAGAGCACATCAGGTTGCTAGCAGTTGTCAGAGGGTTGTTGTTGTGTTTTTTTTTAAATTCCTTTATTATAAGGCTAAATAGCCTTTTGATTTTCATCTTACTAATTCCTCAGCTCTAAGAGTTCTAAAGCAGATACTCCAAAAATAGATCAATTCATATGGGAGAAAAGCAGGAAAGTGCTTTAGTTTTATGCACATACACACACAGAGTTAATGGACATATTGCATGGATTAAAAGCTTAGTCTCATTATGTCATGATAAAATAAGCAGTTTATTTCAAAACTAGCTCCTGTAGGTTTTCATTTTTTTAAAAGAAAACACCTCAAGTGTTTAAAATCCTCAAGCTTCAGAACAGTCTTTTATCAGACTGAATGTATGATTGCATGTCAATTCACAGAATTAAAACATTCAAGAGTTTCCTGCTCCCACAGTTTGCAATACCAAAGAAAACTTCGTGAAATCTGTCTGCATCCACAAAATCCTGGATTTAAAAAAACAATTGTATGTTTAAAAATCATGGCTTAGCCAGTATCTGAACTCTTAATCAACAAAAATTAACAACACCAGAAAAATCCTTGCAATTAGAGTGGAGACCAGGAGAGTTTTCCTCACTCACTGTTTAAGAGTGAGGCACAAAGGTAAGGTAAGGTGAATATACTTCTAAACAATAATAAAAATTAGGTGACGTTCTGTCCAATATCGGTCTCACTCCTCACTTTGTTAGACAATTTTGTTGGGTTTTTTCTCAGTTACAGAAAGTTATTGAAGTAATTTGACTTACAGAGACATAAATATGAAGTGCCCTATATCTGGATTACTTTGGCCAAAAACTTTAAAGGAAGCAAAAGAAATTTTTTGACTTCCAGAGGTATAGCAACTTACCGCTCTCTCCTTTCCACTAATGTTACTAGCAGTTGTACAGTATCATTTGCAAGGTCCTGCTCTGAACTCCACACTGCCAGGTTACTGATCACTTTTTCTAAAAGGTAACCCACAATCCACTGGGAACCCTCTGTATCAGCACCAAATGCTGTACTAAATGGCAGACTTATCTATAAGAAAAGCATTAAAATGAGTGAGTTTTACAGAAGCCAGAACCCCAAAGTGTATGGTAATCATTGTCAGCAAATTCTTTTCAGGCTGTCACTTCTTTCCTACTTAAATTACACAAATGTTACACAGACAAAGGCAAAGAATACCTGTAATAGAAAAATCTTTGCCAAATTTTGTGACTTTAAGCACACCATCTAAAACAAAGAAAAGCTTCAACCTCATTACAAAGTCAGGCTTGAGTATGTCTAGCTTTTAAGGCCAAAGAAAGTTCAAAGGTGTTAATAACTAAAAGAACAATCCCAAAATCACATCCCAGAAAGGTTTTCATAAATTTAAGACAAAATTCCTCAAAATTCAGTGGTAAAAATTATTAGAAATAAACCTAACTTTTGATCTAGATCAAATCTTCTAAGAATTTATTGTCAACTCAATTTTTATGCATCTGCTTTCTGCAGATGGTCCCTTTAATCTACACATCCTTCAGGAAAGATGTCACACTGTGGTCCTTCTTGAAATTGCCTCTTCTATCTTTAAAAAAAGTTTCCCAAGAGTGAAACCCAAAGACTTCGTATTAATTGTGCAGGGGCCTCCTATCAGCACAGCACTAACACTTCTAACTTCTAACTTTAAAACTCATGGTATATACATGATTAAACATAAGGTTTAAATACAGGTTTCAATCACTTCCACATGTCAACACCAACTGTACGTGTGCATTTCCTGGACACTCTGTTTTGTTTCTTCACATTGTTTTTCACATGGATCTCCTAGCATGCCCTCCAATTCTTCCCCAATCAGTACATTTTGAAGTTCTTAGCTGTGCTGTATGTACAAGCTAAATAGTACTACTCCAAATATTTGCAAGTCTATGGTGTATCTACTTTTGTTGAGGAGGGGCCTCCTGAAGCATTAGTATTCTTAGTTGCTTCAATAATGGAAATAAAGAAGAGAAAGAAGAGGCTTCTTTCTCAAAAAGTTAGAGCCAACAGGACCTCCTCAAGACAAGTGGTCTCTGTGAGCCAGCTAGATTACAGTTAGTTCGATAAGCAAAATCAGGATCAAATTCTAATCATGATTAGTGCTCTCCAAACAGGGTAAGAAGTTGCCCTTTACAAAGAATGCACCGTTGAAATCATGGTATATACAATGCGAATGGGGAGAGAAAGTAGCATGACATTAGCTAATGTATCCTACTTTGTGATGGTGTTAGATATCTAGCCTAAAATCATCATCAGGTTACTCACTAAATCATTCATCAAGGGCAACCCCCGTATTAGAGATGAAATGTAAGATCTGATGGACAGTCAGAAGAAACTTATAAAAAACACTGTAGTCAGTGAGTTTCACCCACTATGCAGCCTGAGAGCACTATGTTATTTTGCTATGGTGATGGCTATTAAAAAAACCAACAAAAATATCACATTTGCAGCAAAATGTGCAAGAGTCCCCTAACAACTTATATTTCTAATTAACAAATAGAAGAAAACATCAAATTTCAAACAAATTCCAAAATAAACCACAACCCATTTAACACTAAAAGAGCACTTTAAATAGCTACACTGACATTGGCATTCACAGCATAATATTATTGCTAATACTCACCAATTAATTAATAAAAGTTATATCCTTACCTGATCATACAACTTTTCATCTACTAGGAGGTAAGTCTTTGCCCAGCGTTTGAGGAACCACACAATATCTTTGCCCATCTGAGGGCTCAAGAGGTGTGTGAGATTTGCCCTTATTGCTCTAGATTCTACTTCTGATACTCTTAAAATAGCAGATAACAACCTGTGGATTTAAAACACAATGAGGATGTTGAGAGTGGTTTTTGGAGAAGTAACACAATGAACAAACACTTTCATTTTTCACAAAATACGACAGAAGAATCAGGATAACACAAAGTAGTTCAGCTCTAATCAAATAAAAAGCACCTCTATTTATTGTTTCTTGAAAGGCAAAGAGAGAGAGAGAGAGAGGATAGAGAGACAAATATCCTCCAAAGAGTAATAACTATGCTTCAAAAGGTCATCTTTGACATCAAAATTAGTGCAATAAAGACTCCTCACAAGCATTGTGACAAATGGATTACTACTTGGAGTACTTGAAAAGGTATTTTGAAAAGCTGTTTCTCCCCTCCTTGCAACATAAAGTTTAGTGACCAAGTCAGTTCTAACTGTGCAGCTTTAGCAGTGTGATGCATACCAAAAAGCAAATACAGAAATCACCAGTTATTTCTCTCTTGTTTATTACTGCAGAAAAAGTTTGAAATAGCAGAACACTAGGTGATTGCATTAATAAAACAGTCTATAAAACTACACTAAATATTAGCTTTTGTAGTATGTCAATTAAATTTTGTAAGATTATGATAGTCCACAAGAATTTTAGGAGTTGACAGTGGCCTATTTCTTGAAGACATTTTAGAGCTATAGACAGAGATCCTCAAATCAATCCTTATTTTAGATCTGATTTTATTCCCATTACCACTGAGGCACTGCATCAAGAAATCCTGCGGAGTGACCACTGTTTGAAGCACTACTATCAGTGAGCAGTACTCAAGCCTCTGAACATTTGACAAATACACCATTGCTAATGAATATCCATTTGTTCTAGCTCCTCCTCAGAAGAAAACTTTTAAGTACACAACTAATCTTGGGTTAAGAATCTTCCATGCTTTTGAAGTGCTAGGATTCAAATTGAGGAGTCCTTTGTGGGCATCAGCCTTCCTGCAAAAGGGAAGGGAAATCTCTCCTGCTTATTTCACAGGCTAACAGTGATACATGTACCAAGCTGACCAACAATTTCTCCTGCTCTGAGGATCAGTTTTTCTGCTGCTGCCAAGCTTGGGCAGTAACTCATGTTCACAGCAGACAAGCTCACTGATGCTCTGGAAAGCGTTTGCTTAAGCTGCACATGTGCTGAATGAATGCTAGAGAACATATTATCTAAAGATTTTGATCTACCAATTTTATTTATGTAAGCAATTTAAAGGAATTTCTGTAACAAATAGATCAAAAAGGAATTTTCAGTAAAGATATGAAAAAAATTCTTTTTATTTCCTAGACTTTGGCTCATGTCCTCTCTTAAGACTATTAAGTCAATCTAGGCACTTCAGATTTCCCATCTTGACTCAGTGTTATCTGTTTCAATGCCTTACTCTCATTTTTCTTTTCAGTCCTTCCCTAGATCAACTTGACTCGAAATATCATCTATATTTACCCTGCCTTTCTTTATCCTAAAAAAATAATAAAATTGCTTAAACCTTTCACAGAATCATTGAGTCATAGACTCGATTGGGTTGGAAAAGATCTCCAAGATCATCAAGCCCAACCCTCAGTCCAACTCCAGTCCATTTACCAGATCATGGCACTCAGTGCCATGTCCAATCACAGTTTAAAAATCTCTAGGGATGGTGAATCCACCACCTCTCTGGGCAGCCCATTTCAGTGCCCAATTACTCTCTCTGTGAAGAATTTTTTTCTGATACCCAACTTAAATTTCCCCTGGCAGAGCTTGAGCCCGTGCCCCCTTGTCCTGTTGCTGACTTCCCTCTTTTCTTAACGCTCTTTTACAGCATTACCTTAATATAACTGTAATAAACCCATTCTTCTAAATTTGCCCTTTAGTTCAAAAGAAATATCTTTTTCAATGTTCAGTGTTTATGTATTGCTTGTTTACTTTTCATGTTCACAGAAGTCCACTCACATTCTCACTTTTTTCTCTTAAAAAGCATTTAACACACTCAATAATGCAAGAGGCATCCTTACCTAATTACAGAATCAGTTCTGTTGTACCCTGGGATGGAAGAGGCTTTTTCTCCTGGAGATCCCAGAATCTGAAGTGTTGTATTGATGTCAACCTCAGTTGAATGTTTAATGGAATATTCCATTACTTCTGGAGGTATTAGCGGAGTCTCTCCCTGAGTATCATTAGCCAAGAGGTAGCCTTACATTAAAAAAGAAAGAGTGATCACAACCTTCTACCCTAGGTTGACTTAGGGCTTTCTGATTAGAGAATCCATTGGCTTAACTGCAAACATCACACCAGAATCACATGTTTGTACAACCTAACACCGTTTAGATACATACAAGCTAACTTTAGCATCTTTAGAGCGTTTCAGGACAAAAAAACCCAAAAAGACAAAAACCAAGACTGGAAAGAAATCACCAATTTAAAAATCAATTAAAAAAGAGGTAACTTTCGCATCATGTAAAAGCCCTGCAGTGAATTCAACTTTCTGGGGGAGAGACACCCCAAAACTACATTTTGTTGACATTTTTTTCTTGTGTTTTTGATAAAAAAAGCCTTGCCTTTACAGCTTCCCCACTGAATCTCTCTCATTTGGGACTTCTGTTTTCCTAACATTTCAAATCTGTCAGAGGTTTTCAGACATCAAGTACATGTGCTGTTATACAGTTTTCCTTGCACAGCAACTGCAGATGGGGTGAAGCATGGGGTTTTATACAACACTCTGACATCCAGATAATATTTATTCCAGTTTGAGTTTTCAATGTCTGATCCCATGACCATCTGTGAGCTACAAATATAAACTTCATCCCACGGTATTATGAAAATAGTATAAATACATTCACGTCAACATCTGAGAGTGACTAAAACATCACACATTGAAAAAAAAGCCCCCAAATACTTCGTAATTATACATTTTTTACAGCAAAGTACAGACACTGTCTAAGTCGTTATTACATTTGGCAAACATTTGCAAAATATTTCCATCTAAAAATCAAAACTGAAAAGGTACTAAATTCAACTTCCCCAAAACATAACAAAATGGCAGGACAAGCATCATCAGTGCTGAAAAAATCTAGAACTTACTTGATTCTTTGCCACCACTGAGTACTACCATTATCCTGATCTCATGTTGATTCCCTTATAGAGTCATGTGCCCCCAGACAATACCACTGATACCATGAACAGACTAATTTCTTAAATAGGTTGACTGATAACGCAGGTAAAAAAAATGTGCTACAAAATGTCCAAATGACATGACCTCATCTAAAGACTTCATCAGTCTTTTAAAGGTAACATTCATGTTACTCAGGCAGATGAAAGTAAAACAAAGACTTTGCCAGTAGTGCATGTAAAATGAAATCACCATAGAGGATAAAATGTATAGACAATTAAGAATAGTTCATATACAGGGATTTCATTTTATTTTCCTAAGGTGTCCCAGGTGTAATAAGACTACCAGAATAAGTACTATTTAAAGCTGTTCACCAACCTGTGACTAAAATAAGCCAATGAATATCCTCATACAGGTCATCAAGCACTTTATTGTCAATTGAACCTGATGCTGGTGAGGCAAGTAACTGCTGCTGATGTCTTTGCAACTGACCATGAAGCCTTGTCACTCGGTCTTCTAACAAACTGTGGACAAATAACAATAAAATAACTTCACTGCTTTTAAATTGCTTTGGCAAAGCCAGGCTTCTCTTATGTGCTGGCTTTACTAATTTGCATTCATGGCTGTTTTTGGACTTGCCCTGTAAGAAGAGGTATACAGTGTTCTGCAGCAATTCTCCCCAGCATGCCTACGCTGGCCAACTGGTCACAGAACTGATCTCTGTCATCTTCCTGCAGCTCACTTATTTCTTCTTCTTCCCGAGAGGCCACGCCATTGGCAGTCTTGGCAAAATTAAAAACACCCAGTTAGTCATACTTGCTCAATTTACCATCACAATTTTCTGCATTATTTTGGCACTTTCTTTCAAGGTATTTTGCATGGATGAACAACAAACTTGTACTAAATTAGACACTGAAGAGTTAAATAGAGTCAACATGGGTTCATACTGTTTTAAAATCAGCATTTCACCAACTCATTAGCAAAATGCTACATTCAGTTAATTCTCTGTTTGCTACTGTTTCCAATAATGCTCTCAAGTCAAAAGATTCACTGTGAAGAGTCAAGGATAGGACTTATGAAAATTGATACTTGTTATTAGTAGTATAAATACAGGCTGGTCAATAGCAAAGCAGCTTCTCTACACTTCACAATCAGCTCTGTTGTGCATCCACTGCAAGAAATGTGATATGAGGTACTCAGTGACACTGGCACTCAGAGATGGTCTGCAAACACAGTGGTCAGAAGATTGCTGAAATACATTTGCATTTCAAATCACATACGGAGCAGACCAAGAATAATTTTAAATACTGAAACTTCTGTGCCTTCTCCTATTTATTAGTCAGTGATATTGCTCTCAGTTCTCTGAGATCTTACATAAATTACATAATAGGCAGCAATTTTCAAGATGAAATGAAAATCATCCCTTTCACTGAAGACTTTTCCTATTATTTGATGGGAAATATAAATTTTAAAAAATAGTGGTTTAAAAAGTGCTATTTAAAAATGAAAAAGTACTTTAAAAGGTAAAGGCTATAACTTCTAGAAAACAGAAGACTAATAATCATCATCATCTCAGTTTTATATCTTGCTGATGCAGAAGTTGCACTGTTCAATCTCTTAAAGCTTACCTTGGTTGCATTATAAAACTATTTAAATAATAATCAGATCTTATTCCTTGAAGAGATGAGCCATGATATGTAGAGAGTAAGTATCAATATTCAAAGATTTTTACAATCTCTTGAATAATCAGAAAATTTATGCAAGTAACAAAGTAAAACACAAGAGAGAGAAAGCTATCAGTCTGCTTTATTTCAACAGAGGTCCTGGAAAACTGAATCCACATACAACTCCTTATGCCAAATGCTTTTAACCCATCTTTTCTTTATGTAACCTAGCAAATCATTCTCTTTTGGCAACTTCAAAATTGCAGCTGTTTACTGAAGGGTGAGCCTTTGCTCTTAAAGCAGGGACTGAAAGTTCCTGCTACTGCTTTGATATTGAACAAGAAGCATTCTAAAATGCCAGCTGTGGCTTTTAAAAGGTTACCCATGGGATAAATTACTTATCTCACAGAATGACATGAATTAACCTGTGTACACAAGTTATGTCAAGACCGCCTGCTATGAATTCAAAGTTCTCTTGTGAAATACTTCTCCCAGTTTTGGCACTGTTATTCCTATCTGTTACATATTGAGATAGCAGAATTAAGTTTTATATGGTCCTTTTCAGATCTCTGAGATCTTTGCAAAGCATCAGACTAAGGAGAGATTTTATACAGTTATTGAATTGAATCTATGCAATAATTAATTCATGCAACATCTACACCCAACTTTCTGTGTAAGTATCCATTTCAGAAAAAGACAGATTCCCTTCAAATAGATCTGCTTTCTCACTGGCTCAAGAGATACTTGATGTGCTTTTAGCTTTTCTGTAGAACAGTCACCTGCTCAGAAATTCAATCAGGAATTCATTTTATCCAAGAGAAAAACATGATATTGCAAGTTTCTTTTAGTCTGAGCATAGTTAGCTTACATTTATTCAGATATTTATGCATGTCAATTATACTTTGAAGGTAATGTACGGGAGGTAACAACCATAAAAAAGGTTTTCAATTTCTTCATTGAGAATTTTAACTAGGACTCTAATCCAGAAAAGGATGGTCAAAATAGTCACTATATCTGTGGGAAGAACAGCAAGATACACATTGATCCTGAGTTACAGGTTTACTTTTTTCCATTTTTTAAAGTAATTTCCAACTTTGTACTCCTTTATTTCCTCTTATGAATGTGAGAAACAGACTGGGAAATGACATCTGAGTAACAAATTCAGCAATTTTTTTCATTTCTGAAGTCACAAATAGCAATTCTACACTTGCTGCCTTGAGTTACATAATAAACACCCACCAAAAGACATGGGCTAGTTGCTGTAAGTCATCATCAAAATCTACTAGAATGAGGGCTTACCAAATTCCTTGTGCCATCAGGAGCAGCTAGATGGCACTGAATGTAGGAATTAAAGACTTGAACAGCATGTTGGGTAAAGAAGCCTTTATGGAAATGTTTGTCATCTTGTACCAAAGTAAGCCAAGATTCCAACAATTTATCATATGCCTCCATATATACCATGTCATCTTTGTCAAGCTGCAAGAGATGAAAGAAACAAATCAAAAATCTTATTCCTAAACCAAATCAGAGGAACATGCTTATATTTATTATTAAACAGATGTTCTTCTACTGTTGAAACAAAAAGAAATGAGTCACAAATCCCATCTAAGGGTAGCCAGGAAAATATCAGAATGAACAGAAACAATGCATCAAAAAAGGTAGTGCAGGTTTCATGCTTGCTAGACTTTAAAAACTGTCAGTGTGTTTAGCTGTTTCTCTTCACCTGATGGTGCATATAGATTCATATATATTCCACTACTACTGAAATACAGAGAGGAAAGAATGATTCTCTGTTCCACAGGAAATCACTGCAAGATTGGCACATGTTCAAGAAACCTTTCCACAGGTAGCCAGTTTTGATGAATAATCACAGCTTCTCATTCCATAAGCAAACCAAACAACAGCAGAATTGCTCAGAATAAGCCTGCACCTCCAATTACTTAGTGCATTTCACCTGATGCTTCATGTTTTTAATTATTCATATGTGCTTCTACGTAGTACGCAAGTTACTGAGGGGAATAACTTACCTGAAAAACAAAGTCCTGGGTTACAGGCAAACTAAAGAACCCAAAGAGCAAAGAGGCCATTTCTTTTAAAAGTATTTTTAATGTAACTATCAAGTTTTTGTCTTGATGCAAAAATGGAACTTTTGTAAATATATCCAACTTCAAATAACTTCAGTGTGACTGTACATAAAAACATGTTGCTAAGATGCTGAACTTCTTCTAAGTAGTCTTCTTGACTTTTAACCAACAGGATGGCTCACAGAAGTTACTCTGAGATAGCACAGCTTAGTAAAATGGTTCATTGATGAAACAAAGAGACATTAAGGCCTTAATAATGCTCCAGACACAAGAATTCCTGACTTCCAGTGAAGTTACAAACATGGTTGGATGAACAGGCAAGGAAATGAAAACATTGGCTGGATGACTGATTAAGAGGAAAAACTGGTATCACACTGGAAGCATTTCAAGACAGTTTCGCAGCATCATTTTGTAACCACAAAGTGGTCGTATTGTTGTAAGTTAAAACAGGGGACACACTGATGTAATTGCAAAAACAAAAGCTGAAAATGACAAGGAGAGAGGCAAAATTGTATTCAACACTAACATAAGCCACAAATTTAGAAAAAAGAAACTGCACCATTCTTTTTAAAACTTGCCTAAATTTAGAACACATGAATTTACAGTCATTCAATCCTGAAATATTTTTAAATTTATATCATATATTTACATCTATTAACTTACATGTAACTTTTCATAATTTGTAAGATTCAAGAGCATAAACAAATACACAGACATGACTTTATGAACAAAAAAATACCCTCAAAATATATCCACTTCATTTGTTTGGAAAGGTTATCAAGAACTTAATGTCATGAAGAAAAATTATTTTAACAACTCATAAGCAATCTAGGACTAATATGCTTCTACAAAGTACATGTCCAATCATGAAAGGATTTTATCCACATTGAACCAATCAAGTCCCAAAGAAATTTTACTAAAAAGTACCAATCCTTATTTCAGATTAGCTACAGCAGAGCTATCAAAGATGTCCTACAGAAAAAGTATGCTGTAGACTGGGGATCTGAATCATTGTGATGGATCAAACTCAGATCTTCAAGAAAGACAAGATAAAGCCAAAGCAAAGTTAAAGCAAAGATGTTTAACTCCTCCGATGCAGGAAACAAAAAGAAATTTGGTCCCTCTTCCTTCACAATTTGCTTAACCCTTTAAAGAAAGAACACTTCAAGAATTTGTGAAGCAGCAGTAAGCCGGAAAGAGTTGAAGCACAGCAGAGAGGACCAAAGTCAGAATGATCTCTGCCACGATGAAACATGAACAGTGCACTGAGATTCATTTTAAGAGAAAGAAGCCTTTGATACAATTTCTTAGTTTAAAGTCAAATATAATTTGACTTTTCATCCAAACTCCAATTCATACTCTCCACTAATTCAGATGGAATGTTTGATTTCTACTTTTGCAGAAGCATTAAGTGTTGAGCAAGGCAGAGCAGGGCTGTGGAAGCATTTCCTCTCAGATCCAGCGCCATTAAAGGAAGAGATTACTGTTTCAATTTGCTCCATAACCTAAACCCCAGCATTGCTGAAGCTTACTGCACTCCCTCCACTAGCAGAGCTGTTCAGGCAAATGTTTCAACTTCCTTCAGCCAATCCCTCCAAGGCCAGCTGGCAGGTTAATGCAAAACAGCGGTTTTGAACATGATTTTGGACTGTGGGTTCCCCCCCTTGGCTGAAAGTCACCATTAGCTGCTTTGAAGTGGTTTGTGTATCTTGATTCAGCACCTCCACGTTTTGACAGTTTTCATAGCAGGTCTTCAGCTAAGTAGATTCCTAGTCCCTGATGGGCTTTCTGCTGTGTTCACATGGTATGTTCTGCTGGCATATAAAGTGGCAGAAATATGGGGAAAACAGCCTTTCCAACCAGGAAAGCTTAAGGAATATGCCTGCCTGCCTTCTGTTGCACTTCATATCTCTAAAAAGCTTCAGGAATATTATCCAAGGACTCCTACTGAGCCCAACACACATGGTATTTAATCTATCAAAAAAGCTCTTAATTACAGACAGCACATGAGCTCACAGAAGGTATCACTACACACATTCTAAGCAAGAAGCTTGGGGAACACATTAATCATGGCTGGGACATTCCTAAACCAAAAGATTGTTTCCAGGGATACAAAGGAGTACTTCTACAGGCACAGCACACAGTATCATTACTCCACTGGGATTAAGTCAGCAGTAACTTGAAAGTCTTGGTAGCATGCCTTATTGCTGACACACTGCTAAGGTATAAGCATTATTCTTTTGAAGGCACATCACCACAGAATTCTGTATCATCCTGACAATCAGAGAAACAGCATGAAGTTGAGACATCTATAAGAGTAATAACAGAACACAAAGGTTGAAAGTGTAATGTTTCTCTTTTCACAGGATTATTTAATAATTAAAGGACAGTGAGAAAATTCCCCCAAACAACAACAAAAAAAATGTTGGATTCTCTCTTTCTGATTTGATTAATCTGAGAATATTTAATACTGACAGGAGTTTCTTCAGCAAAACCTATGGGATTAAATATGTGAAGCAGCCACAGTTTTACTAGGCATAACTAGCTAGTCATTTCCAAAATAAACTTTATACTAGATAGTAGTATATGCTACTGTAAAGAAATTGAGTATTTTGAATGGCATTATGCTGAGCACTTTTTTCAAAAATACGATTGCATATTCTAGTCCTCAAGTAACAAGAGACCAATTGAGGAAGCGACAACCCTTTAGCCCCTTGAATGTAAACGATAGCTGCCAGTGGTTTTGCTGAATCTTTTCTATAAAGGCTTCAGGAGCATTCCTAAATGTACTGGTGAGTACCAGAATGCATATTCAGTTGTACTAAAAAATCCCCAAAGCAGGGCAAAATTTGACCATAAAGGTTTGGAAAGTAGCTGTATTTTAGATTCTAATTTAATCTTTAATTTTTTGATTAAGACATGAAAAAACTTGGAAGTTTAAGTGAGTGCCTGGCCAAATGTAATACATTTTAACTTTGTAGCGAAGACACAATTTAATGCTCTGGAACAAATGCTAATTAACACACTTGTGTTCTTTAGTAAAGAAACATGTCCATCTACTTTGTCACTAAATACTTTTAAAATTATTTTCAAACTCAGCTAATTAACCTCAGTAATTATACCAAACTGGCACAAAAATCACACTTTCTCACGATAATGGGGAAATATCAGTTAGTAAGTTGATAATCTCATTTGAAATTCATAGTTACTGCATAGTTACAGCTGAAGTGCAAGATCATTCACCTTAATTCTTACAGGGTTTTTCCCTTGAACTATGTCACCTTAGTAGTTTTTATTTTTAATGCAATTTTTAGAAGCAGAAGACTTGGACTATCTCAACTGGTCTTTAATATTATAACCAAAATTTGAAAGAAGTACAGAGAAAAAAATCCTGCTAGATTTGTACACACAGTTACCATTTGAATTGTGTAGTGATGAAGGCATGATCTGAACAGCTTAGAAGTTTGGGGTTAACAACAGATCATAATGGCTACATTGACTTAAAACAGGAACTCCTCACACAGAACTCTTGACAGCAGTTAATTTGCAGTCTGTCCATAGGTTCACGTAGTCATTTTAAGTTTTCAGCACTGTAGCTTGTTCACTACTTACAACAATTTTCAGAGAAGTCCTACAACAGCATGTTAGCAATATTTAAAGACTTCAATAATTATTTTTCAATTAATCCATTCTTTCTAATGTTAGAAATTTAATACAAGTGCTTTAAATCAAAACAAAGCCTGGAAGATGCACACAGTGTATGCTTTTAATTACATACTGTGAAATAAAAATTCTCTCAGATGTCATTTCAGAAAAATCTAGGACAAACCCACTGAATTCGCAACAGTTATTAACAAAATAGCCGAATTCTCACATCACTTAGGCTTATCACAAAGAGAAACCAGGCTACCTACACTTGCGAGCAGCTACTTACCACTTCTTCCAAGGCAGCACTTCTTCCAAAGGAACAGGTGAGGTGTGCGAGGCAGTTAACAAATGAAGAGAAAAGTTCATTTGGAATGGCCGTTAAAATATTGCGAGGAAATACAGTTATCAGGTTGCTGATAATACTGGAAATTCCCACTGCTTCGGAGTCTTCTATTTCAATTCTGTAGAAAGAAATAGCAGGGTTTTGCCATTAAGAAAAATGCTAAAAGGGAATTGGATTTGTTCATACATTTTCAATCTATACATCTATTACATATCATGTAAGCATTACCTACTTTAAACTGCCTTTTCTTAATTTAAGCAATCCAACACTAAGTACAAATTATATCCAGAAATAGGCAAGCTGTACCACTTCTCCACGCAGACATGCTACACTCCAAGCTGAAGACTGAAGATGCCATCTAAATTTAGAGCAGGCATACATACCCATTGATAGTATTCAGTAATCCCTCGATGAAGTGTGCCAGGTAATCAACTTGGGAGCCTTCATCAGGAAAGACCGGCCCGTGCAAAGATGCCAGCTGTGCCAGGCACTGTAAGGAATCTTGGGCCATATCTGTGTCTTCTCTGATTTTTCGATGTACCTTTCAGGAAGTGAGGTAGTTAATAATACAAGAAAACAGGGTGTTCTTACAACAGTCACATGGCTCTCAATCCAAAAGAGCACACACCAAAAAAAAGCTTACTATAACTTCCATTCAGTCTGAAACACACAGGTTTCTGCAACTTGCTAAACCACGGCAAATGTCAAGACTCTGACTCAGCTCACACAATTCCGAGCCATGAATTAACCCACTGAAACTAACATTTAGTTAAGGCTCACCTACATGGTGAAAATTCAACTGTCTACTGAATGTTATGCCTTAAAGAGAGAAACAGATGCCAGCCAGTCAGACATGCTGCTCCTGCTAAAAACAGCAATAATGACAGTCATCTCTATTATGCTAACTATGCCTAGGCTATAGAGTCTTGCTAAAATTAGTCAACGAGTTCAATCAAGATTATATACATGCTTCTTTAGCAGAGGTAAACACTGAAGACATATACAAAAATGAATGCATCACTTCCTTGGCAACACCCTCATATTATGCAAGGCCACAGTAATCTTCCTGCATTTCTGCAAACTGTTATGTCATTACTTCTGTTGTTGAGACTTTCTAGATTTGAATCTTACTATTTCAGCAAACTTTCTCACATACTTACTTGAATTGTCAAGTATGGATTTAAAGAATTTTCTTAAGCTCATGCCTCCTATTTTTCTCACATAAGATTTACTGGATAAATAAACAAATACAGAGCAGCTTTTTCACCCAGAAGCGAAGCAAAATTTAGTTAAATTATTTCTGCAATATCATACATAAAAGTACAGTTAAAACACTAACCATTTCTCTGTGGTCTTATGGTTTCAAGTTCACCCAACTCATAACTAGTTAGATTAGCTGCACAGTTAACCCTGGAAGATCAAACTATCAGGAGAAACAAACCCTGCAACAGAAATACCCCTCCTAATATACATCCCACATGAGGCTGAGATTAGAACTGGAGGCTCTTGCTTTAACATGGCAGTCTTGCCAACTTTTGCAAGGTTATTAGAATTTCTTAGATCAGATAAATGAAGAAAAATTACAACCATTCACTTACATTACTTCAAAAAGCAAGCTACTACTACAAGCCTCAACCACTGCAAATCAGGAATCTAAAACCAAAACAGAGCATACTGCCCTGGCTAGTGTCCATTCAAAAATAATCAAATACAGGCAAGCTTTGGTTACTATTAAGTACAACACAAATGTATTAAATCTACATATTATTAAAAACCTTTTTCTTAGCACAGATAAGTAATTATAAACCAATCAAGGAAACAGATACCTAACTCTGACAACTTCATACTGTTCAACAAGGAAGGGTTAACATTTAAGCCAAAAAGTTATTTGCATGTGGAGGTTCACAGCTGACAGTAGCAACTGCCTGGATAGTCTAGACAGCTGTTCAGATTGTGTGTAGCTGCTAAGAGTTCTGTCAGTGATTTTTTCACCTTTTCAAAACTACTGGAACAGATAAATTTTTTCTTTTACTGCAAGTTTAAAAAAGGTTACATTTATCAAAAAGTCCTATAAAGTAAGGACATGTATCCAAACATGTACTGCCAAGCAGCGCTGGAGAGTTACATTTACACTGTCTAATAACAACTTCGTCCAGGTTTTGAGCATGTTATTTCTCTGCTTTGCAAAAATGAAAAAAGCTTGAGAATGCTCAATTCTCAGCTCCCAAGAGATGTAACATAAGCTAAACTGCATAGTAAATGAATTTATAAGCCAATATATGTTGCTGCTGCAATAATAAGCCCTAGTTGAGAAATGACTATAAAGTTCTCCCAACAGTTGTAGAAACAAAACAATACTAGTTTTATCCATTTTCAATACTGTGGGTTTTTTAAGTTATTAAAATTTAATATTACATTCCCTTCTCCCAACACTACCTCTTCCTCATCCCCTCTAACTTATTCTAACTTGTCTGGATTTACTTTGTGCTGAGGAAAGAGGTGCAGAATTCTGTATGCTGAAACTGGCTAGAAAACTACAACTCCATTATTTATTTTCAGCTGTTCTGTTGAGCAAATGCTTTAAGATCCACAAACAGATACTGCTCGTTTGATCTTTTTGAGAGCCACTACACCTTATCTGACAGATAGACTCTACTACTGCTCATCATGCTTGGTTTTGTCTGATGAGAACAAGTCCAGAAGTATTAAATGTATATAAGTTTAGATAACACGTTTTTCTTAAGGTCAGTTATCAATTTAAAGCAATTAATAGGCAAAATACACATTCAGTAACCTAGGAAAAAGACAATATTTCTGTTTGCTTTGATAAGTAAGCTGAAGTTAACAGAATCAGTCCTACCTGATGCAAAAGGAAGAGTCCAACAATACAGTTTTAGAACAGGAAGGAGCTGCTTTCCAAGTGGTCTGGACTATTAAAGTTGAAGAAAGAAACTTACTGTAAAGAAAAGCTCCATAACTCTGCTGTCCAGGAGAGTCTCGCGCCAGGATTCTGTTGGCTTTAGCATCACATTTTGTGAGGATTCAAACATAGCTATATAATGTCTGCCCAGTTATCTGGTGTCAAGGTCAACAATAACATTCCTACTTGGCTTTAAAAAAATCCCAGATACAACAGGATCCATTCAGAAAGAATGTAATGGAAACAAACTTTAAGCCTCTTCACATACACAGCATAATTCATGCATGAGGCCAAGGAATAAAAGGTATTAAGTATTGAAAAAAAGAATGCTCCAGGAATGTTAGATAACAGTTTGATCATAATTATGAGACATACCATAGCGATACGATCACTTTGATAACCAGGGTGTCTAATGTGACACAGCGAGAAGGGAAAAAAGCAACCGCAATTAACAGGTGTTAAAATTTATGCAAAATAGGAAATCATTTTCTAAAAAATTTTCCTGGCAGCTTTAAAAAAGGCCTTACCATAGCTAAAGATAGCTCCTTGAAATCTATATCCTATTTTTCTAAATAGCCAAATATGCGTCAGAGAATGCAGATATGTTAGCCCTGCATTAATCTGCATTTTCTATTCACACAGAGAACAAAAGTGTAAGACAGCACAAGGCATCATTGTATTAAACATGTTTGTAAGAGATGTACATGAAAAATGAACACGCTGTGAAGTCATGATTTTGCTGCACTCATTTCAGCTCTCACCACATATTTTGGCATAACTGAATTTAAAGAATTCTGCAAATATTCTAGTACAGAAAAAACAGAGACATAAGCAAAACCATTTAAACAAGCAGGTTCAATTCTTTGTCAGTCTGATCACACAGAAGAGTGTTCATCAAAGATTTTTGGAAGTGCTTCCTTTTGTGACACCACCCAATCAAAGTAGTAGTAAAACTGCTTTAACTCAGCAACTTAGGGTTTATTTGTCTTTCTTAAACCCTACATTATCCTCCTTGATCCCTTTCTAGCCCAACCAGCAGAGTAAGTAACAGCATGTTCAGCTGCACATAATTTACTTACTAGTAATGAACTGCATTAACTTCTGTACTATAAGTAATTGGGTGTTTAAAAAAATGTGTATCAAAACCTATTTCTGTGTCTAGAAGAAAATAAATTTTACAACAGTAACATTCAAGAAAGTAGACTCCTTAACTTCTGATGGGTTTTGTTGGAGGGAACAATATTTAATACAAGCATCTAGTTTAATGTGAAGAATTGTGTCCCAAGGCAGGATGCACAATTGCAGTTTATTTAGACTTGTCTTCCAAGTTCTGCCACAAAACAAAATCCCTAACAACACTGTGCAAAACCACATTCCAAAAAAGGGGCATTTTCCACAGCACACTACCAAGTGGACCTTCGCTGGTGTTATGTGTCCAGAACTGTTCAGCACATTACACTGCATACGAACAATCAGAGATTTTCACATTAGTGCAAAACAAAACCAGTTTCACAATTTTCAAAACACTCAGTGTATGTTGTACCTTACCAGATCTGCATTTTTTCAGATGGGGAAAAACTAAAAATCACAGAATTTTCTGTTGTACTTCCCTCTAAAATACATACGCAATTTAAGTTATCAAAAATGCTTTGGCTCTCCCCAGTGAAAAAAAAAATTAAAAATATGGGCATGAAATTATCACAAGCAAACATCCTTTAGTAGGAGTAATATTACAAATTAAATCTAATTTTATCTGGCAAATTAAGTTATGCTTTTTTTTCCTTTCAATTTGGAATGTTTTAGTCGAAACGGTATTTTAAAATTGTTTACTGACAAGAATGCCCTTTGCTGTGACTCTCTAATAAATAACTGCCGTAGAAACATACCAATATCAGAAGACGATCACAGATATACTATCAATCTCTGGAAGTAAATTTGCTCTTCACTAGGTTGAGCCTAGAGAGGGGACCAGCAACAAAACGCTTTTCACACAGAATGAAAGGGCGGCTAGTCTGCTGTCACTATTTTAACAAGGCTCACTATTTAGCAGCCCTATCCTGTTATTTTTAGTCCTGTTTCTCATGCTAATGGACTGATGACACATCTGACAATAGGAGATTTGTGGGTAAAATATCTGTTCACTGAACATTACAAATTATGTCTCCACCTATCATGGAGATCTCGTACCCATTTTCCATCACGTACTAAATGTAGGCAAACATTAGCAAAAGTTGGCTGTGGAGATGCTGCTGCAAAGAAATACTCCAGCTTATACTGTGCTATGGTTCAGCCTTATTAGAAGCAGTCTGGTTATGCCAAACCTGAAAAAAAATGACACTAAATTACCTAGTACATGGGTTCCCCAAGACCCATGCAGTCTTCATCATCCAAAATTAATTTATTTCTCAACACTTACGAAGAAACAAAAAGCACAGAACCAGCACAACATTCTTTTTCTAAGCATTCAAGGTTAGACTTAAAATTTAGACTAGTACCAGAGATTTATGATATGCATAGATGAGTCTGCTATGACATCATGCAGAGTTTGGGCTTTGTTTTATTTTTTCCTAAAATGAAAAATAATTGTGAATTTCTGGTAATAATACAAATGCTTATAACATTTGCAGTTCTACCAAGGATGATGAACCCTTATTACAATTCACTCTGAATGACATGGAAATCCAGACGAGGAAACAGCTACCAGAAGCCTGTCAATGTTTCACCTGTTTTGCAAGACTCAGGGCACTGATTCCTTCCTTCAGAGACCTCAATCTTCTGCATGAATCAGAACAGGTTATTCAATAATGTGAAACATGCTCCACAGAAAAGCATAAGAATATAACTAGATGCCTTCATGTATGATAAGGCTCATAGACTATTAGTGCCTAGAGAGGAAGAGGAGCAGACCATAACATTGAAAGAGAGACTTTATCTTTGCCTATATTTATACGTGTAGATATTAAGACTATTTTTGTTTGTTTCATAAGATGGAAACATCAGAGTAGCCTTTTTAAAGTTAAAAATTTTCTCTTTTAAAACTAATGTAGAAAACAAAGTTCAAGGTTTTATGTGCTTCTTGAAGAAAAATATTAAGAAAAAGAAACTAAAAGACCAGCAAATGTGTAGTTTTCCTCCCACTCAGCCTCTGTCCCAGGAAGGGACTGATAGGTGAAGATGAATATCAAAGTATTTCATATCCTGAGGCAGCCATGAGGGATTATAATGTTTCACTTCAGTACTTCCCACAAATCCCAGTATCTGAGAATGGATCCCATGGTCTTTTTTTTTTTAAGAGAGGCAAGGCTTGTTCTTCCACAAAGCAGTAAGTTTGGAACGCAACAATGAAAGCTGAGATTTCTTCTGCTAGAACCCCATTCACATATTTGTCCACAGGAGTGAAGAACACCTCAGAAATGGAAGAAAAACTCCTGGAGTGCTAAGGTCCAAATATCATTCTTAAAAGTTATTGTAATCACTTTACTGTTGTTGTTTGAAATATTTCTGGACAGCTTTGTGCCAGTCTTAGACTTGCATTTTACAAACAAAAAACTGCATTAGAAAGGTAATCTGCTGTCCAGTGTTAACATACTGATTTTATTTGGATTTTTAAGACCTCCTCTGGCTTTCCAGCCAGTCAGCCAAGCACATGGGACGAGTCTAAGGAGCAACTGCCTAAAACTGCTGCAGAGGCTTGCTGCCCCCTATGGAGAAATTCCTCTCACACCCTTCCATACCTTACACTCTCAGCAAATACATCCAACAACCAGGATAAGGAATATATGCTTAAATATTTAATTATTAAACACAAGCATTCTTAACTGCCACGAGCATGAAACAATACTTTGTGTTGGAGACACTAGACTCGGATTGCAGCAACAGGAGGAGGAAGTGTAGGAACGTCCAAGCTAATTTTAAACCTGTCCAACTCCAGAGCTGCTCACGGCTCAGCAATTCCAGTACCAAGGCAATCGACCACCGAAGTGGATTCTGCAGTTCCTGGTACACTCTGCTGCTATGGTTATACAGTTAATGGTATGCAAGCTAAACACTTCAAGCCTAACTTGCACTTAAACCTGTGCACAAGGGGTTGACATGCAAATGCAGCTTAGGAGTCACACCTTTGCACTGCACACAGGCTGCCATCCAAATGACTGTCTTTGCAAAACTGGAAACTTAATACTACTGGGCCGAGAGAGCAGAATATCAGCTCCCCTTCATAAAAAGGACTGTTACTAGTCTCTTTTCCTCTTCTGATATTAATGTTTTTAAGATGCCCTTACACCGCACACTGATTTCAGAATTCATGCAGGAAAACCTTATGATGAAAGACTAGTTGTTAAAAAGTTCAGTATCAATTCAAACATCTTTAGTGCAATTATGACAAATTTCAGAAGATCCGTCAATCTAACTGGCTTTGCCCAACGTTGTCTTAAAAAGCTGCTAGAAAGGACTGCAAAGAAAACAGATACTACCCTAGAAATAATTTCTAAACATGTGGAATTTCAAAGTCAGGTCAATTTTCACCTGAAAGTCGTTAAGTCTGATAAAAGTTCAATGCAGCTCTCTTGTGCTTTCTTAAATACAGCTATTTCAGTTAAATTGCATTTTTTTATACCCCCAACAATAGCCAGGGTAATGCCCCAACCCTTCATTTTTCAGATGAAAATGGCTGCTGTGGTGAAGTCAGGATAATTCCAGGCTGCTAAAAAACCCAAGGCCTATGGAAAGCAGCTGTGCTGCTCAAGAAATCTGTTGTCACTCCTTGGTATACATTGAATCATTTCTGTAGCTGTGCAACAAATCAAGCTGGCAACCCCAACTTGCTAAAAAAATACCCCCATGCTTCCAGCCAGGTGGTTCCCTGATCAGCATCATGCTCATGGGAGGTGATAAGGCAGAATGCTTTTTCAGCAGTGATGCCCACTTAAATCATTCCTTGAGTTTTCTGGAGCAGTCTGTGTGGTTTTCATGCACTTCCATTATACACGACACATGTTATCGATTTGGGTTGGACTGAGCTCAAATCTTGACAGTCCACAAAACAATATGGTTCACAGAACCTCCCAGACAGGTGTTTCATTCTGGCTTGAGGTTTAAAAGACATTTTCAAAACATACATATGAAGAGCTTTTTTCCTTTAACTGTGTGGCCAAGGAACACACACACAAAAATGTTGAGATCAGACAAAAGCTTCAGTCCGTTCATTTAACTGCCATTGCACCATTAACTTCAATGGAACAGCAGTGATGCATATTAGTGCAGTGCAACCCATTAGGTTTACATAACCTGCATTTTAAATCCCCTGTTCTACACTCATTTGAAAATTTGCCAGCTTGCTTCTCAGCAAGTAAAAGCACCAAATCCAAAACAAGAATTAAGGCTCAAGCTTTTCCTTATTCATGTACTATAATCCCTACGTTAAAGAAGGGATAAGGGATAAGTAGTTCTATGACAGCTCCTAATGACAGATAATAAATACCTTTCTGTAGATGAGAGACAGCTGGACAAAAATCTTAACATTTTGTTGAAGAACTTTTCCATTTGAGGACATTCATCCAAAGTCCATTAGAATATGGCTGCCAAGAACAGATAAATCTCAAAGTCAAGAAGACGGGAGAACATCTCTGGAGGTAAAATAATGTTTATATAATTACATTCTGATTTCACAGGACACACATTTTGATGCCAAAGTGCATTAAAGCGCAGCAACATTCAGCTCCTTACCCAGAGACTAAGGGTACCTACAATGTATTAGAAGTGAGATTCTTGAAGGCACTCAAGGAGTGGGCTGTACCTCTTAGCACCAATCACCTGCTCTTCCTTAATTAGTAATGATGCCGAAAGGGTTTTTGTTCTGATTTTCACATTTTGTAGATTTTAGGAACACAGTGGTTGTAGATTTTTAGAAGGTTAATATTTCTAACAGTTTAAGTTTAATGCCTTTCTATCACTAACCCTGTCCCAGAACAGGGAGCTCAAATTCCTTTAGTTAATTAATCTTGTTTAGACTCCTTTCCAAAGCAGAGCTGAAGGATATCAGAAGGCCTACAAAACAAAACATAAACACAGGTCAAAGTGACCCAAAAGCCAGAACTGGATGAACTCCAGGAGACCTTCTTGTGTCTGAAGAAGAAGAGCTGATGAAGACAGAGGGTCTTGACGACCCCAGACCCAATTCCAGGGGTTGGACCAGCGGTGGGACTGGGGCTGGACTGAGAAATGTGTAAAGCAATGATTGGAGGGATCTTATTATAAAAGCCATGGAAACAAAAGCTGAGGGACATGCATGTCATCATGTATTCCTGTAGGCTGTAGGCCCTGTGATATTAAAGGACCTTTACCTTTTATCCTACCCTACACTAATGTGGTTCAGAGTTCTGCTTTACGGGGAGTCACTCACGGCATCAGTAAAAACATTCATTTAAGAAAAGATGGAGCTAAAACTAGTTCGGAGTAAACAATATTTAACAGTACTGTAACAGAACTGAAAAAAGAAACTGTACAGAAGCCAACATGCCACAACAGACTATCTCTGAAGCAGCCACACACACCAGGCGAACTAATATCTCAAGGTAGCAGATAAAAATAACAATAGATGATTGTTGGAAAGTGAAATGGGAGAAACTGCAAATGACTGAAAGGCGGCCTCCTAGGTCACCATGTCCTTCCTACTGCAGGCACTACATCCAAAGACACTTTAAAAATCCTGAGTTCCAATTTGAAAGCAGGTATGCCCCAGCCTCTCTTCTTTCATGGCTCCAATGAGATGGCTATTCCAGAACACATCTTCCATGGTAGCAATTGACAACACAAACTTCCCACAGCTCTTCTGTTATGATTGGTGGCAGCATTGTCCAAGACTGCATTTAACAAAGCAAGACTTATCAAGTTACCCTGTAACAGTACAGATCCCTCGAGAAGTGGTAGGTTTAGATGCAATTCCTCACAACTTGGGGATTTAAATAACCTGCCTCTTTGCAATGATCACTGTACAGTTAATGCCCACTTAAGCTACTTCCCTTTTTTGGAGACAAAAGAATCTTGCTAAAGATTACATAAATATACTGCAGATTACTGTGACACTGTAGGGAATACCGAGAATCAATACTATCTTGCCAGGGGAAATACCAACTAAAGGAAAAAAGATGTCTCTGGGCACACAATGGATCATTTTACTCCATGCTTCAAGTATTAAATTTATGCCCATTGCTTCAGCATATGTACTGTCAAGATTTAGAAAGAGGATACCAAAAGGACACCAAGCGAACAATCACCACGGCAATTCTTACATTATGTGCTATGTATTTAGAAACTACAGGCAAGGTGAGTTTCACTGCCCATGAGCTAACAAGCAACAGTTGCTTTTAAACCAGTCTTCTTAAGGAAGAGAAATTTATGCCACAATACAATCAACATGGTGCTGGGAGCCCCAACAGTTACTGAATCTTTGGCAGCTAAGACTCACACTTTTCAAGGATGATTGAAGACATTCCAGCTCCTGTGAAAACAGGTTCCTACACAGACAAGGAGACCCAAGCTGGTTATGTAATTCTTACAGCAAAATGAACCATCCAATGATACAAAACATAAGGGTGGTATCAAGTGGATCAGAAATTACAAAAATATTTGTAACAGACCCAGCACTTGTGGTTTAGACTAAAGGTCCATCCAGTCTCTGAAAATGGCCAGAATTTGTTTAACAACTGTAGTATCTAGAGTAGGTCCAGTAGCCAAAAACAACGTTTACCTTAAGCAGCAGTATGGCTTGCTTGCTATTTCTATGAACACTTGTTTACTAGCACCTATAGACTAAATGCTTTCATATTATACAGAAGTGTGAAGGAAAGCTAGAACCCCCAAGGCTCCACCATCTTACTTGTAACTAACTAGCTCCACCACTGCAAACCTTAGCCTAGGATGAAGAGCTCATGAAGAACTACAGCCTTCACTTTCAAATTGTGACAAGATTGGTATTTAAGACTACAGTAGAGGTTTGTACAGAGCAAGACTAAAATTCAGGGGGAACCACCACTGCACAACACAAGAGCATTTCCTTTCTACTTAAGATTACAGCTAAGAAAAAGTGTTCACACATGATTTGAATTCTTACAAATCCCAAATCCACTTCCAAAAACTTTTATAAGGTGCAATAATTTGACTACAGCGCCCATCTTGTAGGCACATGCACTAAATTCCTCTCTGAACCCTTGCCAAATCACTTCAGGGACAAACAGAAGTGGGATATTTACTTTTATTCCATGGCACTTTCCTTATAGCCAATATAACTGGTATTTTGCTTTACACATGTGAACCAAGGAATATCCAGTTTCAAATAAATTTACTATTGCTGCCTGCAGCATAATGAACAGATTCAAAGAAAACAAAAACCCACAGATACCACCTTCTGACTTGCACACTAGGAAAGCAAATAAAATCCCTCACAGTGGACTTGAAGACAACGTCAAGATTCCTGCAGTATGTATAACTTGGTAGCAATTTCAAAGGTTTTATTAGAAGTGTTTATAAACCAGATTAAAACTTTGGCTCTTGGAAAGTTTGTTGAGCTTCTTAAAGACAGCCTGGCTATTAAAAGAGTAACAATAATGATTTACTACATATGATGTCTTAAACCTCTATTAAGTAGAATGTAATTGAATGTTTCTACAATATTCATCTAGCCCATTTTGCTGGACTGAGCATTTTTGTATCTTTTTCCTTCTCTCCCTCACTAAGACCCTTTCTCCCTTTGATTCCCACTTTCTCCTCTACTTTCCCACTCCACCTTTCTCCAGACTAATAATCAGCACATATCACAAAAATGTCAAAATGGAAGCAACAGAAGCACTTGTGCAAAAAGGAGATACCATTTCTTCTCTCCGCTATCAAGTACTTCTTTCAGACTTAAGAGAATCTATTACATGTTCTAGCACACAACCATGCCCTTCCATGGAGAGTTGGTTGAGTGTGCATCTTCCTAGATGATGGGCCATTTGCCTGCCCCTTTTGTCTTCTCTGGGGGAAAAAAGCAGGAGAGATCAGATCTCTGCATAAAAATTAAACAGAGCTTAGACTCTTCACCGTATGTTTCTACACTAAAGTGGTACACTACACATTTCCTCTTCCCTGCACCGACCCAACAGACCATGGACCTGTAATGGGGCGGCTTTGTTTGTTTTGCCTTTTATGTAAAATACTTTAAAACTTTAATGAAGAGCAACAGCAGCTTCTGTTAACAAGTATGGTGGTGACCAAAAGCACTAATGGAAGAAAACATAAATCAAGGACTAAATATAAACTAAATACAAGGTTTATAAAGTTTCACTTTTTTCTCTCCTCTCAAAGACTTTACACTTCTAATCCAGTAGAAGTGACCCAAGTCAACAGAAACAGAGGTCCTGACGTTAAAAGGATATAATTTGGAGGAAGGAAGTTCCAGCTTAAGACCTGATTGGCTAGTGCAAGATAACGCTGAAACACTGAAGACATCTGAGCATTGAGGTTTTCACGTCTGCTGAATTCCTGAAGTACCTCTACTGTGAGCATGAAGATCTGCCGCAGATCGTCCTCCTATAGTCAGGACGAACACAATATATTGAGTATCTCAGTCATTAATTGAATGCTGATTAAAAAGAAATACTTTTCTAAAGAGAAAATAATTTTCTGGTTTCACTCTTTTTCATTACAATACAGAAAATATTCTGAAGTTGTCAATAAGAACCCTTTCCTTTTGTCAAAATCAATTGATTATGTTTGCAAAGACTATGAAAAAAAATCCCTTCACATAAATGCTAGTTGTTAAAAGATAAAAAAACTATATGTTTTAATAACTGGTAGAGAAAAGAGTTGGTCTTTGGCATGAAAAAAAGTTGGTAAGTTGTTCCATAACAGTCAGTTTAAAGCAATGGCTTCACAAAAACATTTCTGACTGGCCAAACAATACATCTGAGACAACCAGACTACACCATCTGCAATAATATTTTTAAATACATACATAGCTCTCCTTGGCTTTAAACCAAAGCTATATTTAAGACTATCATTGTTCCACAGAGTATTCGTTTTGTTTGCAATTGGTAGCCAAGGAATTAAAGAACCCAACTGCATAAAGATCTGTAGCTCTACATTCATAAAATGGGCACAAAGGGATTGCACCTTTTTGACACAAGTTTTTAAACAACACATTATCAATTTTCCTGAAGTATCCAGTATCTGCATTTATAGCATTTGTCCTATTAAATGCTTTTAGGCATACAGTGCACCTGAATGCACCCGGCACAAGTCCTTCTGCTTCTCAATGTTTAGATTTTAGAAAGAGAGGTAGAATATATCAATACAGAACTAGTTTACCTGAAATATACGTTTACAGTTACCATGGAACTCCATGCTTAGTCCAATGTTGCTGGTTTTACTTGAACTTGAGAACTCGCTCAACAACGCCGTTAGAATGGAACAGGCCAAAGTTTGCTATAAAAAAAATAAGGGGGGATAATATAACTAAAAGATGTCCAATAATGCAATTCCACCTACAGTTTCCTTCAGTTCTTTTATCAGCATTTTAATATGACTTACTTCAGATCCTTCTACTACAAACTAGAACAAGTCAAAATTTCAGGAATATAGATCCTTGGATGAACCACATCTGGAATCATCAGGGCTCCATCCTTACAAAAGAAACTCAAGTATTTGAGCAGTATCAAAACTGGCTACTGTGCAATCATCACTATGAAAGAGAAACCAACTTACTGCAAACCATTTCTCACCCTTGCTGTTTACTTACTCTCCCTGTGCACAGGGCTTTACAGGTATTAGTTTCAGGGAAAATTCACTTTCCACTTATTTCTATTGATCTAATAGTTCAGGTCATGTCACTCTGAAGTGTGTTTTGGCCCTTCTTTGTATCTGCTACATTTACCATGTTGGTATTTGATCAGAATTAAATTTGAAGCACCAAAAGTGATAAAAGTTTGTCACAAACAACACTTGCAATACACCATCTACAACATCTCTTCCCTCTCCCCCCATCAGAAGAAATTAGGAGAGGAATCCACAGAAAGCTCTGATGTTTGAAAGGTCTTGGATACTTCCCTCCAAAGCAAAACATACACAAGGCTCAGAAATAACCTTTAAAACTACTCTATTAAAATTATGTCTCTGTAGCAATATAAAAATTGGTGAGAAAAAGGCACATTAATTTCAGAGAGACAGATGCATGAAGACTGAAGGTTTAAGTATCCTTTTCGTTCTCAAAATCTAAGGTAAGGTAAATCAAATGCTTATCCTAAAACACAACTTAAAAGTCAACTTTCTTTATGAAAGACACAACTCTAGCCTTTGTTGCTGTTCGCTGAAACATAAAAAAAGCTTTTTTTCCTGATGCCAAAGGCCAGTAATCATCATCACCAGTTTTAATATCTTTTAACTGGTCCTTGCACACAAAAGGGAGGTAAGTATTGCACAGTGGAGATGCAAGCAGTGCTTCAGAAGTGTGCCATACGCTATTGTAACAAGCACAATACAAAGTGTATACCATGAAATGAAACCACTTTTTTGGTTAAAGAGATGTTCTTAACAAAAACCTTCACAATTACTGGCTATCCTCCCAGACTGTTTGGAGCCAAGGTGCTAGGGATGGACAGAGGGGTAGGAATTGTTAAAGGGTCATGCATGCCAGCAAGTGTCCAGGGGTTAAACAGAAATATGCACACTACCTCTGAACACCCGAAAGATTAAAGTGGAGATGATACTATTTATGCAAGCTCATACAACAGCTGAGACCAGTGCCATCCACCCACCAACTGCAACATCTTTGTTCAGAAATGCCTCTGAAGTCAGTACCTTGACCCTCCCATGCAACTAGTTATCTTAGCCAGTATACACTAAAGTAACATTCTTACTTGCAAAATAAGTCCCAGACAGATCAAACATAAAGGCTTCATGATAGTATCTGCATTTTCTCTTCTACTACGCAATAAAGCTGCATCAGTACAGCAGACCAGCATATTGCTGATCAGTCGCTAAGTACAAGCCTTACCATTTTAAAGAAATAACTGTTTATTTCAAGTGGACTATTTCTCATCTATAGTCACCTGTCAAATGACACATAAGATAAAAGCAATGATTAGTCAGTGAAAAACAGCATCATGCTTTAAACTACTCCAGTAAAAGCACAACTTTGTCAGTTCCACACTGCAAGTATTTCTAATTAGTTCAAACATTTCAACATTTTATTTCCAAATTTCTGTGTAAGATATTTACACAATAAATATTTCTTATCAAGAGGAAATACTTATTTTACCTAACATTAAGAAAAAAAAATCAGTGTAGACTAGTATTGAGTTTTAAATCCAGCATTAGAAGTTTCATATGAAAAGAATTAACCTGGATTAAAAAAAAACAAAAAACAAACCAAACAAACAAAAACCTAAAAAACCCTGAAGTTTGACTTTAGAACAATGCTCCAGATAAAAATAAAAGTTTTTAAAGAAATAATGCAAAGTTGCCAGAGATCACTGTTCACTTTAATTACATGCCAGGAGGGGCAGAGGTCTCACAAGACTCTCTAAGCAGTTTAAAATACAGGCTTTTATTTGATGCTTAAATTACTGACACATTTTTAAGCTCAATGCAGCCATGACATAAGGACATCATTAGCTGTAATTACAAATCTGTACACTCTGATGTTCTATGACATGCCCTGACTACCAGGTGGTATCAGTGGCTCCAATGACCTGGGTAAAGCTAAGCTGCCTCTGTGTTAGCATGCAAAGATCTTCACACCAAGCCACCATCCAGACCACCACAGGACAAGCAGGGCAGGGATGCAGATTACACATCACTTGCAGTTGGTTGCCAATTACTGGAAAATCATTCAGTAAGTTTTAATGACAGGTAAGGAGCAATAGGAAAAAAAATATGTGTTCCCATCATGATTGCAAACAGACAATATTAGTTAAAATAACAGATACTTTCTCCTTCCTTTTTCTCCAGTCTGTTTACATGTATATAATAATTTATCCCTTCCCTTTAGAAAGTAACCACTTACTGCATGACACAAGTGTGTTCCAGCTTTTTGGTGTGCTTTTCTCACAATTCCAGTAAGAAACTTAAATGGAAGGTTTAATTTTATGACTGATGGTAGACATCTCTTCAAAGGTGAAAAGAGCAATGGATGCAGCTAGGCTGACTGAATCTGCTAAAAGCCCAGTAAAGCAGCTTGAGCAGTGACCTGCCCCCCTAATTTCAGTGAGAGCTATTTCAGATAGTTCTGAGACATCAGGACCTGCTTATGATTATGAGCATGACAGGAGAAGTGTAATGTTACTAGAGATTTACACACTTTATTCCCCTCAGCACCCTGGTTCACAGCAAACACCAGGGCACAATCCACCTCTCTGCTCTCCTCCCTCCCACTGAAGGTCCAACATGCCATGAACCTCCTCAGCTTGGTATTTCAATACCTGGTGTGCAAATCCTGCTCCATTTCTCCTCCATCCCAAGGGCACTGTGTGCAATATGTGCACATCCATGAGATACTGTCACCATTGCACCTGTGATTACCTCTCACATCCATGAGGAACTGCAAGCACTCCCATATATCCAGGGCACCAGAGAAGGAGAAGACCAAAGAGAAGATACTGGCCAGTAATTTAAAATTTACTGCAACAACAGGCTGAGACAAGATGGCTTGAACTGGTTTCCTAGAAGGCAGGTGCCAGCCTCCGTGAGTTCAGCTTTCAGACAAGAGCAAAGGAACAGATCAAGACCTGTAGCCAGTCCTTGCAATGTCAAGCACTCACATAGTTATGCAAAACTATCACTGCTTCCCAAAATTGCTGTAAGGCTGCGGGGATTTACACAGACTACTGTGCACAGCAGTAAGACTGCCATTTTCTTTTGAATATTAACCAACTATTATCTTAAAAGAACACATGGTCTGCCATCTATTAAACTCTCCTGAATACACAGTAATACTTCAGTACACTTCACTAAAAATAAAATTTATCTTTCATAAACTAACTTAACTCAAGGTTAATAACTAATATTTTGAATTACATTTTTTAATTTAATGTTTGGTGTGAAGACACTAAGTATGTCAACCAAATACTATTAGAAGAAAGGATTTAAAAAACAACTATTTCAGAGGAACCAATACTGGTGTGATCTATGAACTAAAATTACTTCCTCTTACACATAAGAAAAATGAATGCACATAATACATATAAAATTCTAGGGTGGAGTGGTTCTTTTGTTGGTTTGGGGGTTTTTGTTGAGGTTTTTGCCATGCCACAGAAGAGATCAACAATCCAACTTAGTAATACCATACAATAATAAGCAGAAAATGCATGTGACTCTGGGCATCATATTAAAAGCCAGATCTGAAAGTCTATTGTGTAGCAATGCCATTAACTTCATACCAGTAAGAGTACACCTCTGAACCTAGTTTGACTCACTTGCTAGCAATTTCACTAGTTCTGCCACAAGTACATACCCAAACAACAACCCCAGCTAACAAAATAAAATCCTCCTCTTGTTCAGAGCGGATTGCCTCTGAGAATAGTTTGGCACTCACCCCAGTTAGCTTTATTACCAGGAATAAACTTTATGAAAGATCGCTGTACATAAAATAGACTCTCAGCTGCTCAAACAGAAGATCAATGGGACTTGTGATAAGAGATTAACTTGGCAATCAGACACCCAGCGGTAACACTGTTTTAGTGATTTTCTTTTTAAATTGCTCTAATAAAACACAGACACTACAGAAAGACTGTGCAACATTTTAACAGTAAACAACAATTATATATCATTCATAAAACTCAGATGCAAAAGGTAAATGCAACTTATTCCTCCAAATGGAATGTCCCCTATAAAAAAAAGTTAAACCCATAATGTTTGAAGGGATTTCACACTTGTGCCTGGGCTGCCCGTGGAATAAATGAGCTGCTTTATTTGAGGGTAGTTAGGTTACAAAGCATCTGAAAGGAGGAGTTCAAATACAGCTTAGGAAAAAATGGACACATGGTACACCAGCTCTGAGGCAGAAAAGCCAACAAAGCCGAATAAACTACAGCACCACAATGCTTTCTTCTGGTGTGAAATTCAGAGCAGAGACACAACTAGCTTGTCAGAGATTTGATTAAATAATTCATTTTACTGCAAAAACTAAACTACCATGCAAGGCTTTCTGGAAGTGTCATTTATACCTACAGAAAAAGCAGTGAGCATATTTAAAAGAATGAAGGTCTTGCCCAAACAGAACAAATCCTAGTATCTACCATCACATTAGATCATTACAAGCCTGAATATGCATTGAGGGGACCTTTTGTCTCTCCCTGTACAATTGAAACTCTGTTACTGAAACAAATGGAAAGCCAAGAGAAGCATGTAATAATACCCTGAACTACCTAAGCTTAACTTGCACCAGAGCAGGAAGAATCAAAGATTAAATCTGTTGGAGGTAGAATTTGCTGTGTTGTTCCGAGGTGATGGAGTTCTGTAATGAGAATGTGTCAAAAGCCATATACCAAATAAATTGTTCAAAGCAAGGCTTTCTTTATAAAGGCAGTAATATACTTCTTCCCTAACTTCCTTGAATAAGCACAGCTGTATTTGCTAGCATTTTCAGACCATCTAAATCTCCAGAATGTCACATGCAATTCCAAATGGAAAGATTAAACACGATGGCCAGAGAGCCAAAAGAAATATCATTATGTACACAGAGTAACTGGGGCCACTCCAGGTTTTATATTTGTGAGTATTGCAAGGTGGGTGTGGGACCCAGGAGCTGAAGTAGTGGTTCCAATCAAAGAAAATTAGAATATACCCTGAAGAAAGGTAAGCAAGCACTGAATTTTATCTGTTTGTTCCTTCCCAAATGAGCCAACTGGTGGAAAAAAGCTGTGGAGCAGGGACAGGATGATAGGAATAGGACCCACAGCTGCAGTTCTGTGCTGTCAGCAGTAAGAGACTGGCTAGGCAGTGCACTCCTTTCCTCCCATTCCTTCTCTGCCACTGTGTAAAGACAGACGAGCAGTGTCAGGTTAACACACCGCAGCTACAGCAGCACAACAGGGGAGACCTTGCTTCCCCTC
The DNA here is from genome assembly GCF_047495875.1 of Pithys albifrons albifrons. Lineage (NCBI taxonomy): Eukaryota > Metazoa > Chordata > Aves > Passeriformes > Thamnophilidae > Pithys > Pithys albifrons. The sequence goes on along the minus strand of NC_092458.1, from coordinate 69,366,525 downwards.
CCGGGGAGCAATCAGACAAACTAAGGGGAATCCTCAAGGATGAATTGAGGAAAGAGAAAATCAATTCCTCTGCAATCACTGGGGGCCCGAGGAAGATAATCTTGTGGCATGTAAAGCATGCAGGCTTTGGCCAAAGAGTAAGGGGAAGTAGCAGCTTCTACTAATAAATGGAAGAGGTTGCAGGAGCATAGGGTGTAAAACATACTTTTCTTTGTTTCTCTGAGGACAGGTGAAGTTTTGAAGCAGAAATCAGGAGGAGAAAAAAAAAGTAATCTCATAAATAAGTGAAGGTCTGAAAACCATTTATCTAGAGGTAACATATCCCTCTCCAGGTTCTTCTCTGAAAGGCACCAGTTGAATCTTCACTCCTACAAGAGTTGCATGAACAATTACCAGACTTTAAATTAAATTCAAAATCATGAATAGTAAGACTAGCCATGCAGCTTTGCCATCAGTATCACCCAGGTTTAAATATACACCATCCTGACAAGTGCTCTTTGATGGGCAGGTGTTCTCCTTCCCTCCAATTTTCTGAGTACTCATTCCTGGTCTTCCTTGCCTGCCTCTGCCTGCTATACTGCCAGGTATGTCAATAAACTGGCACATGGCTGTGCTCCACATCAGATCTGCCTAGAGGAAAAAATAAGAGTTTGTGAGGGAGAAGGCTGGCTGTTTTTAAGCAAACTCCACAAAGATCCAGTTTATTACAGAACACATGTATCTGATGGCAGTACCTCTGGGAGGAAGAAGAACTAAAGACTGAGCAGCTAAGGTCAACAAACATCTTCAAAAGGCTTATTCCCTCAAGCCTGTTTATCTGTGTCACCACAGTAAGGAAAGAAACACAGGTGTAACACATGGAAAGGCATAATGTCTTCTTTCCCAGTGAGTCTCTGAGGTCACAGGTGAGGGACTCCACAGGTACACATCTCATAAGATGGCAAAACTGAGGAAACGAGGAGTCCTGGATGCCACACATCAAACAGAGGATGCACATCTCTCCACTGCAATACATCTTCTCACTTCCCAACCCTTTCTTTGCAACTGTGGCTCTAGGATAAATTCTAATACTGGGAGCTATCAATTTCTAATATTAAAGTTATAAAGGAACTAAGCTGAAGTCTTGCTGTACTGCATCTCTGGCAAAGCAGGCTCTCTTTCAACAGAAAAATATGAAAACTGCAAAAAGAACCCTGGTTAATACAACTACTAAAAAATACTTATGTTTTAAAGTTCTCTTACATTCCTACTACTGTGTTTTAACCTCATACTTGCAATAGTTTCTGGATCCCTAAAATTCCCCAACCAATCTTAAACACACTAACTTAGGCTTTCATAGAGCATTTGTCAGCATGAAGTAACAGCTTAAATATCCTGGTTTACCATCTGGTTTTTATACTCAACATGTCTCAAGGGCAGTGAGGTTCATAGGACAAGGTAATAATTTTATTAGACCAGAAGATACAGCTTGGGAGGGAATAAGGTATTTTTTTGTCAAAATAATTAAAGTCAGGAGAGCCTCTCCAAATCCTACCCTACCACATGAGACAGCAACAGCTAGACAGGGTTCCATAAGTAACATTTCTTTTAAAGAATAGAAATAAGAACCATAAATGCTAAATAAATACATAACCAGTTATCCATGCAGCCATTATAATGGATAGATTAATCTCAGTGAAGATGAATGCCTACAGTTCTGCTTATCAGTATTTCCCACTACTCACATGAAATCCATTCACAGTACATCCCCCAGAATGTTTAGGTAACCTGAAGGATCTGGATCTTCTCTCTAGCCCAGCTATGACACTGGGAAACAGAACAACAGATCTATGAATTTTAAAAGAGAAGGAACTGTCAGGATTCTAGAGCTATTCGAGCAAGTCATGACAATTCTTCCACATACAAAAAGAAATGTAGGATTTGGATATGGAGCTTTATTTTAGAACACATTCAACTATATGCATTGTAAATATTAAAAGGTAGTTTCCATTGCTTCTCAGTCCCACGTCAGGTCTACAGCAGCTGGATCCCTCTACATCTGCCTACACATAATCTGGAAGAAACAGTTCAGTTTTAAGCAAAGTCCATCTGACTGTGTTCATATGCAGACCAGATCTTTCTCCTGGGAATCAGTCACCTTAGCTGCCAGCATTCCTGTCCTTCTGGCAGGGATAAAGGACAAATAAAATCCTTCAGCTATGCAAAAGCAGAAAATTCTAACACAAAAAGGCCAAGAAATTGAAGGCATTTATAACTGAGAAGAACTTGGCCCACAAAATTCTCCAAAATCTTGGAATCAGTGATAGAAAACATGTATTTAGCTTTTCAAGACTGGCTCGTGATACTGTGTCTACTGCCAGCAGCTCTGTTCCCCAGAGACGAAGATTTTGAAAACAGATCCTGAAATTGCTGTTGGACGGAGATTATACACTCTCCTTCATAAACAAGAGGATGGCTTTTACTGATGTCACAGGAGAAGCCAGGAAAAACAAAACCAAGAGCTCCAAAGCTAATCCTTGCCCTCACAGAGGACTACTACCTAAACTCAGTTACAATAAATAGGCAGCCAGACTCCAAGTTCACTTCCCTTCTCAGACAAAGGTTTCTTCCATGACATTCATAAAGGACCAAATGGCAGAGAACCAGCAGCAGAAGCCAACGCTCCAGGTTCAAAACCCGGCTCTAACCACACATCCTTCCCATCCCTGTAGTACAACCTCTCCTCAGTGCCCTGTTATTTCCTTAACATGTACACTGTGTTCCACTATTGAAAGATTACTCAATACTAAAGCCATCTTTTTCATCTCCTGATCCCTTTTTTCCTCTCATCACTACTCCTCTCCTTATCTTCCAATTTCAATTTTTTCATTCTAAACATCCATTGCTCTTGCTCACATGTCGGTTTGCCACAACATCCCTTCAAGTTCCATCCTCAAAACACATCCATCTCTAAAGATATCTTTAACTAACACTCAAGAAGTTAAGATATTAAGCACACCACATCCTGCAAAAGGACACAAACAACAGACAATACCATCTACATTCACTACCCTCCTTCTTACTCCGACTATCAAGACTTAATCCTGACAAGATGTTACTGAAAAGTCCCAAATATTTCAGGGAGCAGGACTGTCTAAAGATCACAAAGCTGGTACAGCTGTCTGACAGAATGGGTAGAGGGTGGCAGTGAATGGAAAAAATTAAGTACCTACTTTATTCTTGCAAGGTAATGAAGGGTCAAGAAGCTTCAGAGCCAACAGAGTGGAAAAAGTAAGCAGGAAGCAGGCAAAAGAACACTTTATAAAAAAGGACTTTCTCTCAATTACAAACTGCTGTAGAAAACCATTAGAAAGCTAAGAGCTGCTGACAGCTCTCATTTGAGAGCTTTAAACATTTTTAAATATGAAGTGACCTGCTGCTGACTCCATCTGTTCTTTCTCAGCTGCTGGAGCAAACCTCAGGAAGAAGGTCAGAGGAAACATGGAGCAGAAGTCCAGGGAGGATACAGAAGTGACCAAGAGAATCAACATGGAATTTAGAGGCACAGAGGTATGACAGACTTCTGAAATTTGAGTGTACAAGGAGGCAAGAGTGCACATTACACTACAGGAAAGATGTGCTAAAAAAGTGGAATGGCTCCTTCCACAGCAAGGCACAGAGGGCTGGAAAACATTTGCTGATCTCACCCAACACCTATATCCTAGTCTCCTCTCTGACTTGCATGGGGGCCTGTTTTTATAAATAACTAATACAAACACATCTCTAGAAACACCCATGACAGCACATGACACCATTCTGACCACACATATTGGACCTTGAGAGCAGCACCACTCCCTCAGCTTCACACCATACCCTGGAGCACCATCAGCTGAGACTACAGGGCAGCAAGGCAACTGCATCACTGAGGTCTCACACAGATGAACATGGCTGGATGCTACAGGGACACTAGCCAAAAAAAAAGGTCACCTAGCCATATTTGAAAAGATTGTATTAATTATTTCATAAACCCTTTCCAAGTTGTTACATATTTATGCAAGAGGCATGCCCTGACCTCATTCAGAATGCAGTTGTGGCAGGTACTGTGTTAACACTCTGGTTTTTTGTTGCTTTTTATTACATATGCCAGTCCTGGGCCATACGAAGCTGTGCCAGTACCAGAAAGTTCAGCCAAGTTCAGAAAATTAAAAGAACATTTTTATGAATGAGAACTGGTTTATAATATAAACTCTCATATATACATGAGAGCACGTGCTTATAACCAGTTTGCCAAAGACTAACAACTGTACACTGTGCCACACAGAAAAGAAGCTCCAGCAACATCACGTGCCATTTTTTGCTAGTAAGTCATATGAGTATATCACAATAGAAAATACCATTATATACCCTAGACACTTTTAATACCATTTTTACAACTTGGGCACTAATACTTTGGAAAAACTAGGGGAAAAGTAATACTTGTTTAGATAGGTAGATAAAGGGAAATATAAAACTGAGCCCAACTCAGCCGTGAGCTCAACATGGCTTGTCCTAGCCAGAGCATCTCTGTGATGCACTCTGCCCTGCAGGATGCCTGGGATGATACACCTGGAGCAGGCAGCATTAGCCTGCTGTATGCTGTGGTCAGCACAGAGTGTCTGTACATCAGTGCATGCACAGAATACAACTGCAGAAGTTGAACCATGCAAGAGTTAGTTCAAAGAGGTCTTCTCTGTCAACATCCAGGTTTCTATTTGCTCCACTTTTGTATCTGTATGGAAAAATCCTATTAACTACATGAGTATACACAGTGTCATGAATAAAACTTGAAAACCTCAGTTGTAAAACTCCATTTTAATAACAAGACCATGTTTCCTGGAAAAAAGCATTAACTCAGTTGTTCTAAGCAAATACCTATGTCGAACCAAATTATGCACAACCAAAAGGTTAAAATGGTCTCCTTAAGGTAAATAACTGTGAAATTAAGGTTTATAAGAGTCAATGAAATTTCCATACCCTGGAGGAGTATTACTTGTGCTCAGAGGTGACACACTATTTTTAGGACTATGACATGAGCTGCATTACTTCTAGTACACTTTGATTGAATTTTCAGAGTTAAACATTTGCTGCTCACATCTAATCCAACTGCTGCTCTGAATGCTCAGCAGTGTTATGAGCCAGTTCCCTCAAGATTTTTGTTTGAGAAAAGCTTAAGTTAAAGTGTCAGCATGGAATCTACACACTCTTTGATTTTCATTGGGTAGGAGGAAAAAAAAAATCACCTCTCTTTAATCTCTAGTTACATGCCTCTATTATGACCTATTCTAAACTTATCCCCTGGCATAGCAAACGGAATTTCACTAAATGCATAGATAGATATTGGACACCTTGTTTCCACTTTGAGCTCAGTATCGAAGGTAACACTTACCCCTAGTAGTATGACATTAAATAGAGAGTAAGTTTTGTATTTCCATTCCACATTTTACTTCCTCACACCCCTTTCTCTCCACCTACTTGTCTCCCAGAGAACAGCAGAGGCCTATGCCTCTTGCTCTGTAGCCTATTCCAACAGCTGAGCCTCAGAAGAGTGCAGAATGCACAGATGGAAGTGGAACAGTGTGCACAGAACCTCCCACCTAGTGGAAAACCCTTTTTAGATCTTGCTATTCGATTAAAGAGAACCACAGGAACAACAACAAAAAATCCAAACCAACAAACCAACCCTATAAAACCCCACAAAAAACCCCAAACCCCACATAAAAAAAAATCCCCAAAACAAACCTCAACCCACAACTATGGTGCTTAAATCAGCTATTCAGAAAAACTAAAAATTACAGTCTAATTGTGAACCAAAGAACTACACATACTACCCCCAGTCTCAAAACATTATAAATAATCTCCAGCTTGGTAAATGATTGCTTAATAGCTATCAGCTCAATTGCTAATCAGATAAGTATAAAATATTTTTGAGTTGCTAAGTATATAACAACTTAGGCTGCTGATACAGATTGCTCAAATTTTGAAGAAAAAGAGCGAGTACTCACCACAGTGGGGTTACCGCTGCTGATCAACTGGCTGACTTCATGAAAAATGCTTTTGCAGTCGATTGATTTGTCTAATGATCCCCGTTTCACTATCACCGCTACGGCCAATAAAATCTGCTCCCGCACGTACTTCTGGAGGCTGCAAACAACATTGCACAAACACACCTGCAGGTAATTCTGGACAGCGATGCTCAGAGAAATTTTAAACACATTTCATTTTCAAGTATTTTGTGTGAATGCATAAGAGAAAGCTGACAACTCTACAGAAGTTAACTGCTAAGAATGGAAGACAAATCATTGTTATAATGGTCTTCCACTGCTACCCTGGCAAACAAAAGGATAACCCAGATTTTATGCAGAATCTTACATGCTCAGAGGTATGTTTTCTATACTTACTTAGGCCTTTGTAAGACATAGGTTAGAAGGAATGTTCGCAGTGACTCGATGCTAGTTTTTTCCAAGAGAATCCACTCTCTTACAACTGCTTCCATTATCGCTGTAGCAGCTTGGAAAAGGACATAGTCTACTTTACTAGTTTCTGTGAGGAAAAACAAAGGCAACTTGAGTATCAGAAGACATGCACGTATTCAGCTTGAATGTATTTCCAACAAAAGAAAACAAATGGAATTTACTATTATTTATTAATAAACGGAATTTTATTGCTATGAAAACAAAGAATTTACAACTCAAAAGGGGGAGAAATAATCAGTAACACAATTATCAAATTGCCCAATATGATTTTAGTCAGTGACTTAGGAGAAAAGTTGTCTGTGCTAGGAGGCTGGTTACAACATCAGCAATAAGAATGCTAACACAACTGGAGAACAAAATAAGAAAGATGACAGATTTACTCTCAATATGTTAATTTTAAATACAAGGTAAATACAAGTGATTCGTCTGACGGGTATGTCAGAACTGGAAGTTTCTGTGCTTGCCTTTGAAACCAACAGTATATGAAACTATATGTATTTTACAGATAATAAGGAAAAACAAGTTCACTTACACTTGAAGATAACATTGGTGTTTCATTATCCAAGCAAAAATTTTACAGACTGCTATTTGAAATTTTCTACATCATGTTTAAGCTTCCATAATTATCTTAAGGTTATCAAAATGTAACTTCTGACCACAGGGTAGGAATCATTAGTCCTTATTATCCAAATATGGGTTTATTACATATACAGATGCACTAACGAAAGTATAAAAATATATTCTGGAGAAAGGTAACAGTTTGGGTGACTACAAAGCACAATTTAAAAGAAATGCTGGAATACGAATATAATTTAATGATAATAGAAAGGTACAAAGTCTTTTTTGTTGTTCCTTTGCTTTTAAAAATTCTAACTGGAAATAGCAGGAAGTAACTCAGAAGCAAGATTCAAAACATTCTGAGCTCTGAAGAAAACACAAAAAAACATGCAAAAAAGGTATAGCCACAGGGTGGGAAAAGCATAAAATATGAAATAAAATTCCCAAACAAGAAACAGAATTTGAGCTACAGTAGGTGACCTGCCAGGACTAGAAAAATGGGTTTGTTTGAAAAAACATCAGTCTCAAGATGAAGGGCTTTAAATTGCTCCAAAACAAACTTTCTTCCCCCAATTACACATACACAAATTTATAATATAAATTTCCTTTACATGTAAGTTCTACATCCAAGACGGCAGCTAATTTGCTAAAATACTTCTAAGGAATTCAATGAGGCTCCAAATCTAAACATACAGAGGTAAATATGCTTAGATCAAAATAAACCACCTTTAAATCTACTTAACTTGATTTGGAAAGCTAAAGAACCACTTAACTAAAAGATAAATGTGTATAGCTGATACACACATAAAACCAAACTGAATTAATCCTGCATGGGAATTTTAATTCTGGCATTTGTTAACTTCCAGGTCTTTGGCTTTTCTAACTGTACAAAGCTCACATTAAAAAGAGGATGCTCATAAAAAAGTGATGGAATTTCTCCTTTTCCTCAAGTACTGCAGATGCACAACTGCACTCATCAGCCCCCAGTGTAAGCTTGTAACTAGCCAGAGCACCATCATCCTCTACATGAAGTTACTAAAGAAAGGAAGGACAGGTTTTGGCAGTACATTGAACAGCTCTAAGTTTACAGCAGAAGAACGTAGAGCCTTGGGCTTTTCCTGGGTTCAACTCTAGGTTTTTAAAGAAACGGCAGAGCAGCGGCTGTTCCCTTTCTCGTTATGCTCATCATCTCCTTTACTCTCCCTGTATCATTCACACACTCTTCTTTCCATGAATCACATCAGCATCCTTTTTATCTCTCTCTACCTCCATTCCAGATCCTGTCTTGACCACTTTTTTTGCCTTTTCTTAAAGCCATCTACTTTTTTCCTCTGGTTCCTGCCCATTCTTACCTGCACATATCCCTTCAGTACACTTCTTTTATTCTTCATCATGAACAGCTTGTTTCCATTCCCTGGTTCCTGCTTTCATAATCCCTGCCTCTCCCTTCTCAACTCCCAAGTCTTAACTAGCTGTTCTTTCTGCCCAGACTGTAAAAACAGTGAGGAAGCACAAGGTTTTGTAAAAAGTCTCTCAGTTCCAGGTCTCAGCATCATAATTGCCTACACTTCCAAGAAAAACCTGCCCCACGTGGAAACATGCTGGCTGCATGACTGTGGTAGCAAATGAACAGTTTAAGATATTTCTAGACACTCAAAAGGTGATAAAATCAGCACCATATTCCTTCCAACAGGACCATTTAAGACTTGAAATTTGATTATTCATTTCTGACCAGTGATGAAAATATCACTTAGATGAAAATGATACACCAGGAAAGTTACTTAAGTCTGTTCTTTTGCACACTTGAAATTCTATAAAAATATATGTGAAAATAAAGAGCCTTGATTTTGCTGATTCATAAAGCAAAAAGTGCAACTGCAGTCTTCAGGACCAGATAAAGTACTCCTATAATATATTAAAACCAGAAGAAACCCATTTGTAGAAAAACATTTTGGTTGAGGAGTGGGTGTAGGGAAAGCAGCACACCCTGTTCTATATAACACGGTATAATTTAACAACACAGTAGTAGGCCTGCAATACTGACATCACAATATCCATGAATGCTAAGACTCAATCCTATAAATTTAGAAATAACTGCTAAAAATATTATGGAATGAATTAAGTATGAAAATAATAATATCTTAAATATAGTTCTAATATTTCTCTGCTCATACTGGCAAACTTTGAAAGAAAAGTTGCTTTTTGCGTTGTGCTTTTTGGCATATGTTCTTTTGCACAGATTTCTAGAGCTGAGCGTCAGCTTTCACTGACTGCCTGTCCCCAGCCTTACATCTGGTCACTACAATGGTGCTGGATACATCCTTACTACTCCTGTAATTCTCAGATTATTTAGCTGCCAAACTAACAGGTCTCTACAGCACCTGTAAAAACAGATTTATTTTTAAGACTTGTTACACAACCACATTTACAGCATTTTCATTAAAATCAAAGAAATTTCTGATAAAGGTTGATACCTGGTTATGTCTTTCCTTTCTCCACAGGTATAATCACACAAAATTTCAAATCAATATTGTATTGCTTTTAACAGGTGGGCATAAACTTTAGTTCAAAACCAACCAAACAAAACCCCCACAACAAAACAAAAACCCCAAACAAACAAACAAAACTCACAAAAAAGAAAAGAGTTGTACTGAAGATAGAAACTAAGTAATTGAACTGGGAATACACTCTTGCCATGCAAAATATCAGCACCAATCCAAAATCTGGCAGAAGTGTATAAAATTGCACCTCTGGTTGATTTAATGGGAAGCTCCAAGCCAAGTAATCACACTACTGGCAGTTGTACAAACTCTATGGATTAGACAGTATTACAATAATCATGTCACAAATGAAACCTGAATCTATTAAATCAGTTTAGGAACTTAGCTACATGAAGTTACATCTTGTCAGTTTTGAAGCTGACACTAACAAAACAAAAAAGTGCAGCAATAGGCTAAACCCTCCATTAGGAAAGTACCACTCATCAAAATCAAAACTGATGTTCACACTCCCAGCTGCAAAAGAACAGCACAGTTCCAGTTATAAAAGCATGTACATATCTAACTTCATTTATTAAAACTTACCCAAAATGTGTTTGCAAACAGCAAATGGTGATTTTGATTTTCTAAACGATAAGAATATGTGCTCGGCATGCTGGCGTTGTTCATTATTGACCATGGAAGGTGGTGCCTGAAAGAAAAAAAAAAAAGTAGTTCAAGCACTCAAACCCCATCCTGATTGTAAATATATTAGAGCAATGTCATGAACTTAGAAATATTTGCCTTTTTAAATATCATAACAAAGTAACTCCTGGTGAAACTGCTTGCTCTTTCTCAGTCATAGCCTCTTCTTATATTACATATATATACACACACCACTGTGTATTTACATCATGTGCACATAAGTGTCCATATCAAGACATCAGACCTAGAGTGAATAATTCTACGTATAATGTTCCCAATGATGCTTCTGAAGAATGCTAAAAGTCAGATCTAAATTCAACCCAATCATTTTTCCACTCAAAAATATCACTGCACACCACTAAAGGCTATTACACACACTCAGTCCCGGAAGCAAAGCCCTGTTTTTCCTTCAGCTGTACATTTGTTTTAAAGTATTTAATTGTGTAATAAATTCAAGGGATTAAAAAGTTACTACAAATACGTTCAAAAACACTGTCAGTAACATACTACCCTCTAGTGTTTAATGCTGAAATTGACATCCTGAAGACTGTGAAGAGACAGGTGAGCCCATGTGGGGTTGGCTCCAACCTGCTCACACTCACCCCCTTACAGCCTGGGCACCTCGGCTGCTCAGGCAACAACACCTGCTGCTGCACTGCTGAAAGGCAGCTCCTGGGTGATACCTACCTGCAGATCAGCTCTAGGTAAAGCACAAAATCGGCAATCACCTGGTCTACTGCGAGGTGCCTACGGAGCACAGAGGACAGCTCACTGCCTGCACTGCGGTCTCACCTCATGAAGCAACGGCAAGAATCCCCCCACACTGTCCCACAAGGTAAAAACAACCCCATAGAAGCTATCACCTGCTCACAACACCATGCTGCTCTCACACTACTTCTGCCACTAACAGTCTCTGATTTCTGCTATTTGGGATTTATCTGAACAAACACACAGCACGAGATGCTCCTGCAGCGGATTGATACCACAAACAGGGTAATTGGAACTAAAGCACCTTTGAGAAAGGCACATGTAGAAAGATCACATCCAAACTGCAGAGTTCTGGGCCCCTCAGTTCAGGAAAGATATTGAGGTGCTGGAGCAGGTCCAGAGAAGAGCTGGTGAAGGGACTGGAGTTGGACCAAGGGTTGGACTTGATGATCTCGGAGGTCTTTTCCAACCCAATCAATTCTATGCAGAGCCGGGTCAAGGTGACAGCATAGGTTACTGAATTCCAGCTGAACTTTCAAACTCCAAATTCCAGTCCTGTCCCTAGCAATCTGAGGGCAGTATAAGTGCCACATCATTTGGATTTTTACCCACTGCTTTGGGAATAAAAACACAAAGATCTTAGCATAAAGGCCAAGGTTTGTAACATAAGTGAAATATTTTCCAGTAAGTAAAACATATCAAATCTGATTTACTTCTTTCATCCCTGACAGAACACAAGATGACAGAAGGTTCACGTATGAGCCAATAACACCAGAGATTACAATTTAATAATCTGAGTAAGTGAAGCAAGAGCAGGCTGCTGATCCTTTGTTGAAGGGGGTCCTTACACAGCAAATTTCTGACTCTCACAGCTTTTCCCGTGCAGATATGAAGAATGCCTCAGAAGAGAGCAAAAGAAGTAGTGGAGGAAAGCAGCTGCAAAAAAGCCTCATGGGTGCAGAATAAATGCTCTGTCCCTTCATAAACCTGCTCTGCTCTACAGCCAGTGTGGGTGTAGGACCTCCCTGGACAGTGATTTGAACCTGAGCAGGACAGCTCTTACCAGCCCTGGGGACAAGATCACAGTGTTTATTCCAGGCAGCAGTTCAGTGTTAGGCTCTGCACACGCACAGTCATAGACTTTTCTTTCAGCACCAGTTATCATTTAAAGTGCATTTCATCTACAGCCTCTGGTGCTGTACAATGTCTTGGAATTCCCTGAAGTCTCAAGGAACATATAGCTCATGAGAACTAAGAATCAAATTTCTTGAAACAAGTGAACTATTTTAGTAACTCTCTGCTACCAAAAGGAGAAGTTCTACTCCTGTCTTGTTCTTACCTGTGTGGTCTTGTTACCTCTTTGCATGATCCCTTCTATCAACCAGCCCACAAAAAAACCCCCAAACAACAAAGGGGGAAAGGGGAATGCAGGGGCAAGGGGAACAAACACTCTTTTGTAACTTAAATAAACATCAAAAAGACAGACAAGTGACAGTGCAAGAATGGGGAGAAAAGGAGTGGAGCTCACAACTTCACAACCCTGCAGCCTTGTGAAGCCTCACTAATTACAGCCATGTTAGATGGAATCCTTTGGGTGTGACAAAGCAAAACGTTTTTCAAATTTGGGGTCATTTATATTCACATTCTTAAAGCAAGAAGACCAGATCAAGGCTACCTGATCTTGAAGTAACTTTGCATTAACATTTGTCACAGAATCACAGACTATTCTGAGTTGGAAGGAACCCACAAGGATCATCAAGTCCAACTCTTAAGTCAATGGTCCACACAGGGGATTGAACCCATGACTTTGTGTTGTAGTTTGGGATTATTATGTAAATTCTCTCCCCTGCCACTAACTGCCCATGCCAGCAGTTAACAAAAAGTAGTTAACTGTTGATCACTTGGGTGGGGGCAGGTTTGTCTCTTGTTTTTGGGGACATTATTCCATTCTTAGCTCGGTGGAACGCGGGAGCAGTGGCTGCCGAGGAGGGAAGCTGCTCTGCTGGCTACTGCTAGGGCTTCTGGCTGAGACGTTGTTTTTCTCCTCGCCGCGGCTGTTTCTCCTGGTTCCTGCATCTGGGAAGGCAGTTAAATGCCTCCCTGACATCCGATCCCGCCAGATCTCGGAAGCTAAGCAGGGTCAGCCCCGGATTAGTACTTGGATGGGAGACCTCCTGGGAAATGCCGAGTGCTGTAGGTTCTAGTCCTGAGGACTTCACTGTCACTGTCCAAGCTCGCTCGGCCGTGGCAGATGGACCTCAGGACTGAAACGGTGGGGCCAGTTCTGCACACGCTGTGCCTCACCTAAAATCCACTGCGCAGGCTGGAAGGGCACACCCACGTGGGGAGAGCCCTTCCCAAATCTTCGTTCGAAGATGAGCCAAACATACACACGCATCTGGGATCCCGGGCCCCTGTTCCAGCCTCACCACCGCCTGCACCGTCACGGCCTGCCCGCCCCGGCTGGGGCAGTGACCCGGGAGACAGAGGTGTGCAGCTGCTTTTGCAGGACACGTGGTGGTTTCCCACTTTCAGCTTTCTTTTTCCTTCATCTGGGACAAGAGACACAGAGTTCATCTGGGAGCTCATCACTCGTCTGTCTCGCTGGAGAGGGACTGGAAAACTCACTCTGCAACCAGCCGGACTGTGACATTGACACTGCTTAAGTATAACTTTCCTCCCGGAGGAAAACCTGCTGGGTTTTGTTGTTTTTTTTTCTTTCTTTCTCTTGTGGTGTTGGGGAAGCGGTTTGCACTAGTCTGTTTATATATAGCAGTTAAGAACAGTTATCCTTCTTATATTAAAATTCCTTTTTCTTAAATTTGATAAAGAGTGGCGTGATTATTGTGGAGAAGGCCCCCTCCCCCGCTTGTGGGTAAACATTTTGGGGTTTTTCTCCCCTCAAACCAAGACACCTTGGCATTACTACAGCCAAGTTTTAACCAACTGAGCTAATCTCAGGGTCAGAGATTCCATCTATTGTCATGGTTCTCTAATACTTAAGGGTAGTTTCAGGAGTATCGTTTGCAAACTATGGCACCAGTGAAAAACCAGAGAATTATCATGGGAAGTATCTCCTTTATGTTTACAATAACTAGGAAATAGACCTCTTATTTTACATTATTTTAACCCTCCTTCTTCTCTGAAAACCAGTTACAAAAGATCCTTGGCACCTTGGGAAGGCATGCAGCACATCAAATTCCTGTATTAATTTTAAAAATCACAATAATTTAATATACATTACACACTTAGACTCTCAAAACTGTCCAGAACAGACAAGCACAACAGTTAAGGTTTAAACTCTGCTATACAGCCACGAGAGGGAGCTTAAAGCTCACAGGCTACTGCCTTCACTGCACTGAGACTGTCTTCATCTGTACACTGAAAGTCAAGTCCAGCTAACTTTAGGTTTTAAAGAAAAGGAGAGCATATATCTATTCTCCACACAAATTTCAGATTACAAGAACACTGCCTTAGTGAGCTCAAGGGCGCTTTATGCGAGTGCCCAGCACCTCCTTGGCACAACAGGGTTAGAAATGTACCCCAAGCACTCATCATGCTTGGAAGGTCCTCCAGAAACAAACACATTCACTGTTGACCACTGCAAACATACAAAATACATTTTTTGATCATATAAATTACATTATTTTCTTAATGGTTTTGGATTACAGAATAGAATCACAAGATCTCATAATAGTTTGGATGGGAAGGAACCTTTGATGGTCACTCAGTCCTATCCCCTGCCATTGGCAGAGACACCTTTACCTTCCACTACAACGCCCCATCCAATCTGGCCTTGAACCTCTCCAGGGATGGGGAATCCACAACTTCTCTGGGGAACCTGTGCCAGTGCCTCACTACCCTCATTTTAAGAAATTTCTATCTTCTTACAAGGCCAATAAAAAGACTGAATTGGCTTGTGGCATATGAATCTTGACCTCTTCAATATCTTGTGGCTTATTGTTCAACAGTTTGTTCTAATACAGTTGTGGATTCCAGAGGATATTAGTTATTCATCACTTAAGACACTGATAATACCTTAAAATTAGCAACTTTTACCATTCAAGTGACAACATTACTATTAAAATCAATAATGGCTTAGTTTTTTATTAAATATGATTCAGTTAGCCAGCTTGCACCTCTACCTCTGCATCATAACTTTGCTAAGAAAAATCCAGCCCATGATTACGTATAAACGTAACTAAGGATGGGGTGAACAGCATTCATTCCTTGCAGACAGGAAAGCTTGCCAAATTCCAATTTTTCAGACTTTTGCTATGGCAAGACAGCACTGAATACAACCAAAGTCAGCATCGTTCTACAACTACACTGAGGGAAATCTGCAAATGAGCATGTCACAAAGAAGAGTCACGCACTCCTCCAGACTTTGCTGCTTGAGAGAACATGGAGGGAGTACTCTGGAGTGCTTTAAGCTGACACCCACAGCATTCCCACCTGCTTCAAAGGTCCCTATGAAAAGTACAGCCTAAACACGAGTAGGATTATGGAAAGGCAAACATGCTTTTAAGAAAAAATGATCAAATTGCTTGTACCTGCTACTACTAAAGCCAAGTAGGAACCTTCTTGCCAAAGGCAATGTTTATGTCTGCAAGTAAAGTACATTACAAACTTGACAAGGGCAGAAAAAAAAATCTGGTATTTCTGAAGTGCGACTTCGTAAAATTCACCCCAAACTCTCCACACTGAGCTGCCCCAAATACACACAGAAATCTTGCCTTCCTGGCAGTCAAAAGGTAAAAATAAAACTGTTCACAAACTCTGGTCTGTGGGCCAGTACCAGCTTAAGAAAATCCAATTAAAGAGACTCTCTGTCCTTCAGAATAGTGCCTAGGCTCTGCTGCAGAGAGCCTGGAAACCTGAGAGAGAAAAGCGTAAGAAACTGATCTCCATCCATGCACAAGGATAAGCAAAAGCCATCACAGACAGCAATGGCACCACTGGGTCTGGAGCTCAGTGACAGCCACCATCAGGCAAGACATGCTCAGAGAAAGGAGGAATAATGGAAGCCCAGATGGCTCTCTAACATGTCCCAGCAGGCAGGGAAGCCAAGTAACAGTGAGGCATATGCAAAGGAGAAAGATCCTGAGTGAACCTGAGAAGCACGTACAGGGGAACACCATGTGATGGTTTAACATCGCAGAGGAGCAGGGGCAAAAATAGAAAGAGAAGGAGAAAAAAAAAAAAAGGAAAAATAATCAAACACAAGGGCAAGGAATAATTTTTAACTAATGCACATAATGCGTTTAGGACAGCTAAATATATTACTCTATCCATGTAAGCAATTGCTATAGCTGCAACATAACTAAATAAACAAAAGTCACTAAACTTTAACTTACTGTGATCTTCTACTAAGATGCTCAAACCCTTCTGAAAACAGGTTTCTGTATCTTAAAATAACAAAAAACACCTTAAGAGAATTACTCTCCAGCACACCTACAGTCAAGAACTGTCAGTTGTCTTATTAAAATAGCTAATCAAAGAGATTAAATACAGGGATCAGGCACAGAGAATGGGACAATCAGCCACACCTCTCTTCTCAGATATTCACCCTACTTCTGTAGCAGACGCTGATACCTAACAATGCAAGGATGTCTGGTCCATTCATGAAGCCAATGCCAAGAGCCAACAATTCAGGCCACATGAAGATGCTCACCTCTGCAGCATTTGGCAACTGCTGTACAAGTGGATCAGATGTTCCTTGGGCAGAAGGCCAGAAGGAATTTAGGCAACTGGTATCATGAGCAGCTTCTGCTGTCCCAGTCAGATCTGTCATTACACAACTGCCAACCTTTAAGTAATAGTTACTACAGAAAACCTAGCTAGCAAAATAAACAATTCCAACTATGTTCCAGTTAATTCCTTTACACTTGCTTTTTGGAGCAATCATTTAAATTACAGCACTAACTCATCTTCAAGTTTAAAGGATACACAAGATTATTTTCGAAGATCAGTAAGTAAGATGCAATAAATAACTTTCAACCAGACCTGCACTAGAAACAATACAGTGGAGATTTAAGACTTTCTGAACAAAAACTGCACTTGACTTTTTTAAGAAAGTCTTTTCCAAAAGTAGTTATGACTTGAATAACTTAAACCCCAGATTGCCCAGCATTTTTTGGTATATATTTGGAACAAATGTGTGACTGCTGGAGGAACTGCCTCCTACACGTCCACTCACTCACGTCTTGCTTTCATGCAGAAACTTAACAATAGGGAAAAAAGACTATTTTTTCATATCAGCTTTTGCCTTGGATTTTGGAGCTGAGGTACTTTATTAAATCTTTTGCAAGTAAAACAGAAGATAAATTGTGGTTTGTGATAAGATCTAATCTCAGTTTTGAAATGGTCTTCTATAAGATACTATATATACACATAAATTGACTAAAGAACCAAAGTAAATCAATTACCATCAATACCAAAACATTTTCTGAGATACGATTTCCTCTCCAGATTAAGGAACAAAAACTACTGAGATTTTCCTTGTCTACTAACAATTTGACCAAAATTATAGACTATTCAGGTTCTCAACTGTATGAATTACCATTCATTTACAAGCACAATATACTTCAGATACATGATGTGTGGCTACCAGTCTGCAGAGGAACTGCTTCCACTGTTCATGTCTGCTTCTCAGCCTCTGAACAAGTACCAGAGACCTGCTGCTTGAGGAAGAGCAGGAGGCAATAGGGAGGAACGTAAAGTGGCGTCCCTGGGTCAAGGAAGCAGGACCAGAAAGGAATAAGAGGAAAGAATAGAGAATGATGAAGCTCTCAGGTTGCTGTAAGAGGACCCTGACAAACAGATGTCTGTAAATGGCCTATGTATCTTATGTGAGCTGTTCATCTGCTATCAGCTCTGACTGCTGTCAGTCTCCTCACAGGATTCATTAAGGACTTTCTTCTGACGATTGTGCACGTTGTTCAACAAGGAATCCATATATTCAACTAAACTAACATTATATTGCCTCGTGCCAACTTCCTGAAAGCATCAGATGGACAGGATCAGCCCAGACACCATCCACCCCACAGAGGATAGCTACAGCAGAATTTGGGAAAAAGCCTTAATTCTGAATAGCCCAAGAGTTGCAAGTTCAAACTCATCAGACCGCCTTATAAAGTAATCACAGCAACTGCACACAGACTTATTACACACCTTACATACACTGTGATAAAAATCTCATCTTTTTTAACTCTTAATGCTTTCTTTATAACCTGTGTGTGAAGAAAAAGTTTCAAGTTGGTTTCAAGAAAATTCACTGTAAACTTTAATAGTCTTTCACTTCTGTAAGTTTAGGCAATGAAAGCCAGAATATAGTGTGACACAACAGTGAAGAAAAATTGCATTAGAAAATTATGTGTGGCTTTATACTCACTTGTTACTGCTTCCTCCATAACTGCAGTTTAGACATGAGTTTAAGCACACTGATAGCAGACAGATCTGAGAAATATCCTATAATGGATACTTAGTAGTCCAGTTGTGGACAGTCAGAGGATGAATGCTGACATGAGGCTACAGTTCAGGCCCTTAAATTAAATGCTATTTATTTTCTAATCTCTACATTCACTGGTCTAATGTTCCAAAGCACAAGTGAAGTCTGACCTGCAGTTCTGTTTAGCAAAATAACTTCTGAAAAATACCTGACTGAAGGCAATGGGCAAACCTATGTGGTCCCTTGAAGTCATGAAAAACCAACAAATCAACAAGAAGTCAATCCATGCACACCAAAGAAAACTCAATCAAGACAGAACAAGTGTGACTCACTATGGAAGAGAAGGCCAAAGAGAAGAGTAACATCATAACTACACAGAACAGTTATAGAAAGTCTCATTGTTCCAAATCCAAATGTTTTTAAAGCATTTAATGTTAACATAAACCAACCTGCCCTGACTTCAGCAGAAATGGCACATCTCTACTGCAGTAGCACAGGAACCCTAAAGGATACATTACTAAAGGACACAAAAAGGCAAAGTGCCCTTACTACAACTGCACTCACACAAGCCTCAAGTCCTGCTACCGTTTTTTCTGTTGTGATAAGAGATGGGAGATTTGGCAGAAAATAAAAGCCCCAGCATTCCAGCTAGACCTCAGCTATCAAAGAGGCTGGTGGTAGCTGGCCTTAAATTGTAAGCTATGGCCAGTTTGCCAACACCTTTCTCTGACCATCTCCTGGAGCTGGAGTGAGCTTGGCCTCCTCATCCTGCAGCAAGGAGAAGGTGGGAACAAATCAAACTTTTCCCTCAGCTCCCACCAACTACAGGTGCTTCTCTCTTTCCCCACAAGGAGGCATGGGAGACACACGTGGGTCCCAAGCTGAGACTCTCAAGTCTGTTATCCGATAAAGTGGGAAGGAGAGGAGTCTCAGCATCAACATAACCGCAGACTTCATTGCAGGGTGGACTATCCCCATGACAAGTTCAGGCTCTCCAGCAAGAGATAAGACCATAGCCCCTCCACAGCCTTCAAAATCCTAATCACAACTTCATAGTAAGATTCAAGTAGTTAATGTCTGTATTGCCCATTTCTGTGCCCACATGACAGCACAGACAACAAAAAGCGCCAGGACAGTGACAGTGAATTTCAATACCAAATTTAAAGTAAAGAAAGAACCATTGTGAACCCTTTGTTTCTAGACAGGAGAGCATAATAATGCTTGTAATGGCAATACTCATTTTGCAAAGTCCCTAAGTTGAGATGTGCATGATATATAATGATTTATCAGGCTCCCTGTACATCAAATACAGTCAGCATCTGCTCTCCTGAAAGCAAAACTTTCATATTGTCTGTCAGTGAAGAAGTGTCTAACAGTAGTTATTTTTCCTACAGTCCAGTTTCAAATTACACTTGCTGAAAGAACAGTTATAACCCATCATTGCTGCAAGGGTGGTAATATCTTTACTTGCATGTAACCTTCTATAGTGAGCATGTGCAGACGGAGATCACAGGGGTTGCTCCCCTTCCACCTCACATAGAACCACCAACACCAAAGTCAAAATTCATCACTACATGAAACACTTAAATGGACACAGAGATGCATTTTGATTTCCAAGTGCTCTAGACTTTGCCTATCACAAAAGCATTTCCTTCCACTTTCAGTTAATGAAGAAAGGCAGGCACACAGAGCAGCCAGCTTCCTGTCAAAATTCAGGTTTTAGCACTTCCTCCTTCATCAATCTTGCTACAATGTCAAAACCATTTTGTCCCTTCATAATTATTTACAAAGTGTTAATTAAAACCAAGACAAGGGAGTTTTTAAGTTTTCAGAGTTTTTAAAGTTTTCCGTTATATAAATTTGACATGGAAAACTCCTTTGGGTAAGTGTATTTTTCAAAATGGCATGGCCTGAAATACCTCCCTTTATTGAAGGTTTTTAACTGTTAGAGCAAGTAAAATACACACAAAACACAAGTAAGCAATAAAACTCATGTAAGCAAACAAAAATGTAGCAACAGACAAGAAATCAAAGTTCGGCAAAAAAGGAGCAAGAGGACAGGGATCAGAGGAGGAAGCTCACCATCTGTGTTAGGTGGAGGATAAGGAAGACAAGGGAAATTGTGATATTTAAAATGATTCTGCGAAGAGAGTAACTTCTTTCACTCAAAATCAGGAAAAATTACAGACTTGCACTGAACACACCCAGAAAAACCTCCTTTCCCTAACATTTTGCCCATGACTGGAAAATGGCAAAAATACATCTAGAACTGTACATATTTGAGATGGCAGGATGCCTTTTACCTTGTTTCAGCACTTCCTTCCACTCAGGCAAATACAGCCTGAACTATGTTACCAAAGAAGTTACGTATCTCTGTATTCCCCCTCTGATACACAGAAGAGCAGACCTGTGACAGGTATTTTGAGAAAACCTCTTATAAAAATAATTTTTTTATTGAGAGGGGTTTTTTTATTCCACACAGAAACATTTTAGCATTTTGTTTAGAAGAGGCAATTTTTAGGACTCCCTTAAAGTAAGTACCAGACTTCGCTCTTTGAAACCTGCATAAATTAGCCAAATCCCAAATTCTGAACAGACACAGGGCTCCACATACTTACTGAAAAATGACTGTGAAGAAATGTGGTCACAATTACATATTTGATTTTCAGCACTGTTAGAGGGAATGTTATTGTAACATGAACAGGAGACTACCTCCAGAAACAATATTGCCATTTCTCTTGATATTAGAATTTAATATTTATATATTCCCCACTAAACAATTCATTATCCTGAAGCTACCCAACATCTGTTCTTAATCCCACTTAAAACCACATCAAAAAATAGAGGGTTTGCAGCTTAGTATCCTTAACTCTCTCAGGAAGAAGCACACTTGTTTTTAGCCTGGGCTTTGGTGATGATTGTGCAAGGAAAGCACTATTCATACTTTTTTCACCAGACAGGAGAGTCCATATTTTGTAAACCTATTTGCATGTTTCCACAATAATGATGCAATATGAGCCATCTGGGAAGCTACCAAGAGTATGATTGAAAGAAAAGTCAAATAGGAGCAACATTATTAGCAAAGCAAACAGTAGAAGCCAGTAAGTGGAGAGATGACAAAGGTAAGCTAAATGCGAGCAGTTAAAACCTTAATAAAAAAAACCCCAACAACAAAATGATGATGCAGAAAACATGCAAAGCTCTCTTTGCAGTTGAGCTCAGTGAAGGTTAATGCAATGCTTTTCAGCTACTGCTTTAACACAAAAATTCAGCTTTAAGGCACCTAATATCAACCAGCATCTACCTACAAGGGGGAACATATTCCCCTCCACCCCAGGGCTGCAGTCCTGTTGCAAGATACAGGTCCAGTCTCCCACCGGGGATCTCCAGTTTCCTATACACATACCTATACACTGATGCTGTGGAGAAGTCCTCATGAAATCTATGGTGACAAATGTGTAAAATGTAGCTTGAAGACAAGAGGTGTAACACAAGAGGAAAGTAACTGAGCTGTGAGACCCAGGCAAAATCAGCAAAAACGAGAAGAGCCTGTGCTGCTTGCCCAAGGCAGAGAAGGTACAAATGCAGATCCTCAGCCAGAAAGGATGGTGCTTGACCCCACATCACCAGCCTGGACACCCTTCCACCTGTCCCAAGACACCCACTACATGGAGGTATGACTTCTCTTGTGCTGCCACAAGGCAGACAGGGCGCAGCTCTGCAGTAACTCATCAACAAGCATGTCTATGAGCCAGTGTGGTTGGTGTTTGTACAATTGTTTCTGCTGCTTACTAACGTTGATACTGGCTGCACACCATTGCGAATGCAACAATTAACAGCAGTTGGAACATTCTTTTATAATAACAAACGATAGTGTAACTCAGTGTTGGTTGTTACCCAGTTGATCTCTGTACAAACCATTGTTTAAGTCCCAGAGCCACAGATGCTCTGTGGCACAGGCCAGTGCACCAGCCTCTGGAGTACACACAGCTACTGGATTTTCAGACTCTGTGTTAATGATGCTGCAACCTGTTTTTTGAATTTTACAAACTGTCTTTGCGTTCCTTGATACACTGTTGGAGCGAAAACCAAATCAGCCAGGAGATAGACAGATAGATAGATAGATAGATAGATAGATAGATAGATAGATAGATAGATAGATAGATATGGCCAAACTTCGCAAGCAAAGATTTGGGCAGGGTTCTCCCCACGTGGGTGTGCCCCTCCAGCCTGCGCAGTGGATTTTTTAGGTGAGGCACAGCGTGTGCAGAACTGGCCCCACCGTTTCAGTCCTGAGGTCCATCTGCCACGGCCGAGCGAGCTTGGACAGTGACAGTGAAGTCCTCGGGACTGCCACAGCACCCGGTACTAACCGGGGCTGACCCTGCTGAGCATCCGAGATGTGACGGGATGGGATGGCAGGGAGGCATTGAACTGCCAGGGGACGGTCCCACTGAGACTGGAACTCAGGTCCTTGCGATTCAGAGTCCAGAGTGCTCTCCTTTACACCACGGGATCACCCCAGCCAGGATAGTTACTTGTGATGTAAAAGTGTCAAATTCATGGTCCCCCCAAAGCAACCTGAAGAACCGACTGAACATAGCTCAACCACCTCCTGGTGCCTTAATAGCTAATCAAGTCACTCATTTCTGAAAAACTGGAAACACAAAGTCAAGGAATACACCACCCACTCCAACAAAATATTACATAGCTTTTCTGCAGTTCTTCCAATGAATAGATTTCAAAGAACACATTTTGAAGGATGCTGGTATTACTATTTTCCATCATTACAACAGGATCCTAGTCTAAGCTGACAGTAATGAACAGGTCCTGCCTCTCCACAACTCCAAAGCTGTAGCATCTGGGGATCTTCCTC
This sequence comes from Pithys albifrons albifrons, assembly GCF_047495875.1. NCBI lineage: Eukaryota > Metazoa > Chordata > Aves > Passeriformes > Thamnophilidae > Pithys > Pithys albifrons. The sequence continues at coordinate 69,343,260 of NC_092458.1, read as the reverse complement.
CTCTCCTCCCAACCATGTTAATTCCTCTCCACTCCTAGACACACAGTACAATCCTGTGCTAGCTTTGGCAACTGGAAGGTCATTTGAAAAGACAGCCCAGTTCATTAACCTAGGAGATAATGAATGCAGCAAAAAGACAAGTCATGTTTTTTTTCTCTACCACTTACTATTAGGCTGGTTTAGGCTTCTGTGAAAATATATCCTATGTCTGCATCACGCTTATAAGTCTGGGACTGCAGATATTCTTCACTTGTACCAAGTCTTTTGAAATTCCAGAAAGCGCAACCATAATATGTAAAATTCCATGGCAAAACACCTTTCTACACTTCATTGATTTCACAGTCACAGATTAATTATACAAAGCCTTCAAGAGACTGTGGCATAAGGCATATTTTCAACACTACCACTGCTGTGCCTCTAGCATTTTACACAGCTGCGCATAACATGGCTGAACTGTATGACAAAAGATCCCGAAAGTTACAATTTCAGCACAAATCATGATATATCTTTGGCCTTTCTTCATATTCACTTTTATAGTTCTGTGAATTTTGAATTTGGTAGGCAACACTAAACCAACTTATTTGACTTACAAAGTCACAAAAGCAAAAAAAACTTCATTCACTTGCTTCCATATTAGTAATTTTTGCTATATTTTCTACTAAAAACCAAATCAATTTTCATTTGAAAAGAAAGAGAATTACATCTGCTACTTCCTAAGTGGTTTAACAACATAACTTGACCAAAATTTCTTTCAAGAGCACAGGCAAGCTTTCTCATCTCAGTCAGGGTAGTAGAATTCTCTATAAGGCAACACAGTGAAAATTACTTCAATTAAAAAACTCTTTCCTTCCTGCATCCATTTCCCAATCTAGTTCACTATGCAGCCACTCAGGTGAGCACACTGCTACCTTAAGTTTTGGCAGAGCCAAAGCTAGCATTGTACAGCAGCCTCTCTTCTTAAAGCCTCAGAAGTAGGGAAGTTTGGACTTTTCCTTTTTTGGAGGCAGGGAGGGGGAAGAAGAGGGACTATTTAAAATATACCCTCCTGCTTTCATTTCTTAAAATCCCCATCTGAACAATTACTCCCTATTCAACAGGATGCTTCAGACAGACTTTAACAGGATGAAAAAGAAGTAGAGACCTGTATCAGTATCTCCTACAGCACAGATCTGACACCTCCACTTCTACACCACATCTCCCAGCAGGTATGTGGGTTTATGCCACTCATACACCCCACTACGCATCAAAATTGTGAAGATTCTTATGTATACCTAATTCAGAAAGACTTTTTAGAATCAAAACACTGTCAGAAGCTGATGAAAAGGAATATTTTACTTATCTGCTTGTGACAGGATCAGCTCAACTTAATAATCAAGAGGATTTCTTCTACCTCTCCATAGGGAAAGCTGATAATTAACTAATGAACACAGATTAGCATAACAACGATAAGACTCTCAGGAAGCAGGTTAAAGGGAAAACAGCAGTAGGTAGTGCCTGAAGAAGAATTATCCAGATGGAGTTGTGGACTAATGAAGCTCCCCAGCAGATGAATGCAGACACACACAGTATTTACACTGATTATTTGGAACAAAATATACAAATATGCCAGTGAAACAGTGACATGTCAAATGGGTGCAAAACATTATATTGATCCAAAAAGACAAACGCTCCCTCTGTGAAAGTCAGAGGAAACAAACCCTAAGCATAAAGAATTTCATTTCACTAGACTTTAATTTCGTCAAACAGTATCTTTGCTTTTCAAAGGTATCAGAATCTCCATCAACTCTCACTTCTCTAATCTCAACTCTTCACCCGTAGTACAGATATGCTCCCTTCACATCTGTTCTCAGCTTCCAAGGTAACAGTTTCACCAGCATGGTGCACACTGCGTGTACTTATCTCCTAAGCTGTAAGCCAAACCATGTGCCTGTAAAATGCACCAACCATAAACGTTCTGAAGCAAAAGGTAATACAACACACATCCAGCTTGTTTTGCAGGTGATGACTTGGAGGACTTCCACAAATCTTCTCAGCATTGGAATGATTCATTTGTCTGATTTCTTCTGTCATAACAAAAGCAGAGCTAGTCCACCCCTCCCTTTCACCCTTACTATGGAGCCACACTTCACAGTCTGAAAAACCGCCCCACACTGAAGACAAATTGCAATGAGAAACAATTTCCTTGTGGAAGTAGGATTGTCATGGCTCTTGTGGAAAATGGACTGATTCGTTATGTCAAGCAACAGACACGCCACAAGATGGCAGAGAATTGACCAGGCTGGTTGGGCAAAAACATGAACTAAGCCACTTATCTTGCACCTGGGATGCAGCAAGGCTTAACAACTGAGTGATGCCTCGCTGAGGCAGGGGCCTCATAGCCTGACATTGTCTCAGTGAAGCACAGAAGAGCATCTCCATGTCTGTGCCAAGCCTCAGACTCACCGTCCCTTCACCATGCACAACAAGCCTTGTTCCAGATCTGTTCCTCTGAGGAGACAAATGGAAGTAAAGACCTGGCCAGGGTCAGGTGGCTTCACTGCTGCCTCAGCCAGGTGGAGGAAGATACTGAACTGCTATGGTTCTGTGATGCCTTGGTTTCAGCAGTAAATTCTACAACTCAGTTTGACTAAAGGTAACCAGAGACCCTCTTTATCCCTCATTTTAAAAATCCCTCATTTATTAAAAAAACACACCCACCAATATGAAAATGAGAAAACAGCTGCCCTCCCCCACCATCTATGATAGCAGCAACAGGCAGCCAGCGATTTTTGACTACAATCACACTTCATTTTTCTACAGAGTATAAAACTGATATTTGAAATCCTCCACTGTGGAAGGGTGAGAATATGACCCCACTTCGCAGACCATCCTGTGGGCTTGCTCCTCTCTGCTCCCCAAAGCAGAGATACCTCTTTGATACCTCTTACTGTGTTGGAGCACATCCAGGAACAATTGTACACAACACTAGGCACTTGCAATTTGTAGATCTGGTGTATTTATCATCAGCAATCTAACAAGAATCTATAATCTGCTGCTTCAATAAACCAGACTACTCATGAATCTGCAAACATGAAAGTTCTTATTCAACTTGACCAGACTTACAGTGCCTAACTGGCCATAAATCAGAAATTGAGCCTGTGCACACCCAGACCCTGTGATTTCTGAGGACTAGCTAGAAGGTACGGGGGTTGATCTTCTACCAGTTTCATACACTTACCACAACAGCCCTGATCTCTAAAAAACGTAGGTCAAAAAGAGCCAACCATACAAACTGTCACAGTTGATGGTATAAACAATTTGGTCTTATTAATTAATATGCTCCCTTATACTCTTATTTGGTCTAGCCCACCACTAGACTCCCCCACTTTAGCCTGAAATCTTTCTCAAAGGGCAGGATAAGTCACAAGCTAAGTAGTACTCTGAGAAAATGGTGATGTGTGAATCCACTCCCACTCTAAAAAAAAAGACCACAGTTAAACCAGAACATTTACAAACTTTTAAAGAAGGGAATTCTTCTGCAAAAGTCTTTGCTCACATGTTTTTGAACCTTTCAATGCTACTCAGTCACACCACATAGAATTGCTTAGCATGACAGGGTCCTCTGGACCCCACTTCACTCAATCCTCTGCTCAAAAAAGAACCCATTTTAAAGTTAGATCAAGTTGTTCAGGACCTTGTTCAGTCAAGTATTAAATATCTCCAAGGATGGGAGATCCCATAGCCTCTCAAAGTAGTCTACTCCACTAACTTCACCAACCACACTTACTGGGATTTATTTTTTTGCCTTCTCTCCAGCAGGAATGTTCTTTTCTGAAACTTGTAACCTCTTCTCTTTCCAGTGTGCACCTCCAAGCAAAGTCTGGCATTTCCAATATCAAGACAGTCTGAGCTAGCAAGTAAATTGTACAGTGAAGGTATACTATACACTTGAGCCAAGCTGACAGCTCACCACTAACAGGGACAGCCCAGCCCTGTACGTGTCCAACAATCTAATTTCAGTGCTCCTCTGCTAGCCCTGCAACCTAAATGGCTGCACAGATAGCCAATTTGTCTTGCTAACCTGACAGAAATCCATTCCCTTGTTTAAATCCTATGGCATCTCAGCAGTATTAATCTCTTCTGCACAGGGTCACAAGGGAGAAAGTGGAGCTGCAGGTAAGAACCGAGCACAGGTGGGTGGAACAAGCTATAACTTATGAATTTACATTTAGGTGTCACAGAAATCATATGCTAAAAAGTCTCAACGCGCTTTAACATTCTCAGCAATAACTAGACAGTCTTAGACAGGCTTCCTACTTCATCCTCTCACCTCTGAGATGGCATTTACAATTTTTCCTTGATAATATAACCTATGTCCTATGTAATCCATGAAGACAGTTATTAAAACAGTGCTTAACTAGTACTAATTATATCTGGCATTAATTACCACCTGAGTTAAACAGAACATAATAGATAGGAAATCTGTTTGGTTAGGGAATGCAGTGCCAGCTGGAAGTGGAGGAGCAATAACTTCATTTGGTTCATATAGATGCTGGTGTATGATCTTTACCAAGCCAAAGTCACACAGGACAAAGATGTACACCAGCCTGTGGCACTGAAAAACTTCACAACAAAGCACTAATGGGGATCTTATTTCAAATAAATACCATTTAGCTTTACTAGAAAGGAATTAAATACCCCAAAAAGCACATACTTTTTATATAGCAAATACACACATTAAACAAAATTTTCACAGTACCAGCCTTCAAAGTCATATTTGGCAGCTAATGATAACATAGGTTTCATCTTTTTCTAACAACTCTTCAATTAGACCAAATTTCAATCACTTCCCAAACTAAGCCTTTTGAATGTGGGCTACCTAGAACCTATTGAAAGGTGTTACTGGTAACAAAGGAAAAGCATTTCCATACAGCTGTAGAGGCACTTGGTGAGAGGACAGATTGAATCTTTCTAGTTTTCAAACATGGCATGCCATGATTTGTAAAGTCTATAAAGATCAACAATTTATAAGATCAGGACTCGGGTATCCCTTATCTGACATACAAAAAGTCATTTTCCAAATGAAAACTCTACTAACCCAGGGCAATAAAGAAAAAAAAGAATTATAAAAATACTTATCAAAGATTTAGAGAGCTCACAGTAATCCACACTTATCCTTGAGGAAAGTTAATTAAACACATTCAGGTCTTTATATTAGCACGTCTGAATTTCTCTAGTTTATTATTCTCCTCATGGATCAGTATTTCAGCTTGAAATCAAGATCACATAAATCACCACTCCCTGCTCCCTCCTTCAATAGGCTGCACCACCTCTGATGCATTCCTAGCCAACTCTATTATGCAAGGACTGCTGCTGTCTCAGCTGTGACAGACTGCCACAAGAAAACCTTGCTGACCTCCACAGCTCTCTGCCCAGTTCAAACTTCTGGCATCTGCTGTCAGAGCACTCACAGCTCTACCCTCTCCCATTGCCCCAGGTATGGTCCCACTGCAAGGTGCTGACCTCTACTCATGACCACAAGCACCAGGTTCACCACCCTCCCTCCCACAAGGCCTCAGAGTTTTACATAAATACCTTCCTAAGTGATTCCACCACTTTCCTTGATCAGCTCACAGCCTGTCAGCTGCCACACACAGATACCTCCTGCCCTTATCCCCAAGCAGACCTTTTACCAAACAGGGCAGTCCTGTGCCTAAATGCAATTCAGACCGTCACTGTCTAGGTGCAGCCCTGAAACAAAAGTGAGACGGTCAAAAACGGACTTTATTCGGAGGGAGGAATAAAGACATCTTTTTGTACAGCTTCTTGCTTAATATAGGGTTCTACAATCCAGGGGCAGGCAACATGCAAATAGTTCTTAAGTAAGGAATTTACAGTTTGTATATCTGTCTACAGCAGAGGCCTAAAGCTAATCCATTATTCATGAAACAAGGGGGAGAAGCACAAAGAGTAATTTGACATAGGTTTTACACTCTCTATACAAGCAAGGTTTACATATGCAATCTATATTTCTTTTAAATGCAAGGGACAGCGATATCTGCAGACGTTTATTCAACTCTGTTACTGGCGTCGTTTTCAAGTTCTGTTGGTTTTCCAAGGAGCCCAAGATTTCCCAACCAATCTCCCCACGTTTTGTGATCCCACACAAAAGCCTTTGATTTTTTGAACAGTGGCTAGCAAGAAAGAACAGGAGCAGTGCACCTAACCCTTTCAATCTCTGGGGTCTCACATCCACCTTTGTAAAACACCTGGTGACTTGCACTCATCTCCTCAATCACTCCAAAGACTCGATTTTTGAGAAAGTACACAGAGCAATAACCCTAAACAATTCTCACATCTCTTCCACAGCCAACTCTGCCTAAAGCTTGATTCTGGGTCCTTACCCTCATGGATAGCTTTAGGAAATACCTCTCTTTCTTGCAGCTTTCTCAGTAAGAAGTATCTAACTAACTCTTGCCAATTTAGTGTTGTCTATGAAACTTCCAACATCAGCTGTGGAAAGGAAATACAAGAAAAAAAGCTAAATAACACACCAAGTCAGCTTTCATATTGTCGGAGGCTAGAGGGAGGAAGCTGGAAATTCAACAAGAATCCTAACATCCATGTGCTTGCAGACTCAAGACATACTTTTACCAGGAAGTTCAGCACCTATTCTTCAATACAAGCACAAACATTATCACAGGAGGCCTGTACCTTTTCACTGCATTAATGTTTTTACTTAATTTACCTCCACAGTACGTTGCTTTTCCCTATATGACAGCAGGGCTACACTAGGAAAACAATGCCCACACAAGGAACATTTAGTCTTCTAGCACAGATGCAAAACACATGCTGTTGGTTTGATACTGAAAACTACCTAACCACCAGCTTTGTTCCACACACATGTTCTGTCTCATAATAATACTTACTACACATTTCCCCTATGAAGTCAGACACTCCTGGTAAGTACTGCAATTGTGTTATTTTTAAAACTGATATAAAAAGGCATTACAAGAACATCTAACAACATACAAAGTTATGTTTTGCAAAGCATGCACAAATCAAAAGCAGCTCAAAGTTTAAAATGCATCACTGGTTGCATACTTTGAAAAGTATTTTCCTAAAAGGAACAGTACTTGTTGCTACCTTTACCTTCCTGTTTGGAAACACAGTCAACATTTTTGAGCCTTTGACATCAAAAGGAGCCACACACATGTATTTTGATGGGACACCCATGAGCAAAGCTGATCACCTGTTGCTTTAGTCAGGCTGCTTCAGTGAGACATTCAACTGCAATGGCTCTGGCCAGTGATTAATTATTGATACCAGGCAAAGTTTACTACTATTTCTTCCATTCTTTTGAAACCTCTTTTAACATCAACAACCTACAAACTTTACTTGTTAGAATCACTTTTTGGCAAGATAAATACTATAGGTAAGGCTTTCACCTGAACATTTTTAGAAGATGCAAGGAAGACCTGTAAACTACACCAGTCAACACACAGTTTTCATTCAAAGTTTCATTCAAACAGAAGTCTTTCACAAACGTGCACAACCAGGATGTTTTAACACCAATGATCATCACTGGTATCCAGCTGCATCACATTTCTGATCTTTTGCCATATGGACGTTCTTTTCCATGCCACTATGAAACTAGCATGTTCACAGTCAGCAAGAACGGTTAATTGACAATGAACATAGCAGGGTGCGAAGCACCATTAATGGCTTTCCTTCAAGGCGGCAGCACCGTGAGCCTGTGGCTGCTCGGTGCTGCTCCGCTGGAAGGAAACCTCTGGAAGGGATGGCGCCGCTCCCGAGGCCGCTTCCCACTGTCTCCGCGGGGCTGGGCACGGGCACGACCTCCGGACGGCCAGGGCCGTGCGCGGGGCCACGGCGGGGCCAGGGTCGGAGCGCTGCTCCCTGCCCTGCCGGCTCGGCTCGGCTCCCGCGGCGGGGCGGGCTCGGGGTTCGGGGCGGGCGGAGAGCGCGGGCAGGCGGCATTGCCCCAGCGCCGGCGGCACATGGGGCAGCGGCGGGGCCGGCCCCGGCTGCGGGGACCCGGAGCCGGCCGGGAAGGGCAGGGAGTGGGGCAGCCCGGCCGGGCGGGCAGCGGGACGGGGCGGTGGAGCCCCCGCGACCGGGCGGGCTGCGCCCCGAGCCCCGCGCCCCGGGGCGAGAGCGGCGGGAGCGGAGGCGGGGAGGGGAGAGGAGTCCAGTGCGGGCGCCCCTCCGGGGGCGAGACGAGACGAGGCGAGGCGCCGGCCCGAGTGCGGCGGTGCCGCCGCTCGGCTCACCATGAGCACTTTGGCCGCGTTCTCCAGCTGGGCGATCACCTCGGGGGCGCCCCCCGCCGCCGCGGCCGCCGCCGCCATCATGGTCTCTCTTCAATGACGCGCCATGCGCTGCATTCTGGGGCGCGGCGGCCGCGCGGCCAATCCCAACCTGGCCTGGCCCGGCCCGGCCCGGCCCCGCCGCGGAAGCGAAGCGGCAGCGCCGCCGCAGCACCCACGGCTGGGAGGGGCCGCCCCGCCCCGCGCCTCCTGCTCGTCCCGCCCCGCGCCTCCTGCCCGCCCTGCCCCTGCTCGCCCCGCCCTGTGCCTCCTGCCCGCCCCGCGCCTCCTGGCCGCCTTCCTGTTCGCTCCGCCCCGCCCCGCCTCGCCCCTGCACCTCCTGCCCGCCCTCCTGCCCGCTCCTCCCTGCCCCTACTCGCCCCACCCTGCGCTTCCTGCCCGCCCTGCGCCTCCTGGCCGCCCTCCTGTCCATACCCGCTTCGCCCTGCCCGCCTACTGCCCGTCCTCGTGTCTGCCCCTGCCCCTGTCCCTGCCCTGCCCCTGCTCGCCTCCTACTCCTGCCCGCCCTTCCCTTCCCTTCCCCTCGCCTCCCATCCCTACCGGCCGCGCCCCGCCCGGCCCTCGCCTTGGTCCGAGGTTACCGCACCTGCCTGGCCCTCTGGAGATGATACAGTCCAACGCCCCTGCCAAGGCAAGATCACCTGGAACAGGTGACACAGGAACGTGTCCACATGGGTTATGAATGTCTCTGGACTCCACGACATCCCCGGGCAGCCTGTTCAGTGCTCTGCCCCCCTCAGAGTAAGGAAGTTCTTCCTCACCTTGAGGAACTTCTTGTGGTTTAGTTCATGGCCATTGCTCCTCGTTCTGTTGCTGGCACCACCAAAAGGAGTCTGGCACCATCCTCTTGGCAGCCACCTTTCGGATATTCATCTACGTTTCCATGTGTCTCCTGGTGAGCTCAGGTGGCGGCGAGGCTGCCGGCACTGGGTGGTGGCATTTCCTGGGCTCAACAGTGCTTGCAGACTCGCGGTAGGATGACAAGCTTACTTTATAAAATACAGCTTAGAAAGTGGTGGGTCAGTGTCTTTGCAAATGACCCGGTTTATGCAGACAAGAAAACCCCAAGCCAATGTTTCAAACTGGTGTAAAATGTACCTTCTCCCACATAAATCCTCCTGGAGCTCCTTTCATGTTACAGGATGTGGCACAGTTGACAGTGTCAACACTGAAAGATACACTGGAGAACATTGTTGTGCATCTGTAAGAGCAAATGAACTCTCAGATAATTCCTCCACTGGCATTTCATTTTGGTTAAGGAGTTTGCCTGTTAAAGAAATCTGATGGTTTCCACTTCACTTTGCACACTGGAGCTTTGATAGCTTCAGATGAAGCCGAAATAGAAGATGGGCAACTGCCAAGGCGTGTTCAGTGCATAGGACTAGACCAAATCTCCTTCAGAGTGCAGACCACTGAGCGGCCTCGGCTGTTTTGTTCCCCAGCTCCCTCTGGACCACTCTGCTCTTAACAGTGTCAGATGTTTCTAACCACAGTTCTCCCAGCCTTGAGGAGGCATTAGCTGACTTCTAGTGCTGAACTTACGCAAAGTTTGAAATTTATCAACTTAACTGAGCAGGCTGATAGGAATGTTGAATGCTTGAGGACTGTTCAAATAATCTGAGTGTAAATGTGCAGTGTTTCCATGCCAGTGATATGATGTAATAGCGAAAGGCAGAAGAAAGAATCAAGGACATGAATGATAGCAAGAAATCCATCTTTCCTATTCCAGAGAACACTTTTTCTCCTAAGAAATGACAGCTTGCAGTGTTGAAAGGGGCATGGCAGTGCTCCCTATTAGACAAGATTAAAAGTAGCAATAGAACCATGTAAAAGATTGATTTTGTGATTTACCTGGGAGGTAAAGTAATTCATGCTAAAACATTGCATGCATTTCAGCGTGATATTCAACATTACAGTTGAAGAATGTGAGGAGTTCAGCAGGGCTGCACTGAGAGGAGGGATGAATATAAGGAAAATTGAACCAACAGTCAGAGTCAGAGGAGTTCAAAGGCAGTGGAAGTGTGACAACACACTTAAGTCCTGGAATGTGTTTACTGGGCAAACAGTGCAATGTACAATGGGTCTCACTCTAAAGAACAGTGAAACAAGAGCTAAATACTCAGAAGTTTGTGTACAAAGAGGTAATATGTAAAAGAAAACAACCTAAAGAGTATGGAAAAAACCTATTTTAAAGAATTCTGTGTTCAGTAAAGGACTACTTCAGTTAAGTATTTCTGTACTTGTATTTAAAATTAGACTCTTCAGCAACTTCTTTAGCATACTCAAAGGTCCTTCATTCTCCTGTGGACTTGTGTGTTCAGCAGCACACTTGAATAGTCATGGGAGCAATAGGAATAGAATAATATTGTTCAGGCTGCAGGGGCTCAAGGTCTCCATGCCAACCTTCTGCTTCTTCTGCCTTCTGACCAAGCTGCTTAGGACTTCATCCAGCAGGGTCTTGGAAAGCTCCAAGAATGGAGAGAGCACAACTTACCTGGGCAACCAATGCCAAGACTTGATTGTCACAGTGACCTTTACTCCCCTTTGCCTCTCATCCTGCTGCCATGTGGTACAGTGGAGAGTTTGCTCCACTTTCTTGATAATCTCAGGCGCTGGAAAAAAGGTCTTGGGTCCTGCTTCAAGCCTTCTGACTGGATGCAGTTCCATCAGCCTCTCCTCACAGGCCATGTGCTCCCCCTCCCACACCAACTTGACTGCCCTCAGCTGCACTCTCTGTAATTTGTCAACTTCTTTCTCATACTGGATGCCCCCCAGAGTGTGATGTGGTTTTCCAGACATGACCTAACAAGTGCTGAGTAAAGAGGACTACTAATTCTTTTGATCTACTGGCTTCCCGCCTGTAAAAACAACATAGAATGTCTTTATAAAGGTAGCCTTGTTCAGCACTGTGGCATCCTGCTCACTTATGTTTGGTGTGGTACCTGTCAGGACCAAGTAAAGTGAGTGGCTGAGCCTGAATTTCCCTGACTTGGGACTTTAGCATGTGCAATACTATGGGTTTGCCTGTGCCAAGTCCTGTCTCCTGTTGCCTTAGCTTATCAGTTGGCCTTCCTTGATTGGCCTGTGTAATATATAGCCTTGCCTTCAGCCCTTTCTTCTGCATGAACTTTTTCTCTGACTCTGTCTTCTACAGTTCCAGGCTGGACTTTCTGTCTGGACTCTGGATATGACTCATCTCACCTTGTCTTGGACTCTAAAGAAGACCTGTGACCATTCCAGCCCTACCTGAACCCACCCCACCTGAACCCTGTGGTATGGCACCCAGGTTGTTGAGGGCGCTGTCTTGCCTGTCCTGTGGTCAGCCTCAGTTTCCATCTTATCCAGCCTCAAGGGGTGGCCCTGCTCATGTGTACACAGTCCACCAGGACCTCCAGATTCCTTTTTCAGTCAGTCTTCAGCCTCTACTGCTGTGGTGGTTATTCCATTTTAGGTAAGATGTGACACCACAGGAGCCATCCGTCAGTTCCCTGAATAGGAATAGTGGTTTGATCAATCTGTCTTTCCCCTTTCCCCTGAAGTTATCTATTTGAGCACACTTTAGCATATTCATTAAATCCATTCCTCTTTCAGAAGCAATATGTGCAGACAAAATCGTGCATTTTACCGTATTATCAGCAGCCGTCATTTTCTGTGGAAGGACTGAGTGGCGTAATCTTCAGTGAATATCATAGAATCATAGAATCATAGAATTGATTGGGTTGGAAAAGACCTCCGAGATCATCGAGTCCAACCCTTGGTCCAACTCCAGTCCATTTACCAGATCATGGCACTCAGCGCCACGGCCAATCTCCGTTTAAAAATCTCTAGGGATGGTGAATCCACCCCCTCTCTGGGCAGCCCATTCCAATGCCTGATTACTCTCTCTGGAAAGAATTTTTTTCTGATATCCAACTTAAATTTCCCCTGGCAGAGCTTAAGCCCGTGCCCCCTTGTCCTATTGCTGAGTGCCTGGGAGAAGAGACCAGCCCCCACCTGGCTATAACTTCCCTTCAGGTAGTTCTAGACAGTGATGAGGTCACCTCTGAGCCTCCTCTTCTCCAGGCTAAACAACCCCAGCTCCCTCAGCCTCTCCCCATAGGACTTGTGCTCCAGTCCCTTCACCAGCCTTGTTGCTCTTCTCTGGACTCGCTCCAGCACCTCAATATCTTTCCTGAACTGAGGGGCCCAGAACTGAACACAGTACTCAAGGTGTGGCTTCACCAACGCAGAGTACAGGGGAAGGATCACTTCCCTGGTCCTGCTGGTCATACTATTTTTGATATGTTCAAGTAGTCACATTTTCTCCCAGCTATATTACAATCTTAATGTTCTCTTGGCTAGTCTTAGAAAAGCTGATTGTTCATTTATCTTGTCAGAGTGAATGCTGAAGCTATTTCTGCTGTTGGCTAAAAAAGATGCATCACATTCTTCCTTCATGCTTCCCTCTTTTGCGGTGTTGGTACTCTTAAAATAGTTCAAAGCTTTTGGACTTGTTGCCAGAAAGTGTTGGTGATGATGGAGCCTGTGCTTCCTACTCTAGCAGTCCTTCTCTAGCTTACTTTCTCCCACATCTGAAAACAGCCAACTCCTGCTCGTTTTGGCTAAAGAATAAAATGTTAAGGAAAATGAACCAACAGTTGGTAGTAAACCAGTTGTGAATTAGGGTTTTTCATTTTGTTTTAAATGTGTAAGCAGTCCTATGGATGCATACAATAAAACTGGAAACAATATGTTGTAGTCAGGAGCATCTGACAAAGTCTAGGATAAGGAAATAGAAGTGACTGAGCACTGAGTTAGATAAGGTAAGGAAATAAAAGTCAGTAGGGAAATGGATCACTCATATGAAAGTGCAATGACAATTGCAAGCATGCAAGTGGCAAGCTTGGGAGGAATTAATCTTTCATCACTAATTAGGCAAGAGCTGTAGAAACCATCCTCTCCTATCAGGACATGCACTTAATTTATTTTCTAAGCTTGATTTCCAAATATGTTCAACAGATCTCTTCCCACATAGCCTGAAATTTTTTCAGTAGACCTCATTTTCCTGGCCAGGAGGCCCAGTTTGTTTTCCTCTCCCAGGCACATTTTTCCTAACACCTACCTTCGCTGGCTGGATTTCTGCAGCAATTCCTACAATAAATTCTGTAAAGAAATGGCAAATAAGTTCTACAATAAATTCCTGCAATACTTCCCTGTTTATTGCTGGCTTTTCATCAGTGCCTCGCAGAGGTCTGGTCAGAGTAGTGGTTCTAGCACTAGCTGTTCCAGTTGTGGTAGTCTGAGATGCTCATCTCCAGTGACACAGGAGATCTCCCACCAGGCAATTCAAACAATTCTGATTAATTGCTTCAGATAACCTGGGTAGATTTCCATACAGATGGCCTTAGTCAAGTTACCTGGGCACAGTATGTCACTGTTGCCCTCTTGAGAAAAAGCTTCTGCAAAAATAATTGTAAGCAAGTTTGGTAGTGCTGACTGGTGCCATTGGTCAGTACTTCCCAATATGAACCCAGATCTTCACTGCCTTTCCAAGAGCAGAATTAAGAATTTTGTGAATAGAGGCTTCTGTGCAAGGTAACTGTTACAAACTTAGATAATGTGTATGCTTGTGCTAAAATGGTATTTGCTTCTGTGAACATGGCTAGGGAAAAACCAGCTTGAAAGACTGAGCTTTTGCAGAAAGCAACTTTTTTTTATGGATTTAAAATTTGAAGATAGCAGAATTTTGCCTGGAAAGTGTCTCTTTCTGTACCTGATTATCAGTTTGTGTTTGGCCATGTTTGAAATAATAAACTGAGAAGGTTTATGCATACTTGATTTGATAAAGCAAATTCAACCTGCACATTCCCTTCTCAATGACAATTCATCTTGATGTTCATATAGGATCTCAGAACAATCCTTTCCCCCAAGGCTCTCTCATGTGACTGCACTGCACAAGCCTCATCCTCCAGAGCATGTCCTGGCCCCTTACAGCTTTTGCTTCTGGCTGCAGTCTCTGCAATCCCCATCCATTTCTCCCTTACACCTACTGTCCTTCAGAATAAAAGAACCATTTAGTTTGGAAAAAACCTCCAAGATCACAGAGTCCAACCTCTAACCAGTCATCACCTTGGCAACTAGACCATGGCAGAGTCTATACAGAGAATGGTTCTTTTCCTGTTATTCCCTGAGTCTTTTTCATGCATAAATTAAGATCCAACTCTAAATCAAAGGTCTGTGAAAGAAGCACCTTGTCAATAGTAGGAACCTTAGCTTTCCTGCTGAGGAAGTGCAGGATAAATGAAAATGGTTAAGGAGATTCTAGGAATTCTGGGAGAGTACCTGTCTTTGCCTTCCCATTCTCACATTGCTTTGATGAGTGGTTTAAACCAGGCTTCATGTCTTTGCTGTGTCTAATTTTATGGGTCTTGACTTGATTTCTGGGGTCTATTTGTAGCAGAACTGAAGGGCTACAACTCCAAGTAAAGACAATGAGAGCTTCATGGGAGTAATTAAACTTATTTGGCATCTGAAGAAGAGTTACTTTGGATTGTTCATACTCTGAAGTAAACATTTGGTCTTCAGTTTATTTCTTACAAAGCAACAGTACACAATGCTACAAAAGCTGGATTAGTCCCTGAAGTAATTTCGGGTGGGACTGCCCCCATGGTGTAACGGAGAGCACTCTGAACTCTGAATCCCAAGGACCTGAGTTCCAGTCTCAGTGGGACCGTCCCCTGGCAGTTCAATGCCTCCCTGCCATCCCATCCCGTCACATCTCGGATGCTCAGCAGGGTCAGCCCCGGTTAGTACCGGGTGCTGTGACAGTCCCGAGGACTTCACTGTCACTGTCCAAGCTCACTCGGCTGTGGCAGGTGGACCTTCGGACTTAAACAGTGGGGCCAGTTCTGCGCACGCTGTGCCTCACCTAAAAAATCCACTGCGCAGGCTGGAAGGGCACACCCACATGGGGAGAGCCCTGCCCAAATCTGCGTTCCCGAAGTCTGGCCATACATACTATTTCAGATTCTCAGTTTTGTTAAGAATGGAGTTTGACTAGGAATGCAATGTATCATAAGTGAGTTTAACTGGGAAGAGGTGAAATATTAGGTATTTAAGTGAACAAACTCCACATTGTAAGATTGGTTCTTATTGGAAGGAAGGTACAAACTGTATTAACCACTGGTACACGGACAGAGGTAGCAGAGGATAAGAATGAAGTTATAGAGAATTGGTGTGTTGTGTAGTTGTGTGTGGCAGCACTTGTGACACTGTCAGAGCAGTGAACAGAGACAGCAGCTGGGAGCAGCCATGGCACACCCACAGTGGCAGTCGAGTTGCCACAACAGCAGCCTGCAGAAGGGGAATTCAGGAGGATATCAGACACGCAGATGACTGAGTCACACTCAGTATTTATTAAACTAATATTCTGCCTGAGAATTGAGGCACAGCTCACTTAAGCTGACTTTTCACAAGCAATGCCTAAATTGGGGTAGATTGACACTGAGAGGCAAAATGTCAGTAGAGGAAGAAAATGTGAGTTAGATGGACAGTGTTACTAGATCTACACTTGGCATGTTGTGACACTCCTGTATTTGAAGCTGTAATAGTCAGAGCTTAAGCATTGTTTAAAACAAGTGAGTGCATTAATTGTTGTACAGGAAACCTGCTGTATTTGGTTTTGTATCTGCTTACATTCTGTTTCTTCCTGACTCTGCTTGTCTAGCAACCAACATGTTGGTTACCTCTGCAGTGTGCCAGGAAAGGGGGACCTGAACATAGCAGTCACTAAGTTTAGGTGTTTGGACCTTCAAAGTTATCTCTAGGATTTAGGTTTGGTTGACCAGAACGTGTTGCTTATGATTCACACTTGGAAGTTTATCAGCAATAACTTAAACTGAGTATTTGGAAAACATAGATGCTTTCCTCTGCACCAGCTCTGCACTGCCTCTACCATGGTCTTCTGGGGTGTTCAGGAACACTTTGCTGGTGCACCAGATGGTAGGGTGATAGCTTAAGACAGCCTGTTTCATCTTGTCTATAACAAACACTTAGAGATCTTCATGCTGATATGTATGTTCAAGCACAAAACTGTCAACTCAGACTGCCAGCTTACTGCCTCTTTCATCTCAAGACTGTTGACTTGCCACCCAGAAGGGATCAATGCAGCACCAGTGTATTTTGGGCCACTGTCTCTAGACACTTCCTTATTTCATGTGTCATTCACTCAAGATATGTTTTAATTAACATAGGCTAGAGTACTCATTCTTTAGTCTCTCCTCTGAAATAGTTCTTCTCTAACCCTGCTCTAAAGACTCCTGCAAAGGGTTTCCTACTCCTAATGGTTTATTCCCAAGGCCATTTTCTTAGCAGGTAACTACCAAGTGCAGTAAAGAAAGGTCCAGTAATTAGTTACACATAGGCTATCTGATGAAGGTAGTTAACTTCTGAACTTGCCACAGAAATATGCAACAGAACTCATAATTTAGTTTCTCTTTATTTCTGTCCCATATACACATAGTTGAAAGCATCTGCCCTGCCCATGACAGCTTTTCCAATAGCTGAGGGTACATGGACAGGATGGTCATTGCATAAGAACCATTGTACTGCTTCAGCTTGGGTCTGTAGCTTGCACTGGCTCCCTGAAAAGCTCATCCTAAGGATGAGGAAATTTTTCAGCTTTGGCAGTTCCAGAATAAACTTTGATTTTCAAAGCATTTATTTCCCCCCTTACTTGAGTTGTCTGGATGGAATGTAACAGTGTGCCATAGAAGGTTCCTGGGGGATGGGTTAGTATGAGCTGTGGACATCATGCTAACCTGCCAAGTTTACAGTGAGGGTAACTACTGATACTCTGGTTCTGAACCACTGGAAGTCTTGCCTTGAATCTGCAGCTGCCTCCTGTCTCCTGCAACACACCACTGCACTGCACTGTTAGAAATTAACTCTTCTTGTTAGCCTCACATGGATTTGACTGTTTTATTGAAAAAAATAGTATTTATTTTCCTGGTGTGTTGAGACATCAGAAAGATTTTTTAGCAGCTCCAGTTATACCATGTAGTCCAGAACTAACCTTATCAGAGATGGGTGTTGTCCATGCAGATAGTTGGTATGACCAGAACTATGACAGCCTGATGAAGTCAACCTGGAAAAAAAAGAGGTGTTGTCTATCATCTATAAGAGAAAGATGATAAGTCAGAAGTGCCTTATAGTTCTAAGCTTAAGCCCCTTACATTGCAGAGTCATGAGCAGCCATGCATAATGTGATAGTGTCAGTCATTTCGTTTTTCCTTTTAAAGTACTGTTAATAATCTTTTATTGAATGTGCCTGAGTACTATTTGCAGATTTCATCAGTATGCTCTACTTCTTGTTCTCAAGCCATTTAAAAAAGTATTAAAATTGGATCTGTTTATAGGCTTTCCACCCCTCAACATGTCCCTTTGAAATGCAGTCTGTGGCAGAAATACTATCTTTGTTGTTCAGCAGCAGCCCTTCAGGGACTTCGCCACAGATTGTCTTAGTACTAGAATCAATTCTGTATAGTACAATTGATATAAACAACTATAAAGAAATTCCTAATCCTCATAAATAACAGGAAGTCTCAAGCAGCTGTATACAAATTTTAAAGTATACTCCCACCCCACATATGTGCCCACCTCCTGTTTATTTACCCAGCCCTTCCTAGTGGGAGTTCTAGATCCCCCTTACAGGCCCCCTGTCAGCAGCTGAGATCCCTGACCCTGCTCTGCTTTCTGTGGTTCAAGGTCTGACAGGGTAGTAAATGGGTGCCTTGGTGGTCAACCCTGTAACCTTAGTTGAAGAAACTGGTCAGTAAATAATTTTACTGCTGCTCAATCTCTGACATGAGCATGGAGGAGCTAGGGGATAAATCTTTCAAGCTGTTTTTCCTAGATTAGGTTCCCCGTTGGTCCCCAGACTTGGTGTTCTGGTTCTGGGACGGTGTGGAACTGGGCAAAAGGAGCCATGTAGAGACCTTCCACAAATTTGTTTAATATCACTGTACATTCCCTGACCATTGTAACATTTACATGCTTCCATAGCTATGCTGCGTGTTTGCCAGAAGGATTCAAGAAGCTGCCTATGTCAGCGCACAGGTACTTTTCTTGAGCTGAGCAGATTAATGTAGACCCATTGAAGGTGTATGGACAGTTTACTTTTTTTTCCTCAATGCTTATTAAATTGTGTTTGTTACAACTGAATTTTCATTTGCTACCTTGTTGTCCATTCGAATACTCATAGTAAATCTGTCCTTAGTACCATGGTTTGTGCCTCTTTTTTCTTTTCTTTTTTTTAATAATTAATCTACTTGTACAATCTGCAGAACTTTTGTCTAGTATTTCCTCTTCTAGATAGTGATGTCTTAAACAATAATGAAGTTTATACACAACTTTGGAGCACCTGCTTCTAATTTTTGTCAGTGGCAGCATGAATATGTTTTAGGGTTTTGCATTTTTTGACCCGTTCTTTTTTATTATGCTATTTGAATTCTCATTTCTGGGTTATTTAATTTCTTAAAAAGTCTCCTGAATGCCCAAATAAATGTAAATTACCTCTCCTTTTTTCCATCATTTTATCACAATTTTTAAGTAATGCTGTGACATTGCTGAAATATGATTGTCTTATACAGAATGCTTGTTAGTTGAGCATTAGCATAGCATTGCACAACCTTCTAGGCATTTTTGTCTTCTCTCTTTAAGTATCATTTCAACAAACTTGTCAGATACATATAAAAGATTTACTGATCTATGATTTTCAGTGCAGAGTTATTTTACAAAGCAATCATAATCATGGCCAGCCCCTTAACCCTTACAGCTGATTTAGGAGTTGGATTCACAGAGTGGCTGGGGTTGAACATGAGTACTTTGATCAGTATGGATATGAAGATGTTATAAGCACTGTCATAATGTGCTTTTCCTCCTTGAGGCCATCAAAGCTTTCTCATGTCATAACTTCCCTCTCTTCTTTTCCAGTTAGCAGAGTATTAAAGGAATGCATATTAAACAGGATCTTAACAATCATTTTCTTATCACTTGTCCATTTTGTCAGTGAAGTTACATTCACATGATTATTCAGATAAATTTAGCTGAAGTAAGTTGCATTTGTTTGTTCCTTCAGATAAAGGCTTTGATATATATAAACACACAGTAGTTTTACTTGGTGATTACATTTACATCAGCCAGAAAAGCAACTACATAATATTTCGGGTAACCTTTAACAAGTTGAAATATTATATTATTACATACGGCATTGTATCACTCAGATAAACAACTTTAATTGTTAACTTCTCAAAGGAATATTTGTAGTAAACAGCTGAAATTTGCTGCTAACACAGCTTTTCAAACTAGGTCTGTTAAAATTATAGTTGCTTGCAAACATTTTTGTGAATGAAGAAAACCATAATGTTGAATTTGGGAAATAATCTTTTTTTTTCTTGTTGACCTCCTGGTTTCATTGGTGCAAAACCTCAGGGCCTGTTCCAGGTGTAATTCCCATGGAAGCCTATGCACAGGACAGGACTAGAAGTGAAAGCTGATGACCTGAAATCAATGTGTGATGAGTTCCAAAGGAAAAACAGTAACATGGACAATGATGACTTGTGACTGGCCAGACTGCACTAATGGATTTCCCTGCAGGGGTAGAGCCAGTCTCATTATGGTTACCAACATTTTTCAGCAAGAGGAACACTTCTGGCAGTCTCCACCCTGCCTATCCTGACACTGTCCTTCCAACCCACTCACTTCCTTGTGCTCCTTCTCTGTGCCAGCATCACTGTCACCATGCACTGAAGTGGTTCAGAGAATCAATCCAGCTAAAATTAGCAGGCACTGTTTCACTGGGTTGGGTTTTGGACTTCAGCTCTCTGCCCTCAGTTTGCTGACCAGTTATGCCAGCACAGCCAAGGGGACAGAGCAGGGGCAGTGAGCAGCAACAGCAGCAGCTGTGCAATCCTCACCTGTGCAAATTCAACAGGCAACATTTGGAGCCATTGCTTCCTTCCTGCTGCCTCCAGCGCTGTTCTGGCAGAAGCATTTGTGAGGCTGCCCACTGAAACATGCTGAGCAGCTTTCCTAACCAAAAAAAAAAACAAAAAAAAAAAAACATCCAGCATCCCTTCTGGTCTATTTTTCAGCAAGAGTTTCCATTCCCTGATATGGAAAGTGCCATGGTCACACAAACCCCTGTCCTGGGAAGGGAGTGACATGAAGCTGAGAAGTCAACGCAGTATGGAAGGAAAGAGCACTGAGCATGTATTCAGGTAGTACAGTTGCTGATGGCCACACCACAGTTTTGGGAGACCAGCAACCTAATTAGTCTAGTCTGCCCTCTCATTGAGGGGACAACAGTAACAGTCTGTGCTGGTTTAAAGGTAAACCAGCAGGACAAGTGAACCCAGGTCAGGAGAGATAAGTCAGAGTTACAATTCAATAAAAATATTATAATAAATACAATGACAAAGATAAATTGCTTTTAACCTACAAAACCCAGTAGTATAACCCAGTGCCCTGGGGCACAAACACAATGTTGTTCATTAGCCCCTGTGCTCAGACTCACATGGTTTCCCCTGAGTCCAAAATAAAAGGAAGGGAAAATAACCTGTTGGTGCACATGATGGTTGCAGTCTGGTCAAGAGTGGTGGTCTCCTCCTGTTGAGGTTCCAATCCTCCTTTGGATCTGACGAGCAGTACCAGAAGTCTCCAAGCCCCAAGATTATATACCCTCAGGCCCAGGTGGGAGCACCCAGTCCCTCTCCCAGGGTGGGGAGCTACACAATGGGTGATCTGACTCTGACTCTGTGAGTCATGGGGTATTTGGAATCATTGATAGCTCAGTAGCAGACACGCCCCCTCAGGCTGGGTGTGGAGGTGCTAATGACTTCCTGGAGGGGAGTTATCACAGCTCTTATCTCACAGGTGTCTTTCACACCCAGCTCACAACCTGAGGGGTCGGGTGTGCCCTGGGCAGCTGCTGCAAATGGTCCATTGTTAACAGATCCTGGGAAATGAATAGAGCGTGTAGAATACACAGCTTTGATCACACCCCCACAATGATAAACTGTCCCACCTGCTGAACCAGGACATAGTCTTATATTGGAGATACAGTTCGTATGTTACACAATTTAAAAATTTGCTTCCCAAATTCCTTGGGATTGACAGAATCACTCCAACTGCTCAGGGGTTGAATTGGGTTTGGCTTGGGGATCTGAGGGGCATTACTTTAGTAGCACACTTCATTATGAATTTACTATATGAATTTACTGTATGAAAAAAAAAACCCAATTGAAAAACCAGCTTAAATTAGGAAAAAAAAACAACCAACCCGCAAACCTTAGTGAACAAACAACTGATGTCAATTTAAATATTGAGACTATTTATCCTATACAATCCAAGGTAACAGGCAAGGGTCCTGGTTTGGCAAAATGAAGGCAGCAATCCTAATTTATAATAAGTCTCTACACATAATTTGTGAATACTGTAACAATTTATTCTAAAACTTTAAACTTAAAAAGCAAATAGATAATTTATTGATAATTTGCCATTAGGAAAGTATTCCCAACTAAGATTTTAACTTAAGAAAACAAGATCACTTATTGTATTACTCATCTTCATAAGCAGTTTTCCCTGTACAAATCACCTGTTTCACATTATTCTTAGCTGCAGCATCTGCCAGCACATTTTTCAATAATTCTACATAATGTGTCATTTGAAAGTGAACATCAGAGTAAACAGTCTTGCCTAAATGAGTATAATGACTAAGATAAACAGTTCTGTTCACCTCAAAGAGAGTATTATTAATGATTTATTCAAGAGAATGGTTTTCCTCAGACTCCAGTTGCTCAACAGGTTACAGGGGTCAAGTTTTCAAGGTGTCACAGTAAAATGCAGTGAAATGAGACATTTCTAAGCCTTGAAAGTGCCATTTTCTGTGCAAAAATACCAACTAAAATTGTCCTTTACCTTGTCAGAGAAAATGGTATCATCCAAACCGGACTTTTGATGTGGATAAAGGAGAATTGCCATATGTGTAGCAAGAAGGTGTTGTACTGAGTTAGATTTTCTATTGGGATTCAAGTGACTTGTGCACTGAACCAAATGCTGAATGAAGTTTCTGTTGGGATGTTGGGACAAAAAGTGTGACAGGAGTCAGGTTAAGACCATGTTTGCTTTGTTCTATGTCTGCTGTTTTGAGTGCCTTCATTCTTTAAATCTGTTAGTACAGAACTTGCTTTTATTTGCTGCCATAGGTATAACTTACTTTCAGCAACTGCATTTAGAAATAGCCCCTGCAGAGTAATCTAACTAAAATGTATTTTAGTGCTCGTATGTTGAAAAATGGTGAGAAACACAACATGACAGGCAGTAGCAGGTCAGTAAGATCCAACAGAGGAACATTTCCTCAGTTCAAGCAATCCACTAGCGTTTCCATTCTCCCTTTGCTGAGGTCCAGCAACATCCTCTATCCTGTTCCCTTACTAGCTTAGTCATGACATCAGGATGTGTCTGGAAAAAAGACAAACAAAACCAGAAGAAATGCAAGAGCATTGTTTTTGGCTGGATGAACTCTGAAGCGGAAGGCCAAGGTGATTAAGGCAAATAAACTCTGAGACTCTGTTTATTAGCTAGGAAGTGGTTATTACCAAATTGTCAGGAAATGCACTGGAGGCTGATGTACCAATTCCAACACAGCTATTTGTATCAGTCATCTTTTTTCTGTGTTGTTGAAATCGTGCAATAATGATGACAACTGCACTAACTTTTGTTTGAGAACAGGCAGTTCCATTTCTTTTTAGCTGCTCTTTCAATTGCATTGTGCTTGATTTAGAGGGGCTGCAGCTAATTTCTCTAACCTGAGTATTTTGGTGAAGATAGTGCTTGTGTTTTAAGCACCTTTTGATGTGACAGTTATCTTGGCTCTGCTTTAAAGGACACCCAGCTACACGTGTCCTTGCACTTTGCCCATAATATGCAGCAGCAGAGCATCTCCATCATACTTTCCAAAGTTAGTTAGGCCTGGTACCACCACTTTTACTGCCTTGACTGACTGTCCAGCAGCCTGCCATGCTCTGCTCCAGCATGAAGATGATGACTTGACTGTGGTAGCCTATGTTTAACAAATTTATAATAGTCTAGTTTTATAATTTCTGTGGAGTTGTCATAACTACAGTATTTATTTTAAAAAATATTCTCAGACACCAGTTTTAAAACTACCAGACAATTAAATTTACACCATGAGAATTTTCTAAAATCTACCTCCAAAAGATAAAATCCATTTGTCTTTAGAGCCCAGCTCAGCCTGTGACTGGGGCCAGACTGTCACTTTGCTGTGTTGTCAAGCCCTTGCCCAGTATGTGGTTAGTCAAAACCATAATGTTCGTTTTTGGGTTCCTAAAATACTATCAGTAACAAAGAAAGGTTGGGGCTGGCTCAGATTATTCCTTTGAACCTAATGGCACCTCCTGATGGATCATTTTTAAATGACTATATGAGTGCCCTACCACAAGATGGTCCCTACCAACCACAGCCCCCTCTGAGTGCTCATGTGTTGGCTTCCAACTCCTACAAAATGGTTTTCCATTTTCAAGTCTGCGGGATGTGATTACCCTTGGGCTCCACAGTGACTAAATGCTGAGTCCTCCTTGCTGCCCAGTTCATGAGGGAACAGACATCATGAACATGATTTTTTTACACAGTTAACTTGGTTGTAGTTATGTGAAAGGTGGGCAACACCTGAAGTGATCAGATTCAGAACAAGGTTTTAGTGCTGTGTCAGCAGTGTGGTATCAGCACTGTATCAAAGGTGGTGGCTGAGGCGTTCTGTGAGGACACAGTTCCCCAGCAGGGATGAGCCCCACACAGGACATTCATGCTGAGAGTCTAAATTAAATTTTTCCAGAACATTTTTCCTCTCCTTGGCTGCTGGAGTGGGAACATTGAGATCAGCAGTTATTAAGGTTAGTGCTTAATCTAGTGAGTTCATGGGGTGCTCTCAGCTCTCATTAGCATCAGCAGTTGCTGAGGACTTCCAGACCTCAGCCTTAGTGATCACCAAGGGTAGATCAACAAAAAGGATATCGGTGCTTGAACTCGTGGTGTCGGTTATTTTATATAGCCTTGAATTACACAGTCAGGTCCCATAAATAATCTTTAAGGTGAGCTGGGTATCTTATTAGATGCTTATAATAAATACAGCCCTTTGTTGAGGGAACCACTTGAGACAGCCAAGTCTAGTCTTGAGAAAAAAACCCAAACTCATGTCACCCATTTAGCACCTCTGGCCAGATGCTGGCATCCCTTTGTGGGCAGCAGACACCCAAAGCCCAGATTTCTCACCTGTGACCAAAAAGGAAGCTGTTTTCACTTGAGCATAGTCAATGGCCTCATGGCTGGAGGTGGGAGGGGGGCTCCTGTTGGACCTCTGATCTGGAGCCAGAAGTTTCTCTTACCTCTCTTGTGATAGTCCATCTCGTCACTGGCTCTTGTATTGTGGAAGTTCTCTTGGTTTCACTTGCTAAAGATGTTTTATTTTACATCAAGCGAAAGAAGAACCAACTCTATTTCCAGTTAATAAGACACTCCTTTAAGGAATGAATACATGCACTTAGGAAAATAAAACCTCTTGCAGAAACCTCAGATAAATTTATATAGGTTACACAGTAGCATCTACGTTCAGACACATAATAAAGAAACTGAAAAATTTTGCTCTGAAGCAGAAACTTCTCATATACCCCATTCTAGTACCCTGATGAGCAAGACACAATTAGCCACCCTTTTCCTTAGAGATAACCAGAACATGTGTAACAAAATGGGCTCTCCCTTGTCTACACTGAAAATCTTGTTTTGTGCCAACCTGCCAATCAGCTTGAAGAAGGACGCTTGGCTTGTAAGGAGTGGGACAGGGTTTGATGTTTGAGTGTCTTTGTCCCATGAGTTCAGGGACTCCATGGGATTTGGACTTGGCGGGGGGCAGGCAGTTTGTGTCGGCTGTGCAGCAACTGGAGTGTTGCCAGAGCTGTCTAAATGAGGGAGAGGCAACTAAGAAATCAGATACATGTAAGCACCTTTTAGGAACTGTGTTTCAGCTTCTTTCACAGATTTAACACATATCCATCTTTCAATATGCTGCCCAGGAGTCTGTTAGGGAAAGCCATGACGGGAAGGGAAAGCAATCCTAGCGACAAGCCTTTGCATCTCCTCTGCTTAACCTCAGTGCCAAAAGTGAAGCCAAAGGCAAAGGCAAGCAGAGGGATCACAGAACAACACATTTTCTGGACCTGCATCTCTCTTGTTTCACTTTTTGTCTGCTGAAAGTAAGCAGGACGGAGGAAGGAAAGTGTGCCACCCATGCACAGGCATTTTCCTCAAAAATCTCCACTGATTCTGTACTGGCCAACTCTTTCTCCTCCTCAGGGATTAGCTATAGCTGCCCATGCAGGGACTTAAAGGGAAATGTTTCATCTTTGACTCATATCCCAGGATTTAAATATAAAGTAGAAGCTGATTTGCAAAGGCACAGGTGTTCTTTAATGTCTTTTCCCTGGGCTTCAAACATCCTTTTCTGCCTCTACACTTCTGCTTCTTTTGTCTTGGGACATTTACCAGTATCTCCTCTGACAGATTCTGGTAACCCCCTTGTGACCACTTAACTGCTGTTACTTGCTTTCAAAATAAATACAGACGCTAGGGGAAAGAATCTTAATAGTAGCACAGTATATTCATGTTAATATAAGTACATATTGACTCTGGGCTTCTCAGAGCAAGAGAGAAAACCACCTGAAAATCAGGCTATGGGGACTGGATAAACCTACATTATCCTCCCTGGTATTCTGTAAGCAAGTAAAACTCATGCCTACAATCTGAGTTTATGATCCACAGTGTCCTGCAGCACAGAGTTGTTCAGTGCTCACAGGAACCATAGAAGGAGCATGGGGGGGCAAGGAAATCATCACCGACTGCATAGATCCTTCATAGGCAAGCCATTGTTAATTGTAAAGGAAAGTACAAACAGCATGTGGAAGTTGGGGTATTCGAGGATATTATGCTGTGTAAAAAACCATTCCACCACTGTGCTCCCAACACTACAATAATTCAGTATCTGTTGGTGGTAGAACCTCGACAGACATGAGCAGTAATTATCCTGCCCAAAAGAGGGCAGCAGTTAAGCTTCTATGGCGTATGTTGTGTTACATTCAGAAATGTTTTTTAGCAGTGACAAATGTTGTTTCAAGTAGCTCAATGACTGGGAATTGTGCCAGAGCCTGACAGTGGAAGCTGTTATTTTATTGATATTTCTCAAAAGGAAGTCAAGCCTGATTATGCATGTTGACACTCAGAAAATGCAAAGTAACATTTAAATTCATAATAAAGGGATGAGGACACTTTTACATAAGAGTGAGGATGTTAATCATGTAATTTAAGCCAGTCATTGAGCTGCAAAGTGAATTTCAATGTATTAGTAAAGAACAGACAAACACAGATCTGCAATCTATTTTGGAAAGTTTCTTCTCTGCCCCTTGAACTCCAGCTGCTGTCTCTGGGGTTGGCCTGCCTGTGCCACACCATGACCTGTCCTTATCAGGGAGCCATAAAGTTATTCATAAGCCCACTGATCAGCACTATTTTCTTCTTCTTGCTGGTTACAGCCATGCTTCATTTTCCCTCCTGGTTGTCAGCCGTTAGAAAAAGAGACTTTTTTTCTTCCAGATAAACTGCTTTCCATCTTATTTATTGGTCCTTTTTTTTTAGTGCTGCTGAGGCTTCTATCCTCTGGCCAGGGGAGCCTGCAGGAGCTCCTGGCCCTGATGCCCAGATGTTGGTCTCTAGTCCAGCCTTCTGTGCTGAACTCAGACCAGGCAGCATAAGGTCACTTCAAGGTGTCTTACAGTTGAGGCAGAGCAGGAACCAAAGCAGGAATGTGCTGGAAGCAATTTACTCTGCTTTGGCAAAACTACTTATTAAACCAGCTGATTCCTGAACCAGCTGTTAAAAAGCCCTCCAAGCTATCACCACACCAAGCAGTTAGAATTTTGCAGCTTGCCACCAAGTTTCTCACCCTGTGCAGGAGATCCTAATTAGGCTCAGTTTAAGAGACCAAACACAGGAGCAAAGCAGTGCAGAGAGGCACTGCCATCGTGGTTGATCAGCAGACTGCCTCGGGTGCGCTGCCTCCAACCTGCCTGAGGTTCTTCCCTTCACTCTGAGTTTGAGTAGTAGGCTTCAAAGTCATGACTGTATTAAATTACCAAGGCCAAGTGCAAGACTGCAAGAATATGAAGTTGCCTTTGGCTGGGGAGGTACATAAGAAAGGGATTGGTCTTGATTGCCACTGTGTGGAATGTGATTTTGGTCAAAGAACACCATGAGGCCTCTCCATCAAATGGCAGCAGTTTATGGGGATATGAAATATGGAGGCACCCCAGAATATTTTTTCTTGTGGGCATCCTGTGCCACACTCAGTCTGACAGTAGACACAGGTTTGGCTATCACCCGTGGGTGGCTGGCTGCAAGTCCCCCATACTGTGTCCTCCCTGTAGTGGCAAGATGACAAATCTCCTGGGCCACAACAGTCCCCACTGCTGAGCTACTCTCTTAGGTTGTCCCTACTAGAGGGGACACAAAAACATTTCTGGGGGATGCGACAGTAGCCCCAGTCAGTATGAGCACAAGCCCATGGGTACCACTTGGCTCCAAGAGTGGTGATTACTCCCTGGTCCACTTCTGTCAGACCAGGTGTAGCCCACACACAAGTCATGCCCTTGCAATGTGCTTGCTCCTGCCAGTCTGCTCGTGGCCTTGGGTTAAATGCCTTAAACCTCTCAACCCTGAAATGCTTTCACATCACTGCCTTTTGTCACCTATAATTTTAACCTTCTACTGGGAAAGATGCAAAGCACATCTGGTCTATGGTTCATTTTGAAAACAACAACAGCAGAACGTACAGCATTGCTGCAAACATGCAGCCAGTTGGGACACCAATTCCAGCAACCACTGTTACCCTTAATCACAATAGAATACTTACAAATCAACAAACCACAGCATTTCAATGAAATAAAGCAAACTGTGTGAGCAGTGGTGTCAATTCCTCAGCTACGAGTCTGGGCAAGTAAGCCTTCGCTTGTCTTTGTCTGTCCCCCAGCATGTGCCACCCTCCACCAAAGGTGGTACAGGCACTTTATAACCTCAGTACCACTCCTGCTCTCATTCCCTCTCCTAGCCCTGGCTGGGATGTGGATTTAATTTAAAAAGTGGGCAAGAAGATTGATGACATCAATGTTACATGTGAGGTGACATTGTCAATTAAGTTAATTTTAGTTTCAGATATTAGTTGGATTTTTTTGACCTCTTTTGTTATTTTTAGAGCTAGTTTAAGTTGGCAGGTCCTGCTATGTAGGAAACTGAATGTTAAAAAAAAATCCTTCAGGCCTAAATTGGAATGCAGAGTTGGAAATTTCCAAGAAATTATATTTCCAAAATCTTGGTCTGGAAACTTCAAAATGACATAGTAACAGCAGTTTATTTTAATGTTTATAATTTTGAATACAGTGTGTTATATACAATATAAACCCTTGGCCTTTTTATTACATTTTTTGCTTAGATCTCTTTGGAAACAAAATATTTTTATCATTTTTTGGTTATATGATTGTAAATGCACTGGTAAGTTTCCCCAAAAGATTTCCATTTTGTCAAACCACTGTTTTCCTATGAGAAGTGTTTTCTTTGGGAAAAAAAAAAAGCCCACTATGGATTTGAATTTGCCTCTTTCTGCCCAGTGATTTGGTCTTCAGCAACACAAATAGAGTTCCCTGAGGGAAACAGCCTGTCCCTACTCTATCCCTGGGAACGGAAAGACAACTTTCTTCTGTGAGATACTTTTATTTAGATAATTCCTTTAGAATTAAGAATCTGGGGGGCAGAGCACTGACCTGTCTCAGTGTTACAGTCCTACTGTACAGTGGGGACAAGGCACACATTGAGAAGTTGGAAATGGAAAAGGCATTATTACAGCCCCAGGTGATGAGCCATGGATGTCCCACAGGGCTTGCAGCAGATCATCGTCATCCCTACCAGTGTTCTGCCATTTATCTGGCACTTCCACCTGGAAAAGGTGTCCGGTCTCTGCCAGTCACCTCATTTACCTATGGCTATGTGGGTGCACATTTTCTGCGAAGGGCTCCTTTTAGGTGAGACCTCTGGCTGTGCATGGCTCTGCTTAGTGGTGGGCAAAGGCTGGGGAATAGCTGAGGTTGTTGTGTTCCCCAGCTACTCAACAGCTTCAGAATCCTTCAAGCAGTCCTTTAGACCTACTTTCTTACAAAATCTTTTGCCTGGGCACTGTTTCTCCACGCGTTGCTGCAGCTACGGTGCAATGCCTGATGGTAGTATGAGGCTTCTGTGCAGTGCCACAATGCCAAGAACAACAACCACAGAACGCCCACTGCCAGGCTCCGAAGGGCTTGGAGAGCAGCAGATGGTGACAGCCATCTCCTGTTCTGCTCTGTCTCAGGCCCTTCTGCTTGGGGAGGATGTGTCATCCCCGGAGGCTTTTCCTGGATAAAGTGCCAGCTGACCAGACCCAGCACTGGCTGAGAGCCCACAGTGAATGGGAGGTCAGCCTGTGGATCTTGAGGTCCCTGCCAACCGGCATTTCTATGGTCCTATTGTTTATTCACCCCTGGCCCCATCCAAAGCACATCCAGCTGTAAAGCCAGCCTTGATACCCACTGCTGTTCCTGTCACTCCCTGTTCGGCTTTGGTATCTGCAGTCCTCCTGATTTTCACACAAGTTCCTCCTTTAAAAAAAACCTCCTTTTGATGGAGTTTCATCATAACATCAAGTTAAAACATGCTCTGCACAGGTGCTTTTAAAGCTCTTATCCTGTAAATCAGCTCTGCATTTTGACCTTTCTTATCTGTTAGATTTCATGCCTAGAAAACCAAACCAAACCAAACCAAACAACCTCTTACCCATCCTTCAATGTTGAGCTAAACCCAAACATGTAAGTAGCTGGGAAACATTGCCTGTAAAGTATTGGACAACTGAGCCTTTCAAAATGTTCATGTGCCAATCGACATTTTTGCCTCTGTGCTGAGGTCCCAGTAGCAAAGTTAGACACACAAAAAGCAAATGTGTGTTCCCTTCTTTCCTTTCTGATGGCTGTATTATTCAGCACGATCAGGTCTCTTTTTGTTGAGATGAACTACTCTGAAATTGGCATCAGACCAATGAAAGCCACAGGCAGTGACTGAGCTGAGCTTTCTGCTGCCAGTAAGGCCAAGAATGACCAATGCCATGGAAAGCAGTTGTCAAGTAGACACAGTAACTCATCAGATAATGAGGGTACTGCAATGAGAAGCTGAGGAGAGGCATCCTCAGGAGTGATTTCATTTTTGGGCTTTGCATTACTAAAGATAACCCATCAGACTTGCCACGTTACTGGCAAGTGACCTGTAGATCCTTCTCCTTTCTAGCTCAGTTGCCCCTCTGGCCACAGAAAGCTCTCAGTGCCCATTTTGGAAAGGAGCAGAGTTGTGCAGCCAACTATTGCCCTGAGGAAAGAAAGGAAAAAACCTCACCTATAGCTGCCCAATAGTGTAAAAGCAGGAGGAAAAGAAGCTATTAATTATGACAAGCATATTTATGAGACAGTTGATGTGGCCTTCAGAAGCATAGCCAGGAGTTTAGGGGAAAAACTTTCCATCTGTGGCAAGCACTTCATGGCACATGGTGAGTTCCTTTGTGGTGCTTGACTGGGCAAACCAGCAGCACTCTGGTGAGTTATTGCTCTGCTTCCTTCACAGCAGCCTGGGGATGGAGGCGGTGTAGAGCCAGGCTGTGCAGCTTCTTCCTTCCCTGCACAGCATGACCCAAAGCTGTGTTTCTGGCTCACTGTGTGAGCACATGTGCAGGCTCCCTCCTGAGAAGAGTGTTGTGCACTTCCAGCAAGTGCAAGACAAACAGGAGGTGCCAACACGAGCGTTCTCCCCAATGTGTGCACTCCCATGGGGTAACCACTGCACGCTGCAGCAAGGCTGGACCATCTTTAAAGTCTTCTCCCTGGCTACCACTTGTGATCTAATAGACAAGGGGGCCAAGTACTTGGGGCTTTCCTGGGTCATGGGGATCCCAAGACCAGAACATGAGGTGTGCCTTAACTCTATTTTTTGAGCCCCCACTGAAGCTTAAGAAATACCTAAGAGCACACAAGGCCTGCTTCACAAACACCCATTTTCTTCCCATATCTAAAAATTAATAGATGCTGGCACAGGTATTTTTCACATTACAGAGTTGAAGCAAAGGCACCTTCCAAACCATGAGAGCTGCAAGTCAGGGCATCCGTCAGTCTGTTCAAATTTCTGCTGTCCGTGTCACCAGGCTCCAGTTTCTTCTGTAGAGCCTGGAGCTACTGTTGCAAATGCAGAAGGTGATCCCAGCTTTATGGACCAGATCCTCAGTTTGTTTTGACAAGATGGAGCCCAGGACTTGGTTTTTACCAAATGCTGCTCACTGCTCACTCACTGCTCAGAACAGAAACCCGAGGAAGGCACAACTTGCTGAAGTGGATTTCTCTGCCAGGAAAAACATTTTTACACTTTTTTTTTCAGTGTGTGTGTTTTAATGGTTGCTATTTCTACATTATCTATTCCTAAGATTATTTCCTGTGGGAAAGACGTAGTATTTTTAATTCCAATAATAATTTTAGCAACAGTTGCCATTTTCTGCCAATGTTTCTGCATTTTGGGATAGGACCAAATTATATGTTCTAAATTCCGCTTCTCATTACAGTTTCTCTAGGAAAGCTTTTAAGGCAGTTATTTCTTACCTCAAAAATTACAGGGAAAAGAATTTTCTTATGCTCATGAGACCGATTTTCCATCCAGTTCCAGGCTATCGCCTGCTTCCTACACAGTTAACCTCATTCTTCCATTTCCATTTAAAAGTCAAATGCTTCTCTCCCTCATTTAGCTTTCATGTTGATCATGCTAGGCACCTGGTTATAACTTCCACTGCCACTTCTTTTGCAGCCAATTAGGAATAATTTGCATATCAAGAATTGTGGCTGCTGCTCAGCAAATCTGGTCACAGTGAAGAGCAGAGTTATTAAAGGCTTTCGGAGGCCCCTCTCTGTTCCTGTGCCACTGGCACCTCTGCTTTATAAAGCTTTCATTCTGGAAGCAGCAATTTCTTATAATTTTTGAGGCAATTATTTACACTTCTGTACACACAGTAAGTAGTGTTACTGTGCATACGTGTCTTTGCTGAAACCCAGGAATGAAATTCCTGTCTTCCCAAGATCAGCAGCAGGTTCAACCTTAGTAAAGTCAGGATTACATCTCAAATGGCACCTGTGACCTTAACTAAGAACACTACTTCAGAATTAATAATCTCCTTACTTGCAGTCAAGAGGAAATACATCTGAGTTTTTTTCTTGTTTTGTTTTGGGTTTGTTTTTTTTTTTTGAGAAGAGTTTTTTTTTAATACAAACATTGAATTTACATAGCCTCTGAAAAGAAGATACTTTGATGCTTTCAGCAGGAAGTTCAGCAGAACCAAAAATGCTTAGAGCCAGCCTCAATACATGGCGTATTGTTTACTTGTCCAAATTTCACAATATTTACTCCCAAGTTTGTGTTTACCTCTGAAATGCCTGCAAAGGACATGAGCCTTCTAGAGACAGTGCCTAAGAAGCTCAAAAGATTAGTTTTTCAGATCAGCTCCTCTATATGTGAAATGAAAGTTGGCTTTTGCTCCCTGCAGTATAGATTCTAAATGAGCAATATATGTATTGTGGAAGCACCTGTTTCCTTCTGAGCTAGTTTCTCTTGTTTTGCTTAGTTGCAAAGATTTCATATTTGCAGGTGAATTACATTTCAGAAATAAATCAGAGGCAACAGGTAGAGGGGGCTAAGCAAGGGCTGTGGCTGCTTTGGCAGTGCCATCACTGCACAGAAAGTGACTGTGCTGAATTTTATGCCATCTGGTGACCTGGTCACACCAAAGCAAGTTTCACCTGGAGTCCTGCCCCTTATTCTTAAGAGCCATGAGGAGAGAAGGAATTGTGTGAAGGTACTCAAGAGATTCCACATCAAATGCTCTAGGAGAGATGAGATTTGGATCTCATGGTTGTAGCTCAAATTCATCACTAACATCACAAAACCAAACCCATTAAAACTACTTCAAAAGAGGCAGCAGAAGTTATGTTTCAAGAACACATAACACATTTTAGATTTTGATCCAGATTTTTAATAAATTGTGCCAGTAGAAGCTTTCAAAGGCAATGATATATCAATAAATAACAGTTAAATTGAGTTCCTGAGAAAGAACCTACCACATGAAAGAATGTCAGATAGATGTAAATAACAAAAAATGGCATTACTATATAAAAAAGCAGTAATACTGAATCTTACATGAACTGTCACAACATAAGCACTGCATACCTCAGAACATTCCTTTCATACAAATGTAAACAAATACACAATCATTTTTGTTTAGTTTAGGCTGATGAATTCATATGTTGTTGCTTAGATATCTAACAAATGGATAGGATATGCTAAAACATTAAGGAATAATATGTGGAATAATATATGAAAAAAATAATGAAGCTCCAGATTTAGAAATAAAATAAAGCAAAAACACATTAAAGGAGTGAGGACTGTTTTCCTCAATTGTTACTAGGTCAATCACTTTAAACAGGACTGTTACACTAATCTGAATTAAGGATTTTTGTGTGTGTTTACTTATTTAGTTATATATAATATATATGCAAATATGTATGGCTTAATTATCTTTAGTATTCTGATATCACTTTGAATAATTCTCACTTATACATACATGAAAAAAATGTATATTTTAACATAGTTAAGAACTGATACTTCAAAGAACGCCTATAATTTGACAGAAACGAAGGCCTATTGTGCTCTATCACAGCAACATTTTAACCTCTAGACAACAGGACAGAATGACCTGTTAACAATGCCAGCATTTTCGGATGTCAGTGCCTAAAACACTGGGGTTATAAATGGATACGCAGCCAGTTCCATGTAGGGATGTGACGTCTGGAAAAGCCATGTACCTTCAGGTTCCACAGGTGTCTGTGGAGCTGCAGGAGCGCAGGGTTGGACATCCTGGTTTGCACCTGCGAGTGCTGAGGCTCTGCAGGGCTGCTGGGACTGCCCCACGGCCACCAGACCAAACCAGCCCCATCCAGGCGGCTCCCACACATCGGCTCTGTTGTCCTGGTCTTGCTGCTGATCCATGCTAAGGAAACGCGTGTGCCGATGACATGAGCTGACTAAAGCCATCTATCACATCAGGCCACAAAACTACTGTTCAGTTACAACCTTTGCAATCTGTTTTACAAAATTAATATTGGATACAATCATAAGAGGAAACCACCCACACAACACATTATCAACACACGGTTTAAAACGGTCTAACTTTAGACCCTTATCAAAATGGATCCACAGGACCTGCCTGTGAATGGCAAGAAAAGGCCATGTCAAATAGAAAAACACTGCTCATGCAACATTCTTCACACACTAGACAATGAAATCACACCCAAATTGTCACTTGCTCACACTTTCTA
The DNA here is from genome assembly GCF_047495875.1 of Pithys albifrons albifrons. NCBI lineage: Eukaryota > Metazoa > Chordata > Aves > Passeriformes > Thamnophilidae > Pithys > Pithys albifrons. The sequence goes on along the minus strand of NC_092458.1, from coordinate 69,308,351 downwards.
TTACACTCCAATAAGCAGAAGGAAATAAAGCAGCTTTAAGGTTGTGTCACAATTTTGAAATGTGGAAAATACACATAAGAAACAAAATCATGGTGTGAATACAATGGCATCAGTAAATTTAGAAAATTAGAGAGCAGTTTTCTTTTTTTCATTTTTCTTCTTCTTTTTTTTTTCTTTCTTACATTATTGCACAGAGACCTTTCATCACATGTTCTTCAGCTTTATGCATCTTCCTAAATGTGAAATAAGTGCTATGGATAAAATAAAAATGTAGAAAAGAAGAACAGCAGCATGATTTGTCAAAGTTAATCCCTATAATTTAGTAGGAAAAAAACCCTGCTATAAACAAAATATAAGTGCTCTTTATTCATTTAAAAAATAACGCTGACAGTTGCAGAAGTCTGTAAATGTTAGTCTGAGTAGGGGGATGCTGACCTCAAATAAAAATAGGCCTGGAAATGATAGACTGCTGGCCTTGCAGGTTTTGGTGAAGACCAGGATTTCAAGTGTCATTATAAACAGTTATTTACAGTAGAACTGACCTGAACTTTCAAGACTGCCATTTTTAGGACTTGGCCCTGCAAGCTTCTGACTCCTCAAGACGTCTCCAGCCTCAGCTGAAGGTACACTTGAACAAGTGCTGCAGGATCAGCTCCTAAAGGATCAGCTAAAGGCCCTACTGGATTTGAGATTAGCCTCTTCTGGAGTACTCTATACAATAATTTACACATATACAGGCTGACAAGCTCCAGTCTGATCCACCACACCTTTGTCTTCTACATCAGATTTCTCAGACTGGCCAACTTCCATTAGAGAAGGTTTGGGATACCTGAATGGATACCCGTTGTCATCAAAGAATCTTCGGAAAGTAAACTCATAAAAAGCATGTTCTGTGTGTTTGCTGTTGGAAGAGGCTAGTGGGTCCCATGTCCTGGTGCTGTCACCACTAGCATCGTTCCAGGGACTTTCTTCTTCAACTGGATCAAAATTGGAAGTGTCCATTGGATGGCTGATCTTTGGAACATACGGAGCTGGCTGCCTACGGATATCAGTAGAGAAGTCCATAGTGTGAAAGAAAGAATGGGCTTTAATATCATCTGCGCCATTTCTTCCAAGCCTGTCTTCAGCAGCACAGCAGAGCTTTGTGATGAGATCAGTTGCCTCAGGGCTTAGCTTGATCTGTGAGGGAATGTGCAGTGTGCTTTCCCAATTTATCACCTGCAGGTAAGAAAGGAATTGAGCAACTTGTAATCCTGTAAGCAGAACCTTTGTGACAGCCAACACTAACTGTGGCCAACACTAACTGTGCAGAAGTATACACTTAATGAGTCAACTCACAGTCTGCATATTTCAGAGGTCCAAGAACCCAATTATTGATTGCATTGCCTGTTAATAATTATTTTAATGAATCACACCCCACTGTTGACTACCAGACAAAAGAAGCAATTCCCTTTTGTAACAAGTCAAATTCCTTCCTGAGGGCTCCCATAGTCGGATTTGAGAACATACTCAGTTTACACATGATTTTGTGGAATGACTTCAAGGCATTACTTCACTTTGTCTCCAAAATGTAAACTAGGAAAAGTGGTCACGAGACAGATCCTTTCTAATGAAGAACTACTCACTGCTTGACTCTGAAAAACATTGCCAACTGCAATTATCACTGGCATATCAGCTTACTGATAGGCACTCTAAGGAATTTAAATGAACTCATACTTAAGAAATCAGAATTCTGCTGAGAAGACTCATAAAACCAATACCTATCTAAGCAGTTGGACAAGTCAGTTCTAGTCTGATATTGAGTGTCTTTGTTGATTGGGAAAGGATATGTGCTTGCATGGAACTATTTAAAATCAGGCTTTTTTAATCACTCCTTTCTCTAGTAAAACAAAGGGGAATAGGTCTGTGCGTGGAGGAGAAGGTAAGGGAAAAGGCCAACATTTTCCTACCACAGATTGGAACTTTGCTTCAACTTACCTTCATTTGGGTTTCTGTGGGTGTAGGAGCCAGAAAAGGAGGCTGTCCCACTAACATCTCAAAGAGGATCACACCAACACTCCACCAGTCACAGAGCTGAGTGTATCCTGAAAAGCAAGTCAAAAGGTTGACCTCCACAAGCCAAGGAGAATGTGTATAGAGCTACTTGCAATTAAGGATTAAAACCTACAGCACAGATTCTGCCTTTCCTCAGACAAATGATTTGTGACCTCTGCTGGCTGACCTAAATTTTCTGCAGTCAGTAATGATCTAATCCTGTGGTCTGTGAACCTTTCTCAATAAATTTAATTCTCAACAAAAAATGAGTTGTGAAGCCACATAATTAGAAAGAACGAGGGAGGTTTTTCTGTGCCCTGTCCCACAGCTACACAGCACAAACTGGAACTCAAAGAATAACAAAAAATGTTTAGCAACTGATGACCTCAGTAGGTTGAGTGCAGGTGACACTACAGGTTTGAAAAGCTGCTGAAACAGTCTGGCTCTAGAAACAGAAGAAAGCCACAGATGACTTTTTGAGGAAGTTCAAAGCAGAGGAACAACTTCAATCATTCAGCTGCTGTAACAAGACAAAAAAGGTGTATGTTTGGGAACTCCAAGAGACTGGAGAATTTAAACACTGATTTCAATAGACACTTGTGTCATCAGATGGTGTGGGGTTCAATGTGAAATCTCTCAGGGAGAGAAAGATCAGACTTAGGATCTAGCTAAGCAAACAACTTGGAACAACTGAACCTCCTTACTACAGTGACCATCTTGGTTCTGCATAGATAATCACAAAGTACTGTCTAAATTGCTTGACCCAAACTTCTGAATGCAGGATCTCCACTGTAAACTGTGGAAAACTTTCTGTTGGGTTCCCCAGGTTCTGGTTGGGAATCTGGAGGACATGTTTCGACAAGGTTGCATCATTCATATTTAACTGGTCCATCTAAATCAGTGCTCCAGAACCATCAGCTGGATACTCACTGGGCCATATAAACTTGATAGCAGTCAGTTGTACTCTGTGAGTACGGATAATATGGTTCATACTTGACAAACATCACTGCTAACATTACCCAACACATTTATTGGCAGTCTTACTCAAAGGCCTCAGAGTGTGGATATACAAAGACACGTGAAGTATGATCATCATCAGTGTCAGTAAGGTGATGCTAAACACTGGAGCATGGAGAGTTCTCCTTAATCTGAGCTTAGTGTTTGAGGCCTTCAGAATGAAAACCTTCTGAAGCAGCAACTTTATTAAGGGCAAAAAAAAAAGTATTTCAAAGCATCAGTGTTCCCTTAAACCGGAGAAAAATAAAGGTTTATCTACCTTTACGAAGCAGGACTTCAGGAGCGATGTAATTAGGGGTTCCAACTAAAGAGTGGGCTAGACATCTCTGATGCTGCTTCTTAGCTCTTTGTTCCAAAGTCTTCAGCCTATCTCCACATCTACAATTGGACACATCATCCCAAAGATCACTGGGCTCCATGCTGTCTTGTCTGATATGGCTCCCTTTCAAATGCAAGAGAAAGTTTATATTCATGATCATAAAACATGGATACAAAGAGAAAAGTATTTACCTAGATCTAGTGCCATCTTCTACTCTCACTAAAGAACAGCATTTAAACTTTAAACCCAAGGCATTTCCTTCTGCCTTCCCATTCAGATAGGGTTTTCCATACAAAATGTCCAACAAAATGTCTCTGTCTCCGAACAAGGAAGTAAGCTTCCATATGGGGGATACAGAACAATGGAGTATATTTAGGCTAGCCATAGCAATTGTTCGTGACCTTTTTGCCAACAGACACCAAGCACACACAGGAGATGTTTGCACTACTTCAAATCTGTGATTAAATCATTTCACCACCAAAAGAATAAACTGAAAAATTGCTACTGCTGCTGCAGTGACAGGCACATTACTGACGGAGTTTTGAACAGTATTGGAAACAAAAGGACTGGAAACAAACTAATTAAATGAATCAGAGACAGACACAAAATATTGCTATTGAATGACTGTCCATGTACACACAGTCACAGTTTCCTCAGCTGGCATTTCTGCCAAGAGGTAGGTGCTTGTTTCAAAGTAAGTAATGTGATACCATTCCCAATGAAGTCTAAAAATGTTACCTTTCTGATAGTATTTTGAATTGTGAGTCCATCTGAATCCAGTACACAGCCCAAAGTCAGTCAGTTTGATATGCCCATCAAGGTCTATCAGAATGTTGTCAGGCTTGATGTCTCGATGAATAAATCCCATTTTGTGCACACTCTCTATAGCCAAAGTGAGCTCTGCTATATAAAATCTAGCCAGACGCTCTGGGAAGACCTCCATGCGAATCAGTAGACTCATCATATCCCCACCAGGGATGTAGTCCATCACAAAGTACAAGTTGTCTTTATCTTGGAAGGAATAATAGAGTTTAACCACCCATTCATTGTCTGCCTCAGCCAGGATGTCCCTCTCTGCTTTGACATGAGCCACCTGATTGCGGTTCAGCACATCCTTCTTTCGCAGAGTCTTCATGGCATACAGGGCATGGGTATCCACTTTGCAGGCCAGGCACACTTCTCCAAATGCACCAATACCCAGAGTCTTGATTTTCACAAACATAGACTTGTCCATTTTGGCCCTTTTAAGTCTGTTGTAGTTGGACTCCTTCTGGTAGAGAATTTTCCTCATTTGTTCCTGTTCTGCTTCGCAAAGGCCAGCCTTTAGAGAGGAAAGGAAACCACAAGAGCGGGCACCGTTATATTCATAGCAACAGAACAATAAATGAGCATTCCCAAAACACATTTCTCAGAAAAATTAACCAAGAACCAGAAAAGATGAGTTCATGAGAGACATACTCTCTTGTATTTCTGAGAAACCAGCAAAGTCACTGTGCCCTAACTTGTTACCTGAATTTGCTATATCTGAGATTGGTCTGCCTGTCTCATTTGGCTGAATTAAAAAGGCATGGGGCAATACTGTCAGAGAGGGGAATATAACATAACTAATCTGATCATGGGATGTGGTTTACATCTTTCAAATGTGCACTTGGCTACTGCACTCCCTGATATGTATGCACACTGCAGTACAGCTTAATTTCAACTGAAACTTAAACCAGGATGCAGCAGTTCACTATGTTCATGAATGGTTCTCCAGGGCAACTCACATTAACGGTTCCTACCTTGGGTGCCGTTTGACTGTTGGGTTTTGTGTTGCAATTAAGAAGCTGGTTTTGACCTACACATTCCCAAGTACCTTGGAACCTTCTTTAGAAACTATTTTTCTTCCTCTGTTATATACAGCCTCCCCTCTCAAGGTCTGTAGATGTCTTCAGCACCTGTTCTACTAACTTCTCTTTTCCCTACCCCACCCAAAATACATGCATATAATGTTCAGGTCTGGCCTCTCCTTCTCAGCCACTGCAGTTCAGACCCCAGTGCTATTTCCCCCCTGAATGTATTATTGTGCCTCTGCATCTAAGTTGTAATATAGCTCCTTTGTCCACCTCCTGTCCCTTTCCCCACCCTTTAAGACAAGAGTCTGCACACTGACAACCTTGGTGCCTGTCCATCTCCTTAGAGCCACTGGTGGCCTCCCCCAGCAGAAGCCCCTGGGCTGATCCCCAGGATTCAGGACCACTGCTGCACGTCCCTTTCTTTCTGCATACCCCAGTTCCAAAATCCTGAATTAACTGGCATCAACTGAACCTCTTCTGAGAGGAAGATCAGTGCCTGGTGAGAAGGGGTCATGGGGAGGCAGGCTGGAGGAAGTTGAAGCTGCCTGACTAGCAGGCTAGAAACCCAAGCACACACCCACAGGGCTGCTGCTTAGGTTGATTTAATTTCACATCTGTAGGCTAGGTATCTAAAGATGAGTGTGGGCAGCCAGACTACGCAATGAGATCCCCACGGTAAAAAAATTAAATCTGCATGAATAGAGGATGGAGGAGGCCTGCAGAAACTTGCAGAACAGGTAGGATGAATTTTCAGACTGAAGAGAACAGCCAAATCAAAACCAGGAATACTGTTTTTAAAATGAAAGGTAAGTACATCAATCCATAATAAAGGAGGTGTTTATTCTTTAGGGTAAAATAATTAGTCTGTTGTGTTCTTGGTTAATTCTAAAATAATGCAATATTCCGATAGGCAAAATCTCCTGTGTGTATGTTCTCAGTCAGTGATGAGGTTGCTACAGGAAGGAGTTGTTTTTGTTCATAGCTGAATTATCTCTGAATGAAGGAAAGCTTAAGAGTCAGAAGAACTAACACAATTAAATGCTGTTTTACTTCTCTAGAGATCATTCCCTATCACAGTCTCAGGAAAATACTCACTGTGCAACACAACACAGTCTGTACTCGCAGTGAGGACAAACTATTAACTCTCACTAAAATGCTGACCTTTCAAGAGATTTTAAAGGATATTCTTTTAATTTTAACATTAACAAACAAACCACTGAGTTTTACGGAGCAATGTGATCATCAAATTAATTGACTCTGGCAACTGACCATGCTAGGGAAGACTGGGTAGTTAATTAATATCCACTATGTGTTAATAATAACTTTCCTTAGAGCTTAGCCTTAAATGTAAAAGTAGACTAGTCATATTCTAGTCATGCCTGGGAAAAAACCAAACCCTCTGTTACTTCCACATTTAAAAATTAGAACCAAAACTGCCAGAGCAACCATGAAAACTTGGCAGCTTTGCTTTAAACTGTCAGAGGATCAGCTTAGATTTTAGAGCTACAATTAGGCACAAAAGAAGCTCTATCGTGCAAGTGCATCTTCCTGAGACCTGCCGCTAGAACAAGTTCCAGCAATGGTCCCAAAATCATCTCAAGCTGGTCAAGATGTGATTACTTGCATGATGTTATTACTTACATGTGTTCAGCAGACAACTTCCAGTTAAGTATTACACACTCATTGGAAAATATGGCACAGTGAATACATTGACAAGTTGAACCATGGCTTTGGTGAATGAGCAGCTACCTTGGAACAGGGAGGAAGAACTGGGGCAAAGAGTTTTGCAAGAGCTGCCAAAGTATTGCCAGAGTTATCCCAGCCTCAAGCCTGCCCTCTGAGTTCTTGCCTATGCAAACCTAATACCTTCCTACTATGGGGGGTTTTCTTCATTTTACTTTTCTGGTATAAAGATACATCATTTCACATCTCAGGTTTTTCAAACAGCCTTCCAGACCTGTACTCACTTCTAAGTGAGTACAATCTGGTATAGGCAGCTATATGATACCTACTACTTCCACTGGAGACTGGCTTTCAATTTTTTTTGATGGATTAAAAATAGTAATAATCAATTTGACCCCATTAGTTTTTATTGTAAGAAAACAAGGATAATTACTTTTGCCATTTCTTGCTCCAATTGCAATCTTCTGTTAATTTTCTGCTGGTAGGTCTTTATGACATTTTCTACATGCTGCTCCATGTAGAACTTGAAGGCAAAAGGTGAGTAGCTCTTTATTCGAGATTCTCGCTTTTCCTCATCTTTGCCATTTTTTCGCACAGGCACTGGAGATGTCTGAATCTGCTTTTTATCCTTGCTTGGTTTTTCAGCTTTAGTGTTCTTGCTGCTTTTATCATTTCGCTCACTGTTCTCCTCAGCCTTATTGCACGTCGAATTGGGGACAACACGGAGTGTCTGCTCTACACCCTTGCATAAGCAGTTGATATCGAACTGCTCAGGGGTGCCAGGCAGTAACAAATGCTTGGGATATGGTGGTGGTGGACAGCGCAGCTCCTGGTTACCGTAATCCACATCCAGCTGATAGGCACCAGCTGCTCCAACAGGTGGCACATGCTGCTCAATGATCTCCAAGCCATCCACAGCCGGTGCCTGCGCGGGTAACCAGCCAGGATGGGAAGGTCCCACTGCAGTCTGAGGCTCAGGTCTCATCACTCTCATGCTCTTCACTGGCTGCAGAATATGAGCAGACGTGACTGCTGTGATTGTATTCGGAGATGTAATTGAAGGATCAGGTTTTCCTGGAGGAACCTGTCTGATAGACACTGTCACTTGTGGCTGTTGCTGGTGGTTGTTAAAGGAGTTAGTCCTGCTTGGCACTGTGGCATCGGGTCTGAAGGATACATGTTGCCGTGGAGATGTTTCTATTCCTGGATTTTGTAAAGAATCTCGGCGTGATGGCGTTGCTGCCTGCCACTGCTGAACTTGAGGGTTATTCATGTCATATAGGTCCATGTTCAGGCTGTTTCTAGATGGAGTTAACAGACTTTGTGGTGGACTGTCTGAAAAATCATTAGCAAAGGGTGGACCTCTGGGTATCACATGCATTTGATGAGAAGAAGGACTTGTCTGTTTGTGATGAGAATGTGATATATACAGGCTTGCTGGTGCCTGCTGAAATGCATGACCAGTATTATTCTGAACAACTGCCCCTTTATTTGGGAGATTGGCATATCCTCCCTCCTGCTGCATCTTGTTTTGGAAGGATGGACTCCGCTGAACACCATAGCCCATAGGCTCCCCCTGCACCATCATGTGCTGCCTACTGTAATGCTGGCTGTTGGAGCCATGGGATGCCTGCAGCTGCAAGGCCTGACTGCTGTGATTAGACACTGGGTAATTAATCACAGAAGACTCAATATTTGCAGGGTATGTTTTCTGCTGATGGCTGGTTGTTGTGCTGTGAGTGCCTGCTCCCGAGGGTCGCTGTACAGGAGCATTCATAGCTGAAGACTGTGAAGCAGAGATTAAGTAGTCCATGTATGGCCTTGGAACTTCAGTAAGCATATTTGCACCTTCTGCTCCAAAGCCTGTCCCTTCATAGGCTGCGTTACTGATCTGATGGTAGGACGGAAAAGATTCATTTGATCCTTCAAAGCTTGGCCTGCGAGTTACATTATTTGGCACAATACCCTTTCCTTTATAAAAAGAACACAGAAGAAGGTTAGGAAAAAATTCAGGTGAACCAATTACTTTGTATTACTTATCCATCTATACATACAGACATATATACACACAGAGGCACACTGCATAGCGACTATGTGTTATAAAAACACCTTTCAAAATCTAAATTAAGTACTCAGAACATTTAAAGTTATAGGTGCCAAGTACTCCTACTGATAACGAGCTACTGTGCCACAACACTGCTCATGCCAGGAATCATCAGGGAGTCCTATCAAATCATGAAAATAGAAGCACAAATTCCCTAACTATGAACTCATCAGATTACACCGCAGCCTGGTTTTTAAAGCTGGACCAGTATTACCAGTTACAAGTCACGAACAGGAGGAAGCTACAGAGCAGGGGGTAAGTACAGCACCAAGGGGAGGACAAAAGCTCCCAGAAGGACTGTCAATACAACTTAAAGTCAGCACTGCTATAAGCTACTAGGTCATCACATAGTCCACATCTTCTGTATAGTGCGCCCACTGCTCTCACAAGGGATCTGTTTACATCTCTCTGTGGCACTGTTCTCCTCAAAAATCCTTCCCTCCCTCTTCACTTAAACAAAGGCATTATACAGTTTGTCCTGTATTCTTTCCAATGTGTTGGACACAGAGTATCTGATCATCTTGCATCTGTTTGGAAGGAAAATCTTTCAGGGTGTCAACATACTAATCTTAGCTTGAAGAATGTGCAGAGACAAGATAGCAGCATGCCTACAATGGAAGTGTTAACAGCACTTTTCATCAGTTCTTTGGTCTGAGGACAAACTGCAGGTGGATAAAGCACTGGCTGTGCTAAAAGTACAAAGGGAGACACTGGGCTGTTGTTATTTTTTTGTTCCCCTTCTAGTTCTTTAGCTTTCACAAATCACAGGATTTGGCCAATTTATGCCTAAACAATCTCCTTTTAAAATCTCGACTTCACAAGGCCTGTAAGAATAGTCATATTGAAGTAAGAGGCTTGAACACTGGATTGTAAGCCTTTTGCATTACAGTGTGTCCCAGCTGGGTCAGATGCAGCACACCTGGGCACAGGTGCTGACTCCTCACCCTGACACACAAGCCCTGCTGTACCCAGACACACAAGGACATGCATGTTATTAAGAAAGGTTTATGGATTCTCTCTGCACACTGGAGAGGCTGATCCCATGCTAAATGACACCTTTATAAACAGTGTAATGTTTGCAAATGGAATCAGGCTGGACAAATAAACAGGGTTCTTTAAAGTGAAATCTACAGTCAGCAGCTCTGTGTCCTGTGATAACACAAGGCCATGCTTGCCGCGGCCATACTTGCAACAAGTCCTTGACAGCCCATCTCCTGGGACACAGCGAGAGGCACTGATGGCACTGTGGCATCCTAAGAAGTGAGGACTCTGGCCTGCAAGTGGGAGGCAGCCATAAGACCCATGTGTCATTTCTGTCATAGAACCATAGAATCAGTTGGGTTGGGAAAGGCCTCCAAGATCATCAAGTCCAACCCTTGGTCCAACTCCAGTCCCTTTACCAGATCATGGCACTCAGTGCCACGTCCAATCTCACCTTAAAAACCTTCAGGGATGGTGAATCCACCACGTCCCTGGGCAGGCCATTCCAATGCCTGATTACTCTCTCTGGAAAGAATTTTTTTTCTAATCTCCAACTTAAATTTCCCCTGGCAGAGCTTGAGCCCGTGCCCCCTTGTCCTATTGCTGAGTGCCTGGGAGAAGAGACCAACCCCCACCTGGCCAGAACTTCCCTTCAGGTAGTTCTAGACAGTGATGAGGTCACCTCTGAGCTTCCTCTTCTCCAGGCTAAACACCCCCAGCTCCCTCAGCCTCTCCCCATAGGGCTTGTGCTCCAGTCCCTTCACCAGCCTTGTTGCTCTTCTTTGGACCCGCTCCAGCACCTCAATATCTGTCTGTAGGATTCCTGGTGAGCCTCAGGGGCAAACTGACTTTGCTTTTCCCTTTCAGAGGCCAGGAAGGAAAGCAGCAGCAAGAATTGTCTTTCTTTGGGATACATAAGTCAGCTGTGCCAAGAATCTTGATGTCTGAGAGATATGATGTCCACTGCCTAGATTTGTATACCAGTAAATCTGTTCTGGTCTGACAGAGGAGTACTTGGATTTGTAAAGATACCAAATGTGGTGGCTACACATGATTTATTTTTTCTACATATTCCTATCCAACATGGTAATCTATTTCCACGCACCAGTATATGGAATTCAAAACTAGAAGATTTAAATTCTCAAAATGCAAATGAAAAGTTGCTCAGTAATCACATATTTCCTAATTAATTAGAGGAGACCTGTGCTGTCCCAGCACAAACAATACCATGCCAAACAGGTCAGTATGGCTTTCTGGCACCTTAGGCAGGCAAACCATCAATTGCATGGTATTTAAGTTTTACATTCTGTGTATCCTAAAATCGAAGGTGTATCTTCATCTGGAAAGCCTAAATATTCAAGACAGCTGCATGCATTGGAATGTTAAGAAAGCAAGACCAGACACAAATGAAAGACAATGAAGCAAATAAAATGTTAACCTAGAAAGGATTTTCAACCCCTTCACAGGAAATACATGCTCTTTAGGACTGGGTGTGTTCTTTCAGTTTAAGGAATAAAGCCTTTATAATATAAAGCAAAATACAGCTTAGTAACTCTGTCAAAGTTATTTAAAATTCTCTTCTAGGTGCACCTGAGGCCACATTTGAGCATGTATTAGGGCAGAGCTCTCCAAATAACAAACTGGCCAGTACTGCTTAGTCTGTCATGTGGTCATTCTGTAGGGTAACACTAAGAAATGTTTAGAGGTTTCCAGAATTTCTCCAAATAATAAAGCAGGAAGTCTAAGGCTGATAGAAAGGAGAGCTGATCTGCTCCATCACCCTTTTTCACCAAATCAAAGCTTCATTTTTGAGAGTGACCACCTGAAAAATGCGATTCTTTCCTGTATGTGGCTACCCCAAGGAAAGAAGTGGCTTTAATGAAGATCTCACTCCTGTCCAGGAACTTCTCTTTGTAAACTGAATGGGATTTCTCTTCCTCAGCTTTCCTCATCTTAATCAGCTACACCAAACCTTTCCCAACAAAGATCTGCAATTTGACCACAAGGCAAGGAGGAAAGCACTGCCGAGGTGGCCAAGAACAGAAATCTGACATGTGGAAATCACTTGCACTCAGTAAACTCAAATTATGACCACACTTGGACATCTACACTACTGTAATGGGATTGTTTGAATGGTTTCGTTAGTCCAGCACAGAGAATGGGTGCCTGTCTGCTTGGCCAGCTTTTTAACTGAAAGAAAATAAAAGCAACAAACTCTGTCCAAACCAGATCAAAAGCATTCTGCAGGGCTCTTAAGTGCCAATATCTGAATGGAAACAATTCTTGCAAGGCCTTTTGTCAGCTGAGGTCTGATGTTAGCTGATGAGGCATATGCAGGGCCCAATGTGCTAATTTACATGAAACAGGAGAAGTGAGTGGAAAAGCTTCTGCTAGCTTGGCCCTCACTATTTCTGCACTGTACTTACAAGGATGTTCTTGTGAACAAATTCCTGGGAAGTGAGCTATTTCACAACTCCATAGCTATTTCACCTACAAGCACGAGCTTTCACCTCACAGTAAATCTGAGATGAGTGAGCTGACTTGCACCAAAGGATAAGCGTATTACTGTTTAAGAAAGTGGACTAAGAATGTGTACATAGACAACTGTTTCAAATCAGGTGAGTTGTATTCAGGTTCCAGCCCAGCTCAGCTGACAGGGCCACATTCACTTCACTGTCTGCTACAAGATTCCTATGGAACACTGTCAATCCACTACTTCTCACCAGTGATAACCCCACTTTACAAACTAGCTTAGTGCAAGAAAGAACACAATTTAAAAAAAAAAAGTTCATGCCTACCTGGTGAGGTTTGCTTAATTACACGTACTATCTGCTCATTTCTAGGATCCAAGTAGCTCATCTTACTGATATACTCCAGAGCTGCTTCAATACTTCTGCTACCCGTCTGCTTCAGTGCTCGAACAGCCATCTCCTGTATAAAGCAAACAAGAATTGAATCCCACTGAGGCAAAACCCAAGCACTGTACTGCAGGCTAGAAAACTCTAAGCATTCTTGCATTTATGGAAACATTAAAAACTTCAGGTCACAGCTGCCTGAAACTAAATGGACTCATATTTTGAAAACATCCGCATGCGTTACACAACTCAGAAATTAAAAGATGAAAACAACAAAATACACAAACTCTCCCTAGAGTCTGACAATTAAAGAAGTATCAAATTGAATTGCATGCTTTAAGATTCCTAAAAAAACTCCCAAAACCGTGTTTGAATCACGTCTGGAAACAGCAGCATAGTTTCACATTGAATGAAATATTTAGCTTTTGATATTTAAGAGCATGTCTCTTAGTCCCACCTGAACACAGTAAAAGTTTTATCCTTTCACAGATGCCACAAGGAGCTAATTAAGGTGGAGGCTGATTTCTGCTCATTAGAGCTAATGGGGAAGAAAAACTGCTGTTTTCAGTACAGCTGGGACATCGTTCACTATTTGTTTGGAAAATGACTAGGCATTCCAAACTCAATGTCCCATGTTAGTCTTTTGGGTTGCATTTACTGGGCACAGTGTTTATCACTGAGAAGTTACTGTGGGTGCCGGACACACAACCTGAAACCTTCAACTGGGGCCAATATGAATGCTCCAGTTAAACCAGTCTAACACAGCCATGGTACAGCCACAAAGTCACAGTTCCCTGCAGTTTGGTTTTACTCCTACTTATAGCTCAGGTATCTGGAACACCTTTCAACAATGGCTAGTATTGCATCATTGCAGAGCAAAAGTCACAAATCTGCAAAGCAAAATTCACAAATCCGCAAGGCAAAATTCACAAATTGTTGTGAGGCTGCAAGGTCTTTTCTGAAATGATGGAGAAATTGAGACCCAGAGCTTTAATGCTGAATTCAACTTACTGAATTTCACCCATCAAAAACTTAAGATAACTAGTCAAAAGCAGTTTCTGAGAGCCTTTCTATAGTCACCTCCAAAAGGCAATTCATAAAATAGACATAACAGGAGATGAACTGAACAGGTGATTAGAGGACTAACTTGAACTGAACTCCCACCTCTTAGAAGGCTGAAACGAATGCCACCACCAAGGAGTTGCCTGCAAATGTCAGTATTCTATTATCTTGCCACTTTACTGCTATTTTTAGGGGAATTCTGTCATCGCAACCTGCCCACTGAGCGCTGAATCAGATGGAGTTTGTTCCTCCTTGGCCTGGCTGACTGATTGCAGAGGTGATGGCTGGGTTGGCACAGGCACACCGCCCTCCCACGGGTCAGCTCCGTGCCCTGGCTGGCAATCAGGTAGTCCCAGCTGGAGCAAAGAGCAACTCTGCTTGACTGAACTGCAAGTACATAGAACATACTCACTAATTGTTTACTTAGCAAGGGAGGATCATCTCAGATGACACTAATTCACACTTAGCACAGAGCCACAGGCTGGCACTTGGCATTTTGCTTCTCTTAGCTCAGTCCCCTCCTACTCCCTCCAAAATGGCAGCACTTTCTCCATTACTCAGAGGTTCTACTTGGGGAACAGCTATAGCAAGCTGAATATTTTTCATACAATTTATGATTCATAATTCATAGAAAGGCAGTAGTCGGTTTCACATTTCCTATAGCTGAAATACTTCACTGGCATCAACACATTACTAAGGGCAATATTAAATCAACAGAAAACTATTATGTATAAAGGAAAGAATTTCCCACAATGGTTTTTTCCTCTCTTTTTTCTTCTTGTGGATACATTTCTAAAGTATTAGCAAATTTGTATCCCAGTGCTCAGCATTCTCATCATCCAGGGACTCCGGACTTTACAGCCCTGTTCCATGGGGCTGCTAACACACTCTGTGTGATTCTGTGATTTACACCAGTTGGACCTAGCCTTAGATCACAAGTCTTAAAGTTTCCTAAATCAAATGTGCTCCAAATGCACATTTGGGTTGACATGGTGCTGGTTTGTTTTTTTTGTTTTCTCTGAAATGGAGTACCAAGAAAATAAATGCTTGGTATGCAATTATATGAATGCTTAGTAAAACAGCCCATATAATCCATTTCTCCCTCTCTTAGCTGTATTGGCTGTACATAATTCCAAGGGGCTAAAATAGAATAATTTTTTATCACCAGTACAGTGATATCATCTCAAAAACAATGCTCTTCCCCTCCATACTGTGGCCGTATTTTCTCTCTATTCTTATTGCCTATGTCTGAAAAGCAGAGCAAAAATGACACTGAAGCATCATGTTCTACATTTGGTACATATGTTAGGGGATTCATATTCAGTGGGAATAATGTGAGGGGACAAGCACAGTACATTTCTCTGTGCACTGCTGGATAACCAAAGAGGCCACCAAGAGCTTGGGACGAGCACGCCTGTCCCTGGCAATCTTGCCCTTTCAAGCCCCCAGTGTGCCAGCACCTCCATGCTCCAGCTCACCACTCCTCATCTTTCCTTAGGTCAGCTCCCACTTTCCAAAGGGTTTTCTCATTACATACTCTGTTTGCTTAGAATGTACATTACTGATGGAAAAAATGACCTAAGTTTTTTTGTGGCTCAAAAGAACACCTGTGATTCTCCTGTACACCATCCCATAGCTTTGGCCCTTTCCTCTGTGGCTCTCATGAGACACAAATAACCCCAGTTTCTGATACTGGTTCACAAGAATCTCACATCGTCCCCAAGCAAATGGAGAGTGACGAACAAAAAAATAAACATTCCACTTATAAAAGGGAAAGGTTTTTCCTCAGAGGCAGATAACATATACTTGTAACTCTCCATGCAGAGGACAAATCCTTCCTGGGGGCACATTCAGGAGAGTGGAGGGCAACAACAGGCTCCAGCTGGCCTTTGTCCTCCTCTGCATTGTTTTTCCAATAGCCACTGTCCATGCCCACAGCTGTCTTCTCTCCAGTAGCCACCTGAAAAGGGCTCCATTACTCGCAGCACCTTTTCATTAGGCATGGAGGGCACGCTGATGTGTGGCTGAGGCTCACAGAGGGTGTGTTCTGTCCGAGGTGGCTGCTCGCTCCTTCCTATATGCAAAGCAGCAATTAGCTCTGCTGAGCAAGGGAGCAGGGCTGGGATGAGGCAGTGAAGGGCTGGCCTCCTGAAGGGGAAGCTGGCTCCCTGCTGGCAGCAGGGGCCAGAGCCTGGGCTGGATGTGCTGGAAATCAGTATAAGAATTGTTTGGAGGAAGGGCAGAAGATGGACTATGCAGTGTCAGTAATTATATTCATAGGCTTAAGTGAGATGGAGGGTGTTTGTGAGAAGCAGCAGACTGGTCAAGAAGGAGAGAAATCAATGCCAAAATCTTGCAAACTGATACAGTAGACAGTTGAAGGGCTAAGGAAATCAGAAGGCAGACACTGGGTGAGGGTAAGAGTGCACAGCTACACTGACACAGATAAAGCTGTCTTGATTTTATGCCACTCTAATGTAAATACCTTTTAGAAACAGAAGAGGAAAAAAAAAGAACAGAAATGAAACAGGAAAAAAAATCCACTTGGAGCTGTAGCCAACGCCAAAACACTCAAGTAGGCACAGAATCAAATCCAACTCCCACTGAGGTCAACAAAGATTTCCATTAATTGCAAGGTACACTGCATCAGGCCCTCTGCTTCAGCTGGTTTCCTCTTCACCAGGCCAAATGCTGTCAGCCACAGCATGGGTTGGGAAACCTGGCTGCTGGCTGATGTTCTGCTGCCCCACAGCCAGCTGTCAGGCTCCAAGGAGAAACACAGGCCACTGGCACTGCACACATGAGCCACAAGGGAATAGAGAGTGGTCCCGCCCCCAGCTCATGCTTTGTATTCTGTGTATTCCCTCTGGAGGATTCCAACAGCTCTCCATGCAGGGCTTTCATGTACCTTTTCCATTCCAGACATCACCAATTCTTGCTGAAAAAATAAACCAGAAAAATGAAAGGTGAAAAGTTATAAGGGGAAAATGTGCCCTTACAATTAACTCTAATAACTCTGTAATTAATGTTACAGCTGTAATACTAAATGAGGTTCCAGTGGTCAGCTGTGGTTCTGGACAGATATAATGGAAAACTAGTCAGGCCAGGAACCAGAAAGCAGATTGAGGAAACTCTGCAGGATCCCAAATTTGTGGATTCATGGAGAAAAATGGGGAGGGGGGAGTTTCCCAGCTTGTTCCTACAGTGGTCTACCTAAACCAGACAGCTGCATAGTCCACGTGCTCTCTGTTATTTCCCCAGTCTCTCGATGGTAGATGGCAGCTTTCCAACAGATTCCAAGATTTTGCTAGAAGCAAGGCCACCTTTGATGCTCAATAGGGAAAATCCTTGTTTGATGGTAAACAGATATTTGGATGTGTGCATATAAAGACTTCATTTCACTCCCTCTGTAGGCAATGCAAAAGGTTTTCCCCATTTTACCCTCCCGCCTGGCTGCGCTCCACCAGCATTGGCAGAGGTTTGCGTTCTTGCTGTACTACAGGGTTGTCCAGCAACATTTCTCATTCAGAAAGCTCCTCGTTGCCAAGATGTATTTATCATCCAAGTGAAGATTGCACAAGAGGTTACAATAAGTAAGACTTTTTCCCAAGAACATTGTGTCTGAAGGAGACAATAGGCCCTCCAAGGTTTGGCAAGGGTAATTAATCGCTAACAACAACAAAAATTAATTACTTGCTTTCCATTCACAAAGAAGGATGGACGACTGATGCAGGAAACAGATACAGGTTCCCTACAGAAGGGAAAAAACTAAAGCTCATGCCAAAAGACATGATCTAGCATTGATTACGAGCCTTTCTGCAATAGTCCACCATTGCAGGATTTTTCATTCATGATTTTAAACATTCAAAACGCAAGAAGTTCAGGAAACACATGAAATATACTCTGTCTGAGCTGCTGCAGCCCCACAGAACAGAGAAACTTACATAGTAGTATTCTCTATCTGTAATTATTCTCTAGTGGGACACTTCATCCAATTTTGTACTTTACTTTTGTTTTGCCTGTTTTCAGGTTGCTAACACCAGTGGCTAGATTTTGCACACAAATTCCCATTGCAACTATAATGTTGATTACAATATTCTAGCTGCATAATTAAGAAATTATCCTGAGTATCATTGTGTTTTTCAGTTTTGGTGTATTAAAAAAAGCAGGAGGAAAATAGCACTGGCAGAAACCTACTGAGGGCTTATTTGTTTGCTGCAGTATCACTTTGTCTGTTCATAAACCACGTAACTCATTCAGAAACTAATGGAGATCTACCCCATCACCAGTTCAGGGTTTCCTGCCCCCCACTGCTCCTGTTACAAACTCCTCCAAAGCTTTACTGCTTTGGCAGTGATAAACCACTCTCTTACTTGCAGACTAAATTATGCTGGGTAAGTTTATTCCCTCTACCTTTAGTCTTGATTGTCTTTTAGCTTCAGCAGTTCTGCTGTCACCTACAGACAGTGAGCCCCCTTCATTCTAAGGGATGCTTATAGCTTGGCCTCCTGGGCCGAACAGACCACATTCTTTTTAGTTTTCGCTTGTAAAACTAAACATTCTCTTTATCACTGTAGTAGCCTATCTCTTTATCAAGTAAGATCAGACTGGGACATGATTTTCACAAGACTTGCACACACCATTTCTGATGACATGCAAAGAGTGGTGGAAAAGCTATCCTTGTGGTTAAGACACTCCTTTTCTTTGTTGATTTCAGCAGAGGAAGTTTGAGTTTGGGACTTTAATCCCAGCTTTTTGTTCTTGCTTACAGCATTTCTAACTTTTTGTGCTTCAATTCTGGTAGCAGTCCAGCTCTGAAGGTCATCCATTATTTTGGTTGTGTGCGCTAGCCCTGCTTTGCACTGACTGTGCATTCCCACCTCACACTGTCAGAGTGCTGCCTTTCCTTCTTTTCTTTTCTTTCTTTTTTTATTTTTATACAAGACTTTCTCAGGGTTCAAGTATGCAGAACAGACACACTATAGTACATAAAATTGGGGCAGACAGAAAAAGAATATAGATAAGTGACAAAATGTAAGACTCACTAAGTTCAATCACATCAACATATGAAAAAACACAGGACTGTAAATTAGGAACAGGAATTAGAGGTAGGGAACAACTTTAACCAGAAGGTTCTTACATAACAGTTTCAAGGGATATTTGAAGAACTGACAAGGGGAGTATGATCAAAGGCTGGAGGGAGGATTTTGGAAATGATACAGTACTACTCTGGTAAATACCCTATCAGAAGAAAAACAAATAAAAATAAATCTAATCTGACAGTCACTGCTATGCCACTGCTCATTCTGCTTGTTTTCCAACACTTTAGTCTTTATTTAGCCAGTCACCTCCAGAAGGTAGGCATATTTACTGCTCTGTGTTCGTATGGCATCCAGTACAGTGGGATCCTGCTGTTGTGCTGATGGCAGCATGGTAACTTATTATTAAACCAAGGTAATCAAGTCCAGTGAAAAACAGGGAACTTGGGAGTAGTAGGCAAAAAATGTTGGTGTGGCAGTGTCAATTGTACTGGGTCCCAGCACAGAAAACCTTGTATCACTACCACCACAACCAACCCTGAAATAAGATTACCTTAATCCTCTAAACCACAGGACATGGCACATTTCTGAGTCATAGAATCATTACGGCTGGAAAAGACCTTCAAGACCAGCGAGTCCAAACTTTGACCAAACACCACCCTGTCAACTACACCACAGCACTAAGTGCCACATCCAGTCATTTCTTGAACACCTCCAGGGATGGTGACTCCACCACCTCCCTAGGCAGTCTGTTTCACTGCTTGACAACCCTTTCTATGAATAAATTCCTCTTGATGTTCAACTATATTTCTTCCACAGCTGTATTTCCTATAGCTACAGAAGGAATACGACCAAATGAAACAAAAGTAGTTAGATAATCTAGTTACTTTTTTTTACTTACCAAGAACATCTTTTGATGATCAAGACTATAGTTGTTCAAAATGTTTTCAGTATCTTTTCAGATTTAAGACTGCTCTTGGTGATTAAAAAGCAAACAAATGAACCAGACAAGTGACATCATTATTTGAAATTTATCACTTAAGGTTTTATATTTTACTAGCCCTAGAGTGAACACAAAATTCTTTCACAAGTATCACAATAAAGCCTTTTTGACTGTTTTTTTCCCAGCTGCTTTCCCTTAAGTTGATGACTAATCAAAGCTATTTAAGTCCTTCCAAAAAAAGAAAAAATATTCTATAGATTTAGCAGCAGGGTACTTATAACACCTTTACCAGCTTGGAAAGGGTAAGAAGGGAAATAAACAAAAGTTGAGAATGGTAACTCGAAATGCAACCGAGTGCCTTGTCAGGTGCCTCAAAAGGCACAAGTTACATCAAAATACTTTTTAACACTATGCAACTCTTAAGTAGCAGCATAGAACTTTGTGGGGTTTTTGTTTTTGTTAGTTCTCTTTAACTGAACCTCTATAGTACATGCCCTCACCACAGACACAATGTGTTTGGCCACGGGTGTTTCACAGAGGGCACCTGTCATTTTACACTGCAGTCCTTGTGCCCCAGGAGCTGTTCAAATATGGTCCTTTGCCTGAAAAGGAGAGATACGAACTCCAGGCTATGAGCCAACACACTGTCCCAAAGTTAAGACATTTGGAAACAAACCAAGCATGGCTGCTCAACATATTTCCAAACAAATGCCTGTAAAATGAAGGGAGTATTTATAACAAGGCATCTCCAGACAAAGAGCGTGTATGTAAACACTTCAAGAGGCTGTGATGAACTATTCAAGAGATGCAATCTGTTTAAAGGAGAAACACACATGCACTGCAATGTCACTTTTCAAACCCAGTCAGAACATTTAATCAGACAACTCCTGCTGATGTCCCAGTGTGTGTGCATGTACTGACATGCATATAGGTATTACATACCATGTGCACATCTGTGTATATGATTTTGATTAAATTAGTCTCATTTCAAGTGAGCCCGTGAGCCCTCTGAAAGCAACATATAAGAAAAGACACAACACCTTCTTTCATTAAGAAATAAGCCTCTTACTTGAGTCACCAGACAGTGAAGAAGAGTATTTCATTATATATAAATATATATAAACCTATTGTAGCATTTCTGGAAGCACATCAGACACTCTGGAAAGGATCTGGAAGGGAGAAGGCCTGCAGAAAGCTGGAAGAGGTCCCGCCTCAGGCAACAAACCTGCACTCTGCATGAAGCTCAAGCGCCATGAAAGAACTGACAAGGACAGAGACACCACAGTACTAACAACAACAACAATTGAAAGGGAGTGAAAATAACAAAGAGGCACCATGAACACTAAACACCACCTTTTTTCTTTTTTTTCAGATCCAAGTGGGCTGGGAAGGAAGAATAGAGCTGAGCTGCTCTGTCCCAGCCAGAACACAGGTATGAGGGGAAAGGGAGCAGAGTGTGGAGAGCTTCATTGTAGAAACAACTTAATAGACAGACTGAGGAACAGTGACAAAGAGCCTGTTCTCCCTCTCCACACTGGCCTTGGAAAAAGCCCATCTGTGGCTGAAAAGCAGAAAGCAGAAGACCAGTTTCCTTACGTATTTGGTGCAGAGTGATACTGTTAATACCCAAGATAGGCAGTGATTTGCTGCCTACCTCAAGAGGCTCTCATGCCCCTTTCTAAGGGCACCCATTCTCTCTCCCAACTTTCCAAAGACCACACACTCCTGGGTTAGCAACCAAACTTGGCCAACAGTGACAGGCAGTACAGAAAATTCCCATTCTGGAAAACACACACTTTGCTTCAGAGCCCATGTTAGAACTGAGGTGTAAGGAGTAAGCACACAGCATTCCATTTTGAACACATAGTACTCCAGGATCACCTATATTCCAAAACTCACAGGCCAGGTTTACATTAATGGTCAAATAAAGAAGGGGGGAAATCTGCAGTGCTTCAAGTACCTTCTAACTCCATGAAATCCTTTCTACTGAGATGCCATTCCAAAGCCTTCTGCACTGTGCTGAGTCCTACACAGACATAAGGGAAGAATCCTGTTCTGCAAAAGAGTTCTAATTCAAAACAGAACAAACAATTGTATATACAGCCATAACTGTTCCTCATTACTCTTTAAGTACGCTCATTGGAGAGCTATTTAAACTATCCAGAGTTCAAGTCTAACCAAATGATCCATGGTGGGTGCATCAACAGGGAAGAAGTTGGGCAAATCTCTCCTATTCTTTACCCAGCACTGGAGCAGGAGCACTATTTTGTGCTAAGTCAAAAATCTTATGCTGAGGCAAAAAACATGTTATAAACAGTATTTACAAATTACTGCACTGGCAGGTTTACATCACAGAGCACACTGAAAAGCTTTGCTTACTTCATGCATGAATGAATGCACATGCTCTCACATGCAAGTGTGTACACAGCTCCTTTCCAAAGGTGCTGTTTTACTTCCCTGGAACTCCCTTGCTTTGGTTACGGGAACAGGGAACTTCCCCCCCTCTGCACAGTCTGTAGCAGGTTCAGCCTCAGCTCCAGCTCCCTCCTGCCTGGCAGCCACTCTAGTGACCTGTACTCTGTCACACAGTGTCTCAGCCACATACCTTGCACTAACCAGTGCAGCTAAAGAGTCTCTTCTGTTCCCACAAGGCAAGCCACAGGACTATTCATCAATACTTTTAATATTACAAAGGTAAGAAAAAAATGCTATAGTAGCTTTTGAATGCTGAAGAAGATAAACAGAGAACAACTGGAAAACAAATTCAAGTATAAGCAAGTGAATTGTCTCAAACCAAGAAGCACTACCATCTTCCTGTAAAGTTCACTGAAAATCCCTTCTTCCAGATTTCTATTTACATTTTTTAGTAACTAGAGGTGGTACCTAATATCCCTTTTCATACCAAGCCCAACATTGGGTGACCTCTAAGGCTTACAGCTGTAACTCAAAGAACAGGAGTCACCCAGCTGGGACCCCAAAGCAAATTCT
Source organism: Pithys albifrons albifrons (assembly GCF_047495875.1). NCBI lineage: Eukaryota > Metazoa > Chordata > Aves > Passeriformes > Thamnophilidae > Pithys > Pithys albifrons. Next base: position 69,285,491 of record NC_092458.1, on the reverse strand, counting down.
TTCTACATGGCAGAGAAGTCCAAGCTAGTGGAGAGCCTTTTACTAAGCCTCTGGATTTTGATTCAAGTTACTTGACATGAGCAAGACTAACTTGAATGTAACTTGAATAAAGTTTTGAATGTAACACCTTCCATCTCCCTGTCTTCTACTCTATTTATCCTAACAGTAGCTTTACTTGACATCATGCAAAGAGCATTGAGCCCTTTCAGCAGCAGCACTGAGCATCAAAAGCTACTAGCAGACAGTATCAGGTGCTCCAGCCTTCACAACTAGGAAGAAGAGACATATGGAGCAAGAATCTTCAAATACCTAGTCACTATTTGGTTTGGAACTTTCCTCTGCATTGGTATGATTTATATCCAGGAAGCAACAATGAACCAAGAAACTAAATAAAAGACAGAATTCAGCTTGAAAAGACACAAAAAGGAAGTGTTTTACAATCACTTCTTCATAAAGCATATAGAAGTAATGAGGAGAGCAGGAGAGGTGCTGTGTATGTCACCAAGGCAAACAGAAAGTTCTGCCACCCAAGAGAATGGGCAGACTTCAGCCAGACTAATTCCTCCACTTCTGCCCTTGTCTGATTCAGCCTAATGAAACATGCAAATTTAGCCAACAATGCTGACATTAATAACAATTTGACTATTAAAGGCCAATTTAAGAATATTAGTAACACTGCAGCACTCAGCTAATAGCCAATACAAGTTCCTAGAGAAAAAAAATAGTAGCAAGTTGCCTTCAGGGTTTTACTGATTCCACTGAAATCTTATAAACTCTCAACACACAGAGAACATAGTAAAGAACCTTGCACAGAAGGCATCTTCAAAGTTGAGGTAGGATTGACCCTGACCTTGAGGGAAAGATGCACCATGCTGCAGAACAGCACAGTTTTAAGAAATGTGTTCCATGATAGCTTCATTTCCAGCTGTAGACCATGCCCCTCACACAGGAAATCCAGCCATGAATAAGAAATGGCACCTGCTACCCTGCACTCTGGAGGTCCAGGTGAGTGTCCCCACACTCAAGGTGCGCAATCCTAAAAAATGAAACCAACCCCCAACCTACTCCTGACAAAACGCCTCTTAAATTACTAAATATATTAAGAAGGCAATTTCCACAAATGTAACATCTTGCTGTGCAAAGCCCAGCTGTCAGTTAAAAAGCACTATACAAACTCCTTCAAGTTTACTCTTGGAATTGGGTTCTTTCTCAGGTGGGATGTTTTACAGTATTAGTATTTTACACCTATTAGTAATGAGAGTGTATTCTCTGCAAGACCAGAAGGCCATCCACGCTCTCCTCCAGACTTGCTTTTCCCATACTGAGCTGTCAAGAATGATAGTACAACTCCTTCTTTGTTGGTTTTTTTTTCCCTGAGACAGCAGTTTCTTACTCTATCAGGGCAACTAAATCAAGCTGGATAGACTAGCAGTTCAGTGAAGGTTTCACGATGAGCTTATTCCTCTTCATTAGCAGCAAGTGATGTGTTTGCTAATTTTATTGCTCACACATTAGCCAAAAATGCATTTGGCTGGCATTACACTGGCAATAATGCCATTTGCATATCAAAGCATTTCTTTGCAGTTGCCCACAGACACTGAGATGAGTGCTTCTCATCGCTCTTCCTTCTACTATAAAGATACATACATACTGAGTTATGTATAAAAGAGGATTTTTACAAATATTCACAGAGATTACAAGTAATTTCTTAGCTAAATTGGATACAAGGGACCTGTAAACTGTGTATTCAGATTCAGTAAGATGAGTTATGAGGTTTGCTGTCCAGGAATAAAGGCCCAAAACACAGAAAAGAATTGTGTCAAAGACTGGAAGAGTTTTTTAACGCTGCCAAGGACAGCTGTTCCCCCAAAGTCACATGGTGCTGCAAATCTGCAATGCTTTAGACCTGTTATCACATTTCTCCACATCCAACTTTACAAACTGAATTTTGTATCTACTCCCGTTAGCAGCGCCTATGTCATTTTTTACTGACTAATCCCTACTTAAGGCATTACAATTTTTCATATATTTAATAAGACTTTATGTAACATTATATGGGTTTTTTTTCAGTTTTAAACCACTAGAACTTTCAAGTGTTGTTTTAAAACCTCCAAGGCCTGAAAAATTCAAGTAAAGACAGTAAAAGTAATGCCCATCCATATTCAAAGTCAAGTACTAACATAATTTTTCAAACAAGGTTCAAGCATATTCCTGGTATGGCCTTTAGAAGTTTATGAGAATTTTCTTCCCCTAACTTTTCTTTGGGGAGTAATTTAATAGAACTTATACAAGCCCCAGGATGTCTGCTTGGAATGCATTACCACTGAACTGTTCTCTCCTTTGAGGATTTGTACCACAGTGGGACCCCAGCTGACATCAAGCAGTAATGCACAGTCTGAAAGAAAAAATGTATCTGAGAAATATTGCTCCACTGTGAGACAAATGAAGGCAACTTCTCTCTCAGCCTCCCAATGCAACACAGCATGTGATCGAAGAAACATCTGGGTTTTATCCTGAGATTCCTAATATTTTTCAGTAGAGACACATACATACAGAATGCAAGTGCGGTGTAAGGCAACTTGCAATATTTATTGTTCAGAGTAGGAAGATGCAGAACTGTCACACACAATCCTATTTTTAAAAAATTTGCTGGCATTTTTGAATTTTATATGTTAATTGTAATGCTATTTTTTTTTCCAAATTCTCATCCAAAAATATAAAAAGGCATTCAGCTTTTAACATTTTAAAATCAACCTTGTCATGCAATATATTCATACACTGCAGCACTAGGGATCTCATTAGACATTTTCCAGAAGTCTCCATGCAGCACTTAAAGTTTCATTAACTCTATCAAATACACATGTATAACTACAAGTCCAAAAGTAAGAATTGCTAAACATCACTGACTGGCATTTAATGATTTTTAAGACTACAAAAATAACTCTTTGTACTAAATGCTTTATATGACTGCAGCTTTCTGCAGTTGCAAGATAAAACTCTCACATCTACCAGTGCTAGAGGCAAAAGAGGAAAAAAGAGAAAGAAAAAAAGAAAACGCAGCTGGATAAAATATCTTAAGGTCAGGCTTTTTAGATGTAAAGCAGCCGCAGCAAAATTATTCACATTCTTAGCACATAGCTGACCAGGACAAGATTCCACGGAGAGGTAAACAATTCCCCCAAGAGAGCAGCTGCATCTTCTTCAGCTCTGGGAGCTGCTGCGGGGAGAGAGAAATGCCCACTGAGGTTTCCAAACCTTATGAGAAGCACGAAAAAAAGACTGCTTCTGCTCCACGATAACGCTTCTCTCAACTGTTCCTTTACTGTGCTCCATGAGAATAGAGAAGGGTAAAAATAAGAAAGTAAATAAATAAATGAAAAATAAATTGAAGCCAGTTGGAATGCTGTAAGCAGGAACCCAAGTCCCATTCAACAGAGCAGAGTAGGGGGAAAAATATTAGATAATACTGAAAAAAACTGAACGGAAAACAGTCATCCAGTTTTGCTTTTATTGCGTAATTATTTTCAAAAGTATACTGTGAAAGTATAAAACTATTTCTTTCTGGGTTTCCACATTATCTCTCAAATTGTCCTTTTTTAATGTGTTTTTTTTTCCTTAACAGTATCTTTACTCAGTTCATATCCATGTTATTTCTGTTGGCTGCTGGCCAATTCGCACACTTTAATAGTCAGGACACACAGTACTAAAGAAGCATCTTTCTCACTCTGCTCCATTTACATGCAAAGGCTGTGAGATGTATTTCAGGTTGTTGTAAGAAAATAAAACCTCTGGGAAGATTCTCCTCAATGCCATCCCCTTAACATTAGTATCTTCTCACAAACCTGCCACGAGCCATCAATAAAATCAGCACAGCAATATGAAAAATGACCACATCAGCATTCATCACTTAGTATTCGTGTATGTCTTCCAGCTGTAAGTGTGTTGGCAGAAATCTCTGTCTTGTTCTTGGCTGCCTGTCGCTGCTCCCTGTACTGGAGGCACTGCCTGCTTCCCTTCTGCCTGACCACACTGTCCTCCACTTGCCCCCAGAGACAGCTGGGTTAGCACAGACCTGTGATTTAGCTGTTGGAGCATTTTATCCCAAGAGACTTATGGTTAACTCCAGCAGCAGCTCTGCTGGGGCAGCGAGACCTGTGTGTGAGGAGGAGCAAGATGAGACAGCAGTGAGCAGATGGCCCTCTCCGGAGCACAGCTGGAAGGAGAGCACGTGAGCACAAGGCTGATCTTTCAGCATTTCCTCTGATGGTGGTTGACAGCCAAGGCAGCTGCCACCACTCTCAACTTCTCTGCTCCTTTCTGTGCCTCCCTGCTGTACCCCTCCACTGTGCTCATGTCGTCCCTCCCACCATCCCCAACCAGTTATTTTTAACCTGGATCACTTTCCCAATCAGTCACTGCTCAGCTCCACAAACACTGTGCTGGCACAGCTTCCAAGAGTGAGCTGAGGAGGAACAAGGGGGAAGACTCTGGCAGCAACAGCAAAAGCTGCTCTCCTGGACTCTCCTGCCCAGGAGTCTACTCTGCTTCCTTCACATCAACCTACAAACTTCCCACATGATTGGAATATGATTGTGGTATTTCAGACCATAAGGTTTTCCTTTTTTTGTTTCCTCTATGCTGCCTTATGAAAGTTTTTAATTGCCGTATTTTGTGTTTTGGTATCATATTAAATTTAACAAGCTAATCCCTCTCTCACTTGTGCAGTTATCACCTAATATTTCAGGGCAACAACAGGACATTTTTCAGAAATACATTTGATCATTTAAAAAGATATAGCCAAAGGGAAATAGTCTTACATGACAGGCTATAAATCAACATGTTAGACATGTAATTTTAAACCACAGGAGGAAGAAAAAAAAATCTCACTGTATCAAGCCAATAAAAACCCTCTCACACTAGAATACATTGGACCTATTCCATAACAACTATATTTCTTACAAAAATACAGTATTTTGAACTCTAAAGAAGTCTGAACTAGATTAAATTGAAACAAAGGAGAGCAAGGAAAAACAAAGCAGAGGACATGATTCCACTCATCCTCCCTTCACAGCTGAAGTCTGAGGAAGAAGTTTGAGAAGGTTAAAACAGATACACTCTCTTAACAAGTCACTTGGTGTTGACACATTTGCTTAGTAGTTCCCAGTAATGCTGGCAGTGGACCAGTGTTCCTCATCTCTCTCCTTCAAGCCTTTACTCAAACTTTTAGGAGACTTGTTTTCCCATGCTCTCAACCCATATCACTTACAGGAGAACTGGGAACTGTTTTGCAGCTTTATTACTGAGTTTAATACTGGGCCCAGTACTGTTTGAGTAAAAAACCCTCCTCAGCAAGTTTGCTGATGACACAAAGGTGAGAGAAGTGGCCGATACATCAGAGTGTTGTGCAGCCCTTCAGAAGGACCTTGATAGGTTGGCGAGATTGCCAGAGAGGAACTGTCTGAAATTCAACACAGGCAAATGCAGAGTTCTGCGCCTGGGGAGGAATAACCCCATTTACCAGTAACAGGCTGGGGGCTGACCTGCTGGAAAGCAGCTCTGTGGAGGGCCTGGGAGTCCTGGTGGACAACAGGCTGCCCATGAGCCAGCAGTGTGTCCTTGGTATCAAGAAGGCCAGTGGACTCATGCAATGCATAAGGAAGAGCAATGCCAGCAGGTCGAGGGAGGTGATCCTGCCTCTCTACTCAGCCCTGCTGAGGCCACATCTGGAGTGCTGTGTCCAGTGCTGGGCTCCTCAGAACAAGACATGGAGTTCCTAGAGCAGGTCCCATGGAGGGTGACAAATGTGATTAAGGGACTAGAGAACCTCTCTTACACACAAAGGCCAAGGGAGTTGGGCCTGTTCAGCCTCAGGAAGAGACAACTGAGAGGGGACCTCATAAATGTATACAAGTATCTAACAGGTGGGTGTCGAGAGGATGAGGCCAGGCTCTTACTGGTGTTGCTAAGCAATAACACAAGAGGCAAGGGGTAGACACTGATACATAGGAAGTTCCAATTGAACATGAAGAAGAACTTCTTTACTGTAAAGGAGGCTGTGCCAGATGACCCACTGTGGTGCCTTCCAACCTTACCCATTCTGTGATTCTCACCATCATCATCATCATTGTTACTGCAAAACATGCTCAGCTGCAGGAATATTATTCAAAGACAGCAATGTTTCTTCTTCTAAGATCTTTAAGGGTGCAAAATATTAAGAAACCAGTAAAAGATAAGAGATCACTTCTTCCTTGAGAAAATGTTCTTAAAATTAAGGTCTACAGCAAAATCCCACTGAGCAAAATTCTTCTTGAATACTTTCAGCATGAAAACTGGCCAGTGCTCTAATGGGGTAAGACTACCAGTAACAAGCACAACACTACACAGCATGGACAGAGGATTTGTAACACAGTGTTACAGAAACTAAGACTCAACAATAGGCAGTAGTACACTGGTGAATGTCTCAATTTCTCCATGAGGTAAAAAAAAAAATATACAGTTTCTCTGCACCTGTTTGACAAAGTTGCCAAAGGTAAAGATATATGCCGGTTAGGCAATCAAGTTCCAACTTCCTAAATTTCCCCTAAGAGAACTGGGTGGAGACAGCTCTCCTACTGGTTTCTAACCTGAGTGCACATTGCCAAGTACTGTTAAATATGTCATTGCATCATACTACACTGCAGGTTCACGGGAAGATCTGTGTTTGTATTCTTTAAGCATGCCAAGCCCAAAACAAAGCTAAGCCTCCATGGCAATGACACATGGAGACAGTTCCCTATATTTTGATAATCATGTTCACTCTACACTGAGAAATTGTTTTGGAATAATTTCTATAGCTCCAGAGAAATGGTCTTTCTTTCCTCACTTCCACTGTGTGTGCATCTTACTGGGGCTTCCAGCTGTGTGCACACTGCCTTGGATAGAGCCGTGAGATGCAGAATCACAGATGCAGAGACTCCTGAACAGCAGTGTTCAAAAAGTGTTTCCAAGGTCAACAGTCACTTCCTGTAACAGGCACTGTAACTGTCTATTCTCCTTTTCTCCAAGGCATCCATCAGCATTTAAAATTGTCGACAGTATGATTAATTAATTTTAATCAAGCTTTCTACTGTCTGCCACCACCTTCAGAGACTAACCACACAGGCCAATGATAAGCAAGCTTAGAAGTATGTGAATACATATATATATATATACACATATAAAATTATGTGTGAAAACCTGAATTCTTTAATAGTCAAGGTACATGTTTTTTCCACAAATGAAATGTGCAGGATTTACGTTTCAGAACCTGCAATAGCTGAGATGTTGGAACTATCCGAAGTACTGCCATGCAAAGCAAACAGTAATATAGCCGTAGTAGTTCCATATGCAGCCCATTACCCAAATGACTACAGTGATTCTTGTATATCAATTTTAATAGACGGTTTTCAACTTACAGCTTTTCTCTGCAAAAGGGTAGAGCTAAAAATCTAGAGAAGTACCCTAACCTGCAATAATCTGACAGTTTACCTTTTAAATAGGCTCTATCTCCTAAAAGCCAAATGAGCTTTCAGTATTACGATGCTCCCATCTAAGCAATCTGTCTGCCAAGTAACTTTGCATTCTTTCTAACCTGAAGTGCATGGGCTGTGACATCCCCCCTGCTGACTACTCATTTACTGCTGCTCTGAACATTTACCCATATTTTCAATACAACCTCAACCTCTCCTCTTGAGCAAACAGGAAGAACGACAGAGATATCTATGCAAACAATAAAACCACTAAATATCATCATCCTTTTATCTCCTCTGCACTGCAGCCTTCTCCCATCTCTACCCTAAAAAAACCAGCTCAGGGTTAATGTCTTATGCCTAGAGACCTCATTTTTTGCAATGATGTTGCACCACACAGCTTCACTGCTAGTCAATATATCAGTGACTTTGTATTCGACTATCACTGCAATGCATACCTGAAACGTAAAATGAACAGTAAAACTCTTCTTAGCACTGATAACACACTATCCACAATCACAGCAAGGTCTTCCCAAATTCTAACACGCAAGTCCTCAATCAAAGATCTTGTTCTGCCAGGAAAGGTACAATCATGGTTTTTTATAATGTTATTAAAAATGCTTGGAAAATTCTGTGGACATCAATATGATAATTTAGAAGAGAAAGAGGGAAAATACCTAGTGGTATGATACAAGTTACAGGAATATCTTAACTGGATATTAATAACCACACATAGCTCAGTTCAACTGTCCATGTAATCTAAAATCCATGCTACCAATATTAAAGAGATTTGAACATATTTCCTTCCATTTAAGGCCAAAATCTGTGCCAAACCCTAAGTCTAAGTAAATGGACTTGGCATGTGTGTGTACTGGTGAAACAGGAGGACTATTTTTCTGTTCAAAATAAGCAGCAAATCTCTGGCCTGATGAAATTACAAGGAATTTTACTGCTGATTCCAGTGAGGGCAGACTTTCAGCTGAAGAATCTTCATGTTCTAGCACAGTGGGGCTGGGGATATGATCTGAATCTAGATACATGCGCAGCTGATCTGAAAGCCCAAGCACACTACTCTTCCCAGCTTTCTCATCTCGCTGCATTCCGCACAGCAGTGCTCAGGGAACAGAGGTGGGTTCTACCAGAAACTCAGCGATTCTGCAGGCCCTTCACCTTTGGTGTCCTGACCCAAGCACAGCCAGGGACCCCGTGCTGTCACAGGTGGGGATGAGGAAGGAGGACCCTGTAACTCAGTAGCTGATGAAATGAACTGCCTCCCTACCCCCCATTTGCCTTCCTGCAAAGCTCCCTACACTAAAGTCATATACCACTACAAGCTGGATCGCAGCTCAGTGCATTCCACTGCACTTTGTCACGCTTCCCTGACCGATACTATGCCAAACATGACTAGCTTTAACAGTTCTCTGGTGAATAAAAGAGCTTTTGCAACTCTGAAACAGAGCTGAGTTTTTAATTCATGTTAAATCTGCCTTTCTGTTCTGAAGGAACATTTTTAAAGCTGTCTGTAATTTCCCTTCTGTACTTTTTTTCTTACTTCTGTAGTGACTTTTGTGAAGATAGAAAATTCACACTGACTAGTTTTAAAAGCCTCAAAGAGACCTCTAAAATATGCCTGAAGGAAGTAAAAATATGAACTAGCAAAATATAAAAATGAAAAAGATCCACATATTCATCTAAATCTAGAAATACATGGCAGGAAGATCCACAAGAAGGTTACCATAGAGAACAAAATCCAAAGTAAGCTGGGCTATCTGAAACAAGCATAGAGCAACATTATGCAGAATTTTCACCTTTACTGTTTATTTACACAGTACCCAGCCGAGCACAAGCTTGGAATGCAGACTGCTCCTGCAAACATCCCTTCCAGTCAGATACTCTAAGTGCTTGCAGTTGTAGACTATGCCCTAAGAAACTTTACTTTGCAATCTTTCATTCAAACCCCATGCCTATGATCACAGAAAGGACCTGATAGAAAACTGTAAAACTAGTCTAAGTATTAAACAGAATAATAAACTGCTCATTATGCCAATGCCTGACATCCCTCCCTAGCAGAAGAATACCGGCATGATGCACATGCACCCAAAAAAGGGATCTCACTCCTCTCCAAGGCTGTTAGCTCAGCTCAGCGCATCAAGAACCGCTGCCGGCTCCAGCCCATTTTTGGAGTAGAGCATCTCGCTATCAACCCCCATCTCCAGGCTGATCTGGAAACATGCCTGCCCCATTTCTCCTTGCGTATGGAAATAAGGCTATTTTTACGCAAAAAGCAAATCCTTTGTTTTCTTAAAAGCAAGAACAGCCATCACAACAAGCATAGAAGTCAGGCATTTAGAACTGAGGAGCGTGTTACCTGGAAGTACAAAAAGCAATTAAGCCCAGTGAACAGAGCATGCGGGCAGAGTGAACCCTAGTCCATGACTTTAAACAGCAAGCTCGCAAACACCACTGAGAAGAGGGTGGGGAGGAGGAACTCAAGGTAATTGGGGGCTTTTAAGTTCAGTAAACATGGAAGGTGGGGAAGCTGCCTCTGCAGTGACCACCAGCTACAGCAAGAGGCAGCCACACACGGTCGGGGGCACTGGTGGGAACCCACACTGCTCTCCCTGCTGTGCAGAGGGCAGCTCGGGCTCAGGCTGCTGCTTCTTCCACATTGCAGAGCTGAAGAAAAGGACTTTCCCAACACCTAAGCATGATCCCTTCAAGGCAGATACTCCAGTTAAAACAACCAGCTTGCCTCTAATGGTGGAGCTCAGCACTAGCACCTCTGTGACCATCTCTCCCCACTCCCAAATATGTTCCAAAAATTATACTCTCTCCACACATACACAGTTACTGTTTTTTAGCAGGCGCTTCATCCTATTACGCTTCCCATTTGCCCCATCATTGTTAGTTCCATTGACCCTCTTCTCAGACTTGGAAACCATAAAACTATCATGTGAACATGGCAAAATAAACCAGATCTGTGGTCTAGCGGCAGAGTTTTCCCCAGATTCATGGCCTTAATAGTCTGTGTGCAAAGAGGGCTGATGGTGCCCTGCTAGTTTGACTCAGGGTTTTGGCTAATGCTGGACAAAGGTCCTACTTCAAGTTAGACAGGAAGAGAAGGAAGTTTTATGCACAGCAGGAAACAGTAATTGGCTCCTCCTAGCTAGTGTAGATGCTGTGCTAATGTTACAGCTGCTGTTGTTTGGCAGGGTGATGAGTTCATTCTCCACTACACAGTGATGAGCTTGGGAGCACAAACCCTTCTGCATGAGGCAAGAGAAGAAAATGGTTCTTTGCAAAAAAACTAAGGAATCCTGCTAAGCATGTAGCACTGCAATTTGCCCAAAATAGAGTTCCTGGAGGTGCTGAACACATAGCAGGGCGTTCTGACCTTCCCAGGCATCTGGGAGAAAGCAGCTCTGCCTCCAAACAAGAGCTGTATCTCAGACTCTCCCTCCTGAGCAGCAGTGTTCCAGGCTCAGGGAGCAAGAGATTCTCCCTGGCAGCAAATCTGAGCACCCATTTCTTCCTGAGCAAGGAGCAGGGCTAGCAACAGCACGTTCTCAACCTCTACCTTACAAAACACAGGGAAGTTCCTGGAAAAAATTTGTTGCAAAAGGTTTTACCGCACCAAAGTAGTACTGAAAAATGTTTTTTCTAGGTTACTTTCATGTGGTGAAGAGCCCTGAAGGTTCACTTCTCAGTAAACAGAGAGTTGAGGGGTGAGGGGAGGCACACCAACACAAATGAAAATTCTTGTGGTTTGCTTTTGAATTTGCTGGCCCTTCTCAGTGAGGTCCTGCTTTTGTAGTACGGGGAGCTGGCTCGCCACGTGCCCTGGCAGAGACTGATCACTCTTACCTGCTTGTAGACTCCTAAGATCTAGATCTCTGATTTGCAGCATTGAACGCTGCACTAACACCTTCTCTCTGCTATTTGCATGACTGCAACACCACACGTTTCACAGGTTCTTCATAAAACACTTTCAAGAAAGCATTCAATGAAGTTAGTGCTTGCACTGGAGGATAAAATAAAAAGGCTTTCTGAATGGGAGAGATGGCCAAGGTGCAAGAAATGATTACAGAAAGGAGATGGAAGTGAGTTTCCAGCATAGCAACTGCTGAAGCATCTGAAAGAAGAAGAAAAATTCCGCCCTGATGAAGCAGACAGCCAGCTTGTTTGCTATCATGTCTAGGCAGCACACAACACACAGGCAATCAGGTGATCATCTGAAATACAGGCAAGAAACTGTGATGGACAATCAGAAAATAAACAGGCTCCAACAAGGTGGAATACACATCTCTGGAGAAAATTTTTCAGCATTTGTTTGGAGCCAGGACAAAAATATCCCAGTATGGGGTGGATTTGTCTTGATTTAAACTTTTTATGATTTTAATTGGGAAAACCAGAGATGATTTTTTGTAAACAAGGATAACCCCACAACATTAGTATTTCCAAGGTTCCAATTACATTGATTAAATTAGATTTTCTGTGTCTTTGTAAGACTGACATCTGGCGGAACAGTGGAATGAACTCAAGTCGCTGTGGCAAAGCTGAAAGAAAAGCATGAATGAGACAGGTGACTGGTTTAAGCACAGACTACGGAGTCCTGACACTACATGGAAGAAAAGATGCAGAAATGAAAACATATGAGGTGTGCTGGCAATGCCCCATTACAATTGCATCTATAATTCTTCAAGATGTCACATCAAATCTAAAAAAATAAGGCTGAAGTCTATAAAAGACTTCTTTCTTAACAGTTTGCAATTATTAAAAAATCAATTCATTTAGGGTATTCACAGGTACATAGAGAAAGCCTGGAGGAGGTGTTGAGTATTAGTCATTCAAATCCATGGAGCAGAAAAAACAATGCAATGGGACAACAGGTAAAGAAAGGAAGGTATAGACTTGAACAGCCTTGAAAATATGTAAGAGCTGAAAGACTGGAAAAGCAAAACAAACAAGGAGGGAATGAAACTGCAGATCAGCAACAGTGATCTGAGTCTCTGTTGACATTTTCTTCTCTTTTGAAGAAACCCCATCCAATGGATTCATAAATGCTGGATACAAACCCAAATGTAGCCATATAAAGGAGTAATTTTACACCATTAGTTGTAGCTGACTTCTAAAGGCAGTCTCTCTAAAGGGCAAAAACTTCACTATATTATCATCTAGTAGCAGCAGCCTTCTTTCTAGCATTTTATGTATATGAGGAGTAAGACACTGAGCCTTTGCATGTTTTGAACTGAGTAATTTATGAATCTTGCATTAGAGTAATGATATAGAAAACAACTGCAAAATGCTTGGTCATGCAAGCAATATACATTTAAATCTCAACATTTTTCCATTTACACTGCATTTGTATTTCTCCAAGTGCACAGAAGACAGTGTGTGTTGCAGTAACAGTTTCACATACACTGATAACAATTAAAGACAGAGCGGTACAGAACACAGTTATTTTCACAGATTGTCCTTGCCACAGCCATAACCTGATTCACAAAGTTACAGGTACAAAGAGTTCTTTGGCTTTAGCCTTTTGAAAATTAACTGACCTAGAAATAAATGTTTTCAAAGTATTTTCATTTCCTTTCCTGTTCTCTTCATCCTTCATCTCTCTGGGGAAATATTTTTAATTACTTGGATTCACTCAAAAGGAAGAGCACAAGTTTCTCATCAGGAAAAATCCATCTCTCACTCTGCAGGGAAGCAGAGCACAGCCCCAAACATTAGAATCTCGTTTCCTTAGACTGAAGAAGAAATCTTCAGTGCAGCTCCAATTCCTATGGATTAAGTTCTTCACCAACAGTTGGTACCAGGCAGACACTGCAATAGTCGTAACAAATTTATGCACACATGCATCTCTTGGGTGAACCTAATTTCTGTGTGTCAACTTGTATCCAAGAAGTTTCTTGTGAACTGCCAGTGACAGTCCAGATGGCAGGACAAGAGCATTAAAACCAAACCAGTTTTGCTGTGCTGCATCGACAGCTGGGAGATCCCACCAAGATCACAGCGGACAGAACCACCTTAACACAAGCTGCCAAATAACATAAAGTCAAAAATATTCCAGCAGCAACAGTATTTTGTGTGACCTGCAGCAGATGTGTAGAGCAAGCAGACAAGTAAGAATTGGACTGGTTGACTTTCACCAGGCTTTTATGAAAGCATCTTCTGAAGATGGGAAATCAGGATCACTCTCAAGCCTGGACAATAGGAGGCTGCTGCAAGTGTAATACCACTGACCACAATGCCACAGCAACTTCAGCCTCTAACTTGGTAATCAGAGGTAGTGTTAAATTTAATTTTATTTTTTTCCAAAAAGCTAAGGAATGATAAAAACCTAGAAATAAGAACCAGCTTTTCCTACTCTAAGCTTCAGACCCAAGAAACATAAAAATGTCAGATCTAAGCTACACTCACAATTAGGTCATGAACATAAAGAGTGAAAAAAGCTGAACGTATTCCACATGCTACACACATGACCCATGTAAGGATAAGGCCCAACTTAACACAAACATCTGCAGCTTTAAGCAAACAGATCATGTGTTTGTCCCTCCTTGATGTTACTAGTGCAAACTACATTTGTTCCAGCAGTACTTGATTGCAGAATATCTAACTCCAGAGTAGCAATATCCATAGTGAGGCAGCTTGCAATCCAGCCAGAACTCTTTCCTAGGTCAAAAAAACCAAAAAGCAGCTGTTTCTTAACAGAAATTCAAGGCAATGATGGGGTCCAGAGAAGAGCAACAAGGCTGGTGAAGGGACTGGAGCACAAGACCTATGGGGAGAGGCTGAGGGAGCTGGGGTTGTTTAGTCTGGAGAAGAGGAGGCTCAGAGGTGACCTCATCACTGTCTAGAACTATCTGAAGGGAAGTTCTAGCCAGGTGGGGGCTGGTCTCTTCTCCCAGGCACTCAGCAATAGGACAAGGGGGCACGGGCTCAAGCTCTGCCAGGGGAAATTTAACTTGGAGATCAGAAGAAAATTCTTTGCAGAGAGAGTAATCAGGCATTGGAATGGCCTGTCCAGAGAGGTGGTGAATTCCCCATCCCTGGAGGTTTTTAAGGTGAGATTGGACGTGGCACTAAGTAAATGGACTGGAGTTGGACCAAGGGTTGGACTTGATGATCTCTGAGGTCTTTTCCAACCCAATCGATTCTATGATTCTATGATATCCACTACATGACAAAAACAGCAGCTTTTACCACCAAGACCTGAAGGTCTCTCTCATGTCTCTCCTCAGCTGCTTTAGATAGCACTGCACACATGCATTTGCAGGTCACAGAAGCAGACAGCACCCCAAGCAGCAAAGACTGTAAGTACTGGAACCTAAATTATAGAAGGTTAGGGGGACAAATGGACAACACATACAGGACATGGACATTCTACAGGAGTCGCCACACAAGCAGCTGCTGAGCAGGATTTGAACACTGGGCCCCTGAGAGCACCAGGAAGCTCGAGATGGGGGTACAGCAAGAAAAAAAGGGGAAAAAAAGGAATGTTGTAGGTTACTCTGTGTATTGACTCCCATGCTTTAGGAAAAATAAAATTAATAATAAAAAAAATCACTCCAAAGAAGTATGGCACGTGAGAAGCACCCACAGACTTTTTTTGCATTCTACTGATATTCAACTGGCAATTCTAACATGAGCTTCTACGTAGTTTAGTATCGATCAGAAAAGCATTCCTAGGCTGGATTAAATAAATTCTAAATGCTCATTTTGGATTACCCCTAAAGACTGTAGCATGCAAAAGTCTTGCATCCAGTCCTACTGAAATCTAAGTTTTGAAAGCATCATTCATTTTTTTTGAGAAAGAAAAAACCTCACAGACAACCAGATCCAAACAGCAGAAATACTATTTTTCAGTCTCAGTATAAAATCCCATTGGTTCCTCTCACATACAAGCTGAAAAGAAACGCAGATATTTGGGCTGAGAACAACAAAAAAACTGCAAAAGGAACAGTTACACCCTACTACTATTGTGATATCAACTTCCTGTTAAAATAATAATGGCAATCTTAACTTCTGGTCACAAGGGCTTTTTTATTCAGAGACTGAAGTAAATGCTTATGCAGAATATTTAGCAACTGTGAAGAAGCCATTTCCTTTTTTATTAAAAAAAAAAAGTAAAAATCCATAGTTCAACATTCTTCTGGCAATTAAATTTTAATAAATACAATTTAAGTATCCAGTGCTAGTTAATCCTGTACCTTGTTAAATTCAGGATATAATTTTAGACTTTTATATTAACTCCCAAGCTTCGAGAATGTTTATCTGATATGAGAAGTAGGGAAGCATTAGTTTAACATAACTTGAGATTCACACTTATCTGCAGTTGAAGTCTGGCATGGGATTCCTGTTCTGTCCTTTGAAACATAACCCCATTACTAAGAGGTAATTTATTCTATAGTTTGATAAAGAAAGGAGACCAACAGGAATAATGGCCAGAGTTCAAAATGTAATGTAGTCTTGTTCAGTGCCATATTACTGCCCATCTGCCAAGAAGCCACATCTTGTCATGGGAAGGAGAATATTCAGTCATTTACTACTGTTAGGGAATATTTCCACCACCATAAAAACTCTAAGGGAAAACACTCTTCTTCCTTCTGCAGGTCAAGCACATCCCAAGCCATGCTCACACGCAACAATACCAAAGGCCCCTTTCCAAATACATTGTGGGAGTCGTGTCATGACTCAGAAAAATCTAACTATGTTCACTAAGTATCGTCAAGAAGTGACAGCATCATAGGAAGACTGGAGACAAGAGAAAGGGTTTAGGAGAGAGAGGTGTCACCAGGTATCAGCTCAAGAGTAATCCTTGTGTCTTGCCTTCAGCCCTCTGAAAAGAAAGAAGTGAAATGATTTAAGGCACTAACTTCATGCACATTAGTGGGAAAACACATTCTGTTACAAATGCTTTGATGGAAGAATACTGGATTATACTGGAAACTTCTCAGAAACAAGAAAAAGGCTGAAACCAAAAGGGAAGATTAGAAAGAAAAAAGTATAGAGGTTATAAAACAAGCTCTTAAAACAACTAGTTAAGAGAAGGCAGAGTGAACAACTTACCTTCAAAAGAGGGATGCAAATGGAACACACAAGAGACTGCTGGCCTGAATTACCAGATCTATTTCAGTTGCTAAAATAAAACCTTTCTCCTGCATTCAGTGCCCTCATTTGAGTGTCCCTTTTCTCCTCCCTGTAACCCAAGAACACCTATATCCTCCTGACCTGCAACACAGCTTGTAATGACTCTTACCACTTTTAATATATGTCCCACAGAATAACCCAGGCAATAACACCACATTCTTCAGTCATTTTTCATTAACAAAACAATCTGAACAGAAAACACCCAGAAGATGACTAAGACATTCGCCCTGGAGGTTTTCGTAAATAGCTGGGCAGGCAGAACTCTTAACACAGGTAAAGTTTACCCAAGCAGAACACACAATTTTGTTACATGACAGGCCAATGTTATGAAATTAATTCCTCCATTTGCTCGGGGCTATTACAAAATTTGCTGCCCTTCACCTTGAATGCAAGCTGTGTTTTTAGGCTTGTCCTCTTAGCAAGTGTATCACAACAGACATTTTACTACACCAAAACTTTAGCAAGCTTCTTACCAAAACAAAACTCTGCATTTTATCTACTTCCTCTCATCACTCCAACTTACACTGCTCAGTAACACACTTCTGGATGGCAAATGTATCATAGGTGAACCTATGCACAACAGCACGACCTAAAACCCCTACATAAAACAGGAAAAACAGAGTATTAGTTCTACATGCAAAATATAAAAAGGACTTTTTGCCCAAGCTCTGTTTGGCAGAAAAGAATTTCCCTCACTTAAATAAGTGCAAATATTGGATCAAATTGAGATAAAATACTGTATTCCCCCTTCTCAAAGTTTCCTAAAAACAAGCAGCATTCCCAAATCAGGGCAGAATCTTTGCCAAAAGGGTTCAATAAAAAGGATGCAATTTGTGATGAACAGATCAAAAGAATCCTGGAGTGTAAGAAGGAGGTGTTAAAAAAAACACCACCACCAAGACCAAAAACCAAACCAACCAAAAAAACTCACCCTACCTCTACAAACTGAATCCCATTAATTCAGTGTAATACATATAAGATAGCAACTTGATATCCTTAGACACACTACAGTACCCACAGACACCATTGTACTTCCTTGAAAGACAATACAGTAAGTGTTCAAGGGACAGATCTTCCCCTTCAGAATGCCCTGATATTGGCACAGGTGGGGTGTACATATTTTACTACACAATGTATTTATCAAAGCCTCTGAAAAAAAAGAAGTGTGAGACCTTCCCCACTTAACATATTCATAGTTTTACAGAGGATAGTATGTTACTGGAGGTACATATCATGTAAAAAATCCTAAAACACGATTTTTTCTTAAAAATAACTGTCCAAACAAACCATGTCTTGAAATCTTCACCCAGAAAAGGTACTCTTGCTCAAGGGAAAGTTTGCTTGAGGGAAAGTAAAAAAACAACACAAAAGTGACAAGTGTGTAACGTTCCATAGTTCATCCAGCCCGCTCCAAATTACAATGTCAGTGGCTGTTTATGCTCTAAGGAAGTACAGTAAGTACAGTACAGCCCATTCAGGTTGCTGGAATGTCACTGATCTTATGCTCAATTTCATCTATTCATTAGAAACATTCAATCTGCAACAGCAGCTGCATTTACCACCACACCCCAAATGCCATCCAGTTGCCCCAGGTGATTCCAGCGGTTTACCATCCAGCAGGACACACGTTCCACACTCTTGTCCCTCTACAGTGACTGCAAGTTACACTTCCAAGACCGAGGAGTTTTATTTACTTAAGAATGGTATACTAGGAGTGCTTGTGGCTTCAGGTTTTGCAACAAAAAAGGTCTGGTCTTTACCAGTCATGTTCTGTGAGTTTCAAAACTATTTATGCTGCACTAGTTATTTTTGATTCAGACTCACTAAACGATTACTGTTAAGAAGATGACTTAAGCAAACAACAGACAAGTTACTCCATTTCTTTCAGAAAAACAATGACTAATTATGTGTGTCATTTTGTTCTGTAGCTCTTTAAAAAATAAAGTGTGAAATCCTGGCTTCTTTCAGGTCAATAGCAAGGTCCCCATTAAGTTTAGTGGAGCAGATTTCACTACAAAATCATAAACTATACAAGGGCTGAAAAACAAATCTTTCTGAAAGAACATGGGTCATTTAAAAGGACACTGGCAACTTCATAGTTAAATTAAAAATAAAAATCTGTTTCCACACGTAACACCTATGATGACTGTAACTGAAAGACATAAGAATTTGGTATCTACTTCATGAATTACACCGCATTTTATAGACTTGTTAAGTTTACCAAGAGGTTTATAACAAATTTCCTGGCTGTGTGAGTCTTTCACAGAGCAAGAGTAATGTAATAAAATGTTTCTTTTTAATTTAATTAAACCAATTTCAATCTTAAATCTTAGAGTCATTTAGGCAGAACAGGGAGCTACAAACTCTAATAAGCAACATCTCTTGCAGGATGTAAAATGGTTGCTGTTAAAAACTAACCATGCTACAGATTCGCTCCATGAGTGGAGCTACTAAGAGCAATAAATAGAAGTATTCTTTCCCTAGCCTCTAAAATTTGTCTTCCTTCTCAATTGTCACTGCTTCCTTTTGCTTTTCCAAAAATCCTTATTGTGGCCTAATAAGACTGAAGAAGACTCCTGATCCTTGCATGGTGTTCACCACAACAGATTGATTACCCACAAGGTTACGACTACTCTTCAGAGTTTCATCTAGAACACCAAAAAGCATCAGACCAAATCCAATTTGAAAATGGAGTTTCCATAAGATCAAACAGAATGTCACAACTATCTATTCCTTCTTCACAGCTTCCTACAACACCCACAATTAGAGTCTCTTGTGACACAGTCCCAACTTCAGGAGGCTTGCGGCTTCTGAACAGCTGATTCGTGTGCCATGTAGCAGGATCAGGAGGTGTAAGATCTTGTACTCTGCAGACTTGCTGTAGGGGAAGGCTCAAGTAGACCCTTAGCTATTCATGGACTGAAATCCTTAATCTCAAAACCTGTGCTCCCAGCATTTCAGGAGGAAGACAGGGGTGGGCTTCAATGGCCAGTTACCAACCTCACACTAGCACTGGGTTCAGAGGTAAATAAAACCATCCCCAATGAAACTGAAGCTGCCTTCACTTCTCTGTTAAATCAGAGATCTGTCAGCTGCCTGCAGGACTACAGAAGCTGTCCATGTGGTAGGTATTTAAAGGCTTTGATTCACAAGCAGGGACAGGGTAGCTTGGGATCGCTGAGTTACTACACATTATGACCTGAAACAGTTCAGCATCTGATTCAAAACAGCTCAGGAAAGGAAGAAACTAGAGGCAGCAATCAAACCTGTCACCCTACACCATGCCATCCCCAGGGTCAGATACCATTCACACCATCTCAAGAAAACCCATTCATTCACAGCCCTTCAGGACAGCCAACCTTCGTATGGCCTGGACTCACATCAGGAAACCCAGCATTTTCATCCACAGGATTCCAGTCTTGAAACCTCTGTCTGGACTGTAGCCAATGTGATCCTGCTTATGCCTAGATCTGAAGGCCAAACACACCTAAGGGATAAGTCCAATGTGATCCTGTTGATGCCTAGATCTGAAGGCCAAACACACCTAAGTGATAAGCCCTGTAACCTGGGCAACAAGTCACAGCTGGGGAGAAATGCTAAATGTGAGGATGGAAGGATCACAGCCAACGAGTAGGGGGAAAAAAACCCCAACTAAAACTGTGTAGACAAATTTAAGAAACTATGAAAAATCTCCACAGCAGAGTCAGAACTAGGCTCAGTGCTCTATAAGAAGTAATACCATTGTATGAAAATTGAAGTCAAAATAGCTAAATATATAAAACATTTTATATATATAGTCCATTACACTGTCTTAAATATCAAGACATTTAACAGGTGCTTGGGTATTTCTGTTTTATACACTGGCTTAACACTCCTGTGCTGTAGTGTGCTCAAAGTTCTTTCCAAGATTTCAGTCCAACGAGCCTGTTCTATGTGTGAATGTGTAACCTACCAAATGTGCATTTCCAATCCAAAATCCAGCTGTGCTCATTTAACCTTGGCTTGGATGCACAGGGAGTGTTCTCATCCTTAACAGCTAGGGAAATTTAGAGAGTACAGTTCTAAAAAACACTGTTCTCAAAGGGTACTTAAGAGCAGAGAAAATCCTTGTTCTTCCACTTAGATAACTCAGTACAGCATCTGGACTAGAAAGTGTTTACTTGTACTGCTGCACTTCTTATTAGATCTGCAACCTACTCTAGCTCTGATTACCTCGCATAGCATAAACTCCTTGGAATAGAAACAGCACTAATTAGTATTTATACAGCTCCAGGGAAATGCACACTGTTTACAATAATGCTTGATGTTAGCTTTATTATACTGATTCAGAATATGGTG
The DNA here is from genome assembly GCF_047495875.1 of Pithys albifrons albifrons. Classification (NCBI taxonomy): domain Eukaryota; kingdom Metazoa; phylum Chordata; class Aves; order Passeriformes; family Thamnophilidae; genus Pithys; species Pithys albifrons. The sequence goes on along the minus strand of NC_092458.1, from coordinate 69,264,513 downwards.
TAGGAGAGTCAAGTCACTCTGAGTGAATCAAGGCTAAGTTTTGAAATCAAGGAAATGCCACTGAAAGCACTTTAGTTTTAAATCTCTCCAATTTATATCAGGAAGTATAAAAGGAAATGTTTCAGCTTATCAACAACTGCCATTCAGTCAAATGGGAAAAAATTGTTTCCACAATCCTACAATCAGAATCTGAACTCAAACCAGTACTTTTTCTCTGAAGAGAAAAATTCTGAACTATTCCTGGACAGAGGTGAAAGTTGATATCAACATTGGGAGCACAAGAAAGATGAAGGCAGCTCAATGCAGAAAGACTGTGCTCTGCACCAAGTGGATGGTCTTTGAATTAATACAGTTCTAGCATCAAGCCCAGAATGACAAAAGAAACATTTTTGTGCCCTGAGCAGGGCTACCACCTCTTAACAGAAGCAGAGAAAGTGAGGAAGAAGAGGTGTGTCCTGAACCACTGCTGCTTACTGAACATCCACAGGCAATTAATTCCACATGCTTCTAGCCAACAGCAAGTGAGCTTCTTCAAATACCACATACTGTCTCTGTCATTTCTGACAGTGAGCAGGGCTTTGAAATGTGCTAGACAAAATTCCACCCTACTACTCACATCTAAGGCTTGTTCCAGAGTTGCAAGGAAAAGTTAAGAAACAAAAACGGAAAAAGAAAGGAAACAAGAAAAAATAAGACATGATACCCTACCTTAAATATCAACTGGAGAAATCATAAAAGAATCCTAGAGGCCACCATGACTGTCCTTAACATGAATTAATCCCAAACTAGGCACGTCTCAACAGGAAGTCCATCTACTCTGCTAGTCACACAGCAACACAACTGCCAGAGGAATGGGTGCATTTCTATGATTCTATTATTTTTACAGCCACCATCAAAATCCTTTCTGCAGTTCCGAGTATATACCTGTTTTGACAGCAGTGACAACCTCCCCTCCCAAACTCATACGTACCTGATCACAACCTGCATTCACCAGCTCCTGGAGCATCTGCCTGTTTACTTCAACAGCTGCTGTGGTGCTCGACTCATTAGCAAAGGGCAGCAAAGAATATCTAATTTCTCGCAGAGCCTTCTGATACGGTCCAAACTTGGGTGTTTGTCTCATTTGCTGCTGCCTTGCAGCATCCTTCCCTATTAAAATCTTAGGGTCCAGAGAAGTGTCAGTGCCTGGTCCAATAGGCAGTCCCTGACCTGAAGATTTGGATGGCTGCTTTAAACCTTCTCGAATCTCCTGTAACCTTTGTCTGCTGTTTCCTGAATACGTCGTAGCAGGAAAAGTCTTTGGCCTCATTGTTAATCCAGTTTTCTCTGAGCATAAATACAGCTTTCTTCTTTGTTTTTTTTAAATTATTTCAAAAAAGTGTCACTTGATGGTATCAATTTCTTGTAAACATAATCCTTCAAAGAGAAAAAGGCAAAATTCTCAAGAGATTTCTACCAATGTTTTACTTCAGCTCAAAATCTTCACATATCCTACAGAAAATGAAAATCCGTGGAATCATCATTTTGTAGACTGACAGTGTCTGAAACAAAAGAAAATAAAAAGTACATGCAATTAAGTTGATACTGTAAATGCCTCTGAAGGGACAGCATGACAATTAATCAAGTGAAAGTGAATCAGTTTAACCTCTTAAGCTGCCACAGCTGGATACCCTTTAATGATTTTCACTCTATCTGTTTTCAGTAACAGGATTCCAAAAGGCTTCCTCAACATAATCAATTCATTTTTCTTTTCAGTTTAGTTTTCAAAATAAATTAAAATAAAACTCTTAAAAACTACAACATTGAAGAATTTTACAGTACCAATTTTACAGTGGCAAGTTTCCCACCCAAATTGCATAACCAAATCCTGGACAAGCCTACTCTATTTCATAATTAGAGAAGAGTATCCTTATGAAATGTTTTTCCCCCACTTAAGATTTTGTTTGTTTTATACTAGCTGAGCCCAGTTTCAGAAGTTTATGAAAAAGATTTATAATGGAAATATTGATGACTCTAACCATAGCAACTTCTAGTATTTCAATAACAGAGCAAAAAACAGAAAGACAAGATGTTTTGCCTTTCCACAGGAATATCTTAGCAAAGCCTGAAGGTAACAATTCTCCCCAGAACTGGATGGAGGAAGGGGAAAAAAAAAAGAGGCGAAGGGGTATCTGGTATTTCTGACCCTGAGATTAGCTCAGTTGGTTAAAACTTGGTTGTAATAATGCCAAGGTCATGGGTTCAATTCCCTGTATGGGCCATTGACTAAAGAGTTGGACTCGATGATCCTTGTGGGTCCCTTCCAACTCAGAATAGTCTGTGATTCTGTGATTAGCTGTGCCTTTCAGGGAAGGGAAAAGAGGGCTAAATGAAGCTATGCAGTAACAGCACAGGATGAAGAAAGAGATCAGATGCATCCCAAGACAGCAAAAAAAGACTCTGAGGCAGCTTTATGCACCTCTTCTGACATGCACAACCTAGAACAACTATGCAGCACAGCTGAGCTACTTGTACAGCTTGTGATCAATGTGGAGCACGAAGTTACAAGAATCCTACCCTAAGTTTTCATGCATGATCATAATAGAAACATTAAATAATGGTGCCTTTGGAACAGGATTAAAAAGACAGTTTAATCAGAAATGTCATCCAGCTATTGATGCTGCTTATGTCAGTTTGCTTCTGCTGCTGCCATTAGCACTTGTAAAGTGACTTCTGAATGGTGCTGCGGCCACTGTGCTGGTAAGGCAAGAATTCTGTGCAGTTGTTTCCAAATCGCAAATATTTAACACACTGCATGTTTCTCTCTGTCCCTCAGAAGCTGATTGGATTTTTTTTAAAGGCACTTCACTTCTGATCATACCACATCTACCACTGAAAACAGTTTCCCCAGAAAGTACTGTCCTTTATTTACACTCATTTCATTGTGACAGCTCTTCCTGTGATAGCTACAGCAGTTCCCAACAAAATTATTATTTCTATACATTTACCATTAGTTCTCACTGCCTAACAAACAGCTTACTACTGTGAAGGCCAAGCGAAAGCCATTCAACTCTACAGCCCATCACCACTTCCTCAGGAACGCAGAGTCCACTTCAGGCTTTCCTCTACAACCAAGGACTGAAATGCAGCAGTGAAGTCAGACCCCAGACTCTTCTGTGATGGTTCACCAGTTTGAAATGCAGGAGCACAGATTAATCACTTGAGATTAACTCATGTCAACCTCTTTTGCTAAGATTTAAATACTCCGTTAGCTAAAAAAACCACCTGTAACATAAGTGAGGTCTTGAGCTCCTCCACTCAGTCCTCCCTACAGATATTCTCCAACACTAACTCATAGAGGAGCGGGACATAAATGATCACATTCACACTGGGAAGGATTTGTCATTTGTTTTAAGGGGAGTGCTAAAGCTGTTCATCTTGATTTTAATGTTTCCACATATCAGCTATTAGTCAACAGTAAGTCAAGCTTTCATTGTCCCAAATGAAGACAGAAGCAACTGCAGGATCCCAAGAACAGAATTTTTCTACTTAGGCAGAATACAGCAGAAGTTAATACATAGCCTTGCTAAAAAAATAAAACACAATAGCATTGCAGCCTTCTTCAGATTACATCATAACTAGCTAGTGCTTAGAAGATACAGAGCAATTAATTGGTCTATAATTGTCTTTCTTATCCTGACAGCAGCAGGCACCATATGGCTGGGTTGAGGCATCTGGGTTGTTCTTCCTTTTCAGTCCCTGTGCCAATCCTCAGGCCTCAGACACACTGGAAAAGCTTGCAAGACCCCCACCTTTTTGCACCACAGGACTGCATTCCCACTTACACACATGCTTCACATAAAGAACTTTTGTGACCTTTAGCCTAAGCTCAAGTCTAATAATGCTGGGTCAAGCCAGCTGGCAACTTCCTTGGGTTACATTTACAATACTGCTAAACCAGAAAGAAACACTGGTCATTTAGACAGTATGAATGAAATCAGCAACAACAGTAAGTACTGGAGGTAACTGTAAATCTGTTTTATATTTTGCAGGCCTTTTTTTTAACTAAATATGTAAGATAAGCCAAGAAACTGGAACACTAGATATTACAGATTATTTACAAAGAAAGACAAGCTGTGTGCTTTTTAAAATCTTCCTGTGATTTGCATTTTAGCAAAAAATTAAGAGGCTTGAATGCTTTAAGATATGTGGAGTGTCAGTTTAGGCATTTCTGACTGTACATCTGAATTTGGATAACTCCAAATCCTTCTAATCTGCACCTTCCATGCATCAATAGCCTTCATGCCAGGAAATTATTTTTCAGACTTTTTTTAAGTTGTAAGCCATTCTGACTAAACAATCCTCAGGTCTTTCACAAAATGTTTTATGTTCTGTACAGATTAGAAACTTGTTCATTATCCTGAAGACATGACATTTCAAATACATACAGCATTACTTTAATTGCATCAAGCTAAACAATTTTTGAGCAACTGATCATTTTGCTTCATTTGAGACATACCAATAGCTGCTTTGGCAGCAACCAACCAACCAACCACACTGAAATTATATGCTGATGCCTGTTGTTCCAGCATCACTATCTATTTGCTCTCCTCTTTCTTCACTCACCAACAGGCTGCATGTGCTAGTGGCTCTCTGGAGCTGGGACACAGGCAAGGAACTGGAGCTCGCCTGAGCCAGAGAGCTGTTCCCTGCCTGTAGCTGTGCAGGCACCGGAGTGAGCACAACTAGCACTACTGCAGAAGGAAAGAGCAGAATTTTAAGAAACTACCACAACAGCCTGTTCTCTCTGAACTTACAGCTATTGCTTTGGGGTTTGTTTGGATTAGAAATTCAGGGAAGCAAGGGCCGTCCACTTTGTCCTGGAAGTCTGGGACGGGGGGGGAAGCGTTTCAGGGATTTCAATATTCTACAAAGCGTGCTGTGCTTTCTAAATGGGCACACGGCGAAAGCGGCAAGCACGGAGAAGATGATTTTCCCCCAAACGATTCCTCCTCTTCTTCCTCCCGCTAACCAAACTGTCCCGGAGTAGCTCCGTGGCCGTGTCCGCGCCGCGGCTGTGCCCAGAGCTGCCCTCCCTCGCCAGGCACAGCCGCGGGGCAGGGGCTGCCCGCAGAGCCCGGACACTCCGAGCGCGCCTCTCTGCGTCACTCCGGGAGTGCCTTTCCCGGGAAAGGGGCACTTCCACTCGCGCACGGCTCCCGAGGGAGGCAGCGCAGAGGTGGCGAAGCGCTGGGTTTGGCAGTGACCTTCAGCCCGGGAGCAGCGCGGCCGGACGGGACTCCGCGGGCTCCGCCTGCCCCGGCCCGGCTGCCCCGGCCCTCGTCCCCCGCTGCCCCTGCCCTGCTGCCCCCGCCCGGCTGCCCCGGCCCCCACCCCGGTGCCGCCGGCAGCGCCAGCCCCTGCCCGTCCAGCCTCAAACCCACTCCCTCCGCGGGCGGAAAGCTCCCTAACAAACTCCGGCCATTTACTGGCAGCTCCGGCCTGCCGGGGCAGAGGCCTGGGACGGGCGGCCCCTCCCCGGCTGTCACACGGTGCCGGGAGATGGGGGCGCGGGCAGGGCTGCCCTGGGAGGTGACGCGCACACGGGACTCGCTCCCGCTTCTGGGTCCGACCTGCCTGCGCTGCCCCCGCCGCTCCACAGCACTCCCCTGCGCGCACAGTTCTGGGGGATGGGAGCGCTCACTGCTGGGCTGAGGGGACCCCGCGCCCCCCGCTCACCTCCCTGGGGCGCCGGCGCTGCCCCTCCGCGCTCGGCTCGGCTCGGCTCGGCTCGGCTCGGCTCGGCTCGGCTCAGCGGCGGCGGCCGCGGCGGCGCGGGCCGCTCTCCATCCTCCCCCGTGTCCGTCCCGGGCGCCGAGTGCGGGGCGCAGTCGGGACATTCGCTACATTGTTGGCATTCCATTCGCGCCACGTGACCCCGCGGCGCCCGCGTCATTCCACTCCCCTCCCGCCGCATTCCAGCGGGGGCAGGGCCTTCCACGGCGGGAAGGGCCGGGAAGGGTTGTGGCACCCCAAGGGGACCGGGGCGGCGGGGCTGCCTCCCCTCCCCTCTGCCCGCCCGTCCCCTCGGGGTGCCCCTCCGCAGGCCCACGGGCAATAACAAGTGACACTTTTCCACCCTCACAAACCCCATTCCACCCACAGCAGATCCCCGCTGGATTCCGGCGGGAGGTGGTGAGGGAATGGCACTGCCTTCACTTGTTGAGGTGAAAAGGGCTGAGGGAGAACCGGAATCACAGACTATTCTGAGTTGGAAGGGACCCACAAGCATAGAATGGTTTGGGTTAGAAAGGACCTTAAAGATTATCCAGTTGCAGTCCCCGTGCTGTGGGCAGGGACACCTTCCACTGCACCAACTTGGTCTGAGCCCATCCAACCCGGCCTTGGACACCTCAAGGATGAGGCATCCACAGCTTCCCCAGGCAAGGCAGGCAGCTCGGAGATCCTGTCCACTCACCCCACGCTCCAAACTCGGGTTAATGGACAGTCTTGTTTATTCCTACCACTCCTTCTGCGCTGGACTAACCATGCACACAATGTGGCATCACTATCAATGCCTGCCTGGGGTTTCCTTTTGGTTTCTTGTTTGGCCTTTTTGTTTGGTCTTTAAAGGCAGTTTACTTGTTTTTCATGTTGTTTCGTCATGGTAAGGGGACAAGGGGGTCATGAGGTACCAGAGGACAGCAGGCAGGGAATTCACATTCTTGTCTGGAACAAAAATGCAGAACCAACTTGCAAAGGATTTTTGGATGCCAAGTTCATGTTTGACCTTGTTATGGATGGAGCTGCCTGGAACCAGAATCATGGAATAATTAAGATGGGAAAAGGCCTCTAAGATCAAGTCCAGCCATGAACCCAGCACCACTGTGCTCACCACTAAACCATGTCCCCAGGTCCCACATCCACCTGCCTTTTGAGCACTTCCAGGGATAGTGACTCTACCGCTTCCCTGGGCAGCCTCTTCCAATGCCTGACCACCCTTTCAGAGAATAAATTTTTCCTAATATCTAATCTAAACCTCCCCTGATGCTTGAGACAGTTTCTTATTGCCATGTTGCTTGTTCCCTGGGAGAAGAGACTGACCCCCAGCTCACTACAACCTCTTTTCAGGTAGTTGTAGAGAGTGCTACGGTTCCCCATATGAGCCTTTTTTTCATGAAGGCAGAAATATTATGATTTTAGAAATCTCTGTGGTCTTTATTAAAGACAATTCTCAGTGACAAAAAATCCCCAAGCACCCAAATACAGTAATGTATGGATCTGGGAGGGACGCTGGTGCTGACTGCTCAGCATGACAGAAACACACGCTAGACATGGGGTACTGACAGAGTGAAAACAATGAGAAAGCAAACTTTCCTATTTATATGCATATATCTTTAGATCATTAACATGGAAGTAGGTTGCAGTCCTGAAATTCTTCAAAATTCTTAAAAGTCTGTTGCAAAGCTGAGAGCTGCTCATTATAGAGTCGGTCTGTTGGCAGGGAAAATGTCAGTCTTGCAAACACTTAAGACACATGTTTATCTTTAATCATGTGCCCAGTCCCAGTGTCTTCAACTGGACTGAGAGCACGTATGAAGAGAAGTCTGTGCATAACTGTCTTTCCAGGATGGGAGGTATATTTACAGTCTTTTCCAAGCCATGGAGACTATTTTTATAAGTAATACTACTCATGGGCAGTCCTATCTAAGAATGTTTCTCTGAGCTTGTTTATCATAATTTTTTTCAATGCTTTCCATGCAAAACTGTCAGTAGTGCTTATACATTGTGTTTATAAAAAATAGTACTTATGAAAGTTCTGATTTGGGAGAAATGACTGCCAACAGAGTGCTACATTTCATGAGGAAAATGCAGCCTGGTGCACAGAATTTGTTTAGCACCTCATCTGAGGGCAGTCAGTTACTGTATATAAATTACTGTCCAAATTTCAATAGTGTCACCAACTGCAATATAATGCAGGGCAGGGCAGGGAGGAAAGAGAAACCTCTAACTCTGGAAAGCTGAGGAAATCCATTAGGTTCAGACGAGATTCCAACATCAGCAGTATATTGCAGGGTAATGTGGCTCATTTTGCAATCTTCAAATACCTGCAAAACTGAAGTAAATTTTAAATTATATGACAGATGCAGCATGGCTTCATTTTCTGAATTACTGCTGTGCTTATCCAATGAAGCATAGCAACAAGATTGCCCAAACCAGACATTGCTCAATGGTTTGAGACCTTTTCCCAACAAAGTTCAGGCCGGTTTAAAGCAACAGCATCAAGATAAAACTTGCTTACTCTGTGCTAATATGCTCTTTTGTAAGATTTTCTTGCCAACCACATTCTTAAATCTAGGTAAAACAGATATTTTCATTTATTTTTCTCCTTTGGAACTGTTTGTTTTCCTTTTGCATTCCAATCGATCTGGGAATGAGACTCAGCTGCACTATTTCACTTCCTGATTCCAGCCAGCTGCACTTTCTGAATTTTCATGGATTTGCAGAGTTGCTGGGATAGAATTCCTGCCAGCAGAGCAGCAAGAACAGGTGAGATGAGTTGCATCTACTCTCTAGGAAGTGCCCATATCCAGCTGCTCCAATACAGATGAGGAGACTACTTCTGCTTTACCCTTGTAGAAACCCAAGCCATAAGAAATCATGTTCCTCAAAACTACTATGGAAATTGAAATCAGCTACGTAGTAGCATAATACAACAAGTGGTTAAAACTTGATTGGATCTTTATAAATTTTTTGGAGATTACCATGTCATTTCTGGAGATTACTGTCAAGTCAAGTCTTTCTTCCCAACTATCTTCTTCACAGCAAGGTATCTCCAGAGGGAAATATGCTACACAAAAAGAGCAATACGATTTATCTGTGCAAGCAGCAAATCTGTTCACAGACTAGACCATGAGATAATGATCTACCATGAGTAAGGGTCAGTGTTTATTCATGGCTCTGCTTCAGTGAGTGACAGATGCTGGATCTGTGGTGACTATAGCACTCACCTCCTGACTTGCCTGAGCAGCTGTGTGCCCTGTTGTGTGGGCACGGTGGGAGGGATCACAGCCTCACTATTGCACATTCTTTCTCTTTCCACCCACCTGAGCCAGTGAGGGATGTGGGAGCTTCGCGCAGCTCCATCCCCTTGCATCTAATGCTGTGAATTGCCTCATCCCCTCCCCATACTCTTGTTTCACTCTTTGCTGGGCCACAGTCTGACTCTTTCTAAACTATTCTATTTGGAAACAATTACCAAATCGTGCTGCTAAAAACACTGCTAGCAACCAAATAATTATGATGTGGGTGGATGAACTTTTTCTTCACACAGTACTGGTAGCCAATAAAACCTTGAACCCATTCGGAAAACTTGAAAGGCAAAGCAAGAATATCAACACCAATGTCTAGTTCTCTGCTAGTCTTCTTCAGAAAGTTGTAAAATGATTGTGAACGTGTGAAGATATGTGTGTATGAGCACACAGGCACAAAGAATTTGCTGACAGTGACACCCTTCTCTAGGACAAAATGTATAGAACAAACCAGTGTGACACAAAATGAATGATGTGCAAGAAAAAAAGACTTAGCAAAATCACTGAAATGTTCTTGTTTAAACACATTAATTTTTTTTTCAGAATGATACTGGGGAATAATTCTTCCTGAATGACCAATGCAAAACCAGTTTGAAACAGGAGTTCTGAGTCCTCCAGCACAGTGCAGACAACAAAACCTATATGTGAATGTAATGCATATGCTTTACTATTATACAAAATTGCATTTGTGGTGGTCAAACTTAGAGTCATTGCTTCAATAATTGTGAGTGAAAAAATAAACTCTAACCAAGTTCTAACTGTGTTTTAATATGCTTTTTTTTTGCTTTTTTTTTCCTCCCTCAGGAGTACACCTATGGGGTCTACCACAGCATTCTTTTGGGGTGGCAAAGTTGTAGTGAACATAAGAGCTGGGACTTCAGAAATTCATTTTATTTTAGGACAAAGGAGGTGAAATAGGACAAATCTGATAGGGAAACTGCCTCAGCTTTGCAGAGAAACATGAACCCAGACTCTGGTTAACTGCATGAGGCATTCTGGATGCTCAGACTGCCTTTATAGCTATCACACAGAAAGTTCAAAACTGAATTTCACAAGGACCCATGTTCCTATGTACTCTGCTCCCAGCCCCGCACTTTGTATCAATCATTGACTGCAGCTGGAGCCCAGCAGCGCCCAAGAGGACTGCAGGAATGTCGGGACTTTGTGTGGAATTTCACCAGTGTGAGCCAGTTGTGCTCTCCATTTGGAAATGAATTGCTGAAGTTTTCAAGTCCCTGCAATCAGCTTATTGGCATCACTTTGTTCAGATGCAATGCAGATGGCTTTTGAACATTACAGCCAGCCAATTCTGAAATTTTAGGAAAAGTTTTTAGGCAGTGCCCTTCTGATCCTGGAGAAAAAGAGACGGGGGTAATGCAGGACATGTGAAGACCTGGCATCTGGTCTGGGCATCAAGCAACCATCAATCTGGCCTGTAATTATCTTTTCATCAAAGACCTGGCACAGTAGCATCTCCCAGCATAACAATATCCCCACCACAGCTTTGTCCTTTCTGCCACAGATGCTCTGAATGATTCACCCTCCGGACAGAAAGAAAAGGTGTGGGAGGAACACATGAGCATTCAAACCCCTTGGCTTGGTGCAGAAAATGAGGAACTCTGTAACTGGTAGTTTCTCAAAATGCCTATTTGAGGAGAAAAAAAAAATGAGGGAGTTGTGAGGAACATCTATCTTTGAGGGAATGAATCAGGCAATGTTCTTTGCAGGTGCTCTGGAGGACAAAACAGAAAGGAATTCCCATGGTGACTGATATGGAGGTGAGGGTTTGTGACCAGGAAACTCAGGAGGAGCACAGCATGGGAAAGCAGCACCAGCGCACATGAGGAGGAATGAACCATCTGTGTAGCCTATGGAGACTACAAAATGCCCCCTACCTCACGCACACCCCTCCCCACGCCAGTAGAAGGGCATTTTGCAACCATTAGGGACCATCCAAGGCTTCAGAAAAGTGATAGTCCATGGAAATGTTCCATGTTGATTTGGGTGAGGGGCTGGTAGTCAGGTCTGTTGAGCCAAAGATAAAATAGACCAGGTTTTCTCCATCCATGTCCCATTTTCGTACTGACAGACAGCAAACCATTTCACTTCTCCACCTGAGCTTCCCTGTCTGTAAGGAAAGAGGAATAATTTCCATGTCTTAGAAAGACTAGGAAATCGCTGAATTAATAGCTCCTTTTGTGACCTACCATCATGTTAAATTAATGTTTCAAAGTCCAGCATCTTAATTTAACATTAATTTAAAAGAAAGCTGCACTCACTTCTCTGATAATTTACTGTATCTATTTAGAAGGTTTGGTATTAAAGGCCCATGTAGCTGTACCATCAAGAAAGTTATACATGTTTTTAAAATATCTATCAAATTTGCATTTTGCATTAGACTTATCTGTCAATTTAAAAACTGTTGGCAGATAGAAATGTATATTGTTACCTTTAAAATAAGGGACATATTTTTAAGTGAGTTTATCAAGGAAAGGATGTTTTTAATATGTTTCAACTGTTAACCCAAATCCACTGTTTTGTTGTTTTCTGTTATCAACTTTTTGAGTTCAGGATAAATTTCTTGTGATATAGCTTGTTTGTGAAAAATCTGAAGTCTTGGAAGCAGAAAAAACAGTGTCTCAGTTAACTGAGAATATAGAATTAAGTTATTATGTGAGTATAAGAGGATACATGCTTTGTCCACTGAGTAGCTCATATGCAGTGGAAACTTCAGATTTTTTTTTAGATAAAAGACTCTGGAATAGGACACAAAAATGACTTTTATGACAGAGACTGTAATTGACTCATATGAAGTCCAAAATAGCAGTGAACAACACTTTCTTGAAAATGGGTACTTTCAGTTAGTTACCTTCTTGCAATTAATGCCTGGTCACTAAAGCTAAATGTCACATTCCCCAAAAACATCATTTTAAAGGCACCTAATAGACACCTCACCAGGGAAACCTGAGAGATAATTGCCAATAGGGAGACAAGATGTTACAGGGATGCAGCAGTCACAGCAGGGGATGTGCAGAGCTCACATCCTCAGGGTTGGTTAGAAACCTCTGTCCATTTGGTTGCAAACCAGACTGAGTCTCAGACATTTTACAGACAATCACATTTCACAGACAATTACTCCTATCCCTTGCCAGAGTGAAAAACAAGACCATTTCAGGAAGCCTGAAAGGTGTTCACATCTTAGAAACTTACCAAGATCCTTCTTGTCCTAAGGAGGGACAATAAGGTATAGCTAGAAAGAATAAACATACTAACAAAGGGGTTGAACAGTAGGGGCTGGCAGTCCAGTATCCTTGGAAAATTAAACTAGACAGACTATAACCATCTCAGCTTACAAACATACAAATGGTTCTCTTCCAGCTAAAGGGTAGAATTGAGTCACAAGTTAGTACTTTTAATAGGTTGCCTTTTCAAGAGCCATACTAGGAAAAGTGATACTTCAGAAAAGGACAAGAAAGTGTCAGATTAGATATCAATTGAACTCATTTTGGGTTCCCAGCATAATGTGTGGTTTGGACTACATGTGGGTCTCAGAGGAAACCATTCCTCATCCGAGATGTTGCTGGATCTGCCAGAGTCTGTAAAAGGAGGGAAGTATAGCTGGAAGATTATCAAAAAAATAGTGACCATGGTAATGAGCTTTGGATAAGATCTTTGAACAAGACTTGGATCTTTCCCTGTAAGCCTTGTTATTATGACTAAGTCAGCTCTAAAGGGAAAAAATAACAGTAATGAATTTCAACTGATTAAATTCTGAGAGAAACCGGACATAGAGCAGAGTAAAGGAAGGAATGGGATAGAAGAAGGGGCACTGACATCTGTTCAGAAGCACTATTAATGTGCATTCAAAGACAATTAAAATACTAGTACAGATGGGCAAGAAAGTACATGGATAAGAAAAAGACACGTAGTGCAGAGGAAGAGAACTAGCCAGATTGCAGACTGACATCAGTAATGCACCAGGGAAAATGGATGAGCCAATATAAAACATGGAAGTCAAACTGTAAGACATTGAACTATGGGCATTCATATACTCTAGATACACTGAACAAGACTTCAGTGGAAACAGGGAAACAGAGATGGATGTCAGCAACAGATAGAAGTGCTGATCTCTTAAAATCCCCCTATTTAGAATTCTGTTTTGAAAAAAATCTGCTTTTGCATCAAGGAGCGAGGGAAGTAGGAGAGGGAAGTAACCATAAATTAAAAAAGAAACAAAAGTAAGACCATACTGATGCAAGCATGTGTCAAACAGCTACTAAATGGGAACATCCAGACGGCATGGGGAAAGTATCACTTAATCTTGCTGAATGCAATGATGCACCAGAAGGCTCAAGCTGATGTCAAAATACCCCAAACCCATAATAAGGGACCACCATCTCTTCAGAGCAGAGGTTACACCTCTGCAGAGAAGGACAGAGAAGTTGAAGAGAGAAGCAATGTTAGGCTGTATGAATGTTCACAAGGAACACAGCAATTCAGTGGCAAAGCCAGGACTAGAATCCTAGAATCCTCATCTCCTGAATAATGATCAGCAACGAGATCATACTCTCAGTAGAAAAAAAAAGTTACAAAAGGATGCAAAACACAAAGAGTCAGAGGGAAAGTCCAACTTCTTAGTTACAGAAACAAAGCTCTAGAGAAACCTCTAAAACTTAGGTCTTGCCCTAGTTATTCTGCAGAAACTCAGATCCTCACTGCTGGGCCTCTCTTTAACACACAGTAATTTTCCAGTGGTGCTGTAAGCTCCATCTCATTTTCCTAAATAAACTGGCTTTCGTGGTGACCGTGCCAACTGAGCTGGCCTTATGTCACATACCTGCCACATCTGTAGGGTGGCACTGAGCTGCCCAGAGGTGCAGGGGGCAAGGCATTGGCTCACAGCACAGCAAGGTTCAGCACTCTCCTGTTCCAGTTCTGCCCACAGAAGTGGCAGGTTCTCAGAGCTCCTGCTGAGCCCATCGCTCAGCCACCACATTTCTGGTGCTCTCAGTGAGGGCCTGAGAGCTGAGCAGTTGTGTGGTGCAGTTCTGAGGGGCAGGGCTCCAGGGGAAGCCTCCACTGTTTGGATTGCCTGCAGGAAGGAAGTGGGATAACATACAACTTGGCAAGACATCTCAAAGCGGCATAAGAAGCTCCAGTCAACAAACCTCACATATTTTCTTGGGGGGGGGGGGGGGGGAGGGAGGGGGGCAAGAGAATGATACTGAGTACAGGAAAAACTACAGTCACACCTCTGTGTACTCTGGGAGCTGAGATCCTGTGTGCTTTTTGCTTGTTTACATAGCTTTATCAGCACAGAAGGACACCAGAAAACCCAGAGAAGGTATTTACTATTGTCTGTGAGGAGAGTGACTTGCACAAATAAAGTAACTTGGCCTGAATCCTATAGATCCGTTGCTGTAATCACAAGCACGATGGAAGGATGGGTGTTGAGAGTCACATGGCCTTTGCAATAGAAACAGAAAATTGCATGTTGCGACTTATCATGGGCCACATGTCCATTTTAAAGAGAAAGTTTTACTGAAATCAGGTTCAGGATAGCAGCCCCTAAAAAGTTGTTACAGAAAATTCTGAGAGACTACTGTGTAGGTATGTTGGGTTGGTATGGCAAGGTTTGGGTAGCAGGGGGCTACAGGGTGGCTTCTCAGAGGAGCTGCCAGAAGCTTCTCCCATGTCCAACAGAACAATGCCAGCTGGCTCCAAGAATGCCAAGTCCATCAGCAGTGGTGGCAGTCCCTTTGGGATAACAGATTTAAGAAGGAGGTGTAAAAGAGCTGCATAGCAGCAGGCAGAGAGAGGAGTGAGAAAACATGCGAGCAGCAACTCTGCAAGCACCGAGTTCAGTGAAGGAGGGACAGGAGGAGCTCCAGGTGCCAGAGCTGAGACTCCCCTGCAGCCCATGGTGCAGATCATGGTGAGGCAGCTGTGCCCCTGCAGCCCATGGAGGTCCACGAGAGAGATGAGATACACCTGCAGCCCCTAGAGGACCCCAAGCCCAGAAGGATACCTGCAGAAGTATGTGACCTTGTGGAAAGCCCATGCTGGAGCAGGTTCCTGTCAGGACCTGTGGACACATGGAGAGAGGAGTGAATACTGGAGTGGGTTTGCTGGCAGAACTTGTGACTCTGTGGGGGATCCATGGTGGAGCAGTTCATGAATAACTGCAGTCTGTGGGAAGGACTTATATTGGAGAAGTACAAGGTGGACTGTCTACCGGGGGAGGGACCCCACACTGGAGCAGGGAAGGAGTGTGAGGAACCTCCTCCTGAGGAAGAAGGAGCAGCAGAAACAACATGTGATGAACTGACTGCAGCGCCCATTCCCTGTCCCCCTGCACCACTGCGGGGCGGGGAGAGCTACAGGGTTCAGGAATTAATTCAGGAAGAAGGGAAAGGTGGGAGACAGGTGTTTTAAGAATTAGTTTTTATTTCTCATTATCCTACTCTGATCTGACTGATGATAAATTAAATTAATTATCCCCAAATCTAGTCTGTTTCACCGGTGACAGTAATTGGTGAATAATCTCTCTCTGTCCTTATCTCAACCCATGAGCTTTGTGTTAGATTTTCTTTCCCCTGTCAAACTGGGAAGGGGAGTGATAGAGAGGCTTTGGTGGGCACCAGGCATCCAGCCAGGGTCAATCCACCACAGTAAGAGACTGAAAATAGGACTCAGCTGTTCACAATGCTCTACTAGAGTATCATCACAGAATAACATAAAATGAAAACGGCATCAAAACTGAGACTTTCCCCTCCAAAAATGCTTCACCACCACATGTTCCTGTTTGATGACTATCATTATCACTGCGTGTCTCCTAGTCTTCCACACAATCTTTCAACCCACACGTATTTTGAACGAACTTCCCACACCAGCCACTGCTTTTAGCTCACTTCAGGAATAAACAGTTCCTCGTCTGAAAAGCACCACAGCAGTCCTAAACACACTTCAAATTTTTAGCTATTTTCTTTCAGTCTCTGTTATATGTTACCTTTGCATACTGTGCTATGGCTCATAAAATCATAACTCTAGAATTAAAGAAAAAAGGCTCTAAATGTTAGGGGCAACATTTATTCATCACCAGTCAATAAACCGTGGGTTGGATGTGATTTGCAAATAATTAAAGTACAGAATTGGGTTATAATGAGTCTGTAACTTAAATGAGTAAGATCTTCTTTAAGTCTTGGAATGTGATAAACACAAGAATAGGAATATTTTTATACCATAAAGTGAATAGAGACACAGAAGTTACAACAAATTGTTTTAAAGCAGCATCTTGTGACAATATGCAAAACAACCTGAGTAGCCCTTGCTTCTCTATCACTATGACTACAAATCATAGAATCATAGAATGGTTTGGATTGCAAGGAACCTTAAAGATCACCTAGTTCCAATCCCCCTGCCATGGGACAGGGACATGTTTCACTAGACCAGGTCACTCAAAGCCCCATCCAGCCTGGCCTTGAACACTTCCAGGGATGGGGCACCCACAGCTTCTCTGAGCAACCTGTGGCAGTGCCTCACCACCCTCATACTGGAGAATTTCTTCCTAATACCTAGTCTAAACCTGCCCTGTGTGAGTTTAAAGCCACTCTCCCTTGTGCTGTCACTATATGCCTTCATAAAAAGTCCCTGTCCAGCTCTCTTGTAGTCCTCCTTTAGCTACTGGAAGGCTGCTAGAAGGTCTCTCTGGAGTCTTCTCCAGGCTGAACAATCCCAACTCTCTTAGCCTATCTTCAAAGAACAGCTGCTCCAGCTCTCTGTTCATCTTCATGGCCCTCATCTGGACTCATTCGAACAGGTGTGAGTCGCTATCCTTGTTATACCAGAGACCCCAGGGCTGATGCAGCCTTCCAGGTGGGGTCTCACAATAGCAGAGTAGAGAGGGAGAATCCTGCTGCCCACTCTGCTTTTGATGCAGCCCAGGATATGACTGGCTTTCTGGGCTGCAGTAATACATAGCCAAGGCATACTGAGCTTCTTGTCAACAAACACTCCCAAGTCCTTTTCCTCAGAGCTGCTCTCAATCCATTCTCCATCTAGTCTGTCTCTGTGCCTGGGATTGCCCCAACTCGGGTGCAGGACCTTTCAGCTGGCCTTGAACTTTATGCGATCCACATGGGCCCACCTCTCAGTCCTGTCAAGGTCCCTCTAGATGGTGACTGCACCACACAGCTTGGTGTCATTGGCCAACTTGCTGAGGGTGCACTCAGTCCCACTGATTATGCCCCTGACAAAGCTGTTAAGCAGCACCAGTCACAATTCCAACACCTCAGGGACATCTCTTTTCATTGGTCTCCACTTCGACATGGAGCTGGTTACCACAACTCTTTGTGACCACCCAGCCAATTCCTTACCCATTGAGTGGTCTATCTATCAAATCCATGTCTTTCCTAAAGACAAGGGTCTTGTGTGGGACAGTGTCAAATGCTTTGCACAAGTTCAGGTAGATGAAGTGTGTTGCTCTTCTCTTATCCACCAACTCTGTCATTCTGTGGTTGAAGGCCACCACATATGTCAGGCATGATTTGCCGTTAGTGAAGCCATGTTGGCTGTCACTAATCACATAATTTTCTGTGTGCCTTAGCACAGTTTCCAGGAGGATCTGCTCAGTGATTTTGCCAGGCACTGAGGTGACACTGACTGCACTCTAGTTCCCTGGGTCTTCCTTTTTCCCCTTTTAAACAGTCTTCTCTGTGCTCTGGCCATTTCTTGCTTCAGGTACTGTAATTTATTCACAGTTGCTCTCCATGCTCCTTTGTACTCCCTTTAGCCTAAAAAGATTGGCCTAATTGCTCTTCCATCTATTTTTCACTTCTCAAAGATTCACATATAACTTCAGATGCTCTTATGCTCTTGGTGATACCAACCCCTTGGTGTGCATGAAGCAAGAGGGCAGGCTCAGGCTATGACATGAATTTCGATGCATACCAGATCTGTTTAACCATCTCCTGTGTGCATAGCATTGTGGGTGTGCAAATTT
Organism: Pithys albifrons albifrons; assembly: GCF_047495875.1. Lineage (NCBI taxonomy): Eukaryota > Metazoa > Chordata > Aves > Passeriformes > Thamnophilidae > Pithys > Pithys albifrons. Next base: position 69,246,441 of record NC_092458.1, on the reverse strand, counting down.
GGATGTTACTTTTCAAACCTTGTGCAATGTTGTGAAATGCACACAAAGACTGTTTGTGTGCAGTGAGTGTTTTCTTGGTCACTTGGAATTTCACAGTTATTGCCGTTCTTCACATCATGTCCATTGGAAGCATCACACTAAATCCTCATCTTGGAAATGATAGGAAGTGTGTGCACAGAGGGTGGGTGACACCAAATGTCAGTACTGGTGTAGCTGGAGTTTTTTGTCTGGTGGCCTCTGAGACTAAGCACTGTTGATTGTTCCACTTACCTCCCCTGATCACACCTGCCCATTTCTGCCTGCACCTTTCTAGAGGAGAAATGATGTTCTATTCTGTCCATGACTACCCAGATTCAGATCCCTGTGGCTTTTTTATTTTCTTCTCCTGAAGTCCTTGCTGCTTATATACTATTTCTCTCTCAAGCTGAATTTTTTCAACACAAAAGAATCAGTTTTTCAAATCAGATTTCATTACTTCCTCTATTTTTTCTTGGATCTTTTCTTTCCTTTTATCTCACATCATTTGTCTCTCATTAAAGGCCAAATCTGAAGCTTTTAGTTTCTGTCTCAGTACTTCTTCTGGAAGTGGTTCTTGCTTGTCTATCACCATGACTACAGTTCTCTATGCTCTGGCCATTACTGGTTTCAGTGACTGTAATTCACTGACAACCACTCTTCAGGCTTTCTGTACTCCCTTTAGCCTAACCAAAAGTTTGTTAATCCACATTCTCCAGCCCTGCACTTGAAGGATTCCATCTTGTTTCTTATTCTTGCCATTGGCTCCCTGCATCCTCTCTCTTCTCAGGTTTCCTCTTCTTTGCTCCTATTCCCTCTCTTGCTTCCTGAGTGCCTCCGGATGCTGTCCTGCCACAGCACCTCTCATCTCCTCCCAGCCTCTGTCCTGTTAGCCTGCCTTTGTTATGGAAGCTGGATGAGTTGAAGTAATACCAATTTTACAGGCAGATTTACATGCACATATTCCTTGACTCCTGAAGGCCACTCATGAGGATCATGGCAGATTAGGAAAGGAACCCTAGTATTTCTAGAGTGGCATCCAGTACCAGGAGTCCCCTTCTCCAGATCTGCCCTGGTGATTCTTGGTCTCTGCAGGATCCACTTTTTCCCTGGAGACAATTGTGTTTTTTCTTGACCACGTTTGGCTCTGCATTCTTTGGGAATTAGATTAGTGGTTTTGTATTTGCAAAGCACCCAGTTCACCTTTATAGTGCCATATAAACACCTGCTCCATCCTAATTATAGTAGCCAGTGGCTTAGACATGCTGTACTCTGGGAGGAAGCAGACAGATTTCTGTGCATCACACAGAGGGAAGCGACAGACTGTGTTTGCTCGCTAATTAAAACATTTCACTGGCTTCAGCTTGAGCAATATAAAACTGCCTTGAATAGCCTAAATGTGCCTCTGTTAAGATCTCAGATAAGATCTCTTGCCAGAACTGAGAGGATGCCCTGGTAACAGTGATGGTCAGGACAAAGTGCTGGCTCGGAAGCATGGGAACAGAAAGCTTGACCCTGTCTGTTCCCTTGTCTTCTGGAGTATAAGGGACAAATATTCCCAGAAAACTCTTTGTGTCTTAAAGGATGAAAAATCTCCATCATTTTTCTGGATTTATTGTTGTAACAGGTTCATAGACCCTTGGTCATCCTTCTGCTGAATTAGTACTGCACTGTCTGGAGCAATGGTTGCCCCTATCCTGAACCAGTAGAGTTCCCATGGGGCCACAATGTGTTAATCCCATGTAGCACCCAACTCTCTCCTTGACTGCCTTTTTCTCATAATTATGCAACTGGGTTAAGTATGGATCAGCCTTTGCCCACATCATTTTATACCCAGCCTCACCAGAACCAGTCAGTGACTGAGTATCAAGCACTTTTATTCAAGCTGTACTTTAATAATTTACTATAAAGGTTAAAAGCATCAAAATAATCTGTTCTGACATCAGGCCATTGCTTGTCCATTCAGGACTGGAGCAGGTTGCCCAGAGAGGCTGCAGAGCCTCCATAAGTGGGGATTTGCAAAATTGGGCTGGACATGGTCCTGGGCAATCTGCTGTAGATGGCCCTGCTTGAGCTAGATCACATCAAGAGGTCCCTTCCAACCCCAGGTATTCTGTAACTCTGTGAGCTAAGCCCTACCAGGTCTCTATCACCTACAAACCCTATGTTCCTCCTAGGCAGCAGAGAGCTCCTACATGGGATTCAAAGCCCTTTGTCTGAACCAGACAAAGGGTGGGGGGAGGAGGACCCCTCGTTCATCCTTTAATGAAAGTTTAGCTGGAGAATTGTTCTTTTCCGAACCTTATTCTCCTATTCACATTTTTGACTACTAGCACTTGGGAACCCAGAGTACAAGAAGCTGAATTTATTCATAGTCCAAGCATTATGAAAGCACCCTCTGAGGCAGTTTCCTCTCACACTGCCATGCCATTGAAGGCAGCCCTGACCTTTGGGGACCACCCTCTTCAGGAATGGAGGGTTATTCAGCCTGCATCCTGTTTGAGAACCACACGCCCCTCCTGAGTACTGGCTCACCGCCGGAGCGAAGGCCTCACCATCTGTTTCAGAGTGTTACCACTGTGGAACAGCACTCCTGACGTGACTGGCTGTGAGAGTGTGACCCACTCTTTCTCACGTTGGGTCAGAACTGAGCTCCCTCCGAGTGTATGTAGCTAAAGCAAGACTGACCCCACAAACCCGCAGGCAGAGGTGTCAGCAATTTGGCCGGCATCAGAAGGAAAACACACCCTTGGGGTATAGCTTTGCATATCATTTGACCTCAGCTGAATACATGTAGGAAGCAGTGATCTGGCTCCCTCTAATCCTTATTCAAGATAAGCCCTTTGAAGTCCGTGTACGCTGCAGGCAGGGCCAGCTTGGCATTTTTGCCAAGTCGGTAAAACGTTTTGCCATCAACTGCTTTCCTTTTCCCCAAAACAACAACTGGCTCTTGTTCTGCTTATTTTAATCCTGAAAAAAACCCCTTCATCCCATTTCCGCCTTGCTCTGCATTACTGTGAGAGAACACCATTACCACCACAGTTTCTCTCATGCATGAATACACAACCTCACTGCATACAAATCTCCCTTCTCTCAGTGTCCACTCCCCTTGGGCTGGGAGCAGCCACTGCTCTGGGTTTCTAACTCATTCCAGCAAGAGGCTGGAGGAAGAGAGAGCAGGTTGTAGAGCAAAGGACAGACGGCGCTTGCCACTCTTCATGCTGGGGAAAGTCAGACCAGTCCTTCCTTAGAGGGAAATAAGGCTGGGAAAGGTCTAGTTCAGGCTGTCCCTCTTCATTATGGCAGATTTTTGTCTAGTCTTAATAATACCAGTGCAGAAATTCCACACATTTCACCTTGGGAGTTTGGTGCAATGTTACATATTATGTTGGAGACTGACTTGGGGCTACCCTGTGTCCAGATTTCCTAGGTGTTTTCTTTTTATGCCTAGAAAAATTGCCTGCACAGATGTTTGAGGATTGCCTGTACTGTAGCTTGGATAGGAAGGCTGGAAAACCTGGACATATCCCCAGGACCTGTGCTGACCTATTGTACAGTCTCTGTGCAGGAAACCAGACCAGGAAGCACTGATCTTATTCTGTGAACGGGATATGGTTGCTTGGTGAATACACAGGAATTTCAGTGTCCCAAAAGTGTGGGATTTACTACATATAAGCAACATATCTGATTACAGAATCAGAGAGGAGTACTGGATTCACTGCACAGGCAGTACAGAGCATGACAGAAGCATCAACACATTGAAATTGGGATCCTGAGGACATAGCAGGAATTGTGCGATGCTGAGGGTATTAGACAACCACATTGCTGCAGCATCTTGGGTCCTGCTTTAAGCTGCACTTACCCTTTATGGCATGGCACAGCCCTCCTGGGCCTTTTCATTCTTCTCCAACTATATTTCCTCCCATATTAGGCTCACTAAGTACCAAATATACTTTGGGGGTACACCCTGGACAGAAGCGCAGCAGTCCTATGCTGGCTGCAGGACGTGACACACGCTTATCTTAAACATTCTGAGGTGCTGCAGCCACCACGTGCACCGCAGGTGCAGGATGGCAGAGCACTGGAGTGAGGAGCTGGGGGAAATCAAAAGATGCAAAGTCAGATACACACAAGAAACGTGTAATTCTGGGGAGTGGTAACTTCCCTCCTTGTCTTCCACGACTCCTTGCCGTCATGCTCTTATATCAAGGCACAGCTGTTTGCATGACCACAGAATGACCTATAAAAAGGGAAATTCCACGCTAAATAATGTTTGGGGGTTTGCTTGGGTTGTTTTTCCTTCAGCCAACAACCAATTGTGCTGGTTTCACTGAAGCTGCCCTTTGACTGTCTCTGAGCAGAAAGAAGTAGCAGGGCCAAATGTCCCTTAGACCAGTGCTGTGTTGAAGCCCATGACTGAGGTGGCACAGTAGCAGCAGGAGTGCCCATCCAGCTTCTTCATTCCTCCCCTGCCATGTCCCTGTACCCTTGTCATCCTCTCCACTGACACTTGGGTATGTTGCGCAGTGCCATGGGTGGCAGCTGGATGAACTGGCCCAGGGGAACCAATCCAGCTGAAAATAACCATTAGAATAAAACTAAAAGGGACTGTTTTCATTGCCATCCCTTCCTCAGTGGGGTCCACTGTACAAGTGGAGAGGAGCAACCAGGGGATGTCTTGTCTCATCCCACGCTGCTGCCAAAATGGCACCCCATGACCCTCAGCTGTGAAACCACAGCCTGAATATGGGCACTTTCCCCAAGCCTAAACTAACTGTATTCTCTTATTTTGCTTCTCAGCACAATCTTCCAGTCTGAAGGGAAGGGTGGTAAAATTTCTTGAAAATTCACATTGTTTTGTTAGCAAATAAACTCATGTTTGACACAACATCCTCCATGTCTGCCAGATCAACAGGGTTTTCTTTCTCTGCTCTGGCTCTTTTCCTCCTTGTTTTTTTTTTATTTTTTTCCCTTTCAGTACCCTCTTAATTTCGACTGGACCCTCCTGTAACAGCAAGTCATTGACTTGCTTTGGGCAAAACAATTTGTACACTAGATTTATTGTCTTCCTGCTTGGATGTCCATCTTGTAATATCTTCCACATCCAAGCCTATCCAAGTTTCTTTCTCTCTTTTTTCCTCTTTACTTTGAGCTTTGTGTTTTGAAGGAAGTTGATCAAACTGAGCATTCTTGTGAATTTGAGCTTGGTTGCCAAGAATGTAAGTGATTCATCCCCCTGTAAGGAAAAGTGCTGGCAATAAAACATTCTTCCCCATTACCCTTTTTTTACAGGCAAAATACTGTTACTGCTCAAAACAAGCAGATCTTTTTACTCAGAACAAAGTGTTACCCTATTAATTGCACGACAACTAGAATTCTTAAAATACCTCTAAGCTCTATTCTTAGAAGAAAGAAATATTATCAGCAGAGGCCTTGAAAGCTATGAACTGTACATTACAAGCACTAGTAAAGCACAATGAAATGGCAACTTGCCTCATAACCTTGATATTGTTACCTTACCCTCAGCAGGACCAAATTCCAGCAGTTTTTGCTTTGCACTTTGTGTCATGGATACTTTAAGAACTCTTCAGAGAAATGCAAAATAATTTCAGGGGAGAAATATGTTATTTACTTGCATGAGGACAGTGAAGGGGCTGAATCAGCTATTCAGTGAGGGGAGTTTAATGTCCTGGTTTGTCCCCTCTGGTGGTGCTGGTGTTGCTGGACAGGCACATGCCTTGGCTCAGACTCCCCGGGGACCTGCTGTGGCCACATTCCCTGTGCAAGGACAACCCATGTGCACTGTGCCAGTCTCACCCCTCTCCCTGCTACAGGGCTGCAGTGAGTGGTTTTCACATACCTGTCAAACAGAGGGCCCGATGTTCTGCACAACGCTTCCTAAGCAGCCAGAGGGTTTGTCATTTGGCAGCAAAAAAAAAAAAGTTAGTTGGGGATTAGATATACATTGTTACAGTCAGGAAAGCAGGATTCGTATTTTCTGGAAGACCTCTTTTAAAAGCTATGACATTAGCAAAAGACTGAATTGTTGTTTGTCATAGTTTTGGCTTTGCTCCTGGCTGGGCCAGGAATTGGCGTGCACAAAGTGTAATTCCCACATTTCATTAATGTCTCTGCAGCCTTCCTCATGCTCCATCAGTGACACACAGGTAGGACAATACACTTGCACCATACATTTTTCAATTTTGCCAAGGACCAGTGGCTTTCAAGTACCTTCCACGAGCTATTATCTCTGCCAGTCAGCCTTCAGAGAAGCCACTCACAATCCTGGGGACTGGGGTCATGGGATTGCTGTCCCAGCAAGAAGCCAGGATTCATTTGAGCAACCTGAAGAAACTAAAATCCCGTACAGTTCCGCTGTCAGCATGTGCACAGAGCTAACTGAGCTGTACAACTCACAGCCCACGGAGCAGGAGGACAATGAGCTTCAGAGCTCCCAGAAGCAGGTGCACAGCCCATTCTTGGTGGCCTTCCACCACTGACACTGCCAAAAATTACCAGCTTCAGAAAAGAGGTTTGAAGAATGTGGGATGGAAAAGAGTTCATAAAAATCCAGGTATCCAGGTGCAAATAGAATGAGAACCTCTCTATGACTGACCAAAGATTTCGTCTGTCATCCAACCATATAATGAAAAACGTGTAATGCCTCCATACGCCAAATCCTTTGGATCCACTGGCCATAGCTCAAAGAATAACTACAACTGTGTTACCACAAATCTTCCTGCTTCATTGCAGCCCAAGATGAATGGACACTCATGAATCATTCTAAATAGTCTTCATGGTTTCTAATTAATAACTTCAATTAATAACTTTACAGTGTATCATTTCATCTTTGGTCTTGGCTAAAATCCTTTCTGAATCTCCTTCTGAAAGCACAGTTGAAGCACGTTTGAGCAGCAGCTCCATATTTTTTTTGGTAAAGCCAAGTCTGAAAGAAGCAAGCAGCAGCCAGACTGCTAAACTTCAACACCATCTTAAGATTTAGCCCATACATCAGAATCTGTATGTAAGAATTTCGCAGTTACTGTGCCCTGTGTTTGTAATTTTTCACTTTTATATTTTCAAACCTTCGTGCCTGGTAATCATTTGTCTCTAACTGGCAAGGAATCTATCCCTCTAGGAATAGAACTTTTGCACTTCTTGTATTTGAGAGTTTCAATTCCTTTCACATAATGGAGTCTCTTTTTCTAGTACTTGTTTCTTTGAAAAATCTGAGATCTGTTTTTAAAGACAACTTTTAAGTCATTATCACTCATTATCTTTGAAAATTCTCAACACCTGCATTAAATGCATGTTATCAGCTGGTAATTATTATGCCTTTACATTCCTCAAGCCCAGATAAACTAAAGCTTATTTTATCTTGCTTCACATTGAACAAATCTAATCTAAGAGGTGTAGAAGCGTCATTTCTCCTGCTCTTCCATGCCTTGAAATTTTATAGAAATGATTCTGAGTTTTCTCAGCTTTGTAACAGGGGTAACAAAGCATAAAGCTAACTGTGAAGTAGTGTCAACCTAAGATCTTTTTTCCTATCCACTTTTAAAACAGTTTCTTTCCTTCCCCCTTCTTCATTTGCAAGAATATTCCCCCAGCAGGTCTATGAGGCACTTATTTATTTTCTGGAGTGCTGCACTTTCTTATACATCCTGTGAACACAAAGCGCGCAGCTCACAGCAATTTGAAATGTCAGTCTGTCACACTGTCACATAAATTGTCACATCATACAGCTTGTCATTTGAAAGCACCAGGTTATGGACAGATGCCATCTTCTGACTCCAGCTGAAGGAGGATGCCTTTTATTACTGTCCCCTCTGGCCCATGGATGTGCCAGCACAGCTGCTTGTGTGAACCCTTCCTCATCCACTCCAGGCAAGAGCAACGGGATTATTGTAAACTATTTAAGTATGAAGCCTTTGCTAAGCTGTTTCATTGTAATAAGTCTATAGGGAACTCACCATGATCAGCTCTGCCAAGAGAGCTAACAGGGAAGTAACAGCAAGAAATGTAAAAGAAATGTAAAAGCACTGATTCCTTCCTGCCAGCGCCCCAGCTGCTGGGTGCACCTCTCCCCTTGCCATTACCATCACTCATCTACAACCCCAACGTGCCTTCTTTGCTCTGCAGCAAGACTTCACACATTTCTGACAAAATGACCCTTCAATTTCCCCACCACCTTCTGTACCTGCAAAATAATACAGCTGATAATGATAGTCAGTGGCACATGGAGAGATTATTCTTTCTTGGTCCAAGGAACAGGCATGTACACATTTTCTATCAACTTTTCTTTTGAAGTTACTGTAATCTGGGGGAGCCAAAATGATTCCACCTTACATGATGCCTCTTTAGGCACTACTCTTGCCACCACCGTTAAGATTATGGTCAGTGTTCCCACCAAGCACTGTGCCTCTGAGGAGGTTATGGCAACTAATCCATTCTGGACTCAAACATCACATACTGTAAATTCCCAGCAATGGACATTTCCTTTCTGTAAAAAAGACATTGATGGAGTTAATTGATATTGCAATATAAATAAAACATAGCATTCAGAAAACAGTTTGGTTTTATATTGAACTATTCAAGATGTTGTGGGTAATTTATCACAGCCAGAACATTTTGGTCATTAAGTGGCCACTCAGAAAACAAACAAACAAACAAACAAAGTAAGAGAATTGTGTTTTCTGAGCTGCTTGTTGAACCACAAAAGATATTTCTGTGAGGCAGCTGAGCTGTCTCAGGGTGCTGAGGCTTTACTTAGTGCTTGACAAGGCTTGCCACATGGAACTACTTATTTTGGAGACAGGTTTTGCTTAACTCTTTATGATGGTGCTTCTGGAGGCAGGACACATGTTAATGGCTTACATGAACACCAGCCTTTGCTATGAAGGATAGGAACTGCTCTCATAAACCTTCTGCAGGGCTCAGTGAGACCCAGAATGAAGCCAGAAAAATCATGCCTCTTACTGTGTCTGCCCGGAGAGGATTTACTTGTCAACAGTTCCCTCATCATTACAGAATCAGTGTGAAATGCCACAGACATGGGAGATCGTATTTGTTAAGATTGGTCATACTGGTGCAGAAACAGAAATACCTGTTCTGGGTGCATGGGATGCATCTCTATTCACCTGCTATTTTCAACAGGATAACTGTGTGCCACAGACTGAAAAATCCTAGAGATGTATGGAAAGCTGAAGAGAAGCATAACCATGGAGCTGCATATAAAATACATGTGCTTTGGTACACTCCACTGGATATCTTGGAATTTTCTACTTTAGGAGACAAAGCTTAAGTATTTTAATATTATTCTCCTATGGGAAGGGAAAATAACAGATATTAGAGGGAAGAATCTGAAATAACCATCAACCTAATCTGCTAACACTTATTCATGGAAATCTTCCCACCAAAGCATGAGCAGGACTGTGTCTATTCCATGGAGACACTTACCCCCTTCTCAGACTTCCATGTCGTGTTCAAGGATGGGATCACATTAATCCAGGAAGCAGGCAAGGAAGGAATTTGTCTGCACAGGAAATGTGGAAGACAATATTAAGGACATCTCTTCCAGATGATGATGTTGCACAGGGACACGCTGGCTTTGCCACACAGGGCATTTGGATGATGGTGTTGTTGACCTCAGAGCAGCTGGGGCAGGGGCTGCAGGTCAGGCAGCCTCTGTGCTCCCCAGGGAAAACTGGTTTACCTTGGTTTACCCAACTAGTGGCAGCAGCACCTGCAACTGGGGAAAGCACAAGCAATGCAAGTAACCTTCACACTGGGTTGGTTACTCCCTACTGCTTCCAGGAGTGGAGCTGCCCCAGTGAAGGAAAACCAGGAAATACAACTACCAGGGAGCACGGGCAGGGGCCCACGTTGCCAGCCTGACTATCTGCAGTGAATTACAGGCTGACTAGTTTCTGATGTTGGTTGTCCTCTCTGTAAAACACATCTCGTACACAATTTTTAAAGTTTCCACTTACTGAAATGGCAACCTATTTGTTCTTTCCTTACAGTGTATGAACGTTTCTGTACTGAGGTAATTGCACACAAACAGTAGGGGGGAAATCAGGAACCTATGGTAGAGTATTACCAAAGTTATAAAAGCAGTTTATTACTCTATTGTGTGTCTACAATTTCTGGAACGTTGTAGCAGATGTATTTTATAGAGAAATGACAACACTTTTTAATGAAATCCAGGTTTAGATTCTGGCAACATTTCTTCCTTAATTTTATATTTTCTAACCGAGTCTACAACTTCACCAGGAAAAATCCATAGAATATTTAGTACACCTCACCATCTCACCTTCATGGGTATTTGTATAGAGAAGGAAATAAATTTATGTGACAGACCAGGACTTACTTTTTCTTTCCTTGAAACTGAACTCTGTCTTCCTTCACCAACACCTACAAGTTCCAGTTTGTTCCGGTCTCTTCCAGGTGAAATTCAAGCACTCATGACAGTTTTTGCTGGATCTCTCTTACATAACACGTACTATCTGTTGATTTACATTGCAAGCAGTTTTGCAGCAGATTGGCCTGAAGTGCTGTGGCTCTCCAGCTCCCTCCTCACACTGCTCAGGAAATGTGAGTAGGGTCACACCCTGTGTCCCTTATCGCTGCCCGCTGCGGAGAGCAGTGCCCTAAGGAAAAATTAGAAAGAGTCCCACTGTTCCCAGCTCCCATGCCCAGGGCTGCTGCAGAATTCAGGAGCACTGTGGACATCCTTCTGAACCCCTCACATGCCAAGGTGCCCAATATGACTCTCAACTGACTATGGAGAAACCATGGCATTTTTGAAAAAAAGGTAACAGTTCGGTCAAGTGTATTTATTTTATGAGAACATTTCTGACACAGGAGTATGCATCAGTTGGTTAAAACTTGGTTGTAATAATGCCAAGGTCATAGGTTCAATCCCTGATGGGGGCCATTGACTTAAGAGTTGGACTTGGTGATCCTTGTGGGTCCCTTCCAACTCAGAATAGTCTGTGACTCTGTATCTGACAGATTTTCTTTCTTTCTCAAAAGTATGTGAATGCTGTAGGTTTTCTGACAAACTACTGTAGGTATTTAAAATTAACAAGAATAACAGAAATATGAATGATAATGTTCATCTGCCTAATATATTATTCTCAGGATATTGTTTTCTGAAATTGGAAAAAAAAGCATCCTGAGGATGCTCTTTCAGGAAACATCTGATGTGGAATAGTTCCAGCTGAATGGCATAATTATAATATTTGGCAACATCGCAAACAACTTTCAGCTTTAATCAAGGTCTTACACTGTATGAGGCAGCTTGTTTACAAGGCACAGCAGTGGCTCTGCCTCACATACGCCGCCTGTGTCCCTGCAGTGCGCACAAGGCTGCACAGACTGACTGGGGTTACTGTCACGTGAACAGGTAAATAATTTTGTGAGATTGTATAACATTAAATAATCTTCAAAGCATTTTTATTAACTTGTGGTCCTTCTGCTGTCTTTTTTTTTTTCCAAAGAAGAAAACATATATGTAATACATATGTATATGTTCCTCCCAGGTATCCAAGTCTTGGTGCTCCTGAATTAGGATCCTGTCTTCGGGGTCTCTGCATGCTTTACCACATAGATTCTTCAGAGAGTCCTTGTCTATATCACAAAGGAACAGCCCATTTCTGCCAGTCTGGACCACACTGACTCATTCACCTGCTGTCTCACTTGCAAGTTGAACAGGATCAAGGAAGGCCAACAGTTATGGTTCATTTTGTGAGTCCAAATCATCTAAATTCAAAACAGGACAGCAAAAAACCCCTGAGGCTTAAATGAGTGTCTTTTTCTAGCAGCACTACAGGCTTCTTGGGGTGGTCCCGTGGTGTAAAGGAGAGCACTCTGGACTCTGAATCCCAAGGACCTGAGTTCCAGTCTCAGTGGGGATCATCTCCTGGCAGTTCAATGCCTCCCTGCCATCCCATCCCGTCACATCTCGGATGCTCAGCAGGGTCAGCCCCAGTTAGTACCGGGTGCTGTGACAGTCCCAAAGACTTCACTGTCACTGTCCAAGCTCGCTCGGCCGTGGCAGATGGACCTCAGGACTTAAACGGTGGGGCCAGTTCTCTGCACGCTGTGCCTGACCTAAAACATCCACTGCGCAGGCTGGAAGGGCACACCCACGTGTGGAGAGCCCTGCCCAAATCTGCGTTTGCGAAGTCTGGCCATACATACAGGCTTCTTGAAATTCATGCTAACTTTGGTACAAAACACAGAAAATGAAAACACTGTAGTGGAATCTTCTGCACACAGAGCACCCCAAACATAGAACATATCTGTGATGTTATCATGACATAAAATATAGGAAATACCAGCAATCATATTTGCAAAGAAAATGTGCCCGTGTTCTTCCTTCACCAGTTAAAGTCAGTTTGCAGCAGAAGCTCCTTCAAATTTGAGACTTTACTCACTCAGTTGATTGTAAAGGTGTTCAACAGGATAGTTGAACCTTCCACAAGCAAGATAAAGACCAAGTCCTCTATCAAATGGGTTTTATGGGATACATGTATAACCATGATAAATGGAGAAGCTGTATGTAATGCTGGTTAGAAAGAAGTCACAAATGCAGCCCGTAAAGACAGAAGTCCTGGGAGCCTTGGAAACCTGGAAATAGTGTGCTGCAGAGGCTGAGGCTGATTCAGCTTCTTTGAACTTGTATTCTTCAGGTCTTTTTCAGACCACTTTTGGGTCTGAAATGTTCAGAGTTCCTTTTTCTGGCCATCTGTTACAATTTTTCTTGTTTCTTGGAGGTTTGCCTCAACGGTTGACATCCCAGGCTCAGCTGTGCCATTCTTTTATGTATCTTCCCAAGGACATTTTTTATTTGCTATCATCTTTCTGCTCTATGTAGCAAGTTTTAAGTCACGCTATATCACCGTATCAATTGCTCTTTTTGTTTTTCCCTTTGAATCACAAGTTACTTACGGGATGTGTTTCACAGGCGAGTGTGCTACTTGACTCATAGTGCTCTCCCCTAAAAGGTTATGATAGCTTTGCCCAGTCCCCTATCCTAATTGCACCAACATGCCATCTCATTCATGCCTGTCCTAGATGCTGCAATAAACAATTAACAGTTTGCTATCTAAATGACCAGTTCCATAAGAATGCGTGTTAACAATTCTTAAAGAGGCAATTCACACTTCTGAACCACGTGTCTCAGTGCTCTACAGGCATTCACGTCTGAAACTGTTTGAGTCATATTTTGGGCATCTCCTTCACAAGAACAAAGACTAGAGACTTGCTCCTAGAGCAGTCTAACTCCGCCTCACTGCCTTGGTGAGGAGCTTTCATTTTCCCCAGAGCATACACTGTATATATATTTGCATGTATATACTCTCTTTGCACAGAACACAGCATCCCTGGCAAGCACAGGGGACCTCCTCACCCCACAAAACCTAAGAAAATTAAGATATTGAGGTGCTGGAGCGGGTTCAGAGAAGAGCAACGAGGCTGGTGAAGGGACTGGAGCACAAGTCCTATGGGGAGAGGCTGAGGGAGCTGGGGCTGTTTAGCCTGGAGAAGAGCAGGTTCAGGGAAGACCTTATCATTCTCTACAACTGTTTGAAAGGATGTCGTAGCCAGGTGGGGATTGGTCTCTTCTCTCAGACAACCAACAGTAGGACAAGGGGGAATGAGCTTAAGCTCTGTCAGGGGAGGTTTAGGTTGGATATCAGGAAGAAGTTCTTTACAGAGTGGTCAGTCATTGGAATGGCCTGCCCAGAGAGGTGGTGGATTCTCCGAACTTGGAGGTTTTTAAGGTGAGACTGAATGTGGCACTGAGAGCCATGATCTAGCAATCAAAGTGGGGTTGGATTAAGGGCTGGACTTGATGATCTTGGAGGTCTCTTCCAACCCAACTGATTCTATGATTCTATGAAAATGTGAAGGGAAGGTGAAGCAATCGACCACCTCACTCCCACTCTTCCATTCCTATTCTCACCCTCTGTCTCTCAGCTGCTCCTGGGCATGCACTTTCCACCACTCACCTTACACCAGGTCTAGCAATCATGGAATCAGTTCAGGAAGTGTCGGGCGCAATAAATTGACAGAAAACCGGTCTCCTAATGGATAGGTCTTTCTTAAATGAGAGAACTTAACTTATTCTTGGAAGCATCTAGTGAGGGTACACCTGGCAGAAGGAAGGGAAAGCCCCCTCACATGACTGAGAGTAAGGACTGGCAGCGGGAACGAAATCCCTCTCCTTCGGCAAAAGCAAGCTGTTGGAATAACTTGGGCACATTTAGGACTTCAGCCTAATCTGGTGGGAATGCAGTTCATGGTGTTATGCCTTGTTTAACCAGACAGCACCATCACCAGTAAAACCCACACCTCGCAGTCCAGTTTACAGATCACATAACTGCATTTTCATTTCCAAATAATTTTCAACCTTCTTTTCCAAATACATAACAATCTAAGATTTTATACTAAAAATAAATGGAGATTGTTAATACAGTTAACACATAATAAATTAATTAATGCTTGAATTTACTTAAAACTCAAACCCACTAGAATGATGTTTCACATAAATAAAGCACTCCAAAAGTTCTAGTGGAAGGAACTACTCAGATTCATACCAGAACTGTGCTTTATTTGTTACAGCTGTTCCTTTACAATACCTGAATCTACACATAAATTCCATTGTTTCAGAAATGGTGGTTCACACACTGAGCCCAAAACATGTATTATCACGGCATATGTAATTAATTTCAGTAGTGTAATGAACTGTATCATTCCTTTGGAAATCAAATTCCTAAAAGGAGGCAAGGCCAAGTCATTCTTTTTGGTAACTCTGTAACATAAGGTAGAGTGAAAACAATGCAACACTATCCAGGAACTTAAAAGGTGAGGGTGAACTCTTAGTAAGTAGGTTCTCAGGTCTTGTATTAGGTGAGCCATAAGTCAACAATTTAAACAGAATGCAGATGGTCATATTAGAGTGAACTGCAGGAGCTTTTCCCCCGTAGGTTATGGATTCATAACCCTTTTTCTTCTTTATGATGTACACAGAAACACCATACATGAATATACTTTTATAATATTTTCTCCCCTTCATATTTTTTAATAAATAATAAATTTGAAATATGTCTGCAGTGTTTGGAAATGTGAAATCAAATTGCAACATCACTGTTAGAGCACAGGTATTTCAACAGTTACAACACCTTAACAAACTCCTGCTTTTTTCATGGTGCAGAACTCATTGTATTAATTTCTGATGCCAGACTTGTCCTTGGGGCGCAGTCGCGTGGTGTAATGGAGAGCACTCTGGACTCTGAATCCCAAGGACCTGAGTTCGAGTCTCAGTGGGACTGTCCCCTGGCAGTTCAATGCCTCCCTGCCATCCCATCCCGTCACATCTCGGATGCTCAGCAGGGTCAGCCCCGGTTAGTACCGAGTGCTGTGACAGTCCCGAGGACTTCACTGTCACTGTCCAAGCTCGCTCGGCCGTGGCAGATGAACCTCAGGACTTAAACGGTGGGGCCAGTTCTGTGCACGCTGTGCCTGACCTAAAAAATCCACTGTGCAGGCTGGAAGGGCACACCCACGTGGGGAGAGCCCTGCCCAAATCTGCATTCGCGAAGCTGAGCCGCACATACATACAGACTCGTCCTTGGGAAAGCAGACCAAATGCACCCTAAACCTCCTTACTCTGCCATTGGGGACCCCGAGCCCCGGCTTCAGAGGCAAACAGCTCTGTGCTATCCTCTGCTGCGAGCACCAACAGAGCCCTGTGAGCAGTGCAGGAGCGCTGCAGTCACACAGCATCACGTACAACTCAGTGGGATGGTTAAGGGATGGGAGAATGTGTTGCATGAGGTCATGAGGCTGAGTGAGCTGGGACTGTTCAGAGCCTGCAGAGAGACGCCTCACTGTGTATGAATATTCAGTGGTAAGGAGTAAAGAACAACAGCCAGACTTCTTCTCAGTGATGCCCTTTCACAGAACCAGAGGCAATGAATGGGGACATACTGACATACTAGGAATTTAATTTAAACATAGCAAGAAAAATAACTCTTTTTTTTATTATTTTTTTAAGCTGTGAGGGTGACTGAGCACTGGAGCAGGTTGCCCAAAGGTTTCCATCCTTGGGCATACTCAGAATTCACCCAGACCTCCAGAGCTCCTTCAGGCTTAGCAAGCCTCTCCTATTTCATAGAATCATACAATCAGTTGGGTTGGAAGAGACCTCCGAGATCATCAAGTCCAACCCTTAATCCAATCCCACTCTGATTACTAGCTCATAGCACTCAGTGCCACATCCAGTCTCATCTTAAAAACCTCCATGGTCGGAGAACCCACCACCTCCCTGGGCAGCCCATTCCAGTGCCTGACCACTCTCTGTGTAAAGAACTTTTTCCTGATATCCACCCTAAACCTCCCCTGGCAGAGCTTGAGCCTGTGCCCCTTTGTCCTATTGCTGAGTGCCTGGGAGAAGAGACCAGCCCCCACCTGGCTAGAACTTCCCTTCAGGTAGTTCTAGACAGTGATGAGGTCACCCCTGAGCCTCCTCTTCTCCAGGCTAAACACCCCCAGCTCCCTCAGCCTCTCCCCATAGGGCTTGTGCTCCAGTCCCTTCACCAGCCTTGTTGCTCTTCTCTGGACCCGCTCCAGCACCTCAATATCCTTTCTGAACTGAGGGGCCCAGAACTGAACACAGTACTCAAGGTGTGGCCTCACTAGTGCTGAGTACAGGGGAAGGATCACTTCCCTGGTCCTGCTGGCCATGCTATTTTTGATACATGATCTTTCCCTGAACGTCACATTATAGTAAAACCGCATTCTGCAGGCGATGTACCCTTAATGTGGTGAGGCCGAGCGCCGCTCACAGCGATGTCCCCGCCCTGTCCCGCCCCTGTCCCGCCCCTGTCCCGGCCCTGTCCCGGCCCGGCCCGGCCCCTCCGGCTATGGCGGTGCCCGCCCCCCACCCCGCGCTGCTCTCGCGACATGTGCGGCGCGCGCAGGGACAGCCGGGAGCGGCGGGACAAGATGGCGGTGGAGTCGCGGGTGACGCAGGAGGAGATCAAGAAGGAGCCGGAGAAGCCGATCGACCGCGAGAAGGTGTCCGGGCTGGCGGGTGGTGGTGCCGCGCCGCCTGTCCAGCCGCCACGGGTGGCGGCGGAGTCGGCACCAGGGGTGGGAGGAGCGGGGAGTGTCTGGCGACGTCGTGAGGCCGCGGGCCGGGGAGGTGTGGGGGGGCGGCGGGCGTGGCGAGCGGCCCCTCATCCTAATCCCCATCCCCGCCGTCCCGCATCCTGATCACCATCCCCGCAGCCCCTCATTCTAATCCCCCTCGCCGCCGCCCCTGATCCCGATCCCTATTCCCCCGGCCTTGCTGCCCTTGATTCCGGTTCCCCCATCCTCGCTGCCCCCGATCCCCCCACCCTGCCGCCCCCGATCCCCCATCCCCGTCTCCGCCGCCCCCGATCCCGATCTCCCTCACCGCCGCCTTTCCCCGCAGACGTGCCCGCTGCTGCTTCGCGTCTTCACCACCAACAACGGGCGGCACCACCGCATGGATGAGTTCTCCCGCGGCAACGTGCCCTCCAGCGAGCTGCAGATCTACACCTGGTGAGTCCGCACCTGGCGAGGGGCGCGGGGCAGGCGCGGCCACTGCTCGGAGAAGGAAACGTGGGAAGTTTCTGCCGCTGCTGGAGCAGAGGGCTGTGCCCTGCCGGCTGAGAGGGGCGTCCCTGGTGGCACAGCTTGGCTGAGCACTGATTGCTGCGCGCTGAGTCTGAGTGGGGCTGAATTGCCTGGTTACTAGTGCCCGTGTTCAGTGGCTTGTGCTGTGGCCTTTGTTACCACAACGAATCTCTTCAATGCAGAGATTCTCCCCCAGGACTTAAATTTTATTCCAACAGCCCCGTTTTCCTTCCTAGTAGTGCCAGAAGGCTTGAACTGTTCTGTGAATGGTTTATTGGTTTAACTCAGACCCTCTTGAGAGTGTTTCTTTTTGCATGGTCAGGTAGTTGTGCTTTAACAGAGCTTTTTGTTACTTTCAAATTTGTTTTGGAGAACTGGTTTAGTCTCTGTTGCAGATGTGTTGGTTTTGTTTGTAGTATTTTGGAGAACGCCTTTGAAAATTACTTATGCTGATTTTTAAACCTTCTTTTTCTTTTTACATCTGGCACAGTTGTAGCTTGTATGTTGTGTAGCTGAATAAATCCATTTTTGTGGCTACCAAAGCATGCAGTTCTAATTTACTTCTAAGTGGGATTTATGGACTCTGTCCAGACTATTGGTGGTGTCTGAGCTGTTTGCCATCTGCAGAAGTCAGAATGGGCATTGTCTGTCAACACACTGCTCCTTGGTTGTCTGAAGTACACTCAGATTGAGTGTACAGTCTGTATAATTAGGGATGCTTTAGTTGTGATGATTGAGGGCTTTCGTTCTTGAAATTCTAGAAATGAGCTTTAGCCCTGCACTGGTTGAAGGCTGGGAAAAGGAGTGCTGCCTGCTAGGGAAGAAATGGAAAACTATTATTTTGTTTCTGCTTTTCTTACATTTCCTCTAATATTCAATATACTATTTTAATGTAGATGTCAACTTAGGTGAGGAGACTTACACTGTGCCTTGTATAGATGCATTATAACCCTGAGATTAGCTCAGTTGGTTAAAACTTGGTTGTAATAATGCCAAGGTCATGGGTTCAATCCCCTGTGTGGGCCATTGAGTTAAGAGTTGGACCCGATAATCCTTGTGGGTCCCTTCCAACTCAGAATAGTCTGTGATTCTGTGGTTAATGCATAAGGAAAAAAATTAGGCTCGTGCTATTTAAATGGTAACTCTTAGAGACCTGGAAAAGTAAATGCTGAAATGTATACAGAGGTGAAGACATTTGTCTTAATATCATGGTAAATCAAACACTAGTTAGAAGCTAATGTGCATTAAACTGTGCTGCCTCCAGTGTACAGCAAGTGCTGAATTCTTTCAGGTGTTATAACCAATAACTGGAGTGACTTCACATGACTTAATTGTTTGATCAAAATGTGTTGTTTGTCATGTGGTGCAGTTAAGAAATCAGTGGCTCCTTGTGTAGCTGAGTGTAAGATCTGATACACAGGTATGCAAAGGCAAGGAAACTTATGGTTAAGTTGTAGCAATGTATTGATTCTATCTTAAATGTTTTGGGAAGCTTTTTTCAGTGTTGCCTTCGAGAATGTGAAACACTTTGGTTTGTTTGTTTAATCTAGGATGGATGCAACTCTGAAAGAGCTGACCAGCTTAGTGAAAGAAGTTTACCCAGAAGCACGAAAGAAGGGCACACACTTCAATTTTGCCATTGTTTTTACAGATCTCAAGAGGCCTGGGTATAGGTAAATGGCATTTCTTCTCTGGGTTACTAGAAGACTTGGGTCAGCAGAGCAATAAATTATTATTCATTAGCACTGATTTTAAAGTTCAGAACCCACATCCCCCATCTTTGAAGTTCTGTATGACAACATCTACATGCTCTTAAATTGTGCTTGGGGGCCGTCACTATTAATGTGTTCCCAAAACAATGAATCTGTGTGCTTGAAGGCTTTGGTCAGTGTATTGGCAATCACCTGGACCTCCAGCTGGAGGTAATGCTTTGCTCCTGGTAGGTGTAACACCTGAGTTATGGCAGTGATCTTGTTGCAGGTGTCTCTCTTCCAAAATGGCATGAGCCAACCTTTGGCAGCATCCAGTGGCTACATCCTGCTCTGGAATTTTGTTCTGTGTCTGTATGGAAGGGGGGAAAGGGCTTCTTGCTTGTATTTAATGTAACAGAGTAGAAGGTTCCCCTAGAGAGTCTAGGAGTCTAGAGTGCCCTATCAGTTTGTTTTAGCTTTTCTTGGTGCACTTGATTCTGCAGAGAAAACCGCAGTGTCCTGTGCACACAGCCATGTGCTGCGCACAGTGCAAAGGGAAGGGGGTTATGAGCCAATACCATTCCTGTTTGGACATCTGGAGATACAGGCCACTGATCACTAACTTGCCTTTCCTCTGCTGCTCACAGGGTGAAGGAGATCGGGAGCACCATGTCGGGCAGGAAGGGCACAGATGATTCCATGACATTGCAGTCTCAGAAATTCCAGATAGGAGACTACTTGGATATAGCAATCACTCCTCCAAATCGCGCACCGCCCCCATCAAGCCGCATGAGACCTTACTAAGCTTTGTATAATTACATACTCTGTTTATTCCTACTTGCTGTTCTAAAGCAGGCTTACTTTTTTGCTTTTGTTGCTAAGCACCTGAAGACAAAGCAGAGCATCAGAAAGGAAAATTAACTCTTAAACCTTAACTTAGCTTATTTGTTTAGAAGAAACAGTTTAGCAGAGCCTTCATCCTACCCCTGATTGTTGTAGTTCCAATAGTAAGTTAGTTTGTCCAGTGTTTCAAGGCTTCTATGAAATACGACCAGGAGGATTACAGGTATTCTGTTTTGTTTGGAATAAAGATTGATGTTATTAATCTTTTGATAGTGTGAAGGTGTATCGAGTCTGGTGTATGCTCTTCTGTGTTAAAAGTTACTCATGAAGCTGTGAGACATTGAGAGTGTTCAGCCGTCAGCTTCTAGAATCTGAAAATGGAGGAGTGGGTAGGTCAGGTGTCTCGATTATCCATGGGGAAACTGGGATGTGGGTCTCTGTGGGATTGCCTGGCACGTTCTTAAGAAGCAGGATGAAGAAGGGATGACCTATGTCCCAGAAAAACAGTGCAGTGTGGGAGGATGGGGCCTGTGGGTTCTTAGCTCAGTGCTTGCCAGTTTCTTGTGTCACTGCAGGGGGAGATGTTTGAGACACACAGGTGCCTCAGGTCTTTGACTGACCAGGAGCATCCAGCGGGTCCAGGGAGAGCCAGACACTTGGTTCCTGCACAATGAGCCCCTTTGTGCTCAGAGAAAGGCAAGGACAGGGGTAGAAGCTGTAGCTGTTCCTTGGAGTCTTCACATTCCTCACCTGAGGCCTGAGCAGAGGCTAAGACTGAATTAAGTGTTTCTGTCTGCTGAGGACAAGATGTGGTTTGCATCACGAGCTGGGATCTGTATGTATTTTTTTTTCCTCAGGAGTCCCTGGGTGCAGTATAGCCTGAGGGGTTTTAGGTTCAGTTCTGCCCATGGCTTACTCTGTGCCCCTTCTCTGGCTGCTAGATTAAGGAGGTGTAGTTTCAGCCTCCGTGAATGTCTCACAGAATCACCTGCATCTGAGTCACTTTTCCTCTCCAAAGACTGAAAAGTTCCCCACCTTTTTTAAAGAGAGCTCAAGAAAATACACTATAAATGCTGCTTACAGAGGAGTGAACTGGGAAGTGGCAATGGAGCTGCTCCAGTGTGGCTGGAGTTGGGATGGGTGGGATGTTTTGCCTGGGTTGGTGTCATCTCTGGTGTGAGGGGGAGGTGCTCCAAGATAGTGCTGCTATGAGGAACAGCTCAATGACTTGTGTGTCACCAGGGGCTGGCTTGGTCAGGTTTAGGACCCCTGCTGCCTCAGCAGTCTGGTTTTGGCACCTTACAGACCTGGGCAGACAGAAAAGCGAAGACCAGTGCTCGGTGGCCTCATTGTTTGCTACAGGGCATCGTCTGTCCTGCCAAATGAGTGAGGTGAGCACTGCGGTAACCAGCATGTAATTACAGAATTGCACAGCTGCCACCCAAGGCAAGGACAGGCCTGCCATTAGGGATACACAGGAATATGAGCATTTCCTCATTTTTGTGTCCTGTTTTTTGCTTTAATTGCATTTAAGGGTAAATCTCAAATATAGTCACTATATAAGGCAGCAAATGAGCTTGTGTCTGTGACTCAGCTGGTCTGGGAGGCAGCTTGGCTTTGCTGCTGGAATGGGAGATGTGGCCCAGTGAAGGCTTGTACCTGCCCAGGTGGCAGAGAAAACAAACACCTGGCTTCATATGTGGTGGCCCATGAGGCAAAATCACCAGGAAATGAACATGCAGAACTGCCTTCAGTAGAAAATACTTCAGCTTGACTGCTAAGGTGATGAGTTCACCTTCCCTTTCTTGCCATGAATCCATAGTTTTCAGCTCATCTCCTCCCCAGCTGCTTTGGGATAAATGTCTTGGGGGAAAGAGATTTGCCCTCAAACATGCTTAACACGAAAGGTGATGCAGAAGTGAAGGGAGTTCAGCTTTCTGTGTCTGTTGTTACAGGAAAAGACACTTGAGAGATCAGTGTAGTCCAGTTTAGGGGTTCCCTTCATTAAGAATCCACTAGGCAATCCAGGCCGACAGCACTGGCTGTGAAAGCAGACAGCACCACGGTGTCTTCCAGATGTGGCAAGAACTGAATGGGTAGTTAAAGCTGTCACCCGCTGAGCTCCTGCTGTGCAGGAGGGAATTCACTCACAGGTTTGTCTTTCTCAAAGCTACCCTAAGAGCTGAGGGATGTCAGTCCCTAAAATGAGCAAAATATGTAGAGCACTGTGGTTTGAGGAAATAAAAACATGATCTCAAAATTCATTAGCAGTGAGCAATCCCGTATGCTCAGGAAGTGGTGTAGACAATGCTAACATCCAGATTTGTCAGTCCACAGGATTTTCTTTGTATGCAGCAATTTGAGGAGGAATTTTTGTCCCTCATCAAGGCAGCTGGATGAGATGGGTTTTTCCCCCTTTTCGTTTTGGATGCTTGAAGCCGTGACACACACAACTCTGTTTCATGTCTGTGCTTTCACCAGCAACCACCCTTCCAAAGCTTTTTGTCTCCTAATTGCATAAGACAAAGAACTAGGATGACAGCTCTCTAAAAAAATGTTTCCTGACTTTAACATTTCTTAGTGGTAAACCCCTGCACAACAGCCCAGACATCTCTCCTCTGGTGCCCAGGCCCTGCCAGGGATACCACACTTGTCCCAGCCTCCCTTGCATCTGTCTCTCCAGGCCTCACCTTGTTCCTGTCCTTCCTCAGAGAAATATTTTTGTTTCCTGCCTAAGGTCCTGAGTTCCAGTCTCAGTGGGGACCGTCCGCTGGCAGTTCAATGCCTCCCTGCCATCCCATCCCGTCACATCTCGGATGCTCAGCAGGGTCAGCCCCGGTTAGTACCGAGTGCTGTGACAGTCCCGAGGACTTCCCTGTCACTGTCCAAGCTCGCTCGGCCATGGCAGATGGACCTCAGGACTTAAACGGTGGGGCCAGTTCTTCACACGCTGTGCCTGACCTAAAACATCCACTGCGCAGGCTGGAAGGGCACACCCAGGTGGGGAGAGCCCTGCCCAAATCTGCGTTCACGAAGTATGGCCATGCATTTTTTTCTGCCTCTAATCAGTGACAAACACCTGGACCACTCCTGCACGTCTCCAGCCTCTGTGTCCTCTGGCACCTCTCGCTGCAGCAGCAAGCCCAGTGAACTGGGGTCCCCAGCAGGGCCAGGAGAAGCACCCTGTATCCTCCCTGGGGGGTGTGGCATAGTCAAACAGAACTGAGGCAACTTCCTCTAATTTCTGTTTTTTTACCCACCATAGCACCTGCTGGAGGCTTCTCTGCTGCCCTAGATGGGGTTTCATGTTTCTGTGTTCCTTCTGGTGTGCCTTTCCTGCCTTTCCAGGTTTGGCTTGTCATGAAGGAAACTTGGCTGTCCTTCACTAAGCAAAGTTTGTTCTTAGGACTAATTTCCCCCCCCTCATTTTATCCACCTGAACCAATACTTTTTTCAATTTAATAAACAGAAAAGAAGGTCTACCGAAAATGCTATTTTCTTTCCACACCAGGAAACCCCTTACCATTACCTTGTCACACCTTATAGAAATATCACTGCTGTTGTTGATCATTAGCCAGGCTTTCAGTTAACATGGGAAGGAGGAAAGATTCTGTTCCCTGTGCTTAGGTCTTACATTAAGGGCTCTGTTTCCACAGTCCCCTTCTGCTTTCATCACCTCTCCACTATAGGTGTATACACACGTATGTACATATATACAGGAAAAGAGACTACATCCTCAGAGGAGCAGCCATGGGCTTCCCTGCAGTGGCAGCACAAGCCCCATAAAATTTCTTCTGCAGCATTTTTGGGAGAGGCTGCCTGGAGGAACTGGTACAGGGGTTAATTACCTCCCTAGTTAAGGAGTGAGGACAATTTACTTTGTCAGTAACATGGGCAGCATCAGACACACTCCTCCTTCTGGCACTGTGTTTGCCATCTCACTGGAACAGGTGTGGAGATGTAAATTTTACTTTACAAACCTGGTCAAAAGCAGAAACAGCCATGATGCAGTAGGAAAATATTAAGCATTATCAGACAGTTCTCACTTTTGCAATGGAAAGCATGGGAAAATGTGGTCTCTGAAACCCTACTGCATCAGGGCAAATGAATGACAACAGCTGTGATCATGTTCAAAGAACAGACTACCATGCAACAGCTAAGGTGCAACCTGCCAAAACCAAACCAATGTAATTACCTGCTGTTGTTGTCTCAGCCCTTGTGTCTGGACATTGCAACAGATCAGCTAGATTAAAAAAAAGATTATTGGTTCCTCCTGAGGAATGTGCCTTGTAAAACAGCTGTGTAGTGTGTACATAGCAGGCACTGTGCCTGGCCACAGAGACCTGTTGGTGGTGAGGAGGAGGTGCCTGGCTGGTGTACTGGGGCAAGACCCAAAAATGCCTGAGGGCTGGGTTTGGAGGGGCTGGGGTGTTTGGGACCCTCTCTGCGGTATTTCCAGTCTCACAGAACTGACAGGCTTTTAGTAGACATCCTGGCCCCAAAACTCACTTGACCTCTTCAACACTCACCAAGAAAATCCAGTGCACTCTGCAAGTGACAGCTTCAAGGGCTCCTGGGTGAGCTCCTCTGAGTGCTGGCTGAAGTGTGGGTTCTTCATGCCGTGCTTCAGGCAAACATGAGTGAGTAGCTTCAGACTTGAGGAGACCCTGCTCTTTAGCAGGGGTCTGAAACTGCCCCTGAAACTGCCTGCTTTAGGGGACAGGCAGGGAAAGCCCCAGCAGTGGTTCCAGGTGGGGCATTTGAAGAGCAGCACCTAGAATGCAGCAGTCCCACACCAACCCCTGGCTACCTGCCTGCTCCACAGGCCCTCTTCCAAGGGTGAGGTTTGTCTTAGTAGCAATGTTCCCTGCAGCCCAATTCATGCACAACCACTCAAGTAGTTGTCCCAGGGAGGGAGAAGGGGAGTTTGTGAGAAGGAATGTTGGATGCTGGGGTGAAAAAGGTGAATTGCTTCAGCTGCCTCTGAAATGCTCATGATGAAACAGCATTAAGTAACCTTACCCAAGCAGCTGGCCAGACTGGACACGATTCAGCCAGCCAGTGTAGGAGCACTTCCGTCCTTTCCCTTATCATGCTTCAATAACTGTCAGTGCCTTTGTAGGCAGACAGTGATTTGGGTCAGCACACAGTCCATGAACAATTTAATCTTAGAAAACAGTAATTAGTTCCTGGTGGTTGGGCAAGCAGGAATGGATTCCCCTGCAGCCACACCTGCAGGGACACAATCAACAACCTACAGCGGCGTGGGACCTGCAGCTGGGGGAGCAAAGGCAGGATCATGCAGAAGGCCTTTGACTGGTTTGCAACAATTGCATAAGCAATTATTAGGGAATGCAACTTCAGGGCTTTAAGGCAGGAATACATTATGCCAAAAAATTATGGAAGGATATTAACACCTTCCTGCTGGGTATTCTGCAAACTATGCTTTGCTTGGTCTCTCCTGGGGAGAAGTGCTCGTGTAACACAGCATCTTCTTCCATGGACATTTCCCATGCGTGTGCATCTGTGCTACTTTTTAAAACAATGCTTCAACTTGAATTAGAACAGATGAGATAAAGAAGTTCATGGATCTGGTCAGCTCCCTGCCATGATGTCAACTGCCCCTTTGTAAAAGTGGGTATTACCATAAACACAGATGAGGTTTTACATTGAAGCT
This sequence comes from Pithys albifrons albifrons, assembly GCF_047495875.1. Classification (NCBI taxonomy): domain Eukaryota; kingdom Metazoa; phylum Chordata; class Aves; order Passeriformes; family Thamnophilidae; genus Pithys; species Pithys albifrons. Next base: position 69,220,542 of record NC_092458.1, on the reverse strand, counting down.
GATAAGTAATATAGCAGCATCAGCTAATTGTCTTCCTGGTAGAAAGTTGGATTCCTGTGGACTAACACACATGTGATTCCATAGTGTGGCCACTGGATGTTGTCATTGCTCCATATAAATACCACACTCTCAGTAATTACTGTCCCATGGGGAGACAACAAGGTATTCCCGAAAGGGAAGGCATATCCAACACCAGCTACAGCTGTTGATGGAGCACATGCAACCCCCACGACTACTGGGACATCTGAATATTGAGAAGAGGGAAGAAAGCAAACATTACATCCTATAGTGTTCATGGCACTTATAAAGCCAAGGAAGCCTGGACTTCAGTTATTGCTCCAGTGATTTATAAAAACACACATAATAACAGCACAATGGGAGACACTAAAAGTGATGCCTGTCAGTTATCCCTTTGACAACCATCTGGGAAGTTTCATTTCACTGAGAGATCTATATTTGTGTTCAACCTCAGGCAAAGTATTTCCCAGAGAAGAATGCACTGACCACCTTAAGAGACTTCCTTGGCAGAACTATCAAGAAGCTCCTTTGACAACAAATGGGGATTGTGGAGAGAAGCTTCTGTTAGAGCTGACACATTTGCTATACTTTAAAAAAAAATTAAAAATACTAAGAGCTACAGCAAATGAAGGAAAACTAAAGGCTGTGCTTTTATGGTTTCTTGCCAGATGTCCGTAAATACTGAAGTGCAATTTTGTGCTAGGTTCAATCTTGTCTGACAGCAGGCTGCTGCTAGAGGATGTGACCCTGTTCTCACCTTTCCCTTTCATCTGATCTAGCTCTCACATGGGCAGAAGCTGAGCTTGAGATTACTGTTGGGAAGGACAAACTACAAAAGAAAACAAAATTAATTAGCCTTGCAGTGTCTTGACAAATGGAAGAAATCCATTGTTAAACTGCACAGAACCTAGATTCTGTGCAAAAGATTTTGTGAAACAGCCTCTAGTGGAAGCAGTCCCCAGTTAAACGAAATAAAGCACATCACAGAACTGCACTCTGAGCTAATTTTGCTTGTTTTCAGGTGAGGACTGTCTCTTACAGAACTACTGCATTTGCTACTTATTTAGCTACTGTTTATCCAAATTGTTCTTTCTGACAGGCCAATGCTGTTAAGAGATTCACCCCACAACAAACCAACACGAAAATTTTAAGTTCTTTTGCATCATTCCCACTCTGACAGGTCATTGCTTTGGTGTGCAGCAGTACAAGCCTTTCTCCAACAGCAACATTGGTTTAAGTGGAGTTTCACTCTCCTCCAGCCCCATGGCTACATCCTTGGTTGTTCCAGTAAATCAGACTGTCACTTGTGTGAGGGAACTGATCTGAGCAGGAGACAGAGACAAAACAAAATAGTAAACTTTCCTTCCCCAGCTTATTTTGAATACAGATCAGTTTCCAACAGAATCACAGAACAGTTGGGGTTGGAAGGGACCTCTGGAGATAAAACAGTCTCACCTGCCCTGCTACAGCAGGTTGCACAGGAATGTGTCCAGGCAGGTTTTGAATATCCCCAGAGAAGGAGATTCCACAGCCTCTCCGGGCAGCCTGTTCCAGTGCTTTCAACTTCTGTCATTTCCCTCCCTCACCCCCAACTCAATACTTGAACTCCTTTTTAGGCTTTCCTGAAAGCTAAAAGGTTGTCAAAGGTGAAGCATGACAAATTAAAACTTTTTTTTCTGCTCTGATTACATCTACTTCAGAGCAATGATGCTCCTATAAAAAGAATACAAGTACTGTTGTAGTTTGGGATTATTATGTAAATTCTCTCCCCTGCCACTTAACTGCCCAGGCCAGCGGTTAACAAAAGAAACAGTTAACTGTTGATCGCTGGGGTGGGGGCAGGTTTGTCTCTTTTGGTTTCTTTTTTTTTGGATTTCTCCGGAGTCTTGGCTCGGCGGAACGGGGGGGTGGGGGCTCGAAGGAGGCAGGCTGCCCTGCTGGTTACTGCTGGGGTTTTTTTCCTGGCTGTCTTGCCGCTGCCCACCTCGGACTACTTTTCGTGCCGTGCTGATGCTGCTACCTGCCTTGGATTTGCTTCTGGTTGCTCGTACCTTTCTGCTTCTTGGACGGGGAACACAGGGGGAAGAGACTGAGTCCATCTGAAAGCCCACTGCTCGTCTGTTTCGCTGGAGAGGGACTGAAACTCACTCTGCAGCCAGCCGGGCTGTGACAAGGACACTTAAGTATAACCTTTTCTCCCGGAGAAAAAAACCTGCTGGGTTTTGTTGTTGTTTTGTTTCTTTTGGTTTGTTTTTTTTTCCCTCTCTTGTGGTGTTGGGGAAGTGGGTTGCACTAGTCTGTTTACATATATATATATATATATATATATATATATATATATATATAGAGCAGTTATCCTTCTTGTATTAAAATTCCTTTTCTTAAATTTGATAAAGAGTGGTGTGATTATCGTGGAGGAGGCCCCTCCCCTGCTTGTGGGTAAAACATTTTGGTTTTTTCCCCTCAAACCGAGACAAGTACAAACAACAATATTCTGTATATTAGGTTAATATTGCAAGCTAGAAAAACAAAACCAACTTGTAAAACTGCATTTCCAGATTCCAGAAAGTCTCATGCCTGTATCACAATAGCTTGACTAGATCAGAAGATTCTAAAATTTCAACTGTCATATGGAAGATAATTTGCATGTCCTACTATTAATTGAATCCCCTTCATATCAATAATAATGGCTACAAACTGTAACAGAAAACCTTAACAGACAAGCAGAATGATGCAAGTGGCTTACACTGAGCACCCCAGCACTGCTAGGTACAGCTCCATGGTTCCCTGATGAAGGAAAGGACAGTGGAATGTTAAATTGTTCTCAAGCTTAGGGAAAAGACTTTTATAAGGCCTTTTGTGAATTTTGTTAGTTGAAGTCAGGGGAAATACAGCAAGGTCCAAGTCAGTAGCGCTGCTTGTTCCGTTTCACCTCAGATGAGTCCTTCAGGATATCTGGCTTTCTTCCGGGCAAGAAAGTAGCCATGAAGTGCTGTGGTGGGGAGAATGAAGGCTGTGAAATACTTTCTGCTTAGTGCTGGTAAATTTGTCTGGCTGAAAGACTGTTGCTCTGCAGCAGAATACTTTGTACCTTTCCAAGACCACGAAATTCCAGGAGTAGCATCCACCCTGCTATGTGGTTTTAATCTATGAAGATACTGGAAGCAGGTTTGGCCTTCACTCTCTGAAGGAGCTAGGTAGAACAAAGAAGTGTTTTTAGAGCAGCCACCAAGCATTTGAGACAGATTTATTTAGTATCCAAAACTGTTAATCAGACTGACAGATAATACATATTTTTAAACAGAAACAAGCATTTAAAATGACAGTGTGCTCAGGTCAGAACTAGTAGAAAATCAGCTTCTCCAATTAATTTCATGTACTTATCCTGGAGAATGACCATAATAGCTGGAAGGTAGTACCTTTATTTGCTAAGTTTTAACCAGGACAAGTCTGTCTAAGCAACTGGAGAAATACCTCTGGGCTTCTCTAGCTGTTTGCATATCCTGAGGATGTAAAAAACCCCATAGAGCTGAGTTCAGAAAAGCATACATATATCCCCATCTCCTGGGACAGTCTCTGTTTCTCATGTGTTGCACGTTTGCCCTCATATAAATGACGAAATTTTGGCCATCACCAGAAGACAACTGGCAAAAACAAGCCTGGAGTCACTCAGAGGAATAGTCAACACTGGAAACAGCAAACTGCTTCCAAATGAGAATTTTTCTAGAGTTTTCTTGTGGAGAACAGTAAAAGCACTGATAGAAAAAAACCCTAATTCCTATGACTACCAGATACCAAAAGAGGACCAAACAGCGCCAAGAACTTAAGCTTGGTCAGCTATTACAGGTCACACACGCACTTTTAGATGCACAGCCCCACTTAGAGAACATACACAGCAGCAAGCACAGGGGAGTAAGCAGAGTAAGCAATCGCCTACAGGCCTGCCAGCAAATTCTTCCAGCAGTAGAAGATATATATATAACAAGTATCAATTGCACAATATGTTTCCAAATAATTCATATTCGAGACAATCACCCTCTAGGGCTATGGAGAATCCAGATGCATAGCACCTGATGCTGTGTCAATGCATATTAAGGAAGAAGCTGCATGGGAAATGCCTGCCTGACAGGGAGGTAGCAGAGAGCCCAGTGCAGGCACGTTGGGTACATCTCAGCACTGCAGAAGTGACTGAAGACACAGAAGTCCTTTAAACAGTAAAGCAAGAGTTACTCTTCCAATAAAAAAAGACTTGTTTCTGTTGAAGATACCAAATACTGTTGAAGTACTAGAATTCAAACTCAGCTCTGAAAAGATGTACAGTGTCACCAGAACAGCCAGTGACACCCAAGTTTTGGGGCAACATATTGGACTTTCCCTTTATGAGAATCCAACTGCACTCCCTACAGCCTACTGCAAATGCAAGCCTACACAATAAACAACTCAACTACTACCTCATACGTGAATCTCCATTCCTCTCTGAAGCATAATGTATTCAAAAACTCTCAATACATTTTGCCAATAATGTCAGTAGAAAATTAAGCACAAGCTGTTGGTTCAAACAAGTCCATCCACATCATGGATGAAGAATTTTTCTTCACTGAAAAAAATTTTTCTTGGTATGGCTCTTTCTTCCCATCAGTATTTCCTTTTGCTTTTTGAACTTGTTACGATTCAGTGAAAAGATCCATAAATATGAAGGAGTCTCAACATGGTCTCCAGCTTGATTTCAAATGTTTGGCTTGAAAACTCCATGATATCCTCTGCAAATATATCCAGATGAGTTGATGAGCTTATTTCAATCACATTTTGAATTAGCAGAAGACACAAATATTGAAAATTTGTCCTTTTTTACCATGACAACAAAAAATGAAGGGTCAGCTAAAGTGAGAGCTTTGCACTATTTGACTACTCAAATGGATTCCAACTCCCAAGTACAGCAAGTACCAACTATTATCTGTCTCAATCTGCTTTGTTGTGATTATTATTTGACTCCATACATGTTCCTTGTGCCTCTTAGCTAAATAATCTGTACAGGCTCCAAGTTTAACAGATAATCAACAAGTATAATATATATTACATTGAATCAGGAATAGCTACACTTGATAAAGTTGTCATAAATACTTGTTTATATGCAAATTGATGTCATTCTTTATAAAGCTATTATTCCATTGTTCAAAGATTACTCATACTTATTGCAGCTTTGCATTTCAAAGAGTTTTGTCTTTGCCAAAACAACTGTGAAATCAGTTCTCACTTATATACTTTTCTCCAAATTCCTTAGTTTTATTGCCTAAATTTACTCAGGAGAAAGCATTCACTCTTGCTTTGATTGCCATGAAATCAAATATAAGTACAGATAAACCAGTAAAACTCTACCTTTTTTTAAAGTCGTGAGGATTCAAACACACAGTCAACTACCATATTTGTTCTTTACAAACAGGCAGTCAGATTCCACACAAAACCCCAGTTATTAATCCAGAAGCAAGAGAAGCAAGAGCTGCTCTGGTGGCTGAAAAGCAAGCAGCTGCATTGATTTCTACATGCATTAAAGCATCTTTGGAGCTCTTACAAATTAAACCACCTAACCAAATTTGTAAAATGCAATCATACCTGTTCTCTTTGTTGCAGCAATCATTGGAATCACTTTCATATCTTGTAGCATTTCCTGCCTTGGTTTCCATTTCCTTAGAGAAGTCTACCTTATGATTATACTTCGACAGAATCTACAGGAAACATTAAATGGCATTAAAATCAATTATCTAAGAATTCAAAACACATGGATTATAGATAGAATGAAGCCCTTTTAGTTTTACTATTTTGTTATTAACCTACTGTTTACAAACAGAGAGGGGCTGGTAGATGATGTAGTGGTTGGAGGCCGCCTGGGGCATAGTGACCATGAAATAATAGAATTTTCAGTCCTCAGGGATGTAAGGAGAGCCACCATTAAAACCTCTACTTTGGACTTCCGGAGAGCAGATTTTGGCCTATTCAAAGAACTGATTCAGAGTATACCCTGGGAAACAACCCTTAAAGGCAAGGGGGTCCAGGAGGGATGGACATGTTTTAAGAGGGAGATTTTGAATGCACAGCAATAGGCTGTCCCAGTGTGCCGAAAGTCCAGCCGGAGGGGAAGACGGCCAGCTTGGTTAAATAGGGAGATTCTGAAAGAAATCAGGGATAAAAAGAAAGTTTACAGACTATGGAATAAAGGGCTGGCTACTTACGAAGAATTTACAGATAGAGCTAGGTCATGCAGGAAAAAAATTAGAGAAAGAAAAGTGGAATTTGAAGTAAATTTGGCTATTTCAGTTAGGGATAACAAAAAGTCCTTTTATAAATACATTAATAACAAAAGGAGGGGCAAGGAAAACCTCCATTCTCTGTAGGACTTGGAGGGAAATATAGTTAAGGAAGATGAGGAGAAGGCTGAGGTACTTAACACCTACTTTGCCTCAGTTTTCACCAGTAAGACAGGTGGCCCTCAAGACAACTGGCCTCTGGAGCTGGTGGACAGGGAGAGGGAGCTGAATAGCCCTCCTGTATTCCAGGAGGAAATAGTTACTGACTTACTGAGGCAGCTGGATCCTAACAAGTCTATGGGACCAGATGGGATCCATCCCAGGGTGATGAGGGAGCTGGCAGAAGAGCTTGCCAAACTGCTCTCCATCATCTTCCAACAGTCCTGGCTCTCTGGGGAGGTCCCAGATGATTGGAGGTTGGCCAATGTCACCCCAATCCATAAAAAGGGCGGCAAGCAGGACCCTGGTAACTACAGGCCTGTCAGCCTGACCTCTGTGCCTGGCAGGGTTATGGAGCAGTTCATCCTGAGTGCAATCACACAGCACCTTCAGGATGGACAAGGGATTAGACCCAGCCAGCATGGGTTTAGGAGGGGCAGGTCCTGTCTGACCAACCTGATCTCTTTCTACGATCAGGTGACCCACCTGGTGGATGAGGGGAAGGCTGTGGATGTGGTCTATCTGGACTTCAGCAAGGCCTTTGACACTGTCTCCCATAATATACTCCTGGAAAAGCTGGTAGCCCATGGCCTGGACAAGTGTACCCTCTCCTGGATTAAGAGCTGGCTGGAGGGTTGGGCCCAGAGAGTGCTGGTGAATGGAGCTGCATCCAGCTGGCGGCCAGTCACCAGTGGTGTTCCCCAGGGGTCTGTGTTGGGTCCAGTCCTGTTTAACATCTTTATTGATGATTTAGATGAGGGGATTGAGTCCATCATCAGCAAATTTGCTGATGACACCAAGCTGGGAGGGAGTGTCGACCTGCTGGAGGGCAGGAGGGCTCTGCAGAGGGACCTGGATAGACTTGAGAGGTGGGCTGATTCCAATGGGATGAAGTTCAATAAGGCCAAGTGCCGGGTCCTGCACTTTGGCCACAACAACCCCCTGCAGCGCTACAGGCTGGGCACAGAGTGGCTGGAGAGCAGACAGGCAGAAAGGGACCTTGGAGTACTAATTGACAGGAAGCTCAACATGAGTCAACAGTGTGCCCAGGTGGCCAAGAAGGCCAATGGGATCCTGTCCTGTATCAAAAATAGCGTGGCCAGCAGGACCAGGGCAGTGATCCTTCCCCTGTACTCTGCGTTGGTGAGGCCACACCTTGAGTATTGTGTTCAGTTCTGGGCCCCTCAGTTCAGAAAGGATATTGAGGTGCTGGAGCGAGTCCAGAGAAGAGCAACAAGGCTGGTGAAGGGACTGGAGCACAAGCCCTATGGGGAGAGGCTGAGGGAGCTGGGGTTGTTTAGCCTGGAGAAGAGGAGGCTCAGAGGTGACCTCATCACTGTCTATAACTACCTGAAGGGAAGTTCTAGCCAGGTGGGGGTTGGTCTCTTCTCCCAGGCACTCAGCAATAGGACAAGGGGGCATGGGCTTAAGCTCTGTCAGGGGAAATTTAAGTTGGATATCAGAAAAAAATTCTTTCCAGAGAGAGTAATCAGGCATTGGAATGGGCTGCCCAGAGAGGTGGTGAATTCACCATCCCTAGAGATTTTTAAACTGAGATTGGACGTGGCGCTGAGTGCCATGATCTAGTAACTGGACTAGAGTTGGACCAACGGTTGGACTTGATGATCTCGGAGGTCTTTTCCAACCCAATTGATTCTATGATTCTATTCTATTATTTAGATGAAAAAAAACCTCTATTAACTGACCTGTAGAACATCATCTGGTATCCTTGTTATTTCTGGAGGTGGAGGAAGAGTATTCAGTAACTGGTCACAGTGTTCTATTGTGGGAGGGGAAGGGTCCTCTAAGTGTTTAGGATCCTCATTAGGGCTCACAGCAAAAGGAATGCTACTTTCTTTGTATTTTTTAGCTTTTGCACCATTCTTTGTCACCAACTCAGTCTCTCCCCCCAGCTTTACCTGCTCCTGCAAGAGAGGTAATTAAATGCGTTCAGTTAATTTACTTACGTTAGGTAAACTACTTAGTAAATGTTCTTACAAAATTACTATTAGAAAGAACTTCTACAGCGACATAATTAAAAATAGTATTAGAAAAGAAACCCAAACTGACATTTTAAAAATTGTTTATGGCAAAGTGTGCGAAAATATACAGAATTGCTATTTACTACCTTAGCTTCTGGTTTTAGCCATCTTGTTTGAAAATCTGGAAATGGTGGTGTTGCTGTGGGACGGGCAAGAGGCAGTTTCTTTTTCTCTGGTGATCTTGTTTGAAAATTTGGATGCTGTGATGTCACTGTATGACTGGGAAGAGGCAGTTCCTTTGCCTGCGATGATCTGGTTTGAAAATCTGGATGCTGTTGTGTCACTGTATGACTGGGAAGAGACAGTTTCTTTGCCTCTGATGATCTTGTTTGGAAATTTGGATGCTGTGGTGTCACTGTATGACTGGGAAGAGACAGTTTCTTTGCCTCTGATCTTAATAATCCCTTACTATTTTTTTGGGAAGAGACCTTCTTATTAGGAGTACAGAACATAAATCCCATAGGAGAAGCCATCCAGTCAGCTGCTGATATTAAGAGTAAGCAAAATATAAATAAAAATATATACACACACATATAAATATTACAAGTTCCAGTTTCATTTCTAAGTTTAAGCTTGCCATAGATTTGCATATTCTAAAATGCCTGTATTTTAGCTGATTTTGTTTGATCCATCCAAATTGCAGTATTCCTTAAAACCAGCAAGTGCAAAAAACCCCCCCAAACTATTCTAGTTCCACTACTGAACGTAACTGAAGAAGCCCAACTTAAATCAGCATTGCGTTACCTTCTCATGTATGCAATTGTCACTGTGTTTGTCTCAAGATTTTCATAGACTCTTAAAAGAGCATATTTTCCCTCTCAAAGATTACTCTTTGTCATTACTCTTGAAAGACTTAAATTACTGCCTCACTAGCCTCTTCCAAAGCAGTTTCTTTCCTATCTTTACGGGGACCTAATGGGTATTCTCAGAAAAAAATGCAAATGATTAATTCCTCTGTATAATTCCAGTTGGATATGAGCAGAACGAGGAAAGATTTATACTGAAGTGAGAAACTTTCCCATAGAAGCCATCAACATTTCATTTTTAGACATTACTCCTTGTACAATGACTGGGCCTGAATTAACTATACTTAACCTGAAACACCACTGAAGTGTCCCATGTGGTTACAATGCATTTACACATCCATCGTCTAAAAAAGTGCATATGTGTATTTATTTTACATATTTTTAACTTACCATTCTTAGCTCTCACATTTGATTTTGGCACAGAAGTAACCATGGTTCTCTTGGGTGTCATATCTGGCACATTCCCTCCATTATCATTTCTTTTAACCGACCTGAAAACCAAACACCTCAATTAGCTCCCAAGTATTATGAAGCAGTCACAGCTAAAGGAATACTGTCAACCTGATCACTTTTCTAGTATTCATTCATCAATATGCAAGTAAAAAAGTAATTTTCTCAAAGATGATTTTTTAATCTATGATTCTATTGTAGCAATTTTAGCATGCAAATGTTCAGTCCAGCAACACATTATCAAATACACTGAGATTTCCATCCAAGGCACTAGGAAAAAAACAAATGAAAAGATGTTCAGGGTAGGACAGGTGTCCCAGATGATCCATTCTGTGTTGAGGGTACAGTTTATTTTATTTTGAATTGCCTGTTGCCTACAAAATTCCAAGCAACAAGAGAAAGTATTTTGGGTTAAAAAAAAGGTAACTTTTCAAGTCAGTTCTGCTTGGAAGTACTATAGACATCTGAAACCATCAGATTTTTAGTTTCTACAATGAGAAGAATAAGTAGAATTTTTCAAGTGGTTTTCATGAATATGATTGTTTTTTGAACAATTTTTCTGAATATCAAATATTTCGCTAGTCAGCTTTTAGAATTGAATATGTTGCTAATATGAACCACAAAAGCACAACCTATTAATTATCTGTAGAAGTATAAAAAAATAGTTACACTGCTAAGGTGTTCTGTACATCACTGCTGTAATTTTTTTCTTTAGAATTAGAAACTGAAAATCTAGAGGTGTCTTGTCAAGAGAAGACTGGAGCAAAAAGAGGAACCTGTTTGTAAGGCGGGGCTTACATAAGAGACAACACAGTGCTTCTACAGCAAGGCATTTCACTGAATGCCTTACGAGTTGTTTTCTGTGCTTGTATTCCTAAAGCTGAAACCTTTAAATTGTGCAATATCAGCTGCAGATAACACATCCCCAGATCCAACCCATGGCTAAGGAAAGCAAAAGGTCACAGATCACACTGTGCATTTTCCCTTGGTAAATACATTTTGTGTGAAAGAGTCTCACAGTGGTGCGCTCAGGGAAGGTGCATAATAGGACGTATTTCATAGCAGCATTTGCCACTGCAATGTGAAAAGACATGCAGAGAAGTGAATAAGAACACAGGACTAACCAGCTGCTGGATAACAACCCATCACCCACTTGAAGACAAAGAGAAGGGCAACAGCAGAAAGAAATTAGTACACCAAATTCAGTAGAGAAACAGTCGGAACTTGAGTAACTTACTTATTCATTGTCTGAGTTTTATGAATAAGTGATATTGTATAATCTTCATTCATACACATGGTATGTTCAGTAATGCCAAAGTGTTCAAATTTTGGTGTTACACATTCATAATCATCCATCTTCAGCCTACATTTTGGTGTTTTGGGCAAAGAACGGGGGGTTTGGATCCTCAGTGGAGTCTCATTCTTTGACTTTTGTCGCTGTGCACTTGTTGGGTGCTGTGTTTTCCCTGCACTCAAAGGCTGCCTGGAGAAAGCATATTGTGAAAGACCAAAATCAGAAAGCTGGGGCTTGCACAGTTGGTTTTTGGGCAACAGTGGCTTCTCAGTAGAAGTGGGAAGATTGAGGGTATCCTTTACTTTTTCTTCATCAGATTTGTTCTGGACAGACACTGTTGGTTCATTGGTAACTTCTTCTTCCTCTTCTTTTTAAGAAAAGAAATAAAAGAAATTATGTCAGAATTTCTGTTTTAAGAATTTATAAAAAAATGGGGACACCTCCCCACTATTCAAAATGTTTTATTTATTATTGTAAAAATAGATGCCTTCTTTCATTTTAAAGGACTGAACTTGACACTGCAACACATATCAAAAGCTCGTATCAGGCTAAGCTATATTTATGATATGTCACACATTTACTGAATTTCACTCTGCTGGTAGATATTATTTCTAGGGAAAATTAAACTGAAAGATTTTACACAAGAGTATTTTTCATAGCATTCATTTCCGTGCATGGAGTTGAAAATGCTTTTGGGGGAAAAGGGCACACACAGAACTAGAATGCTCATTCTTCAGAGAAAAGTACTGATGGTAGGTTATGAAGCAGTAACTAAAAACTTGTGAAAGAAGGTAGTTGTTTAGACAACAAGAATCCACTGCAAAAATATGTAAATGCGTCACTTGTATGTTTTGGAGTTAGATAAACAGAAACACCCAAAACATTTATGAATTTCTGCATGATGTAGTAAGGGAAGGACAATGAAGCTGGTGAAGGGCCTGGAGCAAAAGCCCTGTGAGGAGTGGCTAAGAGAGCTGAGGTTGTTTAGCCTGGAGAAGAAGCTCAGGGGTGACCTTATCACTCTCTCCAATTACCTCAAGGGAGGTTGAATCCAGGTGGGGGTCAGTCTCTTCTCACAGGTAACAAGTGACAGGACAAGAGGACAGTCTGAAGCTGTGCTAAGGGAGGTTTAGGTTGGACAGCAGGAAGGTGATTAGACATTGGAATGGACTGCCCAGGGAGATGGTGGTGTCACTGTCCCTGGAGGTGTTTCAGGAAAGAATAAGACATGGCACTTGATGCCATGGTCTACTTGACATGGTGATGTTCGGTTGTAGGCTGGTCTCAATAATCTCAGAGGTCTTTTCCAACCTGAGCGATTATGTGACTCTCTGAAGTGGGTATGGAGGGAGGCTATTTAAAGTCATAATGCCTTGTTATGTGCACTGGTATTAAATATTCGGATGCACTAAACTTAAAAATACATCTGGAAAAATAAATTAACCTTGTATCCTAGTTTGGAGACTTCTTTAAAGGCAGAGAGAGTACAGGCAAGAAGGTACTATAAAAATCAGAGCCTTCTGCCCTATCTTTGTAAAACAGCTGTAGTGGCCTAACTCCAACGTGAATATAGTCCAGGACCACAAAATAAAATTGGGATGGGATAACGTTCAGGGAAGGTGAAGGCATGCCCTGCAAAGGCTTTTTGAAAACTGACTGGGCCCTGGATACTCCAAGGGGTATGTGCAGTGCTGACAGCTGGAGTATTTTAAAATCATTTGTCACATCTGGATTTTTCAGACAGGTGTGTGTGCATTTTCTGTCTGGATTAAGGATCTCCTTCCCCTCCAACTATCAAGCTACTACTGCTTGTCACATGTCACCTAATCCCTGTATATAATTCTCCTGTCCCATTTGTACTGCAGAACACATTAAGTTAATATTTTCTCTATGTGATTTAAGTTAATGGAACCATCCATAGGAAGTGATCCTTCCCCTGTACTCTGCGTTGGTGAGGCCACACCTTGAGTACTGTGTTCAGTTCTGGGCCCCTCAGTTCAGGAAAGATATTGAGGGGCTGGAGCGGGTCCAGAGAAGAGCAACAAGGCTGGTGAAGGGACTGGAGCACAAGCCCTATGGGGAGAGGCTGAGGGAGCTGGGGTTGTTTAGCCTGGAGAAGAGGAGGCTCAGAAGTGACCTCATCACTGTCTAGAACTACCTGAAGGGAAGTTCCAGCCAGATGGGGGCTGGTCTCTTCTCCCAGGCACTCAGCAGTAGGACAAGCCCCGGGCTCAAGCTCTGCCAGGGGAAATTTAAGTTGGAGATCAGAAAAAATTCTTTCCAGAGAGAGTAATCAGGCATTGGAATGGGCTGCCCAGAGAAGGGGTGGATTCCCCATCCCTGGAGGTTTTTAAACTGAGATTGGACGTGGCACTGAGTGCCATGATCTGGTAAAGGGACTGGAGTTGGACCAAGGGTTGGACTTGATGATCTCAGGGGTCTTTTCCAACCCAATCAATTCTATGATTCTATTAATATGAACCAACTGAGGTGCATCTAAAATACTTTCATGAGCATGAGAAGCTGAAGCAGTGTAATTCTCTGTGTTATGAAACCATGCTCACTAACATGCTTTCTGAATATAATTATTACTGAAAAATTAAAAACAGCCAGCACACACTATCATAAAGCCATGACAGGAGATCTAACTTCAACTGTTTGGTTTGATTTATTCTTATAGCACCAATCACAACAAAATCTTTTACCCTCTGGATTATTATAAAGTAAATAACAGATTTAATTGATGTCTTAATTAATAGCGATATATGCATAGCTAAAGAGAAACTTTTTATGAAATAATATTTTTCTTTACATTCTGTACTGCCAAGAAATATTACCTGTAGAGTCTTTGACATGTGCTTTGTAGCCATATTTCTGGAACAGTTCTCTTATTTTTCCAAGATCTGCTGCATTTCTTTGCATCAATATTTCACTTGCCTTCATAAAATCATGAACTTCTTTTCTTTTAGAACAACTTGAATCAAGACTGGCACTAACAGCTTCCTTTGGGGGCAGAGAGGGGAAGGGAAAAACAGAAATAATGGTTTTCAAATCGCCACATGGCAGTTGTTGAGACATGAAATGCTCTGAGAGTAAGTATTCAACTGCAATTCAGAGGAAGGTAAGCAGCTCATTTAGGTCTTATCTATACTTGAAAACTATCCGGTATATGTACCTACAGAATATCAGGAATATATAGGCCATGAGTGTATAACAACTTAGAAAAGTTAAATTATGATGACAGTTCACAGTGTAACCACTTACTGGTAACCTCATAAATAAAAATATGCTTTTACTCCACAAAAATACAAGTTTGGACTCTTACTCCACATGTACAAAGAATTAGTGCAGAGTAGAAGATAAACCTCAAGTTTAATCGTAGCGTATCTCATAATTATTTCTATACTTCCTCATTTCTATAACCCATTTCTCCTACTTCTGTGTAAGAAACAGAGAACTTTCTTCACGAGTTTAACTGAATGGCTGAAGGTACCAAAACTTCTGTGAAGACTGACTTTGTTCTAAGGGCTAGCCACTGAACACAAGCAAGCTTCCCTCTTCTGTTGGGAGCTCCTGCTCCTGAATCCTTCTCCTCACACGCACACCTCAGCACAGCTACAACTTCCCTGTTCCCTTTGTCCCCTGCTCACCTGAGTGACAACAGTGCTGCAAACTAATAAACACTGCTAAACCTTCTTTGAGTCACCCACAAGTTTTTGGGCGTTACCTCAATACCCATGGCCATTATGAGGACTTAGAGTAAGTGAGTAAACATAAGGGTCATAACTGCTGAATAACGAAGTTGAACTGTGGTTTAATGATCAAAACAGAACCCTAAGTTTATGGAACATGCACCCCAACACCCCACCCCATCCACTACTTTTCCAGAAGGAAATGAGTTAAGCTGTTACCTTCAGAGTCTGGACTTCACCACGGAGGTCATGCAAGACTGTTACTGGAGATTCATCATCAGAGTCTTTGATATGCATGTTCACATAAAAGAGTTTGGAAAGAAAAAATGGTGTACTAGTGTTACAGCATGCAAATACATTTTATATCAGAATGCAACATCCTGTATTAGTGGAGGGAAACTGGACATGACCCATCCATGTGTGCTCACAGCCCAGAAAGGCAATTGTGTCCTGGGCTGCATCAAGAGCAGTGTGGCCAGCAGGTCGAGGGAGGGGATTCTGCCCCTCTACTCTGTCCTTGTGAGACCCCACCTGGAGTGCTGCATCAGCTCTGGGTCCTCAGCACAGGAAGGACATGGACCTGCTGGAGTGAGTCCAGAGGAGGCCATGACTATTATTAGGGGTATGGAGCACCTCTCCTGCAAGGAAAGCCTGGTAGAATTGGGATTGTTCAGCCTGGAGAAGAGAAAGCTTTGGGGTGATCTAATTGCAACCTTCCAGTACCTACCTGAAGGGAGCCCCTACAAGAAAGATGGAGAGATACTATTTACAAGATTATGTAGTGACAGCACAAGAGGGAAGAGATTCAAACAGAGCAAACACATTTATATTACTTATTAGGAGGAAGTTCTTTGCTGTGAGGGTGGTGATGCACCGGAACACGTTGCCCAGACAAGCTGTGGATCCCTGGAAGGTGTTCAAGGCCAGGCTGGATGGAGCTCTGAGTAACCTGGTCTAGAGGAAGGCATCTCTGCCCGTGGCAGGGGGGAGTTGGAACTGGATGATCTTTAAGGACCCTCCCTATCCAAACCATTCTGTGATATTGGAGATGGTGGAGCTGTATGAGAAAGAGAGAAAACCAAAGAGAGGTAGAGAAAACCAAAGAGAACTAGTTCCTCTCAGGCACCTCACACAGGAAGAGACTTCTCTTTGTACAGTGTGTTAAACTCCACAAAGAAACTGGCCAGGCTTCCATTTTAATGTTGCAGATAATATGGTAGAAATTAATGTATGGCAGATGTTGATCCAATAGGCAGGTCCCTGGGCTGCCAAGAATTTTTATGCTTAAATTTTATCTTTAAAGAGCTCAAATGAAATTGAAAAAAGTGCTGTAGACAGCACTGAAAAACACATAGCAATAGAAAGCTGAATACTTCCACTGTGTTTGCACATGGGCAGATGTTCACTTACACAACTGTCTTGGGTTGGAGCGGGCAAAATGCCAACTGCCCAACATAGAGAGAAAGGGAAAAGGAGGGAGAGGGAAAAAACCCCCAAAACCTGGAGCAGCAAGTTTCTTATATTATACAAAAGAAAGACAATTAAAAACAGAATATGATATAATACATACATGTACAAATGTGAGAAAAAGAAAACCAGAATAACAACAATAATTACCAAGTCACCCAACCAAACAACACAGGTTCCAACTACCCAATCCCCCCTAAACCTCCCAACAACTCTTCCAAAGAAAACTCCCAGCAAGAGAGGACAGAAATTAACAAGAAAATGTTCACTTCCTCAGATAACACAGCGCGGAGGGCGGCAAGGCCTAATCTCGGCAGGGCAAGGCAGGGCAGGGCAGTGAGTCTTTACAGGTCTGAGGCAAAACCCAGACAGAAGCTCCTCCTCCCTCTTTCTTTATACCTCTTGACACTTCTTGATGATGTCAGGTGATATGAAATACTTCTCTGGTTGCTTAAGTCAGGTGATGCCTGTCCCTTCTGATCTATGTCACATCCTTTGGGCCTGCTGAATTTAGGCCTAACTGAGGCCTAAAGCCAAAACTACCACAACAACACAGCAGTTGTTCCTTCTTTCACTGGAAACCAAGGCTAATGCAAATACTGTAAAAGAGGACACCTGCTACATGGCAAGACATAACACAGTGATAAACACAACTGGATGCCTGAGCTATCTGTGCAGAGAGAGGAATGCCCTGCATATGTTTTCCTGTATCAATCCATGTAAAGAAACAAAAGAAGAAGATTCCCATTTTGCCCTGTTCACCCTGTTTTTCTCTGTGATAAAATTCTCACCTACACACCTCTGCTGGTTTTGGCTGAGGTACAGTTAATTTTCTTTGCAGTGGCCAGTATGGGGTTATGTTTTGTATTTGTCCTGAACACAAGCTGGACAACACAGAGATGTGTTTGTTAGGACTTATGTTTGACAACATAGAGGTGTTTCTTAGGACTTTTACAGAGCCAAGGCATTTATTGTCAGGCTGGTGAGGATGGTGAGGTACATATATGTGAGGCTGGGAAGAGACACAGCCAGGACAGGTGACCCCAACTGACCAAAGGGATATTCCAGACCATATGACATCGTGATCAATATAAAAGGTGGAGGGAAAGAGGACAAAAGGGGGGGACATTCGGGGTGATGGCATTTCTCTTCCCAAGTCAGTGTTAAAAGTGATGGGCCCTGCTGTGCTGGAGATGGCTGAACACCTGCCTGCCCAGGGGGAGCAGGGAATTAATTCCTTGTTTTGTTCTGCTTGTGTGAGCCGTTCCCTTCGTCCACCCCCTGCCCTCCATTAAACCGTCCTTATCTCAACCCTCGAGTTTTTTGGCTTTTACCCCCGAGGTTCATAGAATCAAAGAATCGTTTGGGTTGGAAAAGACCTCCGAGATCATCAAGTCCAACCCTAGGTCCAACTCCAGTCTATTTACCAGATCATGGCACTCAGTGCCAGGTCCAATCTCAGTTGAAAAACCTCCAGGGATGGGGAATCCACCCCCTCTCTGGGCAGGCCATTCCAATGCCTGATTACTCTCTCTGGAAAGAATTTTTTTCTGATCTCCAACTTAAATTTCCCCTGGCAGAGCTTGAGCCCGTGCCCCCTTGTCCTATTGCTGAGTGCCTGGGAGAAGAGACCAACCCCCACCTGGCTAGAACTTCCCTTCAGGTAGTTTGGATTCCTGTACATGATAACGAGCTCAAGCTTGAGCACAGTGCAGTGTGGTCTGGCTTTTGAGATATCAGGGCACGTGTCCAGCCTTTAGTAGTGTTCAGTCCCTCAGATCCAGTCTCTGTCTTACCTCCAGACAGGTGGTTGGAGCCCCTTCCAGGTGACTTTGCCCTTCAGGTAGTTCTAGACAGTGATGAGGTCACCTCTGAGCCTCCTCTTCTCCAGGCTAAACACCCCCAGTTCCCTCAGCCTCTCCCCATAGGGCTTGTGCTCCAGTCCCTGCGGGGGCTGCTGGCTGGGCTTAGGGCACAGCACTCCCGGACGGGCTCAGAGAGAGCGACAGGACGAGCACCCCAAACAATTCCTCGTCGAGCCGCTCCCAGGCTCGTCCCCGCACCCTCCCGAGGAGCACAGGGGCACACGGGCGGGCGGGAACGCGAATCCAGGACAGCATCCCGAGGAACACCCGCGGGGCCGCCCGTCCCCCCACCGTGGGCTGCGCTTACCCGAGATCTCCCCGCGCAGCGCCTGATCCAGCTGCTTCACCTCCTTCTCCAGCGTGAGCGCCAGGCCCCGCAGCTTGCTGAAGAAGCCCGTGGGAATGTCCATGGCCGAGGAGCGGGATCAGGGATGGGAATGGGGATGGGAATGGGAATGGGAATGGGAACGGGAACGGGAACGGGAACGGGAATGGGGGCGGGCCCAGCGCTGCGGCAGCCGCGCGCGCCGCCGGGCGCCTTCGAACTGCCGCGCGCGCGCCCCATTGGCGCCGCCGCGCCCCGGCCGGAACCCCGCCCCCGCCGCGCTCTCGCGAGAGCCGCGCGCCACCCGCCCCGCCCGCCGCCATCTTGGTCCCGCCGCCGGGGCAGGGGCCGCCGCCGCCGCAGCGTCCCGGTGAGTGAGTGAGGGCCGGGCCGGGGCGCTGCTCCGTCGGGAAGGAGTGGGATGGCGGCACCGTGAGAGCGGCGCGGGGTGGAATGGAGTGGAGTGGCTTCTCGCTGCGCCGCTGCACGGTTGTGCTGTGTAAAGTCCTTGTGTGACTTCCTCGGTGACGGCGCCAAGCCTGACATAGTCCAGGAAGCGTTCGGGTGACCCTCTCAGGCACACGGTGTTGATGCATAAGAATTTTAGTGCGTTTTTGTAGATTTTTAGAATCGCATAAGTTGCATGGATTCTTCTAGGTTGCTCAGATCCTAAAGTCAGTTACTAAAGCTCTTTCTCACAGATTATAAGGTTTCTCATGCCCTGCCAGGCAGGTAAATGCCTCCCTGACGCCCGATCCCGTCAGATCTCGGAAGCCAAACACGATCAGCCCCGGGTAGTACTTGGATGGGAGACCTCCTGGGAATACCGGGGCTGTAGACAGTTCCGAGGACTTCACTGTCACCTCAGGACTGAAACGGTGGGGCCAGTTCTGCGCACGCTGTGCCTCACCTAAAAAATCCACTGTGCAGGCTGGAGGGGCACACCCACGTGGGGAGAGCCTTGCCCAAATCTGCGTTCGCAAAGTCTGGCCATACATACATACATGCCTTGCCAGGGCCATGGTGTTTGTGAGAAGCCACCTGTAGATAGCGAGAAGACAAAACACAAGAAGAAGGCCTAGAGGTCCTGGAAGATCTCCAAGGGGCAGTTCTGAGGACCCTGCGGGTGGGGTGTAGATCATGGTTAGTTATCCATATCTCATATGTAAATTACTAGGGAAGTTATAAAATTTGTAACATTCCTAGTCACGGGGTGCAGACCTTCCGGTGTGCGCCTTTGTATGTATGGCCAGACTTGGCGAACGCAGATTTGGGCAGGGCTGTCCCCACGTGGGTGTGCCCTTCCAGCCTGCGCAGTGGATTTTTTAGGTGAGGCACAGCGTGCGCAGAACTGGCCCCACCGTTTCAGTCCTGAGGTCCATTTGCCACGGCCGAGCGAGCTTGGACAGTGACAGGGAAGTCCTCGGGACTGTCACAGCACCCGGTACTAACCGGGGCTGAACCTGCTGAGCATCCGAGATGTGACGGGATGGGATGGCAGGGAGGCATTGAACTGCCAGGGGACGGTCCCACTGAGACTGGAACTCAGGTCCTTGGGATTCAGAGTCCAGAGTGCTCTTCTTTACACCACGGGACTGCCGCAGTCAGGATACAGGACTAGGAAATGGCATATAGTAAATTTAGAGAGTCTGTGGTTCAAAAGCTAATACTGAGAAAAGGATCTGGATCTAGAAGACAGACTGGACATCCTCCCTGCTTTTACAATGCAGTGAATTATTCGAAGAGGGCACTGTTTAGGCAAACCCTTTTTGCTAGAGTAGCTGTGACTGATATCTCTGAAAGTATCTGTAGGGCATGTGCTTTGATCGCAGTGTAAGGGTAACTGAATAAATTCCTAAGCCACATAAATATTTCAGTTTCCCTTTTCTAACGTTTAGTTTCCAGTGTGCCTGGCGTTGTGCTGCCTGCGGCGTGTGATGGTTTTGTGTGTCAGGTTCTGAACTCAGACCTTCATTCCAGCCAGCTAAAAGGCAGTGGAGTGCATGCAGAGCTTTTCATTTCTCTTGTCAGTTTTACTTTTGTCCCTAAGATAATGAGTATTTTATATTTCTGCTTATGTTTTGAGGCACAATGTTTTTAACAACAGTACTACTCCGAAAGAGGATTCCTGGACACCAATGGATCGGGAAGTACAGGCGGCCAAGAAAGGTTACCCTGTCAATGAAGCAGGCAATGGTGCGAAGACTGGAAATTGAAGCAGAGAATGAGTACTGGCTGAGCCGCCCTTACCTGACACGGGAACAGGAGTACAAACACAACACGGAAGAGAGACGTGCCAAGTGGGAAGCTTTGAAAAGCCTGAGACAAGCCAAGTTTCTTGAGCACAGATACATCAGCGATCATTTAAACCACTTAAATGTGACTAAAAAGTGGACATCTTGACTAATACTGTGTATCTGTATTTGGCACGTGTTACACACTGCTGTGGGATCTGCTCTTGTACCTGTTATGGTAGTTCTGTAATTCAGTGTAATTGGGGTGGATGACAAGGAAAGACTTTGCTACAGTGTACAAAATGTTACATTAAAAGTAGTCCTGTGGAACAGCGTATGTTTTGTTATTGTTGTCTTGTTAGACAGTTCTTTGTGTGGCTCTCTTACCATCTGCCTGCCCTCTGTTCCTCAGGGCCCAAAACAGTGAGTTAGCAGATGCAATGGTGATGATTTATACATAACCCAGATTTACAGCTTTGGTAGTTTCCTTCTGACAGCCTGGAGAACACACCTGCTGTGTTGAAAGGGATTCTCTGCTGGCACTGGCCAAATGGCTCCTGCTGGTCACTCTCCCCTCTGTGCACAGCAACACTTGAGACATGACTGATGACACTTTGCCCTTAGGCATGCAAGGACCAAGATGAAGTAGTTACAGGGACAGGAGGCCAAAACTCATGGAATATTATGTTTAATTTTGTTAAAGCTCACAGGAAATAATTGAATTTAAATGCCACTATTGTTGTCATGTCAGTGTGAACGTGGGTGTGGCTGCCCTCTTACACAGATTGTTTCTGGTGTGAAAGGATCATGGCCGATTCCTGTTTGATTGGCTGAATTCTGAGTCAGGCTTAGTGGCCTGCAGGAACATCGTTAAGTCACAAGTCAGGTTTTTTATTTCTCCTTGAGACCCAGTGACCTGGAAGATGTGTCAAGAGTGAGTGTAACTGTAGGTTTCTTGCAGCTGGAGTGTAAAAACGAACAATTACACAGTGTTTCCCAGGCAGGCAGTTTTTCTTGCTAATCTAATACACACATGCTGCAGCTGAGCAATTTTCAGATTCTTTCACATACTTTTTATTAAGTTGATGAATTCAAGTGTCAAGTCCATTCACTTTGGAAAAGAGACTTAAAATGGTACTTTTTTATTTAAACATGAACTATACTTCAGAGAAGTATGAACAGGTCTGAACACTGATGTACAAAATCTTGAATGCACTTGCATTGGTTATAAATGGCTTGAGAACTTTTATGGAAAATTATATATACGGGGAAATTGCAAATACAATTAAAACATGAAGGAACTTCCAGGCAAAGCAATATGATTTTGTATTTAATTTATAAAAGCCTGTTTAAAAAGTTACTTCAAGTATTAAACTATAAATGGCAACGTTTTCTCTGTGCATAGGACTAGTCCTATCTGTAACATACAAAAAATACAGTAAGTGTGCATTTATTACATGTATCTTTTACACATCACCCCAAACTTAAATACAACTCATTACAATGTTAGGCAGCACAATTAAAAATAACTGTGTGGTAGTAGAACAGCTGGGACGTTGTGATCAGTGCAAATGTTGGTGACCCTTGCTGGCAAACACAAAAGCAATTGCAGAGATAACCCAGGGGTGTTTCATTCATCCAAGTTCAAAAGGGGGCAGACAACAGCAGGAACGCTGCCTCATTCTGGGATAGCTTTATGATTGTAAATTTTCATTCAGAAAGATTTGGGTGTTCCACGATAAAGCTGATGTAACAAGAGGCTAAGGGGCAGGAGAATTCAGAGAGGACCATGCTAAGTGTGTAAGCTGTCAGCTAAGCAATGCTAATGTAAGGGAATCTGCCTGTCACCACTAATGCTTTGGTAACAATAAAGGTGATCCAGATACTTCATCCCTGACACATCTGCTTGACTGCTGAGCATGAGCTCTCTGTTTCTTGGGGCAGGGGCTGGGAACGAAGATGGGGAAACTCCCCAAAACCCAAGAAAGCAATCCTGTAAACATTATCAGACTTTACTACCTAATGGAAACAAGATTCAAGTAATTGCTGCAGAAAACAAACAGCCAAACACCAGTTTTAATCAGCATTAAAACAAACTACAACTTCATAACATTTTATGACAGTTATGAAATTAAGAAAAATGTGTATAAAAAAGTTATATATACAAAACAAATTGATAGAAATGAGTGTAGTAAATGTGTTTAGTATTAAATCACTTTATGTGCAGCTGCTCTCTTTGGTGCCATTTATGGATAGAAGAGCCTCTTATACTGGGAAAGACAAGTCCTTGATCTCTGCATCCAAGTAGCTGCTATTTGCAGCCTCTCTAAATGCACATCCAAACTCTGGTTAGATTCAATTTTAGAGGATGTCCTCAGAGAACATCCACTATGAAGCTTAAAGCTGTCATTGTTTTATTTCTTTCACTTTTTAATAAATCTGGTCAGTCAGTGCTCCAGATCCAGGCAGCTCTGGTCAATCCCTGCCAGAGTTAATATACCTCTCAGTAAATCTGTCAGACACCAGTGCTGCTGCAAATGCTGCCATCTCCCTCCTCTTGGGGCTCTGGTTAGCTGCAACTGGATCACACTTCAAAGAGATCAGGAAGGTCTTTGTGTGCACACTGAATGGTACTGAAATTAATCAAAACCTCCCAACCCAAAAGATGATTTATAATTAATACAGAAGAGCCAGACAAGCTCAAACGAGAAAAAAAACCAGTACCTGAAGACAGTCCAGTTTCTAAGAACAGCAGACCAAAAACAGCTTGGGACTTGCAAATTCCACACATAAGAGGCAGCTTTAACAAAATGTTAACATAATTTCTATTCAAATCACTAAAAACAGAAGTGCCCCAAATCCCTCTAAAATAACTGTCTGAATATTTAAAATGGAGATTTTAAAGCTTATGACACATCTGACTTATGTCACTGCAGTCTCAGAATAACACTGTAGGAAGTCAGTTATGACAGAAGCCTACTCCTTTTCCTGCCCTTCCCATAATATGGCTTTGGTAGGTGCAGCAATGATGTGTGTGTTGTACACTCTGAATAAATAAGAATAAGAAAAACCTTGGTATTAGCTGTGAAGTTCTATGTAATTATGGATTCCCTCCTCATCTTCACAGGGACAGGTTTGTTTCAAGACATTTAAGAACTCTGGAGGAGAAATCACACTGAAATCTTTCCCTGCATCAGGCTTCTGTCCTCACACTGGGAATTTAATGCCATTTTTTGACTCTCTGAGTGTACGTGAATATTTTTAAAGCAGTAAGAAACAAGAAAGCAGTTTCTACTGGCAGGTAACATCCTACAGGAACTTCTATGTATGGCTTGCAATAGGCATTATTTTGATGGATCTAAAAGCTTAAGGGCAGCAGTTTTTAGTGACAATCTAGGTATTTATAAGACTCCCTAATACAGAGTAGGTTAAAGCACAAAACCAGCATGTGCAACATGGCCCAACACCCTGAGCAGTTGTTTTCTGGGATCCACCTCCCTTCCAGTCTCCTGAACATGTGGAGTTGTCTTTCTCATTGCATTTACTGGAAGTTTCCAGCTCTTCAGTGCACAGGCCAAAAGCACCTGTTCCTGCAGTGCCCTGTCTCTGCTGGCAGGGATACCTAAGGCTGCTTGCAGCCCCACAATCGACCTGCTCCCTCATCCTGCCTATCTGACTGTCTGACACAGCACAGGCCAGGGAGCTGTAAAGGCACAACCCCAAGACAGATGTCGTCATCCTGCTGCCTTAGACAGGATACCTCCTCCAAAGCCCAGGCCTGCCAGGAAAACCCCTCCATCCCACTCACTGGTGTGCCCTTAGAGTTCATCAATACAATTCTCTTAGAGAAGTTAAATCCTTTATATTAGCTTAGGATTTTGTAGTCACCAGTTGTCCAGGGGGGAAAACCAAGGAGGTTTTGGGGGTGGTGAATTTGGAAGAATCACAGTTGAATAATTTTACTGTTGTTTTTTATTTGTCAAAGTGACTTCTAGTAATGCCTGCTCTTACACCAACAGTAGCTCCAGCCTCAGGAGGATCCTAAAGCCCATGGCTCTCCTCCTTTTCTCACCTCAAATATGAGAAAAATCTAGGACAAAATATTCCTGTGATCTGCACAAAGATGTGAGAAGCATGAGTTCTTCTTGAAAAGCCACAAAAATGTCCATCAGATACACAAAGAACTGGTTTCAGAAGACCTTGCTAGAGAACGCATATGGAGTTAGCCCAGTCTGTCTACTTGCAGTTTTTCCTGTAGATTCGCTTTCAAATAAGTTATCCTGATATTGGCCTACAGTGCATATACATTCATATGGGGGTATATCAAGCTCTTGGGGGAGTGGGTGGGGGGAGCAGAGATTTTATTGCTCAATCAGTGATACTTACAAGACATAAATTTTGCTTATAGTTCTTGTAGATGATGTCTGTGCATGGATGTGTTATTTCAGCTATAATACACAGATGATATCCCAGGCCCTCCATTACAGTTCCAACAGTGTTTGGGGCTGCAAATTTTGGTATTCAGAACAAGCCATTTGAAATTGCAGTCTTCTCTCTCTGTTATCTTCCCCAAGAAATTCTGCTGGTGCAGAACTGCTGAGAGCTTATATTCAGATGAGCACTTCTCACTTGACATTTGAGAAAGAAAAGCTCAACCTTTCAGATTAATGTGTAGCAAATGTTTCTGTAAGTTTTGAAAATAGCAAATGCAAAATTTCTTGTACAAATTTGAAGAAACACTATGCAACTTTTATAAAACATGCAAGTTTGGACTGTTACTTCTGTCTCAAGAACATCCAACAGTGATCAAATCATGTTCATAGATTCTCAAAGAGTTCTTGTTCCAGAAGATCAATATTTAAGAAAAGTTTATTATTTCCAAAGACAAAAAAATACTTATTTTAAACCTCAGGGTACACTTAATACTTTAGTATTTCCATCATAAACATATTTAACTGAAGTAGCAATCAGTCTGGGAGACAAACCAAACAGGTTCTTTTGGACGACATCATCAACTTAACTCAAATACTACCTGCAGTCTGTATCAAAAGGGATCATGTCTATTTGTAATCAGCATGAGAAAAGCTACAGACAGAAAAACAGTATTTGCCACTTTTTCGAGGTGCAAAATTCCAATGCCACTCAAAGATGAGTTAGCAGTCTTCTCTATATAGGAATGAGGAAATAAAATCCCCCAGGTTGTTGGCTGTAGGTCTTGAGATAAGGATGGACTTAATTCCTCACACAGGAAACACATTTTGCCTTTTGTGAAGTGGTACATCACTGCACAAAGCACTCAGTCTTCAGCAATTCCAGCATCACTTAAACTTGACTTGAAAGTGGGAGACTAAAGGATGCAATTTTTCAGTGTGCTAACACAGATATATGATCCGACACTGATTTTCTCCTAAGTACCTGATATTTGTTTAAATGGTACTTTAGGACCAATAAAACCATGTGCCTTTTTTAAAAAGATAAAACAAAGGTATAAAACAGTATTTATAAACCATCAAGAGACCCACGGAAAAAGCAGCACTCTTCTGCTTCCATTTTATGACAACACACAACTGCAATAAGCTTTTCTCAGGGGTACTTTCCCATTTTGTTGCTGCCTCAAACAAAACACTGCAAACAGTAACAGAAAATACAACAATTGTTAATTTCTTTTTGGATTGGCTTCTTTTTGTATGCTGACAGACAGTCCTTGGAGAGTAATAATCCATGTTTTTTCAACTAAACACTAAGCTTTCTTCTTTGAGCTCTGTTCTTGATATGGTTAAATATATCAAGTTAAAATGAGGAGGAGGCTCAATCCTATCGCAAAAAAGCAACACCCAAGTTAAAGGCTCTTACATTGTTGGCATTGCCTTGCTCCAAAGCACAGCTAGTAGAAGGAACCCTCCGTCCTGAAAGACTTGGAGAGCTATGATCATGGGGTAGAGACTGGTTAACAGAAGAGGGGAGAAGACATCATCCAGTCCCTTCCCATCACCTGGCTTCTGAACTATGTATACTCGCACTTCAGACTCACCAGCCACGCTTTAGGTTGATTCTTCTTTTTCTAGGTTTTTTTTTTCCTTCCTTTTTCTTTTTTTCTTTCCTTCTGTACTCTGGAGACCTGCTATGGAAGTGACTTCTGCAGTGCCTACGGTATGAAGTTTGCCCGTGAGGAGGTAGGAAGAAGTCTCTGCAATCTACGCCCACCACTGCAGCATAACAGAAATGCATAGTTCCCACTCTGGACCTTGTGCATCCAAGCAGGGCACTTCAGGATCTGGCCCTTTGGTAGCAGTATATAATTCAGTGTTGCATAAATGCACATTAAGAATCTTAAGGCATCTGTCTTAACTTCCCTGCTCTGCAGTAGTGCTTACAAGAATCCATTGTACTGTGCAGAAACTTGAATTTCTTGTCTCTTCCTAAAATGTTCATGTTCCGTTTTTCCTGCTCAACTTTTTCCAAACAAAATTAAGTAATATTCAAGCTCAAAACGTGTTGCAGAAACCTAGCGAGACAAAAAAGGTAATAAATTGAATTATTCCATGAGCTTTCAAGAAAAACATCCTAGTTTATTACACGAATGCATCTGGATAATGGGTGACTTACAGACTTCTGTTTGAGGACAGCTGTTTAGGTAACTTCAACCCAGAATTAGCCTTCTGGGAGGTGTGGGTTCGTTTCGTTTTGGCTTTAAACCTCTTATGTTTTAGAAGATTATTTGTGCTTATTTGCACTAAGAACATCAGTCCATCACCACTGACCTGTGGCTAAAGTCTCTTGGATCAGCAATTAATTTTTGAATTAAATTAATAGATATGAGAACACAAATGGTATTTGCCTAGGTGAGACTGGGAAACTGGCCTTCTTTTGCAAATCAAGCTCTTTTCACTAGAGTCATCTGGGCATTTTACTTGCCAGCCATGACTTTGCTTCTGCTGCATGTTATAGGCCAAAAATTGAAAAAATACAACTCTGAGTTTCTTACAGGGTATAGGAAAATGCATGGAACAGGTGTCGTATCTTGCACCTTCTGCATAGTTGCTTACAAATGCAGAGGGGACTGGAATTAACTACCCTGGCCCACAGAAACTGTGATCAAATCCATCCCAGAACATTGTGCTACTCAGTTAGTTTGAGGTAAGACATACCTAAATGCCTTTGTGTTGGGTATAGTTATTCATTTTTTATTTATACAACTTTTAAAACTACTGCAGTGTAGGCATTTATTAAATCTGGCCTGACTTTAGGAAGAGAGGGAGGATAGAAAGGAATTAATCTCAAACTATTACAAGCTAATTGTCTAACTTAAGCCAGTCATTTATGCTCTCTCCCTAGGTCAGTGGAAAGAAAGACTAAGACCTTTCTATAATACCCTATCAAAGGGGGCTGGGATGAGCTTCTCTCAGAAGACATCCATTCCTTTCTATGAAGAACAGAAAAGCCTCAGTAACCTATTTAGATCAGAATAGGTTTTATATAGCTAGAGGCTGAAAGGAATCCCTTGCTTGGGACATTCTTTTGCACAGTTATATAGCATTAAGAAAAGTTGCAAAGGGGAAACCCACCAATAGTGAGTTCTCATGGTTGAGCAGCTTTTCAGAAGTATCACTAACTACTCTGATTTTGCCTTTGTATGAGTTTATATTGAGCAGTCTGACCAGTATTGGCCCAAGCATCACACCATCACCCACAAAGGCCTTTTAGACAGACTTGTTTCCTTGAAAACAAACCAAACCTCTCCCCCCAAAATAATTCTAGGTCAGAATGCTCATTAAAAAGTAAAAAAGTAATCCTAAAATTACTGAGCTCACCAAATTTAAATGTAGGGCTTTCTTTCCAATGCAAATGGGAATTACTTGCAAGAACATTCCCTTACACTCAAAAAAAAAAAAAGGCAGGGAGTAATGACTCAGGGTTGACAATCAGTTGCCCAAGTAAGATTTCCCTTCCAAACAGAAAAAAATAAATGGGAGATTTTAAGCTCTCCACAGTACAAAGTCAACATAAAAGAAGCCTTACTTAGTTACTGGAAATACACCAAGGGAAGTTTCTACACATGCACCAGCACTTACTGTATTTCCTAAATGCAAAGTGCATGCACTTAATTGTAAAAACGTTACAGAAGATCACTGTCAATTCCAAATGTGACAGAGAGTCTGTAGCAGACACCTGTCTTCACTTACTGACCTTCCTTCCTAGTGCACACCCAACTTCTTAAAGCGCAAGAGCCGAGCATGGCCCACCAATGTATTATTAAGAAAAAGACAGTTAAGGAGCTTTTCCCTAAGAACAGCTCTTCCTCAAGACAGCACTTCATCTTGAAATTGCATTAACATCAGCTTCTTTTCCCTGGTCAGGTAACAAATCCAGCACTACCCACTTCAATCTAAATTACAGGATTAGTCTGACTCATCCCAGCCCAGCCAGCCCATGTTTCCTGCACTACAGCATTACTCCCATTCTTGTCTTTAGGACAGCCATTCTGAGTTTTATTTAGACTTTTCTATTACTCATCCTACATCAGAGGACTCCTCTGCATTCCATGACTTTTCCATGATTTTTCACTTCAAGATGTCTATTTTTATTCATACATATACAGAAACTATGTTAGTCTTACCTGTTTCTCATTGAGATGGTTGGTTAGTAATAAGCTGAGATCAGCTTTCCAATGAAACTATAATATGCTTTTTTGCACCTAGAATGTGAGAGAATCTCAATTATGTGTTTTCTCAGATTTGCATAACAAATAGCAAAGATTTCAAACCAGAAAGTGCATTTACCATGTTGTGCCTATTTTACAGAAATATTTTCCTCCCCCTAATCAAACGTAGAAGATCCCAAATCTCAGAACTGAAGTGTAAAAGTGAGAATTATCTATCTATCTATCTATCTATCTATCTATCTATCTATCTATCTATCTATCTATCTATCTATCTATCTATCTATCTATCTATCACTATCGCCTTAATGTAATAACTAATTCTGGAGCAAAGCATGGGATGCAAGTTAGTCTAACTTCTAAACATGCTAACTTGATTGTATGGAACAAATTTTCTTTTAAATGACTCCAGCTAATTCCTAAGGACTACCTAGGCCCAGGGAAAAAAAAAAAGAATACCCCACCACAAACAAAACCACAGAATCATCAGAAGTATTTACAGTCCAGGCTACCTGATTTCACACTTTCCTCTTCAGGGCCACTTTCCACCCACTGACAATCACCGGCTAGCAATCGGTTTTGTGATTCACTGAGTGGTCGAGTAGGAAAGGACTGATTGGCTCCAGAGCTGAAAAGCAAGAAAAGTCAACAGGAATTCTGTAATACCAGTATCTCATAGAGAAGTGAAGTGACTTAAAAGCAAAGCAAACAAAAAACCAAAACAACCTATAGGACCAACTGAAAACAGCACCCTTTCCCCAAACCTAGTTCCCCTGTAGGCTTGTTCTGGTCGTCAGTCTAAACCTTTACCTCACACAGGCCACTCATAATTCTAATGGAAAAAACGCAGAGATGGATACACAAGAAATGGCATACTGACAACAGTGCTACTGCCATACAGTTAAAAAGAAAACCTCACCAGTACCATCTGGAAGAACCACCAAATGCCATCTTATCCCACAAAAATGCTCAGGCCTTCTTCTGAACAATCTTCTGAATGCAAAAGGATAATCTGCTGTTTGCACAAGGGTCTTATTCTTGTCTAAATTGCACAGGCTATGTTGCACTGGAAACAACTGCTTCTTAGCATTGCCTTTGAACCCGCTAATATCTGGTAACTCAGATGACTGCTGTTGACAACAGCCTTCAGCTACAAATCCACCAAACTATACAGAAGACTTCCAAAATGGCAAATGCAAACACCTCCGCAAGTTGCACACGCTCCTCTCTCCTTGAATCTAAAGCAGACTTCCTGAAAATACACTGAAGATACAAAACATGTAAATTTGTGGGGGATAAAAAGCAATGTGCTAAAACCCCTCCAGTGCTAAAAAACAATCGTCAGAGATCTACTTCTCTTGCAAACTGTCTCAGCATCCCTTGTTTTAAGCATGCTGGAGGAGATGAAATACAAATAATACTGTGGCTTTCTCTCATCCAAAAAAAGAAAATCTTAATTTTTTTTTTCCCTCACGGATCATTATTCAGTCTTCCCTAGCCTTTTTTGATTGTTGCTAAGAGCTAGAAAGCTCTTACTTTCTCTATTATTGTTTCCTTAGAGCCATTTCCCCTGTTTTAGCAAACCCAAAGAAATGGTCAATATTTTAGTATTAATTGATTCTGTTCTTCTCTAAAGTACCTTACTTTGAAGATGATAAGAAGTGTAAAGAATTAAAAAACTTGGAAACAGTTTTTTTCTCCAGATGAAGCACCAAAGAGTACAAAATCAGTAGCCTAAATGCTCTAGTTACCTTTTGGCAGGTTCATTTTGGCTTGAGACAGTAAGTTGCTCTGGATCCATAGTCACCAACCGAGTTGGAAAATTGCACCCATCACCCAAACTAAAGGAGAAACAAAGACTCAAATCACTGTTTGCAGTTGACTTAAATAAACTGAACAAGGACCCATGTAACAGGCAAATGCTACAGACTCCAATCAATTACCTGAGTGCAGTGTTCAACTCCAGACTTGAGCAAGGCAATTCTACCACTAAAGCAGATGATCAGTTAATGAAATCTTGGAGCTCAATTGAGTCCCACTCTATAATTTAGTATGGATTGCAGAGCACAGCACTAGTGTATGTACTTCAGAAACGTGAACGTATTTCTGTAGACTGCAGCCCTAGTCTTACTCCAAACCATCATGCACACGTGGTGAGATTCTGGTACTTACAATCCTATAATTTGTATCATAAATAATATTCTGATGGCCATGCTTTCCCCTCCACCCATAATTTGAAGTTAGCTAAGCCTTCTTTTATCAGGATAAAAGTTTATCAGGATAAAATGTGGTAGCAAATCAGACTGATCCATCTGCAATATAACTTTTGTCTTTAATCACATCATAGCTGAGCAAACAGCAATTTAAGATCTTGTTATTACCTCTGCTGTTTGCTATCAGACCTCAGCTTCACAGATAGGTTCACCAACATTTTAAACTGATACACAGCCCCCCAAAAGCAGTGTTGGAACACACCTCCTACTTTATTCTGCTGAATGCCGGTAGTTGTGGGAGTGATGAGCAGGTCAGCCTTGCTTCATCAAGCTTGTTGCAACTCTCTCATCAGCTGAAGTTTTAAAACCAGCATTTTGCATCATATCAGATTTTTTTTTTGCTCTGCTACTTATAGACATGAACTTTCTTAGATGGCTTTTGATACCAAAAGTGTCATCTACAGCAAAAGGAAAGCTGTCAGGTGTTTTCAGGGGCAAGAGGCGGTGTTTTTAAATAGATGTGGTTTTGATGCAGCATTTCAGTCTCCTCAGTTGCTGATTTCTGCTCTACAATCAGACACTAATCTTACAACCAAAAGGTGTACAATTTTTGTAATACAATTCTTGAAGTTTTCCAAGTTTCTGTATTTAAAAGGCCCTCGTCAACAAGCTCCTTGTCTTTGATGAAAACCCTGTGTAGTTTGATAGTTTCGTCCTGCACATTTTCCCTATACCAGTATTCGTTGTACTGGACTTACAAGTTGGCTTTTCAGTTGTACTTTATTTTTTAGGAGAAGAGGAAGGAAGGTGAAAGTTGTGGAATTAATTTGTTCCCTTATCCATTCCTATTCAGACTGAATACCTGGTAAAGATAGGGAGGAGCCAATACTTCTTTTCATCTCCAAAAACTTCCCTCAGGTTTTTGCTGCATCCAAGAGAAAACCCATTTTTATCAGGGCCATTTCGAAATGTGGGTGCACGGAATGTTTCTGTAAAAGAAAAACATGGAATATCTCTAAACTGATAAGGAGGAAACCAACACAAATAAACAGACTCAAACTTCTCTACTGTGAAAACAGTGTTGGGCAAGCTGAGACAATCTTGATGTGCATTATGTGAGGGGAGGGAAGGAAAAAGTAATCCCAAGTAATGAGAGAAAAAACCCCTACAGGTTAGTGACAAAAGTAGAAATGAAAGGTAAGAAAATCAGGTAAGCACAACAGACAATTTTCTCTTTTTACATTTATCATAAAGTCTGAAATAAAGCTAAGTACCATCAAATGCCAAAGACAGCACATCCCTTATTCCAGTGACTAGCTCTCTTTGGCCTGTGAAGCCTTCTTTAAGCAGAAGACTTTCCCTTTCAGAATTAATTTACCATAGGCACTGCTGGACCTAAGCCCATACAGAAGATGTTTCTCCACTTCCATCAAGGTCTGAAGTTGAATTAAGAGCATCCTGTGCTATCACAAAAAGTTGTAATCTGTTATATTAGAAACAGACACACCACAAACTATAGCAAACCACCACCATTTTTCTACTCAGTCTATACCCTTGACCAAGATCTGAGAGGACTTATTGCTCTCCCCATACCAATAGTTTGTCTTCTTACAATCACGATCCAGAAAATAAAGTACTGTCTTGCCAATTACGACCACTGACTTTTGGGTAAGGAGTATGCTAAACTGTTCTTCAAAACTGAAAAAGAAACTCTGAATAGTCCTTACCTGTAGATATATCAAAAGAACTCAACTCTCCTGTCAAGCAATCAAAAATGCCTTTTTCTCCTTAAAAAAATTATAGCAAGCTGAAAATTATTTCACGTTTAATCAACCCACTTATTTTTGAGGTTAGAAATTTAAACTCCATTGAAAGATGGAAGATTTTGATGTATTCAGTTGTAGAAATACCCATCAATCTCTGTCTCCTCACACCCTGCAAAAATCACTTTCAAGTGTTTCCTAGCAAGAACTTCAGATATTTTAACTAATGCACGTAACTTGATTATGCCGCTCAATGTCATTAAAATATTTAGGCATAGAAATGATGGAAATCTCTTCTATTATTTAGGAAATGTGTATCAGTGTTTCCATTTTTATCACACTGCTTTCACAAGCCACTTCCTAATAATGAGGTCCATTTTCTTTCACAGGATTTAAAAATACCCTTTTGGATCTAGTTCAGAATGTTGTACATGTTCATGTACAGTAGAGCCTTCAACTTGGTTGGGGCCACCCAGCTATGCAAAGTAGCAGAACAAGAGAGTGACAAAGCAACTGGGTTACATACTTCACACAATATAAAAACCCAACAAAAATGCACAGTGCCTCAGAAGTCTCAAAAATACAAAGAAAAAGAACTGTCATTCTGAATCTGAATGTGTGGCTCCAGCAAAGGAACCTTACACAGGCTCCGTTTCCCTGTCTGTGTCACCCTTAATTACGTCCACCAAATATGCTTCTTATTGCACAGTATTTGAAAACTCAGTTTGTATGTGATGACATATCACACAGGCCTCATATTCTCATCGAGTTGTTGGTTTTGTGGACAAGGAACAGTTTCATATTCCATTTAACTGACCTATAGTTGATCTGTTTTTGCCAACTAGCCAGCAGTGGTAGCTGAAGAGTGACAATATGCTGATGAAGAACATGGCAGCCACAAAGAAAAGGAACAGGACGTGGAACTTTGCATGGGTATCTGGCAGTTCATTCTGGGGAGAAAGAGAGAGAGAGATTAATATGTTAACACTTCCTAGCAAGTAACACAGTGCTATTGCTGAACATTTCCTGCCACACCCATTCTGCTACAGGTCTTTTGCCTCATATTTCACAAAGTAAAAAAAGCACAAGCCCAGCTTTCCTTTCATGTCATGTTAAACTGGTGTACAACAGTACTCAAATCTCATGGGCACTCCTTCCCCTGGAGTTTAGTACCACGAGTGCATACGTTCATCTGCCATTTTTAAATGCACAGTAGGGGTCAAGAGAAAACATTTCGTACACTTAAACAATGTTAACTGCGCAGCCACAGCCAAAGAGACGTGGGAAAAATATGTCCAAAATCATCATCTCTGGAGGACAAAGAAAAAAAGGCAAAAACCTCCACCCAAACCTTTTCCTGGCAAGGTAGTAATACTGAACCTAATTCTGAACTGGTGTAATGAATGTAAAAGGGAAGTGTTTGTCATATTGTGTTTCTAAGACTGAACAAATTCCAGACAAGACATGGGACAGATCTACAATTTTTGATGATCTTTAAGGTTTAAGCAATAACCAGCATGTACCTAGTGAAACAAATTTGCCATGTCTGACCAGGCAGAAGTGATTCACCAGAAATCTATGTGAAAAAAGAATTTCAGTACAACCACTACATAGAAAAAACCTCTCCACCCATATCAGCTAGTTGATCCTATCCCCAGCTATTTTTAGGCTTCGACTTTCAAAAGGCCATTGGGATTTGTAACAATACTATTCCGGTTCTATACCCTCAAAATCACAGTACTTTTAAGCAGTTGACCTATGAAAGCAGAGAGGCTATTTTTACTCAGCTGTTTAGTTAGCATGACTGCCATTACTTTTTCCATTAGCGCACTCAGGATACCCATTTATCTAAGGCTGATTTTCTTTTTTAGACTAAAACACAATTCAATTAAGATCAAGTGCACATAGTTATATCTATATCCCTCGGCACTGCCTGTATTCACAGGCAACAGATTACAGGTCTCCTTCCTCCTGTGAAGGTGCACATAGCTACCATTAATGACTGGACTAGAAAAATTATAGTAGGAACAGCATTTAAATAATTACAGCAATATTGGATTTTACCTTTGGACAATTCTCTGCAGCTTTCCTGCGGCAAAGCTTTGCGCAAACAAAGACAATTTATTAAACACTAGGATTACGTTAAGATGAAGTGTTTGAAAACAGCATAGGCTTTGTTAAGAACAAAATGGTTGGTATGCAAATGTGCTCTTGGACGTGCTGAGTTCCAACGCCCATCAGCAGCTCTAGCCCCTGTTCTCCCAAGAGAATGGAGGAGAGAGTACATAAGAGCACACTAGGAACTTCAAAGGCATGAAATTTCCTACTGAAGCAAAAAGTACTGCTATTCAGATTGTGCCTGGATCCCTTTCATGTGGTTCCTCAGTTTGAGTAGCATGACTACACCACGTACCTTCTTTGCTAGTTGTTTCTATCATAAATAAGATTTATGTGAATACTCTGTATGATGAAATCATTCATAAAGGTCTGAAAAGCTCAGAATACTCCTGAGGTATAAAGTAATGGTTTATCAACAACAAAAGTCTCTGACTTCAGCATTAGATGTAACTTCAGCCAAAACCATAAAAAATAAACTGCGATTCTCTGCAGATTTTTATATGTTTAAAAAAGAAACCAGAACACATCAGTACAGTTTTAATTCTTTCCAATTTCCTTCAATACAGAGATGTTTGTAGAATGCACCTTTAGTGTAGTATCTGAAACTGAATCAGTACTTAAGGAAAAAAAAGGAGAAACAGGAAAGCTTAGTTTAAGTTAGTTTTTAAATTCCAAACTTTATACCTAAAGAGTGGTATTAGCCATTAGCTAAGATGCTAGCATTTAACAAATCTGTTATAGGCAAGATGTATGGCTTTTAAGTGACAATAACCTGCGCAGAAAGCCTAGGGAGAGCCCAGGGATCTACGCTGGAGCCTGGCAGAAGTATGCAGTGTTTGCAAAAATGCTGGCTACCAGATCATGCTACATAAGCAAGTGATAAGCAGAGTCTGGCTCTCTAAACTGCCATCTAAGTTCAGTTTCCTCATTTACTGCCTATTGTATTACTTATTTACTGACTATTTGTGCAACAGCCCCTCTTCTCCCTGCAATAGGAGTATGTTGCATTTTGTGATCCCCTGAAATCCAGGCTAGCAAAATACTCGAACTGCTGCTTATTCCTAAACTTCACGTTGCAGCAATGAGACTTTTTCTACCTCAGAGCACACTGTGGTGTTCCTCAGTTTCCTGATTTCTGTAACTTTTATTTCTATGACTTTTCTGGAATTGCATACTTAAACAGAATAGTTCTCTACAAAGAACTCTCAGGCCAGTTGATTCTGAAGCTCAAAGAACAGCAGCAGCTTAGTGTTTGTCTTTTCTGTCAGTCAGAAAATCTAAGTTTATTTCAGTTGCATCTTCTAAACCAGTACCTCTATAAAATGGAGAAGGATTTTTTGAATCATGCATGATTGATCTGCACGATCCCCAGGGAGAATTTACCTCTTCTGACCACCCAGTTTCAGCCACAGGATTTAAGTTCTTGAATGACAGTTGCAGAACTGAAGCATCTTTCAAAAAAAGGCCAGCTTTTTCCTGGAGAGAAGCCTGCAGTCTTTGAGTATGTATAACAGGCTTATTCACAGTGGTGTTCTAGCAGCAGTCCACATGCCCCAGCATGTGAAAAGAGTGGAACTTCACACATTGGTTATTTAAAGTCATTATGCTCAGCAGCAGCATAGAAG
This sequence comes from Pithys albifrons albifrons, assembly GCF_047495875.1. NCBI lineage: Eukaryota > Metazoa > Chordata > Aves > Passeriformes > Thamnophilidae > Pithys > Pithys albifrons. The sequence continues at coordinate 69,183,510 of NC_092458.1, read as the reverse complement.
CAGAGACTTGCAGGTGAGAGAGCTGTAGAGCTTGCAAAAGGAAGCAATTTGCACAATAAAATTTGAACTTCTTAGTACACATAATAGACTGAACCCAGTAACTATTGTTAAGAGTCCCCTACAAACTCCTTCACAAGCGGGGAGTCATCTGAGCATGTATCTGGTCACAAAACCTCCCAAACAAAACAGTACTGTCTGAGCTTGATTAAACCCTCAGATGTGGTTTATGTTCTTAGTGTATATGCAAGAGGAATGAGTTCTAACGATATGGAATAACTCATTTGGTTGGTTTGATTTTTTTTTTTGTGCTGCTGTTGTTAACACAACCAAAGTTTTGCAGAGGCATGTGCCATCCACCCGGAACACGTATCACATCCTTGAATTTGCTACACTCAGGACTGCAAATTAATTTGGAGGACAATGAAAGCCACTGAAAACAACTGGAAAACATAACAGTATCAAGGAGGAGGGAGTGCAGCAAGAATAAGAGTAGATACCAAATATAAGTTGGGAAGCACCACCACGTACTATGTAAACAAGGCATCAAGGACTGGGCATTCAGCCAATGCTGGTGTTTGTGTCAAATACATTTGGTTAAACTGAGAGTTTATCTGCTCATCTTTAACAACTTCCTAGGTAGAAATAAAAATTACATGAGCATAGAAGAAGTAGTTATGAGTATAAATAAAGAAATCAGTCATGTTCCCTTGATCTACAAAGCTGATTTCAACATCAGCATCAGGATGCAAGCTGTGGTAAACATTTCCAGCCAGTGTGGTTGTTCTACCAGTGTATGAAGAGTATCAAGACCCTTCTTCAGCATTTCTGCATGGAGCATAAAGGTGCTATGTCAAAGTCTTGCATGTGCAAGTTGGGAAACACAAAGACTTTCTTCAGCAGAAGACTTTGGTAGGTGTGCATGTGTCACAATGTTTCCAAGTATCTGCGTATGCACATCATGTCTCTATGCAAGTATTATCAACAGTGCAAAACAATGGATTGATGGATCTGTGTAGTTAGCACATACACCTCCACAACCTCACTACGAGTTCTGAAGTGACCAAGGCTACATTCCCCCAGAAGCAGTCCATATTCCTTCCCAACACTGGATATATCCAGCAGTTTGTTGCATGGTCTCTGTAAAACATCTGTGAGAAAGCACAAAATAAGCACTGCCCACTGAAGGCATACTGTAACATTTCTGATACTTAAGTTTTGGGAGGGAAAACAACATCTAGAGAACCTCAACAGCAATCTGTCTGATGCTGTAGCAAAGCTGAGCACTAGCAATATACTGAAGCAGTCTACAGATAGCATATGTCAGCAGCATTCTGCTTTGGTTTGGATACAGATGAAGAGAGAAGCTTCCAGGACTCTATACTGCAGTCAACAGCACTTGTCCAAAAGCTTACGAACAAGACACATACAACATTTTGCAAGCCCACATGATAATGGTGCTGCCACCTCTTTCTGGAGATGTACTTTAATCAGGCAGTTATAAGATCAGAGAAATACTGGATTTGTGGAGTGAGTGACTTAATATGGGTAAAGTGACTCAGAGACCTACTCTAATGGTACGATCAGGGCATCACCAGATTCTGTATTAGAAACACCTGGAACTGAAAAAAAAGCAAGAAATGCAAGCACACAGCTACATAGTCTATTGTCACATTTCAAAAGCAGCTCATTCTTGCAGGAAGCATTTCTAGCAACTAAATCAATAACAAAAAAATAATCCCTCTTAAGTTTACTTCCTCTGCTCAAGAGTCCACTTCAGTATCACATCCGATGGGCTTTGGAAGAGTCTTGCTGCAAATGCTGGTATTAAAAGTTCATTGTAGTCAGTCGTCCTGTGGACTTTTGTTGCACTAACACTTACAAAGTAAGATGACAAAGCACTGACTGGTAAATATTTATGAGTGCATCTACAGTTTTGTTAGATATCGCATACAAAGCACTGGAAAGCAGCCAGGCAGATGTTTGGGAATAGCATATTCACAAATTAAAAATTTAACTATTTATAGTCAAGCAAGACTGAACAGCAGAAACAGACCATTTAATCTGAAATATCTGTCAAGCCACAGCTAAGACTGACAAATACCATTATGGCTTTCATCTCACAGTACTGACAGCTCACTGCCCACAGAGTTCCTTGTTAGCCAGTGACAGGCCATTATACAGGACTGACAGACTAAGAAAAATACTGCTATGGCAGATCAGACCCACAGGCTTAGATGAACACAAGCATACTTTTTTGCACCACTTATCTAATATCAACTGTCTCAAAGTACAGCTATCCTGAATATCGGTTCAAGCTTCTCTTACCCTGACACAACAGCAACATTTTGCTCCAATAAAGATTACTTCTGCTGCTGCAGATAATGACTGCTTTTCCCAGTTACTCTGACAGCAACTAGCATCTCAGAAATATGTGCTGTTATTTATTTAGAAATATGTGATGGAGACCCTTCCACTTAGAGTAATTTCTCACATGCTAGTTAATGGAAATGTATTCAGGGAATGCCGACACCAGCACTTCAGCCTAGAGATAGGAAGGCACAGTACAAGTTTTTGTAGGTGAAAGGGAACAACTACAGAAAACACTCTGTTCAGCCTGGAATGTCACTGGAACAAAACTGATAGGAGGAAAATAACACTGACATACAAGAATGGTTGCCCTTCACATAAATGTTATTAGATCTACTAAGATGTATGTATGTGTATCAATCATTTGACAACTGACAATAGCTGCAAGGAAGATGCATAGCATTCAGGCTGTACATATCTTGGATTCTACCTATATCAGATCAATAAAAGCCATTAAAACAAAGTTTAGACCCATCTATGTAGGGACTCCAAAACAGAGCTCAGTCAGTCCTCAAGAAATTAGACTGCCTTATCTGGCGGCAGATTGTCCATAGAGAAGTCGAGGAAGATACAAAATTGTTACTTATATTTCACATTTATCAGTATTTATACATATACATGAGTGTATATACCTATATATCTCTCTCTATATATCCACATATGTATCCAATCATTTGATACTGCCAGTTGTTTACCTACATATCTATATTCGGTAGTCTCTAAGTATGAGCTGTGTCACTCAATTTTGACAGAGCAAAGAAATTGCACAGTGTTCTCACTGAAACTTCTTCCCCCGCTTACTCATCCTGGGCAGTGTAATACATTTAATTCATTAATATTCAGAAGGTTCTCCTGCTTCATTCACTTTGATTGATGTCGTTAATGATCATGAACCATGGAACAGAGTAAATGGTGAGTGACAACATGCTGATGTAGCCTTCAATAACACATGCAGGATTAAACAAATGAACACCAAACAAAAAAAAGCCTTAGAACTTACTGTCCAAAACTTTATGAAGTACTGCAAGACTGTAGCAGCAACAAACAGACAGTACAGTAAGGAATACATTAAAAACAGGAGGAAGAATTTGTAGTTAGAAAATCCCACACAATTATTCACCCTAGAAGGAGGGGAAAGAGAAAGAGGTTACTAAGATATACAAAAATTAAAACAAACAAAAACCCCACAATACATTCAGCTTTTGCAGAGCATAACATGTATGATGTCAGTGGTATGTCCAGAACATTCTGGCTCTAGTGTTTCAGAAGCATTTTAAGCCACTATTTTGAAGGAAATCTCCTTCCTCAAGCCAAATGATCTGGGCCCCTCACACAGACTCTGCCCCATGATTCTACAGGACAGGACATGAGCCAGCAAAGCGTTAGGATACAGACACTCTGTATAGGAAGCATCTCACACTATGAACTAACTGCAGCCATCACGGAAGCCAATCATATAACCCTCTCCATCAATTTCAGTGGATGTTGCTTGGGTTACAAACCCACCTCTAAGTCAACTACTGATAGCAGTACTTTTCATAGTGATAGCAGATAGTATTTTTACTGTCAACCAGTGAATACAAAGTGCAGAAGAGTAACTGTCTGAGTGGATCATACATATCATCTAGAATTGAAAACTGATTTTTACTCTGTAGTGGGTATCTCCTCTCCTGGTAATAATACCAGAGTAAAAACAAAGAAATAAATGCTTTTCTCATAGGCCTCATAATGCCAGGGTTATGCTGTATGAGGAGAAACCGCATGATTTGGACTAGTGGGCTTACAACTCTACACTGCAACACACATCAGGAACAGGATTTATTTTCACCTATTACAGAAGTTCTATGAAAATCAAGTTTTACTTCAGAGTTGCACTTTTGAAGCAGCATCTAATTCATCATTATTATACTGACTTTTGTGTTTTAAAAAATAAACTTACCATGGACAGTGGTGGTCCATTTTTAGTACACATCTGAAAGAGACAATTTCCAGCAAGTTAAAGCAAAAAATACATTTTCTTTCTAAGACACATAATTTTAGCTTCTATAGGTTTGGGGATGGCTTTTTATTTTTTTATTTTTTAATGTATTTTGCCTCACTGTATCTTCTTCAAGTCCTTCTCAATCATGCCAGTCACTGTATTGGAGCAGCCATTCTTTTACCCAAAAGGACCAACTGAGATTCAGAAGAGTTATGAAGAGTTTCTTAAATTAGCATGGGGAGCATTACTGAGCAACACCATGTACCAGCCACACTGGTTTTATATGCACACTGAGAGAAAACAAATTCAAGGGACTTTTCAGAGTCATGTGGATAAGGTATGTTGGCCTGGCATTCACTCCAACTGTGTCTACCTTAGGCCTGTTTTTGCTACTTTTTTTTTGTTTGCTGCTTGCTTGTTTGGTGTTTTTTTTGAAAAGCTAATTGAGGCAAAAAGCAGCCCAGTGGATAATTTGAACAGTCCACATGCCATTTTAATCCAGTTTCAGTGTAAGGACAGATACTAGATATTTCAGACACAGAGACATTCATTGTATTTACTAATAAATTTTATTTTAGCCAAAAGATGTTTATTAGGTTCTTCAGTTAACTAGATTTCCTCAAGTTCAGCCTGCTGAAGTCTCACACATAGACTCAGCCTTCAGTGCTTGCACAGATTTCTCTGATGATTCAGAATGAAAATAGGGAATAGCAGTGATGTCTTTGGAACTGTTAAGGCATGTGATTCCACTGTCAATCTTTGAGATAAAGATTTTTACCATTATGAGTAGCACACATCTGTTTCAAGGCTGCAGAAGCAAGATACAATAAAAGAGTTTGATAATAAGCATTTGCTCATGCTGGTATCTCAGGCCTATCTTTCTTTAATTTCAGTCTATGATTTTCTACTTTTTAGTTTCTTTATTTCTGTTTTACAAAGCTACAAGCAGGTTTCTTAAAAAGTTCTGCCACTTTAGACAATGGGGTTGCACCATAATGTTGCACCCACAGAAGGAACTTTCCTCTTTCATGAAATCCAAGTATTGAGGGTCTAAGAGAGAACAACTAGTAACTGTTATGCAAGGGCTGACACACGGAAGACATGAATACACAAAAGTGATGACTGCAGGAGAGAGAAACTCCATAATTTCAGATTCAGCAACTTACACGTCACACGCAGAACAGTGGTGGCAGCGGTCAGGTTTGATCAGCTGGCATCGGTCGCAGTATCTGATTGCTGCATTCGAATGCAAGGGTCAAGTCATTAGAACTCTTTCAATTTTACAGAAGTTTCCCCCCTTAACATAGACTTGAATTTTCAAGAGCTTCCTGCCCTACACTGCCACACCTATTCTCACAGACTGTCATGTGCCTACTCTCATTTTCATTTTTTTTTAAGAAATGTAACATATGAAAGTATTTAAAACAATCTATTACTGCTCTACTGAGTTCATTTTCATTTACTCTTTGGCTCCCAAGTCTTCCCATCCTTCATCCTCTGGCACTGATCCCCTTTCACCTCTGCAGAGAGTACTCAGGCATCCCATTGCAAAACTACATTTTTTCAGCAAGCCAACTTTTTGCAATGCCTTTCTCTACCCCCTTGACTAAACAGTGATCTATCAGACTCTTCAGTAAATCAGTTCTTCTTCATCTTTCCTGGATATTTTTAAACAAGCCTTCATTATTTTCCTAATGGAAATAAGACACCAGCACAGGCAGCTGGAAAGCAGGAGGAAAGACAACACCTACGGCTAAACAGAATTGGTAAGAGCTGGCAACAGCTTCCCAGACCCCTCCATGAACTGTAAGATTGGGATTCCCTTAAAGGGAGGCCTGTTTTCAAAAGAGCCAGGTGTCCTCAGACTTTGATGGGAAAAGACACAGTAAATTTCTGTAACAGTTATTCTGAGTAGTTTGTGCTTTCAGAAACCCTACAGGGTTGCTAGTTTCAAGAAAGAGAAAAAAAATATATATAAATATATGATATATATATGTACATATAAAAGTTATATATTTTAAAGAATATACATATGCATAAGATAGCACTTTCACAGATCTCTCATATTTAAGTTGGAACGAAAATGCCTGTATGTATTGAAGGCAAATACAGAAATAGCCCATAACTTGTTTTGTACTGAATTACAGATGGGAATGAAATAGCATTTATTCATTTTTGAACTGTAAAAGTATGTTAAGATCTTAAGTACATTTCTCCTCCTGCTGAACTGAAACAACTCAGAGAAGTTTAAAACGGGGACAAAAGTGATTATAAAATTGAGCAATAAGTTTAATTTTTCCTATTTCTACCTGTGTTAGCTATTTCTTTGCTGCACATATTTTTAATAGCCACAACTAGAGATAAATGTTGTCATCTGTCTGCTTGCTAGAAGATGATTTCTTTAAAAATTCCAAACACCGGCTTTATGTTGAGATCCCCAGAAAAAGGACTGCAGTTTCTCTCTGGGGAATTCAACACTAACCCAAACAAATAACAAAACAAGGCCATGTGCTTAATAGATTGATCATTCAGTGACATCAAGTAAATTTCACTGAATTAAAACCAATAAATTCTGGAGCATAGAATTATCTTTATATCTCACCTCTCGATGCTGTTGTTGTATAGATAGGCAAATCTTTAGCAGCTCTTCTCAAAATCTCCTGTTGGGATTCTGGTCTCTCTTCTTTTTCATATTGTTCTTTATCAGCTTTTGACAAGCAGAACTAGGAGGGATGGAGAAAATGGAACAGAGGGAAGAGATTAATTATTACTTTTGTTCCAAGGAAAAGACCTTTCAGATGCCCTTACCCACTGAACCAAAAGTGCCACACAAATAAAAAAAGAATGCTAAAAGAATTACAGGAGATCCTTAAAACTCCATGATGTTCCTGGATGTATTTTACAGAACATAATCTTTCTTCCATTATCTGTAGCATCTTCCCTTCAACACAAGGGAAGGCAAAGACTCGAGGTGAGTTTTAAAGTGCAAACTTTCCTTTCATTCCTGATAAGCATAAATTAAGTGACCTGTGAACAAGAGGAAGGCACAACAGTGCCTTGCTGCTACGAGGCACTAACGTTCTCTTATACCACTTCCTCTCTAACACAGGGAGGGGTAGAAACCAGATGGGGGTAAAAAAGGCAGGTAAAGGGGTTGTGGTGGGCTTCATGGCTTCAGCAAAGAAGCTGAAAGAATTTAACTGGAATTTTTACTTAAGAGCAGTCAATGCTAGTCTCAAAATTCATGAGCTGTACTGAAAGAAACTTCAGCAAAGCCTGTACAGCTTAAGAGTGAGTTACAATTCAGAGTAATGCCTGACAAGCATTCCTGTTGAAACCTCACTGAAATGTAAACCATTACCAGAAGAACCTGGAGAGCTTTTACTCATTTATGAAACACTTAGGTTGGTATCCACTGAAATAACATTTACCAGTAAGCCCCACAAAACCCAGTGTGCTGACAAGGCCCTTTGCAGTGAGGGCTGAACTCACTATTTCCTTTGGTATTTTCTTGTTCCGAAGCACTTCTAAAGTCTGAGCTTCCTGCATGGACTACAAGAGCCCTTTTTATGAGCACACACAGACAAAGTATTCATGGTAATGAGTGGAAAATGCTACGTGTGCAGCTGGAATGAAAACTGGCTCAGTGTGGCTTAATATGACCGTATTTTCCTACGAAAAACATGTGCATGATTAGTTCACATGGATTTTCCTCTCATCCTGTACTTTTTCCTCTTTTGGATTACAGTCAGTCAGCAAGCAACAATGAGGAATCCACTTACAGAAAGGACGAAGCTTCAAGACACTGCTGCAATTTCTCTGTGCTATTTCCTAACCCAGAATGCAAACAAGCTGTCTCACAGCTCACAGAATCTAGTTTAGCCTCCTGTCACATATAGTATCATCCCAGTTATTGAGCCTACCCACCCTTCAAGGGTGAAACATGCTTAAATAACACCCATTTAAATAATCAGATACTAGAATTAATCTATGCAAAGGGCAAAATTAAAGTTCAACATTTCAGTCATCACCAAGAGCTTGCTCTCATTATTCAATCTTAATTGCTCAGATACCTACTCAAGTATGAAAACTGGAGATGCTCACATCAAAATTTAAGACAGATGTGAAGCATCGTTCCAGCAAACAGTGGTGTGACATTCCTTCATCCCTACCACCCTTGTGAGTCTGCCAGGTGACCCAATGCCTGTCTCTATGACCTGCCATCAAGCAGAGGTTGCAAGAAACATGAGTACTGCTTCTAGATGCCACTTCTCCAGCAAATCATTAATGCACAGAAAAGGAACCAAATCACAAGATTTAAAACCTTTTAAATTTGTCCAAGTAACATCATAATATTGCTTGAAAAATCCTGAATAGGAGTTTGGCTTTCTGAAAAGCTACATTTCTGTTCTAATTTCAGAAATTAATAGGGTCATGAGACCAAAGTCTCTTTGGACAATGGCAGGATATGTTCAAAGACATCAAAAGTTGTCTGTTACCACACAGCAAACAGAATTTCCAATGAGGTTCCAGCAGTTCTTATTGAAAACAGAAAGAATCCCTTTGTTTCCTTCCTCTTTCTGGATCTTGTATAATGTTGATTGTTCTTTCTTATGACAAATGTACAGGGATTACCCTAAGACAACACCAGCTGTAAAATCTTTTTTTAGTTCAATAGTAAGATGCTGCTTGTTTTGCAAGAATAGCTAATTCGAATGACTAAAAACATATATGTCGACACTCTCACACAATGGAGAGATTCTGAAGTCAGGCTTTGTTTTTAAGTATAACCAGCATAAATTACTCACTGGTTAATGAACAGAAGGGATTTGCGCAGAAACAGAAAAAGTGGTGCTGTGTTTTTAATTTGGTTGGGTTTTGTGCTTTTTAAAAAAATTTTTGCATGTGCTTTTTGTTGTTGTTGTTATGGTGGGGTGGGTTTTTTCTCCTTTTTTCTGTTTAAAGCTAGCAGTAGAGGAAAATTGTATTAAATCTGATCTACTCCACAGCGGATACATGACAAAGTCACCACATGCCATTGTCCAAACCATCCCTTTCACTTGCTGGATACAAAAAGCTTGCTACAACATTAGTGTAACTATAGGATATGTACTGTCAGAAGGAGCTTTCTATTAATGAAGCATCCAATCAGACAGTAAAAGTTACTCGGCATTACCTTTATGAGCAGCTCTAATTCATATAGCTTTATAAAAACTGGAATATCACAATTCCAATTACATTTTAATTAGCTCACCTGCTTAACTTTGTAATTTTCTTGCAGAACCATCCCAGATAAAGCAAAAACAATTGCCTTAAAAACAAGTCCCTTTGAATTTTTAAGTTTAGCAATTCATGGAACCATTTAGGTTGGAAAAAACCTCCAAGATGAGTCCAGCTGCTAAACCAGCACTCCCAAGTCCACCACTAAACCATGTCCCTAAGTGCCACATCTACACATCTTCTAAAGACCTTCAGGGATGGGAACTCAACCACTTCTCTGGGCAGCCTGTTCCAATGCTTGACAAAACAAGCCTTTCAATGAAGAAATTTTTCATAGTATCCAATCTAAGCCTCCCTTGGCACTACTTGAGGCCATTTCCTCTTGTCCTATCACCTGTTACCCTGGAGAAGACACCAACCCCCACCTCACTACAACCTCCTTTCAGGCAGCTGTAGAGACCAAGAAGGTCACCCCAGAGCCTCCTCTTCTCCAGGCTAAACAACCCCAGCTCCCTCAGCTGCTCCCCACTGGACTTGACTCCAGACCCTTCAACAGCTTTGTTTAATTTTTTTGCTTAGCTAAACCCCACAGTAGTGTTTACCTGTTTGCACTTTATATTCTGTAGCTTTAACACACAGAAGATCTTTTAGCCAACACTAAGCACTGCAGAGCAGTGTTTGATTTTCCTTAGAAGCATGGGTTTACATTAAGGTTGACATTAGCATTGAATGTCAGTCTTGCCAAAAACAGAATAAAAATTCAACCCTCACAGAGCAACCAAAGCCTCAAACAGTTTAGCCAGCAAGGAAGAGAAGGGAAGTATTTTAGATTTTGTGCCAGTATTTAATCCTTACATACACACACATAAGAGAAAATAGAAAACAAGGCAATCCATCTCAGGCTTATTGCAATTAATACAGTTCTTTTTCAAAACAAAACTTCTTACAGTCATCATGCATTCTTCTGCTATTATATAAAGCTTCTTCATGTAGTTACTTCTCAGTTGTCCCTAAGCCTTAACCCTTGATTGAGTACCAATTGGGTTCAGTCCTCCAGATCAAGAGTATACATTGTATTACTACTCTGTCTTACTCAGACAAAGGTCAAAATGCCTAAAGAGGAAATATAAAAATGTTGTCACTGTATTTCATTTATCAATTTTAAAAATTCCAGGTTTCAAGCATGCTACTTCATAGCAAAGCACTGCACATGACTGCCAAACTTGTGATGATTTAAATTCACATTTCTTATAAGGAAATGTCATGACACAAAGCATATGGTATTTTAAGAATAACTTGATAATTTTCATTCATGATGCACTGTCATGCTGTTCTATTTTAGATGAGAAGGGAAAGGTGAATCATGCAGTACTGCAAACAAATTTCATCACCAAAAACCAGTTTAGCTATTTATAAAGAAGGCATTGACATTTTTCTAACATAGTTACCTCATTGGAGGGTGTTGCAGGAGATGTGAAAATTGTCTTCCCATAGGACCATACAAACATGACAAATGACAGATGAAAAACCACCAGGTAGACAACTGCAACAAAATACAAGTCACAGTTTGGTGAATATAGCTGAAAAGAACAAGAAATAAACCTCCTAATCTTTGAGGAGGGCTAAACTATGAACCACTTTATACAATTATGTTAATCCCTTTTCCCTGGGTAGACTTAGCAATCTAGGACTGCTCACAAAAAAGCCCCTTCCCCCTCTCCCATCCCCCCCCACAGTGTGATGGTTACTATTCCTCAAAGAAATACTGTTTTTATCACAGAATGACCTTGAACAGTTCCAGGGATGGGGCACCCACAACTACTACAGACAACCTGTGGCAGTGCCTCATCATCCTCACAGAAAAGAATTTTTTCCTAATACCTAATCGAAATCTACCCTCTTTCAGTTCGAAGCCATTCCCCCCTGGTCCTGTCACTACATGCTCTTGTAAATAGTCCCTCCCCAAGTCTCTTGTAGACCCCCTTTAGGTACTGGAAGGTGCTATAAGGTCTCCCCAGAGCCTCCTGTTCTCCAGGCTGAACAACCCCAGCTCTCTTTATAGCAGAGGTGCTCCAGCTCTCTGATCATTGTCATGGCCTTCTCTGGATTTGCTCCAACAGGTTGATCGATGTCCTTCCTGTGCTGGGGATCCCAGAGCAGAGCAGAGGGGCAGAACCCCCTCCTCTGACCTGCTGGCCTCGCTGCAGCCAGGATACAGCTGGATTTCTGAGCTGCAAGTGCACATTGATGAGCCATATTGGGCTTCTCATCAACCAACACCCCCATGTATTTCTCCTCAGGGCTGCTCTCAATCCATTCTCTGCCTGGCCTGTATCTGTGTTTTGGATTGTCTCAACTCATGAGCAGGACTTTGTACTCAGCTTTGCTGAGCTTTTCAAGAGAGATTTTGAAGGAAAATACCAAATCAACCAAAACCAAAACAAAAAGCAACGCTCCTCCCCTCCCTCCAAAAAAAAAAAAAAAACCAACCCCAAACCCAATACCCACAAAACCAAAACCAAACCCGAGAAATCACCAAAAAACCCAGAACTGAACACAGCTTCACCCATGGCTATAATTCTGTTCTAGATTATATTAAAGTATTTGATTACTGGCCTACATAATTCAATTTCATTTTGACTTCCAATAGAAACAGCACAATATTGTGGCCATTACAGAAGGCACTGGTCATCAACAACAGTAAAAATTCCCAAACAGCAGTTCAGAGAGAACTGCACTCCAGCTGTGAGTCACAAACTGTCTTACTATAATCTTTCAAATCCTCTGAAGAATGCAATCTGGAAGAGTTCTATTATAGTCACAGTGGTAACAAAACGTAGGTGGTTTTATTAGGGGAGTCAACCAATTTACTAATCAATCTGTGTGACATGGTTGCCTTAACGACCAGAGGTCCAGACTTTATGACCCAGGAAACTTCTTCTAATCTTGTTTCCTCTAACAGTTTCTTTTACCACTCCTCAAGAGGAAACAGATCAGTTGTGCCAGAAGAGCAACTCTTAGAAAAGTCGTATTACATATTTACATTATCTTCATTTATATTATCCTCAGCTGCAGGAAGAGGAAACTTGACCTACTTTTCTGTGCATATAAAGAGAAGGTATATAATGTACTTCATGGATGGCAGAACAGCATCAAAATTTGGGAATCTCCACCAGCTCAGAAAATGGTTGCACACAGTCACAGAAGATGTGGTCTTAATTTATCATCCTTCAGGATTTTCACTGCTTATTGCAATGAAAACAAACAAACTGGATTTGAGCTTTCTTCAGAGAATTATGCTTTTTACCTTTGCCTTCAACTCCTCTAACGTTACAAATAGATTTGGCAAATTTTCAGCTGTGGAGCTGACTGAAAATTCGAGAAGAAAATCCTTTTTCTAAAGCCATCTTGATACAAAAGAACTTGTGTATTACTGTACTAGGCAGTGCGTAAATTAGAAATTGCCTTTTATTAAAACATGCTTTACAATTAAACACCATGTGGTTAAGCAATTAAAGCATGAGAAAGTGGTTTGGAAGAGAGGAGAAAAGGACGTAAAACTGGAATGGAATCAGCAGCCCAGATCAGAATTTTGGTGGAGAAAAGGGTGAGAGGAGTTGAATAGAAGGAAAGAGGAAATGAGATACAGGATAGGGCACAGCAAAACTAACTTACTGAGTAAACAGTTCTAGTCTGTCCATAAAAACCACCCCCAGAATTCAGATTCTTTTGAAGGATTATTTTTAGTGTACACATAATACCTCACACAGCAGAACCTCAGTCTTGTCTCAGGCTGTAAATGCTCCAAGAACACACAGAATAACAGGCACCATGGCTGGTTGCAGCAAGGGTACAGATCTGTGCCAGTGTTACCAGTATTTACTAGAAAGAGGCAGCTGATGAAGTGCTTTCGCACTCCTCACCTCACTGAGATCTTGCATCAGGCACCACTCAGGGAAAAGACCCTGCAATTGGCAGTCCATACTGGCCCCTGCTGAATAAATTCTCGCTTCTTTTCCCATTCCCATGCTGCCATTCCTACTGTGACTACAGGTAACTGTCCTGTCAGTGCTCCCCAAGAAGTGAGAGGGAGGAAGGACATCATTATTGCTTTGGGTAGCAGTATCTCCTCTGCAGACTATTCCCTGAAGCATCTTGTATCTGTTCCCAACACAAATATAAACCAGACTCATTCCTAGTCAGCTTGTTTTCTTGTAATTACAAGCTAAGATGGAAAATACAACAGAAATATCAAACCCCAATATCTGCCAGTTTAGCCAGACTCCAAGTCATGAGAAAACCCAGGCTAAGTGAAGGCAGTGCAGGATTCTTGGTGCCATGCTGTGACCCAGTGAAGTCAATTCTCTTTAAAGGCACTGATCCATATCGTCATTTACAGCCTTAGGAAGAAAATGTCTTAAGACATGTCTTCAGAATTCTCCTAATACGTGCTAAGCCCTCCTAAGATTTACCCTTAACATCCTTTTCTGAATCATTCTTAGTATTATTTCCAAGACAAAGTCAGATTACAGAGAGGTAATAATATGTAACAATAGTATATTATCTTGTTAAGAGATTCAGAGTTGACTTTATTTCTCTATCCTATTGGATATAAATCCAGATAAGAATAGAAAATTATGAAGAAAAAGATAGCCTTAATGGGGTGAAGAAATCACCACTAATTTAACCAAAAGTTTCATTTTAGCACTGGAGTAAACAAATTTGAACATAGTACACTGAAACATGGAGCAAAATACCCTTGGTAAGATGCACATTATTGATTTACACAGCAATGTGGCTGATCGTTTGGCCTTTTGACTCTTGATGTTGATTCCTGGCTGTTGTGAGTTCGCTTATAAGAACTTCATAAAACTTATGCCAGCTTTCTATTCAAATGAAGAGACTTCACACCTCATTTTAAAATCAAAATGGTTGAGAAATGCATGCATACAGGATGCCTATCACATGATTCAGAATTGGAGGTGCAAGAAGCGTGCAGGTGACAGCTATTAAAAGCCTAACAGTCAGGTTCCAACCATACTGTCACTCTCACTAATTAATTTAGCATTTTTTTTCTCTGGTAGATTTAGAAGCACCTGCTTCAATCAGACAGGCACTGCATTTGTAATAAAGCCAGAGAGCTGACTGCGTAACACCAACATCATTGCTCTTTCAGGCTTCCTTAAATAAGACATGGATCTTGCTTTTTCAGAAGGAACTAGAAAGTAAATCTTACTCATATACAGGTCAACAGCAAGCACTGCACCAACAGCAAGCACTGCAGAATTTTGGGAAGTCTAGATAAAGCCCAGCTGTGAAATGGGATATAAAAATCCAGGGTAAGACAAGCTCACATATTCAGTGGCTTACAATTTACTTGGAAGGTTTTCCCACTCTCTGAGCTCTTCATTAGAAGATGAAAGAGGACGAATTCTGCCAAGACTCCCTTATTTTACAGTGTTCTTGTAGATATTCTCCATCAGGAAGAAAACTGCTAGATTAGCTTCAAATTCTGTGCTGTTTTGCAAAATACCTAAAAAGTGAGAACCTCTTACCAATCTCAAACAGCCCTTTGTGGATAGTCAAAGTGCAAGTCTATGCTTAACCTACCACTCTTGTCCCCTCTAAGATGAAATGAACTCCCAAACAAATATCCCAGCAATAATATGCTAGAATTTTTTTGGTCAGTTTGTATCTCGGTAAGTACTACCCACTGTGGCATATACTTGTCAAAGCCAGTATGAAGACAAAAGTTTGTCAAAACAAGACCCTAACCTGGAAATTTAAAATTGTAATGCGTACACCCACTTTTGAAATGGTTGTGTTTTACACAATTCTAACTAGTCCTAAAGAATGGAGTACTGAGAAATTTTGTAAGCTGGCTGGAAAAGAGCAAGCAGTACAACAACAATTCATCCTCTTCCAAAAGTCTTTCAGGTCACACGACTAAAGAGAAAATGGGCTTGTGGATCTGCTGCAGTTCATCCCCTCTTCTCCTCTTTCTGCTCTTACAAGGTATCCATTTAAAAATATTTGCAAAACTAAATCATAGCAACCTTACTTGCATTAGTCACAGGTCTTGTCATCATCCCAAGTTTGCGATATTAGAAGCTAAACAGACTCAACTGTACAATATTTACCTTGTTTCTTAGCACTAATCTTCTCACTGCACATTGCTTACACATACAGGAGTACATTTAAGTTCTATGTCCCTTAGGACTTGCGTGCAAAGCAGCTATTCATATCTTGAAAAACAATTTAAAAAAATTACCTTTTTCTGCAGTTGAAGAAATAGTAACTGGAAGAGAGAGAGAAAAAAAAAGTGTTAAGTAAATCTGTATTGAATCAACTGTTTGGCTAAAAGTGAGACATGAGGTCATTGATTTGTTCCAAAGTACACTTCAGGTGTCAGTACAGCCTCTCTACCCAACACTGGAGTAAAACAGGAGTTGGTACTACTGCCAGCCCCTGATGTGTGGTGAGTTAGTAGAAGAGCTGAAGGGATGCAGCTCCCTGCACAAAGGAAACAATGGTACTCCACAGACAATAATGAGACTAAATTCACACATATTCCCCCTTCAGATATGCACCTACCTCATTTTTCTGAGTCAACACATAGGTCAAAAGGTGTACTACCACTGGAAAGCAGAAAATTTAAAAAAAAGGTCTTCCAGAAATCCCTCTGAAACTGTTACACGTTACCTACTTCTCTTAGTTTTTCCAATCCTTTCTCTTACTGTCACATGCTAATTTTGACCATTTTTCCCCCCTGACCTGAATTCTTCAGGCATAGTTAAAACCTCCCCATTTCCCTGTCTCCTACAGCCTCATCTCCTTTCATGCCAACAGCAAATTCTACTGTTCAAATCTACTTTGTATACTGCCTGACTCTACATCCTCCTGCCCCCAGGCTTCTCCAAAACTTTCACACTTAGAATCATAGAATCAGTTGGGTTGGAAGAGATCTCTGAGATCAAGTCCAACCTTTAATCCTTGACTGCTAGATCATGGCACTCAGTGCCACATCCAGTCTCACCTTAAAAACCTCCAGGGATGGGGAATCCACCCCCTCTCTGGGCAGGCCATTCCAATGCCTGAATACTCTCTCTGGAAACAAATTTTTTCTGGTATCCAATGTAAACCTCCCCTGGCAGAGCTTAAGCCCGTGCCCCCTTGTCCTATTGCTGAGTGCCTGGGAGAAGAGACCAACCTCCACCTGGCTAGAACTTCCCTTCAGGTAGTTCTAGACAGTGATGAGGTCACCTCTGAGCCTCCTCTTCTCCAGGCTAAACAACCCCAGCTCCCTCAGCCTCTCCCCATAGGGCTTGTGCTCCAGCCCCTTCACCAGCCTTGTTGCTCTTCTCTGGACCTGCTGCAGCCCCTCAATATCTTTACTGAACTGAGGGGCCCAGAACTGAACACAGTACTCAAGGTGTGGCCTCACCAGTGCTGAGTACAGGGGAAGGATCACTGTCCTGGTCCTGCTGGCCATGCTATTTTTGATACAGGACAGGATCCCACTGGCCTTCTTGGCCACCTGGGCACACTGTTGGCTCATGTTGAGCTTCCTGTCAATCAGTACCCCCAGGTCCCTTTCTGCCTGTCTGCTCTCCAGCCACTCTGTGCCCAGCCTGTGGCACTGCATGGGGTTGTTGTGGCCAAAGTGCAGGACCCGGCACTTAGTTCATCAGCTCAGGCCCAATGCTGAACAGAGAGCCGCTGTACTTACTGGGTTGCTTTGCTCGTATCTCTTCCCTTGCTGGACCTCTTCCTTCCACACTGAATTAGTGAAATTTTAGGAGGAAAGGATTTTTTCCTGACTCTTCACCTAATACAGTAAATTTAAGCTTCTGATCACTAGCATGACCAAAAGGTTCACAGAGCACACGCTGCCTACTGCAGTTTACCTCACTCCACATTGTCTCCCCTCTCTCAGCTCTAACATTTTTACTGTCATTAGCCTCAGTGCCCCAGTTCAAAAGAGCTTTTCCCTCGTGCACACTGGAGTCTTAAATCTGCAGGGCTCCAGTATGTATTGCAGACATCCTTCTGAAGGGTTACTTTGGTTACAGAAGTGGCACATGTCTCATGTACCTGTAGAGATCCATAGTGAAAAGGTCTGCATCTGCATTATGCAACTGTGTCTCTTTTTATAGCCGACAAGAGACATAATGAGATGAACGCTCAATGTATAGGTGACCTCTTTTTGTTTAGGTATGTTTTGGGGTTTTTTCCTTCTTTTTTTTCCCCCCTCTCCCCCCAACTCCCATTCTGCCCTCCTCCTTTAATTTAATTTTCATACTCTCTGTCCATGGAAGCCTCTGTGAAGTTAATGGAAAAGGTTCTGGTTCCTTCCACCTAGAGAAGGAAGAAATTACCATTTAGAATAGAATAAGGTTGGCTTCAAACTCAAGGAATTCAATCCTAAAGAACAGCTTAATTTCACATTAGTTATCGATACTTGCACAGCCTCCTCCCGTGTTTCTGTCAAATTCCACTGCATGCTACAGAAGTCTAATTATTTTGAGGGAAACCTGTGAGTGTTTCTGCTTGATATATTACTAATGTGCTATTTCTCCAGTTAAAGCTTTTTCAACAATGTAAGGAGAAGATTAAAATCATTAAAAAGGTAAAAATTAAAATAAGATCACCAAATATGGTGCTTGCTGAACTTCAAAAAATGCTACAAGTAATTTAGATTAAACATTGTCTTTAACTCCTCATATCTTAAGTAAACACCTTTGCACACAGCTGGATAAACATGTATTTCCTTAGACAAGAAATATAAAAAAGTTCTTTATTATCCTCTAATGGGATGGGAGAACATAATTGTATTTTTGTAAGTAATTCTAGTTAAAGCACTCCTTAATCTGTAGCCTCATTTCTGCTCTCAGAACAAAACAAAACTGTGAGATAAATTTGATGTTTGAAGACTCAAAATAATGAACAGGCTTTACAAGTAATAACCAAAACCCCTCAAAAGCTTAATATTGTATCACCTGTGAGACCTAATCACAAGGGGCCCTAAAAAGCTTCATAAAAATTAATTAAACCTTCACAGCACTGGGAAGATAATTTCTCTTTCATAGGTAAGACCCTTAGGTCAGAATGCAGTTATTAGACTGTAGAACAATTTTCATTTGAAAAACTCCTGCAGTTTGAGGTAAAAGCCAACACTGAAATGCTTGTGATTTTCATCCTGCCTTATCACCTTCAAATGAAATAAAAGACATGCAGTTCTCCTCTATCTCAGAAGTGTTTCTGTTTCTATCCTTTTCAATATGCCCACTGTCAGATACATTAAATGAACAGCAATATACTCATCCAAATTCACTCAGCATAAGCATGTGAACAGTTTTACAGGATCTTTATACTACAAAGCAATGCCTTCCTTCACATAAGTTAATACTCAATCTTTATGTAGAAAAGACCTTAAAGTACTTCCTAGGCTGGCCATCTAATAAGCAGCTTTACACCATCAAGAAATCAATTCTAGATTTTGAACTCTGGTTCAGGTGGGAAAAAAAAATCCCACATAACAAGACATTGCCCTTGTGGTCCCCCATCTCTGGCCTGCAGTTTAAGTTGCAAGCTTAGCTCACAATCACTTTTCTCCCTAAGAGTTTTGTCCTAACTATTTAGCTATTCCCTCCAGCTTCCACTAACTGGTACCATTTTCATTCAACCATTTCTAAACCACACTTTTTCTTGTTTGGGGTGTGAGATGGGTGAAAAAATAAATCAGCACTGCCTTTTTGCTTATTAGTATTTTTTTGAACAAAATAAACACTGCGTATGATTTAGATGTTAACCTCAGGATGCAACAGCACTATGCACTAGAGAGCTGCATCAGCACAAGCTACTGCCTTTGGCACTGCAGTCAACACAGACCTGTCCACATTTCAGAAATGTCAGGATTGCAAACCAGCTGTTCTTTGAAAGATTTTAAAATATATTGCCATACTATGAGAAATAAATAAACGTATTTTTTTCAAGCAAATGAATCAACCAAAAGTTACTAACAACAAGGGGAAATGCATGCACTTGAAAGGGTTTTTTTTTCTTTTTATAATAATCTGTAGGCGTATCGTGGAAATGTATGGTCAGGAATTGGGGATTGTGAAATAAATGGAAATGAAGTAACCCCCACCACCCCCACCACCAGGCCACTATAGAGGTAGCCATCTTAATCAAGGCCTTGCCTCTTAACATAACATATCCAATCAGAGGCAAGGAAATGCCCTCTCTGTTATGTGGATGGAGAGGGATTTAGAAGCCTTTAAAGAAGGCAAGTTTGATTTTTGGGGTATGTTTTTGGGGATTGGAATTAGCCAGGGCACCACAACATGTGTTTGTAAGGAAACACTTCTGATTGTTTATTTTCTTTGCTTCATGGACTCTGTCTCCATTGGAAAATTTAATAAATAGAAATTTTTCTCACAATTTCACTCTACTGCTCATCTAGAAAAAGAAAAATATTCTTCAGATTGGCTTCTTGATAGTAAGTTTTTGGTTTTGCAAGAAGACTTACAAAGTTCTAGAAAGGTATTGCTAGGGAAGGATAAAACAGTCAGTGAAAGCTGCAGTTTACTTCAATGCCTTCGGGAGTTTTAGGCACACAGTGAGTTTCCACTATGGCCTCAGATTTCAAAGGGTTTAACATCTCAGTGCTATAATATCAAACAAGTCAAGCAAAGTGAACCAACCCTGTCAGTCTGACTGCAGCACAGAGCTTTACTGTGGCTACCTCAGGGTTTCCACAATCTGTGACAAATGAAAAGGAAGGAGCTCAGCAAAGCCTGTCTCTCTTTACAAGTCGTAAACAGGCCTACATCGGATGAACCTCACGCTGCTGCAGCTTGTACAGGGATGTACAGGTGTGACTCACTTGGTCAGCTGGTCCTGTGCCACTGAGCAGCTGACACACTGGAACTCTCTTTAGGGTCACTGCAACATGAAGCACACAATATGAAGCATGTGGGTTCACTTTCTAGAGAATGCTACCTCCAAAATACACCATACAGCCTTTTATAGGCTGGATTCAAATGTACTTTATAACGCAGTCTGCTTAGAGGACAAGCACAAATTGCAGGCCTGACTTTAAAAGGGGACACAGTTGTTTTAGTTTTGATTTAGACACAAAGTATCACCCCTGGCAACAAGGACATTTTTTTCTTCGTGACCCCAGTTGTTGGTTGCACCTTTCTACATACTCTTCCTTACATTGTTTTCCATTATCTTTCATCTCACCTATGTCACAAGAATGAAAGAGGTGGAAGCCTACAGATTATCACAGGAAACAATCCTGCAAATGGGCATCGTTAGTTGTACAACAAATGAAAGCAGGGGAAAATGTCACTCGTTGGAAGCATTTCTCTTGGAGTATGAGCTGATAGAGGTGTCAACTGCAGAAACTTTGGAGAATTTTTAAAGCTGCTTCAAGGAAACCTCTCAGAACATCTTGAAAGAACAAGTATGTTTAGAGAGCTGGTTTATGGATTATTTTCAGGACTGTTATGAAGTGTTCAAGCACCTTCCAAATCACTGCATAACAGGAGAAAGCCAAATCTCTCTGTTCTGAGGCAGAGGTGCAATGATCTGCCAAGACCTTTCCAGAGGCATGTTAAAAGACGAGACATTTCCCTTCAACCTTGAAGAAAAAAACCACCCACATCACATCTTCCTACTCCCCTAAAAGGCATGTTCCAACCAAAGCCAGATATGCTTCTTGCAGAGCAAGAAATTCAACTGAAGCTAACACAGAACTATAGAAAAGGACAAGAACTGATCTTATTACTGAAGTGCTATGATTATTTCCCTGTCCCCTCCTACGAGGGCTCCCAGCAGAGTCATACTTCAGTTATTACAGCCTTTCACAGATTTCAAAAGTAACATTCACATTTGGCTGACATTCCTCATGGGTGGGAAGAAGGAGTGATAAATACGCAATTGCATCCCTTCACCAGATGTACAGCCTTAACTTTTCTCAGCTTTTAAAGAAAAGGGTTAAAATTATGAAAGAAATCACTTATGCATATATATATGTACATATACACACACACATATACAGATACGACATATATTTCCAGAAGTTACCAGTACTGAATTCAACACAAACTCCCCATAGGCACTGTCCTGTCTGCAAAGGTAAGTCCCACTGACACCATCTCAAGTTTTTCATTTGTCCAGAAAATGGCATTTTATTGAAAGTATAGCTTAGATTTATGGATACATGATTCCCAATTGCAAATACAACCCTTAATTACTCACAAGAAGATGGTGGAAACACTACTTACTGACACAAGTGGGATAGACAATGAGTGAATTTCCTTGAGAAAATACTCACTGGGCTTCTGTTACAGAGCAGCACCAGAGCATTAAGACCTTAGTGCTTCTCCACTGTTTACTAAACGCCTTAATTCTGTGACCTTTCCACAATGAGCTATTTCTTATTTCCCAACAGGCAGGCACCCAGTAGGTGCTTTCCTCCCTGAGCAGCAGGGAGTTTGTAGGCATATGACTCAAGATGACTGAGTTGACAGCATCACGGAGCCAAAAGCCAATGCAGGAAGATGCTGCCAGGTCCCTGCCGAAAGGCTATGGGGGCCCAGGAATTGCACACACAACCATCACCAGGTGGAATGAATGTCCTCTGCAAAAATTTGAGCTGTACAAGCTTAGAATTGTTTTATCTTCTTACTCTCGATAAGCAGGAACAAGACATAGGTATCCCCACTCCCAGTGCACTAAGGGGTAATTGAGAAAGCAACATTTTATAGAACAGTGATGCAGGAGAGGTGGCTCCACAGGCCTTTGTGCTGTGCTGGTGTGAGGAGGCACACACTGTACCACACCGTGTGCCTCAGCAGTAGCGCTGCCTGGGGCTGGTCTGCAGCACGGGGGCACCATCACCCAGGTCTAACACAACACTTGTCTCAGACGGATGACCTGTGGTGGACAACTCTTGCCGCAGGGGTGTATGAAGTTACTCCTCCTAACCACCTTCCTGCTCCCCTGTGTCAGACAACCATAACAGAAGTGAGCACTTGCTTTCCCAGACACTTAAGGTCAGCTCTGTACTACCAACAAACACAACTCTGAGTGACCATTAACAAGGAATTCCAGTGAAGAAGGTGAATGGCAGTGAATGGCTGTCCTGGGTCATGCATAATCAGCCACGAGAGGCAAAAGAAGTCCTGTCAGGGCTGCTGATGTCTTAAAGCAGTGCAGCTGTTTTCACAAGCACATGAGCTAGAGTCCAACCCCACTGTGCACAGCAGGAGTACTGGAGTGAGTTGCCTTGTGACTGCAAGTGATCACAAGATGACACCTTCAAAGGCACTGGAGGGTGTGTGTGCGAGCACGTGTGTGAGTGTCTGTGTGACTGTGTGTGTGTCTGTGTGACTGTGTGTGTGTCTGTGTGACTGCGTATCTGTCTGTCTGTGTCTGTGTGTCTGTCTGTGTCTGTGTGACTGTGTGACTGTGTGCGTGTCTGTGTGACTGTGACTGTGCGCGCGTCTGTGTCTCTGTGCGCGCGTCTGTGTCTCTGTGCGCGCGTCTGTGTCTCTGTGCGCGTCTGTGTCTCTGTGTGCGCGTCTGTGTCTCTGTGTGCGCGTCTGTGTCTCTGTGTGCGTCTGTGTCTCTCTGTGTGCGTGTCTGTGTCTCTGTGTGCGTGTCTGTGTCTCTGTGTGCGTCTGTGTCTCTCTGTGTGCGTGTCTGTGTCTCTGTGTGCGTCTGTGTCTCTCTGTGTGCGTGTCTGTGTCTCTGTGTGCGTGTCTGTGTCTCTGTGTGCGTCTGTGTCTCTGTGTGCGTCTGTGTCTCTCTGTGTGCGTGTCTGTGTCTCTGTGTGCGTGTCTGTGTCTCTGTGTGCGTCTGTGTCTCTCTGTGTGCGTGTCTGTGTCTCTGTGTGCGTCTGTGTCTCTCTGTGTGCGTGTCTGTGTCTCTCTGTGTGCGTGTCTGTGTCTCTGTGTGCGTGTCTGTGTCTCTGTGTGCGTCTGTGTCTCTGTGTGAGTGTCTGTGTCTCTGTGTGCGTGTCTGTGTCTCTGTGTGCGTCTGTGTCTCTGTGTGCGTGTCTGTGTCTCTGTGTGCGTGTCTGTGTCTCTGTGTGCGTCTGTGTCTCTGTGTGCGTGTCTGTGTCTCTGTGTGAGTGTCTGTGTCTCTGTGTGCGTCTGTGTCTCTGTGTGCGTCTGTGTCTCTGTGTGCGTGTCTGTGTCTCTGTGTGCGTCTGTGTCTCTGTGTGCGTCTGTGTCTCTGTGTGCGTGTCTGTGTCTCTGTGTGCGTGTCTGTGTCTCTGTGTGCGTCTGTGTCTCTGTGTGCGTGTCTGTGTCTCTGTGTGCGTCTGTGTCTCTGTGTGAGTGTCTGTGTCTCTGTGTGAGTGTCTGTGTCTCTGTGTGCGTCTGTGTCTCTGTGTGCGCGTCTGTGTCTCTGTGTGCGTCTGTGTCTCTGTGTGCGTGTCTGTGTCTCTGTGTGCGTCTGTGTCTCTGTGTGCGTCTGTGTCTCTGTGTGCGTGTCTGTGTCTCTGTGTGCGTGTCTGTGTCTCTGTGTCCGTCTGTGTCTCTGTGTGCGTGCCTGTGTCTCTGTGTGCGTGTCTGTGTCTCTGTGTGCGTGTCTGTGTCTCTGTGTGCGTGTCTGTGTCTCTGTGTGCGTCTGTGTCTCTGTGTGCGCGTCTGTGTCTCTGTGTGCGTCTGTGTCTCTGTGTGCGTGTCTGTGTCTCTGTGTGCGTCTGTGTCTCTGTGTGCGTCTGTGTCTCTGTGTGCGTGTCTGTGTCTCTGTGTGCGTGTCTGTGTCTCTGTGTCCGTCTGTGTCTCTGTGTGCGTGCCTGTGTCTCTGTGTGCGTGTCTGTGTCTCTGTGTGCGTGTCTGTGTCTCTGTGTGCGTGTCTGTGTCTCTGTGTGCGTCTGTGTCTCTGTGTCCGTCTGTGTCTCTGTGTGCGTGTCTGTGTCTCTGTGTGCGTCTGTGTCTCTGTGTGCGTCTGTGTCTCTGTGTGCGTGTCTGTGTCTCTGTGTGCGTGTCTGTGTCTCTGTGTGCGTCTGTGTCTCTGTGTGCGTCTGTGTCTCTGTGTGCGTGTCTGTGTCTCTGTGTGCGTGTCTGTGTCTCTGTGTGCGTCTGTGTCTCTGTGTGCGTCTGTGTCTCTGTGTGCGTGTCTGTGTCTCTGTGTGCGTGTCTGTGTCTCTGTGTGCGTCTGTGTCTCTGTGTGCGTGTCTGTGTCTCTGTGTGCGTGTCTGTGTCTCTGTGTGCGTCTGTGTCTCTGTGTGAGTGTCTGTGTCTCTGTGTGCGTGTCTGTGTCTCTGTGTGCGTCTGTGTCTCTGTGTGAGTGTCTGTGTCTCTGTGTGCGTCTGTGTCTCTGTGTGCGTGTCTGTGTCTCTGTGTGCGTGTCTGTGTCTCTGTGTGCGTGTCTGTGTCTCTGTGTCCGTCTGTGTCTCTGTGTGCGTGTCTGTGTCTCTGTGTGCGTGTCTGTGTCTCTGTGTCCGTCTGTGTCTCTGTGTGCGTGTCTGTGTCTCTGTGTGCGTGTCTGTGTCTCTGTGTGCGTCTGTGTCTCTGTGTGCGTCTGTGTCTCTGTGTGCGTGTCTGTGTCTCTGTGTGCGTCTGTGTCTCTGTGTGCGTGTCTGTGTCTCTGTGTGCGTCTGTGTCTCTGTGTGCGTCTGTGTCTCTGTGTGCGTGTCTGTGTCTCTGTGTGCGTCTGTGTCTCTGTGTGCGTCTGTGTCTCTGTGTGCGTGTCTGTGTCTCTGTGTGCGTGTCTGTGTCTCTGTGTGTGTGTCTCTGTGTGTGTGTCTCTGTGTGTGTGTCTCTGTGTGTGTCTGGGTCTCTGTGTGTGTCTGGGTCTCTCTGTGTGTCTGTGTGACTGTGTGTGTGTCTGTCTCTGTGTGTCTGTGCCTCTGTGTGTGTGTCTCTGTGTGTGTCTGTGTGACTGTGTCTCTGTGTGTGTCTGTGTCTCTGTGCGTGTCTGTGTCTCTGTGTGCGTGTCTGTGTCTCTGTGTGTGTGTCTCTGTGTGTGTCTGGGTCTCTGTGTGTGTCTGGGTCTCTGTGTGTGTCTGGGTCTCTGTGTGTGTGTCTGTCTCTGTGTGTCTGTGCCTCTGTGTGTGTGTCTCTGTGTGTGTGTGTGTCTCTGTGTGTGTCTGGGTCTCTGTGTGTGTCTGGGTCTCTGTGTGTGTCTGTGTGACTGTGTGTGTGTCTGTGCCTCTGTGTGTGTGTCTCTGTGTGTGTCTGTGTGACTGTGTCTCTGTGTGTGTCTGTGTCTCTGTGTCTCTGTGTGTGTGTCTCTGTGTGTGTCTGGGTCTCTGTGTGTGTCTGTGTGACTGTGTGTGTGTCTGGGTCTCTGTGTGTGTCTGTGTGACTGTGTGTGTGTCTGTGTCTCTGTGTGTGTCTGTGTGACTGTGTGTGTGTCTGTGTCTCTGTGTGTG
Organism: Pithys albifrons albifrons; assembly: GCF_047495875.1. Lineage (NCBI taxonomy): Eukaryota > Metazoa > Chordata > Aves > Passeriformes > Thamnophilidae > Pithys > Pithys albifrons. The sequence continues at coordinate 69,157,543 of NC_092458.1, read as the reverse complement.
TGTCTGTCTCTGTCTGTGTCTGTGTGACTGTGTGTGTCTGTGTGACTGTGTGTGTGTCTGTGTGACTGTGTGTGTGTCTGTGTGACTGTGTGTGTCTGTCTCTGTCTGTGTGTCTGTGTGACTGTGTGTGTGTGACTGTGTGTGTCTGTGTGACTGTGTGTGTCTGTCTCTGTCTGTGTGTCTGTGTGACTGTGTGTGTCTGTGTGACTGTGTGTGTCTGTGTGACTGTGTGTGTCTGTGTGACTGTGTGTGTGTCTGTCTCTGTCTGTGTGTCTGTGTGACTGTCTGTGTGTCTGTGTGACTGTGTGTGTCTGTGTGACTGTGTGTGTGTCTGTCTCTGTCTGTGTGTCTGTGTGACTGTCTGTGTGTCTGTGTGACTGTGTGTGTGTCTGTCTCTGTCTGTGTGTGTGTCTGTGTGACTGTGCGTGTGTCTGTGTGACTGTGCGTGTGTCTGTGTGACTGTGCGTGTGTCTGTGTGACTGTGTGTGTGTCTGTCTCTGTCTGTGTGTCTGTGTGACTGTCTGTGTGTCTGTGTGACTGTCTGTGTGTCTGTGTGACTGTGTGTGTGTCTGTCTCTGTCTGTGTGTGTGTCTGTGTGACTGTGCGTGTGTCTGTGTGACTGTGCGTGTGTCTGTGTGACTGTGTGTGTGTCTGTCTCTGTCTGTCTGTGTGTCTGTGTGACTGTGTGTGTGTCTGTGTGACTGTGTGTGTGTCTGTGTGACTGTGTGTGTGTCTGTCTCTGTCTGTCTGTGTGTCTGTGTGACTGTGTGTGTGTCTGTGTGACTGTGTGTGTGTCTGTCTCTGTCTGTCTGTGTGTCTGTGTGACTGTGTGTGTGTCTGTGTGACTGTGTGTGTGTCTGTCTCTGTCTGTGTGTCTGTGTGACTGTGTGTGTGTCTGTGTGACTGTGCGTGTGTCTGTGTGACTGTGCGTGTGTCTGTCTCTGTCTGTGTGTCTGTGTGACTGTGTGTGTGTCTGTCTCTGTCTGTGTGTCTGTGTGACTGTGTGTGTGTCTGTGTGACTGTGTGTCTGTGTCTCTGTGTGTGTGTCTCTGTGTCTGTATGACTGTGTCTCTGTGTGTGTCTGTGTCTCTGTGTGTGTGTCTCTGTTTGTGTCTGTATGACTGTGTCTCTGTGTGTGTCTGTGTCTCTGTGTGTGTCTGTGTCTCTGTGTGTGTCTGTGTGACTGTGTGTGTCTGTGTGACTGTGTGTGTCTGTCTCTGTGTGTGTGTCTGTGTCTGTCTGTGTCTGTCTCTGTGTGTTTCTGTCTCTGTGTGTGTCTGTCTCTGTGTGTGTGTGTGTGAGTCTGTGTGTCTGTCTCTGTGTGTGTCTGTCTCTGTGTGTGTCTGTCTCTGTGTGTGTGTGAGTCTGTGTGTGTGTGAGTCTGTGTGTCTGTCTCTGTGTGTGTCTGTCTATGTGTCTGTCTGTCTGTCTATGTGTGTGTCTGTGTGTCTGTCTGTCTCTGTGTGTCTGTCTCTCTGTCTGTGTGTGTGTCTGTGTGTGTGTCCGTGTGTGTGTCTGTGTGTGTGTCTGTCTCTGTGCGTGTGTCTGTCTCTGTGTGTGTGTGTCTGTGTGTCTCTGTCTCTGTGTGCGTGTGTCTGTGTCTGTGTGTCTGTGTGTCTCTGTCTCTGTGTGCGTGTGTCTGTGTCTGTGTGTGTGCCTGTCTCTGTGTGTCTGTCTCTGTGTGTGTGTGTCTGTGTCTGTGTGTGTGCCTGTCTCTGTGTGTGTGCCTGTCTCTGTGTGTGTCTGTCTCTGTGCGTGTCTGTGTGTGTCTCTGTCTCTGTGTGCGTGTGTCTGTGTCTGTGTGTGTGCCTGTCTCTGTGTGTGTCTGTCTCTGTGCGTGTCTGTGTGTGTCTCTGTCTCTGTGTGCGTGTGTCTGTGTCTGTGTGTGTGCCTGTCTCTGTGTGTGTCTGTCTCTGTGCGTGTCTGTGTGTGTCTCTGTCTCTGTGTGCGTGTGTCTGTGTCTGTGTGTGTGCCTGTCTGTGTGTGTGTCTGTCTCTGTGCGTGTGTGTCTGTGTGTGTCTGTGTGTGTCTCTGTCTCTGTGTGCGTGTGTCTGTGTCTGTGTGTGTGCCTGTCTCTGTGTGTGTCTGTCTCTGTGCGTGTGTGTCTGTGTGTGTCTGTGTGTGTCTCTGTCTCTGTGTGCGTGTGTCTGTGTCTGTGTGTGTGCCTGTCTCTGTGTGTGTCTGTCTCTGTGCGTGTGTGTCTGTGTGTGTCTGTGTGTGTCTCTGTCTCTGTGTGCGTGTGTCTGTGTCTGTGTGTGTGCCTGTCTCTGTGTGTGTCTGTCTCTGTGCATGTGTGTCTGTGTGTGTCTGTGTGTGTCTCTGTCTCTGTGTGCGTGTGTCTGTGTCTGTGTGTGTGCCTGTCTCTGTGTGTGTCTGTCTCTGTGCGTGTGTGTCTGTGTGTGTCTGTGTGTGTCTCTGTCTCTGTGTGCGTGTGTCTGTGTCTGTGTGTGTGCCTGTCTCTGTGTGTGTCTGTCTCTGTGCGTGTGTGTCTGTGTGTGTCTGTGTGTGTCTCTGTCTCTGTGTGCGTGTGTCTGTGTCTGTGCCTGTCTCTGTGTGTGTCTGTCTCTGTGCGTGTGTGTCTGTGTGTGTCTGTGTGTGTGTCTGTCTCTGTGCGTGTGTGTCTGTGTGTGTCTGTGTGTGTCTCTGTCTCTGTGTGCGTGTCTGTCTCTGTGCGTGTGTGTCTGTGTGTGTCTGTGTGTGTCTCTGTCTCTGTGTGCGTGTCTGTGTGTGTCTGTGTGTGTCTCTGTCTCTGTGTGCGTGTCTGTCTCTGTGCGTGTCTGTGTGTGTCTCTGTCTCTGTGTGCGTGTCTGTCTGTGTCTGTGTGTGTGTGTCTCTGTGCGTGTGTCTGTCTCTGTGTGCGTGTGTCTGTGTGTGTGTCTGTCTCTGTGTGCGTGTCTGTCTGTGTCTGTGTGTGTGTCTGTCTCTGTGCGTGTGTCTGTCTCTGTGTGCGTGTGTCTGTGTGTGTGTCTGTCTCTGTGCGTGTCTGTCTGTGTCTGTGTGTGTGTCTGTCTCTGTGCGTGTGTCTGTCTCTGTGTGCGTGTGTCTGTGTGTGTCTCTGTCTCTGTGTGCGTGTCTGTCTGTGTCTGTGTGTGTGTCTGTCTCTGTGTGCATGTGTCTGTGTGTCTCTGTCTCTGTGTGCGTGTGTCTGTCTGTGTCTGTGTGTGTGTCTGTCTCTGTGCGTGTGTCTGTCTCTGCCTCTGTGTGCGTGTGTCTGTCTGTGTGTGTGTGTCTGTCTGTCTGGGTGCCTGTCTGTCTGGGTGCCTGTGAGAAACATGGGGTGGGAGAGAAAGGAGAAAGAAAATGCAGCCAGGGAAAGGGGGATGCTCTGTGTGTTACGACCACGACATTTTCAGTGTTCATGACTGCCGTGCTACAGGACTCAGAGAAGCATTATCACAGGGACAGGTACCATGAATTAATATTTCGAAATAAGCAGTTCAAGCTGCTTTGCGGAACTTTTCTGTTATTTGTAACCAGTCATCATTACAATTTGTTGTATGGTTAAAACAATATTAACACAATTCTTTCACTCTAACAAGTAATTTAGAGCAGCAAGAGGCTTGCTGCAAGAAAACCTTCTCTTACCACAATAATAAAGGAGCTTTTTATTTACCCAAGGTCTTTTCAGTCTCAATGCAGAGAGTGTGTGCACAAATACAAACAGGCTACAGCAGAAATTAGCATAATCAATGCAAGATACTCCTGGGGTACTGAGTTACATTTAGCAATGAATTTAGCTATGACAACTGAAAACATTTCTCCCATATATTCTGGGAACAGTAAATCCTGTGCTAGCACTTCCACAGTTCAAAAACACAGCTACAAAAGCAGCTGACTTCTGGAATCCACAAAAATCCCACAGATGGCTCCTTATCTCTGCATCTACAAAATATTCTTGAAAGTTACACCAAAGGTTTTCTAATGGTTTTCTCAGCAAAGTGCCTGCGTGTTTATAATGACTTCAAACCCAAAGTTTCACTTGGCTAACATCCAGGAGGAAGTGTTGCCAGGTCTTAACCTCCCAGTCTCACACTTGTGTCTGCACCAACTGTAATGTACTAAGAGATGTATCAGCACAAATAACTAAAGGCTTTTTCTGCATATGAAGTTTGCATTCAGCTCCAGCAATGTACCACGTTTGTCCATGAAAATCCTGTTCCCTGGGAAGCTCTATACACTTGCAATTTGCTGTAAGTGCTTAAAGAACCCCTAATGTAACTTAATTTTCTTCAGCTATTTAATCACTATTGCCACTGCTCATTCTATTGGCATTTTGATGGATTTTAAACCCTAGCATTACTTCTACACACTTTCCTCAGCTGCTTACTCCTATTACTGGACTTTCTTCATCCAATTCTTTACTGAAAATTCTGCTTTATCGTAACAGTAACAGCTTTATTGCTTAGTAGCTTGGAAGTGCTGTGCATAAATTGCTTCCAATATTGCCTTTAAGCTATCAGACACAGCCTAAAGAAAGCCTGGTTTCTTCTCAAAAGACAAAGAGAGCTCTTACTTGCACCAGTCAGTGAGCTGTGCTCTCTCTGGCACACAGGAGAACAGGGAAAAACAAAATCGGCAGAAGGGCATGGAAACTCAGAAGCATCTGAGTGGAGCTAGCCCATGTCCACATCACTAATTAATTACATTTACATTTATTTATACTCAGGCTGGCCAGATCAATCACACAGTAACACCACACTCAAGTATCTGCATATGTGAAAGGCTTTCTGTCTAAGGAGTAAATGCAGTGGTTCTGTAGCTGACACTACTGTATGTGTATGGCCAGACTTTGCGAACGCAGATTTGGGCAGGGCTCTCCCCACGTGGGTGTGCCCTTCCAGCCTGCACAGTGGATTTTTCAGGTGAGGCACAGCGTGCGCAGAACTGGCCCCACCGTTTCAGTCCTGAGGTCCATCTGCCACGGCCGAGCGAGCTTGGACAGTGACAGTGAAGTCCTCGGGACTGTCACAGCACCCGGTACTAACCGGGGCTGACCCTGCTGAGCATCTGAGATGTGACGCGATGGGATGGCAGGGAGGCATTGAACTGCCAGGGGATGGTCCCCACTGAGACTGGAACTCAGGTCCTTGGGATTCAGAGTCCAGAGTGCTCTCCATTACACCACAGGATTGCCCTAGCTGATGCTACTAGAACACTTGCAAGAGATGCAGCGACAAACACGATAATCAGCTGGTGTTGACAGACTGCTAATTATCATTACTTTGGACAGACTTGTCTCACACAGCCTGCACAAGATTAGATATTCTGCAGGTGATACTAGAAACTGTCAATATATTTAAAGCAAAAACCCAAACCAAACAAAAACCCCCACCCAACCAGACACAGTTGTGGTGACCCGCAGAGTGAACCCTCACCTTGCTGTCGGGACACACTTTGTTCTCTGGCAGCCCTCTTCATGTTTGGCTTCAGACTCTCTCAAAATCAGTTGTCTTCTTACTTACTAGCCCAGATTTCAACAAGTGTTTCCACAAACGTTAGGATAAAATCTCCTTGCAAAACTCCGTGGATAAAAATCTCCTTGTAAATCTCCTTACCAAGTATTAGGCAGTGTTTCCTCAGAGCTGGATTTTGCTGTCACCAAGTTCACTGAGTAATGGAACAAATCAAAGAGCCCAGCAAGCAGACCTTCTCTCGTGCATTAGGTCACTGGATTCCCCAAATGATGTTTTAACTTTGTAATATGGGTCAGGTTTGATCGGTACTTGCCAGCTGAGATTAACTAGGGAACACGACAAGAGCTAATTTTCAGCCAGCAACACATTTACAACAGAGCAGACAGTAATGCAAATTATATTAACTCCCGTCAAGATATAAATAGGCCAAGCTTTTGAACACAGGCCTTTAAGGAAGTTTTGTCTTGAAAAAACATGCAATTTATAAACATGTGTATAGGTTGTGGGTGAGTTTAGTCATGGGGAACTCCTGTCTTCAACATGTTGAACTTTTAAGTATTAACAAATATTTAGTATTTTATTTATTATAAAAATATTTATGGAACAAATAAAGGTTCAAAGAATTCCCATGGTGATTTACAGAATCTGTCCACATGTGGCTAATCAAGTTGGTTGACAACAAATGCTGCCACCTTTTTGTAAAGCAAAATGTCATACATTAAACTTACTTGGACCAAAACATCTTGAGGCAAACAGTGACTGTAGCCAAATCTACTTCCTCTAGTTTCTTTGCAAAAAGAAAGAAACAACCAGTGACTCCCCAGGAACATAACAAAAGGCCCAGGTGCTGAAGAGGGAAAAAATCATCAACAATAAAAGCATAGAAAGTTTTGGATAGAGGACAAAATCAGGACACCTTTCTCTTGCACCAGGTCTCATATAGCTACCAGACTATTTAGGAATATGAAAAAGTGACAGCACAAAGACTGCATGAGCCACTGCAAAGGGATTTTTGGATACTCCAGAAGATGTAGATCTTAGAAAGTATTCCAGAGTAAACAGCAAGGCAAGCTTACAAAAGAGCATAGCCTATCTTGTATATAGCTCTCATTTAGCAACTACTGCTTCCAATAAACAGAATCATAGAATCATAGAATCAGTTGGGTTGGAAGAGACCTCCGAGATCAGCAAGTCCAACCCTTAATCCAACCCCACGTTGATTACTAGGTCATGGCACTCAGTGCCACATCCAGTCTCACCACCTTAAAAACCTCCAGGGTTGGAGAATCCACCACCTCCCTGGGCAGGCCATTCCAATGACTGACCACTCTGTAAAGAACTTCTTCCTGATATCCAACCTAAACCTCCCCTGGCAGAGCTTAAGCTCATGCCCTCTTGTCCTACTGTTGGTTGTCTGAGAGAAGAGACCAACCCTCACCTGGCTACAACATCCTTTCAGGTAGTTCTAGACAGTGATGAGGTCACCTCTGAGCCGCCTCTTCTCCAGGCTAAACAACCCCAGCTCCCTCAGCCTCTCCCCATAGGGCTGGTGCTCCAGTCCCTTCACCAGCCTCGCTGCTCTTCTCTGGAGAGAAAAACAAACAAACAAACTCCTCAAAGCTCACCTGACTGCTGACAGTTCACCACATATCCTTGGAAAGCATTAACTCAGGACTCCAAGAAGGTCAGCTGAAATACTGAAAATCCTAAGGCAGTGTGTGCCAAGGAAAGGAACAGTGATGCCTATTGCACTTGTGAGATGCATTAGGGCTCCATGGCAAAGCACTGGATGTAACACAGCAGGACTGGCAAAGTGCCCAGCAAGAAAAGGGCAGGGTTTGATGCATGCATGACACCTACTAAGAAAATTAACTTTTTCTGTCATCTGCCTCAGCTATCACAAGCATTTGCAAGAATATCTATGGCTGCGGATGAAGCACTAGAGGGAAATAATGTTTGTGAAGAACAAGAAACGATTGCTGCTGGTTTAAAAAGAAAGTTGGTAACCACACTGAGTTACGGGAAGATCAAGACAGTGATTCCTTCTAAACATTTATGACTAGGTGTGAGCTGACCCAGACCACCCTTAAACCTGTTGTTTCCTGAGAAGCTACACAGAAACAAAAACTGGGATGGGATTGGGGGGGTGCATGCACTTGATTGAAGACTCCACAGAAGACGTGCAGGCAGCAAGAGGACAGCACTATCACGCAGTGGGAGACTCTCACACACCCGTGCAGCTGAGGCAAGGAAGCACAGCTCCTGATGCCCTGTCCTGTATCAAAAATAGCGTGGCCAGCAGGACCAGGGCAGTGATCCTTCCCCTGTACTCTGCGTTGGTGAGGCCACACCTTGAGTACTGTGTTCAGTTCTGGGCCTCTCAGTTCAGGAAAGATATTCAAGGGCTGGAGCGGGTCCAGAGAAGAGCAACAAGGCTGGTGAAGGGACTGGAGCATAAGCCCTGTGGGGAGAGGTTGAGGGAGCTGGGGTTGTTTAGCCTGGAGAAGAGGAGGCTCAGAGGTGACCTCATCACTGTCTAGAACTACCTGAAGGGAAGTTCTAGCCAGGTGGGGGTTGGTCTCTTCTCCCAGGCACTCAGCAATAGGACAAGGGGGCACGGGCTCAAGCTCTGCCAGGGGAAATTTAAGTTGGAGAGCAGAAAAAAATTCTTTCCAGAGAGAGTAATCAGGCATTGGAATGGGCTGCCCAGAGAGGTGGTGGATTCACCATCCCTGGAGGTTTTTAAACTGAGATTGGACGTGGCACTGAGTGCCATGATCTGGTAAAGGGACTGGAGTTGGACCTAGGGTTGACATGGTGATCTCAGAGGTCTTTCCCACCCAATCGATTCTATGATTCTCTGATATTCTATGTGCTTTACAGCTCTTCTGGACCATAATTTCTACTCACACACAGATCCCTGTCCCCACTCCCAAGCCTACTGCTCCAGTTGCTGCTTTAGCTTCATCTCAGTAGGTATCTACAATGAAACACAGCAAGTAATATCTCTATACGCCATTACCAGGCTGAACTCAAGCTTTTAAAAAACAATTATTTAAAAACTCCCAACATGAAGCTTAAGGAGCATCAGATTAAACACATAAAAAGATAGAAAACCAAAACATTCCCACAGAAATCCTATGCATAACTTGCATACTTTTTCAAATATTGTAAAAAAAAAAAGACTTGAATGTTAGTTATATAGGGTTTTTCAAAACAGAACAGAAACGAAATTTTGCTGCAAGTTTTTGGCTCCTTTGGAATGTTTGGGTAAACCTGCGTGTCAGAATTCAATAGATCTGAAAGTCTCCAGGTACCATCAATCACAGCATTGTGGAAATACAATTTTTTTTTAATCCAAATTTGACAAAGCTAAAAGCTGTGACTGCTTGTGAACAGGAATGGTACAATAACAGGTTCTCTGCATTCACACTGACAAGGCAGTGGTTGAGGTGCTTAACATGAGTGTTGAGCCTACCATGGACAACCATAAAACAGCTTATACAATAACTATCTGTTTAGGTCTCCTCAAACAAATAATGTCTGTTCCTCTCAAGATTACTCAGATTTAACCTAAATTTTATTTCCTTCTCTCTGCAGTGGCAGCTTGCCCAATTCCAGATGAATTATTCCTTACACCTCTTAATTTTGTCCCAAAAGGCTTAAAAAAAGAAGGAAAAAACCCCCAAGCCAGTTATCTCCGTGCTTAGCACTTCACAAGAGATGCATAAAAATTCCCCACTCTGGAGACAAACACACATCAAGATGCACAAATGAAATACCACAAACAAAAAAACCGCTGCATTAAACCCCTCACTTGATCTCTCTGTAAATCATATGATTAAAATTATTTCATGCTTCACATTTAAGACAATGCTGCACCATGTACAGCACCAGAGACACTGCTGCAGAAACTGCAAAGGCAAAGCCACTGCTGGTGAGATCCAGTTCTCTTCAACAATCTTGTAAGACAATTTCAATAGTCAAAATGGAACATGAATAAGGAACGGATGAGCCATTTGGGCTTTTGGAAAAAAAGGAAAAGCAGAGGCTTGAAATGCTGCAGAGGAGGAACTTGATTTTTAGCACATGTAAGAGAAGACAGTCAAAGGTTAGGTAGGAGGCACCCCACTGAGGATTGGGAGGGGGGAGTGGGGGGGAGGGGAGAAGAGGGTGAAAAATCTGTTGCTTTTTTTTTCTTGATTCAGAACAGGAGAAGTTAAGCACATCCCACTAAAGACAATTTAGTGACAGCAGAAGAAGGCAATATTGGGGAAGTGGCTAAAAGAACAAATGTAGTTATTACAATCTGATTATCCCTTTTATACATGATTCACACCTTGGCAGAGATTCAGCTTACACATAAAAGTGATCTGTGCTTACTTCTCAAATGTTTCTATTAAATTTCAAACATACTAATGAGACAAAAATGGATACTCATCCTGTTACAGGAAGATTATGCACCAGCTGAGGAGTTAATGACTGAACTGAAAACTCCATTAGAGCTATTTCAGGAATCTATAGTTTGTAGCATTTGTAAGGAAAGCAAACAAACCAGCATAAACTCTTATGTTATAAGAAACTGTTGAACAAACACAGATGTATTAAATGGGTGAAAAATGAATGGCATGAACTCTCAGCATTTACAGGCACAATTTTGGACACAGACAATCAGAATCTACCCTACTCCCCTTTTCCCATCACAGGCAGTCTTGAGTTCCAAAAGTACGTACAGTGCCATCCAAGTGTTTCACCTGTCACAAGTGTACAAGAACTCAGTTCAGACACTCATCTTTTAACAATGAAAATTCTTTTATTATGAAAAGTATGGCTACATTAACTCATAAAAATATGACTCACTAGAGAACCAAGCTTTAATTATTGAAATTTTGACAGACAGAACCTGAAGTTCACAGTATGCAGAGGGTCAATGACCTCAAAGTATTGTCTACTGAAAACATACACTTGAAATTCTGGTCCTTTTATCCACAGCATCTTGTAGGAAAAGAGAGACCCAGAAGCGAGCAAGTAATGTAAACACCTTGATTAAAAATGAAAGTGACTTTTAGATCACTGTTCTAACTCAAGGTACACACAAAGCGCCTACTGCTGTTACCAGAGAAAAACTTGAGAGAAGTTATTTTCCATAATCTTAAGTACTCATACTATCTGAGCCCTTTCAAAGCAAGAAGAAAAGCTTTACAGTCCTCATCTAAAAATCAGGAAGCGCTGCAGCAAGGAGTGATCACAGCTACAAGCAAGTAAAACCACAGGAAGCCTTCCTGCTTTGGCTCAGACACTCAGCTCCTTGCTCTGCTACTTCCCTCCCCTACTCCAAAGCTGCCCATGGACAAGTTTCAGCCGAGAACTGAGGCTCAGTGGAGGTGTCACACAATGTACATGCCAGTAAGTTTCATCGAAGCTGTTGGATGGGTAGCACAGAGAAGCCCACACCCCCTACTATCGAACAGCTGCTCTGAGCTCAGGTGCTCATTCTCTGCCCAGTCCCATGGGCAAGACACACAGCACCAAACTGGCCACGGCATCACACTTCTTTCTGACCAAATGGTAGCTAGGGATCAAGGAAAGATGCCAACTAGTGCAGAGCTGTCAGGAATGGTTTAACAGATGCAGAGGAAAACTGACAACAGAGGGCTGGGGCAGGCACTGCAGATGGAGGGCTGGGAGGAAAAAGAGGAATGGAGTCCTGATGGAAGGAGGAACAATCGACACAGGCCAACTCCTCAAGAAACCAGGCTGACCCGTTCTCTTGCACTTGCAACAACCTTTTCATTAGAGGACTGGCAAGGGAGCAGATTACACGCCATATAAAAGGCACATGCCCGCCTGTCCCTATAAACTGGAATGACCAATGTAGTGTAAAGCACCATATAAGAAGATAATCTTTCCACTCAAGCTGAGCATTTAATTTTTCAGTAATTTGTACCCAGTCTGAGCACCTCAACAGGAATTCTACTTACTTATGATGACAGAAAAGGTTCTCATTTAAGATGACAATATGCGTGCTTCCCCTGAAACATTAGAACACAACTAAGTGCATGTAGAGTGATTCAATTTCTATATTTTTAAATTCATGAGAGGCACGTAGTTAACTGTAACTAATTATCTAGCCTGTTTAACTTGCTTTCCTTTTCTTGCAAAAGTTACCCTCTTTTCCTGCAGGAATGCTTTTTACATGCTTAACATGCAAGTGTTGTACTTCAGTGCTGATACTTCCGTGTTTTCTGTAGTTTGACATCAGAAGTTACTGACACACGGCTGTTGGTATCACCTTGCCATTGCTTTAGAGATACTGCATTAGCATTTTCAGTAGAGATTTCTTCTGGAGAAGGCAGATGGAATTACCTTCTTTCTGTTTATGCAAAGACTCTTCAGATGGGAGCACTACAACAGATCACCATGTGCTTCTCATATGGATTGTGCCTTGGGGAAATCAGAGCTCTCTCCCTGCTGACAAAAGCTATTGCAGTCTCCTGGAACAGCAAGGAGTATAATTTGTACTACTAACATGAAGTTATGCATTCCAAATTACAAAGTGCTTTGTTTGCCAGCATTTCAGACACACTAGACATTACCCTGCAACGAGATGCTATGAAAAGAATACACAACTCGTTATTTCCATAGCTTTCAAAAATTGCATTTCCCACTACTTTGCAGAGCTTGAGGCATGAAAACTCCTACATTCACAAGCCTAGCAAAAAGGTAAAACAAGTCATTGTCCTTAAAACTCTTGGCCCAAGAGAAGAGTCAGGACTGTGTTTAGCAGAAAATAAAGTTCTCACTGTATAAGTAAAAACCTAACCTAAACAAGATTTCTAAAATTTTTCTTCTCCCAGGCACTCAGCAATAGGACAAGGGGGCACGGGCTCAAGCTCTGCCAGGGGAAATTTAAGTTGGAGAGCAGAAAAAAATTCTTTACAGAGAAGAGTAATCAGGCATTGGAATGGGCTGCCCAGAGAGGTGGTGGATTCCCCATCCCTGGAGGTTTTTAAACTGAGATTGGACGTGGCACTGAGTGCCATGATCTGGTAAATGGACTGGAGTTGGACCAAGGGTTGGACTTGATGATCTCAGAGGTCTTTTCCAACCCAAACGATTCTATGATACTAAGAACTTCTCTTTTCTCAGTGCAGACTGCAGTAGCAAAGTCTGCTAGTGTTTTAGCAAAAGCCTAGGAAACAGGCTGGCTTCACCCACCAACTCCAACTACTTGTGTCAAAATAGTGCCTTCTGACTACCCTCTAGCCAGCCTGTATTACTGCCCATCACCTACAAAAATAATAGATGGGATAGATAATAAAATACAAGTCAGCCCTAAGTGAAAACTAACCACAACAGAAGCACTCCACTCTTTCTGAGCATCTGAGGGATGTGGTAAGCAGACACAATCAGACCCATTCAATAACAACATAATATAGCCATTGTTTACAAAAGCGATGTTAGAAGCAAAACATGTTTTGATGACAAGAAAGAACACATGAAATGGTTTTAAACTAACAAAAAACTATTTTACAAGATCCTTTATGTATTGCTAGGTGTGCTTTCTTGCAAACAGAGCTCTAGGCAAGTTATGCATGAAAAGAAGAAATAATCTAGTAAGAAAGTGTTCATGTTTTTCTACTTCAAAGCACTGAGAAAACCTCTGAATGAGATGCTGCCTTGAGTCTTTTGCAGTTCTTTCAGTTACACATGTTCACAGAATTTTTATACTCAGCTGACATTCCCTCACCTTACACACGTTTGGCTGTTTTCATATTTCTAATTAGATTAATAGCTAATTTACCTGATGGCCCACAGCTACACAGCAGTAGTGGTCTAAATAAGCCAGCGTTCAACAGCTTCTGTGAGATACAACGATCTGGCAGTTTCCAAGGGAGGAAAACAATAGGCGAGCTCATGAATCTCCTTTCATCTTATCCACACCAGTTCTCCTCAGTGTTCAGAGCCAGTATGTAAGTAATATAATTTAGGGTTATAGAAGAGGCTTAACGAAGTAAATACATACTGGCAGTGAGTTACTGAGTCCATCAGACAGCAACAGCAAGACATTGAGCAATATGTGAGCACCCCAGCAAAGGAGGGTGCGGCAAGCAGCAGGGAGAAGCAAAACTGAAAGGAAAAGGGTGATGTGATGAAAGAAGCGGGCCCAACACTACCATCTTCTACTTTATTAGGAATATTTTATGATACTATACTAAGCTTGGCTTTCCACTCGATCTACTAAATGAATATGTATGTTTAACCTCTAATAAATGAGCAAGGCTACGAGGAGGGGAAAAAATAGTTGAGGAAATGGAGACTTTCTCTCCCCCTGTTTGTTAGCTTCACATCTTAACAGTTATCCAATCTTGAAGTATAACTTTAAAAAACCCCAGTAGTGTCTGCGGGGTTTCAACTGCTCTTTTAGTATTTACACAAGATTTTCTATTGTGTCTCCTCTTTTCTGAAGCTTCCCTTCCTCCATCTCTCTCTGTCACCAGGCACACCCCAGCCTTTTACCACAGCCACACCCCTGTTTCGGCACCCACCCTAAGTGACCATCTGCAGAGAACAGCGTTGGCTCCGTGCGCTGAAGGCACATCCCTGACCTGCTTCATCACACATAGTGCAGTAGTTCTCAAAACAAAGAGAACATAAGCAGCACTGGGAGAAAGTAAACATACCTGCCAAGAGAAACAGAAAATCCTGTGTTTTGCTATAAATCCTCTCTATGCTGGTTTGAACTCAACTACAGTGGAATAGCAAAGTAAAAAAACCCACAACACCAAAAAGACCCAAACACAAAGCCCCCTTCCTCTCCCTTGACAACATGACTTTTTATCAAGAGTGTAAACAAAACTCAATAGATTAAAAACAAACAAAAACCAAGAAACCCCAAACCCACAACAAAAAAAACTTACAGAAAAATAAAAATCTTGGTAATCAAGTATGATTTAGACAAATAACTCTAAAATTCAGTGACAGCAACAGAAGCCATTAAGTAATTTTCTTATTAAATGATACATTTTCCCAATAGTCTTAATGTGCAGATATTAATAAAGCTGACTTGTGAACAAAAAACACCAGACGTCTAGAAGTCAGATTTACAGATGCAAAAGTTGTCGCACGAACAGGAGCCAACCCTTTTCATAATTTTCATGCAAACAAAACCCTAATGAACTCAGAAGGGCTCTTTGCAGCTCCTCTAAGCTTGCGAAGGAGAAATCATTCACCAGCAACCAGTGCTGACCCATTCAGTGATGAAGACACAAAGTTGGGACTCAGGAGCTTGAGGTTCTGTTCCTAGTTCAGCGGAGACCACCCGTGTGACCCCAGGCAAGGCTCTTAATCTTTTCGGTTTTGTTCTTTGCTTAAGAGAAGAAATGAATAGCCCCAATCTGCCTTTTGTCATACTAATCAGACTGTAATGGGTACAGAAAACCTGTAAATTGTGAGTCTATAATCTCACACAGCCCCTTCCAGGACTTCTGTGACAACAAAACCATAGCTCCAGTATTGAACGTTGTCTAAAACTTGGTTCCAAGTGTTCATAGTTTGAAGCATGATTTTTGGTCACAGTGACATATTTGTAACTATCTCATATCAACATTTCACCCAGTACTTCAACAAGCATTATTCTACAACTATACTATTTAAAGTCCGAGCAACTTTTTGCCTGTGCTTCATGTTCCCGTCCACACCTAAATACAAAAGGCTGTGAAATAACATAAGCATTCAGAGAAGTTGTTACAAAAAAATTCCTTTCAGAAAAAGAGTAACATTATTTCTAGTGGATGTCCTTATCAGTTTACCCAGATAGAAACCTTTTATTTCAAGCTAGGGATACCAAAGCACATAGTTTACACAAACTGCAAGAAGGACAAGGATTTACAGACACTAGGCAGACCTGTGTGTAGCTTAAAACAGTTCTTCGTACTTTTGAGGGATTTTTTTTTTAATTTCATCTTCCTTGCTTCAACATGCCAAACACTCAGTAACGTGTTCCTTAGTTTTCCTATGCTGCTTCCCAGTCTGATGAACACTGCACATCACAGTTCCACTCGATTTACACTGCGCAGAGAAAGCCAAATCCTCCTGAACTGAAGTTTCCTCCTGATGCCGGTAAACGGTAAATATCACCCTGACCGACACCGGCTGAAAGTCAGATTTACGTAAGGAAGAGCCCTCGCCCAGAAAGCCTGGAGACGGCCCGACAGAATCCCATAAGCTCTAAATCCTCTCCCCAGCTCGCTTAAGTTGGATGTTCCAGCCTCAGTATGCTTCAGTGACACCGGGCTTCTTAATTAAAGAGGAAGGGGAGGGAAGACTCCTTAACACCCGTAGGGAGTTAGTGGATACATCAGTAAGACGGAAGAACAACAGAAAAACAGAGAGGGGAAGCTCCTGCCGGGGTGACACGAGGGCTGAGCACTCGAGAGCTCCCTGTCCCCAGACGCAGCGCCCCGGACGCCCCTCCTGGGCCTCCTCCTCTGCCCCGTGCCCATCCCTCGCTTCTGCTCCACAGGCCGGGACCCGCCGCCATGAGGCGCTGGAGGGCGGCAGGACAACAGGTAAGGGCGGCCCCGGCGGGAGGGAGGGAGGCAGCGCCCAGGCTGGGCTCTGCTCTGCTCCCGCCGGCGGCAGCACAGCCCGGGGCGGGCGCAGCGGAGGGTCCCTCCCTCCCTCCCGGCGCCCGCGCCCCTCCCGCGGCACTCACACACACACAGCTCCACCACGTAGGCGTAGTAGGACCAGGCCACGACCAGGGCGATGAAGGCCACGGGCACCCAGGCCAGCACCTTCTGGCAGCACTTGAGGACGTGGGACGGCGCCATCTTCCCTACCGGGCCCCGGGCAGCGCCGGGCGGGCGGCGGCAGCTGCAGCTCCGGCCGCCGCTGCGGAGCCGGCCCCGGGCGGGCCCTGGGCGGGCCGCAGTGGGCGGGACAGGGACAGGGGCGGCCCCAGCGCCCGCCGCCGCCTCCTTCGCGGGGCCGCCGCACGGAGCGCACCGCCGGCAGGGCTGCGAGGGAGGCAACGTTGGAGACGGTTCGGTCCCACCCCCTGCCAAGGCATGGGCACCTAGAGCAGGTGACACGGGAACGCGTCCAGGGGGTTCTGAATGTCGCCAGACCTCCCTGGGGAGCTGTTCCAGTGCTCTGCCACCCTCAGTGTAAGCAAGTTCTCATGTTGAGAAGAAACTTCTTGGGTTTTAGTTCATGGCCGTTGCTCCTCATCCTGTCACTGACCACCACTGAAACGAGTCTGGCACCATCCTCTTGGCACCTGCCTTTGAGATACTTACATGTATTGATGAGATCCCCTCTGTCTTCTCTGGACTGAACAGGCCCATCTCCCGCAGTCTCTACTCACAAGAGAGATGCTCCAGACCCCTAATAATCTGGGTGGAATTCTCTTCCAGCCATAAAAACTGAATTTACCTCAGCTTTGCTCCTTTCTGAGGTGCTGCCGGCGGTGTCGGGCACAAGGGCCGGGGCGGGCCCGGGACTGGGCAGTCGTGCCCGGGCTGCTGCCTCCCCCTGTACAGTGCTCAAAGAGCCTGCTGGGTGCCGCAAAACCATATTTATTTATAGATAACTTACTGCTATTTGTTTTATTGGCTGTTATCTGAACGCCGGCGAGCGCCTGACAGCGGCGGGCACGGCGCGACCTCGGCGGGTACCGCCACCGGCGCTGCCTGGCCGAGCTCAGCCTCCCGAGCGCGGGCGCTTCTAGCGCCTGAGCTCTTTAGCTTTACGCTGGCATTGCTGTCTGTGGGATGCCGGGGTCGGAACGGATCGTGCCATGACAGAAATCCTGACTTTTCCCCCGAAGCAGAGGGAGCTCCCGCCGGGAGCGCCTCCCCGGCCCTGCCGGCTGATCCCGCGGCGCTCCGGCGCCACCTGGCGGTTGCACGAGGGGCTGCCCTGCCCGAGGGGACGGACACGTCCACGGGGATACAGACACATCCACGGGGATACAGATACATCCACGGGGGTACAGACCCATCCACGGGGATACAGATACATCCACGGAGGTACAGACCCATCCGCGGGGATACAGACACATGCGTGGGGATACAGACCCATCCACGGGGCTGTGTACCCATCCACGGGGTTACAGACCCATCCACAGGGATACAGCCCATCCATGGGGCTGCAGACCGATCCACAGGGCTACAACCCATCGACAGGGAGAAAGACAGCATCCACAGGGCTACAACCCATCCACATGTCTACAGACCCATCCGCAGGGCTGCAGTCCCACCCACAGGGCTGCAACCCATCGCTGGGGCTGCAGGCACATCCACAGGGATACAGACCCATCCACAGGGCTGCAGACCCATCCACGGGGCTGCAGACTCATCCACGGGGCTGCAGACTCATCCACAGGGCTTCAGACCCATCCATAGCACTACAGACACCATCCAGAGGCCTACAGACTCCATCTGTAGGGCAAGGGGTGAGGCTGGAACAGCCTGGAGGGGTGCCCTGAAAGGAGAAGGGTTGGGCAGAATAGGATGAGGGTACTGGTGTGGGTGGGCAGGACCCAGGCAGTGTGGTCCATAGTCCCTGTGAGCACAGGGAGGCTGTGTGGGGGGACTGCAGTGGGATTGTCTTGGCAGGGGTAGGGAGAGGGGCAGTTGATACAGCCTTGCTTGTAACAGAATCATCAGGGTTGGAAGAGACCTGAAACGTTATTGCGTCCAGCTGTCAACTCCGCATCACCATAATCACCCCTATGCCATATCCCCACATGCCACATCCAGATGCCTCTTGAACTCTTTGAGAGTTGGTGAATTCCCCACCTCCCCGGGCAACTTATTTCAATGGCTAACCACTCTTTCAGTGAAAAATTTTTTTTCTAATATCTAATCTGAACCTTCCCTTGCACAACTTAAGACCATTTCCTCTTATCCTCACTGTCGATGAGATGAGATGATAGAACAAATACTATGAGGTGTGATAAGGAATTCAGAAGCCTTTTATAGCTTCATCCCTGGAGGTATTCAAGGCCAGGTTGGATGGGGCTCTGAGCAACTTGGTCTGATGGATGGTATTCCTGTGCATAGCATGGGGGTTTGGAAGCAGATGATCTTTTAGGTCACTTCCAACACAAAGCATTCTCTGATCCTCATCCTGTGAACAGCTAATAGGGAGGGGACACCCCATCCAAATGCCCAAGCAGCAGCCTCTGCATGTGTGCAAATGCATGTGTGTGTATTTCATCTGGGTATCAGAGCAAAGGAATGAAGCAGTGACCTCTGACCCTGATATGTACAGAATAACTATGGAGCAGGGAGATGTGCCCAGGGACCATGGAAAGATGGAGATCAATCTGGAATCAACTATCAGTGTATGGGCATGTTTGAATATGGGAGCAGGATCAGGACAGTATGGAAGGGGACTGCAAAATTGTATGTAGCAATGTAAGGGCTGTTAAAGAAAGGGATTGCAAGAGAGGGAGAGAGGTGGTGGAACGACTTGGTCTGGCTCATTCCTAATGGAGAGCTGTAAGGCAAACAAGGAGTGACTGGTTACACAGACAGCATCGTGGTTATGGGGCTGTGATAGTTTTGATCCAAGCCTTCCTTAGTAACCAGCTGTAACTGGGGAAATGTCCATTTCACAGGTATTCTACACTTTTTTTTCATGTAACGAGTATACATAAGAGAGAGATAGGAAGTTTATTCTTCTTCCCGCAAGGTTTGGGAGCAGTGAGTCTCTGCATCAGTCTCACTTATCAGAGCCATGCAGGAGATCATAGAGAGAGAGAGAGAGAGAGAGAGAGAGAGAGAGAGAGAGAGAGAGAGAGAGAGAGAGAGAGCGCTGGCCTTCTCTTGAGGGCAGTGGGTGAGATTGTATTTTGCTGGTTCTTGGGTTTTTAATTATACTTTTCTGTTCTTTTTTTCCCCTCCTCTGTCCCTGTTTCTCCCTTTTTTTCCCTTTTCCGCTTAGGAACTCCCTATTGTATGTACAATTGTATATATGGTTGTAAATATCTGAAATATATATAGATTCTGATATAATTCAGTTTTGTTTCAGGGTTTTTTCCAGGTTTTTTTCTCTTGCTTAAAGGAGAGGGAGAGGGGGAGCAGCTTGGGTTTGGCAGGGCAACCAAGTCAAATACAGGGTCCTAGTCACTCTTCAGAACTACTGACAAGGATAGAGCAGTTTGGATTTAATGTGAACTATGACAATCTTGATCTGATGTCCTGGTTATCACATCAGGGATATTGTTAAAGTATTCCAGCTCCTATAGTCTTCATTCATTGTGGCACTTGGGGATGTGGTTTAGAGGTGAAGGTGCCAGTACTGGCGTAATGATTGGACTTGATGAACTTAGAAGTCTTTTCCAACCTTAACGATTCCATGATTCTGTTTCTTAAAGGTATCAAAACATGCCACAGCTGCTGGCATGTGCTTTACCTTAAGATCTCATGGGACTTCTACATTTATCCTCAAGACAATGGGAAGGGATTCAAATGCTTGGTTTGCAAATAATGACCATTTGTTCATAGTACTTTTAGAAGTAACTGATTTTACCTTCGTTTGATATTTGTATGTGCTTTTAATAATTGTGATAGTGTCTTTGTAGGGTATTCAGTAAATAAACATTGTAATCCCAAGCTTGGAATCTAAAGGGAAGGGAGCTGGACCTGGGAAATAAAGTTACGAAGAGCTTTTACCAAGTGTGTGCTATGGGTGGGTGGCTGTTACTGTGCACTGACCCTCCTCTCGCCATGCTCCCACCAGCTGTCCTGAGAAAATCCCATGACCCTTCACAATAAGCACAATTCCTAACATGAAGAGTAAGGAGCACAGTCTTGAGTAAAAAAAGGCTTAGCCAGCAAACAGTTCACCATGGTAAGGAAGATGAGAGGTGATGCAACATGATGCTCCCTATCCCAGCCTTCCTTGATGCTGACTCCAGTTTCACTCACAGGGGGATCGGTGGGGCCATGTGCATGTTGACATTACCCCCTTTTAGCACGTGTCCAAACTGAGCTGCTGGAACAGCCACAGTGTGTGGTTTGGATGGAGTCTGATGCTGGCAAAGCTGGAAGTCATGACAAGGCCAGTATTTCAGCTCTGGGTTGGAGAGATGCCTTGAGTAGAACAGTAAGCCAGTGATAGCTGCATAAACCTGGGCCAGGACAAACTATTTTTGACCAGCTATTATCCAGTAACATTTCTGTGCAGTGTTTTCATAATGACAAGAACTGAAGTGAAACTGAATTAAACAAAGACAACCTCAAGGTTGTGAGGTGGCACAGAGGGACTATTTATCCCCAGACAGTCCCCTCTGTCGTTGAGGAGTTATGCTGCATGAGAAGCCCCAGCTGTCAGGAACTAACATCTTCCACTTCTGAAAGCCACCTGGGATGTGTCTACAAGGATGTCTTGCTAGGCAAACAGCTCCTTGGATAGAAGCCAAGCAGGATGAAGGAAGCTCTGCTGGAAATCACCGAGTGCCTGTTTGGCTTCAAGTGGCTGCAGTGCAGCTTGTGCAAACTGTGCTGCCTCAGATGTGGGGAGGGACTAAGTGATGACATTTGCAGCAGAATTTGAGAAGCTCAACAGCAGCTGAGAATGACATGTGGGAATGGCTGCTCACCACACTCACACTGAATCCCATGCCTGTCAAATACTGAAAAAAAGTGTCCACGGTCCATTTGCATATTACACCTCCATTTCTGGCTACCCACCTGCTTTAGCCACAGGAAAAATTGCAAAAGAGAAGTGAAACATTTCCCTTTGCAGCCTCAGTACCAGTTAAGGTCTACTGCACAATCTTCCAGATGTTTGTTGGTCCTAGAGCAAACCACTGCAAACACTTCAGTTCTTCAGAATTTCTCTCTTTACTATTTAGACCTTATAATCTACAACAATTTCATCTCCATTTTGTTTCTGTAATTTTTCTTCTCAAAGTAGCTCATCTTGAATTCAGAAACATGCAATCCCCAGCCAGAAGCATCACAACAACCTCTTAGATGGAGACTGATGAAAAATGATAATTTGTCTTATTAGGAATTCTGTTTCTTGTAATATGACACAAATCAGGTTTTTTGAGTCTTTATGTTTCTGATGTATACATTAAACCAATTGAGATTGTAAAAGTACTTGCTTTTCACATTCCAGTAAAGCTCATGTAATCTTGTATACATCAACTGCAAGCGATTAGTTGCCCTTTTTTGCATTACGTCAAATTTATAAATTGTGAGAAGATGCATTTTTGGTCAAATAGAATTTTGAAAAATTTAATTTCAGCCATATTGATTTATTCCTCGCTTTCCTAGCATCCTTTTGTTCAGTGATATACACATTTCCTAAATCTTTCATTTACTCTAATAGCATTTTGTTTCTTCTAGTAGCTTTGTTTCTTTTAACTTTAGGACCTAACATTTAATCCGTGTCCTTTTCTAAAGATTAGTGGCAAAGCATCACATTGTGTTATCCTTTCTTTTCAATAGTGAATGTACTAATTTACTCTGTGACTCATCTGCTGTGGCTCTAGGAATTGCCTTCTGTGCATTATTTAAGAGACATACACAATGTTTTCAGTAATGTTTGCTCATTCCAGTAGTATCAGTTTCAAAATAGATTAAAACACAGTTAGATGCCACATAATTAAAAAAAAAATTGTATCTGGAAAAAATAAGAGAATTTTAAAAGGCTTTATTGGCAAGTGTTAAATTAAAACAATTGGTTTTCTTGGGGGTGATTTAGAACTACCAGTTGCTCCATGGGGTAATATTAAAACTGACAAATTTCCTCTAAAGCAGTGGACTTGAGGCATACAGTGTTGTGGTAGAACACCTCTGTAGTACATCCTTTCTCCACGAAATTGCTTGTTGGATGGTTCTAATTTCAGAATCTGTTTCCTTGTCCAAATTTGTAAGAGTTTTAAAACAGCTTCTCTCTGAGAGTTTTCACTCTTCACATAAAATAGCACATTAATGTAACAAAAATGAGCAAATGCAAGTACTTGTATCCAGGGGCCAATAAAGACAATGAAGAAAAGTGGCATTTACGAAGTACAGATTCAGTCCAGTGAGGCTCATCTTCTGTCCCACTTTGTAGGCCATGGAGAAATGCCAGGCCCTCCAGAGGACGTTTCAGAGTAGAGCAGCTGGCTCATGTCTGAAATCACATGAGAACTCCCAAGGAATATCCCTCCTCCCAGCTTTTCAAACTTGTGTGTCTGAAAGGTGGCAGTATAACCCCCGTCACAAACAGCATTCTGCATGGTGCATCCTCCCACAGTCTGTTGCCTTCCATGTCACTTCCACCTCCTGCTCAGCATGGAAAGGCAGGCCACCCTCAGAGGCAGGAGAGAATCATAGAATTATTTAGGTTGGAAAAGACCTCACAGATCATTGAGTCCAACCATTAACCCAGCACTGCCAAGTCCAGCACTAAACCATGTCCCCAGGTGCCACATCTACATGTCTTTTGGCTGCCTCCAGGGATGGAGACTCAAGCACCTTCCTGGGCAACCTGTTCCAGAGCTTGACAACCCTTTATGTCAAGAAATTTCCCCTAACATCCAACCTAAACTCACATTGGGTACACGTGGCTTTTTGCTTTTCAGGGCATGGGGTGTTGTGTCTAAAACCCTGCAGGTGGGTGCCCTGTTGAGCAGCTCCCCGAGGATGCTGGCAAAGCAGGAGCAGCCACCTGGCTCCTGAGGGCTGTGAGCAGAGATCTGTGCTAGGCCACTCGTTAATGAACTGAAAACACTATTAACTAAGCCAATACCAGCCTAATGGAAAATCTGTCTCTGCATATGTTGCACATTTTTTTATTTATTATTGAACCAACAATTGTTTAATCAACAGAAGCAACAGGAAACCTTCAAATAGCAGGATAGTGAAGACACACACACTTGTTTGCTGATTAGTTTTGTGCATGCTCAAGCCTCTCAGGTTTCCTGTCCTGCAAAGGGATTTCTGCTTCTTCTTGGGTGGCATCTTCAGTTTCTGTAGGAGTTTCTGTGGCCTAACAGTGTGTGTCTACATCCACCACATTCATCTTCAGGCTTTGATTGTGAAAAGCTGTATTACAGGACCTGTTGTTTTGTCAGCTTGGATCTCACAAATAATGACCACAACATCATCTGGACATGCATTTTCTGTTTAGAATGACTGAAGATTTTTTCCTGCATTGGAATAGCTTCCTGACCCAGCTGTGATTGTTTCACAGGAAATACTAAAACTGAGGGCATGAGACATACTTGGACCCTTCTGTGTGAACTCTTGCATGAGAAGAAAACTGTACTTTTAAATTTTGATGTACATTTATCGATCCATTTCTATGTTTTAGTCAAAGTATGGTCAATAAACCTGAATTTTATAACACTTCCTCTAAGTAACAGAGTTGTTGCCATTCTAGTCCTTTATTGGGCAGTGATTTTTTTTTTTTTATAACCACAATCCATGGCCTGGCTGTGTTTATCTGACTGTCTCATCTCTGCTTTGCAGGTAACCGAGGTGTAATCTGTAACTTTTCAGAGCCCAGGCATAGTCTGGTACCCAAAATTCCACGAGCTCTGAGACACCTCCACCAAAAGCCTGAAATTAGGAATGAAGATATTGTTTGTCCTTTGGATAACACTTGGCTCAACAGACAAGCCTGATGATACGCGAGTTCAGATCCAGGGTGTTTCCAGGCACGATCAGTGGCAGCCTGTCTGAACCCTGCAGCAAGACAATACACTGAAGGAGATGGAATAATTCAGAGATTTGTCTTTGATGCAGCCATATAACACTGTGATAAAGCTTTTCTTTTTCAGTTCTTCTGTGCAGAATGTGTACTCCTGATTGTTGTACATTTTGTTTAAACCTGCCAACTTGGTTTGAATCCAGAAGGAGTTTTGCTTTAGGAATGAGGCTTGTACAAATTGAGTTACCAGAATTAATTTCTAGAAACAACCAGTGAGTTTCTGTTAGTTCTAGTAGATTACCCTGTATTTTTGCTCTTGCTTCCTTTGGAAATGAAGAATAAATGGTTCTGAAACAACTATCTTAAACTAAATAAACTGAAAGAAATGTTATGGGGACACAACTAAAATTCTTTAAATGAATTTTATACTGTGAATGACAGGAGTCACCCTTGTGTTTCCTTTTGAAGTATGTTAAATCAATTTCTGAGACTCCTGCAATGTGCAATATATTCATCTTTATTCCACATGTGGTAGATTTAAATAAAAATCAATTTTCCTTAGTTTTTCTATTTCTGTTCTGAGTTCCTAATCTTCTTTAGATTGGCAGCTGGCATAAACTTGTAACTAAATTGCGTTGAGTAATGCTGACAGACAGATTGCAAATACCATACAGTGACGAAAAGGAACTACAAACTGAACACTAAAACTGTGATGCATTCTTTAAGACAATATTTATCTAAACACTTACATTAACAGCTCTTTCAATCCAAGATACTAAAAATGAGCAATTATTTTAAGACTTTTGTAAAGCATTTTAGCTAAAACAAATAACAATAAATTAATTAAACAGAGTCCGATTCTTTGAGCCTGACGGACAAATCATCTTTGACCTTCAAAGGAGTTTCTTCCTGGCTGCACTTTCAGGATAACTTCTGAAAATGATTCATAACTTGATTTTAGTTTCTAATCAATCTTTTAATTTCTTTTTTTTTTACTACAGACACAAAATTCATCTAAAAATCAGGCATATCTTTCTTTTCCTCTGAACTTGACACCAAAAATTCTGCTAAAAAATAAAACTTGAAATCCTATTTTTAGTAACTGCTGAAAGCAGATACTGCTGATTGCACAAATCTAGATACAAATGAGCCGTGAGGAATTAAATTTTTAGATACACTAAAGCCAAATGAGTTGATTTTTCCAAAAGAAAACCAAACAGCTTGTAAGAAGCAAGTAATTAGTAAACAGAGGAAACCACAAAAGCAATAAAAACCCATAAACCTATTAACTTCACACAGACCAAAACATGAAAGAATAATCTCCATTCCAAAGTAAAAACAATTTGCCAAAATATTAACAGCAACAAATAAAAGGTAGCCTTGCATTAAAAGTCTGAGCTGGCACAAAGCACAGTGTGGGTGAACACACAGACACCCAGACACGCACAGACACAGACACCCAGACACAGACAGACAGTCAGACAGACACACACAGACACACACACTCCTGTGAAGTTCAATTGTATCATATTTTTGGTGATGTGGTGACGTGCAGCTGGCTGTGGTGTTGTGCTGCCAGTGCCACTGCCCCACCTGTGCTCCCATTAGGGGCCTCTCATCACCAGAAGCACCAAGCAACTTCCAAACACACACAGCCATCTGACACCTTGCTGCCCACTGAGCACTGCACAGGTTTAGTTTGTGAGGAGGAGGCTGAGGCATAGCAGTAGCATTTGGATTGCTTCCAAATAATCTATTTCATTTGGATTGTTTCCTGGGGGGAAACGGATCCTTGGTGGTCACTGGTCATCTTCCAGCCAGTGTCAGTAGGCCCCCCCTCTGCATGCTCTTGTTCCGGGTCCATATGTAAAGATGACAGGCATACAAGCATTTTCTCTTTAGTACTATTTAAATTAAAGCTCCAAGCTGAGGCCATGGAGGGAAGACATGCTTTGCTGGCTTCTCACTCTGTTTCTTAGGAAACGCCACAGTGCCGAGGATCGGGCAGCAGGACTTCTGAGCACAAAGCTGCCAGACAGCTACCAACGCACGAAACGCTGTAATATCTCTACTACTTGGGTGGGATCTTTATGGCTTCCCAAGACAGGCTCTCCTGTCCCCCCTCCAAGTGAGGGCTGCTCTGATGTCTTACCTAACATGGAAGTTTTTCCTCTTCTCAAGACTCACTCCACCAAACCATAAGGAACACCTCCTGTTAATCTTATTTACAGACTTGAGAACAACATAGCTGGTGAGATTTCTTGGTTGCTTTTCTTGAGACATTTTCCTGGTCCATCTTTTGAGCCAATTATCTCTGTTATCACAAACCTGTCTTGAAGGGTTAAGTCTTCACCCCAGCCAAGAGGAGTCAGACAACTGAGAGGAAGAACCTTGACAGCTTTATAGATAAGTCTCTCTCCTATATGTAGTGGCCAACCAGGAAGAGTGATCTGGACCTGGGACTATCAGCTCCTGAGATTGTAAGAAAGATAAAACAAGTAACATGCACACCTGTGTACACAGAGATGTCCACTACATTACAGCTAAAAAATGTTCATCTGTAATTGATAAATGTTAGTTTTAATTTGCTCCTTGTTTTAGGTCTAACTTTGCATTTGAAATAATGAACACTTGTATTAATTTTTCCTTGGACTTAAATTTCCCCAACACTTGTTTATTATAACCTTGCATTCCTGAGATACTGCAGTATTCCCTGTCACAGCCTTTAGTAAGATAAAGCAACTATTTGTTACACATTCATCTTCTGCAATACAATTAAAGCAAAATAGTTATGAATCACATTGTAGCGACCACTGTTTATGACAGAATGAGGATTTTTGCTTCTCATTTATACTATTTCTTGAAGAGGCCTGAGAGGCTCAATGCACATTCATTGATCAATGTACAACTTTTAAAGCCTTGTATTTCCAGTTTAATATTAACATCATGAAGGTATACAAACCAGACATTCACACAGGATCTGGTGGAATCAGGCACCAGGAACCTGCACAGGAGCAGATCACAATAATGACAGCAGCAACCACGTGAATTTTCCTTTTTGATACAGGATAACTTGAATTTTAATGCAATTTTAATTTTAGTGCAAGTGGAATTTGTCTTTTGGACCTCTGCCCTTGCTAGAGAACTGCTCTTTTAGTGGATAACTGAGATGATGTCCACTCCTTCAACAGGAGATGATACTGCTGTGATGTTCATGCCTGAGGCCACTGTTAAATCCTGTGTGCTCTGTGTCCTACAGTGCAGGGGCAGACTCCACAGAGCAGTAAATGACATTATTCCCTAGAACAAGAGTACTTCCACACGGAGGTCAAAAATAATAGTTCCGTAAACCAAACTGATTGCACTGGAACTGGATTATAAAATTATTGCATTAGAGTCTGGATTAATTAAATTTTAACTATAGTTAAAAAAGAGTATTATTGATTCAGATGTTATGAAAACAGGACAGACAAACTCCCATAAATAACAACACTTATAGCAAAAGAACAATGGACTGCTTTAGAAAGGACTTTTCCCAGTTTGCTTCCACACTTCTTTGGCGCCTTTAATGCTTTCTCTTTTCACACACTTCCAGTAACCTTGAATGCCTTGCTGCTGCGGTACCTGTTAATAAAGTTAAAGTGTATTTAGCATTTACACAAGAAAGACTCCTATTCCCAGATTATGTAAAAAAATACGCAATGCTGTGCTGCTACTCCCATAGTTCACATGCATAGTAACAAGTTCGTGGTGGCAGCACTCCTCCCAGATTCCACGCAGTAAGGAATATCCAGGTTAAAATATATTTTTCCCATTCATTAACTCTAATTGTGTTTCTACAAGCATTTACAAGATAGTTGTAGTATTTGTCTGTGGTATTTCAAAACAATTATGTGGGCTTACCCTCAAACCTCGATGAATTCGGTTCCTCAGGACTCCCAGAAACTCGCTGTGGCTGAGGCAGTCATCTCCATCTAGATCAAAAATCTTGAAGATGGTATCCAAAACGTTATCTGAGAGTTCCTGCCCTGTTGCCACCTTCACTGCTCGCTTGAACTCAGCTAGCAAAGACACAATATTACATCATAGGTGACTGTGAACTTGCAAAGAAAATGGAACACACAAAAATAGCAGGATTCCATACAATTTACAATGTCTCATGGATATCCTAACTGGACAATTTGGGATGTGTGAACTAGTAAACTATTCTGAGGCCTCAGTTCATGTGTTCTTGACTTTGATTCATCTTTTGTATGCGCTACTTCTCAAGTAACAGTTAGTGATAATTTTTGCTAGAAATAGCTGCATGCTAAAAACTTACTCTTGGCTGCTACCTGTGCATAGGGATGGTAAGTGCTTGCCTCAGTATGCTTTCATAAAAAACCCTACCATTTATCTCAAACCAGCTTCATGCCAATTCATTCTGTAAGAAAACTCTTCTCCTCAGAGAACGGTATTCTATGAAATGCTCCACCTCAACCAGCAATCTCCTCAGTGACTCTGTCAAAACACAGACCATCAAATGGTCAGTGTGCTGCATGTGGCTTTATATACCTGTAGTTCTAATTTTTAAAGAATAAACAATGGTTGAAGAGTTTATGGGGATTTGTGGCAGAAAAAGCCATCACACCTCTCCGGAGATCTACTTTCACCTTCAGCTTTTTTGCCTTCTCTCTTTACACCACCATGTGCACTACAGAATTACCTACTATCCTCACTTTTGGTACAGAATCTGAAGTTTGGACTCAAGAATGGTGAAGAAATGTGGGTTTGCCATAAAACAGGAGATTGTAAGAAAGAAATCATTGTTGTTTATTATAGCAAGCACAATCCCAACCTATGAATTTGATGCATTTTTGAAGGCATCATGGAAGTGTGAATGTCAAGAAGGGAATGGAAGTTATTAAAGTATAGTAGTATTGTAATTATTACAGCAAGTTTTCTATGAAGTCATAAATATAGTATTAATGTGGTTCTGCTTTCAGAAACAAGTGTTTTTTATAGATAGTGCTATAAATATGATTAATTCTGAAGCTTACTAGAGGAAATAGCATTCCTGACTTAGCTCCCATCTTTGTCTCTTTCAATAATTCCTGTATAAATGTAGTCGATTGATTTACAGTTGGTTTAAATAAAATTTAGTTGAAAATCCTTCTGCAAAAGGATGAATCACAATTTGAAGAGGACATGACATATGGGATCATTACAGAAGAGTCTTAATTGTGCCTTTAAAAAGATGATAACTGTTTCATGTCTTGAAGCTAAATGTACATCCAGACACGGCAATGTACTTCTTTTGAATATAACAAAGAAAGAGAAAAAGGAGAAAGACCTTCTACAACAGGGGAGTGTAATAATCTTCAAACCGAGAAGGGCCACCTTATCAGAGAGAAAAGATGAGTTGCAAACTTAGAAGAAAAAGAAGTCTAGAATAAAAGGAAGGACTAAAAAACTGTCTAGATAAATATTTGTATGTGCATGAGTACACACACATACGCACATGTAAACAGCAAGACAAAGGTGAGACTCAGGAAAGGATTAGACATGTAACATCTGTAAGTTACCTCAGCAGCTGATTGATTTTGATCACAGTGTGGATCAGGGCATAAAAAGAGTCACAACTGCCTGTTGGTTAGGAAGGAGTTTTTACAGGGAAAAATCACCAGAGTCAACACCAGCTGATGGACTCATTATCCTTTTACACTTAGAAATGGGACACTTAACAGAGAAACTCTTGTATATCACTTATGACTATTATTTTACCATTAATTCATCCTCTTTCCTCTCCACACTTTGTAAGTCCATGGGAAATAAAATCTGTCTCCCCTCACAGAAGAAAAATATTGTTAAACCAGACAGAAGAGGACCATGAATTCAGCTGGGAACTGAAGCACATGAAGGAAGAAGAAAAGCCGAGGGACCTGGGGAGACCACAACTGTAAGGGGGTAAACCTGCTTCAGCCTTCAACTCCTTAAAATGGGCTGTAGAGTAGATAGTGTCACATCTTTCTCAAAGCACATGAAGGTAAGACACAGGCATTTTAAGCTGCAGCAGGGTTTTGACACAGAACAGGAAAATCTCCACAATGAGAGTGGTTAAGCACTAGAACAGCTGCCCAGAGAGGCCTGTTAGACACCAGATCAGTTATTATGGGGTCAGAACCAACTTGTGGGGGTGCGTGTGTGTGGAGGGGGCAGCAATGGGTGGATCCTCATGGAGGTCGGGTGGCATTGTATCCCTCATGGCAGAACCCTGGAGCCCACATGGGAAAGCCCTGGAGCAGCTGCCAGTCACAAACAGCCTGGGAAAACTGCAACACCCCACAGCTCCTGGAGCATCTGGCCCAGCTCGGATTGGCAGGCACAGTGAGAACATGGACCCTCACTCTGGCCTGGGACCCCAGAGTGGCTGGTGGGTCAGAGACACCACCTAGGGGGTTTGGCTGTAGAGACCAGAGCAGATAAAGCCAGAGGTTTTGGGGTGCCATGTGTCACAGCCCTACCACCTGGATGTGTGAGAGCTGCTCTGCCACAGAGTAGCTATTGCATCTGTCTCTCCCTCTTTCTCTCTTCTTGCTCCCTCTGCTTCTTTTTCTTTATTACTTTCTTGATGCTTTGGGTGGCTTGGAGCTGGGGGGATTGGATTTGATTTAAGTGTTGTGAATTGACTGAATATTGACTTGGGTGTTGTAGATTAATATGTGCTGAGTTGGTACTGTGGTGGCACATTTTGTCTGGCTTGTGCAGTGCCCTTTTTGAACCTTTGCCAAGTTCCCTGATTTTCTTCCCTACATTAATAAGGAAACTCCTTGGGAAAAAGTCTGTGGCTTATTCTTTTGGTGATTTCTTAAGGTATTAAAAAAACTGACATATATAAATGTTAAACTCTTAGCAGAGCCCGTGAGCCTGCAGCTCTGGGCTGGAGTGTTACAAGGCCGTGGAAACGAAACTCTTCCTGAAGGCTTGACTAACTACTGATCAAAGTCATGAGTTGTAAATCCTCCAGTCTTGGCCATTTTTGGTTCAAATTCCATCCAAACATCTCTCAAGAATATACAATTCTCCTCCCATCTTCTCACATCTCTCACCTTTTTTCATATGAGCCCATCAAATATTAATTCCATAACAGAAATGCATTTTTTTCTTTTTGAAAACCCCAAATGCAAGGTGTACACCACTTACCCCGTTTAACAGGACGATTTGCTACAGTAAACATCTGCATGGCAATAGAAAAGTCCTCCAGGTTATTTGTAAATTTGCAGAAAGTCTTGAATTCTTCCAAGCTGATGTTCTAGATTATCACATAATTCAGATGATATATAATGAATAATACATTCAAATTCCAACAATTCTATTTTGTTAAATCTGGTGTGAGTTAGTGTTGAGGTGTTATTGCCTACTCATGACCAATATTTGTATTTCTCAGCTGGCAAATTATCACTGCTCTTATTTGCATAAAACTCAAGGGCTGCAGTAATTCATTTGGAAACTAGTTACCTTATTAGACACTCACATTCAAATGAAAACCTGCACAATACAAACGAGGAAGCAAAGCAAAGCATGCTTTGGGTACCAACCTCTCCTGCCTCGATTCTGTCTTTCACATTCTGCCAGTAAATTTCGTTGTTTTCCTCATCAGTGAAGTACAGTAACCACGCTGCAAAGTCTTCTTTCCTCATAACACTCAAACCCCTTGAAAACTTTATGAATTCCATTTCCTGGACTTCTGTTTGCAGATTTTCCATGAACCTAAGCATGAACAGATACCATCCAACAGTTGATACCCGCATCACTGTATCATCAGTACTGCTTTGGCTATCAAAGGCAATAACTCCGAACTACAGACATAGCGACATCGTGGTTCAAAGCAGCACTGGTGTGACTTCACCCGCGCGTGTGGCTCAATTCCCAGGACTGCGTTTCCAGAGTGTCCCCAGCAGGGCGCGCTCTCGGCTCGCCCAGG
The DNA here is from genome assembly GCF_047495875.1 of Pithys albifrons albifrons. Classification (NCBI taxonomy): domain Eukaryota; kingdom Metazoa; phylum Chordata; class Aves; order Passeriformes; family Thamnophilidae; genus Pithys; species Pithys albifrons. Next base: position 69,125,503 of record NC_092458.1, on the reverse strand, counting down.
TGGCTCCTGCCGGAGCACTCGCCGAACACTGACATCTTTTACTGATGTTTAAAAACGCACAGATCAGGAGATAAAATAACTGGTAAGGCAGTAGCGTAATGAATGGATGAAAAGGGACATGGTAACTAAAGGCTTGACACATGATTTATGAGATTTCATATTAATAGGAGAGGAATGACAAGGCTGGAGAATGCCTAGGAAGATCAGGCCCTAATAATCACAAAGGTGAAAGAAAAGAGGAAACCTGAAATCAGCATTGCAGGAGAAGATGACTGAAAGCCTCAAAGATTATAACTGGATACAGAGGTTTGGCAAATCAGTTCTGAACTCACTAGAGGATGGATTAGAGAGGATTATAATTGACATGTACAGTGTTCTGAAGAGCACAGAAAATGATGTTTCTGGTGTTTGGGAAGGTAAGAAGAGAACTGTCTGAAAAAAGAAAGGGTGAACATCAAGGTGTTTAGGAGATACCCATACATTTAGGAAATAAAAAAACTAGCATCACAAGAAGCAAGTAACAAACTGCAGCTGGAACTGTAAGGGGAGTTGGAGCTTTGAGTTTCTCCAGTTAGGTCTACATGGCCATTAATTATTCCCATTAATTCACATTAAATTTATTCTGGCTAATATTAATTTAGAAAAAGTAAAAAGCAATACTGTATGATCCATTTGATAATTTTTACTTCATAAATGGGGCAATCCAAACACAAGTGATGGTTTTCAGATAAAAGCTAAAAACCGTGGTGCTTGCCAGAACACCTTTTTTCGAAAGCACCCTGCTTTATTGAGTTGCAGGAATTATTGACAGGGGGAATGAAATACTCTTATATTGGGACAAAGCAATTAGTTGGAGAAGAGGACAGCCAAGGGTCTATGTAGCCAATATCAGCAGAGGCTCATTTGCTCATCAGTGTTTGCATGGCCTCACTGGGTTTGAAATGATGGCATTTTAGTTCACACAGCTATCTTTAGTTCTTTAATGAGATCATTTGGACAATTAGTAGCTCGAAGCTCTGTGAAGTCTATAAGGGCTTCGCTGAAGACTGCTGTTGTGGCATAAGCTCTCTCTTGTAATTTTTCTCCAATAGGTAGAGCTGCACATGCAAATAAAGGGCCAACAAATGCTTCACAGCTCAGGACATGCAGCTAAATGAAAGTCTGATAGTGGAAGTGATTGTAAGTTTTGAGCTAGAGTTAATTAGGTTAATAATGAGGAGGGGTACATTATGCTCTCACATTTTATATGATGATTTTTCTGGTCTCGTAAAGGGGGTCACAAGCTTTCATAGTAGAGTCAAACACTAAGGTAATACTCCTCCAGAGTCCACCGTAAGACCTGACACACTTTCACCTCCCTCGACTCTCCCTCTCACAAGGAGATGAAACACCAGAGGACCAGTTAGTGCCACCAGTGTGACCAGGCAGCCTCTTGTCTTGCAAACCAGTGACACCTGACTTGCACAGCTTGAAAAGCACTCTCATTTTCAGACCCAGCTCCTCCCTTTGTAACTTGTGAGGAGAACACTGCCTCTGGCCAGCACCGCAGTCAGCATGTGCCAGGGAGATGGGCTGCATGGGCTGGCACAAGTGGCTCTGCTGCACCCACAGCCTGCAGGAGTCCCCCCAGGTCCTGTGAAGATGCAGGGGGAGGGAAAAGCATGGACCTGGAATGCAGTTCATGCATGGAGTCAGTCAGCACAGACTGACTAGGGCCACTTGGCTTCATTTTGAGAGTGGCCACCACAGTTAAGCACTAGATGGTATCTGGGATGTGTGGCTTTGTACTTGGCTGGAAGACAGAGCAGAGACTGTGATAAACAGTATCTTTGACTGTAGTGTCTAACCCATGTTCTGTCTGGTCTGGGGGAAGAGAAGCTGCTGAAAATGAGGTCACTTACATAAACATGCCTACATCTTGGATGTACAGAACTGAGACATCATAGATTTTATTTTCTTGGCTTTTAATCTGTGAAACGTAGATATATTTTGCAATAGACCTAAGATCCTGAGTTTTGAGCTATTTATCCTGAGGAGCTAACTCTTAGTCATTTGCTTTACTGGTCAGTAGCCACAGACATAGAGACACAGAAACAAATTCTTTCACTTTTTCTGAATATTGCATTTCCTTAATTAGAAAAGCCTTG